>NW_025333977.1:10707500-13177500 GCF_019186645.2 Phyllostomus hastatus | reverse complement strand
ATTAAGGATGGAAAACAATGTAAGCATACAAAGGTTTTACTTTCATACAATCATGTACTTTAGGCTAGAAAGAGCCTTAGACCTCATCTAGTTCATACTCCTTACTTTACATACAAACTGAACCCTCTAAAGGTTAAGCACCAGTGCTTGGCACCAGTTCCTCTAGCCCCAACCCAGTGCTTTTCTAGCACTCTGCTAACTCTCCCAATGAAAACACTGAGGAAAAGCAATTTTCCTGGGCAATAATATTCGTATGTGCTTAGTGTAAAAAACGCTATCTAAAACTAGACCGTGGAAGAAAAGTCATTACTGATTTCCCCTGTAAGCTCAAGCTTTTTGCATCTGGTTTTTACCACTCACCCCATTGGACACAAAGAACTTTAAAAATAAACCAATGTCTCCTCCTTAAAAAAAATAATTATGATAACTTTCCTAAACAATATATCAATTTACTTGTCTTTCAATTTCAAAAAAATTTAGTGAATAATTAACATTTGCAGGAGTAGGTACTGAAAATACAAAGCTCAATATTTAGTCAAAAGAGAGAATAGACAAGAAAATAAATTATAGTTTATGATATGGCAAATGCCAAGACTGAAGACTGCAATAAATAGTACAGTAACACCAAACTTCCAGATTTAAAAATACTACATAGTAAAACTGACAAATACGTATATATGCCATATGATCCTTTTCTAATCTAATTATCTTTACTCCTTTTACAAATATCGAGTGAGATTTTCTTTAATAAAGTAACCCATTTCTTCCTCTATTGACCACAGTACATCTCACCATAAGCCTGCTCTTTCACATACATAATCAAGGGGGCCAACAGTGGAAACAAAACTAAATCTGCACTGATTGCTTCAAATACAGAATGTGCTCATCACCTGTGAATGATTTAAGTAAAACGGTAATAATATTAACTTCCAAAATTTTGATAGGTTTCCAGCAAAAACCAGATTCGTGTGTATGTATGCATACTTTTTAATATTAACAAATAAAAAGTGAAATTTATAAAATATGCATAGTATGACTTTATTTTTATAAATAAGCAAACAGCTAAGGAATGTATGCAGTAAGTATACCTGGGAATAGAGAAAGGTATATAAAATTAGGTACTAAACTATTCACACCTAACTGATGGCAGATAGATGAGGTATTTGTTTTTTTCTTTACATGATCAGTTTTGATCCATTACAATAAATATCTATTACTTTGTAATTTTTAAAATGAGCAGATAAAGGACAAATCTTTCTCACAGTTCCTAGTGAATATATTAGTTTCAGATACTGTTTTTAGTAATCTGAAATCACATAACTAGAACGGTTAAGGTTTTTTTCCTTTCTCTATAAGAATGACGCACTTGTAGAAGTCTTACTTTCCTACACTATTTCACACACTATTTAAACATCCTATGAAAAGGCAGAAACTGAAAAAGTGAAAGAGAGAGGCTGTGTGTATTGTTGGAGGTCACACAGTAAAACATGTTTTCTGTACTTTTCCTAATCTAAACAATGTCTATGTTAAAGTTACACACAGATACTAGGATTCTGTGGCAAATGGAAATGAGTGTGGCCAAAGATACCACTGTGGCAAAGGCATTCTCCACCTTATCTCTTAACGCTTTGCCTAAAGAAACAGACAGCACCCTGTGACCTCTGCTGCTAGTTCTTCATCTGCAATTACAGATGTTAGACCCAGAGAAACCCACGAAATAACTGCCATGTGCCTGCGGGATTCCCTGCAATGAAGCAGAACTTATAGTGTCCTGAACTATAATACAAACACAATATTCAGTTACTCTAGTGGTTTAAAGAAGGTTTGACTTTCAGACTCCTGAGTAATGAATGGAGGTTAGTTAATGCTCTTAGAATATTTAGATTTATAAAGCTTTAATAAGCACATGGGCATAAAAGTCAGAACATAAATTTTATCTAGATTAAATATAAATCTGAGACTATCAGTGGTATCATGAAAATTGCATGACATCTTGCTGGGGTTTTTTTTTTTAAGCTAACTGGCCACCATTTGCTTCCAACATCACCATGCCTTAAAAAATGCAACAAAAGGGGCCCAAATTCATGCCATTTGGATGACTGGGTAATATTTATTAATCATGCATTGCAGAAGCAATCATTAGTAAACTTGTAACTGATCAAAACGTATCAAAGAACTGGATTACTGACCATCGCACTATGGTCTCTGACTGGAATGTGAGCTGGTCTCAGCCTGAAGAGCTGAAAACTGCCTGAGAAAGTAGGACAGCAATATGACATTAACATTTAATCCACTCGAAAGATACTTTAATTTGCACACATATATAGGACTTGCTTGTTTGTTAAAAGAAAAAAGATTTATGGAACTGATCTTCCAGGAAAAAAGAAAAACTTCATGCTGTTTTATCTCATGATCACAGTTTGAGAAAAGTGTCTGTTTTAATGTGCACATTCACCCTAAACCTCAAATGTATATTGGCTTAAGAGAGAAAAATTAATTAAAACGTTGGGAGGAGATAGATCTATTATGTTGAAGCCCTTAAATAGTATATGAGGTAATAAACATTTTTCATCAATGTTTAATAAATATATAGAGTATATAAGTAATGTCAGTATATTTTGAGATAATTATATTCTCAAACTCATTTGGACAAATGTCAAGAACACTTTTTTTCTGAATATAGTGGGGAAATATTAAGGTAAAACAGGTATTTAAAAATGCAACAGATAAAAGACAAGTGACTTTAGAATAGAGTTCATAACTCCGTTTGCATTTTATAGTTCATGTTATGTTAACTGAATCCTCAAAAGTATGACAATAATATATTAACTGTGTTTATGTTCGTGTTAAATAAAATCATTAGTCTGTAAAATGAAATGCGGCACTTTTATTTGCAAGTTCTATGCAAAATAACCTAAAACAAAGAGGAAAGGGCTTTTATTAAAACCTGTATGTAGTGTTATTGATGAGCATGTAAGCAATGGGCCTGTCTACATTCCTGGCAAGCAGCAACTATATTCTACAAACCACTGATGGGCTAAACAAGCTATTAATGACAGTTGCTTTTCAACACTTAAAATGGTCCAACTCTGCTGCCCGACCACAAGGACAAGTGGGTCATCACTCTCAAATGTTATACAATGTAAGAAACATAAATAAAACCTCTGTGGGGAGAAAAAACCCACAGGTATGGCTCCAGAGTTCTTTTGTTATTCAGCTATTAATAGAAAGCAAATCCCACTTAAAGTTGTAAACACTTGTAATCCTTTCTACTGAAAGATTTATCATCAATTATTTAATTTCACACCTAAGGCTAAAAGACAATATCACTGGTCCTCAGGCCCAGCCTCACCTACTGAATATACAACTTAACGTCTAGAACCAAAATAAAGAAAATAATTGTCCTGTTACTCTTCTAGACTAAGGTGATGAACTTTTTGCCCCTGTATAAACCTGTGGAGTGTCCACCTCTCTGGGTTTATGAATGACAAACAAATTATTTATAGGTTACAGAATCATATTCAACAAATACACGAGGGAAACATTTAGATTTTTCATCAGAAGCGGAAGGTGTTCATTGGACACTTGTTGCTCAAGTCAATGCCTTTTGATGTACTTCTCTTCCTGGTGGTCACCGGACCAGCAGCATTAGCCTCCCATGAAAGCTTGCTACATGCAGAAACTCAAGCCCCACCACAGACCCGGATAACCAGAACCCATGTATAAACAATATCCTCAGGCTCCTTACATGCACAGTGAAGATAAAGGAGCACTGACCTACATCACCACGCCCCCCAAATTCCGACCAACCTCCAATCACTTGACTTTTCAGAAAAGAGAACAAGGGAAGCTTCAGAAACATCACACTGATGTGAAAAAGTCCCCTCACTCCCTGCCAAAGGGGACATGGCACAGCAGTCTTTCTTTGAAGTAAGAAACAATTCAAAAATGTTTTGACCTAAAAGTGACAATATTTCATATAGGTTAATATAATCTATTCTAATCCACAATCCCTCTCCGAAGAAGACAGGATAGCATTATTTTACAGACTGCCAACAGTAAGAGTTGTATTGTAATCAAATGGCAAGGCTCTATCTAGCTCCTGTGTGTTTTCATAACTTCAAAAATAAAAATGCATATTAGTATCTCCACTCTTGACTGCATTAAAAACACTCTAAAAAGTAAACATTTTAATCCCTATCCAGTAGTTCAGTAAGTATTTCTATTCGTTACATTATCCAGAATTTTAAAACAACATGATAGAAAAATATGGCATCAGCTCCCTTTCATATAACACAAAGGATCTTAAAGTCAATTTTCTATACTTTTAAAGCATCGTTATTTAAAAAAAAAAAGTCAGGAGAGGAGCAACATCATCATCTAATAAGCACCTACCTCTACTTGTTCAACCTTTCCATGTTAACAGACATATACTGGGGTCATATCCAAAGTCTGATGTGTGTGTGATTCTTCATCAAATATAAAGTATTATTTCCTTAAGCTCATTATAAAATCTAACTAAGTATGATGTTATAAGCAGTGTTTTCACTCATTTTTTCTAAGTCCTCAGATAGATATGGGTACTGAGCTCTTTAAGATGTTTTATGTTCAATTTGCTGAAGGAATTCCTGCAGAATTTCTGCAGGATAACTCCTTCAAATTCAAGGTCTAGTCTACATTGATTTCCAACAATTTTCCATTATGGATTTTTCTTTTGAGGTAAAAATTTACATAGACCCCCTCCTCACCTCTGATAGTAGTTCTAAGTTTAACACATAACTGGAAGCTCAACCAAAATCATCCCCAGAAAAACAAATTACTACAACACTAAATGCCAAAATAGTGAATGTACATTTCATATTGGTGTTATTACTGTACCAGCTAAAGGGAATACGTTTGGTAGTGAATGGGACCAGAAGTAGCAGCCTCAGGAAGCATTACTTCTGAAAGAAAATCAGATAAATACAACAGATGGTAATAGTAAGAAAGAAGAAAAAAGAAATAAACAACTAAAAAGAAACAAGACATGCTAGCCTCTTTGTTCCTGCCTTCACCACCATCATCCACTGGAGAAACTGCACTTCTCTACAGTGCAGACAGAAGAGGGCACCCTTGAACTAGAAACCCCATCTAAAAAAACATCTATGGTTTTAAAAAAGGAAGGAAGGGAGGAATGGAGGCAGAAGAAAGGGAGAGAAGAAAAGGCAAGGAGGGAAGGAGAGAAAGAGATCAAATTACCCCATATAAAGTCGCTATAAGAAGTAAAAAAAAAATGCAAATCAAAATATTTCAATAGACAAAAATTCTCTCCCCAAAAGCAGCTACAAAGGACAAGACTCATTTGGACAAATAACAAAAAGAAAACCTAGAATCAGCTATTCAAAAAGTAAAAACAAATGGAAGAAAAAAAATGTTTCAGAAATGAAAAATAAATTATAAGGTGTCCAAGGAAAAATAAATGTGAATGAAAATAAAAAAGAAATAGTGAAAACCAGGAAAACAACCGACAGAATGAAAACAAAGCAGTAAAAGAGTAGGAGAGAAAGCCACTGAAAAAGATGAGAAAAAGGCTTTATATATGTAATTATATAGAACATGTATATGTAAATTACTGGAGTCCCTATAGAAGGAAACAAAAGGAACATAACTAATATTTAATACCATAATCCATGAAAGTTATTTCTGGAAATGAGAAAACTTAAGTCTACATATGAGAAAGCCCAGCTAAATTAGTCAGAAACAACCAGCTTTGAAAATTAGCCTAGTTAAAAAAAAAAAAAAGGACAATAAAAAATGGCAATGCCTTTAAGCAAAGAAAAGTAACAAATTCTCTATAAGGAAAAGAAAATATCAGCAGAATATTTTTAAGAAAGTCAATAAAGAAAATGTACGCCAAGGATTTCATGTCTAGTCAACCTGTCATTCAAGTGACAAGACCATAGAAAAACAGCTTGCAATGGGCAAGATCTCAGGGAATACTGTCCCCAGGAGCCCTTCCTGAGGAATATATTAGTGGGTAAGTTTTAAGCAAACAGGAAATAAGTGGGTAAATATCAGCAAACAAACTGGTGTGAATATTGAGTAAGATTAATTTTAGAATTTACTCTAAAACAAGGTGACACAGCATGGGTGCAAGAGCAGTGTGTATATGCATATTCTAACGAAGCAGCAAGAATACAGAAAGAAGAAAAGTGAGGAAAAGGAATAAGGGAAAGTGCAATAGGAGCACTGGCCTAAAGGTAACAGATAAGATTCAAGGATGCCATTTAAAAGGTCAAGTAGAAATGAGGGGGAGTAAAAGCATTATAAAACATAAATACAAATGTAACCACTAGGGAAAAAAAGACAATCCTTCAAAAATTTAACAATAATAACTTTAGTCACAATTCTCCCTAATATTCTATACATCTCACATAAGCCATCAGCCTTTGTTCTGAACTACCTTTCAAAGATGTTTTGTACAGCATACAGTCTTGAAAGACAGAGAGAGAACGTGCCTATGGAGCAGAAGGCAGTTTTATTACACAATGAGGATAATAAGAGTCAATGGTCTTACTCTTGGGCAAAGTTTGGTCAGATGTTCTATAAGGTCCTTAAAGAACTTTTAAACTTGGAGTTGTTCAGCTATGACACAACCCTACTGGGTATGCGGCATCACCCCATGGGACTCGGGAGTCAAGGGTAACCTATGCAACCATGACACATGTATTAACTTTTATATTATTAATAATAAAGCACTTTGTCTCTGGCCCATGAATCTTGTGTCTTCTGCTAACGTCTATGAAAGTGTTGCAGGCATGCAAATAGGCTAAATCTCATACCCATAATACAGAAGACACAGCCAAATACAGAAAGATACGGTAAGTATGATACATACAGTAATTATGGAGCAAGTCTCAGGATATAATGTTAAAAGTTAGCTGCCTACAAGGAGTAGAGGAGCTAGAAAGAAAGAGAATGCTACCTCTCTCAGAGCATCATTGTATATAATACTTGGACTTTTAGAAGCATGTTCAAGTACAGATATTCAAATATATAACTAAATCAACAAGAACAGAAACAAAATCACCTAAAAAACTCAATGCAAACAGAAACCAATGAATGCAACTATATTTCATATGAACAACCTAACTACACCCTAGGAGGAAAAGAACTCAATTGAATCTTGAACTCTTTTTATTAAATTTATTTTTTAGAGGTAAGGTTGTACCAATATTGAAACTATGTGTTTTATGTGAATTACATGACTGAGCAAATGGGTAAATGTTGTCAAGAGTCAGGGTTCTCACTTTGAATGAAGAGAAGAACAGATATGAAATGGGGGGGGGCAAGGAAGAATTTTGTGGTTTGGATTGAAATGGAAAGCATTGTTATAACTCATAATTTCTTAAAAATACCTACCTACCTACCCACCTATTTATCTAAACTAACACTGAAAGGTCCTAGAAGTAATAAAATCCCAGAGACAAAGAGCACATCACATGTCAGGTCTTGACTTGCGAGTACTGTCTTCCTCTAAATGAAATGGTAATTTGAAGAAATGCCTGACTCCAGGAGTGGGGCAGGGGAGGTATAGAGCCTGGATCATATTGTTGTGCCAGAGTACAGGGAGCACTTAACAAAAAAAATAAATAAATAAAAATAAAAAAAGAAGATGGGGTATGTCTAAAGGACTCAGCAGCCATTCTGAAAGCACACTTCCTAGACAAATAGGGGACAATTTGAGCATCAAAGTAATACAGAAAGTAATTAATGATAACCTATTTAGTAAAATAAAAATCCACTAGTCCTTGTACACAATACAAATCAAACAAGAAAGAAGGGTAGGCTCTTCCTTAGTAGAATACTGTTTGCTAAGAATGGGGGGGCAGAAGAGGTGGAAAACTTCCATTTTGCAATTATCAGGTATAAATCATCAGTGATGATGCAGCACCAAACTTCACAAGCTCTGTCTAGAACTTCAAATAGACATAGGCTTTATGGATAGGAGACAAGTTTTTGAAAACAAAAAATAAAATGGTGCTGGGCAGTGTATTATAAGTCTATTAAGCTAAGAACAACATGCTAGACACTTCCCAAGGAAAGCTGGCAACAGAGAAATAAAGGAATGATAGAACAAAATAAATGTGAAAAAGCAAAGGCTACATAAAGAAGAAATTATTTCAGTGTGTGGAATGTTCTTCTCATTTGAGGTTTATATGACATATTTTATGAAATCAACCTACTAGAAGTTATACTTCTCACTGCATTTGGCAATACAGCCAAATCAAAGAAGGGCCGTCAGTGTTGGATGGCAAGGGCTGTGAGTATCTGCCCAGTCAGAAAGTGGTGAGTCACAAACCTAAGGAGGCCACAGCTGGGGGACAGGTTTCACGAATGCTCAACCAGTAAATGCTTGACTTCACTTCCTTCTCAGGTGGTTATGAAGAATATCACGGACTTTTCTGAATATTACTAGTACACAAAGCAACTTATATGTATGTGTATACGTGTGTGGTATAATCATGTAATCATATCATTGTTAACAATTCAGAGTTGAGTCAATTTTACTATGTTAAGTTACAGTCTTTTGTACACTTAGATAAAATGTAGTAAAATCATCTACTTCCCACTATCTGTTATATAGGCTCTCTCACCCCTAAAATGAATATATTTGAAATGAATATAAATGAATATATCTGATGTATATGACACAGATAAAAATGAAATATAACTTAGGTTCAAGAATAAGAAAGAATAATTAACAATCACTCTTGACTTTAATAAATGGCTAAGCTTCACCAAAGGTTTTTAAAATATTTTTAGTTGAAGAATTCTTTCTTCAGATCAAATCTTATTTTAAAAGTTTAAAAATTTACACAATAACTGAAAGTGAACTACTCTGCTTAAAGTGGGCGGAGGAAGTCTGGAGTGCCACCTGCTCTGAGGAGCCTTCCCGGCAGCCCCAGGCACAGCTGGAAAACCAGCGCTGCGTACGTAAGATTACAAGAAGAGTTTAAATGCAGAAAACAGTCACTGAACACGAGATCATGCTAGTAAGTACAAGAATATGAAATTTTAAAAATATAACTCATTATTATTTACTGAAAAATATGAACCAAGTATAAAGTCTTTTTAATAAATAATTTACAAGAAACCTATAAAAGGCAGCTCATTTTGACACTACGGTAGGTGTTGTTCCTTGTTATAAAGCCCCAACTGATACTGAAATTTGCTGTCTTAAGCTTTTTCATACTTCTGTCATGTCCTATATACATGTGCCACTATGAGGTGATTAATAGGGATTCAGGGTGCAATTTTTAATAAAGAGAGTAACAATGTAATTTATTTACTTCTAATCTGGACTGATCGATAGTTCACACTTTCTAACTAGATTATTATATCTTGCTTTTTAATAATTATCTTCAATTTTTAGGATCATTTTTTAAAGTACAACTTTCCCCAGTTTGCTTTAGCTAGTAAAAGGAAAACCAAAAGTCCCTTAGAACCCTTCTATTATAATAAGTCAAAATGAGGCTGCCTCTTGCTACTACTGTGCTTTTGTGGGAGAAGAACAAAAGCACATTAATAGTTAACAAAGCTACAATATGATATACGAATGAGGTCTTGCATTAAAAAAGTACTTAGAGTGTATTTACAAAAGAATCTCTCTTATTAATTATTCAACATTTGGATTTGACCAGAAACCAGAGCATGACTTTATACTGCTCTGTTTAAATGAACTACTTAATGTTGTAATGAACACTCAGTGTGGTAAGTTCAATGAATTTTGGACCTGTTATAACAGAATAGTTTTTTCTAATATTTTGATCAATGGACAGATTTTAATGTTAAGTCAGTTTGAATTTCACTTATGCTTTAAATATGTTTACTTAAACAAAAAATTTTGCATCTCAATTATTTTGTATTCTAAACTGAATGTAGTTTAAACCAATGAATTATTCATAAAGCAAAGACATTAGGAAAAACAAAGCTGTGCACTTCTTTCAAAGCTGTTAAATTGCTAAAACATACCATATTTATGCATGCAATATTTGTGTTTTTCTTAAAACACAAGCTTGTTTTTGTCAGATCAAGATACGCCAAAAACTCGACACCAAACATTTTTTTATAATTAAAGCGATCATCAATCCAAGGATTGTCATCCATTTTATTTCATCTCTACATCAAAAAAAAAAAAAAAGTAATTTAAAAAAATTTAAATTCCCTTGAAATGATAGGATAAATGAAAATGTAAGTGCCATCACATAATAACAGTAAGCTGACCCTTTGGGAAATGGTTGACTTTCTCAATACAAGGTATTCAAAGCTCATTCAAAAGTGTTCATTTAGAATGCAGATATCAAAGATGATGCAAATGTTCAAGAGAAAATTAGAACTTACCAGATGTTCTAATCCAGCTTTGATGTTTCCAGATTCCCTGAAATAGAAGAATAAAAGTTTTAAATAGTTGCTAAACCCTTGTCTAATCTTTTTACCTCAAAACTGTTTTATAAACCCTTAGAATTTTTTCATGTATTTTTACTAATGTTCAAATAACACTCTTTTTAAGGACAAAACAATTTCCATCAAAAAGGAACAGATAATTTATTTATATTTACCAGTATTACTGTTAAATTGGTATTCCACTAACAAAGAATGCTTCAGACTTTTCAAAGTCAGTACACAACAACATGAAGTCAAGTACACTATTACTTTACTGTTAATGTATCTGTTTATTTCACATTAGCTTTTCCATTAGTTTGTTTTTTCCAACATTATGAAAATGTTCAAACATACAGATTCTATCTGCCATCTAGATTCTACAATTGACATCTTACTATATTTGCTTTATCAAATATCCATCCATCAGTGGTTGTATTTTTATATAAGGAATATGCACATAAACGATACGTTCATAATTGCATAGCTAAAGAACTAAATTTTAATAAATTTTTCTTGACATTAATTTCATTAATTTAGTGCACACTACAAATCAAGACTTAAGACAATTATAATACTAAAAAAACTATCACCAAAGAAAACACAAACATCAAATATATTAATATATCTTAAGCATTTAATTTCTTGCTCTTCATTGTAAACAAAACATTGTTGATAGAATTAAAATATAAATACATGTGCAAGTAGCAAATTTAAATATACATTTGGTGAAATGTGGCAAACAGTTGCAGTTTTTTATCCTGATTTTAGTCTATACTAATTTATTAGTGATAGATGGACTTTGATTTTTCTCACTTTGATCAAGCAGTTGTTTTTAATTCCATCATGAATAACAAGGCTGATGTTTTTAAACATGAAATTATACTTCTACCATATTGCAGGGAAAAATATGGAACAGTAAACAACCCAAAACAGTATTGGATTCATGATATTTTTTGTTTTTTAATATATTTTATTGATTATGCTATTACAGTTGTCCCATTTCCCTTCATTCCCCTCCACCCTGCACGCCCCTCCCACCCACATCCCCCCCATTAGTTCATGTCCATGTGTCGTAAGTTCTTTAGCTTCTACATTTCCCGTACTATTCTTGCCCTTCCCCTGTCTATTTTCTACCTATTGTCTATGCTACTTATTCTCTGTTGCTTTTCCTCCTCTCTCTTTCTCCCATTCCCCTGCTGCTAACCCTCCATGTAATCTCCATTTCTGTGGTTCTGTTCCTGTTCTAGTTGCTTGCTTAGTTTGTTTTTGTTTTTGTTTAGGTGTGGTTGTTAATAATTGTGAGTTTGCTGTCATTTTACTACACATGTTTTTTCATCTTCTTTTTCTTACATAAGTCCCCTTAACATTTCATAAAATAAGGACTTTGTAATGATGAACTCCTTTAACTTGACCCTATCTGAAAAGCACTTTATCTGCCCTTCCATTGTAAATGAAAACTTTGCTGGATAGAGCAATCTTGGACGTAGGTCCTTGCCTTTCATAACTTGGAATACTTCTTTCCAGCCCCTTCTTGCCTGTAAGATCTCTTTTGAGAAATCAGCTGACAGTCTGATGGGCACTCCTTTGTAGGTAACTGTCTCCTTATCTCTTGCTGCTTCTAGGATTCTCTCCTTCATTTTTACCTTGGCTAAAGTAATTATAATGTGCCTTGGTGTATTTCCTCCTTGTGTCCAACTTCTTTGGGACTCTCTGAGCTTCCTGGAAGTCTTTTTGCCAGAATGGGGAAATTCTCCTTTATTATTTGTTCAAAGAAGTTTTCCACTGGTTGCTCTCCTTCTCCTTCTGGTACCCTTATAATTCTGATGTTGGAATGTTTAAAGATGTCCTGGAGGTTCCTAAGCCTCTCCTCATTTTTTTGAATTCTTGTTTCTTCATTCTTTTCTGGTTGTATGTTTTTTTTCCTCCTTCTGGTCCACTCCATTGATGTGGGACCCAGGTTTCATTTCATCACTATTGGTTCCCTGTGCATTTTCCTTCATTTCACTTATTGTAGCCTGCATTTGTTCATCTAATTTGGGACCAAAATCAACCAGTTCTGTGAGCATCCTGATCACCAGTGCTTTGAACTGTGCATCTGATAGGCTGGCTATTTCTCGGTCACTTAAAAAAAACTAACTGCAGGGCTTTTAATTCTGTTTGAGCCTTCTCCCTGCCCCTCCTTGGTCTGGTAGCACCTGAGGGGAGGAGGGGTGGAGCCTTAGGTGTTCACCAGGGTGGGGCACCCCAGTCACTGGGTTGTGACGTATGTGGGGGCGGGGTCCAAGAGGGAACAATGGCGTTTGCTCTGCGCTCCGTGGAACCTCAGTCCCTTCCGCTGCTTCCCCAGAGCAAACTGGGGGCCCTCTGGTGCCAATTCCCATATGGGTGGGCTTGTGCACCCCGTGGAACTTTCCAATGACCTCTCCTGTGAGGCTGGAGTTTCTCCCACTGCCTCCTCAACCCCCACAGTTGTTTTCAATCAGTGCCCTGAGGCTCTATTTCCCAGCGCTGTGATCCTGGGTTGCCACACAGTGCCTTGCTTCACAATTGCCGCCTCGCTGGGTCTGCCAGCTGCCGCTTGCGCGCTCAGGTTCCACCTGCCTTGGTCTTGTGCACCCTGGATGCCTTACGTGGCTGGTCCCAATGCTCTCTGCTCTCGGAGCTGCGAGCCACACCCAGCTGCCTGACTCCGCCCCTCCTACTGGTCTGGATGAACGTGTCTATTTTAACTTCTTAGTTGTCCCACTTCCATTCAGATCAATTTTCTGTCAGTTCTGGTTGTTATTCTGTTTCTAAATTTTTGTTGTCTCTATCTTGGCTGTGCGAGGAGGCACCGTGTGTCTACCTATGCCTCCATCTTGGCTGGAAGTCGAATTCATGATGTTTTAATTTTTTTCCTCACACCTCTTTCTTTCACTGAAGGGTCTTTTATTTCTTTTCTCTTTATTTCTGTCTCCATGTTTCATTGCCAAAAATATACTTCTGTGTTTCATTTGTCTTGCTATACATACAATCTTTCCAAATTTCCCTATCTTTTTTTCCCTTTGAATCCACTGCCTGAAAACCAAACTCATGGCTTCAACCGCTCTCACTGCCCAGTGTGACATACTGGGAACAAATTCCAAAGTCCACTGATTAAGCAAAGCACTCATATTTAGCCATTCTCTTCTCTTTCTGCTTCTGGCCATCTTAGCAATACTATGTGTACTCAACATTTAAAAGTGTTAAGAATTTCTGAAACTCATTCTCTGGATGCAGTCGTAATGACAAATGATAGGAATAAATTGCAACAAGGTGTCAGGAAAAGCTAATCGCTACATAAATAATTATTTTGAACTTTATTATTACAAAGTTAGTGGATTTATTGAATCTGAAAGGCAAATGGATCTTTATGTTTTCACAAGGACATTCTTATATGATTATTTGTGTAATTTGAAATCTAAACAAAAAGAACAACATATATAGTGAAGCATCTGACAGTGCAATATATATGTGTGCACAACAATAAAATTAAGTCTTCCTCCTATCACTGACTCCCAGTTCTCAATCACTAATATTAGCTCTTTGTCCTTCTAAAGATATTCTGCTTCTGTGTGTACGTGTGTATGTGCATGTGTGGGTATATTTCTGTCTCCTGTTTTTTAAAATCCAAACAGAAGTAAGTATACTATACACATTGTTTTGTAGCTTCACTTGACGATCTATCTTAGAGTTTGCTCTATCACACTGTCACATAATGATTCTTATTAGGAATTAATATGGCAGTATAAAAAACAAAAAATGTTCAGATTCCAAGTACAAATCCATAATTAATTATGTGAAACCATTGGGCTAGACTAGCTTCATCAGAATATTTTGGTATAATATGTCATGTAACACTGACAGCGTGGCTTGAAGCAGCATCCCATCATACACATTAATAATTCTAAAAGAAACATATGAACGTCGCCACAAAGTGGGACAAAGTCTCTAAGTAATTTCATTTTAGGGTCGGTTTTGCTGTCAACTGAGTTTGTCATAATGTTAGGGAAAATCTCTTAATACTTTGAGCTGTTTGCATTTTGGAATCAAGGATAAGAACCTATTCCTAAAGAGGGGGAGGAGAAAGGAAGGAGAAAGGAGTGACTGACTAGGCTATTACATTGTTATGATTCTTTAAAGTAAGTGACATTTAGGAAATACACTTTTAGAATGGTATGCCTAAAAGAAAACTAGGCATCATCTTTGACACAGCCCTCTCCCCCTCACTACCAGACAAAGACATTCAACCGCAAGGTCTTGACTATCACTTAGTTATCATTTAGATTTAATCACTCTTATCTTCACAAGCACTAGCTGTTTTAGGCCTTTTCTTTTCTCTTCCAGATTACTAGAAGAGATTGCTGGCCTCACCTTTTTTCTCCCATATTTCCACAGAGCCTCCTAATGCTTAAAAACCGCTCCTACCTTGTACCACCTCAATTCATTCTGTACAATACAGAAAAATTGTTCTAAAATATAAACTTGATCATATTAATTCCCTTCTTAAAGTCAGCAATATCCTTTCTACTATTCTCCCATTTACTCATTCCCTCTATCTTTCCAAAGCTTTATCACATGGGAAGTGATGGCAACAGTCACAAAAAAAAATTACTAACTTGGCTCCTCCCACTACTGAACCACTTGATCTACCAGAAATGCCCCTTTTCTCCCAGTCTCTAATTCTACTGATCTAGTTTTAAACAACAACAAAAAATCCTTCAGGACTTAACTTACACCATAACTCTACTGGGGAAACCTTCTCTCTTACTCAGAAATGAAATAATGAGCTCTTTCGATGTGTTCCCACCCACAGACTTTTTAAATTTTATTTTAATTGTTGTTCAAGTACAGTTTTCTGTCCTTTACCCACCCACCCATCCCTCCCCACACCCCCCATTTTCACCCCCTCCCCTAATTTTTGTCCATGTGTTCTTTATATTTGTTCCTATAAACCCTTCCCATTCTCCCCTGAAATTCCCTTGAAATTCCCTCCCTTCTCCGCTCTGGTCACTGTCAGCCTGTTCCCTATTTCAGTGCCTTTGGTTATATTTTGCTTGTTTGTTTGTTCTGTTGTTTAGGTTCCTGTTAAAGGTGAGATCATATGGTATTTGTCTTTCACTGCGGGCTTATTTCACTCAGCATAATGCTTTCCAGCTCCATCTATGCTGTTGCAAAGGGTAGGAGCTCTTTTCTTTCTGCTGAATAGAATTCCATTGTGTAAATGTACCATAGTTTTTTGATCCACTCATATACTGATGGGCACCTAGGATGCTTCCAGCACTTGGCTATTGTAAATTGTGCTGCTGTGAACATTGGGGTGCACAGATTCTTTTGGATTGGGGTTTCAGGGTTCTTAATATATAATCCCAGCAGTGGAATTGCTGGGTCAAAAGGCAGATCCATTTTTAGTTTTCTGAGGCAATTCCATATTGTTTTCCATAGTGGTTGTACCAGTCTGCAATCCCATCAACAATGCACTAGGGTCCCCTTTTCTCCACAACCTCTAAAACCACAATGAGATATCACTTCACACTGGTTAGAATGGCCATCATAAACAAAGCAACAAACAACAAGTGTTGGAGAGGTTGTGGAGAAAAGGGGACCCATCCACAGATTTTATCACACTTTATTATAAATTACCTGTTTACTTCCCCATTGACACCACCAAAATGAAAGGTATTCAAGAATACAGATTACATCTTTTTAACTTTTATACCCTGGTACCCTACAGGGTGCCTATCAAAGCATGAATTCACTAAGAAGGGTCTGACATCTAATTGTCATAGAACAAGCTTTGAGAGTTGGTGGCAACCAGCCCGGGTCTCTGAGTGGCCCTGCACAGCCCTGCTCTACCTCCACGCCACACAAAAAAGCAAGGCAAATGCAACAGTGAGTGGTTGTTTGGGGCAGTAGTATTAGGAGCTGTGTATGTGTTTGATGGGCAGTTATTTTACTCTTTTTTTTTGTATTTTTAAATTTTTTATTGAATTTATTGGGGTGATACTGGTTAGTATAATTATATAGGTTTCAGGTGTATAATTCTATACACATCATCTGTATATTGCATTGTGTGTTTTACTACCCCAAGCCAAGTCTCCTGCCATCACCATTTATCCCTCCTTTAACCTTCTTCTACTTCCCCTGACCCCTCTCTTTCCTGCTGGTACTCACCATACGGTTGCCAGTGTCCATGAGTTGTTTCTTTTCCTTTCCTTTTTTTCTCTTTTTTTGCTTACTTCCTTCATCTGTTTCACCCAGCTCCCCTACTCTACCTCCTCTCCTCTGACAGCTGTCAGTTTGTTCTCTGTATCTATGAGTCTGTTTCTATTTTGCTTGTTAGTTCAGTTTGTTTATTAGATTCCACATGCAAGTGAAATCATATGGTATTTGTCTTTCTCTAAGTGGCTTATTTCACTTAGCACAACAGTCTCCAGGTCCATCCCTGTTGTTGTAAAAGGTAAGATTCCCTTCTTTTTTATGGTCAAGTAGTATTCCATTGTGTAAATGTACCGTAGCTTTTGTATCCACTCACCTAACTGATGGGCAACTGGGCTGCTATCAAATCTTGGCTATTGTAATGAATGCAGGGGTGCATATATCCTTTCCAATAACTATTTTTCGTTTCTTCAAATATATTCCCAGAAGAGGAATCACTGTATCATAAAGCAGTTCCACTTTTAATTTTTTGAGGTAACTCTGTACTGCTTTTCAGAAGGCTGCACCAGCCTACATTCTCACCAACAGCGCATGATGGCTCCCTTTTCTCCACGTCCTTCCCAGCACTTGGTTGATTTACTGATGATAGCAATTCTGACAGGTGTGAGGTAGTAACTCACTGTAGTTTCAATTTGCATTTCTCTGATGATTAGTGATGTTGAACATCTTTTCATATGTCTGTTAGACTTCTGTATGTTCTCTTCAAAGAAGTGTCTACTCAGGTCCTTTCTTTGCCCAGTTTGTAATTAGATTTTATTCTTGATGTTCAGTTTTGTAAGTTCTTTATAAATTTTAGATATTAACCCCTTATTTGATGTATCATGGATAAATATGTTCTTCCATACAGTGGAGTGTCTTTTCATTTCGTTGAAGGTTTCCTTTGCTGTGCAAAACCTTTTTATTTTTATGCTCTCCCATAAGTTTCTTTTTCTGTTTTCCTTGCCCAAGAAAATATATCAGAAAAACAAAACAAAACACTCCTATGAGAAATGTCTGAGATTTTACTGCCTATGTTTTCTTGTAGGGTTTTCAAGGTTTCCAATCTAACATTTAAGTCATTAATCCATTTTCAGTTTATTCTTGTGTATGATGTGAATTGGTGGTCTACTTTCACTATTGAATAGATTATCTTTACCTCATTGTATGTTCTTGCCTTCTTTGTCAAATATTAATTGACCATAAAGGTGTGGGTTGGAGAGGATCCAAGATGGAGGCATAGGTGGTCGCACTGTACCTCCTTGCCCAACCAAAACTAAGGACAACAAGAATTTACAAACAAAAAACCAGAACAGAGAGAAATGAACCAAACGGAAGTCTGAATACCATATATCCAGTCCGGTAAGGAGGGGCGGAATTGGAGGTCTACAGAGAGGGGTCGAGGGGTCCCGGCAGGAAAAATTGGTGGCTGGCAGATGCACGCACACAGGGCGCAGATGGCAGTTGGCGGATCCCAGAAGCACATGGGCGGCTGACAGACTGGTGGCAGACTCTGGGTGCGGGAGGCAACGAGCAGACCCAGTGAGGCGCGCAATGCAGCTGGCTGTCCACAGCCATACATTTGCGTGCAGACAAAATAAGCGAAAACGGGCAGCAACACAGACCGCGCAACCTAGGGACCCAGCGCCAGGACACAAAGCCTGAAGGCACCGACTGAAAACAGCTGTGGAAGGTGAGGCCGGGAGATTCTCTCAGCCTCACAAGAGGCTCCTTGGAGAGACCCGCAGAACCCGAGAGAGTACACAAGCCCACCCCCCGGGAGCCAGCGCCAGAGGGGACCAATTTGTTTGTGGGAAGCGGCAAGGGGGACTGGGGCCCTGGTGAAAGCGGAGTGGGCGCCATTGTTCCCTCTCGGACCCCGCCCCCACATACAAAGTCACAACCCAGCAACTGAGGTGCCCCGCCCTGGTGAACACCTAAGGCTCCGCCCCTCATATGTAATAGGCACGACCAGACCAAAGGAAAAAAATGAAATAAAAAAGATGGCTCAAACAGAGTTAAAAGCCCCAGAGCCAATTTTTTTAAGTGACTGAGAAATAGCCAACCTATCAGATGCATGATTCAAAGCACTGGTGATCAGGATGCTCACAGAATTGGTGGACTTGAGTCATAAATTAGACGAACAAATGCAGACCACAATAAGTGAAATGAAGAAAAATGCACACGGAACCAATAGTGATGGGAAGAAAATTGGGTTTCAAATCAATGGAAGGGACCAGAAGGAGGAAAGAAACAACCAAACAGAAGAGAATAAAGAAACAAGAATTCAAAAAAATGAGGAGAGGCTTAGGGACCTCCAGGACACCTTTAAACGTTCCAATATCTGAATTATAAGGGTACCAGAAAGGGAAGAGGAAACACAACAAGTGGAAAAATTATTTGAACAAATAATAAACGAGAACTTCCCCAATATGGCAAGGGAAATAGACTTCCAGGAAATCCAGTAAGCTCAGAGAGTCCCAAAGAGGTTGGACCCAAGGAGGAACACACCAAGGCACATCATAATTACATTAGCCAAGATTAAAATGAAGGAGAGAATCCTAGAAGCAGCAAGAGATAAGGAGACAGTTACCTACAAAGGAGTGCCCATCAGACTGTCAGCTGATTTCTCAAAAGAGACCTTACAGGCAAGAAGGGGCTGGAAAGAAGTATTCTAAGTCAGGAAAGGCGAGGATCTACATCCAAGACTGCTCTATTCAGCAAAGCTTTCATCTAGAATGGAAGGGCAGATAAAGTGCTTTTCAGATAGGGTCAAGTTAAAGGAGTTCATCATTACCAAGTCCTTATTTTATGAAATGTTAAAGGGACTTATGTAAGAAAAAGAAGATGAAAAAATATGAACAGTAAAAAAAGACATCAAACTCACAATTACCAACAACCACACCTAAAACAAAAGCAAACTAAGCAAACAAAGAGAACAGGAGCAGAACCACAGAAATGGAGATCACATGGAAGGTTAGCAACAGGGAAGCGGGAGGAGGACAGAGGGGGAAAAGATATAGAAAATAAGTAGCATAGACAATAGGTAGAAAATAGACAGGGGGAGGGCAGGAATGGTGTGGGAAATGTAGAAGCTAAAGAACTTATGACACATGGACATGAACTAAAGGGGGGGGGGAATGTGGGTGGGAGGGGGTAGGCAGGGGGGAGGAGAGTGAAGGGGGAAAATGGGACAACTGTAATAGAATAATCAATAAAATATATTTTTTAAAAAAGGTGTGGGTTTATTTCAGTGTTCTCCCTTCTGTTTCATTGATCTATATGTCTGTTTTTATGCCAGTACCATGTTGTGTTTGATTGCTATGGCCTTATAGTATAGTTTGATTTCAGGTCGTGTCATTCCTCCAGCTTTGTTCTTCTTTCTCAAGATTGCTGTGGCTATTCGAAGCCTTTTGTAGTTCCATGTAAATTTGTGGAATATCTGTTCTAGTTCAGTGAAATATGCCATTAGTATCTTGATAGGAACTATGCTGAATCTCTAGATGGCTTTAGGGAGTATGGATATTTTAATGATAATTCTTCCCTCCTATGAACACGAAGTGCTTCCACGTCTTTGTATTTCTTCAGTTTCTTTACATCCTTTGTTAAATTTATTCCTAGGTATTTTTTGATACAATTATAAATGACATTGTTTTCCTAGTTCCCCTTTCTGATAGTTCATTATTGGTGTATAAAAATGGAACTAATTTCTGGCCATTTATTTTGTATCCTACTAATTTACTGAATTCACCTATCAGTTCTAGTATTTTTTGGTGGAAGTTTTAGGGTACTCTACATATATTATCATGTCATCTCAAATGATGACAGTTTTACCTCTTCCTTTCCAGTTTAGGTGTCTTTTATTTCTGTCTTGTCTGACTGCTGTGGCAAGGATTTCTAGTACTATGTTGAATAAGAGTGGTAATAGCTGTCACCCCTGTCTTGTCACTGTTCTTAAAGGAAACGCTTGTAGTTTTTGCTCATTGAGTATGATATTGGCTGCAGGTGTGTCACATATACCCTTTAGTACATTGAGATATGTTCACTTTTCCACATTGCTGAGTTTTTATCATTAAATGGATGCTGGATTTTATCAAATGCTTTTCCTGAATCTATTGATAAGATCATATAGTTTTTATCCTTCATTGTTTATGTGATATATCATGTTTATTGATTTGTAGATATTGTACCAACCTTGCATTCTGTGAATAATTCCATTTAATCGTGGTGTATGATCTTTTTAATGTATTGATGGATCCACTTTGCCAATATTTTGTTATGGATTTTAGCATCTATATTTATCAGGGATATTGGCCTATAATTTTTTTTTTTCTTTGTAGTGTCTTTACCTAGTTTTGGAATTAGGATAATGTGGCCTCATAAAATGAGTTTCAGAGTCTTCCCTCCTCATGAAAGTTTTGGAATAGTTTGAAAAAGATGGGTGTTAGTTCTTCTTTGAATGTTTGGTAAAATTTACCAGTGAAGCCATTCAGTTCAGGACTTTTGTCTGTTGGGAGTATTCTGAATATTGCTTCAATTTAACTAGTCTAATCTGTCTATTCAGATTTCCCGGCTCTTCCTGATTCAGTCCTGGGAGACTATATGTTTCTGGGAATTTTCCATTACATCCAGATTGTCCAAATTTTTGCTACACAGTTGTTTACAATATTTTTTAAAACAGTCTTTTATATCTCTTTGGTGTCCGTTATCCCTTCTCTTTCATTTCTGATTTTATTTATTTGGATTCTTTCTCTTTTTTTCTTGATGAATCTGGTTAAAGGTTTGTCAATCTTCTTTATTCTTTCAAAGGACCAGCTCTTGTTTCATTGACTCCATTTTATTTATTTCTGCTCTGATCTTTATTATTTCCTTTCTTCTACTCACCCTGAGCTTTGTTGGTGTTCTTTTTCTAGTTTTTTTTTAAGAGTAGAATTAGATTATCTGAGATTTTTCTTGTTTCTTGAGGTACTCTTGTAATGCTATGAATTTCCCTCTTAGGATTGTTTTTGCTGTGTACCAGCAAAATACTTATTTGGATAGTTTTGTTCTCATTTTCCTCTGTTTCAACATGTCTTTTGATTTCTGGTGGCTGTAAATGAGGTTTTCACATTGGCGCTTTAAGAGGGTGCCTACGTCTCTAGAAACAGTTCCAACTCTCTCTGATGGACAGAATCCCTTTTGACTTTCATAGCCAGATGTGTATGGTCACCTCTTCCCCATTTTTGTGCTCTGGGCTGGGAAGCCCACCTTGGGATTGAGACTCCATGCTTCTTAGGGGGAACCTTCTGAATCTCAGCCACCACCTGTGGGAGCAGGGCCAGCCCTTTTTGCATCTCTGCTTTCCCACCAGTCTCAATGCAGTTTCCTCTGTAAATCCTTAGTAATAAATTGTATTTTATTTTTTTATGGAGTAGGAGGACACAATGGAAAAAGTGGTTGATTGAGGTCAGAGTAGAACACCAGAGGCTCTGAACTCTAGTTTTTAAATAACCTGGAGGAACACCAGCCAGAACCTAGACATTTATCCCTCTCCTTAGATTAAAATGACTAGCCAAAGCAGCTATATGTTGCAGGAAGTAAAAAGAGAAGCCCACGGAAAATTTCAAGATCTCTGAAGTGTGTAAACACAGGATTGGAAAAAATAACTAATGGAGCAACCTCATCTAGAGAAAAATAGAACAGACTGAGCAAAAGAATATAATGTAAGCATAATAACATCTTCAAAACTGAGGATTTTTAGAAATTAAATATGAAAAAAGTTATGGAAAAAGTCAATATACAGTTAAGTAAACTATTATTTAAATTGAAAGAAAAAGTGAAAAGTTTTCGGCATACAAAGTCTTAGGAAATTAATCACACAAAGTCATTATGTGAACAAAGTTCTGAGGACTATAATACATTAAGATGAGAAATAAATTTAGGAAGAGCTACAATAGAAAGCAAGTAAAGATTGGCACAAAACACAGTAATTATTGTAACCTAAGCAATCAATCTCTAAAAAGGAAACTAAAGAAAATTCACCTATAACAATCTGGAATTAAAATGCAGAGAAGATTTTCAGACTGAGTAAGAAACAAAATCCAGCAATGTGTCATTTACAAAAGACACAGAAAACAAAAGGATTTAGAAAGATTTCCAGATAAGATACAGTAGAAGATATAACAAGGCAAACATAAACCAAAAGAAAGCTAGAGTGGTAATTTCAATAGCAAAATATATTTAAGCCACTCCCCCCCAAAAAATTATTCTTATGAGATATAAAAGGAGGACATTCTGTTCTAGTAAAAAATACAACAGATTAAGAAATGTTCATTTATATTCATAAGTTTTGCATTTTCATAAAGCTTAATAAGTATCATGAATTGGGACACCCAATGTTTCAATAAGTTCTCCATGAAAATCAGTTTTCTCTAGCTTTGCTTTGGGCAGAAACACAAAAAGGATGGCCATCTCAGAACAACACAGAGAAAGCATCATGAGTTCGTAAACACTATACAAGACAGCATGATATATAATCCTGGTTCTAGAAGCAGAATACCTACACTCAAATGTAAGCTCTTACAAAATAGTTGCATGAGCTTGGGTAATAAGCCCACTTCTCTAAAGCTCAGATTGATACCTTTGATGTGAAGATTCTGTAAAACCTTCTTTACCTAACACACAAGGTTGCAGTGAAAAAGTGCAAGATAATGTACATGGAGATACACCATTAAATGACAATGTGCTATAGAAACGTTATTATAATATATATTTAAATATAGAAGTCTTAAAAGTGGTTCCAAAGTCCATTAAATTTTTAAAAATAGAGAGGCAAGTTCCAAGACATTGACTGAGGGATCTTGCAACAAATGGTCCTCTTTAAAGGCCTGTCCTCTTTAGTGGTCTGTCTCCTGGGTTGTCCCTGTCATGACTTCATCAATATTTGTGCAACTCCTTTTGCCCTGTGCTGAAAGCAGACTTAATTCAATTATAGGTCTCAAAACTGATAAAATGGTCCTGAAGTGGAAAATGGGAAGAGATTATTGGCAAATGAATAAAGATTTGTATCGAACTAACACACGGGAGTACAGCAGGTCTTTTTTTAATCATTCCCTGTCTTAAATCTTCTGGGAACCATGAGTTTCCCTTCCCCTCATGCAGCACATCGATTTCTGAATTAGACTGCAATATTAAATAATTAATATACTTGCCATGATTGATGTTTTGCATTAGTTGAATATTAGGTTATCAATCAAAATCCACTTGGTTTAATGTAATAATATTGAAAAAGTGTCACAGGCTGTTCATCCAATTTGTAGTTGAGGCAACACAGATAGTAATGTTGGCATAACACAAGGCTCTAAAGCAGGAAATGCAGTGGCTCAACATGTATGAGGCAGACATTTTGAAACTAACCGGGACAAGGCTGAGGTTATCCTAAATAAACCTGGTGGCACCTGTCAGTTTCAATATTAGGTCTCCTTCCAGAGGAAGACACTATGCATCAATCATACCATGGCAGGCAAGAAAAAATTAAAATAAAGATACTAATTTACCTTTGTGGCAAAAAGATTTCATAATTTTGCCAAAGAAAGCATGCTATAAATCCAGAAACTTGCTATGATAAAGATTATATCCTCTTAAGAAATTACTAACAAAATACACTAACATTTCTTAGATCTAGTCTTACTAGGAAGGGAAAATATGATAACACTATTACACTAAAGTGATCATTCAGTTAAATGGTATAAGGGAACCAGGCCAGGGAGCCCCAGTTAATAATGACATTTATTTTGAAAATCAAACAAACAAAGATCAAAAAACCTATTTCTTCTGATGATGGCATTGTCCTTTACTTTGAAAAAAATATATATATATATTACATCTATACTTCTCAAAATATTAGCTTAGGAAAAAATGCAATTGCTTGTTACTCCCAGTAAAAGTACATGATTTTACTCATCTCTTACAGCAATCGAAAATCTATTATGAATGTATTTATAAAAGTAACACTTTAAAACAAATTAAATAATCAAGAGACATCCAAAAGACAAGTGATTTTTGGGGTACAGAGTAGAAAAGTAACAAAATGAATATAAACAAAACCATTTCACAGAGCTGACCAAAAACCCAGTGAATGTTAAAGTATAAAATATTCAGAAGCTATAATGCAAACAACTAACTGATATAGCTTTGAAGTATCATTTCATGGACCAAATCTTTAAAAAATAAAAGATTAAATATAATTGTAATTAGTAGTATATATGTATTATCCCATGTACAATGTGCATAACCACAGAAATTATAAAAAATGAGTAGCTCCTATAACAATACAACATTTTATGGGCTTTTTGTGTCATGAAGAACATTATTCAGTTTATAAAGATTACTATGCTGCAGTTTTCTACAGCTATAGAGATAATATCACAGTTAATTTTGTACATACTTTCATAAAGCAGAAACCTACATAAGTTGGGTTTTTAAAATAATGGCAGCCAAGGCTTTTAAAAGCCTGAGTTATAAATCATAAAAACACCTAAATATCCCATTTTAAATAATAATTGATAAATTTTTATGTGTATAAGACATTTTCTGTTAAGTATCAAGTGTTATTACTGCAAATTTTTGGTCATATATAAATTCTAAGAAAAACCTGGGTTCAACTTGCAATTCTACTACTTACTAAATAACTCTGCCAAGTTATATATCTTCTCTAAATTTTTTCATTCTTAAATTCAAGCCAAGGATTAAAGAAATCAGCACATATATACATAAGTCACTCAATAAATACTGGTTCAATATGACAGACTAATAATGGACCAATTGACTGCATTTCACTTTCACAATCAAGAAATATCTTTATAGATGTTAGCTTTTTTAACCACCTTAAAATTTGTTTCAACTGTAATACCTATACATGAAAGTCAGTCTACTTTTCAAATAAAGTACATATAAGGAGCTTGGCCCAATGCTAACATCCAATAAAAATATCACATATATCCTGACATAAGCACATTCTTATATCTCTGAAAGGAGGTAGAATAATAAAGTATGTTTAACATAGAAGGGAAAATAATATCTCAATTACCCTTTTTTTTATACATTTTAACCCCAATAAGAAAAATACAGAATATTAGCACTAAGTACCAGAAAGCTCTTACTGGAATTCTCAGTTTTAACATACCATGTTTGGTTTGAATACTTAGGATTTTTCTCCTGATTGGAGAATATCTTGCAAATTAGTGGCTTTATATGTATATTCTGATGTTACCCCAGTTCAGAATACAATATTCAGATGTTTGTATTATTTTATAAGTAGGTTCTCATCGGATTGCTATTTGTAACAAATTTTACTCTAGAACTTATAAATCATCTGCACAGACAAGTGTACCATGATCACTAAATTTTACATGTACTGTTCTCTTGTAAGATTCTTTAGTTAGTTTTACAAATATTAGTGAGCATGTGCTATATTGGGACAAGTTTAAATTAAACATATTAAACTGTAAGGTCTTAATGATACACACTGAGCTTATTCTAATGGGAAGTTGAAGACTTAAGTTGGTATGTATCAGGTACGCCATTTACAATCATTCAGGTAAACAGATTCTACAGTTCACAGAAAGGGTCTACAAAGTGGGAAAGAGAGAGAGAGAGAGGGAGAGAGAGAGATTTCTGAAGCTGTGCTCTAGTTAACAGTCTGAGATGAAGAAGCACTAAGATTATTCAACACACATCAATCTGATCTAAAAGAACGGCTAAAGGAAATGCTTTAAACACAAGGAGAATCATCCCAGGAAGAGGGTTGGAACATCAAGAATGAAGGAAGAGCAACATAAATATATTTATTGAGTAACTAGCTCCATGAACAATTCAGAGCGGATAACAATAACATAAATGTCATCAACTAAAAGTACCAGTATTAAGATATGGTATTTATGCCTTGCATGTTTAAAACCGTATTGTCAAACCAAGACTAGTACACAAAAATGTTACTGCCCAAGCCAGGCAGGGAAAATGCATGTGAACATGCTACCTATCTGCTATTTCCCACATGCAGGACTAACATTCCTAATCAATGACAGTTCTCCTCCCACTGAGGCCAGCTGCAGCTCAAGAATCTTAACACTGGGCTCTAGGCAGTCCCTGCCAGTCGTCTGGAGTTAGCAGGTAAGATAGAACCCATTCACCACCAATTCTTTCAATTCATGTCCTTAACCTAGTTCAAGAGAAGTTCAGATGAAGATGAAATTGCCATATGTGTTAGAGTGATTGAGAAATATTTCAAAGAGGAGGGTAATTTTTGCCTCATCCTGAAAGACTGATTACATTTAAGCAGAGCAAGTAGAAAAGAAGAGGCAAGAAGAGTGAGCTCAAGGGTCCCCCATGACCCGATAAAGGTAAGGTAAGGAGAGTAGCCTGCCCAGAGTAGATGCATTAAAAGGTCATGTTAACTTTTAATCTTTAATTTTAAATAATTTTTATTATTTAAGTATTCAGGGCCATCATGTACATTCATGCATGTTGTTCATCATGGAGAGGAAAAAAAAGAAAAAGAAGATAGGGAAGGAAGGAAGGAAGGGAGGGAGGGAGGGAGGGAGGAAGGAAGGGAGGGAGGGAGGGAGGGAAGGGAAGGGAAGGAAGGAAGGAAGGGAAGGGAAGGGAGGGAGGGAGGGAGGGAAGGAGGGAAGGAAGGAAGGAAAGGAAAGGAAGGAAAGGAAGGAAGGAAGGAAAGGAAGGAAGGAAAGGAAGGAAAGAAACAAACCCTAACAGGGCAGTGGAAGATGAAAGCGATGTGCCCTGACCAAGCAGTGCATC
This sequence comes from Phyllostomus hastatus, assembly GCF_019186645.2. NCBI lineage: Eukaryota > Metazoa > Chordata > Mammalia > Chiroptera > Phyllostomidae > Phyllostomus > Phyllostomus hastatus. The sequence continues at coordinate 13,150,065 of NW_025333977.1, read as the reverse complement.
CTGGCTGGCAATGCGCCCACAGGAAGGCAGGATGTCGTTTCCTGGTGTCTACGAAGGTGTCATAGAGACTAGCATGGCCCTGCAAATAAATGCTTATTGTAACAAATTTCAAAATTACATCTGGTTCTAATGAAAAAGAAAATAAAATCACCAGAAATCCCACCAAAGATAATACCTCAACATATTTTAGTTTTTTTCTCCATTCTCATGCATACACAGAAACACACTTTTCCCTACAAAAATGGGATCATTGATTTGTTATGTAGCTTAAATTTTTTTCACTACTTAAACAGATTCTCAGATGTCATTAAATGTATTTACATAGAATATTTTTACTACTTACATGCTTTTCTGCTCATAAACATACAATGTTAACTTATTCATTATTGTTGAACATTTAGATTGTTTCTGATTGTTTATTTTAAATAAAACTGGGATTTAAAATAGAATAACTGATCACTGATTTAAGCAACATTTATGAATATTATATGATGTTTATTTCACTTGGAAGATTGAGGTTAACTAATTTTAAAAAGGATCAATAAACCAATTTATTTCATCATCAGTACTTAAACCTAAATAATTTAAATTTATATATTTATTATATTTATGTAAGTATAAATATAAATTTGTATTTAAATATAAAATATCATTATTTTTAATTTAGGTACAATTAAAAATACATTTCTACTTTTAAGAAAGTCCATTATCATAAAAATTATGTCTCAACATCATTAAAGCCATTTCTATCTAATATGTAATACAGAATCAACAATTCCAAATAGAAGGTAACAAATACAATAAATATTCAATTAATGTCTTTAGCTACTAAATTTGAGAGAAAATGAAACATGTATATATTTTCCCTAAGAACAGCAAACTTGCAGTAACTCAAAAATTTGTCTATTCAGTTCTTCAGTTATTCAAGTCTTGATATTTTTTCTTTTCCCTCTGATGTTCTCCTATGTAACTACAATGATACTCTGGCAGAAAACAAAAAACTAAGGCGAATGTTGATCAGGTAAGCACCTAACAGTGGTAGGAAATAAAACTACTGAAATTTTTTCTTTACATAGTGAATCAAAATAAACACCTCGGCACAGAACTGAAGACTCTAGCCCAAGTCACACTCTGCTATTTCCTAAAGATCTCTTTGCACATGCTTGCACTCAAACCTTTGATCACATACATCTAAGCGAACCAACCTTCTCAGAGATTCCACCTCTGAGGAAATGTCGAACAGTGTGTGCACCAAGCAAAGTAGGAAATGTTTTACAAAAATTAGCCCATTTAATCCTTATAACTTTATTATAAAGAGATAAAATTATTATCCTTTTCATATTTAGATGAGATAACTGAAGCTTAGAGAGGATAAGTAGATCCCACAGGAGACCCCTCAGCTGGTAAAAGGCAGATTTCAAACCTGGCAGCCTGAGTTCATTGTCCAAATTTTAATCAAGAGAGAATTCATTACTGCCGATCTCTAAAAACTATAACCTCAACAATAAAACAAAACTTTACAGCATTCTCCTACTCCTTAATCGGAACCATGATTGTTGAAAGAGGCTGCAAAGAGGTGAGGATTTAAGTAAAATGAATACTAACCCTTTATGGTATATACCCATTTCATTCTCACAATGTTCACAAAAACAAAAAATCTGTATAAATGGCTAACAAACATTTAGGGAAATACAGTACACAGACCTAAAGATAAAACTAAATCCTATTTTTCACCTAGCAGGTGAGCAAAGATTAAAACAAGTGATAATGTACCCATTGTTGGCAAGGGTGCAGGGAATCAGGTACCCACATATGCTACCAAGAAGAGCAGAAAATAATACAAACTTTCCAGAGAGCAATTAGAAATGTTAAAACTTCTGAATAACACACATGAAGTCTTTGACCTGATGTTCTACATTAATCACTCCGTTGTATTTAGTAAAACAAACAAAATAAACTGGGAACAAACTAAATGCCCAATGATGGCAAACTATGAAACACAGTATGATAAAATCCATAAAACAGAAAACCATATAGTGATTTAAAATTATAATGTGGTTTTACTCCCACGAAAATGTTCTTGTAGCATGTTAAGTTTTTGAAAAGAGCATATTATACAATGTACAATACCATATTTGTTAAAAAGTTTTATATATGCATGTATACAGTGAGTTCATATGTGTAACTAGAAAGTTGTAAGTTAATATGTTAATAATATTTAACAGTGGGGTTTCAACAGATTTTTATGTTCATTTAATTCTTTGTTTATGTTTTCCAAAGTGTCTTCCACAAAAATACATTCCTGTTGGTCCAATTTTTAAAAAGTATTTTTAAAAAATCATTACAGCATGTCTATGGAGTATACTATCTTCATTTTGTAAATTAAGGGTCTGTATCTTAAAGTAAAAAGTAACTTGATAAATGGCCAAAAATGCTCTATCTGAGGGCATTTTTGCTCTCAGACAAAAAAGCTCATACTTTTTTTTCCTTCACAACAGAAATGCTCTGTATTAAAGAAAATAAGGCTGGGTCTACATCCAGCCCCCACTTTCTCTGTCCTCTATACACTTGAAAAACTTTCTCACAAACTATGTGTGTACATGCCTGTTATCTTCACTGATCATTTTAAAGACTCAGTCTACATTTCTGTTCATCTTTGTGCAATCTACAGTGTTTAAAACTAATCGAATCTTCCCAAATTTGGTACATGATTATATAAGATACAGGTAAATTCAATTTAGAGTTGGAGAATATAAAACTGAAATAGAGATAAAGGACACAGTTACGTCACTTCAATAATTGATCGAGACTGTTTCAAGTTCTGACACATTCCCTTCCTTCCCCATTATGTCTATGTGAGTTTTGGTTTCTATCACTTCTCACCAAAAGTCCTCTAAGACGCTTCTCTCCCTAACATCAATGTCTTCATACCTCAAGTTCATGTCTCCGCCTGCTTTACAATCTAATATCTAAATAATTTTCTACTGCTATCCAAGATGTACCTCCTTTCAACCAGTTATCTCCTCCATGATTTTGCTCGTACATTTATCTGCATAAAATGGCCCTTTCTTCATCATTACATCTTCAAAGTCTATACATTTATTGTATAAGAACCAAACTCCCACTTCTGCTAGGTTGATAATAATTTCTTACATCTCTGAACTTACAGTCACTCCTTGACACTAAAGGGTTAAGTTCCAGGAACTTCTAAATGTCCTCAATTGTGAATGTGATAAAGATGCAAAGTGCTTAAGCAGATTATACTTAGCATATATTACTAATTATCATCAACATTATCATTACTATGCAGACCCCTCATGAACATTATTCGATATATTAACATTGGAAGGAAACAAAGCCACTCTGAGATACAACGCTGAGCAGTCAGCTGGCCCCTTTCACCAGCTAACTGACATGCTCCTGAACATCATCCTCACAGAACGTGTTTTAACATCATGCCACAAGAAAATTACAAATTCTTACATGCAATGGACCACATAGGCCCCTTTTGAAAAGACAGAACATTAAATCCACAGCTACCGAGGTCAACTGCATTGCCCTTGTAAAAAATTCTTCATATCCTAGCAGTTAATATTCAGTGATCATTTTCTGTGGCTTCTATGTAAGCACCCATCCCTCAAGTTAATTATGTGCTTACGTAAATCTTCTGCTTTGTTACTACATGAAGTTTTTGATAACCATAGATATTTGCTGTGCAGTGTCAAAGCTATACATTAAAGATAAAAGTATTTAAGTCTTAGGATATGGTCAATAAAACAATTTTATTTATATATCACTAACATATGCTAATGTTCACAAAATTAGAATTGGAAGGTCTCATTAGGAAAAGTGCAGAAGTAAATAGCACAGCAAAATATTATAAATGCTATGCTACAATTATAACTTCATGAGGGTATGAGGTGGGGGGCTTAGCAGGTGGGAATGGTGGGTAGCAGAGCCCAGGAAGTAGTCCATAAAGGTGATGCTTGAAGCTCCTTCTGACAAAAGGCCATTCCCACCACATGGGCTCTGGAATCAGCTCCTCTAGCTCCTCCAAGTACTTTATTCCTTCAATTACCTGTTCTGTGTCCTCCACCCTGTACTGCTACTGTGAACCAATCAGAGTTTGAAGTGGTGGATTAGAAGGGGAACTTCAACTGAAAGTAACAATGAAACATTTATTCACTTACTTGTAACAGAAGCAAAAAGGAGCCCTTGCTCCCTAATGTTCCATTTTCCCCTCAAAGAACAGCATGGGCGAGGCTCAGGTGGATACAGTGTAAGGGGGTAAAGGTGGGAGGTGGACAGGATGAAGGAGGAGGAAAGTTCATCTCATTGCTGAGGACCCCCAAACAAAAGGTTCTTGCTTCTTGATGGACCAATGAAACAGGAAGAAAAGGAGAAAGGACTAGGAATGGAAACATACTGAACGTGGAGAAAAGCACATCAGATCCCAAGTACAGAGGCCTCTGGCTGTGAACACCTAGACTAGGTAGGAATGCCTCTGGTTGGGTCTAAAAGGTCACACATAGGACTCTGGACTGGAGCCGAACTTTTCAGCTACCATCCTGCTTATTTCTCTGCTTCCCTCGGCCAAACTTTTTGAAACACTATATTCACACTATGTCTCCACATTCCTACTTCTATCACATCCAAAAGTTACTTCTGCTGGGAGTTACTCAGTGTTTCTGGGTTTCTCCCATGTATACAGGAGTTGTGACTATTAATAAACTTTAATTTATTCTCCTGCAAAAAAATTTACTCTTGCTAAATTCATCAGTGGTTTCTCCATGTTAACCAAATCCAAAGACCACTTTCCACTCTTCTCTTCATACACTTCTCAGAAGCATTTAATGCTGTCAAATATTCCATCCTGCACCCTTTTTCCTCATTTGTCTTCTACCCTATTACTTCATTCAGTTTCCCTGCATTTTCTCAAAAAAGGACTCCTCAAACCTCCTTTGTAGGTCCACAGCCATTAAGCTCCTCTCCTCAGCCATTAAGAGTTAGAACTCCTCAAGGCTCGGTCCTAAACTCTCATCTTGTGCCATGCTTTTTTGCTAATCCTTCTTACCCTCAGGCACAGCATTAATAACAAACTATAGGTAATTGACCAAAAATATACTCTGGATTCATTTATCCAGTTGTCTATTTGACATCTCTATCTGAATGTCTCAAAATCAAAATAAAAACTTTATACACAATGGATCCAAAACTGAAATTCTGAGTTCCTCCGTCATGCTTGATCTATTTCAGAATCTCCTATTTCAGAAAGGAGTCATATCTTTCATCCTGCTGCTCAGGCCAAAATCTTGGGAATCAACCTCTTTACCTTCTTCTCTTATAATATATAATCTATCACTAACTCCTATTGCTTCTACATCTTAACTAACAACAGGAACTATCTGTACTTCTGTCAATTACTACCATCCTAGTCCAACTACCATAACCTCCTGCCTAGTTTGTCTTAATTCCCTTGTAGTTATTTTCCCACTTCCACTGTTGCTTCTCTCCCGTGCCCATACCACAAACAATCTAATCATGTGAAAGTGAATCACATCATTCCCCTGCTCAAAACTCTTCAATGCCTTTCCATTGAGGCCATCCTGATTTGCACCCCTCCATCCCCACCTATATCATTTCTTCATTCAGCTATTATTGAGCACAATATTTGAGTCAGCTTCTGTGTTGGTTATCAGGGATACAATGATGAACAAAGCAGAGTAGGCTGCAAGGAGCTTACAGGTAGGCATGAAACACTGCAATTAATACACAAGTATATCAATTAGTAACTGTGACATGAGTAACATTTTAAAAGTACTGTGAAAAAATAACACATGAACCTATAAAACAGAAAAACCAGAGTACAAAATCTAGCTTAGAAGCTCAAGGAATTCTTCCTTCATCATTCTTCACTACTACCTTCCTTCACTATACCTTTCTTCAGTATATTTCTCATGCTCTTAAAGATACCCGAAATTGGAATAGCATTTCAAATTAGGTGAGCTTTAAATCCAAAGTGTCAAATATAGGAAAACAAGAATTATTCCAGCAACACTGACTCAGGAGTAAATTAAAGACAAAAATACAAAGATGATTCCAGGTGACAGTAACAACGGAACTGTAAGTCCAGGGTCAGCAATGTTGGGGGTGATGGAGGTACCAGTGCCTGTATAACTATACTGATGCCATGATACAGCTGCCTTAACTCCCATTCCTTTTCACAACGTGGCTTTCCAGAGTCCCACTGATTACAGAGGCTATCCAACAGTCAGACATAATCTATGTTTGTTTACTTTCAGACTTTTCTAATAGAATCTAAGCTAAATGAGGACGGTTTACATGTAGACAGGAGAAAATGTCATGTGGTAAGTCCTCAAGGCCTGAAATATAAATAGTCTTACATGTAACAAAAGTTTTGTTTTTTCTATTTCATATAAAGTGAAAATACAAATGAAGATTCTTCTAGGACTTACTTTCTTACCACTTAAGTAGTTTTACATTGGCCTGCATAAAATAACATGATCGATTCATGAACATTTTCCACAAAATATTTCTTAGTTACATTTGAGGGCCAGAAGAGAATTTAAAGAATTGCCAACTTTTCTCTTGAGCTGAACGACCAAATCAGGTGTCAGCAAACTATGGCCCGTGGGCCAAATGCAGCCTGCATGAGTTGGGATTGTTTTTATATTCTTAAATGGGTGGGAGGAAAAAACCAGTATTTTGTGATATGTGAAAATTACTGAAGTCAAATTTTAGTGTCAATATATAAAGTTTTGTTGGGACACAGGCACACTGATTCTTGTATGTACTTTAGTGGCTGCACTAGTGTTACAACAAGAGTTGAGTGGCTGAGACAGAGGTCACTTGAGGCACTCCCAATGGTTTGCACTGTTGTTCAGAGCACCAAAACCAGGGATGCACTAACTCGACAGAGTTTTAAGGGTTTCATGAGTTGCTGCAATGTGACATTTGGCTTTTGTTTTAATACCAGTATACAACTATCATGTTGAAATTAGAAGAGAAATAGGGGACTTTGCATGACATGCTTTTAAGGCTCAGTGGAGTGTAGATTATTGTGTCAAGTTAAATAGCAATGCACTGTTATTACACAATGAATCTATAGCTATACTGAGAGAATACAATATATGTTGACATTACCAAACTAAGCAGTCTTCACAATATTTCCAACTCAAAGAAAAGCAACAGTAAGACATATTAAAACATTTAAAATAAGATATCTCATCACAACAGAAGTCCTTATCGAAAACAAAAATGAGTTTCTGAGTGGTATGTTTGTTAGCCAGTCAATGAGAGGCATTTAACAATGATGAGTTAACTAAATCATGTTTGACTGCAGCAGTCAAAGAAATGTGTGTGGACAAAACAAACACGTTTAAAACTATTAGCCTTTCAGCAAAAAGAGTTGCTCAAAAAGTTGAGGACGCTGGAAGTATCATCAATAGCCAAAAACCAGGCAAATCATTCTGAATGATTTTCCTTGGCTCTTGATAAACCACAGGTGTAGCGACACTGCACAGTTATTGTTTATTTGAGGAGTCAATGCTGAATCTGAAGAATCAGTTTCCATGTTTACATAGTAAACAATGAGAATATTTTCAAAAAACTGAAGAACACTAATTCATTACCAATGTATGTGAAATCTGCTAAGATATGTCATATATGGTGGTGGTTAAAAATATATACAGCAGTCCTCCCCACCCTCGTCCGCAGTTTCAGTTATCCGTGGTAGACCACCATCCGAAAATATGAAATGGAAAATTCCAGAAATGAACAATTAATAGGTTTTAAATCGCATCTTTCTACATCTTTCTGACTAGCACAATGAAATCATGTGCTGTTCCTCTCTTCCCACCCTGGAAGGAAATATTCCCTTGGTACGTGTCCCCAGCCCCTAGTCACCGGGTAGCTGCCTCAGTTATTAGATCAACTGTCTCAGTATCACAGTGCTTATGTTGAAGTTGCTTGTTCTAAATTAACACTTATTTTACTTAATAGTGGCCCCAAAACATAAGAGCAGTAATACGAGCAATTCAGTCATGCCAAAGAAAAGCCATAAAGTGATTCTTTTAAGTAAGGTGAAAATTTTCAACTAAAGAAAAAAGGTTGCAAAGATCTTCAGGAAGAGCGAATCTTCTATCTGTGTAATTATGAAGAGGAGAAATTTATACTAGGCGTTCAACTAAAACTCATAGGCTCGTGGATTGTGTCAGTATTCAGGAGTATTTATCTGCATGAAAAACATTTTCAAAGAGCAAGTATTTAAAATTTCATTACCAATCACCATTAACAAACATTTGTAATCAATTCTGATAGAGAACATTAACTTTGAATCCCAATTAAATGAAATATTATACCCCCAAAGCAACTCCATTCTTGTTAATACAACAGTATTACAAAAAAGTACTAATTTACATTTTGAATTTTATCCATAAAAATTATATCAATAAAAAATGGCCAAAAGACCTGAAGAGACATTTCTCCAAAAACGACATATAGATGGCCAACAGACACATGAAAAGATGCTCAATATCACTAACCATCTGAGAAATGCAAATTAAACCCACAGTGAGATATCATCTCTCACTCGTAGAATGGCTATCTACGATAAAGAAACAAACAACAAGAACTGGTGATGATGTGGAGAAAGAGGAGCCCACTGTTGGTGGGAATGCACACTGGCACAGCCATTCTGGAAAGCTGTATGGAGATATCTCAAAAAATTAAAAATGGATCTGCCTTTTGACCCAGTGATCCCACTTCTGGCAATATATCTGAAGGAACCCAAAACACTCATTGGAAAGAACATAAGCACCCCTATGTTCAATGCGGCATTTTATTTACAATGGCCAAGATATGGAAGTAACCTATGTGCCCATCAATAGATGAGTGGATAAAACAACTATGGGACATTTACACAAAGGAATACTACCCAGCTGTTAAAAAAAAAAAAGAAGAAGGAAATTTTACCCTTTTCAACAGTATGGATGGACCTGGAGTGAATTAAGTGAATTATGCTAAGTGAATCAAGCCAGTCAGAGAACGACAAATGCCATAATGGAATCTAATGGGCAAACTGAACTAACAATGAAAATGCGGAAAGACTCATAGATGGAGAGCAGGATGACAGTTGTTGGTTGGCGGGGAGATGGCTGGGAGTAGATGCACTGAGCAAAAAGGAAAAAGGACTCATAGACATGGACAACAGTGTGGGGGTTGCTGGGGGAGGAGGGTCTAAGGGGACTAAATGGTAATGGAAAACAGTATAGCAAAGATCAAATTAAAAAATTGTAGACATTTTCTCTCATTTTATAGATGTTCACACAATAAATAATCTCAGTTTTGTCTCTCAGTCCACAAAGCCTAAATTTTTACTCTTTGACCCTTCACAGAAAGTTTGCTGACACTTGGTCTAAACCATTTAAATTCACTTGTATCCATCCTGTCAATCCACATGAGGTTATTTTGACTTTGGAAAACTTAGGCATAGGTGGCCAGGGGTAAATGAAAATTTCTCATTTTCTTATTATTTTAATAATCTCATATAATCATTAACAGCATCTTTGATATTATTGACAGTGCCTCAGAACCCAAAATGTACATGATAGATACAATTATGAAAGGAAGATAAAACGAAGTACAAAGGAAACCTAAAGTATGACATCAAGAACTTAGTCAACTTCTCCCACCTGTTTTTATGCTATTTTACATATCAAAAAGATAAAGATTTTCTTAATTTTACATAATAAAAGTACTGGCCAAAATACTAAAGAAAATGATTACCAAAAAATAAAATAAAAAACTAATTATAAGACCAATTCTAAAAGATAGAGACTTTGTCTTCCATGCTATCACTTCAACTCTTGATAAAATGAGAGTATGAGAAAAGAACAGTACGGCGAGAAAAGATAAATATAATTATTTCACCTAAATGCTAACATTGGCATAATCATAAAGAAAACAGTTTATCTAGTACACTGGAGAAAATGACTTTTACATTAATTAAAGTTAGCATAATGCTGAATAACCAGTATTACAGGCATTGAATTTTTATAAAGCAGAACTATATGAATTCATAAACACATTCTTTTTTTAAAGTGCTTTTTATGCCCCCAAATTCATTTTATTTTTGTTAATGATTATATTTCTTTTTAGAGAGAGGAGGAGGTGAGAAAAAGAGAAACATCAATATGTGGTTGCCTCTCATGTGTCCCTTACTGCAACCTACACATGTGCCCTGGACTAGGAATTGAACCAGCAACCCTTTGGTTTGCAGGCCAGCACTCAATCCACTGAGCTACACCAGCCAGGACATAAACACATTCTGAGCACTTGCACATATCCTCCAAATTCATAATTCCAAACATTAAAAGAATGTTTAAATCCCATGACTTATAGGGATATCATTTATCTGTTAGAGAGCAAGTAAATAGAATGTTTAAAAGATATAAACAATAAAAATAGTTTCAGGTTTCAAATTGGGCGACACTAAAAATCATTCTGAATGTCCCAAATTTTAAGTTATTTTATAGGCTCATGACTATGTTTATGGTAACATTTTTAACATTTCAATTTGTGTGGTTCTATCATTATAAAAACAGAAATACTACACTTTTCACAAATAATATGGTAACAAGGTAACCAAACATATATCCTCTTTCTGCTTGGGATAGTTCTGGTTTATTTTTGACATTCTGGCAAAATTATTAATAGCACCTCCTTTCACTTTTAAAGTGCCAAAGTCAGGATAATATATTAAATGGTCACCATTCATAGAAAGAAATGTCAAACTTAAACATGCCATAGATGCATAATACACAAAGCAAATGTAAGCCAATCCAGCTACCTTGGAAAAGAGAGAAACTGGAGATGGGAGTGGCAAATAGAATCTGAGGCCAGACAGGGTAAAAAGATGGAATGGACCTGCTTTCTTCTCAACTCATTCAAATCAGTTCTCTCCAAGGCTGTTTAGTATCTCTTAACTCAAAGACAGTAGGCCTTGAGAAACACTTGTTTAGTATGGTGATGCTTACCAATATAGTTATTTTTATCTTTAAATAACTGGCATTTTTATAAAGGTTCTCAACAGATTATATTAATATAATATATGTTATGAATGCCTGGAGTTCTCAAAGCATTAAATAGGTCTCAGTGCCAATGCTCATGTTGAGAAGCTATAGTGATAAAATGGGGAAAAATTTATTTTTAAATTCCATATTTTATTAAGATTTCTACAGAACAAAATATAACTTTACAATGAAAAATAAAAGACTTACAAAACTTTAAATTTTGAATTCTTAGGCAGTAATTTAAAGATATTTAATTTAAAATTCCACAACAACATAAGAGTGTGTTTGTGTGTGTGTGTGTGTGTGTTTTTAAGATAAAATATATATTATTTAGCTAGAGGGGTATGTTAACTATTACTTTGAACATTTATGTTAAGTATAACATACCATTTTTAACTATTTTAACCTTCCAATAGTAAAAAGTATTTGGACAAGTAAAACAAAGCCCAAGATAATAAGTTATACATAAATAATGCCTTAAAATTGTCATAATTAACTTCGATAATTAAATAATATAAACAGAAGCATTATGACATGATGGATAAAAAACTCTGCACATTGATTTCTTAATATAAAGATTTATGTATTTTTTCTTTTCTTCTGAGTTCTCAAAAGCTAGTCCTTGTAGTTATGTAAGAGAATGTCTTTGTTCTCAGAATATATACACTAAAATATTTATGGGGAACAATCCTTTCAATACACTCTCCTTTGGTTCAGGAAAAAAACACATTTATAACTGTGTGTGTAGAGAGAAGGAAGGCAGAAAGAGGTAAGACAGGAAGGGTCGATTAAAAAAATGGGGGCAAACTATAAACAACTGGTGAATCTGGATAGGTACAGTGTATATGGGAGTTTCTTGTACTATTACCGAAGCTTCTCCACAAGTTTGAAGTTATATCAAAATAGCTACCAAGAGAAAAAGCTAATTCTATTAAAGTTAGCCAAACATTTCTGTTGTTTTTACTACTACAGTATTCTGTTTGTGGGTAATTTTCTACTTCTTAAAAGACAATAAATTCTTCTCTTTCACCCAATCACTACTATACTTAAATTAATCAAATTTAATTCTGACAAAAACAATAGTCTCAAAGAAATTTTTGAAAAATATAAGATTAAAAACTTCTACACAAAGAATAAACTCCAGGAGAAAAGATGCAAATAAAATGACTATCATAATCTTTTGTTTTTTATTTGCAAGTATAAAAATGAAGAAAAACAAAAGCCTGGAACATAGCATCTGTCATATCAGAATATAAAAAGATGATCCTGGCACAAAATGAAAAAGCTCTAATTCATTTGCAAATCAAGCCTGCCGGTTCCATTTCAAGCTGGCGGTAACTGTCAAGAGTTAACAAGATAATCACTTTCAATCCTGCCTTCAATGGTACATTACACTGTTATTCCATTCAATAAGGCCGTTCTTTGGGGCACTAGATGAATGGTTTTCATTTCTAACTCACACAAAAAGTTGTGCGGGGAAAAATCCACGGGGCTTAAGAAAGAAATCCCTTTATGGGCATTTATCTGCCGGTACTTGCTTTTAGGCAAAATGAGATATTTTGAAACATCAGTGTCCATTCACTTCCTCTATTCCTTTAGGCCCTTAATCCGTTAAAAAAAAATTGGCATATGAGAAAAGTGCAAAACTGGTCTCATTTTCAAAATTATCAATGCACACTAAACAAAAATTTGCTATTAAAATGATGCTATGCAAACATAATACTATGCCACACAAAAGACAGCTATTAAACAATCTCCTCATCTCAATGAAACTCATGTGACTTTGTTACTCACCTATATTTTGGATGAAATGCAGGTGCTTAAAACTTCATATTTCCTCATGATTTACTTCTAGTAATATGCATGCCTAAAAATAGTAATTCTTTTAAAACCTTTTCAGATCAGCCCTAGTTCAATGAAAATGAGTTTTAGCTAAGTGTATACTATAATGTATTTATAAAAAAGCATTATAAAAGCCTTTTTACTATTTCAACAGTATGACTTTATTTTCCAAACAAATGTAGCACAGGTATCTTTATAATTGTTTTGCAAAAATAGTAAAACTGTACAAAAAGAAACAAATATATTTTGTGTTTAATACAAGAAAATACAAAATAGAAGGATTTAAATGTATCTACTACTAACAGACAACTAGGTCATTTTTAAACTATAGTCTATGAGGATAAGACAAGCTTAAAGTCTTTTCCTGGCTGCAGTACCACCCTATATCCATCAATGTCATCCAATGTCAAAGTATAAATTTATAAGAACCATCCGTTTATAAATTATAACTTATGATTCAGGTTTATTTAGTAATAGCGACAATTAATCTTTCCGCACCAACCCCCTCAATTCAGGAAATAGTATTGTTATATATTTCAATGTAAATCAGAACTCCAGCCAAGTCTTTTAATCCTTTTATAATCCCTAATTATCAAGGGGTAAACTTTGATTTTTAAAACTCATATGTTTACAAGTATTTAAAGTCCTTCTAAAATTATTACTTTGAAAGAATTCATTTATAATGTATTAAAAGGCTTCAAGAAATTAGAAATACATGTTTGTGACTGCAAAGACTATATACTTAAATTTTAGAAGTCAGGTGACTTCATGAATTTATACAATATACAAGGATAAATCCTTTCCATACTGAGAGAGAAGTCTTCTAACTAGGCACCTTTCTAAAGCAACACAGGCTCATCCAGTTCTTCTAAGCTCTGGTTTGACTACTCATTGAGACTCAAAAAGGAGAAAATATCCTTATTTTTTAAAAAACTAGAAAAAATAAAGTATTTATGGGAAAGTCATTCAGAAAGTTTTACATTTCAGATAGACTTGATCATTAATATTGAATATTTAAAATAGTATCTAAACTAAAATTTGTTATAAAATTACAATGAATCTGTTTATTTTACAAAGTCCTTAATAAAGCTTAAGTTATATCAGAAAACTAGAAAATTTAAACCATTAATAGCTTGTGTTGAATCCACTATACCCCCTAAAAAAAGCTACATGATATTGTAAAATGATGATAATATTGAGCCAATTTTATTATTCCGAATTTTAAAACCTTGGTAACAGATGTGTTAAATACATCAAGTCAATAGTGAAAATTGTGGTATGCTCAATAAATTAAGGCTGAAATATATGATTACAATGTCTAATTAAAACCAACCGGTGACAACACCAATAGAAATTCCTGAAGAACTGTGCCAACACATGCCCATCTGCAGAGCACAATTCTTAGATATTACTGCAAGTCAGTCCCCATACAGAGTGAGGACACTAGAATCACTCTGTCATAGGGGTACTCCAGGATTATTCTTAACTCAGAAAGTAGAAACATTTGATCTTTCACCTGCAAGCTGCCCTGCTGCAACTGTTTCCCTCACAAAATCCCTCCCTGCAGCAAAGATAGCAGGGAATATGAGGCATCTCCCCCATACCAACCGCTAGAACAGTGACTAAGAATGCCTCAAGCCTCTCACAAAAACATTATAAAAAGTCACACATGGGTTCCAACAAGCAACCTGGTGTCCTGCATTATGTATGCAGTGATCCTTTACTTACACTGATACCTGACAACAAAATGCTCTGTTCATACAAATACAAATTTTAAATTATGGGCATATCTATTTGTGAAGACAGCGTTTACTTTTGAAATATGATAGCCTGAGTCCTCTATAATATTTTAACATAATATATGAACACATATTCTGCTACACATGTTTTTAACAAACATAAACTTTACCTATCTTAAATGAATAAAAATATAAGAATTCAAATAATTGCCACCACATAACATACACAATTTTTTCATGTTGGCAAAAGTACCTATTGAATTTCTGAATACATGGCAATGAACTGGAATTCCAAAATAATTTCATTTTATTATTTTTTCAGTTATAAGATGTTTTTTATAAATTATATTAGAAGTCAAAAAATGTGTTTTTATTTTTTGTCCTTCTTGTTCTGAAATCTTCAAAGTATCAAAAGCAATTAACAAGGTACTTCAAAGAGGTAACTCCTTAAAAATAAATAAAACAAAAAGATAAAAATAAAACAAGAAAATCTTTCCTGAAAATACTAGAAAGCATGGTAGTTGAAAAAAATGAATTTCATTATCAAATGAATAAGACAAAAAAAGAGGAACTTAATTAGCATATAAAA
Source organism: Phyllostomus hastatus (assembly GCF_019186645.2). NCBI lineage: Eukaryota > Metazoa > Chordata > Mammalia > Chiroptera > Phyllostomidae > Phyllostomus > Phyllostomus hastatus. The sequence continues at coordinate 13,134,802 of NW_025333977.1, read as the reverse complement.
TTAGATATTTACAATGCTTCAAATTTTGACAACATAATAAACTTCCTTCAAGATGATTCTTATTTATCATGCATGATAAACTAATATTGATTGCATTAATTTATCACAGTTAAAAAAGGTAAACTGATAAAATAATTTTCCAGATACCATTTGGGAACATATTTTAATATTTTAAATATGTGAATACCCATAATTCATAAAGAGCTCCTAGAAATCAAAGTAATATTAAACAGGTCAACAGTGATGATAAACAATGGAAATTAGATGATAATCATCAATAAAATATTAATGATCAATTATTCGATTAAAAAATGTTCAACCCTAATAATAGTTTAAAAATAAAAATCAACCAACAACTGTTTGTTTGTTTGGGGTTTCTCTGCCTTCCAGAGTTGCAAATTTTCTTTGAGATTATACCATTCTTAAAGTTGGTGGTGGGGAAGCGAATGGCCTAGCACAGTGCTGCTGGGTGTGGACAGTGCCACGCACTTTGCAGGATGCAGTTGAGGAACATGCACCCTTAGCCAAATCAAACTACTTCTACAGATATTAAGGAAATAGACAAAAATATAACATGAATTTGTACAAAGTTTTATACCATGATATCACTAACATCATGAGATTTTGGTTAAATCAGACTAAGGACTGAATATGTGGAGTAGGGAAAGAGAAAATAGAATATATTCATCTGGTGCAAAAAAAAAAGTTCCATGGTCATTAAAAGTAATATTTTAGAAGAGTATCCCTAAGATATTCTTTAGGTTGATACATTAAGAGTATATACAGTATAAGACCATTTTGAAAAACACACATTGGGAAAAAGACTATGGCTATTACTAAAATGTAAACAAGTATCTTTTGTGTAGATGGGGTTATGGGTAACTTATATTGCTTTTTTACTCTATTTTGTAATCCTCAAATTATTTTTAATAAAAATATATTGTTTTTATACTCAGGAAAAATACTTAAAAATAAAAAAGGTTTCTACTTGATATTTCTGCAATCAGATAAATACCTAACCAGAAAAATTGATTTTCCTATATCCCAAACAACAAAACTTTTACTATAACCCTCCTAAATTTATATATACCCACACCAGCATAGAAACCTGTGCAAAAACCTTCCTAAACATTCAGAAAAGTCTTTTGTAGATAAGTAAAATCATCTTCAGCCAAAATTTTGATCCCATCATTTCAAAAGTTATTAACTTATTATTTTGAATAAAAGGTAAAACTACCTCAGAGATTATATTTTTGATTTTTGATTTTTTAAATGTTTTATTTATTCATTTTTAGAGAAAGGAGAAGGGAGGGAGGAGGAGAAGGAGAAAAATATCAATGTGCCTCTTACATGGCCCCCACTGGGGACCTGGCCCGCAACCCAGGCATGTGCCCTGACTGGGAATCGAATCAGTGACACTTTGGTTCATAGCCCGCACTTAATCCACTGAACTACACCAGGTGGGGCTATTTTTAATTTTTTTAATGAAAGAAAATATCTACTGTGAATAAATGCTTATAAACTTCATGCATTTTGAAATTATCAACAATAGACACATAAATTAAAATTTTAGTATAAAAACTCTCTCAGGTCACAGTATCTGTATTTTAAAGATATTGTTTCAATGCAATTTTAAGATTAAAATGGAGAATACTTCTAACAATAGTTAAGAAGTGAATGATGGAACAAAACTTCCGACAGAAAACAACTGTAAAAGTTGAATAACATAGTACGAATTATATTTAAAACACTGGACAACATCCAGAAAACTACTGAGGACAGTTTAATCTCGAAAACTTCTCTTAAAAATGAAAAGATGCCATGCTGTGACTTTCTAGTGTGAGGGTACTTGCTAACCATCATAGTTGTGCCTGCAGAAAAACAATGGCAAAAAAATCACTGCTTTGCCACCTCAAGGTACCAGGATCAGAGTTCAGATCTGAAAGAAAAACTGAACAGAAACTGTGAGTAAACTAGATGATCATTTTAGCAGGCAGAGATTTCTTAAAAACTATTATAAACTGTTTAACTATTGAAAGAAAAATAGTGTCAATAAATGAACAGATAGGAAATTTCATCAGGGATACTGGAACTATCCCTTTTAAAGATAAAACTCAAAATGTAAAAGTAAAATATCAGAATAAAAAATTCATGAAATGTGCTCAAGATACAATAAAAAACAGAAAAACAAAAATCAGTGAACTTAAAAGACAGAGCAATATTAAGTTACCCAATATGGAGTACAAAGAGAAAAAAAATGTATAAAAATGAACAGTTCCTTGAGAGATCTGTTGAAAATAGGAAGTAGTCCAACATATGTGTAAGGGAACACCAAGAGGAAATGAAGAAATGAACAAAGAAAACTTTTTAAAATACTGTAAGAAAAGTCCCCAATTTGGTAGAAAACACTGATTTACATGGGCAAAAAAGCTCACTAAACAACAAATAGAATAAACACGTAAAAACCAATCTCATATTCATGGCAGTAATACCACAAAGAGCCTAAGGTAAAGAGAAAACAGTAAAGATGCCAGAGAACAACAATGCATTATGTAATGGAACAATGGTAAGATTACAGATACCCTGACCCCAGAAACTACATAAGCCAGACGACACTAGAACATTTGAAATGATGAAGAAAAATTGTCAACCATGAATTGTATATTGAAGAAAACGATCATTAAAAATTAAAGGTGAAATAAAAATACTATTGCTTAGGATAAGTACACTAAGATAAATTGAAGTAGAGTGGGATAATTTAAAGATGGATGTTAATGGGGTAAGTAAGAAGTACAACCTCTGATGTAGCAACTAAAAATAACACAAAGAAATACAGCTTTTAAAACAAAGGAACTGTCCTGGCTGGTGTGGCTCAGTGGATTGTGCACCAGCCTACAAACAGAAAGTGATTGCTTGGACTCCCAGTCAGGGTACACTCCTGGGTTGTGGGCCAGTTCCCCAGTTGGGGACGTGCAAGAGGCAACTGATCGATATGTATCTCTAGCTCATTGATATTTCTCTCCCTCTCTTTATCCCTTCCTTCCCCTCTCTCTAAAAAGAAATGAATAGAAATCTTTAAAAATATAAGAAATTTATATAAAATATTAAAAAGTATTTGAGAAACCAAAAGAACAAAAAATGTAATACTTTTTAAAAATCTAAGCAAAAATGACAAGTATACATACAACTACGTCAATGATTACATTACATAGAAATGGACTAAAACATGCAATTAAAAGGCACAGTAAAAAAAGATTTTTTGTTTGTTTGTTTGTTTGTTTTTAAAGAGAGACCGAAACAGCCCAGGTCAGTGGCTCATTTGGTTGGCCATTGTCCTGTATGCCAAAGGGTTGAGGGTTTGATTCCAGGTTGGGGCGCTTATGGGGGGCAACTGTTCAATATTTCTCACAATGATGTTTCTCTCTCTCTCTCTCTCTCTCTCTCTTCTCTCCCTCCTCCCTTCTCTCTCTTACTCCTCACTTCCTTCCTCTCTATCTAAACTCAGTGAACATATCCTCGGGTGAGAATTTTAAAAAATAAATAAATAAACAAGCAAATAAACAAATCTGAATACCAACTGTCAAAAAGAACACAGCAACTGAAATATAAAGAACAAAGAAACTGAATAAAAAGGCAGGAAAAAAGAGACTATGCAGTTTGTAAGAATAATAAAGCTAAAATAAATACATTAGTATTAGACAAAAGAGGGTTCAGGAAAATAAGGATTACTACAGATGGAAAAAGAACATTTTATTATGATAAAAGGGTTAGTACAGAAAATAATATAGCAATTACAAATGCTTACATGCCTCATAAAATAATTTTTAAAAGTATCAAGCAAAAGCCAGCACAATTAAATGAAAATGAGAAATAAATCCACAGTCATTAATGGACACATATCAATTTAACAGAAAAACAAAAAAATCAATAATTATATAGAAGACCTGAACAACACTACCACCACCTTAACCCAACTAACATTTATATAACACTACATACACCTAATGACTGCAAAATACGTATTCATTCCAGAAGAAATATAGGTCAATAAAAAATTCTCAATAGATTTCAAAATACTGAGACTTATATATCTCAATACAAAAGAACTAAATTAAAACTCATCAGCAATAAAACATCTATAGAAGCCCAAGATATCGAACCAGTAAAAACAGTGCTAACAGAATGTTTATAGCCATAATGGTTTTTATCAGAAAACAAGATCTACTGTTGATATTCAAAGTTTGCTCTTTCAACTCATAAAATAAGATCAAAGAAAACAAAGTGAATGGAAGACAGAAAATTAAAGAGCAAAAAATAATACAAAACAAATGAACTACAGGGAAATGAACTGTGTTTTTCAACAAAAGCTGTAATTCTGATAATCAACTATGAAAATCAACTTCTTAATGTTGCAGTTATCATACTGTGATTGTTAAATTATATTAATAATAGAGATACTACTAAAACAATGTACAGACCACATACATAAAATGGATTTCCACTAAACTATCGAGGTGTCAATGAAATTCAATGAAAAACAAAGGTCCTTTAAACATGGTGCTGGAGTAATTAACTATTTTATATGAGAAGAGAAAAAATATAAAAACCTGAAAACTACTTCACATCATACATTAAAACAAGTCATAAGCATTAATGTAACAACTAAGTCTATAAAACTACTAGAAGAAAATCTGTGACCTTGACATAGGCAAGGTTTACAGCACATGAGGAAAAATTAATAAATTTTACTTTATTAAAATTAATACCCTTTCTCATCAAAACTGTATATAAAATTTAAAAATGAAGTAAAACTGAAAATGGGCAAAAGACTATATCCAAGATGGAATAAAAAGAATGTATTTCTGCTTCTCCCTGAAACCATCACAAACAAAATGCCAAAATAATAATGAATCAAAAATGTTTTTTAAAATGGTTTGTTTTCTAAAAATTGTTCCCTCCCAGAAAAACTATTGCAAAAGCACAACAATTCAAAACTATTTTCTAAAAGTGGTTCACAAGGCACTGATCACCAGGCAAAAAGAACAGTGATGTCTGACGGACAAGGAACAAATGAAAGGAGTCCTACAAAACTTGTAGGACTTGTAGTCCTACAAGTCCTAGAGAACACAGAACAAAGTGGGGGAACCTATGTGGAGCCCGGTCAGCTGAGGCTCCACTGAGACGGAGGCAGCTAGAGTTCCCTAGACACTGAACAGGAAGGAAGACAGTGGCACCGAGATAGAACTCCAGATATCTGCTGAGAGGGTGAGAAACCTGCCTCCATAAGGACCTGTGGTGTCTGAGAGCCAGCCCAGTGTGACACAGAGATGAGTAATGGTTAAAAAAAAAAAACAAAAAACTACTGTCAATAGCTTTTGTATTGAAATTTTAGATCATGTCTCAAATTTTAATCAGGAAAACAAAACCTCAGAAGAATAAATTCCATGGGCCACAAAAACACTTAAAGGAGGCTTGGGGCCTAGGAATTCATACAAAGGAAAACAACCTGGACCCACTGATACTACATTTAGTCATCATGTGTCCTTAGGCTCCTCCTGGATGTGACAGCTTCTTAGACAGACATAATGTTTTCAATGACCTTGAGTTCTGAGTCAGGAACCGCACTGTGCCATGTATAATGCACGATCACATTTTTGGGCATGTTTTACATGGGATTATTATAACCATTATTATACCCATGGTATGTAATCATTATGCCCACCCTTATTTTCCCTCAAAAGTTTGGGCAAAAACTGTATTATACACAGCAAAATATGGCATTTTGTATAAGTCCCTCAATTAGGATTTAGTATTTCTAATGATTAGGCTAGGCTGAAGGGATTTTGAAAGGAAGACCACAAAGGTAAAGTGGCATTCCCATCATATATCCAGAGTACGTAGATACTACCAACATGATTTATTACTGCTGATGTTAGCTTTGATCACCTGGCTGAGGTCTTCTTTGCCAGGTTTCTCCACAGTAAAGTTAGTCTCCTCCACCCAATACTATAGACTCTGCAATGAAGTCACTGCGTCCAGCCTAAGGTTAATGAGGGGAGTTGTACTCTCCTTAAAGGTGAGATGTCTATATAATTACTTGGAATTTTTCAGAAGAAATTAGTCTTCTCTCTCTTCTCCCTGCCCCTTTTATTGAATTTATTTACACCACTATGGATTCACAGATACTTATATTTTGGAAAATAATCCAGTAATACTTTGTATTGTTCAAAGTGTTCCAGCTTTGGCAACTGGGAGCTATTTCAGTTGGCTTCTGAGTCACTGGAATATGTCCCTGTCATTGTGGAGTTACTATCGTTTTTAAGCACTTCTCAATTTATTGCACTACAACGTGCTCCAGGCTCATCTTGTATCTTTCCTGTTCCAATATCAGAGACAATCATTTATCCAAGTCGCCCTGGTTTCTTTGTTATTTAATGGTATTAAGAAACCAAGATCTAGGTGCTAAGTGTGCTCTTGATACTGAGGTATTGTTGATTCTAGGCCCTGTCAGCTGATAGAATAATGAAATATACTTGTATACGCATGCTAACCAGGATCCATAGTTCATTGCCTCCTACATTCTATACACATTTCATTTTTAATATTCAAAAAGTCTATATATGTAAAAAAAATCAAAACATACAAAGTATGCTTCTTGGCACAATGAAAGTAAATTAGAAATATGTTACAAAAAGATATCTAGAAAATCCCCAAACATTTGGAAACTAAATACCTCACTTTTAAATAACCCCTAATCAAAGAATAAATCAAAATTAAATTAGGGAGGACAGTTACAGGGTGGCAGCATAGGATGATCCTGAACTAACCTACTCCTACTCACATACCAAATCATTACACACAAAACAATTCTGAGGGGGAACCTGAAAACTAGCTGAACAGCTCTTCTACAACGAAGAATAAAAGGGCCACATTAAGATGAGTAAAAGAGAGGTGACCTCCCTCAAAACCCCACCCCCAGTATGGCAACTCACAATCAGGAGTAACTCATGAAGCGGAACTTCTCTCTGAGGAGCAAGAGCTCCTCCTTTGTGCTCCACATTGAAACCACCAGCCTTGGGGCATGCACTGGAATTACGAGTCCCCCAAATGCCTGGCTTTGACAATAAATGGGGCTTACATCCTGGAGAGGTAAAGGGACTTAGGAAATTAAGATCAATCTCTTAAAGTGCTTGTGTGTTGATTTACTTTCCCCAGGATGCAACACAAAAGTAATTTGCAAACCACCTAAACTACATGTAAAAAATCCCTCGCTAATCTTAAAGCATTTGCCGGAGGGGCAGGGGCTTGTTTGGTCTCTCTCTGAAAACAAAGTCCTGGTGGTAGTCATTTTTGTACTCTTCCTCCACATGGTTACTTCTGGCAACACACAAATCACAACCCTCTCCTGCTGCCCTGCTAAAGCCAGCAGGCATGAGCCAGCCTACACTCTTCTGCTCACTCGTTCAAACCAGCAGATATACCTTGGCCCATGGTCTCCCTCCGCCTCACTAAAACCAGCAGGCATGTGTACTCCACAGAGGGGATGCCCCTTGATCACCTGGTGCTGAGGGCCAAAAGGCCATGTGTTCTGGGTCCCACCAGAGGGACACAATCAGAGACAGTTGCAGGCTTCCAACCCCAGCGCACTGCACAGATAGTAGACTAAAACATGCCCCCAGTTCTTCTCCAAAAAAAAGCCTATTTACTTGTCCTGCAGCTTCAGTCTAAGAGGCAGGCTTAAAGTTACCCCGACATCTAGAGGTTAGGAAGTTCCTCCCAGGAAACAAAGCCCAAGGGATGCTGTCTTTGTACTCTCCCTTGCATAAGTACAGACAGAAAGAGATTTAAAAATATATAAGAAAGTACCAAATAGAAGTTACAGAGCAGAAGAATACAAGAACTGAATGAAAATATACACAGGTAGAGCTCAACAAGATTAGATGAAGCAGAAGAAAAGATCAGTGTTCTGGAAGACAGGCTAGTGGAACTCACCCAAACAGCAACAAAAAGAACTTTGAAAAGTGAAGCTAGCTAAGGGACCAATGGGACAACATATCTAGCATAATATATTTACATGATAGGAGGCCCAAAGGGAGAAGAAAAACAGAAAGATGCAAAAAAATTATTTGAAGAATTAACAGCTGAAAACTTCTATAACCTTGGAAAGTAAACAAACCAGATACAAAAGTCCAAAGAGGCAAACAATCTGAATGAACAAAGGTTTCACAACAAAACACATTATAATTAAAAAGTCAAGAGTTAATGGTAAATAGAGAATCATAAAATCAGCAAGACAAAAACAATTTATGTGTATTAAAAAAGCCTATGAGACTACAAGCAGGTTTTTCAGCTAAAACCTTGCAGGACAAAAGGGAGGGGCATGAAATAGTCAAAGTGCCAAAAGAAAATTTCTGTCCAAGAATGTTCTACTTGGCCAGGTTATCATTCAGAGTTGGAGAGACAGAAAGTTTTCAAAACAAGAAGCTAAAAAAAGTTCATCACCACTAACTTTGTGCAGTGATGCATGGTAACTAGACTTACTCTGGTGGTCACCGATCAGTGTATTCAAGTATCAAATCATTATGCTGTATACCTGAAACTAATATAATGTTACATGTCAATTATACCTCAATAAAATAAAAAGGTGCTGGCAGATTTGGTGTCTGGTGATATCCCACTTCCTGGTTCACAGATGACCACATGGCTGTATCCTCACATGGCGGAGAAAGTGAAAGCTCTGGTGTCTTCCTCATATAATGGCACTAACTCCATCATCAGTGCTCCAGCCTCAAGACCTCATGTAACCCAACTGCTCAACTGCTCCATCTTCCATATACATATCAGGGATTAGGATTGTGGAGGGACACATTCAGTCCATACAACAGGGGTTTTTAACCAGAAGCTGGACTCCTCAGCTAAATAATAAGTACTAATTCCAATATTTGGAGCCATCACTTGCCTGGTCTATTACTGGATTCTTCTAGATTCCTTTATGTTGTTAAGTCCCCACATTAGCCTAATTATCTTTGATTCTGAGCTACATATTTTATTTGTAAAATCATCTGTGAAAATAACTGGAGGTAAAATATCTTCTTCCAGTGCTTAAGGGCAGGGGTGTCTATAAATCTGAAATCTCCTTCATCCAGCTTTAGGAACTGATACTATCATTGGCCAGTAAAACAGCTCAAAGTTGGGTTCAAGGGCTTAATTATTTATGGTTCAACTTTACTCCTAAAATGTGGTTTCTTCAGGGTCCTACTCCAAATTTTTGGGAAGGGAATTATCAAAATTCCAGCCTTAGTGGACTCTGAACTCAAATATTTGACCTTCCCAGCCATGTATATCTGTCAAAAGTGTAGGTTATCCTTCCTTTCTTTAGCCTCTTCTAGATTTGCAAATGGCAATGGTCAAAAGCAGTTGCAAAATCTCAGGTTCAACTCTCTGGATTTCTATTCTGAGATCTTAGCCTAGTAATCTTCAATGCTTGTTCAAAAATGCCTTCCACCAGATGTTTTGAGAGTGAGAGAACTTATTTTGCAGTTCCAGTATGCACAAATTTCAATTATAATGGTTTAGTTAAATAATCCCTGTAGTCTGACAATGTGGCTCAAGTTTCAGTCACTACAGTTTTATGAACCGTAACTGCGTAACATACAAAGTTTTCTGTTTCCTGCTGAATCATCAATCACTATATAAATAATAAAGGTGCATCATGATCAGTAAGTGATATTCTTTCAGAGGCTGTTGACAATTGCTTGGTATGTATCTGCTATGCAGGTCACCCTCAGACAGCAAAGTGTGTAGTTGTGTGGCCTCTTTGTCTACCATCAAAAATGGATATGAAAGGACAGAATTAGCCAAGAAAGATGAAACTTCAACAAAGAAATGAAAACTGGTGACTTGGAATTGGATATGATGACGAGATTACCAAGGCTGGCTATGACAACACTTCTACCACGTGAGAGACGGCAGATAAGTGACCAGAGAAACTGAGAGAAGAACCGAACCAACATGAAGGAGGAGAGGGTGAAAGCGTCCCAGAGAAGTGACACTTTCACACTAAAGGGACTCTCAGAGATATTCCACAACTTTGAAATGGCAAAGAATAAAATGTTTGAAAATGATCTAAACTTAGAAAGAAATATGACAACCCATCAAGGCACAGAAAAGATGCTAGGCAATGGAAGTGAGACCTACTGAAACTGCTGTTAACACGATTTTTTAAAAAAAATTAGAAACTTTAATTCTCAATGTTTTCTAGTATACTATACAAAATAAATTTTGTTTGCTATATTTAAATTTTCTAAACATAGTTATTTGAAAGCAAAGGGGTTTTTTATCTTTTTGACCAAAAAAAAAAAAAAACTTTAAATGTACGATCCAGCAACTCCAGTTCTGGGGATATATGCAAAAGAAATTAAAATACCCATCAACAATCTGCAGCCCCAAGTTCAAAGTAGCATTATTTACAATAGCAAAGACCTGGACAACTAAGTGTCCATCAACAGACGAATGGACAAAGAAGTCGTGGCGCACACACACACACACACACTCTCAAAGGAGTATTATTCAGCCATAAAAAATTAAAATCTTGCCATTTACAACAAAATAAATGGACCTTGAGGGCATTATACGGGCATTATGCTAAGTGAAATATGTCAGACAGAGAAAGACAAATCCTGGATGACCTGACTTACATGTGGAATATAAAAGGGAAAGAAGTAGAAAAGGAGATCAGATTTGTAGCTACCAGAGGTTGGGGGTGGGGAAGGGAGAATTAGAAAAAGTTAGTCAAACCTCCAGTTATAAGATATATAAGCACTAGGGATGTAATATAAAGCATGATGGCTATAGCTAACACTGTATGTGTGTGTATATAAAATATATCTATATAATAACATACACATACATAATAAACATAGAGTTGTATGATATATATGAAAGTTGTTAAGAAAGTAAATCCTGCCCTGGCTGGCGTAGCTCAGTGGATTGAGCTCGGGCTGGGAACCAGGCATTGCAGGTTCGATTCCCAGTCAGGGCACATGCCTGGGTTGCAGGCCAGGGCCCCCAGCAACCGCAAATTGATGTTTCTCTCTGTTTCTCTCTCTCTCTCTCTCTCTCTCTCTCTCTCTCTCTCTCTCTCTCTCTCTCTCCCTCTCTCTCCCTCTCCCTTCCCTCTCTAAAAATAAATAAAATCTTTTAAAGAAAAAATAAAGTAAATCCTGAGTATTTTCATCGAAAGAAACTCACTTTCCTTTTTGTGTTTTCTCTTTTACTGTACCTCTGTGAGATGATGGATTCTAACTAAACCTACTACAGTAATCATTTCATAATATATATAAGCCAAACCATTATGCTATACGCCTTATACTTCCAGTGATATGTCACTTATATCTCATTAAAACTGAAAAGAAAAAAGAATAAAGCAGTAAAATTAGAAATCATTTGAAACAAAAAATGAAAACATCAGAACCTGTGGATGTTGCTAAAGGAGAAGCGATATAGCACTAAGTGCCTTATACATCAAGAAACTAAAAAAAAAAAGGAGCAAATTAAATCCAACATAAGCAACAAAAAGGAAACAATATAGTTAAATGTGAAAAGCAATGACTTAGAAAAAACAAAAAGCAGAGAGGAAATCAATGAACCTAAAAGCTGGCTCTTTCAAAAAAATCAATAAAATTGATAAATCTCTAGCCAGACTGATTAAAAAAAAGACTCAAATTATCAATATCAGGAATAAAAGAAGTGACATCAGTACAGATATTAAAAGGATAAAAATGGAATATTATGAACAGCTTTACAGCTTTATGCTTACAAACTCAACACCTTAGGTGAAATTAACCAATTCCTTCAAAGACAGAAACAAGCAAAGCTCACTCAAGAAGAAATAGATAACCTGAATAATAATATTTTTCTAATTTATTTACTAAAAAAAAAATTTCTCTACTAAAACTTTTTACTTTTTAGTTGAAAACCTTCCACAAAGAAAATTCCAGGCCCAATGTCTTCACTCCGGACTTTCATTAAACATTTAAAAAAAATAACCAATTCTACACAAACTCTTTCCAGAAAATTGAAAGAAAGAATAATGCTGCCCAATTCATTCTATGAGGCCAACAATCTCCTGATACCAAATACAGACAAGGATATTACAAGAAAATAAAACTGAAGATCAATAGTCTTCATAAAAACCAATGTAAAAATTCTAAACAATTTTAGTAAATCAAATGTATCAAATATAAAAAGGACAATATATCATGACTAAGTAGACTTACACTAAAAAATGTAAAATTATTTTACATTTGAAAATCAGTGTAATTCACCATATTAACAATTAATTAGGAAAAATGTGATCTTAAAAAAAGAAAAGAAAAATGTGATCTTAATACTCACAAAAAGTATTTGACAAAATCCAACAATCAATTCCTAAACAAAAACTTGTAAGTATACCAGGACGACAAGACCACTCCCTCAGCCTGATGAAAGGCACCACCTACCTTCACCAGCTAACATCATTACGATGGTGAAAAAGACTGAGCACTATCTGATTAAGATCAAGAAGAATGAGACCAGAATATCCGACCTTAACACTTCTCTTCAATTTTGTATTGGAGGCTCTCATCTGAGTTTTCAGGCAAGAAAAAGAAACAAAAGGCAATCAGATTAGGAAGAAGTAAAACTGTCTTTACTATAGACAATATATTCATTATGTAGAAAACTTATAGAATCTATAAGAAACCAACTTAAATGATAAGTGAGTTGATTGAAGTTGTAGAACACAAGATCAATATATCAAATTGTACTGTTTCCACATACTAGCAATGAAAATCACATATATGTATGAGATTGTGTATGTGTGTGATTTTATAAATCACATATATATCACATATATATATGAGATTATATATATGTATGTGATTTTATATAGGAAAATCTCAATATACATAGACATATGAGATTTCTATTATCATCAAAAATTCAAAATACTTCAGCCCTGGCCGGTGTGGTTCAACTGGTTGGAGCATTGTCCCATAAACTGAAAGGTCATGGTTTTAATTCTCAGTCAGGGCACATGCTTAGGTTTCAGGTCTGGTCCCGGTCAAGGAGTGAACAAGGCAACTGATTGCCATTTCTCAGTTTCTCCCATCGATGTCTCTCTCCCCCCATACTCCCTTTCGTCCCCTCTCTCTAAAGTCAGTAGGCATGTCCTCAGATGAAAATAAAAAAAATACTTCAGAATAAATATGAAAAAAAAAATGTCAGAGTCCTCTAAACTATTATATATATAACACACTGTTGAGAACAATTATAAAAGGCCTCAGTAAAAGGAGAAATATACCTTCTTAAATGGATCAGAAGAGTCAATACTAAGATGTTAGTTAACCCCAAATTGATACATAAATTCAGTGAAATCACAATTAAAACATAAGCAGGTATTTGTAGAAATTGACAAGATGATTACAAAACTCCCAAGAACAGAAAATAATGAACCATTCACCATTATTTTTTAATTATATTTTATTGATCATGCCATTACAGTTGTCCCAATTTTTATACCTTGTCCCTCTGCATTTAATACCCGCACTCCCTCATGCAACCCCACACCATGTTCGTGACCATGGGTGATGCATAAAAGTTCTTTGGCTGCTCCATTTCCTATGCTGTACTTTACATCCCCGTGGCTATTCTGTAACTACCTATTTGTACTTCTTAATCCCCTCACTTCTTCCCCCATTCCCCCACACCCCCTTCCCATCTGGCAACTATCAAAATGCTCTCTGCATTCATGATTCTGTCTCTGTTCTTTTTGTTTGCTTAGTTTGTTTTTCAGTTTCAATTGTTGCTAGATACATATTTCCTACCATTTTATTGTTATTAGCTTTGATCTTCTTCTTCTTCTTAAATAAGTCCCTTGAACATTTCATATAATAATGCTTTGGTGATCCTGAACTTCTTTAGTTTTTCCTCAGCTGGGAAGTGCTTTATCTGCCCTTCAATTCTAAATTATATCTTTTCTGGGTAGAGCAATCTTGGCTGTAGATGCAAAGAGGCCCACTCTAAGACACATCATAATCAAAATGCTAAAGGTTAAAGATAAAGAAAGAACCTTAAAAACAGAAAGAGAAAAGCAGTTAGTTACCTACAGGAGAGTTCCCATAACACAGTTAGCTGATTTCTGAAAAGAAACTTTGCAGGCTATACGGGATTGCCAGAAATATTCAACGTCATCAAAAGCAGGGATCTACAGCCCAGATTGCCCTACAAAGCCCTCCCACTGACCTGTCAACAACAATCAAAGCTCAACTACAAGAAGAGGGGTGTGCTCAGTCCACACGAAGAATATGCACATCTTGAATACCCAGCTTGGGTGTCAGAGGAGGCTGTGCCACTGGACCGTAATGTACACCTACTACACTAGGCCACACTACCAAGACAAAGAAGCATAGCAGCTTTACCTAATACATGGAAACAAACACAGGTGGGCTGTCAAAATGAGCAAAGAAACATGGCCCAAAGGAAAGAAGAGATCAAAACTCCAGAAAAAAAACTAAACAAAATGGAGATAAAAAAAATCTATCAGATACAGAGTTCAAAACATTGGTTATAAGGATGCTCAAGGAACTTAGTGAGGACCTCAACAGCATAAAAGAGATCCAGTCAGAAACAAAGGATACACTAATTGAAATAAAGAACAATTTACTGGGAAACACCAGTAGAGTGAATGAAACCAAAAATCATATCCGTGATTAGGAGCATAAGGAAGCAAAAAAAAAAAACAACCAATCAGAACAACAGGAAGAAAAAATAATTTAAAAAGACAAGGACAGTATAAGCAACCTGTGGGACAACTTCAAGTGGCCCAACATTTGCACGTTAAAGTCTATGACATTTTTAATAGACTTTGATTTCAGAGTAGGTTTAGTTTTATAGCAAAATTAAGTGGAAGGCATGGAGATATCCCATACACCTCCCACCCTCACACATGCACAGCCTCTCCTACTATCAACATTTCCTACTGAAGTTCCCTGTTTTACAAGGCTAGTATAACCTTGATGCTATTAACAGGAGAATGAGAGCAAGCAAAATTACAGGCATATCTCACCCAAGAACTCAGATTTAAAAATAACAATTACAAACCAATGAAAACCAGCAATATATACCAAAACATAATACATCATAAGTTGATTTATCTCAGAAATGCAAGAACAGATTAATAATTGAAACTAGTTAATATTATTCACCACATTCCTAGGTTAAGAAACTATAAAATGATTTTAACTAATATAGAAAATTTTGATAAGAATCAAATATGTAAATAAATTATTTCTAAAAATCTCATTCAACTAGGAATATAAGAAAACCCTGTTAAACAAGAAATGTTCACTACCAAAAATCAAGAATTCAATTATACTCAGTGGAAAAATATTAGCAGAATTCTCATTCAAATCCCAAATAGGACAAAGATACCGGCAATAAAATACAATGAATACAATGTAGATAGGCATATTCAACAAGAGCTTTATAAGAGAAAGAAAATTTAATTGAGACACTTTTAAAGTCCTAAATGAAGAGGTATACTATTATGCTAAGTAAAATAAGCCAGTTGGTGAAAGACAAATACCATATGATATCACTTATAAGAGGAATCTAATAAGCAAAATAAACTAATGAGCAAAACAGGCCAGAACAGACTGACAGCTGCCAGAGGAAAGAAGATAGGAGGAATGGTGGAAAGAACGGAGAGGGAGTCGTCACAGAACATGTATGAAAGATCCAAGGACATGTCCATGTGCATGGATCTTGAATCTTGGAACGTTTATATGAAGTTCCAATGGGGTAGGGATGGACTGTGGAAGCAGAGGATGGGGTAGGACAGTGGAGGGCAAAGGGGGGAAATTGGAACAGCTATAATAGAATAAACAAGAATAACATTTAAAAGAGGTATACTATCTTCATGGATGGTAAAACATACTGTTGTACAGATATGAATTCCCACCAAACAGATCTAAAGCACTGCCGAGTTTCAATGCAATTTTGGAAGTACTACCAAGGGGTTTTGTGGATCTTAATAGGGTGATTCTCGCTTTTACATGTAAGAAAAAAGGAGCAAATACTAAACAAAGAGAAAAAAATGGACATATATGACTTAAAGTATAAAACTATTATTTATCTAAAAATATTAAGAAATAAATAGGCAAGCCACAGACTAGGAGAAAATATTCACAACATATCAGACAAAGAAACCAGAAATGTACATGAACCCAGAATATGTAAGAAAGTCCAAAAACGCAATAATAAAAAATATACTTTTATGAAAAGTGTGTAAAAGGCTGGAACAAATATTTTTAAGGGAAAATATACAAATGGGCAATAAGCACATAAGAAGTATTCAAAATCATTAGTATCAGAAAAATGTTAGTTACAATTCATGAGATACCACTTCAAACCCATTAGAGTAGTTGAAATTCAAAGGCCTGATTAACACCAAATGTTGGCAAAGCTGCGCAGCAACGGAAACTTCTTGTTGGAACATATATTGTTTATGGAAATATAAACAAAAACAATCATGCAAAACCATTTAACAGCTAAATATACACCCATCATACAATCCCATCTATTCCATAGAGGGTGTTTACCCAAAAGAAATGAAAATATCTATTCCCTCAGAAACATGCACACAAATGTTCATAGCTACTTTATTCTCAAAAGCCAATTCTCTGATAGGTATTGATATGTACCCAAGAGAGATGAAAACATATGTCTCACCAAGACTTGTACAAGAAGCCCGTGGCTTTCTTTATTCATAGTAACTCCAAAGTGAAAACAACCTAAATATCTTCAATAGAAGGAAGTGTGGTACATGCATACAACGGAATACTCAAGTCAGCACTAAAAGGAACAAACTACTAATACATGCAACAACATGGACAAATCTCAAAAACATTGTATTGAGCAAAAGAAGCCAGAACGTTTATATGAAGTTCTAGAACTAAGCTATTGTAAATGAAGTTAGAACGGTGGATACTTTAGAGGTTAGAGGCAAAGATGGACTGTCAAAGACCACAAAGAGATTCTTGAAAGGCATGGGGTTTGGGTTACATGAATAAATGTATTTGTTAGAACTTACTGAACTCCATATATAAGATCTGTGTATTTTGTTCTACATAAATTACACCTAGAGAAAAACTTACCTAATATTTTAAAAATCACATGACAATAGTCTTAACCTCACGTAACACGTATCTTAACCTCTAAATCTTACTATCAAAACTAACTGAAATGAAGAAAACTATTTTGACCTATTACTATAATTATGTTCACAAATTTCAGATATTGAATTACCTGTGCAATTCTAGAATAAGCCACACTTAACTTCCAGTTTACTTTTCTAACACCACTGGATTCTCTGATGAAGTTCCATTTATACTTTTTGCATCAATTTCTTATAAGCTAAAGAACATTATCTTTATAAGCATTTCATGTACTACTTAATAAGGAGGAAGTAAATAATTACCTAATGTTAATAGGAACACTTCACTAAAAGAGAAACAAATATATGTATACATTAAACCTACACAACTATACTTGAACAATAAAAAATAAATAAAATATTAATATGAACTCATGATTTAGTATACCATTTTTGACTGATTCTAATATGTACATTTTGTATTCTATTTTAACATATCTATAATGAGGATGTACCTTACAGTAGAGGGTGCCTCAAAATTAATTGGCAGTGTTTTTTTCTTAGTACAATAAAATTATAATTGATCACATTTTAGATTAATCAAAACACAGTGTGTTTTCCAGTACAGTCCTTTGAACTAAAGCAATGATGTCTGGTAGCAACACTAGTAGCATCCTATTTTGATCTCTAAATACCATTTCTGACTAAAAGGAGCCAGAGTTATCTGAGACTGGGACAGCATGAAAAGGTTCATTTTTAAAGCTAGCAGGGTCATGAAGAAAGGACACAGGAGCCAATTTGAAGAGGTTCCTACTGATCAACTTGCTACAATTTGAGCAACAAAATAATAACAACTCCTTAAACATGCTGAATAAAAACTCCATGAACCATGGTGATGCTCAAAGGAGAGAAAGCAAAAGAAATAACTGATTACTACTGGAGGGGCCTATTCCACTAACTCTTCATTTTGAAAACTGCTTCTATCATAGACCTTTCATAAAAAGTATCAAGTGTCCACAGACATTTTATATGTACATCAAAATATAAGCCACCATGCACAGAAAGTCAGCATGACTTACAGTTCACTAGGCCATCTGAGAAAGAGTGATTCAAGAGTTGCACAAGAAAATTTCAAACTTGTTTCTGTTTGCCTCCATGATTGTATTTCTGTTCCAAGAACATATCCAGAACAACCAGTGACAAAAAGGAACAGGTTAAGGAGAAGTGAGGAGAGAAACAGGAAAGAGGAGGCAAGACATACATCAGCCTCTACCTGTAAGCTACATCCTTTTGACTAATATCACTTACCTTTTACTTCACCATCAAAACATGTATCATCAAAAAACGAAAATGATTCTAAATAATGTTTTTATATTTATACAAAATGGCTTCAGTTAGAGACCCAAAATGACACTGGATCTTCATTAACTTAAAATTTACATAATCATTGCTATTACAGGTAGAGGGTAAACTTCATTTAATTTAACCTTTAAATCACCTGATTAAACTCAGTCTTCATTCTTAAAACCCCAAATTAGCAAAGAAGCCACAATATAATGTATGCTATGGCATAGGTCTTCTGTGAATAGCTGGGATCTTCCACTGCTTCAGCTGCGATACAAGCCATTGAGCATTAGCCAATACAAGCCAATTTGAATAATCAATATGACAACCTTATTTTTCTAATGCAAACAGGATTGCTACAGTAAGGTGTCTCACTGCCACATCACAGTCATGGCCTCTTTTAACCCCTAATTAGATTGAGGCGATTATCCCTACTCTTCCTTACAAGTGTACAGCTTGGATAAGGGATGACAAAAGCTATCTGCCACTTATTCAGCCTTTGCAGACAGCAGGTTATCCAGGGAGATAGAGAATAAAATCAACAAACAATTGTTATTCATATCATCATCTAAAGTGTTAAGATAGTCACAGTTTCCATGCATGCAGAGTGAATATAGCCTTGAGCATGAGGTAACTGCGGACTGCTTAAGAACATCAGGGTTACACAGATGGAAATTCATGGTGATGTTGGGGAATTATGTCTAAATCAAATCATTTGCATAAAAAGAAATGATCGGGGATTTGTCTTTTGTATATAATATATCAAGATTTCATTATAATTCTCTTCATGAATTCTTTGAAGCTAAATTTTAATATTGATTTTTCTAAACACATAGCATTTATAATGAAAAGAATGCCAAAATTAATGGCTTACAGAAACTTAAATGCTTTAATATTCAATTAAAATAGCCTCAGATATAAAACAGGAAACTTCTCATCACTTTGATACTACACTAGATCTTGGATTAATTTTAGGTAATCGAGAGTTATTTTATTGACTCTGTAGATTCCAAATGTTTTTCTTAATGTTCATAACAATCAATTTCTCAAATCTGGGTCATCACTAGACCATTATTAAGAAGGTATTATGGTCCTCAGAAAATAATCAGGGGTAGTTGCAAAGACACTAAACTGACAGTTTCATAGTAAATTCAAGCTAAACTTGAGGACAATAGAGATGGCAGGGCCCACTGATAAGACTTTGGTGGCACTATCTGGGTATGCTCTAAAGGTAAAGTCACAGTGGAAGTAGGACGGTGTTTTATATCTTTTCCTTTTCACGGGTAAGAATTAATAGGTGTCCCTTTTTAAGGTCATAATAACTTTGTTGGAAGAAAAAGAATGGAAAGGCCATAGTTGTTTCTACTGAATTCTGCTTCTGTTTTATATTATTCATTCAGTCACTTGACTCAATCAACACAGCTGCCTTTAAAGTAGCCAACTAGAACTATATTCTTTTTCTAATAACTGAGGTCTCAACTCAAAACTTCAAGCAATGACACTCCAAGAACAGCCAAAACATTTTAAATGTCTCCACTGGCAGCAAAAATTTACCATATAAACATAATTTTTGTAAAGAGTAATGAGTTACTGAACTCAGGCTCTCATGTAGAGTGTTTTGATTACTTGGTTATCAGTGGATCATTCAACCAAGCTGCATCATGACAGTTTAACTTAGTGGTTACCAACCTGTCTGAGCAGTGTGAGATGTAAAATGTGTGTCTTGTTCTCCTGACATGGGCTGAAATGTGATTCATTCTTAAATATCCTGAATACTCAGGAAATGGGGCAGGCCTTGACATATGAGTCACAATTAACCTCAAAATGTGTCTCCAGAGCACCATCCTTGGGCACAGAAACCTCAGGCTTCTATGTGTATAATCTTTTCAGAAGGAATGCAGTAAACAATTTCACTTTAAAAACCCCCTAATTTTAAGATTAGGTGTTTAAAAGCAGCATGATTTTCTTATAATACCAGATGATGTTTATTTTTATAAAATGGAATGGATTAAAAAAATTATCAAAGATACAGAAACACCTAGAGATGATAAAATTTATAAAGTTTGGATCACTTAAACTAATGTTAAGATTTGAATCAGTTATGATTTTAATTTTCTAATCCATTTCAGGTATTTTATGTATATATTAAAAGTAAACATATGTTATATATACCTTCTGTAGATTTTAGACTAAAGTATTTTAAGGATTTAGTAAAATATATGCTGGCAAATTGCATAAAGCCAAATTAGGGTAAACAAAAGCATATAGACAGTTGTTTTCAATTCTTTCTATTCATATAGAGTTAAACTGTCAGTGCCAAAATTCAGAAACCATTAAAGGGAAAGAAACAACAAAGGACATTTTAGCCAATGAGCAAAGAACAAGCTTATTTTTCCTGTCTTAGTTTAACCAGTCTTTTTTTTTTTTTTGGACTATTTTACTATAAGTTTTCTTTGTTCTTTCACTTAGAACTTTATATGTCCTAGAAAAGTTACTAGAAACCATTTATCAAAAGTACAATAAAGTACTATGCCCTTGAATAATTTAAGAAATGCAAAGTGAAAAATTAAATAAAACCATTGATTTTCAAACTCTCTTCTGCAGTTCAACTTTATACAAAACTCCAATCTTGTCAGCACATTTCAATAACATCCCCACTCAAAAGAAATAATGTATTATTGGTTTATTGCTTTGATTAAAAGCAAGGTAGCATACTGTAAGTTTAAAAATATACAAGTTAAGGCCAATAAATACAAGGTCAATGGCCCTTACCCAATTCTGGACTTCTAACTAAAGGATAGCATGAGGGCCACAGGTTAGTCACACTAGAGAACTAAAAATGGTATCTTTGAAAGCAAGTAATTTTTGTCAGTACATGGGCCTTTGTAATTTTGAAGCTATTTTTATACAAAGACTAATAAATGTAATTATTTTAAAAATAATACAAATATTCTTCATTTCTACTGCCAAAGAAGAAACAGAACAGCAGATTTAGGTCAATTGCAGGAAAGCCTTTCTAGAGTGTGTCTGTTAAGTACACAAACAGATTGATTCCTCAAGGAGGCTGGAATTGTCTTATGCCAAAAACTTGAAAAGGATACATTCTAATCTTTCAAGAATGGTTTCTGAAAGGCAGGGGTAAAGGACTTTTAACAGTCCTTCCCACCTTAAATCAAAACTCTTCTTGAAACCATGTATTTATGTAAGATCATGCTTTTGTATTTATGTTTCATTTATAATTTAAAATTTATCTAGGATACTCCAGATTTGATTTGCCAGAGGGCTAGAAATAATGGGGGTAATACATGAATAGGGCTCAGCACTGCATGAGAAGGGAAAAAAGGTGTAAAAACTCTTAAACACCTCTTTAGATAAGTTACAAAATACAGTATTATACAAAACAGTCTGTACACAAACTACAAAGAATTTCAAGCTAATTAAAGAGAAATAAAACCCCTTAAAATTTGCATAAGTAAAATGATACAAATCTGTTCTATTTAATACCTCACCAGTATTTAACAAACAAGCCCATTTTGTTTTGACTTGTTCCCCAAATAGAGTATAGCTAATATGTGTGTGCAAAATATAACAATTAATTTACTCAGATAAGAATGTGGACTTTAGAAATCACAACACTATAAAATTTCTTTTATCTGCCACGTCAAAGTTTGAGGGGATCTTTAAAAAGTGACCAAACCTAATTATCACCAATAATGGAACAAACCAACACACGGTGATCCCTGATGTGGGATGCTGAGGTACGCACACATCACTTTTGCGGCATTCCTGCCACCCCACCCCCAAATTGCACAAACTGAATCCAATCATTAGGAAACATGAGACAAACCCAAATTGAGGGGCATTCTATAAAACAACTGGCTTATACAGCTTTAAAAATGTCAAGGACATAAAAGAAAAAGAGAAGCTGAGAAACTTCAAAATTAGAGGAGACTCGACATGACAACTCACTGTAATTACTGACCCTGGGCCAGATCCTAGACAGAGGGTCCGGGTGGGTAATGTGTAAAATGTGTAAATATGAAGTTGTATGACACAACAGGGACTATGGATGTTGATTCGTATCAATGAATCAATGTTGTATCAATGTTAAATTTCTTGGTTTTGATTACTGTACTATGGCTATTAAAAAAATCTTATGCAATATACACACAAATATTTAGGCACGACGGTACTGATGCCTGTCATTTACTTGCAAGAAATTTGGGAAAAAAGTGTGTGTGTTGCAAGAGAGACAGAGAGAAAATCTGATAAATCAAGTGGAGTAAAGTATAAACAATCAGTAAACCTGAATAAAGAGCATTCTTTTTAGTATTCTTGCAACTTCTTTGTGATTTTGAAATTATATCAAATAAAGTGCTTCATAAAAAACTTCCATTGGGCATATCAATTCCTACACAGTGCTTTCAGTTCCACTCAGGAACTCACCTCTTTCAAATTCAACAGCACAGAAAAAAAAATCTCACAGTTAATAAGCAAGGAAAAGCTACCCTTAAAAAAAGTATACATCAATCATACTGTTCTAAAACCCTACTTGCTATATTTAGAATTACAGAATTTATTATAAAATTATATCAGAAAGCACAAAAATAAGTTTAAAACCACTGTTCATTTTGGTATTTGCTGTCTTCAACTGCTTTCTTTTGATGAAAATGTCACAAGTCATACCTTATACTTTTACACATTCCATTTTTAAGGAAATGCCAACTCATTTTTTTCAGGGATTTTATCAATAATGATACCTGAATTGAGGTACTACAATAGAAAAGTCAAGACATGTGATCTAAAAAGAGGGTCTCCCCTAATAACTTCAAAACATAAGGAGCTAAAGCCATCCAGTTTCCAAGTATACAGTTCTTAATAGTTTACGACTTCATATAAATGAAGCTCTAAAAGTGAAAAAGGTTTAGATTTATGGTTTGTGGCCCTCCAAAGCTCAATTCAGCTCAACAAATCTTATCCCTTAGTGTTTGTGTTAATTTCTCTCTCATTTAAATTAATTGAAAATCAACCCTGGCTGGCGTAGCTCAGTGGATTGAGCACGGGCTGCAAACCAAAGTGTTGCAGGTTCAATTCCCAGTCAGGGTACATGCCTGGGTTGCAGGCCATGACCCCCAGCAACCGCACATTGATGTTTCTCTCTCTCTCCCTCCCTCCCTTCCTTCTCTAAAAATAAATAAATAAAATCTTTAAAAAAATAGTATTAAATTAAAAAAAAGAGAATCAACTAAGTTAAATATAATTTTTCTCATTAGGGGGCAATAATGAAAAAGAACTTGAGGACATGGGTACACAGAAATATCTCTCAACCTTAAGTTCCCCTTACACAAAATACTAAAAAGATCTTTTTTTCTTTTTACTAATATACACATTTCTGTTAAAAAAAAAAAGCCATCATTTTTGATTCTAGTATACACAGACTACAAACTTGTAGAGAAAAGTAAAATTGACTCTGAACTGTACACCCTTAGCATTGGTAAGAAGACGCTGAGCCAAGTTGCCAGGGGTTAAAACCTAGATAACCTTATATTATACTCAGCATAGCGTGCACAGATTGGGAAAGACCTAATCAGCAATCTCAGATATCCGAGTTACCTGTTATCTCTTGAACCACAGTGGAACAATGGATACGAACAACTTTTAAAATTTCAGGGAAGAGAAAAGGAAAGTCTCTAGTACAAAAGGATGAAAATGGCAACTTATGATGGTACTAGTTACTAAGCTATTGCCCCAGTCATAAGTCTATTATAGCTTGCAAATGACATTTTTCCTTTGCTGGAGACCTCCCTGGAGCTGAACAGTTTGAGAAGGTGAGTAGGGCTACCCTATTTTACTTACTGATTCTGTCAGGCCTGCCCCAGGTATCAACTCTATCCTCTAGAGGAAGTAACTCTTGAGTTGAGTTGGTTCCAACTTCTAGGTGTTTTTCCCCCATTCTCCCAGAACCAGACCCATCATGCACCCCTTCCCAAAAGGTCTAAGTCTTAGCTCTGCGGAGGCCCTCCCACAAGCCCCTGGGGTACCAACAGGAGCCCAGCAGCACCTTCCAGCCAGAGGTCTGGGTCTCACTCTGCCCCTCCCTGAAATTCTAAACCCTAAATAGCCCAACCTCTTCTCTCCGTTCCCCTACATGCAGCACCTGTCTTTTGCTATTACTACCTCTTCTATCTCAGTGTTTCCTTTGGCACCATCCTGTTCCCCGTATGAAATTCTCTCCATTAAGCACACTAGTGTGGTGTCACGGTCCTGACTGGTACCTGACAGGTACAATGATATACAGTAGTCCTTATTTTAAATATAATTAATATCCTCTTTAGGTGTTATTTTTAGTGTTTAATTTTAGTTTATGTAAAAAATATTTTAAGGGCTCTCATGTTTACTCACAATTTGGTCTCCTTAAAGTCTTTTTGTGTCCCCTATTAGGTATAAGATTTTTCCCCCCATAATTCTTTTGGCTATATCTGTGAGAAAGTCTCAAAAAACCTACTAATGTATCTGTGATTAATGTGTCTCTTCTACCTTAATCTGTTCTTTATGTTCTGATTGTATCTAAGTCAAAAGGAACACAAGTTTTCCTTTTTAAAAAGAAAAGCAAACACTTTAGCCCTGGGCAGCAGTAACTGGAACAGACAGTGACAGGTAGGGGCATGAGCTTGAATGAGTTATCAAAATGTGGCAAGTTTAACAGGGTGTACAGCAGTTAATTAAAACCCAAAATTGGATAAAAAATCTCATTTATTAATACATACTTATTTAATAAATAATGGTGTTAATCACACTGAGGAGATACAAAATCTCTAACTATAAAACATGTACACACCTTCAATAAGATAAGAATTATTTCCACAACTACTGGGTTGGCCAAAAAGCTCATTTGCTTTTTTCCACAAGATGGCTCTAGTAGTGCTTAGTTGTCTTTAACATCATTTGAAACAATTTTGTTACACTGCATTATGGCAGCTGTCATATCAGTGTGTATTTAAAAACATCAAAATTGATAAATTTCTGTGTAGCCATTTCAATATTTTAATATGGAAGAAAATACACAACATTTTTGGCATACCATCCTTTATTACTTCAAGAAAGGAAAAAATGCAACTGCAGTGCAAAAAAAGATTTATGCCATGTATGGAGAAAATGCTGTGATTGACTGAACGTGTCAGCTGTGGTTTGCAAAGTTTTGGAAGTTTCATGCTGGAGATTTCTGCTGGATGATGCTCCATGGCCAGGTAAACCAGTTGAAGTTGACAGCAATCAAATCGAGACATTAATTGAGAACAATCAATGTTATGCCATGCGGGAGAGAGCTGACATACTCAAAATATCCAAATCAATAGTTTTTGATGAAAATGAAAAACATGTCTTTTATTTTATGGAAAAAAAAACCAGCCGGACTTTTTGGCCAACCCAATACATAACTATTAACATATGAAAATCTCACTTTCCTAGCTATCTTTGGAAAATACGTCACTTAAATTTCCGGTAGCCTCAGTTTACTTATCTGAAAGGAAAACAGGCTAGACTAGGTCTCTGTTGATATACCAATGACGATCTTTAAAATTTCATTTTGTATTGAAGCATAGGGAGCTCAGCATCATTATCAAGAGAGACAAAAGACTGGTGTGTGAAGAGAAGAAGTAAAGAGGTAGAAAATTGATATCTAGAGTAGTAAACATAATTTGAGCCCTGGCTGGTGTGGCTCAGTGGACTGAGTGCCAGCCTACAAACTGAAAGGTTGCCAGTTTGATTCCCAGTCAGGGCACACATCGGGGTTGTGGGCCAGGTCCCCAGTTGGGGGCGTGTGAAAGGCAGCCAACTGGTGTTTCTCTCGTGCATCAAAGTTCTCCCCTTCTCCTTAGCCCTCCCTTCCCCTCTCTCTGAAAAATAAAGAACATCTTCAAAAATATATATATAATTTGAAAAAATTTCAAATATATCATGTTAGGGAATTCTTTAGTTTCCTCCTCTAAGTCAAGAAAGTATGTCATAGGCAAATCATCTGTTTAAAAAAAATTAAAAGTTGATTCTTATTATCACAGTCTTTGGAGACATTCTCTAAGTCAGAAAGAATACTTCTAAAATCTCTCCCAGATTAAAAAAAAAGTCATTTATTGTTTTTCAGTTTAAAAAACTAAGTTAGTTTTGATACCCTTCTCAAAATTAACTGATCACCAGCCATACGGTGAACTAGATGCTTTCACAGCTTCTTTATAGAAATAATTATATTTGAAATATGGGTTAAAGGTTCATTGGATAGGCCAGATCATTTATCATTTAGTAGTTACAACTTAGCACAACTGGTACCTTTTGATGCAAGGGATATTTGGTGAAAACAACTTTCAATTTTATATTCAGTTAGTTATTCTCATGTAAACTGGGGGGAAAAAGACTCGAATTCTAATTATTTACTTTACATTTTACCTACATTTTAAGAAGCCTGGAAAATTTCCTTCTAAACTTTAACGTTCACCACATCTATACAAAAGAAATGAGAAAGATTTTAGTTTTATAACATGAATTCAACCATCTAGTCTTTAAAACAAAGAAATTTTGAGACTCAAAACTGAAAGCATCAGGCCTTAGTACTCCAGAGCTACCATGACTATAAAAATCAATTTGCAGAAGTCTGTATGTCATAATTTCATCAATGTAATACACTGTATATCATTATAAATACATAGATGAAATTATAAAAGCACAAAATCTTACATGTAAAGGTTAACAGTAGCTAATTCTGAGGAATAAGATGAAGTGTGAAGCAGAGTGAAAAGTTTTCACTTACTATACAGGATCTGGCACAAATAACGCCCCCTTTTTATTATAAACCCTTTTATTACAAAATCATAAGAATGTAATTCTGTAACATAACAAAATCACACTCAAGCACACCACATAACATTTCTGGTGAAATGTTCAAGTTGCTGTCCATCTCATGCAAGGCATTCACATACCCTACCAAGCACACTCAAGCAAGCCTTACTTCTGCCAGACCCTGTATTTTAAAATTACAAATTTTTTTACAAAGTATATGCCTATAACTAATTAAAAATTACATTAAAAATGAAAATTATAGCTAACTCACAGAAGAAACCTGATCTTTAAATTCAAGTAACATAGTTACTCATTTAACTCATTTATGCATCAATCTTACTAAAACACCTTTTAAGTGTGAAGTACTGTTGTAAACGCTGAGAATACAGCAGTGAACAAGGACTCTGCCCTTATATTCTGGATGATTACATGCTGTGGTATGTACTCTGAAGTGTATAAAGCTGGTACAGAGTAATGGGGTGAAAAGACAAATAATTTAGATTGGGTGTTCAGGAAAGAACTCTTTTTTAAAGATTACACTTAAACTAAGGACCTAAATAATGAGAATTAGCCACATTAAAAAAAAAAAAAAGAAAGAAAAATCCAGGAGGAAGCATGTCAGAGGCAACATCAATTGCAAACATCTAGTCTTGCAGGGGTGTCCAATCTGCTGTGTGTGTCACATAATAGCTGGAAATGAGGCCCAACACAAAACTGTAAATTTACACCAAACATTGAGATTTTCTGTGTAATTATGTGTCACAATGTATTTGCTGTGTGGCCCAAGACAACTCTTCTTCTTCCAGTGTGGACCAGAGATGTCAAAAGGTTGGACACCCCTGGAAAGAACAGTGAGGCTAGAACACAATGAGTAGCAGGAGATACGCTGAGTACCTGAGCCTATGAGACTTTGAGTTCAAGGCAAAGAATTCAGTAAGTCACTAAAGACCTTTGTGCACAGGGTTGATATAACATGACTTATATTTTTAGGACATCCCTCTGGTCGCTGTGTGAATAACGGTTGCGGGGAGGGGCAAGAGTAAAAGTAGGGAGACCAATTGTGAAGCTAAGCTATACATCAGGTGAAAATGATGACAGCTTGGTCTGCATTAATGGTCTCCATTCAGACATCAGAGAAGATAAAAGAAGAAAAGAAATAATTATTGTAATATTTTGAAGTTAATTTAAAAAATACACAGAAATTTGTTTTTTCTCTTGGTCTACAAGTGTATGTGTACTAAGACCTGGTTGGGGGTAAAGACGTGACTATAGGAGTAGGCAGCTTAGAAAGGATACAGGCCGCAGCAGAAAGGAGGAACTCCTTCCTCTTGAGACAGCATGGATGGAATGGGATGGAATGGGTATGATGTTAAGTGAAATCAGCCAGATAGTGAAAGACAAATGCAGTAAAATCTCACCTATAAGAGGACTCTAATGAACAAAATAAACTAACGGACAAAATAGAACCAGAGGCCTGGAAACAAAGAACAGAATGAAAGTGACCAGAGGGGAGTAGGGAGGGGTATTAGGGTGGAAAGAAGGGGAAGGGACTAGTCAGGGAACATGTATGAACGACCCATGGACATGAACAACAGAGTGGGGATTGACTGTGGGAGTGGGGGTGGGCTGGGCAGAGAAGGGCAAAAAGGGAAAAAGTGGGACAACTGTAATAGAATAATACTAAATTTTTTTTTAAAAAAAGAAGGGATACAGACAAAGATAGTTAAACAAGTGAGAAGATGTAGGCTATATGAATGGTAAGCCATGTGATCATTATTAGCCCATGCCTGGAAATCCCCCCACACAAATATCTGTCAGTCAGAATGTTTTACACAATGTACACAGTACACTGTATGTAAATGAGATTAAAACCATTCTTAAAATGTTAAATTTAGAACATCCCTCTTAATATTATTTACTATTAATATAAATACATACCCAAACTTATCACTGGCACACTAAAATAGAAATGACTCTTAGAACTTTCATGGAAACATTAGGCAATCTAGTAATAATAGTTTTTCAAAACTACTTATACTCAGCACATCTAAAACAATGTTTTACAAAGTGAAAGATGGATAAATTGGGCTCATTATGCCAACCTTATCCTTTTTTATGTCTGAGTATTTCTAGAATAAAAAGTTGACAGAAAAACTAAGTATTGAGAATGATGACTGGCAGCCACAGTCCTCAGAATCTATACTTTTGATGAAAAGCAGGCTTCCCTATTTTGAAGGACTAGCATACTGAGCTTTCTAAAGCTGCCTGGACAAAGTGGTATGCGTAGGAAAGGTATCTACTTTATGAAACCTTTGTTCTGGAGTAGGCCCTATGAATCTTTCGAAACAAAGGAGTTCAAGTTTGCTGTTCAGAACAATACACTAAACATAAAAGATTACTAATGACTTATGAACTCCTACTGTAGCATGAATCATGCCAGCAACACTAGGATATTGGTTTCAACAAATACCTATTTTATTTTATAAACTTCACCAGAATATTATCAACAGCAGTACTAGAAAATGGAAAGCTAATGAAATTAGGAGGCAGCATCAGCATACTACATGCTGCGTTTCTCATCACTCTAATGCAGAATCTAATGGATGAGAGATCCATCTTTTAACTTAAAAAAAAAAAAAAAGCAGCCTATAAACCTAGAAAATAGACCACGATTTGACAAAGTTATTAGGGAATATTTTGCTACCTAAATTCAATAAACTGCATTAGTGGAACCAGTTTCTTTTATAAGACAAAGAGAGGCAGCTTTCTTATCTTTTATTATAGTTCAAAAGCCTGATTATCTTAACAGTTGCTTATTTTCCCTTAGTGATATCTGAAGCTGATGACTGGAAGATTAGAGGCTTATAAATATTCTTTCTATAAAGATTTTTTCCTGACTCTATAATAGTCAGAGGATATTATAAACACTGGATAATATCAAATTTTCAGAAATCAATGCTTTTCACAAACACTGGATTGCCTATCTGTGAAATATAGCTTTTAATATCTAACCCTGATTTTATTTGATACCATGACAAAACATTTTTCTGAAAAGTAAATGCTTATTAGTGATTTCTACTATAGCTCCATAAGAGCACAGGCAGAATCTATGTTTAGGTGATTACTGCATGTTTTGATTCAGTTATCTGCAGGGTGTCTGCATGGTACTCTTACTATTTAAAGTCAGCAAAAAAGATTACAGCTCACACTAACTGGATTTTCACAGCTCCCTATCATTTGGCTTGAATTCCTCATGGACAGATTAAAAGGGCCAAGGCAAACAATAGTCTTTTTACAAGGTGGTTATTGAAAAAAGAGAAGAAAAGAAAAAAGTATCCTTTATGATCAAAACAAAATTATTTAAGAAGTCACAGAAAAACAAAGTTAAATGTATAATAGAAGTAAAACTCTGGGTGTAGTCATATAATGAATCTAAAACAATAGCATTTGAAAGAACGGTAGTTTTTATTCTGAAATCTGTAACATAGAGGATTTGCACATGGTTTTCGAGTTTAAAGATGGCTTAGTATGGCATCAGAAGAACAGAGTTGGAAGGACCTTATCATTTGGTACAACCTACAATATAGTATGGATAGAAAGACTGAGGCCCCAAGAACTCTCATGGCATTCCCAAATCAACTACTGGCAGATCATACCTCTTTTACACTGTGAGGTAACCACCTGCATATTCTCTACTAGTTTACCATCTTCACTCACTGCAAAGGATCAAACTTCCCAATCTATTGTTCGCCTTTCCAGGTGAGTCCTGGACATGAAAGTTCCTTTGTGTCCTATTTCCTCTATTCTTGATGCAATCCCAGGAGGTAGTTTTATTTACTACAGCCATTTTATAGAAATCACAGTGAAGAAACCAAGGCTTAGAGAGATTAAGTGACCTGTCCAAGATTACACAGCTAGGAAATGAGAAGAGTTGGATTTAAAATAAGGACTACAAGACTCTAGTGGATGAGCTATTAAGCACCTACATACCTAGCTTCCCTATCAGCTTCTTTTCTTCATTTCATGGATAAGCCTCATTGGTTCATACTGTTCCTTCCACCCGCCATTCATTCACACAGCTCATCCAAACTCAACCCTCAATGTCCCCACATTATTGTTCAGGATTAGGTAAGTGGTTTGTTTCCCAGCCCAAGTCTTAAGTAAGATCAAGATCTAACATTCTGTCCTTCCCCACTGCCACTACCTTAACTGAGGCTTCATCGCTGCTCTGCCAACATTACTTCAGGTAAGACTGCTCAGTGGCCTCTGGGCCTCCAATCCATTCCCTTAGTGCAGCTTCTCTAATTTAAAATCCATCAAGTCAAAATTCCTCTGGCACATCTTCTTATAACCCCTTCTTACATTATTTTTTAAGCCAGAATGAACTAAAGATCCCAAGAGAAACACATTTTAAAAAATATATTTATATTTACTTATCATTTTTCTTAAGGAAACTCTAGAAGGATATACAGAGGTAGGCAAAAGTAACTTTACAGCTGTGAATGCATGAGTTTCCTCTTATTATTTATTAACTATTGTATTATTGATTTGTATTACAACTGTAAACCTACTTTTGCCCACCCCTGTATAAGAACCTAGTAAAAGTGGTTACCTCGACTCGGGGAACGTGAGGGACAGGAACTGAGTGAATGGGGAACAACGTGAAGAGAGATTCTTTACTGTAGATATACCTTCATACCTTTAGTTCAATTTTGAACTAAATATTACCTATTCAGAAAAGACGAGGAAAGAGGAGGGGAGGGGAGGGAAGAAAGAGGACAGAAGAGAAAGAAATGAAGTATAAAAAAAGAAGAACCAAGGAAGCTCAATGTCACCCTCTTGTTCCAGAAAGTTCCTTCCACATTTTCTACCTGGCAATAAAATGGTAATTTCACACACCACCCCCCAAAAGAATAAAAGGGTTTTCCTATGACCCTTCTTGCCTCAATCCTTTTGTTTTTCCCTCTCCTTCATAATTCCTCTTTCAGTTTTTCCAGACTGCTAAAGTATCAACACCTTTAGAAAATCTTCCTTGACTGACTCACTTTGGGTTGTGTCACTGTGCTCCCCTAGTACAGGGGACATCTCCGTCACATAACTCATACTACACTGTTACCATCTATTTGTGTGTCTGACTTCCAAACTAGATGAAGTTTCTTGAGATCAAAGACAACATCTTATTTATCTTTGCCATCTCCAGTAACTATAATAGTGCCAGGCATTTTAATGGCATCCGAAGCATTCCATGGCACAACTTATTTATCTTTGCTATGGCCCATGGGTCAGAGCATGCAGTCACTGTGAGTTAATCTTTGCCATATGGAAAATATTGCTTTGGTCACTACAGCTTCCCCTTTATAGGTCTCTAGAATTAGCAAAATTCAAGCAAAATACCTTAAGATTTAAAGATAAAAAGGAACTGAAAACAATACTCCAGGCCAGAACTCTCCTGAGTCCGGCACCTATGTATCCTTTTTTTATCTCCCCTTGAAAATCCAAAGGCTTTCCAAATACCATAGTCCAAAGAAAAGTTATGATCTTCTCCCTCATACCACATTCTGGTCAGTAAAAAAGTATCACCATCATGCTTCCAATGCTTCCAAAGATGCAAACAAGAAAACTACTGGCTATCCTTAGTATCTTCATCTCTTCTACCACATCAAACCCATCATTAAAGATATAAATATGTCTCAAATTCATCAGCTTCTGTATCTCCAGAGCCAAATCCCTGTCCAAGCTACTATTACATCTCTCCTAGACTACTGTGCTACTTATCTGGTTTCTCTGTATCCACTCTTATCCTCTGCAATCTGTTTTCCACACTGCAGCTGGAGTGATCTTTTCAAAACACTAATCTGATCATGACACCCATCAGATTAAAATACTTCAAAGGCATCCTGTTACTCTTAAGATAGAGACCAAAATCCTCAACCACTGTTTACAAGGCCCTGCAGATTCTAGCCCCTATCTGCTGCTCTGGCCCCATCTCACCCTGTGCTCCCTCCCCCTCCTCCGCATTCTGCCTACTCGGGACAGTCTTTCGGTCTCCCTTTACACCAGTTTCCCCCCAACTAGGGAACTTTGTGAATGGTTGTTGAAGTATCCTCTGCCTGTAATATTCCGACTTCCCTCTAAATCCTACTCATCCCTCTTTCTTTAGGAAAGTCTGGTTGACTGTTCTATGTAAACCCCATTATATGCTGTTTAAAGCATTATGCATCCTTATCCTTAACATTTATCACAATTGAAATTTTATATTTATTTATGTAATTTCATAACTGCCATTTGTTATTTCCCCCCCATTTATTATACTTCCATAAGTATAATATGATATCATATTATACTTATGATACCATAAGTTTCATAGAGTCAGGCACCGCAACTGCTACTGATCACCATGAACTCTCCAAGACCCAGCTCAGTAGGTACTTAATAAACATTTGATGAACAAGTGACAGAAGGGAGGGAGGGCATCTGTTAGGTGGCAATATCTAGGCTATATTCAGTCACCAATGTCCTGGCATGTGGAAAAAGAAGAGACTGCGTACCAGGGTAATTAATTAAATGTGAGGAACCAAGTAATTTACAAGTTATCCTAAAACCCTTCCCTTCCCTTCAGTCCCAGAATATTATACTCTTCTTCATTCAAGACTGTTGAACTAACTCTCACCACACAAAAGAGACTTGCAAGACCCTTTACTCCATCCCCCTCATTTTACAAGTAAAGAATATGAACCCAAAGATGTTAAGTGACCAGCCCAAAGTAACACACGAGTTAACAGGAGAGCAAGGATGACAACCCAAGCTTACCAGTCTAATGTAGCATTCACTATATATCCACCATGGTAACACACCACAGATTTTTTTTTTTTTGCAGGGAAAAGGATACAATACTCATTACCAATTTATAATCTAGTAACTCTGTAAATATATACAAGTTTGTCTGGTCACTTGTTCTAATTCTGGGTTGAGAAAGTGGGGTAACTACAACTATATCTTCAAAGGGCTACCTGAAAATCATACATTTAGCAACTGCAGAGTTCTTGTCTATGGGATGAATGGTCTGAAAGCAGTTACTTGGACATCATCAGAAGTAAAACCCCAAGGGAAATTTTAATTGTTTCACAGATGTGAAAACACTTATGTGCGTGTGTGCACGTGCATGTGGGCGTGGGTGTTCGTGAGATTAGTTTTGAATATGCTGAAGCTGAAGTTCTAGACGTGTCCAGCAAGCAGTTGTACTTGTCTACCTCAAGTTCCAGTAACAGTTCTGGCCTACTGATGACCTGGAAAATGGGGTCAAGGACAAGGAGGCTGTGAACCAGATGCCAAGTCTTCAGTAAAAACGGAGTATTTTCTAGGAAATATATGGAAGGGAAAGAAAGTTTTATGATGAATGGCACAAGCCTCAGAGAAATATATTTTAACTTACTCTATTTGAAATAAAGAGAAAGAAGAATGATTTAATAGGAAGGATGAATATAAGAGGAATAAAAAGTTCACCTCTTGACATTGAAGTATACAGGATGTAATAACACTGGGTGGAAACTTAGTTTCTAGTAATGGCAGACTAGATAAACCAAGACAACCCTTTCTCTAAGAACTACTTAATGGTTAGGAAACTTTAACATTTATATATTTATAGTTGGTTTGGTGGTATCTAAGATTCATCAATTCAATTTCTGAAACTAGATTAAGATCACCCTAGAATGCCTTCAGGGGCAATAGAAATGGGCCCACTGGGAGCTTTTACCATTCAAACGCAATCCTAGTTAGGTTGAGTCTTCCTTGCCTCTGCTTGGTCATCTTTGTATGAATCCAATGGTTTTGGGGTTTGTTTTTTTTTGTCTTTTTAAAATGTTTTTTAGCTGATACTCATGAAGAACAGTGAGTACCTAGTACTGTGCCACTAGTGAAAGGTAATATTATCTGAGAAAGTGTATTTCTTTCTTTACCAGAACTGTATTGTACCACCCTTTGGGTCTTCTCTTGCACAAACAAAATCAAGCCTCAAATAATGCCTTTTAAATTGCATCCTCTAGTATTTATAGTACAGTTTATATCTGTGAATGTAAAATATCCTCTATATACTATAGCATACACAGTAATGACTGTACTTTATTAGAGCTGTTTTTACTGATGTTATTCTAGAATACTTTCTTTCCAGATGATGATTGTGAAGTAATTTAATAAATAATGCCAGGCACCACAATAGTAACTGAACTTTGCTGTGTTCAGGGCACTTTTTAACCTTTTTTAAAAAATGGGGTGTGCTAGATAGACACCTCTATAATTTTGTTCAGAGGACGTCAGATCCTGGAAAAGCTGATGCTTCTATTCATGCAGAACATGCTATCATTGGTCTTTTTATATAAATATACATATAATTTGAATATCTGGACTTTACCTGTGCTGTCAACTTTGGTAAAAGTATCCCAGTTGAACTGTAGGGTTGGCATTATACAGAAATTAACAGCCATATTGCTCTAGAAATGTTAAACATAATTTTTTTCTGTTTGTACAGGGGTAAAACGTATTGAATACGTAAGATCTTAGCTACATGGGCTTGATTACAGAAACTGATAAAGTATTCTCTAAATCATGAAAAAAATACAAGAAATGGACTCACTGGAACTATACCCAATAAAATCATAAACTATAACATAAATAAAATTAGCTAGATAAACACACCAATTAGAAGACAGTGACTGTCAGAATAAATTTTTTTTAAAGATTTTATTTATTTATTTTTAGGGAGGGAAGAGATAGAGAGAGAGAGAGAGAGAGAGAGAGAGAGAGAAACATCAATGTGCGGTTGCTGGGGGTTATGGCCTGCAACCCAGGAATGTACCCTGGCTGGGAATTGAACCTGGGACACTTTGGTTCCCAGCCCGTGCTCAATCCACTGAGCTATGCCAGCCAGGGCCTGTCAGAATAAATTTTTAAAAAATTCATTTATATGCAAGACACTCATTTTAAATATAATGATATAAGCATGTTAAAAATAAAGAAATGGGAAAGATATACCATGCAAAACCTGCTCAAAAGATATCTGGAGTAGCTGTATTAATATCAGACCATGCACACTATGTAGAAATAAAAACAGCTGAGAACAAAAAGGGATACACTATATAATGATAAAAGAAAAAGCCAATTCACCAAAAACACAAAAAATCTAAATGTAAGTATACGTTTTTTATTACTTTTTCTCTCTTTCTTTGAATTTATTTTGCACTTGTTTATATTGGTTCTTAAGTTGATTTGAGGCCTTCTTTTCTAATATAAGGATTTATGATACAAATTTCCTTCTATATACTATTTTTGCTGTATCTAATAATTTCTCACATGTTATATTTTTGTACCTTCCAAGTTCTAAATATTTTCTAATTTCCTTTGTGACTTTCTTTTTGACCTAGGGATTATTTAGATGTGAGATATATAATTTCCAAGCATTTAGAGATTTCCCTGAATCTTTCTGTATTGATTTCTAGTTTCAGTCCATTGTGATCAGAAAATATACTCTGTATGATTTTAGTTCTTATAAATTAGGTAAGGTCTGTTGTATGAATCAGGACATGGTCTATTTAGTGAATGTTCTATGTGTATAGTGTTGTTGTTATTGGTTGACTCAATTATTCTCTTCTACCTTCTTGTTCATTTTCATCTGGGGCAAGGACAAGATGGTGGCAGAGTAAGTGGAAGCTACAGAAACTGCCTCCCAGGTCAAAACTGGAATTACAACTAAATGAAAGAAAAATCATCCTGAATAACCAACTGAACACTAGCTGGAGAGAAGCCTTACATATAACCAAGTATGGACAGAAGAAATCATTTCAACACAGCGAGACTGGTAGGCTGTATGGAGAAGATACGAGAGGGCTGGCTAGGCTCCCATGGGTGGCTGCTGAAGTTCTGGGGGGATATTTCAGAGGCCGGGTAGTTCCCCTTGAGAAGTGTGGGGTCCCCAAGCTGGCCTCCCCAGCCTACAGCACCAGAATCAGGAAAGAAACCGAAATAACATCTGGCTGTGAAAAGCAGCAGGGTTTCTGTCTGCAAGGGAGAAATAGCTAGAGATGCAGAGAGCCCCTTAAAGGGCCAAAGCACAAAATTTCATTTGCATCTACTTATCTGGGGCTCCCGCAGAGGGAGGGCAGAGTGGACTAGAGATGCTTGAGAAGAATCTGGGGTTGGTGGCTCTGGGAAAAGAACAGAAGGAACAGCTACCAGCATCCCTGTGCTGAGGCATTCCCCACACTCCAGGCACCATCTTTTTCAGGCAGAACGTTCCCCTCCAGGTGGCATCCAGTCTGAGGGAAAGCAATACCCTGACCACAGGAACTATTCTGCCCTACCCAGTGCAGCTTAAGTCACGCTGCTGAGTACAACTAGAGATTATTATCTCAAGATTAAGTTTAACAACCAAGGCAGATCTCTGGGAGCTTTGAGACTTTAGCTGACTCTCCCCTAGGTGCAGTGTTGGTAAAAACCAGCCTTGGTACACAGCCTTTTTCTTTCTGCACACACCCTGGAGCAGCAGAGGAAGTCACATGCTTCGGATCCCAAGGAGGTTGTCCAGAGCCAGTCACAGGCAGCATCAGACACAGATCTGCCCCTGTCATTGCAGATCTGCCTAATACAGAGAAACAAATACAAAGCAGCAGCCAAAATGGGAAGGCAAACAGGCCCCAAATGAAAGAACAAGAAAATTCTTCATAAGAATGAAATGAAAGGGAGACAAGCAATTTATCAGATAGAGAGTTTAGAGTATTGGTTATAAGGATACTGAACAGCACAAAAAAAGAGAGAAACAATAAAAAGGACCAATCAGAAATAAAGACTGCAATATCTGAAATAAATAACATATTGGAAGGAATAAATAGTAGGTTAGATGAAGCAGAGGGCTGAATCAGTGATTTGGAAGACAAGGGAGAAAAAAAATCACCCAAGCAGAGCCAAAAAAAGAGAGAAAAGATGTAAGGACAGCTTAAGAAACCTTTGGGACAACATAAAATATAACAACATCATTTATATCTGCAATGCTGATTACTGAGAAAGAAGTAGTGAAGTCTCCAACTATGCTTCTGGATTTTTGACAAGTGCAAAGGTAATTCAATAAGAAATTATAATTTTTTCAACAAATTGTTTTAGAACAATTAAACATTCAAATATACATATGCAAAAATACCTCAACATAAACTTCATACTTTATACAAAACAAACCCCTCAAAACAGATTATATTCCTAAAAGTAAAATTTAAAACTATAAACAGTTTTTTAGAAAATATCAAAGAAAATCCTCATGACCAGAAGTTAGCCAAAGAATTCTTAGACATGCCACCAAAAGCAAGATATATTAAAGACATAATCAATATAATACACTTCACCAAAATCAAAGCCTTCTGCTCTGCAAATAACACCATTAAAAAATGAAAATAGAGGCTGCTGATAGGGGAAATAATATTCACAATACATGTATCACACAAATGACGTGTACTTAAAATATATAAGGACCTCTTACGATTTTATATTAAGGAAAAAAATTTTAAGTGAGTAAATGATTTGAACAGATAGTTCACAAAAGAAGAAATATAAATGACCAATAAGCATATAAAAAGATATTCAGCATCACACTTTCAACTCACATAGTCAAAAGATGGACTTGTGTTCAGAATATATAAGATCTCGCAAACTTAACAGTAAGAGAACATAACCTAATTTTAAAATGTGCAAAACAGTTAGAAGTTACATGGATTGCAAATAGGTACATAAAAAATGTTCAATGTTATTAGCATTATAAATTCAAATTAAAACCATGATGAGATAACACTACACACCAATATGAATAGATGTGGTAAATAATATTTAAAACACCAAGTGCTGATGAGGGTGCAGAGCAACTAAAAGTCTTATTGCTGCTGGTAAAAATGTAATACAGTACAACCACCCTGTAAGTTTAGCAGTTTCCCATAAAAAATAAAAATAAAAAATACATGAACATTCATCATGTTTTACATCAACCCCTCATCTAGTCATCCACTAAGAAGAAAAAAAAAGGAAACCTATGTTTGCAGAAAATCTTGTACAAGAATGTATAGCAACTACATTCATAACCACCAGCTGTCCTTCAAGAAGTAGAACAATAAACATTGTCACATCAATACAGTGGAATATTACTCAGTAAAAAGAGGAATGAACTGTTGACTTGCTACAACTTGAATAAATCTCAAGTGCATTATGCTGAGGGAAGGGAATCAGTCTGAAAAATACATACTATTTGATTCATTCATCTAACATTTTCAAAAAGATAAAGCTTTAAACATTTAGTGCCAAAAAACATATCAATGTTTGTCGGGTACTGGGAATGGTCAGAGTGTAAATTCAAAGGGGTAACACAAGGTACTGTGGGGGAGTGATGAGTCTCTTCTGTGCCTTGTTTGTGGCAGTAGTTACATGAATCTATATATGTGTCAAATTAAGTATAACAAAGATAATTAGAAAATATGTATATATTTGGAAACTAAGCAGTATTCTTCTAAATAATTCATAAGTTAAAAGAAATGTTGCAATGAAAATTAGAAAATATTTTGAAATAAATTGTAATGAAAATATTCTATTCCAATGAAAATATTCTATTCTATTCTATTCTATTCTATTCTATATATTCTATATAGAAAATATTCTATATACTTATGGTATATACCTCAGGCTATGGAAAATTCATAACCTTAGATAAACATTAGGGGAAAAAAAACTCAAATGAGTTAAATATCCTTCTCAAGATGCTAGAAAATGAACAGCACATTCAACCTAAAGAAATTAAAAGGAAAAAAATAAGAATTAGAGGAATAATAAGGATTAATGGAAACAAACATATTGTCCAAAGAATCAACAAAGCTAAAGGTTGGTTGGTTGTAAAAGCTCACTGATAAATTTCCAACAAGATTAAGAAAAAAAGAGAGTAAGGACAAATAATTGGTATTAGGTTGGGAAAAGCATTATCGTCACACAATTAATAATGAATACAAGAAATCTTGATTAAGATCTTATGAAAATTTTTATGTCAAGTGAGTATTTGCAGAAAATGAACAAATTCCTAGGGGAAAATTACAACTTACCAAAACTGACACAAAAAGGAATAGAAATCTGACCACTCCTATTATTGGAAAAATTATTTAACTATTAGAAAAATTAAGTCCACAAAATAATCTTTATGTTAAGTGGCTTCATAAAGTGAAGTATACCAAACAGTTACAGAATAACACAAAAATTACACAAACTCTTCTACACTATGGAATCAAAAAGTGTATTATTTAGCTCTTGAAATGGAAAATGGGTTGTGGAACTACTTAACTATATAAAGGAACAAACTGACACATAAACAACCTAAAGTTATCTCAACAGCATTATGTAAAATGAAAAAAGCCATATCTAATAGGCTACGTACTGTATGATTACATTTATATAATGCTGAGAAAAGGTAAAACTTTTCAGCTGGACAAGGGCTGGCAGTTGCGGGAAAGACTGCACATGGAGTATGAGGAAAATTTTGGGGGTGACAGAAACACTTCACATACCACGATTGTGGTAAGAATCACATGACTGTGTAGTTTGTCAAAACTCACAGAATTATGTATCTAAGAAGTTATCTCAATAAACCCGACTTAACAAAAAAACTAATATACAAAAAGCATATGAAAATTTCTAAAAAATCATATCAATGGTAAAAACTTTAAGCAGACACTGCTTTTTGAGCTTCAGAAGCACACATCCTGTGATATATTAACGGTATAATTCCTTACAGCTTAGTTTAAGCCTTGACAATTTTTCAAATTAGTTTGCAGCTGCAAACTCACTTTACCTAACTAATACTACTGACTGATGAATGAAATTTAAAGATCTTCAGTTAAAAGAATAAATAATGTAATATTTACTTACAATTTGAGCAATTTCATGAGTGATTTATACAAAAGCACTACTCTTCTTTGGACAGATTTGAAAGATAAAAGTATTTTTCTTGTACTCTTATCTTTCATCCTTTTTCTTGCATGGATTTAATTTCTAGGTAGTCAGAATATACGTTTTATCTATGGCTTATGAGGCCCATCTTGAAAAAGTCCAGCCATCGTCAATATCACAAGAACAGTTTGTGAGGCATCAATGTAAATTGGCAGCCAAAGAAGGTGGGCTGAAATGTGCATGTGTGAACAAAGATGACTTCACTGTAATAATGGGGGGGGGGGGCTGTAGATGCTGTTGAGTGAGCATGTGCACTGTGTGACCATCACATTCAAAATGACTGAACTAGTAGAGCAATAAATCTGCAACAAATTTTGCATTAAACTTGAACATTCCTCTGCAGAAACTATTTCAATGATTCAGAAGGCCACAGCTATGGGCAACTGATGACTGGCAGCTTCATCATAACAACATGCCTGCTCATGCTTCATGTCTCATACAAAGTTTTTGGTAAAACATCAAATCACCCAGGTGATTCAGCCACCCTACAGCCCAGACTTGGCACCCTGTGACTTCTGGCTTTCCCCAAAACTAAAATCACCTTTAAAAAGGAAGAGATTTCAGACCATCAGTGAAATTCAGGAAAATATGATGGGGCAGCTGATAGCAACTGGGAGAACTGTGCGAGGTCCCAAGGTGACTTACTTTGAAGGGGACTGAGGTGTCATTGTCCTAGGTACAATGTTTCTCATATCTTCCTCAATAAATATCTCTATTTTTCATATTACATGGCTGTATACTTTCTAAACAGACCTCGTATTTCAAGTACATATTACTTTTTAAAATCTGATATCGACTATTTTCTTTTTCTACTGTGGAATGCCTTCCTTTATCTTTCTTTTTTATGAAAAAGATGCTACAATTGCAACATGACTACCAAATTGATTTTCACGATCTACTTCCAGGTGGCCTGGCAAAGCTGGCATATCCATGGGGGCCAAAGGCTGCCATTTCAAAACCTCCTGCAGGAGCTCTGAAAGAATTAAAACAGCAGCACTCATTGTTGCATTTCCCTAACTGCACCTGCTGTGTTAGTGATCATCACATATATAACAGCATTTAGAAAGTGCTTTGTGTTTATACCCACAAGGTCCAACCAATCTCTGAGATACATCCCAATCTGCCTGTAGGTATATGCTATCTCAGAACCCAAGGACCACATCCTTAGCACTAAAATGAAAAGCATTAACCCCAATGACACCATCTGGAGTTCTTTTATTATATACTTTCAGTGTCTTGAAATCTAAGATATGTTAACAACACCTACACGAATGGAATGTGTTACAACTTACTCTGTTTTAGTGGAAAAGTGTACCCTGTAACTACATCTATTCAAAGAAACATATGTTATTCCTATCATCTTGCTATACACACTCCATTTAGTAGGATATTAAAAACATTTAAACCAGCTGCTTCAAAGCTATCTATAATAACACATTATAATATAAAAATAGATCATCATGTAGATATCTATTTCCTAATCTTTGCTGTTTAATAAAGGAAGGTTAAGCTTCTGTTTCTCTATTTGTGCTGACCAAAATTTGTCTAACATGTCAACCATATACTATGGTTTATTCCAATCTGTTCTGTTTAGAAGATGCCACTCCAATAATCACTAGACTTGGAGGAAAGTTTGTGAGAAACGAAAGTAGATGTTTTAAAAAGACTGAACAGATTGCTTCCATGTGGATTAGCATTATCCACATCTAGGATACTTAGGATGCTTTTACAATGAAGTAAAAATTAGAACTATAATAAGTAATTATAAAGAAGAGCTTAGCTTTTAGGGAAGCTGCTTTTTTATTTAGGAAGAAGAGACTTGGGTGGCATCCCAAGTTTATTCCCTCCACTTTCCTGTAACCATATATAGAAATTTTAGCTTACAGAAGTCATACATAACCTGACTGATGGCAAACACCAAGGTCCTAGAAAAAGACCTCTGCGGAACAGTATATTTAAGTCTAGTAATCTGCCCTGCAACCATGTACCAAGTCAACACAGTAGGTGATACCAATTAAGATCCTGAAATAAATTAGACTAGGCACGAAGAGTCATCAGTGAGGACTGGAATTTCAATCAGTATTTAAAATAGAAATCCTAGAAATTACATTCATTTTTTTCATACAACTGATGCTAAATGATATTAATTGTAGCATGCTTGATAACATTTAAAGTACAAAAAATAGTGGAAATTATGGAGACTTTGCATGAGGTGGTATATGTACAAGTGTGTGCACATGCACACTTAAACCAGGCATGCAAAGTAGAAAAAATGTTGGTTATTTTCCTAACACAGAAATTCAGTCTTATCACTTTTAAATGCTTAAAAGCTAGATTTTATTATCTAGAAACAACTTCTAAAACCATCATTTATTTGTTTAGTCTACAAATATTTGTTAGGTGTATGTAATCTGGCAATTGGACACAGAATGACAAAGTTTTCTATTCGGATTAGGTGCAGATACCATGGGCACTAAGTGCAGGGCCCACTAGTGAGGGGTAGAGAATGCTTCGTGAGGCGACATCTACAGCATCTACAGTGAGCCCCAAAGTTAAACGGGACTGGCAGAAGAGGTAGAGAGGAAGGAATATTCCAGGGTGAGGGAATGCTCTTTAAAAAGGTTCAAAAGTAAGAAAAAAGCGTAATAGCTGAGAACTGGTAATCACAAGAATCATTTATTAATGTCACTAATTAAAAAACAAAATAAATACCACATATTGAGAGCCTACTACATAGTACTACTTAGCCATCTTACACATATTGCATCT
Organism: Phyllostomus hastatus; assembly: GCF_019186645.2. NCBI lineage: Eukaryota > Metazoa > Chordata > Mammalia > Chiroptera > Phyllostomidae > Phyllostomus > Phyllostomus hastatus. Next base: position 13,090,650 of record NW_025333977.1, on the reverse strand, counting down.
AGTATTTATAACTTTCCAATGATCATTATCTCTATTTTACCGAAGAATAAAGGTAAGGGTCAGAAAGAATAACTTCCTCTGTCAGGAAAATTATTTAAATGATTGAGATGAACAAAGAAGATCACTGGGAGCCCTGTCCAGGGTGCCCTTCCAAGTTATCTCAGCCTTTCCACCTTTCATCGTCTGAGATATTTTTTTTTTTATTATTGGTCATATACAGTTTTCTCCTTTTTACTCCCAATCAAGTCCCCCCTCCCACCCTCCCCACTTCCCTCCCATTACCACCCTCCCCTTAGTCTATGACCATGTGTCCTTTAAGTTTGTTCCTGTGAACCCTTCCCACTGTCCCCTTAAATTCCCTCTTCTCTCCCCTCCTGTCACCATCAGCCTGTCCTCTATTTCAGTGTCTTTGGTTACATTTTGCTTGTTTCTTTGTTTTGTTATTTAGGTTCCTGTTAAAGGTGAGATCATATGGTATTTGTCTTTCACTGCCTGGCTTGTTTCGCTTAGCATAATGTTTTCCAGCTCCATCCACGCTGTTGCAAAGGGTAGGAGCTCCTTCTTTCTTTCTGCTGCATAGAATTCCATCGTGTAAATGTACCATAGTTTTTTGATCCATTCATTTACTGATGGCCATCTTGGTTGCTTCCAGCATCTAGCTATTGTAAATTGTGCTGCTATGAACATTGGGATGCATAGGTTCTTTTGTATTGGTGTTTTAGTATTCTTAGGATAGAGTCCCAGCAGTGGAATTGCAGGGTCAAAAGGCAGATCCATTTTTAGTTTTCTGAGGAAGTTCCATATTGCTTTCCATAGTGGTTGTACCAATCTGCAGTCCCACCAACAGTGCACTAGGGTCCCCTTTTCTCCACAACCTCTCCAACACTTGTTGTTTGTTGCTTTGTTTATGATGGCCATTCTGTCTGGTGTGAAGTGGTATCTCATTGTGGTTTTAATTTGCATCTCTCTGATAGCTAGCGATATTGAACATCGTTTCATGTGTCTTTGGATATTCTGTATGTCCTCCTTGGAGAAGTGTCTGTTCAAGTCCTTTGCCCACTTTTTAATTGGATTCCTTGTCTTCTTAGAGTACAGTTGTGTAAGTTCTCTATATATTTTGGAGATTAGACCCTTGTCTGAGGTGTCATTGGCAAATATGTTTTCCCATACAGTTGGTTCTCTTTTAATTTTCATACTGTTTTCTTTAGCTGTGGAGAAGCTTTTAATTTTGATGAGGTCCCATTTGTTTATTCTTTCCTTTATGTCCCTTGCTCTAGGGGACACGTCATTAAAAAAGTCTCTTTGTGAAATATCTGAGATTTTCCTACCTACGTTCTCCTCTAGGATTTTAATGGTGTCATGTTTTATATTTAAGTCTTTTATCCACCTTGAATTTATTTTTGTATATGGTGTCATCATCTGAGATATTTTTTAATTCCACAAATTACAGATAACTGATAGTAATGCAAATGATTATTTTTTACTGATAAGCAACCTAATTGTATACAGTGGAGCTGTAACTGATTTCCCTCGCCTATGTGGAAAAAGGCAGCTTTGAATCTATTAAACAATTCTGTGCCTCGTATTCCTGGCAGCCTATACACGTGTCCACTCTTCTCCTTGGAGCTATTTGTAACATCTTGCTAATTATTATTAACTAATGAGTTTAATACTTTTGATGTGTGTTTATGTGTACTTTCATGAATCATGATTTACTTTTTTTTTAATTACCCTTTAATAGCCCCAAAGCACAGTAAGTCAGAATCTGAAGGTCTATGTGGCTTCTATACAGTTCCTAAGACAAAGTTCCTTCCTTTACCCACAACTCACTTCTCTCCTTTTTCTCTTGAATGTTAATGACAACATAATTTTTGTAATACCTCTTGAAAAGGGTCTCACCAAATTTTTTACAGGCGACATGATAAAACTTACTAAAAAGTCCAGCATGAGACTACTTTCATTCTCTCATTAACTTCTTCACATAAGTGTAATTCCTCAGCCCCTATAGAATGAAAGAGGAAAATAAAAGGTACCTTCTCTCATTCCAAGGCTTTTCACAGCTAGGCAACCACAAAAAGAAAGAATAAGACTACAGCTCATGCCATGTAGCGCTGTCAAGCATAATTCAAATCAAATCCCACCAGGCAAACTCTGGGATAATTAAAATGTACTGATATAATAAATAAGAGAAAATTGGTGACTTGGGGTAGAACTTATGAAACCCTTGTCTCCTGCTTTTGCTGCATGTTCTCTTTAATGTTAGATTACCTATCTTGACCTTGTCTTTTTGAAAATCTCAGACTGTTTCTGTAGAACAAAACTAATACCTAGTGACAAATACACAAAACTATACAACGGAAACTGAGTGGTAAATTTCATTGCAATATGAAATACCAAACAACATAATGAGCCAATGTTATGGTATTCATTTAGTTCACAAGGAAACTGTAAAAACTTTAATTTAAAAAGGAAGAAAAATCCAGTGCATACACTCATATAAAGATGTATTTGTTTACCTGCTTAACAAAATTGACAGCAGAGAGCTCCTTTTGCATGTTTCAATGACACATGTTAAAGGTATACTTCCTTCGAACCAAACATTTACCCTTCACCACTGGTGAAAGGCAACAAGATCTCTTTACAAAATCTCGTCTTTTTCAATAAATTTTGCATGAAAACATGTTATCCTGGCACAAAGTTGCCTGCTGTCACATTCGAAATATGATAAATGTTTAATGAAAACAACACCACACAGCTTGGTGTCAGACAACAGCTATCACACGGCCCTGCTTTGATCCAAACAGACACTTAAAAGGGCTTCTAAGCACACTCTGCACCACAGAATTCTATAACCTATATGCAAATAGGGATAAATTAGCATAAATGACTTCCTGCTGCATAAAGAAATAAGAGGTAAGGAAAAATATGACAGGCTCTAAGAGTATGTAACTGCTGTCAAAACTCAAGGGTCCAACATTCCCAAATCACAGCATCTTCTGCCAAGCACTTGGTAAGAAAAATCTCATCAACAGGAATTTATTACATGAAACTCCACAACTGACGACACTGGAGCATTGCCAAGGTCAAAGCCACAACTAACGTATCTATAAAGCATGATTACTACATGGTACTGGACCTCTTATACACACTACTTTTAATACCTATAGCTTTTGAAATATCATTATTCCCATTTAACAGAAGAATAAATTAAGACTCAAAGAGAATAATTTGTCCTGTAAAGAAAAAATTGTGAATGACTTAAAATGAGCAAAAATTGTTATTTTTGCAGAGTAACTTTCCCTAAATGTAAACACCTAACACAATTCTTAAAAAGATACATAATTCAAAACAGCTACATGTTTATTAGTAGCAATTCCTATGAACAAGTGTGTTACCTCTGTTGATATTCTTTCTGCGTTTATAGTCTATAAAGATATACCCAAAATAGTTGCAATATAATTAATATAACTTCTAATTATATTGCATAGAAAAAATTTTTTTACTTTATTTTTGTTTACACTATTACAAATGTCCCTACCCCCCACCACCACTTTGTCCCAGCCCTCACCTCCCCTTCCTCCTGGCCTTCACCGCACTGTTGTCTGTGTCCATGGGTCACGCATATACGCTCTTCGGCTAATCCCTTCGTCTTCTTCCATCCAGGCCCTGGAAACCCCATCCCCACTGACAGCGGTCAGTCTGTTCCATGTATCCATGCCTCTGCTTCTACTTTGTCAATTTTAGTCAATTTCTTAAAGATTTTATAAACAGGTAAATACAGGCTGTGGGCTATATTTGAAGCCCAATTTTGCTGCTATCCCAGTGACTTCTATATATATTCTAAGAAAGATTTAAAGACAATTGACTTACTGGCAGTCACATTTCAGTATAAGAAATTCTACTTAAATATATCCACCACCACCCCCCAATACCCAGCAGAAAGAACTGCAGGACTTCAGGTGTCGGGATATGGGTATGTATGTCCAGCGACAAGCAGGGAAGAATTCTTACCTCTCTCCAAAATTACAAAGCTTCAGCAAGTTATAAAGGAGGAGAAGTATAAACTCAACTGTCTGAGCAAAATATTCCAGAAGTGTTGATGGGTACATTTCTGAAAACAGCTACTGAAAAGTTAATACTGGAATAATAAAAGTAAAGGCTTCTCATAGTAGCAAATCATGAAGGAGAAAACACTTTAGGAATGAATACTAAATTAGGTTCCTCATGAATTCTAAAGGTACTCAAATTAAGAAAGCATTTTACTAGGTAATCACTGCTTTAAAACCAAATTTTCCTAACTGGTGATTTAAATAATGACTGAAAATAGATTTAAATCAAATCCACTCTTAAAGATGACATTATGATTTGTTGTAAATAGCAGAAAGTCACTGGTGGCACTGACATAGTTATTCACAACTAATTATTCAAATAAGTGTCTAAAATATATAGTAGTCAACTATACTTTATGGAGTTTGATCAAAATATTACTAAAGAACATCCAAAAACATGACAATCCAGAAGACCCAGATGGGGTGTGCAATGTTCACAGTCATCAACTATGCTGGCATTATGAGATACCGCGACGAATTTCCTGCTTCTGATCTTGACGCTCAATAAAAATTTGCTTAACAAAATCACATTAAGTGTCCAATTTCAACCTAATAACCCTATTTATAACATTTGTCTTCATGTTGCAAAGATGAATCCCCATAAAAGAAATTGTATAACAATATGATAAATATTCAAGTTTTTAAAACTTGGGAGAAAATTAATAAAAACAAGACAAATAAGTATAAATGTTTAAAAGATAAAATTTTCTTAGAAATCAAAATTTACAAATGTAAATCATTAAAAATTCGTCATTAAAGCTTCTTGATAAATCTAAGATAAGAATCAGTGTCTTTCTTATATTAACCATTCACATAGTGTTCTAAGGCAAGACACCCTTTAGTCCCTATAAGTTCCTGATACCCTTCCAGTTTATGTCAGGTCTCCCTTATTAGGAAGACTAATACAATGAATAGATCAATTTATAACATTATAAGACAAATTCTAATTGTAATCATTCAAAAGTTCCAGTAATCTCCAGAACTGCACTTAATTAGCCACTATTTATAAAGGCTTTTCAGAATTACCTAATTCCATTTTTTTTCCCTCAAAAGTCTAAAAAAAGCTCTTCCTCATTATTTAAGCAACCCTGCTTGAGCAATCCTTTCTCTCCCACTTTTATTTCTCCCAATTTATAAAGTACTCCTTTATCATTACTGTACTTACTCTCCTTGAGTTTTACTTTATAAACGCATGCTTTATGTTCTATCAATAGTTATATCGATATCTTCAAACTGGTTTGATAAAAACAAAAATTGTTATGTACAAGAAGCAGAAGCATATGGGTTGTTATTTTCTCTTATAGGAGGAAGAATCTAGGTTATATAGCACAGATAAATACTTGTTACTGGATTGTACAATCATAATAAAGTCCTAGTCAAATTGCTTGTAATTTTTTTTTATTTTTTCTCTACCTACATGTGTTCTTTTTTTTAAAAATACCATTTGGAAAGAGACAGCTAATAAAACCATCACAGAAAGAAATTTAACAAAGGCCTAAAAAATTTTTGTGGGTTTATTAAATAAAATTAAATATAATTCTAAATAAACAGATGAAAGCTGATATGAGAATGTAAAGGGGAAAAAAGAGAAGGAGAAAAGAAGGAAACTTATTAATGACAAATTTCTGGCCTGAACAGAGAATAAGGCACAGAAAATTCTTTCAGCTCCCTAATTATTTTCTAGGAAAGTTTAAGCAATAGCATATCACTTAATCTCAAACACTGTTTCTAATCATCAGTAACTATGCATTACTACAAAAGTGAGGATAGCGTACTGTTAAGGAGTAAAAGGTCTGTGGTCAGTGAATTTGAATTAGAAGACTGCCATTTACTAGCTCTATGACCACAAAACTTCATCTATAGAAATAGGGTGATAAAACCATATATTTCATGAGGTTGTTATAAAAATTAAATGAGATAATGCATGTCAATTGCTTAGCACAATTTCTTGATACTTAGAAAATGTATTTAAACATTAGTTGATTACTACTATGTCCACTGTGAGTAAACTATTTTGTTCATACCTCATGAAGTAACAATCATATCATTCCTCTATTTGTAACTTCACTGGCTTCTGCCTGCCTTTAGAATTATCTCTAAACTCCTTGACATAACTTATAAGGTACTGCAATAATCTTCTCTCTTCATTATTTCTCTTCTACTCTAAACCAAGCTCCATTAAGCTTCAGCTCTTCAAACATGCCATGCCTACCTTGCTTGCCTCCAAGTCTTTCCATATGAAGTTTATTTTGCATGCAACATTCTTTCCCCTCTCTTCCTTCCTTCAACGTATATACATCCCCTCTTTTTTGAGAGCCCCTCCCTGACATGTTGACTAGTCTAGGCAACCAACTTAACGTGCATGGAAATATCTTTCAACCAGGATGCATCAAGGCTGCAAAGCCAACATGCTGAGACTGCCCTGTCAGAAGGATAAAAAGGGCCTGGGTCTGCTTATCTCCAAATTATGGGGCCCAGCAAGAATAACACCCCTTTTTATTATAAAATCTTTTATTACAAGATCATAAGCATGTAATTCTGTAACACAACAATATCATACTCAAGCACACCGTATGACATTTTAGGTGAAATGTTCAAATTAAACTAGAGATTATACACCCATATCGTTACCTTACAAACCACACTCAACCAGGCTTTACTTCTGCTAGACCCTGCATTTGTTGTATTAGCAGTAAATGTATTGAATACTTATGTGTAAACCAGATGTTGACAAGCTACAACCCTTGGGCCAAATCTAGATAATTGTCTATTTTTGTAAGTAGGTTTTATTGAAACACAGCCATGCTGTTCATTTAGTATTATCTATGGCTGCTTTTCTGATAAAAGGGCAGAGTTCAATAGCTGCAACAGAGACATGTGGCCCGGGAAGCCTAAATTAGTTACCATCTCACCCTTTAGAAAAAACTTTGCTGTCCCTGGTTTAAGCTACTGTTAGTTAAGTTTTGTCACTTATGGCCAAAACATTCTAACCTCCATGATGTTACTGTAGATACTTATACCTCTCCCATTCTATATATGTTTATTTATTCCACCTTGATGAAATCCCCAAGTGGGACTGACCTACCATTATGTCCATATTACCAAACAGTAGTTGACAAATAGAAGACATTTAAATATTGTTGACTGAACAAGTGAACAAATCAATGAATGAATGAATGAGCATATGTGATCAATAACCAATAAATATGTATAAATAACTAACATGTACATTAGGTGCTCTGAGTGATACAAGATGTAAGCCTGTGAACCGAAATGTCGCCAGTTCAATTCCCAGTCAGAGCATATGCCTGGTCCCCAGTTGGGGGAGTGCAAGAGGCAACCGATTGATGTATCTCTTGCACATCAATGTTTCTCTCCCTTTCTTTCTCTCTCCCTTCCCCTCTCTCTAAAAATAAGTAAAATCTCTAAAAAAAGAATTAAGACACATTCTCTACCCTGAATGGCTTAAAAATCAGGCTTAAGAAATAAACATATAAACTTTAAAAAAGATAAATTAGTTTTGGAGCAAAGCAGGGTGCATCTATACATATATAAATACTACTATATTAAATGTATACACTGACCCCCTCAAAAAAAGAATCCTGATTTCACATCATACCAAAAGGTACGAACTGTGTGCTTTCAACACTAACCAGGAGAGAGGGCACCCTGACATAGCACCACCCTGTACTGTGGGGTCTACTAAAATCATGGAGATGATCGAATCAGGCTACTCATAGCTTTTGGCATTGGTGCTTGTTTTGACCTTGTTCACTCCCTTTGCTAAGATGCAAGAAATAATGACAAATACAACATTATCATCTTGTGAACCTGTTATTCTGGAATCAGTCCCTAGAACACAATCAACTCTGAGTGAGAAAGTACTCTAACCTGTAAAGCTGTCTCAGAACCTCAAGACTAATGTCCCCATCACCATATGAAAACCTTTCCAGAAACCACCTGACCTCCATTTTTTATTCATGCTCTAACTTTTCTTACTGTTAAAATTTGTAAAATGATGCTTCATATAATACTAATTTTATACTGTACAAAAAAATTAAAAGTTGGTGAGATGGAAAGCAAAAATTTAATGACCACTAAAATCATAGTTATGCATCTCATAGTCATGTTGGTATCTTGTGTAAATTAAAAGGAAAAAAAGGAACAAGAAGCAAGACAGGTCCTTGACTGACATAATTTATGCATCTTTTTACTCCATTTTTTCCAGTTTCACAAACCTACTCAACACCCTCTCTTCAAATCTATCATCTTCCCAACTTTCTCCCTTTATCAATAGATTTCCCCCATGCTCTCTCTGATCCTCATACTATTCTACCAACTCTGTTTAACTCAGCCTCCCTATCCTCATAGCCAGATACCCAAACCCATCCCCTCCCCTACAACATTCAAGAATCCTTAAAATTATGAACAGGCAGAATTCAGAATTTTGCAGAATTACAACTGCTCAATTTCTATTAATGGTTGTAGGATGATCAAGAGAAAGAAAGATAGCAATGTTAATCCTCTTCCATAATCCACCATAAATTTATTATTTCAAGAAACACTTAAAAGCCAACGATCTAGGCAGGTTTATATAATATCACTGTAAATCTGGAAATAAAAAATAAACAGAGAGAACTGCAAAAACATAAGGATTAGAGAAGAGTTCCATACCCTTTAGTAAACTTAATTATTCATAGACTCAAGATCTCAAGAAACCATATCCAAAATCCTGGTAAGCCCTTCAATTTAACACTGGAATCTGATTGGTACACTAAAAATAAACACTTTTAATGGAAGTATTAAAGTGAACATATGTACGGTGTTGAAGGACTGACAAAAGAGGATAAATTCCAAAATGTTTTACTTCATAGAATAAAATACCCCAATGTCATTTACAAATAAAACAAGAAGCTGTAATTTAAGCTACTAACACCTTATTTCATTTAACAGCTTCTGATAAATAGTTATGAGTGAACTTCACCCTGCAAATGGATAGAGCTAGACTGTTTCAATAATATCAATTCCAGAAAAAATAAATTCCAGATCTTACATGCATACACTCACTCTAATGTACACATACACCCTAATATTGTCCAAGTTCCCATTTTACATTGAAAGAGGCCTAACCAACAGTAAATCACATGGTTCATTCCCTTTGTTTCATACCTTTAATCTTTTCCTTAAACATCTTTACAATACTGTAATAGACATGTTTAATCATTAAATAGTCTTCAAATTTTAAATTCATATTCATGATAAAGGCAATCAAATGTTAAAACTTTCCTAAAGAATTTTGAAAGTTTTCCTTTACTAACATACTAAGCTTTGACAGAGCCGTTTATTTTGTGTTTCTCAGATTTGTTACATAAGCATTAAATAAAAATAGGAATAGAAAACAGTAAAAACTTCAGATAACTATTTCGATTTACTCTTTCTTCTTCCTCCTTTGTATGTTCCTCTTTTTTCCATCTAAGTAACACTTCCAAGAATGAGAATTTAGTTTGAACATTGCCATGAAATCACTGAGTCATCAGTGCTTAGGATTTGTTTAATGTTCACGGAAATATCAACTTACCCACGTTTGATGTTGTGTAATTCCTTGTCCTTGCCTTTATCCTTCTCCTTCCCTCTTTTCTCCTTCTCTCTGCCTTTACATCGTTCTCTGTCCCGAGATCGACTACGGGTTCTTCTGTGACTGGACCTTTCACTGCTTCGACTATGGGAGCGTGGACGAGGTCTTGACCTGGACCTACAGTAAGTAGATTTTATTAAATAGATTTAGTGTGTATTTGGCATGAAATAATGAAATGATGAAATGAAAATTTATCACTTCTTTTCTGAGGACAAACCAAGCCTGTGTCTTGCAGGACACCTATAACTCCAATAAAAAAATTAAAACAAAACAAAACAAAAAAAGCATCCAGTCTAAAAAACCAGAAGACTCAGGACAACCACCACAAAAGAAAAATCAATGTGGGAATCTTGGAAAGGAGTCAGAGGAGGGAGCTAAAATTCTTTATGTGAAGTCTATTCAAATCTCTGGCTGAACCCTACATAGTGCATATAAATGGCAGATTCCAAACAGGTAAGGATAAAAAAAAAAGTTGAACTAAAATTTCAACTGCACCCCAAAGACAGGATTTTTACAATTTTAATTTAACTAAGTTAATTTTATGCTAACACAAACAAGTAAACAAAAAATCAATATTCTTCAGAGGAATATAATGGAATCCAGAGTAGAGTGGAACCTCAGTTCTTGAACATAATTTGTTCTGGAAGGATGTTTGAGAAGCAATTTGTTCAAAAACTGAATCATACAGTTAACTGATCATACAAGTATTAACACAAAAGGGTTGTCAGGTCGAGAACCGAAACTCTGTTCATCAACTGAACATTTTTTCTGTGAAAAACTTGGTCCAAAACTGAATTGTTTGAGATGAGAGACATTTGAGAACCGAGGTTTGACCATATTTAAAATGTGACTCCTAGATACACAAGAAAACATTAAAAATGTGACCCATTCTCAAGAAAATACATAGTCACTGGAGACTGACACTGAGAGGAACCAGATGCTGGAATTAGCAAGCAAAGATTTTAAAGTAGTAAGTGCAACTATGCTTAAATGAATATAAAGCTAATAAATCTCAGCAGAAAAACTAGAAAATGAAAAACGGAAATTCTGTAACTAAAACCATAGAATATCTGAAATTAAAATTATGCTAAATAATGTCCTGGCTGGTGTGGCTCAGTAGGTTGAGTGCCAGCTTGCAATCTGAGGGGTCACCAGTTCAATTCCCAGTCAGGGCACATGCCTGGGTTGCAGGTTAGGTACCCAATGGGGGAGGGGAGTACATGAAAGGCAACCACACATTGATGTTTTTCTCTTTCTCTTTCTCTTTCTCTCTCTCTTCCCCTCTCTCTAAAAATAAATAAATAAAATTTAAAAATAAATTTATGCTAAATAAGATTTAAAGCATATTGGTAACAACAAAGAAAAGAATCTGTGTACTTAAAAATCAATCAATTGAAATTATCCAATATGAAGAACAGAGAAGAAACTATTGCTAATAATTAAAGAAAAACATATCCTCTGGGATCTGTTTGACAATATTTAAATGTGTCAAAAGTGTTTATTTAAACCCAGAAGTAGAAAAAATAATGAGACAGAACGCAAATTTTTAAGTAGGGGTAAAAATTTCCCCAAATTTAGTGAAAGACAAATGTAGATATTCTGGAAGTTCAGTGAACTCCAAGGTAAATATGAAGACCATGACTAGTAACACTATAGTCAAAGTGATGAAACAAAGTAAAGAGAAATGTTGAAAGCACTTAGGGGAAAAAAAACAACATATTACATTTTGAACAGCAATGATGAATTACCGCTGGCTTCTCATCAGCAACAATGGAGATCAAAAGACAGTGGAACAAAATTCTTAACATAGTGAAAGAAAAAAATCAACCCAAAATTTTATAGCCAGCAAAAGTATACCTCAAAAATTAAAGTAAAATTAAGACATTTTTGAGACAAAGGAAAAGTAAAATAAAATCATCAATAGTAGGTCTGCAATTACAATAGATACTAAAGTTTTTCAAGCTAAAGAAAATGATAACAGATAAAAACTTGGATCTTTAGGATGGAATGAAGGCCTTTAGGAATGGTAAATATATGAGTAAATATTAAAAACTACTTCTCTTAAATTATTTAAAACATATAGGTATTAATACTTAAAGTAAAATTTATAATGTCTTACTGAAGGGTTATAATGAAGGTAGATATAATATATACAATCTCTATAGAATAAAGTATGGGTTAGGTAAATGGATGTATACAGTTATATGGTTTCTACATTTCATCCAAATGATGAAACAGTAACTCTAAATACACTGAATGATAAGGGCATATATGAAATCCTTACAGTAATCACTTAAAGAAAAAATGCAAATAAGTATAGTTAAAAATTTTTAAAAATGAACTAAAGAGAATTCTTAAAAATATTCATTAATCCAAAAGGACACTGGAAAGGACATACAAAAAACACCCCCAAAATGGAGGTTCACACATATAACAAATAATAAAATGGTAGCATTAAATCTAAACATAGCAATAAGTAAATTATTAACAAACTAAATACATTAAAAAACAGAGTTTGTTCCAATGAATTAAAAAGCCATACACAACTTTATGCTGTCTATGAGATATATACTTTAAATATACAGTCACAGGTTGAAAGTAAATGTCTAAAAATAGATATATCATGCAAACAGTAAACAGAGAGAGGCTGGAATGAATATATTAATATTAGATAAACTAAAAGTATCACCAGAAATATAATGGGTACTTTATGACAATCAAAGGATCAATTCATAAGTAAAAATCACACAAAATATGTTTATCTGCCCACAACAGAATTAAATTAGAATTCAGTAACAACAAAACATCTAGAAAAAAATACCAAGTATATAAAAATTAAATAATATACTTCTAAATAATTCCTGGACCAGTAAGAAATCACTAGAAAAATTAAATTTTTTAAAATTAAATAACAATGAAAATACAATGAGAGAATTTGTCAGATGCAGCCATATTTAGCAGTGAAATTCAGAGCTTTAAATGTTTACATTACAAAACAAGAAAGGTCCAAAAAATCAATTACCTATGGTTTCACGTTAAGAAGCTAGAAAAAGAAGAGCAAAATAAACACAAGGTAGGTAGAAGGAAGGTAAGAAAAATCAATGGAATAAAGAGCAATAAAGAAACCTAACAAAGCCAAAATCTGATTCTCTGAGAATATCAACAAATTTGGTAAATCATTAGCTAGATTGATCAAGCAAAAAAGAAAAGAGCAAGGACAAATTACAAAAATTAAGAATCTGTGCGATAGGAAGATCACATGAACTAGGCTTGTGTACTTAGGACGTATGTTGGTCTTGAAGAGAACTGCATGGGTTTCAGTGGTAGTAATGTTGGTGCTCCTTCATCCCCAACTGGTTCACTCAGTAAATGAAGGGCAATACGGTATCATAAAATCACAATTTTCCTTTTTAATATATGACTCTGAGAATTACAATATTTATTGCTAGGAATGTCAATATAAGGTTATTAATTTATAAAAATTAAATTTTCATTTTTTTTTTACATTTGACTACTCCCTCTCTTAATTTTGACACATGATTTCTTTCCACATAAAGTTTAAATAAACATCAAAACAAACTCATAGATGCAGACTACAGAATGGTGGTTACCAGAAGGGAAGGACGTTTGGGGGAGGACAAAGGGGATAAAAGGTACCAAATATATGGTGAAAGAAGGAGACCAGGCTTCAGGTGGTGAGCACACAACAAAGTATACAGATGTCTTATTGCATTATATATTTGTGACACCTGAAATTTACATGTTATTAACCAATGTTATCCTAATAAAATTAATTTGAAAATAAAATTTTAATTTATCATCACAATTTATTGCCCCCACAGATGTTACCGTATCCATATATAAGTAAATCTTCTATTATATATGGATATATTAAAAATTTAGCAAATTATTCTAACATTTTGAACAATAATTAGTCAGAATTTGAAGTTTTCCGATGAAAAGAAAGTAATAATAATAAAAATGAAGGGTGCCTTTTTTGTGAAAACCTCAACCACTATATATAAATTACATGTATGAGTATATACACATACAATATATTATCTTAATTTGGTTCTACATTGTTTGGGTCTAAAATACAGGGCCCAGCACAAATATTGCCCCTTTGTTTATAAAATCATAAGCATTTAATTCTGTAATATAACCATATCACACTCAAGCCCACCATATGGCATTTTAGGTGAAATGTTCAAATTAAAACTATGAATTATTACACTCATATTATTGCCCCACCGACCACACTCAAGCAGTCCTCACTTCTGCCAGACAGACCCTGTATAATTCTGGCAATTAGTTTTCACTTAACTAGTGAAAATGTACAGTAACAAAATACAAATAAGTTATATGTAGTTTAAAATCAACAACAAAACTTAAAGAGCTTTTTAAAAAAATCTTTAATATAAGCTCATTTCTCAGTGATTAGTCCTTTTTTTAAAAAAAATAAACTGTTGGACAAATGTGCAACCATTAGTAGATTCCAAACTAGATGGGTTATGGTGAAATTATGGTTTTACTATATCTTAAAAATGAGGTGTATCTTCCATTATATACCCAAAGTTACAGAAGTATTGTGTTCAACAATAAATAAATAATTCTTCATACAATGGTAACCTCACACAAATTTCTTCCTCTCTGGTCATGCTTCCTTGTCTACAAAAGCAGAGTAATAACTACCTTTCAGGGTTACTGTAAGGGTAAAATAATAGTAGCCGACTGAACTGTGAGATAGCAGGCACGTGATCTGGGAGGAGGCAGCCGCAGAGAAAGAAGTTCCTGAGTTCAGTGCTAAACTGAACGAATGAGTAAAATCTGAACAGGAGCATATGGAATGTGTTTCCCTCATACCATACCTAATCCAGTAGGAGCGGCACTGTGATTTTGACAGACCTTTAAAATCTTAAGGCTGGCACAGGACTGCTCAAGTGTCAATTTTCAATATATTTTTTCTTTTGTATATGAAGGTTAATAATAGTAATCTTGGCTAATGATGCATGTCTTCTTTATTTGAAAACCCTTAGCAGCCAAATATACGATCTTCACTAGTTTGACCTTAACAGGAAAATCACATCACCTGTCATCTAAGTCTTTGGGGAATAAAAGGAAATACTTTTCAGAGTCAAGTAGGGCACTTAACATAAGGAACACAGGCCTAAACTGGCCCTGTCCCACAGAACCCAGACAGTAAGATCACTCTATCACCATCACAGCAAAGCTCCACACTGCAAACAGAGGCCTTCTGTCAATTACTATCTGCCCGCCTTCCCCATTGCACCAACTTTCCAATCTTTAATCTTCCCAACTTACCCAATTCATGGAATAATCACTTACCTCCAAACTGATCTCAAGGTTTTTTCTAACTCAAAGATTCCATTCCATTCTAGAAAGCATATTCCTGCCAGTCTCCAAAAACATCTTGCTCATTATTTACCGTATCCTTTCATACAAGCGATTCATGCTTTCCTCAGATATTCTCCTAAAAATGTTGCTGGTGTAGCTCAATGAACTATGATAGCAATGGTAGATCTGTAAGTTAAGTCATTCATGATATAAAATTTAAAGAAAGTAATAAGTTTTGAAATGTCACAGTATGCAACAAGCTACTATGATAGCAATAGTAGATCTATAAGGTAAGTAATTCATAATATAAAGTTTAAAGAAAGAAATGTTTTAAAATATCACAGTATGCAACATAAGCTACCCCCAACAATGTGTTAATGTTTGTCATTTTAATCTTGATATTGTAGGCCTCCTAATCTTGCCTATAAGCTACAAAAGGAGGGGGAAGAGACTGAAGAGAATACATGAGGGAAAAGAAAGCAAATCAAAACACAGGCAAAACAACTTTATTAAAGGCTGCTATAAAGAACCACAAAATCACAGATTGAAATGAATTAAACTGCTGACTTCTTAGTGTCATGAGAATTACTTTACAAAATATATTTGTAAAACTCATGTCTGAAGATATATGAACAACCCCATTTACTTTATTACGTAACTTTAATTGCATATTTGAGGGATCTCCATCAAAAAGTAACAGATCAAGTAAAGATTCCTACCCTGACCAGACAAAAACAAAAAAAAGTCCAAGAACCTACACTAAAATTTAAGATGTGAATTTGTCCCTCATTTCTTAAATAAACAGTTTTCTGATGAATCACTCTAGAAGTCTCTAGCATACCAAAACCAATATGGAGATATAACATTATAAGCAAAGAAACATTTGATAAAAAATGTGGCACTCTAGAACACACAATATATAAGCAATAAATGGACAGCAAGATGTCCTATTATACCAGATAAATGCTTTCAATATCTACAAAATAGGAAGAATCACCATAACACCCTTACATAAAATGAATTACTGCCCTCAAGAACCAATTTGTCAAGTTTCTTAATTGGCTAATAAGTTCTAAACACATGCAATCAAAACAAATATCCTAATATTTTATTTTTCAAAAAAAATACTTTAAATAGTTGCTTAAGTAGAGTTCTACAAAAAAGACTACATTTGCTATAAAATAAAACTGTCATCAAAATTTAATTTAAAAATTACACATGGAATAAAATAACACAGATTACATGTCAGGTTGACATTTTGACCACAAACATGTACTTTCTCACCCCCAACCAAAATCCAACTAAAACTATAACAAGGAGATTTTTCAAAAGGACCTACCTATATTCTAGGAAAAAGATATATTTTAAAAAGTAAAGGGTCCACTGATGGCATGGTGGTAAAGGGAAACTAGAAAACAATGTGCTGAAGCTCAGGGCTCTATAAAAACAAGACGGCATCCAAGGATTTAAAAATAGATAAAGTTTTTCCTATAAAGTTCCCCATTTATTAAAGAAACTCTACCTCACTGTATTAATAATGGTACAGCACCATTCAAAAAACCTTGTGAGTCACCCAAAAACCATCAGCCCATCCATAGAACTGCCTATTACTGCTGATCCAGGAAAATCCTTCACATCACTAACAACAAAAAAGACCCAACATCTCTACAAAGCAAATGTAAAGGAAAAAACCAGTCAGAATCAAATTTTTCGGGTGATTCAAATATGCCCCACAAAAAACCCATAAAGCAGAGGAGACTATAACATGACCACTCCAACATTAAATATAGCATATAATAAGGGAAACAGATGTTAGTGATAAAAGATTCAGGAAAAATAAACTTTTAACAAATAAAACTAGTAGAAAGGATCAGAAAAATGTACCTAATAGAAAGAAGAGGCAGAAAATGAGCATCCAACCTAAGACTCTAGAAGAAAAAACAATGTTACAATCATAATCTAAGAACACTTTTGGAACTAAAATAATATACATGTAGAAAGGGTCCACTGTGTATGTGGAGAAATGGATTAACCATAGTCACCGCAAATATATGCTGATGGAGTTAATGCACATAAGTGATAAAGGAAAACCACTGATCAAATCACCAGCGACGAAACTCAGGTTGGCATCAGTCTTCTAAACGACAAGATATACATCAAAACAATGGCTTTAATTTTCCTTAAGGAGCTCAATGGGGATTCACAATGGTACATCTACTCAAGTTATCCTTCAGGTACCAAAAGTAGAGGAAACAAAAGTGATGAAAGTACAAATTTATTTCAGACTCCAACAAGTAAAGGACACACTACAATTTCTAGGTTAAGCATATAAAGCAAAAATAAAAGAAAGTTTTAACAAGCTAATAGAGAAGAAAATGCAATATAATTAACCAAAGAACAAAGTAGAAAAAAATGAATTGGACAGAGAAAAAAAACGGAGTAAGATGGGAGATTTAAACCCAAATATGACTATAATCAATAAACATAAATAGACTAAATAATACAATTGAAATAAAAACATTCTCAGATTGAAAAAAAGTAACTATAGATGGCTTTCAAAATGAACATGTTAAATATAAAACCTAAGAAAGATTTAAAGTGAAAAAAAAGGGAAATATATACAAGAACTAACAAAAGGAAAGATGGTGAATTTATATCAGTATCAGACAAAGCATACTTCAAAGTAAGAAACATTTCTGGAAATAAAGACATTTCATGATAAGGTCACTCCAAAAAGAATATAAGGCAATTCTGAATTTCCATACTTTTAATAATAGAACCTCAAAATATATAAAGCAGAAGCTGACAGAACTTGAAGTTAAACAGACAAATACACTATGAGGATTTGTCTGTGTAAGCTCTCTTAGTAATTGATAAAATAAGTAGGTTTGTGGGGGTGGGAGGAGTAGGGTAAAAACACAGAAGATTTGAACAAGTAGTTAAATTTCACCTACTTAACTGTATCCTGAAACTGTGTAATATTCACTTTTCCCAATTTTATCTGTGATACTTCCTAAAATAAACCCTGTGATGGGCCATAAAATTAATCTCAACACATTTCAAAGATGAATGTATTCAGATTATGTTTTCCAACTACAGTGGAATTAAGCAAGAAAGAAATGAACAAAAGACAACTAGAAAAGTCTCCAAATATTTGAAAATTAAGTAATATATTTCAATGTAACCATGGGAAGGATGACCTCACAATGGATATTTTAAAATTTTAACTGAATGAAAACTAAAATATGACACATCAAAAGTGTGTAGTTTATAGCTAAAGCACAGTAAAGGTAAAATTTACAGCATTAAATATACTATACATACATGACATATACTATACTTTAAATTAGACAAGAATAAAATCTAAAATACATGATCTAAGCATCCATCTCAAGGAGTTAGAAAAGAGAACAGGAAATTATACTCAAAGAAGGTAAAGGGAAAGAAATAAAGAAAAAGGCAAAACTTAACGAATCAAAAGACTAAGAAAGAAAAGGTTGATTCTTTTAAAAGCAGATGAACCCTTGAGAGAAATGACAAGGCAAAAGAGAGAAATCACAGATAAGATAATCAATACTGTAATTAAATGACCTTTGACATAGGGGTTAAAGGCTATGTGAAGAGCCCTCCCACCACAAACAGCTAGAAAAGCAGACAAAATGTATGAAACAACTATTCCAGATATTAGACATCAGGCAGAACAGAACTGTGTTATTTCAAGAAAAGGGAAACAAGGGCACCCTAGAAATCTTCACGCTTACTGCCTTGAGGAAGTTCACAAGCCACAGAGAAAGGGGAGGGAGCCCAAACAGGACCTGGCAGACT
This sequence comes from Phyllostomus hastatus, assembly GCF_019186645.2. Lineage (NCBI taxonomy): Eukaryota > Metazoa > Chordata > Mammalia > Chiroptera > Phyllostomidae > Phyllostomus > Phyllostomus hastatus. The sequence goes on along the minus strand of NW_025333977.1, from coordinate 13,071,726 downwards.
TGCTGAGTTAGTAAAAAGACAGACCTTCAAGGAGGCCAAGGTGGCTAGAATTTGCAAGGCATTAGACCAAAGAAAAGAAAGTTGGACAGAGAGAGGGATCCAGAAATCTGCAGTGGGCTCCCCCAAATCTTCTAACAAGTTCCAAACTATAAATACGTATTTGAGGCGAAATTCCATGGGACCAGGGGAAAATACACTGGAAAGCAATAGAAATCATGAATCTCATACAGGAGAAACAGTGTTCCACTGGCCAGAGTGGAGGCACCCTGTACATAAGGCATTATATGGGGTCAAGCATGGATATTGGCACTGAATTAGCCAAGAGTAAAGTAAAGGCACTCTAGACCCATTCTAACAGAGCTTAAAAGCAAGCCTTAGTGTGGGCAAAATACTACCTGAAGAAGTTAGATCATGGCTACATGAATGTTTGCTATACTATTCCCTGTTTTAGTGGATGCTTAAAATTTTCCATTCAGAGGCTAAAAAAAAAATTTGAAACTTCATGTATAAGTCTGTTATCTGAAACTCACCATAAAAATCAATGGTTTTTAATCTAATCCACATAAGCTAATTGATAGAAAATACCTAAAAACCTTATACCAAAAGAATAACTCAAATACACCCCACAACAATGCTATTTCTTTACTGAAAACATACACTTTGAATTTTAACTAAGATGAATTAAGGGGGTTATTATTCTTCAGCTTTGCTTATTAACTAACCGTCCATTTGCCTTAGAGAAATCTGTCTAGATCAGTATAGTTGCCCATGTTCTAAACTACAGAACCAAGGTCAACTGTTGTCGTTACTAGGGACAGAGGATCAAGTTGCTGTAGATCGAGTACCTGTAAACAGGACTGCTTATATATTCTTGACATAGTAATTCCCTATACTGCTCCGGTGAAATATTTCTTACCAAATTTCCAGATACATTCACTTGGACCTATAACTCACATCAAGTTTTACAACTGAGTTATCAAAGTTCAAAGCTGGTAAATAAAAATCAAAACCACTCTTTCATCTACTATGATAGTTAATGCTCTAAAATATGTACACATAATAATATGCTTGCTTAGTATATGTCTTATTTAGCAATATTACAGGGCATTACATTTGGCCGTATTATTACTAAGGATCTTCTCCGTGCTAAAAGGAGTATTAGCTGTATTCCTCTATTTTATCTCTTCTAATTCTCTGGAGTATTTAAACGTATAATTGTTATTGTAATCTCCTTTCAGTGTTTGGGGGGGATTTTTTTTCTTGCTTTGAGATGAGGCGGGGTTGGGGTGTTTTTTGGTTTGGCTTTTGCTTTAAGTAAAATGAACTCTGAAAAGTTCAGAGGTCACGGAGCCAACGTGTGATCGAGCTGAAATTTGAACCCAGGTTTGTCCACATCCTTTCAATTACCACACATTACCAATAAGATCTGATTGCAGTATCATTTTCAAATAAAATCTATAAAACAGAAAATAAATATCTACAGACTCATTTCTGAAATATTATCAAAAGATTTAACTTCACCCTATTAATGGTAGATCCAGCCAACCAAATATCTTGGAATTCTCAAAATGTCAATATTAAAAAAATCCCAATCATCATCTCCAGTCCCCCATTTTAAAAAATATTATAGGTACGATTGGAAAGAAGAAAAAAAGCAAAAGAGAAATGCAGAATGCCAGTGCCTCCCCCCTAAAAAAGCATATAACCCACCCACTATGCCAAAGGTTAAGTCATTTAGTCAAGTTCAAAGATCTTCAAAGACTTCTTAGATCCAGATAAGCCCATATGTTACCAAAATTCTGCGAAAAAGCCATTACTTTCCAATTTGCTTCTCATGTTCAAGATACAGAACACACAGATGCTTGGCATCACTCATCAGTCTTCCTAAATTTTCACACCAGATAATCAAGATCCACCAATAACTTTCCTATCTAAAAATCGTAGAAATGTCTTTATTCCATCAGTGCCTGGCTCACTTGTTAAATCTGAAAGTAACCATAAAAGACGATTCAGTTACTGTACAATAAGTGTTAATTTGCTAATTTCTTCACAGGTAATCAATTAAAATGTAAAATATTGGATAAAATTAGTTGCACTAAATTTAACAGCTGCTCCATAAGCATAATTAGTTTCACAAGGGCCATATGTATTCTGAACAGAGACATAGTTGAAACAAATAGACAGATTTTAAGCAAGTTCGAGCAAAATCTGCATTTAATTAGCAGGTGGGCACTACAACTGCATAACGTTTTTATACATTTATATTTATGAAGTGACAGAAGATCTAAAGGCTTTTTAAAATGGCGTTTATTGTTTGAATGGGAACTGTTTTGCTGCATGCTAAAGTGATTTAAATCCTTATAGCTCTGCTTTGAAAAAAATCATAAATGGTGAAAGAAAACATGTGGAAAACTGTAAAACTAGAAAGAATTTGCGACAAAAAACAGATACACATACCATAACTAAAAGGAAACTACACTTAATTAAATGTACACTACATCTGGAATATCAGCCTAATAAAATGTGAAACTATTAATTTTCATTGTTCTAAAGGAAATGAGGTCAGTGTCATTTAATAATTCCTCCAATTACATTGGACTAACTCATTGGACTATATGTTCTGGATACCATCTAATCTTAAAATGCTATATACTTTACAATATCCTTAAGTTAAATTTTTTAAATAAAGGCATTTAAAATACAAAGAAGTAAAAGAATAAAATCAGCAAATGAAATCCTTTAGCAGCTGATAGCTACTGGCACTATATTTTAAACCTTACAACTTTTGGATGAGATTTCTCATGAACGCCCATAAGTTTGAGATCACACTTGTTAATTCTTATTAGCACTAAAATCATCACTTTAAATATAGAAGTGGAATATATAATTTTAAAAATTAAAATGGTGTTTACCAGGCCAATAATTTCATTGGCAGGTTTTATTTATTATTTTTAATTTTTAAATACATAAAGAATAAGTTAGGTTTTTCAAAGGCAAAATGTTTTAAGAAGTCCTTAATAGAGCAATAATATTTGTAAGAGAAATTGATAATTAAAAAAAATAGAACAATGAAGCATATTCCTGCAATGTCTGTATGACTGATTACCAACCAAGTGAACTGGTACCTTAAAATTTTACTGTTTATTCACCTACGTAAATAATGTGTATGCATCAACGACACTAAACTTAAATTTTTCTGTAAATAACAAGGTCCAAATGCACAGATAAATTAAATGACCAACCATAAGTTTTGATTCTGATATCCTATTTTTGGAAATAGAGAACATCAACTTAATACACTTTCTAATTTGTAAAACTTAAATTTATACATAAAAATTTTTAAGTTCATGGAATCCTTGCATGAAAAAACCTTTTTACACAACAACTATGATTATAAAATCAAACTCTGATAACCTGTTTTATAACCATTAATAATACTGTTTTATAACCACTAATAATAATTACTTCATATCCAAAAATAAGAGATAAAATACAGATCACTAGTGTTCCTTTAAAAGACTACTTTCTTAATTCATAATACATAAAAACTAAAAGCAATAAAATCTTAATATCCCTTAGTTATATAGCAAATTCTATTATTACAAAGCTGGAAGAACAACTTAAGACACTAAACATTCTAAAGTTATTTACTAAAAACATTTTTTAAATAATTAGTTTTTAAAAGCCTCAAGTAACTTGCTGCAGGATTTAATTCAACGTAACTAACTTAAATGGACAGACTGATAGTTTACAAATCAGATTGCACTATGTTGCCTTTAAGTAAGATTTCCAATTCCCTGTTTTCTGCTGCTCCTCCAAATCTGTGAACAAGTGCTAAAGTGCTTATGTCAGTGTTTTAAGTGTCCAGAGAAAGGCTTTAATGGTAATAAAAGAATCAGAGAAAACTAGAAGCCTGGGGCATAAAACTTATCTCAACAGTCACCGTACTTTATAAATGAAAAACAGAATCAGGTACATCCAGAGTTATTGTGTAGCGTAGTGCAGAGTATTGTATTGAGTTGTATGTGCGAGTACCAGAAAGAATACTGGAAATGAAGGCATATGTTAGCCTATTTCATGATTTGGTGTGAGTAATTTAAAAATAATCCCAGTGTGGTTTTCTCCCCTCATATATAATGTAACAGGAAGCAGAGCACATTTTAAAAAGAGACAGAATCTATGTCTTTAAGGTCTTGTTCCAAAATACTAGAAGAAATAAAGGCAAGGTAGAACTAAGAACATCTTGAATAGTTAATTGAAAATTCAAAAATCATACTTTTTCCTGTCTTTCCCCCTGGATCTTTATCCAGAACGTTGCCAGAGTGACTAGAAGGTATTCCAAACTCAAGTTCAAGTGACACTATAAATAATTGATTGCACACTATTGGAAACAGTATTAGCAAGTAAAGAAAAGTAAACCTAAAAGTGGGACCCCACCTCAAAAGCACCTAGAATGTGTGGATCTTTACAACATTAAAATCAAAAAAGAAATATTTAGGCTCATATTCAAACTTACAAATTACCATTTCACTTTTTATTTTTTATATAACTCCTTTTCTCAAGTCCTTTATAAAATGAATGGCTTCTATATATAATTATAACTATTTTAAGCTGATAATTTCCTTTTTTAACAGGACAAGCAAAAACATAACTTCCTAACTAAATCAATGCTACAATGAATATCTATAAGTTCACTAGAAGATAAATTTACACAAATAATACAAAGGCACTTCTTTTTTTAAGCCATGATTCATTTCCCTTTTCACTACTGATTAAGGGAAAAAGAGGTTACATATTTTAAAAATTAACTTTGCAACATCATTTTATTTTAACTTGGTGTTGAACAAATGAAAATATGAATGTTAAAACCCAGTTTATTCTCTTGAAAATAAGACCATAAAAACCACTTTATCCTCTTGAAAATATTTGTAAATACTCAAATTATCACCCAGAGCTTTCTTTATAGATATTTAAATAGAAAATAAGTTACTTTCTCACTAAACTACTTAATTTATCTGGACTAATACAGATTAAAATAGAGGAAGTATACAAACTGGAAGCAGTGACAACTGACAAGCTGATATAGAAGCAGAATACAAAATGAACTTAAAAATCAGACACTGGGAACTATCAAATCAGCCCAGTGTGGGACCATGTAGCCTACTCTTCAAATAGTACTTTATAGTATTACAATACAGCTCAGTATACACCATAAAGGTCTCAAGTCATTAGCAAAAACAGAATATGACTGGATTTAAACTTCCATGAAAAATAAAAGCTGAAATACCTATCCTTAAGAGAGAAATAACAATATTTAAAACATATCAGAAAAAAATCTAATTATGTGAACCATTCTTTCCTTGATCATAAAATAATCTGAGCAAAAGAAGCTTTAAAATAAAGGTTTAAAAAATCTCTCCAAGTATTTTCCATTAACGTTTAGCCTACCACATTAACTCTGCAAGTTTAAGGAATCCTAAGGCTACCTTAAGTATTCATTTTAGGGTCTCAGTAAGCCTGAGTCCAGAATACCAAAAAGAGGGATTTAAAACCAAGTTTGTAATCTCAGCCTTCCTAACAAGCTAATAAGGAAACCCCAGGTGGGGAGTTTTCCCACCGCCCTAAGAAAAGGTATTTAAAAAATTAGCTTATGTTCATTAAGTGTTAGTTATATGTCTGACATCATGAACTTTATAAATGATTTGTGATTAACTTAAAAAATTCAAATGACAGCAATACACACCAGATACCTCACTGTCTGTGCCCTTTGCACTGGCTCTTCCCACTGTGTTAACACTGATCCCCACATATCCCAGACTCCCTCACCTCCTTCAGTTCTCTACCCAAATATCATCTTTTCATTAAGCTCTACCATTCCCACTCTGTTAAGTACTGAAACCTTACCTCTCCCCTAACCTTGTTCCCAGTGTCCTCACCTCCTCTTCCCAGTGCCCCATACCTTACTCTCTATTTTTTCCAAAATACCCTTTCTCGTGTTCCTAGATGACAGGAATTTCTCTCATGTATCCAGCATTCTGACTCTAAGCCAGTCTATATTATGAAGTTCCAAGGATTCTTTTTTAAATTCTTACTATGCCACATTTCCCAAATTCATTTTGCTCTCTTTTCCTCAGAGCACTAAATAACATCTGATACTCAATACAGCTTGAGAAAAGCATTTCATAAACTTTCAGAACCTGAAATGTTTTTGCTGACTATCTAGCTCAACGATTCTCAACTGTGACCACTCATTAGTCATACAAGGAGATTTTAAAAATATAGAGCAATCCTACTTCTGGAAATATAGCTGAAGAAACCTGAATCACTAATTCAAAAGAGTATATGCATCCCTATGTTCATTGCAGCATTATATACAATAGCCACGATCTGGAAACAGCCCAAGTGCCCATCAGTAGATGAGTGGGTAAAAAAAGCTGTGGAACATTTACACAATGGAACACTACTCAGCGATAAAAAAGAAGGAAATTTTACCTTTTGCAACAGCATTGATGGACCTGTAGAGTATTATGCTCAGTGAAATAAGCCAATCAAAGAAAGACAAGTACCATATGATCTCACTAATACGCGGAATCTAATGGACAAAATAGATTGACAAACAAAATAGAAACAGAGGCATGGACACATGGAACAGACTGACAGCTGTTGATTGGGGGGGGGGAGTTGGGGGCTGGGTGAAAGAAGGTAAAGGGATTAAGCAAAAAACTATATATCTCTACCTCTGTGATACAGATATAGATACAGATACCAACACAGATGACAGTGTGGGGACAGCCAGAGTGTGAGAGAGAGTAAGGAGAGGTGGAGGTGGGCAAAAAGGGGATAAATGGGGACAGAAAAAGACTTTGCTGAGTGATGGGCACACAGTGCAGTGTGCAGATAATGTTTTGTTGAGTTGTACACTTGAAACCTGTGTGGTTTGTCACCCCCAAAAATTCAGTAAAAAAATTAATAAAAATATAAATATGGCAAAAAAATGAACTTTCATCTACACAGAACAAGAAGCACCAGAAGAGCATGTGTATGAATTCTCCTGTGCCCTGGGTACGGGAAAAGTCTCTGTGATTATGACCAAACTCCCAGGCGCAAAACTGCCAAAGTTTACTCAAAGTAGAAGAAAATGTTAGCAAATTTATCACAAATAGACAGCTAATATGCCAATTAAAAACCAAGCAATAGGGAAAAAAAGCCAACAAAATGAAATACTGCTGTCAAGAAATATATAAAACATAAGGGCACAGAAAATTGATAGTATAAGGATAGCAAAAGATCTACCAGGAAAACACTAACCAAAATATTCATACTAGAAAAACTAGATTTTAAGGCCAAAAGCATTTACTAAAGCAGAAGACACACATTTTATAATAAAAAAAAGTTCAAGAGAATTACAATTCTGTATTCTATAGGCACACACAAAAATACAGCCTCAGGTATATTATTATTACATCAAGGAGAAATCTTACACACAGCTCTCAGTAGCTGAGGACAAGCAAACTTATCAGTGGAGCAATAGCATATCTGAACAAGATTAATAAAGTTAAGCTAATCAGTGTGTACGTAACATTTTTATCAATAACGGAAAATACAGGGTCTGGCAGAAGTAACGCCTGCTTGAGTGTGGTTTGTAGGGAAATAATATGGGTGTAATAATTTATAGTTTTAGTTTGAACATTTCACCTAAGATGTCATATGATGTGCTTGAGTGTGATACTGTTATGTTACACAATTACACACTTATAATTTTGTAATAAAAGATTTTGTAATAAAGGAGGGGCATTATTTGTGCCAGATCCTGTATACACATTTTTCTAAAATACATACACAACATTTACAAAAATTGGCTATATGATATATCATAGGCAGTCTCAACAAATGGTAAAGGGTTAAAAGTGTCCAAATGACCAAAATAAAATTATGCCAGAAAACCATAACAGAAAGCTAAAACTGAAAGAAAGAAAAAAGAAAAGCCTTAAATTGGAAATTTCAAAATGCACTTCTAAACAACCCATGGTCAAAGAAGATATCAAAATGCAGATCAGAAAATATGCTTAACTGAATGATAATAAAATACATGAAACTTATGGGATGCAGTCAAATTCATGTTTAAATACTGCAATTTGTGACAACATGGATACATTTTTTAACTTTATTTTTATTATTGTCACTATTACAGATGTCCTCATTCTCCCCCTTTTGCCCCCCTCTACCCAGTCCCCCCACCTCCCCTTCCTTCTGGCCATCACCACACTATTGTCTGTGTCTATGGGTTATGCATATGTCTTTAGCTAATTCTGTCCATGGATATTAAAAGTAGTATTCTAAGTGAAATTAAGTCACTCAAAAAAGGACAAGAACTCTATGGTTTCATTCACATGTGGAATATAAAACAAAAAGCAACAAATGAACAAAATACAAAATTGATAAATACAGACAATAGAAGACTGAGTACCAGAGGGGGAGCGGATAAAGAGGGTAAAGGGGGTAAAGACTAGGCTTTGGGTGGTAGGCACACGATGGAGTACACAAGTGTTTTATAAGCTTATACATATGAAATTTATATACTCTTAATAACCAATGTTACCCCCAATAAACTTAATTTTAATAAAAGACTTCCACTTAAAAAAAAGTTGCATTTAGAAAAAATATATAGCCTTAAATAGCTGTATTAGGGGAAGACTAAAAAAAAACAATGATTAAAACATTCATTTCAAGAATACATTAAAAAATGAACAGCAAATTAATTCCAAAGAAGAAGAAAATAATAATTCAGACTAAAATTAATTTTAGAAAATAAACAAGAGAAAGGTCAGTAAAACTATAAGTTAATAGTATGAAAACCTTTTTACTGAATCTATTGGGGTGACACTGGTTAATAAAATTATGTAGGCTTAAGGTGTACAATTCTATAACACATCATCTGTATATCGTATTGTGTGTTCACCACCCCAAGTCAAGTCTCCTTCCATCATCACTTATCCCTGAATTTCTGGTGACACTGTTGAACAAAAATAGAGAGAAATGTCAAATAACTACTATCAGAAATGGAAAAGGAATCATCACAACAGAGTCTATGATATCAAACATATAAGATGTTAGAAATAACTTCTTGTGAATGAATTGGGAAAATTAAATAAACAAACAGTACAAGGACTTCCAGTCAAGAGGGAGGCGTGGTAAACATGGCTCACCTCCTCACACAACCACATCAAAAATTACAACTAAACTACAAAAGATCTATCACCCAGAATCCTCAGAAAATCAAGCTGTACGGGAGTCGGACAAAGAATCAAAGAAGTCACATTCATTCAGATTGGTAGGAGGGGTGGAGATGCGGAGACATGGAAAAGGTGGTCCCATATCCACATGTGGTGGATAAAAATTGGGAGAGAGACCTCAGGAGCAAGGGATCCCAGCCCCCACCAGACCATCCAGCTCAGGGTTCCAATGCGAGGAAGATAAGTTCCCTGTAACAGGTGGCTATAAAAACCAGTAGAGTTGGGGCTACAGAACAAACTGCAGGATTCTCAGGAGTCTCCTCTTAAAGGGCCCACAATGGACTTACGTTATGTGCAGACTCACTCCCTCTGGGCTTCAACACCAGGGAAGCAGCTGAAAAAGGCACCAGTGGCTTAAGGGGAGAAACTAAAATGGCATCAGAGCAAGTGCCTGGGGACAGTTTTCTTCCTGACAAAACTCCAGAGGCCAGGCAGTGGCATTGTCCCCTTTCTGAGCCCTCCCCCACAGAGAGTGACAGAGCAGCGACACCATACTAGAGACTCCAACAACCTGGTTCACACAGGGTGTCCTGCCCTGGTGATTACTTAAGGCTCCGCTGCATCCATCTTACCGGTTTGCTTTTCTACAATAGGCCATGCTACTGAGACACTGAGACAGGGAGTCAAAGCAGCTCTACCTAAAACATAGAAACCAACACAGGGAGGGTGCCAAAATGAGGAGACAAAGAAATATGGCCCAATGAAAAAATAAAACAAAACTCCAGAAAAAAGAACTAAACAAAATGAAGATAAGCAATCTATCTGATTCAGAATTCAAAACATTGGTTATTTAGGATGCTCAGGGAACTCATTAGGAACTTCAACATCATAAAAAGGCCCAGGAGGAAATGAAGTTTACACAAAGTGAAATAAAGAAAAATTTACAGGGAACCAACAGTGGAGTGGATGAAGTCAAGAATCAGATCAATGATTTGGAACATAAGGAAGAAAAAAACATTCAATCAGAAAGAACAGCAAGAAGAAGAAAGAATAAAAAACAAAAAAGAACCCAAGTATAGGCTAAGGAGCCTGTGAGACAACTTCAGTATACCAATCTATGAATCATAGGGGTGCTGGAAGGAGAAGAGGAGAGCAAGAAATTGATAAACTATTTGAAATAACAATCAAAGAAAACTTCCCTAATTTGGTGATGGAAATAGACATACAAGTCCAGGAAGCAAAGAGAGTTCCAAATAAGATGGATGCAAAGAGGACCTCACCAAGACACATTATGATTAAAACGTCAAAGATTAAAGATAAAGAGAGAATCTAAAAGCAGTAAAAGAAAAACAGACAGTTACCTACAAAGGAGCTCCTATAACACTGTCAGCTGATTTTTCAAAAGGACCTTTGCAGACTAGAAGGGACAGGCAAGAATTATTTAAAGTGATGAAAAACAAGGACCTACAACCTAGATTACTCTATCCAGGAAAGTTTTCATTTAAAATTGAAGAGCAGGTAAAATGCTTTCCAGACAAGGTATAATTAAAGGAGTTCATCACCACCAAGCCATTATTGTATGAAATGTTAAAGGGACTTATTTAATAAAAAGAAGATCAAAAGCATGAATGCTAATATGGCAATAAATTCACAACTATCAACAGTTGAATCTAAAAAATAAACTAAGCAAACAAGTAGAACAGAAGAAGAATCATAGATATGGAATCATTTGGAGGGTTATCAGTTAAGAGGGAGAAAGGGAAGAATGGGAGAAAAGGTTCAGGAATTAAAAAGTACAAATTGGTAGGTACAGGGGGATGTTAAGAACAGTACAGGAAATGGAGCAGCCAAAGAACTTCTTGTCTGACGCATGGACAAGAACTAAGAGGGGAGGGTACTGCTGCAGGCAATGGGGGACACCGGGTAGAGGGAGCAAACAGGGAAAAATTGGGACAACTGTAATAGCATAATCAATAAAATGTCTTTAAAGAAATAAATGAACAAACTCCTAACACAAAAATAGAAAATCTGATATCAATCTCTCCTTATTAATATGGAGATAAAATCCCAAAGTCTCAGTATACACTTTTCTAGAAATAGGCAACATGATTCTAAGAATTATATGGCTATACAATTGGTCAAAACTATCCAAAAACACTCTTATAGAAAAAAAAACTAGGTAGAAGAACGTATTTGATGTCAAGAGCTGATATAATTAAGACAGTGCAGTGCTAGTGTAAGGATAAACAGATCAATGGGGCAATATAGAGAATTCATAAAATCCATGCATACATAAGCACTTGATTAGGACAACAGTCCTAAAAAGCAGTGAAAAAGGGAAAAGTCTTTTCAATAAGTAATACTGAGTCCATTGGATGACCCTTAAACATAATCAAAAAACTTCACACCACACATTTCAGAATTAAATGTTAAAGGTAAAACATTAAAATTATTAAGAGATTTTCTTCATAGTGTTGGGGTAGACAACAATTTCTTTTAAAAGACAACATAATGAAATATGGAATAACACATACATACATACATTCATACATACATAAATAGTACTAACCACAAAGGAAAGGCTATGTTTAAATGAGGAAGCCCTGAACATCAAAAGACACCATTATACTCTTTTGTGGCCACTGCAGAGGTGCCAATGGTCAAAATGAAGTTCAATGCCTTTGTGACTTCTGACCAGAGCAAGAACTGTAAAACGCATTTCAATGCACCTTCCCAATTTTGCAAGAAGGCTATGTCTTCTCTTTCTGAAGAGCTGAGACAGAAGTACAATGTTCGATCCATGCCCATCTGAAAGGATGATGAAGTTCAGGTTGGGCGAGGATATTACAAAGGGCAGCAATCTGGCAAAGTAGTCTAGGTTTACAGGAAGAAATATGTCACCTACTTTGAACAACTGCAATGGGAAAAAGCTAATGGTACAGCTGTTCATGTGGGCACTCACCCCAGCAGGCAGTCATCACTAGACTAAAGCTGGACAAAGACCGCATAATGATCCTTAAATGTAAAAAGCCAAATTTGCCAAGTAGGAAATGAAAAGGGCAAATACAAAGAAGAAACAATTGAGAAGATGCAGGTATAAAGTCATCTTATATACAACTTTCATTAAAAACTTGAAATGAAAAAGACACCATTATAAGATTATAAAGACAAAGCACAGAGTGGAAGAAGATACTTGAAAGACATATTTGAAAAAGGCTAATAAGTAGAATACATTTTTTAAAAAATTTTAAAACTGCTGGAAACTGACCTAATACAAAAATTAGACAAGAGATCTAAACAGGCACTTCATAAAAGAGAATATAAATGCATGAAAATGTGCTCAACTTTATTAGTCAAACGGGAATAAAATTAAAACACAATGAGATACTACTACATAACTACCAGAACTGTTAAGTTAAAATAACTGATTATATCAAATGCTGGTAGGGATATGGGGCACAGGGAACACTCTCATACATGCCTAGTAGGATTTTAAATGAGTACAGAGCTCATTTGGAAAAAGGTTGGGGATTAAGATGAACATACACTTATTCTATGACCCAGCAATTTCATTCCTGGGGGATGCACACAGGCAAAAAAGACAGTGTGGAAAAATGTTTTTAGTACAATTCTTTGTAATACCAAAAATGGAAACAACTCAGCTGCCCATCATGAGTATTAAGGAAGATAAATAAATTGTGGTATATTATGAAATAATATACAATAATGTTACATAAAACAACATAAATGAACCTCATAATCGATGTTGAGCAAAAAGAAGGCACACATAAGAGATTATACATTATATAACACCATTTATACAAAGTTCAAGCACAAGCAAAACTAATCTATGGATTTAGAAATCAATACAGTAACTATCTTTGACTATCATCTGCGTATCTAAAGAATTAAGAGAGAGTGATTGTGAGAAAGTACAAGCAAATATTCAAGGATATTCATTATCTGTTATGAATAAAAAACTTTAAGTAAACATGTAAGTTGCATGTATCTTAATGGTTTGAGACTCATCTTTCTGGAATATTTTCCTACATACTAGACTCAGTTTAATTTTGAAAGCTCAACTAACCAAAAATTAAATCAACCCTTCCTTAAGCACCTATCAAAATGCCAAGGATTAAGATTAGTCTTGAAATGGCTACAATGCCAATTCTGAGAAAAAACATACTATCTCATGGAGTTTCAGTAACTTTAATGAGACATTTTACATATTCTAAGGTTTGCCCATATCATGTGTACAATTCAATGACTTTTCAGTAAATTTACCAAGTTGTGCAATCACAACCATAAATCAGTTTTAGAATGTTTTTATCACCCCAAAATATCCCTCAGACTCATTTATTATTAATCTCTCCCCAATCTTAGGCAATTACGTCTTTAAAGACAATTCTGTCTTTATAGATTTGCCTTTGGCAGACATTTCATATAAATGGAATCATATATATGTGACCTATTGTATCTGGTTTCTTTCACTTAGCATAATGCTTCTGAGGTTCATCCAAGTCACAGCATATATCAGTAGCTTGCACCTTTGTACTGCTGAATATTCCACTGCACAGCACGGATGCACATTTTTATCCATTCATCAGTTGGTGAGCACTTGGGTTGTTTCCACCTTTAGACTACTATAGATAATGTGCTGCCAAAAACATTAGTGTCCATGTCTTTGTGCGGATAAATGTTTTCATTTCTCTTAGGATGATCCCTGAAAGTTGGATTTGCTGAATCATACAGTAAATTTATGTTTAACTTTCTTGGTTAACTCTTTTTTTTCTTTTTGTGAAGGTGTATTTTAATTAAATGGAATAAAATTGCATTACTTCCCTCACTCAATGATTCTTTGTGGAAATTCCACCAGAGCTTCTAGTACAGCTCTAAATAATTCTTTTTAATGACTTTATATGCTACATTGTGTGGCTATGTCATCAGTTACCAATCTTCCCCTTGGCAACAGACATCCACTTTCAGGTTGGTTTGTTACTTGTCCACATGTCTTTTTTTTTTTAATGTTTGGTATGGGTGTTTTTATTTATATCAACCAAATCCCCATGAGTGAGTATATAGAGTATCTATACATTTGAAATTTTAATAAATATCGCCACATTACTTTCTAAAAAGGCTGTAACATACAGAATAAGAAACATAAATAGCAGGTACAAAATAAGACAGGGGGAGGTTAAGAATAGTACAGGAAATGGAGAAGCCAAGGAACTTATATGTATGACCCACAGACATGAACTAAGGTACGGGGAAATGCTGGTGGAAGGTGGGGTGCAGGATGGAGGAGAATGAAGGGGAGAAAAAAATGGGACAACTGTAATAGCATAATCAAGAAAATATATTTAAAAAATTAAAAGGCTGTAACCATTCTTATTTTCATCAGTGATGTAAATACTCCTTTGCCACATCTTTCCTCTACAAATGTTTTTTAAAAGCAATGTTTTGCCAGTATGATAGATATAAATTAATTATCCACTAACCATTTGTGGGGGGATAGGCCCCTCAGAATAGTGTTTGTATTTTGTTTTTCTTTTTGTATGTTCCTTCTTTTTTACTGTTGTTCAATTACAGTTGTCCCAGTTTTTTCCCTGTTGCTCTCCCCTACCCTGCTCACCCCTGCTGCCTCAAGTATATATACGCACACATACATGCACAAATAATGTACATATATTTACATATAAATAATATAAATAGCAAGCAAGCATGGTAGTCAGGAAAGCTTTATGGAGCATATAAAATTTGAAGTTAACCTTGAGATGTCAGTTAGATTTGAAAACCAATAATTAATAACTGTGCCTCTTAAAAAAGATTTTATTTATTTATTTTTAAAGAGAGGGGAAAGGAGAGAAAAAGAGAGAAAGAAACATCAATGTGTGGTTGCCTCTCGTGTGCCCCCTACTGGGGACCTGGCCCACAACCCAGGCATGTGCCTGACCAGGAACCAAAGCAGTGACCCTTTGTTTTGCAGGTTGGCACACAATCCACTGAGCCACCCCAGGCAGGGCAATAACTGTGCTTTTATTAAAAATAAGTATCATGCTCTGGCCGGGGTGGCTCAGTTGGTTGGGTGTCATCCTGTAGACCAAAAGGTCATGGGTTCAACTCCCAGTCAGGGCACATGCCTGGGTTGCAGTTTCGGTTCCTAATCAAGGAGCATACAAGAGGCATGTTTCTCTCCTCCTCTTCCTCCCTCCCTTTCCCTCACTCTATAATCAATAAAAGAAAAAATTTTTTTAAATAAATACCATTTCAAAATAACATTTAATGTGAAGCATGTACCTATTTTGGTAAAGCATCAGATTTTGCACAGCTAAAAAATTTTGAAGGACTGAGTTATAACTAAATGATTCATGTTATCCAGTCCCATCAATCATATATATTTCAATGTTAAGCTCAAAGCATTGAAATAATTAATAATAAATTTCAAATAAAGACTACTAATTATTTCTAACATTAAAAAATAATTAAACACCTAAAGGATTCTCTGAATTAAAATGTGAATAAAGACACACTAACTTTTTAAATCTATAGTGGTCAACTTAATCAACCATCAGGCTAATTCTCAATAAGTCTAGAGGAGAGATATACTGCTAACATTTCTTTTCCTTTAATGTCTTAACTCAGTACAACATGGAAAGGTGGTTTTTGAAAAAAATTATCTTCATTATTGCAAACAAAAAAACACTTTTCCTCATTTCTTATTTTTCTCAGTTAAGCACAATAGGAAATACATTAATATTTAAGTGTCAAAGTACAGTACTCATGTATCAAAAACAAGTACTTCACTCAACAGTAAAATGATGACAGTTAAAACAATTCTGCCTCATGAGTTTCACCAATTTCACTAAGATATGCCTAAGCCTGGTTTTCTTTGAGTTTATCCTGTTGGGAGTCACTGAGCTTCTTAATTTTAAAAGTGTGTGTCTTTTACCAAATTTTGGAAAATTTTAGCTATTACTTACTTCTTGAATATGTTTTCTACCAGATTCTCTCTTCCTTTTTCTGAGACTATAATTACATGCATATTAGAAATTTTGTTATTTCTTCCATATATTCTTGAGTTTTCATTCATTTTTAATACTCATTTCTCATCATTCTACAGACTGAATTATATCTGTTTATATTAAAGTTTAATGACTCTTTTCTTTGTCATTTCCATTGTAACATTGAGTCTTTTCAATAAGTTTTTTTTTTATTTAAGATACTGTATTTTTTGGTTCTAAAATTTCCACTTGGTTTTCTTTTATAGTTTCTATTTCTCTGTTTAGAAGTTCTAGGTTTCTATTAATTTCAAAAGGGTTTACCTTTATCTCATATACATAGTTATAATAACTGTTTTAAAGTATTCATCTGACTTTAATTCCAATATCTGGTTCATTTTGAACTTGGCATCTGCTGGTTTTCTAGTCCCTTAAACACTGGTCACATTTTTCTGATACTCTATATGCTGAGTCCTTCTGGCTTGTAACCTGGACATTCTGGATATTACGCTGCAAGACTCTGGGTCCTGTTAAAATCCTCTGTAGAATGTTGATTTTGTTGTTTGTTTTAGCAGGCAACTAACCTGGTTAGGTTTAGATCAAAAGTTCTGCCTCCCTTTGTGTGGGTTATGGTTCCAGTGTCAGTTTGGTTTTCAGAGTTCTTGTAATATTGCTTTGAGCCTGTGTGGCTCAGAGGTGAGTCCAGGCTACGCGCCAGTAAAACGTAAGAATAAGATTATCTTTCTCCAGTTCTCCCCTGACTGAGACTGTCTCTACTCTCCAGCTCCCAGGAGCTCCTTTATCTCCTCCTCTGGCAGGAAAGGTGGGTTTTTCTTGGAGTTTTAGCTGACTGTGTTGCCATCATGTAGTTCTACAGAAACAGAATGTTTCTTGAGGTAAACAAAGTACTGAGAGAAAAAAGGAAATATAAGATTCCACAGTCCACATCTGGGCTGTTCTCAGGATAGAAGAGGAGAACCTTTGTCTCCTTCTAGCCAGAAATAGGAGGTTTCTCTACGAGTTTTTGCTGCCCCTGCCCACCGTGCAATTCTGCCAAGGAGACTTCCCCAGATCAAACACGAGACAATAAAGAGGATATAAAAATGAGCATCGCAGCATACGAGTCACTCTTCACGTTTTGACTATCCTCCCCAATTTACTTGCTATTATTTCCAACCTGTGACGTAGCTTCTCTTAGCATTTTGTCCAGAAGATTTAGTTGTAATCAGTAGGAAAAATAAGCTCAAGTGTACTTTTATCTTATGAAGCTTGGTAAACTACTGTTCAAGCATCCTGTAAGTCCAAAGGACTTTACATGTATAATTTCTTTTTTACACCCTCATACACTGTGACATATATATATATATATATACACACACACACACATAATAAAGTAAGGTAAAATTATTAAAATGAGAATAAGAACAAAGGAAAATAAAAATAAGACAGAATCAGGAAAGAGGTTAATGTGCAAAATAGATGATAAGGCCCTTACATTTTCTAGAATTAAACCAAAAATTTGGCTTTGAGCTAACAGCTAACTCAAAAGAAAAAAAGGACATAACGTTCACAGAATAAAAACAAACCAAGTTATCAAATCAAATACAACTACCCCTGACCCTCAGATCATTCTTAAAATAAACCCTCTAATGAATTTCACAGGGCAATTTGCAATAACTTCACTAAATATAAGCCATATGCCAAAAGACAATCAGTAAAATCAATTCTAGAGAAGGTAAATATGATGTCTAGATATAAGACTTAGGCTTAAATAAGGGATAGATTTTAAACTAAACATGATTTAGATACACTATATATCCTTCAAGCATTGCTTCATGATGTTATTCTTCTTGGCAAAGCTTTCAAAAGGTTCTGCATAGCAGTGAGTTTGAGATTAGACCCCCTGACAAGTACCTGGTGGGCAACTATTGTACGTGGCTACTGTAGGTACAAAGACCTGTATTGTGACAGTCAAGCCAGACAGAAATACAAGTAGCAATCTTTTATGAAGAAGGAGGATACTAATAAAAAAGACTTGAGTCTGAGCAAAAGGAGTAACTCCTAACCCCGCCCCCCCCCACCATTTATTAGGGAAACCAATAGAAGCCTGGGGCTAGAGAAAATTTTTCTTTCAGAATGTAATTCTGAATCTTCTCAAACATAAAAAGAGGCAATCAAAACAGAAAAATATGGTAGCGATACTTTTACCCCAGGAGAAATGTAAAGAAAATGTATTCAAATGCTCATGTAAGTTATACAAGAAATCCAGTAAAGGACCCTAAAATATTCTTAGTATGTCCTCCAACATACCACTAGTAAACATACAACTAATCAGAGTTACAAGTTGTACAGCCAAAACATTAAATGTGGTAATCATCTCATCACAAATCCTAAGGCACTGTACCAAAAAATGAAAATCAAATTTGTAAATACTGCAATTTAAATGACTAATAATCAATTAATAAAATAAACTCTTCTGTCTGTCCATTTTAATATAATAAAATTTATGAAAAAAAACTTTGCCAAAGTTTTAAAAAGTCAATAAATAAAAAGAGTAATGAAAATCGATGAGCTGTTTTGGGTTTTTTTTTAAGATTTTATTTATTTATCTTTAAAGGGGAAGAGAAGGAGAGAAGGAGAGAAACATCAATGTATGGTTGCCTCTCATGGGCCCCCTGCTGGGAACTGGCCTGCAACCCAGGCATGCGCCCTGACTGGGAATCGAATTGAGACCCTTTGATTCGCAGGCCCATGCTCAATCCACTGAGCTACACCATCCAGAGCTCAATGAGCTGTTTTAATATGAATACCAAATTTCCTGGAAAAATCCAGGAACTCTTGTTCTCCTGTAGGTACACTTCAGTGTTATATCATCTAATTTCTGTTGCACAATAAACCACTCAAACTTAGAAGCTTAAAACAACATTTATTATTTGTTATTGTTCATAATTCTCTAGATCAGCTAGAAATTATCTGATCTCAGATGGCAACTAATCTGAGTGGTCAGTCGCATCAATTCAGTCACCTGATGGCTAGGGCGTGAGTGGAATGGTCTAATATAATAGTCAACAAACTTTTTCTGAATTGGCTTACAGGCCATGAGGTCTCTGCAGCAACGACTAAACTCTGCCGCTGTAGCACGAAAGGAGTGACAGACAACACATGAGCAAGTAACCGTAACTTTGGCTATGTTCCAATAAAACTGCATTGACAGAAACAGGCAGCAAGCCCAGTAAACTCTAGTTTGCTCATTCCTGGCCTGGGATGGCCCCACTAGTGTCTGACAGCAGGTGGGTTGGCAGGTTCACTGAACTCACTCAGGACGTTTCACCTCTGCTCCAGTAGCTTCTCGCCTTCCAGTATGCTCCAGGAGTTCGTGACACAGCAGCACTACACCAGCAAGCAAAGGTGAGCCCCGGTGTGCATTGCTGCCTTGATTGTGTGTATGTTATTGAAGAAATGAAAAGGATCCAGGAATCCTACAGTAATATTTTCTCTCATAATGTTGTAATTAGCAAATATTAATACATCTGTAGAGAAAAATTATAGAGCTGCATGTTACAGTGTACCTCAACATGCTAATTTAAAGCCAACAATGTAACACCGATATATTGCCCTATATTTCTAGACGTTGTTGAAAACTTCCATAAAGACATTTTTCACAAACTTATTAAAAGTAAAAAAGACTTACCTGAAGTGAAACATTAACATTTTGCCCACTTATATTTATCAGTAAGACTCTCACAACCCCAACTCCCTAAAATAACCACCTAAAATTAGGTTTTGAAAATATAGTACCATACAAATAAAACAGACCTCTATTCAAGATCTGAAATTTCAACTTTAATTTATGACATTAAATGATTAAAACAATTGTGACAAGTTGATCAATATATAAAATGTGAATTTCTAATTACATAAAAAGGAAATTCTATCCCAACCTTTACCTCATTCTTCTTTTATCTTATGCTTTAAAAACAGACTAGCATTTCCTAATAACCAAGACAAAACAAGTCCTATTAAGATACAGTCTAAGTTTGTAGAATTTCATATACTTAGAAATAAACAATCCATTTATTGGCTTTATGTTTCCTCTTTCCCTTAAATATTTATGTTAAACTTATATGTTAAAAATACTCAAAAAGGATTGTCAAAAACTAAAAAGTTCATAATTTTAGCGGGGACAGAGTGATTGACTTGAGGGATTAAGCAGTTCAATCCATTTGTTTCTAAATTCTGAAACAATAGCCTAAAATCCATAGTAATTAAGTCAGTTACTAAGAAATATGCACTTTCTGATTGACATTTAAATACCCAAATTCTTGAATAAGGAAATTGTTAAGAGGACTACGTACATAAATCTAGTTTCAATAAAGTTGGCAATACCTTAAAATATTCTGCATAAATAATTTGAACTTTAAGCATCAGCATTAAAGAAATGATTAGAACCATATTTTTCATAACAAAGAGGTATAATCGATCTTTATTTTATTAGCCTACAATTTGCTTCACCACTGTTTTCTTAAACCATTCTAATGGCATATATACCTTGACAACACCCCACAGATGGTTATGATTATGTGTAACAAGACAACAAGCTCATTGAAAACCATTACAGATGCTTAGCTAATGGGATGTCACATTAAATCTGATATAAGATTAAAAACTTTCTATCAATTATATTACAAGCAAAGCTATATCATTTGAAATTAACATTCAAACATTTGTAAATTCATTCCATAAAAACACTAGATTAGTAATATGCTTATTTAAAAGTGAGCTTTAAAAACAAATGTAGACATTACACAGCTTATCCCCATCATGCGACTTGCTTGCATTATATGCCCTTTTGGGGGGGTGGGGGTATATATAGATATATTTTTTCCTTTCAACATCTTAGATATAGATGCTTCTAACTACAAAACTCTGGTAAATGTCAGAATTCGATTTGACTACTTCTTACTTCCTTTCTTAATGCTTAATGACTAATTCCTTAGAGATGTCCTTAAAAGCCCTAAAATGTTGTCCTTCAGTAGAAACTTTCACCAGCAATCAATCAGGAGCAAATTAGATGATTGTGTTGAAATGTACTACACTGTTTAAGCTAACAAATGAATGAAGAAAGGTAGTATATGGGAACATATGCCACTACACTGAAGTTGCTAAAAGGGTTTGTTGGAAGAATATTTGGTTTCCAGTGGAGCAAATATGGAATAAGAAGGGACAGTGATAAAAGAATACCAAGTCATATGGATATCCAAATATAGTGACAGACACAATTATTTTACTAATTGCTAATGAATACAGTCAAGTGGCTTCAAAAAGCAAAACTTTGCTTGGACTACTTCAGGTTTTGACCTCTGCATGAGCAAATGCATTTAAACTGAAGCCCACCAAAATTGATTAACGGCGCCAGCCAAGGCCAGCATGTTAGTTGAAGCTTTTTCCATCTATCACATGGCCCCAAGGATAGTTAAATGAACCTTAAAATGGCTACAAACAGCTCAATGTCTACACAGAGTCCTGCCAATTAGAAATAATTAGGCAGTCATTTTGGTGGTAAGTCTTTTTAAGTGCATACATAACGATGCAATGATGCTTATTAACGATCTCATATGAGCTACGCTCAAACAGCCTGAAATAATTATGCAACTATCACAAAGCCTTGCTCATCTCTGTACTTCACCTTAATGCATTTAAAAATCCACTTCATTACCTCCAGTAATTAATCCTCCATTAATTGCAGGAAAAGCTCAGTTTACCAAGCTTCATTTCTAATTATCTTATAAATAGTTATGGTTCTAATTAATGTGTTCATTAAGATGAATATCTTTCTCAAAGCCATGCTCAGAGCAAAGGTTCCACGTATTCTCTCAAAAGCCTAACTAGCCATAAGGTGAGACCATTTTGGTTGCATTTGCTTTTATTTTAGTATACTCAACCTCCTAATTGGCATTTAAAATCTAATTTAGAGAACTTCAAGAAGGCTATATAGGAAGAAATAGGGGCAAAAAGATATTTTCAAACTCTTTTCCAATCAATAACCTTAATATCTTAATAGGAAAACTTTAGTGCATCATTTTTGACAAAAATTGACTAATATACTTAAGTACTATATCCAAGTGAATTTAAATTCCATACAAACATAGCTTTTGCCCCTTCTCTTCAATTAGAAAATAAGACAGGAAAGATAAAATATGCTATTAAACAAATGCATTTAAATTTATATTAGATTACCTAGCTAAATTGCCACTATAAAGCAATGACTCAATATAAATTGTCGGCCTTCAAAGAAAAAACTTGCACATGTCCTGGGATCACCAATATTCCATATCATTTTGGAAACACAGTCTATGTGCTTTTTAAAAACAGAAATCTAATTCTGTGCTACAAAGTATGCAGCACTTAAATACTGGCTAGGATTAAAAGATAAAATGTAATGCAAAATCATTCTGTTTGTAAACATAAGTATTTTTATAATTTTGTAAATTTTTAAAACAATTGTGTAAATAGTTTAGAAGCACAAAGGTATTCTTAATTTTTTTAAATCAAATTTTATTTTCCATGAATAAAAGAACAAAAACAATTTGCTTAGGAAATCAAATGAATAAAATCTTGTAATAAAAAAATAAGTTATTTTGTAATAATCCTGAGTTAATAATAAAGCTATAGTTCTACATATGATAGATGTCTCCTGCTTCTCTGTAATTTGCTGTTGCTCATTAATCTTACCCCCTTGTCTTTTTCTATGTAAGATAAGCCTACAGAACAGTTTCATTAATGAATTTTTTAAAAAACCATATTCATTCTACAAGCAAAACTCTAAAGAGAGAGTTTCTTCATACAGAATTATAATAAGTGAATTTCTAGCATAAATTTTTCTAGAATAAACTTTTAAAAATATGCTTTACAAAAATCCATTGTGGCTTGTGTTCCCACATTAAAATTTCTGATTACAGAGACTAATAAAATTTGCTAGAAGGGCAGAAGGAGACTCAGAATGAAAATCTCATGTATTTAATAGTAACATTCAATCATTCATTAATCCTTCTAAGTTCTAGGCACTTTTCAAGGTGCTGAGGATACAGAAGTTAATAAGACAGGTATTTTGCCATAATGGAGTTAAGAGTGTAAGCCTTTTAAAGTAAAATATTCCTGCTAACTCAAACATTGCTATGACACAGAAACAGGTTGATTTTAGCTATAATTTTTAATTACTATAATATAGATCTATATCAAGTACTCCTTAACATCCAGAGAGAGTGTTAATCCCCTACTATATCCAAAAGATGCTTCACAGAAGATATCTTGACTCACCTATCTGTGTATTGCTGAGCCAAATACAACATAGGCTTCAAGTTGTACTATCATAACAAAAAATGTAATTCAGAAAGATGCAGTCTGAATACAAATGGGTCTACGACAACCCTAGGTTTGGAGTACCTATCTTCTCAAGTTTAACCACTTCAATGGCACCTTGGCTAGTGGCACAGAACAGCGATCTCAGTCTGGACTTGGAATACTCCAAGTTCAAAATGAGAATCATAAAGTGCTCAGATTAATTAATTTACTTTTTCAAAAAAAGTATTCTTTCAAGGAGAAAAGGGAAAAGAGAAAAAATGGTGATGACACAATATCCAAAAGATTAGAAATTATACTTTCTTTTAATCTAGAGGAGTTAAGAAATATCATTTCTGTTTACCCTGAAGGTGTTCAAATTTTAGAATATTCACATCGTTTACCCTCTTTTCACTCCAATACCCACACTGCACAATCAAATCTAAAAAATAAAGCCAATGGATATTTTTAATAACACAACAAAGATTCCTATAATTACCTTTCCAATATTACAAAAATAATGTTAATGTAGCCCCTCAGAGTCCATTTTCTCTTTGGTCTAAACAAATTTCTTCCATGCAAACAAATTTCCTCCTGTGTCAACAGTGATATCTCTGTAAGTGAACTGGAAGCAATGGTTCCTAACAGGCAAAAATGAAAAGCTGAAAAAAGCAAGCAACCCAAAAGCTTAGATTTTATTTTAATGAATCAAATTTAAATGGATTGAAATAGTTAACATCCCTAATAAATTTGATTAGGCTCTAAATTGAGATCTAAGTAAAATGTGAATTCCCCCCTAACAACTGGATTGGAAGTAGTGCTAATTCTTTATCATTACACAGATACTAATGACAAATATAATGGTGACCCATTACATAGCATTAACATGCCCTTTCTTCACCCCAGTTAGTAAAACGGAGGAAAGCACATATCAGTAGCCCAGACTAAAACTAATATTCTATGAGAAGACTTCTGATAGCCAGAAGCACAGTGCCAATTAATGATGTTAAGTCTTCAGGCACCTTAGTATTTGCATGTAAAAATCTAAATATCTTTCACAGCCATGATGAACTTATATTTAGAAAAGCCACACAAGACATTAAACTAAAAAGAGAACTTCGTTTATTCTGCTGTGTTTTCTTCATAAGGTCCATCAAAAGTCTGGCAGTGTCAATTATTATTCACAACAAAGTCACAGTCATTTCCTCTACCCATATCATAGGCAGAGTATTCTCCATCATTCTTGACATGGAGCTTAATCACAAGACTTGATCAAGCCAATGAAAAACTGACAGAAATAACACTGAGACCTTTTGTCTAAGAAAACCCTGCTTTGGAGTAGCTGCTCATCCAAGAATGATGGGACCTATAAGAAGCAGATCTGATCTCAACCCCCAGCTGGGAGCCAAGCCCAAGGAGTCCAAACTAAATCAGAAGAGGCCCAGGTGACTCACAAATGTTTGTATAAGAAATAAATCTCTTTGATGTGTGCCACTGAATTCTGAGATGGTTACTATGTAGCATTATAATAACAATAACACTGATACAATGACATTATTAACACCAGAGGGTTTAGGTTCTGTAGCCATTCACACTGCTAAGGGGAACAAAGAATAAAACCTGGCAGACAATAGGGGAAAGGTGCGGAAAAAGTACAGTTTCAAATCCAAAGTGTTATAAACCTCATGATTTAGCCATGTAAGCATGAGCAAGTTATTTGACCTGTGCAGTCTATCTCCCCATCTGTTAAGTGAAGGTGAAACACAGACTTAGAAAATTTGAAAGGCTGCTGTGACAAATAAAATAACCTATGATAATAATACAGCTTCACAATTCCTAGCATATAGTATATACTCAATAAATTTTAGTTTTGCCTTATTTTTCTTCTTGGTTGTAAGTCAAGCTATTTTTTTATTTCAACACATTTTCACAAAGTTTCTATTACATTCATATAGGTAGCCCCATTTTTTTTTCAACTAAACTTTACAGCAAACACCTGTGCCTTGGCTGGTGTGGTTCAATGGACTGAGCACCGTGAACCAAAAGGTTGCAGGTCTGATTCCCAGTCAGGGCACATGCCTGGGTCGCGGGCCAGGTCTCCAGTTGGGGACATGTGAGAGGCAGCAGATGGATGTCTCTCTCACACACTGATGTTTTTCTCCCTCTTTTCCTTCCTCTCTTCCCCTCTCTCTAAAAATAAATAAAATCTTAAAAAAAAAAACCTGTTAAAGTAATTCCAGAATGCTTATTATTTTCATGAATGAGAAGAACCCTCCCCTTTCTCATGGATCTTACTAATCATCTTTCTCTTCCTTGCTGTACATCTGAAGGTTTTAATGATGATGTATTTTTCTACAGGAAAAAACAAAACAGGAGGAACAGACTTTTGTTTCTTTGATAAGCAAAATCCCCCTATCTTTTCTATCGTATTTTTCTTCGTATTTATTTCATCCCTTCCTCAAAAAAAGGTGACAAATAGTAGTTAAATTATTAACATACTTTTTTCATTTCAGAAGAAAAGGGCAGATTCAAATAATACTTCTAAACATATCTATAGAAGCTTCACTGCACAAATTAAAATTTAGTGGTAGGGATTTATTTTTAAAAATTTAGTAAGTGAATGGCTTGGGGTAGTGATAATTTCTTTAAAAAAAAAAAAAAAAGAAAGAAAACAGAGGCTGAAGGGAAGGTCAGAGACTCAGACGATCATTCACCAAAAAGACTTCAGGGGACATTTTAATAACTACCTGTGGCAGGATCTCTCTCATATTCATTATAAAATTCCCAAGGCAGACTTTGCGTTGTCATTCATACTCACAGATATACAAAATGGAGACTTCCTGTTAAATGTAGTGTGAGTAGATGCATTTAAATAACAGTTGTTTTATCACTGAATTCATCACCATAGTTTACCATAAACAAGATAAAGGCTTCACAGGAATAAAGTGAACACAACACACACATGTGTGCACACACACACTCAGAAGACATTAGGATTAATGAAGCTATGTGACATTCACATTTATTTTTAAATGGTTGGACACAAACAAAATATGACTGAAAAAATACTAACTCGTGAATCAAATGAGGACCTCACCCACATTACAAATAAGCAGGAGAGGGTTCAAAATTTTTAAGAGCTCTCATCAAAAAAAGTTATATATACAGGCTGAGGCAAGAGTAGGTTTACACATGTTCATACGAAAAGTAATGCACTGGTAAATAATAATCAAGAATAAGCTCTGTGTTTCATATACCCACAACTGTAACCCTACTTCTGCCCACCCTGTATTTGCATTGTTTTTGCTTGTGTGTTTAGTTACATGATACGGAATAATGAAATAATCAATTCTTTAACTCTATTGCAGCTTTTTCATTTAAAATATTCTCAAAATCAGAGGCTCTACTTTTATTTCTACCCCCCTCCACTTGCAAAAATGTGCTGCTCTCATCTGAATTCTGCTACTCCTCTCCCTGCAAAAACATATAGATGCAGTCAAACTGGGCTTTCAGGACTTGAATGGGACAATGTAACTTGCCTCATCTATCTATAAAATGGGGATAAATCATGACTGCTTCAAATATTATGAGGAACAAATCAAAAATGTGTGTGAAAGTATATTTGGTGAAGCCTGATTTTTCCACAATCACTTACTGGTTTTCACGTTCTCCTGACTTGACAATGACTCCACTGCTTCAAAAGCCCCTTCAACTCATGGACATGGACAACAGTGTAGTGACTGCTGGGCGGGGGTGCGGCGGGGGTGCGCGACGGGGCTGTAAAAGGATTAAATGGTCATGGAAAAAAGTATAAGTACTAAATCAAAAAGTAAATAAAATATAGTTTAAAAAACAAAACAAAACAAAGCCCCTTTCAACAAGCTAAGCTTGCCAAACAAACTGCTGTTACATTCTGTGCCGGAATTCTCAAGACCACCTTCAATTTGCCTTAATAGCTACGCTTTCTTTTCATACTTTTGTAGCCCAACTCAACCATATACCTTGCCGTGCTCCTGGAACTGGTGATCTGGGTATGATCTTGTTACATTTCTTCTTTATGCCACTCTAACTTACATCTTACTGTCTCTGTACTCTGGTTTCACACACTGCAATTTCAGACCAGGAAAGCCAATCCGCAGATGTGCCTGACTAGATAAGGGAGGGTCTCTGGGCAATTACTGCTCTATGTTCAACATTTTGGTTTCTAAATAAGAAGAAAATGTAGGAGAGCTTTTTTAAAAAGTAGAAAACATGGCATCATTGAGAGAGTTTTCAAGGCTATGTTTTGTAGGGAAAAGATACCCCTTTGTGTAAAGAAACCAAAAATACTCCATAGCTTTGAAAAATACTGATTCAAGTTTGCTTCTCATTCCTTGAGTTTTGCCAGGCCAAAATGAAGGGCAGGGGGAGTAATCCCAGATAGACTTATTCTATCAGAAGAGGGAAAAAGACAGTTCTACAAGAAACGTAGAGCCCTAGCTGGTGTAGCTCAGTGGATTGACCGGTAGCCTGAGAACCAAAGGGTCACCAGTTCAACTTCCAGTCAGGGCACATGCCTGGGCTGTGGGCCAGCTCCCCCAGTAGGGGACACTCGAGAGGGAACCACACATTGATGTGTCTCTCCCTCCCTTCCTCTCCTAAAAATAAATAAATAAAATTGTTAAAAACAAAAAAGAAAAAAGAAACATAGACAGTTTGCTGTCTTGGAGAAACTTTATAGAAATGTTTAAAATGAATACTAAATGAAATAACTATTCTAAAAATACAGTGTTTTAAGGCACAGCTCTGGATTTCTTCACCAAATGTTAGGTAACTGGCCACATGAAAAGCAAAGGTTGTAATTCACATAGTACTTTATTAAGGATCTGAATGTATCTGTACACATTTCAAAACTAAAACTCATTAAATCAACAGACTACTCACAAAATATTCTATACATTAATATATCTGAAAGCATTTTTGAGCTTCTCTGAAACTTTCATCTCACTTTTGTATAAATCCAGACAATGAATACAAGCAAAAACAAAGCAATGATAATCTGAACAGGCGATATATCACTTGCTTTTGATTATTTCTCATGTAGTAGAAAAAGACTAAACTTACATAGGAGAAAGGACTTTGCCAGAACCTCAGGTCCTCTTAAGAGAAATATCTGCTCTGATTTGATCCAGTTCTCCTGATCAAGATGGTCAGAAGTGAGAATTTACAGTAAGTCATCACTTAACATCATTGATAAGTTCTGCAACTTGAATCGAAATGACGTATTGTGAAACCAACTTCACCACAAGTAAACTGATACAAACAAGAGTTAAGTTCCTACAGCACTCAACAATATTATAACAAAATAATATTGAATGAAAATGACATGTTATTTGATGACCTGCTGTATTCTGTAACCACCACCAAAAAAAGACACTGAACTGTCATATTCCCAGACTTGAGTCATGACCTTAGAACATGTTTTGGGGCTAGAATACTAAGTATGTCTTCAAAAGTCCCAGTGCCACTCTTTTTTTGCTCTGAGTCCTTGATAAAGGTATAAGGCCCAGTTTCCTAATAAGTAAATCATGATACCAGTCCTATCCCATGTGATTGCTCTGAGGATTAAATGAAAAGAACACATGTTAAGCATTCTGTATTAGTACCTGGCCCTTAGTAAATAACAATCTAATTTGTATATATTATTACTATAATTGCTATAGCTCAATATTAATATTCTGAATTTTCAATTATCTAGTCTTTCTTCATTTCTTAAAACTGTACTGAGTTCCTTGTGTAGTTTCAACAATAACAAACAAGAGCATCCAACTTTTAAAGAATTCTATTTGCTAAATATGATACAGTTTAGGATTCAAGTTGGTTTAGATTTTGGATTTTGTTATGTTTCATTGAGGATATGGCTAGAGAAGAAAGGATTAAAAGCTCTATTTTTACAAAAAGTTCATTTTGCAAACATGTATCCAATCTCATAATAACCCTAAAATTCCTCATCATATAAATTTACTCTACCTAAGATTACATAGCAGATTAGCCATAGACAAGAAAGAGGTTTTATATACCAATGATAATCAAGGCTTATAAAGTTTCTCAAAAACATACCGCTAAATCTAAGAAGACAGTCTTGGTTCATAAAACTCTCTAGTAAAGGTTCACCATAATCAACATGATGCTTAAAGTAGTCAGCTTTCCTTAAAGGTCACAACTATTCAAACTGATCAAAACCAATCTACTTAGATTGTAAGATCCAACAAGATCTAAGATCAAGGGGGCACGACCACCAAGTAACTCCTTCCTCTACTTATTCCTAGCACAGTGCCTTTCGAATCATGCTCCCCAGCTTTCCGGCAATCTCAGGGGAACTCTTAAAAGCCAATTAAGTGACAGTGTTACCCTGCAACCCAATACCATGCCACAGTGTCTTTCTTAGTTACATCAGAAGTGTGGTCAGCAAGAGTGTTACCTTTCCCTGATGGTTTTATTTAAGAACAAAAAATAAAAAATATTTCAAGGCAAGAAACGAGTGGTAAATAACCAATAAATGGAGAAAAAAAAATCGCCTGAACTAGCAACTCTAGAAGCAGAGAGTTCCATATGCATTCTCAAATTCCTCCAAACAGAAAAAAAAGGCTGGAAATCACACTGGTGGTTAAGGGAATATCTAGAAGAAGTACTTTACTATCAAATAAGCGAATGTGACTAAGAATAAATCCAACTGTGGGGCCACCAAAAAATAGAAAGGGTATGGAGAGGAACATGCTTTAAAAAGGGGTTGTTCACAGATAACTCAGTTGTAGGCTGTCTAACTTTTTCACTTGCTTTCCTTAGGATGCTACTATACCTGAGAAATGTACCCAGCAGTTCCTAGATACATGTAGGGCTCACATGGGCATCTTTGTACTTATTAGTCTAGATTTTCCAAGTATTAGATTTATTAGATCTACTTATATCTTAATTTAAAAATACCCTATAGAATGGCTTCTAGCCTAGAATAAAATGTGTAAAATAATCAAATACAACAGAAGCTACATAGTCAAAAGTATAATCAGACCTTCAGACATCACTAAAATTCACACTAAATGTAAACATCTAAGACTAAAGGATCACAATTCAAATGTTAGTTTAAATCTCATCTCCTTGGAAGAAGAAATAAATACCTTTAAAAGATAACATATGTTCATATGTATCTCACTTCAGATAACAGATACAAACAATAAATTGAATAACCAAATTTTTGTATACCAAATTACTTCCCACACAAGCTCAGAGATGAACTCCAAAAAAATAATGATAGGAAGAATAACATCAGTTTCATTACTACAGCCTTTATAGTTTTCAAAATACTTTCACAAAACATCATTTTATCCTTACATCTGAAAAAGGCAGAGAAGACTTTCAATTCCAGTCACTTAACTAGTAAGTGCTAGCAACCAGCTAACCACTAACAATAACAATAGAGTGAGGAGCCATCCTGCTTTGCCCAAAATTAAAAGGTTTCTCGGGACACAGAACTTCAGTGCTGAAACAAAGAGTTGCAGGCAAGCCAGTATCACTGGTCACTCAGGCAAAAATTAATATGACATTGACACTGTCCACAAGGAGCTCAAAAATAGAACAGGGCTGGTCCAGGAGCAATTATAATTATAGTTCACAATAGAAAAATGAAATTGAGAGTAAGAGTTTAGAACTTTTAGAGTGATTTGTTATAACTACATTTTTAAAAATATTATTCTACAATAGATTGAAAATTTAGGAGGAAAATGTCTTTTACCACAGATAATTTGAGAAGTACTACTAGACTACATAAGATAGAATTAGTTTTATTACACAGACAAGATAATATGAGAATTTCTCACATTGTTCAACAGAAATACTTCTGAACCCTACAATTTTGAATTTGAAAAAAATTTTGAACAAGCCAGCCATGCAGTAACAAATTACAATGTATCATTTAAGATGAAATGGGAGGGAGGTGGGAGGGCTGGGATGGGAGTAAAAGACAGAAAACTGTACACGAACAACAGTTAAAATAAAATTTTAAAAAATAATTTTTAAAAAAGAAAGATGAATTTTTAAATGTGTTCTTTGAAGGCTGTTTATACTGTATATTATTTAACCACATGGAAAAGTAGTCTTTCTATTTTCCTCCAGGCTATAATAGAAATAAAAACTGATACCTTGTGATCAAGAATCAACTTAATCTCTTTTGAAAAAGGAAAACAGGAAAAAAAATGGAAGAAATTTGAAGATATGGAACAAAGAGATCCTGAAGTGAGAAAACAGCTAAAATGTGAAGGGAGGTATATGCAAGAATATAAGTAAATGGCCAGAAAACCAATATCAAAACATACATTTAATAATGGCATTGTGTTGTGTTAAAAAATGGTGTCATATTTTTTAGAGACGCAATGTAAACAGCATGTGGGTGAAAAAACCCAGAGCCCAAATTAAAAGAGGAGGAACAGGAGTGGGGGTTAGGGGTAGAAAGAGAAGGAGTAGCAGCAGCAGAAGCAGCAGCAACACCAGGCACCACCATCTGCACAAGCAGCAACAGCCACTGGCAAAAATCATAGCAGTTGCTGAATCCAAGTAATGGGTATGTATTATCTGATTCCCTTACTTTTGAGTATGTTTGAAATTTTCTTAAAAAAATCAGTGAGCCCTGGCTGGTGTAGCTCAGTGGACTGAGCATGGGCCTGCAAACCAAAGGGTCACAGGTTCGATTCCTAGTCAGGGCATATGCCTGGATTGCAGGCCAGGTCCCCAGTAGTAGGCACTAGAGAGGCAGGCACACACTGATGTTTCTCTTGCTCTTTTTCCTCCTTCCCTTCCCCCCTCTCTAAAAAATAAATAAAAGCTTTTAAAAAATCAGTAAATTAGCTAGAAAAATTTACATTTCTAAAAATTATTTTAGGAAAGTTTTATTTCATCTACAACTCATTAAAATTTAAAAATAAAACCCATGAATTTGTATTTTTGGACACATTTTACAAAGAGCCAACAAGGTAAACACTAAAAAATACTTTTATA
Source organism: Phyllostomus hastatus (assembly GCF_019186645.2). Lineage (NCBI taxonomy): Eukaryota > Metazoa > Chordata > Mammalia > Chiroptera > Phyllostomidae > Phyllostomus > Phyllostomus hastatus. The sequence continues at coordinate 13,039,130 of NW_025333977.1, read as the reverse complement.
AGGAATATCAGGAAGCCATATAGCTGTAGTTCAACGTTAACTACACAGATTCATAGTCATTATTTTTAGCTTTTCCAAAGCTAATGATAATAAAGGCCATCACGGTAGCAGATTTGTGCCTTCAATGATAACTTAAGAGCCTTTGGCTTTGCCATATGCAATTTAATTTCCCAAAGTAGTCAATTAGAGCTTGGTAATATCCTCTTCAGTGGCTAAAGCTTGAGGATATCATGAAAGCCCTTTCTACTGCTTTCCTTCCCACTGTTACCTATGATTTTCCAGAAGTTCGAGGTGTTTTGTTTTGGGGTTTGTTTTTGTTTTCATTTTTGCTTCCATTAAGAGTATCAGAGATCATGACTGCTAAAAAATTAAAGGAATAATGTACTGTAACAGTAACACACTTAACGCAATCATATCACTAAAAAGAACTCTTCCAAATAACCAATTTCTTGATAGGTGTGAACGTAGTCACTTACGAACCTTGTTTTTAAGAATTCAAAGAACAATAAAAAGTGAATTTCAAAATATTCTTCATTTAAGGGAAAAATAAACAATGCAGTAACTATTTTACTTTTATTTATCCTTAAAGTGACATCAAAGGGCTACACCACACCACATCCAAGAAAATAAAAATGCTTGACGTATGTAACAGTTCATTCATTATTTTTCAAATAATACCATTCTCCAATGTTTCTAAAAAAGTGGTAAGGCCATATGTGATGAATAGTTTTAAAGACATCCTGAGCCTTCTTCAAAGACTTTATCTTACAATCTTTAAAGACATTAATCTTATTTTTCCGAAACCTTCCATCCCAAGATTCCAACCAATCAATCAGAAGTTTAGGAAGAAAATCGTGAAAATCAGGCATAAAGTTGATCTGGTCTAGCATATACTTCACAATGCTCTCGACTCTACTTCTGGAGGTAGAGAGAATCAAACAAAGGTAATTTCTAAGACTTTCAGAAAGCCTCCCAATCAAAGGTCCCAAAGTAGACTATTTTTAAAAAATACCTGTGTTGGAAATGGAGAAATTAATCATTCACTCAATCCACTGAAGCAACTATTAGCATTTACTGATGTCTACTATTGGGCAAGTACCAGAAGACTGGAAACTGATAATATGAAATTAGTAAGACTTGATCCCTATTTTAAGGGAAGCTCAAGTAACCTAACACACAGTGAATGAGGGAGAGTTGGGGAAAATGCCATTTTCTTCAATGGTTGGTATGAAAAATAAAATACGGTTGACTTTTGAACACCACCAGTTTGAACTGAGTGGGTCCACTTACATACAGATTCTTTTTCAATAAGTATAAATGGCATTTTCTCTTCCTCATGATTTCCTTAATAACACTTTCTTTCCTAGCTTATTTTATTATAAGAACACAGTACATAACACACTTACAAAATAACGTCCTAACTGACTGTTTATGTTATTGGCAAGACTTCTGGTCAACTGTAGACTATTCAGAGTTAAGTTTTGAGGGAGTCAAAAGTGATGCACAGAGTTTCAACTGCACGGGGCGGCAGCACCTATAACCCGTGTAGTGTTGTGCTGTTCAAGGGTCAATGGTACTACAAAAGTCCTCCACAATGAACTATTCCAAAATGACTACAGAATCAATCTCACTTAATACCTTCAAGTTATCTAGAATAATAAAACAAATACTAAAATCTTCTAATAGGAAGATGTGAGGGAAATGTCAAACATAACAAAATTCAACAGATAGAACAACTTTGAGAAATTATACAAAGAAATAAAAATCTACAATGAAGATAAGTACTATATAACAGAAATCAGGAATAATAAAGTATTCTCTCAATCAAAATTAACTTTAAATTATATCTTATTGATTATGCTATTACAGCTGTCCTGATGTTTCCCCTTTTGCCCTCCTCCACCCAACACCCCCTATTGCCTCAGGCAATGACTCCACCATTAGAAAGACTGTGGGTCATGCGTACAAGTTCATTGGCTGCTCCATCTCCTGTCCTGTACTTTACATCCCCATGCTATCCTGTAACTACCGATTTGTACTTCTTAATCCCTTCAGCTCTTCACCCGTTCTCCTGCACCTTCCTCCCAATCTGGCAACCATCAAAAGGCTCTCTGTATCCATGATTCTGTCTCTGTTCTTCTTGTTTACTTAATTTATTTTTTAGATTCAATTGCTGATGGACATGTATTTTTTGTCATTTTATTCTTCATAGTTGTGATCTTTCCCTTAAATAAGTCCCTTTAACATTTCATATAATAATGGTTTGGTGATAACAAACTCCTTTACATTTTTCTTGTCTGGGAAGCTCTTTATCTGCCTTTGGATCCTAAATGATATCTTTGCTGGGTAGCGCAATCTTGGCTGTAGGTCCCTGCTTTTCATGACTTTGAATATTTCTTGCCATTCCTTTCTAGCTTGCAAAGTTTCTTTTGAGAAATCAGCTGACAGTCTTATGGAAATTCCCCTGTAGGTAACTAACATCTTTTCTCTTGCTGCTTTTAACATTCTCTTTATCATTCACCTATAGCATTTTAATTATGTGTCTTGGAATAGGCCTCTCCGCAACCATCTGATTTGGGACTCTCTGTGCTTCCTGGACTTGTATGTCTATTTCCTTCACCAAATTAGGGAAGTTTTCTTTCACTATTTTTTCAAATAGATTTCCAATTTCTTCTTTCTCTTCTCCTCTGGCACCCCTATGATGCGAATGTTGGACCTCTTGAAGGTGTCCCAGAGGCTGCTTACACTGTCCTAATTTTCTGGATTCTATTTTCTTCTTATTGTTCTGATTGGTTGTTTTTTGCTTCCTTATGTTCTAAATCACTGATTTGATTTTCAGCTTCATTCACTCTACTGTTGTTTCCCTGTAAATTGTTCTTTACTTTAATTAGTATATCCTTCATTTCTGACTGGATCTTTTTTATACTGTTGAGGTCCTCACTGAGTTCCTTGAGCTTCCTTATAACCAGTGTTTTGAACTCTGTATCTGATAGATTGCTTATCTCCATTTCTGTTAGCTCTTTCTCTGGAGTCTTGATCTGTTCTTTCAGTTGAGCCTTGTTGCTATTGGCAGATCAATGGGAGGGATTTATCCAGGCCAGTCAGCTACAAGGACTGGCTGAACCACTGTCCACCAACATCTGCCCACTGTGGAACATCAGCTGTGCAGGCGCACGATGGTGGTGCTCTGATGTGGTCTGTCGCTGTCCACTGGGTGCACTAGCCCTGGAGCTTCCTGAGTGGTGCAGGCCAAGCTCAGGTTCCACCTGCTTTGCCTAGGGCATCCTGCCTGAGCTATAAAGCAATCTGAGATGGTTGCTCCTTTTGCTGGGCATGGAGATGCCTAGGTGACACCAAGATGTGAATCTAGGCTGGCTGCTGCTAGTGCCAGGCCTGAGGCTAACTGAAGCTAGCTGTTGCTTGTTTGATAGGATTTAGGAAGTTGTGAAGCATGAGCCATTCATATGGAAAAGCAGCTTGGTGGGCCCATAAGTGGGATGGGGCAGAGTCTCTGGGGATGTCCAAGGTGGATCAAGCAGTGTTAGCCAGTTGATGGAGTCTTAAATATAGTACCAGCTTGCCAGCTCTGTGAGGGCAGGGTTTAGAAAAGGGACAACAGCCTCTGCTCACCTTGATGCCAGACACTTCAGTTTCTCCCTGTATGCCACTGGTGCTGAGGGATTGAGTTTGAGTAGGTGAGTCTGTGTGTGGATTCATTAAGAAGAACTGCTTGGGGCTCCAGCAGTTATTGCCACAGACTCAATCCCCACTGATTTTTGCAGCCAGAAGTTGTGGGGACTTATCTTCCTGGTACTAAACCCTGCCTGCTGTGGGGTTGGAACTCCTCACTCCCAAGATATCCCTCCCATATTTTTATCCACTACACATGGGTGTGGAACCAGCCTGTTCGGAGTCTGTGCCCCTCCAACCAGTCTGGATAGATATGGTTTCTTTAATTCCATCGTTATCAGAGTTCCACTCAACTCAGTTTCATAGTTGTCAAGACTTCGATTCAACTTGATTTCTGACAGTTCTAAGTGATGGTTGTTCTATATCTTAACTGTAATTTTGATATGATTGTGCGAAGAGGTGAGCCATGTCTGCCTATGTGACCATCTTGACCAGAAGTCCCAGAATTAACTTCTTGAAAATCCTAATGGTAGAATTCTTAGACAAAGAACTCAAAACCTTATTTTTCTTAATCAGATTGCAAGACAGTCTATAAAGCTTCATGAATGCTTCGCACTCACTAAAATAAAAATATAGGAAACAAAGAACACACTAAATAGCTACCAAAGCCATTTCCTTATCCTAAATTGGAAATAAGCTCCAGTTTTTGTTTTTTAAATTACTGAAGCTGAGATAGACAATACTAGGGCTAAAACAGGAAGGGAAGGAAATAGATAATTACTGGGGCCACCTCCCTTAGCTCATATATACTCATACTTGCACAGTCATTCAAGTTTGATTCTGAAAGCTGTTTGAATGTTTTTGACATTAGCATAAATGTTCTCACTTAGTGAGTCCATGGAGTTTTAGGAAGTCAATGAACCTCTCTTAAAGGACATGATATTTCAGGGTTCTTAGAGTATAATCCCAGCAGTTCCACTGCTGGGTCAAAAGGCAACTCCATTTTTAGTTTTCTGAGGAGCAGAAAGAAAGAAGGAAGGAGCTCCTTCCCTTTGTGACAGCTGGATGGAACTGGAGAGCATTATGCTAAGTGAAGTAAGCCAGGCCGTGAAAGACAAATACCGTATGATCTCACCTTTAAGGGGAACCTAATCAACAAAACAAACAAGCAAGCAAAATATAACCAGAGACATTGAAATTAAGAACAAATTGACAGTAACCAGAGGGGAGGTGAGAAGGGCAACAGGGGAAAAGGAAAAGGGTTGTAAAGGAAAATGTATAAAGGACACATGGACAATAACAAGGTGGGGGTGGAAATAGGGGAAGGATGTGGGGAGGGCTGGGGTGCTGGGGAGGGGTGGGGGGAAGACAGATAACTGTACTTGAACAATAAAAAAATAAATAAAATAAAATAAAATAAAATAAAATAAAATAAAAATAAACATAAATAAACCCCTTTTGGCAAAAAGTCTCACACTCTTTGGAGTCTGAGCTAACAACATGCCTTTTATTTTACACTTTCGTGGCACTTCATGTGCAGTACTACTACACATCTACCTTGGCAGTAATAGCTCTGACAGCACAAACAGCGTTCTTTTTAATCTCTTCTTGCCCAATATCATAAGGGTTACAAATACCACATGGTAATACACATAGCTCAATGATAAAATATAATATATTTTCATGACACTTAATATGTATGTGACCAATTGTCTAGGAAGCAACTGGCAAAAGAACAAAGGTGGAAACGAGTGACCCAGATGTCCAGCAGAGGTTCTGAAAAACATATACAGTACAGAAGTAAATCTACATTATATCTGAATTTCAAATAAGGCAAACTCATAAATGAGAAGGGATTACTATACTCATAAAATAAGAGTGATCTGGAAGGAGATCTGGTAGTCATTATACACTGTTTCCTGAAGAGTAACATTTCCAATGTGCTGTTATATTCAGAAAGGCCAACTGTAATAGTGGCTATTAACAGAAAGCATATTGGAAACAGAAAAGAAAATACTACCTAAGTCTATTTCTTTTGACAAGAACCAGACAATGCATGTATGTGAAAACAAAATTATTAGGAAGGTATGGGGTGGAGGCCTTCCATATGAAGGTGAACTATAAAACTTTGGAATCTTCAGCCTAGAAATAATGCTGAAAGATAACTGGCACAATATGCACAAATTTCTAAGGCAAGAGGCAGGGATAGGGTGTGAACATGAATTATTTCACAAAAAATAAAACAGAATAACAGAACCAACAGAAAACAATGGAAATTGTTTAAAAAACACCTAGACTGAAGGAAATAATTTAGAGTGGATAATACCAAAATGTAATATATTTGTCACAATAATCTCATAAGGAAAAAATCTGTATTTTTCAACAAAAATTTGAAACATTTGGGTGAAAGATTAGAGTGCGAAACTGTCTTTCCCTATTTAACTTTTAAAAATAAAGGCTATTCTTCACTACCTTCCTCACTGAAGCCACCAACATTCACCCACTTGCTAAAGCTCAATCAGGGCCTGTGCAAAGACAAAAGTTGTACACTGTAAAATTCTAGATGTCTCCATTCTTTCTTTTTTTAAGTCCTCACTTGAGGATATGTTTTATTGATTTTAAAGAGAGAGGGAGAGAGAGGAAAGGCAGAGGAGAGAGAGAAACATTGATCGGTTACCTCCTGTACAGGTCCAACCAGAGATTGAACCCACAACCCTGGAATATACCCTGACCAGGGACAGAACCTTCGACCTTTTGGTGTACATGACGACACTCCGAACAACTGAGCTACCCCAGCTAGAGCTCCACTCTTTCCATTCTTTCAAATCCTTTCCGCAACTCAGCTTCCCCCACATCTAGCCCATCAGAAAGCTCTGCTGAGTTCACTCTCAGTGTATAATCAAGTCCCACTACTTCTGTTCACATCTTCCCAAATCATACTCCACTGAGATACCATCTTCTTCATGGACTTTAGAAACTGACTCACAACTGGTCTGCCTGCTTCTACCCCTGCTGCGCTAGTTTATTCTCTACAGTCACCAGAGAGCTCTTTAAAACCACACATCAGATTATGCCACTTCTTTTTAAAAATAAACAAATAAATAAGCAAATTGATTTTGGCAAAAGTAGCTTTATATATTAATTTCACATTTAACATCTGTGAATGCAAAGTTTATTCCAAGTATTTTTTTAAAAATCCTCAAGGGCCCTGACTAGTGTGGCCCTTGGATTTGTGGCCAGTGGATTGAGTGCTGGCCTGTGAACCAAAGGGTCACTGGTTCAATTCCCAGTCAGGGCATATGTCTGGGTTGTAGGCCAGTCCCCCAGGGGGTAGGCACATGAGAGGCAACCACATAATTGGTGTTTCCCTCTCTTTCTCCCTCCCCTCCCTCTCTCTAAAAACAAATAAATAAAATCTTTAAAAAAAACCCTCAAGGAATTACTGAAGTTCACCAATATCAGGATGATTCAATTTAATATGAGGTTACAGAGTTATTTACACTTTCTGCTATGGCTGTAAATTATAAAGCTCACAGTACCCACACAATAAACATGCTTATGAAAATAAAATACTCATTCTCAAAAAGTATAGTGAGTTCTAGAACAAAATGTCATTAAATATTAAGTACTGTTTCTATAAAACAGAATATAATGATCTTTTAACAGATTTATAAATACATACTCTAGATCATCACCAAAAAGTGAGTGAAATACAGAAGAAACAAAATAAAAGTAAAGACATAATTAATGACTCCTTTACTTATAATCAACAAAATATACAACAGATTACCTACTTTTAAATCACTTTGGTATTTTAAGTAATTTTATCCATTTGGGGGACAAGATTCTATGACCTGCAATATCATAGGAATGTATGGGGAAAATAATTTCATTCCCAATAAATTATCCCTATCTACTACACAAGTCATCAGATATAAAAAGTATCACTTTTTACCTTGGAGTATACAGTAATGATGTAAAAGAATAAGTAGAAAAATAAATCAAAAAGCAAATCTTATTGCAATAAATTCATCTAGGACAGGGACTAGCTTAAGTATCTGTCAACATTCAAAGAACCACACCCAAAAATGCACTGGCAGTTCAGATCAACCCAACAAGAGTAGTGCCTATGGCAACCCACCAGGGTGAATTCTATCTAGCCTGGGCTCTGCCCAGGGAACAAAGTATTTGCTACATGACATTCTTTTGATTTTCCTCTATTCCTCCACTGAAAATGGGGCACAAGAAACAGACAAAAAGAAACTCAGCTAGTGCTATAATGAAATTACCTCAGCCACAAGCATGTATTAAATGTCTTTAACTTGATAATATAGTATATGTTGCATAAAGAAAACAGTCAGTTGTTGGTTATATATACCAGTTAAGAGCAGCAAGGGAAAATCAAAATGGACAGATCATCACTCAGCTGTTTAGAGTCATGACCCCATTCTGCACAACAGTGAAACCTTGTTAAAAATCAGAAAAGTAGCTATAACTTAGCTAAGAGTTAAAAGGTCCATTCAGGATCCCCCAGACAGGGTTCCACACAGTACAGCTGCCACTGTAGGTGAAAATCCGGGTCCTGACTTTCACTGGACAGCAAAGTACTCCAATGTGAATCAAGAAGAGAACTAGAATGGCACTGCAGTTAAAAAGCTGAGAAAAAATGTCTAAAAAAAGTAATCTACTCTGGCTGGTGTGGCTCAGTGGAATGAGTGGCTTTGGTGGATTGAGTGAACCTGAGTCGCTGGTGTGATTCCCAGTCAGGACACATGCCTGAGTTGCAGGCAAGGTTGCCAGTAGGGGGCATGCAAGGGGCAACCACACATTGATGTTTCTTACCCTCTCTTTCTTCTTCTCTTCCTCTCTCTAAAAATAAATACATAAATCTTTTTTTAAAAAGTAATCTTCTTTGTCATTAGGGAACACAGTTCTTATTTACGCTACCTAAAATTTTGGGTATTCTTAATCTACTAATTTTTAAAAGTAAAAACTAATTTTTACTGTATATTTCTTTGGACCTGAGCAAAAAATTTTGATGTGAAAGTATTAAAACGAATTTAAAGTATCTGAAAACTTGAAGGGCATATCTTAAAGCCAAAGTATCAAAAAAAAAGCACCCATTTATTTAATGGATCTAATACTATAGTTCTAAAGAAAATCTTTTATTCAGTGTAAATCACTTAATTTTTTATTCAAAAGTGGGGGAATTTCAGGACATATTAATAAAAATAAATAGTGGCCTGGATTAAAGTGTACTTTATCCAAGGTTAGACCCAATGTCTTCCGGACTTCATCTTTATTTTGAATAAATTTTATAAATACACATTATCTAAGTAAATAAACAAACAATAAAAATTAACTGTATCCTTATAGCAATAAAGCAGACTTTTAAAACAAATTGATAACCTCTTATACTTATGTACAATGTTCATTTTATGCTAAATTTATTACCCCCAATCAGGCTCACTTTCAGACTATCATTGTGTACAAGAACAATGTTGCCAGCTTTGCTCCTCCAGAATTTTCTCTTCCTCTATTGATCCTGCATGATCTACAGCCATTTAAAAACTAGAGAAGAGGGAAAAACCACCTTATGAAAAATAGAAGCCATAAAATCACCACACAATTAAAGAACAATTTCTGCCGCCACTACCTGGTTACCTTGGAATTAACTTCCCTAATCTCAGCTTCCTCACCTAACAGAAATGGTCTGAAATAACCTAGCCTTACAACTTCTACATCTATACCTCTCCAAGGCCTCACAGCCACTGCTTAAAGATATAAATCAAATACACAAAAAATGTTCATTAGAACATTATTTCCAACACAAAGGCACAAATGCAAGGATAAAAGCTCTGCAGAAAACCAGAGCAAACTGGAGCTCTTTAGGGAAGCAAGTAGAAACAGACCAAGTAGGCAACGGTACCAACATGAGCAAATGTTTAGTTCCTTGAAGTGGGTTTAATTCCCTTGGAGCATAGTTACATGGCGAAATAGCAGGTGCATCCATTAGTTTCCAAAAAAAAAAAAAAGTCAAAAGTGAAAAATGTTAAAGCAAAGTTTTTGTTTAAATGACTATACATCATGAAACGTATTCTCATACAATTTAGAAACAGAATTAGAGCTAGAATGAGTTCAAGACTCATTTTACCAAATGAGGACACTGAGATTCAGAAAGGCTGATGCAGAACTTTTTGTGTGCTATTTCTAATTTGTCATTAATGTCACCTCCTATAATTTCAAATTAGTTTCTCCATAATAGAAATGAGAATCAAGCAAGAAATAGTTATTATCGAGCTTAAAGCTTATGGAGCTCAATCCATAAGTTGAAAATTAGTAAGACTGAATGCATTCCCATGTTTCTCTAACGGTAACTAGGATCAGCTTTAGCAAGCTTGCTGAAATCCAGGGTGACAAGCAGTGAATGCCATGTACGATGGGAGAACGTATGCATGACTAGGTAGACAGAGAAGACCTTCCACGGAAACGTCTTTAAGGCAAGACCTCTAAGATGAATAAGAGATGATGAGAAATAGAAAAAAACATTTCAAGCAGAAACAACCACATGTTCAAGGGCTCTGAGAGTAAAAAAAGCACCATAGAGAAACTGTAAGTATGACAGAGATTAGAAAGATGTGATTGAAAAAGCAAGAAGAACCAGATCACAGAGGGACTTCAAGCCCCATCAACATTTGGATTTTATTCGAAACCACTGAACGAAGGGAGGCACTAGCAGATTTGCATTTTGGCTGCCATATAAAGAACAAATTAAAAGGGAAATTCCAGAAAACTATAAAAAATATATTCTATAATTTGGAAATCACTATTTTTCCTCTTCAAATATTCAAAATCATGTTTTGGGCCTCATAAAAACAGTTTGTGGCAATAAACAGCACAGGTAAGAACTTTTAATACTAAGTTATTTAGCTGACATAATGATGTCCATCTATCAAATAATGAGGCAATGAACCCCTAAATAACGATTTTCATTTAATTAAATGAGTTCTGAAAAATCCAGGAAAACTACATACATTTACCAGTGTTTTTATAAAGGGCTAGAAAAAGTGATCAGTGAATTCATTGCTACTGTTTTAATCACCTGAAAAGTTAGGAATACCTCATTTCAAATGTTTTCTATTACATATTTAACAAAAATTACGCCATGAAGTGTAAGTTCTTAAGAGGAAGACAGACACTGTGCATGATGAAGACAAATACTATAATTAGTTGATAACTACACATCTCTTTGTCTCTTATATACCATATAATCAAAAGTTACTTAAATACCTTTCTAAAGAACCTTATTCTGTCAGTGTTAGATACAGAACTCTTCCAGAGAGGATGCAAAAGAAAGTTCTCATACACTGTCAAGGACAAAGTAGGACTGATTAAAAGATTCCCGCCAAGAACTCCCTAACATCAACTAATACTTCACCAATAATTCAGTAAAGGAAAATTCAGTATATACAGCCTTGATCTTTTGGTAATGGCTCCTCTGTCAGGAATCTTTAATTTGCCATTCAAAATGACTAACATAAAACATGTTAAAAACTGCAGTTTTTACTTCAAGTTAACAATGTAATTTTGTAAGTCAAAATCAAGGTATAGAAAACACTATTAACACATACAAATTTAGTCTCTGAATACATAATTCTATCAAATCAAGATGTGAAGGTAAATGCTCTTTAAAACAGTATAAAAGAAAAAAAGTTTTAATTTTCTGGCAGTTAGGGTGGTTATAACAAATGCTTTAAGAATTAGTCCAGATAAACGAGGCTAAAACTACCTTAAACAATAAATAATATTAAAGAGTCCTCAGACATCGGTTAAAATAGTCTTCTCACAAATTTTTACATAATTCCACCTTTGCCATTCTAACAAAGTATTTATGCTCTAATAAGGACTATCCTAATCTTCAGCCAGCAATATTTTCAGGCTGATATTATTATTCTCATTTCCTTGAATAATATCCATACTCCAGAGCCATTTTCCTTCTCATATTCAATATCATGCATGCTTGTATCAAGGTTCCTTTCTTCATATCCTGTCACAGTATCAATCACTGCCTCCTGTCCACTCAATCCACTTTTGATTTATCAGCCGCCGTCTTTCTGGACTCCATAACTCGACCCAAACCATTTTAACAAGACATTGACAAATAGCACCCAGGATCACATCAACCTGTTCCACTTAGTAAACTACGAAACAGTAACTGTGACATCTCTGCATAAGTATTCCATTCTATTCCCCAGACTGATGTATATTAATGAGGAGATGGTATTTGAAATGCTTCTTCCACATCAGCATCTAATATGATCAAATTAGGAAATGGGATGATTTATTAAATTTTGTAGAGCTGAAATATTTCTTTATATCGCTATATGTGTGGTTTCAGAAAGTGAGCTGTTGCTTTCAATTTTTCTACTGAGGATGTGCCTGCATTTCACAGACGAATTATTGTCTTTAAAAAGATTGCAAGAAGGCAAAATGTTATTAAGCAAATGCTCAGTAAAACAAACTAAATCAGTTTTAAAATTCCTAATTTAATGTAAATCTTGGTTGTTTCACTAAAATTCAGTTTGTGATCTTATTAAGTCATATTTGCATCATACTGTCTTGCTGTAGGACAGTTTTAAATTTATAGCATTACCAAGCAGCTTCACTTCTTGACTTTTAAGATATGTCCTCAATAAAATAATTGCTCTATAAGCACACATTTTGTTCTTATTTTCAGGTATAAGACAAAATAAAGATCAATAGGTTAATAAAAGAATAAAATAAAAACACAAAATCAACTATTTGGGTCACTTCTACAATTTTCATAATTAGATGTTAAAATGTTTTTATTAAAGTGCTTCCCAATTAAAGTTCAATAACTGTTTCATGGGCAGTTTAAACTTTAAACAATCAATTCATTTTTCACTACATTTGTTTATGAAAGGAATATTTAATATGTTCACCAAAATTCAAACTGAAAATGAGAAAATAAATGTAAAACTCATGTTTTCCATAAACAGATTCTCATCTTACCTCATCTTCTATTTTCTAGATATCCATATATTCCAGAAGTCAAACTCGGCTCATTTTAAAGCTATGGGATTTCCAAGTACAAAATCATATTTAAGTGTAGATGTAGGCTAACCTAAGTGTATTGGGCTTATATATTCAACAGTTTTCTAATGGAGCCATGAATGATTTCTTTTTTGCTCACAGACGAATCAAGAGAGTATAAACAAATGAATTCTGAAGTAGCTCTGATTTCACTCATTGACTAAAAATCCTGTAAAACTCAGTAAAGCAATACAGTGCAGGCAGTACATGAGGAGGAAAACATTACAAAAACAAGAAAAGCACAGATCCCTCAGTAAAGAGTTAATTATGATTCTCAGATACTTTATACTTAATTTTATTATGTGACTAAGAATCATGTGTTTGATTTTTATGTGAAGTAATAATCTTATGATTTTAAAGAAGCTAATCTAACTTTTAAATTAAAAAAAATTCAATATTAATCAAGTTGAAGAACTACTACACTGTTAAAATCAGGTACAATCTTTCTCTTTAATACTTAGAAAAGGACAAGAGAAAAACTGAAAACACAGAAACACTGTCCTTTGTTCCTTAAATGGATAATTGAGACATGGAGAAAATGAGAATTAAACATTTTAAAAATCTGTAAAACTAGTAAAACATGATAATATAGAAGCAAACTCACAAATGTGTTGTAGTATATAAAATTAATAATTAAAATAAAAATTTTTAAAAGCTCAACATTGTTACTGGCTTTTACAGTTTACAAAGTATTTTCAATATACTATTACTAGGTAAATGGATTTTCAGAAATTATGTTTCTCTCTTTTTCCAATTAATAAGTATTTCTTACTTGTACTTCCTGTAATAACACATTCTTAATAAAAATTTTCTTTATTTTCTCTATGATCTCTAATCATGCTCTTCCTCAACATTCTTCACACCTGCAATCCACAGAATACAATTAGTACATTTAAACTGTATCATCCAGTGCTCGTCTCTTGTGTGTGTGAACATGAGGGTGTGTGCAATATGTGCACGGGGTGTGCTTATCTTATCATCACACTTAGTCTACATGCTTCTTGAACAGAAACCTATATATTCAATAGCACTGAATTGAAAAGAAACCACAGAAATAGGGCAATTGAAACACTGCACTTTATGGAACAGGAAAAATAGTTAGAATTCATTAATTCCTTAAAATTTATTACGTCTGCCAATATCTATGTACACAGACATATTTGCAGCATGAAAGAGAAAAGCAGGAAATGAAACTAAAGTATACATTTAAGAAATGGCTGATTTCAAATGCCATTCCTTGTGTTTTCAAACTACAGCAAAATAGTCTATATATAGTAACTGCTACATAAGTGAAATAAATACCAGATATTTTATAAACAAGTTTATAATTACTTTAAAAAACTTAACATCAATAATTGAAATTAGAAATTATTATTAAAGGTTCCTACTGAGAATATGTTACGTTCACACATATGCAGTAAGAGGATGCACAATTCTAAGAAATCACCTAAGACAATGATTACCACACATCACACAATCTTCAATTTCACTCTTGAATTAAAATCAAAATATATCGCTATTAAGAAAAAAGATTCATGCCAAAGAGTCAATAAGCCAGGAAATATGTGTCTAGGAACGAATTCCTAGCTCATGACTCAACCTGTAAAAATCCTCAATGTCAGCTACATTCAACGGGTCATTTGGATATGGTGTAGTATATGGCATTATTTTAGTTCCATGTGAGGCAATAGAAAGAAAATCAGACTGCAGTCTTCAATCTATAGAAGTGCCTAGTAAATTTAAAAAACAAAGCAAGAAAATAAGTGAGAATAAAAAAAGATAAAAGTGTACCAGAAATAAGCCACAATCATCTTGATAGGTAAGAAAAGGTATTTTGACAAAAATCAACACCTTTTTATTCCAAAAAAAGGTAAAAGCAAACAAGAAACATAGAAGGCTCCTCTTCAGTTTTGTAAAGGACAGTCACAAAAAACCTATAGCTAACAGCAAATGTGAAGGTGAAAGTCTTCCCTTCTAAGACAGAAAAAATGGCAAGGATACCCAATCGTAATCACCACTTTTCTTCAACACTAAATGAAAACCCTAGACAATGCAAAAAGCCACAAACTGAATAAATGATGCAGTTTAAGGAAGAGAAGTAAAACTCTCAATTTTCAGATTAATATTACTGCTTTGGCAGAAAAATTCTAAGGTACACTCAAAATATCTACTAGAATCTATGGGTAGCAAGGTTACAAGACTTACGATAAATATATATAAACACATAAAATATACACTGTGCAAAATACAAAATATACAATATATATAGTCAATTATATTTTTATACATTGGGAGCAAATTTTTGGAAAGAATTCTGTTTTAATAATATAAAAAATTTTAAAATAAACTTAACAAAAGATGTGCAAGACTGCTGTACTGTAAACTACAAAAACACTGTTGGGAGAAATTTTAAAAATCCAAAATAATGGAGAGAGAGACCATGTTTGTAGATGGGAAGATTCAATTTATTTTGCTATGATGTCAATTCTCCTAATCTATTGAATCAATGAACTCCCAATAAAACTTCCAGTAGGAATGTTTGAGAAACTGTCAAGCCAATAATAAAATTCATATGGAAATACAAAAATAATTCCTGATTTTAAGACTTACTATAAAATTATAATAATCAAAGTGGTGGGGTACTGGTATAAAAACAGAGGCCAATGGAACCAGACAGCCTGGAAACAGAATCACTTTTACAAAATCAATTGGTATTTGACAAAGGCACCCAGATTACTCTGTAAGAAATTAAAATGTTTTTAAATGGTGCTAGATCACCATATGAAAAAAGACAAAAGATGAACCTCTACCCATGCCTCATACCATACTCAAAAAATCATGAGAATGACATCCGCAAGATGGCAGAATCAGAAGTCCCAGGTTCCATTCACCCAACAGAGAACAACATAAAACATAATATACGGGCCAAAATATCTTCATGAGAATTCCAGAAATCAATAAAAATGCAGTACCCTAGGCAAGCACAAAGCCAAAAACAGCCACAATGAACTAGGTAAGAGCCATCACTTTACCAGTATCAACCTCTCCCCAAAGCTGGGCACAGCTCAGCTTGGCTCATGGCTTCTCCTTTGGACGGTATGGAAGAAGAGAAAAGTGGAACATGTGTCCAACATTCCAGCTCTTTCTTTTTAGTTGTTTATGCTATTACAGTTGTCCCAGTTTCCCCCCTTTGCCCTCCACCCCAACCCCCCGTTCCCATAATCTCCACGTCGTTTTCATGTCAATGGGCAATACATCTATGTTCTCTATGTAATCTCTTTACCTTCTTTTAACCATTTCCAAGCTCCCTACTCCCCCTCTCACAGCTATCAGTCTGTTCCTTGTTTCTGTGCCTCTGATTCTATTTTGCTCTTTATTTTGTTCCTTAGATTCCAGTTATATGAGATCATATGGTATTTGTCTTTCACCTCCTGGCTTATTTCACTTAGCATGATAATCTCCAGTTCCATCCATGCTGTCACAAAAGGTAGGAGTTCCTTATTTTTTACTGCTATGTAAATGTCCCACAGTTTTTTAATCCGCTCATCTACTGACAGGCACTTAGGCTGTTTCCAGCATACGGCTATTATAAATAGTGCTGCTATGAACACAGTGGTGCACATATGATTTTGAATTGTTGTTTCTGGATTATTTGGATGTATCCCCAGAAGTGGAACTGCTGGGTCAAAAGGCAGTTCCATTTTTAATTTTCTAAGGAAACTTCATACTGCTTTCCCGAGTGGCTGCACCGTTCTGCACTCTAGCCAACGGGGCACTAGAGTTCCCTTTTCTTCACATTCTCACCAGCATTTGTTGTTTGTTGATTTATTAATGATAGCCATTTTGGCAGGTGTGAGGTGGTAATCTCATTGAGGTTCTGACTTGCATCTCTCTGATTGCCAGTGATGTTGGGTATTTTTTTCATATTTCTATGGGCCATCAATATGTCCTGGAGAATTGTCTATTCAGGTCCCTTGCCCATTTTTTAATTGGAATGTTTGTCTTTCTGCCATTGAGTCATATGAGTTCTTTATATATTTTGGAGATTATACCCTTACCTGATACATCATTGTCAAATATGTTCTCCCACAGAGTAGATTCCCTTTTTGTTTATTTTTTCCTTTGTTTTCCTTGCCCTTGGACATGTATCGGCAATAAACTTAACCAAGGAGACAAAAGTTTTTACACTTTAAAATGCAAAACATTGGTGAAAGAAATTAAAAATGACACAAATAAATGGAAAGACATCCCATATTCATGGCCTGGGAAGACTTAATATTGTTAAAATGTCCAAACTACTGAAATTCTCTACAGAGTCAATGCAATCTCTATCGAAATCCCAATGACATTTTTTCAGAAATGGAAAAAAATTCTAAAATTGATATGGAATCTAAAAAGACTCTTAATAACTAAAACATTCTTAGGAGAGAATAACCCAGGAGGCTTCATACCTCCTGATTTCAAAATATGTTGCAAAACTACAGTAATCAAAACTGTATGAAAGTGGCTACAGAGAGAAACATAGACTAATGTAACAGAATAAACCAGAAATAGAGCCCAGAAATAAACCCTCATGTATATGGTCAAATGATGTTTGGCAATGGTAACAAGACTACACTAACAGGAAATGACAAATGTTGGGAAAACAATTACCACATGCAAAGGAATAGAAATGGACCCTTATCTTACATCATATATACATCAAAAATCAAAATGGATCAGAGAACTAAACATAAGATCTAAAACTATAAAATTCCTGGAAGAAAACATAGGGGAAAAGTTGAAATGAGCAATGACATCTTGCATATGACTTAGGTAACAAAAGCAAAAGTAGACAAATGGGACTATAGTTTCTGAACAGGGAAAGACGGAAATCAACAGAGTGAAAAGATAGTCTATCAAGTTGGAGAAAATACCTGCAAACCATGCACAGAATAGGGGGCTACTATCCAGAATATATAAACATTCCTACAATTCATTCACAAAGAAACAGATTAAAAATTGGTCAAAAGATTCAAATAAACGTTTCTCCAAAGAAGATGTATAAATGGCCAATAGGCACATGAAAAGATTCTCAACACTGCTAAATTACCAGGGAAATGCAAATCAAAACCACTAGATATCACACTTGTTGGATGACCACCATAAAAGAAAAAATTAACAAGCGTTGGCAAGGATGTGGAGAATTTGAAACACTTGTGCACTGTTGGTCAAGTTGTAAAATGGTGCAGCTGCTATTGAACACAATATGGAGGTTTCTCAAAAAATTAAAAATAAAACTACCATATGATTCAACAATTCCACTCCTGGGTATATATCCAAAACAAACAAACAAAAAAATCAGAATCTTTAAGAGATATTAGCACACCCAAGTTCATTATACTATTATTCGCTGTGTCCAAGATGTGAAGCAACCTAAACATCCACTGATGGATGAACAGATAACTAAAACATGCTGTGTATCTATAGGAGTGAAACACAAATGTAAATAAATTCCCAGCTCAAAAGGCTAAACAAAGAATAACAAATTAAAACAAAAGAAAGCACAAAGCAGAAAATAAGAATAAAAACAAGAATTAATAAGGTAGATAACAAAAAAAAGAAGACCTAAGGAATAAGTCAAAATCAATTTTTTAAAAATTAAGAACAAAAAAAAGACCAGCTAACTTAAAGAAACCAAAATGCTCAAATACACAAAGTAATAAACAATGAGGAAAAACAGCATTTAAACAGAAAAAAAAAATTTAATCATAAGGAATTACCTTGCAGAGGTAAAGCAAAATGCCCAAATACACAAAATGATAAACAATAAGGAAAATAGCACTTAAATAGAAAAAGAAATTTTAGTAACAAGGAACTACTTTACATACTTCTTGGTAAATAAATTTCAAAATACAGATGAAATGAACAATACACTGGAAAAATACTGTTTACCAAAATTAAAACTATAAGAAATACAAAGTTTAAATTGATCAATTTCTGTTGAAGAAATAAAGTTGTCAATTAGCCACTCAACAAAAGACCACCACTCAGATGATTTCACAAATCTAACAAAATTTCAAAGAGCAGATAGTTCCAATTCTCCACAAATTGTTTGAGAACATCAAAAATGAAGAAAGACTTACACTTCTCTTTATGAAGCAAAGATAATAATACTTAAACTTGATAAACCAGTACAAAAAAGAAAAATGAAATCACATATGAATATCAATGTAAAAGTATTTAAAAGTAATGAACAGAACACCACAACAAATTAAGAAAATGACGCACCAGGGTTAACTGACATTTATTCCAGAAATGCAAGATTAGTTCTTTCATTATGTCCACACATGATAAAAAAGCCTTCAACAAAATTCAGTATTCATTCCTGGAAAACAAAAAAAGAACTGACAGACCTTTTCTTAACATGAAGAAATATATACACTTTAGCCCTAGAGCAAGCATACTTTTTAATCAGGAAACACTAGAGATATTTACCCTAAAATCAGGAAAAAGACAGGAATGGATATCATCTCCACTACTAATCAGTATTTTACTGGCATTAAAGGCCATCAAATAAATAGGACAGAGGAAAAGGAAGAATTAGAAAACTAAAACGTTTTATTTAGAGATGATATGATAGTATATCTGATAAACTAGGGAGAATCAATGCTAAAATTAACTCAAAAAGAACTGAGTAAAGTAGTAGCATATAAAATTTAAAAAATTCATACTATCTAAAGTAATCTAAATTCACAGCAATCTCAAAATTCCAATGGCACTGTTCCTAGAAATAGAACAAACAATCCTAAAATTTGTATGTAGCAATAAAAGATCACTAATAGCCAAAGTAATCTTGAGAAAGAAGAAAAAGTTAAAAGCATTATGTTTTCTGATTTTAAACTATATTACAAAGCTGTAGTTATCAAAACCATATGGGACTGACATAAAAATATACACACAGATCAATGGAACAGAATCAAAGCCCAGAAATAAACCCACACAGGTAAGGTCAATTAATTTATGACGAAAGAGCTAAGTATACATGGGGAGTCTCTTCAATAAATGCTGCTGAGAAAACTAGACAGCCAGATGCAAGGGAGTGAAACTGGACCACTATTTTATGCCATATACAAAACTCAACGCTGAATGGATTAAAGTCATGAATGTAAGACCTATAACCATAAAACTCCTAGGGGGGGGAAAAAACACAGGAGGTAATCTTGACTTCAGCCTTTGCAATAATTCTTAGGGGTTGACACGAAAAGCAAAGGCGATAAAAGTAAAAATCAAATTAACAAAATGAAAAGGCAACCTTACTGAATGGGAGAAAGTATTTGCAAGTCATACACAGAAAAAGAGGTTAATATCTAAAATATATAAAACCCTCATACAACTCAATAGCAAAACAAACAAACAATCCAATTAAAAAATAGGCAAAGGATCTGAATATATATTGTTTCAAAGAAAAGATACAAATGGTCAACAGGTACATGAAAAGATGCTCAACATCACTAATCATCAGGAAAGCCCAAAATCACAGTAACATATACCAACTCACACCTGTTAAAATGGCTATCATTAGAAAGACCAAAGATTACCAGTGGTGGTTACAATGTGAGGAAAAAGGAACCCTTATACAAAAATCCCTGGGTATATATTCAAAGGAAATGAAAATAGGATCTCATAGCAATATCTGCACTCCCATATTTTTTGCAGCACTATTCACAACAGCCAGGATATAGAAAAACCTAAGGATCCATCAACAGATAAATGGGTAAGACAGATGTAGTGCATACGCACACACACACACGCACACCAGAAAACAGAAATGTTATTCAGCCAAGACAGAATGTAATCCTGCCATTTGTAGCAACACGTATGAACCCCGAGGGTATGATGTTAAGTGAAATAAGTCAGACACAGAAAGATAAATATTGTATGATACCACTTATATGTGAAATCTAAAAAAGCCATACTCAGAAACTAAGACTAGACTGGTGGTGTTTACTGGGAGCTAAGGAGTGGGGGCAATTGGGTCAAAGAGTACAAACTTCCAGCTATAAGATGAATAAGCTGAGGATCCAATGTACAGCATGTTGATGATAGTTACTAGCATTCCACTGTATACATACTTGGAAGTTTCCAAGAGAGATCTTAAATGTTGTTGCCACAAAAATAAAAACTGGTGATTATGTGATGTGAGGGAAGTGTCAGCTAAGACTAGGTGGTAATAATTCTGTGGTACATAAGTTTATCATATCAATACATTGTACACTTTAAAACTAAACATAAACATAAACATTTAAACATAATGTTAAATGTTGATTATATCCCAATAAAGCCGGGGAAAAGGTAAAATAAATGTAGACTTCTGTAGACGTCACATATAGAAACAATAACTATTTAGATATTATAACGATAGAGAAAACCTCATTTATAATAGCAGTAAAAAAGCTAAAATACTTTAGAATAAAGTTATCAGGAGATGAGTAAAATTGATATGAGGAAAACTTTAAAACATTCCTGAACATTAAAAAACTAGGACAAATGGAAAACTATCCCTTTACTTTTAGAACAACTCAACGTGATAAAGATGTCAGTTCTCCTTAACTTATAAGTTTAATAAAATCTTAACAACATTGACAAGTTTTTAAAAAATGAATCTAAATAAATTAATACCAAAGATTATGTGAAAAAATAAACAGTTCACAGGACAAGAATAGCCAGGAAAATATTGAAAAAGAAAACCTAACAGTGAAAGGGGGAACTAGGTCTATCCAACATTAAAATATACTATAAAGTTTCTGTAAGTGTGGCACTAGTGCACAAATAGACAAGCAGATCAGTGGAACATAGATAAAATCAAGAAACAGACCCAAGTATTAAGGAATTTAGTATATTATACAATAAAAGGAGCATTACAACTGGGATAAAGATGAACCTTTTAATAAATGGTGACATACAGCCAATTGGGGGGCGGGGGGAAGGTCCATAACGCATATCACAACCAAAAAGAAATCTAGATGGTAAAAGGTGGCCCAATGGTGATGGAGGGAAATTTGACTTGGGGTGGTGAACATACTATACAACATACAGATGATATATTATAGAATTGTACCCCTGAAACCTACATAATTTTATTAGCCAATGTCATTCCAAAAAATTCAAAAAAATAAATAAATAAATCCAAATATATAAAAGACCCAAAATCAAACAATCAAGTATACATAAAACAATTCAGTATATTCCTCTATATCATCTGGATGTAAGAAAATTATTTCTCTACATTCTGAAGTTAAGGAAAAATGTGACGAATGAATGATAAATATAACCACATAAAACAAAAAAATCTTTTGGATAGCCACCATAATAAAGTCAGAAGACAACTGAAAAACAAAGAGGAAATATTTGCTATATGTATATGTATCACAGCTAAAGGACTAACATATCTAGTACCTCTTAAAACCTGAAGAAAAAAAGATTGAAAATCCAAAAGGCATGAAGCAAAAGTTCACAAGCAAAAAAGAATAATGGCCCTCAAACATACAAAAAGATGGTCAACCTCACTTATAAGAAATAAAAACTAAAACTACAAAAAAGTACAATTTCTCACCTGTGATACTGGCAAACATTTAAAAGTGACAACACATTCTACTGGTAAGTCAGTAAGGACACAGGCCTCTCATACATTACTGACAGGGATTTGGCAATTTCTAACAAAACAACAAGCATTTACTTTTTTTTTAAATTGATTTTAGAGAGAGGAAGGTGGGGAGAGAATGAGAGAGAGAAGCATTGATCTGCTGTTCCAAATATTTATGCATTTACTGGTTGCTTCTTTTTTATTTTAATCCTCACCTGAGGACATGTTTTTATTGATTTTAGAGAGGGAGGGGAAAGAAGGGAGGGAGAGGGAAGAAGAAGGAGGGGGAGAGAGAGAGAAAGAGAGGCAGAGAGAGTCGGAGACACAGCAATGTAAGAGAAATGTCATGCACCAGCTGCCTCCCAGACACATTCCCTGACAAGGGACTGAACCCATAACCTTTTGGTTTAAGGGATGGTGCTCCAGCCAAGCCACCTGGCCAGGGCGAGCTGGCTGCTTTTTGTGTGTGCCCTGACAGGAGACTGAACGACAACCTTGGCATGTAGGGACAAAGCTCTAACTGAGCCACTAGGCCAGGGCCAAATATTTACCGTTTGATCCACCAATCCTACTTTGAGAAGTTTACCATGAACGTAC
Source organism: Phyllostomus hastatus (assembly GCF_019186645.2). Taxonomy (NCBI): domain Eukaryota; kingdom Metazoa; phylum Chordata; class Mammalia; order Chiroptera; family Phyllostomidae; genus Phyllostomus; species Phyllostomus hastatus. The sequence continues at coordinate 13,016,164 of NW_025333977.1, read as the reverse complement.
AACCATACAAAAGTACTCATGCACAAGGTTAATAATAGCAGCTTTTAGTAACTGCAAAATATTGGGGGTATTATTAATGTTCATACCTAAGAGATGGGCTAAAAAAAATTACGATACATCCACATAATGAAGTACTAAGCAACTATAAAGAATGAGCAAAATTATTGTTAATTGATAAAGAGTGATTTCCAAGATAAATTAGTAAACAAAAACAAAAAAGCAAAGTGCAAGAGTATCTACAGTATGCCATTGATGTAACTACTGCTTTGTTTACAAAGAAACAAAGGAAAGCTAAACCACCAAAATAATAGGGTTGGTTACCTAGGGGGTGGTTAGGACCAAGACAGAAGGGAGAGAGGGGGATAATACTTCTGTATACACCTTTCAGTATAGTGCTGTCTTTTGCAATAACAAATAAGCAACTAAAATTTTAAAACTTTGGGGGAATAAAAAACTTACAATGAAATAGAAACAAATAAACTTAACTCTTCAAAGAAACCAACCACAATGAAGTGGGGAGGAGAACTACATACCCCAGAGTAATTAGATAAAAAGAACTGTAAAAATATTAAACTCTAGTTTATAAGTTTGTTTTTCACGGAGGTATACATCAGCAATTCTGAAACTACCTTCTGTGTATTCTACAATTGAGGAAGTAAAGACACCATACATAATAGTAGTTTTCTCACTGCTGCAAAAGTGACACGATACACATCACAGCGTGAGGAGACCATAAAAACTGATATATTACACAACACAATCTCCTAATTACTCTATCGTACCCATGGTAACTCCATCAAACTTCACACACTTGACTCCCCTCCTCCTGTCACCCCCCCCAGGACATGCCTCATCTTTCATTTATTTTTAACACCTGTAAAAACCAAGTTTTCTCTCTTTGACTTTCCATGACTGGAATCATTTGTTTCTATTAAAAAGCAAAGAGATGCCCTGGCTGGCGTAGCTCAGTGGATAGAGCTCGGGCTGCGAACCAAAGTGTCGCAGGTTCGATTCCCAGCCAGGGTACATGCCTGGGTTGTGGGCCATGGCCCCCAGCAACCGCACATTGATGTTTCTCTCTCTCTGTCTCCCTCCCTTCCCTCTCTAAAAATGGATGAATAAAATCTTTAAAAAAAGAAAGTAAAAAAAAAAAGCAAAGAGATAATTAACAACACACTTTCAGATTTGAAGTCATATAGTACTTTTTCTATGGAAAATTCATTACTTTCATCTTCTCTATTTAAAGTAAAGCCTGGATTAACTAAACTGTTCAAAGAATGAGCTGTTCAATTTTCTTGTTAAACCAAGATTTAGAAACTCAGTTTAAACATTTTGAAAAAAAAAAATCCTAAAACATATTTTCCAAAATAATATAGTACATAGGATACAGGACATGGATAATGTATTGTCTAAAAACTTAGGACTTCCCAGTGTCTCCAGATTATTTGGTTATTGTAGTTAAATGCAGAAGTGGCCCAGCAAGAGGCTGAGAAGTTGCTGTTTTGAATAAGCTCTGAAGTTGTTGCCTCATATACAAAATAAAGGTATTACCCTGCATGACAGCTTGACATGGTTAGAAAACTCAGATTACTGAACACCGTGCTGGATGGTTTATTGTTGACTACACATTACTGCCATTACTTTTAAGGTCTTCCTTGCATTGCAAAAGAAAAGAAATGAACATTTCCAGATTTCCCTCTGGAGGCTGTTGTAGGTACATAGTTGGGCAGATGAAGCAGCTTCCAGGCGGGTAGTTTCTTGACAACCACCCATTCTGTTGCAACAAACCTGGAGAGTTCTTAAGGTTTCCAGTGAACTCTGAGAAATCAACCAACTTCAATGCTTCAGGCTGAAATAATCAGTGACAGCTTCCCTAATTCCCTGAACCCTTCCAAAAATTATATAAGCCTTTAATTCCCTGTGTTAAAATCCTAGTGCTTGAAATTCACTGGCTTCTGTTTTCCTAATCAAACTCTTGTTACTGGTAACTGACTCTAGGTGTGTGAAAATACTCTATAAACTGAAAAACACATACAAAAGCATGGATTATTATTTCTATTCCCACTGGTAGGAAATTTCGATTGAAGTTGTTTTCTGGTAATCAGCCTCCTTTTAGACAAATCAATACATCCAAAATAAAGCTTTCCTTCTACAAATCAATAAAACTTTTCCTTACTACAAAACCCAGCTCTCTACCTAACTTCATTCTCCAATTAATGATCCAATCAATCAAAGTATGTTTACTAAGCAAGGCATTACACTAGGTACCAAGAGATTCCCCAGGTAAGAGTTTATAATAGACAAGCATAACAGAGACATAATATTCATAATATAACTTACATATTAGGAGCCACCATGTGATGGTGGGTAAAAGAAAGGAGGGAATTAAATTTGACTTGGGAGTGAAAAAGTAAAAATAAAGTAAGGATTTAATGAAGAAGAAAATTAAAGAGCGAAAAGGTAAAAGTCAAAAGGATTTAAAGAAGAAGAGAATTTAAAGGTTGCAAGTAACTGAAGAAAGCACGCTCAACAAAACAAAGCTAGCGACTCAGGAACATGTATAGAGAACAAAGGCATGTAATACATAGCGGCTTATTCCTGGAGTGTATACTAAGGAGGGAAGACTGAGTCCAAATAATAGAAGGTCAGAAAGGCTAAACATCTGGACTGTATTACTATTATCCATCTTCAGATTCACAGAGAGATTTATAAAATTTTATGCCTAGATAATAAAATCAGACTGCTAATATACTCCCATGACTAGAACCTAATAACACAAGATCTAAGTAGAGAAAAGAAGCTGATCTTACTGAATTCCTGTTTTACCCTAATCCTCTTCTGCTCAAAAACTTGCAATAACTTCTAAATGCATACTTTTATCAAGTGCCTCAATACCATAGTCCCTCCCCATCCTATTCAACCATATTTTCAACCATTGCCCAAAATACACAACTTTTTCCAGTTAGGCTATTTTCTGTATGTACTGGCCCTTGAGCACAGCAATAAAACAGGTATCTCTCTCTCCCTCTTCTTATAAAGCCACCAGCCCCACTGGATTAGGGACCTACTCTATGACCTAATTTAACTCTAATTACCCCCAAAAAGACCCTTTCTCCAAATATAATTGTATCAGGTATTAGAGCTCTAATGTACAAATTTAGGGAGGGACACAAACATTTACTCCATATCACACAGGGTTATTTCTGAGGCTAGACCTTAAGAGATCTTACATATTTGCTCTTGCTAATACTAATACCTCTTGAAATACTTCCTCCATCATTTGAAAAAGCCCAGCCCAGCCTACTGGAGGATGAGAAGCCACAGAAGGACTAAGTACCCCAGACAATAACCAACAGCCAGCACCAAATGGCAGACTGGGGCCACAGTGGACCATCTAGTTTCAGTCAAGCTATCATCAGGTTAACTACAGAAGTGGCCCAAATGAGAATAGCAAAAGAACTGCCAGCTGAGCTCAGTCAAAATTATAAAATCATGAGAAAATAAGGGACTGTTGCTTTAGGTTACTAAATTTGGGAATTGTGTGTTACAAAGCAATAAATATCTGATATGGCATACCTTCTTGTTCTGCTTTTTGACCTAGATCTCTGAACTCTGTAGGATTTCCCTCGACCCCTTGAACGACTTCGACTTCGTTTTCTTCTAGAGCCATAAGAAGAGCTACTGCTTGATCGATGCCTGCGTCTGAAATACAATATAGTCAAATATCATTGCTATTTAAAAAAAGTGTATGAGCATTAAGGACAAATCATCCAGATTCTAAAAAAAGTCTCATTTTTACTGTCTTACACCTTCCTAAAAGCAAAGAGAGACAAAGCATTACTCCTCTTGAACAGTCAGATGACTGATTTCATAATTTAGTGATTGAATCAGGTACAAATTAAGATTTTAGGGGTGTTAAGTAGTATACAATCCTTCCATATATTACCAGATAATATTGTAGAATATAAGTACTGTACTAGTAGACAATATAGAGAACTAAAGAACTAGTAGAGCTATATACTAGTAAAACTACTAGTAGAACTATATACTAGTATACTACTTGTCTACAAAGAATAGACAAAGGAGGGAAACACTGAACTCATGGGCTGGGCCTGGAAAAAAGAAAAGCACCTCTGGGTTGGTACTAAACCCTCATAAATACTTAACTACTACAATAAAAAGGTTTTACCCAGAAAAATTCAAAGTACAAAAATTTAAGAACTCTCAATTAGAGAATGTCATCTTATTACTATATAAGTAAAAATTATGAACGGCACCTTCTATCATAAGAATGTGAGCGAGGCTGAATATCTCTGGACCAAGATCTTGACTTTGACCTTGATTTCCTTCCACCTTTCCTTCGGCTATATGTCCTACTATCTGAAGAACTACTTGAAGATGACCGTCTACGGTGTTTCTTTTTTCTCTTGCTTCTGCTTTCTTCTTCAGTATCTGATGAACGACGTCCCATTTCTACAAGTTTAAATTCAAAGAAAATTATTACTAACATATGGTACCATAGATGAAATTTAATACAGTAATTTTTTAAACTTTATAAAAATTTTTTAAGTCTTAAAGTAGAATTTTAAATGTACCTGGCTTCTTGATGGAAGTATGAGAAATAGCTCTATTACAGTCTTCTAAGATATCAACTGTTTTTATAATTTATGAACAACTTAAATTTGTCCTAAATTTTTTCAAATGTCTCTCAAAGGAATCAATCCTGAGGACAGCTCATTATAACATTTTCTTACATTTTAAGTTGTATCAATCTAATTATATAATATCTTGTTTTGATATGAACTACCTAATCATTCATTTAAATATTCCCTAAAGATAAAACATATTTCACTATCTTTTAGACTTACATTTTTCTAACTGAAAATTCTAAATGTTTAAATGGATAACAACCCATTAGTCATCAATAAAGTAAAAAATGAAAGAATATACTACCATCATTTAACTTGTGAAATTTGGGAGAGGAAATGTTAACTTAAGTACCAGAGTTAATGAGGTTCTAGTGAAGTCAGTCAACTCTTCACACTGCTAGTATCTAAATAAAGTGGTGGTATAATCCTTCCAGAAAGCAATTAATAATTTACATAAATTATCATAAAAATATTGATGCTTTTTTGACAGAGCAATTCTACTTCTAAGAATGTATTTGAAAAGTTTTTCTTAAAAAAAAAGACAATTACGAAGACATCCATTATACCATTATTAAAACTATTATCTATAGAGACAGTTTAAAAATATGTACAAAAATAAGGGCAAAAATAAAAACTGATAATATTTAATGATGAAACTGGGAAAATTTTTAACTATTTTCTATATGGTTATGGTAATATCTATACATTTAGTATACAAAAAGAAAAAATGTACAGAACTAAAATGTAAGGTTTTTATATTTAGGAATTACCTTAGCTGGTAACAAACTCATCTTACTTTAAAGCAAACCTTTAGATTCTCAAATGCAATCTTTTTTATTTTTACTGACAGTTACTAGCTATCTTTCAATTTCATATAAAAGGAAGATCCATCCTATTAGTGGTTAAGATTTAAGTGGTTAATGGATCAGATAAACAGAAATCTCTCACTTTCCTTTAATATTCATTCAAAATAAGGTAAATACCATTACTTTAAACAAAGCAGTACGATAAACTACAGTACAGTTTTGAGAACCGTCAGGTGAACCCTCTCCTCCCTGACTCCAATTGAAAACTGCTGTTAGGATTGGATTCCAAACTTCATGCTCTTTACCTAGAGCCAGAATTAGATTTCAATATAGTTCGGAACCTCCGAGATGTTCACATTCCTACCATTTCACAGTTCAACAAAACATTGAGAAGGCTTGATTTTTAAACTTTCAGTAAATCACTAGCTTATCTAAGCCAGTTTCCTCATTGGAAAATGAAACTGCGCTGAATAAAAGATCACCATGATCCTTTCCAGCTTCAAAATGCTATGATTGTGAAATTATGGCTTTACTTAGTATATATGTACATATATACATACATTTAAACATGTGTATATAACACTCACATTGGTAGCCAGATATCCATTATATAACCATGGTTGTGTGTGTGTGTGTGTGTGTGTGTGTGTGTGCGTGTGTATTTATTTCCATTACGGAATGTGTACATAATTGAGTGATAATGGTCATCCAAGTGTTCTTATTTCCTGGCTTTTTCTTACATTGTTGTTTTCACTTTTACGCAGTTAAAATTTTTCTTTACTCACACATAACCATTTAACATGAGCTTTTACGTTCTCATTATCTTGTTAAAAATACTAAAATGAGAATAAAAAATAAAAACAGTATAAATTCACAAGGATACAGAGATTACAGGAGAAGACAAGATTCGTCAACAAATTTTTAGCAAATGAAAAACAGATGGAGAATTTAGAGCTAAGAGAGCTGAACATCAAGCAACTGCAGATAATTCCAACAAGAGAAAAGCCAATTTACATAGCAAAAATCAGAAAGCATCAGAAATTTAAGACACGTTACCACAGTGGGTACAAGGAGGCACAGAACTCAAAAACAAGGGAACTGATTAAAAGTCTATACAAAGGGAGTAACCTCCCAGGCCCCCTTCCCCATTCAACCCAGACAAGTGACTACTCATCCCCAGTCCCAGGAGCAGTGATGGACTTGGGGAAAATGACAGAACAATAAAGCACCAGGTCCCGGGCCACAGTAAAAGAGGACAGAGAGATGCTAAATTTTAAAAAGTTAAAGGAAGTACATGAAAATCTACAGCTAATGGTAAATACTGTAGCCCGCCGTGTGCCTGGATCCAAGATTTCCAGCAGAGGATTCATCTAGGCAAAAACTGAACAGTACCCGAAAAGGTATACTATAAATATTTCAAGGTACCCCCCAAAACAGCCAGGCTCTCACCCAATCACCCTATTAACTACCACACCAGTTAATAAGCCCAAACCTTAAACTTTTTTCTGTAAACTATTTTTCTCTTAACTTTTTAGTGATTATACAAAAAAGGGTAACCAATCACACAACAAAAACCTTCATCATAAGAGACAGAAACCAAAACAGAAAGAAAAAAAGCAACTCATAGTAAATCAGGAACATGCAGAAGAAAACTTCAAAGAAGAGTATCCGTTTTTTCCTCAAAAACATATTAAGTAGATGATCCAGCTAACACAATAGGAGGAACATCCGTACAACAGGAGAAAAAGCTTGAAATTTAAACAAATGGTGATTTGTAAAAAAAAAAAAATAGGATCAGATGGTAAATTGAAATGACTCACAGAAAGTATATGGTAAGAAAAAGATTAAAAATAGGAGGTAAAATCCCTGGGGCAAAGAATTTAAAAAGACATACACCAGACATATCTCACAGAAATTCAGACACCAGGAATATACAGAAGATCCCAGAAGCTTCTAAAGAGAAAAATATGGGGAAATCTCAATAAAAGGCATTGAACTTCTAAATAGAAATATAGAAAAACAACAGGGACTTGCCTTCAAAATTCTAAGTGGAAATGCTTCTCAACCTAAAATCTATATCCAGCTCAATCATTGATCTGAGATCAGAATAAAGACATTTTCAAATACGCAAAGTCTCAAAATTATACCTCACAGTCCACCAAAAGCAAACAGTAAACCAACAAAGACAAGCCAGACTGAAAGAAGTACTTTCACAGTAGAGATAGGCAAAACACCCCAGGATGATGGCAGGCCTAGGTACAAGGGATAGATCAGTGAATGAGACAAAAACCCTTGACATCAAGAAGTTTACGTGCTAGTATAAAAGCAGTCCTCAATATGGGGTCAGTTGACCCCTGAGGATCCCGAGGCCCCTTCAGGGGATCCAAGAGGTCAAAACTGTTCTCATTATACTACTAAAATATGATTTACCTTTTCACTGTGCTGACTTTTGTACTGATGATATAAAGGCAATAGTAGGCAAAACTGCTGGTGCTTTAGCAGTGTTAAGGCAATGGCACCAAACCGTGCTAGCAGTCACTGCATTCTTCATAGCAATAGTCTAAAAAAATGGGGGGTGGGAGGCAGTTCACTTGTTCACTTAAGAGTGTCCTTGATGAAGCAGCAAAAATCATTAATTTTATTAAATTTCAACCATTGAGCACACATCTTTTAATATTCTGTGATAAAATGGGAAATATACATAACTGCTTCTACATACTCAAGAGTAATGGTTATCTTGAGAAAAGGCACCTGTGCAACTGAATTGCAAGTTGAACTAGCTGCTTTTATCATGAAACGATACAAATTTCATACAATTTTTGAAAAAATTTCACACAATTTTTATTTTAAAGAATTGTGATTACTCAGGCTTGCGTATTTGGTAGACATTTTCTCCAAATGAATGTGGTCTTTCACTCCAAGGAAAACTGACATTATTTGCTGTCAATGATAAAATTTGAGTTCTCAAGCCAAAATCTGAATTTTAGATAACTTGTATCTGCTACCATGAGCCTGACAGCTTTCCAGTACTTAAAAGATGTCTCTGATAAGATCAGAGGTGATATTAACAAATGATATTTTTAAAAATATTTTATAATGAAGGGTATCAATATTTGGAAGATATGCATAACTCAAAGAACCAATATTTTCCAGCCAGTCAATGCATGATGTCACAGAATCATGTATGGGTAAAACAGCCATTCAGAATGCAAGACAAACTTAAGATTTTAACATAATAGAGTATGAAAAGGCCACTGATATGGTTTCAAACACCACATTACAACCGACCTTTAACAAACTACTACTTGTCAAGTTTTGGTGTAATATCAAAGAATTATCTGAAAAGGCCATTAAAATATTTCTCCCTGAAACTAATATAACATTGGGCGTTAAATATACCTTAATAAAAAAAATACTTTTCCACCCAGACCAGTGTGGCTCAGTGGATTGGGCACTGTCCCACAAACGCTGGTTCAATTCCTGGTCAGGGTACATTCTTAGGTTGCAGGGCAGGTCCCCAGTTGTGGGCATGTGAAAGGCAACCAATCAGTGTTCCTCACTCACATCCATGTTTCTCTCCCTCTATTTCTCCCTCCCTTCCCCTCTCTCTGAAAATAAATAAACCTAAAAAAAAAAACCCCACCACATGTGACTACAAATTTTCTTCATATACCTCAATCCAAACAACTCATCATAATAGAGTGAATGAAGCAGATAAAAGAATGCAATGGTCTTCTATTAAGTCAGACAGTAGGGATTCGCAAAAAAGTGAAAATAATGCTACTTTTTTCACCAAAAATGTTTTGTTTTGAAAAATATATTTTTCATATCAAATTTGTTATTTGAGTTATCATATAATGAGGTTATTGTTATTTTTAAGTGGATCAATAAACACCTCAAAATTTTGTTTTAATTACTACTAAGGCAATATTTATAGATATAGCCCATGTAGATAAAAGTTCTTGCAGTCTTCAATATTTTTAAGAATGTAGAAACTCTAAAACTAAAAAGTTTGAGACCCACTGCTCTAAGGTAGCTTACAGTCGTTTCCATTCTCCATTTTTGTCCAGCGTATTAAATCCCTATGGAAGACATGAAGAAGTAGGAAAAAAAAGAAACGAACACACATCTAATTATGTAACTTGTTGGTGACCAAGAAAAGAGAGAATGGGAGGGTTGGTATACATTTTTATTTAATTTCAAACAACATAATTCATCCATAATAGACAATTACATTTAACCCAGAAAAGTTAATGGGAGATACAAAATCCTCCCTTATAGGAGCCAAGTAAAACAAGGCTAAAAAACCATTCTCACAAAACTATAAATATTTTTAAGTGATGTATTTACATTTCAGAAAAATTACACCGAAGTACTAATTAATCTCAGTAAGACAAAGCACAAAGTCGCCATATTTTTTATTAGTTACCTTGAAATATTTATTCAGAAAAGGAAGTCCGTATTTCTTTATTAACTTCAAAAATTTTTCAGAAAAGGAAGCAAACACTAAGAGCAAATCAGAAGTATATCCGAAAATTGTCTTCTCTATCAATGACAGGTGCTGAACTCTTTCTTACTCACTGAGATATATACTCGTATACTTATTCTGGAATTCCATAATGTTCCTAGCATGCAGATGAATATATTTGCTCATGCAAGTCATGGTGGTCAATTTATATTTCACACTCCCAGTAATAAAGAACTGTTTATATTTAACTCCATTGGTAAGGTGCAATGCATGCAAAGACACATTAACAGTTCTTTCTGGTAAGAGCAATGATGACTGAGCACAGATTTTTAGAAATACTGTACCACAAGCTCACAATTTTTCAATCAATCTGTAAGCAGAAAAGACATAGGGACAGGACTCCTACAGCTCTTGGTTTCTGTTCTCACTCTAGTCTCTAGTATGTCCTGGTTTGGTCTCATGGTTTCGAACCTTACTCAACTACTTCTACTACAGGACTGAAGCCAAGACAGGTAATGACTACAGTAGGACATTAATTTACAAAAACATCTTATTGCACAGTTTAGGTGACTGATGGAAGATATGGAGCCAAGATATGGTCATTCAGAAGAGAGCTCAAAGGCATACATAAGTACTTCCTTTGTCCAGTTATTAATAAAAGTATAAGAAATAGTAATCTTTTTCAGAAAACAGGCAGTTAAAAAAAACAAATATTCCTAAAGGACATGACAAGTTATAATTATTTCTCTACTAATTCATTAGTATTATCAAACTATAACTTTTTTGATCTTGGACACTTAGCCCAAAAAAAAGGAAAAAGAGCAGTCATTTGAATGGAAAATCCACCTCAGAGATAGAGAAAGATAAAAATGGGGTTAATACTATTTAGCATAAGATGTCCACGAAGAAGTATAGAACCATACAAAGTCAGTAAAAGAACTGGGGTAAAATTTTAGCACAACACGCAGAACAAAGCAACACTCAAAAGAGATAGTTGTCAAAACACTCATCCCATAACAACTAAAAATTTACAGACAAGCATACCGTCTTTGTTTCTTTTTTTTTTTAAAGCTTATTGGTCATGGGACTTTTCCCCAATGGTTTGGTAATGAAAGTAGAAAATATATCTATACATCTAATGTAACACATTCACTACATAAGTTTTGCAATTCATAACACAACTCCTTCCTGAGACTGGTAAAGTTAGTAAGGTAATTAACAGATGCCAGCTGCCTTGAAGTTCATCGGTTTCAAACATTTTTAGCTCTCTTATTGAAGAACATAGAGTAATAAAGTGCTACCACTTAGCAGGAAATCTTTGCCTGCAAAGAAAGTGAATATTTATAGACTCTAAGGCTAGAGGGGCTCCCAAAAGATACCCAGTTTCCCAACAAGGTAGCAACTGGATCACCTGCTCCAGACCTTAAACCTGAGAACTCTGCGTTATCTCCTTCACTTAGAGCTTTTACGTCTAAGTGCAAAGATGACAACTTGAATACTTTTTTGTGACAACACAAGACATCTGAATTTATTTAGCTACCTAGGACCTGTCTAGTTGATTTACAAATAGGTTACTAATTCTGACAATGCAAAAGAAAGGGAGGGAGGGTGAGAGGGAGGAAATTATTAGGCCTCCAGTGTGCATTTAAAAATATATAATCTCTGAGACAGAAATCAACTGAAAGTTGACCTAAAATCAAAAGCAGTCAACATTTGTAGTAGTGCATTATAACCTCTCACCAAAGTAAACAGAGTTTAAGGGTAACCACGTGCTCTTGGTCTAAGTCCACAAGGCCCCAAGTCCTGAAGTCGGGGAAACTGAGTGCTTACAGCTATTACTTTGAGAAAGAAAAGTCTATTTCACTCTGCACCATCTCACCTCTCAGTTAGCCAGTGGGAGCAAGAAGTAATGGGGGTGGGGGGGAGTTGGAAGGAAAAGGGTTCTTAAGTACGGACAGCAGAGTGGGTGGGGCAGGCTGCACCGGGTGGCGATCTTTCTCCCAGCACCATACCTAGGGCTAATGACAAAGCAATCCCGCACTTACTGCAAGACTCGCTCCAAAACCCAAAAGCAGCGATCAGTGGGGGTGGGGTGGGATCAGTGAGCTGGGAAGGAGAGGAAAGGCAGGCAAGGTCTCTCACCACCACCTCCAGACGGAGGGCTTAGCCAGAGGCCTGCGACCTCGCACCAATCTAGGGCCGACCACCACCCTAAAGGCCCTAACTTCGACCTCGAGAGTCAGAAAACTCCAGGTGCGATACGCATGCGCACTGAACTGCTCCGCACGCCGCAGGACCACCGCCCACCCCCCCGCAGCCACCCAGACTCTCCGAGACAGGCCCCGCGCCGCCTCACGCCAGAACAGGGCCTCAGAACACCGCAGCCGCGGGCGCCTCCACCCAGGCCCCGATGAGGGGCATCACTTGGCTCCCCACCTTCGGGATCACACCTCCCCTCGACTTGCAAGCGCCACAAACCTGCAAACGTTTCTTCTAATCGGGGTGCTGCCGGCGTCCTCCGAACTTGCTTCAGTTTAAGCTCAGCGCCTTCCTGGTTCCAGCGCCAGGCTGCTTCAGCCGAGCTTTCGAGTGCATCGATGGAGGCTGTCAGGCGTTAGGAGTGCCGAGGGAATAGATTGTCACGCCGCCAATTTTTTGTTTGGTGTTGGTTTTGCTTACTTGCTTGCTTATTTGATTTCCTTATAACCAAAAAGCAATAAAGGTGGGGACTGAAGAGTGTTATTGCCTTAGTAATCGTCGTTATCGTCACAGATAATCAGTAAACAAGTCTGCATCGTAGGAAGTTGTGTTTAAAACACCCCCACGTAGCAAAATTGGTTATCTCAAGCTGGGGGAGGAGGAAACTCGCCCAACAATAATAAATCATGGAAGTGTGTCTGTACAGAGTCTTGTGTGATTAAAATGTAATGATTTATTTGCAAAAATGCATTAAAAGTCGGTGTTTCTTCTGCCTTGAAGGTGAAGGCACTCACAGGTTGGGTGCAAATTAATTTCTCACATTAAAGTAACTGGTTAGTAGAGGAGTGGGAGAAGGCTGCCCGAGGCACGGAGACATTTCCTCTGAAAGAGAAATTATTAGGTTTTTGTTGTTATTTACACCAATGGGAATGAAAACGATTCAGCATTTTCTGTAACTCATACTACATTATTTGTCTGTCCTTGCATAAACATCATTTTTTTCCTTATTTACTATAAGTACGCAAAAATATTGAGGTGGAAGAAAAAAGCTGTTGGCCTTGGTTTGGGTTGACCGTGACATCCAATTCATTCACAACTGCTAGATACCCAGACTACAGTTTTCTACAGATATTTGAGATGGTGAAAATCAGCTCTAGAAATATATTTGTCATAAATGACTGTACCTTGAATAATCAGTTTTGAGGGACCATTTTGAAACTTAACTACAACACTACATGTTTATTTTAAATAATTCAAGAACTGGGGGTACCCTTGGGGTCCTAAATTTTATTGGAACTTGTATATCTGTCTGCAGGCTGTCAACTGAGCTTTACTATCTTTTTTTTTTTTTTTTTACCAAAACCGTACTTTGAAATATCCTGTTTCTAGAAAACGTTTACTATTTAATGAAACAACATAATTAGAACTTCATGAGCATTTATTAGCACATGATTTCAAAACCTTGTTGTTGTTGCTGTTTTTAACCTAGATTTCCCTTAGGCCAGTGGAACCCGTAGTCAGACACAGCAAATCTCTCATAACTCCATCTAATATCAACACCACTATTCCTAAATATACAAAGAGCCAATGTGCCAGGAAATTTTATCTGGTGTGAATCACTACGATTGTCTAAACCTTTCCTGATTACCTTTAAAGCGGTAATCTTTCCCTCAAGCCCAGTAGATGGAATTTGATATCGGACTTCGAAGTCATGGCAAAAAAGTAGCTGGTGAGTCTCTTGATTCCTTACTGGACTTCTGAAGTGGTTATTTTGGAGCTATTTGTGAAAGTACTTAACACCTCAGTTTGATAGCTCTTTCTGGTCATTCTGCTAAGGCACCTTAAAAACAGATTTCCATAAAAGATTAAAGTTCTATGTTTAGTCCCCTCTGGTAAAATCAAAATTAAAGCAGTTACAAATAGCAACCTCAGATAAAGTAAAATCATGTTCCTAAATTCATATAACTTTGGAAAGTGTGAGTTTTGGGTGAATTTACCCTCTTCTGCAGGGTAAATAAAATAAAGCACTCATAACTCATTATATCTAAAAGCTATTGCACTGGAAATGTAAAGATTTTAATTATTTCTCCTAAAAGTAACAATAAGTGAAATGTTTTAAGAACAAAAGATAACTTCAGAAATAAAGAGAAAAAAGGCAAAGTAATATTTCTTAAAAGTGTGATTTCCATATTAAGTTTGCCAAATGTGAACATTTTAATCTAAAGAGTAGTGTAGTATAACAGTTATGAACAGCCTCTTTACACTAATATATTAAGTTTTAATTGTGTTCTTTTACAAGTGTTTCAGATATTTTTGATGGAACTTTTCAAATTATTTGTTAACTTAGTGCTGATGCCTTAAACAATGGGTGAAAAATATACATATCAAAGTTATGTAATTGCTTTTATTTTTACTGAGTAGTATATCCAAGAAAATGAACAAGTTACCTTCGATGAACAGTTAGCCCGTGTTAACATTCAGATTACTTGAAAATGTCCCAAAGATACACTTGAAGAGGTAATTTGTTTACACACTCAAATAATATAACTTTCCATATGTAAATATTCTTCTGTGAGATACATATGTGGCCACACTTCTCACAGCAAGCTGCACAATACAGAGAAATGACTCAGGAATATAGACATTTATTCTACATAACTGTTTCGATTAAAATAGTCCAGGCAGAGACTGAGAGTCTTTTCTCCCCAAGAGCATCTCTTTTTGAATAGTACACAATAAATAAAATTAAAAGAGGCACATACTTAACCCCGATTTTTTTTCAAACTCAAAAAGGAATAATCACTTGCTTTCAAAATCAGGAAATCAACTATAGAATGTTTCCCGGGAGGCTAAAAAAGTGCTCCTGCAGTTCATGTTGGGAGGGGTCGGGATACAGGGAGTTACAAGGGAGATGGGATGAGTGTCCTGAAACCTCAGAGAGGGAACGAAGTCTAACTGTCCTTGATCGGGCGCTAAAGGAAACACTTTAAAATGGCATCTGTCAGGGAACAGCTGCTTGGGAAATGTGTTAAATCGACCGGCCCTATGAGCGGGGCTGTCCGTGGAGGAGTCAGCTTGGGCTCCAGGACGCAATTCGTGGGGTGAATCACAAATCCCCCAGCGCCAAGAGGTTGGTGAAGACCCAGGCTCAGCGCCGGCTGCGGGCCGAGAAGCTTCTAAAGGAGCTGCAGAGGACCCTGACTCTGGGCAGATCGTGAAGCCAGGATGCCGGGCTGTGAGGCGTAGGTAGCGTGAGGCTGGCAGCGGGAACCAGAATTGCAATACCGGGTCAGGATGCAGCACCGGGTTGCGGGGCGCCTGCCGCAGGCTAGGGACGCCGGGCAGCTATGCGGCCCGGAGCAGCTCCGCGGCCCCCTGACGCGGGCAGAAGATGTGGGATCTGCCGCGGAGTCGGGATACCGGACTCACTCCGGCAGCCGCGCACTTGTCAGTTTCCTTTTGGCCACGCCCCGGCGGAGTAGGTCCAGCTCCCCGGTGTTTAACTAAGTCTTGACACCAACGCAAAATCCACGCCTAATTAAATTAATTAGGGATTCTTGTCAATCTAGGATTAATGGCCAAGTGCGCAGGCGGCCGAGGCTATCTGAAAACCCGGACGGTCTGGGACCTGCCTCCTCTTCCCGCCCCCTCTCGGCCCCCTTCGCTGCCTGCCCTCCCACTCCAGACTCAGATTGCTCTGACTGTGGCTTAATCAATCTCCATCTCTCTCCCTCTTTCTTTCTTTCTCTCTCTTTCTCTCTCTTTCTTTCTCTCTCTCTGTCTCTCCCCCCCCCTCTCTCTACCCCCTCCCCTCTCCCCTCTCCTTCTCGCTCTCTCCCCCTAACCCCTACTTCTCCACCCCCGCCTCCAGGTAGCGTCGCGGGTGCTCCCCGGGAAGGGGCTCCCTCCGAGTTGCGAAGGGAGGTAATTTACTCAGAACAAGGGGCGGCCTTGGCGAAGTATAAATAGTGAGACTTCAAGCGCAGCGTTGCTATCAGATCTGAACTCCCGGCAGAAAGAATTGTCAAAGATCTTAACAGTGGACAAGCGCGCTCCGGCGGGGAAGCATCCGTTCATATTTCCCTCGGCCGGCCCCCGCCCCTTCCCTCTTCCTCCTCCTCCTCCTCCTCCTCCCCTTCCCCCCCACTCTTCCTCCTCCTCCTCTTCTTACTTCTTTTTCTCCCTCTACTTCTCTTTCTTCTTCCTTCTCTTCTTTTTCTTCTTTCTTCCTCCTCCTCCCTCTCCACCCCCACCCCCTGCCCCATTGATGTGTTATTATTGGGGGGGCTGGAGCAGTAAAAAAAGAAGAAGGAAAAAAAGAGCGGGGCTCGGCTGCGAGAGGTTGAGCGCGGGGCTGACGGGCATCGGCGGCGATGGAAGAACTTACGGCGTTCGTCTCCAAGTCTTTTGACCAGAAAGTGAAGGAGAAGAAAGAAGCGATCACCTACCGGGAGGTGCTCGAGAGCGGGCCGCTGCGCGGGGCCAAGGATCCGGCCGGCGGCGCGGAGCCGGGCCGCGACGACCGCAGCAGCCCGGCAGTCCGGGCGGCCGGCGGAGGCGGCGGCGCAGGAGGAGGCGGAGGCGGAGGAGGCGGAGGAGGTGCAGGAGGAGGAGGAGGAGCGGGCGGAGGAGCTGGAGGAGGGCGCTCTCCCGTCCGGGAGCTGGACATGGGCGCCGCCGAGAGGAGCAGGGAGCCGGGCAGCCCGAGGCTCACCGAGGGTAACGGCCTGACCCCCGGCCCCGGTTCCCCTTCCCGCCTTCCCGACTCCTTTTAGGCGGGAGAGGACCCCGAGGCCCCGCGGGGTGGGTGGCGGGGCGCGGAGAGGGCCCCTGGACCCCAGTTTGGGAGCTGGAGTTGTGATGGAGGGGTGGGTGTCCGGTGGTGTGCGTGGTCGTGGGTGGGGTCCGAGTGTCTGTGGGGAGGGGGTGTGTGGGTTTGTGCGCGCCCTTCTCAGATGCTCCTGCTATTCCCATTCCACCGAAAAGCATTTTTCACCGGCGAGAGGATGGGGCCTCAGCCCAGACGGCCCGAGGGCGGCTGGGGAAGTTCGCTGGCCCGGAGGCGGGCAGGGATACTGGCCGCTGCTGGGCCAGGCGGCGGGATTACGATTAGCATCTAGCGCGGAGTTTGCGGGAAACCCCTTTTGTAGGCCTGAGAAAGAGAGAGAGAAAATGTCACCCTCGGGTCGCCTCTGGGTTTCGGGCAGCCTCTAAGAACGACGAGAACTCCGCGGAAGACTCTGGATTACTGGATTTTAGGGGCCAAACTCCCCATTCTCTTTGAGCTGTGAAGGTAGAACGAGGTCAAAGCAGGCAAAGGTCCAGCGTATGTTGTTTATTTTGGGAGACGTGTTAGGCTTCTCGTTTGGGGGGGGGGGGTAGTATTTACACAATTCCGTCACTGCTTCGCATCATTCAGTACTCTGGTTTTGTGCAGGGCGGCGGGTGTGTGTGGGGGGGGCGGAATCCTCTGGTGCCAGCAAAGTGTTAGGAAATGGCTTTATCTAAATGGTGGAGCGTACTGTACCAATTCAAAGGAGTTCAACAATAAAATTAATTTGGCACTTGGTCCCCGCAGTAACTGGTGTGCTGCCATATTTTTCCAATTAAGGAAATATGTGACATGCGTAGAATCACATATTTAAGCAAGCAATTAAGTTGTTTATAACACGGTCTGTTCCTGTTTAGGCCAATAAGTGGAATTTGGGGGCAAAATAAAGGTTATATTAAGTCTATTAACCAGCTGGAAATGTGGACATCTTTCTCTTTGAAGTCCTAAAAGTTTGAGAGGTATCCATTGTGGATGACACAAAATAGAGCCTTCTCATCACTTTGGCAGATTCTGAAGAGTGTGTTTTCATATTTAAATTTCATTGCACTATTAGTGGAAAATATTTTCTTACTAACTTGGCTACGAATATTTACTATAATGTTATCCACTTCTTTCGGGGAGGAAGGACATACGTCCACAAAAAAACGAACTCTGAGAAATAGAAATGCTGGCATCACTTGAAATCACCATAGTGAGAATGGCAGGCTGAGCTGAGATCTAGAAGCTCTTCTTCCCCAAGACCCGGTACCAGGTCCCCCTAAATTTGGAAAGTGTTGGTATAGTGGTCTGGGGGCTCAGTGCAACCTCTTGAAGCCTCAGTGGAGCTGCAGCTCCAGGCCCTGGGTATACCAGCGAGCGAGGCCACCAAGTTAGGGTCTGAACCCAGGGTACACGAAGTCCTAAGATTGTTAATTTCCAAGCTCAGGACAAGTATTAATTCCTCTGCAGGCCAGCTCTTCCAGAAATGATTTTTAACACCCATGCTGATCAGGAACTGGCCTGGGAAAAACTGCAAACAGCCTCGACTACCCAAACTCAGCTTTGACACTTTAAAAACCCAAATCTCCGACCCAGGCGCAAAGAATGAAGGTTCCAGAGGGCAGCTTATGTTAATACAGTTCCCCATATCACTGCCTCTTGGCATATATATATATATATATATACCCGTCCCTCGGGTGTCTCTGTATGCTCACATTTGCAGAGCTTCTGTTTTGAAAAGAGAGGAGAGGAAGGACAGGAAAGTAGCAACGGATGTGTGCAAACCCAGAGCAGAAAAATGCATATTTTATTAAACATCCGAGCTGGTGGATGCATGAAAAGGCTTTGAGTAACCAATAGAAACCGAGGATCGCGAATGTTCCTGTTGAACCTGTTGATCTCTGTGGGTTTAAGCGTTTAGGGTCCAGTCGGCTTTTTCAGTGGGGAGAGACAAGGAGAGGACAGAGGCAGCGGTCCGTTCCTCGGGCCACCAGAGGCTGGTTTTCTGCCTCTCACCCTCTGGCCCAGCGTGGGCTGCGAACCCTCCCGGCTGCCAACATGGCGTGGACGACTGTGCTCAGCGACCCGGTCCGGCAGGGGGACAGGGACTGCCTGGCAGCCCGTGGGCTGTCCGCGAGGTCTGGCCGGCTCCCTGAGTCAGCACCCAACGCCTGGGGATGCGACTCCTAGGAACGAGCAGCACAAGGGTCTTATTCTCCTGCTGCGACCCGACCCTTTGGCTCAAATGTTATCAAATTAGACCAGCAAGTTTGAGAGAGGCAGAGAGCCATCAGCGAACAGAGCTGGCCTGAGAATGGCCCAGCACTCTCTGAATGGCGCAGAGCGTGGCCTCACCGCGCCCTTCTCCCTTCTCGGACAGCATTCGGTGACGGGCGGGGCTCAGCGCTTTTGATTTCTGTGCGTGCATGGGAGAGAGTGAGTGGGCGAGAGGGTGAGTGAATTGGATTTGGTGTTCACAGGGAAGGGCAGGAAACCGTGGGGTGGGTAGTGAGGTGAGCTGAGGCCACAGTTGCATGGGGGATAGGTGGGTGAATGCCCATTTCTCCCATAGGCAGCCACCCAGAGTTGATCTTTGCTTGTCTCCAGGATCCTCTTCTTCCTGACCTGGTGAGGGGACTGGACAGGAACTTCGGGAGGGAGCAGGATCCTCCAACCTTCTTGAGACAAATCTGGTTAAAGGGACTTGTGTTGTTTTTATCTCTGTGTGTGATTGTGTGCACTCGTGGATGTACGGGTGACCCTCTTTATGGTGCCACCTCCAGTGTCCCCGGAGCTGAAGGATCGCAAAGAGGATGCGAAAGGGATGGAGGACGAAGGGCAGACCAAAATCAAGCAGAGGCGAAGTCGAACCAATTTCACCCTGGAACAACTCAATGAGCTGGAGAGGCTTTTTGATGAGACTCACTACCCGGACGCCTTCATGCGTGAGGAACTGAGCCAACGACTGGGGCTGTCAGAGGCCCGAGTGCAGGTACCTGGCTGTGAGGAGGTCCAGGGGCCACGGAGGGAGGAGGGGCACACCTGAGGTGGGTTGGAGAGGCGGCTCTTGGGACACACACCGAGGGTGCAGGTTCAAGGGTCTGGAGTGAGGTGAGAAAGGAAAAGATGCCTTTAATAGAGGTCTTATTTTCCAAAGTAGATCTTAGTCTTAACCTGACCCCCTCCCTTTTTTCCCCATCCCAACATATGTTCCCAGCAGAAGAAAGCTGTGCTGGGCTTGCTCCCAGAGTTTCTATAAACCACACCCCCCTCGCCTCACGATGCCTTTAATGTGGTTTAATCCTAATGGGCCTACTTTTATAAGCCTTAAAAAAAATCCCACAGAAAACGTTTTATCTTTTGGATGCCTTAAAAGTTACAACGAATATTTTGTTCGCTGGAGTTGGGTTTCCTTGAGGGTCTGCTTCAGGGTCTAGGTTTGCCAAGCGGATATGCCAATTAGGTTTATAGATGTACAGACTATAAAGAAAATTAGCAACTGTTAAATGCAGAAATTTACAGTCTGCCGTTAGCAGTCGATCTCAAACTATGTGACACAGCAGAAAACTAAATACATTTTGGTCGTTCTTTGTTCACTCATTTAACCAAGGCAGTGAACCTGAACCTATAGAAACTTGTTTTTAAAACAACCCACAGATTAATGTTGGTATTTTCAAGATCCGACCCCCAGCAAGTACCACACCCGAAGAAGTTGGGATTGGAAGAGTGTTTTTTTTTAATTTTATTTATTTATTTTTATTGGTCATGATGGTGAACCTAATGGCAAAAGTAGGTTTTGGCAGTGGTTAAGGTGAAAATTTATATGCATACATGCATACATATTCTAGGTTTATAGAGAACAAATTTAAATGTTTCAGATTGTATTTCCTCTCAAATAATAAAATAGGAGAAAATGATGGTCATTATTTGTTTGAACACATGGAGCAGTTTTAGGCCTGAACATCTGCAGCTGTTACAAAGTATCACTGTAACAGATACTCCCTGGGTCTCTGGGCGCAGAGACCACCATCTGCAGCGAACTATGCAATTCTTATGGGGCTTCCCCGCATCTTGTAATAGGATCAGGACAAAAACAGAGCAGTGGAGTTGAAGGGGAACAGTAATAATAGGCTGCCTTGGTCATCACAGCATCAACAGTGGAGCCTTCCTTTTTAAGCCTCTCCTGCTTTGCTTTGTGTATTGAGATCTCTAGAGGCTCAGCAACCCCTTAAAGACATGATGATAATTATTACAGTTATGAGCATTAGTATCTCAGTTCCAACTCTAGTAGGGAAAAAAAGAGGCAAGAAGCCTCAGGCCATGTGAGTTACACAAAGGATGCCACCCTGGCATGAAATCTACCCTCCTATTACACTAAATGGCAGGGGAATTTTTGAAGATTTACATTGACTGTGACACTTCCTTTTAAAAACAAGACAAAGCTCAGAAGCAATATTTTACTTTCATGGTTTTTAAACATTAATTTGTCTATCAGTCATTATGCTGTATTAGTAAAAAAACAAGCTGCACTTGAATTTTTAAAAACCTGTCATATTACCTCTAAAAGTTGGCAAGTTTATTTAAGGAAGTAATATCTGGGAGAAAATAGTATCCAGGAGTTACTTGTTTCATACCCCACCCCACTCCCCTTTCATAGAATATTCTTATTTTTTATCATAAGAAGTGAATTTTAGTGCTGGTCTTTATTTTTTGAGCTATTTTCTGGGTGCTTCTCTACTACCCTAACTGCAAGAATAGGCTATTTCTATAGAAGCAAATTAGATTATCATGATAATAGCACAATTATTCTGCTACTGTGCTGCACTCTATTGCACAGAGGAACAGAGAAATCCTAAACTTCTTTGTAGTGAGGCTTTTATGACACTAATTACCGCTTCCCTCACTTTTATCCCCCTCCCCGAGCCCCCAGGAAAAAAAGAGTCACTATTTGCTTTGGTGTTTGGTTTTTCTTGAAGATGAAGCTAATTAATATAACAGGCTATTAATGAGCATATTCGTCTCAGGTCTTACTGGGCAAACATCTAAACTCATTATCACTTTGGTATCAGGTATCAGCGAGAGTTTTAGGCCTTGGGAACTCTGTAATGTGGAAAGATGAAACCAGAACTAATAGCAGTGTATCAAGAAACCATTTATCTTGCAAAAGTCTATGAAATTTATTTTTGTCATTCATTTACATTTTTAACATCGGAAATTGAGATTGTTCTATGAATTCAAAGGTTGCTTGCCACATCTTCTCATTCATGCCTAAAACACTACTCTTTTTTAATCATACTCTTGTAATTTTTTTAAAAAATTTGAGTCATAACATCTAGGTTTTATATTTTCCCTCCAATTTTTAGGTTTGGTTCCAAAATCGAAGAGCTAAATGTAGAAAACAAGAAAATCAACTCCATAAAGGTATGCTTCTCAGACAAAGAACATTTGCTACTCTGAGTAAAAAGAGAATGGGAAATATTGATATTATAAATGCAGAAAAATCTCCCCAAAGACAACCATGGTCCTTACTTAAAAATTTGCTCCAAAGGCAGTTAATGAGAGTCCTAAAGTTTGGGAGTAAATTACATTTATTTTAATTATGGCAGTAGTTTAGGAAGTTAACTGTTCATTTCCTAAGAAATTAGTTCTATCTTGGTATCATTTGGAACCCTGGAAAACAATGCTAAAAATATTAATCTCACATCATTGTGTTTTGTTTTCCCCATTTTTTTATAGGAGTCCTTATAGGGGCAGCCAGCCAGTTTGAAGCTTGTAGAGTTGCACCCTATGTCAATGTAGGTGCTTTAAGGATGCCATTTCAGCAGGCAAGTACAGCCCAGTTTCAGCTTGTTCTTAACTGTAAAAAGACCTGGAGGTTTGCTTGAACTATTGAACATCCCCTCTCTCTAAGCCCCAGTGTTGGTGTCCATGCAGTTGGAGAATCAATTTTGAGATGATATAGTGGACCTACTCCCCTTTAAAAACCTATCGAGTGTCAGGGGCCCATATGTTTAGTTCTTTCTGTCCTCATGGGAAACCCACAGAGGCCTGAGGGCAGTAACCAGTCCTTTAAAAATGCAGTAAAGATTGAGCTTGGGGAGAGGAAGGCAAAAGCCTTCTGATTAAGATTTTGTCAGATCCAATTCAGAGGTTAGTCCTGAGGTGTTTCTAAGGCAATTCTCTAAATATTTTTCTAGGTATTTTCTACCTCTTAGTTTCATTAACTGTGTCTGACAGAAGAAAAAGAAATAAATAAAAGTACTCCCAACTCAGACTTGATTTTTTAAAGCTGTCTGCAAACAAAGCTTCATGTCTAGTTGAGAAGGAAGCCTTGCCTTGGTCTTCCCAGGGATGCCCTGCCTCTGCAATGCCTTTCTTAGCCATAAAGAAACCTTTAAGACTACATTTAAAAGGACAGCCTGCAGCAATGATTTAATCCTGGGAAATCCCAGTGCTCTGAACTCCCTGCTCTCCAAGCCTAAGGGCACAATCCCTTCCCAACCAGTGTCTGACCTACCTCATCCTCAGCCAGGACCCCTGCATGGCAGACTGTGAAGTCATGAATCAGCTTTCAGTTACCAGTGCCTGGACTGAGGAGACACATGGGTGCGCCAGTGTATTGAGGGTTAGTGTTGGGGGGATCTTAGCTTTCTTGGCACCACAGGACTCGGGTATCTTGACACTAGGCTTTTGAAGCTTGAAAGAATGATTGGAGAGAGGGGAGGGGAATCTTAAAAGGAGACCCTTACTTCTCAGAAGGTGATCTGCAGGTATGCATCATCAGCAACACCTGGAAGATTGGTAGAAATTGAGAATCTCAGGCCCCAACCTAGGCCTTTTGGACTGGAATCTGCATTTAAACAAGATCCCCAGATAATTCTTATAGCAGTACAGGTTAGAAGTAGTAGCAATTGTGTTTATTGTGATGAAGATTCAGTAATTTCCCTAAGTGACATGCAGAGTTTTGTGGTTTGCTCGTTGCCACTTCAGGGCTTTAGCAGTGAGGTAAGATGTGTATGGCAACAATAAGAGAGGAGGGTAACAGGGCCTCACCCCATTTTGCCAGTACACCAGTGTTATTGGGGAGGGTGATGTTTTAGCACAGTAGCAATGTCGCCCTCTGATGGGCCCAGCCCCGGAAGGGACAGCCACATTCCTGCAGTTGCTGTCCCCTGGGCCCAGAGAGATAAGCCGCCCTGAGTTTGGGAGACTCAGGGGCACTGGAGTATCCCTGTAGTGCCCCAGATTCAGTAAGAGACTGAGCTCAGCCAAATGCCCCTTTCCCGTCCCCCGCCCCAGCCTTCCCCTGAGCCAAGCTGGACTCCGTTAATGCTTTGTTTCTATTCTGTTGTCACCCTAGGATAGTCATTGCAACGTGACGCCCTTGTCCTTTCAGGTTCAGGCGCAGCTGCAGCTGGACAGCGCCGTAGCGCACGCGCACCACCACCTGCACCCGCACCTGGCCGCGCACGCGCCCTACATGATGTTCCCGGCGCCGCCCTTCGGACTGCCGCTGGCCACGCTGGCCGCGGACTCGGCCTCCGCCGCCTCCGTTGTGGCTGCCGCTGCCGCTGCCAAGACTACCAGCAAGAACTCCAGCATTGCGGATCTCAGACTGAAAGCCAAAAAGCACGCGGCCGCCCTGGGTCTGTGACGCCAGCGCCCACGTTGCGCCTCCAGCGCGCGTGCAGAATGCGCGACCTCTGCGCCCCACTGCTTCTCCGTCACCCCCTCCACACCTCGGAGCCCAGCCTCTTTCCGCTTGGCTGATCGCCCCTTGCCCGCTTCAGCATCTCGGACTCCCCTCGAATTCGGAGGGCAGGACTCTGCGCAGGACCTGCGATGCCATAAGGCACACC
Source organism: Phyllostomus hastatus (assembly GCF_019186645.2). Classification (NCBI taxonomy): domain Eukaryota; kingdom Metazoa; phylum Chordata; class Mammalia; order Chiroptera; family Phyllostomidae; genus Phyllostomus; species Phyllostomus hastatus. The sequence goes on along the minus strand of NW_025333977.1, from coordinate 12,991,373 downwards.
GACTTGGTGGCTCCTGACCATTCACCTACTCAAGGGCCTAGGATTCAGCTTTGTAGGGCCGGTTTTGGAAAGTCCGGAGATTGGACGAGGGAGTGGCGGAACGGCGGAGTGTGGCTAGTGGCAAAGACGCAAGGATGGACTCTTGCGTAGAAATAAAAATCCTGTTAATAAAAAAGGAGGGGAAAAAAGCTGAAAAGACAAACAGAAAAAGAAAGGGAACTTATTTCTTACTGCTATTTGAAAGAGGCTGAAATCGGAGAGAGAACCAAGGAACAAAAAGATTTAAAAATTAAAATATTTTATACATTTAAAAATATGGAAAAATAACCTGGATGCATCTCGAGAGAAGAGGGGTTGGGGAGTTACCAACTTAAAGTGTATGTCTCTCTCCCCCCAAATGGGCTAAGAAAGCAAAACAGAAGGAAGAGGTATACTTATTTAAAGAGTTAAGATTTAAAAAAAAGTGCGGAGCTGGGAAATTCACAGGTTTTGAAACTGACCTTTTTCTGCGAAGTTCACTTTAATACGAGAAATTTGATAAGAGAGGCGGGCCTCCTTTTACGTTGAATCAGATGCTTTGAGTTTAAAACCACCACGAATGGAAGAGCAAGAAGAGGGAAGAGAGTATAAAAACAAGAAGAAAAAATGATAATACAAAAATGATACCACAGACTGATTTCTCTGAGAAATTCTTATGGCAGAACTGTCCAGACTGCTGGCAGTAAATTCCGGTTTGCATGTTACTTGTATTCCATTGATGGTGTCTCCCCCCTTCCCTGCTTTACGCACATGTACTTACTTCATTTTCATCTTCAGTATGAAAACCAATACCAAAAGCGTCTAAAAATTGATGTATATCTATCTACATATATATTTTTGCCCCGTCTTTGATCCTGGGGGACAAAAGAAAAAAGTCGGAAGGGAAAAACTTTACACTTTGATTGTCCCAAGAAAACGGAGGCGGGCAGAAAATGTGGGGAAAGGAAAAGTAAAACAAGAAGACTAAATGAAATAACGAAGGTACAACGCCTCGCAAGGTGCCTGACACAGAGCAGGCGCTCAGTAATAGTCCCCTCCCCTCCCCCTTTTCTTGTATACCCTCTTGCTGGTTACCTGAAGTCCTGTTTGAGGACCATGCTTTATTTCCCCCTCTCTATCCTGTCACACTCACCTTAAAGAACACCCAGCTAGATACAGGCACTAGGTTTGTGTAAAATATGTTGATACACACGAACAAAGTTTATTTTGGCTATAATGTGTGAACTAATGGTTGACTTTCAACATTTGCATTTTATCTCACAAAGGTGTATATTAAAGTAATTTTTTGTTTGCTTCAATTCATGTAGCTGTTTAAAATGGGGTACCTTGGACTAAGCAATCTGTATCCCAATTCTCTAGAAAGCCTCCTTAGTTTTTTTTTTTTCCTTCTAATTTACAAGAAAGAGGAAAAGCTCTTTTAACTGAACTTGGTTATGCGGTTGAGCTTTGTAACTATTTGTTCTCCATGAAAACAAATTATTTATATTTGCCATATTTTTTCTAGTGTATTAAGTTATTTTAAACAAAAGAAGATGCTGTTATTTCATGACGTGTTGTTGGTACAAAATGTTTCAGTTTCACCTCTGTTAAACCTTTTAAATAAGTGCCAAGTTATTAATTGAAGACACTTTGCGATCAATTGAATGAAAATAGTATTGTTTCATTTGATGGGGTTCGCGTCATCTTCGTTCCTGTTACTATTAAACTATCCGGGATAGTCCTTCCTTCTTCCTTTTTGATGACTGTGTATCTGTCGATTATACCAATTTGGAAAAGCGTTTGCTTTTGCTCCTACATGCCGCAATTAAGGGGCCATGAGAACAGTGCGTCTGTGGCTTTATAAAGCGCTGAACGGAACTCCCCTCTCCCCCATTTTATCCATCCAGCGTAGAAACAGGATTGATTTTCACAGCAAATCAATAAAGGAACAGATAGTATGTAAAATAGGATAGAATAATCCCCTTCCCCAAGATGAACTCTCGTTCTTCATTTTGCTGCACGTTGACCTCTAAAGTTTATTTAGCGGATACTTTGGGTAGGTAGCGAAGCGAAATCACGGGGCGCGAAATTCACCTGGGTTAACTGTGGCGTAATAAGACAGTCTCCAGGTCGCCGACCTCCCCCGGAGTCGCGCAGGAGGCGATACTTTGGCAGTGGAGTAAGAGCCGCGGAGTGGGGCCGAGGCACTGGGAAGCACTGATCCCCCACCCCCTACCACAGTTTAGCTCTTGGACCGACGCAGCTTCTTCTTTTGGTTAAATTTAGGAAATGGTAGAAGCCAAGACCAGGACCGTGATCAGGAAAAGTCGGGTTTTAGCCATTCTCAGAACACCGAAGAGCCCTTCCCTCCGTCCTCCTCTTGGCCCCCTCCCCCAGAAGAAGCCCTTCTAGTAAAGCCCAAAGGCGCTGCCGCTTTGGGGGTAGGTAAGAGTCTGTGACGACTCGGCACTGGCCAGGCACGGGACAGGAACCTCCCTTCCCGCGGGCCCTTGGAATGGCAGACACTCTTCGCGAAGACTGAGGGTGTCTCAAGTGTCCCCTAGGGCCCTCTTTGGGCCGCAGGATGCGTAGAGGACGCCCCCTACAACCCCTGACATAACTCCACGTCCTCAGGCCGCGCTCCCGCAGCCCCCACCCGGCCCTCTCCCGGATTAAGGTCACCCTTAAAGCTGTTCCTCGGCGTAGATGTGAGTGATAATTTATGTTTTTGCTTTCAAAGATCATTGACCGGGCCTTGGTACGTATTCAGCGCTCGGGCCTTGCGGGTCTCCCAGCAGTCGAGCGTCCAAGGTTTTCAGAATAAACATCTGCCTGGAGGCGGGGTGCGCTTTGGAGCGGCCGCGCCGATCCGCCAGCCGGGGCCCGGTGGCCGCCGGCGAACTCCCATGCGCGCTCCTGGCCGGGGTCCGAACCCCAAGGCTCCAGGTCCAACGCTAAGTCAGGCCCCGAGGAGGCATCGCACTTTCCCCGGGCACTCCGCGGGAGGTCGGAGGTCACGGGAGAGCTCAGGGCTGGGAGTTGAAGGTTCTGTTCCGGACCCGGCCTCGGGCGCGGCGGACGCTGAGCCCAGCCCGTCCTGCAGCTGAGCTCCGGGGAAGCCTAAGGTCACGGGAGGCAGCGCGTCGGGGCCCGGGCCGGCGGCGAAGAGCGGGGCCCTAAGAAGGGGGTGCGGCCGCGCGGCCTGGGTCAGCCTGGAAGTTCCCGGCGGCGGGAGGCTGATGGGCCGGGCCGGGAGAGCCGTTGGTTCCGGCCTCGGCGGGGGCGCCGAAACCCTAGGAACCGGCTGGCGCAGCCGAGGCGGAGGAGAAAGGCCAAAGTTTCTTGGCCGGGTCCACGGAACTTGAGCGCGGCGCGGACTGTGGGACCCGAGCGTCGGGGGCGCTCGTGGCGGCCTCGCCTCCTTCGGCGGCAGCTCTGCGGAGCCTCGGCGGGGGCCGAGGCTGCCTTTCCGGGCTGGACCGGGCCCCTCGGGTTCAGACTCCCACACACCAGCAGACAGGGTGCGTTTTCTGGGGTGTCTCGGCCCAAACTCTCCGACAGGCGCCTGGGTGTTCCAAACCCCGAGTTTCCAGAGCCATCTGAGAAGGGGGCCTAGGAAGTCATAACTTGAAATTTAAATAAGGCCCAACATGCTTGTCGTTTGGGTCGAAACTCAATAATCGTAAAACATATTTAATGAAAACGCGTCCCCCACCCAAAATCTTTCACAGTGTGCAAAGCCTTCTCGAGCTACAGAATCCCTGATTGGGGAAAACTGCGCTAAAAGAAATTATTCAAGACGTTAGTGGTGTTAAGGACCCTATGATGCAAGAGGCCCAGTAAGATCAGAGGCCTCTGCTTGAAGCTGAACTGATAAAAATATATTTTTGAGTTTTTCCTTAGATTTATAACTTTTTAGATCCTCAGATGGTAATACTTTAGTATAATACGATGCTCAAATTTCGAAACTATTTTGATTTCTGAAAAATGCCTTTTTTGGCTTCAGTGACATGGGATCCTGTTATTTTTTTTCACAAATCAGTTTACATCATAAATTGCAAACATTTGCAATAAGATCTCAAGATTGTTTATTTTATGTAACCTCAAGCACTTGACAATGTTAAACACCAGTACAGAAAGTCTGTGAAATCAGTTTAATGTGTGTGAGGGAATTAAAGGATCACTCCTTTTCATCACATAAACAAAGCATTTAAGATTGTTTTGATTGTCAGTCTCCCAATTTTTAAACACTCTTAACAATTGACTATTAATTTTAGAGTCATTCTGTGCAAAAATAATTACTGAAGTTATATCCTGCTTTAATTAAATGTTTCTGGGCAGAATAAAATATTCTACTTTGGGTAATGGGTGTTTGTTTTGTGTTATATTATTTTAGTTCAAATGTAAATAAAGTCTGCAAATTCCAATGGAGGAAAAGGGCCTGAAATGGTTTCTTAATATGCCATTAGAACAGTTAGTCAAAGTGCATTAAAAGAATGTCACAAACCCAGAAATAATAAATATGTCATCCTAATGAGAGTGTTAACTTATGGATAATTTATTCAAAGGTAATTTTTACATTTCACATGGAATCTCTTATATGACCTACTTGAGTACTGTGATGCTTGTTCCTCAAAATCTAATTTATATAGACTTGGATATACATAATTCATAACTTGTGTTGATATATTTATATATACCCCAAATTTTAAACCTTTACAATGTGTTTGCATGTTTACTTGCAAGTTTTGAAGACAACTGAAATAAAAACATACGAAGTGCTAAGCATCGTATTGAAAGCAAGTGCTTTGTGCTATGTGTGAAGAAAAAGTAGTTGAAAATTAAAAATTAAAAAGGATTAGATAATTTTCAAGCTCAGATATAGGTTGAACACTGAAATAGTTCAGACAGGAAACATTCTTATATAAGAAATATGAAAATCTCCAAGAAAGACTTACAGATGTGAGCTTATAACACTTCTGATGCCTCGGCAATCCTTTCATGTCTCTAATTCATGAAACAAAAAATCCTCAAGCCTTGGGGTATTTTGTTTTGGGTATTTTATGTGTCAGTCAAGGTAACCATCGCATATGCCTTCAGTACAGGAAAATTTAGTATAGTACTTACATGGAGTTCTATTGGCATGAGGAAAGATTTTAGAATATAATCAAATAAATCACATAGGGAGGAGTAAACATACTTTTCTCCCCTTGTTGAACAACTGTTTACATGTCCTGAGCAAGGATCTTTGTAGATTCATATTCAGGAAGAGTAGTGCAGGATAAGTTAAGGGCACAGGATCTAGAGCCAGACTTCCTGGATTCAAACGTCACTGCTGACATTTAACAGTCCTGGGATTTGGGGTCAGAAAATCTCTCTTTGCCTCAGTTTCCTTAATGTAAAATGGGAGTAATAATAGCATCTATTTCATGAGGACCTTAGGAGGATTATGTTAATATTGGTGAAGCCCTAAGAACAGTGCCTTGAACCTGAACATATAAAGCCATATCTAATATTTATTTTAATTAAAAGGCCAATAGGCATTAATTCTTGTATTAAAAACTTTCTTTTTAAAAAAATATTTTATTTATTTATTTAGAGAGAGGGGAAAGGAAGGAGGAAGAGAGGGAGAGAAATATCAATGTGTGATTGCCTCTCGTGTGTCCCTTACTGGGGACCGGCCTGCCACCCAGGCATGTGCCCTGACTGGGAATGGAACCAGCGGCTCTTCGGTTCACAGGCCAGCACTCAATCCACTGAGCCACACCAACCAGGGGTGTATTGAAAACTTTAGAAGAAGAAAATAGCAGTGTAAGACAAGGCATAAATACTTCCCTGTCGTGGGCAAGAAGAAAACATTGCCTACTAGTTTGTGATTCTCGCTAAGTGCTTGTATCTCTGAGAGCCCCATCTAGAAGATGTGGCAAATATCACCAATAGTTGGGGAGGGGAGCTTATCCATCAGAGCAATCTATAGGTTACATAGTGCTATACGCAGGACAGATATTATCATTACTCTGGGAGGTACAGGTAATAAGGTAAGCTATCAGGTCTGGCACTTGCCCCCAAGGGGCTTACCATCTAGAGGGAAACACTTCATAAGTACATACAATAACGCTAGGAAGCACGTGCTAAATGCTCTTGCTTAAAGACATTCAGACACATTATATGCATCTGAATGGCCGCACAACACACGTGGGGCCTGTTGCCATGTTTTTGGAAACAACCTTCCTTGGAAATGAGTAGCCTTATAAAAGAATTGTGGAGCGACACCCAGAGGTTAAGAAGCAAACTTTGTTAGCATTAAATGCGTACCATATGTAGCTGTGGTTTGTGTTCCACAGGACCATCTGCGTTTTCTTTGGCTTTCCGTGTTTGTGAAGCATTAGCAATAAAAGATGCAAAGGCTGCTGATCAATGATCCTTCACAGAAGTTTGAAAACACATATAATACAAAGAAAGAAATGTTTAGTTATTATTGTGAGGATCTGCAAAATGAACAATTGAGATCTAATTATAGACTAAATGAAGAGGTCCTTGTTTCCTATGCTTAAAGTTATTACTAATTATTAATATATGACTAATACTTGCCTCATATTTTATATATTTATTAAGAGCTCAAAGCACTTTTTTGATATTATAAATCTTTTTAATGATAGAAGGTCCACATCAGAGCACTTTTCACATCTTAATTTGGGAGCCAGTATATTGCAGTATATGACTTATCTTTAGAGACAGATATTCCTGAGTTGAAATCTCAATATCATGGGTTAATTGGATGCAAAGTTTCCAGAATTTCTTAGCTTCCTAGAGCCTATGCCCTCTTTGCATTCTGTAACCCACCTTGCAGGTTGTTGTTAGGATCATATAAAATAAGCTGTGTAAAGCACCTGGCACACAATATGTTCCCACAGTTGTACTTCTCTATTTTCATTATTTGCTTTCCAAATTAGTGTCACATAGGGAGGGGTTTGAATTTATTTGTCTGGGATAGAAACAGTTTTGGAAAACACTGGAAAGTGGTATCCATATTTATTTCCATTCCTCGATATGAACACTGATTATGTTGTGTGGCCTGGAGTTCGGAGTAAAACACAGAGAGCGAGCAGGAGGACGACTAAGCCAGGGGAGCGTGGGGGCTGGAGGGATTGAGCACAGAGGAAAAAGGACTCATGGACATGGACAACATGGTGTGATTGAGGGGTCCTGGGAGGGGGACATAAGGGGACTAAATAGTAATGGGAAAAAAATACAATAAAAAAACTTTTTCAAATCCTGCAAAACTTTTTTTTAGAGTTTTTGAGGGACTATGACTTCATCTGTCCCTTTTGTATGGGTGAGAGAGGGTTCTGTCTTCCTCCCTGATGACTCGGAGGTGTTTGTGATGCACAGGTTACCCAGACTCTCTGACTTCCTCTCCTTTACATTCCAGATGTCAGCATACAAACAGAGACCTGACATTAACTCTCTAGCCACTTTGATATTAGATTGATTGTCCTTCCATTTGCTTATTTATTGAGTACATTTTTATGCTTCCGTGCTAAGGAAGAGGGGGAAAAAAGCTACCCTTAGAAATGATTTCAAAAGTCTATCAACCTTTCCGAATTTTCAGTGCTCGTGCTGTATTGTTTTGTACTACGTTTACTGGCATTAGTGGTTTAAAATATAATTGGCTGTCTTGTGGGCAATATATTTATTTACTGAAATTCTCACTTGTCAGCAGTCGTATTTCTTTTAAGGCTTATATAGTTTCCATTAAAACTAAGTCTTGCCCAGTGCTGAGTTTAAAAGCTCCAGAATCCTCCCTGGGGGATTTTTAGGTCTGGACCACCTTCCAAAACTTTATGCACAGGTGAAATTAGGTGGAACTAGTCGTCAAGGAAGGTTTGCTAAGAGGGAGGCTGGTCCTACATTTTGCCATGGGAGTAATAGGGAAGTGTGATATAATAAAGGCCCCTCAAATATATCCACATCCTAAACCTAACCTGTAAATATGTTAGGTTATATGGCAAAGGGGAATAAGGTTGCAGTGAAATTAAGGCTGCTAATTAGCTGACCTTACAAAAGGGAGATTACCCTGGGCTATTCCAGTGAGCCCGCTGTAATTAAAAGGGTTAGTAAAAATGGAAGAGAAAAACCAAAGAGGAGACTCAGAGAGATGTGACTATGGAAGAATGGCCAGAGAGATGCAACATTGCTGACTGTGAAGATGGAGGACCCTAGGAATGCGGGTGGCCCCTGGAAGCTGGACAAGGCAAGGCAAGGAATGTGTCTCAGGGCCTCCAGAAGCAGCACAGCCCTATCAACACCTTGAGGTTAGCCCAGTGAAACCTGCATTGGACTTCTACCTGTAGAACAGTAAGATGATCCATTTGTGTTGTTTCATACCACTAAGTTTGTGGGAGTGTGTTATAGCAAAAATAGGAAACCGATACAACAAATTTCTGAGCTGTTTATATGTGTAAGAGCCTCTGGTCATTTTTTTTTTTAATGCTGGAGGGCCTTTTGAGTCAGTTAGTGGCAAGAGTGTCCTAAAACTTGGGGCTGGGATGCTTTGCTATGTGCTTAGGCAAAAAGATCTTCCTATGCCATTTGGTAGAGTCCTTCACGAATCTCTTTTATTATAAAATGAAGCCTATAGAGGAACTCTGCAAAATTATGTTTATTCCTTTATGAAAAGTGAGACAGCACTGAAATCCTTGTCTTGTTTTATTATCCTTCTTCTTATTTCTTCTTTGTCATCTTCTGCTTATTCTTACTTACTTTTTAAAAGTACTTAATGTAGAGAAAAGGACGTTTCAAGCTCTGAAGTTCTTTGCTAATGTGCTGAAAGGGAACAGCCCAAGCAATTTGAGCTTGTCTGTCAAGTTGGTCAAGGTGGAAAGTAATGTGGTCTGGGGTTCCCAGAGCCCATTGGACTTTTGACCTTTTCTTTTGAGACTATCGATCTCGGTTAATAGTCAGCACCAGTTGTGCTGCTGGAGGAGTTGTGTGCCTATATGTGTGATTCCACATTGAGTACAAATGAGGCTCTCACTAACTCAGAAGGTAATTGGTCCTTTTTGTAGTGTTCCAAGATTAGGGTAAGGAACAAGAATAGATGGGTGCTGACAGGCAGGGGGGAAGATTCATTTCTGGAATCATGCCATTGTATCAGTGATAAAGTAGTGGATCTGGGCACAGAGGTGATTCTCTTTCATGCATGAACATCAGGTGGGGTTAGGAAATGCAGGAAAACGTGGTACCTTGTAAGGTTAACAGCAGAGGTGGGTTTAGCCCTATTCCACCTACTCCCCCCGACCTTCCACACCACCTTTGTGTTTCTCAGCCACCTTAACTGAGTGAAGAATGAGACAATACGTCAGTGGGCTGAATATTTAAAGAAGCTTGGTTATGTTCTTTGACTGACTGAAATGTAGACTACAGAGCAGGGGGGAAGACCCTCCCAAACAGGGTCAGTTCCTATGGTCCTTACTAGCTCTTCACTGCGTAGGGGAGGAACTTTCCTGATCACTCACTCTCTGAGAAGCACTCACGTTTTTATTTTGAGCAACTTCCTGCCTCTTTCAGCTCGTTCTTCTCTCATTCTCTCCTCTGAGTTACTCATTCTAGAAGCCCAGGTGCACATACCTCATTTATTCATTCATTGAACACATATTTAGTAAATATCTACTCTGTGTCTTGGGCTCTTTTCCCCTTTCTATTTTAATCTATCAGCATATTCTTTTCTGATTTCTGTTTGGTGTTTGACATTGTGGGAGGCAGTGATGGTAGTAAGGGAGGGAAAGGGGACGGTTGGCAGGGGATGGGCATGAGAGGCAGGGAAAGCTGTAAGAGTAGAAAGACTAAAGGAAAGGAGGCTGTTAGTAAGTGGGCTAAACTTAGGAGGCTCTTACTCACCAAACCCTGTGATGTCCATATATTATATGGTACAACAGCTACTTAGTATAATCCTAGGAATGATTTGGGATGCTTCATAGAAAATATTTGTTTCTCATGTCCCAGTACGACTTTTTAAAATATAAAACCAAGTCACTCCTTAAACATTCTTTTAAGTCTTCAAGGGAAAATGTAATTATAATAAATTCAAAGCATTCGTAAACATTTGAGCATCTACTGAAGGCCTGGCGTTGATAGTCCATGGGAGATAGGGAGGAAGGTAAAGATGGTCAAAAGGAGCTGGGTCGTCCTGGGAATGTCTGTAGAGCTTGGAGGAGACCAGCGTGGGAGGCAGGCAGTGCTCAGTGTGGGGCTGCCCCCTGGGGTGTACGTTCAGGAAATACACTGACTGAGATCTGTTCTCTTTCAGACAAAATGCTCAATTTTTTCTTTCTAAATTATATCTTAGAACTAATAATTGTATAATATAGAGAGAAAAATGTTTACTTTCTTTAATCTAGTCATAGCTTTCTCCCCTTCCTTTTTTCTTTTCCTCCTTCTACTTTTAGTTTCTTTATAGCTTATGTAAATCTTTACTAATGTCCTTGAAATATATCCAAATCTAAGTATGTCCTGTTTCCATGTATCTCCTCTGAATTTTCATACCTCTTTATATGTATGGTTATAAATGGCATGCATTTGTCTACCCGTATTTACTTTTCATTCTCATCTGTTCAGATGCACCCATATTGCTGAAGTCACCGTAATTCCTTTAACTGATGTGTACTGTTCTACTGAGTGCTTACAGCCGTCTATGTATCTATTTTCACCCTGTTGGACCTTTGGATTATTTCTAGGTGTATACAGAAGGTACTTAAACCCATGAGGTTGGGTGTAATCACCAAAAACTGTCTAGAGAGTAGAGAACCTAGGACTGTGCCCTAGATGGAGTTTTCCATCCTGAAGAAGTTGGGAAGAAGAGTAGAAATCAGTGAAGAGAAACTGAGGAAGAGCTGCCAACAAGGTAGGGAGGACACCCAGATGGCACCGTGCCCTGGAAGCCAGTGAAAAGAAGTGCATCAAGGGAGACAGATGAGGACTGAGAATGGACCCTTGCGCGGGTCTTCGGTGACGTTGAAAAGGCTGAGGCCGAAGCCTGCTGAGAGTGGGGTGTAAAAATGCTCTGACTGCTCTCTCCCTCCTCACATTCATTCTTTCTATCACTGCCCCAAACTATCTCCCTAAAGATCAGATCATGGGACTCCCTAGGTTCTATTTCAGGAGCTGCAACTACCTGAAGAATTAAGTTCAGACTCTTCAATATAATGTTTAATCTGACTTTGTATTATTTTCTGTCTTGTCTTACCTTCTGAAGCTGCTCCACCCCCTACCCTGTTCTTCCATGGGGGCCACCACCAGTTCCTGAAGGTGTGACCATTGTCAAACTTCTGCTTCTGCTGGAAGGCCTCTTGGCAGATCTCCTTTGTGCTGTCAGTAGAATTTCGAGCACATGTCTACCAGAGCTTCATCACAGTGTAGCGTAATTATTTCTGTGATTGTTTCCTCCAACCAGAATGTGAGTGCCTTGAGGACTAGGACCATTACTTCGGTTTTGTAGCCTCTCCAGAGTCTAGCAGTGGGGACAGACATAGAGCAGATTTTCATTAAGTGTTGGTGGAATGAATAAGTCTGTGAAAAAATATATCTATGGTGTATTCTTTTAGATACTTTAATGGAGACAAATCTTAGTTCTCTGAGGGTGGTTTTAATTTTTGGAACTAGCCAAAGGCTGTTTGGCATCAAGTCTGATGAAGAAGCTGGGGAATATAAATTTTTATTACATATGATGTGTAGGAGAAAATGAAGCATGGCTGTTTTGTGATGGCACATTTTCTTATACGGCTCATAAAGGGCACTTGAAGTTTACTGGCACTGATTTGCTTAAGGTGATTACAAAGATGAATTCCCAAAAACATTTTGAACTGTGACAGTATTGCTGCGTACATGTTTGGTTTCTCAGGGTGACTACTTTGAAGGACAAGATACTTGGATCTGTTAAGTTCTGGTATCTACGTCCAAAAAAATCAGTATCATTCTTTTATAGTGATATTTTAGTTTCTGGAGTGAAGCTTTACCAGCCAAATTTTACAGTATGTTCTGTGTATTTAACTTTTTAAAACTCTATTCTTTTCAATTATTTCTTTTGTAGGCATTGTCTTCCAATCCAGCAGCATTGGAAAATTCTATTAAAATTGTTTATTAAAAAAAACAATTTGTAAGACCATTAACTAAGAACAGATTTAACACCAATTCCAGTGGCTGATCTCTACCCCGAATGGATACACAGCCATTTGTTATGATCTTTTGTTTACTGATTTTCAAGCAGTTTTCAATCTGTGTGACACTGATCAGATCCAAGCCAATTTGGACTAATTTTTCAAGTCACTTTTCATGAAGCAGTGCATCAAATGCTTTACCAAGACCAAATGTGTAACATCTGCTCTCCTCTCCCTGATAATTTTACAGTTCTCTCAAGAAGTCAACTCCTCTATCAACCACGGAATGTGTTTTATAAGTCTCCATTATTATTGCCCATGATTCTGTCACCTTTCAGAATTTCCTCTCTCAATTTTATTTACCAAGTCTTGATAAAATACTTATTAGTTAGGCATCTGATACAATTATTCTTCTACTGGTAACACTTTTGTGACTCCAGATTCACTTGGATTAGACCTATATATAATCTTTTCAGTTATTATGATTTAAAAGATGCAAGCAATAAAATCTGTGTTAGTCATTTTTGTTCATATCCTGGGAGAGATGTTATTTAGACTTGCTGATTGGTATATGTTTCCAGGTTTGAAGCATTCACTTACCTGCTCTTTGTCATTAGCTGTTCTTTTTTCCCTGGGTGCATTTTACAGTTCCTCATCTTTACCATATGTTAAATGGATATTATGCTTGCAACAGCATGCCTTCCAGAGCAGTGAAATGTCTGTGCGTGTACAGTAAGCTGACGCACGTAGCCTTTGGAATCAGATTGAGGTTTTTGATGTTCTTGTCATCTCATTGATGTAGGTGAGCTGTGCTTCATAATATTTGCTTTTGAGGGCTTGGGGGCAACTGCTAAGTACATAAACTGAGAAAAGTTTGCTTTATAATTAATTTTTCAGGCAAATTCAAGAAGATTCTATGTAAATAATGCATTTTTTATGAGTTAGGCCCTGAGGTCATTGTGTTTACTGATCGAGTTCAGTTAATTGAATAAATATGAAGATCTTGTAGTGAGTACCCTTGCACTAGTTAAAATGTAATGTTACAGATATTTTATTAACTTTTACAAGTTACTGAATTAACAAACTATATAAGAATATAATGAATGTATTTGATAGAGTAACATTAATTGAAACACTGGTTATGATTTATCAAGGGTTAGTCAAGTATTAATTAACTGACAGCTAGAACACTACTTTTGACATTTGGCTAATCTTATATACATTATAGATTAGTCAATTTCTTCTTTTTTATATAAAATATTTAGCTTTTGAAGTGTTTTGACATATGGTAAACTTCAATAAGGAGGCAGACTTTTTCAGTTTTGAGAAATGTAAATATATCATTCTGTAAGAAATTCCAAAATGTTGGCTACGGGACAATGGAAACCACATGTAGTTTTTCTCCAAATCTCAATACAAGTAACTGCTTTCAACACATCTTTTCTGTCTCCAGTTTTAATATTAACTACTTGATTAAATGTTAAACAGTGCAAAGACCATTTTTGTCAGGCGTCACTAATATTCATATTGTTTCCAAAGGATAGAAAACATTTAGTTCTGAGTATTTACCACTCTTCTGTGGCTTAGTGGTAACTGGTGTTGGGAATACTACCTACCAATAATTTGAAATTCTAGGGACGGGGGGATTCATTGGCTGAATAAAAACTATGATGTTTTGTTTTGCTTTTAATTACTAAAGGGCAACTTTAATTCTTTCTGTTAAATCCACAATTTAGAATATCAGTTTTGGAAATATGTCCAAAATAGTGCTTTTTATGAAATCAAGGTTAAAATGTTTCTGTTTTCAATGTTATGTATATAGATATTATGAGTATTCTGTTTATTAAATTAACACAATTCATCAATGACCATAATACTTATACCTCTACAAAGAAAAGAAATTGTCAACATATTAAATGGGAGATGAAGGGATTCACATTAATATAGCACGTGCATTTCTAAATTTTAATATTAATTTCTACTAAAAGGTAAATCTGAATCTGGAAAGGCTTTTTCTAAGGATAAGTGATTTAAAGTTAGTAGGACATACTTTATAAATGAATGTATGTGCCTTTGGAGTCAATGATTCTAAGTCAAGAAATGGTATTATGTCAGAGGTCAAACAGAGAGACTCAGAGAGTGAACGTATTTAGGGTTTGCTTTCTTTGTATAAATATTTAAAATGATGCATCAATATGTATCGGACAAAGAAGAGTTCATTATTCTTTATGTGTAAGTAAAATAGAAGTCTGCCTTTTGCTTTTTACAAACATACGGTAACTTTGTTTCTCAAGATGCAAATAATACATACGAAAGTCTTTTTAAAACTCAATTTTCTGTCTAGTTCCAGGTTTCTCAATTTATACCAATACATTTATGTTGTTCTGTTGTTATTTATGGATATTCATATGTGCTTAAATTTTTTTATTTCTGCTTAATTCATGAATCATTCACATAAACATGGAAATACCAATACTTTTTCTGGAAACATATGATTTTTATATTTTTGAGACTTTAGAATATTTCCTCACTAATTATGAACTAAAGAGCACATTAAAAGGTGCATTATACAAAAATTGTGAACAGATGTGGTCAAATGAGAAGGCTGAATATGAGGTAACAGCTTTCTGGTTTTTAAATAGAAAATAAGTGAAAATTTGTGTCACAAAAATGTTTGTGTCTTTATAATACAAAACATAGGTAATCTGGAGATAAAATAACATCTCAATTTTAGCATTCTTTTTAACATCAGAGGATTCTTTCTAGATCCTAGATAAGCAAGGACTCTGTTCTAATTATTTCACCAGGAAAACTCACCCACTGTTGGATTATTCTCAATCAAAATGCTTTTCTAGGATTCAGACTAAATGCATCCTCGTTTTGACATTAGTCTATTACCATTTCTATCAAAAGTCCCACACAGTGTGAATAATTTGTTTCTCTCTTCTGCTCTTATTCCTTGTCCATGAGGAGGAAAAAAGATTTTGGTACAAAATGATGATGGCATTTTTGTGTTTTGACCAGAGTAATATGGAACTTTCTGCCTTCATGCTTTTCAAAGTATAGGTTTTGTTAAGGTGTCAACTTCAGTCATACCCGTGAAGAAAGTCCTTGAAACTTTGTTCTTATTAGATATTTTGTGAGATGTTATGTTGCTACAAAGGTGATATGTGTTAGAAGAATCAGGTGTTTGATCTAAGCTAAGAGATATGTTCTCAAATTAGAATATACAAAATAAAAATAACATTATGTTTTAAGCTTGCTTGTACCTTTTTAAAAATAGATGTATGTTGTTACTGCTTACTGATTGCCATACTTATATTCATCTCATTAATTTGTTTTATATATTGATAAATTCCTAGTTATTTGTTTTTAAACCAATAATTTTGACAATAATTATTCTTTCTGTCCTGGGTAAGACAGGTATTTGAGTTGAGCTGTTGAAATAAAAGGAAACAAAATATCCATTATTCTCCATAAAGTTTTAATTTATTACATGTAAGTGGTGTAAATAAAAAAAACTCTTGTTTTCCTTAGTGCCCCTCAGAGGATAGGGACAGGAAAGATAAAGGGAGTACTTTTTTCTCCTTGTACACTTACTTTAACTAATAAAAATTAATCCTTGAGTGAAAGTATCACTGGAGCAAAAGTTTCTTTCTTTGCACTTTAGGGACTTCTGGCAGGGTGGGTGGTCCTGAGAAGGCTCCCAAGACGGGGTGGAAGTCATGTCCATTGCTATGCCATTTCACTCTTACCTGTGTCCTCCTCCTTAGGTCACCTACACATGTACAAGAGTGGAAGGGGCAGGTGGGCAGAGGGCAGTTCACAAGAATGACAACTCTACAACAATGTTTGGGAAATGATGGGAAACATTTGTACGATGAACCTGCAGTTACCTTGTTCATAAAGGACAGAGTGTGGCACCATGTTCTCTTACAGATTTTAGTAAATAATATTTGTTACTTTTGCATGCTGACTTCAAGATTGTCTCTGTGGTATGTGGTACTAAAGTGAAGTAAATTTATAAAGTCAGAGTTTTTTTTTTCATTTTAATCAAGTCTCTAGAGTTAAAGTGTGTAAATTAGTACCCAATTACCTATTTTGTATGCTTGTGGTATTTCCATGTTCTACTAATATGATAATGAATCAGAATATTGAGTGTTCTAAATCTCTGAAAGAGTTGACTGTGTTTCTCATAGTCTTAAATTATAAAGCAAAATTAAAACCCTTTAAAAGTATTGAAATTAAATTAGTTTCCTTAGATATTTACAGATATTATCTTTTCTAGATATGCACCTGAGTTGACTATAATCTATTCAGTCTAGAAAACTTAAGAGTGATTTAAAAAGTAATTTCTTTGAGGTATGTAGTTCATAATCATACACTTCATTAGTTCTAAAATTATAAGGATCTCTCCAGTTAGCACCCTAAACCATACTTCACCCTAGTTCCATTTGTAATTGAATTACATTTCTTTCATTACATGAATAGCATGAAAATATGTGCAATGATACAGAAAGAGTTATGCATGTATATATATCTGTAGATGCATATATAAAAGCATGAAAGAAAAGATGAAATTCAATTAAACCAAGGATACACAGTTTAGTTATTGACCCAACTCCTCACTATGCAGTGTTCAAGCATTTCCCAGGGGAATCAGCAAGGGTGGGACCCCCATGACCAAAGTGTAATGGGCCCCATTATTAATCTGAAGAAATAAGGAATGCCACAGAGCAGTAGCTTTCTCCAGAGAAAGAAGCAGTTGGGGACATTTAGGAGCATGTGCCTTGAACTCAGAATGCTGCCCCATGGTCCTGACCAAATCATTTTGCTTTTACTCTTGCCTTGAAACTTAAGCTTGGAATATTCACATTCTTCACAGGAGTATGGGAGTGCGCTGAGACCTAAGTAACAGAGCTGCTGCGTGGCACGTGTGGAGCACTTCTGCTTTGTTATGTGACATCCTATTCTGACGTGTTCTGAGCATCTGCCATGTTGACTTTGGTGACCATGTGCACACCTTCTGGAAGGAGGGGGCGTTGTTTAGGTTTCTCTGGGAACTCAGATTCATCTCTCTCTCTCTCCTCCCTGTCCTCTTTCCCTCATTTTTCCTTCCCTCATATATTTCATTCCTAGCTATTTTAAGAGAATTTCCTTCTAGTGGCATAAATTCAGATAAAATAGTAGGTGAACAGAACAATGTTTCCCTTTTGAGACTTGGTAAACAGTATTAGTGTATTACTTTCAAAGAGGACTCCAGTTTAAAAGTGTCCAGCATGGTTTTATTCAGAATACTAAACTGTGAGAATCGGAAGGGATCTCGGCACTCATCTAACCCAGCGCCTTCCATTTCCTAAGAAAGAGAGTTTGTTTCAGGCAGGTTTTTGTAAGTCGTGCAGACGCAGAATGTGTCCAAGGACTGATTTTTTTCCTTGTAATAACTTTTTTCTTATTATAAAAGCAGCACTTGTTGATTGTAGAAAAACTTATAATTCTATTATCTGGAGTAATCACTGTGAATGTTGTAATATATATACTTTCATATATGTACTTTTTGTTTTTTATACTTATATACATGCATTTTTACCATATTGAAATAATATATTTCATATAGGTAATATTACAATAAAGATAATTTTAATCATTTTGTAAAAATGAAACTGCTAAGCACATTGTAAAAAATTTTAATGGTGCAGAAAAGTAAAAAGAAGTAAAAAAAATCACTTGACAACTCACTATTCAGACATAATCACTGGTCAAAATATTATGCACCCCTATGTTCATTGCGGCACTATTTACAATAGCCAGGATCTGGAAACAGCCCAAGTGCCCAGCAGTAGATGAGTGGTTAAAAAAGCTATCGTACATTTACACAATGGAATACTACTTGGCCATAAAAAGGAGCAAAATCTTACCTTTTGTAACTTCCTGGAGAATATTATGTCAAATGAAATAAGCCAGTTGGAGAAAGACAAATACCATATGATCCCACTTGTGGAGTCTAATGAACAAAATAAATAAATAAACAAACAAAATAGAAACAGACTCATAGATACAGAGAACATATTAACAGCTGTTAAGGAGGAGAGGGATTGGGGATCTGGGTGAAAAAGGTGAAGGGATTAAGCAAAAAAAATGCTTATAGACATAGACAATAGTATGATGATTATCAGAGGGGAAGCGGGGTCGGGGGAGCTAGTAGAGGGTAAAGTGGGGCTAAAAGGTGATAGAAGGAGACTTGGGGTGGCGAACACGCAATACAGATGTTATACTGTAGAATTGTACAACTGAAAGCTATATAATTTTATTAACTAATGTCATCCCCAAAATTCAATTAATAAAAAAATATTAAGACAGGAATATGCTAAAAATGTCTAGTTAATATTAATAATATTCTTCCAGATATTTGTCAATGCATAGATATACTCATAAAGTAGTATGTATATATTGATGTTTGAAAATAAATATTTTTTACTTGATAGCATCATATGGACATACCTTTATGCCAATAACTATAGTTCTGACTACATTGGGTTCTGTTACATAGATAAGCTTTAATTTATATAAAACTTGTGTACTGTTAAAATACCATCAATTTTTTCTCTTGTAAACAATACTATCATGAATGTTATAACTAATAATTTGTGTACATTTTTGGTAAGTTTCTTATGCTACATTCAAGAAGTGATATTGCTTGATCAAATGTTGTACTGTTTATACCCCTATGCATGAGAGAGTCTATTTCCCTATAAATCTTAACACTATTGAATATTATAATATAATATATGTATTTATTTGAAAATATATCTCCATTGTGTTTTATCTTGTATTTCTTTATTTTCTAGTGAGAATACGTGCCAAGATATTTTATTTTATTTTATTTTATTTTATTTATTTTAAAAATTTATTTCCCAAGATTTTATTAGCTATTTTTTTAATGTTGTTCAGTTACAGTTGTCCCCATTTCCCCCCTTTGCTCTCCCCTGCCCTGCCCATCCCAAAGACAGTCCCCACCCCATTGTTCTTGACCATGGGTCTTCGTACATATTCCTTGACTTGACCCTTCCCTTTCTTTACCCCATTATCCTCCTACCCCACCCACCTGGTCACTGTCAGTTTGTTCTTTATTTCTATGTCTCTGGTTCTTTTTTGCTCATTTGTTTGTTTTGTTGATTAGGTTCCATTTATAGGTGAGATCATAAGGTATTCTTCTTTTACCACCTGGCTTATTTCACTTAGCAAAATACTCTCCAGTTCCATTCATACTGTCATGAAGGGTAGGAGATCTTCCTTTCTGCTGTGTAGCACTCCATTGTGTAAACGTACCACAATTTTGCAATCCATTCATTTACTGATGGGCACTTAAGCTGTTTATAGCACTTGGCTATTGTAAATAGTGCTGCTATGAACATCGGGGTGCATAGGTTCTTTTGAATTGGTATTTCAAGATTCTTAGGGTATAAACCCAGCAGTGGAATCATTGGATTAAAAGGCAGTTCCATTTTCAGTTTTTTGAGGAAATTCCATACTGTTTTCCACAAGGGCTACACCAGTCTGCATTCCCACCAACATTGCACTGGGGTTCCCTTTTCTCCACAACTTCACCAGCACTTGTTGTTTGTTGATTTGTGAATGATGGCCATTCTGACTGGTGTGAAGTCCTATCTCACTGTGGTTTTAATTTACATTTCTCTGATGGCTTGTGATGCTGAGCATCCTTTCACATGTCTCTGGGCCCTCTGTATGTCCTCCTTGGGGAAGTGTCTGTTCAGGTCCTTTGCCCATTCTTTTAATTGGATTTTTTGTCTTCCTGGTGTAAAGTTGTGTGATTTCTTTATATATTTTAGAGATTAAACTCTTGTTCAAGGAATCATTGGCAAATATGTTGTCCCATACTGTTGGTTCCCTTTTTACTTTGCTGATATTTTCTTTAGCCATGAAGGAGATTTTTATTAGCTATTTATTATTCTTCTTCTGTTGTGAATTGCCTGTTTGTGTCATTTGCAAATTCTTAAATCTACACATTCACCCATGTGTATTTAATATATCAATGCCTTTTTGTCATATGTCATTTTAGTAATTTGCATTGTACCTTTAAATTATGCACAGGTTTTGTATATATTCTCTGTGTGTATAAAGAAGTTATAAAGTTTTAGGTGGGCAATTACATCAATGTTTTACTTTATAATTTTTGGTATTTTAAAAATCACACTTAAAACATCTTTCCTTATCCAAAGACCATGTAACTACTCATTTATATTTTCTCCTAATACTTTTCTCATTTATTTAATATGTTAAATGATTAATGTATCTGGAGTTCATTTTCATGCAAAATGTGAGGTAAAATCCAGCTTATTTTTTTCCAACATCACTTACTGTATTGACTTTGTCATATACTAAATTTTTAATTTTTATTTTTTGCGTAGTTAAATTTATTATTCTTTCTCTTTATGGTTTTCATCATTAGTGCCATACTTTATAAAAGCCTTCTACCTCAAGACTGTATACACACACAATATATATAGTTTCCTAGTGCATTTATGGTTCTATTTTTAATACTAAAATCATTAGCTATCTGAAGTACACTTTGGTGTTTTGTATAAAATAAAGATTTAATTTAATTTTCCCCCTAAATGATTGGTCATTAAATCAATGTAATCATCAAATAATGCATATTTTGCCATTGAGTTTATTTTATTTTTAAAATTATATTTTATTGATTATGCCCTTTCGGTTGTCCTGATTTTTCTCCCTTCGGCCACCTCCACCCAGCACCCCCCTCCTTCAGGCAATCCCCACACCATTGTTCATGTTCCTGCGTAAAAGTTCTTTGGCTGCTCCATCTCCTATACTGTACTTTACATCCCCATGGCTATTCTGTAACTACCTATTTGTACTTCATAATTCCTCACCTCTTCACCCATTCTCCTACCTGCCTCCCATCTGGCAACCATCAAAATGCTCTCCGTATCCATGATTCTATCTCTTTTCTTCTTGTTTGCTTAGTTTGTTTTTTAGATTCAATTGTTGATAGATTTGTAATGTTTGCCATTTCATTGTTCATAGTTTTTATCTTCTTCTTTTTCTTAAATAAGTCCCTTAACATTCCATATAATAATGGTTTGTTGATGATGAACTCCTTTAATTTTTTCTTATCTGGGAAACTCTTTATCTGCCCTTAGATTCTAAATGATATCTTTGATGGGTAGAGCAATCTTGGTGTAGGTTCCTGCTTTTCATGACTTTATTTCTTGCCAATCCCTTCTAGCCTGCAAAGTTTCTTTGCAGTCTTCATCCTTTTTTTTTAAGATTTTATTTATTTATTTGTTTTTTTAGAGAGGGAAGAGAGGGAGAGAGAGAGCAAGAGAGAAACATCAATGTGCAGTTGCTGGGGGTCATGGCCGGCAACCCAGGCATGTACCCTGACTGGGAATCGAACCTGCAACACTTTGGTTCACAGCCCATGCTCAATCCACTGAGGTACGCCAGCCAGGGCCTGCAGTCTTCATCTTGATTTCTGCAGAAATCAGCTGACAGTCTTATGGGAACTCCCCTGTATATAACTAAAGTCTTTTCTTTTGCTGCTTATAAGATTCTTTCTTTATCATTCACCTTTGGCATTTTATTTTATTTTTACTTTTTTTTTTATTGATGTTCAAGTACAGTTGTCTCCATTTTCCCACCACCACTTTCCCCCACCCTACCCATGCCCACCTCCCACCCTCAATCCCACCCACCCCCTTAGCTCCATCCCTGGTTCCCTCATTCATGTTCATTTATGTACCTTTCCCTTCTTTCCCATATTATTTCACTCTCCCCTCTTCTCTGGTTACTGTCAGTTTGTTGTCGATTCCAATTTCGCTTGCCATTTTGTTTTTGTTAATTAGACCTTTGGCATTTTAACCATGTTGTGTCTTGGAGTGGCCTCTTTACATCCACCTTGTTTGGGACTCCATGTTTCCTGCACTTGCATGTATATTTCCCTTACCAAATTAGGGAAGTTTTCTTTCATTATTTTCTCAAACAGATTCCCAATTTCTTGCTATTATTCTTCTCCTTCTGGCACCCCTATCATGCAAATGTTGGACCTGTTGAAGTTGTCCCAGAGGCTGCTTATACTATTCTCCTTTTTTTGGATTCATTTTTTCTTGTTGTTCAGATTGGTTGTTTTTTGCTTCTTTATGTTCCAAAGCATTGATTTGATTCTAAGCTTCATTCACTCTATTGTTGTTTCCCTGTAAATTGTTCTTTATTTCAATTAGTGTACCCTTTGTTTCTGACTGGATCTTTTTTATGCTGCTGAGTTCCTTGAACTTCCTTATAACCAGT
Organism: Phyllostomus hastatus; assembly: GCF_019186645.2. Classification (NCBI taxonomy): domain Eukaryota; kingdom Metazoa; phylum Chordata; class Mammalia; order Chiroptera; family Phyllostomidae; genus Phyllostomus; species Phyllostomus hastatus. The sequence continues at coordinate 12,968,868 of NW_025333977.1, read as the reverse complement.
GTTTTGAACTCTGCATCTGATAGATTGCTTATCTCCATTTCTTTTAGATCTTTTTCTGAAGTTTTCATCCGTTATTTGGGCAGTGTTCCTTTGTCTCCTCAACATGGCAGCCTTCCTGTGTTTGTTTCTATGTATTAGGTAGAGCTGCTTTGACTCTGTGTCTTGGTAGCATGGCCTAGTGTAGTACATGTACAGTAGGGTCCAATGGCACAGCCTACTCTGTCCTCCAGTGGTAATATCCAAACTGGGTACTCAGTGTGTACCCTTCATGTGGGCTGAGTACACCCTCCTTTTGTAGTTGAGCCATGGGTGCTATTTGCAGATCAATGGGAGGGATTTACCCAGGCCAGTCAGGTGCAAGGGTTGTCTTTGACCATTTACCATCAACCTTTGCCCTCTGTGGAGGATCAGCTGTGCAAGGACAGGATGGTGGTGCTCTGACATGGTCTGTAGCTGTCCACTGGGTGCCTTGGCCCTGGGGTTTCCTGGATGGTACAGGCCTAAGTCAGCTCCCACCTGTGTTTTGCCCAGGGCACCCTGCCTGTGCTACAAAGCAATATGAGATGCCTGCTACTTGTGCTGGGCTTGCAGATTCTCAGGTGAAGCCAAGCTGTGAATCTAGGCTGGCTGCTGCTAGTGCTGTGCCTGGGGCTCGATGAGGCCAGCTATTGCTTGTCTGTTAGGATTTAGGTAGTTGTGAAGCATGAGCCAAGGCCAGCCATTCGTATGGAAAAGCTACTGGGTGGCCCAGTAAATTGGGAGGGGCAGAGTCTCTGGGGATCTCCAAGGTGGGTGACATGGTCTTAGCCAGGTCAGTGGAGTCTCAGATATGGTACCAGCTTGCCATCTCTGTGGGAGAAGGGTTTTGAAAAGGGACAATGGCCTTTGTTTGCCTTGATGCCAGACACTTCAGTTCCTCCCTGATGAATGCCACTGGTGCCTTTCAAGCTGCTACCCTGGTGCTGGATGGAGCTCAGAGGGAGTCTGAGCAGGTGAATCTGCGTGTGGGCTCTTTAAGGGGAACTGCTTGAAGCTCTAGAAGTTTCTTCCACTGACTCAATCCCCACTGGTTTTTAATGCCAGAAATTGCAGGGACTTATTTTTACTGGAATCCTGGGCTGGGGGGCCCGGCGTGGGGCAGGGACTCCTTGCTCCTGAGATATCCCTCCTGAATTTTTATCTACCACACATGGGTGAGACACCAGCCTGTTCTGCATGTCTGCACCCCACCTGCTAGTCTGGGTAGATGTAGTTTCTTTAATTCTGTAGTTGTCAGACTTTCACTGAACTCAAATTCTGACAGTTCTGAGTGATGGCTGTTTTATATTTTGTTGTTTTGATGTGGTTGTGTGAAGTGGTGAGTCATGTCTGCCTACACTGCCTTCTTGACCGGAAGTCTTTGTATCTTTTTTGCCATTGATTTTAAATTTCACTTTTACCATTTAATACATTCTTACAATTATTTGCTTATATTTCTGGATTTTCTGTTCTATGTATCTTTGTTTATTTTTGTACTAGTTTTATACTTTATTAATAGTAGCTTTATAATACACTCAAAATATCATAGCTTTCTTTACCTTTTCAGTTCTTCAGGTATAAGTAGTATTGCATTGTTCTTTAATTCATATTTCTCTGCCTAGTAATGAGTTGGAACATTTTTTCCATGCTTGTTGACCATTTGGATTTGCTTCTTGGTGAATTTTCTCTACATAACTTTAATCAATTTTTCTCTTTAGCTGTATCTTCTTCTATAACCTGTAAATATTAACCCTTTATCTGTCACTTGTATTGCAAATAGGTTTTAAACTCTATTATTTATTGTTAATGGGGAGTTGACCTCTCAGCCCAGACTTCCAAGTTTGGTTGCCTGTTTTGCCCTAAAGAGCATTTCTGACATAGTCTGAAAGTCCCATGTCTTTTTGTGACCCTGCCTCTGTTTTCTTTCTTTCTTTCTTTCTTTCTTTCTTTCTTTCTTTCTTTCTTTCTTTCTTTTTTTTTCTTTTTCTTTCTTTTCTGCCTCTGGGATATCCTTTCCATTTCTGAGAGCTGAATTTCTGACACTCATATCTGTTTTAGATTTCTTCAATTTCCTTGAAACAGTTTTTCTTTTTCTTACTAAAATTCACAATGTGATGTCTAATCTTTCTTCTGGCTTAATAAGAGGAACAGTGTTCTCTAGAGTCCATGACAGGTCACTGCCTTATGGCATGATGTTGTAACTTCAGCAGTTCCTTCGCTATGCTGTTTTTCAGTGAATTAAAATGTCCTATGAAATTAAAAAATATGAGAGTGCATTTTTATTGTTAAGAATTAAAATACTCATGTTCAGAGTGTAGCTTGGACACATATCCACTTCTCTTTAAAACCATTGCATCACCGTATTTCAGATTGTTAGAGCCTCTTAATTGGCTTCTTCCATCTACTCTATCCCCGGTTTCGCTCTCTCTTTCCCATATTTTTCACTTTGCTCAGAGTGATCTTTTCGCAACATGTATCTTAAAACCCCTCAGTGGCTTCCCCTTCCCATACTTATGAGTCATACTCATGACCCCTCACATTGCCTACAGGGCTCTGCCTTTCTTTCCAGCTACACTATGTACCATTTGCTTCCTTAGTCCCTATGTTTCAGTGATGCTGATATTCTTCCTGTTCCTGTCTCAGGACCTTTCTGCAAACAGTTCCCCTGACAGGAATGCTCTTTCTCTTCACCCTTTACCTTGTATCCTTCAGGTCCTATCTTACATGTATTTTTCTTAATAGTGCTTTCTATGACTCCATGGACCATACCTTGAACTTCTCCTGTGTAACATTTATTATATGTGCACTTGTCCTATTAATATCTGTTTTTCTAGGGAGACTGCATGCTTTCTGAGAGCAGGGGCCATGTCTGGCTTCGTCACTTCCAGGCAAATAGAGACTTCTTATGAAATGTTTGCTGAATGAATGAATACTGTCTAAACTTTGTGAGAGTGAAAACTCTCACATTCTCCAAAATGTGCTGCCTTGGCTGTGTTTTAAGAAGTGATAATCTAATGTAAACTCGTACACATGAGACAGAAAAAAGGAATAGGAAAAAAATCTGGTAGGACCAGGGCAGAACCATTTTCTATAGCCTTTCCTAGATCATGCTCTACTAATAAAGTGGAAATCAGCTGTAAAATAATCTACTAGTAAAGTGGAAATCAACTGTTAAATTAACTGTTTAGAAAGCTGAATGTGATTCATTCCATAGTATGAGTTTACTTCTAAGACAATTCCTTTGTTGCCCTGATAAAGAGAACCTTAAAATAATGCCTTAAGGGCAGACACTTGTCTCAGTCCCAACAGATTTTTTTTAGTGGCTTCAACTGGAACAATTTTAACCCCCCGATGCTGCCTACAATCAAATCAGCCAACTATCTGGAGAAATAGTGAAAACAAAATATTCTGTTCTTCTTATTTTTTTAAAATTTTTAAATTGTTGTTTGATTGCAGTTGTCTCCATTTTCCCCCATTGCTCTCCCCTGCCCTGTTCAGCACCTTCTCCTGCATTCAATCCTCCCTGCCCCCGCGTTGTCCTTGTCCAGGGGTCCTTTATATACATGTTCCTTGACTTGACCCTTCCCCTTCTTTCCCCCGTTATCCTCCCCCACCCTCCCCTCTTAATTTAACATTTTTCTTCTTATAAATTAGATACAATTGGACCTAAAATGATATAAGGCTTTATGAAGGTTTTCAGTGATAGAAGATAGAATATGATCTCAGCTATAATTACAGCATTGTGGAATTTAGACTATAATTTAAGGATTTAACCTTTATATTTTGAATTTGAGGGTTTTGTATAACTGCAAGAATCCACAAACAATGGTGACATTCTTAAGAGGAAAGAAATTAAAAGTAAATGGCACTGCTAACTTTCTTATTATATTTGGGCGCTCCAGTAGAGAAGGACAAATTTAGCTCCAGGATTCCATGTGACACTGAAGCATAATTCACCAGGAAAGAAGCTTATGACCATACTTGCTCTTTAATCTGCACTGCTGGTTACAGCAGAATTTATAATCAGTTGAGGGTTTGACAAACTGACAACAACCTCTCTGCTCCCATTTTTATCTTCTTGATTGCTTATTTATTGCAGGAGCATGATACTTATTCTTCATAATATGCTAATCATAATTACTAAGGAAATCACTGGTTAGCTTGTCTGGCATTACATGATCAAAAGGAAGCCCAGGATGAAAACAAAAACATTTCATTAGGAAACAAAAGGAATCGGAATAGAGCACACATTGATATCATCAAGATTTGGCTCTTACAAATCGTTATTAACAACTTGACTAAAAATTTCAGTGTAGATATACAAGCCCACATTGCTGCTCCGTGTAGACTGGAGTTTGCTTCCATCTCTCAATAGCTGAGACAGGTCCCACAGTGGGCAGTAGTAAACAGTGGTCACTCCAACCAGAGACGGCCAGTCCTGATTTAGTTCTGTATCTTCTGGTTTCTTCTATTTGCCCTTTTGTTTTTGAGTTTCCTACCCACTTTAGCTCCCTGGAACTAAAGAACTACATTCTTTCACGGAACATTTTGGTGGAGAATAATTTCATGTATCACTTCTCCTTGGGATAGTTCACTTATTATTTATTTTTATCTCTAATTGAAAAATTAGAGGTTTTCTTTCCTACATAATTTTGAACATAAATGACTTTTGTTAAAACTAAGGGGCACTACCACTGTCTACTTTCCCTCCTGGCAAAGAGAATTCTGGGTCTAAAATGAAAGATGTCGTGGAAGACATAAGAAAACTGATGCCCGCTGAGTTATAGCAGAGAATAGAGAAAAGTCCAGAGAAGGTTTGACATACTTTCCTTTTAAGGTCACGTAAGTTTGAATAGCCCTTAACATGTATTGATGGTAATATACTTGGAAATGCTTAAAAATCCTAGGAAAATGCAAAAAGGACACTAAAATGAAACACAATGAAACAAGTTGGATTCATTTTGCATATGATTCCAAAATGTTCAATAAGAATCTGACTTATGGGATAAATTTATCCAAGAAAATAAAACTGAACTTTCTCCCACAGGTAATGGATAAGAAGTAGCCTAGAAAGTAATATTGCTGAAACAAATAAAAACTGATCATCATGACCTAAATGCCATAGATGTGCTATATTCAACCAAAATAAAATTATTTGGGGTATTTGGGAACTGTGTCTATAGCAAACTTAAGATAATGGGCTTGCATATCAGTGTGCTGGTCTCTGTAATTCCTGAGCAGCAGTGTCAATAACTGTTTATCCTGGATCCCTTGGGGGTTTGGGAGAGTTATAGGAAAACAAAGTTCTTTATATACACAAGGACCTGAAAATCTGATGAAGAGAGCTAATCACATATAACCTGATCAAAAGAGGATAAGAAAAAATTCTACATGCCTGCAAAGTGTTCCATTTTTTAACTTTTAAAATATGTTTTATTGATTATACTATTACAGGTGTCCCATTTTTCCCCCCTATTATTCCCTTCTGCCCTGTAACCCCCACCCAACATTGTTACCCCACCTTAGTTCATGTCCACAGGTCATACATGTAAGTTCTTTGGCTTCTCCATTTCCTACACTATTCTTAACCTCAAGTGTTCTAAATAAAATACATTTTAAAACCATAACACCATGGTGGCCAGAAAGAGGGTATTCTTAGAGCAGCAAAATATAATGGGATGATTTAGGTTGAATATGAAAAGACTTTAAGAAATTTAAGCAACCTAATACATTATATAATATCCTCATATGGGCCCAATGAGAGTCCATTTTTAAAGTTAACCCTGTAATAAATCATTTATTTTCAGGAACAACCCACATATATCTCCACATTTTGCTTCAGTTTGGTATCATGTTAAGTAGAATAGTGCACCTAACTGTATCAAAAGATGAGTTAAAGTCTCAACTCTGCCATTCCCCTAATACGATCTTTGGTGAACTGATAAAGCTGCATTTATGAATGGGGACAATAGCACCAACCTCACAGAGCTGTTTTTGGCTCAGAGGAGTAACAGATGTGAAAGTGCTATGCAAATACTAAATAAACATCTGCAGTGGTGAAGTAGTTCCTTTTTTTTTCTTAGTTGAGCCAAACTAATATGCCATAAATCAGCAGCTTGTATCATATCCTTCTGAAATTTAACAATTGCCAAGTAGGTTTAGCATCAGAAAGTTATTTCATCAAGGAAAAAATTATCCAAGAAAAAGGGTATAGTGATGGGGATTATGTGCCTGTCAGTGGTCTGGTTTAATGCATATGCTACTTGTAATGTAGCATCACCTTTAAAAACCCCATTAATTAGTTTTCTGGAGGTAATTTTATATTAAATGCATTCAATGAACTTCTCTGAAAGAAAATATTTTTTGCCTGGTGACTTTAGTCTCTAGAAACAGTAACCATGAACTGTTCTGCTCACTAGATCTGTAGATTCCAATGTCATGGCCATTCAAACTTTCTTCCTCATAGGAAAAACTTTCCAGATCTTGGTGTTAAAAGGACTGAAAAAGAACATTTAACATTTACATTATAATTTTTGGAGTCAAAACCAAAAACTGGTAAATTAAGTTAAAAAGTAGGAACTTAAATTTCTGGGGGATCAATTTAATTGAATTAATAAGACAACTGTTAAAAATGGTTACCATTCTGTGTTGTGTATTTTTTTAAGAAGCTGAAAGGAATATAAATGATTGTTTTGGTTGATATGCAAAGAACACCCCTTAAATTTCGTCTGGTTTTGTGTTGAATGTCTTTCTTTCCCATGTCTGTGTTACACCTTGGGGTATGTCTTTCTTGTGGCAAGTTCCTGAGTTCTCACGTCACCTTGATACATTTCTATGTGAATTTTGTCTGGAAAGTTTGTATGTAAATATAAATCTGCTCAATTTCATCTGAAAATCCTGGTTCTCCCTTTTTTTAGAGTCAAAATTTCTTCTTAATTTTTAGGCCCTTCTTTTTATTTAGCAAACATATTTGGATATTAAAAAAATAACCATTAATCTTCTAAAGACCTAATCACAGTGATTGAAGACAAGTTTTGTGGTCCCATATGAAGGTTTTCTAGTTTTCTAGCTTCCAAGGGAATATATTATGTTAATTTGTTCATAGTAAAGATGGAGAATGTTGTCATTAGTATTTTCACATAATAACACAAATGGAACTACAGGACAAAATAGGTCAGAATTGGCAATGATTATTTTTCCCAAGTCATTAAACATAACATATGCTGTACTTAGTTTAAACATTTGTTTTTGGTTTTATTTCTTTGTTTTCACCCCCATCCTCACCACCCCATGTGTGATTGAAATAGTCATTTCTAATTATTCTACATGACAACACTCGGTGGTCTTTTTTCTGACTTACAGACATGGCTTTGGATATCAAGTTTTTAAAAAAAATTTTCCTAATTGACTGCTTTCTTAAAGCAATTCCAAGTGCCAAGTGCGTATACACGTTACATTATTTTTACCAGTAGAAGAATTTGTGATTTTTTTCTTAAAGAAAGAGTAAAAGATAAAGATATTACATGAAATGAATAGCAGAATATAAACTGAAAGAGCAGAAATCAAGTCAGTCCGAGGGAAAATATGGTAAAAGAAAAAAGAAATAGTAAAAAAAAATCAGATCCTAGGGAACTATTTTATTATACAGTAGACAATATAATGCACTAAAAAAGAAAAATAGGGATTAAAATTCTGAAGATATGTGAGAAAAAAATAGCAAGAATGTATAGTGAGGCCAGGCAAAGCAATAAAAAACCCAAAGGCAATAAGTAAACAAGATTTATTTTAAAATTTAAGAAAAGTGTTCAAACATTTGCAGTATCTTAAAGATCACTGAATTGCAAAAACACACAGGAAAAGCTATATAAAAACATTAAAATATTTAAAATGTATCATATTTCTGTTCAGATTATTTGCGCTTTTGAAAAATGGCAGTAATCAGATTAACATTTACAACAAAGTCAGGTTTCTAGGGCATAATTTAGATCCATAGAGTTTAAGGGTTTAAGCTAATACCATCAGTATAGAAGAGGAAACTATTAAAAACGTTATCTAAAGGTAAAGACCCAATCACAAGAACATGTTTGAAAGGAAACTTTCTTACTCTAACACCAGCTGTCCTAAAAGCTTTATGGAGCGTAATTGTGGTTAAGCAGTACTCCTGCTGCTGCTGTAGGAGTTATAGCCAATAATAATGTATTGACATTTATATGGTTATGATGCTCTGACCTGAACTTGCTTAACTAGTGCCCTAGTAATTGCCAAGTGTTTCACATTCACTGTAGTGCCAAGATAAAAATAGCAAAGTTGATTAAATACAGTTAGATGTTAATATAAAAATAATAAAGTTAAGTACTTCATATAATTTTGTTCCTGACAATTTGTTTGCCTCATTGAGTAAGTGAATGCAATTTATGAAAAAATAGCCCTTCATATTTTTTCTCTAAAGTTAGGCAGGCATGAATAATTAGCCTTCACTAAGCAGTTATTAAAGCTTCACTTGCCTTGTAAATCAGTTGAAAATGAGGAGCAATAGGAGAAAGTAAGATTAACTTTTTAGAATGCTGTTTCTGTGCATTTTAAACTACTAGGTATATGGACTTTTGTATTATTGTAATATATTAGATGATGAAATTTGATTTATTTAAAACCTTCCTTTAAACATTTTTGCCCTCTTCAATGCTGGATACTCAGTAAAAAGTTGAATATTTACTTACAGTTTTATTAAGTTTTCCTCCAAATCAGGCATTTCCCTCACTCCCTTACATTGTGATAATAAAGGTACTAATGGATGCTTTCATTGATGGGCCCCCTACTTAAGGAAAATGAAAACTAAAAATGATCCTGGTTCTTTAAAAGTTTATCCCAATGGCACCATCGTGTAAGCATACATATGGGACAGTAAAAATGGAAGACGACACATTAAATGACATTATTATAAAATGCAATACTCTTGGAATGATCCCTTATTGAATTAGGCTCTATGATCTGAGATGAATTTCCCCGATCCCTAATCCATCACTGGAGAAATATTAAAAGATAGGTCTCAACTGGTATTAGAATCGCACTCAGTCTCTACTTTCATTATTTTGAATTAGGGTGCTACTGGGGGAAAGCCTCTTAATGAGAATTAGAGTGATTCACTGGCCTTCTTTTGGATTTTGACAAGTAAAATATTAACTCTTCAGTCACAGCTGTCTGAATTAAAATACTTGGCAGCCGCAGATGCACAAATTAAATTGGCCTTTATGTTTCCATATTGCTGACCTCCTTAGAGGCAAAAACATCAAACCCAACAATAACAAAAAAGTCACAGTGTGTCATTTCTAGGAAGAAAATATATTTATTAAAGTTTTTATATTTGTTTCAATTTTAACATATAATTGAACAACTGTAGGACATTTTGAAGTGGAGTTTTGATTTAATTATAAATTACACAAACTTCAGCTACACACCAATTATTCTAAGCCATTAACTAGGTGTTAAAATAATCAGTGGAGTTATTCTTACTTGTTTAAATCCCATTAATGAGGTCTGTGTGTGAGTTGAATATCAGAGTAAATATTTGAGTTCAGCATCAATAAGCTTAAGCAAATATTTCATTGGCAATACATACAAAGATTCATCCTCTTTAGTCCAGAAAGAGATTGGATTAAAGATACAAAATTAGTTTAGTAATATACACGAAAACCCACTTGTTTTTCTCATTCTCTAGTGTTCAGATTTAACATTTATTTTATAACCAAGCAAATAAAACCTACATCTAAAAAAATGGCCATTGATATCTGTGTTTTACTCAATGGAGTTAGTGATTTGAGTAAATACTTACTCAATAGAGTTAGCAATTTATGGAGTAATTCTCATAATGATGAAAAAACGTGTCTGTCATCACATACGGGTTTCTGATTCCTTTGCCTTTCTGTGGTCACTATATAACATCATCTTCTACTCCTCTCTAATTACTGCTCATTGATCTGAACTTGTGATTGGTTGGACAATGATTTGAGAAGGACATTGATGAATGAATCTTACCCATCTTACTTTACACATCCAATAGTGTGATGAACTCAGGAACATGTGTTGTGAATCTGGGTTTTCCCTAAAACTATGGAACTAACAAAAAAGATTAGGAAGGTACCACCCCACTGCCCAGTGAAGTCCCATTCACGAGAGACGCACTCTTCTGAGATATTATAAGGATGCCTAGCATTGTATACAAACTATAATTCTGGAGACAGTGTGGTATTTATATGCTCAGTTGAAACATGTTTCAAAAAAAGGAACATGTTTCTGTATCTTTAAACATGTGTGGACCAAATGCTAAATTATGACTCCTCTAATAAATTTTATTTGTGTATGTGCACACAGTTTTATGTAAATGCAAATGTACACATAACACCAAGGGTATTATTTCAATGGGAAGGAAGTTAGGCATGACATTATGCAATGAAGTTCAATGTTATTAATTTATTTCCCAGTGTATCTAGAATTTTCCCAGTTAGAGGAAAACTTTTTATTAACATTTTTAGAGATTATATTTTATTCTTATTTTAATTATTTTAAACTAATTTGTAATTGCTTTTTACTATGTTTAAAGGGAATCATCACAAAGCAGAATGCTTTTTTTATAGTGAGAACAAATTACAATAGGTCAATTCAATAGAACAAAGATTCTTAACATTTTACTATTCAATATTTTTTCAAGAATGAAATAGGATAATTCAACAATATCTTGGGAATAATTTGATATATACATTAATGATAATAAATGTGCACTTCAAGTAGATTGTTCTTAAATTTATAAAATAAAACTTTTTTTTGAAAAAAGGAATTAAATGTGAATTTATGCATATGATTATTTGCAGTTGTATATTTTCACATATAAATATAAAGTTGTTTTTATCACTGTGTGTCTTGCTTTATTTCATTTTATTTTTAGTTTGGAAATACCTAGATTTAAAAAGTTTGGTGTACTCTAAAATCTTAGAACTCAGTTCTTTAGAGTTAGTTAAACCCAACTATCATATAAATAATCTGTTGCATTAAAAATGTACCATTAAAATTATTATTCAGTTCTTCCTAAAATATTGATAGGCCACATATGTTTATTGGCAATTTTCATCCTATTATATTAAAATGAAAACTTAGAATACTACCTGAATAAAAACTTATTGCCCCTATTCAAAAGGGAATATAACTACATGGAAATAGATTAACATATAAAAAACATGTCCAGATATCATCATTGTATCTATTCAACATCATTTTTTAAAAAGGAGGGGAAAAAGCCGCTCTTGCTTTGTCATGTAACTAAGTGAAATGTTTTGTAAGAACCTTGAATAGTAGTAGAACATTATACAGACAGATTACCAACACGGGAGGCTCCGTCTGTGAATTAGTTCTACAAGAACTACTTAATGCATCTTTTCTGGAATTAAATGTGCATGGAAGGCCGCCATAGGGCAAGCCACAAGGTGGTTTAATTTCTTTTTTAGAACACATTAGTAGAACTCGATAAAGGGTCAAGTAATTTCATCCAAGTTGCCACTAGTTAGTTAAGAGAAAATGACAGTACTTGAGGCTGACATTGTTACATTTCCACAAATATATTTTATAAAATAGCAGTTTAAAATTTCATTTTTTTGCAGAAAGAGTGATTGCTTAAGGAATACTTCTTAGCTTTAAAAGATTACCTAGCCTGTAGCTAAATAGGGCATTTTGATTAATATTTGCTATTTTGAAAGTGGGTTGAGGTCTGAAATGAGATGGTTACTTTTCAGACAGGAGTGACTTTGGTTCCAAGGCTCCCCTAGTTTCCAGGGAGGCTGCACGGGGAGTAATTTCAGCGAATTGTAAGCGGACAGTAACTCCACAGGGAGCTCTGGCAATCATGGCGGAAACAATGTTTACATCGATCAGCTGTCACGGTGATTTATGGCTTCATTTTGCTGTAATGGAGAATTAGTGGAAAGATTATCAGGGACTCAACACTTTGGCTTGTTACCCATGTCCAGACGAGCAATTTGTCTCCCTGAAGCAGCGAAATACTTGTGACAGCTCCAACACTTGCTCTAATTCAATCAAGAGAAAATGTTGGAATTAATTTGTTACAAGAAAATTTAAATATGTTCAGCAAACAGTAACCGCAGAGCAGAAGGCTGATTTATTGTGCTCGGCAAGATATCGATCCACTTCGATCTGGTCCATGTTGAGGTTTTAATGTGTAATAATTTCCAATTTAAAGCTCCTTTTCAAGATCACGGGTTTAAAGAGAGGGCAGGCTAGGTCTCAAGACCTGATTAGGAGCCTGTTGCAATGGCTTTGTCAAAAGCCTGTTTGAATGTAAATTCATAGTTATCTTTTGCACTATCTTTAATATTCTTGACATGGATTTTATTGTGTGTCAAACCTCGGGCCAGCTGCCTGCCACAACCATTAATGAAACATCTTAGGAAATAAATCTCAGTCTTTATACAATATTTTTTTAAAAACCTGAAACATTAGATGTCAGAGAAGAAGGTTTAACAATATTCTTTTTTTTTTGGTCAGGAAACCATCTGAGAAACAGCAGTTTCACAGCCTGCCTACACAATTAGGTTGAATTATTGTGTGAATGCCATCATGCCATAAGCTTTCGTTTCAGAGTCTACCTGAATATTTGTAGGCACATATACAAATCTGTTGTTCTGATTTTTTTTAAAAGAAGGTGACAGCTCATGAAATATATTTGTTGTTTTTCTACTGACTTGCCCCCACCCCCTGACTAGGTAACAATGTAGTTGTTTGGGTGACTGCCTGGGTTTCTGTTTTCTACCATGCACGTGAAATCTCCATTAGCGTTCAAATACTTACTGTAGTGGGGAGGAAGTATTATTCTACTATTTCATATTATTGAATGGTACGTTTCATGGCAGAAGGGACGTATAGTTTCTGTGCTCTTTCAGTTGTAGGATTTAAAAAAAAAAACAAACACCAGCGTGTGCTGACAAGTGTGCTTGAGTGTTGGATTGCATGAGAAATGAGTACTGTGTAGTTTGGGCATGCAATTCTTTTAGCCAAAATATGGTTTGGTGAAACATTCATGGGCACAGTGGGAATTTAAAGCTATTTGGTTTGCAGAACTAAAGAGCAAGTCCAGCTCCTTTTCTGCATCGAATTGTAGGTCTGCTCTTTGAGTCTAACATCTTTGTTAATATCAGTGGCTAATACTATCAGAGAACAATACTATTTATTCTGATCAATAAAAAAAGTAGACTCACCGTGGGGAATTTTTGCAGGCCGGTGTGTTTTTTCCGCTGAGTGGGACAGCAGACACACATATTGCTTGGCTGATCTTTCTGTCGTTTATTTTTAACTTCAGAGCTATAAATATGTTTTTGTGAATAACTGCTTTGTAGGTTTTAAAAAGTTCATTTCACTGAATTTGCATGAGAGAATTTTGGACTTTGAGATTTACTTAATGTTCATAGTATAAATAGTTGGTTTGCATCATAGTAAAATACTATGTGCCATTCACTGTGTCTCTCTACCAGATCTACATGATATACCAGGCAGGGGAATAAAGTGTTATTTCTTCTGTCTCTGATACTTTTACTGGTACACGTACCATTTTTAGTTGCTGTTCTTTTGGGACATGGGAGAGGGAAAAGGAATTTTTAGCCCCTAACAGTCTAAATTAGCATTCTTAGACCTTTGAATAGCTAGCATATGGAAAAAATTTAAGTCATATTCACTATGAAAGGATCCTAGCCTATCTAACTTACTGATGACGTGATTAACTCATATGTACCTTGTCCTCTCAGTGAGAGTCCACCACTGGTGGAACGTCCTCTAATGGGAGAGGTGACATTTCTAACATGTAATACAAATGCATTCAAAGCCACTCCTTTGAAATGTTCGAATGCTGCCCTGGCCGGTGTGGTTCAGGTGGTTGGGTGTTGTCCTGAAAACCAAACAGTCTCTGGTTTTATTCCTGGTCAGAGCACATGCCTGGGTTGCAGGTTCAGTTCCCATTCGGGTGCTTATGGAAGGCAGCCAATCCATGTTTCTCTCCTTCTCTGTCCCTTCCCCTCTCTCTAAAATAAAAAAATAAAATTAAAAAAAGAATGTTTGAATGTTCAAGTGTTTGAGAGTTAAATCACTTAGAAATCAGATCAGTCCTCTTTTAATTGAAGTTTCAGTTGGTGTCTATTCTACTGGTACCCACTCTGTTGGTGTGGAAACCCTGCTTCCACAGCCCAGAGTGGTCAAGTGAGCTGAGCTGCACAACATATTTCATACACTCATGGTCCTAAAGAAAATCCACACATTTTGTTATTTGCTCACCTAGAGATTTGACACAGGGGATAGTTTTGAAAACGATCGTTTAGAATTCACAGCTCATAGTGACTAAGTGGGATTAAAAGGTCCCACTTAGGACTTAGTCCCGACCTGAGGCTTAGAAGGCTTCCCAAAAATATTTGTTGAATGCATGATGGAGTGAATTTAACTTTCACTAAGATTGAGGCATTTATGGTCCTTCCTTTTCTTACTTTGTCTTCCCACTTTGATTTGATTTGATTTATTTATTTATTTATTTATTTATTTATTTATGCCAGAGGGGAAGGGAGGGAGAAAGGGAGGGAAAGGAACATCAATGTATGGTTGCGTCTTATATGCCCCCTATGGGGAACTTGGCCTGCAACCCAGGCATGTGCCCTGACTGGGAACTGAACAAACGACCTTTGGTTAGTAGGCCGGTGCTCAATACACTGAGCCATATGAGCCAGGGCCCACTTTGATTTTTGCAATTGTCCATTAGTATTTCTTACATTTCCACTGAATGTGGAGAAGGCTGTAGACGAAAGAGTAATAACATCGAATTAGAGAATGCACAGAAAAAGAAGTTAGTGCCTAGTGAAAAAGAGCTCTCAATCCATTCCTGGTTTAGTGAGACTTGAATAACTCTCTCCCTAACTTATGAGTGCCTGAATCTGGGGGTTCTGTTTCCTGTAGCAAAGTCGCAGAAAGGTCCAGCTTCTAACTTTTGGAATTCCATTAACTGAGATGATGGTTTCCCATCCCACATATCACATCCTGCATAGTGTGTCCTCTGCTGTTGCCGGAGTCCCTCTTTGTCCTAAGCTCCAACAGCAGTCACTTTGTCGGACAAAAGCATTTCCCCACCATGCTGGTGATGATACTGCCCTCAGTCACCAAATCACATTATTACATTTAGAAATCTTTGACTGACACAGGTAAAATTTTAAAATGTGGGGAAACATTTTTTCATGGGGTGTAAAAAAGGTAGAGTTAGTGGAAACTTTCCGTGAAATGCTAAAATATTTATAATTTGCTACAATTGCATAATAAAAGGAAATGGATGAGAAAGACAATCACAACATTTAGACTTGTGATACACTTATTTCACTTTCAGTGGTTTTTATTTTTATTTTTTAAAGATTTTATTTATTTATTTTTTAGAGAGAGGGGAAGGGAGGGAGAAAGAGAGGGAGAGACACATCAATGTGTGGTTGCCCTGCACATGCTCCCAAATGGGGACCTGGCCCGCAACCCAGGCATGTGCCCTGATTCAGAATTGAACTGCTGACCCTTTGGTTTGCAGGTCCATGCTCAATCCACTGAACTACACCAGCCTGGGCTCAGTGGTTTTTAAAGGAATTATTTTAACATTTTAATTATAGTCATAGAATTAAAATATTTTACTGTCAATATTTATCTAAAGCATCATTTCCATTAAGAGTTGTGATAAAAAGATTTACTAATTCTCCAGTTATGGTTTTATGACAGTCACTGACCTGCTTTAATCTTCTGGTAAATCAACAAGGAAATATGATTCATTTTATGAAGTTAGCCTTGTAGTAAATTTACAAATACTAAGCTGTATTTAAATGTGAGCTCTGCATGTGCGTATCTTATGAGAAAGTTATTATACCTTTATTGATAAGGTTAATACATTAGATTATAAGTATTTAGTTCAAAAAAAATTTTATAGTATTTTTTCGTTACCATTTATCCTTATACCCTCTGCTACCTCCACCAAGTATTTTGATTTAATGCTAGTAATTTTTGTTTCTGATTTAAATTTCAAATTGATACTCTTTGTTAATATGGTCTCATCCACATTAACATAGTGAATTTCAGAATCATTGAAGGCTGGGAGTTGAGAAAAGACAACTACTCATTTGCAGCAATGAAGGTATGTACAGAGCATTTTTCTAAGCACAAATATGAACAGAAAATGAGACTCTGACAAGGAATGCACAAACAACATGTCAAGTCCAAAGTCAAAATTCCAGTGAGGGAGGAGATGAGGCTGTGTTCCCTGTTGCTGCGATGGCAGCCGGAAAATCTATTGCTCCTTCTCTTTGAAGCCGAGTTGGCCATTTCCCTTCTGCTGATGGAAGTGACATGGAGAAAGATCTGGTTCCAGAGGGAGAGCCCTGAGATGCGTGATGTGTGAATGGTCCCCGCTCAGGTCAGGCTCCCAAGCCCACGTGACTACCTTGCTCTCTGATGACTGATGATTATTATTTTATCTTTTGAAATAGACACTACTGACTGTATATATAGAGGGCTTGCTCACTGCAAAAAACACTTGCATGTTTGTTCTGTGTAAATTCTTACCTGAGTTCATGGTTTTAAAAAGGAATCGATAAGTTGCTTTTGTTCTTGATTTACGGTGTAGTTCATAAACTATGCATTTTGGAGTCGAGATGGATTTTAGAGGTTTATTTTCTTCAAACTCTTCCTCAAATCCAGAATCCCATTTTTAATGTTGTGTGGGTGATCATCTTATTTTACCACAGATAGATGAATTTATGGATGATGTTACGTAATTGTTCTAGCAATATCAATGATTATAGTTTTCTAGGAAAAGATGGTCATTTATTAAGGATCATATTGTCTCAAAGTGATCCTTAATGTCAGAGTTCAATTCTAGAAAGAGCAAGAGGACTAGGGCTCAGTCTGTGTTTTTTTCATTGTTGTTAGAACAAAAGCCATCTCAGAATGCAGTGAGTCACCAAGAAGGCAGAAAACTAAATCCTACCCACTGGACTGGACTGGAGTTGTTCACATCACTTTGACCTTGGGTCAGTTCCAGCCTGAGTGACTGGTGGATAGAGGAGAGACAAGTAGGCCTGTACCTGGAACCACTCTTAGTGAAATTCCTGCTGACTCTGACAGGTACCCAGCACCGGTTTTCTCCAAATCTAGGCCTTCATATCTAGAGTCTGAATCCATCTTCCTATGTTTGGAGTAGAACTATCCTGCTCTCTAGGCATAGAAAGGGCTACTATGATTGTATTAGTGTTCTCCAGAGAAACAGAACCAGCAGACTGTGTGTGGCATGTATCTGTTTGTACGTATGCATATATGTATGTATGTACATACAGATAGATATTTATTATAAGGAATTGGATCACATGAGGCTGTCCAGTTGAGTATGTGGAATGTGCCGCTGGGTTAGAGACCAAAGAAAGCCAATGTTCTACTTTGAATCTGAAGAACCAGGAAGAACTGATGTTGCAGATGAAGTCCAAAGACAGTCCACTGGAGAATTCTCTCTCCCTTTGGGGAGGCATTTTTTGTTGTTGCTGTTTCTCTATTCAGGTTTTCAGCTAATTGGATGAAGCCCAGCTGCATGATAGAGGGCAACCTGCTTTAAGTCCACTGATTTAAATGTTAATGTCATCTAAAACATTCTCAACAGAAACACTCAGAATGTTTGACCAAATATCTGGGCACCTTGTGGTCTAGCCAAGTTGACTATATGATTAACCATCCCGGTGATCTTGGTAGTTAAGTGGATTCCATCAGGCAGAATAAAATGAAAAACGGATTTAATATCAATGAGAGGATGCTGATCCCCAAATCAAAATCCCAGAATGTTTGTTTAAGGAACAATGAAGATGATTCATTTCAGCCATTTATTTTTCAAATGAGGAAACCAAAAAAAGGCCCAGTATGAATCACCTAAGATCCCACATACATTCATTAAGTAAATAAATTAATTAATTAATCAAATATTGATTGAGCTTTTTTGCATATGCCAGGGGCTGTGCTCAGCACTGGCCACTCAGTGGTGACTAAGACAGACAAGGTCCCTGTCTTTACAAAACTTTCTTTAGAGGGGACTCAACTGAGACATGAGGATCCCTAAGAGTTAGTCAGGGGGCAGGGAGCAGGGATAGGGTGCATAGGGATCTAAGCACGGGCAGGTGCTAAGGTGGGGAGGAGTTGAGTGACTCTGAAGAGCAGAGAGAAGTTCAGGATAAATGGAAAGAGGCAGAAAAAGACTCAAAGAGGCTCTTTATATTTCACCTTCCCCTAAAGATGAAATTCCCTGCCCCTTCCCCCGCCCCAAGCCATTTCTTTTTTAAACTACTTAGCAATCTTTAAGCAATCAGTCTTCAGCCCAAGGAGAGCAGGTATCATTATTGCTATTTAGTGACTAGAGGAATTAAAAGCATTGAGCACTTTGATGCCTTGCCCAAGGCCACTGAAAAATTAAGATTAGAGAATTAGAATTAAACGTCAACAGGGAAGGCTTGACTTCTCTGAGACAATCATGGGAAAGGACATTATTTATTCTGGAAATTTAAATAGTCATCTTGGAACCTTCAGTAAAATCAGAGTGCAAAAATAGGCCTTTATCCCATTCCCCAGCCAAACAATAATTTAACAGTCATTAAGATAATGATTGTCAAATGATTTGTGTGCTGATCGGGCAAGGCGTTCCCAGGGCTGAGTTCCCATGTCGCCCTCCTCGGCTCCCTCTCTGCGATTTACCTAGGGCCATACATACCATTACTGCACTGTCTCCAGCCAGCAGCTCTGACTGCCCAGGACCAGCCTCCCAGTGCGAGGTGGCTGTGAACGGGCTGGCAGGGACCTGGGGGAGCTACCTCATTGAAAAGTGTTGGTTGGGAGTTCCCATTAAACAACTGCCCCCTTCCCTGCCTATTTCTCTGATTTACATTTACCAGTGGTTTTTCTGAACGTACTGAAAACATTGAACTTTTATCCTTCTTTAATTTTTAATAGTCTTATGATTGTCACTTAATTAAGTTTTAATATGTCTATTGAAAAAAGAGAAACCAACACTCACGGTTAAGCTGTTCTGTTTTCATTATGTCTGACAAGCCAGAGAAATGAAGAAACAAGGGAAAATGTTTATGTCTTCTGGAAGATGTATGGCATGTAATGGGCTTGGACTTTGCTCGTCCTGGGAAAAGGGATAATTCTTCAAAACCACAAGATGTTCAGATGACATTCAAATGTGCCTGTTGCAGCTAATGTTTTATGTCTGTGAATACTCTGAGTCACTTTTCAGTTTTTCGCCAATTCATTTTCAAATGCAGAGGGAATCTCTGCCCACTCTGGCTGGTGGAGAGTGAAAAGAGGGTGGGCCTTGGAGGAGGAGAAGCCTTGTTTCAAGTGCTGGTGTGAGAGCCTCCTGGCCATATGATTGTTTGTGTCACTTAACCTCTGATCTCAGTTTCTCTGTAATTAAATGGGGACAATATTTTCCTCACTGGGGTTTTCTTGTGATTAAATGTAACATGAAAGCCCCCGCCACTACCCTAGCGATCTTGCCAATCCTGTAACACTTGCCCTGGAAGCTTGCCACTCAAGTCTCAAGCCTGAGTGAGGATAGCTAAAATTTCAAGAAATGTGGTGAATTGTTCACTCATTATAACTATATTTAAACTCCACATTTGTTTTTTTAGGACTGGGAAAAGTACACCAGAATTATTAAACAAGGCATCTATGTCATCATTTCAGCATTGAACACAAGTGTTTTGAAATGATTTCATCTTTCATATTACAGGCAATTTGGAGAGTAGCAAATGGGTCCCAATTAAAGACAATTGAAATAGAAAATCATTTATTTAACAATTCTTTTTAGGTTAAGAGTCAAGTACAGTGAGTTCTCATTTATTTGTACCCAAACCACATTCAGAACTGGATCCACTTTTCTGTTAACTTCTATTATCTGTACTGATATTCTCATCCATAAACCCTTGTCTCAATCGCTCTCTTTCCAAACAAAACTATTTCAAAATCTGCAGGGTTGTCCTTATTGAAGCCAGACAGAAATGATTTCCAATGTGAAGTAGATGGCTATTGATACATATAAGAGAAGAATTAATATGCAATGGTAACGAAAAGAGAGTATTTCCCTTTATGTTTCAGAGCTGTGTGGTTTTCAGCATGTACTCAGATATTATTTGATTGCTCCTTACATGACCTTGTGAGGTCCTTCCATGGTTTAAAGAACATGTAAAGGGCAAAAGGCACCAAGCTCTTTGTCCTGAGGCTGGTGTAATATTGATGCTCAAGCCAGGCAAGGTAACATAAGAGAAGACAATTATAGTCTCCTTTCACTTATGAACATAGAATCAAAGGTCCTAAATGATGGTTTTATTTTTTTTAAACTTTCTTATTGAGGCATAACTTAGAGTGAAGTGAACAATATTAAGTACACAGCTGGGCAAATGTTTACATCTGTTTACATCCATGTAACCCCAGATCAAGATAAGAACAAGTTGTAGAACACAACATGTTTTCTTGTACCATCTCCCAGTTAATACAAATGGAACCATACTGTGTGTGTGTGTGTGTGTGTGTGTGTGTGTGTGTGTGTGTGTTGAGTTTGGCTTATTTCACTCAATGTTTCTTCTATGAGATTCATTCATGTTCTTGCACGTGTAGTAGTTTCTTTTATTGCTGCTCTTGTTAACTTGTGTAATGATATCACTACTTTTATAAACATTTGGGTTATTTTCAGTTTGTGCTCTTATAAACAAAGCAAACAAATATTCTTGCACATATGTTTTACAATTATATATAGTTGCTCCACATCCTCACCTCACATTACCATGGCATTTTCAGTCCTTTTGCTTTTAATCATTATGGTGGAGTTATGCATCTTATTATGATTTTTATCTTCATTTCCTAATGATTAATGGTAACCAATAAAGTTAAACATTGATAATATGCTCATTAGCCATTTGGATATTTTTTAATTAAGTGCTTGTTTAAATCTTTACACATTTTAAAAATGGAGCTTTCCAATGATTAAAATAAAATTTAAAAATTACCACAAAAAAATAAAAAATGGAGTTTTCTTATTGATTTGTAGGAGTATTTCTTTTTTTTTTTTTAAGATTTTACTTATTTACTTTTAGAGGTGGGGAAGGGAGGGAGACAGAGAGGAAGAGAAACATCAGTGTGTGGTTGCCTCTTGCGCACTCCCCACCGGGGACCTGGCCCACAACACAGGCATGTATCCTGACTGGGAATCGAACTGGTGACCCTTTGGTTCACAGGCCTGCACTCAATCCACTGAGCTATACTAGTCAGGGCTATAGGAATATCTCTGAAAAAGTATATTTAGGATACTTATCCTTTGCCAGATATAGGTAGTGGGAATATATTTTCCTGTCTGTGATTTGCCTTTTTATTCTGTTAATGGTGTCTTTTGATGAATAGATGCTTAATTCTAATGAAGTATAATGTATCAATCTTTTTTTATAATTAGTGCTTGGTTCTTGTCAAAAAATATTTGTTTACTCTAGAGTTACTCTTGTGTTATCTTTTAACATTTTTATTGTTTTTTTTTAAAGAATACAAACCTGGAGGAAGCTATTTTTTTAAAGATTTTATTTATTTATTTTTAGAGAGGGAAGGGAGGGAGAAAGAGAGAGAGAAACATCAATGTGTGGTTGCTGGGGGCCATGGCCTGCAACCCAGGCATGTGCCCTGACTGGGAATCGAACCTGCGATGCTTTGGTTCACAGCCTGTGCTCAATCCACTGAGCTATGCCAGCCAGGAACATTTTTATTGTTTTAATTTTCAAATTTAAGCTCTGTGATACATCTTAATTTTTTTGCATGTTTGAGGCAGAGGGTAAAGTTAACTTTTTTCAAGTGGATAGCCAACTGACCCAGCACCGTTTATTGACAGGACTATTCTTTCCCTACTGAAATCCAATGATGCATTTTTTTGTACATTTTATTTGTTTCATGAATCACTTTGTTCATCCTTGTACCAATATCCCACTTTTTAAATTGCTGCTGTTTCATAACAAGTCATGACGCATGATAATGTAAGTCCTCCAACTTCTTGAAGATTGCTTTGGCTATTTTAAGTTCTTGATGTTTTCACATACATTTTAGAGTCTTCTTGTAATTTCTTTAAAAAAAACCCTCCTGGGATTTTGATTGAGATTGCATTGCATCTGTACATCAATGTTGGGAGAATTGACATCTTAACAAGACATCTTCAATCCTTGACCATGGGATATATTTTCCTAAATAAAATATCATTTTATATAGATAATAAAATTATTATTATCCACCTCAAAAATATTTAAGTATAATTTATTATCGAGACTATCAAACATACACAAACACAGATGAATATCCCTATACCCAATCCTCTGATTTTGTTGTATTTGCTTCATCTAAGCCTTTGCTCTATAATTTTGAATAAAGTAAACAAGAGCACAGAAAGTGGAATTTCCTTTTACCCCAATCCCATTTCTATTCCTATTCTTTCCTCCTTTCCTGACCATAAACAGCTAATATCATGAGTTCAGTGCAGATCCTTTCAGTATGTTTCAAAAATAGTTTTAAATATACTTATACTTCTTTAGAAAGAATCCATAGAAATACTCTCTAATAGAAATACAATGCAAATCTCATATGTAATTTAAAATTTTCTAGTAGCCACATTTAAAAAGCAAAGACTACTCATGCACTACAGTACAACAACATGTTACATGAAAATAAAGTGAAATTTAGTATCATGAAAGCTTTTATGTTGTATGTAATGAAAAATACATTTTACATGTTTCAGTTGCAAAATTTAAGTTAATTAAAATAAATAAAATTAAAATTTAGTTTTTTAGTCATAATAGTCACATTTTAAATGCTCAATATGAGTGGGTGTTTTAACGGGCACATTGGACAGCACGACTCTCTAGGCATCATGGTTTCCTTTTCAAGCTTGCATAAATGGGGCACCACATTTATCTTCTTGCAATTTACATTTTGCACTTAACATTAGGTTTTGAGATGTAGTCACATAGATATTAATACACCTTGTCTTAAGAGCATCTACTCTGACACTTTGCTAAGATAGGTATTATGCCTATTTTTCAGCCAAGGAAATAAATAGGCTTCAAGAAATTCATTAAGGGCCCATGCTTAAGGCTGTCTGACTCCAAAGCCAGCCTTTACCATTTGGAGATAGTAGGGACTCCAGAAACACATGGAGAGTGAGTAAATATTGCAAGCACCTGGTGGCTGGTTTACTCCCCATTTCAACTGTAGTAAACTGTGGAAAGAGTAGAACTAAACCTGAGACATTTCTCTTGGTCAGTCTGACTCTACGGCTAAGATTTGGCTGTTCTTGGCTGCTGGAAGTTTCCTTCAGGCAGCAGCATTCTCCTGCTTGGTCCATGTTTTATTTTTTTCACTTTTCTTTTCGGGGAATGTTCCCAGAAGTGGCACTTGAACTGGGTTGAGTAGTGGTTATCCAGGTAGACAAGGGCCTAGTGGTGTTCTGGACAAAGGAACAGGATGTGCCGAGACTGGAAAGATGGCTGGGCCTTGGGTTCAGAGTTGCGCTGGGGAAGACAGTAAATGAGGCTTCAAAGGTTAGGGTATGAAGCCCTTTAACAAAACCAATCTATCTACCTGGTCGCAGAAGTCAGCACCTGACTGTGTAGGCTGTGCCCTGCACCTAGAGCAGCTGGCCAGTGAAGGCTAAACTCTTACTGGCCTGGCCGTGGGCTCCAGCCTATGGTGACTTTAGGCCAGAGAAATAGACTTTTCTATTTGATCTACCTGGAGTGGTGCTTCCTCTAATTCATCTTCTAAGAAGAGTTTTCTTTTTATGATTCATCCTCCAGAAGGGGACACTTCTTCTGACTTTGCATGGAGACTCATTTAGGCAGACTGCTGCACTGTCTCGTATTATTTCAAAATTCCTGTTCTCTTCTAACCAAACAATTTCCAGAACCCAAGTACCACATTTTTTTCCCTAGAAAGGAAGTATTTGTCATTTTACCCACCTGACCATTCCTTTTTTTTTTCTCCTCCCCCTCAAAGTATTTGTTCAAAAAAATTAGAGAAAACAGGAGAAGGAAACGTGAGTTGGCTGCCATGGTGCGTCCTCTTCTCTCCAATGGGGATAATGCTAGTACTTCATGGGGCTCAGGAGGCTTAAATGCAGCAATTCATGCCGAGATACTTGGAATGGTATCTGACAAATGAGATGTGCTCAGGAAGCATTAGCTGCCTTCCTACCCTTCCTCCTTCTCCTCCTCCCTGTTTTCATCCTCTGCCCCTTCTCCTCCTTCTGTATGACCAAATGCCTATTTGGATCAATATGCTCTCTCCCTCTTGCCTACTGATTGCCTCCTGCTCAAATCACCATGAAATAAATTGGATAGTTCTTATCACATTTACATAATATTAAATATCTTTTAAGGTATGAGCACTTAGAGAATTAATAGCATTCTCTTTTCTCATATGAGTTTAATGCAATCACAAAAGCCCATTGACTATTCTATCCATTTAGGTGATTTTCATCAACATTACCATGGGTTGGCCTTGATCTTTGAACTCTGTTTTCATAATAAAGTATGCAAACACTTGTAGGCTCATGAAACTGCCATGAAGTCTTTAACATTAAAGTCTTAAAATGAGTCAATAATGTCTGATAATAAAAATTTTAAGTGAATAAGCCAGCTTTTACAAATCAATCAAAAATAAATATAATTTCTATGAAGGTATTTCAGTTTATTTTATTATACCCAGTTTTCAAAAAAAGAAATGCATCTCCAAATACCAATTTCCAGTTTTCTGCTTATAGAGGAGAGCTGAAAAATGGATAATTCAAAGTAACATGTATTTTGAAAATGTTTTTGCAAGATGCCTTAGAATGTATCACATACTTGCTTTTCTTGCCAGTGGACATGTTCATTTCTTTATGCTCTTTGAACGAGAGCAACATAAAAATTATTGTGCATTTCCTAAGTAGAGTTGCAAGGTGAGGGATTCCAAATTCACTAATATAAATTCCCAACTTGGCTCTGTAATGTGATAATTAAATATTGAATGTGAGTATTGTTATGTAACCATTATGAACAGGTAGAATAAAAGTTTACACTTATAAAGTATCCATTTTCTACAAAGGGTTATAAGATTCATTTTAGTGGCAGTGGGTATTTTTTTGGGGGGGTTAATTATAAAATAAATCCTGTTATTACTGGCTTATTCCTTTTCTTATACAATTTTTCTCCTATTACAATTCTGAGGAAGAAATACAATTTTATTTTCTTTGATTAATTTTATTCCTGTATGGCTATTCAATATCTAAAGGCTTACTAAGACTAATGATTGCAACAAATGGAATATCTGACACTTTATATAAAAAGTTTTGGCAATTCTTACTCAGGTATATCATCAAAAAGGTTGTCATATACTCTTAATTTTGTCTGGGGAGAAAAGATAAATTACTTCCTTTTAGGACTTTTGTAAACAAATACTGAGTTTTACATATTTTAGTTCAGAAATATATAATTTCTTCTAGTTTTTTTCCTGAAGAAATTTGATTTCACATAAATGCTACATTTTGTATCTCTTATTTATTAAGAATAGGGAAGAGAGCAGATACTATTCCTATCTTCTCAAAAAAATTGATTTTGCTAAATTTCTAACAATTTTGCCCAATGAGAGCTTCTGGAGTACAACTTGGAGCTATTTTAGGTATAAATTTATCATTCTTAAGTAATAATTGATAACTCTTATAGTCAGTTTAACTAGAGAATGCTGGTACTCATAGACTGGCCACGGCAGTAACCAAATGTCACTTATAAGAAGAATAAATATAATTATATCATTCTACTTTGGTTACCTCTCCCACCCTGATCTGTAAGTCAATATCTAAAAAAGAAAAAAACAGAGGAAAGAGAGAAGGAGAGAAAGAGAGAGACAAGGAATATAAATAAATATTATGGAGGAACCATCCATTATCTTCAATAGTTCATGGTCTAGAAAAATTAACAGATTAGACAAACATAAATTGACTCTGTATTATTGAAAACTTAATTACCCTGCAAGTTTTATAGTATTTTGGTTAAGGCACAGGTGATGGACTCAGACAGTCCAGGTTCAAAACTTCATTTTGCCATGTACCAGCTACAGGGACTTGGACAACCATGTAGCCTCTCTAAACACCAGTTTTCTCATCTGTTAAATAGGGATAATAGTACACATGTTTTGAGTGTGTGAGTGTGTGTGCGCGTGCGTGAGGATAAAATGAGCTAATCTTCATGCAAAGTGCTCATAATACATTATGTGCTCAGTTAGTGAGCATTAGCTCATGGATGACAGAGTCCTTCACTGATAAAGGGACTGAAGGCAGAGCAGTGGCCCCAATTAAGTGGCATCAAATAGGAATATCCTGTAGGAGGGGGAATTTGACCTCATTTTTGAAGTGCCAATTAATACGTGCAGATGAGGAAGGAGAGAGGAATATTTCAGGCACAGAAACTGACAAGCAAGTGAAAACAAACATGTTTTTTGATATAAAATAAATCATTTAGAGTTTGAAAATAGATTCGCTTGGCCAGATGTGGATTTGCATAAGGAATTATAAAGGATGGGGATTATTTGATAAATGGTCAGATAAATGTGACCTCAGATTTTAAAAAAGCTATTTGGAAGTAGGATTTTTTTTGTGTTTTTTAAAAAGAATGAGATTATAAGGCTCATATTTGTAAAATGATTCCAGCAGCAGTTTCTGGGTTGGATGGGAAGACAATGGAGTCTGTGGAGGGTGTTGCTAGTCTAGGTACTGTGTACTTGGTTCTGGAAGTATCTATGGAATTAAAAAGAGAGCAAATAGTTCCCAGGGGCAGTTTGGATATGGCACAGCTTGGTAATACACTTGGTAACATACTCCGGGCAGGAACTGACTGTAGTTGATAATACCTTCAGTTATTACTTTTATCTGTTTGCTTGTTATGTAAATAGAACCTCCCATCCCCCTCCATATCATCCATATTAGAAATGGAGGAGGAGATGATCTTTGCCTAAGAACTTAATCGGTGCTTCTGCAAGGGTAGGTAACATCAGAGTTCTGGATTTTGGTTACCCAAGAGAACTCAGGTTTTGAGGAACTGTAGGGAGATAAATTGCAAAAAAGTGGGAGGTGTGTGTGTGTGTGTGTAAATTATATCTATTTTTTTCCTCCTGATTGGGCTGGCAAAGGAAGAAAGGTGTGAGATGGATAGAGGAGCCTTAGAAGATAGCCAAAAACTTTTACAAGTGGAGGTTTCTAATATTAAATGAGTTTTTGTGTGATGTATTCTTTTTCAGTATTCTAAGACATTTAGGCACAGATGCCATGTTGTGATGAGTGCTTTTGTGTGTGTGTGTGTATAAATTACGGAAAGGGACTGGATTGATGTAGGATGGAAAATAACTTCGGACTGGGAAGATACAAGGATCCATTACCTGCATGAACTCAGCAGAGGAGGGAGCTGAACGCTGGAGCTGTTCGTGACAATAGGGATTTGCAGAAATCCCAGGGAGGACTTGGACTTCCCACATGGCACTGGGTGTGGGTTTGAGCTCTTCTTATCGTGATCTTAAAAGATAGGGTGACTGGCTGAATTTTTTTATAGGGATAAACGTGACTTGACATATTTATTTTGGTAGGGATAAAAAGGTGACTAAATATGTCTACTTCTTTTAGTATTACATGCCTAAAGAGCCACTTCCTCAAGGCCTACGCTGCCTCAAGGACTTCTGGACGCTGCTGCCCAGATAGGAGGCTCAGAGGGGTTAATTTGCCTGCTAGGCTGGTTTGGCTTCTCTCAGCCTTTTCAAGGATGCTGAAACGTCACACTATGGGTGCCTGTCTCTTTCTGATTTACCCACAGGACTGAAAGCCCCTCCCCACACGTGTCAATAAAGGTGACAGCTAGAGATGATGTTTCTGTGGCAAAGTAACATTTTAAATTTTTAAGTGTTTAATGTGAACTCCCAGAAACACTGGGAAGAAAATTTGAGGAACTAGATTTTTTTTAGACAAATGTTTTGAAGAATCTGTTTGCTGTCATCTCTTGGTCTTTGTCTCATTCCTGTCTAATTTTGTGGTTCAAATACTATTTTTAAATGAAATGTCACAGAGCATGAAGGAAATAAATATGTCATCTGACTTTTTTGCTTTTTATTATTTTTAGTACTTACTTAAATGATTATCCTGCTTTTTAGCAGACTATTTTGCTAATGAAATAAGTGGGAATGTGGGTGGGAATTAACTGTAAAGAAAGTAGTGAGAATCATGGGGCCGGGGACAGGGACCAGAGCAGATTACTTGGGTTAGAATCTGTTCTTCTACTTCCTAACCTGGTAACCTCAAAGAAGTTATTTCAGCTCTCCGATTCTCAGTTAAACTCATCTGTAAAATGGGGTTAATAACAGTTTCTACTTCTTGGTGCTGTTAATTCATGCAAAGCTCCTAGAACATTACTGGGTACCTAGTGAGTGCTCAATTAACTATTTATTTTTATTATTATTATAACACATTCATTATTTATCAGGAAAATCAGTCCACTGGAAAAACCAATCTCATTATTTCATTGATTTCACCTTGTTTTTGATTCAGAGTGATACTTTCTCATTCAATTATATACCATAGTCAAGACATTTGGTTTCCTATGACTTTTGGCTGTTTTCACATAGTCATATTTAAATGCACAATAATTTGCTATAATTGTGGATATTGTAAGAATGTTCCATTGAGCTTGAAGACAGCACCCCAAAAAGAATCCTTCTAACATTTGTAGCATGATTAGAATAAATGTGAGGTCTCCCCAGGTGCCTACTTTGAAGGGGATAACATTCATTTGAAAATGCAAGTTCTTTTTTTTTATTGTTGTTCTTTTACAGTTGTTCCAATTTTCCCGTTGTTCTCCCCTGTCCTTCCCCTTTCCCCAGCAGTCAATACCCACCCTGTTGTCTATGTTCATGGGTCATTTATACTTGTTCTTTAACTAGGCCTTTCTGCTTCATCCCTCTTTTACCCCCCTCTTCCCTCCCCTCTGGTCCTTGTCAGTTTGTTCTTTATTTCCAAGCCTCTGGTTCTATTTTGCTCATTTGTTTGTTTTGTTCATTAGGTTCCACTTATAGGTGAGATCATATGGTATTTGTCTTTCCCCACCTAGCTTATTTCACTGAGCATAATGCACTCCAGTTCCATCCAAGCTGTTGCGAAGGGTTCATTCATAATATTGTTGTAGGGAAAATAATGCTCCTGGTCCCCACTGCCTCTAGATGTTCTGTTACAAGGTCTCGAGATGAAAAGGTTTTCCTGGGTTACGCATGTGGGCCCAAGGGTTCTCACAGGTGAATGATGGAAGCAAGAGAGTGAGTGATGCACTATGGGAACACCTTATCCATCTGCTGCTGGCCTTGTGGATGGAAGGGGGCAGGAGCCAAAACTGTGGGCAGCCTCTAGAAACTGGAAAACGTAAAGAAACATTCTCTTCCATGCAGGGGTGTCTAACCTTTTGGCATCTCTGGGCCATACTGGAAGAAGAGCTGTCTTGGGCTCCACATTAAATACATCGTGACACATAATCACAGAAAAATCTCATAATGCTTTAAGTAAATTTGTAATTTTGTGTTGGACCACATTCATAGCCATCATGATCTGCTGGGGTCCGCGGGCCACAGGTAGGACACCTCTGGTCAGACGGCCCTGGTAGAGCCTTCAAAAGGAACGCAGACCTGCAGTCCCCCTTGATTTTAGCTCAGTGAGAGTCATTTCGGACTCTGACCTCCAGAACTGCGTGATAAACTTTTGTTGCTTTTAAGCCCCCACATTTATGGTAATTTATTATAGCAGCAATAAGGAACAAATATAGTACTGTACTTTGCCATGTCTCATGCCATGGGTTAAGTTTAAAATGATAGCCTTTTTGTTTGTCTTTAGTATTTCAGAATACTTAGAAACAGGATAAAGATCGCTTTCAGAAAGGAGAGAAAAGAGGACACCAAAATAATATCACCCGAGGTGTAGTTGTTAGTAAGAAACGTTCTCTGCTATTTAAGTGGAAAGGTTATCTTCCTTTCTGTTTTACTAGGCAGGGATTACTCCCAGTTTGAGCACATGTTGGAGCTCGGAATGAGAATGGAGGATAAATAAGGGTCTTGTGCTGTGGAAAGAGCAAATCACCGTAGAGAATTTTACCTTGGGCAGAATGGCTTGTGTTTGTGGAAATTTTGAAAAGATTAAACTGATGAAGCTTCTATTTATAGACTTATTCTGATTGTTTCTGTTTTCCCCAGGCAATTGGAGGTAAATACATATGCTATTCATTGACGAACCTGTTTTTTTTTTCCCGGTGGAAATATAAATGATAGAGTAGCTGCAACTTTTAGGTGTATTAGAGCTACAAAATAAAAAAGGGAAGATTAAAAAAAAACAATAGTGTATATTGGCATGAGGTGAGGATGATTATTTACCAACATAATTTTGTGGAGGGGGGTCATAGAATTTACAGGACATGAAACAGTAAAGTTTAAAGGTGAAAGGAAGATTTACTAAATGGATCACAGGGAAGTATTCAAACCAGAGAATCTCAACAGAACTAGTACAGACAGAGAGGCAAAGAAAATAATAGGCCAAGTGAGCTAATGCTAACTGAAGGCAAAGAGAGAATCAGCAGAGTCATTTACAACTTTATCAGGGAAAAAGAAATACAAGAGAGAGAATGGCTCATCAATAAATGAGGCGGGAGGAGAAATCAATGTTAGTTGTAAAATGTCTGAGTTATTGAACTGCTGTTTTCAAGTCCTTCTTTAATGAAGAAATGAGGGTCTGGATAATTAGGAAGTAATTAAGGTTGCACTGACTTTGAGGCACTATTGATAATAAATAAGTAAATAATTACCAATTGCATTAATAATAAAATGTGTGTGTGTAGAAAGAATGCATTCTATAATAAATTTCCATGATCTAATGGTAATTATTATACCAGTTTCAAAGTTAGCAATGGATTGAGGTAGGGTAGGGGAAAACCACCTCCAGACATGCACAATGAATTAATGCAATGCTTTGACCAGAGGAAACAGACAAAGGAATAAGTTCTTTGGGCTGAAATATAGAGGATTTGGTATGAGTTTATTTAAACAACAACAATACACACACACAAACAACATTTAGTAAAACAATTTAAAGCCTGGACCACCAGGTTTGGAATCAGAAACTGTACAAACTAGTTTTTAGTTGCTCATTGTCTAGAGAACCCGGATCACCCAGGTAACTGACTACACAGTTTTTACCAATGCTAGATACCTGGTAGTTCAACACCTCCAGAACTAAACAGTTACGGAAAATTGCAAACTCTCCAGTTGGTGCTACATAATGTGGACTTAGGTATGAACTCGGTATAGTATGGATTGGACCAATACATCTTGTATACCTTTTATTAATTAATGAATTAATGTAAGAATGGACTATTTCTTGGTAATTCAGAGGTGATGTAGAATGGGTAGAGAACAAAAGATTTAAAGTCAGAAAGATCTAATTTAGTATCTTGCCTCAACCCCATGGAATGAGTCCATGGGCAAGTTCTTTAATGTTTTTGAGGGACAGTAATCATACTTACCTCATGGTTTTATAAAGATTAAGTGAAGCAGCTGATATACAGCTCTTGGCATAAAGTGGATACTTGACAAATAAAACTTATCATCATAATATGGGAGATGTGAGTGAAACATACGATATAAATGCTTGCTTGGAAGCTGGAGAACCCAAAATCTATTTTTGCTCTAATCTTGAATAACACCAAACTTGGCATGTTGCTAGTTGATAAATGATAGCTATTAATGTATATTTATTATTTAGCCCTGTTACCTTGAAAAAATTAGAGTTTCACTTGACCTCAATTTCCACATAAATTAGGATTAACCTATATTTTTTCAAGCATCTGCTGTGTTCTCATTATTGGAACACAAGGCTCCTGAAGGAACTTCAGAGTTTGGTTGAGGAGGTAAAACTAACAGACAGGAAACACCTGGAGGCAAAAGTTCACCTAAATTCTCATAAGTGTATCAGGAGTTCCAAGAACAGAGTGGGTAGGCCATTGTAGCAACAGAAAGCATGACGAGGAAAATAATGGTACCTGCTCTGGGCCTTGGAGCTTACTTACGGTTTGGATGGACGAGGAGAGAGTGGAGAGGCTGAAATGGTCTTTGGGCTGGGGGCCCGCCTGAACCAGAGTGTGAAGGTAGCAGTGAACACCTTGTGGCTGCATTTCTAGAGCATGTCCATATAATGTGGTGTAAGGCCTGAGGGTTGTTTGAAATTAGTGCCATGGCCTTTGTATAAGAGGTGAGTGGGTGTTCACCAGAAGGGAGTATTAAGGTTGGAGACATAACTGAAGGACAAAGCAGAAGGTTGCTGTCACTTGTAATAACTGTCTTTTTAAGGGGTCATGTCTTTAGATGAAATGAGATACTAGAATCCCTAAAAATGCTTTTCTTCCTGTGGGGCCCTGCAACCATCCAGAGCATTTCACTGTTTGTTTGTCCCACTAGCCAAAGAATCTTCTGAGGTGGGACCTAAGTTTTGTTCATCTCTACTTATGAGCACTGAACACAGAGCCTGACACAATAATAGCAAACATAAAATACTTGTGGGATGAATGAAAGCTGCTGTAGGTTGTATCATGAAGTGACAGTTATGGTAATATTTGTCTCTCGATTACAATTATTTTAGTTACACATCTGATCTACTTCTAAAAGGTGGCTTGCACACTGAAATAGAATACCTGCTATGAAACAGAGATCGCATTTCAAAAGGAGAAAGTTCTTTTAGGCATCCAGGACAAGCAGATTATGATATTTAGTCAAGAAATTTGGATTTAGTTTCTGGCAATTGAAACATAAAGAGAATCACACCACATTTTCATTTTTCTGATAAGCAGCCTGTGATACTCAACTGCAGAGAGCGTTCCCTGGAAACAAACTTGAGGAGGAAGTGATCACATGGGAGCTTGTAGTATTTCAATTAAATGATCCCGTATAGGGAGGGATATTCAAGTGGATGTGAGTGAGCACAGAATAGGCTCTAGAGAGAGTTGGTGCTGAGACCAGCATTTCTTCTGGCTCTCCAGATGGTTTAGGGATGAAATTTACCCAGTTGTTTTCTTTCTTTATTTTGGGGGTGGTGGTGGGGGAGGAAGTGCTGTGCATCTGGAAAAAATAACCAAGAATTCAATTGTTTAAAAAGTAAAGATATTTAGGTATACTTAGAGAATGGAGTTTATATTAAATGATTTTGCTTTGAAACATGGTAAATAACTTGGAAAATAGCATAAAACACTTTGCAGGGCCATGGCTCATAAATCTATAACATTGCTTTTATTAATTTGGAATCTTCATGAGCTGAGATGAAGAAAAGAGTCCTTGAATTGATTTCCACATTATGCTGATTTTGTGATCATCTGTGTACTAAGAGACCACCCAATTCATCTCTGTTGTAACTAACACCAGATTTTGTTCTGGATTTGAAATCTCTGGCTATGACATGCAACATATTTTAAAAATCTGTTTGATTGATAGTTTAATCATTGTTCCCTATTACATCAGCAGCCAGGCCTAGTATTCCAATTTCGAAGGATTGTTTTGCCTCTGTCCCTGTGTCACACAAAGTACTTGTGGCTTGCCAATAGTAGATCTGATTGCAGCTTTATAGATTTCAGACATAGTCAAAAGTTTAAATTTTACGTTATGTTCTTGTGGTTATCTTTCAGACAACATGTGATTTCTAGTGCTTGTGTTATAAAATAAAGTCAACTTTCCAATCATTTTCATTGGGTGCTCTTGTCTCCTCCTTTCTTTTTTTCTTATTTGTATGAGTGTCAACATTTTTATACTTTTGAAAAGCTAGTGGGAAAAGCCAGTCACCTCTCGCTCTTGTTGAATCTAAGGAGGCAGACATGTAATCACTTTTCCATCCGGGTGTCGTCGTAAATCCTTCCTTTTGGTCAGTATCATCATTCCAGGTTCTTTATTTGATTTAACAATCAGACAAGTCAGCATGGCTTTAGAGGCTGAAGAAATTCATCCAGGCCTAAAACAAATATGGCTGTAGCTAAGTACAACCTTTAATTGAACTTGACATTTGGATTCATCCACTGATAGTGTGCTCTGCTGCTCTGGCAAAATCGCTAAGTAGGGAAAAACTGCCTACAGAGATCCTGCTTCCTAGGCATTCTCTCTGATTCGCTCATTCCCTTTACAACATTTTTAGGTTTCTTTGCGACTTCCTCTTCCCATATCTGTAGCACCTCACTGGAGTTGTCCTTTTCGGGTAATGTTTTCTGTTTTGGTCTTTAAATAAAAATCTTAATTGGAGTATAATCAATATGCAATAACTGCTTTGATTTATAGAGTACAATGTCATAATTTTTGACACATATACACACCTGTGATCACAATAGTCAAGGTAATGAACATATCCACCACCAACAAAAGTTTCCTGTTTCTTGCTAACCCCCTCTCCTGCCTCTCTGTTGCCCATCCCCATACAGCCTCTTTCTGTTTTCTGTAGCCATAGATTTGCTTCTAATATCTCATATACATTGAATCATACAATATGCAATTTTTTGTGTGTTTTGAATTTTTTCATTCAGCATTATTATTTTGAGATTCAACTATGTTATTTTGCACATCAGTGGTTCATTTTTTTTTTTCATTGCTGAGTGGTATTCCACTGTATGAGTGAACCACAACTTGTTTATCTATTCACCTGTTAATGAGTATTTGGGTTGTTTCTTTTTTTAGGTTAAAATTTTTATTTTTTAATTATGGTTTACATTCAACATTATTTTGTATTAATTTCAGGTGTACAGCCAAGTGGTTAGAAAATCATATACTTTACAAAGTATTTCCCCTGATATTTCCAGTACCAACCTAGTACCATACATAGTCATTACAATATTGTTGACTATTTCATATGCTGGACTTTACATCTCTGCAACTATTAGGTAGCCACCAATTTGTACTTCCTAATTTCTTCACCTTTTTTACCCAGTCCAATTTTTGACAGATATAAATAAAGCTGCTCTTAACATTATGCATAAGCCTTTGTTTGGACATATGTTTTCATATTTCTAGCATTTATCTAGGACATAAACATGGCTGGGTCACATGGTAGATATATGTTTAACTTTTTAAGAAACTGTCAAACTTTTCCAAATTAATTGTACTATTTTACATTTCCACTATTAGTGTATAAAAATTCCATTTGCTCCAAGTCTTTGCCAATTCTCAATATTGTCAGTTTTAATTTTATATATTCCAATAAATACGTAGTAGTATCTCTTTTAATGTTCATTTTTCTAATGACTAACAATGTTAATCATCTTCTCATATGTTATTTGTCATTTATGTATTTTATTTGTTGAAGTGTCTGACTAAATCATTTGCCTATTAGAAATACTGATTTTTATCTATTGTTTTTCTCTTTTACTAATTTCTGTTTTGACTTTTATTATTTGCTTTCTTGTGATCATTTTGGATTTAATTGGCCTTCCTTTTCTAGTTTCTTAAGTTAGAAGATGAGGTCAGTGATTGGAGGCTTTTCTTTTTTTCAATACAGGCATTTAATGCTTTAAATTTTTCTCTAAATACGGTGTTAGCAGCATTTTACAAATTTTGATGTATTATGATTTTATTTTATTTACCTCAAAATGCTTTCTGATTTCTCTTTTGATTTTTTCTCTGAGCCATTGGTTATTTGGAAGTGTATTATTTAGTTTCCAAATATTTGGGATTTTCTAGATATTTTTCTATTTTAATTATAATTTAATTCTATTTTGCTCAGAAAATGTATTTGTGTATCTTCCGGCCAAGATGGAGGTGTAGGTAGACACACTGTGCCTCCCCACACAACCAAAAGAAGGATAACAATAAATTTCAAAAGAAAAAACAACCAGAACTGACAGAAAATTGAACTGTATGGAAGTCTGACAACCAAGAAGTTAAAGAAGAAACACTCACCCAGCCAGGTAGGGGGGGTGGAGATGGGCAGCCGGCGGAGAGGACTTGCCGCAAGGTGGCTAGTTGTCGAACTGGGGCAAGTAAGGCAGAGGCTTGCTTACGGACTGGGTGGTCCCACATTCATGTGCAGATAAACCGGGAAGAACAACTGGGGAGCGGGATGGACCACACAACCCAGGATTCTAGCTCGGGGAAATTCAGCCTCAAAGCCTCTGACTGAAAACACCTGTGGGGGTTGAGGCAGCAGCCAGAGAAACTCCCAGCCTCACAGGAGAGTTTGTTGGAGTAACCCACAGGGTTCTAGAACACACACAAGCCCGCCCACCAGGGAATCAGCACCAGAAGGGCCCAATTTGCTTGTGAGTAGCAGGGGAAGCGATGAAAACCAGCAGAGAAAGGAGCAAGCACCACTGTTCCCTCTCTGACCCCTCCCCCACATACAGCAGCGACCTGGGTTGCCCTGCCCTGGTGAACAACTAAGGCTCTGCCCCTTTCTACATATCAGGCATGCTGAGACAAAAAAAAATGGCCCAAATGAAAGAACAGATCAAAGCTCCAGGCAAAATACAATGAAGCAACGAAGAGACAGACAACCTATCAGATGCACAGTTCAAAACATTGGTTATCAGGATGCTCCAGGAACTCACTGGGTATTTCAACAGCATAGAAAAGGTTGCATTATGTGAAATAAAAAAAAATCTACAGGTACCCAACAGTGAAGGGAAGGAAACTGGGATTCAAATCAATGATTTGGAGCAGAAGGAAGAAATAAACATTCAAATGGAACAGAATGAAGAAATAAGAATTCAAAAAAAAAAATGAGGAGAGGCTTAGGAACCTCTGGGACAATTTTAGACATTCCAACACCTGAATCATAGGAGTGCCAGAAGGAGAAGAGGAAGGGCACGACATTGAAAACTTATTTGAAAAAATAATGAAGGAGAGCTTCCCCAATCTGGTGAAAGAAATAGACTTCCAAGAAGTCCAGGAAGCTCAGAGAGTCCCAAAGAAGTTGGACCCAAAGAGGAACACACTAAGGCACATCATAATTACATTACCCAAGATTAAAGAGAAGGAGAGCATCTTGAAAGCAGCAAGAGAAAAGGAGAGAGTTACTTACAAAGGAGTTTCCATTAGACTATCAGCTGATTTCTCAAGAAAACCTTGTAGGCAATAAGGGGCTTGAAAGAAGTATTCAAAGTCATGAAAGGCAAGGACCTACATCCAAGATTACTCTATCCAGCAAAGCTATCATTTAGAATGGGAGAGTAGATAAAGTGCTTCCCAGATAAGGTCAAGTTAAAGGATTTTATCATCACCAAGCACTTATTATATGACATGTTAAAGGGACATATCTAAGAAAAAGAAGATAAAAAGTATGAACAATACAATGACAACAAACTCATAGCTATTAACAACCAAACCTAAACAAAAACAAAAGCTAACTAAGCAAACAACTAGAACAGGAACAGAACCACAGAAATGGAGATCACATGGAGGATTATCAGTTGCGGAGTGGAAGGGGGAGAGAGGGGGAAAAGGTACAGAGAATAAATAGCATAAATGGTAGGCAGAAAATAGGGGGAGGTTAAGAACAGTATAGGAAATGTAGAAGCTAAAGAATTTATATGTACAACCCATGGACATGAACTAAAGGGGGAAATGTGAGTGGGAGGGAGTGTGCAGGGTGGAGGAGAATAAAGGGGGGGAAATGGGACAACTCTGATAACATAATCAATAAAATATATTTTAAAAATGAAAATGTATTTGTATGATTTGAATCTTTCTAAATTTATCGAGACTGGATTTATAGTCCAATTTATGGCCTCTTATAAGTAAATGTTTTGTGCACACTTAGAAATTGTTCTGTTGGTGTTGAGTAAGGTGGTCTATAATTTTCACTTAGATCAAGTTGGTTGATAGTCTGTTTCAAGTCTTGTACATCCTTACTGAATTTTCTGTCTACTTGCTATATCAATTATTGACAGAGAATGTTAAAATCTCAGCTCATAATTGCTGATTTATTTAGCCTTCCTTACAGTTTTATCAGTTTTGTTTTCACATTTTGCAGCTTGCACTATCAGGTGCATAAGCCTTTAGTCTTGTTATCATCTCTTGATGAATTGGCCCTTTTATCATAATGAAGTCACCCTCTTGGCCACTGATAATATTCATTGATGCAAAAAGCAAGGGAAAAATATATACTATGTTTTATATTAATAAAGCTACCCCAAGTTTTTAAAATCAATGTTGTCACAGTATATTTTCCCTCATACTTTTCCTTTTATCCTCATTATGCCTTTTATTTGACTCTTGCTTTTAAGAAATCTAATCTAACAACTAACAATTGCTGTCTTTTAATTTGGATATTTAGACCATTTATGTTTAATGTGGTTATTACTGTAGTTGGATTTAAATTTATCTTCTTGCTTTTTTATTTCTATTTTTCATATGTTCTTTATTCTCCTTTATTATCTTTATTTGCTTGTATGTGGATTGAACATTTCTTATTAATTTCTTTTAGCTTTCTTGTGGGCTTATTAGCTATAACTCTGACTTATTTCGGTGATAGCTTTAAGGGTTTATGGTAATAAACCCATATTGGTTAACAGAACTTGCAAGTTTACTTCCATTTCTCCCCTTCTGAACTTCGTGCCATTTATATCTCATATTTTATTTCTACATGTGTTATAGCCCAACAATACATTGCCATCATTTTTTATTTAGGTAATCACTTACCTTTTAAATAGGTTTAGAAATAAAGAAATGGGTCTTTTATGTTAACCCTTGTGTAATGGGTGCTCTTCTTTCCTTTGGTATCATTTCCATCTGGTACCATTGTCTTTCTTCTTGAAGGACTGTTGGTGACAAATTTTCTTAGCTTTTGTATGTCTGAAAAAGTCCTTATTTGCTTTCTACTTTTAAAGATATTTTTGCTGTATATAGAACTTTAGGTTGATTTAAAAATACACGGACTATATTGCTCCATTTTATTTTGGTTTGTGTTCCTTCCAACAAGAACTTTGCTCTCATTTTTTTGTTACTGTGTGTGTGTGTACATATATTTATGGCTTCTTTAGAATATTTTTCTCATCATTAGTGGTTTTTAAGCAATTTAAGTATGATATGTCTTGCTTCAGTTTTGTTCAGTTTTCTTGTACTGGGGTTTGTTAAGTTGCCTTTGAACTCCTTGGGTTTGAGCGTTTACAGATTTCATCTCACTTGAAAAAATTTTTTCTTGAGATATATTTTTGTGTCTCATACTCTTCTTGTTTTGGGGGACTTCAGTTACATGTATACTAGGCCATTTAAAGTTGTTCCACAGCTAACCGAGGCTCTGTTT
This sequence comes from Phyllostomus hastatus, assembly GCF_019186645.2. NCBI lineage: Eukaryota > Metazoa > Chordata > Mammalia > Chiroptera > Phyllostomidae > Phyllostomus > Phyllostomus hastatus. The sequence goes on along the minus strand of NW_025333977.1, from coordinate 12,929,408 downwards.
TCTTTTTTCTTTCTTTCTTTCTTTCTTTCTTTCTTTCTTTCTTTCTTTCTTTCTTTCTTTCTTTCTTTCTTTCTTTCTTTCTTTCTTTCTTTCTTTCTTTCCTTCTTTCTTTCTTTCTTCTCTTTCTTTCTTTCTTTCCTTCTCTTTCTTTCTTTCTTTCTTTCTTTCTTTCTTTCTTTCTTTCTTTCTTTCTTTCTTTCTTTCTTTCTTTCTCTCTCTCTCTCTCTCTCTCTCTTTCTTCTTTCCCTTCCTCCCTCCCTCCATCCCTTTCTCTCTCTCTCTCCTTTATTTTCTCTCTGTTTCCTGTTGGATAGTTGCTATTGCTATTTCTTAAGTGCACTAATCTTTTTTTCTGCAAAGTCTAATGTACTGTTAATCCCATTCTACTATTTTTTTTTTTTTGGCATTGTAGTTTTGATCTCTAAAACTTTGATTTGAATTTTTTATACCTTCTACATTTCTGTTTAACATGTTCAACCTTTATTGTAGATTCTGGAATACATGGAATGTAGTTATAATAATTTTTAATGTTTTCATCTGGTAATTCTATAATCTGTGTCATTTCTGGTCAGTTTCAATGGTTTGATTTGTTTTTCTGATCACAGCTGGGCTCTAAGTAACACTGTAGCTTTATAACCACATCAGACACTTTGGCTCACACTTCAGTTTACCCTGCCCTGTAGGACCCAGTCTTTTGTAGCTGATCACCCACCTTGGGGCCAGGCCTCCAGCTGGATAGACCCCTCATGCTCCTGGCTTACTGTGTCTCCTGTGCTGAGCCACTCTTCTTCTGGGTCCAGGGAGCCTGGTGACAAAAGTTATACAGGTTATGTCAATCAGTGATTTTTATTGCAAATTAACCCCATTTATTTATATTTCACATATGAGATATATTATTTTTCCATATTATAAATATAATACATAAGCAAACAATTTGGATATTTTGAAAAATATGTATAACAAAATTAAAATACTGGCAATTCTAACTACTATTAGCAATTTTTATACTTCTGTGTTATATAGTTGATCTTCTGTATACATACTTTAAATTCTACTCATTTATTTTCAGTTATCTTTTCCTATGTCACGAAAACATTTTTATGATTAATGCTATTTCATCACAGAGGCATGCCATTACTTATGTAATCTATTTCTTTGTAATAGGACATTTTGGCTTGTTTTCATTTTTCTGTTATGTCTTTCTGCATGTAGTTTTTCTGAATTTGAGATTATTTCTTTAGAATAGATTTCCAGAAAGGGAATATGAGGAATGAACATTTTCAGGCACTTAAAGCACAAGGCCTGATTGCTTTCTAAAACAGCTGTGACTGTGTGCACCTGAACTCAGTCAGTGTTTGGCATGACTTTCAGTTTCACTGGGTTCTAAAACTATACCTGCTTTTTTATTAAAGCCTGAGATAATACGTAATACATTTGATATTAATTTTGAATTAAATAGTCAGTTGAGAAAAATTTTAGGTAGCTGTTTAACTGTAGGAGAGAGTTTTTCTTCTACTTTCAAATCAGTTTTTAAAAATGAATTTACATTCATTTTTATACCCATAACCAACTACATCTTTTTCCTTTCATTCAGAGTCCTACATTAGCATTAATTTGACAAATCATACTGTAGAATGAACATTTTATATCTTTCTTAATTTGGGTGAGAGTTTCCTTGCATGATTAATGCCAAGAATTCTTTTGGGATCTGCTCAAGCCTGGTAGAAGTCCTTAATTTATTATCCTATTTGTTTAATTTATTTAGAATTTATATCTTGCCCACTGCTAAACCAGATTTGAAGTGACTTATATATAACAAGATAAAACCAGTAAGATAAAGAATACAGAGAATAAAGAAAAGCATGATAATGAGAAACTTAGTTAATTATTGCATCTGGACATTGATTTTTTTAAAATTGGAGTTCTGTGGCATTTTTTTTACACATTAGTTTTTTTTGCCCTTGGGCTCCACAGTCAGCTTGTGAGAACTGAGTGGAATGAGACAGCAAGTCAGAGCCTGGGGAGGCTGCTGGCACCTGGACATGAACCTCAGAGGCCCTCTGGGCGTGCTGGGATCTCACTTTCTCACCAAATGCACTCATCTATCACATTCACCTTCTCCCAGGAAACCCCTCAAAGGGCACCCTTGCCCTTAGAGGACAACTCTCCAGGAACTCTTGCGGCAGCCAGTGGGCAGCATTTCACAGACCACCGGCCTCTGTGGTGGGATGACAATTTGTCTTTGACTTCAGCAAGGGTCCTTTTCTCCGTGGTGCAGCAGGAAGTGGAAGACCGCGGCCCTGCTGTTGTGCTAAGAAGTCATTATCGCCAGACAGAGCAGAAGTAGGGACTGCAGATAATGGGCCTCTCAGGCTGTCCAGAAATCATTACATGACTGAGGAAGAGGCAGCAACTGTTTTAAATCCCATTAGTGGGGCTGATGGGCTGTCTGGGACAGGATGCCTATTCCTGAACCAGCAGCTTAGAATAGCTTCTCCTTATTAACCCTCTAATGCTATGCCTAGGTTGCAGATCCACCACTTTTCCAAGGAGAAAAAAATTGTGTTAGGTGCCTCATACATTATCTCATTTAATTGTAGCTACCACCTTCTGAAATTGATGTTAACTCCTTTGTGCCGGTGAGGAGTCTGAGCTCTGCTCAAGGTCCCATAGCTGGTAAGTTATGCAACCAGGATTTGAACCGGGATTATCTGACTCTAAAGCCCATATTCCTTTCATAGGCTAGTTGACTCCAAAATACCGCGTGTATGCAGTTGAAGAGGTGCTAGAGTATTGTAGCTCGTGAGTGACCTCTTGGGACTTGGCACTAAGCCTTGAAACTCACACATTTTTGTCAACTTGAAATACCCACAGTTTTTGTTTAAACTCCACTTTCTGAACTTATCAATGCTTATGCCATTTTTAATCTGCTTTCCCCTTGCAGAAAAAGCTTTCCTTCCTACTTTCTGTTCTGAAACAAGAACAATAGTTTTATAAGCTGATTACCCAAGATGGTCTAGTAAAAGGGAAATGAGGAGAAGCAGCATACATTGTATTTCTTTTAGTTCCACTACCTAAATTAAAAATTTCCAAGTCTCCTCTGATTTTTCTTAAGATTAAGGGTTTCAGTGTTGCAAAATGAGTGATTTTAATTGTGATTTAGGGTAATGAAATTAATTTGTTTAAATGTCTACAGATGATTATTAGCCAGATTTTAAAACATTCTTCAGGATAGCTATTATGATCACAAGGTGAATATTATGATGACGTCTTCTAGTGACTTTGTGCTTAATAGAGTTACATGATATAGCTAAAGAGTCATAGTTATAGGATATGCTGAGTGTAGGAGTCTTTAAAAAATGTTCACCTTTTTTTTATTATGCTATTTTGGGCATTGAATAATTCATTGCCAAACCATAAAAAAAATCCTCAATAACAAAACATGTTTTTAGTTAAGGACCACCTTATATTTTTTTTATCAGACTATCCTCAGGCTTGCAAAGCTAGATTACATAAACTTGTTTATACAGAAGAATTGCCATAGTGCTAATTCCAATGTTTTTGCCACTTTGGTTCCGCTTACTTTACCGAATAGTCATGAGGTAAATCAATAGCCAAAACGGAAATACTATACAGACACAATCTGACTCTTAGGGAGTATTTTTCCATGTTGTAACCAATGCTTAATTTATTTATTCCAGCTGTTTACGGTGCTGTGCTAAACTACAATATTTAATAATGTCTTCAACTTATACGTGATAATGCCAGCAAAAAACTTTTGTGTTATTTGAAATCTTTTGGCATATTTGAAAGTCAGAACTATTCTTCAAACCAAGGTACATACTGAAATGAAGGAATGTTCTGGGCACAAGGGCAATAAACTAGGCAGACTCTAAAATCGATACGATCCTTAACATAGTGGGTTATCTGCTGTGTAAATGTTCCACAGCAGATTTCTCATTCCAAGACAGCTTTTTCTTGCTGAGGACGGCATTTCCCAAGGGATCTCCTCTTACACTAGTCAACAGACCAGTCGTTAGTCCACTGGTCTTGACTAAATGCCTCATGTATGATTCACCTATGATAGTAGTAGTAGGTGCTTATGGAGAATTCCAGGATGAGGAAGATATACCCCTGGCCTTCAGGCTGTGGGCATTCTTGCAAAGTTTTATAGCATGGATAGCATTTCCATAGTTAGAAACAGGGCAAGTAAACTCCAGGTTGGAGAGGATGGTGTACATTTGACTGGTTGTAGGTTGGTAGCAATAGGCAGGAGGAAATAAGCATTGGAGGCTTCGAAGAGAGAGAATGCGCAGGAACTGGCAACTGCTTAGATGGGCAGGTATGGCAATGGAGAGAAAGAAGCACAAAATGGATGAAAAACATTGGATTTGGTGACTACAAAGTAAGTTTTGTTGCCTTAATATGGAAGGTCAATAAAATAGCTAAAGACAGAAGCTAAATTATAAGGGACTGAGGTGAGTACAAGGACAAAGGAGAGAATTTGGTCTACTCCTTGAGGAATTTGTTGACACAAAGGAAGAGAGGGGGTAGAGATTTATTTATTTAGGGGAAGTTGAGCAGATCTGAAGGCAAAAGAGGAGGGGCCAGAGGCAAAGTAGAGATGAATAGAAAAAGTACAATTCGTGAAAAAGAGACATAGAAGAGAATGGAGTGAATTTACAAGTGAAAGAGTTAGTTTTGAACTGCAAGAGGGGTGTCTGTTTTTTTTTGTTTGTTTTTGTTATTTGTTTTTGGCAGAAAAGATAAAACTGGAACTGAGCAAAGGTACAGAGAAACTTTGAAGTGGCCTGAGGAAAAGGCTTTGACCTCAAGTTTGTTGATCTTGATCTCGTAGAAATCTGCTGGGAGGCGAGGAGAATGTACAAGGTCTGCCCGACTTTTGTGGGGCACACAGATGGTGAGGAAGACGATTGTAAATGAGCCTGAGCTGGTAGCAGAGGGACAGGCTGGGCGTGATGGGCAGGGCCTGGGCTGAGCAGGCTCAGGATGGGAAATGAGGCTGCTACTGGGGCCATCTGCTCTGTACATACTGATTTTATTATTAATCTAGAGAAAAATGCATTGCAGTTAACGTGGTATGAAAAATCATATAAAGCAAAGTCCATTAGAAATGCTATTTGGGTGCCATGTGCCTCCCTTCTGTGAGTGCAGGTAACCAAGGATGTACTATACTGTGGGTCTGATGTGATCTAGTTACGGCAGGTCTAAATGCAGTGGCTTCAGTTAAGTGCCCCCCTCCCCCCCGACTACTCTTCATCTCAGAGCCTATAGGATCTATAAGATTGACTCAGGGTCATGTGCAGAGCTGTGGCGTGAGCAGGCTGTCTTTCTCTCTGGCTTGTTGTAACTTGAGATGTCATTCAGAGGAATTATAAAGGGAAAACTTGCTCTGGGTAGGATTTGACAGAAATCGATCAGCACGCAGAAAAGAAATGGAATATGTAGTCCTTTCTCTTTCATCCTTTTGTCGGGGTGGAGTCTGTATGAAAATATGTCTTTATATGGAGGCTTACAACAGTGTAAGAAAAAATTCAAGTCACAAAATTTAAATAAGAAGAAGTTATACAGTCATGGACATCTAGAAGTGGTGACAGTAGAGAGATAATGTAAGTTTTATAGTCCAATTTTGAACGTCTGTTAGTAGTTGAGTATTATAAGGTTATTTTGAGTATATGATGGACCTTGTGAGAATATAGGTTTAATTGAAGAATTTTGTAGTGGCAAAATCACATGAGCTGGAAGGAGAAGCTGAGTTTTGGTTCTGAGTTTTCTAGGAACTGAGGGTGAGGCTTCCTTGGGTCTTATTTTCTTCACCTATGAAATGATGGGACTGGACTCAGAGGTGCCTTCAAGCTATGGCATTCTGTAATTCTAGACTGAGAAGTATCCGCTTGGCTGGTTAGACTCTTACACTCCTGTGCATCAGAGATGTGGTGAACAGAGCACTGAACAAAGAGTCACAGATCTGTACTTCAGCTCCAGTTCAGCTAATGGCCACCTATGTCACATAAGTCCTTTTTTTAAAGTAAATTTTATTGATTATGCTATTGTAGTTGTCCCATTTTTTTCTCCCCTTCCCCCTCTTCACTCAGCACTCCTCTCCCACCAGCATTACCCCCCACCCCTTAGTTCATGTCCATGGGTCACACATACAGGTTCTTTGGCTTCTCCATTTCTTATACTATTCTTAACCTCCCCAGTCTATTTTGTACCGACCAATTATACTTCTTATTTCCTATACCTTTTCCCCCATTTTGCCCCCATCCTCTCCCTGCTGATAGCCCTCCATATGATCTCCATTTCTGTGATTCTGTTCTTGTTCTAGTTGTTTGCTTAGTTTGTTTTTAGGTTCAGTTGTTGATAGTTGTGAGTTTGTTGTCATTTTACTGTTTATAGTTTTCATCTTCTCTTCCTAAATTCTGTGAGCTTAGTGCATTAGGCAGAATAATGTCCCTCCCCTTGCCCCCACCCAAAGGTCCTAATCCCTAGAACATGCAATATGTTATGGTATATGGAAAGGAAATTTACAAATGGAATTAAGGTTACAAAAGTTAAAATATGGAGATTATCTTGGATTAAAGGATCCTTAAAAGTGGAAGAGGAAGGCAGAATGGCAGGACAAAGACCTCTAAGGGTGAAAGAAAAGGCAGGAGAGTTTTAAAGTACAGAGGGACTTGACCCACCATTGCTGGCTTTGTAGCTGGAGGAAGCTGGCTCCAAGCCAAGGAAAGTGGGTGGCCCAGAGGAGCTAAAAACGGCCAGCAAAGAGGCAGGGAACTCAGGGCTATAACTGCAAGGAACTGAACTCTGCCAACAACCTAAAAGAGGGAGGAAGTAGATTCTTTTTTAAAGGCTCCAGAAAGGAATGCAGCCCTGCCAATATCTTGATATTGGTCTGTTGAGACCCATGTCAGAGTACCGTAAGGTAATAAACTTATGTTGTTTTAAGCTGCTAAGTTTCTGGAAATTTGTTATGGCAGCAATAGAAAAAATACACACCTACTTTCTTTCACATATAAATGAATGGGAATAGTAATAATAGCAATTATGGCCTATTTTTCTCTGTATGAGGTTATTGCAAGGAGCAACAGTGATATCAGCAAAAAGCGGCAGATAGAGACCTCTGAAAAGCCATTCGTTCAAGAAAAGCAGCAATGATAACATTTGCTAAAACTGTCAACATTAATTTTTTAAAAACTCTTGCAATTAATCAAAGGTTTACCATAACTCAAAGAATACGCAAGAAAAAGAGATCAACCTTGGTAAAACTTGCCTTATTTTTACCCCCCTCATCCCAGCTCTGCAGTAGCCTTAAAAAATCAAACAAAATATTAACACAAAAGTAGGCAGAAATGGATGAATAGAGAAAAAAGACATAAAACATATAGAAAACAAATTAAAAAGTGGCAGACATAAATCCTAACTTACTGGCAATTAATTATATTAAATGTAAGTGATTAAATGACAGAGTCGACAAAATGGATAAAAGAGACACTTTTCGGATTCAAAGGCACACATAGACTGAAAATAAAAGATAGAAAAATATATATCATGCAAGCGTAGCCAAGAAAGAGGGGAGTAGCTATACTCTAATAGCAGACCAAACAGAAAAAATGATTACCCGCCACAAAGAAAAACACTTTATAACGATAAAAGGATCAACCTGTTAAGAAAACAAGCAGCAAGTAAAGACTTGTATGCACTTAAAAACAGAGCCCCAAAATGAAGAAATAAGTGGTAGAACTGAAGGAAGAAATAGATACTGATGGATGGCAAACTAAGATCTGAACATGCTAAACCACACAGACCCAGCAGTAGAGAACACTCCACCCAACAGCAGAGTGCACATTCTTTTCAAGTTCATATGGAATATTCTCAAGGAAACACCACATGTTAGGCCATAAAACAAATATCAGTAAGTTTAAAAGAACTGAAATCATATAAGGTATATTTTCTGATTATAATAGAATGAAATTCGGAATAATTAACAAAAGAAACAAATATGTGAAAGTCAAACAACACACTCCTAAATAATCAGTGAATGAATGAAAGGAGAAGTCACAATAGAAATTGGAAAATACTTTGATATGAATGAAAACAAAAACAAATAACGAAATTTATGGAGTACAGCTAAAGCAATGCTTAGAAAGAAATGTGTAGTTGTCAATGCCTGTATTAACAAAGAAGAAAGATCTTAATCAATAACCCAATTTTTCACCTTAAGAAACTAGATAAAGAAGAGCAAACTACCCCCCCCCAAAAAAAAGAATAAAAAAGAAAATAAAGATTAGAGTGGAAGTAATGGATAAAAATAGGAAAAAATGGAGAAAAATCAATAAAACTAAAAGCCAGTCTTTAGAAAAGGCCAACAACATTGACAAATATTAAACTATGCTGGCCACCAAAAAGAGAAAAGACTCAAAGAAAAGACTGAAATTAAGAATGTTAGAGAAAAACACCATTAGTAACCCTACAGGAATAGGAGGATTATAAAGGAATACTATGAACAGGCATATGGCAACAAATAAGATAACCAAGATGAAATGAATATGGATTTGGGTATATGTGCATACCACAGAGAATTGAAAACATGTCCATACAAAAATGTGTACATGAATGATCAGTTGTAGCATTATTCATTGTAGACAAAAAAGTGGAAGCAATGCAAATGTCCGTCATTTATGAACAGATAAAATATGGTATGTCTACAATTAAATGTTATGCAGTCAAAAAAGGACTGAAGTAATAATATGTTACAATATGGATGAAGCTTGAAAACATTATGTTAAGTGAAAGCGGCCAGACACAAAAGGCCACATGTTATACAATTCCATTTACACTACATGTCTAGAATAGGCAGGCCCATAGGGATAGAAAGTAGATTAGTGGTTGTGGGGTGTGGAAGAATGGGGAAGACTATGAATTGCTTTTTATTTTTTTGAGTGATAAAAATATTCTATTAAAATTAGAAAGTGGTGAGGATTTGTGTTTGTTTTCTAGGGTTGTGCCGCAGATCACCACAGGCTTGGTGGCTTGAAACAACAGAGGCCAGAAGTCTGAAATCAAGGTGTCACCGGGGTTGGTTCATCCTTTGGAGGCTCCGGGGGAGAATCTGTTCCCTGATTCTCTCCTGGCTGCTGGTGGCTGCTGGCAATCTGTGGCATTCTTCGGCTTGTGGACACGCACATCTCTCCAATCTTTGCCTCCATCTTTACATCACCTTCTTCTCTGTGTTTCTCCTCCTTTGTGCCTCCTTGTAAGAACACTTGTCACTGGATTTAGGGGCCACCTACATAATCCAGGATGATTTCATCTCAAGACCCTTAACTACATCTGCAACTAACTTAACTACGAAATTAAGGTCACACTCACTGACTCCAGATGGACTTGTCCTTTGGGGGGTTTACCATCCAACCCACCACGGAGTTGTACAACTTTGTAAATATATTAAAACCTTTAAACTGTACATTGAACTGTGCAACTTTGTAAATATATTAAAACCTTTAAACTGTACATTGAACTGTACAGTTTAAAGGACAAATTTCATGGTTTGTGAATTATATTGTGAATTATATTTCAATTTAGAAAGATAACATAATATTGTGAATTATATTTCAATTTAGAAAGATAACATAAAATGCTTTTATAATATTTTTATAAGAATATTTTTATAAAGGGCAATGATTAAAGATCTATTTGGGTAGACTTTTAAAAATTTGAGGATTACTGTTATTAATCTCTTATCTTCCAATGTTATAAGATGGTAAACTCTGCAAAGAATACTTTAGAAAATATTTTATTTTTAAAATACTATACCAAATTTTGAGTGAATATAAAGAGATGATTTCTAAGCTTTTGCTACTTATTATCATCTATTTTCCTTATTTTTTTGCACACATAATATAGAATGAGTAGAAACAAATAAACACAAAAGAGAGAATTTTCAGATAGTTGTGATGTACCAGTATTTACCTGGAAGCCGCACAGTCTAGCTTCTCATCAACTTCTTTGTCTACCTAAGTATATCCATCATCTCTTACTATTTGATGGCACTTACCATGTGGGATTTAAGATGAAATTAACTATTGACACAAAAGAACAAAATGGAAGATAATAAATATTTTCAAAAGTAGCCTAGAGACTAAGTCAATCAAGTTTGAGCTTCGTTTTTGAGAGCCAGCACCAGAATTTGGGGCTTTATTTAAAACAAGACTTAGATCCTGGTTATCTGTATATTCTTTCTTTTTTAAAATGATTTTTAAATTGATATATAATTGATATAGAATGGATAACTTAAGCTTAAGGTGTACTACTTTCATTCTTTTTAAATATAATTTCAATCACCTTTCACTGTAGACATTGACATAGAAGACAGCTGGAGAAGGAAATTTTATATGTTAATAGATTGCCTCAGTTTTGGGTGAATGTTTAAGTGGCAAACCTCTGATAGTTTTTGAACAATTTGCTTTTCCTGCTACAGATAATGAAAGTGGGTACTCATCTGTATAGGCAATGTCCCAATTGTATGTTGATCTTTTTCCTATGAATTACATATCAATGGTTCTTTGTTTCCTTATTGATTGAAAGTCATTAATTTATTTTTTATTGTAGATGAATAATTTTATTCTATCTTGTTAACTGCCCCTCTAGAACTACGATATTTACATTAGGTCTCTCACATATCCAATCCTTCATGCTATTAAACTTTTTAAATCTATTTTTTGTTTATCATTTTAAACCTGTATCTTAGTCCATCAGTCAAACTGCTAATAACTATCTATTCAGTGCTTTCTCTCTGATGTTGTAGGGAAAAACAAAAAATAAGCATTTGAGAAAAATTGTGTTTTTCTTAAAAAATGGAGACCTTGGCCATGGAAATGGTATTTTTCAAACTAGAGAAAATTTTGGAGAATACCCACTTGGGGATGAGAAAACTGAGACTCAGAAAGGTTGAGCGACTTACTCAAGGTCCTAATGCTAGTTAGCGGTCAACCAGGGCTAGACCTCCACTATATCATGCTACCTCATCACATAATATGTGACAAAGACTATGTCATAGTATATGACTAAGTGCTAAAAGATATGGGTTAAACTAAAAATGACTTAGTAAGTCAAGAAACAAAGATATTGATTTGGCAGAGACTAGGTAGAGTAGGCTTCCTGGGGAAGTGATATACAGGGTTTTGCATAGGTGGAATTGACAGGGAGAAGACCTTCCAGATTAGCAACACTGAGGATTGCAGAGGGAGAAGTAAGGGTAACAGAGACTGGGGCAGTCTGGATTCTTAAAGAGGCTGCTGAACCTCTTGGTCTACTTTTAGCTCACACACATCCATCCAAACATGTGAAGGCCGGATAGAGGCTTCAGGGGTAGTAGAAAGAGCACAGCACCCAGAGTGAGAAACACCCACCTTCAAATTCTAGCATCTACACCTAGTAGTTAAATGCCTTTGAGCAAGTTTCTTAATCAATGTAGGTCTGTTTCCTCAATGAAAAGTGGCAATAATAATATCTTATTCATGAGGCTATTGAGGTTTTAAATGAGGAAATGTGTGTAAAGAGCCGAGAATGGTGCTGGGCATGAGGTGTGTCCTCAGTGTATCGTATGGTTGTTTTGTTATGTACTAAGTGTGGTGGTCACACCCAAATTTGATAATGGCACTATGCAAATTTCCTGGGAGGTATGTTTTTTCCTGTGGGTTGCCATTTGATGTGGCATTGATTTCAGTACTGTTGAACATTATATGGGTGTGGAATACCAAATAGGTATGGTCTTTGTCTTTGAAGAGCTACTAGTTGAAATAACAGTAACACACACTTGCTGATAGATGTGCACAACACAACTAACGACTGTAGCTAGATGGGTCATTTAAGAGTAGATGCTAACAAACCCACAAAAGTCTACATTTTGAGAAACTCATGTCTGAGCTCAGTACTCTTATTTGGTGTAGACACAGTGATTGAAAGCTAAAGCTCTCATTGATGAATAGACTCATAAGGTAAGAAATTCTAGCCTTTTCTCCTTCCACTGAGGAATTTCATCTTTAGTGATCACTCAGATGCCAAAGAACATTTTTCTCTGATTGGTGGAGACAAGAAGATACAGAGGAGAGATGCCACCAAAGAGATGGAAGGAGGTGAGCTTTGTTGGCAGAGGAACTGGCTCCAGTGCCAGCTTCCTGCCCCTCCCAGCCTGAGTAAGCACGGGAAACCCAGGCAGTCTTGTTTAAAAAGGACATACACATCTGTAAAATGGGGCCAATTCTGCCTCCCAAGGTGGTAGTTAAGATTAAATGCTATCATATATTTGAGTACATATTATGAAGGTTAAAACACTGTGAATGTTAGTTGTTGTTCCAGGTGGGTAGAAAGGGGCATTATATTTCTTGGGAAAGTTTCCTTCATTGCTGAGAAAATGACTCAAGGATGATTTTAAACTGGAGATGAATTGGATGGCATTATTAATGTAGACAGAAGCTCTGCAAAGAAAATAACAATAACAACAGCTGGTATGTATCAAGTTCAAGTACGAACTGTGTCAGGTATGCTATTCACTTTATATACTCTCTCCCAAAATCTTACTCTAGTCCTACAAGGTACTTATTATTCCCATTTTACAGAAGAGAAAGCAAATTTAGAGGTCATCGAACTTTCCCAAGGGCACACATAGGAAGTAATGAGCTAAGATTTGAACTCAGGAATGCCTGACTCAAATCACCTCCTTTTAATTTAATGTAAAGTTCAATATTGTAGTAAACAGCAACTAAGTAATGCACAGGAGAAATAAATCTCCCAAGAATCCTATATTTTTCATTAGTCATCCTTGAAATATTTAGAAAATAGCAATAATAACCCTGCCCATAATATATGAAAGGCATACTTTTTGCCCAGCACTGTACTGGGCTCATCACACACATTCCCTCATTTAATCGTCAAGAGTTTCTTGAGGAAGATGTCATTACTTCATGAGGAAATGGACTTACAGGAGTTAAACTTTCTCAAGGGAATTTAACTGTTGGGTGGAGGTGCAAGAACTTGAACTCAGCTGTGACTTATTCTGGATCGGTGCTCTTTCTGCTACCCCACTCTGCCTCCATTTACATCTCTGCCCAGCCTTCTCTTACCCAGATGGGTGTCTGACAGTGCAAGGTGGACTAAGGTTCTGCAGCCTTTTCCAGACTCCGGACTGCCTCAGACTCCATCACCAGAAGTTTACCTTGTCTGATCTGGGAGACCTTGTCTTTCTCCATTTTACCCACGCCGATCATGTACACCCTTCAAGACCCAGTTCAGGTCTGAACTCTGAACTCTTTCTTCCCTCCCTCACTACGGGTGGTCAGATTCCACTCCCCCACCAACTAATTCAAAAGTTCCTCCAAAATGCTTGTAATGATAAAGATCTTTAAATGGGTATTTGTCATAAGATATAAAATGATGTATCTAGAAAACTATTCCAATTATGGCTGTTATTTATAGAAGTAAATACCATTGGTAAGTTTTAGCGAAGCACTTAGAGTGGTTTGGATCAAGTCCAAATTGTTCACTTGTTAATATATTATTTATATTAACAAAATCAAATGTTAGGTTGAGCATCAGGTTTTTCCCCCCTAATGCCAGGTGTTTACCTAGGCTATTGCCCTTCTTGATAATTATCTGTCAAACATAAATTTCATGATCTGTGCCCTAATTTCCAAGACCCTTGATTACATTTGGAAATACAGATGCAGAGAATCATGCAATATGAAGGACAACCCACTCAATCAATTTTGCATCATTACCCATGAAGCTCTCTCCTACTGTTTGTTGTTTAGAAAGACTGAAGATGAAGAGAGGCCACGGCTTACTGCCGTTTTATGCACTGCCTCCATATCCACTCTGCTGGGTTGTTTGCCATGGATTACTCATTCTGTCCCAGGTGGCCCCGACAGTAGTCAAATATTTAAGAAGTCTATATTTCACCATGACTCTATCACATACTCTCCCTTCAGTGCCTTCAGTCCTTCCCAGCCTGAGTCATCGCACACTTGGTAATTTATTGAAGCATTAACCTACCTCCATTCTCTTTTCCCTTTTCTTGCCAGAACAAGATTTCACAATACGGCACCAGAGCACATCTAACTGTAACTCAGGGGCAGACTGGGGCTGGGGGAATCAGGGGTCTCCCCCAAGCATAGAGAGATCCTGTTTCTCTCGCCACACAGCTCCTTCAATAACCGCCATTTGTCACTTCCTGATGGGAACTGTGGGCAGAACCTGGCCCTACAGCAAGGTTTCACTGCTGGTTCCAACATTCAATGGCTCTGCTGTTGGGTACGTCCTTAAAAACTCTCTGAGTCTCGGTATCCACACCTGAGCAAGAGGCTAACAACGCAACTACATCATAGGGTCATTGTAAAAACGATATAAGGCCACAGACACAGAAGTGCTTTATAAGTTCTAATTATAAGGCTGGCCATTTCATTGCTGGATCCTGTAATTATTAAAAGCTTATCTTTGTAATTTCAAAATATGCTTTCTCCTAAAGTATGCCCATTGTTCTTAGTTCTAATAATAAACATTAATTTACTGCTAACAATAGTGATGATGATAATGATGTCATTTGCTGTTTATTGAGCATTTGCTCTACAAAGTGCTTTACATGAATTACATTGTCTTCTTGGAGTGATATGACTTTTGCAAATGGCAGCATGATGCAGACTGCCATATTGAAAAAATATTCATTAAAAAAAGAGCTAATAGAGATCTGGTAGAAAGCATCATGCTGTAAATCTGTGGTTGTGGTCTGCTTCACTCCACTGAGGATCTAAGCAGGAAACAGACGCCCTTCTCCGGGGACAGTTCAGTGATGGGACAGTTCAATATGGGCAAAAGGTGAGGGAGGGATCACCAAGTGATGGGTAAGTGCCCAGTCACTGGGAAAAAGGGAAGCTGTTAACCCGTAGGCCAGAAGGGGTAAGGAGAGGGATCTGTCACCAGACTTCTGTGACAGCTATAGCCAAGGGGGTGAAGATCTCCCAGGAGCTGTGGCTGCAAGTAAGGGAACACAGATACTGCCAAGCTGGTACAGCATGGAGGGGTAGAGGGAATAACTGCTCAGATTCCTCCCACTTGCTGAACACAATTGGAAGTCAGAGGGCCAGGGAGTATGGGGGTGAATCACCCGGAACACAGAGCAGTGCGGACAGTCCGTCTGAAAGGTCAACCAGTGCAGGATCATGAGAAATGCCAGCGTAAATGATACACAGATATAGAAGGAAATAAGTGAATGGTTAAATTTTCAAACCTGTTAAAGGTGAGATCATATGGTGTTTGTCTTTCACTGCCTGGCTTATTTTGCTTAATATAATGCTCTCCAGTTCCATCCATGCTGTACTTTCAGAATGGGCGATTTATTTCCAAAGCTTTGTTTTTCAGTTGTTTCGTGGTCACTCGGAACATATTTCTCTTAGATTTACTTTAAATGCTGATTTTGGTCTGTATTCTCTTATAAATAAGTTGGAAACATTGATTAATTTTGTGTGCGTGCATATGGCCTTTTTCTACAAATCTGTAGCCCAGTGGTTCTCAAATTCCCACAGGCATCAGAATTGCTTGGAGAGTGAGTTTCTGACTCAGTAGGTCTGTGGAGAGCCCTGAAAACTTGCGTTTGTAACAAATCCCTAGGTGATGTTGTTGCTGCTGGCCCAGGGAACCACATTTTGAGAACCACTGCATCACCTCCCTAAAATCCTTTCCCAGGGTTCCTGACAGGGTTAAATGAGGCAACGCACATAGGGGCTGTAAGCACAGGGCCTGGCACAGAGTCAGTGTTGGCTGCCGCTGCCTCCACAGCCACCGTGACAGCTGCTCCTTGTGCTGCTCCCACTGCCTGGTAACCCTTCATTCCGGATAATGGTAGGTACCAAGACAACGCAATCTGCCTTAATTAATTAAAGAACATAATTACCTCTCTGGGAGTCATTTGCATTTTAAAGAAGCTTGTTAATTCAAAGACATTTGTAATTTGAAGACTATCGGATGCTGTGATAAAGATACACAAGACTTCTGGCATGGTGTTGTGGGAGAAACTTTTGAGAAGGGAGTGGACATTACGTAGACTCTCTGCTGAGTCATCTTTCTAGACCTGCTATTTTGGATTCTACATTCTTTCTCAAAGTTCTCAGCTTTGCTACAATACAATGGCCTCCATAGTAGGACAGCATGTGGCCTGGGGGTGGGGATAGTGTAACTGTGGCCATTTAGATATATGGGTCCTTTGCAAATCTGGTGTTTGTAAACTAGGTGATGCTGGCATTGTGTTTATTTCTTCGATCATGTAAGAGGAGATACACACAGGATCCACCTGAAAAGCACGCCTTTCAGTTGCATGCTGGGAATAATGCAGGAAGTTCAGTGTAATACAATTATATTCAAATAGTAGCAAAACAACATTTTGTTTTAAATCATGGAATTAGCCAGTAGAAAACTAGTCAGAAGCTAATCTTCTGAAAGTCCTTTGAATGTAATTTTGATTTGGAGAACACAGCTTGATGACTATAGGGACTTAATTTTCTTAACTCCAGAGTGTACATAAAGCGCAAAATAGTATAATAAAAAATACTCTTTAAATACAAGCTAACGAGCCATCTTGATAAAATGACTATCGTTTTGTACATTACGTTTTTCCAATTCAGAAATATGCTATGCCACAAAACTACAGCACAGCAGTTTAAAAAATTAGAATTAGTTAAAAACTATTGAAATCACCCCCCTCCCCTGCCCTGAATTTTCTAAAATCTAGAAAACATCCAACTTTCTCTGGAAGTTGAAGTAAGGAAATTAATGTCAGTGACAGAAATACAGCAAATTTAATTAGAAGTCTCTGGGCAGCACCTCATTAGTGTGGTTAGTTAGTAAATGAAATTTCAACTGCAGTGAATTAGACTTACTGACTTTGGGTATTTTTTTCTAAGAAGAATTGCAAAATGTCTGCAACTGTTTTTTGTTAATAGAGTATTTTTTTTTCTGCCACAAACAAAAAATACTTAGGATCTTTTGTCATGAGGAAAGAAATGGCCATTTGGGAACATATTTTCTTAAATGTCTGTATGTTAATTTTGTGTAAGTGAAACAAAAGCCATTTTCTCCCCTGAGGGAGAGAAGCTTTCATTTATCTGCTAAGCTGCTGGGTTTCACATGTTTTTTTCTTTTCTTTTGTCAAATCCTTAAATTTTTTTTAACCATTTGTACCTCTTAATCAGATTTCTAAAAAAAAAAAACCCCAAACTTCAACTAGATTGAATATTATCTAGTAACATATTTAGGGAAGATTGGAACATTTATCTATCAATGGCTAAAACGTGACACTTGTTTCCTTTTTTATGTCACTACTAGGGATGTTTGAACCTTTGTTGCTTGCGTTCACGAGTAATGCGGTGACAGGAGTCTAAATTCAAGTATTTCAGAAATATTGCTGATAAGGGATGATCATTGGGCGACTGCTGCAGGATGCGATGCCTGTCTTCCCCCAGGGGCACAGCCTGCACTAGAAGTTTATTATGGAGATTTCAGATTATACGAGAAGGTTAGCTCTGGGCTCAGCCCTTTTGCAGAGACCACAGAATATGCACACTGGGTCATCTACACCCACAGGTTAGCCCTGATTCCAGTATTTTGGGGACTGCAGGTTCAGGCTGGGGTGACCCTCTAAGCAGTTTCTCAGTTGGAGGTGGCTTTGTCCCACAGGGGATATTTGGCGATGTGTGAAGGCAATTTTGGTTGTTATAATTCACAACTAAGGGTGGGGGGAGAGGGAGTGTCTCCTGACATTTCTTGGGTAGTGACCAGGGATGCTACTAAACATCCTATACAACAAGGAGTAAATCTGACCCAAAATGTCAATAGTTTGAGGTTGAGAAGCTGTGTCCTATCCTGATCAACAGCTTGCTGAATGAGCACATGCACACGTATGGACGGTATGCCTCTCAGCTGCCCGAACCTCTGAAAAACACGGGTGGTGTGTGCACTGGAACATAGCCACACGTTCCAAAGACCTCCTAGCTTTCCATCAAAAAGACTTTTGAGATAACCCTTTATTCCCCTACCTTCCTTTTAAAAAATATTTACATTTCCAATTAATTTCTCTGTGGAAGTCCTTAGGTCAGTGGCACACAGAACATAGTTTAACACTTTTAGCAACTGACAAATAAATGTTTCAATATGACCAATCCCAAATATCAGTCATCAAAATACTTTTTAATTTACTTTTGATGTATGTTTTTAGTAAGTGGAGAAAGAATCATGTGAGGCCTTGAGTGAAAAGCTTAAAACTCATGTTTCTGTTCTGCCCATCACCTAACAACACCACATGTACATTACAAGAACTATAAAGCACAGAATCCTGGGGGGAGGTAATTCATAGGTGGGCCTTCCAGGCAGGAATGTGGCAGGTGAGTCACAGAGGATACCAAAGGAAAGGAAGAATAAAGCAATGGGGAGGAAAAGAAGGGTCCTTCACCACACCTCATTTTGATGTGGGGTACTGTTATTGTGTCCTTATTTAATGAAGAAAAGAAGGAACAATTTTATTTGTTAGATAAACAGGGTATAATTATTCATTACTTACATACTCTCTTTTCTTTTCTAAAAAATTCCTACTGACAAAGGATGAGAGGAGATGCGGGCACAGGGAGAAATGGACACACAAAGTACCATGTCAGGCAAGGGAGATAGTTTCTTCAAGTCATGAGAAGTGGTACACGGCATTGTCAAGAAACAGCAGTTCAACTTGATTACACAGGTATGCAAGCTACTGAAACTGGCATAAGCCTCTAGAGTAAGTTCCGTGGTGAAAAGGTGATATAGCATGTCTGACCGAGATCAAGAAAGCAAATGCTTAGGGTGATGCGGTGTACAAAGAAGCAGTGGCAAAAACAGGAGTGACAGTCTTCTCCACCTGTGTTCCTTAACCATTAGAACATTTGAGAATGTGTTGTTTGTGCCAAATATTTTTAAAATTCTGTAGACTTACAGTGTACAATTTGAATCCAGAATACAAACACAAAGAATGAAACACAGAAGACTAGGAAGCATCGTACCTGCTCCCACAATCCATGGTGATATGGCTTCTTAGTGAATTTGTGCATATCTTTCTTTTCCCCTATTCTGTGAATGCTCTTACCCACTTCATACTTCTGATTCTTCACTTCTCTTACCTTTATTTAATTTTTAGTTTTCACATCTTTATTGAGGTATAATTTATATGAAGTCTGGAAAAAGTCCAGCCATTGTTAATATAACAAAGAACAGTTTGTGCAACATCAGTGTAACCTGACAGCCAAGGAGAGTGGACTGGAATGTACTTGCGTGAACAATGACGACTTCACTGTACTAGTCAGTGGGGGCGGTAGACGCCATTAACTGAGCATGTGTACTGTGTGACTGTAACTTTGGAAATGACTGAGCAAGCAGAGCAATGAATCTGCATTAAATTTGTGTTAAGCTTGAACATTTTTCTGCAGAAACGATTCAGAAGAAGGCTGCAGCTATGGGCAACTGGTGACTGGCAGCTTCATCAGGACGACACACCCATTCATGCATTATATCTCGTACAGAGTTTTTTGGTTTAACATCAAATCTCCCAGGTGATTCAGAACCCCCACAGCCCAGATTTGGTGACCAAAATATTTGATATATTTTACGGATATAGCACATTCTTAGTCTGTTAGGCCTGCTAGGACAAAAGACCACAGACTGGGTGGTTTGTACACAGCAGACATTTATTTCTCACAGTTCTGGAGGCTGGGAACCAAGATCAAGCTGCTGGCAGATTCGGTGCCTAGTGGGAGTCTGCTTCCTGCTTCATACATGCTGTCTTTTCACTGAGTCCTCATGCATTCCAGGAATAAGAGAGTTCTGGGGGTTTCCATTATAAAGCCACTAACCCCATCCATGAGGGCTCCACCCTCATGGCTTACTCACTTCCCAGAAGCCCCGCCTCCAAGCATGACCACAGTAGGGATTAGATTAGGTCTCAACATACGAATTTTGGGGGAGCACAAACATTCAGTGTGTAGCATACGTGTTATTTATCATTTACCAGGTGCTGGGCATTTGGATGGTTTCCACTTTTTGGCACTTACAAATAGTTCTGCTATGAATATTCATGTTAAGTCTTTGTGCTGACATATGTTTTCATTTCTTTTGGGTATATGCCTAGGAGTAAAATTGTGGGTCATATGGTAAATGTATATTTAACTTTTGAAAAAACTGTCAAACTGTTTTCTAAAGTGGCTGTACCATTTTACATTCCTACCAGCAATGTATGAGGGGTCCAGTTTCCCTGAATCCTCATCATACCAAACACACGTGGTATGTCCATTTTTTAAATTATAGCTATCCTAGTGGGTGTGAAGTACAATTCCTCCCTTTTCAAAGCTCACTTCCTTCCTTTTTACCCTCTCTTATTCTCTATTCCCCCCAACTGGTGTCTTTAGCTGGTTGGGCTAGTGCTGCAGATATACTTGTTTACATCAAAACCTCATCGCTAATCAATTCTTGGTAAACAAATAGTCAAGAAATGATGCAGGTCTGGATTCAAAGAGTGGTTTCCCTCTTGGCAAACCACTCAATTCTCTTCATAGAGGTTCACATTCTTTTTCCAAATGCTCTAGTTTCACATATAGCAGAGTAGAACAAGCAGCTTTTAAGGCCACAAAGTATATCTGTTTAGAATTAACTTGATAATGAGTGTTCAATGACATTATAGTTACATCTAGAAGCATTCCCCCCAAGCACCTGGAAATTCTTACCGTTTCCTCCACACCATCCACTATATGGAGGAGAGAAAGGATTTCCTGTATTCCCTCAGTCCAGGGCAGATAGACTTTTGCTGGTGTTCTGGTCTTTGGTTTGTCTACACTGAGTGCTTTGCCCCCTTGGCCCAACAAACATGCCTGTGAAGCTGAGTTTCTCCATGTTCTGCATGGTGCCTGAGCCTAATTTGATTCAGTTTTGCAGCCTGTATTTTAGCAGTCATCTAGGAGCAGGGCTTCTCCACCTTGGACGCTCATTAGAATCGCTTACTGAGCTTTAAAGCAAAAGCCTCATTCTGGTCCTTCCCCGGACCATTTAAACGAGAACTTCAGAGACTTGGAAAATGCAAAAAAGGCTAAGGCCCTCCTTTTCTGTCCCCGAAATAGTTTTTTCAAAAGTTCAGTGCTTGAGGTTATAAAGATATTGAAAGAAGCAGGTCAAAATAATGATAATAAAAAATGAAGCCCTGGCTGGCGTAGCTCAGTGGATTGAGCACGGGCTGTGAACCAAAGTGTCGCAGGTTCGATTCCCAGCCAGGGCACATGCCTGGGTTGCAGGCCACGGGTCCCAGCAACTGCACATTGATGTTTCTCTCTCTCTCTCTCTCTCTCTCTTTCTCCCTCCCTTCCTTCTCTAAAAATAAATAAATAAAATCTTAAAAAAAAAAGAAAAGAAAAAGTGTATTTTGAAAGCCATGCTTTAGCAGTAGCTGGAAAGTTGTGGAATCATACCTGGATTTGAACTCAGAGGATTCAGCCTCTTTGCTTGATGAATATTCTTAAGCCACTCTGCTCCCAGCTCAGCCCTTCCTGATTGTAATAAAATGCTCACACTTACCTTGTGGTACTGTTAGGGTTAAAGGGATGATGTACCTAGAAGTACTTTACATGACATGTTTGTAGAGCACTTCACATCTGCTAATTATTTATTTTCACCATATTTTATTGTGGTTGGCTTCACTTTATCACATGCTATTAGGGTTTATTTTTACCTTGTGTCCCCTCCTTTGATTGGGGTAAGGGCATGGATTCTGGAGCCAGACTGAGTAGAGGCAAATCCCAACCTAGTCACCAGTTCCTTTTGGGGCCTCCCATTACATTCCTCTAACCTCAGTTTTCCCCTCTGTAAAGTGAGCATAAAAAATACCTACCCCATGGTTCCATGAGAATTAAGAAGATGATGATTGTGAAGCTCTTTGTATATTCTTTATATACTGGGGACTCAGGGAGTGTTAGTTTACTATTATTATTATTATTAAAAAGAATGAGTCTTAAAAAATTCAGTGAGATCAGGCATGTTATAGTAATGACTGAAAGGATGATTGCATCCCAAGTGACCCATTTTAAGAGATTTTAAAGTCTTAGATGCTAATTCAGTTGGCCAGTATCAGGGTACCTTTTTAAGACTCCTGCTTCAAGTCAATTAAATGACAGTATTTATAAACAAATGTATTTGAAATATATTTTTCATTTTTCAAAGACTTTATTTATTTTAGAGAGAGGGGGAAGGGAGGGAGAAAGAAAATGAGTGAAACATCATGTATGGTTGCCTCTAGCACACCCCATACTGGGGATATGGCCTGCAACCCAGGCATGTGCCCTAACTGGGAATCAAACTGGCAATGCTTTGGCTCACAGGCCTGTGCTTAGTCCACTGAGCTACACCAGCCAGTGCATATTTTTTATTTTTGCAATATTGATTTTTCCTTTCATGCAAAGAATGTGGAAGGAAGCATTTCATACAAGTTTCATGTTCTAAAATAAAGCAAGGAACTGTGATTAACTACTTGTATCCTATCAAATTATAAACTTGTACAAATTGAAGAAAACTGGTTTCCAATCTAGAACTGCATATTTTAAATTACCAAAATGATAATTCTTTAAAAAGCTTTTCATTGTGGATAGTGTCGAATAACCCATGTTCCATAAAGTGAGAGAGAATACTGTGTATAATGAACCCGCATGTACCCATCACCCACCTTCAACAATTAGCAATGCTTAGGCATGATGAACGCTTGACAGTGTCGTATAGAGGAACTCCAATCAAATGGAGTCGATATATTCTTGTTGTTAAGAAATACTCAAATAATACAAGAGTGTGTGAAGTACAAATGGAAGAGTCATATTTCCAGTCACTTATTAATAAACCCTTTAATAAGGATGCTGTATCAGTCAGGGCTTACAGAGTCACACGGTGTCATAATTTAATGAGTGATGGATAAAAATTCTGGTCATATCCCCAGTGGGGATGGGTCTGACATCTCAGTTACTTAGAGAATCTGATCTTTGCAGAGTAAAGCCCTTTCGCTGCCATTCTCTTTTAGATCATCATAACTCACTTGTTTCTTGATAGGTACGGATTATAAATTTTACAAGTTTCTATAATTGTTTTCACGGTCACAGAGGGAAATAAAAAACACGCGCAAATAGCAAAATAAATGACTACAACTGTATTATGGGATGATTGTATTCTAATGATGCTTTGGGTGAGGGATTACAAGTGTGAGAAAGAGAAAGCTCATTATCTCCTGGTTAGGTTCAAGGACACCATCTCTCTGGATGAAAGGTGATTCTGGTATTCACATTTAGCACAGATTCTGAGCTGTACATTGAAGGTTATGGTTTGAATTTTTCCCAAATTAGGTACATAGTCATTTCTGTGTGTGTGAGAGAAAATGGAAATTCAGGTCACATTTCAACTTGACTTCATTTTTCAAATTGCACCCACAGAAGCATGTCTATACAACCAAGTGGCAGATTCAGCCTTCTAGAAAGCCCTCTTCCATTGTCCCAACTTCCACAAAAGACTACATTTGTTTACTTTAGGCCCTGGGTACACCCTAACTTTTCATTTGAGGTTTTGCAGAGATCTTGGGACCTCTAGTACTTTTTAAAAAACACAAGTGATTGTTCTATGGTTTTTAATCTGATTTCTCTAATTAATTTTAGTGCTTTCTAATTAGACTTTATTTTCAACTTTCCAGATATATTTGATGAGACATCTTTTGCACTACCCACAACATTTTTCTGTGAGTTTTAAAGAAATATCTTAAAGAAGTACAACATCATTTTAAAATATTACACAAATTAAATTTAGTTCTTATATATACAATATGTATTAAAGTATTACTGACTGGATTAGTTCAACAATTGGGCCACACAGGATGTTTTATAAAGTTTAGACACTAGAATAACATCTTAAGGCAATAATAATTTCATTTTTTTCCCCTAAATGTGTTGCCATAGATTTTCCTAAATGTTTTACAAACAGTTATTAAAAGCATATTGAGAATCCGAATTCCCTTTGGGCAAAATGTTTTAGTACTTAACTTTCATTTAATTCAAAATTACATATGGTTAGCGTTGCAGAAAAACATCAGAAAATCATAACCAGCTATCACAACATCACATATTTAAATCAATGCAGTTGCAGCCTCATCAGAGGCACCTTGAGGTGCCTAATAATAAAAACAAGTAAAAGCTATCGGTATTACTCTTCCTTACATTAAAAAAAGGACATTTTAATTTTAGGTTTGTTCCTAACAATCCAAAGGCTTCCCTGAGATGCTAAAGGACAGTTTCCAGTGACTGGTGAATTTTGGAGATGGGCTCACTGCCAGGGAGGCAACAGGAGGGCTGGGTGAAGAATTCTTAAAGGTCGGGGAATGTGAAGATCTATCAGGAGAAAACACTGATTAAGAAATTTGACCTAAAGTCCCAGTTCACAGTCACAAAAAGACTTTGTTTATACAGTGAAAGCATTTAGGATTACCTGAATTGGAACTCAGACAATTAAATTTTATAATTTGAAGGATATGCAAATAGGGAATCTACTAACTACTAATGTATTTGGAACTCACTGAAGAGGGAATCTATGAAATGAGCCAGCTGGTGGATGAAAAGAGCCAAAGAATTATGTTTTATTTTGATTTAATGTTTCCATTTTAATTGTGCCTCTAGGTAACGGGTTTATAAATGGAAATCCTGTCTTTTGTATGGAAGGT
Source organism: Phyllostomus hastatus (assembly GCF_019186645.2). Taxonomy (NCBI): domain Eukaryota; kingdom Metazoa; phylum Chordata; class Mammalia; order Chiroptera; family Phyllostomidae; genus Phyllostomus; species Phyllostomus hastatus. Next base: position 12,904,588 of record NW_025333977.1, on the reverse strand, counting down.
AGAATTACTTTTTAAAATAAAATTTAAATTGCAAGAGTTAAAAAATACCTTCAAGAGACTAAATTATCAAAGAAGAATACAGAGAGAATTTGCTAATGTGAAATGATGCTATTTCTGTATCCAAAACTATTCGTATAAAAATGCCAATTAAAGTGAGCATGTATTTTAGTTGGCTTATAGTAAAGGTAGGTTTTACATTTTCCTTTCAGGCCCAATTTCAATTTTAAAAAGTTTTTGATCTGGATTACAATTAGACATCGCTCTAAATCTATGCATTTTCTTTGCAATCACGACTTTCCAAGGGATGAACAAAGAATTTTGGTGGGTGCTAGCTGAACTGGCACAGCACTCTGAAATCTGGGGCATGTATATCTAACTCATAATGTACTGCCATGATTCTAGGCTTGTCCTGGTTCAGATTACATCAAGATCCGCACCACATTTCTGGTCATTGTAGGTTGAAACTTAATGTGCTACCTGCTTTATTTAGTGTCTTTGGTTTACCATTACTTCTAAACAAAAAAAAATTTAATTACACTAAAAAAAGGAAAAAACTCCCATACTTTTGGCACAATTGTTCTTTTTGTGAAGATGAAGGCAATAGCAATTCGGGGGTCACACAGTTTGATTTCTTTATAAAAAAGAGTGTTACAAAAGAGTGTAAAGGACAGGTAACATTCCTATTTCCTAATGGTGTTATTAAAATCTTAAGATCATCGTTGTGGACTAAAGCAAATTTTCTGAACTATTTCAAGGGTTTAAGGTCACACAAACTTGATCAAACTTGCCTGTCCGTGTATATGGGCTGCGGTGAGAGGAAGCCAAACAATGCTGGTTAATGGAGACAAAGAATGCTGCGTATTTTTTAAAACAGTGGCAAGATGGCCATCTTTAGTCAACAGAAACCTTTCAACAGGGACCCACCTCTTAGCAGTGACCTATAATAAAGAGGAGAATGCGGAGGAAGAGAACTGCAATTAAACTGAGTTGATTTGCAGAGCACGGAAATACTGACTGAAAAAAAAAATCCTGCATTTTGTGTTAGCCCATATAATGGATAAATGGATACATGTGTTGATCTGAGTTTTAGGAAGTATAGGAGTTGAATCCTGATATTTGTGAAGCCAGGAAGGGATTCAGGAAATTCTGACTTGCGAGGAAGACGTGGGCTGAGGCCCCTCTCCCTCCTGAATTTCCCCTCCAAAAGTTTGGCGGGTCCAGGTGATGTTGACCAGCGCCCTCAGATGGCTGTTCTCTGTCCAGGTGTTTCCGCTTTGTAATTTTATGGGTCCTCTTCTGTATCCCTACATTTACTTTACAGTGAGATCCTGCCCTTTTTACTTCCTAAATCTCTCCATTGCTGCCTCCTCCAATCCTGCTGTTGCCGCCCTGCTTCCAGCCTTGTTTTCTCTCTCACAGACTGCAGCTTCTTTGACTTTATGCCTTAAATCTCCTCGATTTCCAATTCATCCTGCATTCAGCCATCAGAGTGATATTTCCATCATAAGGGTCCCCTTGGGTCATTTTCAAGCTCAAAATTCTCCAGTGGCTCCTGTCTCTTGCCAGAGAGAAGCAAAGCTCTTTGCATCTATCAAACACCCAGTACCTCATGCCTAGCCTTACTACTGCCATTCTGTCCCAGCAACACAGAACTATTTGGAACCCTCTACTCTTGGGCCTTTGCACATGTTCCCATTTCTCTCTCCTCTGGTTTTCCCTTCTACCCTTCCTCTCGCACCCAGAATCTGTTTGTCCTTCAAGCATCATTCTTTTTCTGAAATGCCAAGCTGACCCCTTTCCTCTCCCCACTGTTGTCTCCCCCAAAAGTTCAGGCCTCTGTTTCTGCTCCCATGATACCTAGTACCTGCTCTGTAGTCAGGCAGGATGTTATGTTATAATTGTTTGCATGTCTATAGCTACAATAAGCCATAAGCTGATGAAGGTCAGGGGAAGGCCATTATTCCCTCTGGGTATCTACAAACCACAGCACATGATTCCTGAACACTGCTGCCCAATAAATCGTTGTTGAGTGAATGAATATGTGTATAAGTTGCATGAATGGAACCAGATGAAACAGAGACTGAAAATGCCACATATCATTGAGAATTCACTGACCTGGTGATTTTCTGTATTTAGAATTCAGATTTTGACCTTAACTCACACTAAAGAAAATCCAGCAGGTATTAAGATCAGCTGTTTTCCAAAGGAAACTTAATGGTTTAAGTTTTGGAAAAAATCACGAAGGAATAAAACCACAAACACTATTTGCTACCATAGAAAAGACTCCAAATAAACAACAATAACTGCAACATTCACTGTGCTTACCCTTTCCTATTGACAAAATAAAATGGTAACGAAAACTTCAGAGGGCGGGCTGTTTACAGATGTCTTAAACATTTAGGGCTACTTGTCAAGGCTAATATTGGAACTATCTTGGTTTGGCACATCAGGTGACTTTAGAAGGAGGCCATCCAGGTGATCCCAGAGTCTCTCCGAGGACTGGAGGCTAGACATGGAGAAATGCTGGATGCAGGGAAGATGGGACAATACCAGTTCAAAGTGGAATCCTGTGGCAGCCCTGGCACAACACCGCTGAAGGAAAATCCAAATGACACCTTGTGTTTTAAAGTTCTTTTCATCCTAAGGGCTCAAAGTGCTTCGCTGCAGCTTTCTCTGAGCAAGACTTGCGTCTGAGGAGACTAATCTGAGAGCAGAACGTTTCAAGGGCTGTGAGTTATGTTTGACTATCTGGCACTTGTCCTAATTGTGAGCTCTGGGAAATCACAAAAATGTCTTTTTCTAACCCATGTGATGTTAACTAGAACTTTATAAGTCTTCATGGAGATATTTACCCCCTTCTTAGACATTGTCGGTTATTTTTATTTTCGCTTCTATGTAGAATAAGACCCCACTATGTGAATGTTATCACCAGATTTTTGCCTTTCAATGTGCAATAAATGCTTCCTATTTTTTTAGTGAAGGATGACTGATACAAATGTTACCTCATATTGAGGAAGTGGTAGCAAACACACTAAATAACATATTTAAAATCAGACACCAAATTTCTTACCTTGATACTTTATAAAATATTGGTCAAATCAGAGAATGACATCTTGAATATATACAATATATTAGGGTAGGCCAGATAGTAAATTTCCAAGTTAGATGGCGTACAACTCCTGTCTTCAAAGAGCTTGTAAGTTAAAGAGAAAGGGATTAGGTCAGCACTTACGGGACATGGTGGCCAGTGCCATGAACAAGCGTGTGGGAAGTACTGTGGGAACTCACTGAGAGGTCCAGAGCAGATGTGTGTGTGTGTGTGTGTGTGTGTGAGAGAGAGAGAGAGAGAGACAGAGAGAGACAGAGAGAGACAGAGAGAGAGAGAGACAGAGAATATTTCTTGAAATTTGAAAAACAAGTAGGAATTAGTATTCTTGTTAGAGCAAGCGTGTGTGAAAGATGCAGGTCTAAAACTACAATGTGACTGTATGTGGTGGGGGGTGAGTGGTGGGAGGTGAGTGATGAACCACAGGTGATATCACAGAGGGCTTCGGTGGCAGGCTAAGGAATTTTGACTTTCTCTGGAAGCTCTTGGGTCTACCTAGGGTTTTAAGCACAGGAAAGACAGGATGATATTTACATTTTATTGAAATTCCATTGGATGCAGCATGGAGACCGGCTTGAAGTGGAATTGAACCAAAGACAGAGAGATGGGGAAGATGCTCTTACGGCCATGCCAGGGAGAAATCAGTGATGTCCAGTCCTGGAGCAGAGTATGTGGGGTACTTGTGAGACAGGACCTAGTAACACGTGTGTGTGTGTGTGTGTGTGTGTGTGTGTGAGTGAATGTATGCATGCAAGTGACAGAAAGATGTCAATTTGGTTTAATATTACCAGCATTTGCAATGTTTTGGTAAAGGGAAATGTGTCTTCACACATTTCTTCAAAATCTACCTTTGGCTGTAGTCTCCAATGATAAAATTATTTTTGCCTCATTGTAGATTGAAGATTACTCATTGGGTACCTCAATTTATACCATATTAACTCAGATGATGCCAAATCCTCCTTTACAGATAGAACCTGTGGGCAGCCAGCAGGCAAGATGATATACCACTGATGCTTAAGTGACAGGACCAGGATGCTGTCTCTTGATTCTAAGCCCAGGGTTTGGTTCACAAAGCATATTTCCTCTAGGGAAAGCTGGCATCTCTGCTCCTCCTGGTGGTGTGAGGACTGGGTTTGGCTATCTTATCCCTTTGATGTAGATTTTACAGCTTGTATCCCTAGAGAGAAAGAATTCCGTAGCACTCCAAAGGAAGTATTTTCTTGGTAGGGCTGCGGCAGCTTGCTTTGGCTTGGGAAACTCCAGCCAATCCTGACTGACAGCTATGAAGAGAAAGAGGGGTTTGCTAGTGACTCCACAACCAAGATGTATGGGTAAATTTAATTCCCAGGCTACTTATCCCTATCCTGGGCTCCTGCCTGTTTATAAAGTCCTGCCTTATTGCTAGGAGGGTTTATGACATGAGTGTAATGGGTTTAGAATTTCCTCCAGGCCCAGCTCTCCCAATTGAACTCACTGTCTTTCCTGCCATCATCTTCACCAGCAGCCATTTCCTATGGAATTCTTTTATTAGAAGAGTGAAACCATAAACCCAAGGCAGGCTGAGCCTGTCTTTCCACAGGCCAGAGTGTCTGCAGACTGTTGCCTGAGATTCTGCCAGTGACTCCAGCCCAGGAAGCCATGGATGGCCCTCTCTAGAGGCAACGTCAACCAGACAGCAGTGACGCTGGCTTTGCAATGCCATGGGTGTTTTGTTTGTGTTCTCCTTTGTTTGCAAAGCTAACTAGGCAACGATTATTCTGGCTCTGCAGTGTGATGGGTGTTTCGTTTTTTTTTTTCCCTCTCAACCAGACAGAGCATAGAAAATATTGCTTGAAAAGCACAGAACAACTGGCTATGGATATTAATATGGTCTTGAGATTAGAGAGTTCTGGAATGAAAATCTGAAGGCTGAATTCAGAATATAGGTCTTCAGCAGTGCTATAACTGAGACAGTATTTACAGTTGGGTTAATAATTTAGTTCTGTATTTGTTTTAAATAAAAACCAGTTGTTACACACACCTGTGATTATACTGATATTAAGGCTTAGAAGGAAACAATAATTTTTTAAAGGGGGTTATTTTAAAGAAAATATCCTTTAAAATTAAAATGATATGATAGGTGGTACCCTATAGGACTTTGAGATGTGTCCCCAGCCCTCTTCCTCCTTCCTGATCCTGGAGTAGTCAGGCCGACTGCTGGGCCAGGAAAGAATCTTGAATGGCCTGAGCCAGTTGGTGGAGTCCCCACCTCTTGCCACAGTGATTGGTCCAGGTCTGGACACATGACCTAAGATGGCCCAATTAGAGTGAAACATAGGAATTTTACTCAATGGCGGAAGGAAGCTACCTTTCATTCCTTCTGAACGGGCTGATGTGTGAGGAGGAGGCCTTTGCAGGGAGGCAGGCAGCCATGTTCCCTCTCCACACCATAACTTCCCTTGGGATGAAGAGGGCACATCAAGGAGAGCTGAATCAAGAGAGCTGCGGAGGGTGGGAGACAGCACTCACTCCAGCTACAGCTTCGGAGCGTTCAGATACTTGAGCCAATGTACCTTTCCATTGTCTTGTTTTCTACTACTTGCAGCTGGAACGTCCTACTAGGGCAGATGTGGCAAAGTAAGGCGGGCAGAACACAAATATCAGAAGTTTAGGAAACCCTGGCTTATAGGGCAGAGTCCAGACTCCTCATCGTGCAGTCAGATTTGTAATAATAAAAATGACAGAAATAGCACAAATCGCTAGCACTCACTATGTGCTTACTATGTGCCAGGCCCTGTTCTTAGCACTTCACGAAGGTTACCTCACTGAAACCTCACAACCCTGTGACAAAGGGAGTCAGAAAACCTGGATTCTTCATCTGTTTCCACCACTTGCTGGCTGTTGACTTTTCACTCGTCATCTGATCTCTTAGTGTGCCATTTATCTGTTTTAAAAGGCTGTGACTTTTGAATGAGGGAATTTGATCAAAACACTCTTGTGGAAAAATGACATATATCCCATCTCTCCTTCTGAAAACTTTCTGTTCTAGGTCAGCTCTCATCACAGTTGATGCAAATATAAGCATAGGCAGTTCTATGTCTTGTGTGAGACACTCTTTTTTTCTCCTGTCTACTTGCCTATGTCCTGTCCTTTTTTCAAAGCCTAGTGCAAGACACACCTTTCCAGGGAGCTCTCCCGCACTCACTAGTCAGTGCTGCTTTCCTTCCACTGATGGCCTGCAGCATTGTCTGCCTGCCCCACCCTTTCGTTCCACCCTAGTTGTTAGTTGTTATTCTTGACGTCCCGTTTCCCCACAAGAGTATACATTACTAAACGACAAGGACCCTGTTCTCTAGCTTGTATCTTATCACTTGTTGGGTGACATGATAATCCAGTGATTTTGAGAAAATCGGTTTTGAGAAAATCTATTCATGTGCTCACTTGCTTGGGAGAGAAGTAGAGAGGCAAAGACATTTTTGGTCAAGGAATGAAAACTAGTTTTTTTTTTTCTTTTTTTAGATTTGTTAGATTTAGTCACCTGTATACTTAGCTTTTATCTACTTAATCTTGGCTTCTGTTTTCTCCTTCTTCATCCCCCAAATAATATAAATTAAAGAATCAAACAATAGTAACAATGAGAGAAAAACTTCCTCTACAAGCTGGAAGAATCTAGAGATTCCTGATAAGAAGAGCTGACTTTTCTTGAGACATCAGACTGATGCAGGAGTGAAGATGTGGCTGGAGCGTTGAGTGGACAGAACCATTTTCTTCTCCAATACACCCCAGGCTAGTGGTGAAGGGACAGTGGCAGAAGCCCTGAACATGCATTTTATAAGGTGCTTTGAGTCTCTCTACATTTTGAGTAGGTGCTGGAAAAACCCAAGATAGCATTATGTAACCCAGACGGGCACCTTCTTTGTTTGCTGTCTTAAGTGCCATTAGCATTTATTGAATCTCAGTAGCTGTTCTATGCCCGTTGAGGGAAAAGTAACACATGATGCATACGTTATTATTTCGATTATTTTTAAAACTTAAAATTCCCAACAATTGCTTTTCATCGGTATTTTGCTGGCTTCTTTGTCTTTGTGTGATTTGTTGACTTTGGATTCAGGATGACTCATTTTCAAACTATAGAGTGGAGACTGGAAATGCCGGCAAAGTGGAAACCAGGGCTTCGCCCTGTTCAATCTAAGGGGAAGATGAGGCTGTCTTAAATAATAGATAATAACAACAATATACCTCGTGCGTGTTCAGTGCTTTATAGTTTTCAGAACACTTTCCCATTTTTTATTCTGCCTTGACAGGAAGTCGAATAGCAAACAATCATGATGGGTGATCAATATGATGAAGATGTGACACTCTGAGCAGGGCCAGGGCGAATGTGGATGATCTAAGCAGTTAGTGGGAAAGTGTAGAGCTAGTGTCATTTTTCAATTAGGACACATGTACATTTCCTAATTGCAAGAGGGGGAGACAAAAGCTGCCCACCTGTGTCTGATGGGATCAGGGGGCAAGTTGCATTTCAACGCCTTTGGCTTTACAGCAGGCTCAGAGGGGAGGGAGCTCTGTGTTTTAAAATAATACTGTTATTCACTGTTTTCGTAAGTATTAAAAGGTTGGTAAAAGTATATTTTAAATTACAAAAAAAGTAACTCAGATTGTGTCTCAGATCTTCGGATGATGAACTGATAAGCCTGGTTCTCTGGAATGATGCTCCACGCTGGGTGCGAACGCAGGTGAACACCACTAATACTGCCCTCGTGTGCGTGGGTAAGTGTGATCGATACATAATCTCACACACAGGGCAGGGCAAAAGTAGGTTTACAGTCGTTCATATGGAAAATAATACAATAATTAATAAATAATAGCAATACAAGAATAGACTGTTTTGTGTCCTCACAACTGTAAAACTATTTTGCCCCACACTGTATACATATGTATATGTACACATATAAATATACATAAGTATGTATATATTTATACACACTCAATTGAATACTTTTCAGCCATAAAAAGAAGGAATTCCTGCCATTGTGACAACATCCATGATACTTGAGGGCATTATGCTAAGTGAAATAATCAGAGAGAAAATACAGAAACTCTGTGGCCTTATTTGTATGTGGAATCTAAAAATAACTGAACTCACAGGAACAGAGAGTAAATTGATGGTAACCAGGGGCAAAGGGGTAAGTAGTGGAAATGGGGGAAAGTGGTTAAAGAGTATAAATTTCCAGTTATAAATTGAATAAGTTCCAGGAATCTATTGTATAGCATGCTGGCTAGAGTTAACAATACTGTATTTATACAAGCATTCCTCATTTCATTTCACTTTGCTTTATTGAGCTTTGAAGATATTTTTTTCATCAACATCTGAGGCAAGACCCTCCACCAGCAAAAAGATGATGACTTACTGAAGGCTCAGGTAATGGTTAGCATTTTTTAGCAATGAAGTATTTCTAAGTGAAGGTGTTTACATTATTTTTTCAGACATCATACTAGTGTATACTTAATAGACCATAGTGTAGAGTAAACATAACCTTTATAAGCACTGGGAAACCAAAAAATTATGTGACTCCCTTTCTTGTGATAGTCACTGTGGTCTTGAACCAAACACAGTATCTTCAAGGTGTTTTTGTACATGGAATTTGTTGAGAGTGTAGATCCTGAAAGTTCTCACCACACACACACACGCACACACACACACACACACAACTATGTGAAGGTGAGGTGATCGATGTGTTAAGTAGCTTTGTTATGGTAATCATTTCACAACATATACATATATCAAATCATTGCATTGTACACCTTAATTTTATACAACGTTACATGCCAATTATACCTCAACAATGCTGAAAAAACCCAAAATGAGAACAAGAAACCAGCTATCACATTGAGCACATACTGTGTGTTGGGCATTGTGTGAGGTGCTTCCCCAGCATACTGTTCATTTAATCTTTGCCACAGTCCAAAGAGCTAGTCACTTACATTGGTCCCCTTTTACAAATGGGGATACTAAGGTTTAAAAAGATTAAATAATTTGCCCAGGCCTACTTAGCTAGTAATTGATGGAGGAACTTCCCAATCTTAATAAAACTCAGCATGCTTAATCACTGTGTCAGGGTTACAGTGATTAACCCATGGCACTGCTGATGCCAAATGCTGATGGCAAAGCTGGTGGCGGAGAGATCTCCATTACCTCCCACAGATGACCTGTCAGGATCAGAACTAGGATCAACCCTCATGGTTCAATGATCACAGGTCAACAATCCACACATTAAATGAGATGCAGGAAGGAGGGGATGGTAAAGAACTTAAATCTTAGCAGAACCAGAAAACACAAGATAAATATCAATGAATTAGTATGCTTTCTCCTATATTAATGTATCAATAGCATATTAACATGTATGTTTTAATGGGTAGATTGTTATGATGATGGCCCTCAATGAATCAAGCCTCCCTGTGTCTATGCCCCTTGGTTATGTAACTTTCCTACTTCTCTCATCAGGAAGTGAAATCTATTTCTCTACTCCATGAATCTGGTTGGCCTTGGTATTTTCTTTGACCAATAGAGTATGGTAGAGGTGATGTTGCGGGTTCCAGAGTTGAGGACTTAAAGGGGCCTTGTGGCATCTGTTCCCATTCTCTTAGAACTCTGAGACCAGCACATTATGACAAAAGTCGATTTTACCCTATTTGAGGATGAGAGGCCATAGACTGAGGAAAGACTGCAGTAGACTGAGGTTTCCTGCAAAGAGCTAGCACTAACTGCAAGGCATGTGACTCGAACCACCTTGGACCTTCTAACCTCAGACAAGCCACCCAGAGAAGACAGCAGGCTATGAGTGATCCCAGGTAGGACCAGCAGAACGGCCAAAACTGGCAGCGCACAGAGTTGCGAGCAGTAACATCATTGCAGTGTCAAACCATTATGTTTTGGGGCAGTTTGTTATGCCATGAGATAAAAGTTTTGCTAATTTGCCCTGGCTGGTGTAGCTCAGTGGATTGAGCACGGGCTGTGAACCAAAGTGTTGCAGGTTCGATTCCCAGTCAGGCCACATACCTGGGTTGCAAGGCATGGCCCCCAGCAACCACACATTGATGTTTCTCTCTCTCTCTCTTTCTCCCTCCCTTCCCTCTCTAAAAATAAATAAATAAAATCTTTAAAAAAAAGTTTTGCTAATTTTAATAATACTTTAAATTATGTAGCACTTTCCAGCTATTTTCATAAAAATCTTGAAGTATGCTGATTTGAGGAGGAGTGATTGCCCCCATGTCACAAAGCTAAGAAGGAACAGAGCTGGCATTAGAGCCTAAGTCTTGACACTAGGTGTCAAATCCTGGAGTATGAACTCCAATACTCTTTATTTCCTTTGATTAAACGAAAAATAAAGTTGATTCATTTGAGTGGACTTAATGATGTATTTAATAGATTTGGGTGACAGGTGTTAATTACCACTATCAGTATGTATCATTCAAATGTCTCAGGAAGGTGCTTGGAGATTTTCTGTGCAGCCTCTGAACATGAGTGTGCTGAAGTCACCCGCAATTTTCCTTTTTATCCTACAGCTTGTGACTTCATTAGTTACACCGTGTGGGACTTCCCAATAAGGTATAATTATTAGGAAGTTACTTCTCCTTCCATTTAGAGTTTCTTGAAGTAGCAAATATAAATTTCATTTTGAAAGATCAATGCAAAGTGAGTTAACTATTTTGAAATGCTGTCGAACATTCCTGGAGTGCTATCTGGAGTACCCGAGGGACTATCCTGTGGGCTTATTTCAAAACTGAAGCAAAAGCAAGACAAACCAAAACTGAACTTGGCTCCTCCAGAGATGAAATCTTTAACTTGTATTCAACTGAACACTCATTTCTAGCTGTGAGTGAATGAACACCAAGGGCTTTTATTTTTTTATTTTTGTTTTTAAACATCCTATGCCATTAGGTTTTGTATGATTTTTGTTGTCAGGAAAGACAGGCCGTCATTTTGTTTTAAAATAAATCATAAAACAACTGGCAAAAGTATGAAGAAAGGTTACTCAAGCAGCATCTCACACCTAGATGGAAAAGAAAACAGTCTCTGAAAGGTACCCCCAGCTCCACCTCTGGTCAAATTGTGTGTTGTGTTTGTAGGAAGGTGGACGGTTTCTTCTGGAAAATGGAAGTGATTTGTAGAACTGTTTGCTGTTAACTTAAGTATCTGCTTGTGTGCAGGAAGACTTGTTTGATTTGAACAGGTATGCACATGTTTTAACTATGAAGTGACACAAAATCAATAAAAAAGTAGAACAAGTGATAATTTTATAAGCTGGCTTTTCACCAAAATCGAACTCTGTAGTATTGGTTGACAGAATTGTTCCCAATAATTTTGCACATTTAAACACTTGCATATTCTCCTGGTTTACTGAAGTTGTGTGACTGTCTTTTCTTGGCAACTCAAAATGGCATTTGGTGTGTAAAGCCAATTATTTAAACATGTTCTAGATATACTGCATAACATGCAATGTTCAAGTACCACCTAATGTGATTCCCTACTCTTCAAAAAATCTACCTTAAAAAAATTCCATTGTTCTGTTGCAATCATGCAAATGAGCAAAAATACAGGCTTTAGCTCCCCCATATCCTGTTTATTACATTATGGTAGAAAATATGAACATTTTTAAAAATGTCCAATGTCTATTTGTTTCTGATTTTCTTTCCATTCGTGTCACTGTACATTTCAATGTCATATTCCTGCACGTTCCTGCCCCTAATCTGACAGTGTCAGAGGATCTATCTTCATTTTCTCACTCGTTTCATAATCTAATCCTCAGCTCTAACATGCAATTAGTGCCCTCTTCGCCCCCTGCATACCAAACAGGCCGACTACTACAGCTTTCCCTGTGCAATCCGTTTAGTGAGGCTGCCCGTAATGAATATGTACATTTAGAAGACCTCAGCGCAGAGGGTCACAGGCAATCAACCTTGAATTCAATTATGCGAGTCAAGGTTAATGACTCGCTGCAGTGGTCAGAGGCATTCAGAATCCTGCAGATTAAATCAGCCTGTCAGAGCTGACAATGTAGAAAGGACCGAATTACTTGTGTGAGAAACAGGGAATCGTGCAAGATAAAATGGTGTCAGTCCTCAACGAAGATTACATGGAGTTCTCTGTGGCAAATCAGATTGTAAATCTCCTTTGGACCTGCAATATGATTAGTCTACATAAAGATGTTTCTAGATTGTAATACGGAGCCACTAATAAGACCTTCTGAACTCCACCCTCACTAGGTAACTTCTTTTTTTACCTCATCATTAACATCTTCTGATTGTTCAGCACAAAAATTATTATATTTTTAGTTATATTCATGAAGTGTCCTCTGTGTGATCTTTCATAACACAACCCAACATTTAATTGGTAGAAAAAATTTTTACACTACATTTTTCCTTAGTTTCCTTTTAAGTCCTTGTCTTGGTAATAACAGAACATATCTAGCCAAAAATAAAAAATAAAAATCAGAAATAGATTAAAAACAGTGTTGCTCAAAAGAATAGTTACCTTATGATTTAGAAATAAACATAAAGTACATGAATATTAAGAATTTGTTATGATTTATTTACAGGACAAATAAATATGAGTTTTATTAGAGTTTGCTCCAGACACTAACCAATATTTGTGTGTGCTGAGCTATGCATGTATTCCTCAAATTCATGTGAAAGAGAAACTTTCCTCTTTCCTTCCATATTCTCTCCAGAGCAGAGTCACTGATGTAGACTCATTTCTAGGTGGAGAATCCCTGACTAGTCATCGGCCACACATTTCTTGCCCATTAAAAAGGAGTGTTCATACAATTGTCCATTCCTTTAAATGACAATGTTCTTTAAGTTAGGTTTCATTACATTTTTGTGATTTTCAATAATACATTCAAGTCCTTAGGAAAGTTATCCTTCCCCCATTTCCATTTCCTTTCTCTTCTTTTTTTCTTTTCTCTGGATCTCCCTTTCTTTCTATATTAACTGAGCACATATTATATGTCTCGTGTGTTAATGCAGGATCAAGGATAAAATATTTTAATCTGTAAGGAGCTCACAGTTCAGCGAAGGAAGGATGTAACCAGCTAACTGGGTAATACAGAAAGGTGAGTTGTTACACTAGAGGAATATGTACAATATTATGCTAGGCCCCGGGGAGGCCACGGGTTCATGCCTGCATGGGCATGCCTGTCAGGGCATGGAGGTGGTGTGCTAGGAGGCGGGGCTCAAGCAGCAAGGAAGATGTCACAGAGAGGAGAATATTTGAGTCGAGGTTTGAAGGGTGAACAGGAGTTTTTCAGGTAGAGCAATGGAAAAAGACCTTGTAGGCCTACAGAACAACGTGTGCAAATGTGTGAGATGTGTCTGGGTTGGTGGCCAGTGATGTGAGCAGACCCGGGTACACGGAGAGCAGCAGGAGCAAGGAGGTCATCCGGGGCCTTGAGTGCCTCATGCTCTTGTGTCAGTGCACCTCTTGGCAAATCTTGTCATAGAGGAAGACTCCTTATCCAAACTGCATCACATCCGTCTTCAACACATCTGGGCTTTAATGATGGACTCACTAATGCAGGCTTGTAGTTCTTGCTACTTACACCCCACAGTGAAGTGCAAAGGAGGTCTGCTTCCTAGATTCGTCTGGGGAAAGAGGATACATGGCTCTGCTCCCCTGTCTTCATTTTGGGGATCCATGAAGCACCAGCCTCGTGCCAGCCAGAATACCATGCCATGTTCATATGTTGAACAAAGGGCTTTCTCAGTGTGTTCTAGCCTCCAAGGTGGACATACATTCTATGAGCCTAGGCTCCCACCATTTACTACAACTGGTGGTGGCCTGTTTTCTCTGCTCCTCTTTTTTTGCCTGGACATATCCTTCAGGTCTTGAGCTCTCATTCTCAGGATGACCTTCCCAAGGCATGGAGCCAACTGTGAGCTTGTCAACTTCTGGCCTCAGAGCACTAGCTGCCTAGAACGTGAACTTGGCTGATAACCAATGCTGAAATGGCCTCCTTTCTCTTTTGATTCTTGTCTCTTAATTACTGAGAGGATTTTTGTTTAATCGCCCATTTAAAGCTTGACCCCATAGCATGGCCCAAACTGCTTGGGGTGATTGGTCCCACGTTTCTCTTACTCAGTGATTTTTAATGCCAGTGGGGAAAAGGGAGGACTGGAAATAAGTGAGAGAATTTTTTGTTGTGTCAATGACTGGGAAATGCTAGGGAGACTTCTGTCCTGTGCTGTACAGAACAGTCATGCAAGTAAATGAGGACTGTGCAAGACTGAATTTTGATAAACTTCTTCCTACATTAGAGCCTTCACACATGGATGTGCTCAACTGGAAGGCTTCCCCTGAGATCTCCTCCTGGCTAGCATTTCTTCCTCTTGCAGGTGACAACTTTACATAATGTTGACGTTCACCCGTCCAATATTATTCACTATACAGCTCCCTTCTCACTGCCTTCACAGTATGTACTTTTAGTATATAGCGTGTATTTGTGATCATCTATTTTCTTACTTATTTTTAGATCCTTGAGTCCACAAGAGCAGGGACTTTTGTCTGCCTTTTTTTTTTTTTTAACCATTTGGCCTCAAGAATAGTCACTAGCACACAGTGGTCACTCAGTAACTATTTACTAAATGATTTTTTCTGCTCTAGGCAGGGTTTTCAGATTTAGCAAATAAATGCACAGGACACTCAGTTGAATTTGATCGAGATAAACAATGAGCAATGTAATAATTATATACATTGTAAATATTGCATGGGACATACTTATACTAAAAAATGATTCATTGGTTATGTGAAATTCAAATTTAACTGGGCATCCTGTATTTTATTTGGCAAACTTAATCTATCAATAGCTTGAGGGCAGGCATCCTGTATTATTACACATCTTTCTCTCTTTTCCACTGTCTCAATTAGTGGCTCATAGAAGCATGCACTCAAACATGTGCTGATTTGATTTGACTGAAGTACATGCCATTTTGGTATAATCGAGTATTGAATTTCTTTATTAATAATTTCTTAAGTGAAATCCCAGGGTAATAAGTTTCTTTTGGATAAAAGAAGCATGAAAAATATCTCTTCAATGAGTCTTTTTTGTCTAGGTATGGTTACTGGAATTACTTCCAGTAAAAAGTTTCCCATTCTTTCCATCAAAGCAAGGTCTATAATTCAAGGCACTAATTATATTATGAGACATTTTAACTACTAATCGAAAAATAAGCTCCACAAGCTACCTTCATTTGAAATAATATTATTTATAGGACACTTTATTCTGGAAGATTATTCTGAGTCACACTGAAAAATGCTCTCTAAACAGGATTCAGGGGTGTTCAGTGGCAAAGGAGCCATCAGTGGTTATATTGGGGTTCTCCTCATTGAATTCCATCAGAAGTTCAAACAGAAAAACAAATGATCTAGGACTAATTTGTGAGCCACATAGCTCAGAAATGACAGAAATAATATGAAGGCTATAGCTGGGTGCACAGTCCCAAGTGTGGCAGAATCCGTCCATTCTTGGAGTCTATGTGGTGGTGCCTGAGATGCAGAGTGCTGCACTTGCTAAGTCCTCCTTTTGTTCTTTTGTAGGCAGATTGGCCCAAAGGAAGTCTGAGGGTCTAGAGAAAGACCATAGCTTAAAGCTTGGAATACTACAGGTCATTTGGCATGAGATATGGAAGGTAAAGTGTACGAATGAGTTTGTCTGCTATTCTTCCAACAGCAAATATAGTTGGAAGAGCAAACATACGCTGGGTAGAAGAATGAATGAAAGAAATATCAACAACACAAAAAGAATGAAATTTGGCTAGTTGAGGAGATATGGGTTAAATTGAAACTTCTGTTAAGTGGACTAATGTTCGTCAATAAAAGGAACTGGAGTTATGTAAAGTTATACAATACCAGGAATTGTTGTTATTATCTTTGTCATTATCAACATCATCTTTATTTAACATTATTCCAAAGCATCAAAATTAAAAAAATAATACAATATGAAATTCAATCTGAATCTTCCCAGACCTTTCAAACAAAAGAATACTTTTCTGTTCAAAAATAAGTGTGTTTTTTTTTCTGATTTAGTTTGCATAGTTAAGAACAGTGAGCGTTTTACAAGATTTTTATATTCTTTGCTCCGTGTGAACAGCATTGCCAGGTTTGTGTCTGTGTAATAGGCCAAAATTGCTCTGGGAGAGCAGAGAGTAATTGCTATCAAGTTGTCTTCTGGCTGCACATGCTCTACTTTTATGATCCCTTGCTGTATCTTTGTGTTTCCCTACTTTTTCCATATCTTAAACACTATTTGCCAAAAAAAATCATTTTTTTTCTCTCTTTATTCTTTCCCCGATCCTCCCAGGATTTCAATTGTTCAAGAAAGCCATCTGATTCTATTAAAAAGCAGACAATGAAACAAATGCTTCCAAGCGCAGACTAGCCTGGGAGGTCTGGCCAACACGGATACCATGGGACTCACGGGAGACCCTCGTGATATTCGGGTCACACGCCCAATTTAATTTTAGATTATTTATGCTAAGTCAAGCCAGTCTTGAATTGACTATAATGCTCTATTATAATTCCCCATCCCCCTTCCTGATCAGTGGAGGTGATTGAGTTGGCTAGTTGAATCTTTCCCAAATTGTGGTTCTCTTTCTGCTGCTACTATGTGAATGAGCTAGGGTCCTTGATGGAATTGTGCAAGCTTTGTTTAATAAAACTTGGGACTAGGTTTCATATGCAATACTGGTACTTGGTACTGGTCATATGCAATTTCCTTTACAAGTGAACTGAGAAACTGTTTGATTTTTAAAGATTAAACAGCTAAGGATACAAAAGGTAAGTGGGCACTGCCAAAGTAGTGAGGTGGTCCAATAATCACCTGAGTTTGAGGAACACTGGGTGAGGGTCCACTGACTGGCTCGTGCAGAGGACGCTGCACAGTTTTAGCCACACTGCACCAGCCGATCAGTCTCAAATCGTACCAGCAGAGCTGCTCTTGCTAGGAGAAAGAAAGCAGTGGAAGTTTCAGGATCCATTACTATATGAATTATGGATTAAATCAGGAAAGGCTCTGCACTATAGATTGACGTGATGCATCCCGTCAAAGGACCACTTATGAGCTTGGAAGGTTCATTTATGATGTAACATGTCAAAAGCCCATTTATTAAAATCTCTATGTCCTGGATTGATGATATTGCCTTTTCTCAAAATATATTTTAGTCTTAAGTGAAGGGAAGAGGAAAGAAAAGAAAAGACAGCTTTCTTTTTAAAGTGACAGAAGACTATTGCAATAGTCCGGGCAAGTGAAGGTGAGCTGTGGCTACAAGGATGGTTTAGAGAAACACTAATGGGCAAAAATCAATGGGCTTTAGTTACCAACTGGGTTGTGTCCTAGTTTAAAGGCCTTTGCAATGGGGCTTTACCTTCTTCATCCTTGTAGCTGCTCTCAGGACCTGTAAGTGCATATTACACACCTTTTGCCTTTTTACAAATAAAGCTTTTGAGAGATAATGAATACAAGTAAGTTTTCTAAGGAACCTCCTCAGTGAATGCTGGTGTATAATAAAAATGCCTTATAAATTAGGAAAACTGTAATTTGAAAAATGCGTATTGAGTGGACAATGATATTAAAGATGACAAATGGGCAAAAGAGTTGCAGTGAAATAAAAGTCATGAAGTACAAAGGGGCTCCAATGTTAATTAAATGGCATAACAGACTGTGAAACAAGTTTTGTATTGGGATGATTCTTCTGGTAAATAGAAAAGATATAAGGATTCACTCATTCATTCATCTAGTCTATAAATATTTATTGAACACATTGATTATGGTTTTATGGATCAACAGCACCAAGCATGGAGGTGGCCGGAGCAGGTAGTGGATACTGTATTTCAGAAGTAAATCTCTGCCCAGGAACTGCTTGCTAAGTGGAATGTTATTTACTGGTGCAGACAAATTAAAAACATAAATAACGTTCCAGTGTCTAAATCTTTTCAGTAAACACAAATTATGAGTTTTGTATATGTAAAACACAATCTCCCAGTGGAAAAACACTTTATTGATAATTTATGTTGTACCAAGTGTGGGACAATTGCTAAAGTCAAAACCATTTCCTAATTCTGGTTGCATTAATAGCACCCCTTCTCCTTGTTACCTAATCCAAATATGTTCAGAGATTAATTCGTGGGTAATAAAGTAGTGTGTATTTGGTCAAATCTCATTCATTCATTTCTAAATGGGTGACTCTGGAATTGCATTTGCATGTTTGACTCCCAGTTTGATTCCAAGTCTACAATGGAAACGGAAACCAACGAAGGGGCTGCCTTTGGTCCCACTCACACTCTCGCTTGGCGTGACCAACCTCAGGCAAATGGGTGAAGCAGTGATAACTTGTCTTTGAAAAGATTTAGGGAGGAGTGGCCTTCCCCTCCGGCCCTTTCACTCCTACTTACCCCCCTTTAAAATCCATTCTCTACCAGGCAGCCAAAAGATATTTTTTTAAAAACCCCACCTGAATTGCATCACCATTCTCTTGAAGCTTTACAATGCACTTGGAATGAATTCTGCCTCTACCATAGCCAATACTACCTACGCTGTCTCCTTTTGCTCATTGTTTCTCTGCCACATTGGTCTTTTCCATTCCTCAAACGCCCAAAGCTCTCTCTTGCTTGTATGTTGCATAAGCAGTGAATATTTTTTTTCCCAGCTTGAGGTTTAGTGAACCCCTACTGACCCTTCAGGCCTCAGGGAGGCCTTACCTGATCACCCAACATGGAGTAGACTACCTCCTTTTATGCACTGCTAATATCACTCATAACATTCTATACTTATTCTTTATAACACAATTGTTAACATCCCTTTGTTTGTTAATTATTTATCTCTAGTCTGAAGACCATCAGAGCAATTTACATACCTCTTTTGTCGACCATTTAATAATTAGCTCAGAGTGCATATCTGGCACATAGCAGATAATCAATAAATATTTGCTGAAAATGTTGACTGTAAACATCTGTTCATCCAAATTCAATAAGCCCATTTTTGTTGAGGCACAAATTTCAAGTAAGGCTTACAGAGCTGTGCTTCTGTGGACAAAGGAATTGTGAAACTTCAGGTTACAATCTGTAGTCAGAGAGGTATTTTGTCTGCACCCCTGAAATTGTGCCTTATAGTGAGGTTGATGGGGTTTAGATAGTATGTGGTCTTTGGCTCTGGCATTTTTCTTTGTGACTGTTATACTGGTTGCAGGAAAGTCTTAATGCTTAGAACTACTTTTGCCTACAGTACAGGCACAATGGCCTTCTTTGCTCCCAATACACACTGCTTCTATGAGCCATCTGATTTTGGCTAGAGCCCTAGTTGATATTTGACGTGAACATGTGGAACAATATTCGTGTGAATTGAATGAAGTTTAATAAAGCTCAAAGCATACTGATTTTAGTTTAAACCTTGGGCCAGAGCTGGACAAAGAGTCTCTTCAATTTCTATGTGGTCCAGCTTAGTCCATTTTCTGAGGGGCTCCAAGGAAGTTTGGGGGTTCCCTTTGTTGTGGTTCCCTTGACTCCTACTTGGTGTTAAGGTTTGGAGATTTTCATCTTATCATCAAAGCTTAAAGCAGGAATAAGAAAAAATAATAGAGAGAGAATCCTAGAAGTGGAAACACCAAGAGATGAATTGTCACAAATGATATTCCATTCAATCCTTATAAAAATTCCAATGGAAATTTTCACAGAAATAGAACAAACAATCCTAAAACTTGTATAGAATCTCAAAAGACCCTGAATAGTCAAACTAATCTTGAGACAGAAGAACAAAGCTGGAGGCACCACACTCCTGTATTACAGACTATATTACAAAGCTATAGTAATTAAAATAATATGGTTTTGGCATAAAACATAAACAAATGGAACAGAATGGGGAGCCCAGAAATAAACCCCATGCACATACGATCAATTAATTTACAGCAAAGAAAGAAAGAATAAAAATGGGTGAAAGGACAGTATCTTTAGTAGATGGTATTGGGAAAACTGGCCAGCCACATGCAGAAGAATGGAACTGGACCACTGTCTTACTGCCCTCAAGTTAACTCAAAATGGATCGAAGACTTGAATGTAATACCTGAAACCATACAATTGCTAGAACAAAACAGAGTCAGTAAGCTCCCTGGCATAGGTCTTGGTAATGATTTTTGAATCTGACACCAAAAGAAAAGGCAACAAAAATAAAAATAAACAAGTAAAACTATCAGCAAAATGAAAAGACAACCAACTGAATAGGAGAAAATAATTGCAAATCATATTGTCTGATGAGGGGCTAATATCCAAAATATATAAAGAACCAATATAACTCAATAGCAAAAAATGAATTCAAATAGAGAATAAGCAGAAAATCTGAAGAGACATTTTTGAAAAGATTTTATTTATTTATTTTTAGAGAGGGAAGGGAGGGAGATAGAGAGAGAGAGAAACATCAATGTGCGGTTGCTGGGGGTCATGGCCTGCAGTCCAGGCATGTACCCTGACTGGGAATTGAACCTGCGACACTGACATTTTTCTAAAGAAGACATACAAATGACCAATGGGTAAAGGAAAAGATGCTTAAGATCATCAATCATTAGGAAAATGCAAATCAAAACCATAATGAGATATTGAATTATACCTGTTAGAATGGCTATTATTAAAAAAATGACCAATGTTATTACCATTTAAAAAAATTAAATGCAGTAACAGTAGTTAACCCTTCATACCTTTCAGTGAATGCCTTATCCCCTAGTATCAGGGTCCCAAAGAACCCTTGACTTTAACTCATACTTTCCCTTCTGTGTGACAGAATTAGGGATGACATAGGAAGACCCAAACTCCCATCAGAAGTTGAGAGTATGCCACAGCATAAACTGTGACATTGCCCACCTGTCTGGTCACACTTCCAAAAGGGGCCATATGTGTGTATTTTGGATTTGGATAGATACTCCTCTCCAGTTATGGACTGGATGTTTGTGCCCCCCACCCACACCCCGAATTCACATGTTAAAGCCAATCCTTAATGTAATAGTGTTAGGAGGTTGGGCCTTTGGGAGGTAATTAGGTTTATATGAGGTCACAAGGGTAGAGCTCTCCTGAATGAGATAGGTGCCCATATAAGGGTCACAAAAGAGCTCTCTATCTCCCTCTTTCTCTGTCTGTCTCTCCCCTCTATCACATGAGGAATGAGACATAGGCTATCTACAACTGGGAAAGAGGGTTCTCAGCAGAACCCACCCATGCTGGCCCCCTGATCTTGGACTTCCAGCCTCCAAACTGTGAGAAATAGGTTTCTACTTTTTATGAGCTACTCCGTCTATTGTACTTTGTTATGGCAACCAGAACTAAGACATATTAAGGCTGGCAAACTGTTATCAATCTTTCAGACCTAGTTAAGAAACCACCTCAGTTAATGCAGCCACTTAAAAGGGTGCTCCATCTATTTTCTCTTTAACCTTTAAAATTTCAGGGCTCTCAAGCCCCACCTTCCAACCGCCAGCACTGTGACTCTTTTTCTGAGAATGTTTTTTGGGACCACAGCCTGTTCTACCCTTACACAGGACAGGTCAATAAGTGCTGGGGAATTAATGTCCCTGTGGCAGCAGCCCTCAAATAATGTCTGATAGGATTTGGTGTATGAATAGCCCAGCTCCTTTGGCCTCTCAGTGGGAGGACATTGACATGCATGTTCAATACTGGCTCCCACAGTTCCTCAGCAGAGTTAAGCTCTATCTACACACAGTGATAATCTAACTGATAATGCATCCTTTTTCAGCCACTTTTCTTCCCAGGCTAACTTTTTACCAGTGTTCACTGATACTCCCTCCCTGCTGTCCCCCCAAAATCTATTTTTACTTGATTCTTTTCTAAACAAACAAATGAACAAACACAAACAATTGAGCCACCCCCTCTGTGAAGTCTTTTTTGACTCAGTCACTCCTTACTTTGCTTTTGTGTTCCTAATCACCAAAATATCAAATGTTGCTTGACTCGCCTATCCTCCACACTGAACTGTGAACTCTGTGGGTGAAAGGACTGAATGGTATTTATCTATATGCCACCAGCACTTAGCACTGTGCTGGGCACGTAGTGGGTACTCATCACTGAGTGGACAGAAAATCACAAGCTCCTTGAAATAGCAACTTGCTTGATATCTTGTTTATTTCCACAGCAACTGTTGTTAGCTCCCTCCCCACATCCCCTTGCCCCTCTTTTACTATTTTTTCTGTACCTCTCCTCTTCCTTCATCCAATGACCCGGACCTGTGACTCTTCTTTGAAAGTCTACCCTTGGACTGCTGAAGGTGCCTGTGAGTTTAAACCTCAGCCCCAGGAAAGAAAGTGGGTTCACTTACAGGAAAGTAAGTGGGTTCATGTGCTAATGGCCACACAACTTTTGGTTCCGTGTGTTTAGAGGTCTTGGTTCCCAGAGGGGGATTCTTCCTTCATGAGACACAGTAAGAACTGCATTTACAATAAAGGTATGACTCCCACCTGGTCATTTAAGGCTCCTTGTGAGAGTGGAAAAGAAAGCAGCTATCCTACTGGCAGGGATAATTGATCCTGAACATCATGAAGATGTAGGGCTGCTACTACATAATGGCTAGAGATCTAGGGTTCCACTGGGCTTGTCTTGGTGCTCTATGGTTATTTTTAACTGTGAACGAGCAATTACAGCAACCACAGCCTGATTTGAGAGTTGTGACTGGACTCAGATCCCTCAGGGATGAAGGTCTTGTTCATTACACCAGGCAAGCTGCCTAGACTAGCAGCAGTGCTAGCTGATGATAAGTGAACTCTAGAGTGGGTGGTAGAAGAATGAAATAATGAATACCAGTTATGAACTTGAGATTAATTGCAGCAATGGGTTTTTACTCATCCCTGTAAACCTCCCTCCTCTTGTAAGTTTTTCCCAGAAATTTTGACCACCCATCATCTTGAAGAAACTATAACAGTATGAAGTGGATATAATGTGAAATGTACCCGCACCTGGATGTAGGCGATTAGATCACTTCAGATCCCTGCACCCTTTCTGTGTGCCTCTACCCTGGCTTCATATGACCCTTGTCTGGGCCTCTTCCTCAGGAACCTGCTTGCAGGGCATTGGGGCTTCTTTACCTGCAAGTATAGAGAATTGTAAGTGCCTGGGAATTCACATCCACTGGCCGTAGCCTTAGCCAATGATGATGAAGGATAGGAATATGACAGCCCAGATCCTTTTCCCCAGGTCAGACTTTGAAGCATAATCTAAGCTCCATAGTTTTCTCTCAGGATCAGGCTTGCTGTCAGAGAACTTTACCTGAAATCTCCCCTTCTCTGTTGCTTCCCCTGTTCCTTTACTGGATTGTCCTGGGGTGAATCATCTCAAAGTCTGCTTTTGGAGAGCCCAACATAGCACATATTCTTCTCTCCTCGTCCAACTTTTCATAAAATAGATTGTGACTGAGTCACAGTTGTTTTTTTAAATGACCACAGCTGAGTAACTGGTTGTAGAACCACCCAGGAGGCAGCTCTTTCTTGAAAGAGACGATTCTCCTGAGTCTCTTGCATTTCTATATCTTGCAACAGTGGCACTGATTGCCCTTCAACCCAGACTTTCTTTTCAAAATATTTATATAATGAAAACCTTTGGAAGATACAGATAGTGTCTTCCTCCTACAAAGGGCCAGCATGCTTACTCCTCCATATAAAAAATTCATGTTCCCTAAGGTCAAGGTTCCTTTCCCATAATGTAACCTACTGCATGTGCAGGGTTATTATTTTTGGGGAGGGGGGGAGGTCCACCCACATTGCCCTGGAGCACTTGGGAGCAAGGGGAATTGATGTAAATATGCTGATGGTCATGCTGTTTGCACGCTGTTTGTTGTGCTCTGAGTACAAAGCCTTTCATCTCTGACCCAGAAGCCTTGTGTCTCCTGCCAGCACCCATGAAACTCTGGCAGGCTAGGTTCCCACCTAGAAAAATAGGGTCAACTCTTTGATTCTTTACTGTGCTTGGTAGCCTTCTGCTCCAGGTTTGCTGGTGGTTCTTTCCCTTTGCTGGCCATCATGTTCTACTCATTTATTTGTCAAATCTGCCAGGCAGGCTTTTCTGACTGACCCTCATCTCCCTCAGGTCTTCTCTCTTGGTATCTGCTGAGTGGCCACATGTCATTTTGATCTTCACTAACAACAACAACAACAACAACAACAACACCCCATACAACTAAAAAACTTTTCCCCAGGGATGCGCTGCCTCAAACACTCAGGTTTTCCTAATTGACTGTAATCTTAAAGGACCCAACTCCCCTCTGAGCTCCTGAGGTCCCTGCTGTCTGGGCCTCTCTTTGCCCTATCCTAGCCTGCTGTCTTGGGTAGAGGACCTACCCAGATCAGAATACCCCCTTCCCATATTTCCCTGTTTTTGATCCTGTATATGAAAGTCTAAGTTTTCAAATAGAATTTGAGTTGTTCATTAACATGTTAAAATGAGCCCAAAGGACTTCATAAATTGGCATGTTATTATTTTAAGTGACAGAGAAAATAACACTGAGAAGTTAAACCCAAAGTTTCTTGACAGCTCATTTGTGAAATCAGAAAATCCTATTTTTTTAAAGTTTCAATTTCTATTTTACTTACTGTCAAAGTGGTGATTTTGTTTTTATTACCGCCCAAAAAGCCCATTATCTCTTTCATCACATGAGACTGCTCAAAATAACATGTCTCACTTAGAGAGGGACAGCTCAAAAAACCATGCTATGAAGGGTTGTGGTTTTGTTATGGAATGTCTTGGGCTTTGATTGGTAGAAAGGAACTTGGAAAAAATCTGTATTATGAAGACTTAAAATCTGGTGAAGATTTTATTATAGGATTTAGTACTTACATAGTTTTAAGCAAGATATCAAATTCCATGGGAAAATTGTGGGCTAAGAACAAGCCCCATTTTTAATTTACTGATCTTGAGCATTTAAGTTCTCCAAGCCTCTGTTTGTTTGACTGTAAAGTAGAAATAATAATAACAGTAGCCCCCAAGGGCCGTTAGGAAAATGAAATGAAATGATGCATCTGTATGCACGATAAAGCATTATGCAAAGCTGAGCAGCCTGTATGACACAGAAGAGGAATTTAATAAATGTGTGGAATGAAGGAAGATGATGTTATTTAGCAACTGCAAATAGACTCAGATCCATTAAAAGAGATGATTTTGAATCCTGATAAAGATGAAGTGATTTTTCATAAAATATAATTAATAAAATTTATTTTCCTGGATCCAAACTTTGTTTAGGACTTTATGACACCAAGAATTAGGAAACTAATTGCTCTCCATGACATTAGCTTCAAAAGTTTAGGAATTTACCCTTCAGTGTATGACTATATCAACAACCCAACTCAAACTTCATAATATTTTCACATGATACTTTATGCAGGTTGACAAGATCTGTGAGCTTTTAAACAAGGGCATAAAGTAGCTCTTTTATTTGCCTTGAAACTTCTGGCATCAGTTATCTCTGAGATTTTATCAGTGAGTAACTACCAGAAAAAGGATTTTGAAAGCTATTATTGTACTAAAATAGGATGAGTTGAAAAATAGTAACAAAGGTTTAATTTTGGAGTTTAAGCTCATGTACAATGACTTAGATTGGTCCTGGCTGCCTTAGACATGGCCCTGGGGTTCCCCAACTATTGGGCTTTATTGGGAGCCACATCTTCCTGTCTCTCATTTTCTGTCTTTGAAAGTAACTAATTCTGAGTACTTTAAATTTGAGTAATTAGTTCAGTGAACAGTAGAATGCAATAAAATGTTGTTGGAATAAACTGACTATAAAATGAGATACTGATCAGTTAAAGCTGAATTTTAATTGGTTCAGAGAGTTTGTCTATTAAAATTTTTTAAATCTTAGAACAGTAACTCTCTAAAATCTGATTTTGGACTTCTGGCCAATATGAAGGCATAGGTAGATGTACTTTCCCTTCTCACTCAACCAAAAGAAAGACAACAACAAATTTAAAAACAAAAACAACCAGAACTGCCAGAAAAATCAAACTGTATCGCAGTTCAACAAGCAAGGAATTAGAGGAGAAACATTCATTCAGACCGATAGGAGGAGTGGAGATGGGGAGTTGGGGCAGAGAGGACACACAGGAAGGTGGTGGATGGAGGGCCAGGTGGGAGAGGAAGTGGCTGGTTTGTCAGGCAGTCTCATATTTGCATGCAGATCAACAGGGAGGAACAACTGGGGAGTGAGACAGACTGTGCAACCCAGGGTTCTAGCATGGAGGAAACAAAGCCTCAAAACTTCTGGTGGTAAAAACCTGTGAGGGTTGTGGTGGTGGGAGAAACTTCCAGCCTCACGGGAGAGCTTGTTCGAGAGACCCACAGGGTCCTAGAATGTACACAAACCCACCCACCTGGTAAACAGCACTTGAATTTCCCTATTTGCTTGTGCATAGTGGAGGAAGTGACTTTCGGAAGCAGGCCAAACAGTCAAGCTGAGCAAGCGACATTATTCTCTCTCAGACCATTACCCTACGTACAGTGCCACAACGCAGCAACCCGGGTTGCCCCTCCCTGGCAAATACCTAAGGCTCCACTCCTTACCGTGTTACAAGTGTGGAGACAAAGAAATATGGCCCAAATGAAGGAACAGATCAAAACTCCAAAAATAGAGCTAAGTGATGAGCAAATAGACAACATATCAGATGCACAGTTCAAAACACTGGTAATCAGGATGCTCAGAGAAATGGTTGAGTATGGTTACAAAATAGAGGAAGAAGTAAAGGATATACAAAGTGAAATAAAGAAAAATATACAGGGAACCAACAGTGAAGGGAAGGAAACTGGAACTCAAATCAATGATTTAGAGCAGAAGGAAAAAATAAACATTCAACTGGAACAGAATGAAGAAACAAGAATTCAAAAAAAAATGAGAAGAGGCTTAGGAGCCTCTGGGACAACTTTAAACATTTCAACATCTGAATCATAGGGGTGCCAGAAGGAGAAGAGGAAGAGCAAGACATTGAAAACTTATTTGAGAAAATAGTGAAGGAGAACTTCCTCAATCTGGCAAAGGAAATAGACTTCCAAGAAGTCCAGGAAGCTCAGAGAGTCCCAAAAAAGCTGGACCCAAGGAAGCATACACAAAGGCACATCATAATTGCATTACCCAAGATTAAAGAGGAGAGCATCTTGAAAGCAGCAAGAGAAAAGGAGAGAGTTACCTATAAAGGAGTTCCCATAAGACTATCAGCTGATTTCTCAAAAGAAATCTTACAGGCAACAAATGTCTGGAAAAAAGTACTCAAAGTCATGGAAGGCAAGGACCTACATCCAAGATTACTCTGTCCAGCAAAGCTATCATTTAGAATGGAAGGGCACATAACATGTTTCCCAGATAAAGTCAAGTTAAAGAAGTACATCATCACCAAGCCCTTATTATATGACATATTAAAGGGACTTATCTAAGAAAAGAAGATTAAAAAAATGAACAGTAAAATGACAACAAACTCACAAGTATCAAAACTGAACCTAAAAACAAAAACAAACTAAGCAAACAACTAGAACAGGAACAGAATCACAGAAATGAAGATCACATGGAGGGGGAGAGGGGAGACTGGGGAAAAGGTGCAGGGAATAATAAGCATAAATGGCAGGTACAAAATAAACAGGGGGAGGTTAAGAATAGTGTAGGAAATGGAGAAGCCAAAGAACTTATATATATGACCCATGGACATGAAGTAAGGGTGGGGGCGGGGAATGCAGGAGGACGGGTGGGTGCATGGTGAAGGGGAATGAAGGGAAAAAAAATGGGACAACTATAATAGCATGATCAATAAAATATACTTAAAAATAAAACAAAAATAAAGAAATGAAAAAATCTGATTTTTGTCATTACACTTTGACAAAAGAGCTTCTCTTAAATTTTATGATTTTTTAGCATCTATTTGTACATTTATTCGCCATCTACTGAGTGCAAATGAATATGTACAAATTTATATGAAATCATTAGTATACATGATCACAAATGAAGGAATTTGTTGGGGAAGTTTAATATTTTATGTTATATACCACTTTTCATCTGAAAATTTAGCAGTGTTACTTGAGCATGTTGGAATGAGAAAGAAGGAGAAGCTAGAACACATTCAGAAGAACTCCAATAAATAATTTCCCTCCTTTTTCAGTCTAGTTTTCCTTCCTGATACATTCATTCCATACTCATTGTTGAGAGGAGGAAAAAGATGAAGATGATGTGGATAGCCAACTCCTATCTCTCATCTGTCTCAATGAATGCTAATCATTCAGAATCTCACCTTCATTTACTAAAGATCACCTAGAGTTGCCAATAACCAGTGACTGAGCCAAGAGAAGGGGAAATTTCCCAGTGCTGATTTTTCAGGAATTTCTTTCTGCTTGGTTGCCTTCAAACCAGGCTTTTTACATCTGTGGGAGAGAAAAGACTAACAAGATGATGCTTTCCTTCTCACTTGAAAGATGGGTTTCTGTATACAGAATGATTCTTTTTTTCAAGGTTCCAGACTCACATGGGTCCCTCTAGTTCATGAGCAGTAGGTCCAGTGAGCTGCAAAGATCCCCAGATTTACTGTTCCAGATGAACAAAAAGCCAATATTGAGCCAGTAATGCTGGGGATAGAGGGAGGGGGATTGAATTGTGAGGAAGGATGAGAGAAAAAGATGGTGCCTGTGTAAGAGCACCTGGGGTACCTCTGAAGCCAGCACAGATCCACAGGCCACGAGCTATGTCCCCAGGCAAACTGTCACACTCCCTAGTAGAACCTCCAAGGAGCTTCTCTCCTCCTTGACAGACTCAGAGCTCAGGGAAGTAGGAAGTGAACACGTACTCCACAGTTTTTTTTACATCTTTCTGTCTGTGCTCACCTTTCCCATAGGGCAAAGAAGCACCTCTTGAATTAATTTTTAGCCATCCACCTGGAAATTCCATGCTCCATCAAGCTAAATATTTATTATTGATCCACTGAATAAATTTATATTGTAGTCATTGCTCTAGACTTGAGGATAGAGTAGTAAACAAAACAAGTAAAATCCCAACTCACAAGAAACTTAATTTGTTAGCAGGAAGTCAGGCAAGAAACAGGTAAACATATGTACTAGAACTCTGAGACCACCACACTATGACAAAAGCCCATTTTACCCTGTTTGAGGATGAGAGGCCATAGACTGAGGAAAGACTGCAGTAGACTGAGGTTTCCTGCAAAGAGCTAGTACCAACTGCAAGGCATGTGACTCGAACCACCTTGGACCCTCTAACCTCAGACAAGCCACCCAGAGAAGACAGCAGGCTATGAATGATCCCAGGCAGGACTAGCAGAATGGCCAAAACTGGCGGCTCACAGAGTTGCGAGCAGTAACATCATTGCAATGTCAGACCTTTATGTTTTGGGGCAGTTTGTTATGCAACGAGATCAAAGTTTTGGTAATCTGCCCTGGCTGGTGTGGCTCAGTGGATTGAGTGCTGGTCTGTGAACCAAAGGGTTGCTGGTTCTATTCACATGCCTGGGTTGCAGACCAGGTCTCCGGTAAGGGGGTGTGCAGGAGGCAACCATTCATTGATGTTTCTCTCCCTTTCTTTCTCCCTCCCTTTTCCTCTATCTAAAAATAAATAAATAAAATCTTTTTAAAAAGTTTTGGAAATCTTAATAATACTTTAAATTATGAAACACTTTCTAGCTATCTTCATTAAAATCTTGAGGTATGCTGCTTTGAGATAGAGAGTGATTGGCCCAATGCTACAAAACTAAAAGGGAGCAGAGCTAGTATTAGAACCTAGGTCTTGGTACCAGGTGTCAAACACTGGAGTAAGGCTTTGAGTAAGTCATATGGAGGAGTTTTACTACAAAGAAAACCAGAAATGGAGAGGAGCTAGAGGGGGAAAAGGGATCACAACATTCCTTCCTTTCTCTCTCCTTGCTTCCTTCCCAGCTTCCTACTTCTCCCTCTCCTTCCCTCCCTCCCTCCCTTCCTTTCTTCTTTTTATTTTTCCTGCCTTCTTCCCTTCTTTCCAAGATGGAAGATATTTACATCACATGTATATGCTAATGGGCACTATCCAGATGAAAGGAATAAGTCTGGTGGTGCAAGAACTTACATGGGCCAGTGTGGTGCTTTGGAGATTTAAGCATTGGTCTGTCCTGTGTACATTGTGCACATAGAATTATTGTGACTTAAATGAACGAAGCTATAACAGAGTTATCTAACCAACCACGAAAACTGGAGAGAGAATGATATGACCTGATCTAGCAATTGTAAAGCCCTAGTAAATAATCCATGAGCTCAGAGACTGGCAGGGCAGAAATAATTGTCAAACATGACCTCTTTGGTGTCTACATCACTTTCAAGCAGTCCTAGCACCATCCTGCTCTTGTGAAGCCACAATAGGACAGGAGTTACAGGCTTATAAGTGGATGCTGAGCATCATGGGATGCAGGAAACCACCGATCCAGTGGTAAATATGAATTGGAGAATGAAGGACATGATTTTAAAGGAGACTAGAGATATTTTGTGAGGAAAAAATACTTTAATAATTCATATGGCTATCTAAATTGGACAAGTTAACCAAATAATTAATTGCTCTATATTCAAATTTCATATGTAATCTGGTAGATTGTGCTGTGAGGTGACATTTTTCCTCCACGTGAATCCTTAATTTGGATCTGTTTGGCCTTAAATATTTGCATAAATCCTTTATGTTTCTGTTAAAGAAGGGAGATATTTTATATTTAGACTGCAACAATAATAAACAGTTTTTAAGAACTTTATATTAGGTCCTGTCATAAGAACTTTACATTATTACATTTAATCCTCACAATAGCATATTTACTATTATTACTTCCATTTTGTGGACGAGGAAGCTCAGACTCCAAGATGAGTAACTTGCCCTAAGTCACAGAGCTCAGAAATGACCTGATTCCAGCGTCTACACTTGCAGATGCTAGGTCCTAATTCTGGCATATCTAAAGGTAGAGAAATATTACCCCACAGGTGTCCAGATCAAGAATAAATGAAATGAATAGGCATATGTAATTTATGCAGTTTCTCATTTTAATTATGCCTTTGCTTTTGCTCTTTTTGTATTTTTAGGCTTGCCTTAGCATGTAAAACAAATTTAAACTCCAACAAAAATGACATTATGACCCTCTTGGCTCTTAGAAACTATTTAGTATTTTTCATTCTGATTTTCATTTTGGGAGGTGACCAGTTCTGTCTCACCTTTGCTGAGTTAACAGCCCCAGGAAATGTCTTTGAATTGTAGCTGGGAAATTTCAGGATAAAAAGACTTTATTTCCTCCCTGTGCACATTTTCATTTCTGTCTGTGATGATCTAGGGGCTTCAGCTCAGGGGGCCTCTAGTAGGGTAAGACGGGTGAGGGTTTGTGCCTCTTTCCAAGTTTTATTCACAATAGCAGCAGAATCTGTGTCTATCTTTGTGTACCTGTTCCCGAACATTGGGTCATTTAGAGTAAACACTCAATTAGTCAATGAATGAGTGACTTCACCATCTAGAGGCAATTCCTCCTGGTGCCCTGGACTTTTCTTCAAAGCATCTTCACAAAATGGAATTCTGTATTGTCTACTCACGGTTAATGGCTTGCTTTACCCACCTGTAATAAAGTATGAATATCATTCTTTTTCAATACATATAGTTCTACAGTTTTATATGTGAATATATTGTAATTTCTCTACTGTTAGAGTTAGATTTTCTCACATTTCTTTACATTTTTTAACAAAATTGCAAAGAAAGTTCTGGTATATAATTCCTTGCACAAGTCCTCTTTTATTCAAGTCCTGTTTCTGGGAAGGACGTTGCTAGGGCAAATAGCGGGCACTGTTGCAGGTTCCTTCCTCCCCGCTCCCGCCCCCGAATGCATGGACCATTGCCATATGGAATGTCTGTTTCTGAGCATCCTCTCCATCACAAAAGATATTGTCTTGGAGATATTTTTGCTGTTATCTTGAAAAATTATATCACAGTTTTCATTTATACCTGTTTCTGTTCTTTTTGATTCTTGGCTTTTGAAAAGTGTAACACAAGTAATATTTTTGAAATATATTAATATTCTTTTCCTTTTCGTACTTCCTGTTATGTGATTCTTCTTCTATCCAGCCAGAGGCATCCAATGCTTTTAGGAAGCTTAGAACTGTTATAACAGAATGAAAATAGAAAGAAAGAACCAAGGTTTAGCTTTTGAATTCCAAAATAGAACTTCTGGTCTGCATTAAGATAATTGTATCAAGAGATAAAAGTTTTTGAAAGTAAATTTTGAACTGAACATAATGTACTGACAACAAATGCACTGCCATGTGTCCAGCTTTGATGAATTTTTACACAAAGGATACACTTGTGTGACCACCCTCCAAGTCAAGGTAAAGGGCCTTACCAGCACTCTGAAAGTTTCCCTGACCCTTCTGGTCATTACTCCCCACTACAGGTAACCACCACTAGTCTCACGCCCTACCTTGACAGATTTCTTCTGCCTGTATTTGAAATATAAAATGACTCATCTAGTATGTGACAATTTATGTCTGGGTTGTTTTTTCCTTTCAAAATTAGATTCCAAGATTTATCCATGTTATTGTGTGTTGTATTAGTTTGTTCAACTTCATTGCTGTGCAGTTTTTCACTTTACGAATATCACACAACTCATTTTTTCAATACAGTGAATGAAAATGCCAGGTGCCAATACTTAACTATTGTGACTTACTGTTCATTTTAGTTTTTTTGTTGTTGCGTGTACAGTGGTATCTCATTGGGGTTTTCTTTTGTATTTCCCTGGTGGTTAATGAATTTGACCCCCTTATCGTGTATTTATTAGCCATTTATATATCTTCCTTTGTAAAATGCTTAGTCAAATGTTTTCTTTGGTTTATTTTTTTGTTTATTAAAATTATTTTTTCATGTTGATTTGTGTTTCTTTATATAAATCCTTTGTCAGATACATATCTGCTAATCATCTCTTCCACTATTGGCATGCCCCTTTACTTTCTTAATAACATCTTTTCATGAAAAAATTGCTCCCAGTTATCAGTCCTTTCCTTTATGACTTATGTTTTCATATTTTGTCTAAGAAATCCTTGCTCAGCTCAAGGTTGTGAAGTTACTACTCTGTCAATTCTTAGAAGCTTTCTTGTTTTACTTTTCTCATTTATGTCTGACATCTATCTGGACTTGTTTTCTGTTTATGGTGCCAAGTAAAGTGTCAAGATTAATTTGTCCCCATATGGATACTTAATTGATCCAGTACTATTTATCGAAGTAATGATTCTTTCCCTCATTGCAGTGCCATCTTTGTTATAAGTAGAGCGACTGCATTTGTGAGGTCTGTTTCTGGACTTCTATTCTGTTCCACTAGTCTATTTGTCTATACTGTACCAGTACCACACTGACATCTTTATGAATGTAACTGTATAATAGTCCTGAAATATGGTCATGTGAGTTTTCCAGATTTGCTGTTCTTATTACAGATTGTCTTGGCCTTTTGCAGTTCTATATGGATTTTTTCCTCTTTTTTTATTGTTCAGTTACAGTTGTCCCCATTCCACCCCCCCCCACCCACCCATTACTTTTAAATCTAGCTTGTTAACTTCCACACAAAATATCCATTGGGATTTTGGTGATGATTACATTGAAACTGTAGATTAATTTTTGGCAGAATTGACATCCTTAAACTATTGATTATTCCAAGCCATAAATGTAATTATCTTTCTGCTTATTTAAGTTTATATTAATATCTTGCAAAAATATTTCATAGTTTTCTGTTGAGAAATATTTTATGTCTTTTGTTAGATTTATTCCTAGATATTTGGTGTTTTTGAAAAATAATTCTATTTTAAATTATAATTTTTGAATTTTCATCTTCAAATACGTATTGCTATTGAGTACAAAATAAAATTTTTGCATAATTACCTTGTATCCAGAGCTGGCTAAGTTCACATATTAATTCAAATGATTAATGTATAAATTCATTTGGTTTTCTGCTTCACAAGCATCTGCAAATAATGATAGCTTTATTTCTTTCTTTATGATTAAAAGCATTTTATGTTTTCTGTTCTAGTTACATTAAATGGGATCCCCAGTAATTGCTGAATGCAAGTGATGATGGTGGGATTCCTTTTCATTTTTGACCTCTGGGGAAAGTTCCCAGTACTTTACCATTTGAAAGGTATCTTTTAATCAGATTAAAGAAAGTTTTTTTTCTATTTCCACATTACTAAGTGTTTTTATTTTTTAATTGACAATGAATGTTGGGTTTCATCTAATGGTTTCTTTTGCATTTACTAAAATGATTATTCAATCTTTTTTTGTTATTGTTAATGAATTATATTGTTACAAATGAATTGATTTCTAAATATTAAATTAACCTTGTATTTTAACTAGGCTTGTTTCTAATTTATTGTCCTTTTTATTGCTGGATTTGGTTTGCTGATACTATGTTTAGATTTTCATATCTATGTTCATGAGATATACTGGCTCATTATCTTTCTTATTAACCTTTAAGAGGTTCTGTGGGCCATATAAAATGAAATGGGGAATGTTTCCTCTGTCCTGTTTTGTGGAAGAATTAGTATAATATTATGTTTCTTCTTTCTTAAATGTTTGAAATAACCCACTGAGGAAGCCAGTTGGGCATGGGGTTCTATTTTGGGGAAGATTTAAATTGCACATAAAATGTATTTAATAGACATAAGATTATTTCTTTTTCTTCTTGTGTATTTAATAGACACAGGATTATTTCTCTTTCTTCTTGTGTATATTTGGTTAGTTGTGTTTTCAATAAAATGATCTATTTGAACTAAATTCTAAAATTATTTGCAAAAGGTGTTCAAAATCTTATATAACTACCTTTGGAATATCTATAATTTCTGTAGTGATGTCCATTTTTTATTTCTTATATTTATAATTTAGTAATTTTCCCTTTAAAGATTAGTTTTTAGTAGTTTATCAATTTATTAATTTTTTCAAAGAAGTAAGTTTTGATTTAGTTGATTTTTCATATGAGATCTGTCCAGAAAGTATCCAGTCATGGATGAAAGTATCCAGTCACTATGAAAAATAGAGACTTTTATTGAAGAAGATACAAGAAACATTGTACATAGGAAAATGATGCCTCAGTTGCCTTCAAAGTAGGCACCGTGGGACCTCACACAGTTCTCCCAATCACAATCAGCTGCTCCGTTGTATTTTCCTGAATCTGGTTGATGGTCCGAAATCTCTTCCTTTTCAAAGGTAATTTTAGTTTTGGGAAAAACCAGAAGTCACAGAGTGCCAAATCTGAGCTGTAGGGGCTGAGTCACCTGGGAGATATGATATTTTGCCAAAAATGTCTGCACAAGATGTGATATATGAGTGGGTGCACTGTGATGAAGCTGCCAATCACCAGTTGCTCATAACTTCAGCCTTCTGAATCATTCTAATAGTTTCTGAGGAGAAATGTTCAAGTTTAACACAAAATTTGATGCAGATTCATTGCTCTACTTGGTCAGTCATTTTGAATGCAATGGCCACACAATACACATGCTCACTCAAAGGGTGTCTACCCCCGCCCCACCCCGTGACTGGTACAGTGAAGTTGTCATTGTTCACGCATGTGCATTCCTGTCCACTCTCCTTGGTTGCCAGGTTACATTGGTGTCACCAACTGTTCTCATTACATCATCGATGGTTGGACTTTTGCCAAACAGACCTTGTATTATATTTTTTATTTCATCAATTTCTGCTCTTATGTTCATTTTTTTCTTTTATTTTTTGTATTTAGTTTCCTTACTTTCAAAAAAGTATTTTAAGATGGATTATTCTCCCTCTCATTTTCTTTTATGTTAATCATTTTTTCAATCTTTCCTTTTTTAAATTACTCCTTTAGTTCCTACCTTAGAGATCACAACATATATCCTTGACTTATTAGTGTCATATAAAGTAGTATTTTAAATTATTTCTTGGACCTTAGAAAACTTTAACCCCATGTATTCATCACATCTTTTCTGTATTATTGTCATTTATCATGTATTTTATTTTATTTATATATTAAATCCCTCAGACATTATTACTATTGTTCTATGTAATTATTCTTATCTTACCATAAATGTACTTTGTGAGAATGTTCTTTATCTCTTCTTGCATTCTGTATTTCTATTAGGGGTATTCATTAAACACTGAATCTGTGACTTAATGTTTTGGGAAGTTCTCAACTATTATCTTTTCAAATATTGCTACCCTCATATTCTCTCTCTTCTTCTTGGAGCTCCAATTGCACATGATTTTTGGACCATGTCTTTCTTTTCATACACTTTTTATGCTCTTTTCTCTATTTTCCTTCAGTTTTTCCCACCATGCTTCAGTCTGAACATTTTCTACTCCTTTATCTTCCTGTTCACACCTGCTAAATCTAATCTATGTCTAAACTGTGTCTTATCTATCAAGCCCATTTATGACTTTCTTAATATCAGTATGTTTTTAGTTTTAGAATTTCCATTTAATTCTCTTTAATGAGTTAGTTCTCTGGTGATACTATTTATTTGGTCATCTATTTTTTTGGACATTTAATCTACAGGTATTTAAAATTTATAATAACCCTAATATCTGAATCACCTATGGGCCTGTTTATATTATCTCTTTTTAAATCTCAGATTTTGGATATTGTCTTGGATCCTGGTGAAGCTGGTAATTTTTGATAAGATGTCAGATACTATAAATGAAAAGTTTTTGCTTGGATGTCAGATATTTTAAATGAAAAAATCCATTATATCTGAAAAATATGCCATATATTATCAATGTGGAGGCTTTGGGTAATATTATTTTCTAAGGAAAATTTAATTTTTTCTGGGGGACAGTTGGCTTTGACACACTCAGGGACCAAGATGATGTGCAGGTGGGTGGGTGTCAGTGCTTGCAACAACATTTGATTTCCTGTTTGCCCTCATTACTAGGACTTGGTCTTCAGGAGTCTCAGTGGAAATCTTGGAATGTTTCTAAGGTCTCTCCCCCTTGTCAGATGTGACATAGCTTTTTAGCTTCTCTGCTACTCTTTCTGCTTGGTGTACTGGCTTCTTGCCCCAGTACAATGCCCTAGAGGCATTTCCAGGAGACACTGGAAATGCCTCTAAAAGAAAAGTGATGCTGGATGTAAGGCTCACTTACCTAAGGTTCCATTGTTCTTGGGTCTTAGCTCCTCAAGTCCTGGCTGCCTTAATAACCTTGACCTTCAGTTTTTGTCTTTCTGGCCTCATGAAATTGCTGAAAGTCTTAATTTTGTTCCTCTCTTGGTGGTTAGAGTAGGGTCGATGACCAGGATTCAAAGTTTCAGATTGAGATGTCTCAAGGCTGGATTTTGTGCCTTTGAAGGCCCATGTACTGGTAGTCCCACAGTTAGCCCTTCAGGGCCCCACACTGAAAGGCGCATGTCTTTGCCAAGGCCCCTCAATGTCCCGGGGCCTTCATTGCAATCTTCAGCTCCCTAACATGAAGGGCAGTGGATAGCTCTGTTGAGCATCTCAGTCCCTTCACAGCTCTTTCTGCTTGGACTCTCCACCTCTGTACCTGCACAGTTGGCAAACAGGAAAATACTTTGAGGAAAAAAAGCAGCTCACACCCTCAGTTTCACATCCTTGAGCTTTCTTTCTTTCTTAATCCTTCCAGTCCTGGCTTCTTTGGCAAGTCGGAACTCCAGCTGTTTGTATTCCATTTTTGTGAGACTGCTTGCTGAAAGCTCAGAGCTGTCACTTATTTTCAGACTCCCACCTAACCCTCTTACAAA
This sequence comes from Phyllostomus hastatus, assembly GCF_019186645.2. Taxonomy (NCBI): domain Eukaryota; kingdom Metazoa; phylum Chordata; class Mammalia; order Chiroptera; family Phyllostomidae; genus Phyllostomus; species Phyllostomus hastatus. The sequence continues at coordinate 12,866,730 of NW_025333977.1, read as the reverse complement.
CTGGTAAATGCCTTACAAGGAGAGGAGGCAAGAAAGTCAAGATCACTCAATGCTTTTTTCTTTTCCCTGAGATCTTGGCTTCTCAAATTTGAAATGCCTGTTGCTCTTTGATGGCTTCAAAAAGCTGCATTAAAAGAAAAAAAAACTTTATACAGTTGTTCTAATTGTATTTGGTGTGAAGGTTGGATTGGTGCAAGCTTTTCTGTCTTAGCTGGAAACAAGTTCAAAAAGCTAGATTTTCTTGCCAAAGAAAAGGCTTCCTAAATTTAATAAAGCTTCTCTTTATATAGCCAGGTTTGATCAATTTATGAATGATAGTTTTATTATAAACCATGGTGCAGAAAACAGAATACGGTGGAGATGTTCTCACCAGATGGGAAGAGGATGAAGAAAGCTCAGCACCAGGAGAGGAGGCGGAGTTTTTTTCAGAAGCAAAGTCAAGATGAAAATGTAATCTGAATGCCTCAGGGACTCTGTTCTCACCAACGTGGGCTTTGGCTTAAGGATTCATGAAGATAAGAAGAGACAAACCTTAGAATGTTGAATGAAAAAAAAGTAAGCCACAAAGCATACACGAGTTATGAACCACTGTATGATATTCAGAGAGAAACAAAACGAAGAAGTATATTTTTAAGACACATCTACTCATGTCATAAATTCATACTCACAAACCAAGGAATGATAAACAGAAAATTCAAGAGAGTGATTACCATCTGGTAGAAGCAGGTGGAGGAGACTGGGAAGAGACCATTCAGGGATTTTGGCTGTATTGATTTTATGAGTGGGGACGCCCCCAAAACCCAGAATTTATTTATAAAAAACTGTGTACTTATTCTTACATGTTTAAATTTCAGTCATCTTCAAAGTACTCTCCATTTGATGCAATGCACCTATCAAGATGTTCTTTCCACTGCTCAAAAGTTTTTGAGCTCGTTCACTTTGATGCTTTTTAGTGCTTCTGCTGTTTTTTGTTTTACCACTCCCACATCTGCAAAATGTTTCCCTTTGAGCACTTTTTTTCATCTAGGGAAACAAAAAAAAGTCACTCCAGGGTGAGATCGGGTGAATAGAGAGGGTGGGGCACGGGCTTTGTGCTGTTTTTAGTCAAAACTGCTGAACACCCAGTGTCCTGTGGACAGGTGCACTCGTAAATTGCCCATTATGAGATGGGCAAACACATTGAAAGTCTTCAAAAAAAATTCATTGAAGCTGAACGTGGCCTCTCATAACAACGCCAGCTGGTACACTGGTACAGATGGGTTCCTAGAACACTCACCTAGCAGGGGAAGCTTGTACTACAAGGGACCTGCTCTCCAGAAGATAGTTCTGTTTTCTGTGGGGTGCTCCCTTGTATTTCATTTTTTAAGTTGGGTGGTGGATTCATGAATGTTTATTATGATGCTAACTTACCTATGTATTATGTATATTATTTTGCATGGATCAAATATGTCAAAGTAAAAATGAGAAAGAAAAAGAAAGAGAATTCTAGGCAGGGTCACCTGTGTACTAATAGTGACTGACCAGTACAGAACTCCTCCTAGTGTTAGCCCGGCCACCTCCAGCAGATTTCAGTGAATTCCAGGGGACAGTCAAAAACCCATGTGGATTTGAGTTTCCCCTCCCCCACTGTCCTGGGGCCACAGAATCCCCTCATAGACTCAGATGTCATTTTGAGAAGGAGCAAGAGCAGAGGAAGAAAATGTCCAAATCCAACATTTACTTAAAGGAGACTGAGATTTAGTCATCTCTCATGAGTGAGGTCTCCCCACCTTGCCCCCACATTGCCCCATGCATTAGTGGAAATGCATGAACTGTGGAGCAAGCTAAGATCTGTCACAAAATAGCAAAAAAGCCTTATTTTTATCATGCACTATTGCTGTTGACTATATGAGTAAATTTTTGACTCTGGTAAAACTAATGCTTGTATACACCCTACACACTAGGAGAGGTCCCAATTTGTAACAAACCTAGATCCTCAATCCTGTCCTGGCCTCTGGCTGGCTATATGACAATCATCAGGCCCCTTAAACTCTCTTTAGCAGAGTGAGGAGGTGATTGACATGACCTCAGAGTTTCCTGCTAGGTCTGTGAGCCTAAGTAACAGGGGCAGCCTTCATTCTCTTGAGTGTTCATGGTTATGTTTTCTCTACTCTTTATTCTATGATGTGAAACAGAGATGAAGCCATAATTTTAAATATGTAACCGTCACTGGTGTCCCTGCTGGATCCTTTACTTCATAAAGATAAATCACTTTAGAATGATTTTTACCTTTCTCAACAAGTTGTGTGCTTTTTAGAGGGCTTTGTAAGGGGGAAAAAAGTCGAGAATAGTGAAAGTTAAATACAGCTTGCAAAGGATTTATCAGGTAAATGTTATGGATTGTTGTGATTTAATTTATGGGATTAGTTTGACTTTCAATTACCAGGCATCACATTGAATCACTTTATATTTTGAACTCTGTAACTAGGACTCCTTATACTCGATCTTTCATCTGGAGAGGGATTATCAATAATTAGACACTGTGGCCTTATTGATTAGCTAATCAATACCCACATTAATCACCAGTAGTCTAAAAACAATTTACTCTTTGTATTAAAAGGAATCAGTGTTATCAAATTAGCATCTTTTGCTACGAACTGAGCAAAGCCGTATGTAGCTTTCCAAAGAGGCAATGCTAACAGAGGACGTGCCCGCAGACTCAGAACTAGGTCGCCCGATGCTGAAGCAACGTGACCTAATGACAGTCAAGTTTTGATTATTTGTTTTTGTTTTTCTCTGATACTGGTGCTGTTGCATAAAATGTTACTCGCTACAAAAACAGGACAGATGAATATGATCTTTACATCACGGTAAATATATGTTCTTCATTTTTGTAATTAGATCAGGAGCTATTTCATGCTTCAAACAAAATCCAGGTAGCTCAGTGATTCTAAAAAAATTGAAACTGTTTAATAAATGTGAAAATTATTTGTTCAAGCAAACAGGTGGATGGAAGGGCAGAGCTGGTCTTGGACTAGTCCATACAGGCTTTAGCCACACTGTCTCCTGGGCTGTCATTCAAGCCAGTGGCTGTCAAACGAGGTCACAGATTTACCCAATGGCTTTTAATAATTTGGCATTGCTTTCATATAACTAATTTATATTCTCAGAAGTATGAGACTATTACTTATGATTAATCACTGTGAAATAATGAGACACAGGGTTTTGGGGTTCTTTTTATTACCAAGTGGTATCCATACAGTTGGAGGGAGTTAAAATAAAAAGAAGTCAAAGTAGATTTTTTTCTTAAAAGATTATATCAGAGGCAGAAATGATATATCACAGATGAGAATAATACTGGCTGTCTCTTCAAATTTATCCATTATGAACACCACACCATTTCTTTGAAATGGGAGCTCACAGCAGCATTCTGGTGGTTTCTAGAAGTCAGTCTTTTTCATCCTCTGAGGAAACAGAAAACGGACTTGTTTGGTCTTTGAGTCTCAGTTCCTTGGGAATATGACAATTAAGTATAATTTTTTAATTTTCATTTTGGGTTTTAAGGAATAAAAACTATTTGGTCAATGTAAAAACTTGGAAAAGTAGAGGTATACAATGATGAACTATCACCTATAATTCCCATCAGATAATTTTTACAAAAATAAGATCATAACGTCCAGCTTTGTTACCTTTGATCATTTCCCACATTTAAAAATAGTTTTTGAAGATGTTATTTTGAATGAGTGAAAATACTCCACTGTATAAATGTTGCATAATTTATTTTCCTCTCTACAGAGGTAGATCTTTGAAAAGGAGAAGATGGGACCGAAGTGAGGATTATGGAGTGGGAAAGAGGCAGAAGAGGGAGGAGAAAGGTAGTCCCGGTGGAGGGACAGCTGGAATCAAAGCAAGGAACCGGAATGTAGAGGGAAGGCTTAGGACCCTGGAAGTGTATCAGTGCACAGGGAGTGAGGGCGGAGAGCCTGGAGTGGGCATTAGTCAAATGAAGAGGCTAGTGAGGACCAAATGACAGCCATCTCCAAGGGTCGAGCTGATAAACCAGGATCACATGTTGTAAGTGTTGCAAGCAAAGGGGAGCCTTTGGGGCTTTCTAAGCAGGTGAGTGCCATGGTCAGAGCTGAATGAGTCCACCTTCTTGTTGCTGGTGTGAAGAATGCATGGGAGGAGGACAGTAGAGGTGGGGAACCCAGCTGGGGGGTGTGAATAGTGAGTGGTGTAACTAGAGAAATGTCGGTAGAAAGGAGACACTATATCTAAAAGACAGTTTGGAGGCAAAATTGATAGGATTTGGTGGCTAACTGGATATGGTGAGGAGGAAGAAGGATGAATTCCAGATAAACCTGAAGTTTGGAACCTGAGCAGTTCAAGCTGTCTTGATTCCATTCCCATCCCTGGGAGTGAATTCTCTTTAGTATGGCTTAGAAGTATACCTGCATGCACCACACAATGGGCTGGAATCAAATGCTTCTGGTTGTGATATGAGAGGAAAAGCTCCTTCTTCTGCACCGCTCATAAGGGGACATAGCACATTGGTCCAGACTTTGGAGACGGAGTGGCAGGACCTTCATTCAATCCCCGTTACTTGCCCAAGACATACACTAAGCTGTGGGACATGGCAGTTTCCTCCTCCCCATCACAGACTCAGTGAATTCACTTCCCTGTGTTGCTTTAGGAATCAAGTGAAATAATGAATGCAAATGCTTAACAGTGTCCCTCACAAATAGTAAGTGCTCAATAAATGCTAGGTATTTTAGTGGTGAACATTTTGGTGCTACTTTTGAGAAACAAGAATATTAATACCCTCATGGTAAGTTCAAGGACTCAACATACAACAACTAGGAAATAAAATCACAGGGCTGTAAATTTGTAATATAAAGAAATTTGATTTAGAAAAAGAAAATAAAAACCTAAGCTTATGCTGTGTTAATAAAAAGAAAAAACAATTTAGAAAAATGAGCAATTACACTTAGTTGTCTTGCCTGGGATGGCATCATAAGCCTTCCTCTGTTCTCTACTATCCCCAACTACTCCAGCATTTCATGTGGTGTGATGTATCGTAGAATTAGGCATTGCATTTGATGCATATTATTTACTCTTCAATATTGATATTTCTCAAGGTTAAAGGATTGACTTCAGCAATTGTATTTATGTGCTGATGAGATACTGGTAGAACTCTGAGCAGATGTCCAACAGGCTCCGTGAGCATGGCGTTTCTTTAGACAGGCCTGAAGCACTGGTCCAAGCGAGACGATTTCTCTTAGAAGCAGGATTTCAGTCACGTTAGAAGGAAGCTGCACAATGACAGTGTCTTGTATGTTTTCTCAGACTAATGTCCTTGGGCAAAATGCCTTTTTAAATTAAATAAAATTAAATTAAAGAAAGCAGCAGTGATGGAAACTCTGTGATCTCCAGTAGCAACTCAGGAAATGTCCATGACGACTGGTCTGTGGAGAGTGCTGGTCTGAGGAGGGGTGTGTGCACATTAGGCCCCTGGAAACAGAGTGCAGGACTATGATATGCAGAAGAAGGAGGAGTTTTTACGAAGATGCACCAATAACGTGCACTGGAGTGTCATTTCAAGGCTTGCCCCCTTCTCATCACAACCCGATTCTGTGATGAGTTTTCATTTTTTCATTCTTAACATTTCTGCTGTGTTTTCTCTCTTGACATCTGGCTCCTTTTGGAAGACAGGAAATCAAAACCAAATTTGTTTGCTTTCTTGGCAATTTCTTTTACATTCAAGTCTGTCTTTTCTTGACATTTGAAAAATAGTTCTTGTTTTTAAACACCATATTTAAAGTATTTGTGGATTTCAGCATCAAAATAAGTAAGATATTAATGGATTATAATACATGAATAAAACAAGAATTTGTCAGTCTGTACTAATAGTAGGCAAACAAACAAATGGGGGAGAAGAGAAAGCTCTTCCTTACGGTAGAAATCAAACTAATGAATGCAGATGGAATGAGAACTGACAAAATTTTTAAAAAAATCACCATTTTGTAAACGAGGCAAGAATTGTTCACGGATGCTGAAGGCAGTGGCTAGAATTTTGATGAGGGGCAGGTTTCAAAGTTCCAAAGGATAGTTTCAAAGTATCTCCCTAAATAACTCATTAATTAGATAAAGAAAATGGTAACACTACAGTGGAAAAACTGGCAGATGCCACCTTTACCAAGTGATCAAAGGTAGCACCACCATCAGGGGACCACCCATCAGTGTGAGCCTCCTGATTTGATCCCGTGGGAGGGACACAGACTCACTTCTGTGGTACTCCTGCCAAAAGTGCACAACCCGAATCTAATCTAATCAGGAGGAAACACCAGACAAATGCAAGGTCAGGGGCATGCCATGAAACAATTAGCCTGTTCTCTTAAAAAAAAAAAATGTCAAGACCAGAAAAGAGAAAGAAAGACGGAGTGACTGATTTGGATTAAGTGAGACTAAAGAGACATGAGAACTAAATGCAAAGTGTAATTCTGGTTTGGATTCTGAACCAAATGGGGTCGTTGTTATAAAAGACGTTCTTGGGACAATTGGTGCAACTGGAACATGGCATGAAGATAATAGTATTACATTAATGTTCTACTTCCTGATTTTGATTTTGTGGTTATTTATGATAAAATTTTTGTTCATGGGAGATACACAGTAAAGTTTTAACAGTTAAAGAGGAATTATGTGTACAACTTATTCTGAGATTGTTTAGAATTACATGTGTGCATGTGTACATGTACATATATGTATGTGTTCACACACACGTAAACACACACAATGGGGCAGGGAGAAGGCAATGCAGCCTGCTCAGATAAAGAGCTGCTTTTCTCAGAGGTAGAGTTCTTCTGGAAAATGTAATTTAAGCTGCAAAAAGAATGTGAGGATATGTAACTAATTACAACTAATTATTATGTTAGATAATAACTATTTTCTCTTCCACTCTCATTGGCTGACTGTACTTGTGTGAGAATGTAGGCAGAGGTAGGCAGTTGCTTTAATATTGATTTTGGAGCTGTCTTTTGGCTAAATGACTTGATACCTTTTTAAAAGGACAGCAAATCTTTTCTGGAAAATCAGAATGTAACTTCTTTTCACATAGTAGTCTTAAACACTTGTCTTCTGACAAGTGTTACATGTACGCTTTTTATACTTTGTTGTCGAAAGTATGAAATTGGACTTTTAAATTTGAAGGTTTTAATTTTTGGGGGGTTAGGAAATTTTTTAATTTAGTTTGCTTTATGATAATTCTTTTTGGTCCTTCAGTGGATAACTTTCAACACACACAATGGGGCAATAGAGCTGTCAATAAATCTCAGTCTCATTTTTCTTTCACCTCGATCTCTATTACTTGCTCATTGTGTTAGGAAAATATCGCGTTAAAACCTCTTCTTACTCAGGCCGATTTCAAAGTTGAGTCTGAATTTTTTATATCACCAGTATCAGACACATGCAACAGGAGAGGCAGTAATTCAAAAACTCAGAAGTGGGCTGAGATGTTCTAATACATCCAAAGGCAAAACCACTTCAGAAAAGTCTTCTATGGCATCATCAAGTCAGCATGGTCTTGGGGACGGAAGACGGTGGCGTCAGTCCCAGCTTGATCACAAACTGTCTCCTGGGACAAACTGCTGAGCCTTAGTCATCTGAACTTTATCTAATCTACCTCACAAGAGGGCAATCAACATTAAACATGAGAAGGCATCAGGAAAGTGCATGGCATAGATCAGATCTACAATAGGGACTCACAAGCGTTTTGTCTTTGTTAATTCTCTCACTCAACAACTCTCTCACAGCTGAACAAGACCAGCAAAAGCTCTGGCCTCATGGTTCTGCTGAGCCCTGAGTGGTTAGACAGCTAAGCCCAGTTTGCTCTAGGTGGGGCATCAAATGGTGAGAGACTGAAGCTTCCTTGGAGCCCATAATATCTGTCCAGTTGGGGGCATCTATATATATATACTCAATTTTGACAGTTCTCATGACTTGCTGAAATCAAGCATGGTTTAAAACTCTCTCTCAAAATGCACAGACTCAGTTGCAGCTCAGAGGTGTCAGGAAAGAGAGACCAGGTGCTTTGTTCTTAAGGTAAAACAGGTGGTAAGTTCTATCATGTGAAGTCTAAACTTTGAGGAATTGCAGCCTGGGAGAGAGGAAAATTCTTTAAGGTTGGTGTTAAATAGTCTGGTGCGAGGATTACATGGGGGAGCCTTGGCAACAGACATCAGCATTTCCTAGTGTGAAGGTCGTAGGAGTTAAGCACATGATAGGTCATTATTCATGGTTTGTGGTATAGAACATAATATTGGACTTAGGTTGACAGCACTATTTTAATATTTCTTTACTTTCATTATTCTTAGACTAATTCATGTAATTTACTTCTCCCTAAATTAGTAGAACTTCTCCATTTTTAAAAGAGTCATAACTAAAAGGAACTTCTCCAAACAAAACAAAGGAAAAATACCTGCCCTCGAATATATTTAGACTTGATATAATGCATATATTTCTCATTTGTACATATCACTTGTTTACATTACTCAGAATATCTATAATTAAGTTTTAAATTCAGCTCACTGTGTTGAATATTTCAACGTCTTTCTGAATGTGAGCTGGAGTATTTTTCTGAACTCTATTTAGCATATGTCTCCCTAAAGGAAATACTGATAGCCACATATCCCATAAATCAGATAGACTATTAGAAAAGTAGTAAACTACCTAATCACCTACTCACCAATGGCAATAAAACTGAACTTGATAATTAATGTAGTCAATTTACTAATTGGGTCTTAAACCACTTGGGTCTTGGTTTAAGACTTATAAGGTACTTTGGATATTTAATTTGGCTAAAGCCATAAAATTCCTTCAGAGGTTAATGACATTTTTGTGTGTCAGTATTACAGTGTTGCCTCAAACAGGTTAAATGGCATTTGCTCTACCTGTTTATCATTTTACTCTGAGGCTGGAAGCATCAGTTAGCTTCTAGGTAGAAATTAGGATAAGACTTAATCAATTGGAGTTAATCTTAGCTTGATTCAATTCTGAACTAAAGCCAGTTTCAACGTGGCCAAAGCCAAAGCTTCTAGTTATCATTAGTGCTTTAGCAGTTGACAAATAGAAAGGTGTGTTCCAGCTGCAATAATCCCCTATTGGTCCGTGGAGCTCTTTGACACTGTGGGCCCACGCTGACCCCAGGGCTGTGCCAGTGTGCAGACGGTGGCTTGCATCCAGGACTGGTTTCAAGGGCTCCCCTCTTAGTGTCATGCTGTTGTGTTATCTTGAAATTCTTAATAATGTTTGAAGAAGAGCCCCACATTTTCATTTTGCATGCTGTCTCTGGAATTACAGAGCCTATCGGCCGTCTGTGGTGTCTCCATTCATATGTACATTTACATAACCAGTTAAAACACCGCATGGGCATGGGGTGGGGTCTCCTCTCTTCCTTCTTCTTTTCCTGAAGCCACTTTGGTGCATGCAGATGTATCTTCTCAAAGCAGGCTTCCTTCGTTACAGTATTATACATGGCAGGATTTATATGCTGAAGGCAGTAATACGAAGGTAAAGAAATTCACAAAAAGGTAACTAGCATTGAGCCTGACAACTTTGTTAAAAATGTCAGAGTTGATATCGGGTTTTTGCACAAAGTGGCTGGGATTCATTATTCCGGAGTACAAAGTGAGGGTTCTCTTGGGCTGCCTGAACCTGGGCTGCCTGCCTGATATCTACGACAAAGATATCTCTACCTTAAAGTTTTGAGGACATAGGATAAACAAAAGACTAGATAATGTTTAAGTGTTTTTTAAAAAACCTACTGAGTCTAGAAGTCCTTAAGAAATAGACTTTAAAGCAATAGATATATTTTTATGTGAAAATTATTAAAAGCAAGCCTTCCTTCCTACAGAGAAACACAATAATAGCTACCATTTATTGAGTACTTACTAGGTACCAGGCACTTTGCACACATTTTTGAAAGTCTTACCATAGCCCCATGAGGTAGGCTACTACTTTACTGTGCTGACGAGTAATTGGATGCTTGGAGAAGTTAGGTCAGGGCAGCCAAGACTCAAACTGGCCTGGCTGACTCCCAAGCCCCATGCACACCTCTGCCCTCAATGGCTTGTCATCCATTACATGTGCACAAGGCTAACCTCTCAGTCAAGGAGGGAATTGTCCAGGGATTTGGATGTGGGGGTGATCTGGCTGTGACCCCACCACACCATTGATTGCCAGGACCCATTAGACTGGTGTGGTGGCCTGATGTCTTCCTTCTCCCTCACCTCTCTGTGCATCAGGCTTTACATTGCCGGCTCAGACAACAGGAATGACCTTCCCTGATAAAGAATGATCCCTTCTGCAGCAGGCCCATGCGGTGTCAAGTTCTGCTTAGTGAGTCCTCAAGATGGGGTATTTTTGTAACCCCAAAATTCCTGTCAAAGCCTTGAGATGAATGCTGAGGGAAGGGACAGGCTGGGCCTCTTTCTGCAGGCCCCCTCCCCTTCCTCCAACCTCTCCCAGGTGCATTTTCAGGGAAGTTTTAGGATGAATAGTATTAGCTTGTTTGTGAACTGTTTTTTTTTTTTTTAACAAAGGATACCAGAGTTAAGGATGTACCATCTATCACAGATAATTACTTTGCATTTCAATCCATTGTCCATTTAATTAAAGGAATGGAGAAAATATGCTGTTATGGAAGCATATACTCAATACATTAGAGAAACGGTTCATTCTTACACAGGAATTACCCCTGTCAAATCAATGGAGTGGGGTCACTGGGCACATAAATTCTGTTTACATAACTTTAAGCCAGCAGAGGTAGAGAATGCATCTCCTGTAAAAAAAAAAAGTTTATTCTGAAATTCTGAATGCACTTAAACTGCTACTGGTTTCTGGCAAGGCCCTTCAGTAAAGTGGGTCCCTTTCTGCTGTCCTGTAAAATCCCTTCCAGCAATTTTGAAGGTAAAGAGAATCAAATCTTCATTTATTCAGATAAAAGGAAAAAATTAGACAATGTTTGTAAAACACACAGTGACTGCCATATAGTGTTTATCGGCTGTTAACCGTTGGTGGTGGGGATGCCTTTCTGTGAGTCAGTCTCCTCATCATAACAGGAGAATCACAACAATACCTTTGTGCCTTAGGCATTCCCACTTCTAAAATGCAGATACTTGAATCAACTAGTTGCAAAATTCCTTCCAACTATGGAAAGCAATGTTCAGTTCTTTGTTTTTCCTTTATCGTCTCAATTTCTGCTAGAAGTTTTGCTGTGATGTATTTTTATTTAAAAATAAATTTGAATTACCAAATGAATCTACATATTTAATGTATTTTATGTCATAACCAAAAATGGGCCTTTTCTTTTTTTTTTAAGGCAGGATATTGAAAACTTGTTCTAAAGTTCACCTGGAAAAGCAATAATCCAAAATAACCAAAAACACTTTTGAAAAAGAATCACTATGATTGGGAACAGGATCACTAATCAGGAATCGTTTTGAATTATAATGGCTCAAGAAATCAAAACTGGATGGTGTTAACACAATATTAAACAGATAGAAGAATATGTTATTATATAAATTATGTTGAAAGAACTACTTAGAAACAATAAAGTTATATTCCTACCTTGTATTGCATACAAAATAAATTCTAAACAGATTAAAGATTTAACCATAAAAGGCAAAATGATAAAAAAAACACTTAGAAGAAATTGCGGATAAAAACAATAAAATGTCAGAGTAGAGAAGGACTTTCAAAGCATGACCGAAGGCAGAAACCCTAAAGAGAAAGGTGGGTATCTGTACATTTAAAACTGAAGAATGAATGGTAATGGAAAAAATATAATAAAGATAAAGAAAACCCTGCAGAATGGCAAAGTAGAGGACATACCAAGGTAAAACACAAACAATAAACTGGGAGAGTGTTACTTCACATGACAAAAGGTAAGGAGCACTTTCAAGAAATAATAGACTAGCCCTGGGTGGTATGATTCAGTGGATTGAGCGTGGCCTGCAAACCAAAGGGTTGCTGGTTCAATTCTCAGTCAGGGCACATACCTGAGTTGCAGGCCAGGTCCCCAGTCAGGGACACGCAAGAGGCAACCACACATTGATGTTTCTATCCCCCTTTCTCTCTCCCTTCCTCTCTGTCTAAAATAAATAAATAAAATCTTTTAAAAAACATTAAAAAAGAGAAATAACAGACTAATTATTTCTCTAATAAAAAATGTACTGGGGACTTAAGGAAGCAATGTGATAAAATAATAAAAATGGCCAATAAACAATGTTAAAGGGTCAGTGTTACTTATAAGCAAAGAAAAACAAGTAAAACAAGTAAAACAAACCATGTTCAATTGTAGGACTGACAATATCCAGTATATCCAGGGTATGGGGAAAAGGGCACTGTCAGACTCAGATTATTGTGGGATATATTTTTGATGTGGAAAATCTATTTTTAGAAATTTATCCTAAAGGAAATGATTGGCTATGTGTGCAACATATATAGAAAAATATTTATATTGGATTTAAAAAATGATAATGAAAAACTGGAAATAGCTTAAATGCTTGACAATAGTGGGTTGGTACAGTCCTACAACAGAATACTCTGTAGACATTTAAGGACGCTAATGTGGCTATACATTTATTGAGTTTATTGATAGATAGAGAGTCACTATCTATTATTGAGCTCCCACCAAAGCAAGTGGCAACATGGTATATATAGGGTAATCCCATTAAAAATGTTTGTATAAATTTAGGGATAAGTTGGGGAAGGTAATCATTTAATTACTAATAGAAGTTATTCCTGGGGGTGGGATTAGATTAGAGATAATTTTTAGTCTTTTGTATTTTCAGATATTAAAAGAAATTTCAAAAAAATATATAATTGTAAGACTTAGTAATTCAGAAATAACACCTAAAAAAAAAGAAAGCCAAATACCAAAAGTATTTATAGTAAGGTAGTAAGATTATAAGTGCACTAAAATTTTTTCTCTAAAGAAGAACAAAGTAGGAGGGATCACAATACCTGATATCAAACTATATTACAAGGCCACTGTATCAAAACAGTCTGGTACTAGCATAAGAATAGACACATAGACATACTGCCACAGAGACATAGATCAATAGAACAGAACAGAGAGCCCAGAAATAAACCTATGTCTCTATGGTCATTAATATTTGATAAAGTGTGCAGAAGCATAAAATGGAATAAAAATAGCCTCTTCAACAAATGATGTTGGGAGATCTGGACAACTATATGCAAAAAAAAAAAAAGAAAAAAAGAAAAAAAGAAACCCAGCCACCAACTTACACCATATACAAAAATAAACTCAAGATGGATAAAAGACTTAAATATAAGTAACCACACTATAAAAGTCCTAGAGAAGAACATAGTCAGGAAAATCTCAGAAATTTCACATAGCAATATTTTCGCTGATATGTCCCCTAGAGCAAGGGACATAAAAGAAAGAATAAACAAATGGGACTTCATCAAAATAAAAAGCTTCTGCATGGCTAAAGAAAACATTAGTGAAATGAAAAGGGAACCAACCATATAGGAAACCGCATTTGCAAATGATACCTTGGACAATGGTTTCATCTCCAAAATGTATAAAGCACTCAAATGACTCCACTCCAGAAAGCCAAACAATCCAGTAAAAAAATGGGCAAAGGGGACTTCTGGCCAAGATGGAGGCATAGGTAGACACACTGTGCCTCCTTGTACAACCAAAAGAAGGACAACAAATGTAAAAACAAAAATCAACCAGAACTGCCAGAAAATTGAACTATATGGAAGCCCGACAACCAAAAAGTTAAAGAATAAACATTCATCCAGACTGGTAGGAGGGGTGGAGACGGGCAGCCGGGCTGAGAGGACTCAAAGAAAGGTGGTGGCTGGTGGACCAGGCAGTCTCACATTTGTGTGCAGATGAACCAGGAGGAACAACTGGGGAGCGAGACAGACCGAGCAACCTAGGGTTCCAGCCCAGGGAAATAAAGCCTCAAAGCCTCTGACTGAAAATACCTGTGGGGGTTGAGGTGGCAGCGGGAGAAACTCCCAGCCTCACAGGAGAGTTCATTGGAGAGAACCACAGGGTCCTAGAAGGTACAAATAAACCACTCACCTGGGCATCAGCAGCAGAAAGGCTCAGTTTGCTTGTGGGGAGTGGTGGAAGTGACTGAAAGCCAGCAGAGAATGAAGCAAGTGCCACTGTTCCCTCTCAGACTCCTTCTTCACATACAGCATCACAACACAGTGATGTGGGTTGCCCTGCCCAGGTGAATACCTAAGGCTCCATTGCACAGAGACAAAAAAAAAAAAAAAAGCCCCAAGTAAAAGAACAGATCAAAGCTCCTGAAAAAATGGAACAATGAAGAGATAGCCAACCTATCAGAGGTATAGTTCAAAACATTGGTAATCAGGATGCTCACAGAATTAGTTGAGTATGGTTACAAAATAGAGGAAAAAGTGAAGGCTATGGTAAGTGAAATAAAGGAAAATGTACAGGGAACCAACAGTGACAGGAAGGAAACCAGGACTCAAATCAATGACTTGGAGCAGAAAGAAGAAATAAACAGTCAACTGGAACAGAATGAAGAAACAAGAATTCAAAAAAAAAAATGAGGAGAGGCTTAGGAATCTCTAGGACAACTTTAAACATTCCAACATCCAAATCATAGGGGCGCTGGAAGGAGAAGAGGAAGAACAAGAAACTGAAAACTTATTTGAAAAAATAATGAAGGAGAACTTCCCCAATCTGGTGAAGGAAACAGACTTCCAGGAAATCCAGGAAGCTCCAAGTTTCCAAAAAGCTGGACCCAAGGAAGCATACACCAAAGCACATCATAATTATATTAGCCAAGATTAAAGATAAGGAGAGAATCTTGAAAGCAGCAAGAGAAAAGGAGAGAGTTACCTACAAAGGAGTTCCCATAAGGTTATCAGCTGATTTCTCAAAAGAAATCTTGTAGGCAAGAAGGGGCTGGAAAGAAGTATTCATAGTCATGAAAGGCAAGGACCTATATCCAAGATTACTCTATCCAGCAAAGCTATCATTTAGAATGGAAGGTCAGATAAAGTGCTTCCCAGAAAAGGTCAAGTTAAAGGATTTCATCATCGTCAAGCACTTATTATATGCCATGTTAAAGGGACTTATCTAAGAAAAGATCAAAAAGATCAAAACTATGAATAGTAAAATGACAACAAACTCACAACTATCAACAACTGAATCTAAAGCAAGAACAAAAACAAACTAAGCAAACAACTAGAACAAGAACAGAATCACAGAAATGGAGGGTTATCAGTGGGGGGAAGGGGAGGAGGAGAGAGGGGGGAAAGTACAGGGAATCAGTAACATAAATGGTAGGTACAAAATAGACAGAGGGAGGTTAAGAACAGTGTAGGAAATGTAGAGGCCAAAGAACTTATATGTATGACCCATGGACATGAACAAAAAGGGGGGGGAGCTGTGGGTGGGGGAGTGAGGGGTGGAAGGGAATAAAAGAGGGAAAATGGGACAACTGTAACACCATAATCAATAAAATAAATAAATAAATAAATAAATAAATAAATAAATAAATAAATAAATAAATAAATAAAAATGTCCACACTAAAAAAAAAATTGGGTAAAGGACCTGAACAGACACTTCTCCAAGGAGGACATACAGAGGGCCCAGAGACATATGAAAGGATTCTCAGCATCACTAGCCATCAGAGAGATGCAAATTAAAACCACAGTGAGATACCACTTCTCATCGGTCAGAACAGTCATCATAACCAAATCAACAAATAACAAGTGCTGGTGAGGTTGTGGGGAAAAGGGAACCCTAGTGCACTGTTGGTGGGAGTGTAGGCTGGTACAGCCACTGTAGAAAATAGTATGGAATTTCCTCAGAAATCTAAAAATGGAACTGCCTTTTGACCCAGCAATTCCATTGCTGGTAATAGACCCTAAGAATCCCAAAACACCAGTTCAAAAGTTCCTGTGCACCCCAATGTTCACAGCAGCACAATTTACAATAGCCAGGTGCTAGAAACAGCCTAAGTGTACATCAGTAGATGAGTGGATCAAAGAATTGTGGTACATTCACACAATGGAATACTATATAGCAGAAAGAAATAAAGAACTCCTACCTTTTGCGACAGCATGGATGGAACTGGAGAGCATTATGCTAAGTGAAATAAGCCAGGAGGTGAAAGACAAATACCATATGATCTCACCTAGAAGATGAATCTAAGGAACAAAATAAACTAATGAGCAAAATAGAACCAGGGGCATGGGAACATTGGAATAGACTAACAGCGACCAGAGGGGAAGGGAGAGAGGCGTAATGGTGGAAAGCAGAGAATGGGACTGTACAAAGAACATGTGTGCATGGCCCGTGGACATGGACAACGGTGTGGGGATTGACTGTGGAGGTGAGGGATGGGCTGGGCGGATGAGGGCAAAAGGGGAAAAATTGGGACAACTGTAATAGAGTAACAATAAAAAAAGAGAGGGAGAAAAATAAAAGAGGAAACTCATAATTTAAAAATTCTTTATGTCCCAAACTTTCTATAATCAAAAGTAGTTGTATTATTCTTATGCTCAGAAAAAAAAATTGGAGGAGAAGCAAATAAAATCTATATATGAATATACAAACACCCACACGTGTAAAAAGTCTGGAACATTATACATCAAAATCTTAATAATGCTTATTTGTGGATGGTGAGAATGAGTGATTTAACACAATTTTGTTTTGTTATCTGTATTTATTAATTTTAAAAATATACAGGTATTATTTGTAGTATAAATAACACATTACTAAAATACAACTCCTTTAAAATCTTACACAGTGTGATTTACTTTCGTTGAATCCACCCTCCCCCCCAATCGTAAGCATAAATAAGAACATTTGCAACAATTACAAAATAATGCATGTTTAAGTAGTTTTTGGAAGAGAAAAGTTATTGCAAAGATTTTCAATACTGTTGATGTTATTGGGGACGAGATGGAGTAATGCAACGCCGAGGCTGGGCATCCTTCTTGCTGACCAAACGTGGCTTTTGTTTCTACCCCCTGACCTGGGCTTGTTTTCACCAACACAGGCTCACATGCATCGACATTTAGAATGCAAAGTGAGCCTTGATTGATGGGTCCAAAGGGATTTTTAAATTTGGGACCCTGGGGAATACAGAGCATGGGCTTTTGTCTCTGCTCGGCTTTCTGTGTCCTGCCGTGAGGGAGCTGGGCTTCTTCCAACCTGGGCATGGGACTTTTACCACCAGAGTGTTTCCTTAGGCCTGGCTCCCCAATACTATCTCTCCTTGAGTTGGGAAGCGTGGTTGTTCCCTGCAAGTGGCCACTGAGAGGCTTTTACTTCTGTTGAGATGACTGGCATTTTGACCAACACCAGTGTTTCAATTTTCCTCCCACTCTCAAGTCCAAAGGGGAGAGGGGAAGTCCTCACGTCACACTGAGCTCCCTGCCTTTCTCATGATCCCTTGCCAGCTTTCACACCTCTCGTGATGCCCGTGAGACTATTATCATAGCAATCTATCCACTGAAGGGGTACGTGGGGTACCAGCATTGTCTTGGGTTTCTTGTTATTTTTCAACGTGTGCATCTTGCCACATTCTTTGAGGGTAGGAATCAGGCCTTGTAATTCTCAGGAGTCTATAGTCTTGGGAGGCAGAGGAACTCCTGTGCAGGGTGAAGGCCATTGTTGGGCGGCCTGTTACCACGCGAACATTGGAAACTCAACTTCCCTTTCAGATCCTCAGTTTCTTTTTCTTTTCTTTTCTTTTTTTTTCATTTCTCTTCTTTTCTGAAAATGAAGGGTAGGACTGCCTTTAGAACCACACACTGAATTCTAAAGCACTGCTACAGCAAGGTAGGTAACCATGAAGAGGGAAGCAGTCCAGCTGTAAAAATATTTCTCTGAAGATATATGGCCTTTTGGCCTCTTTTTCCCACATTTGAGAAAGATATGGGCATTAGGAACTATTGCATTTTTTTAAGAGTAACAATAGTGCAAGAACAGTAATAAATGGCAACAACAACAAAAAAACAAATAAATGCCTCAGTATTGGGGATGCATAGGGAGTGGTGGGGACTGCGGTAAACTGAAAGCTCATGACCAGTGTTGCCCTGTTGATTGTTGCCAGGTAAGAATGGGGGCCAGGTTTGCAGGCCCTCAAGTCTTTAAGAAGAGTCAGATATGTAACTGTATGTTAAATCTCCTGATTTCGGAGTGTTGGCAGGTAATGGAAATGGGCTTTAAGAACAGTGGGCCATAACTATGTCTGTAGACCCCATCTAGCCAAGCACTGGGAGTCTGCAGTTCTGGACTCCCAGCTATCATGGTCCTCACTGCTCAATTATCCTACTCCATCTGACAGAGAGCACCATTATATGAGCCTGGAGAGGCTCCTTCCTGATTTCCCTGAACTTATTTTTAAGAAAATACCCATTTTCTTAACAGCATTATTTAGGATATGGAAATTCCTTACAGTATTACCAAGTATAAAAATGATAATGCCCACAAAAGAAGCTTGATACTAAAAAAAAAATCTTTCATTGATTCTCTCAATTGTGGACAATCAGAAGTGGTATGACAGCAGAGGGCAAGCTGACGGCGTGCAGTGGAAGACACTGGCCAGCTAGAGGAGTTGCAAAAACTACTGGAGATGGGCAATCTGGAGAAGTGAAGGGAATTAGAAGGAAGGCTGGATGATGAACAAATGGGCCTCCCTTTGATCTTCTGTTTACAGAGAAGCAATAAGAATGGGGCTGTTTCTCTCATACGCTTCTTTTGCCTTTAAGACTGAACATTTGTTTTCAATTTTAACAGTTACATTGCACACTTTCATTACACCATTGTCTAAAATATTGCCGAGGCCTTAACCGTTATAATTTATCTTTTGTACTATATAATTTGGAGCCGTTCAGGCCAAAAAGGAACATCTGTATTGAAAGGCTGAACTTGACACAGTTTAGAGTCCTACACTGGGCCTGTTCTAAGGTCAGTTTCCTCATAAACTTCGTTATCACTCTTGGTTTCATTCATTCTATTTGACATATTAAGCTTCTGTATCTTGGCATAAAGGACACAATATTGCAGCATATTGGCAAGCTCATTTGCTTTTCCCAGCTAGTGTTGTGTCCAAATATCAATCCCCAGGGATAAACACGTGTATATCGACTGCAGGAAAATGAAGCTTAGCAGCAGGTGGCCTTTTGCTGCCTAATGAACACGGCAATCTGTTACTATCACCGCAGCGCTTTTCACCAGACAATTAGGCAACTAAGCATGTAATTATTCAGGCCAACGAGAAGAGGCTCTCCTCTAATTTCATCTTTTCATTGCTGTTTACTCACCCACACTCCCCTCATTAGTGAGAGATTTTCCAGTCTATGCTAATTGGTTTCAATAACATTCATTTCAGTTGAAAGAGAACGATTCTGTTAATTGAGAATCGAAAGAATCTTTTCATTTTAAGTGCGTCCTGCTATGGAAATCTGAATACTCTCAACAGGTTCGAGCTAATGAAATTAAGTCACACAGCCATTAGTGGTGTAATAGAAATAAAGTAATTTATTTTCATTGAAGCATGTGCTATAGGTCCAGAACAATTAATACAGCTTGAAGAGAATAGTAACTGGGGAAGAAAAATAGATTGAGGGTAAATGAGATGATTTCCCTTAGAATGGCTTGGTAAATTCTTAGTTTAAACCTCTTGTCTATTTGGTGCCACGTTCAAAGTAAAGCGCAGAGAACTCATTTGTAAAATGACAGTCTAATTGTATACATAAAGCTGCGTTATTTCCCAGGGCAGCCATTTAAATGTATCAGGATGACTCAACTGGTTAGCTGTGTTTGGATATTTTAAACTGAATATGCTTATAAAACTTTTACAACAAAACAATTAGTCAGCTTGAGTATTTCAGTCTTTTTTTTTTCTGTTGTGTCAGCATGTTTCCTTGTGTGTGATTTAGAACCACACTGAGCCCCATGTCACAGCTGTTCCTGTCTGATGGCCCCTGGAGTCATCACAGGTATGTGGTACCCAGGCAGAGACAGAGTTTCAGGCATGAGGTACTAACAAATGCATTTATGTAAAGCACAGGCCCCACCAAACAAACTAAATTATTGAAGAAAAATCTTGAGTGTAAATGAAATAAAAGACTTTATTTTGGGCTGCCTGTTATAATTCCATATTGACACATTCCCCCCGATTAGAAGACTGGTATATTTCCATGCCAGCAAGAATGTATTTTTAAAGCCAGTCTCAGTTTCCGACGGTGAAATACTGAATATATTACTTTCACACATACAAAACCGTACCTGTATCATGACACCTTTACCAAAAATCTCATCTCTTATTTAGTTATTTTTTAATGGAATAATCAATATGAAACCATTTGGGTTGCTGTCAGACTAGCTGCCCATGTAGAAAATTCCCTTTCCTTCTCACACATAAGAGCCAGAGTTCTGCTGCGGCCATTAGTATATAGTGCAGGTCTGTCTGTTTCTAGAAGCTCCCATGGATGTTGGTTGGTTGGTGGGTGGGTGGCAGGGTGGGCAGGGGTGGTGTGTTATGTAAATGTTATGTCTTTTTCCTTCTTTTAAAGTGAGATTCAAAAATGCATAATGGGGACAGACTTACAAAATAATACACTGCATAGCGTTATGAATATTTCAAAGAATTATTTCTTTATTTTGTGCATAGCTCAGAGTGCTGACATTTGATTTATAGCTGCATGGATGTACCTGGGGTTGCTAAGGTTACCCAATTTCATTCACCCATAGATATTTGAGATCTACATAATGCCATCACATCCTCCACTGCATTTCAAAGTGATGTTGATAAATGGTGTCTTCCTTAGATGATATTTCCATTTAGATGTGATATATCTCATGATTTCTGTCTTTTAAAATATTGTGGTTGATGAAATTTTACATTATGTGCATATACAGAAAGCAGGGATACATATTTTTTCAGTTTTAAAGGTTCAAAAAACTATAAAATGTGGGTTCCCCCTCCCTACCCTGCACGTATTCCCATATGTTGAGGCTTCCTGGGACTAATATTGTGTTCTTTTTTTTTTCTGAAAAGAAAAAAAACTTCACATTATTGTTTGTCTTATGTTTAGAGATATTACAAAAGACTGGCTAGTCACCTGCAATTGTTTTTACGATGTTTTATATTTTTGCAACAAAGGCTTAAGTTTTTCTAAAAAATGAAAACATCTTCTGAGATTTTGATAACAAACCTAGGGAAGTTATTTTTTTTCCCAAAATATCTTTTTAGAAGTAACACTTATAAGATTCTCTCTCCTTGTATACATATATGTATATACACTGACATGCACTTGCATGCATATATAATTTATGATATGCATTCTATTATTGCTTACAATGATCACTGACCTTTTAGCTTGTAATGTATCTCAGTCCTAGAAAGAAGTCTTGTGCAGGGCCTACTAACTTCAGAGGAATAACTGACCAGACTTATGGAAGAAGACAATCCCAAAACTCCAAATGTCTATACATTTTTTGTGAGAACAGACCTGGCTCCATGGGCAATAAAATTTCTTGTGGGGAGAGATGAACACATTCAAAGAGCCATAAGCCCCACCTGATGAAGGACTAATGTGGGGATTGCATGATTTTGTTACTCCCTAACCAGCTGGGTGGAGTTCTGAAAAATTGGTTTTATTACTTTCCCCCATTTCAGTGAGAAAATGGTAATGAAAAGGCCGGGATGATGCAATGCAGGAAGGATTTCCAGGGAGCCATGGTTAAAGCCTTCGGACCATGTTCTTTGGAAGGAAAGAGAGGCAGGCTGGTGGGGAGTAAAACGAAGGGGAGTGAAAGGGGGTGGGGCCAGGAGATGGTTGGGAGGAGACCCTGGATGGACAGAAGCCACTGGGGAGGGGTTGCAGAGGGGTGAAGGGCCCTGACAGTGGAGAGTGACAAGGAAGAGCATTTTCCGAAGGGCTGAGGAGAGGCTGCAGTGGGTGACAGGGTCAGCCAGGCCTATCAAGTTTGCTGTGTGATGAAGATTACAACATGGCGTCCTGCAACTGTAGGGTGTTAAGAATATTTTGTGTTAACTGCAACATTTAAACATTACGAGATTTCACAGAGAAAGTCTGAGTTTTGGATTCTTCTGCAAAATCAGAAGATCTGATAACACTGAGTCTGCATTCCCTGAGGCAGCCGGGAAATGTCTGTCTGACCCCTTTACCAGACTGTGCCTCTCCAGGTTGCCACAGTCCCTCCCACCTCCCAAGCCCAACTCCTTACATTTAAATGTATCAAGATGGCTCAACTTCTTGGCTCCTGTGCTCATGTGACTTTAAATTCTTTGTTCTGCTCTATGCCTGACACCTGGCAGATAGTAGATGATCCATGAATATTTGTAGAATGAAAGGAAAACAACGTCTTGTACCATGTGCATTCAGGTCTGTTTTCCATGGAGATTGTGAGATGTTTTAGGGTAAGGTGTGCCTTATTCATCTTTGTACTTTCAGGGCTGACACAGCACAGTAAATATTTAATACTTGTTCAGTGTTGCACACATGTTGTGAGGCGAGCAGTTGCTCTCCTTGTAGGGAAAGAATCACACCACCGAGAGATGGAAGACCCTGGCTCTGCTAAGCTGGTGGCTGTGATGAGTCAACGAGAGCATGGCCACCCAGGCCAGGATGCCAAATGGGTTGCTGGGCCTCCTAGCACAGAGCCTGCTCCTCTAAATAGGCTAATAATCCCTTTTGGTCTCTAGCTCCCAGGTGCCAGAGAAAGGCTTCTGGAAGCCCTACCCTTTGATCTCTTTGGTTGCTCCTCCTGCCTTGGTCTCATTTCTCTGGCCCTACCTCACCTGTCTCTGGATCTCTTCTGTTTTCCTTTTAAATTATGAATCACTGTTTACCCTTGAGTTGTCCCTTTCCAAGATCTGAGTACTTACCTCTTCATTTTCCTGTGTAGGCCTCTCCAAAGTGATGATGCCCAATTTGTGGCTTTCCTGTTACATGTGTGGCTAGAATTTAAGGTGGAGAAGAGGTAGTTATGGTGCAGAGTGGAGAAAGAGAAGTAGCTGAAATTGTGAATTCTCCTTTAGTTTTCTATTCATAATTCACAAACAAAAACACCAGACAATAATACCACTTGGGGGTAAATCCATAGCATGGCTCATGCACCAGACTTCTCCGGTTTGTGTTCTGACCATGCCTCCTATTGGTTCTGTGACCTTGGAAAACCATTTAATCTCTCTGGCCTCAGTATCCTCGTTCGTAAAATGATGATAATAACAAATGTTTACTTATAGTGCTGTTGTGAAGACTGGATGAGAAAATAGAAAATACAGGGTTTAGAACAGTGGTGGCATGTGGTGAATGTTCAGTAAATGCCAGTTACTACTGCCTTAGTTACTTGTTTATCCTCACACCCAAGCCCCTCAGGTGGTTCCCTGAGTATCAAATCACCAGTTACACAGTTTTTTCCCTACATGTTTCAGGAGCTTTGGGCATAATAAAATATATTCTCTGAAGAGAAAGTACAATAATTAAGCTAGAGTGAAGAAGAAGAATGAAAGATAGCTATGTATCTATAATACTTCCATTCAAAGGGTTGTCTAGGCATTAGTTGTGATGTACCAAGGTATTCTAGAAATCTCTTCACTGCTGTTTTAAATACAGGTTCAGAGTCCTTTATCTGTAATCCAGAAATCCAAAAAGCTCTGAAAATTAATTTTTTTTCTCCATAATCTTTGGCAACAAGATCTGACCTGCAATTGTTGGTCAAATCTTCCCTGAGCTGACAAAAAGTTAATTTCATTTTTTATCTCACTTAGGGTGAGTATACTATATTTTCTGCAAAAATATTACATATTTGATTATGGAATGTCTCAAACACTCTGGGTGTTACATGATATATAATATACACACTAAGTTATCTTTCTAAAATTTGAAAAATTCTGAATTCCAAAGCAATCTGTGTCCAAGGGTTTCGCGGCCTGTATAAACCTATCTGCACTCTTGTTTGAGTCAGAAGTTCACCATTTTTACTTACCTTTGGTCTACCCATCCTTCTCCTATCCCAAGCACAGGGCTCTGGATCTCCCACTCACTTAGTCAATATTTACTGGATAATTACTCAGTGTCAGACGCCATTCTGGCTCTCAGGTACAGCGAAGAACAGTGTGGTCTCTGTTTTCATGAAGTTTAGACTCTACCCGAAGAAGATGGTTAATAAAAAAAATAAGAGGCTCTCGAGGTTTCGAAGAAGATAAAATGCAATCACGGGTGGGCAGTTAATCAGTTCGGTGTCAGAGTGTGAGTGTGTGTGTGTGTGTGTGTGTGTGTGTGTGTTGGAAGTCACTTAGGCTGGTTAAGACCTCTCTAAGGGGTAACATTTGGACAGAAACCTGAATAATTAGAGCAAATCAGTCATGCAATGAGCTGGGTAAGAGTGTTTCAGGAAGAGCAAATAGTAACTGTAAAATCCCCAAGGCCAGAATGAGTTTGACAGGTTCCAGAAGCAGAAAGAAGACATGAGTGTTTGGGGCAACACTGAGCCAATGAAAGAAAAAGGTGCAAGAAATGGTCAGACGTGACTTCATAGACCTGTGGGGCACAAAAGGAATTTGGGTTTTATTCTATACGTAATGGGATCTGATAGAGCAAGGAAAAAAGAAAGTGACATAATGGTTTTATTTTTTCAAAAGCTCACTGGGTTGAATGGTTACTATACATAAGCATTGTCAATATTTGCTGAATGAATAATTTAGTTATACAGTAACGTGTTGCATCCAATACATTATTATGTGCAGATAACAGAGCCCCAAATAACAGTGACTTAAGTGAGATAGTGTATTTCTCTTATGCATAGGAGTGTAGAGGTAGGTAATCCAGGCCTAGATGAAAAACTCAGAGTACAGCCCCCTTTCAGCTTCTTGTCTACTATCTCTAGGTTAAGCCATTATCCTTAAGGTCCAAAATAGCAGCAAGAGCTCTAGCTATTGCATCAATATTTTAGGCAGTATACTAGCTGAAGTAGGAAAGAACCTATGTGAATTGCCTTTCAAGGAAGATTCTTGGAAGCTGACATATGACATCTCTGCTTACAACTCATTGGCTAGAACTTAGTCACATGGCCACACTTAACTGCAAGGAAGGCTGGGAAATGCAGTCTTCATTCTGCTCAGCTAGGTGAGCTAAAACTCAGGAGTTTTACTCCTGTAGAAGAGGGAGGACAGATACTGAGGGCCCATTTAGAGATCTCTCTGGCATATAATTTCCTTAAATCTGGAAGTGGGTTAGAGATCTGCTAGACCCATCCCTGTGGTACCATTTATACAAGTTCTGATTGTTACAGGTGCTTTAACTGAGCTCCAGACAGATAACACGGAGCACCAACAGTCACATGGAGAGTCACCAACTCCTCTGAGGGAGGGCTAACTCCTGAGGTCTTCTCAGCAGGAGCCAGGCTGTTCCTCTAACAGTTGTGAAGACCTCCCTCCCTCATCCTCCCACACAACAAACAATGGCCAGTAGGATTGGGTAGAATGGGATGGGTGGATCTGAGTGTTTTTAAAAATTGCTAACCTGCACAGCCTAGGAAGTGCTGATCTGAAAGGTTACTATTAAGCAAGCTCATCTATTAATTCCCCAAAGGAGGGTTTTTGAGGTCATGCTTGGCAAGTACTAGGTTTAGACTGGGGGTGGGGCTTTAACAGGTAGGGTCTTCCAGCTCCCAGAATCAGTTTTCATTTCTCACTTTTCTTTCTTGTTTTTAAAAATATTCATGCCCTGATGAGCCACGAATTCCCCAGAGCAGAATGGAGATGACCCCATGGAGTACTGGGCTCTGTTGATGGGAATTGCTTTTACCTTCTGGAAAGAGAATAGGCCACAAAGGATCAATCTTTTTGCTGTTGTATCTCTTTCAAGTGGAACTGCATTGGACAATGAGTGGATTAAAAAAAAATCCTGTGGCCTGGTGTGCCTCAGATGCTTTTGCCAATTTTAACACCATTCTCCAAGTTATATAAAACTAAAGAATAAATGCCCAAGCCTTCTGTATGGCCAGCAGTTTACTTCCCAGGCAGGGATCACATTTGTAACAAATCTCCTCAGAGATGTATTTTGTAAGCGAAGTGAAGAAATCATTAGCAAAGCAATATTTGAAGAAGCAGACTGGCCCAGTTCTGAAAGCAACTCTATTTTAACCTTTAAAAGATATCATTTTACTTACCAGCCTGCTTATTACAATTACACAGTGTTTTCCTTGGCCCCTGGCTCCATTAAACATATGTTTTATAGCAAGTTCTCAATTACATTATCCTGACAGGCTGGCTCATAAGGGCATGTTATAAAGTAGAGAGACTGCAAAGCAGTAAACTGGCCCTCATTAAGTTTATAGTTTTATTACCTTGTTTAGGACACTTTTTCTTCCCTTCTTCTCACCAGCTTTCTTTTCATGACATTTAATTTACAAGAAGCAAGGGGACACTCTTGTCCTTATGGCTGGTGAACTCACTTGCAAGAGGCATGTGCTGGATCTGCATTCAGTTGCTGGGCCCATCCCACCTCCCCAACTCTCCCTCTTAACATAAAATCTTCGTCCTCCCTCAGACATAATATTGCAGGTTGGTATTCTTTTGGTGTTAAATGTGAGTGGACTGTGCATTTTGGTCTAAAACTAGTTGCTCTTAGATGGATAGGAGATCTTCAGTAAGCCTGGAAAACAAACTTAGATCAACGATGTTTAACCAATGACGAGCATCACCACGTCCTGAGGGCCATGCTCGCTGACCTGGGTTTGGTGGTCCTTTGCAGCGGCCCGCAGCCAGCCTCTTGGAGAGGTGCAACCAGGTTCTCTCACCACAGCACTTAGGTCAGCCAAACTATTTTAATTTACAGGACATTACACGTGCATAAATATATTTATATCTCCATACCCCGACAAGGGAATTCAATCAGCTTAAATTTATGTAAAATGTGTTATCATTATTGGACCAGGTAGGAGTATTGTGTGAAGATGCATGAACGTCATCGGGCCACTGCTAATTATAGGCATGTAAAAAATGGCTGGTGGTTGCTTCTGAACCCAGACAGAATCTGTGGATGTTGATTATGAAGAGCTATTATATATTGATAGGTTAGGATTTATTACTGAAAGTATGAACTGATTGCTCCGGATTGGATGGTAGTCGGACACTGGGGAATCAGTCTTGGAGCTGTTAGACCAGGGTAATCTATCAGGAGGAGGGGAGTGTATTCTATCAATTAAGGAACAAGCAATTCTACTGATTTGCTATTGGCAGACTAATAGAGGTAATGGGTTTTCCTAGACAGTCCAGGTACTGTACAGCCGAGTTGGGGAAAATAGTGACATGAGACAAATAGAAGAGCAGTTCATTAAACTTGAATGACGGCTGTGCTGGGGTGAGAGAGCTGCAGGACCCTGGGCCCTGGCGGGTCCTACGTGGGTCTCTCAGGCAGGGAGAGGTGGCTGAGCCAACAAGAATGTGGATGCCTTTTGCCATTGATGTACATGGTGAACTGATATTCATGGATACTCACAGGAACCTTTTGGTGTCAAAGTGTCTTAGTGGTGTGTATCTTTAAGCTACTGCCACATCAACACTGCATTGAAAACAACCTTGAAATCTTAATGGCTTAAACAACGAATGCTTACTTTTCTTGCTCATGGGTCTGCGGGTCATCTGAGGTTCAGATGGTGATTGTGGCTCAGGCTGCGGGCAGGTTTGGCTCCATCTCATATGTGTCACTCTAGTGCCCAGGTGAGCAGGGCAGCGGCCAGTCGGAGCATGTTCTTCTCACGGCTTTGGCAGCTGCCCTGAGGCCCATGTCAATCTCTGCCATCCCATTGGTCAGAGGAAGTCACATGGTCCAGCCCAAGTCCAGGAGCAGGGAAGTATACTCAGCTGGTGCATAAAATTTTAATCCAGGAGAATGAGGAAATGCCATCAACAATCTAATCCCTCGCCCACTGCCTTCTTTGTTAGGCACTTCCTGCAGCTAACATGGGGGTTGGATCCCTTTTCCCTGCTCCTCCCTAGCCCCACCGCCGGCCAGGGCAGTGCCACTGGTAGTCCCCTTGTCTCCAGAAGCAGAGCGCATTCTTTAACCTTATTCCTCCTCAGGTGGCTGGAGAGTTGGTATAGATTGCAGCATATAAACCAACATGGTTTATAAGTCGAACCCAATTTTATAATGAAAATTTTGCACTGCTGCCACGTTTTACTCTGTGTCACCCCAGGGAGTCCCTTTGCTTTCAGGAAGCTTTGAAGGCTTGGGGTTTGTTTTCTGCATGCACCTTGATGTTTCAAGTCCCTCGTTCTCTTCTTAGGCTGGATTGTCCTCCTGTCAGCTGCCTTTCTGTTTTTTGGCCTGGGCATCTTCTATTTATTCAGCAGGCCCATAAGCAGAGGCTGACAAACCAAAGGCAATGAAGATAGAGCTGCAACCCATCTGAAGTGGAAAAGACAGGGAAGCCAACACAGGGGACCTGGCTTTGGTCCTTGTCATCTCTTGCTGGTATGATCACATCCCTGCCACATGGTCCCCTGCCTCCCTTTCCCATTCATCCTTTTCCCTGCTGCCAGAAGGACTCTATTAAAAATGCAAATCTGGCCACATGAGTCCCCCTGCCTCCCATCACCTCCAGATATGTATAAGCTCCTGACAAGCACACAAGGTCTTTCCTGCCCTTCTCACCTCCTCAGCTTCATCTCCTGCTGCTCCTTGACTAACACTGAACGCCTGGAGGCTTTGGATGGTTTGGGGTTTGTTCTTTGCACACACCTTGCTGTTTCCAGTCCCTCAGCCTCTTCTCAGGCTGGATTGTCCTCTAGTCAGCTGCTTCTTTTTTATTTTTGTTTACTTTTGGCCTGGGTATCTTCTGTTTCTTCTGTGGTTTTCAGGTCTGGTGCTATTTCCTCAAAGTGGGGCTGAGCGCACCTCCTTCAGGATCCCATTACACCTTGTGTATGCTTCAGTGATTTCAAATAGTATCTTTCCCCCTTCTGCCTGTCTTGTCAGGCTATAAACCATTTAAAGACAGGGGCCCCTTTTACTCATCTTATTTCCAGAGTCCAGCATAGTGCCTGTTGCTTGGAAGATGGCCAGTAAATATTTGTTGGGCTGATCTGACTTGACTGTGCAGTTTCTTTGTCTTTCTCTCTGATTTACCAGCCCTCAATGGAGAGAAGTCAGCCTGAGGTTGAGGTTTTCTTTTGGAGCCTAAAATTGGTACATTTGTCATTGTGCACTTAACCAAAAAAGAAAAAAAAAGTCAACTTTGATGTTTTGGTGGCTACGTTTGAAGTTGAAAGGTTGACGTATGCATCATGATATAAAGTAGAGATCTTTTCAAATGATTTGCTTCAACCTTACCAATAAAACAAATGAACTGTGTTCATGGGCTTTTGACATGCTGTTTTCTCTTTGACACTAAAATGAAATAAATGTGCAAAGGCACAAAAACAGTATGTATCCTCAGTTGGATAAAGGTTCACCTTTATCTCTCTCTAACCCTCTTATTTTCACAATACTAAAGAAATATTAAAAATGGTAGGGGCTGGTGAATTTTTAGAAAAGCTATCACTTCCCATCCCTTTGCTCTAGGATAACCTTGACCTCCTCTCCCTCTGACCTCAACAAATACTCCCCAGAACGGGCTTCCTTCTGCTTTCTGAAGCCCACAGTCGACAGCCAGACAATAGAAAAGCTTCTGCTATGTGGCCTTTTTCTTGGAATTCAGTCCCCTGGGGCTAATGCAGGCTGCATCTAATCATTGATCAATGTCTCTGTGGGGAAAGCTCCCACCAGAAGTGGTCTTGGGGAACCCTGGTCTGCCTCTCCCACCCCCAAACAAGTGGACCTATGAGCAGAGGCACAGCCAGCTTCTAACGTCAGGTAGGTGGGCCTGGGTAGCGAGGTAGGGTGCACCATGTGGTGGTGTAGAAGCAAGCACAAGAAAGCAACCACCCACACCCTCTTTACTATGTTCCTTTCATACTGTTTCATCTCAAGATCACAGTCAATAAGCACCATGGCCACCTATTACCTAAAAATTGTTGAAAAGGTACCACTTTTAGAGAATGAGGTCAATGGAAATCAGTGATTCCTTTGCTCCCCTCCAGATTTGCTAAGGGACTCAGATATCAGCTTTGGGTATGCATTTGTGTGAGTATGATGTGTGGGTCTTTGTGTGAGTGAGTGCGAGAGTGTGTTTGTGAGTATGTGTGTTTACAGGAAGTATGTGTGAATTTGTGTGTTTATAAGTATTGGTGTTTATGTGAATATTTGTGCATGTGTTATGTGAGTGGTGTGTAGGTATGAGTGTATGTGACTGTGTGTATGTGAGTGTGTATATGTCTGTCTGTTTGGAGACAGTGTCTTGAGAAGAACCTCCCTCCCTCCACCTCCGGTTGCTTTCCTGACACACTGCTCTGCAGTGGTCGCACGATCTGACTTCAACTCCCTCAAGAGCACCATCACCCCCATCATCCAAATGATCTATATTCCAAGTACAAATGACATGCTTTTGACTTCCACTCCCAACTGAGCGTGCAGTCTCCGGTTCCTCTCATGGAGGCATGCTAGGACTGCCTCTGGTCTTGTAATGAGTTATTAGTTACAGGGACCAGCAAGAGAGAGAGAGCGTCTAGGTACAGTCCTCGAAAGCTACTTTAAAGAGTGAGGAGGCTTGAAATAGAAGGTAGAGTGTAAGTCTTGGGGCAAGTCTCTGGGCACAAGAGGTGGTAGCTATAATTTTTTATAAATGCCCTGTAGCCTCAGTGGGGTGGGGAAGAGGGGTGTCCTTAAAGGCACTGACCAGAGTCAGATATCCTTGCTACTCATGTTTCTAAATGATATTCCTCAGCAATATTTTCCCTCCTATGTTCTTATGCAATGTGACCTTTGTTATTTGTCTGTTTATCCTCCCCTTGAATCTGGGCTGACCTGTGACCTAATTTGACCAAATTAATGTGGCAAAAGTGACACCACATTACTTTTGAGGCAGGGCCTTAAGAAATCCGCATTTTATACCTTCACCTGCTGCAGCCCTGCTTCCATGTTGTAAGAAGCTTGAGTCTTGTGAAGAGGCCCGTGTGAAGGACTGGGGCGCTCAGCTAACCGCTCAGGGTGAGCTTCCAGCTGATATCCAGCACCAACTGCTGACCATGTGAGCCAGCTGCCTTCATGGTACAGCCTCTGTGAGTCTCTGCAAGACTGTAGCCACGATGAACGCCACCTGGAGCAGAAGAATAGCCCAGCTGAGCCCAGTCAACCTACAAAATTACAATCACTCATTTTTGGAGTGGTTAAACACATACTTAATTTACCAGGTGAGTTATTGCTATAGATTGAGCTGGGTAGAG
This sequence comes from Phyllostomus hastatus, assembly GCF_019186645.2. Classification (NCBI taxonomy): domain Eukaryota; kingdom Metazoa; phylum Chordata; class Mammalia; order Chiroptera; family Phyllostomidae; genus Phyllostomus; species Phyllostomus hastatus. The sequence goes on along the minus strand of NW_025333977.1, from coordinate 12,835,359 downwards.
AACAGGTTTTCTTCACAATTGCCAGAACATGAACAAGATGTCAATTATGCAGAAAGCAAATGATAGGACCAGGTACATTTCATTCATGTTTTTCTTTATGCAGAAGCAGTCTTCAAATCTCTAACTTTCATGTGACACAAAATAGTTAAAGGAAAATGTTAACAGTGATTAGTTTTTAGTAATGGCTGCTTATCTATATTAAACATTTCTACAATGAACATTTATTATCTCTGTAACAAGATAAAATATTATTAAAAATAGTTAATGAGATTCTTATTTAGCTTTTCTGCAAATGAAATGGTACTGTAAGGCATGCCGCACCTCATACTGTGAGGAAGGCAGGAGAATTTTTTTCCTGAGAGCATTCGCTTTTACTTAATTATTAGAAAGTGATAATGAGGATCTCATTTGCCTGGTTTTCAATGCTCAAAACTTCTTTTTACTTAGAGTGAATAGATTTAAATTATACTTTATCAGCTTGAAGTGTGAACTCCTCCTTTTGAATCAGTCATAGTTAAGTTAGATCATAGATTTAGATGGTTCAGCAAGAACAGCCCTTGGGCTGGCAGGGTGCAAGGCACAGACATTATCTTCTTTCTGCTTTTAGTCATTACTAGCAACACCTTGTATCAGCAGATGCCAACATGTATGCTTCTTCTCTTCTCCTGAAAATATGCCTTTTCCAGCCATTGGCTGGTATGTTGGGCCAATTAGCCTTTTAATGGGATGGCCCATTAAAGACTTCCTTGTATCCCCATCCCTTCAAGTACCTTGGAAGTCACATGATGAAGCATCACCAGATGGAAAGGGGGTCTCTGAATAGTTAAGTGGAGCACACCCACCTCAGTAATCTGCTGTGGACTGTGACTTGAGCATGAAATAGATCTTTGTTATGTTAAACCACTGAGATTTTCTTGTTATAGCAGTCAGCATTTCCTAATTAATATACATTTACCATGTAAAGTGCCTTACATTTACAATATGTTTTCATAGACATTATCTCACTTGATACCCACATCAGCTCTGTGATCAAGGAAGAATGAGTATTGTCCCTATTTTACAGAGCAGAAAATACAGAGAACATTCTTTGCTCAAACAATGGTCTCTGGTTAGGAATGGCAGAGCGTGAACTTGCCTTCAAGTTTAATTCTTTTTTGTTTTTCCCCTACTGCCTTTCTCTAAATTAAGTCTTGTTTCCTATGTGAATTTCCTTTTGACTTCAGTCTCTGGAGCTAAACATCACAGAGCAGTGCCTTACCCTCCTCTTTTCCAATAAAGGAAGTCAAACTAAAGCAATTCCTTTTCGTAAAGTCCAGGTAAATTTGGCAAACATTTCCATGTGCTCTCCAAGTAGGTCAAACAGTAAAATGGATTGTTTCTACTAGCATTTCACAAAATTTGGCCTGGTAACCCTAATCATGAGAGATGGCTAGTATGAAAAATGTTCCTGATAACTTTTGTTCAATTCTGGATGGTATATCCATTTTGCAGATCAACAATATACATTGGCATGCAAAGGCTCTCAGAAGTTCTTCAGTTAAAGCATCTATATATTCACATCTAAATATTCTGTTTCACAGAACATAGTATCAGTAATTCTGGTTTAGATATTCACTTCCCTCAATATAGGAACCAGGATTAAAAATATTTTGCATTTCTCTTTTGTTTCATGACTGCATTATATTATCAGTTTCTCCATTCCTTTCATTTTTCTTCATTATTTTCTAGCTAAGTTATTTCAACCAAGTTTCTATGTTCTCTCTCCACTTTCTCCCCTCCTCCTCCCTTTTATTCTCCTAGTTCTCTTTCCTCTGCTGCTTTGTCATTGCTACCTTTGTCTTCTAAAATTCTTAGCTCTTATCTCCATCTGTCTGGCTGCTATAACAAAATATCATGGAGTAGGTAACTTATAAACAACAGAAATTTATTTCTCACAGTTCTGGAGGCTGGAAGTCTGAGATCAGGGTGCCAGCCTGGTTGGTTGAGGGCCCTTTTCCATAGTGTGATGACTTCTTGTGTCCTCACATGAAAGAAAGGTCTAGGGAGCTCTGTTTGGGTACACACACATGGAGTAGCTCCCTACTCTGGTTGACCATAGAATGCTGCAGACAAACAAAATCTGAATTTCAGTAACCATTTGACAAAATGTATCACATCATTCTTGGACACAAGACAGATAAATGTAGGTTAAATGGGTCATGGTGACTGACAGACTGTGGGGGAGGTAGGGATGGCGACGTTTAGCCCCAGCTGATCCAACAGTTTTAGCAGGGATTGGATGAGCATATTAACAGTGAGATGATTGGATTTATGAATGATGTGAAGATGGAAGAGCTGGATAAGTATACTGGATGCCAGCACCAGGATTCTTTAAAATCTCAGACAAGACTGAATTTAACAAGACATCATTTAACAGGGATAAATTTAGAGTTACACTTTTAAATCCAGAAAGTCAACTGTGTAACTATAGTATCAGATGACATGACTGAGTGGAACCAAATTTTAAAAAATCCTGGGGTTTCTAATTTGATTGTACATTGAATATATAATCTTGTGGCTTCCATTTTAAAATGGCAAAGTAAAACATTTTAACCCTCAAAACTTCAAAGAAAAAAAGAAAAAAAACACAGAGGGAAAAAACCCTCTTTATTCAATGAAACCAAAGAAAAACGACACAACCCAAGCCACAAAGCAAGAAGCACACATGGCAAAAGCTGTGGCTTCCGGGCTCAGATGTGGGAGCTAGCTAAGAGTAGAAATGTGGACCCTCGGATTTTTCTTAGGTTACAATCTAGGATTAATGTGCCATAAATCTGATGACTGTGGACAATGATGCTTCTGGGGGCAAAGACAGGTCAAGGGAAAGGTTGAAAAGGCCTCTAGAAAGACCTCACCACACCCAGTGAAAGGTAGGGAAGGTAGATTTGAAGGAGGAACCATGCTGGCATGCTATTTCCACTGTCTATTGTGATATAGTTCAGGGAGATTGAGAACACTGGAGGTGAAGGGTGAAGGGTGAAAGAAGGCAAGAGAGGAAGCCAGTAATTTCCAGATCAGAAACCAAGAGCTTGTCACCTGATGGTTTTATTGTGAATCTCACTGGTTAGTTGAAGCCCAAAACAAGTGAGGAGGAGAGCCCCAGGATAGCAGAAACAATAGACTGGGTGAACTTTGCTGAACACAAAGTTTATTATCAGTTTGTTGAAGGCAACTGTGGTATTATTTACTTCCTCCTCTGATGGAATTAGATATCCGTGCTCTTCCATGGCTCTTAGTGGCACAGTATATTTCTCATTTGTTGACTTTAGCTTTAGTCATGTGACTTGCTTTGGCCAATGGAATATTAGCAAATATGATGCAAAATGAGGCTTGAAATATGCTTTCTTAGTTTGGCTTGCCCTCTAGTGCTCTTGTGATTGTTGTGTGAAGAGCATGTCTTTGGTAGATTCTCCCTTTTCACCTGGCTGTAGAATGAGATGGAGAAGATACTAACTGTGTGGGAAGCATGGATCCAACCCCAGCTGAAGCAGAGGTTTTCCAACCAACTCACAAACTCAAAAATAAATGGTTTGTAAGACACTGAGTTTTGGAGTGGTTTATTAAACATCTTTAATGCTGTGATAGCCAAGTGATACAACCACAAAGTTAAGTAAGGACTCTGAATTCCCCAGTTTCTTCTTCTGTCTTACACTAAACTGATATTCTTGAGCAGGTAGTGACTCCTTTGAAATATAAGCAGAAAAATGGGAAGTGTGTGAAAATTTGCTGAAGATAATAAATACAAAAAGATAAACAAAAGAAAGATGAAGAATATACATTCACATGAGGCATCATTCACAGAAAATAACAAAAGATTTTAAGTAGGTCTCTACACTTCAAAGAATTTATATACAGTATGATCTCTTTAAAAAAATAAGTTCTGAGAATTTGATACAGGGATTAAAAGAAGAGATTGTGGGTCATATCAATGGAAGAAGATAAAAAGAAAACTAGTAACACAAATAAAAATAGAAAAATTTATAAGTTGACAACTATATGATACATAACTTGAAATGAAATTGACCATAAGGTAGGGTAACACTATGTATAGGTTTGAGGAAATAAACTACAAAGGAAGTAAGTATGAAATCAGTTCTAGAGAAAATGACAGATAGAAATTCAATCAAGGAACAAAGGAAGTTACATATATATATATATGTATTCCTAAAAGAGAGGAAAAAATGGAACAGAAAATGTATTTAAAGACATTATAGAAGAAAACTTTCTAACTAAAGAAAAGGATAAATCAATAAATCAAAGAGCACAGTATGTTCCAGGAAAAATCAATGGTGAGCATTCTGTACCAGAAACTTATAGTAAATTTACCACAATTCAGGGGTAAAGAAACATAGGAAGAATGAGGCTTAAAAATAATATACAAAATGCATCAAGTAAGGACCGCCTAGATGATGTCTAGTAGTTCTGCTAAATCCTTGTCTTTATTTTTGAGCTTTGGAGATTAAATTGTCATCTAATAAAATATAAGCCCTTTGGCTTTATTTGGCTTATATCTAATAAAATATAATCAAAGTCCCTTTGAAAGTTGTAAAAACAATTTTAGTGATTATTTGTAAAAATGCATGTGGAAAAATTAAAAAGTATCTGAAAAGGAAGTGTATGAGGATAACTTAGCCTACTAGATATTGAAATACAAAATTATAGTACTCAAAACAGTGAGATACTGGTGCCAGAAAAGGTGAACAGAACTCCTGTAAAAAAGAGAAACACTTAGAATACCATCCCTACTCTTAACTGCCTAAAGATAGACTAGTCATCCTTCAAATTTTAGTTTAAAAAGTCATCTGTCCTGGAAAGTCTTCCTTCCTTCCCTATATTTTTGTTGTGCCTTGTACACATATTTGTATTTGCTTTAGTCATCTGCCTAGGCTGCAAAATTCCCAAGGGAAGGAACTATGCTTTTTAACTTACCTCACAAATGCATGTATTAGTTCAATGCCTGACACATGGTAGATACCCAACATTTATTAAATAAGTGAGAGAAGAAGCAGGTGATGGAAGAAAATAACCTTGAATTATAGAGACCTACTTAGAAAGTATGAGTGGAATTAATAACCTTAAAGTACTGATTTTATATAAATTTTCCAGCTAATGACAGTTTCTGAAAGGAAAAAAGATCAAACAATGAGTTATTTATTAAGTGCTGGATTGTCTGTTGGAAACCGAGCATCATTTCCCCTTTTCGGTGTGCTTTCCTGAACTGTAGGAGTTGGAAGCCTGAGCACTGCTCTCCCCAGAATCACTGCAGCAGGGCTCCAGATTATGAATTCACCAAAGTGAGGTATGAGATTTGGAAAATGGAAGATATGCAGAACCCACTATTGCTTCTGTGGCAGAGTAGGTCATCCTTAGGCTTTGGCAGATGACAGACATGAACATCTGCCATTGGCTTGCAGACACCTCCTGTAAATCACCCACTTTGGGGTTGTGGGCTGATAATACTTTTGGTGGCAGTTTCCTGCATTTTGCACTTTCTGATTTCGGTATATCACTAGTTTAGTAAGCCTCTAATTCTCTAAATTAAATCCTTTTCTGCTTGAAACACCCAGAGTGATTTCTTTTCACGACTGAATTCTGACTGATATGTTACAGAATCAAATAGATAACATGTCTTGGTGCATGTTAACTTATGGAAGGCTTCAGTTAAAGCCTTCATAAAATATTTTTTATGTAGACTATAGTAGATACTTGATTTTTTTTTCTTTAGCTACCCAGCAGACATTTCCCCTATGAATAGCACTATGACTTCCTTTTGAGGAATAAACATTATTCTCCAAAACTGCATGCAGTTTTGTTAGGATGATAAATTAGGAATCCTGTTCTTATAATTTGTAAGCCAAACTTCCTTCCTTCCAGATTTTCCTTCCCACTACCTTGTATAGACCTATTATGGACATATGATCTAAGCTTAGCAATCAGCAGTTGTATTTTCTCTTTGGACTTGAAACCTTGAAGAGGATGACTAATGACCTAATGCATTTCTTTGGAATTGCCCCTGTAAGGCTACCTAGCCCATTCTTTTTGCCAAGACAGTTTAGAACTTCTTGATTCCTGCATGATTTTAGTTGTTATTCAGCCTCCTTTTGGTTCCTGTGAGCTTTTCCATATCATCACAACAATATCCAGGGTCTGTCTTTTTCTTGTTATTCAAAGACAGACCCTGTTGCTCACAATCAAAGGACTCTGATAGTTGCATAATCTGATATGGGCATTTACATTTTGTTTCTAGAACACTGAACATTCTGGAAAACCACATCTTTATTTTATCAGTGACAGGGATAAAACATTTATTTATTCATGATCATATTCTTCCTTCCTATCCCATGCTTATACTATTGGTAAAGTGTTAGCCAAGTTAGTGATCTAAATTAGATTTGAACCTAGTAATCTAAATTTAATAAAATGTGCTGTCACTGCTATTAGAAATGGCAAGGGATTTTGAGAAGTACAGGAGAATGTATTTTATCTTCACAATTAGTGGTCTCGCTATTAGTGAGATCCTGATCCTGATAATTAATGTCTGGTCATGCCACAGGTGAATTACAAATGACCCATTTCACACACAGGGATAAATGAATAGTCCCACTATAAACCCATTACAAATGCACAGGCTGCAGAGAGTATAGGTTAATAAAGTGTCCAATACGTAAATTAAGATACTGGCCATAAATTATCGCGTTCTGTCAACATCACATTTGTTAAGCACAGTACAGCAAAGAAGAATTTTAGATTGAATTAGTGCTACGGCTGAATTAATAAGAGGGAAGAAAGAGAGTGTGAGAGAGAATAGTGGTCCTGACCAAGGGTAGTTATCTCAGTGAGTTAATGTTGTGCGGTTATATAAAGTGTATTCATCAGCATGTGTTAGGTTATGCTGCTGTAACAAAACCCTTGAATTTCATCGAACCAAAACAATGAAGGTTTATTTCTCTCATATGCTACATATGCATTTCCAGTTAGCAAGATGGTTGCCCACATTCCTGGATGACAGAGCAATCATCTGGAGTATTGCCTGTTATCACAGCAGACGGAACATGAAATCTCTGGGAAATGATTCCAGGAGTTAAATGCACAACTCAGGTGTGACATATGTCAGTTTTGCTTGGCAGTTATTAGTCAGAACTAGTCACGGGCTCCACTTAACACAAAGGGACCAGGAAGTACAGTCCTCCCATGGGCTCAGAAATTAGGTCAAAACATTTAGTAGAAATATTAATGATTATAGCTCACTTTGAATAGCCGGTATCTTCATTTGAAATGACTTGAGAAATTTCTGGATGGAATCTTAATGTTTCAGAATTTTAACTCCTGGCAACAAGAAGCTTAACTTAGAACTTGTAGTTCTCAGTAGGTAAGTTTTGAGAAGGCTCTTTTTACAAATTTTCCTTTCTGTGTCCTTATCATCATTCCAAAATATCTTAACATTTTTCTTCCCCAAATATCTTTACTCCTTTTCCTGCAGAGTCCTAAAAATGAAGGCCAATAGCCTTAGGTGGTGGAACTCAGCATCTTTATATTTTGGGGGGTGGGGTGGGGGAGTAATGAAGTAACTATTTAAAAGCTTCTTACGAATATTAAACAGAAATCTAATAACAAATAGTCCTGTGTCTTCTTTAGGTTTCTGGTCACATGAGCAGTATTTACACTTTTTTTTCCAACATGGAATGCTTTAGATCATTTGAATAACACAGGTCTCTGGTTTTATTTTTACCCACGCATCCCTCCATGCCACTTTAATTTTATTTATTTTTACCCCCAGGAAGAAAAATGTTGACAAATGCTAAGGTACTCCTCTGGTTACTAGGCTGTAGGTGGCTGCTAGCAAAAAGCCACTTGAAAAGAGCTGTTGGTACCTTTCCTTGAAACTACAGCCATAGAGAGGTTTGCATGATGGTATTACATTTCAGTCGTGGTTTTTCTGAGTGTGAGAGCAAACCAGCTTGCCGAAGTTGTCATTAAAGTTCATGAAAGGTGTGGTGCCGCTTGTTAGACTCCTAGACTAGAGTAAACGTTAAGAAATATACTGGATTTTAACCCTAAAGTCTGTATACTTAAGATATAGAGTACATTACAGACTAGGGTAATAAACAGAATAATTCATGACTCCCTGAGGGGGTTGGGCTTTTTTTCCAGGGGGCAAATGAACAGGAACAGAATGCTTCTCAAGCCCTTGAGGGAAGAATGTATTGTGTAGCTAATTCTCCTGGGTGCAACTACTACTTTAGTCAATGGGAAATTGTATTTTTTTATTCAACATCTGTTTTATCACTTTTCTCCCCTTAATCATCTCTTTTTCAGCATTGCAGGCCATTTAGTCATATCCCAAGCATGGAAAAACAATTGCTGGCGATCAATGATTTGTATCCTCTCTGTCATGATCAGCAGAGAGAAATTAATAATAAACTAGTTCACAGAGGCATTAGGACATTGTTCCAACTGGTTACCGGGTGCTTAGAGAGTGCAGAAGCATCACTGTGTAGCCAAAAGTGAACTTTTGATATTTTGAAACCTTTTAAAGTGTACATAAGGCAACACTTTCTATGGATTTGCTGGAAAAGTTCCAGCATTATGCTTTGGGATGAAGGGTGTAAGTGGGTACAGAGTAATGGTCATTTTCATGATAGTGACCCTTGACGTAACATTTCATACCAGGTACTCTCCTAAAATGCTTTTCTTCTACTGCTTTTATTTTTGTGAGGAATATTTTGCTTTCCCAACTGACAGATGAGAAAACTGATACTTAAAAGCACTAGGTGACTTGTCTCAAGTCATGCAGCTAGTATATAACTGATTTTTGAATTTTTGTCTGTGTGCCTCTAAAGCTGCTGCTTTCCCTCTGTCCCTTTTGTGTTGCTCTGGAATCTCCCATATACAGTTTTGCGTATGAACTCTAGGTTCCTGGAAACAGACAAAATAATTAAGCCCACACTGTTCAGTCTTTCGGTTCATAAGTCACTTATTATTTTATTATTTTAGACACTGTTACCAGGGAGTGCCTGGATTTCAGTCAGGATTCTAAAACTTGCTCTACTCACCAATGGTTGGCTTGGTGACCTGGAGCAAGTCGTCACCCATTCTGGAGGGGACCTTCAGTGTTTTCACCTGGAAGTGGCACTTAACAATGATTGTCATCTGCTTCCCATGCAAATGCAATTCAGGGGAAGTTCATGAAAATATTTAAGAGGAAATTGCTACATAACCAAGAGGCACTCAATTTACAAATATTGATTTGTTGTGGTAGAGTAGTGGCTAATTAGAAATATCAGAATGATCTTCTATATTACGTTAATTTAGATCCAACCAACCAACAACAAACCAACAGACATTAGTAGCTCCCTATAGAGGAAAGAAGATAATTTTGAGTGGCTCTCTCCTGTGATTCTGGCTCACTCTACGTCAACATCTTTCACTGCTCAGGCTAATTTCATCATCTACTTTCTGTTTTCTCTTTCAATATCATCTATTCTCTTAGGTCATTTTGGACTCTGGGTACCTTATAAGCACTTTGGGCTGTAGCTACATCTAAGTGGGTAAAATGACCAGCTTTGTCCCTGCCTTGCTATTTTTGCTGGTGGAAAATGGAATCTTCTAGCAATTTCTAGACTTCCCAAATAGCAGTGATGTTTAGTCCTTGGTGTGTTGAGTGAAATTCTCTCAGAGAAGATATGTTTCTCACTTCTCAGTACACTCCAGAAGTACTGAACTGCCTTTGGTCCTCTCTACCCACCAGCCTGCTGGTAACCTCTGTGTCTATACTCAAGCTATTTCCCTTGCCTAGAAGGCCCTCTCTTTCCCTGGCTCACTCCAGATTACTCCTCTGGATTTAGTTCAGGCATCACTTCTCCCAGAAAGTTCTTTTTGATCTCCTGCCTCCTCTGTGTCCCTATGGCTCTCTGAGCCTAAGTGCCCCATATCTATTACCAGAGCACATTGAAATAACCTCTTCGCATTCTTTATCCTTCTGACTAAACTGTGTGTCCCCTCAAAAAAGATAACATTATCTTTCTCATCCTATATCCTTCATGCCTACTAGAATACATGACAGATAGTGCTAAAAATGTCAAGCAAATTAACTTCTTCATTTAATTTTATATATTGAAATTAGAAAAAACTTTTTTTAAAGATTTTATTTATTTATTTATAGAGAGGGAAGAGAGGGAGAAAGAGAGAGAGAGAGAGAGAAACATCAATGTGCGGTTGTTGGGGGCCGTGGCCTGCAACCCAGGCATGTGCCCTGATGGGGAATTGAACCTGCGACGCTTTGGTTCGCAGCCCACACTCAATCGACTGAGCTATGCCAGCCAGGGCAGAAAAAAAATTTAACAAAGGTTTTGGGTGCTCATGTGTCCAGCCAGTGAAAAGATTTCTGCAAAGGCAGTTCTTTTCAGTGATTTTTTTCCCCATCAGACCTCACTGCTCCACCCCTGCCCACCCTGCTAAAGAAAGGGTTGTTGTAAACCTCTTCATGATTCAGGAACAGATAGAAGAACAGAATGCTGAGTTTACCTAATTAAAAAATCATATAATCACAGAACTCTATCTAGGTTAAGTCTAAAATTAGGCATTCCTTAAAACTGAACAAATGGGACCTAAAGCTAAGACTTTATTATGGGATAGAGGATGAGAAGCAGGAAGTCTCCAAGACCTCAACATAGTCTTCCTGATACAGATCCTCAGGGAAGTTCCAGCAGTCCAGATCCCATAGTTTATCTTTGTGCTACAAATTAGAAGTGTCTGGGGCTGTCCAATCTGCAGCCCATGGGCCGCATGCAGCTCAGGACGGCTATGAATGTGGTACAACAGAAAATCATAAATTTACTTAAAACATTATGAAGTGTTTTTGTGTGTGATTATGTGTCACAGTGTATTTTATGTGTGGACCCAGACAACTCTTCTTCTTCTTCCAGTGTGGCCCAGAGATGCCAAAAGGTTGGACGTCCCTGGAAACCCAACCCCTATGTTTATACATCCTATGTACTTGTAAATGTACCAATATTTTCTTTCTTTTATACTTGGGTTCATAAGTTCTTTGTTGGGTTCCAGACCACATTCAGGTAGTAAAAAAACAAATTAAAATGATTATTTGAACAAGTAAGTCCCCAAGTCTCTTTTTGGCTGGCCTAAATTGTTAGTTGAAATAAAAGTGTTGGGTGGCAAGAAGAACTGGACTGAAATGGCTTATAACTTTGACTCCTCACCATGGGCTGTGTCCAGAAAGGCACAGCCTAAATTTTCTACAGGAGACATTCATCCCTCCCTCTTCTTGCTCTTTGAGTTTTGCTGCTTGTCTGTGCTAAAGCTGCCTGCCTCCTCCCTTCTCCAAAACCATATTTCACACTTGAGTACGCTTTCTTCTCTGCTTTTAAAATTTTTGGTAATCAGATGATGATTTTATAGTCCTGATTTATGTTTTAGAAGTTACTTTTCATAAATATCCCAAATGAGATCTATTTGGCCCCTGCTGCAGACCAGATGCTGGTCAGATCTGGCAGAGCTATTGATTTAATCCTGTACATTTTCATAATTGGTAGGAATCAGTTTTCCCTTTTATTCTAACATTACAGATTTGTAACAATATGTGAAACAGGCTCCATGCTTTCCCTCTTTGCTTTCATGTATGGTATGGCCTTAATAAACATTTAGTAGTTTCCTGCGAGAGCGTCACATACATCAGGATGCTAGGCTTTCATTTTATTTTCTGTTTTTAGTAACTGAATTGGGTTAATAGGAGAGATTATTAAAAAAAAGGGGGGAGGGTATCCGGAAACAAGAATGTATTTTTTTCTTCTTGAGTCTTTGCATTCTTGGTATGCATCTGACTTTCTTCTCATCTTTGAAATTCTCTTTAAGATTCCATTCTCCTGGGAAGCTCATCATGAGCCTTATTAAGAATCTCCTAGGTTATTCAGGCAAAACCAACTTGCTCTTAATTTTAAAACAGACAATTTCAACTCTCAAGTCCACTTTGACCTAGAAGACTTGGTAATAAGCGTGGAGATCAACTCTTCTGACCAATTTTATTCTGGGTGTCAGGCCAAGCCATAAACTGGCAAAGAGAAGACCTAGACAGAACCTTTGCTCCACCACTCACTTGTTGCATGGACTTGGACAAATATCTGAATGGCTTTGAGTCTCAGTTTTCTCATCTATAACATGAAAATCATAATTTTTATCTCTCAGTTATTCTGAAGATTAAAATGAGACAGTTCATATGTATGGCTGTGCCTAATCCAGTGTTTATTTCATGGGCAAAAATATTGATTTCTCTCTATGTCATTTGTCTCCTGTAGCAATACTGTGCCCTTCCTCAATGGGGACAATGTTGGCTTAACACGTTGTTGATAATGCCTGCTGAGTAAGAGGGATCACGATGCCATGGAAACATGATCATTTCTAGGAGGGAAAAAGGCACTTTTTGAAACATGGTGTGTGATGGTTTTCTTTTCCAAATTGCAAAACCTCTGAAGGCTGGTCTGTGAATTGACCTGAAAAGTCACCCTGAAAAGTAAGCTTGGAGCATTAAATAAATACAGACTCTTAGGACTAGAAAGCACTTCAGAGGTGGTTTAGTCAAAAACCCTCATTTTTAGCTGAGAAAATTCAGGGCTGTAGAGGTGAATGGCTTGAACAAGGTTGGTTATATCTGTTAACCAGTTAGGGTACCTAGTTGCAAATGGCAGAATTATTATTAGGCGGTTTAAGCAGTAAAAGAATTTTCTAAACAACAGTAGGTGGTAGACAGAGCCTCCAGAAGGGCCAGGTATTCACAGTTGGAGGCTGCATGATCAGGAGAAATTCCCAAATGGCACTGGTGGAGGAGCCATGGGAGCCTCCCAGCACTACTGTCCCTGGGAGCAGGCATTACAGTCACCACATGGGACCCTAGCATAGGCCTGTCCTACCGCCATCTCTGGGTGCCAGATGACTTTCTACCATGCTCCGTCCGCTGTCAGCATGGGTTCCATATGGAGACTTCTTTCTTCTCATCTCTCTAATTCCGTTTGAAATAGACCTTATTTGACCAAGGGCATCTCATGGTCTGAAGCCTGGGCCTAACACAAGCAAGTCCAGGAAAGTCTGTTTCTGGCTTCTACCTCAGCAAGGCAGACTTCCTAAAGTAAAATATTCCGCAGCTCCAAATGGTGCTGGGCAGCCCAAATGTGCATTAAATGTTCACCACATTAGGAGATCTGAACTGGGACCAGGTGCCATATGATGCTTCTCTATTATTTTGAACTTGTTCTTCACCAGTATAGGGCCAACCCTTATTTCAACTGTCAGACTCACACATTTCAGTAAAAATATTAAGTGGAGGGTTCTGCAGGCCTCTTCTCTGGGCACTACTGAATATCTTCAGACTCGCAGACAGAGAGTATATTCATGTCTTCAAATTGTATGTGTCTTTCTAGGACATTAAACTGCAAAGAGATTTGGATAAATAACCAATGTATCATACATTATATGCTTGGGCTATTATACAAAGTGTTCTATGTAATAGCTTTAATACAGCCTGATCCTTGGATTCGTGTGTGTGTCAAAAGTAGGATTTACCCACACAAATTGGTTGTCCTAAAGTGCCCTGCATTCTTAGGAAATCAAGGAGAAAGGAGAAGTCTATAAACTCTGGACCATTGAATCAGATGCTGATCCAATGTAGGTTACTAAATACATAATTTACTAACACTTAGAGAAAAGGAAGTGGTCACCACAACCTGCATGCATTTGCAGTGGGAACTTTCTGTTTTCAGACTTATCGGGAATAGCCTTGTGGTTTAGGTCAGATATGGAGCACATGTGTCGCATGGTTTCTACTTCAGTGCTTATGACGACTTAAGTTTGAGAGAGAATAGGGATAAAGAGAGAGAAGGAAATATAGAGGAAGAGAGAGACTGATAAACACTCAGGAATAATACTGACCTCTCATAGCCATTTGGAATATGACTAAAAATTTTAGAGCTTTGTTTTGGACAGATGGAGATATCTTCATTCTATAAACACTGCATATTTATTTTAGGCCAGGCATAAGAAACTAAACATTTTTTGATACATTAGTATGTACTAGAGACTATGCGAGGTTCTTTACACCACTATCTCATTTTACCATCATGATCTTCCCAGGTGAAAATCATACATTTTCACAGATCACATTATACTTTAAAAAAAAATAACACAAGAATATAGCAAACTCAGAAAGGTTAATATCTGCCTAACATGGATTGCAGAACTGTCACTGTGTTTCTGAAAGTTGTTTCCTCCTTCTATGTCACACCTCCACTCATGAATCCCACAGAAAGAAGCTTGTTTCAATGGGAACCAGGAGAAGGGGCCACATTAAAAATGGAACTTAATCTGGAGCTTGAAGGAGGAGTTAGAGATCTCCAAGGGAAAAAAAGAGGGGAAAACTATTTGGAGCAGAGAGAACATGAGGTATGAAACTGGATACTCTATTATAGGCTAAAGAGCTAAAGGTCTCTCCTAGGCAATGCAATTAATACGCAGGCAAAGGATGTGATCACATATTTTAAGTTGGTATTTTACCTACTAGTCAAATGTAATAAAAGCAAGGATCGAGGACTTCTGGCCAAGATGGAGGTGTAGGTAGACACACTGTGCCTCCTCGCACAACCAAAAGAAGGAGAACAACAATTTAAAAACAAAAAACAACCAGAACTTACAGAAAACGAACTGTATGGAAGTCCGACAACCAAGGAGTTAAAGAAGAAATATTCATCTAGACCAGTAGGAGGGGCAGAGATGGGCAGCTGGGCTGAGAGGAATTGCAGCAAGACAGAAGCTAAGGGCTGGGGTGAGTAAGGCAGCAGCTGGCAGACCTGGCAGTCCCACATTCACATGCAGATGAACCAGGAGAAACAACTGGGGAGTGGGACGGAGCACACAACCCAGCACTCCAGCGCTGGGAAATAGAGCCTCAAACCACTGATTGAAAACACCTGTGGGGGTTGAGGTGCAGGGAGAAGCTCCCAGCCTCACAGGAGAGTTCGTTGGAGAGACTCACAGGGTTCTAGAATGTACACAAACCCACCTACCTGGGAATCAGCACCAGAAGGGCCCACTTTGCTTGTGCATAGCAGAGGAAGTGACTGAAATCTGGTGAAGAGTAGAGAAAGCGCCATTGTTCCCTCTCAGACCCTGCTCCCACATAGTGTCACAACCCAGTGATGTGGGTTGCCCTGTTCTGGTGAATACCTAAGACTCCGCCCCTTACTACGTAACAGGCACATCAAGACAAAAAAAAATGGCCCAAATGAAAGAACAGATCAAAGCCTCAGAAAAAAAACAACTAAGTGATGAAGAGATAGCCAACCCATCAGACACACAGTTCAAAACACTGGTAATCAGGATGTTCACAGAATTGGTTGAATTTGGTTGCAAATTAGATGAAAAAAATGAAGGCTATGCTGAATGAAATAAAGGAAAATGTACAGGGAACCAATAGTGATGGGAAGGAAACTGGGACTCAAATCAACAGTGTGGACCAGAAGGAAGAAAGAAACATCCAATCAGAAAAGAATGAAGAAAAAAGAATTTAAAAAAATGAGGAGAGGCTTAGGAACCTCCAGGACATCTTTAAACGTTCCAACATCTGAATTATAGGGGTACCAGAAAGGGAAGAGGAAGAGCAACAAGTGGAAAACTTATTTGAACAAATAGTAAAGGAGAACTCCCCCAATCTGGTAAAGGAAATAAACTTCCAGGAAGTCCAAGAAGCTCAGAGAGTCCTGAAGAAGTTGGACCCAAGGAGGAACACAGCAAGGCACATCATAATGACATTACCCAAGGTTAAAATGAAGGAAAGAATCCTAGAAGCAGCAAGAGAAAAGGAGACAGTTACCTACAAACGAGTGCCCATAAGACTGTCAGCTGATTTCTCAAAAGAGACCTTGCAGGCAAGAAGGGGCTGGAAAGAAGTATTCCAAGTCATGAAAGGCAAAGACCTACATCCAAGAGTGCTCTATCCAGCAAAGCTTTCATTTAGAATGGAAGGGCAGATGAAGTGCTTCTCAGATGAGGCCAAGTTAAAGGAGTTCATCATCACCAAGCCCTTATTATATGAAATGTTAAAGGGATTTATCTGAGAAAAAGAAGATAAAAAATATGAACAGTAAAATAATAGCAAACTCATGATCATTAACAACCACACCTAAAACAAAAACAAAAGCAAACCAAGCAAACAACTAGAACAGGAACAGAATCACAGAAATGGAGATCACGTGGAGGCTTATCAGTTCGGGAGTGGAAGGGGGAGAGAGGGGGAAAAGGTACAGGGAATAAACAGCATAAATGGTAGGTAGAAAATAGACAGGGGGAGGCTAAGAATAGTATAGGAAATGTAGAAGCTAAAGAATTTATATGTACAGCCCATGGACATGAACTAAAGGGGGGAATGTGGGTGGATGGGGTGTGCAGGGAGGAGGGGAGTAAAGGGGGGGAAATGGGACAACTGTAATAGCATAATCAATAAAATATATTTTAAAAAAGCAAGGATCATATCTGGATCATGAATTGGAGGTTTCAGACCTCTGATACAAAAACGATATCCTGATATGCCATTGGCTGGCCTGAGATCTGCTCCATTTTCCAATGGTGGAAAGCTGCTTCGTCCTACCCCTGCTCTTCAGCCTTCCTCTGCTGCTCTTGAATACTCCTTACAGGGAGCAAGATGCAAGCTGAGAACAGAATTAAGGAGAACAGTGAACTGAGGCCTTCCTAGCGTCTTAGCACAATTATTAGTTCACGCATTTTGCAAACATAGTCATAATTTTTAAAAAAATCTCCAAGTGCTACATTCTTCTTGGGTTTGACATACTAACATCTCTAAAAATAACAGGATCATTACAGGGGAAAAAATGAACTTAGCGTGATACCAGCTCTCAGCCAGGACAGCAGTCCCATGAAGTGTAGGCACGATGGCTTTGCACTGTCTGGACCCTTGCAGCTCGTCAAAGTCTGCCCTGCACTGACATTACACTCCTCTCATCCCTCTTGGGAGCTGGGTCAGCATCTATGTCTGCCTTCCTGTTCTGGGTTGGGAGTATGTGGACTTACCTTTTAAAGGTGTCAGCATTTCACTGAGACCTCAGAGGCTTTGTGACAATGTTCCAAGCTTTGTGGGCAATTCATAGACTTACTATGCCTGCTTCTTACTCTATGATTTGTAACTTTTTTTCCCTTTTGAAAAGTAGAAGTGAGAGATCTAGTAAAACCAATAACACTTTTGGTTGCCTTAGAAAGTAATCAGGCTGCCATAGTGGATCTTCAGAACAGTCTCAGGTTCGTCCTCAACAAACTCATTAACATGACAATTTTTCTGTGACTCAGTTTACAGTACATGTACACTTAGCATACATGTGTTAAAAGATTATTATAAAGTAAAAAGACCAATTGGAGTACTTGAAGTTGCCTTGACCATTCTGATTCTTGTTAACAGTGCATTTCTTTCATGTAGTTGCCTCAGCTATCATCTCTGAGGGGGCACTGCCATAGCTTATAGACTGCCCTCCCCAGGGTGTCCCTCTCTCCTGGCTAGGCTTGTCTGCGTGCAGGCATGAGCAGGCGTGCTACCCCATTTCTCTCTCCTGCATCCTGCTCCAGTAGAAAAATGCAGAAAACGAACTTCGTGTTCATTCCATTGGGGTGGCTCTTGGTTTCTCACCAAGGAGCATGAAGCTCAATTCTGAGAACTGTGAGCTTCTGAGGAGGTTTGAAGAAAAATATCTTCCTTGAAGAGATAGTGCTACCACACTAGTTTGGGTGAAGTATTTCAGCTGGACCACTTACCAGAAAATTACATGCCCAGTGGCAGAGTGGTGAGTGGCCTTGGCTAGGAGTTAGGGAACTTTGGGCTAAGTCTAGTTCTACCACTCATGAACTCTGTATTGTGATGATTGTTCTCACTTCTGGCCCTTAATTTCTATGTTTATATTGACAGCACTTACTGTATGTTTGAAATTTTATGTGAACATTACTTGAAAACAATATCTTATCTGATATGGCAGTAGATGGAATCAGTCTTATCTTCATTTAATATGAAGGCTCGAAGTCTTAAGTCTTGGCTGAAATTATGTGATCATTCAAAGGCCAAATCAGAAATCTAAAACCAGGTGGGCTGCTTTTTCCATTGTTACATTTATCATTCAAAAGTTATTTATTAAGTTTCTGCTGTGTGTATCAGACTCCAAGACAATACTAAGGTGCATCAGGAGTAGCTCCACCCATGAGGCTCTTACACTTGGGAATCACACCAGACTGCCTCTACAAAGTGAGGAGGGGTGCTAAATCAGGGTTTCACAAATTTGCTTGGTCATAAACATCTCATGGGGTGCTTGTAAAAACGTACAGGTTCCAGAACCCTAATCCAGTCCTACAGAATCAGATTCTAGAGGGTAAGGTGCCTTGTAGTCTGTAATAAAACCTGAGTTACCCAGTGAGTCTATGACCAGGCAAGTTTGAGAAGCCCTAGACTACATGAGCCCCAAGGTCTCCTGTTTCTCATGGTTTCACTGAATCATTGAGGGGATCTCTACAAACACCATTGCTTGGACCCCATCTATGAAGACTGGGATGTGTAATTGCTCATTCTAATGCGCATCTGGAATTGAGGTCCATTGTTTGTAGTGCCTCATTCAAGGATTCAAGCCTGTTTGGGAAGAGTTGCACCCTCTGAGCTCAAGGGGAGCACCCCTACCCCAAATTACCACCAGAATATGGATGTTGAAAGATACCGGTAGTGCTATGCTTTCTAAAGTATTGGTATAGTTGGTTCTTATTCTTTAATTCATTAAAAGAAGTTTCTAGCATACTAGGAACCACTCTATAGATGCTTTTTAGAGTCTTCCAGCTTTTAGATGTTATTTGATCAAGTTTTTGATCTATTTTTAGATTGCATCTGTACAGCAAATCTTCACCACAACAGATCCTGAAAACCCTCTGTGTACTTCTTAATAGGTATTACTGTCATGGGGATATGGATATTAGGAAAGGTGGTGTTTTGCCTTTCTTTCTTTCCAATCCAGAAGTAGTCCACTAGGGACTGGGAAATTTAATATTTAACTTTAGAGTGTTTTCAGGGTAATTTGTAAACCCAATTCCATCAATAAAATTGCCTGCCCCAGTGACTGCTGCTCTCACCTGTTGACATCCGATCTGCAAGTGACTCCCTGAGGTCACAGAGACCAACCCGCATCTGGCTCAGTGGCCGCCAGGTGCTCCTGGAAGTGGCCTTTCTTGCGGGTAACACATTTGCTCTGGAATGTTAATCGCTTTTCACAGGGCTCAACATTTGGATTGCCGGGCCCCAGCCAGGTACCTGGAAATCACACTGCAGCCCTCTCAGGTTGAAACAGGAAGCAGCAGGTCAGGAGCTCTGAGACACTCTTGGGCTGTTGTTGACATATGGCTATCCGATTGAGTGCCGTTTCCTCCAAGTCCCCAAGGTGCCATGGTTCCCTCTTTCTAGTCCTCTGGGAAATGAAGAGAACTGCTCCTCTCCCTCTCATTCTCCTGCTCGTGTGTTCATGGGTAGGCCAGACTGGATCTGACATGACTTGTTCCTTTTTTCTCTCCATCAGCATTAAGTACCATTAGGCTGTAAACCGGTAATGATAGTGGTGATTGTAGGTCCCAAAAGATTTAAAAAATCTTTTCTCCTTTTCCCCTGACAAGGAACTGAGGCAGTAACACTGAAAAGCCCCCCAGGTAGACTCATACAACACAAATTCTTGTGGGTTGCTAAGTAAGTAGGCCAGCACATGCTTTTCTGTTCAAGTTAAAGGTTAGGGTGCTATAAACCTTGAAGCTTGTCAAGATTAAGCAGCATTGGGCAGAACGATGTGCTATGAGCACCAGCCTCCAGTTATTGGGTCCAACCACATTTTAGTGAAATGAGATTGCCTCTCTGGAGTTTCATCTGTGGGCCTGTTAGCGAAGCGTGCGTGGCAGATGCTATGATTAAGATTTCATTTCCTGGTTGATGCTACCACAGTGATCACAGCAGCAGTAGGGGAAACTCATATTTGCTGGCAGGGTTAAATAGTGAGTAGTTCTGAGTTCAATACAAAGATTAAAAACAAAAAGAAACCACCACCATCACCACAACAAACACTCACTCAGCTTCATTAAGGAAACTGTCTTTCACATTTCTGAAATGAAGCCCTTATGTTAGTGTCTTCCTACCTTGTTTAAAGTCATCCCCGCCCACTCATTCATTCTTTCATTCATATATTTATTGAGTTTTAGATGCTGGGGATTCAGGAGTGAATACAACAACAAATTTCTTGCTCTCATGGAGGGAGAAAAACAATTTTTAAAAAAGAAACAAATATGTCAGGTTGTGATAAGCTCTATAAAGAAGACTAAAATCAAAAGGCAGAGAGTGATGGAGGAAGTTATTTTACAAAGGTCAGGGAAGGCTTCTCTGGACAGATGACATTTAGGCAGAGGCCCAAGGGAAGCAAAGGAATGATTCTGTAGTTATGGGGGGAAGAGTGTTTAAGGTAGAGGAAATGATAAGGTAAGAGGAATTAAGGTGGGAGCATGCTGGCATATTGAGGAATAGCAAGGTGGCCAGAGTAGCTGGTCTGGAGCGGGCAGAGGAGGGAGAGTGGGAGAAGGTGTGGTTAGAGAGGAAGAGGATGCACCTTTGGGAGGTTTTGAGCATATGGGTATGACCTTTCTTATGCTTTAAAATGTTTCCTCTCACTGTTGTGTTGGGTTAAGGATAGGAGGTTAAGGGTGGAGCTGAAGAGGAAGTTATTGCAATAATCTAGGTGAGAGGTGATGGCAGCCTGGAGTCTGTGATTTGGTGGAAGTGGTAAGGAGGGGTTGGATTCTGGATATATTTCAAAGGTAGAGATGACGTGTTGGCTGATGAATTAGATGTGGGTGCATGAGAAAGTAAGGAGGCAAGGATGTTACTGGGTGTTTAGCGTAAACACCTGGCCAAATGTAAATGCCATTTATTGAGATGGGGATGATGTAGAAGAGCAATCATTTTCTGTGTGTATGTTGCCAGTTTTAGACATATTAGGTTTGAGATGTCTGATAAACTTTCATGTAAAGCTGTTGAGTAGGAATTGGCGAAAGGAGTCCGGAATTCAAGGAAGAGTTTGAGGCCAGAGGTAGCAACTGGGGACTGCCAGCATAAAGGTGGCTATTTCAAGTCATAGACCAGATAAGGTCACCTAGGGAGTAAGCAAGAAGAGAGAAGTCCAAAACTTTTGCTACAGGGAGCTCTGACACTTACAGGTGAAGGAGGTAAGGAGAAATGAGTAGAGGGGCCTTGGATGTGGTGGGACAACCAAGAGAGGGAGATGTCTCAGAAGCCAAGAGGAAGATGTCTCAGAAGGCAAGAGAAGATGTTCAAGGGGTAGGAGGTGGTTCAGTGCTAAATTCCCACAGAATTTGGCAGTGAAGAGGCCTCAAGTGACTCTAAGAAAAACAGTATCATTGTAGAGGAAAGGAGGCCTTACTGATGTAGTTTCAAGAGAGCATGAGAAGAAAGTGGAATGAGGAGAAGTGGAGATAGAGCACATGGACAACTCCTCAAGAACTTTTGCTATAAAGCAAATGAGACACATTGGGTAGGAAATGAAGGAGTTATGAGGTCAAGGGAGAGTTTCCTTCAACAAATGTTGAGCACCTACTGCAGGCCAGTGACCAGTCCTACACTCGCAGTGCCCACAGTGGTGGCGGCAGCCAACCAAGCCCATCAGCCATGAAGATTCAGGATGTAAGTGCCATGAGAGGGGCAGGCCCCAGCAGCTGTGCTGGCCACACTAAGGTGCTAACAGGGTCCATCCCAGCAGGCCAGGGAAGTTTTTCAGAGAAGGTGATGTCTGAGCCAAACCGAGGCGAATGACTAGTGTTCAAGGGGGTATAAGTACTGTTGAGTGACCACATCCACTTAATTTAGCCTGTTGGGGCTTTTGGCTACTGTTAGGTAGTAATTAAAGGCTTACTTATTGGTCAGTGTTACCTTCCTTTTGCTCCATACTGCTAAAGGCTAACATTTATTCTTTATTCAAGAAGCAGCTTCTGCAAGCCTCCCTAGCCTCTCCCTGTGTCACTTCCACTTTATACTTTTCACTTGGCACTTGTTGGAATGATAGACCTGTACTGAGGGCAGTTCCCCTACATACTACCACTCCATGTCCCTACACAGTGGAGCCCTCTCTCTCTGGAATACTTACTTCTTCCTCTCCTCACCTTGTCATTTTCTTCCACCCACCTGGTGAACAAAGGTAAAAACCCTTGTCAAACTTTCTAGCAGCAGGTCTGCAGGTATTCATTTATTTTTCTTATTATTATTGTTATTGACTCTATTTGTTGAGCATCCATAATTATCAGTTATTCTGCCAAATACATTCCCCTACATTGTCCTTTTGTAAGGGCATCCCTTCAAATCCCTGTGTCATTAAGACAGATGAATGGATCAGCTGACTTTTCAGTGAGGCCAAGTCTGGAAATGTCTATTTTTCTCTTTCCCCTCCTCCCCTCTAAACTCTCCTTTCCCACACAGGCCATTTGCATAGGGCCTATGAAGCTAGGCTTCACGATGCACCCCATTACTTACTCTAAAGTCTCTCTTTCACCTGCCTCACAGCAAGTCTCCATCTCCTCGGCACCTCGGGACACAGGGTGGTAGGTTGGGGTCCAATGGTTACCTGATGTAGTGACGACTAGGCAGATTGGCTGTGGGAAATGCAGGCCTGAGCAGAGCTCACACTGGGAAGTTGAAGGCAGTGGTTAAGAGAGACCAGATGGGAAAACCAAGTCTACAGGACAAGCAGCAGGACTGTAAGTGGAAAGGGAGCAGGTAGGATGCAGCTACTATCCTGGAGGCACTTTCCCAAATTCTGGTGGTGTGTCTGCAGTGCCCCATTAATGGTTCTGAAGGTGTGTTGGGTATTGAGAGAAAAGCATCTGATGAATTCACCCCCAATAGCCGTCTTACTAGTCATTGTGGCTTAATCCTGCTAGTTCTCTTAGGGTGACCATTTAAAAGAGAGTGTCTGCAGAGGAAAAAATGTTTCACAGCGGTGGAATTTCAAGCACTGGAGTAACAGCTTGGGGGAATGAGATTGTCAGGGTGACTGCCTCAAGATCCCCCAAATCAAACCAGATAGACATTTGCAGTAGCAGATGCATGAGGAGAGTTATGAGGGTGGATGTCTTAGTTGAGGTTACTTCTCTGACATTGCAGAGGCCTTGGAAAGGTGCTGGAGTGAGAGCTGGTCCTCCCCCATGCCCAGTATAAGGACACACGTACATCATGGTTTCCACCCACTTAGGATTTGAGTGAAGGAGATTGCCTGGTCTCTAGGAGGCCTGGCCACTTGAGTGTGGCTTAGTTTTTTTATTCATTAGATGAAGTTACACCTGGCCTCCTGCCTCACAGGGAAGTGACCATCAAATAAAACATGTGGAATTACTTTGTAAATGTAGAGTGGTACACAAACGTGAGGAGTTACTCACCTATTGAACTATGAACTCCTTAAGGAAAGAATCCTGTCTTGTCCCTCATTGTGTTCCAAACCCATTTTATGCTGCCTGGCCATGGAGGGAGACTCCCTTCCATGGGGCCGGCCTGGGTGCATGCAAGGATTGCTGGCTGACCATGGGGGGCAGCCTTGAGCAGGGAATCCTGCCAGGCCTTGGCTGATTGACAATTGCTCACACCTTCTCTTCCCCCTCACCACTGACAGTTCCATGTTTTCCCCATTTAAAACGCCATTTGGGAAATCTGTTCTCTCCAAGAGAATCCATTAAGGTAACTGAACGATAACCTCCTTCCCTCAAAGGCTCGTTATTTAAATCATTGCTCGTTATTAGTAGTCCTATTTCCCCTGGCAGCTGTGAGGTGCGTGACATTTACAGGTTTCTCAAAGCATGCTGGGAATGATCGTGCTAAGGCAGGTGGCTCCCATTGACGAGGCAGCAGTGGGGAATGAGGGAAGGCACTACCCACCATTACATCTAGTGGGTGACAAAGAGAGAGGGTCAGACGTCCGCACTGTGGGCTCTGCCTGAGACAAAGCCTCTTTCTAGGCGCCGCCTGAAAGAAAAAGAAAGCCAGAAGGAACCTGGTTATTGTCCTCTGATGTGGTGAGTCCTGACTGACAAGGCTGGACCAGCCTGGCTTCTTTTGGGTTAAAGTATCAGGAATAAGAGGTCACACGCAAGGTGGGAAGGAGAGAAGCAGAGAAAATCTGTCTGTGGTTTAAAAAAAAAAGAAAGAAAGAAAAGTTCCTGCTTTTCTTTCCTGTGCGAGAAAAACTATTTAAACTGGCACAAAATATATTTAAGAAGCATATTCTTAGAGTTGCTTAGAAAAATGCCCTGTATATTCTGGCAGCAGCAAAATGTATCCTTAATAGAATTCATATGGGGCCTTCAATGATCACGATGTTTGGAGAGGAGCCAGATAGTAAGTAATTTAAACATCACAGGAAATTAAATTTTAGAATTCAATTTTGCATAAAGTTTTCTGTAATGAAAATGTCACACATAAATTATGGAGTCTGATTATATTCTTTTTTGACTTTTTAATAAAATAATAGAGGTACTTGACAGTCAAGAACAAATGCATATTTTATGTGAATAGTATTGCGTTCAACCAACGTTCTCTGGAAATAATGGAACAGATGTTAACACTGCTCTATCAGCTATCAGGTGCTCTGTTAAACACAAGTATTTATTAAAAAATGCTAACGGGGTTGTCTTTTAGGGTTATCTAATTGTAGGCTTAAAATGTAGATGGTTAATGTAATTAATTATACATGTAGAATTATATAGTCGGGTTATAATTTATTATATGCATGCTTATATAAATTATATAATATTCTGTTGTAAATTAATTTAATATGGGCACAGGGAATGACTTCTTGAAAATATTAAATAGTTCATAATGTGGTTATAAATCAAAACTAATCTGAATTTCCACTTAATTTTGAATTTTGAGAAGGAGGATGCTTTAACTCACTGTAGGGGACTTTGGGGGTGCTGATTGTGTTTTAGATTAAATCCACAGCCTGTAATTATTTTTAATAATATTCAACTAAAAAACACCTCAAATAAAAAGCCTGAGCACTCTTAATTTGTTTAAGACCAAGCAACATTTTTCTTCAAAGGGTAAAATATAATGAACGTTTATTGAGAAAATTGACCTACTCCATCATAACTCCAGGGCCCGAAAGCAGGTCTTTCTTCAGGCTCACAATGAAGTCTTGCTGAATGCACAGGTCATGGTCCTAGTTTCTTTAGGGGAAGAGAAGTTTTGCCTCTGGATTTTCTGTTAAATATTTTCCTCTTTGAATCCCATTATGACTTTATCTACATGCTTTGTGTTGAGGTGGGGGGCGGGCAGCACATATTTAAAGTTTAAAAGAACACAGTGGAGCTTTCTTTCTTGTAGTGTGGGCTGGGTTGTTTATCCAGGAGCATGTGTCTGTTTGGAAAGTAGGCCATGTCAGCTCACAGTGGAGGGAAGATGAAGAAGACGCCTCCCATGACTTCCAAAGCAGTTTCTTCAGACATGCACATCTTTCTGTTTAGCTGATCGTTAAAGAGAACAATGGCTGGGGTGGTCAGCTTGTTCCAGTTTGCCTGGGACTCTCTGGGTTTTAGAACTCAAAGTCTCATGGCCAGAGAACCCTCTCAGTCCTGGGTGAACTGAGATAGTTGGTCACCCTAACTGTGACTCACAAAACCTTATAAACCGGTACCTTAAAAAGCCATAGGTACAAAAGGATACACTTCCTCTGCAAAGTTGGCATAAAGAGACAGAGGTGTTGATGTCCATTGAGGCTGGACTTCTGTCCCTTGATTGTTACCATGTGCCAGAGGGCTGGCCCTCACCTTTACACATTCAGTGTTTCGATTTTATAAGCTGGCCCACAGTCACTGGATCAGGCTCTAATGACAGATGGAGGAAGCCTCCTCAGTCACTGATTAGAAGGGAGTTCCTGCTGTTTTGTATGAGACTTTATGAGAGCAAGTAATGAACTTATGTTGACCCAAGTCACTGAGGTTTTGGGATTGTTCTGTTAGTGCACCTTATGACAATGCAAAAATTGTTGTCCTGAAGTGGGGTGCCTCCATTAGAAAAACCTAAACTGACATGGCATTGCCTTGGTCATCAGGGTGGGCTGTGGGGAAACTAGTACTGGAAGCTGGAAAGATGAAAATCCCTGTTATGTTGTGACAAAATATTTAGGTAAACTATTGCTTCTAATAACTAGGCAGACAAATCAGTTCTTTAATGAATTTGCAGTGCTATGAGAAAATAATAAGAAACAGGACTTTAGGACTGTGTCATTACTGGCTATATTTGGCAAGTTATTACAAGAAAGAGATGAGCTAGGGAGATGAGTAGTCACTTTATAAAGCAGATAAGAAAAGGAATGGAAAGAGTTCAAATTGATGGCTTAGAAATTTGGAAGAGCTGACCATTTCTAAAACCCATACAATAGGAGATGGTATTTAAACTGACTTTAAGAGGAAATATGCCTCAAGACAAACATCCCTCAAGATGTGGCCTTCCCATCGGTGCCTAATAGCCTAATTTCAGTAGCCACCATGAAGATGAGACAGGAGGCATGGAGGTGAGGAAGCAAAGAAGTTGAACAGAACAGAGAACCACGTGCTGAAAGTCCTTTGAGTGTGCCTACTTTCCAGTGACATGAGAAGCAAAGAGAGTTTTTAGGGAACTATATACTGTATTTTGCTATGTATAATGCATACCCATGTTTTTGGCCCAGAATTTCAGGGGGAAAATCTTGTTTTAATTTTTTAATTCAATTTTTTATTCTTTTATATTTTGATACTTGGTTTTTTTTTGTATTATAAAGGAATTTTAGCATTTCTTTTTGAACATATGGCACAAGAAATTTTATGTAACAAATAATTACAAAACACAAGAACAGATACAAAGTATTTCAGGCACTACCCATGTATAATGCATATCCTTATTTTTCCCTTGAAGATTTGAGCAAAAAAGTGTGTACTAAAAAATATGGTAACTAAAGCAACCATGAAAAAGAATCTGAATATTCAGAATCTAAAACAACCCTGCAGCCTCTAATAGTCAATGAGTAGGAGGTATGTTGAGAGAGTCAAGGGTCTCAATCCCTCAAACCTCATTCAGATGTGGCCAAAGAATGAGCTGAAAGAAGAGTCTCCTAGAGGATCAATCTAAGAGCCATGGAGAACAAGGAAAAGGGAGCTCTTGACAGGAAGCAGGTTATAGCCTAACCAAGGAGGGTCCCTTCTTGTGGACAGCCGGTCTTCCCAGTGTCTGCCCGGCTTCTAGAAGTGCTGCAGCTCAGGGTCGGTTGTGTTTCCCCCATTCTTCCCTTTCCAGATGGAAGTATTTACACCACCTTAGTGGATGGGTATGTATGCTCATGCATACATGTGAGAGTGAGTAGATAATTTATTTTTTTAGATCAAGACGCCAGGACCCGAAACATCACATCTAACTGAACCTGATGGAGAGACAGTTGGATATCACCCAAAAAGATGAACTTGGAGCTGGATGCGGCAGCTGAATGGAGCTTTGGCTTGTCTCCCTCACAGAGGCTTTGAGAATATTCTGTGTAGGAAAACAACAACAAAACATCTGGTGATGAGGAGGGTAGATTGTGGTAGGTTTAGTAACTAATGATGAAATAGTCCATGAACTCACTCATATTTCCCAGCCTGCAAACAGTTAAATGAGGCATGGACTTCCACTCAGTGGACCTGGCTCGTTCTGCAGGTAGCCATTCTCACTGTTTCCACGTGGATTCTTACGTATTTACTTCGGTTTCAGGCAACATGTCCTAACTTGGCTCCGTATTCCAATACATATCCTGCTTGGAACTTGCATCATTTCTTTTCGCTATCAATAAGTACTGCTTTGTCTTTCTGATGATAATGTAGCTGAGCATTTAGGGACCAAAACTTAGTTTAAATATATCCAACATTGGACAGGCTTCTTCCTATATCTTCCTGTCTTGAAAACAAACTCTTGTTTTTACATCCTTGCCATTTTTGGAATCAACGAGAAATGCTACATACGAATGTGAGAGATCTCATTGCCTCCAGAGCACTGTCCATATTAAGCCCTCACCATGTTTATCAAACAGGGAACTTGGTCTCTGTGAGCCTTTGCAGATAATGTGATTGGCCAGAATCACAAGTTTTCAGTTTTGAACAACTTCTCCAAAGTGTTACCCTAAGGATTTCAAAAATGTTATTTCTTGGCCTAGAAAGAAGATGACTCATTTAACTAGAATTTTTGTCTTGAGTAAAAAAGTCACAGGAGAGACTATTGCTGATGTGGTGGCCAAAAGGAAGACCCTTATCCAAGTAATTGCTTCTGACCTCAAGGCCCAGAGCTCTAATTCTACTTACATCTCTGGTTGTCAGAAATACCAGCGGCATTGCTAATGTGATTGGCCTTATCTTAAGATGTGCATTCCTTTCCTCTAGACTGCCTTCCATAGACACACATGTAAATCTGTCTCTATTTATGGATCATAGCAGATGGGACTAGTGGTTTCTCTTCCTCTGATCTGCTAATTCCTATGAGCTACCATCTTTGCTCTTTGCCCAGCTGCTAAGTCAGGTTTTGTGTCTCCAAGGGACAGCACTAGGAGGAGCGGCAACCAGAGCAGGTCCGTGGGAACAGCCCTGGTGTCCTAGGATGGAGACAGGTGTGAAGAGTTCAGGTCGGCTCTGTGGCTATGGTGTCTCACATGGCTAGAGACTTCCTTACTGGGGTTATCGAGCATACCCTACGTGTTTTTACCTGTGGGGCTGTCCCCAGGTAGTGAGGGTTATGACTTGTGGTGGAGAGGGTGGGTGTGGTGGGAAGAGGAGCCTTTGGGTGCAGATAACTTAGATGCTCTGGGTAAGGGGATAGCATTCTACACGTAGCATGTGAATGCAAGAAAAAGTCATTACATGAGATTTTCATCATCTGAGTATTCAACATCTGTTTCCTAATTTTGAGTGAAAGTTATTGTATCATAAAACATTAATACAGTGACTTCCTATAAAGTGAACACCCCCTCCCCACATCAGTGCGTAACTCTGCTCCCGGTGCCATCACCCTGTCTGCTGGCTCCTGCCGGATTTCTGAAGTGGCGAACCTCCGGCAGTAAAATGCACACACAGGACAGTTGATTGCTGGGGGCAATGGGAAATTTTGCAAAAGCGTAAGATCTCATGAAGTTGCTAAAAAAAAGTGATGCTGGAAAACTACTTCAATCACATGTAAAATCATTAATAAATGAAGATCTGCCACACTCAAAAGAGAATCATTGAAATACCCATTTGTGTCTTAGAAAACTTTCTGAAGCCGTAGGGTCTATTTGTGAAAATAACCTTTCCTAGGAGGTTCTGGGCATGTATAAAGTGAAGACTGCTATAGTTTCACTGCTAAATTGGATTGAAAAAGTTATGTGAAATCCAAACAAACCAATCAATATTTGACACATTTTTTCCTTCTAAGAATTAGCAACTAGTTATAATTATGATTTATACTTTGTTCAATAGACTTTATTTTCATAATTTTAGTTTCATTTCTTTTTCAAGTTAAAGTTACAATTCTGTCCCCTCACTGTTTATGATGTCCCTATATTAAAGGGACTTAAAACCTTTCACGTTCCAATTAACCTCAGAGAAAAAGGACCACCTGTATTTGTAAATTAAATGAAATTATTTAATTTCATTTTCATTATAAACAATTCAAATAGAGGACAAGGAGTAATGCAATAATAATGATATAAATAAAATGTTATATATATATAAATTACATACTATATGATACATATATATCTTATATATGTAGTATTTCTGACTTCAAAAGGTATGTTCTTTAAACAAATTTACTTTATTTACCAGACTGTATTCCCCTTAGAGTGCCCACTTTCAGGGCTTGTGGCCCTTGGGTTTATTGTCAGCTGATAAGCAACGTCTCAGTGTTTAAATAATTGACTGTATTTAGTCACTAACCTGGGGCTGCTTACTGAACTTATCTGCTCTGATTCTTTCTTATTTCTCAGGAGTCAAATCCTGCTCCCTGGTCCTGAATGTTGGAGCAAACCCCTTGTGCTGGTTTTCCATAAGGTGAGGTGGTAGAAGACTTAAGTTACGAGCCGAATCCTCCCACTGGGTTTGTGAAAATCATTTAATTGGGTGAAATCTTAGTTTCATACTCTCTAAAGTGAAGTTAACACCATCCTTTTATCTCCCTCTCTTGGTTGTTGTGAGACTGAAATGGGATGTTGTTCATGTTTGGGAAAGCACTTGATACACTGTAAATGGAACTGACATCAACAGAGCCTCTGTTGAAACTGCGTTCTGAGTGTATTGACAGACCTCATCTCACGTGGTCAAGGGCAGGGTTTGGATACTATTATTATTATGCAGCATGATCATCTTAATAGTTTTTGATGATTGTGACATTCCCTGCTCTGGTTCTTTGACCCTCACAGTAGTGACCTCCAATCCCATTATGTCTTCTTGACTTGTTTCTAATAGACTCACTCAGGCTGTTCCTGGACGAGTAACTCAGTGTAACCCCATGACCCTGGGGCACAGCCTGCCCAGAGGAAAGACCACCCAGTAACTGAGATTCCAGATTATGAAGCCATCTCAACCTGCTCCCTTTCTCTTACCACCCTCCAACTTCCAGCAAAATAAAAATCTTCGACATTCTGCCTTTGTAATACCTCTTGAAGCCATTTCCACCCCTTTTCTCCTTTGCTATTGGCTTATTTCACCCAGGTATCACCCAGATACTCTTTATGGGTGCTGCCTGCAGGCCTCCTCAGAGGCTGTACAGCCCCCTGCTGGTAGGCTGGGTGCTGGCGCTCCTGCACCCAATAGGCAGCTTGAAAGGCAACAGGGTTGAAGTAAGAATTACAGCTGGGGCCTGAGTCTCTGAATTCACTTTGACTTTGACTGACTTCTGCTTCCTTAGCCCTATTGGTCATGACTTGGGTGGCATGGGTGGGAGGGCTGTAGCTTCCCCATAATTTCTGTTAGAATCTACTAGACCCACCCCAAATAGATACAATCCAAGTTTAAGCCCTTCTAATGAGATCCCTATCCCTGAGGTCACTCAAACCTAGGGTTTCCAGAGCCACATCACCTAGTCTTGTACCTGGAATTGCCTGGCATCCTCGTGCCTGATTCGACCTACTCTACCTGCTATATCCAGCTCTGCTACTTCTTTTTCCTTCCCTGACTGCCGGTTCCTAAGTCTTGATTTCATTCATCTTTTAGACTCCTGACATCTTCAGTTATCCATAGACTGTCCCCAGCTCCAGACCTCCCTAACTCACCCTCATCTGAAGGGGAGAGGGCTGTGAAATTGAGTGAGTGAAATTAGAATACTGGGTTTAAAACAATTTTGACTATTTTACATTAAGACCAATGAAATGCACACACTTACACGTATGTATTTCTGAAACTAATGTTCACAAAAACAATACCACTAGCACACGTGATGCATTCTGATATTTTCTATTCTGGTCTATTTCATTTTTTTTTAAAGTCACTGATCCTGACCCACCAACTGTGCCTGATTGATTGAAGGAGCTCAGTTTGCTGTTTGAAATGCTGATCTAAGGAAAGCTTCATGGGAAAAGTGGACCTGAACTGAGTAGGGCCTTATTTATAAAAATAACCTGGTTTTATCAGAATTTCAGTTTTTGTGAGTTGCTTCCTCTTCTTTTAACTAATATGGGTGAATTGAGTAGATGCATCCCAATGTACCTCTTTTGAAAGCATGCATCTAAAGAGAAACAATTTCTTTCAATCAATGTTTTTCTTATTTTTCAATCAAAGGATTTAGAGTACATGCGCCAGGCCTGCTGTCTCTGTTATCAGTAATCAGGGATTAAGAAATGCAGCATAATTGCTGTGGGTAATTCTGTCATCTCCATGCGGAATTTCTCTGAAACTGTCGATTTTATTGTTGGAGAATTTAAAATGAGAGTGTGGATTGCTATCTGGGCCTTCAGCTCTAGGTTAGAAGAGTTAGAAGAAGCAAGAAGGCTTTGCTGTCAGCCTGGGAGTGATGACTGATGTAGCTGAGGATCCGGGAGGAGAGCTCTGTGTACAAAGAGCCTTGTCGCAGGGGTCCTCAACATGGTACACCATGGAATTGCCTAGGAAGATTTTATATTGATTTATTTTTAACTTCTTCTTATGTGAGCTTTCAAACATGTATGAAAGGAGAAACAAAAACACAATGAACCCTCATGTATTTGTCATGTGACTTCAGCTGTTATCAATTCACTGGCCAGTCTTGTTTCTTCTATTCCTTACCCACTTCCGGCACCTGACTATTATTTTGAAGTAAATCCCCGACATAATATTTCACCTACAAATATTTTATTTTGTATCTCTAAAAGATGAAGTCTCTATTTTTTAAACAAAACCATAATACCATCAACCACACAGGGAGATTTTGGAGAATTCCAAATGCCTGGACCCCAGATCAGTTAACTCAGAATACCTGGGTGCAGTGCCCAGGCACTGGTGGTTCCACAAGGCTCCCAGGTGATTTACACGCTGTTTTCATACTTGGCAGGAACTGAATGATCAGAGCTAAGGACTCTCATGGAGGATGGTCATCACTGGGCAAGAACTGCAACATATGCCTTCACTGGGGCAAGGGTCATTGTCTGCTTGTCTCTCTGTTCACTTTCACCATTCACAAACCATCCTCGTTCAGCCTCACCTCTCTGTAGGTGACTCCCAATGCCAACATCTTCTAGTCCTGACCTAACTTCTGAACTCTAGTCTCAGATATCTCTCTCACTCTAGGCCATTTCCATAAACCTTTATACACTTAAAACAGATTTCTCCCTGTTCCCCAAACAAGCTCCCTCTCTGGAGGGCTTTCTTTCTGTCATTGAGATGGTTATCTTTTTGTTTTTCCCTTGTCATTCATATATCAGCCAGAGCCTAAATTGGTCAGTTTTTCACACCTGATGCAGCTCACATCCATCCATTATTTTTGTTCACATACTCACTGCTCTGCTTCCGGCCCCTCTCCTTTCAGACTATACTGTCGCAATAACCTCCTATTGGTCCTTCCTGCCCTTTTCTTCCCTGCTTCCAACTCACACCACATTCTGAAGTATATGCGTCTTCCGAAAAACACAGTTTTAACAATTCATTCATTTGCTGAGATAAACCCTAAATTAATTATTATTTATAGGCATTTTAAATTTTCATATTTTATTATCTCTTACAAGACCCACCACTTTAGTCAGGATGGTACATTATCTTTGAGCCTGCCATATGTAAATTTCACCTCTTCAACTTTGCCTGTACCATTCTCTCTTTCCCTTTTTATCCTGTCCTCTCCTCTCCTCTCCTCCCCATCAGATATCAACTTCTTCTTTCTTCAGAAATCGTCTCACAACCCAATGACAACTTTGTATCTTGCTCTCCTATAGCTCTTAATCATAGGCAGATTTTTATTGTTCATTTTCATTTCATATATATGAATATACACATACATGTGAGTATGTATATGTATTTTATCAATTTCTGCCCTAAAAGAACAAAACTGTTGTTTTATCACATTAGCCAACATTATATTTTGCATATAGTAGAATATGTCATAGATGCTCAATACGTATTGGATGATTGATTGATTTTTGAATTTACTCAACAGAGTATAGTATTGTGTCTTCTGAGACACACTATTAGCAGGAAAAGGGTATCTTAGGCTAATATGTAAAAATAAATTGAATGATACCTCCAATAGTAGCTTGATTGATTTTCTTGTTGTTCAGTTGATGATGATTGCTCCAAATTTGATAACTGCTTATATTCTATTACAGATCTCCCAGGGCAGTGTTGAAGAATGGCCTCACACATGAAACATAAAGTGCTTCCTTTTCTCAAATGTGGCAATAGCACCAGAGCCCAAAATTCCATCCCAGCTCTGCAAGCAAGACCTTGAACGAGATATTTCCCACACCCTTGGTATCTTTCTCTATGCAGCCAAGGAGTTAAGACTAGACTACTCACTCTCTAAATTTTTTTCCCACTAGAGTGGTTTGAGAGTTGATGCCATTTTCTGCTTCTTGGTGCATGTTGCAACCAGAACTTGAATTTGTATGGAGAATAATGGAGGCACCCATCGTAGAAGAGTTAGGCTTCAATGGCAGTAAATGTGGAAGGCAAGTGCTGTACATGGTCAAAGTTTTCTCACCCAAATCTCTTGGGTAGATTTTTCTTTGCTTGTACATAAGGCGAAGAACTGAGACTGGCTCGCATTTTAGGGGACATAAAAGATAACTTGAAGCAGTAGAGGATCCATTCAGTGTGAGGAGATACTCACACAGTGAGACGCTCACGAGACCAGGGCCCAGCGGGGGGAATGGCAGATCCAGGTCTCTCATCATTCCTCTGTTGGGGCCATGTGTGTGAGATAAAATAGCCTTTGGAGTGGCCTTCACAATAGAAATGTCTTCTCTTTTGGTGTGTGCCTAAAGTTGCTCAAGTTATGTGTATAATATCAGAGGCAGAGCTACCACTCACATACCAGTCCGTGCTTCTAAAAAGAATTAAAGGGGGAGCCTAAAATGCCATAGACACAACAGTCAATGTCTTCTTAAAAAAATAGAGGCTAAGGGGAGCACCCTCCCTTCCCCCTTCTTCTGCTCCTTCGTCTCTTTGGAAAGCAGCCAACCCTCTCTCTCATCCCTTCCCAAGGCCAAAAATATGCCAGTTCAGCATTGAGAGCCATCAGGAAGTGATTGAGAGGCTGGCAAAATCCCAGATCTCATATTTAGGACAGAATAGTGTGAGGGAGGTCTCTCTATTTCTCACAGAGAGATGTCAAGACATCGTATCTTTCAAATAGCAGACATTGAAAAGGAATGAACATGTGGATTTGGATGTAGCTCCTGGACTAATTTAATTTGGTTATCACTGCTCACTTTTTGATATAGGAGACTCATTCCTGGGCACCTCCTCTGAACTCCTTAAATACAAGAAAATCCCAGCAATTTCCAGCTTTCACCACAACCATCTCACATTCCCAACTAATGAATCGGTGTATGAGGAGAGGGTATAATTGTAAAGAAAAAAAATCAGAAGTCTTTAGACTCACCAAAATGTTTATTTTTAATAAAAGAGTGAAGAGAATATGTGCCCAGCTTCTTGCTATTATTTGGGACTTAATGAAGTCAATCTAAGTCCAGATTAAACTGGAAGCTAAAATCACTTAGTTTATGGAGCTTGTTTAAAAATAGGCATCAAGTGTCACAGGTTTGATTCCCAGTCAGGGTACATGCCTGGGTTGCAGGCCATGACCCCCAGCAATTGCACATTGATGTTTCTCTCTCTCTCTCTTTCTCCCTCCCTTCCCTCTCTAAAAATAAATAAATAAAATCTTAAAAAAAAAGAACATGATCAATACTAAATTGTTAAAAAAATAAATAAAAATAGGCATCATAGAAAATGTAGGATACTGGGGGTGCCATATATCAACCCTTTCATCTTAAAGAGTCTTCTAGAATCCAAAGTTGTGTTCTAGGTATGGGCCCACATAGGCGGTTATTAAGTGAGTACTGCGGGGAGAGGAGTCTGCCTCACACAAACATTACAGATGTGGAGTCTGATGTTGGCTGTACTTCATCTCTCTCTGATTGGCTGTAAATGAAGTAACCATCTTGGATTCTGTACTTGTTTCCATTATAGTAGTCCTTTGCAAACGCCAGTCCAGAAAGTAACAGCAGATGAGTGCTGTAGTCACCAAAGGCGGTCTCATGCCCTGGCCCCTCTCTCCTGCCATAAGAATGGACCCACGTTTCTGGTCACCTGAAGCTTTCTTCTGTTTAGGGGCCTTTCTCATTGACTAGTACACCTTCACTCGTTCTTTGGCCTCTTTTGCTGAGTTGGCAGCTGTTCTGGAAGAATGACTTTGCTGTTGAAGAGCTTTTGCAAAATCCTTGACATAGTTTAGAAAGGTTTCCAAATGATGATAGTCATTTCACTGTTTTTGTTTGTTTTTGTACGTGTCCCATATAAATTTGGCCAGGCTTCTTGAGGGATTAACAATCTGATCATGTTGTTTTCAGTTTAGTAGTCACTGTTGGGTCTCTACTGCATA
This sequence comes from Phyllostomus hastatus, assembly GCF_019186645.2. Lineage (NCBI taxonomy): Eukaryota > Metazoa > Chordata > Mammalia > Chiroptera > Phyllostomidae > Phyllostomus > Phyllostomus hastatus. The sequence goes on along the minus strand of NW_025333977.1, from coordinate 12,799,154 downwards.
CAGAATAAAACCCAAGGCCTTACCAGGTCACACTTCCAGCACAAGCCCCACTCTGCCGCACTGGCTTTATTCCCCTCTGCTCTCTGCCATTATCTCTTACTTCATCCATAAAAAATTCCTGAATTTCCAAGTCCTTCCATGACTACAGCATTTCTTCTTCTCCGACAGGAAGATTCCAGCTCATTCTTTAACAGCTCAAAATCGTTACCTTTGCAGTGCGTTTCTCAGCTCCTGCAGGGCAGCGCTCATGACCTGTGGACTTTATGAAAGGACTTTGCACAAATCTCCCTGACAAGGCGAGCAGCAGTGCACCAAGCTTAGGAGCATCTAGTTTGCATTGAAATCCTGGCTCTGTCTCTTTTTAGCTATACAACCTTGACAAAGTTATTAACTTCTGGAGCTTCGTTTTCAGTATTTTAAAAACAGACAATGATAGAACTAACTCAAGGGGTCATCACAAGGATTATATTGATGATACACATAAGATGTTCAGCAGAATGCCTAGCACAGAGCAGTTGCTCAATAAACCATACCACGTATGGTATGGTATGGTAACATACCATAACATACCATGGTATGTTATGTCACATACCACGTAGTGACATAACTTAATTTTTTTGAACTGCCTGTATCCTCTACTAAACAGTAAGCTCCCAGGGGCCAGAGAGTTGAGTCTTATTCATCTTGGGGTCTCATAGAAAGTACATCATAGAAAGGCTGGCTACATGCACAAGTGACCAGTGCATTTGAGTAGGACCCCTGGCTTGGGGTTCAATGCTCTACAATCACTGTCTTAAAATTATTAATAATTTTAGCTTTGAGTTTGTATCCGTCTTCGAGTTTGTGTAAGTTAAGTGTGATGGGACAATGGGGTGTGTGTGGGAGTGGGCTGGAATCCTGGGCTCACATCACTTCCACACCCCTCTAGGAAGGCCTCTCAATGGCATGCTCCCAGCCCCTTGTGTCCTGCCTCACTTAGAATCCCCTCTCCTACTTGCTCCAACACTGCTGCCACCCTCAGCTGGGCGGTGATGACCGGGTCACATTGTTGAGATGGGGAGTGGTCACATTGCATTGTCACTTTGAGCCCCCAGAAGGGGCCTGGGTGTGGGTGTGTGCACCATGACATCTCATGGGTTAAGGTTGTGACCATCCGTTCCCCAGGCTGGTAGCTCCACGGTGCATTGATTGGGCAGGTGTCTCAGCAGGGACTCTCTCTAGATCTGACTCCTAATCCAGACACTAGAGCATCCAGAGCATAGTTGCAAACCCTTGGGGCACATGCCCTTCCCATGTGAATTAGGATGACTGGCCCGTGGGAAGGGAAGATTGACTTCATTGTCCTGGGTGAGGCTCCTCATTTTCATTCTGCACTAGGCCCACACATTATGTCACCAGACAGACCTGCATCTGGAAGGTACACACACACACACAAAATGCTTATGGAAGGATTGCAAAGCGAAGAGGGCAGAGAGGATAGAGTGAAGATGGAAGAAAGTTTCAGTAAAGACTGGGTTCTTCATCAACCATTGCAAGCCTAGCAAGGCAAATGGTAGACTGCTAGACAGCTGGGAACTGGAAGGGAACATGCTATTGCACAGTCCAACCTAGAATGACACGTGCTTTTCTATGTTCAAATACATAGTTCACTGTTCTCTTCTTAATTCAGTTTTACTTACATTTCCCTCCACTCAGATCTATTCCAAAACCCCAAAATATTTTCTGGGTTTTTGGTTTTTTTTTGGCCAGGATGAAGCAAGAATCTACATTTGGGAAACAGCAAAATAGTGATAAAATCTCATTAGAAAGAGTTCCTTATCATGACTATAATAACTATACTCAGACATGTTAAGTGCTTTCTCTTTAGCAGTCACTGTTCATAATGAAAAAGCAACGGGTGATAAATTCTCGGCAGCTTTCAACACGGTCTTCGCAGAGTTCTTCTCACAGTGAGAGGCGAGGGGCTCTGGCTGAGTGTTTTACAAATCTTTACTCTGCTCCTCGCAGCTATCTCTTCGTTGTCCTCTATTTTCCCCAAACGCCCATAAATATCCTAATCCCTAATTACTGTGCCAGGAAAGTTCACTTTGGTTGCTGTAAGTCCTTTCCATATGTTGCATGACTAGGAAAAAAAGAAAAGATGGAAGTAAACACGGCTATATAATAATCAACAAATATTTATTGAGACCCAATGCACTATAGACTTCTCTTCATTTGCTAATTTAAGTCTAGAAAGAGAGACAGGGGTGTGGGGAGGGGAGAGGGAGAGACCAGACGTCAGTTTGATATCATCTCCAGCACATACAGACTAAGAATATGATTTATAACAAAAACACTAATTAAAATGAAATCATTGAAAAATATTTGGGAGCCCAGTGGAATTCTTCATAACAGGGTGTGATCTATAGCAGGCAGTTAGAAGCATATATCAAGTCATCCAACTTGCGTGTTAGGGAAAGGTGGGGGGGGTGGGGTGGGGGGGTGGGGGGGGGGAGGCAAAAACGAGGAGACATAGACCTTGGCAGAGGCTGTTTTCCAAGATCCAGCGTGAAGTTCCACAGCGCACTCTATAATGCTGAGTAAGCCTGCAGTTCCATCTCAGAGATTTTCCAGCCCCTTGTTTCAGTCTTCCTCCCCAGGCTCCTGCCAGCCCCAGGCCACCAGCTCCCATCCAGCACCCCAACCTCTGTTCTTCCTTTCCCCTCCCCTTCGTTCCCTCTTCCTCTTCCTCCCTCTTTCCTCTTAACACAGGGGCAAGATGTGAAATGCTGAATGTGCCATGCACCTCCAGGCACAACAGCATTTAATGTGCTGCATATTTTTAACATTAATTTATCAAAACACAAACAGCAAAACTGCAATGCTAATATAAGGTATATATTCTGTCATTTTTTTTTTTAAAAGAGAGCCCAGTGAAAAAACACAAAACAAACCCAGGTGGCATTTAAGCTGCTTTGAAAATAAAGTGGGATTTGTTTGCAAGGATTTAAATTGGTAAATGATTTGAATTTCTCCACCCCTAGGTGAATGATTTAGATGGCCTTGACCCCAGTCTGACTGCAGGGATTAATGTGGGATAATGATTGCTGAGGCTATCATTGCAGCCGGCATCATTAATTATCCTTATTGATTGTAGCTTTCAAAGATAAAGCATTATGCTGACTGGAAAATACCCTCTTCCTGCAAGGTCAAGGCTAAAATAGGGAAGCTAAATAATTGCATTAACAAACAAAGAAATAAAAATAACCTCTCAGAGCATCGTGTAATTAAGATCCAATTACAACGTTTGTTCTTGTTTACAAAATGACAGAGTTCTTGTCAAGTCATTTTCCCGAAAATTGCTTCAGTACATGATAATTGCATTATAGCAGGTAACCAGAAAGGAGCATTAAAAGGGGGATCGGTTTCCTTGGATCGCTGCCACGGAGGCTCTTGCTGTCTGACTCACCTACGAAAGTGTGAGAGCCCCAAGGGACTTGTCTAAAAATACTAATGATATGTTAAATGAAGGGGGTTAGATGGAGGAAGTAATAATTGGGCCTCAAATCCTATTATATTTCTTTTGGATAATGTAATGGAGCTTAGAGATATACCAGGGATGCTATTGCAGATGCTTTCTTGACACCGGCCCTGCCCCCCTTCTCCGGCCACATCGTTTTCATTGCTGTGAAAATCTTGGCTCCAAAGCCCTATTTGGTTGTAAATTTCTCTCGTGAAAGGGATCAGTATTACAGTTTCACTGCTATTGATCAGATTTGGGACTCTTAAAAAAAAAGCTCTTAAGTGTAAAACACAAAGCTACATGTGATTTTCTGTGTGGAAGTATTTCTAACGAATGCTTAGGTTTTCTTCTGCTAAAGGCCTTCTGCTGCATATTCAGAGGCAGCACATATGGAAGCATGATTAGAAAAGGCGTGGGCTTGAGGGGCTGGGCTTGCGTGGGAGCTGGGTGTCCCCGCTTCCGAGGTGGGGCTTCTGACTTAGGCCAGGCCTTTGGTCTTCTGGGGACTTAGCTCCTCTGTTTGAGAAAGTGGGGATCATTGTTATACTCCTGCCCTATTCGGGGTGAATTGTAAACTAAGGACACAATAAAAATCCTTTATGTAAATTGTTTCTTATGTAATCGAATCCTTGAATGGAAGATGCTTTTAGAAGGATTTCACACTTTCATAGGTTTATACTTTCCTCATTTTATGAAAAAAAAAAAAAAGGGAGAGAGAATGAGAGAAAGTTACCATCCGTTAATCTCATATAATGGGCGAGACACAGTGCTGACCATTTTATTTCAGTTAATCTTCACAACCTTCACAACCACTCAGGGAAAGATACTGTTTTTATTCTCATTTTATAAAGAGATGGGAAAACAAGCTCAGAGAGGTTAAGCAATTTTCCCACTAACACACAACTGGGGAGTGGTAAGATTGGACTTAGGTTCCTGCCCCCACTCCCCCACCCCGCCCCCTGCAACGACTAACTACCAAGTCTTTTTGGGATCCATAAAAAGTTCCAGTTAAAGACTATCTTTCCAGGCTTTTTCAGCTCCACCTACCAACCTCAGACACCCTACATTTCTGAATATAGAAGTGAAAGATGGATACATTTTTGTTGTAGAAGTTCATACAATGCATAAGTTCATAGAACAAAATGTGGAAGTGTCCTGTCTTGGCAGCCCCCAACTCTTAGGTTCCTACATGTAGCAGCTGTTAAGTCTGGTGTATAACTTTTTTATCCCTTGCTTTTTGTACACATAGGTATATATTCATTGCCTTTTTATTTTATATATAATAGGATTATAAATTTTACCATGAAACTTGACTCTTCCTGAAGAGTACACCGAAGAGAGATTTCAAGCAGTATCTGTAAATCCATCTATTTCTTTATAATGACTTTGTAGTCTTTCAGTGTAGGAATGTATCATAATTTATTTAACCTGCCTTTTTGAGGCATTTAAGTTGTTTCCAACTGTACAATTACAGTCAGCACTGCAGTGAACATCTGTGTACATCTATCTTTGTGGACACATGTGAACATTTCTCCAGGTTGTATTTCTAGAAGTCAAATTTCTGGGACAGAAAATATGCACATTGTAAATTTTGATAGTAATGAAAAATTTCCCATCAAAAAGACTGTATTAATCTATGCTACCATGGAATGTGTATATCATAGGATGCGCCTATTTTCCTCCACATTCACAAACCCATGATATTTTTAGTGTTTTAATTTTCTACCAGTTCTTTGAGGACACATTATTATTTGTTTTAAAGATTTTATTTATTTATTTTTAGAGAGGGAAGGGAGGGAGAAAGAGAGAGAGAGAAACATCAATGTGCTGTTGCTGGGGGTCATGGCCCGCAACCCAGGCATGTACCCTGACTGGGAATCGAACCTGCGACACTTTGGTTCACAGCCCATGCTCAATCCACTGAGCTACGCCAGCCAGGGCTTATGACACATTATTTATTATTATGCTTAGACTTTGCATTTCACAGTGAGGTAAAATAGTTTTTGCATGTTAATTGGCCATTTCTTTATCTTTTGGTGAAGTAGCTATTTACATACTTTGATCATTTTTCTATTAAGGTTTTTAAGACATTTGCCTTTTTTTTATGTCATTGAAACATTTAAGTACCCTGGCCTGGCCAGTTGGTTACTGTAGCCTAAGTCGCTGCAGCTTGGGGAAATAATGCAAAGCCACAGGGACAGCTGATTAATTATCCATGGCAGGTCTGGTGGTGCCTGTGGCCATGTCCTCACTAGACTGTTTCAGCAGTGGGGCCTTTGCCTGAATCCTGCTGTCTCACCTGCCTCTGCTCCTGTGAGTCCCAAGCTGCCCATTGATAGGAAAAGATAACTGTGGCCCTTGCAAAATCCCTCTTGCTTTAGTTAGCCAGAGATGATTTCTACTGATACCAACAAAAGACTCCAAAAGTTACAGTTATCAACAAGAGAGTGGATCATAGTTAAAAGGCCTTCAAGGAGAAAAGGATGTGGAATTGGTTATGTAGCATGAGTGGGGCTGAAGGCAATGAAAATCATCTTAGTATTCAAAGATTTGAATTTGGCAGTGCTTGGCAAGAGATGGTAAAACAATTTTTATTATGTAAAATTATGTAAGTTATTGCTGGCGGTGACCTGAAATGAATTATCTATTGAGGATAGACGGTGTCTGTTACGGGACTTCTAGCCCCCGCCCCTGATAGGTAACACAATGAAAGTCAGGTTGTACACAATGGATGGCTGCCTGAACAGCACAGTCTCCACAACACAGCTCACCTAGTGTTGCAGCTACAACTGTGTTTTTCTTATTTTGCTGTCTTGCCTCAAATTTGTACACCCTGTATTAAATATGATATTTCTCAAATAAACAAGGAGTGTTTCCAGTTATAGAAACAGGGAAGTCAGGAGCGGGGAGTGAATTTTGGTTAAATTTTCATCGAACTGAGTTTGAAATGGCAGCAAGATATCCACATGGGGTTGTCCACTAAACTATTCAAGATAAGACTACAAATGTAGATTTGAACGTTATCATCCAGAAGTTAAGGGCTCAGTGGGTCATAGGGAGAGAAGGGTAGTGAGCTGAAGCTGCAGGAAGTTGGGGGTGGAGAGAAGGAAGGGTGCGGGAGGTGGCAACCAGGCCCAGTGTTTCTTTTCCTTGTTTTCAAAAGGTGGGGAGGGCTTGTGAAAGTTGGAAGCTAGAGATAATGGGGAGGAATTAAGGCTCTTTGAGAGCAAAATGTAGGGAGGGGGCCTTAATGTGTAGTATGAAATCAGGAGAAAGTGACTTTTTCCTTGCATTGTCTTGGGAACTTCATGTCAGGCTTTGCATGGTGTTTATAAGACACTTTGCTCAGAATAATTAGGTTTAGATGAAGTGGGAAGAATTTTGTATTTTCTTCTAACTTTTCCTTGGGTAAGATTGTCCAAATCAAACAGAGCTGCGACATGGTGCTCTTGCCCACTTTTGCAAAAAAAAAAAATGGTAAAACCCCAAATATGGATTCTGTGTGGTATAGTGCTTATAGGTGATGCATTTTGCTTCTTCAGTTATACTGGTAAAATAAGGAAAATATGCAAGCATTTCCTGATAGAAAATTAGGAAAACGAACTTGTCAACTGCTGAAGTATTGTTAGAGTGCTAGGGTTTGGGTTTGCAGTGTTTGATGTCACAATTAATTTATCATTGTCAAAGTGTGACTTCCTGCTCTTGACCCCACACCAAAAAGGCGTAAAAGAGTTTGTGAAGAAAAGCTTCTTGGAAGTCAAATGGCTCATCCAAAACAGCATTTTAATGATTTAAGTAAAAATGAATCAGAAACATGTGGGTTTAATTTCCCTTAGAATTCACATGGGTTTGAAACTTAAAGGAAAATAGTACTTGGCATAATGTGTTTAGGATTTGGTTAAACTCAAAACATTTGAAAAACTCTTTGGAATACCGGATGACTTCGAAACATGGGCATGGTTACAAAACCCTCATCCTTCGTGGCACTATTCAAACATTCTTATCAACATGTTTCAGTTTTCTAAAAGCTTAATTAGAATAAAATCAACAAATTTTATTGATTGCCTACTACATGCTGTCAATAAAGTGGAGAGCCACAGTTGACCCCATTTCACAGCTGGGAAGCCTTGCTGGCATGTGGTCACGGGAAATTGCCACACAGATAGTCAGAGTGAGCCGCTGGTGTGGTCTTTGCCGAATCAGAACTCTGTTACATCAGCCATTTCTATTCTATTCATATTGTCTGCTGTTGTAGAACTCCATTCAATGTCAGGAGCATGAAAGAGAGAGAAGTTATGCTTTATGGTACTGAGCTGGTAATCAAGCAATACTTTGGATTTTTAAACCATTACTTTAAAAGTCATTTTAGCGTGTGTTGGAAAGGCAGTACATGCTCAAAATGTTTCATTGGGGACATCAATTAAAATATGTAAAGGAGACCATGAAAACCAGGCGAACCGGTGGCTGACAAAGTAACCTCTTTGCAGATGCAACCCCAGCTAATCCGGATGGCAAGCCCAATTGTTAGCATCTCAGCAGCAAGGGGATTTGTAATGAAACCCACAGCGGTTCTGCCCAAAATGTACTCGTATTATTTATAGCCAATTATATGAGTCCCGAAGCTGAGTGACACCTAGGGAGATAATTGAATTTCTTAGATTTCTCTCTTTACACTCACTGCCATGATCAGAAAAACACAATTTTGAATGCTCCTCTCTCTTAGGGTAAGACCACGCAGTCCCTGTAATTGGATAAGTCTCCAGGGAAAGCTGGCTTCTCCACTGAATTTTATAAAAAGCTTTATGGAAAGTTGGCCTCAATTTTGGGGGGTAACTTTTTCAAGAGACAAAAAAGATGCAACTTGAAATAATCTCTTCTCTTTTTTTGCCCAAGGAAGTTTATGAGCCTTGATCAAACAAAAAGCACTTCCTAAAACAGTTGCCTTGTAAGGTCGAGGCTGCAGGAAAGGGTTCTTAGACAAGGACAGTGTTCGTTGTTTGAGTAAAGAGCAAAATGTAACTCAAAGAGAGATTCCCTCCATCCCCTTCAAAAAGAAAATCCTAAATGACTGTGGTTGGTAAACAAACCTTGGCAGATGCTGTCATATAAAGTGCTCCAGGTAACTGTGATTAACTTAGATGACCAGTCCACAGGTTATAAAAAAGGCAAAAATGACAGGCATGTTGATTTGCGAGAGATACTGGAAAGTATCTATCTACGTGCAGATAAAAGTTTATATAGCTCTTCTAATCTCCTTTCATGGTTGTGCTCCTCGATGACCATCTGACATTCTTGGCAAACTTAAGAGGAAATCAACTGTAGATGTAATATCCATCACTTTAATTCAGCAAATTTGAGATCCTGAGATTTGAGACTATTGGAGGAAGCAAAGCAGTATGTCTTTCATTAAAGGAGGCAGAGAGGTTAATGGAGACTCCTGCATTACTCAGCGCCGGGTTTCTTATGATCCTTAGCTGAAGCTGTATTATTCTCATCTGCTCTGCTGAGGAGAAATGAAAACATCCCCCACAAGCTTGAGTAAATAGATGGGTGTTTAGAAGGTAAGACCTTCCTTGGTGTTGCTAAAAATCTTTATAGAATCTCTTTGCTTGATTTGCTGCTGCTACTGCTGTTGTGGAATTGCCAAGGGAGCTAACAGTGGTCCTCTCTTCAAGGAGGACCCGAGAAATACCCGATGAATACATTATAGGCAATATGCCTACATACCCTTTGTGGAAAACATTTCATTTCTTCAATTAATTATACAATGAGGCTAGTTGTTCATGGCACTGATTATGATCATGAAAGGCTTATTTTTAAAAGATGGGAATAAATAGACCATATATATATATATATATATATATATATATATATATATATATATATATATATATATTTGGGGTATGAATTAAAGCCGCCTTTTCCCCTCCTCTCTTATTTCCACATAAATTAATTCTACAATTTAATAAGCTAACAGGTGGTTCCACTTCAGGCTGAGCAGATGTTAGACTGAATGAATGGAGACCCCTCTTGTGTTCAATATATCCCCGAGCCTTTTCTTTCTTTATCTCTTCACTTCTCCCTTTCCTTCCCCCCTCTTCTCATTTCTGCCAGATTTATGAGCAGCTATAGTATAAGCTGTTTTGTTTGAGCAATATGAATATTGATGACTGACATGTGCTGATTTTAGATGTATTAGTGACATTCATAATCCTGAAAATGTAGACATTTTTCACCAGATAATGAGATACCAGATTGCCATACCTGGAAATTCCCTTCTCTCAGTGCCTATGAGTAGATAATTCCTGTGACTTTATAGATGGGAGTTTATTCCAGAAGGAGCGAACGGGAAATATAAAATTAGACTCACAGTTCAGAAAATCCATACGTGGCTCAGAAGTCTGACGTGTTCCTTCGGTGACATCACTCACCCCCTTCTCGGCCATTTCTGGGAAGTAACCCCTCCACCCAGTTTAAAACGAAAAGATTTCCACGCCTTCTTCCTCTTCAAGTTTAACTTAGAAATGATTTCATGTTCTTTCTCAGTTTCACAGAGACTTTGAGAACAATGGGATATAAGAAGTGAATCAAAAGAGTTGCTGCTTCCAATGTGTCCTCTTATAATTGTTCATCCATGGAAATGCCTTCTTATTATATTCAAAGTAATGATTTTTAGGGGAAAGCTATTTTTTTTTATTTTTATATTAACATCATATATATGTTTGTGCTTCTGACATAATTTCAGATTATATTTAAGAAAGATGTATTTCCTGGATTCTACTTTTGACTCCTTGCTAAAAATATACCTAGAAGCTTACAGCATGTTCCTGGCTCTCACAAAGCATTGATAAAAGTTATTTTCTTCCCTTGGGACCAGGCAAGTGTAGCTGAGACTTTGCTGATGAGGGGAAAATGTCACCCTCAGCCACTGACCATCAGGCTTGGGACGAGACTGGTACTATCCATCCCATTCCTGGCTTTCCCCATTTCATTCTTGTTCTTATGGCTTACCCTTCAACAAGAAAGGAAAATATGAAGCAAAAATATAAAAGATGTGATTTCTCTTAGTGTTCGGATGGTTCTCACAATCCTCTTAGATTTTTCTCAGAAAGCACCTAAGTGTAAATTCCATTTCTATCACTGATTCTCTGGAAAGTTCTCTGGAAAGTTACTGGTATTATCTACATCTACAAATTGTTTTTCCACTATAAAATGGAGTTGTCAGGATGGGGGTGAGTGGGAATGCAGAGGTTCTAAGAACAGGGGGTTAATGTATAAGCCAGAGTGAGGTGTGGGATGAAATTCTTCCAGGGGCCACCAGGAAGGAGCCTACAATTCCTCTGCTTTCTCTGGTCTTTTTCTGCCTCTTTAATCCATTTGTTCAGGCAGCTTCCTTTGTCAACCACACCCTAATTTCTATTGTTCCTGACCTTCACTTTACCTATCAGGCTTACAGTATACCTGCTGTTGATTTGACAGTGTGATTCTCATCTGTTACATTCCTTACTTGACTTCTTGTTTGCTGCTTTAATTGTTTTCCTATATCTTGACCTGTGAGTTCTTGACTCCACACTGATAGCCTGACTTCAGCTCTGATAAATTCTTCCTAACAAGCTCAGGATCAAGGACCTGAGGCCTGTCCCCTGGTGGGGGCTAATGTCATCTAAATCTCCTTTTCTCACACAATGTGGATAGAAATACAGTGTTGCTAAGGACACTATCAAGTACCTGTGATGTTCCGGATTTGTGATAGGAATTTTATATACATTCTCTCTACTCTTTTGTGATATCTTGAACCTAATGAAGTGATGGAGTTCAATGGTATGTGGAGCCTGGATCTCTGGATTTGAATTCTGGCCACACTTACTAATGGTATGACATTGGGCAATTTATATAAACTGTCTGTGTTCAGTTTTATCTTTTAATCTGTAAAATGAGGATAATTATAGTGCTAATTATATAGAATTTTTGTTATGATTAAATGATTTAAAAGAAGGAATGTACATTTGATAGTCTCTGACAGAGAGAAAAGCTTAATAAATGTTAGCTAGTATTATAATCATTTTGGCCAATGTTCTTTGAAAGTATAAATGCACTAAAATATCATTTTTTGATAAAGTTATTTTGTTTAGATTTGTGTTCAACTACTTATTTAATTAAAGAAAGCATAGATTTCATTTTATTTTGAACATTATGCATAATTACTTCTGAGTTTGTTCACAACAAGAAGTGAAATATCCTGATCATATTGCTATTTTCCACCCTTTCTGGCCCATGGGCTCCTTCAGCCAGATGGACATAGTTTTTCTTCTAGTGAGAAAAGAATTAGAAAACAAAAACACAAACAAACAAAACAAAACAAAAGAAACCTGGCATATTATCTAAACCTATAGCAAATTTGGTCCTCTGGATGGGTATAATTAGGCAAAATTCAGGATCCAATTTAGTGGCATCAGAGATCTTCCATCTGTTCTACTGCCATTTCCCCTTCTAAAGTATCAGGATCCGATTTTAACTGCACATCACCAAAAGTGGTGAATTATAAAATTCTACAGAAATGAGTCATTCCGCAAGTGTTTCCTGAGCGCCTACTCTGTTCTCGGCAGTGTCCACCTCTGGGGGTGCAGCTGTGAACGAGACAGGCAAGGTCGGTCTCCTCTTGTCCCTTATGTTCCAACGGGGAGAAAGGGTGCCATGAAGAGAATAAAAGATGGTGATGTGACGTGAGTGGTGGGGTGGGTGGCCGGGCTCTCCTTTAGACAGGGTGGTCAAGGAGGTGGAAAAAAGAAGCCAGCCCTGTGAAGACATGGGAGCTGAGGGGTCCCAGCAGAGACCACATCACCTTCAAGCAAATGCCCTGAGATGGAAATGAGCACTGTCTATTGGAGGGGAAAAAAAGACACCAGTGTGACTGGAGGGACATGAGAGGTGGGCCAGAGTAAAAGCTTAGAGTTTTTAGTGAAACAGGAAGTCACTTGATAATTTTAAGCAGAGAAATCATGTTTGATGTTTGCTTTTTACCAAGTTCACTTAGCCTTGAAGAGAATGCACGGCAATGAGCTGGGTCTATAATCGAGAACACCAGCCCTGGCCAGTGGCTCAGTTGCTTGGAGTGTTGTCCTGTGCACCGAAAGGTTGTGGGTTCAACTCCTGGTTAGGACACACACCTAGGTTTCGGGTTTGGCCCTTGGGTAAGGAGGGTAAGAGAGGCAACAGATTGATATTTCTCTCTCACATTGATATTTCTCTCTCTCTCTCTCTCTCTCTCTCTCTCTCTCTCCCCACCTTCTTTCTCTAAAATCAGTGAATGTATCCTTGGGAGTGGATTTTAAAAAAATGACCAGAGAGGACGCTGTGGCAGTTGTCCGGGCAGAGACACTGGGGGCTGGGCCCAGAGCTGTTGTGTGGGAGACATGAGAAGCCAAGGTTCAGGGTACATACTGGAGACAGAGCTTGGCCATGGACTGAAATTTCAGAAGTCGGGGAAAGGACCCAAGAATGATTCCCAAATACTTGGTTTGACTGGCTGGGAGGATGGTGCTACCATTTCTTTAGATGGTAGAAGACTAAGGAACAAGTGTGAGAGGAAAATCAAATGCTTTGTTTTCATCCAGTTACTGTTGAAATGTTATGGGCCAAACATATCCATGACTGAATGTAATATTTTGCCAAACCCCACATTAGAAGTGTAGATTTAGGGTGCAGAGTATGTGAATAACCAAGTAACTTAGGTATATGAAAAATTCCATATATACTTGCCAAATAAAATGTACAATTAAGATCTCTCTTTGATTTTTTGAGGGATTAAAGAGATTTTAAAGGCAAATCGTCATGTTATTACCATTAGTTTGTTTAAAGACGTTATACCTTCTTTTAAAGTGTAGCCATCAATCCTTTCCGTGTTTTTCCTGCCTACTTTCACATACCTGTTGTCCTTCAAGACTTTCGTTGCAGACGCAGACAGCAGAGCGCTGACAGCCCGAGGGGAAGGGGGTCCAGGGGTTTGCTGAGGCGGGCAAAGCGGTGGGTGGGGAGCATGGGGATAAAAGTGGTTTTTAGGGGGAAATGGGTACATGATGAAAAATAGAAATGATTCTTTTTTGAGTTGTACACTTGAAACCTGTATGGTTTTGTGAACCAATGTCACCTTAATAAATTCAATTAAAAAAAAAAGACATGTCACAAATCTTATTAACAAATTTAATCATGAATATTTTTATCTTATTCTGAGTTGATGTAGATGTTATTATTGGATAGCAAATGGCTACTAACAGTGTTAGGATGTAGTTCCTAATAGGTGAAGATTTTGTAGTAGTTCTGTCTTCATGATGGTCTTTAGGGTGAATGTTATCACTGACCCTTCTAAGCAATAATTTCAGGAAGATTTGGAGCTCAACTCATATGTTACATGTATCAATGAACTAACTTGGCAGTCATCAGTTCATCTCTAGTTTTTAGCTGCCTTTGATTTTATTTTGTAAGTTTTATAAATAATGCACACAAATGCTACATTACTTTGCCTTAACTTTAGACACTAACAACTGCTTTTGCTATATTAAAACATACAGAAACAATGAGCTCCTATCATTTAGAACATAATGAAATACTAAACTTCCCTTATACTCATATTTAGTTAAGGATTAAATTACAGGCTTAATTTACTTATTTAAGAAAAAATTCCCATCTAAGTAGACGGCAATGCATGCAATGATATGTGCTGTTTATAGAAATAGCATGGAGGTTAATGCAGACCATCTCATGGAAATGGTTTATGTATTGCAATCACGAGTCAATACACAGTGCTCTCTAAACTTAAAACAATGTAAATGAGCCAAGCCAATTTAATTCTTGCCAAGGGAGAATATTCCTTAAAGCCATGTTTTTAAGTTTATTAGGTTAAATGCAAGTATACTCTGTAACTAATAAGTGAGAGTATTTATTGAATTTTGAAACCCACTGATTATAAGTTATGTTTTTAAAGTTATTTAAACAAGTTAAATATGTTTATAATAATTTCATTTCCTATGTGACATCTAACTAATGAGAAAAAAATAAGGCTTGGGAGAGAACCGGAATTGGTTTAATCTTTCTCTGGCCCAAGCCAAGTTTAAATCCTGCCCAAATGCCACTTCTCAATCACAGTTTTAAAGGATTAAACATGATTATAGTGGTATTTCTTTACTTCTCTGATACATGAGTTTGTGTCAGAGCTATCTTGAAACCTGCCATTGAGTTTCACCCTTGAGGTGAGAAAGTAGCCTGCTGAGTGAGTGATTCATTTCGAGAAAGAAGATATATTTGCTTAATATAAATTGGGCAGCACTCACAGCTAATGTGTTCAACCCTCTTTATGCCAAATTCATGTGAATATTCTGGACTATAATAAGATAATTTAGGTACACGTTTTTCCTTTTACATTATATTTTGCAGATTTGAATAGGTTTTTCTGTGCTCGAGCAAGTTTTGCTTAATAAGTCTGGTTTTCTGCTTGTTTCATGTAGGAGAAAAGTCTAATTTAGTTACAATGATTTTAAAACGGATCTAACCAAGCATATAATATGCAGTAGTTTCTTTCTTTACATTTTGTTGAAATGTGGGCTCTGAGATGGAAAGTTTGTGGTTTAGGATTTTTCTTCTCTGTTTGGTTCAGAGTACAGTCTACTTTTAAATATAGTTTCTCTACTATTATCTTTCCTCATTCTTTTTCTTGGGCATCTCCTGGGAAGGGAATCAGGTCTTCCCAAGGACAACTGTCATTTTACTTAGTTCTGAGCTCTCTGTATCATGGCTACCTCTAATTCCTGATTAAAATATTTGGCTTCGTTATCTCCTAAGGTATATCTCCATTTATATGACAGTTATACTGAGCTTGGATTCTGAAAATATGGGCGCCGGTCTCTAAGCTTGTTTCCCATCTCTACGTGAACACGGCAGAGCGTTGGCTGGGTTCCCCCGTGCTCTGTGACTCTCACTCCGTAACTTGTTAAGGGGACTTCTGCTACCTCATAGCTGTTCTGGGAGAGGAAGCTTCCCCTGCCCTTCTGTAAACAAACCACTGATGTTCTCTCAGGGCCAAATACACCCTCGTTCCAGAGTCCTGTCGGTGGCGATGACTGTTGGCTTCAGCATTGATTTGAAGAAGAGAGTGTTACTGGAGGTGCTGAGTCAGCCAACCTCATTTGGTCTTTAAGGGAGACTTTGGAGAAATTAGCTGCTGGGAAGCTGTTTCTTCAAGAATTTTTTTGAGCCCTTTGCTGGTGATAAAACTGCCACCTGATACGTACTAAGTAGTAACTGTACATTTTCAAGATAACACCATGGCAAAAAGGTGGTCATTATATGCCACCAAGGGGAATGCATTTGACTTGGGGTGTTAGATACGAGGGAGATTTATTAGGGTGCCAGAGGGTATTCCACAATAGCTAGCCTGTTCCTACCAGAAAAGATTCCTCTCTTAGCATGGGGAGTGAAAGTACTTGGCCATGAATAAACAGATAGGCAGAGTCCCCTTAATCTGCTTTGTAACCATTGATTAAACATTTGCTGTATGCCATGAGGGTGCTAGGGGTAGGGGATAGGATGTAATGATATACAGTTCACAGGCTCTCTCTGCAAGGATTTTCACAGAAGAAGAGAAAGACAGGGAAGCAAAGGAGTACAGTAAAAAGGATCAGATATTAGGTTCGAAGTATGTATCGGAAGTGAGAGTGTAATGGAAAGGGCTCAGTCTTTCTATTTGGAGCAGAGGAAGACAGGGAAAGATTTTGAGGGCGGGGGATGCCAAACCTGAGCTGAGCCCTGCCAAATGCACACTGTGGGCCTTTGGGAAGGGCTGCATCGGGGCCGGTGGCTCACGGGTTGGTGAGGCCTAGAATCATTTTGAGAAGAATTTGATGGGGGATAAAGCTGGAGGCAAAGACAGGGGTAAGATCATACAGGCCCTGGAAAGCCCTGATAAAAATTTGCACTTCATCTAGTTGCTGGTGGATTTTAAACAAGAGGGTCTCGCTATCCTGTTTACATTTTTTTCTTTAAGAGTGAGGACTCACAGGAGCATGAAGAATGGATTAGGAGGAAACCAGATGGACACTTAGGAAACTAGTTAAGAGATCAATGCACCAGCCCAGGTGAGAGTCTGCGAAAGCTAGTGCTTAGGTAGTTGCAAGGCACCAGGAGGAGATGAGTTGAAGAGATGTCTTGGAGTAAATAGTATGCATAGGTCTGGTCTTGGTGAGCAAATGATTATAGGAGGAGAGAGGCTAAAGTCCTGCTTTCTGGTCTGGGTGGTCAGGTGGATAATGAGGCCATTTATAAGACAGAGATACAGTGGGACAGACCTGGCTATGTTATAACTATTGGATAAACTCGTATCAAGGGTGTTAATGCATTCAATATGGGATTAACAGTAAATTCTTTGTTTCTTCAAGAACACCTAGAAACTTGATCATTCAAGGCCTGTCAGCATTTTCTTGCCTCTTCCTCTGCCAAGATGTGCAGGTAATCGGAAATGGGTGTGTTTGTTTTGAAATTTCTGGTGAATTTCTTCTGCTCTTCACATATAAATGTGTGTGGTACAACACAAATATTAGCTCTAAAAACACTACTGTCTGCATCCACAGTGACTTTTCCTGGCGACTTCAGGCAGCTGTCGAAGTCTCAGTGAAGCCGACCAATACTTGTGAGCCACAGTGCCGTTTTTAAAAGTCTCAGATTTTACAAATAAATATAACTAAATCATAGTAATTTGTAATGTATTATGTGTGTGTGTGTGTGTGTCTTTAAGCTTTAAAAAATACATGAAAGGATGTGAACTGTCTCCTAGGATCCCAACAATGGAAAGCAATAGTAATTAAGTAAAAAATAAACAAATTGACATGGATGCATTGGAGCTAATATAAATCCTGTGCAATTGGCATGAAGGAATTTGTTATTTTCAAAAGAGAACTAAATCTCTTTCCCATTATAGATTTAATTTAAGTAACATGATAAATAGTGGTAAATTGAACTTTATTATGTATTCATGAAATGCAGTTTAATACAATTGTTATTTCTGGCATTTGTGGTTTAAAGATATTCCCTTATGGGTAGATGTTATTTTTAATGTGCAAATTCAGAAATAATGACCTCCAGTTCCACTGGTGAATTAGGGCTGATATATACACATGGACAATAAGGGAGAAATAGTCTCTGAATTCCCGGCTTTATGAAAATTTCTAGTGCAATCTCTGATCCTTTAAAAACTGACATTAAACAAATTATTTTAAGATTACAACTATATTGCCAGTGAAGAAAAAAAGTAATAGAGTAAATGTTTTCCTGAGGTTTTTAAAAGAATGGTATTTGACAAGGACATACCTAAAAGGGGAAAACTCACTTACCAAGAACAGGTTATTGAAAAATCTCTGCATGATTAAAAAAAACAGAGATTAAAAATTCATATGAAATGATGCCTTACTGGCAAGTTCAGAATTTGAAATTGGAAACCCGAAAGGAATGGATAAACAGATAAAGAACACACACGGAATGATTCCTACAAGCCTCCTTTTCAGAGAATCAGTAGGAAACTGTTCAAGAGAAAAAAACACCACGAGTTATTTGTCATAAAGGTTTCTTTAACTCACTTCTTTCCAGCGCTGGGAAGGTTGCTGGGCAGCTAAACCAATAGGAAGAACAACATGAACGACACGGCAGGACTTCAGGGGCCCCCAGTTCCCACCCGATGGCGTGTGTGGCGTGAATTCCCACCAACTTTTCCTCGTCGGATCAAGAGTAACTTCTCTTCTGAAACTTAATTCTGAGGACTATTTAATTTATTTCTCTTTAAAAAACCTTGTCAGGAGAGTGTTGGATGATTTAGTTTGACCTTCATCTGATTATTCACTGCAGTTTATAAAGATGAGGTCAGGCACGTGTACAGACTGAAATCTCCAGCAGTTTTTCACGGGCGTGTAGCTCAAGGGTGGAAGAACAGAGATGTTTGGGGTTTTCCGCTTGTGACAAATGTCTGTGGAATGTGAAGCCTATTCTGGGCACCGGGACCTTCCTTTTGCAGCATAGCTGTGGTCATCCCTGGAGGCAGTCAGATGTCGGAATGCAGACGCTTATTTAAATCCTGCTGTATTTTGAAGGATCACAGTGGAGGTTTCTTTGGATCTGGGTTGTCATGTGCAGGTGAAGTGACCGCTGAGGTGGCCCATCTGATGCGAAGGCTGGCTGGCCACGAGGAGGAAAATGCCAGTAATTGGACCCCTTGCATTGTTATCATTCTCAAAGTTCCCCTTTGAGCAACAGCCTCAGGTTCATTAACCAGAGTGCAGCCTCTTCTGGGAGCGGGTAATCCGGCACGGGTCCTCGGATCCACACCCACAATCTGGACACCCCAGAATTCTGCAAAGAGCAAATTATGTCCATAATTTCTTTTGTGGTAACATCTGACCCCATCTGAACTTATTTGACAGAATAAGCCTTTACCTCATTTAGTGTAAATATTCGTGCATTTTTGATTATTGGGTACTGTTCAGACCCCACTCAGGGTACAACATAATTTATAATATATATACTTTATTAACTTCCTAAAACTTGAAAAATCTGAGTTCTGAAACCATCTGTGTCCTGGGGTTTTAGATAAGGAAGGGATTGTGGAGCTTTAACCACAAATGCGTCTTAATTTTCCTTTTTCTTCCCACAAATACCTACTAATAATGTCCTTAAGGGTAATTTGTTTGGGGAACTTAATAGCCTTTCTAAAATTTGATTTAAACTATTAATTTGCTTAGCAAAATCACATATTGCACATCGGCACATTCAGCTCTGTTGTGGTAAAATTATCACAAGTTATAAATTAGTTGCATCTGAATTAATGAGGTTTTATTATAAACACAAAGCAGCATTACTTCCAATGCTTGATTTTCATTAGTACAAAAAAGACCAAATAAAACTGAAGAAAAAAGAAGAAGAATTTCTTATGCTGTGTGCCCTGTAGGCATTTGAAATGTTGCTGGATTTTTTTTTTTTTAATTCAAGGGCCTGAAAAGATATTTCCAGTGCCTTCCTCCAGTTGATTTGGATTAAGGCTGCCACAAAATTCTTTTCATTCCAGTGGCCTATGCATTATTTCTGGACACCCATTTTCTTATTTTTTAAGCTATGGAGACTGAGTTTTCTCAACAAAACAAAGAGGAGACGGATTATTATTTTTTCTTTAAATTAGAAGACAAGCGGGACACCTGGGGCACAAAGATCATTTTGCAAAATGGGGCAACAGGTGAAGCTCAGGCATGTTGCGGGGAACATCGCAGGGCTGAAGGAGGGGGGTTGGGAGGAGCAGCAGGAGGACAGGGTGTGTCCTGGGGTTGCCGGATGGGCTGTGCAGGGAAGGCCCAGGGGCTGCGGGCTTACACTGGGACGGGAGCGCTGAAACCCACCGGCTTCTTTACGATCAGTTAGGCTCCTTTCTGTCTGTTTGCAAAGAGGAACTGTGTGTTTAGTTCCTATGGAGTGGAAGGAGGTATCCTGTCTTTTAACTAGAAATCCACATATAAATACTACATGATAATCTCTTTATTAGACAAAAATGGTTTTTATCTTGAAGCCCTTAGGGTTACACTTCCAGAGCTGTGGCTCTTTTCAAGTCTCGGCCAGCTCATCTTCTTTCTTGCTGTTCTGGACTCTTTCTCTCTGGTTTCTCTTTCAAGGGGATGTTGTCACTGATCTTCTCCAAAGCTCATGCTCAGACAAAACAGCAGTCAGGGTTGCAGGCTTCTCGCAGGAAAGATTTGAGGAAGGTGTTGTTGTAAGCAGATGGGCTGTTTATATCAAATACGCTGGAGTAAGGGCCCCAATAACAATGACCTCCCAAACACTGCAGAGCCCCGAAGGATGGCAGGAGACCAGCTCACCCAGGGAGATGCTGTTACAGCTGGAATAACTTCTGTGGCAGAGCTGTCTTCCGTTCTGTGGGAAATGTGCGGGCCCGGCGTGGCAGCGCACGCAGGGTGTCGGTGTTTCGCCAGGTAGTTGTTTTTCAGCCAGTGGAAACCTGCCGGCCTCAGGTCCCCAGTCCTGATTGATATGATGGAGTCTTTACAAGGTTTTATCCTATGAAGGATGAGAAAACCCCTGCCAACAAAGAGGTTGTGTCTGGGGTCATATTCGTCAGTTAGAATCTTCATTACACGAGATGGAAAGAATATAGGAAGAGCAATGTATTCCAGGATCTCAGAGGGAGGTTATGACATGAAAACTCATTACACTGTAATTAAAATAATAGCAAATTTGCCAGAAAATGTAAAATATTCATTGGGGGGTCCTAAAGAGAGAGAGCAAGGGTTGGGTTTAAAGCAGGGGAAGAAGACGTTGGGAGGGTTTGGCCCAGACCCAGGCAGCCTTCAATTTACTTCCCACACTGCTCTTGGTTATCGTTTGGAACAAAATCAAACAGGCGAACTTTGTTATGTCTTATTTACAAAAATCAGTGAATCCCCTGTGGCCTCCAGGACCAGCCTGGCAGACATGGCTCTTTATATGCCGAATCTAACCCAGTCTCTGCCTGATTTCCTATTGCTTCCTCCCAGCCCATCACTGAGTTCATGTGCACAAGAAGCTATATGGTGGTAGGTTGCCAGACCTTTGCACACCTTGGACATGAATCCTGTTTCTTACTCCTGCTTTCTCCTGCTCTCCCCAGGTTCCACCTAATCCTTCAAAGCTTTGGTTCAAATGCTATCCCCTCTGTGGAGTCTTTTCATTCATTCATTCATTCACTCATTCACTCATTCACTCACTCACTCATTCACTCACTCCTTCACTCACTCCTTCATTCACCAGAGATAAATTAAATGTGTTAGGCACTGTGCTGGGACCCAAGAAAAAGGACAATGATGAACAAGGCAGTGTAGTTTCTGTCTCTCTGGAGCTTTAGTCTTAATAGGTATCTTTTTTTTTCTTGTTTTAATCATCAACTGAGGATATGTTTATTGATTTTTTTAGAGTGAGAAAGGCAGGGAGAGAGACAAAGACAGAGAGACAGAGAGAAACATAGATGTGAGAGAACCATTGATTGTTTGCCTTCCATATTTGTCCCACCCAGAGGTCAAACCTGCAACCTAGGTATGTGCTGCCCTGACTCAGAATCAAACCCACAACCTTTGGTATAAGGGACAATGTTCCAACACACTGAGCCACGCCACTCAGCCAGGGCTTATTATTGGTATCTTGTCAACCAGGGAAGGATTGCTGGAGGAAGTTACTGTCAAGATGAAAGTGGAAGGCTTAGGAGGCCCTCTACAATGAAGGTTTGGTAGCATGCACCACTCAAGGCAGCATCACAACCGACTGCTGATTGCCTGCTGAGACCCAGACAGACCTCTGTCATGTCGTGTTGTAGTGATCTCTTTGCTGTTCCCAGTTTCATTCCCAGTCTGTAAGCTTTTTGGTAGTAAGACCCATGGCTTAGCTTCTCCTGTGCCCAGAGTCTAACTCAGTGCCTGGTATCTAAGACTGTGACTCAGCTGTGTTAGTAGGAACTGGGGAAGTGCGGTAGGAACTAAGATCCCTGCGGTCATATCTTGAGACCAGCCAGGTCACAGTATTAGCAGCTTCACATTTATTAAATGGCAATCCTATTTACTTTTGCTGTATTCCAGCAGCTAGTAAAGTAATTTTTAAAAGTTTGCATTATCTGGTGATGGAGAAAGCACCTCTTGAGTCCTTATAACCTCATCCTACCATCTGGCATTTAGTAGCACACTTGATTACCACCGCAGGTCCTGAAGGAGGTTTTAGTTTAACTGATGGGCCACCAGGAAATCCTGCATTAGCTGCTGTGAGAAGAATGGTAATCAATGGCTGGTCCAGGAATGAAGTTATGAGACTTCCTGTGTTACAAGCTAGGGATGCCTCAAAATGCCTCAAAATGCTGTCCATTGAGGCATTTTGGAGTGCCTCAATGGACAGCAATGGAGAAAGGACCAGCAGACCAACAGATACCCAGGTGGCCATTGGAGAATCCTAAATAGACGGTGCCAGCAAAGCATAGGGCTGCATGCTCTGAGAAGCCACTAAGGAAAGAATCTTTATCCAGGGATGGACAGTGGGGTTTGGTTAGGTGGGTGGGTAGATAGTTACGTGAAGGATCAAGGCTACTCCATGTGCAAGTAAGATGACCACAGTTGTTCTGAGAGTCCCTTTGAGACTCAGCTTTTGTCCTGGGCTCTGAAAAAGCCAGCCCCTTTAAAACTTTGCAGAGCATCTCGAAGGGATGCTTTCTTTTTTACTCACATTGGCTTAGTCATTCCAGTTGTTCCTAATTACTCAGGAACAAAGGAATAAATTCCTTTTATTCAGGCAGGAATAAAAAAGCCCTACAACTTTTGTCCTTTGAGGTACAACTATTTGTCCATGGATAAAAACAACACTTCACAACTCCAAAGCCTGTGTGCCCACATAACCAACCTTAATTCTCTTGGGTATTAGGGAGACAATAGGCAGTCAGACTTGGGATTTTGAAATCCAGTTGAAACTAAGCATGAGTACCAAAAAATAAAATTTACCAGGAAAACAACCTCAATATACAAATTAAGAAACATTCTGTAATTGATCGAATCCATGGAATCCTTGAAAAGTAAAGAGAGGACTGAGTTTCTGTTTTGGCAGACATGCCAAGGATCCTTTCCAAACTGAAGATGCTCGTGTGAACCTCGACCTTGAGAATCATTCAGAGTTTCTTTAAAGAGTTCAGATTAAGTGACCTAGTCTCTTCTAAAGCTTTTGTGAGATAATGATTAAAAATGTGCTAGTGTTTCTAATATGGAAATTGGGACCAGAATTATTTTCTGACTAAAGTCGTAATGGGTATTCTAATCAACAAAAGTTTTTCAACTCGCTGGTTGAAGGATCCAGTGGCTGAGGGCTATAGAGACGTGGAAAGTCCAGCCCGTGTTTAGGTGGGCAGAAGGCATATGTGCTGGCCTTTTCCCGTCCAGTTGTATAGGATGAATAAATAAACGAAGGAATGCAAACAGATCCCAGCCTCAGTGTGTTCCCTTCCAGCAGGGATGTAAATTTGCATTTTGAACATAAAGGGGTGGAATTTGGTCATTGGAGAGGAATGTGTTTCAGGGATCTCAGAGTCTCGGCATCCCAATGGTCACAGACCTTTTTCCTCGAAGGGTTAAGATAGTAGATGTCTTTTTACAAGAGGAGGAGTCTCAGACCCCCAGCAACTTCAGGCACACCTGCCTGTTCTCAGTTCTCAGTTCAATAGTGCGGAGAATACTTTTTTCCCTGCCCGAATGTTTTATTGCTATTTACTTGTAAGGGGGCAAAAAACAGTAACTTAATAGTGCTTTTGTGGTGGAAAAAGTTTGAAACGAGTAAAGAGCCAGAGCAGCGCTAGGCTGAAACGTGTTTCCTGGCCCCAAATAGCTCCTAGGGTCTCAGTTCTGTGACTCCTCTGTACACATGGATGGGCAGTCCAATTCACCATGGGGAGCTTGAGGGAATCATCTGCTCCATAATGCGGATTTTGCTGCTGAAAAGACCCCGAGCACACATAATTTAATGGTTTCTTGTAATATTTTATTTCTGTCAGAAGTACTAGTGTCTCCTATACACCTTGGGTTTCCATGGAAAGGACCATATTGCTGAGGGATTCAACCATCTGCACATGGGTGTTAAGCTCCTTTACTTCTCTGGGCCTCGGTGTGCTCACGTTTGACGAATGACGTTTGGAAAGTGGAGACTCTTCCTATCCCACACCCCTCAGTAAGTATTTTTCCTCTGGTCTCCCTGAACTCTGCCCTTCCCCTCCCTTCCTCCATCCCTTCCCCATGCCCTTGGTTCTGAAGATGTAATTTTTGGTGTATCCTTAAAAATTAAAAACTCGATTACATTTGAAGAAAGAAGTTATTATCAGAACAATACACTATTTCATATGATTTTTCATCAGTTCTCAGAGCAGCTTCTGGGTTCAGGCTCCTGTGTCCTCATCAGACTCATACATTACAGATGAGATACAGCTGTGACCAATAAAGACCTCTTTCAGAGTGGAAACAGGTCCCCTTGGGGTGCCTCAAAGGCTTGGGTGAGACAGAGGAGAGGGCTGACACCTTCTGGCACATCTCTCTGATGGGTCTTCCAAAAATGTGCCCCTTTTGTTGGGTTCTTACTTTATCTTTCCTCCTATTGCGTTAGCCCCTAGATCCAATATCGATACATGTAAAGCAACATGAAAACATGTAAAACAACATTAATGTTTATGCCTGCAAATGAAGAGTCAGAAAGCACTGCTATACCTATCTAGCTGCAGAATTTATTCTGAGTTCTAAGTTCTTAAAGTCATGGTGCCTGTGTAAGGGCTAATGCTCAAACATAGCGGTGTGGCCCGACTTCAGACCCTTTACATTGCAGGCAATGGAAACAGAGCCCTCTGGAGTCATGCAGTGTGGCTGGTCCTCGATCCTGTATGTTTTTTTAGTGGACTGTAGCTTTGATAAGTTGAGAGAGAAAATTAAGAGAAAACATGTCATTCACTCAATAAATATTTATAGTGTTCCTTCTACGAGGTGCTACATGGGATAAGTAAGAGTTCCTGACTCCAGGACCTTTCAGGATAAGTAGGGATGAAACAAAACAAATGAATGGGAAGCATTTGCCTAATATAATAATGAAGGAACAAACGAAGTACTCTGGGAGCTCAGGGTAAGATGGTGTTGCTTTCAGCAAGGGAGGCGTAGAAGTTTCAGGAAGAAGATAGTATTTGAGCTAAGCCTGGGAGGTGGTAGGGTTTCCCCAGGTAGTTAGGGGGAGCTGGGGAAAAGGTAGAACTAAGGCACAGTGAGCAGGTGGGGAAAAGCAAAGAGCATTGCATTGAGTGGCTCAATTTGTTTGTGGAGAGGCTTCCCATAGGAAAAGTACCCACTGTTTAGCTGGGGGAACTGCATTGCAGCACCACATTCGACCTCACCTGCAGGCCTTTAGCTCTGGAGTTACACTTTCTTTCTGATCATCAGGAACAAGGGAAGGGAAGCCTGGATGATTGTCCCTGACACTTCATTTCAGAATAAAGGGCTGCAATCATTCAAAGAGTTGTCTCAGAAGTGATAGATTTTCCATCCCTATTTGAATAGCACTAGTATCTCATTTCTGGATATAAAATGATCATGCATATCCAACAGTCTTCTTTGCCATATTCCCATCCTAGCAGAAAAAATACACCCATACCCCATCATCCATCTAGAAATATCCACTTGGTTAGTATTCTTCCAGTGCAGGGCCATCGCTTACCTGATTGCCACTGCACTTGAGATAGCCCAGAAATGTCTTTCACTCTCAGTGAGCAAAGACCTGATCAATTTAATCTGGTCAACATCAACCTGAAAAACATATGCCGCTTTATAGGAAAAACACATGTGTATGAAACCGCCTGATCCCTCACCTTCTTCATCATTCGCAGCTCTCTTCCTGTAGGTGAGACAGAGATTTTGCATGCCTCAGAAGTAGGCTGAATGTGTTATTCTACCCAGGGAAATTACTGCTCATCCAGAAAAAGGGCCTATTTATGCTGCCCAGGGAAAAGCAAACACTGAGGCCATTTATTTGCTAACTGTGAGCCCCATGGGCAGAATTAACTTGAAGATTTAAAATTCTGTGTGGACTGCCTGGTCAATTTTCAAATTTGTAAGATTATTTTCTGCATTGACCTCTTATTGCTGATACATAGTTTTTTGTTTTGAATGTTCTGCATCAAAATGCTATAGACCTACCCAGTGCTCTGACACACAGTATGGGATGCCGTCACATTGTTATAAGACTGTATTAGTCAGTTTGAGCTGCCATAACAAAATATCACAGACTGGTTTGCTTAAATAACAGAAATTTATTTCTCACAGTTCTGAGGGTCAGCAAGTCCAAGATCAATGTGTTGGCCTGTTCGGCTGCTGGTGAGAGCTTTCTTCCTGGCTCTCAAACAGCTGACTTCTTGCTGTGTCCTCACATGGCCTTTCTTCTGTGCTGAGGTGGGGGGTGGAAAGAGAAAAAAATTTCTTTCTTTCCTTAAGGCCCTACCCACATGACACAGTCTGACCCTGATTACTTACCAAAGTCCTCATCTCCAAATATCACTACCTTAAAGGTTAGGGCTTCTGCATGTGAATTTGGGGGTGAGACCCAAATATTCAGTCCATAACGTGTCCTAGAGGTAGTGGCTTCCTGATGGACATCGTGGAAAGATGTGGCCGGGCCCAAGTCTTCTAAGACTTGGCTCCTTATGTCCTGACATGGATGGTCACTGGTGTGTTGTGAACTGAAAAAGCCAGAAAAGTCTGTGAAAACATGATACCACAATGATATAACACTTGCTCAAAATGGTGATGATAATAAACATTATAAAGCTAACAGTGTATACAGTGTATACTGAGCGTAAATTATGTGGACTACTAAGCTGAGCATTTTCATCTGTATTGTTTTAATCCTCACAAGAAGATAAGGTGATTTTGATGTCTCACCTCTTACAGAGGAAGGAACTGAGGCTCTGGGAGGTTAAGAAATTTGCCCAAGGTCAAATATCTAGGAAGATCTGTTTGACAGTAAATGTGATGTTCTTTTGTCTATACCACTTAGCCTAAGAGGAAAAACTAACATCCTTTCTGAAATTTACTTGTGAAATTTAAGGTAGACTTAAAAATATTTTTTTTAAAATACCGGATGAAAAACTGGTAGTTTCAGGCCAATTAAAAGCATCCAGAATTCCCTTTTCCTGACAAAGCAAATAAAGCGTTGTGGCCGTGCAAGTGGAATGACAGTTGGAAATACTGCAGCACGCAGTCTAGAGTAGCATCCAGTAGAACAAATGCAGCCCAAAGACAGGGTTGTCCCATACGGCTGGGCTGGTGGTGTTCTGTCTGATGCTGAGGGATGCCTTTGAATGCTGTGTTCTCCACCAAGGGGCACTCTGGAGTTGCCCAGCCCACTCCCTGTGGGGACATGTGCAGTGAGCAGTCCTGGCACTGTCCTGAACTCAGGCCAAGGCTTGGCCAATATGGCAAAAGTAATCTGGACAACTCAATCTCTTCCAGTTTGGTGTTTCCATCATAAAATAGTTGTGAATGTTGGCTTTGAAAATTCTGTGGTTTTTAAACTAGTACTGTACAATAGTTTTAGGGGGAGAATGGAAAGTGAACATGGTCAGCGATTGTCTTTTGTCAATTGATAGGATGATAAACAGAAGACTAGGTATTGGTTTGAATTCATTCTTGAAAATTTTTTTCTTTGTGAATGTTGGATTATCTTTTGTGTCCTGTTACTCATATCTTTTAAAGCATTATACACTTAGTATCAGCAAAGAGTTTCCTTATGTTTTATTGTTAGTATTCGATAGTTGTTTTAATAAATAAGAGAGCTAAAGTGATTTCTGTATTATGTAAGGAGAGGCTTTCCTTGAGCTGCGTTAGCAGTAGTGGGGAGGAAGCAGATGTGCACCTTATCTCTGCTGCTGGGCTTGGAGACACATTTACTTTTAAATGAGTAAATTAATGATGGCAGGAAAAGGAAAACTATGTTAATCTCTAGGATAAATATGTGATCAAGAAACCAGATGACTTTTTTTTTTTAAGTGATGAGAATAATTTAAGCCTTGGATTATATATGTAGATAATATGAAATAAAATTTGGTAATGAGATTTTAAAATATCTTGAAGTTTTCTTAAAGGTGGAAATAAACTATTCAGCCTATAAATTAAATGATCAATAACTATGAGGCAGGCTGCAATAAATATTCCTTCTGTTTTCATAAATTATTTCTCTATCAGCAGAGAAGCTTTTATGAAAAACAAAAAGGCCTAGAGCAAAACTTATATTATATTTACATCTTAGCTTTGAGATTGACTCAATAGTTATTTTTTTTTATTGTTTCTGCCCAGCCCCTTTAAAGGGAAAATAGATTTAATAATAAAGTACTATGTAGCATTATTTATGATCATCAATTAAATCTGGCACATTTGAGATAGCTCTATTTTATAAAGTTCATCATTGGAAGACAGGCCTTCACAATTTTTCTATAAATATTCCATTATTCTGAATCTTTTGACCTGGGAAATTTTGTCCTTGAAATTATAGGTTATTGATTGAGTTGATGTAGTCATTGGGGACCATTTGGAGGTGGAAGCAGATGCGAAGCAGAAACCCAAGGGAGGGTGTCTGGCTCTGACAGAGAACCTTCTGTCCTTTGTGTCTGTCGTCATGCGCCTTCCTTCCCTCCTGGCTGCGCTGGGGCGAGGGTGCTGGCACCCTCTACCAGAAGTGGCCATTGTAAACTCTTACGTGATCTGAGCTTGGCATCTAATTTTGTGTTCTTTTAAGTGCTAATTAACCCTAACAACCTAAGGTGCCAGGGGTAGTTGTATATGTCAGTTGGCGTCTTCAGGCCCAAAGCACAAACCAAAAGTCGATGATACAACCAATCAACAGTGAAGAACACCACGTCACAGCCCATGTCACAGCTCCCTCTCATCAGTGAGGGAGCACAGTTGGAACCGAAGGAGAAGAAACCTCTCGGCAAGGTTTCTTTCCCTTTCTGGCCTTTCCACATGGTGAACAATAAGGACATCTAACCTTGTCAGGTTTTAGGGAGGGCTGTTCATTTTATTCCCGTGTAAATAAGTTGCAGCTGAGGTCCCAAAGTTCTAAAAAGCCTAAAGTTGCTAAAATGAGGGGTCAACATTCACTACCCTTTGAACAAGGTGAAAAATGCATTTTCAAGAGACTCCTAACAAAGGAAGTATCCAGTGGTAGATTTTGTTTTTCTAAGACCAGCACAGGTAAAGGTCAGCAATCATTAGCAATTCTGACCTGCTGTTGGTAGTTGGTTATTCTTCGTCACGGTTGGAGAACACTTAAAATCATTAGTCTCAGTCTTTATCACAGGGTCTTATGTGTCTACTGTCTTCAGAGTAACTGCAAAATAACATTTTTCAAGAATAATTATAATTTAGCAGTAATTGGGTGCCCAGCCTATGAAGGGGATGATACGCAAATGTGCAGCTGTCACTCTCACTGTCACCGCAGCTGAAGACACATGCTAGCTTGTCCTGCTGCATGTGTCAACGTGGCCCATGTAAGGAGGAGCAATCTCTCAGTCAATAAGTGTGTACCTTGGGGATAACTCAGAAATGATAACCATCTTAGCAATATCTTTATCGAGGCCAAAGAAAACAAAGGCGTATGTTGGGGAATAATGCAAACATATTAAAAAACAAAAAGTAGGTAGTAAATGTGATTGTGGGAACAGCAGCCTGTGACAAACTGTGGAAGGAGAGGCAGCCGCATCACACACAAGATGAAACAAGGTGTCCCTCACCTGAACGGCATCGTTCGACCTCGTTCTCTCCTCGCCTCGCTATTGCTTCTCCACTCATGGGGATCTCATCAGTGAGGGAACTAAAGTCAAGAGAAAAAGTAAACATGACCTAATGATAACCAATAAAAAACCTTGATTGATTCCATAAAAAAGAAAGGAGTTTTGATTCATTAAGGACTGTTAGGTTGGGGAGAATCTTAGAGATTATCTACTCCAGCCCCATGATTTTATAGATGAGGAAACTGAGGTTTATTCACTGTTCCTTCCTTCATTCATCCGTTCATTTATTCACACGTTTAACAAGCAGATACTGACCTAATCTAAGCATCAGGGAACAAGAGTGATAATGTCTCTGACCCGCTGAGTTTACATTCTAGTGGGGAGACAGTGCACACAGATTGATAACTAAGTGTAGGTTATGGCGTGCACTGGGAAGCAAACACATCAGGATGAGAGTGACTGGCATCTAACTCTAGGCTGGGGGTGTTGAGGATGCCTTCTCTGAAGTGGTGGCATTTGTGCTGAAACATGAATCATCAGAAGGAGCCAGCCACAGAGCATTCCAGCAAGAGGCCGCAGCAGACACAAAGCCCCAGAGCAGGAGGGGCCTCAGCAAACTTGAGTAACAAAAGGAAAGCGGGGTGGTTGGAGCTTGGCGAACCAACAGGGAGAAGGAGGGAATAAAATCTGAGAAGCTGGCTAGGGCAAGGTCATGAAAGCCTCTTCGGCTGTGGTCACAAGTTTAGACTAAGAGAATCTAATCAGAAGAGCCGAGTGCGATGAGTTTTAAGCAAGGGAGCGGGACTGTGGCTTCCCCAAACAGAATCACATGGTTTAGAACATTTATTCAAGAAGCATTAATTGAATGCCTTCTCGATGCCTAGAGCAGGGCTATATAATACATGCTGAGAAGTTACAAAAAAAATTTTGGTCACTCTTCTTGCCTTTTGGAAGTTCACAACTTGCTGAGAATATGACTCATGAAGGAAACAATTGATGTTTTACGTATGTAAGAAATCAAAACATGAAATATGATGCGACCCAATGGGAAGGAGCACCGGGTTAAGAGTCAGAAGACCTGTTTGAATCCGCTTCTCAAAGTCTTGGTTTTGTCCTCCAAAAGAAGAGGAATAATAATGCCTTTCCTGCCTCTCTCTTCAGGGTACTGTGGTAGATCAAAGGAGATCATGTTTGCGAAAATGCTTTGGGAAGACACTTTTATAAACATCAAGCATTATATAAATGTGATGAGAGTGTGTAGTATAGGTAACTGGGCTTGGATGAGGGACCAGATTATGGAGACTCTTAAATCTAGATTAAGAATTAACTTTATTTCAAGGTTAAAGAGAGCTCATTAGAGGCTTTAGAAAAGTGGTTTCATTCATCCATTTATGGATACATGGAAAACTGAGCAGGGAGGAAGGAGAAAAGAAAAAGATAATTCCCAAAGTTTTGAATTCTGGTTCCTGGGAGAAGGATGGCTCTACTGCTGGAAGTTCTGACGGAGTGAAGGGGCCACTGTCCTTGGGTGGATAATGATCCAGGGTCTGAAATCACTGGCAACCTGGAGACGCCATGCTCTGCAGGTGGGGCTGTGCTGCAGGGAGGTGAGGGTCCTGGGCACGTGGCTTGGGCTTGACTAGCATCATGTTTTGCAGGCAGTTGAACTGTGAGGTAGGCTCTGTGAATGAGTGGAGGCGGGTATAGAAAGTACTGAGGAATGAGGCTGGAGCATGTGTTATACCCAGAATCAAAACAGAAGAGAAGTAGACAGAATGGACAGGTAGGGAAACGGGACGGAAGAAGCACAGGTGTTCCTCTTCCCCGGAGTGCCCTGCCTGCTTGTCCTTCCTCAGGAATCTTGACCTTTTGAACCCCGCCTGAACTTCTGGACCCAGCTCACATCCTCCTGGCCATTATCTTTGGCTTGGTGTCTTGGGTGAAAGGACCCCAACCATGTGACTCTGACACCCAGTGTGCCTTCTAGTAACACGCCATGCCTGTTTGTTAATTACTGGATTCTTTTCCGACTTCCCTGTTGGATCACACATTTCTCGAAGGCAGGGTTGGTGCCAAACCCAGGGCCTAACACAGACTTGGGGGCATCAGTAGACATTTGATAAATGACTGCATCCCGCACTGAGATGGTGGCTTTGAGAAGGCATAATTGTAGACAGAAGCAATACACAGTGTGGTGTAACTATTAAGCATTGATAGGAATATTTGATTCAAAATTAGGGGTCACTAGAGATCTTCAAGAGGCAGAATCCATGGAATAGGATGGAAGTAGCCTATGGGAGATCTCGTTGTGCAGGGTGGGGAGGGGTGAGGAAAAGAATGGGTGGTGACCAAACAGAGGTGGAGGAGTCATTTGTACCCGAAATTTGGTGAGGAAACAAAGGAGGTTGGAAGACAGGCAGAGGTTTTGTCCATTTTTAAATTTTTGTCTTTGACATGAAGAAAACCAGGAATCATGGCTGAATCCCTCCAAACTATACTTAGCTATTATGCCTATAGAATGCCAGACATTCAGGTTTTTGACATTGTGCTGTCCACCTTTTCCTTGAAAATGCCACCGCAAGCTCTGACTAAATGCTCTGCCAATCGTCAGCGCGAGGGTTATTTTAACCTAGATGGCAACTGCAAGTTTTAATTTATTATTTATGAACCTTTACAGCTGTATTTCCACAAAAATGAATTGCTGGTTCATTTATCAGGTGTGAAGGAGGGGATGTTAACAGGTAGGCCTGAGAACTTGGGAGAAAGGATAACCTATTTAAATCATTGTTGGGGAAGGTGTGGAGAGGTTCCTGACAGGACAGCGAAGCAAGGTGGAGGGAATGCCAAGAGCTGATTGATGTCCCTCCTTTGGGTCAGAAAGTGTAAATCTCTCTCTCAGAGATTGGAGATTGACAGCATCTGTACTTTCAAAACCTCATTGGTATGTATGCTAAAACAGCCATCTCAATCCAATTAAAATATGCTGCTGCTTCAGATATACCTGCACTTGGATTTTCCGACTGATGAACTCCTATCTACCTTCTAGGACCTAGCTGGAAGACCCCTTCCTCTCCCTAACTCTCTTAGCCTGGTCAGTGGTTTCCTTCTCTGCATTTCTGCAGTACTCGGTGCTATGTGAACTCTGCAGTGTCATAATCTATTTGGACACAATGTCTTTTCTGCTAGACCTAGCTCTTCTAGGCCAGGGTCATGCTTTAACACTTTGTTGTGTTTTTTTTTAGCATCCAGCACAAACCTGCCAAACAGGCTCTTAGTAACAGTTTGTTGAATGAATGAATAAAACGACACAGAACCAACCTTAAACAAATTTGGATAATTTTTAAACACAGAGTTGGTTGATCAATTTTCTTTTTAAGACCACCTGCGCAAAAAAAACAAAAACAAAAACAAACAAAAAAAACAACACAAGAGGCAGCTGTAGGGTGAGGATTAGGCAAGAGGAGATAAAGAGCTCAAGCAATGATGCTTCTGAATCAGTTCAGGAGAAGGAGCCTCTGGAGGCTGGCGAGGGGTGGGTGAGGAGTCTGAGGGGCCTGGCCAGCATGTTTTGGGCTCCCAGATGATGTGCCAGGGAGGCACCGAAGTCAGGGAGTTTGCATAGAGCAGGGGTAGGGAGGGCTCTTTCCTGAGGCCGATTCGGGCACATCTACTACACAAGGCCACCTCTGGTGGGGACATGGGCTGTGTTGGAAAATAGACAAAAAGAAAGGTCTCATTCAGAGCAAAATGAATTTTCAGAAGTCCACAAAAAGATGCAAAGAAAGCTTCTCAAAGGCAGAAAATGCTGTAGAAGTTTCTAGAAAACAGAGGCTGATACACACTTGCATGTGGCAACAGCTTGTCACTGAACAAGTTTTCCTTTACACTGAGCACTTTTGGTGAGAACTGTGGTGTCTCTTCTGCCCTACACTGGAGGACTCTTTCCCAAAGATACAATAACCTTTGGTTTCACTGGCATACAATGTTTCATTTATTTCCAAGAGCTCGTCTGCTTCTCAAAAATTCAGAAATATTAAAACCAGCTAAACTGTTTAAAGTTTGGAAATATAACATTACATTTATATAAAAATATAATACATTGAAATGTAAATTTAATTCATCCATTGAATGGTTTATTTGAACTATAATGATTACATGAGCAAGTCAAATTGTAATTGATATATTTCATGTTCCATAAATTAATGAGCAATTTTACATCTGTAAAGGTTTAAAAAATCTTTCAAACCTCGAATATGAGGTTTACATATATTTTATGTCCTCAATTTATTAAATTTCACCATTTCTTGAAATTTTCAGATTTGTCAACACGAATTGGTGTGAACTGGTAAAGGCTGACACATAATTTGGGTGTGAGTTGGTGAAAGAAGACAATAAGAATTTCCTGAACCTGCTAGGGAAGACAATAAGATCAGAAATTTGGGGATAACGCCGTGACCTAAAAAATCTTTCCTACAATGGCTCTCTGAAGATCCAGGTGTGTTTCTGTGTTTAGACGGCATGTAGTATGTAACGATCCCAGCCTTTGCTGGCTCTTTGAGTGCTCCAAAGCAGGGGGTAATACAAAGAGCACTGGACTTTGTCACATATACCCTGGGTGACACTGAACAAATCATTTAACCATGTCATGCCTCAGTTTTCTCATCCCCATCATGAAGCAGCTGATACTTGCCCTACCCACTTCACAAGTGTGAAGTTGCAAAACTTATAGACTGTTATAACGGAAGGTAAACCTATCCATCAAACACAAACTCTTCACTGCCTGGGCCAGGACTCAGTGATTTGAATCAAGGAGAGTAAAATGGGCCCTCTCCGCACTGATGCTGACTGGATGTGCACAGCCCCTGACCAAGGAGGGAGCTGGGGGCAGTGCTTCCCAGACTTGGAGTCTCACTGGATGGAGCCTCTTCTGGGCCTAGTGTTCCCGGGGCTGCACTGTGGGAACTGCCGGTGCCGTGGCATCGGGAGTCACTAGGGCTGTGGAAGACTCCTAACCACAACAGAGAAAGACTGATTTCTGAAAAGCAAGGCTAATGATGAATTCTGTCATGACTTATTTTATAAAAATCACAAACTGATAGAGACTGGGTTATCTGGATTATAAAGTAATATTTTTAGTGTTTAAAAAAGAACCATTCGGCCAGATCTCATGACAACTATCTCCTGTGAATTTTGTGGAACCACAATGGGGAGCATCAGATGATTATACTGTGCCACTTAGACTTGTAAACCATACAATTTAAAAAATGCCATTCTGTACCTTGAATGCCACACTCATGGTTATTCTTTCTCTCTTTCTATATAATGATGTCTCCTGCTGCAGAGGGTCAGCTCTGCTCCTGGAACAGTCCTTTCACCTGCCACTACGTGGGGGCTCACCTAGGGTGGTTGGGTCTATCCGCGCCAGAAGGAGTCCCTACTCCAGACGCAGGGAGGGAAGAGTCATTCAGTCCTTTACTCAACAATTCCTATGAGATAAGGTTGTTGTTGGCAGTTTGGGTCCTGGTATCTAAGAGATACAGAAACTGGGACCCCAGAGAAATTCTGAATTTGGAAAATTGACCTTTCCTTTCTTTGTTTCATTTAGATGGTTGTGGGGGGTGGTGGTGATGGTTGAAGGATTCACCTTGAAACAGGGAAGGGGCTCTTAATTTTATTCTCTAGAGCACTGTTTCTTAACTTGGATTTTTTGAGATGTATCTCTTTAGGATTCTGTTGAAAGCTGTGTACCTTCTCCACAGAAAAATGCATGGAATAAGTAGGATCTAATGACTCGTAAAAGCCTTGTTCATGATTACTGTTTGTTTAAAGCTGGAACCATTTGTACTTAGAAATACTCTTCATGTTTAAAAACTAACCAGACTTTCGTTTTATTTTCCCAAAGGGAATTGTAGAGTTTTGCATTAGGAAGATAGGTTATGGGAATACTGGGCTTTCGCCTCCAAAGTTCTTTCTGTTAACTGTGCATTGGGATTGACTGCTTCATATTTTCCTGATTGGAACTGGATGCTTGCTCTTAGGTAAAGATTATGTTCTTCCCTTCTCGTGGAAGAAGAAAGTTTCCCACTGAAAGAAAAGACATTGAGAAAGCTTTAGTTGATGATCCATTTGATTTTGTATTTGAGATAATAACCTAACATATTCCAAAAGAGAAGATTCTCGATTCACCTGACAGAACAAGGCTAGACTGTTTCACCGTGACTAGGTGTGAAATCATACCATTCAGCTGCTTCTGAAAATGTATATGTATGAATTACTCCTTTCAAAGTGCCTGCCAACAAATGGCAGGAGGAGCTATAATTTACAAGATTAGGAAATGTTTCAGAAATAATCAAAGCTTCACAGGCAGGGAGAAGAAATTTTAGAGGTGTCTTTGAGCCAGCACAAACTTTTCATGCCTGGTCAAGTTAGGACCCCTGGGTCACAGAAACAAGTTAAACCTCACAGTGCCTGGCATATACCTGGTGTATGTGCCCTCTAAAAATGATGTCTAGTTACAATATAAAATGGACAATTTAGGAGAATGCAGTCCTGTAATGGGCATGATTGTTTTATATTCCACATGAAATTATGGGTACATCAATATTTTGCAATATGTGATATCTGCCCAAACTTGGCAAGTTCAAGTTATGGAAACGTAACCCTGGCACAATGTGGGGAACCAGCAGAACTCAGTATGCCAGGTATGAACTGAGCAGCTGTTCATACTTTAGTGCTTAATAAAATATTTGTGTGTCAGAGAGACTGATGAATCCAAGACACATGAAAATGAACTTGAAGTTAGGTCTAGTCTTAGATGCAGTAAACTACAGACACAGAACTAAATTGCAGGCCAGATAATTTCCTATAGCTTTGCTTAATTCCAGGAAAAATGAAAGATTGAAGTAGAAGCCATTTATAATTCTTTTTTGACTTCTCTCAATGAATGAACTCCCTTTCTGTCTGAAGAATTCCCCACCTTATGAGTCTTAGTGGTAAATAGAGAACGTGTTCCACTATGGGAGGGGAACGCGCCAGACGAGGGCTGTGCCTGCCTCTCTGACAGCCAGGGGTGGGCATGTGACCTGGCTTCCCTGCTTTAGGGTCAGCAGGCAGTGACATAGAAGCAGGGACTGGTAAGACTCTGTGCTGCCGTGGGTCACGGCGGTGGGGGGGAATGGCTCCAGGGTCCTGCAGTCTGCACTGGGGGTGCCAGCAGTACAAGTGGCATGGCCAGAACCCCGAGAGCAGTGGGGTCCTCACAGGACAGTGCCAAAATATGCTTTGGGGCACAGCTCATGGTTTGTAGCCTCAAGTCTGGTTCTTGGCTTAGAGAGTATCCTTTTAAGAATTTCTTTTCTGCCTAAATTAGAATTGTTTCTGTTCTACTAAGAATCCTGACAAATGCAACTCATACTCCATTATGTTGTATTTTAAGTTTCCTGTTGAGGAGCCACAAAGCCAGGCTTTTTCAAGGCTCAGTCAGTACTTAGCATAATTGTCCATCATGCAGACAAGACATTGGAAAAACATTGCAAACTTAATTGTGGTGCTTAAGATAACATACCTCTGACTTACAAATTTGACATTGTCTTTTACTCGTGTTGTGGTGCCAACATCATCTTTCTACTTTGAAGAACATTAGGCAAGAACAGAAAGTTACGCTCACTTCTGAGGAAATGATACACAACGACCAATCAGCAAAAGCCAGAACCAATTTAGAGCAAGAAAAAAACTGCTCCAAGGACTATCCAAACCAGGGTCCTCGATGCTGGACGCTCCTTAGAATCTCCTGGAGCAGCTTGGAAAGTTCTTCCTGCCCAGGCCCTACCCCAGCTCAATTAAGTTGGAGTTCCTGGTGTGGAAGCCCAGGTATCAGTATTGTGAAGTTTCCTATGTGATCTTAATGTTCGGCCAGGATTTGATCCAAGGTAAACAGAACCTTTTCTGTCGCTCTAGCTTTGGGTGCAATTTCAGTATCATGTGTACAGAGAGGGACTATCGACTTCTCTGTAACATATATTCCCCGAAATAGCATTGACCTTTTTGACTTCCATATCATATTGCCGTGCTAACAGATTCCGTGAAATCGGGCACTATCTTTGACGTGTCTCCTTTTACTTTCGCTGCTTTCTAGGTTCCTCTGGCCCGTGGAGTGGCTGGCTGTGGACGCTTATCTGCATATGATAAAATTCAATTCATTTTTCAAACTGTATTCCATGGACTTCTTTTCCATAGATATTTGTCTGCCCTACCATTTCAAATTTTTGTGTCTTTTAGCAGTTTAGGTAATTGCATTTTATGTGTGTGTGTGTGTGTATTTAAGACACCAGAGAATATATTACTATGTTTAATTTTAGACATTAATTCATTCTGTGTGCTAATAGGGTAGTCTTTAAAATGTGTCAGTCTACCTTTTACAATGATTGGCTTTAGTTGGTTTTACACTTCAGAGTTTGAGTTTGGATTAAAAATTAAATATGCTTTAACTCTTCTCATTATACCATTTTGCATACATCCAATTAAATTTTACTAATTAGCTTTCTACCATCATTAATGTTTACATGTTGTATGTTCAGGCAAAGTCACTGTTAACTTCCAACTATTCCTATTGCCAATTATCTTACAATCAGGTTTTATTTCACAATGGAGTTACATATGTGTGTGTGTGTGTGTGTACATATACACACACATATACTTATAATACTGGTTTGTCTCTATTGTAACTGGCATATTGAAGATATATTTATAAGATTTGCCATTCAACTAGAAATTTTAGAGGGACAAAGATAATGTATCTTAATTCTTGAGTGACAAAAAATGGAAAAATAAAAACTGAAAATCTGTTTATGTCCACTATTTAACAAAAACCAGAATTTCTCTATATCCTAAGAACCCTGAAACACCAATCCAAAAGAACCTATGCACCCCAATGTTCACAGCAGCACAATTTACAATAGCTAAGTGCTGGAAGCAACCTAGGTGTCCATCAGTAAATGAATGGATCAAAAAACTACGGTACATTTACACATTGGAATTCTATGCAGCAGAAAGAAAGGAGCTCCTACCTTTTGCAACAGCATGGATGGAGCTAGGAAGTATTATGCTAAGCGAAATAAGCCAGGCAGTAAAAGACAAATATCATATGATCCCACCTTTAACAGGAACCTAAACAACAAAACAAAGAAACAAGCAAAATATAGTCAAAGACACTGAAATAGAGGACAGGCTGACAGTGACCAGAGGGGAGAGGGGAGGGAATTTCAGGGGAGAATGGGGTTTACAGGGACAAATATAAAGGACACATGGACAAAAACTAGGGGTGGGGGTGGACATGGGAGGGAGGTGAGGGATGGGTGGGTGGGCTGGAATGGGAGTAAAGAACAGAAAGCTGTACTTGAACAATGATTAAAATAAAATAAAAAAAAACAGAATTCTGACTCATTTTCTGTATCCATTTACAACACTATAAGCTCAACAAAAATTTTATTCTTTCCTTATACTAGACTTTCACAGAATCCATGTAAAACTTACCTTAGTCTAGATAGGAAACATCCAGGGAGCCAAATGCTCTCTCTGGGGTGGAATACTTCTAGTGAGATGGCTTTTTCCTCTTTCTGCTTAAATGTTTCACCAAAACAACTGAGTTTAAACACGGTAGGAATGCTTCAGTAATAATTGAGGTACCAGAAATAAAAATGGCTTAACTTATGCAGAAACAAAGGATGAAAGAATTGACATTGGTGTATCATTTTTCATAGAAAATGAAAAGCTTTATTAGTTTAAGTTTAGTTTTAGTGTTAACATATACATTTGGGGTAATATATCCCATTCTCTGTGTAATGGATGGGCAGTCAGTGCACATTACATTGCCATGTGGCCACAGAAGTTGCAATGCGATGATAAACTTCTCGAGAACTGCAACTATGTCTTCTTTGCATGGTTTTCATCTGTAAAACAAGAGGATAGGACAAAATAAGATGATGGCTAATGTCTTACTTATCACTACAACTTGAGTTCTTGGCCTTGCCCTCTAATGCCTAGCACAGAATTGAATGGTCAATAAATACTTATAAATACACCAATGAGATTGATGTTACTGTATTTCACTGATTCAAAAACAGACTTTGTTTCACATTTATCATCTCTGAAACAAGATGCATCTTATAATCGATGATGTGTCACAGTTCAATTGACGGTGGGTTCTTTGTTGGTTTTTTGCTCGCCCCCCTTCATAGTACACACTAATGGTGCATCTTATAATAAAGGGGGCACTTGGATTCAGTAAGATAGGGTATTTATTCTCACTGTTTTCCAAAAAAAATTTGAAGCAGTTTATCAAAGTACCTAAGATAAGGTAAGATAAATAGATGTAATATAAAAAATAAAATAAAGCCAAGGTAAGGTAAATTAAAAAAATAAAACAAACATATTTAAGGGCTTGTCAATATGCAGCTGTGGGTTCCAAATTTGGCTATGTTTTTATTGGTATTTGAGGCAAAATGGGAAATTAGAATGACACTTTCTCCCTAGCAAAAGCTGAAAGTAGACCTCTGTGTAAATTCTTTAATAGGTAATAAACATGCTGTACACAATCCAGTTTTCCTATACCAAGATTTTC
Source organism: Phyllostomus hastatus (assembly GCF_019186645.2). NCBI lineage: Eukaryota > Metazoa > Chordata > Mammalia > Chiroptera > Phyllostomidae > Phyllostomus > Phyllostomus hastatus. Next base: position 12,758,681 of record NW_025333977.1, on the reverse strand, counting down.
TAAGATCTTAGGAACCTGCCTTTCCATTTTCCCATGCCCCAGCAACATTTTTCTTTCTTTTATAAATTCCTTACCCTGACTATACTATGTCCCCTTTGTCACTACCTATTAATTTCAGCTTATCAAAAAACCAATATTTAGTGTGTTTCACTAACGAACCAGTAATTGGAATTGCATGTGTTACAAGAGCAAACACGTCCCTGAGTGTATGGGGGTTTTTTTTCTTTCTCAACCACAAATTGATAAGATTAGAATGATGCTATTTTAGACCCAGAAGTCAAACAAATGGTTAATGTTTAGAAATACCTTAACGTGTTGCGTTTGTTGTAGAGATTATCACAGCAGTGAGTCTATTTAGAATTTGTGGTTATTTCATTTTTTCCCCTCCCGTCACAGAGTGTATTGATATATGTGCCTAGATTCTGGTGTTTATCATCGCCTTGACAGTGTCTATTAGCAGGCTGTGGGGAAAAATATCCATCTGGATAAAAGTGACAGCCCCGTGGGCTGGAGGGTATGGCTCAGTTTTATGGCAGAGCAACTGGGCTGCCTTCGTGAAGCAGTTCTCCCCTTGCTTTGTTAAATAAGAAATGTTCAGTTTTCTGTGTTAAGTCTAAGAGAATTATGGACTAATTTTATCAATTTGGTCACAGGATTTTTATTCGCATCAAAATACATTTTAAAAACAACACTGGGTTCTTTCAACTATTTATATACAACTTTTATCAGCATCTTTATTCAGTTTGTTGATTTTATTTTTCTGGATTATATCAGATTAAACACTTGACATGTTTAAAGGCAGTCCACTTTTTTATAATTATGCTAATTATCTATCATGCAGAAGTGGAAACTTCTTGTGAAGTTTTATGGGAATGCATGGGAAGTTGGTGATGCCAAATGGTATTTAATAAAACTCAATACAAGGTTATTAAAACATTGAAAAATCACTCCTATTTTCGCAGGGTTTGTCGTATAGTCAGGATACAATCTGAATGTGGAAAACCATTTACTTCATCTTGGTAATAAAGAAAGTGAAGATGTTTTCCTACAGAGCAATTAGTTCTGGAAACAGAAGCATGTGTCAGTTGAAGTACATCTGTGATACAACCTCCGCTCCTGCTGAACATAAGGTTATCTGTGAGCTGTTTTAGCTGGACATGAAATGGGATGTCCACGGCGATTCAAGGCCAGCGGTCCATGTGATTCTATAATTACTTTTGCCACTTTGCTTTTGTGGAGTCATTCATTAGGAGGCCGGTCTTATCTTGTCGTACCTCCATGTCGTTAACAATGTTTTAGTGTATTAGTGACCAAGTGCAGTTTTAACGGTTGGAGATTACAGTGGGCCAGCTGCCAGCAGACCAAGTGGCATTTGAAACCATCATTGTTTAGTGAATTTCTGTTACATTGTAACAATAATGTTGGAAATATGAGAAATAGACTTTTCTCTAATGCACAAGATATGGGGAAATGAAAGTGTCCATACACAGAAAACAAAGCCAATAGGGCGATTAACAAATTATAAATCAAATATAAAATATAAAACAAATTATATTTTCCAAGTTAAAACAAATTGGCAATTTAACATTGCCCTAACTTCTCACTGTAAAAATTAATAGTCTCAGCTTGCAAAGGAAAACAGAAGGAAAAAAGAGCCTGAACCAAAACTCAACACTCAGATGTGATGATTTGATGTGAAATACCCTCCATCCCGAGCTTCACTTCTTTGGATTAGTGATTCATTTGTATGAATTTTGTGTTTTATCCGGGGACTGTTTTTTAGTTCCCTTCTCATCCGCCTCCCTCCCATCCCCACTTCCTCACTCTCCAATGAGCATTTGTTTCTCAGTTGTTCTAACTTTCTCTGGTCAAGGTCAAAGTGAAGGTGCTATGCTGGGAATGGTGTTGAATTTAAAGTGATGTTGTTTTCTCTTACAAAAACAGGGAATGGTTAATTTTCTTTTAAAACACAATTTGTCTTTTTCTGGATAATAATTACATTTTCAGTCAGATAGAAATGATATCATTTATTTGGTAAGGGCTTTAAAAAACGCTTAAATTAGTATGCCTCTGTGACTGAATTAAGCATCTTCAAATTCATTTGTTTTCAATGCTATAAATTGTTTTTGCTTTCTGGGTTGGACCGTAAAATATATAACTAGGTAATATGATGGTAGCACATTTCCAAACCCTTAAAAGATTTATGAAAATGTTGGGCTTTTTGGTTTCAAAATGAATTACAGGAGAAATAAAAAAAAATTAAATGTAGTCATAGGTCAAGAAAATGAACTTAAGCATTCCATGGTAACATTAATAAGATGCCTCAGTTGGATGAGAGTAAAATCTGGTGTGTTATACATGGAAATGGGAACCCTACCAACCAGCGGAAACGGTGAACTAGTTGCCATTGCAATGAAATCCAGTTCTTTGGTGGTGTGGGCTTTTTGTCCACATTGACATCTATGAAATCAAATGTTTTCAGGTCACTAGTAGAAAATGGAAGTATTAGATTGGGGGGAAGGAACTGAGTGAGTTCAACATGAGACCTGATTAATTTGAAAAGATATGTTAACCCTTTTAACCCATCCTCCACTGAGGATTGCGAGGCCGACAGCATGACCGGGGATCTGGAAAGCACTGAAGTTGCTGAAGGCATTCCATTTCATTTAAGGGTACATTTCTGGCCACAAAGAACTGGTTTAGAGTTAGATTTTATAAACTCTTTTTCTGATGGGAGAAATAAAACACTTAAATGTTAATGAAAGAGGAAGAGTCAAATAAGAAACAGTATCTAAACCTTTGGCTAGAAATAATGGTTAGATTTTGTCTTTCTTTGTGGTGTCCCACAAATAACCATGAGGTTCACATAAAAAGTGAAGCCTAATGTAATCTAAAAGGGGAAAGAATTGATTCAAACTAGTCTCCTACTGAAAGCAAGTTGCCCTAGATAAAGGCCAAAGTCTTGGGGATTTTTGTGCATGTAAAATCTCTTAACGGAAAATCATGCGTTGTATTAAATTAAGTGTATGTTATTTTGATCATTTTTTACATTGGTGAATTTACTGAAAGGTTTATCATTAGGTATAATAAATTCAATAGATGTTACATCATTTTTCATAGAAGACATTCAGAGAAGGTTGAGCCCAAATAGTGTAATAATAAATCAAAATGAACAAAAAACACCAAATAAATCTTATATATATATAACGTAGATTCAGACTGATGTGTAAAGAGAAAATTGTAGAGACAGTGCAATTGGACCATGTAAATCATTTTTAAAGAATCAAGTTCACAGCTGGCTGTTTGGACTTGGGCCATATGTTATTATCTGAGAATGTTCTTTTCTTCTTTCATCAAATTTTGCAAATGTATTACAACATTTCATCTGTCAGTCCTAATACTGAAAGGCCATCTAAGCCTTGAAATTAACCACGTTCTGTCTTATAAGTGATATCATGTGAGTGGGCAGAAGTCCCTGCCAGCAGGCCCCAGACCCTGTATGAATGAGGGAACAGCTCATTAATAAATGGTTGATTCAAAGGGAGGGTCACGTGCACTAAGGGGAAGTTATTATATAGGACACCCAGTTCTATGCGTTTTGGGGTTTTGGTGGTAACTTTAAATGTATATACTTGAGTTTAAAGAGAAAATAAAATATTATCTAGAATTATTTAGCTAGAAGTTTATTTTTATTATTAAAAATTGCACAGGTCTTTTCAAATTAAGGGACAAATATGATTTTGTTGGCTTTCACTATTTTTTCAAATGGCTTTTTTTTAAGGTCAGAATCTGTCTATCGTGCTGTAAACATTGTTACAGTTTGAGTAGAATGTAAAAAATAGCAAATGAACAGCTATCTGAACTAACTAAATTAGCCAAATTAAAAAATGAACAAATCAAAAACAGTGGCATGCAGTGAGTTAAAATAACTGAGAAAGGTAAAAAAGCTAAAGATAAACATTTTCTTTGCTAATAGTATCTACTGCAATATTGAGAAAATTAAGTAGAAGAGGTTTTTCCTTTCCTCATTCAAAATCATTTATGAGATAGTCAAATATGTATTACCAAGAAAATGGAACAGTGAACAGATATTAAACCTTATTTATTTATTGTACCAAACTTTACTGGAAGTTATAACCCATGAATACATTTTTTTAAAAAATGTCTCATGAACACTGGCTGGTGTAGCTCAGTGGATTGAGCACAGGCTGAGAAACAAAGGGTCACTGGTTTGATTCCCAGTCAGGACACACGCCTGAGTTGCGGGCCAGGCCCCCAGTAAAGGGCATGTGAGAGGCAACCACACATTATGTTTCTCTCCCTCTCTTTATCCTTCCCTTCCCCTCTCTCTAAAAATAAGTAAATTAAATCTTTTTAAAAAGAAAAAAGTGTCATGAACAGCAGCAATTTACAATAATCCTGAAAGGTTTACCAAAAATAAGGTTAGTTAAAACATCCTTTATAATTATCATTCATTCAATTATTAACAGTGAGAACATTTAAGATCTACTCTGATGCCAACTTTCAAGTATACAATATAGCATTGTACCTATAGTTCGTATTTAATTTTGCGCAGTTTTTCCACATCAAACCAAATTTCTCAAGTATGGTTACCCCTGTCACTGTTCTCACATTGCAATGTCCATGAGGGAGGAGATCCGACTTCATTACAGGGAAGTTATACAGATGGAGCTAATGCACCTGTTAATTGAGGTGGTAAATCTTACCTCTTTGTTTTAGAAGACAGGTACAAACTATACTGGTAGTCCTCACACTTCAGCATGCGTCAGAATTACTTGGAGGGCTTGTCAACATACAGGACCCATCTTGGGGGTTTCTTATTCAAAAGGTCTAGGGTTGGGCTGATACATTTGCATTTTTGACAAGCTCCCTGGTGCTGCTGGTCTGGGGAGCACTGATTTATTCTAGCCCCTTCTTCGTTAAAAAAAAAGGGGTGTGTTTTTGGTTATTATTTATTTTTTAATATATCAAATCATTATTATTTGACTCTGTTCCTTATAAGTCCAGATCAAGGGTTGGGACAACGATTTAGGATTTGAAATGGCAGATACATTGATATAATCAGGGTCTGCCCGTGGAAACACTCCTCAGATATGAGTAACTAACTATATGTTCATTGTCTGTACCTGTCCTTATCCCCAGGAAGATAATTTTCTATGGGAGCCTGCCCCCTAAAAATGTTTTTTTGGGTTACATATTCTGTAATAATTCGGTTGATGTTTGCTGTGCTCACTGGATACCTCCTGAGTTTGTCAGTGTAGCTCAGCCAATCCGCACAATGGGAGATAATCCAGTATGGTGCCTCGTAAGGGGGAATTAGCGGGTGGTCAGTAAATGGCAGGGCTGGGGCTTCTAACCTTTGCTAATACTGTTTTTATCTCTGCATTCCGTCATGAGAATTTAGGCAGATATGCCTTGGGAATTAGTTAAAATCAATCAAGAAGATCTTGTATTGAAGGCAGTATTTATGTGTCTGTGCTGACTTTCCAACCTTCTTCACCAGAGCAGTAGTATTCAAATTAAGGGACAGCACTGGGCATCAGATAAGTCACTGGGGTGTGGAAAGGTTGTACAGTATTAACACTTATATTAACTTACATTAAAAATGAAGTCAAGCCATGAATTATGTAAGATACAGTTTGGCCCTGTGTCCCTCACTGGGGCCCCACATAGCAGTGATCACGTGACTCCCAGGGGCTGGGGACAAAAAGAAGGGGTGGGGTGGCCATGTGGAGTGGCTGGAGTGAGGGGTGTGGGGGATGCTGACTCCCATGTTGGACTCTATTTGTACCGCTGTTTATGTCAAGTGTATTTATGAATGTTACCATGTTAAAAAAAAAACCCCTCACAAAATAGACAGTTTAGCAGGATTTCTGTAAAGGAATTGGTTTGAATCTAGAACCAACTCTGCAGAACAAGGAACTCACAACAAAACTGCCAGGCTGATCCTTCTCGTTCTGCCAGGTGGACCCTTCTTTAGCCGCTTCATGCAGTAAAATCAGGGTTGAGCTAATTATGCCCCGACAAGAAGTTCAGCCCAATATATTCAAAATGATCAGGAAGGCTATTTGTCACATGAATTTACATCCAGTACTTTAAAACCATGAACTTTCCCTTAAGCCGATACTGTATCTTGAGATATTAGCTATTCACAGCAATATATATTATATACTTTATAATTTATAATAAATGAATATGTATTTATCATGGGTGCATGCACAGAGATGTGTTTTTTCTGAGAGAAGCATGCAATTTAAAAAATTGAGAGCATTTATTGCAATAATGAATTTTTACAGCTGGTAAGAAAACATTTTCAAATGTTTCTGAATCTCCATTAATCTTGCTATCTGGTAGACAATATACAGCTTTTTTGTCTGACTGAAGTAGGCCTAAGGTTGGCCCTCTCTGTGTAAGCGTACTCTTCTGTGAAGTGGAAATGCGCATAATAGGGCTGTTGTGAAGATTGAACGCATTAATGCAGCAAACATGCTTAGCACAGTGCCAGCCACATGGAAAAGGTGCAATAACTTTTTAGCTCCCCAATCCTCTCTGTTATATTACTAGAAGAAGAAGTTGTATTATTTGAGCAAGAACTTGGTAGGCAGGTTAGTGGTGTCAATGCTCCGATATTCCTGGGGCTCCTAGCCAGGCTCCAGGAACAAGCTGTTTAATGGCTGACAGTCCTCTCAGTCATTTTGATCATAGAATTTGTTTCCAGTCTACAATTCTCTTGTTTTTACTTATAAAAGAAACTCCTGAGATGCTCAACATATCCTAACAATAGGTAAGAGAAAAATAGGATATGGAGAACTCATTTAAAGTTATACTATACTATAAAAGAAATTGTTTCTAGGGTCTTAGAAGTATCTAAAAGGTTATGATTAAATTTCAAAATGACTAGTACATTTCTATTCTGGAAAGGCCTTTTGATACAAGTCTAATAGCTGTCCTTTCGATCAATTTTAGATTCACATAATCTGAAAAAGATTAGGTTCTTGTAAAGTAGAAGAGTTCAACACGTCGCTATCATATTCGCCACAAACCTGGTGCAAGACATCTTGGCAGACGTAGGTCCCGGTGCGGACTTCCTCTCCCCTCCCCCAGCTTTATTGAAATACAATTGACATACAATATTGTGTAAGTTTAAGGTATACAAGGTGATGATTTGAGACAGTGGATATATTGTGAAATGTTTACCACAATAAGTTGGTTAGGACATCCTTTATAATGACCATTTTTTCTTATTTTTGTTATGATGAGAACATTTAAGATCATTTCTGATAGCAACTTTCAAGTATACAATATAGCGTTGTTAACTGTAGTCATCATACTGTGCGTCAGATTCTCAGAACTTACTCATCTTCTAGCTGGACGTTTGGACCCTTTGGCCACCAGCTGCCCATTTTCCCTGCCCTCAGCCCCCGGTAACCAATCTACTCTGTTTCTGAATTTGGCATTTTTAGACTCCACATATAAGTGAGATAGTGCAGTATTGTCTTTCTCTGTCTGACTTTTTTCACTTAGTATAATGCCCTCTAGGTCCATCCATGTTGTCACAAATGGAGGATTTTTCTTTTTATGGCTGAGTAATACTCCAGTTTACACACGCACACAGCATGTTTTCTTCATCCATTCACCACCAGTGAACACTTAGGCTGTCTTCATGTCTCGGCTGTTGTGAACAATGCTGCAATGAACATGGGAGTGCAGCTATTTCTCGAAGGCAACGACTTTATTCCCTTTGGATATACTCATACCCGGAAGTGGAATTGCTGGATCACATGGCAGTTCTAGTTTTAATTTTTTAAGGAACCTCCATACCATTTTCCATAGTGGCTGCACCAAGTGCTGACTTCCTTAAGTGGCCTTGACACCTCTGTTAATGCTGCGCCATATTTTGTCATAGCTTTTTGGAATTTTTATGTTTCAAGCTTGACTGCTTTTATTTCTCAATTGAACTGAGGTGGGGTTTTTTTTAGAAAACAAGGAAATCTGTAGTTTATTTACTATCTAATCTAATACATGTATTATTTTTTGTCTTTTTTTATTTGCCTCCAAAATAACCCAAAATATTTTGCCTCCAAACAAACCTAAAAATTTACAAACATAAGAACTGTTGAGAAAATGACTTTGGCGCAGTCACTGTTTGCTTCGCATGAGCCCTTCCTTTCTGTCATGGATCAAATGCAGGCAACTGCTAACATTTAGCATTGGATTGCATTTCAGCAAGTTTATATCTGAACGGTATAAGCCATTGTGTGTGCCAGTTAATAATGTTGTGCTGCTTTCTAACAATTTCTCAAATCTCCGTGTTTTCTTCTCTAGCCATACATCATACTTCTATGCTGGAATTGATTTTGTTTTTAGTTCATTGCAAATAGCAAGACAAACAACCTATGGACTGAATTCCATGTAAGTGTGCCTACTTTAAATAGGGTTAAAGAACTCCTAATGTTGATATTTCTTTAGCTTGGCAGTAAAACAAAATCAATGCTAATTTAATAGGAGCTCACAAACCAAGTTTTGCTTTCATTGCCCTTTTAAAAAGAGTAAAGGGCTGTAGTTATAAACAGAATTAGTAATTGCTTGGTTGATGCGCCTGTTGAATAGATGATTTTGATTCAATCTACTTCTTTTAAAATCCATTACCTTAATTTTAGATGTATTAGTTGATAACAAGACTGTTGATCAAAATGGTTGCATTAAACCCGTTTATAATTTTGCAAAGTGATTTTTAATTCCCCCAAAACACCCTTGTTCCTGGCAGAGAAAAAAAATTGCTCTTAGGCTGTTCAAAATTGGCTCTGTTTTTCTTAGATGATCTTTAATTACACTTTAAAGCAGCATTTCTTTATGGGGAATTGAAATTCTGCTTGTTAGAAAATTACAGAGGGTATTTGGGGATCTGCTATTAGCTGCAGGAACAAATAGAGAGATTAGGAAGACAAATGATCAGTGGCCTAAAAAAATTACCTGTGGGAGACAATTATTAGCCCAGGGAAGATCTGGTTGTAGTCATGAAGGCTGCCTGTATGATGAGCTTATCAAACCTGTTTTAACAGCTTCTGAGGAGAGGATAGAAGGTTTATATTAGCTACTAGGAATCAGCGGAGGAGTCCTCTTGGAAATTAATAAATTTCCTGTGTCCTGTTCTCATGCATCAGCCTATACTAGCAGTGACCTCGGCTGGAGTTAGAGATGAGGGAAGAAGAAGTAGGGGCCCACGAGCCCAGGACCATCGAGGGGCCCCGTACCGATGGACCCAGGGGAAAAGTTTCATGGCGATAGTTTGGAGTGAAGACGCAGAGTGGAAGATGCACAAAAGCGGGCAAAATAAATGGAAAGCATTCTTTCTTCTAAGGTGTCTGAAGGTCATCAGAATTTGAGGTAACCGTCACGTCACTAGTAATCTTTCTGAGAGTTTCCCGTGTCATGGCTGCCTACGATGAAAGAAACCAGAGCTGATATGCCAACCAGGTTGGGTAGCAACTTTATTGAAACAAGATGAACATTTCATGAACTGATGCTGTAGCTGTCTTTACAGATGTAGACATTTCCAACATGACATGCAATAACCTCTGGGCATGTACCTGGAGCTGGAGAAAAAGGAACCAAGTGTGACTAAAGGGGGTAAGGCCAGTGAGGGAATGACAAGGCAGTCTACATGTATCCCTGTCTTATACCTGATGCTTCGACCCCCTTAAAGCCTTTGCCCTCATGCAGAAAGCACAAAGATCACCCGGAGACAGGTAGGTCAGACAACCCATTCCTCCCTCTATATGGCCATATGAAAGATCAGGACATAGTAGTTGTTCAATAAAATGTGTTGACTCAATGAATCAATAACTCAGTTTATAAAGGATTATGTTAGACAAAGATTAGATTCCTATAGAAATGGATTAATTTTTGAAAAATTATGTTAAATTTTTTATCTACAGTTTTTTCCCCTTAAACTAGAAATGTGTAGGCCTCTTAGTACACCAGATCTTTCTTCCTAAGATTTGCAATTTATTTTCAGTCATTGTTTAGGTATTTTGAACAACTCTGACTATATCCAAGTCAATCTGACTACTTGTTAAATTTAACTACTTGTTAAATTTAGCTACTTTTTAAATCACTGACACTACTCTAAGGTACTTCATTAAGCATGAGAAGACACAGAGAAAACACAACTTGTTCTGTGCCCTCGAAGAACTTTAAAAAATGTATACTAGTAATATTTGCACTCCAACTTTAAATTGGAATCGCAGAAAATGATCAAACATAAGGCTGAGGGTGAGTATGAAAGAGGAGACAGACAGTGTACTGGCTATAGTCAGATTGAATGAATCAATAGTCTTGATCAGAATAATGGCCAATGATGCTATTTATAGCTCTTCCTTGAGTTTATGGCCGTCCTCCTTAGGGTTGTCTAAGCAAATTTGTCTTTGTAATGGAGGTCATAACCACGGAGGTCATGGAAGGCTTATTTTCCACGGGCTGAACAGCATCAAGTTCTCTGCCAAAAGTTTTACTAGGAATAAATGGTAACATTATTAACAAAGTGGAGGAGGCAATTCATCGGGCTTCTTTGTTGTTTATTGATGTTTGACTTGTGGGCTGGCACTATGTTCTATATATCTTTGTTTCAGTCTTGTTTAATGCATAGAGTGATGGAAAATTAATATTTGATGAGTTCACATGTGAAAGGCTGTAGAAAACTTTTTCTACTCATTTGTAAGTTTGTAACAAGAACATTTGAGAGAGCAAGAAAGCTTTTTGTGGTTGGTTCCTGTCTATGCTTTAAAAATGCCGCAGAGAACAGAGGGACAACGCAGAGCTCACTTCTGAATGGTCCCCACCGGCGTTCACATTTTCCGAGGCCAGAGGGTGTCCTGAGGCAGAGGGCCCCTTACTTCACAGGTGGAACAGTTCTACCTTTCTGCATCTTCGGTAAAGTGCAGGACCTGGATGAGGAGATCATGGCTTCTTGGTTAAGCCATAGTGTAAAACCCATTTACTTGTTTTTGAACAATGAACTGCCTCACTGGGCTTCATCATATCTGTCTTCTTTTTTCATCCCCAATGGGGAAACAGACGTTCGGCCTACTCAACATACTCAGATGCGCACATGCACACAGATACACAGACACACACACAAAATCACACCAATACACATGGAAGAAACAGATCAAGTAATGAGGGGTGAGGGTAGGGAGCTGTTCAAGGTTTTGGGCATCTGAAAAAATTTCTGCGTCCATATTTGACCAAGGCCATAAAGGTGTCCTAGTCTCTAATCACCAGCTTCACCATTTCACTTTTGAGTGATTTAACTTCTGAAATACTTAGGAATTATTTAAGTGAATGAGCAATCCCTGGAAGGGAAAAGTCTTGGGAAAATTGGGACAGGCAACTTGAGCCTCAGAAACGTAAATCTGAATGGCTATGGGACATTTCCTTTTATGTTACTGTACAGAACAACAATATTTTAGTTTAAGCTGTAGCTGGAATTAAAAAAAATCTGACAGTTATACACCTACAAATACCTTATTTTAAACATTCTTGACATTCGGTTTTGTTACTGTTCACTTATTCTGTACGATAAGAAATTGGACAAATCTAGCAGTAGCAAAATATTGAGCTGACAGTGGGCCTGAGACAAGAATTTCTGGCACCAGGCGGTTATTCTATTATAGCCACACACCTTAGTTAAAGGTTCGCAATTGCACAACATTCTATTCAAAGGAACCCAGAAATACTTTCTTAGTTTGGTTCCTCAGTGACCCTCAACACAGCCCCTTCAGATCACCTATTGGTATTTCCAGAGTTAGGAGGAGGTGAGCTCTTTGATGAGTCATCCAGAGATATTGGATCTACCTCCCTGAGAACCCATTACACATTTATTTCTTTTATCTTTCAAAAGTATCCCAAGGGAAATATGTCATCTCTAAGCGGCTGTAAGAATCTTTCTTGCTTAAATGGTAGTGGGGGAAGGAAAAATAAGATACTGTGTTTACTGTTGGTGATTTCCAAATTATCGTGTCTTCCAGATGACTTAGGAGAGTTAAATTACTACAATGAGTATCATTTCGAAAATGGGTTTATTTTGGGGGAGGGTATCCAAAGGCATAAAATTAAAACCTTAGTTTTGTTGAATTTTAACATAACCCACATTTTGGTGGTGGGGTGGGTGAATCGTTATCTCAAAACTCTGCAATGTTACCACCAGCGTTGTTTCCTTGGGGGAGATAATGTTTTCCAGCTGCTCCGTTACCACCTCTTCCTTTTTTCTCCCACGTGCGACACCGCTTGCTTTTCGATGTAACTAATAGTTAAATCGGTGTTGACTATATCACTAGATAAGAAAGAATAGACCGAGTTTGTATTAGGGAGCCTCTCTATCAGTCAAAAATCAACTCTGAGCTTCAAGATGATTGTCATCAAGGCCTGGATAGAGAAAGATGCCAGCCACTAAGCCAATTGCAGAGAGGGAAAAGTCTTCCTGTAACATAAAAGCTCTCCTATATTATTTTTAACCCAGCTAAGTTAATTATTTATTACAATGTAGATATGGAGGTATAGCAAATGCAGATGGATACCTATGTTCTAATATTGGCCTGCTGCATTCTATGTAGAATCAGGAAAAGGGACAGTTGTCCATCCAGCCCCGCCCCCATACTATAATGGGGCTTTCAATATGTGCCCACAGACAGGGCCTCCCTCCCAGTACTCCATGTTAGCTTTTAAAATATGTCTTCTTTAGGCTCTCACAGATTTCATAAAACCTCCATCAAATGTTGGTGTTGCTGCGGCCCCAAACAATCAAGTTTTAAGGACTTGTGAGGCCTCACCTGGATTTGCACGGCCCCAGAGCCAGACGGCGTTTTTATTAAACCTGAGCTCACACTGCTGGAGTTGTCTGTGGAGTCAAGTGACTGAGCGACTGGAGTCACTCCATGGCAGGTCCCGTGGTGACCCTCCTCGCAGGCATCCCTTCGGCATGGCTTTCCTGTTGTGTGTTGCACTGTTTACCTAGAGTTTTCACAGAAGGATTCATTTAGGATTAACCTAATTGAATAAACACAAAACTGCATAATTTATGGGCCAAAATAGTTTTCCCTCGTTGGGTTGCTGACTAGCATTTCCTGTCTCCCTAATGGAATATTGCAAAGCCCCATATTGTTATAATCAGAATTTCATCTTTGAATCAATCTAGTTCATTTGCATGATATGATTTTATTATAAGCCAGATGTATAAATAATTGTTCATGAAGACAGCTTTTTTTCCCAAAGTAATGGATATTTATATTTTTTTTCCCTAGTGGAAAAGGTTAAGTCCAGTAGCAGAACCCATCATTGTGGGGATTATACTGAATTCTTATTACTGCTTCCAAAAAAAAGATAACTTAGGAAAATAACAAATATTGTGGCTTAGATTTTGCTAATGAGACAAATAAATAGAAGAGCACATGCTGGGAAGATGTCATAATTTGTTTAAGATCCTAGCAAATGAACCATCATGGTACATTTTTATTTAAAATCCACAACAACTCCCCGTTGCCTGTTTGTTAAACCAGCCATAGCTCCTTTACTTGTGTTTCTAGCACTTGCATAATCGGGCGCCACCCTAACCGCCCCACCTGATTGACCCAGCTCATTACTACATGCCCGCTGCCAGGGACTCATGAACGGTGATAATCACTCCCCATGGGCCCCACACACGGCCTCGTGCCTCATTTGCTGAAAACACATTGTGGCCTTTGCACCTGCTGGCCCCTCCACATTGAATGTCCAATTTCTTGTGCCTGCCAGTTAAGCCTTTGCCATCTTCACAGGTGCTGGTCCAGACCCATCATGTCAGAAATAAGAAGCAAACTCCTTTCTACAGAGAACTTTTGCTTCTATGGTCGGCTGGAAAATGGCCCTCCAAAGATATGTCTCTATCCTAACCTCCAGCACCTGTGAACATAATTTTTTTTAAAAAGGAGTTTTATCTATTTATTTTTAGAGAGAGGGGAAGGGAAGGAGAGAGGGAGAATAACATCGATGTGTGGTTGCCTCTCACACGCCCCCTACTGGGCTCCTGGCCCACAACCCAGGCATGTGCCCTGACTGGGAGTGGAACCAGCAACCCTTTGGTTTGCAGACTGGCACTCAGTCCACTGAGCCATACCAGCCAGGGGTGTGAATGTGGCCTTATTTGGAAAAAGGTCTTCGCAGAGGCAGTTCAAGATCTTGAGCTGAGGAGTTTATCCTGGATTATCTGAGTGGGACCAATGCCATCACCAGTGTCCTTACAAGAGAAAGGGAGGAGGGTATTTGAGACACACAGAAAAAGCGAGACACTATGACCATGGAGGGGGAGACTGGGGTGAAGGGGCCACAAAGTGAGGTATGGAGAGAATGAATTCTCCCTGGAGCCTCTATGGGGAGTGCTACCTGCTGACACCCTGACTTTGGACTACTGGCCTCCAGATCCATGACAGAATACATTTTTGTTGTTTGAAGCCATCAAGTTTATGGCAATTTGTTGCACCGGCCACAGGAAACTAATGCACTGTGTCCACAAAGTCCTGTGCATTTACTCAGGTATAGGTGAGTGCCAAATTGTCCCTTAACACTTCCTGTGTGGCTGCTCTCTCCCCAAATAGATTATAAATTCATGGTAGGCTCTCAGAGGTAACAGGCATAGATTTGGGCCTAGAATATCACGAAATTCTTTTGAAATAATTTATTGGTTATTTTTAATATGCTGGGAGAGATAAAATGCTAGTTGTGTCTCAGTGATCTGGCAATTGATGTTCTTGCTTCAGGTAAATAGTTCACCTCTAGAATGAGATTGCTAGTCTAATATACTGTTTTCTCCTAAGCTGGCTATTGCAACAGTGTGATAAATGTAGGTCTTTGGTATGCCTTTGCTATCTAGTGCAGTCTTCTCCTCATCTGCAAATCCTCTCAAAGGTGATTTTCTGGTTCGAGGATTGCTAATCCATCTGCAATCCATGCTCATCAGTTACAGAATGTCAGCATCGTGGCTTGCTCCTGCTCAGATTTCTCCTCTTCCCACAAGAGAGGGATCAAAATGCTTATGAAGTTATAGCCTTATATCTTAGCTTAGCATGCTTGGCTTATGCAACTCAAATAGGTTTAGCAAAATTAGCAGGAAATACACAATGCAGCTTTGGGGACAACACCAGCACAGAGGTTTTCCAGGATTTTGATTGAAGCTTTCCCTCAGACAGTCTACTTTCACTGAGTTCCCTTTGAGGGCAGTCTGTGAGTGAGTGCCATCAGCTTCTGATTGTCCCAGGCTCTGGCTCCTCCCTGGTATGACTGATGGGAATCTGTCACTCAAGAAGCAAAACTGGACTGGTAGGAAAAGGCTAGATTGCCGAACCCCTTGCTTGATCAGTTAAAGCAGGGGTGTCGAACTCATTTTCACCAGGGACCACATCAGCCTTGTGGTTGCCTTCAAAGGGCCAAATGTAGTTTTAGGACTGTGTAAATGTAACTACTCCTTAACTGTTAAGGAGTTGAAACTACAATTGGCCCTTTGAAGGCAACCATGAGGCTGATGTGGCCCCTGGTAAAAATGAGTTTCACACCTATGGGTTAAGGTATTTGGAGTCTATGCACTGAGGTAGTGAACCCCTGGATTAATGTATGCACTGTAGTGAGAAGATCAGTATCCATTTTAGAAAGATGATCATGGTGATTTGTAGAAAGTAGACGTGGTAGGGAGGACAGTGAGAAATGGTTAATACTCAAGCTTGCGTCAATATTCAGGTGACACTTGAGGGACAAAGGTAACAACAGAGAAGATGAAAAAGGGAGCAGTGATTAAGGAGATATTAAAAGATAATGGAGATGAGAATTGTTGGCTTTGATGTTAAAAATGAGGGGGTGGGAAAGAGAGAGAAGCTAAGGGAACTTGGAAGATGATGGCTCTGTACTCCCTGCAACTGGGAACCTAAGAGGATGATCAGGTTTAAGCGGAGTTAATGGGACAATAATGGACTTAAAGTCATCTACTTCTAGGGTTGGAGGCTCCTGAGGGATCCAGTGCAACAGTGAGCAGAGAGGGCTGAAGGTGTAAGTCGGTAAGTTGTCACTGGCACCCATATGTTGTGGTGGAATATTGTTCAGCCCTTAAATTACAGTTATGAAGGATAAGTAGCAATATGGGAATATAGAAAGAACAGAGTGCAAACTTGCATCTGTTTTCTGATTTCAATTATGTGAAACTGTGTTTGCAAATGAATAAAAGTAAGAAGGGGAACTGAGAAAATTAAACATAGCAAATTTGATAAGATAGTGGATTCTTTTTAAATTTATTCATATCCTGCCTCTTTTTCAAAAAGAATGTGTGATGTCATGGGACTTTGTTAATTTTATAAAAGATGACTTCCATTATTATAATATTATTCACATAATACATTAAAAATTAATGAGATATCATAAGAAAGAACTTTGTAAATTTCCATTTGAATGATTATTATAATAGGAACACTATTCTTTTTTGCCTATGTTTAAAGGAGTAGAATTTTCATAATTAGTTTCTGGCATTTTCTTCTAATTATTTGTATTGTATATGAATTCTCTACATCCTTTTGAAGATTACCGTGAGCCAGGGAATTTCATGAAAACTCAGAGTATGAATAAAGCACAAGTAAAAAAAAAAGTTCAGGGTGAAATTTTCTTGGATTGTAAGAGTTATTTACTGAATAATCTCTGTATGCCAGGCACTATGCCAATGGTATATAAAAAGAATAAAACATATTCACTGTCTTCGGGGATCTTAGAGTGTGATGTAGGAGATGAGGCGTAAATAGGCAATTATTTTACAGGGTGATGAGCAAGATAATGTGACCTTAACATAACTCTAAGGGAGCACATAATAGGGGCACTAGGGGATTCTCAGAGGAGATGGCGTCCACACTGAGTCTTGAACTACAAAGAGAAGTTGAGTGAAGGGGCAGGAGAAAGTGCTTTCCAAGAAGGGGAAACCATTACGTGCACACAGAGTAAGAGAGTGTGACAAGTTTGGTGAATTTGTGTAGAGAAGCACACTCTGGCTTTTCAAAGAGGCAGTGGAGAGAGGAAGTGAGGTTGAAGGCACAGCAGGCCCTGAATGGTCTTGCTTGGTATGAATTTTCGACTTGGTCCTGCAAGAAGTGGGGAGTCATTGAAGACTTTTGCAAGTAAAATGATTAGAAAGATGATTCTGAATTCAGTGTGGTGAATGGATTGGACAGAATGGGAGTCTCCCCTCCCAGTCTGACTTGGATAAGTCTTACAATCCAAGAAAATTTCACCCTGAACTTTTTTTTTTACTTGTGCTTTATTCATACTCTGAGTTTTCATGAAATTTCCTGGCTCACTGTAATCTTCAAAAGGATGTAGAGAATTCATACACAATACAAATAATTAGAGGAAAATGCCAGGAACTAATTATGAAAATTCTACTCCTTTAAACATAGGCAAAAAAGAATAGTGTTCCTATTATATCAAATAGTGTTCCTAATAGTGTTCCTATCATAAACATTCAAATGGAAATTTACAAAGTTCTCTCTCCCCTCCCAATCTGGAGTCTCCCCTCCTAATCTGTCCAGTCCAATCTGTAGCTGTTGCTATGATGTGGAAAGACAGATTAAAACTTGGATCAGGTGCCGGTAACTAGGACAGGAGAGAAGGGGACGGAGATGAAAGAAATCCATGCAGAGAAATCAGCAATACTTGGTGCCTGAGTGTAAGTGAGGGAAAGAGAAGAGTCAAGGATAACCCCTGGTTTTCTGGCTTGGGGAAGGGGGCCTCCTCTCCCCTGAGATAGGAAAAACAGGATAAGGAGCTGGTTTGGGTGGGAAGATGGTAAATTCGGCTTTAGTGCATTGAGGAGGTGGGGGAGCCTGTGGGATAGCCATGTGACAGAAACGTCTCATGCGTGGTGATGTATTCTGGTCAGGAGCTCAGATGAGAGACCTGGGCTAAGATTTCTCAGATGAGGCAACTAAATTGGTAGTTGAAGGACAAGTCAGTGCTTCTCTGTGTCTGACACATACAAGATGCAGATGTAAGTTTATATGTATTAATGAGTGCATTAAGAAGTAAAGTCATGGATCCTTTGAAATCAGAGAACTTCAGGTCTAGTCTTTAAGATGATCAATGAGTAGTGAGAATACTGAAGTTAGAGAAAAGAGATTTATTTACCCAATGATACAAGTTGGGTTCAGAAACCTAGGCTTTATGAATTTATATTCAGTTCTCTTTCTTTTTTGTTACTGTGGTGATGGAGATAGAGAAGAGAACTGAATGAGGAAAAACGTGAGTGAGGAAACTGGCGTAGCTAGAGTGAGACACAGAATGGTACCCTCAAGGAGAAGCCACCATCTCTGACCCTCACACCCCTGCCTTCCTAAAAGGCAATCATTCACATTTTCCTGAGTTGGCCACCATCTTGGAGCCCAGATTTCTCCCCGTTTCCTTAGGTTAAGGGTCAGTTTGCCTCTATGTGAGAGTTATAAAGGGCTGCTTTGTTCTAGGAGAAAATTTGTCACCTGTGCAAGTCAAAAGCCGTGACTTCCATTGATCTGTGACCCAGGAAAAACTATGGATTTTCAAAAAGAAAGATGCGATTTGTGTAATAGCTTTTTCACTGCTGAGACATTTCAGGGCAACCTCACTGTAATGTCATTTCCATGCTTCTAAATTGTTTTTATCGTAGATGAAATGAAACGAAGCTGTTAATGACAAGCCGAATGGGAAATGCACCTGGCAGCTCTGTGCGGTATGCATCGGGCTGCCCTCTACGCCGTGAGGGTGACACCTTGCTTTCTTTTATTTTACCCAGCTCTTCAAAGTGAATTGGTAAATAGCATTAGCAGATCAGGTTGGGAGGACTTAAGCTGGCTTTGTAGTGCAACTTGGTGTTTCTTTGCTGTTGGACACATTTGTGTTAAGTGCCCCCGTCTGTTCAAATATCAGATGAGGAATTTGGGGATTTGAATAGTTCTGTCTCTCCCAGATTGGTGGACAGTTTGCAGGGTAGGTTTTATGTTAAAGAAAACCAGCGATTTCTTAAGTTTGGCCTCAACAAGGCTTGGGTAAAAGGTTAGGAAGACCGATCTCATTAGGCTGGAAGGTGTTTTTTATTATCAAAGCAAGAGTTTCCCAAGGCAGTTTGTCCTTTTGCCTCCGGGAAGATGAGTTTTCTAAATGACTTAACTAACTTCTTTTTTGGCATACTTTTGCAATTGGTTCATTTCCAGGTACCAGAAAGAATGTAAATATGGAATGAATCAACTTTTTCCACATTTTTCTCTAGCAGTTCTTTTATGAAGAACAGATTTTCCATAGAGGAAATTAAAAAATACATAAAACTGAGAAACCGTGGTGTTGTTGAGAACGGCCTCATTTTCCATGTCACTTTGTAACTGGCAGCGCAGCCTGCATTCAAATGGCACTAATGTAGAGTACAGAGTTTGTTTCAATTAGCTTCATTTTTCCTCGGGATGAGGAATTATCATAAATCCCCGAAATAACAGTTGACTCACAGAGATGCATGTGTCATTGCACTGGAAATTTTTTACAGCTCCTTTTTCTAACTACATCTAGTTAGAGAAATGATTAAACTCTGATTTAATGCATTTGATACGGGTCTCTTGCTTAAATTAGGAATGAGGAGGGAAGGGCAATGGGATAACTTATTTTGCAAAGACAAATTATGCTTTTGCAGTAAATTTGGGTAGAATGACTTTTTTCCATTTTAGAGCATTTTTTCTACACAAAACACAAGAATTTTCATTAGCATTTGGTTCGGATTTTTTCTTGGATGCTATTCTTTTGAATGATTTAAAAATATTCTCCTAGTGCATCTGTAAACATCTGAAAATTAGATATTTGGTAAAAGACAATTGATATGGACAGCTCAAAAAGCCAGAACTTTATGTAAAGCGGTATCTGGATTGCCATCTAAATGGAAACCGCATGTCAAACAGATGCCATAAATATGAATTCAGACAAATGGCCATTGATAGCTTTTCTGTGGTGCATCTTAGATGGTTCAGCGAGTTACAGATCTTGTGAAGTGCGGCCTGTTTGGTATGCTGAAGGCAAGTTCAAGTTCCTTTCCTTTCTGTTGTGACACTACAAGTCTAACCTTTATTGTCAGGGTCTCCGCTGAATTTTCTAACAGCAGATGAGTGGGAATTCATGGAAATAGCATGTGTTTCACCAGTTTCCTTTATTTCTCCCTCAGGACAAGCAGCTGTCAGGTCAGCCCCTCACTGCAGAGCTTGAAGCCATCAAGAGCAGGGATATATTTGCCTTGTTCTGAGGGCAGGCTTGCTGCCAGCTCGGGAGATCACATAACTACCTTCAGGCCAGCGTCTCTGAGTCATCAGTGAGTGACCTCTGTGACAGGCCGAAACCACAAAATGCGACTTATGGAGCTGTCGAAGCAGGCTGCCCAGCTCCGGGTTCAGCCGGAGCAATAAACAGGAAGGGATGAATCCATTCGTGTTCACACCCCCATTTTTCTACATGGTTGGAAACTAATTCCAGAGAGTAATAGTAGCATAAAACTGCAGCCACATAACTTTTATAACCCCGTTTGCTCAAGTGGTTTACAATGAAATCCAGAGTTTTGAGAGAACTTGTTCCATATCCCAAGTTCTTAATGATAACAGCTAGACATAGTTTTGGAGAGGAGACCTGACTTTTTAAAACATGAATGTAAAGTCTTTTCATTAGGAGACTTCACTTGTGTGAGGTGAGGAGAGCCGATTTTGACATTCATCTGCCTTACTTTTCTGAGTCCAGGGAGGTGAGCTTTCCGGGTTGAGGAAGGAGGAAAATACTGATCTCTGTTTTCAAGTGTATGGATTCTTGTGCAGAGACTGAAAACTTACTCTGCATCACATAAGAGCATTGGCCCCCCTGGATTTCTTCTCGATGATAACACACTAATAACATAATATTTACTTATTGCTGCATCATTCGCCTGGACCATTGCTTTTACTTTTGGAAACAATGCTATGAGGTTGATATTAATACTATTGGCCTCATGGTGAACCGAAGCTGATGGAGTAAAGCCAGAAGTCATGCTAACAAGAGGTAAATGACCAGTGTGAATCCTGGCCCGGTGACCCCAGAGTCTACGTTCCTATTCCTTCCTTTAATGAGTCATAAAAGTGTGTGAACCAAAATTAGAGACGTGCACTAATTTTGCTTTCATACCACAGGTGGTTGAACACCTGTATTTGTTAAGTGATTTATTTAGTACATTATCATTTGAATTTTTGGTGTTTTATTCATTTTTCCACTGCATTGTTATTAAAAATCTTCTATGTGTCGAACATTCTGTGCAGTGTTGGGGCTCTAGCTGTGAACAAAACAGTATAGTCCTTGTCTTCAGGGAATTCACAGTGGGAGACAGGTGCCATCTACATGGCAGGACCGGAGCCCTGATGGCAGGACCCCTACGCTGGTCCAGGGAGTCAGAGCAACAGCCACAAAAAGGTAGAGTTTGAGTTGGGCCTTTCAGAATGTTTAGGAGCCTGTCAAGCATTCAGGGTGGGGAAGAGTATTTTAAATAAGAGATGACTCATTTGGAAACTATAAAGAGTTGGGTAGGGGTGAAGTGTGAGGGGTTCCAGAAACCATCTTCCTGTGTTCTCTAGTTTGGAATCTCCTTTCTCCCATAACACACACACATTATTCTCCACTTATCTGGTGGATCCTTCCATAGCCTTCATGTCTTGGTTTAAATGTTACTTCATCTGAGGAGACATCCTTAAGTCTCCCAAAACTAGTCAGAAGATTACCCATAGAGTTCCATGCTTCCCACTATGCTAACATTGATAGCATTTTATTTTAATCACCTCTTTACCTGTCTCTCTGATGCTTCAGACTATAAGCCTTTTGGAATCAGGGGCTATGCCTTAAACACTAGCACACAGAAAGTTCTATCTAAAGATTAGTTTGAATGAGTGTGGGAGGGAGATGGGGATGAAAGATAAACAGGAATAGACCACTAAGGGAAGGGTATGGCAATCTGATACAGTCCTGGGGTATATGCATGGCTAACCTAGCCAACATTCTTGACCCCTTTTCTCCTGCCACCTCTATCCAGGAGCTACAAAAGTGAAATTCAAAAAATCTTGTACAGAAGGAGCCAGAGAGGAGCACATTTTAGAATTTTAGGATCAAGAGTATTTCAGCCTCCCTTGCAGCAAGAGTTACCATGTGACACAGTTCTGGCCAATGAGACCTAAGCAGAGAGCTGCTGAGAAGGCTCAGGAGAAGCATTTGCCTTCTGAATCAAAGGGGAGCCTTAAATTTAGCATGGTCCTTTGCTGCTTTGAGTGGGGATGTGAGGGGTGAAGGAGAGGTAGCTGCTACTTTGCAGCTATGGAGGATGGTTCAACAGAAATACAGAGACTGGTTTTGATATCACTGAGCTCCAAACAAGTGCCAAAACCCACCTACTTCTGGACTTCTCTTTATGTGAGAAAAGCAACCCCATGGTTCAGTTGTGTTACTCACAGCAAAATGTATCCCCAATTGTAATACCAAGTAATAAGAATAGCTATATCTATTGAACACTTAGTGTAATCATAGTTTCAAATTATTTATCTGTAGTTATATCAACTAATCCTCACAACAACTCTATGTGGAAGGTGGTGTTATTATTGTCATTCCCTATTTACAGATGAGAAATAGAAATTAACTCAAACTTCAAATGGCCAACAAGAGTCAGAGCCAAGATTCAAACTCAGGAAATCCCATGTTAGAGTTTTCTCTTCACCACTGTAAGTAATGCCAAGTGAAGGAGCTTGAACTTCATTCTGAGGGTGGTGAGGGGGTCTGGCAGGCAGAATAATGACCACCTAAAAATGCCCATGAACCTGTGCCATGCTGTGACATACTTCAGATGGAATGAGTTACTGATCAGCTGACCTTAAGATGGGGAAGTTATCCTAGATCATCCAAATGGGTGGCATGTAATCAGTCCTAAGGGTCCTTAAAAGTGGAACAGTGAAGCAGCAGAGGAGGTCAGCATGGGGCAGAGAAGGACTCAACCTGCTGTTGCTGAAGACAGAGGAAGGGCCTACAAGTCAATGAATGGAGATGGCTCCTAGGAGGCAGAAAAGGCAAGAGAATGGATTCTTCTCCATAGCCCCCATAAAGGGTTACTACCTTGCTGACACTTTGATCTTAGCCCAGTGAGACCCTTGTCAGATGTCTAACCTATAGAACCAGAAGATAATAAATTTCTACTGATTTACACCATTATGTTTGTGGTAATTTGGTGGCACAGATAGTAAACTCATACAGATGGCATTGAAGGATTTTCCTCCAAGTCTGGGTGTGATCAGATTTGCAGTCTTCATGAGATCCCTGTGGTGGTCATGTAGAGTCTGTGTCATTGAAAGTAAGGCTGAAGGCAGAGAGATGAATTAGGAGGCATTGTGAAGGCAAAAGCAAGAGAGGGGCAGGTCTATCCAAAGGCAGTGGGTGTGGTTTTGTTTGCTTGTTTTCAAGTCACCTTTGGAATGAATATTGTGAAGTTGAAGAGAAGGAGCCAGAGATGAACACAATTAAAGATTTAGAATAAAGAGGAAATACTTGTTGGAACTGGGTGTCAGAGCAAGCAGGAGGAGGGATGGATGTTGGCCTGTGGGGTGAGAGAGGTGTGTTGGTAGGGAGAACATCACACTGTTTGTGGGGATAATTGGGAGCAAAATGGTAGCTATGGTGGTGAGGATGACAGTGGTGGGGATGGCAGTGTTTAGGTGCAAAGGAAGCAGGAATCCTGGCTTGATGGCTTCTCTGTCAACTAAAGGAGGGGAGTTTATCAACTAAAAGTGAGTGAGTTGAGGTTCAAAATAGCCCCTGTGCAGAACGGAGTGGGGCGGGGGGAATCCAGGTGAAGTTAAAACCTTACCCTTTATGGCATAGCTTTTGAAGGTTGTGTTATATATATTTTCCCCATCCTGTCTTCAGCAGCCTAGGAGTAGGAGCAGAGATGGGCATTTTAAGGGATGGGGATTTGGAAGAATGAAGGAGTGAGACTTTTTACTCCTCTTTTTAGAGGGGGAGTGATTTTTATGTGGAACAGAAGGAAAGACCATCTCATTTTGTCTGAGGCTGATTGCATGGATTTCCAACAAGCACACCCACCCTGCAGTTCCTTACAAAACCTCCCTCCCATGTCACATCTAGACCCTCCCTTTAGGTCAGGGTCCTTGTCTCATGTTAAGGTGGCTATCTCCAGAGTGGCACAGGAAGTCATATTTGTCACAGCCTTTGTATGAGTGAGTCAGCTCCTTCCCCAGGAAAAATGTAACTGGCAAGGAGTAAGGGGGAAGACTGTAGTGAGTTAGCTGGAAGGAGGGGCTCCACTGGGGGATAGAAGAGCGAATTGCTGGACTTCTGAAGGGAAATGGTGTCTTAGTCACTTATGCCCAACTTCCAGGTTCCTAGTGGGGTGCCTGGGCCTGGGTAGGCATAAGGGGATGGTGAAGCTTTCCCCCCCATAGATTACCTGGATGTTCTGTACCCTGTCAAGGTTTGCCACTTTGAAGCATGTGTGCATGCAGTCCTTGTGGAGGCAAAGAGGAAAAGCCACAGGGGGTGCAGGGAAGACACACACTTCCTCTGGCCAGAGAGGAGATGTCCCTGGCTTGTCCTGGCACCAGAGAGGAAGGAGGAGCAGGACCGTCTGATGTAAGGCAAAGGGAGGGGGGACACAGAAGACATGGCATTCAATCCAAAAGGTTTTTGGAGGGCTGGTAAACCTCTTTGGGAGGGCTGTCCTAAAAAGAATGCACAGCTTGCTAGGTTTAGAGTTCTGTTTAATATCAAAGGAAACCTTTCTCATCTTTAAAAAAAACTTTAAAAAGAGAGTCTGTAATCCCCAATGCCTCAGATTTATGTTTTCCAAATGTGGACCTCTATTTCTCCATGTGCTCGATATCTTTTTAATGGACTACAAATATTTGAAATGTGTAAACACCATGGGAGGATGAGTAGTTTAAGTTTATAGGGATGTGGCTGGATTAGGAGAACTAGGGTGTCATTATGGAAAGGGGAAGCATGGGATGAGATGTCCCAACAGTCTAAATTAGGGCAGGCAGAGTAGAAACACTCTTGCATTTGAACCTGCCCAGCCATCACCTGGACCAGGGCAGACAGCATCTTTCTTATTGGAGGCATACCATCTTCAGGCTTTGTCCTTTATCTGTGGAGAGAGGAGATCGTGTTGCCCTTCCTTCTCTACTGACCTACTTTCCAGGGGAAGTAGGGTCAAGTGCATCTGGGAAACACTCCCCTGGTGATTCTAGGTACTGTTCTCTACTTCCACCCCAGTCCTTCCCTGGTGGGAATTAACAGGTTCAAAGCCAAATACTGACATGGTCAGAAAGGTTGCTCATTCTAAATTCAGTGATATGTTTTCAGTCAAAATAATCTCTAGAGTCTTCTGTGTGGTTTTCCTTAATGGACTCCCTCGACTGGACCCACCTCCACTGGAGCTCTTCCGTTTCCCCAGGTGCAGAATGGGATGAGGATATCCTGCCTGGTGTTTTGGTGAAGATTAAGTGAGATATTAATGTAGGGAAATCACTTGCACATGGAAAGTCTTCAATAAATGTCAACTCCCTTCCTAATAATAGCATCAGTTGAAAATGGATTATTTCCTACTTTTCCTAATGCTTACTGCTGTTTCCATGAATTTATGTATATATTAGATAATTTAGAACCTGAGTGGAGGCCCATGAGTCTCTGCTGTGGGTGTCTTGTTTGCTTGCTTTTGCCTCCTCGGTAAGTGGCAGGACGTAATGGTGAGAACATGACCCCAGGAAGCGTGAATTTTAATCTAAGCTTCACCCTTTTTCACTGAATCATCCCAGCCCAATCTCTTAACTTCTTTGTACCTCCTTCTCTTTATTACAAAGTGTGCGGGGGTGGGGGATAATAATCCTGCCTCATAGGGTTGTTCTGAGGATTAAATGAGTTTACATATGTAAAACATGTAGATCAGGGCCTGGCATCAAGTAAGACCAATAAAGATGATTGTTGTTACTTTTTTTTGTTTAATACATATAAGGCATTTATAACTATGTTCAGTAAATGTTAGAGATTGTTTTTATTCCTGTATGATCTATAAAACATGGTCAAAGATGGCTGATCCGTGAACCTAAATTCTAGCTGTTTGAAAATCATTTCAGACTCAGAATGATTTCTTGGACTGGAACTAAGAGTTATTAGCAGTGGTTGAGGTGGCAATAAAAGTCCGCCTGTGGCAGGTGGTGGCTTGGCTGGCCAGGACTCTAAGGCCTCACCCAAGGGTCCCCTTAGCAGGTGGTTATCTGTTTTTTAAAATACCACAGACTATATTTGCTCATGGATGATCAATCGACCCAGCTGTGCCCACAGACACAAATAAAATGAAATTGATTGATAGAAATGTTTAAAATTTGGACTACTTCATATAAAACCCTGGATTTCCTACCCTCAGACAATTGGAGGATCTACGGCTCTGGGCTTGCTCTCCTGCTCGGCACCTTCTTCTACTGCATGGAACTGTCCGTGTCAGACTGTGCCTTCCCTTTCATCCACAGTCCCCACCGGCCACTGCGTGTTACATCTGGCCCACTTCACTCATCAGTCTTATTGCCTGATCTCAGTAGGCCTCTGAATTTGCAAGTCCTACTCTTAACTGACATAAGAGAACTATTGCTGAGATGTAGGGCAGGTAGTAGCTTCCCACCATGTCAGAAAAAGGTATGTATTTTCACCATGATGGGGAAAGAGATACTGTTTTTGCAGTCTTGATTTGTGACATGTTCCCTCAACCTACAAGTGGGTAGTTCTCATACACTATCATCAGTGTTTCTAAGTAGAGTTAATTCCTACCCCCCAGCTGGGCCACACTGATGTCCATCACCTGTTACTGCCAGAAAATGTTCACCATAGGTGGGAACCATCAAGAAGTGGTATCAAAGACAGTAGCCTAAATTAGTATGGTATTTCCAGAGTTACACAAAATATGTTTGAACACAGATATTTTCAGTAATTATGGCTTTGTAATATAATTCTTCTGGAAGTAATAGTTTTGAATACCAGAGGACTTGAAATCTGACTGTGAGGACATCTTTAGAAGTCAAACATTTGAGAACTTGGGTACCAAGTTCCCATTTCTGAAATTAGAAGCAGAAGAAATAATGTGACTGATCTTTAGGATATCCAGGAAGATGGGGAATATATTTTAAATCTCATGTGTAGCTGTGTGTGCTCCCACCAAACTATCTCTCTGGCCTGGGCACCTCCTTTTGAGGAAAGCCATGGAGTAAAAGGGGATATTCAGACTACAGTTGTTTTGAAGGAAATGTCCTATAATTTAGATGAGTCAGAGACTCACAGGTATGTGTCCAGTATGCCTGGGTGAAAGATATGTTTTTCAGAAGTAGAGGACCTTCAGTCAGTGTCAGAATGGAAACAATTCTCCACTTGCGGACAGGGCAGAGGATTCAGGAGCTGCGTGTTTTCTCGAAGGTTTCTGGACCAAGCAGCAGGCCACCATCGTCAGGGTGTACATACGGCTCAGTGCAGCGTCATGCAATGCAAATTGCAGGACATGTTTATCAGCAGAGCTGTATGTTAATGTAACTGTCACATTAGATGTTTGCTGCTATGACTCAGTTAATGACTGTCATAAAAGTGTGGCAGTATCTGGCATTTTAAGTGTTTGTGGTGCCTAATGTACACTTTGCTATTGTAAATAGGCCACATGCATTTAGAACTAATCACATGCAAGCTATGATAGTGGGTTTATTTTGTACAACTATCTGAGCTGTGATCAGCACTTGTAATCATGAAGCAAAGAAAAAAATAGGCAGTGACAGCAACACCTTCATCTTGAAAGCAGATTCTTGTTCCAAAGTATTGGAAAGTATTAAGTGTTTTTCAATAGAAAGGGAATATGATTAGTCAGAAGCAGATTTAATTATGAAATAGCCTGAATCTGGCCTATATGCTTTGTTTACACCTATACACATTTTTTTCTTTGAAGTTTTATTCAGGCCAGTAAATACGCCAAATGGATTGTTTTTTGAAGCGGTATATCCCGAACATCCAGCAAAGTGGCTGTCTGTTTTTCTGAGTCTCAGTAGTGTGTTGTTTTTTGTTTATGGTTTTGCGTTGAAGCAGAGTTATATGTTAGTTAAAACATAAGGCTGATAATCTTTGTCCCTCTCATCCCAGCAATGCCTCTTATTTGTGCTGCAGTCCTGAGCCTTCCCCAAAGGCATCCTCCATGTCCGAAATGAGAAGTCAGAGATTTCTGGAATGCGGTTATAGACCAGGAAGTCTTAATCTGGAGTCGATGGAGTTCCTAGGGTCCATGGATAGGGTTGGAGGCAAGAGGAGAAAGCACACCTCCCCTAAAAATGTATGTAAGATTTTACAGGCGTGTATTTTTTTTCCCCTCGGGAGATTTTCCAGAGCTTTTTTCAGAGCCTGAGAAGGAATATTAAGTATCACAACTTTACAGCTTGCGTAGACCGCAAGAGACCACATGGTGTCTGCAGTCTTGAGTGTACCAAGGCAAAGGGGCTTGTGACAGCTGAGTAGGACTCTCTGAGGCAATTGCTGCTAATTTTTAGAAAGTCCAGAACAGCCTGACTGCTGGGGCCCTTCTGAGAATGTGGGAATGGACTCCATTCCCCTCTTCTCAAGCTTGGTGCGTGGACCCGGCCAGGTATGTGACAGGAGATGCAGCTGACAGGGCCAGCTGTGACAGCCACAGCAGCAGCCCCTACAGGAGCCGCTGACCACCCCCGTTTCTGTCCAGCCTCCAGCCTGGGAGACCAGAGCTTTCCTGGCTGGGTGGAAAACCTCTTTCCCATCCAGTGCAAGTTGTACAGCTCACTGGGCTGAGCCGCTTCTGGGGCTCAGGCAGGTGGAGATGAGAAAAAGGACATAGGTCCAGGAGGGGACTTTGAGACAGACTGCCGCCTGGCTCACTGAGGATGGCCAGGCAACCTGCAGAGGACTGAGGGAGGCTCTGACTCTCTTGTGTGTCCTAGAATCCACATTCATTTCTTCCCACATCTCTCCTCCTTTCCACTTGCTGCTTCCTGTAGAGGCTGCAGAGCTAAATGCAAATTCTCAATACCTGTTAATGCCATCCTTTCCCTTCTCTGCTGTCCTTTTCCTGCTTCTTTCAATACCTGTTCCCTCTGTCTTTGTCTTCTTTCCCTCTGTTTCCTACTTTTGTTCTTTCTTATTAATATCTGGAGTGTGGCGTCTCCTTGTCTTTTGGGTCTCCTTATCCTTTTGTCACCAAATGCAGCTCTTTGTTTCCGGTGCATTCTCTCCCCCAATACCACCCCATCTCTCTCCTTCTCTCTTTTTGTGTTTTTCTTTCATAAGAAGAAACAAATACAATGGGCGACTTGAGGGTCTTTGCTCTTTTAAAATGGTCTGAAATTTTGAGCACAGCATCGTTATTTAATTTGGGATTGTGTCTGGAGAGGATGGCTTTAAGTCTATGGAGACCCGGGGTAGAGCAGACACGCCCTCCTCAGGAGACAGAGCCCAGCCACTCTCTGCCTTGGCTCAGCTCCAGCCAGAGCTCCGGCTCGGGATGATTCTGGTGGCACGTTGATTTTCTGGAACTGTCACTGGGAACCCAGAGGTGGACTTTATTGCTTGGCTGCCTTTATAGAAGTCAAACAGCAGCATTCTTTTGGAGCCTGGACTCTTCCATCTGCATTTCTACTGAAACATAATTGTATCTCTGAAAGATCTGTGGGAGATCTCCTCCACGAAGCCTTCTTAAATCCTCTACCAAGATGTGTGTCTTCCTCTGGCTTTGTGCTCTCACAGACCCTTACCTGTGTTTCTGATGTGCATTTGTCACAGATCATCGTGCATTTTAGCTGGGCACGTACCTCAGGAGACAGAAACATGAAGGCAGGGACGACGTCTTTTTGTTATGATCTTTACCACACCTAGGACCATACTTTAGTAAATGGTTATTGAATTGACTTGCAGAGTGGTCAGTGAGGACATTTACCAATAACCCTCTGCTTATTTTTTCATGTTTAGTAAAGATTCCCTTTGCTAAGTTTATCCATGTTCACAACACTCATTAGTAGGTCCATTTTGCACTACAGGTTTCAATCCTCCCATTAACCCTGTAATGGGGTGGATCACCCCCTCATAGAAGAGGCTGCATTTTCATCATGGAACCAGCCCCCTAATCCTGGTCACTGGTCTCCCAAGCCCCTGCCCTATCTACTTTATTCTGAGATTTCTCATGGGAACAGAAAGTCCGGGAGGCATGTTTTAAGGTCTGCACTTTCCCACAGCTGCAGTGCTGTCCACGATGCTCAGCCATGCTGACTTCTGCCGGGGCTATGCCGTGGGCGAGTTGGGGTTCTTTGCTTGGTTTCTTTTCTGAGGGGCCAGAACCCCCCAGTCCCTTTGTCCCTCACTCCGCGGCTGGGTGCCTAATGCTCTCTCTGGCTGAGACAGGGTCCTGACCATCTACTTGGGAAGATCACAGTCCTTGTTTGCATACAGCCCCCACTCTCAGCCTGCTTTGGGGCAGAGGCCTGCTTTGATCTGCACACAGGCCTGGAAGGTTATGGCCCTAATTAATTCATGCATAACAATCTGAATTTCCTTTTCATTTGCAGTAAAGCATATTCATTTCTAAACTTTCACAATGCTGGCATCCTTAAAATTCCAATTGAATCTTATTTTCATAAGTATGATCAGGGTGATCTATGGATAACACTGAAACAAAAAGATAATGAAAAAATGTTTCCTTTAAATTACAGAAAACTGTTCCTGTTAGAAGACTAGTTCTTGTCATATAAGCCAGTTGGTGAAAGACAGATACCATATGATCTCACCTATGAGGGGAATCTAATGAACAATAAACTAATGAATAAAATAGAACCAGAGGCACGAAAACATGGAACAAACTGATAGTGACCAGAGGAGAGGGGGGAGGGGGACAATGGTGGAAAGAAGGGGAAGGGACTAGACAAAGAGCGTGTATGAATGACCCACAGACACGGACACCAGTGTGGGAATTGACTGTGAGGGGGCGGGGCTCGGCAGTGGAGGGCAAAGGGGGAAAAATTGGGATAACTGTAATAGAATAACAATAAAAAATGATTTAAAAAGTTATAATAAGCAGTGGAGTGTCAACCACCTCTTCATCAGAATCTGGTTTTTGTTATGTGAATGAACCAGTTTATTAATCCACCCCCGTCTATGGAAATGTCATAAAATTGGAAGAAAAATAAAGAGTGCGAGCGAGATCATGGATATGAAAGCACTTTGTAAACAGCAACGTGCTTTATAAATGTGACATATTGTTATAGCTTGACTTCTGCAGTTCCCTTCCCCACGGTTAGAAAATATTAGAGGTCCCCTGACTCCTGTCAGACTCCTTTTTAATGAATTTTAAGCCTTATTCCTAAAGGCAGGGCAGTGATACTGGCAGGAAAAGTGCTTAATAATTTGTTTATGGTAAAATGCGAACCTAATTAGTAGATCTCATTAGTTTCAATAAGGCATCACTCCAGCTCCTTCCCTCACTCCCTCCAGTCAGTCAGCCGGCACATCCCAGTGCCTTTGCCGACAAGGTCTATCTCTTACCTATTTGTTTGGTCCCCCCCGCCACCACCCAAGCGTGGGGCCTCTCATGCCACACGTGGGCAGTGGCAGCGCACACCCTTCTCCAAGCCACCCTCTGTGGATCCAGAGGGCTCTTTTAGAAACAAATCGTGTTACATCACCCAACAGTGGGTTCCTCATCATGGTCGGCAAGACTCTACAAGGTGGAGCCCTGTTTGCCCTCAACTTCTTATACCAGCTCTGTCTCCCACACTGGCCTTATTTTCCAATCCCTCCAATACCCAAAGCTTCTTTCTGCCTCCAGTGTGGCCTCTGCTGGTCCTGCTGCCTGGAATGCCATCGCCCCAAGGACTTGCGTGGGCTGGTGGCTCATCTGTCAGGTTCCCGCTCAAGTGCTCCTTCCCCTAGGAACCTCCACCATCACTAGCCTCCTTATTTTCTCTTAGCTCTAGCTTTCTGGCATCATCTCATTTATGTATTTATTTATCTATCTCTTCCTGCTCAAAGATAAGTTTCGTGAGGGCAGAAACTCGCTCTCTCTATTGTTCTCTGCTATTTCTCCAGAGCCTAGTCCGGGGCCTGGCACAGAAGGGACTCTCATTTGTTTGCTGGGTAAATCAGTGCTAACAAAAGGCAGGAATTACTGACTGAGAAAAAAAAGAAAAGGAAATGTTCCAATATGGTGATTTGGTTTTATGTTGACAGTATGCTAAAACAACTTGTAAAATTCAATGCCATGGAGAAAAATAGTCAAAATGACGTTTTCACTAATTGCTGGTTAATTCCATGACAGAAGTAACTCATTGTTGAAAAAATAACAGTAGGTGATACAGAATTCAATAGCTAGCTACATCTTTTGGTTAAATTAGCCATAAGTGCTTAGGAGGCTTATGAGGCTTGAAAGGCTTTTTGGTCAAATTGTACAGATTAAAAAAAACAACAACTATAGACTATAGATCATCTATTTTTACAGAAAATAATTGTTTCCAGGGTTATTCCTCATGTCCAGCTTGAAATGTGTGAGATTATAATTTTATTCTTTCCATATGTCTTATACATTTATTCTAGTGTGTATCATCTCACGGTAGAATGTGTTCATACTAAAATACATTGTACACTCTTCCCGCATGCCAGGCCCTCCCCTTGGCACGGGGGCACGTGGGACCCCGACAGGGAAAATCCTGGCTCCGGGGATGGGCGGCTAACAGCTTCCCCTCCAGGAACCCAGGTGCTGCCGCCTTCATGGAGTTTCCAGGAAGCCAGAGAGTGATAGCAGGTTGGCCTGGTGGTTCCAAGAAAAGCCCCATATCTTGATTCGAGTACCTGTGACAAAGAAAGGCAGATGAGGTCAAAGGGTCTTAAAATGAACGTCAGAGTTAGGCCATCAGAACAGTCGTGCTCCCAGTAAAAGCCTGCCAAGAAGTGAGAGAAAGGTTAGGCGAATTCAGAGTCTTTTCAGACTCACTGGGCTCTGTGGCCAAAACCAGACCTGGGTCTGTCATGCTTGGTACCAAGTCACTGATAAGGCCATGCCTAGCTGGAAGATAAATGAGCTTATGGAGTTTGGGATTCGATGGCACATGACTGGAACTAAATTGTGTTTTGTTGGATTTCAAAATGGCTCAGGAACAATTGGACCAAATTTCCCCCCAAATTAACATCAGTAGAAAAGATTAAGTTAAAAAAAAAAGACCCTCCAGGGCAAACTGTTGTATCCTGAGGTTTGCTCAAACCAAACTTTTCCCGGTTTTTCCATCCTTAGTTGACAAAGACATAAACTTAAGAGTGTTGGCAGGTTTTTAAGCCTTTAAGATTATTACGAAATCTGAGTTCCAAGTTTTAGAAATGTTTAAAGAAGGGGCGCTTTTTTTCTTGACATTTCTAATTTCAGCTAAGTATTGAAATATACCACCCATATAATAATTATGGGTCATAGAATTTCAGAGCTGGAAGGAACCCCGGAGACAATTTAGTCTAGTGCACGAGTTTCTGCCGAGGGAAAAACCGAGACGCGAGGAGGCAAGTGGGCTTGCTGGAGGTTGTGCAGAGCCTTCCTGCACCGAGCTGGGACCCGAGCTCCTTTCATCTTAGGGAAATGCCTGTTACTGGACAGGTCCTGCCTCACTTTCGTATTTATGAAGCTCTATAAAGTCCCTGGAATTTTGGCCTGCTAAAAATATGAGATTTTGATGGTTAGACAATTGAACAGTTAGTCTTACAATCACAATCCCGCTTTTTCCTCTGAGATGAGGCAGTTCAGAGGTAATAGGCTCCGAGGATGCTTGGAGCGGAGTGTAAAGAAGATTTAAGGGGTTGGGACTGGACAGAATCAGTTTGTGGCGTGAACACACTGCAGTTGGAAGCCCACTTTTTCCCTCTGGTGTTTTTGCCGATGCCAACTCTGTTTTTGAGTTTCGAAGTCCACGCTCTCCCCCGTTGCCTCATGGGAGGCAGTTGACAGCCCAAAGTAGAAAGGGCCAAATGAGTAAAATATCTTTGTGAACTTCTGCTTTCCTGAGAAGGGTATGTCCTTTCAGGATGCCTTAGTTTCTGATTTCATTGCGTGTTCCTCACAGCTAGAAGCTACGTCACACTGAACCAAATGAATGGAAAGTAGAGAAAGTGCTTTCCATCGCAGTGGGGCTGCCTCAAGCCTCTGGGCTGGGGTGGGGTGTTGGTCATCGGCTTTCTTTGGGCGCCCAAGCCAAGCCACAGGAATAGAAAGGAGGACCCTGCAAGCCTTTACTGCAAACTGACATGTTCTTTCTCCTTTGTCTTTTTTTTAACACTGGAAGGGACCCCACCCCTTATATGGCAACTGTGCCCAGACAGGGAGGGGTATGGATATAAATGAGAATTTAAAAGGTACTAAGTGAGGAGGAATTTTGGCAGGAAAGAATCGGGAAGTGTCGCCTGAGTGGTGATGGTGTGACTCAGCCCTTTGAAAATACTTAGGAGTTACCTAGTTGCAACCAGAGTTTTGTGTTTTATTTTTTAACTGCTTTTTAAAAAACTGTCTTAAGTGTTTGAGGTAAATGGTCATCGTTGCTTCACCCACCCCCAATGTCCACACCCACCCTGGACACACACACACCTTACAGTGATATTTCCTGAGGCTATGAACACCTCAGTTTTTACAAGTGAAGGAGAAAGTGAGCTGGTCGGCAGCTGGAAGACAGCTCTGTAGGGAGCAAGTAACATCCCCTTCCAGGCTGCTCCCAGCTCCTTTTGGACCTATGCCTGGGGGAAAAATATATTTGAATTTCCCTTGGAGACACTGTTAAATTTTATTTTATTAATTAGTGTCCACTTAAATTTGAGTCAATACCCAGAGAAACTACTCTTGCTGTTAAATCAGGAAAATACATAATAGTGATAAAATATACCAATACTGACGATAAAATATACCAATACTGAGGATAAAATATGAAAATAATGTGTATGAAGTTTACTGTCACAAATTGCTTACATTTATTGGCTTATATACATGCCTTACATATATATGTTCCAGAATACTTCATTAATTGAATTTTTTGATGACAACACAGAGATTCACCATTTTCATAACATTCTGATGGTGATGGAACCATTTGTATTTAAAAGTGCTTATTAAGTACTAGCAACTGATAATACCAACAATATTGAGTTTACTCAACTTAAGTGAAGAACCACAAATGAAGTTCCTATTTTCCATAAAGTTTATCTGGTTGACATTTTCTGCTTTGTGTTCCAAAGACAGCAAGCAGAGCCTTTTGGTGTCAGAGTTTAGCTAGATAATCCACATTTCGTTTGTGGAATTGGTCAAGATCAGAGAACTACTCTTCCTTTCCTGTGGCTTAGGAACCAAGTTGTTGATACAGTTATTCTCTTTGGCATCTAGATCATGAATTTTGCACAGACCCACATCAAGGGAAAAAAGAGGCCCTTTCTATGTTAGATTTGCAGAATGACTTCAGATGTTTTGACTGGACAGCTGCAGAAAAGAATGAAAACAGTACAAGTCATGATCTCCATTGCTGCCTTCCAAAACCCTCTGGGCTGTGTTATGGTTAGTTATCTATTGAAATGCCACGCTGTGGCCCTTATCCAGAGTAGATTGGTTTTATTATTCCTCTTATGATCTTATTAATGTTTGCTTGCTTTGTTTTACATTTTAGGAGATGTGTGTCATCAGCTTCTATCTAAAGGAGAAAGAGTTGGCATGGATGATTTTTTTAAATGGGAATTTTTTATGTGAATATTCTACATAGAAATGCATGCACACAACCACATGCAAAGAGTTTTGAGTTGGTTTCTTGCACACTCATCTTCACTGTCTATGGAGACCATCAGATTGTCTTAGGATACTTGTCCCTATAGGATAGCCTGGCACCAACACATCCTTTTGATAACAAATGCTATAGTTTCTGAAAGTCAAGCTATTGTCAGTTCTCTCCACTCTGGTACTGTGGGAAGATCACCTGTTGGATTGCTGAGAGAAGTTTACAGGGTGGGATAAAGGGTAGTTTTGTTTCTTGCTGATGTCTCTCATCTCTACTTGGTTACACAGAAGTTGCATCCTTGAGGAAGCCAACATTGGTGCTCACATGCATTCTGGGAGTCACCTTTAATTTTTCCAGAGAGTCTGCTCTGTGGCATTAATTTTAGCTGTGCCCAGAGATATATTTGAAGATCAGTGTTACTCGGATTTTTCAGATTGGGTGGTGATGGCTGGGGTGTCATGAGTCGGATAGAATGTGCTTGGATGAGCCAACACCAGTGACTTGGAGAGCCACAAAGAACCCTTCTCCAGATTTTCTACTTTTACTTGACATTCTAAGTGTACTCACCCAGGCTGTACAGTGGTGGGGTCCTCAGGTGGCTCGTTTGTGCCTCACCTCATGCTACCTAATGAGTACGCACACCAAAGAATTGGCTATGATGGCCCCGCATTTCCTTAAAGCCCCCTGGCTTCTTTGTGCTCAGTCAGAAAGGGGGCAGTACCCAGCAGTCTACTTCTGTCCCCATCTCATGGACCTTTTATCGGTGAAATGATCTTCCTTCTGTTCTTTACCAGTACCACTTATGTGAACATTATCAGAGTGTATTCATATGTGGTTGTCCTATTGAGGTCTGAGGACAAGGCCTCACCCTGTGAGTAGGGAGCAGCATGTTCTCTGATGGAGGTGGTGAGCCTAGGTTTCAGTCTCCGGGAGGAGACCTAGCCTGAGACTGGACACCAGAGCAATGGATGATGCCTCTCCTGTAGTGTTCCCTCTTGGGTTTTGTCTCTTAGCAGCCAAGTGTTTTGGAATGTGCTCTGTGATGGTGGGTACAAAGATGGTAACCACCACAAGGAGCCAGACCGAGGACTGGGGTAGGATAGGTCCCACATCCAGGAGAACAAGTCGTATTTTACAAGTTGGATGGATGATCTAGTTACATGTTTCCATCTTAACCTCTTTCCCTTAATTGTGTAAAGCCTTTGGGGTTTTCTTAAATGTCGTGGCCTGGTCTCAGCTGGACACCAAGGGGAAGATTTGGGCTGTACCTGCTCTGGAGTGTTAGAAGGGGCAATGCTCCTTAGGTTGATGGGGGTTGTGGCAGCAGCAGGAATCAGGGAGAAACACCCAAGACGGAAGGCAGGGCAGGGGGCGAATCCGAGAGTCGGGGCCGTGATACTGCCCCACTGATGGAGCAAATTCTGCCCCCGTGCCCATGTCAGAGGACTGGGCAGTATTTTCTTCAGGAAAGAAAACACTGATAGCATTTTGGCATTTTGTTTCTAGAGTGTTTTTGATGTTGTTGTAATTGTTGAATATCTGCCCGGTTTATTTATTTGTTTCAAAAATATGTTGAGCAACAATTGCCTCAACTGACAGAGGCCAGGACACCTTGTTTGGAACAAATAGTCTGTATCAACCTCTACAGATAAAGTGGACGCTTGGCTCTATGTGATCATCATAAGCAGGTATTTTTCTTTCTTCAAGACAAAATTAAGGAAGCAGGTGTTACGTTGTTTGGAGACCGAGCAGTTCATAGGTATGAAGCAAATGTCAGCTGAAATCATGAAGTTGCAGGCCCTATGAATAGTTAACTGATCTTTTCCCCAGCATCTATAAATATGACATCAACACAAGACCACCCCTTTGCAGCCCAGCAGTATGTGAAAAGCTACCAATGATGACGAATGTTTAAGCCAACCAAAATGATTTGTTAACATGCTTCTATCTGTGGTTTGAACTGAATCCATCACTTAAGTCAACCTAAAGTAATCCAGCTGCACAGCGCCACCTGTAGGAAAACTCTGTGTGGGTGACACAGGGCTCCACCGCACTGGCAGTTTCCTTTCCAGAAACCTGATATTTATTTTTCTTAACTTCTGAATTGAATGACTATAGCATGTTCTAAACTGGTTTTTTTTTTAGAACTTAAGGACAAAAATGCTTTCTAGTCATAGCATCGTGACTCATAGTTTTGGGGCTGAATATGTCTCAAGTGTTCTTAATTGATTTTAAAAGAAAACAACCCATTATTACCAACACATTTTCTAAAGCTTCAGTGAGACATTACATTTGACATTTTCATGACACTAGAGACTCTAAGGCAATAGAACCGTTTCTGCCTCGCCTACAGATGTAGTCCTTGCACCTAGCCCAGTGCTTTGCACAGAGTAAGTCCCCAGTAGACGTTTGTTGAGTGAATGAGTACACAGTCTCTTTGTCCGCCCTGTGTTAGGGCATGCCTTATAGTGGTTTCAGTTCAGATGTCCTTCCACTGTAGAGACTTCCCCAAACCCCCTAAGATAGAACAACCAAGTACCGGTGGATCCCTTTCATAGCAACCAGATCCCTCTCTCCCCACCAAATTCCTTCTTATATTCATTAATTTGTAGTTTGTTTCTTTAATGTGTGTCTACTCGGTTTGACAGAAAGCTCCATGCGGATGAAGCCCAGGTTGCTTTGTTCCATGTTCTAGTGAAGCTCCTGGCGCAGAGCGGTGCTCAGGCAATAGCAGACGATTGAGTGGGCGAGTAGACCACCCAATCGTCTGTACCTACCCATGAGCACATCCACAGTGCCAGCTCCGTGCTGGCCCCCTTCTACCCTTGAGCAGTGAAGAACAACTGAGAATACCACAGGGAATGGCCACTACACCTCTCATCTCAGCAAATTGTTAGAGACTGGGTGGCTACAAAGGGTAGGTTTTATTGCATAGTCAGGTTATACTCCAGGGTCTCCAGATTTGGGATAGAAGGCTCCTCTATTTCAGTATGTTACACTAAGGCATTAGACAGGCTCTAGATGCCGCTCTGGCTCTAATAACAAACTGTGTAACCTTGGGCAAATTATACAACCTTTCTGAAACTCTTTGTCTAAAATGTAAATTTAAGACACAAGTAGGTCCTACTTCATGTGGTTATTTAGAAGATTAAACAAGACAATGTATGTAAAGTACATAGTTTAGTGCTTGGCACAGAACAAAGAATAAGTACTCAATGAAAGTTATTATTAAATTAATAATAGCATTTGAAGTCCATCAGTGGGCAAGCAGTGTCCCAGGACTCGATTAGGTGGTAATTAAGTGTATTAAACAATGTCTTGTGCTCAACTTCAGTAAAAGGAGTTATTGCTCTGCTTTTAATGGCTATAACATTCTACTTAGCTAAATAATGGAATCGGATGAATTCCCTACAGTAAAAGCTGGATTTAGTAAGATCTGGCAGGTTATGGCATAAGGCTTACTATCACTGCAGATTAAAACATCTCTGTACCCCCAATACTACTGTTATTTAATAGTATGTTGGGTGGTCTAAAATTTCCTTGATAAGAAGAAAAATCAACCAGATAAAACAGGAGTTTTTAAAGAAATCTATAACCTCACCAAATTATGCTATAAACAATATCCCATTGTAAAAAAACAATTACCTAAATGCCCTTTTAAAAAATCTTTTGTCAAAAGCATATTACAAATGTATTAGACTTTTCCTTATTGGAAAATAAATATATTCTTTGAATATAAATGTTTAAAAATGTTTAGTCTCATTGACATGACACAATTATATATAACAATTGTGTATATATGTATATTACAATTTAATTTTCAGTGACAGGTGAAACCTAAATTACAGGAACCAGAAACCAAATTATTTCAAATTAAATAATCTTGATAACCAAAGTCAGTTATTTCAAGGGAAGAAGGGCAATGACTTTTTAAAATTTCTTATTTACCAGTATATTAATAGTTTTGTTATCATGTCCTATTAAATTACATCAGAGTTCTTCTACATCACAAAGACTGTAAAAGCTAGACATTTATTTCTTTATCAAATACATTTACTCTGCTTAATCCCTTACTATGTGTTTGTGTAAGAATCTGTAGAGACTCTTATTCTACAACAGTCAGCCTACAATTTTCTCATCACTCTTCAATTTGGACCAAAAAAAAATATTATTCAGAACAAAATTCTCCCATTTCAGACTTTATGGTCTTGTGATGGTATACTATGGAACAGTTTTCCTCTGTGCTACACATGTCCTTGAGTTTTTGACAGGATAAAGGCATTAGTTAGCCACTAATCTCTTGTATTTGTCATCTCCTTCTTGTTTAAGGGCTTGTTAGAGTATGTGTTTAAGAGCAGAGGGCTTGGGGGCCGGAATTCTGAGGTATGTTGGAGAAACCACCTCACTGCACTCTTCCTTTAAATCTTCGGGGTACCCGATAAGAAGGGGTGTCCAGGGAAGACCGAAGGTACCGATACCAACAGTTGCCTTCATTGTTACCGTATTTGCTGCTACCCACACCCTATCTTTTTGTAAAGGACCATAATCGTAAGACATACGTAAAAGTGGCAGTAAAATATTGCATTTTTGATTGGAAAGAAGTCCTTGATTGAGCTTGTGTTTTCATTTCATTTGAGGTCCATTATATGAAGCAAATACTACCCTTAATGATTATATATTAGTGTGCTTTCCAAAATACCTTACTGGTGGGTAAGTTTGCATTTGCTTCTCTCTCTCACATCACCAGCCCCTCTCTCTGTCTCTCTGTGTCTCTCTCTCTTTCACACACACACCATTTCCCACTGGCACACCCATTTA
Source organism: Phyllostomus hastatus (assembly GCF_019186645.2). NCBI lineage: Eukaryota > Metazoa > Chordata > Mammalia > Chiroptera > Phyllostomidae > Phyllostomus > Phyllostomus hastatus. The sequence continues at coordinate 12,717,945 of NW_025333977.1, read as the reverse complement.
AAAAACAATCCAAACACAGAAAAAACAACATAATGCTCTTTAGATATTTCTCTATTTCTCCTCTCCTCGTCCCAACAAAACCCATGCAAGGAGTTGTCTCCATTTCCTCAAAACTCTTTTCCTAAGCAACCTGCTTCATCCTGGCTTTCATCCTTTAAATTGACCCTTATCAGATACAAGAATTTGTATTTGGCCCAAAGCTATTGGTCAATTTCCCATTCTCACCTTATTCTCCTTGTTAGCAGCATTTGACCTTACTGAACACACTCTTCTTTTTAAACACACATTTTTAGTGACATCATTCTCCTAGTATTTCCTACTTCAGGCAAAGCCCTACCTCTTGCCCATTCCCCATAGCTCCTCTTTTTCTTTCTTTCATTTTCTACCAGACAGGTAGCCCAGGGCTCCAACCACAGCCATCTCCTCTCGCTGCACTCTCTCCCCGTTCCAGGGCGTTACCACCTCCATATGCTGACACATCTCAAATGTGTGTCTCCAGTCCAGCTCTAAACTATTGATTCAACTGTCTACTCAATATCTGAGAGGTGCAAATAGGGGGCAGATATATGGACCAAGTGGCATTTCCTTCTCTATATACACAGGAGGGGCCAGCTAAGTTCTTTCTTGAAGCCATGAAGGGAGCGAATGCAAGTGAATTCTTGAGATGCAGCCATTGTACTATAGTCTCAAATTTGGGGACAAATATCAGGACCAAGAACACTTTAAACAGTTGTAAACATATATTTATATTGAAATACCACTTAGGTACTCGATTATCTCACATGCCCCCAACACCTCCAAAAGCCTTGTCTTAAACTGACAATTTACTCCTAGAACTCATAGTCCTCCCCACACCCACCTGCATCTCACCTGTAACCCCAGCTGAGGAATTTTCACATACTTCTCAGACTCATATGTGATGGTCCAGGCCCTCAAACTCTATGTACCTAAAGTAACCATTAACCCCACTCTTCCCATGATCCCAGCTTCCAAACCACTCAACATGATTTTCTCTCACTTGTTCATGAAGCAAAAATAGAGAATGTTGATATCCCCCTAAAACACTCCTCTCAAATGCCCCATTTTTATATGTCAGGAATTTTAAACACATGTGAGAATCAAACGTTGGACTTATAGGGAAAGATCCAATTCTTTATTCCTTTTCTTATTTCCAGTGATTGTCCTGGTATCACAATTATTTTAAAAGCATCTGGGATTGAGTGTTTTAAAGGAACACACTCTTCCAGATTCAGACACAGTATCCCAAATGGTACTTATTCGCAGTTTTCTACATTTTTTTTCTATCCCATGACCACCCAAAAAAGAATACTCGGCCTGTAAAAGTGATACGGGGAGTCCCTTCTACCTATCCCTACTTACACTACAGCTTTGTTCATAGGAAAACTTCTCTCCCTCCTCCCACACTTCTGTAACTCACTCTTCCTCAGAGGGATGGAAATGCCTAATCTGACTGGAGAGAACCCAACGTTCTTTGGGTCACCTTTTACTAGTGGGTGATGTCACTGTGCTCCCAATGGTTATGTGCCCTCCCTGCCCTCAGGGGTTATGAACTTCTTACTGGCAACATGCTTAGGCAGGGCCAAGGCCAGAGTTTCAGCCCTTTGTCCCGTTTTCTGAAGAGTTGCAGGCCCAGCCATTTTTGATTGGGAGAAGGAGGACATGGAATGATCAAAATTGACCTCAGGCCTCAGCTCTGTTCTTGGAAATGAGTTTACCAGAAACCCTGCTTTTAGGGCATTATCGGTACCTGCCTGAATTAATAGTACTTCCTGTTTCATGGGGCTATCAGGCCTTGGGCATCTACACTACTAGGAAGAACCCCTGGCAGGAAGAGAAGTAAAGGGCCATAAGCTCCTAACATGATCATTGAAGGAATCTAAAAATTAAAAGCAGCATTTCAGTTGTATCTGTTTTTCATTACTGCTGTAACAAATTTCCATGGAGTTAGTGGGGTCAAACCATGCCCATCTGTCATCTCACAGTCCTGTGGGTCAGTGTGGTTCCCCTGATCCTCTTCTTAAAATCTCACAGACTGACGTCAAGGTCCCCGCGGGGCTGCTTTCCTCCAGGGAGGATCTGAGGCTGAATCGTTTCCAAGCTCTTTAAATATGCTGGCAGAATTGGGTTTCCTTTGGTTGTAGGACTGAGGTGCCTGCTCCCTTGCTTTCCGTGCTCCAGCAGCGTTCTCCGCTTCTCAAATCTACCTGCATTCCTGGTCTCGTGGCCCTCGCCTTCCACCTTCAAAGCAACAATGGCAGATAGAATCATTCTCTACTGCTAACCCCTCTAACCTGCTTTTTGCCTCATATTTCCTCTGCCAATCTTTCTGCCTTCTTCTTTAAGGGCTTGGGTGACTAAATTGGGCCCAACTGAATGATCCAGGTTAATTGCCCTATTTTAAGTTCAGTTGATTAGTAACCTTAATTCCACCTGCCAAGTCCCTTCACGGCAGTAACTAAAGTAGCATTTGGTTGAATAACCGGGGGACAGATAGCTTGGGGGTAAGGGACAGCTTTACAATTATTCTTGCCACATAGTATATCCACTTTTCAATTCCAACTCTCACCCTCTCAGTTCTGGCTAAATTTTCACTTTTGCCCCAAATGCAAAGGTGTTAAATTTTACTCATGAAAATCCCTCTGCCTGAGAGTCAGCTACCCTGTAGTACTGTGTGTGCATTATTGGGCAAGTCCCTAAACCTCTCTGAGTTTCACTCTCTTCAGGTAAAATATAATGCCCCACTCTACAATACTGCTTCAAGCATGAGATGAGAAGTTAGTAAGTGAATAAATTTTGTAACCTTTAAAAGGCAAGTGTCTACTGTATTACTTATGTTCTAAATATATTTTTAAGAACAGAATAAAATGTTTTTAAAATGACAGGAGAAAGCTAAGAACAAAAACTGACTGTTAATATTAAACTACTGTATATATGTAATATATATGCTATTATGTGCTATATATATGCTAGTAGTATATAGTCATTCATATACACACACACACATCATATGGTGATTTCTAAACCTAGTTCAAACTGAAGTCAGAAAACACAGACAGGCTAGAGAGTCTACTTGTTAGCTGGATGACCTTGGTCAAAATATTTAGTTTCTCCAGCTCCCTTTTTTTCCTCATCTGTGAAATTAATGTGTTTAACAGAAGGACCTCCAATAGCCAATTCATCTCTGAAATTCTGTGCTTCTATTTTATACTCTTTCTTCGAGATGCACTAAGAATCAGGATTGCAAGAAACGATCTATTTATAGTCAGCTCTTCACAAGATGACTATAAAATGCCCAAGACAAGCTCATAACAGAGACTAGAGATCTCTTCTAGGAACCTGAAATATGTTTGCAAATCCTGGCAAGTTTTCAGTCCTTTATCATTATAATCAAGCATTTCTTCAGTACCCAATGCCAAAATATTAGACTACTGAATAGTTCCCATTTGAAAATTCATATTATTTAATTGACTAAATGCTATTACGTTTCAGAAAAATGCTAACTATATTACATTAATCAAAAATTATTCTTAAATTCTGTTTCTAAAAGAAAAGTCAAGCGTAAACATAAAATCTGGTATGATATTTGTGAACTTCTAGAGTTCTCCAATTTTTAAAAATTTGTACATTAAGTGATAAATTATAAATTTTACCTTTTCTCTCCCTAAGAATTCTGTTTTTATTTCGAACAAAGTGAGGAGGTTAAGGTGCGTGCCCAGTGAGTGCCTTGAGACTCACTAATGAATGCTTGCAGTTTGCTGAGAGTTCATCTATTCTACATCCTGGATCTGGAATGAAGACTATTTTTATAAATTAAAGTTTTACATTTTAAAAAGGAAATATTTTCCTCAAGCTCCCTTTCAGTGGCTTTTCCAACAATAGGACACTCATTTCTGTGACAGCATTGGTGCAGCATTTTAGGAAAAAAGGATCGTGAATTTCTGAGTCCCTTTTCACTGGATAGGCAGGTTGGAGAGTGCCGCTCCCTGCAGGGGCCCTGCTAGAAGCAGGGAAATGACAGGGTTGGCGGAGTGCGGGCACAAGTCCTTGTCACATTTGAGTTAGGGTTTCTTAACGGGGGAGAAATGAGTTCTTTTGACCATACTTGGTGGTCAACCAGCCTTCACTTAAAGAAAATCGTTTTCTTTGCCATGGTAATCTCCTAGGTTGTTGTAGCTGGCTGAAATGGGAATTTTACAAGATGAATGTGGCGTGCGGCGTGTTTGGCTCTAATCAGTTGCATGTGTGTGATGGGCCGGGAGCAGGGTCTGAGTGGAAACGCTAAGTGGACTGACGCGCTGAGCAAGGCGGGAGTGTGGATGGGTTTCACAGTCCACCTGCAGTTTTTTTTTTTATCCAGAAGTTGGCAGTTTTAACTGAGAATGTTAGTTAGACACTGCACAGAGAAGAGAAGACTAGAGGGAAGCTGGGGCTGTAAACAAAGGAGAAAGAAAAAGATGCAAGAGTAGCAGCAGCAACAAAAAAAAAGTGTACCTTGAATTTGTTTTTGGAGTTGCTGAGAAAAAAAAAAGAAGAGGAGGAGAGAGATGAATAGGGTAAGATGAACACTTGTTGATTTGTTTGGTATTCATTCAACAAACTGAGTAGTATTTGCTTTGTCTCAGTACTGAGCTAGTTCATAACAATGAACACAGTAGACTCCCTGCCCTTGAGGAGCTTAAAGTCTATTGGGAAGGCCAGTCTCAAAAGTGCATCCAGGTGCTACTTATTTGTGGAGCCTTGCTCAGAAAGAAAGGAACTCAGCTGACCAGGCGGGGCCCCCAAGTCCCCCCACAATGTATTTGTGTGAGCAATGGGTGCTCCTCCGGTAAGTACACAGCACTCCCTGGGTTGCCTCACTGGGGTTCTTAACTGCAGAAGCCATGCATGCATTTGAGGAGCCTCTTCAATTTCTACCATTTTAAAGGCTGTTGGCCAGCCGCAGTTCACAGATAATTCTGCTAGGCAGACTTGTTTGTGTTGAGTAAAGAACAATTAACAGTGACATATGACATCATCCTGAAATGGAATTGGAATGCTTTTGAGGGATAGTCAAAGTATTTAGTCCCTTGATGTAAGAATGAGTGAGAGCAATACAGGACAAAATCAGGAAGGTTTGGTGACTTGCTTTCTGTCCGTCTCTGGCACTCTCCAAACACTGTCCTTCAAACATCTCTCCTGAGTGCTGTGTGGTGCCTCCCTCCTGGATCAGACGCCGTTTCCACAGGTCCTGCTTTATTTGTCCTGTATCTCAGTTCCAAGCAGGAAGCATCAAATGAGCTTACTCAACCTGAGCTGTCACTAGCAGGTAGTGGGTTGGGAGTAAATGCTCCCTTTACCAGCCACTTACTGGTGCCTCTGTGGCCCCAATGCCTTAGTGATGGGCACTACTTAGTGATGGGAGACTTTGGACACTCAGCCAGGGCCAGGAAAAGGACAGAGGCTTTGGGCTCCACTCAGCTCTTTGCCTACGCTAAGAATGCACAAAGGTTCAGATATGTCTGTGACTGGTGGGTGAGAGGGTGGAGACCTTTGGGGGGAAATTCTGGCAAAGCTTCTCGTTCTCTAGCCATGAAAAAAAATCACAACCTGAATCTTTTGAGTCAAAATTCTAACAACTTAGAACCAAATTCTGACTTGAATTAAAACATGGTTTTCATTCTAAAACTGGGTAAATGCACCTCATATGTGATCATTTTTGTCAGTTCCTCTCACATCAAAAAGTACAGCTCTTGAGACCAAGCTCTGGGTGAAGAGTGCTTTGAGTCTGAGACCCACCCCCCATTCCTTTCTTTTCACTATTTTGCCTTTAGCTTCTCCAGGAACCACTGACTGGGGTGAAACACCTGCAGCCCCCATCACTGGCTCCCAGTGGTGGACTCAGCGGAGGGTGGCTACAGGAATCCCAAGGTTATATTTTCTAGTCACTCATTGCTCAGGAAATAAAGTTTTGCTTCTTTCTTTTTTTATTTTATTTTAATCATTATTCAAGTACAGTTTTCTCCCTTTTGCTTATTTCTTGTTTTATATTTTTAGTCTTTGTTTCAAATGAAAATAGAGGAAATTAGAATTTGAAATGTATACTCCTTAACATGTAATTTATAAATATATTTATCTGCATGTATATGTTTAATGTTTAAAGATTATTTTAACTGCCACCTATAGGATATTGTGCTATTTTCAAGGTCCTTCATTTATAATTGTCTCATTTGACCCTCATAACAGCTGTCTGGAGCCCATTATTATCTTCTTCCTCCTCTTCTCAGGAGAAAGGAAGAAGAGGTCCCGTACCTGCTGCCTGGATTGTGCAAGTCACTTACAGAACTTTTCTATCCATATAGATATAATTTCATATAATTCTATCAATAGCACTGGACTTATTTGTAGGGTTATGTTGTTACAAGTGAGACCTACCCAGCTTTTCAATGGAGAACCAAGACCTAGCGCCCCGTGTTTTGGCGTGTTAGACCTCAGTGTGCCCTTGTTTCTACCCCCATCCTCCCTGCCGAGGACTAACGTGGTTTGTTCTGACTTTGGAGGCTATTTCCTCTGCAAGCACCACTACTTCTGTCTGCAGAGAAGGCTTTGTTCCAGGTCATGTTCACAGAGACCTCCGCCTGCTTGGAAGGCACATTCGACCAATACAGCAGGTCCTCCCACTTAACAAGGAACAGGGTGGATGCCTCACCTAGAGTGCCCCAAGCCTCTGAAATTCTGCAGTGGGGACGTGGAAAGGTGCTGGTTGATGCCTCTCTTACCCAAGGCAGACATTTTGCTGCTCTTACCCATGTGCAATCAATTATTGTGACTGCCCACCCATCACCTCAAAGGCATTTCTCAAAAGTCAGTTCACTTGGCCCCAGCACCTGGCAACCGTAGGCCTGGGGACCGTGAATTTCCGAGTCCTCTTTCTGCCTACTTTATTCTATATAGTAAAATGTAGAGTTTGCCCCACCCCCCGCCATACACACATCTCCATTCCCCTGATCTTTTTTTCTTTAAAACCTAGAAACATTGCTCCAGTTAGGGTATGTAAGTCAGGAAATGTAAGGAGGGGAAAATCAATGCTGGCCTCTGGCTATCATTTAAACAAAATAGAATCAACTTCTGTAGACATCTGCTATTCTCAGGATAAATTATAGTGTTAAAAGACGTGAAATAGGAAAAAGTACACCACAAAAGCTGTTTTATTAGTGGTATGCTTGTGAGATTCCAATTTTTTAAAACATATTTAATTCCTTATTTCTTGTCTCATCCTCTAAAACTAGGATCAGCCTAGGCTTAATAAAAAATTCATTGGGATTAAAATACAGCAGTCCATTTCAAAGCCAGCACCAGTAAAGTTGTTTTGCAATAATTCTGACTATTTTTAATACAGTCTTGCAAATGTTGTCAACTCTAGTCTCCACTGAACATTTCAACATGGCGCCCAGAGGGAGCTTTCAAGCCTGACAGCTATTTCCTATTTGTCAAGAACAAGAAGGAGGGGTTTTAAAGAAAACAAGATCTCCCCATTTCAGATGGAGAAATAATAATAAAAATGACTACACTCCAAAGGGCTGGCTGGGAGACACATCCAAGAATAGGCAGTGTGAGGGCCTAATAGGTCATGACAGCTCAGATATAGAAGTTATCTCCCCACAGTAGGGGTGGCCTCATTACCCACTTCTGGTTTAGTTTTGCTGCAGCAGCTGTGAGTGATGAGGCCACCCTTATCTCACAAAGATGAAGACCATATTCTCCAATGCTGTGACATGTTCCTTCTGTGTAACCACTTAGGCACAGACTTCGTTTTCCAGCTACACACGTGCATCACACACACACACACACACACGCACACACATCAGAAGAAAGAACTGCCTGTTTTTAAGTGACATTCAAAGATGAATGTGGCACTACTGACATGTTGAAAGAGAACACTTCGCCCCCACCCCAGCACTCAAATGACTTTCAGGAAAACCAACTCCTCTTTTTCTATCAATATGGTTTTCATACCACGATGGCTCCTTATGCCAAAACAGTTTAGAAATGGCAGCAGCACGTATTAAAACCCCCAAAATGACGCCCCTTGTCTGTGAAGTAAAAAACAAACAGAATCCTTGTCTATAAAGTTCCAGCATATTGGATCACCTCTGTCCTGCGAGCCAACGGCAGCTCAAAGCTGACAAAATGCACATTCTCAGGTCACTTCTCTTCTAAAGCAGGGCTCCTCCTGTTGGGAGGCCCAGGTGACATGAACAGTGTGTAAGTCTTAGCCCTGCTTAAATCAACCAGTCGTTCTATATCGTGCTTTCTCTTTTTGGTTTTAAATTATTTATTAAAAGACAACGCCTGTGAGGGCAACCTCATCAGGATGGAGAACATGGATTCGGTGACTTGCGCATAAAATCTACAACTCAAATGAAAACTGTGGGGAAACCTTAAACAGGGACAGGGGAGCAGTCACTCACAAGTGAGGTGCTCCCCGTTCTGATTTTAGTTCAGAAGAGGGGATGGCTTGTAAATATTTTGGTTTTATTCTCCAAATGCTTTTTTTTCTCTCTTTTAAAGTAAAATGCTTTCAGACACCCCGCCCCCAAGTTGGCTTTCCTCAGAAAAGCACAGGGAACGCTGCTTAGGGTTAGTTTTATCCCTCCTTTTGGAGGTTCGCGTGTGTTGGTTGGGAAGTGAGGAAGGGCTAGCTGCTCTCTTCTGCTTTGCTTTGATGGATTCCTCCCCTCATAAACCATAGCCCAGCTCATAATTATAATGCAAAACAGCATCCCTACAGCCTGCTTGGTGCATTTCAAATCTGAAGTTCCTTGAAGTTCTAAGAATTTTTAAATATTGATATTCATTAATTGTGTGGCTCTTTGTGACATAAATGTACATTGCATACTTTCATGTGCTGGAAACAGCTAAAAATGGCATGGCACAAATGTTTACATGGCTGTTATGGAAAATGGTACCATGCTAATATATGTCTGCTTCTTAAATTCTGTTAGCAGTTGTAAGACAGTCAGATACCACCCGTGGGATCTTGTGCCCTCATGAAACACAATTACAATGAGAATATCTCATTATCTCATTGGCTTTAGCTTACTGCTCTGTTACCATGGTTTCAAATACACAGAGGAGTCTGAAACTAAGAGTGCTGCTAACAAAGAACATATCCTTGTACAATGACATCAGATCATGTTAGACAGAATAGACTTAATTAAATACCCCCTGATGGAGGCCAAAATACAGAAGTTGGGTCTACTTTTTAAAGAGGAAACCAGCCATTTAAAAAATTCTACTTAATTTACTTAGGAATTTTGAATTCCTTTCTACAACAATAAAAACAAACTGAACTGAGAGCCTGTTTAATATTCACTGGGATGAGAAGTTAAGGACGTGGAGAAGCAAAAGACCACCGTCAGAAGAGAATGATGTCAAATGTAAGCTTGTTCCTAGTGTCTGGTTACTGAGCCAACCAACCCGCAGACTGAGAAACTGCAACAGTTCTGTGGGTGCAAACAGCCGGGCCCTCTGCTCACGTCGTGTCTGCGGAATTTCAGGCGCGGATTCCGGCCCTCCCAGAGGAGGTCTGACTCTGCCAGACACACTCGTGACGTTTTGCCCTTCTTTTTCTGACACACTGAGTGTCTAACTTTGCAAAACTGGAATTATACTGTTTTTCATGATGGGAAACAAGTTGATTTATTAGAAGAGAAGTCACAACTTTGGGCTCTAGTATTTCCAACTGCTGTGGAGCTTGCCTTGGTTTGATAGATGTCCAGCCCTTGGCTTACTCTTCACTGAGAAAAGTGCCTCGTGACTCCAGCCAGCATGGGTTTTGTTTAAGCCAACCTTTAAAATACACTTCAGCGCGAGAAGTCACTTAGGTCTGCATTATCCTATTGTGTAACTATTTTCTCCCAAAGACTTAAAACAGCTTGCATTTTTCTATGTTGTGAAGTTTATTTCTCTGTAACGAAAATCTCCCTTGTCAAAGTGAAGATTATCTCTCCCCTCCCACACACCATATACACATCACACACACACACACACACACACACACACACGAATCATAGCTGTAAAAAAAAATTTAAATCACTTATAGGCCCTGGAGACTATCGGGTGACATAATGTGACAATAATGACATCCCTAGTGGTGTTAATTGATTTTGTCCTGGTAGAGAGTAATTTGGCTTCCACAGTGACTGCTGGATCATGGACTTACTGATTGGTCTGCCTAGGTAGTATTACCATTAATGAACAGAAAACACACTTTCCTGCTTAAAAGATACTGGTAATTATGGGGAAGGAAAGATGGAAAGCCATTGGTTCTTAGTCATTTAAGGAGAGTTAATTCTGAGCTGTTTGTATTAAAAGGGATACATAGTAAAAGACTGTGAATTAGCAATTCAGAGTCTCACTCCATAAAATCCAGCTGCTTTTATGCTACTCCAGGAAGATCTGTGAAAAACTCAAATGATTTGTAAAGTGCGCTTTAACAGAAAAAAAAATAGCAATTGGCAGCCGCATGTGCTGTGTGATTAAAAGTGATACATCATCTGTCAAGCTGGCTTACTTTATTGGTCTACATTCCTTTCTTTATGGCTTCTAATTGGTGTGATTTAAAAAATATTTTTAAAATGAAAAAACACATCTCATTCTAAATTGTTTGTGTAGAATAAGATATTCAGATAATTCTAATTTTCAGAAGAATTGGAGCGATTTGGGAGTCATTCATGCTAATGTCAAATAATTGAAGTTATGTAAATAGAAATGATGTTTCCCACATCAGTTAAAGCTGCTATTATTCTCCAGGTTACCAAGCTGAAAACTCTGGAGGCATCTCAATTCAGTTCTCACCCAGTAAGTTCAACTTGTTATCAAGTCCCATCCATCCTCCCAGTTCTGCTGATGTTCTGCTGGCGGGCACCAGTTCTGCCATAGCAGTGTTTATGGCTGGTACCCATTCTGATGCGTCAACATCAGTACATACTAGTTGTTAAATATTTTGTATTTTATCCCTGCATCCTACCATTTAAGTATCGTTGGAATCGGTCCCTTTATCTCTATTGACACGGTACTGCCCTAGGTCAGATTTTAGTTATCCCTAACATAAACTCTAATACTAGACTTTTTTTTTACAGGGTGATTGTTAGCAAGTAATTTTTTTTCTAGTAATAGACATTTAACTGGTCTTTTTTACTCCAATCTTCTCTTACTCTAATTCATACCCTATATTCTAGCTGTGGTTACTTTTATATTTATATAAACTATTTTTTAAAATTAGAATATAGAGTACTTAGAGAAAAGTGAATCAACTGTAAGTTGTATTGTTCTAACACAGCTTCCCTGGAAGTAGAGCCCGAGACGGGGTGACAATGTGTGTCGTTTGCTGAGGGAGTGCTTGCAACTAAAACCTGTAAGGGAGCAAGTGAAGCTGGAGTGGTGGGAGAGGAAGTTATGAAGACCGGTGAAGGATCTGAGACTTCACCTTCCTTGCAAGCCAACAAATTAGCCTGCCACAGTTTCATGGATGCTGGCAGAAAACTGGGTCAGAGATAAAGGGCTTTATTACTGACAGCGATAGCCGCAGCCAGAGCATCAGCATTTGTACTGGTTCCCTGCGCCATAGTTCCCATGAGATGGTGCAAGGAGGGCCAGGCAATGCTGTACAAGTAGTGGGGTGTGTTACACAGGAGGAATCTGACCTCAGGGAACCTGAATCTTTTATAATGGGCAGTAACCTGTCTGAACTTTGCCCTGAACAGTAAACAACCATATACTTTGCTCCATAGAGATGCTATCTTTATCTTCCAAGGCTGTCTACTCTACAGACAACCCTGTAAGGATCATGCAGAACAAAGTCATTCAGTGTCTCTGGTTCACAAGATATACAAAAGTGTGAAAGACACATGGGATATTGTCTCCCAACAGAAGGATGCAGGTTCACCGAAGTCTAGGCTCACTGTGATCCCAGGGGGAGCTCTGGAGTACTAGTGGCAACTTGGGCAAGGGGGCTGGTCTTTAATTAGTACTTCCATAACACTCAGCCCTTGTCTGTGGATCACCCTGATAAGAAGGCACAACCTCAGGAGTAACATTTCCAAGGGAAGCGACTTCCTTTGGTCTAGGGTAATTCACAGAACAAGTGTATCAGTGAAGCTGGTAGAGGCCACTACTCACCACGAACATCAGCTTAGGAAAGGATACATTGAGAAAATGGGGTCTGGGTGGGGTACCAATAGTGTCTACTACATTGATTAATTATCACAAAAAAAATATACTCAGATTATTACTGCTCAAGTTAGGAAATGGAGCATTACCAACCCTCTGAAGTTCCCTTTTGTGCCTCCTCCCACTTGTTTTCCACTCCTCCCTAAATATGACCACTTTTCTGACTTCTAGAATGATTGATTGTTGTCTGCTGTTGAACTTTATACAGATGAGATTATACTCTGTGTACGCCTTTATGTCTGGTGTTTTTCAATAAACACTGAGATTCATCTATACTGATGTGTGTAACAGTAGTTCATTTTCACAGCTGTATAGTATTCCATTTTGTGAATACTATTTATTCTTTCTTCTGTTAAAAGCCTTTTAGTTTATTGTGGTTTTTGTCTATTATGGCTAAAGCTTTGTAGTATTCTTGTACATGACTTTTATGTTCACCTTTCTGTTGAACTTATTGATTCATAGGATATGCATATGCTGACAGTTTTAATACCTGCTGCCAGCCACTTTTCCAAAGTGGTTGTCCTGATTTACACCCTTACCAGTAGTCTAAAAATGTTTCATTTGCTCCATAACTTTACCACCCTTGACCTTTGTCTTTTCCATTTTTGCCATTTTGGTGGGTATGTGGTTACTTCTCATTGTGATTTCATTTATATTTCTTTGATGACTCACAAGGCTGAGCACTTTTTCATATATATTTTGGCCATTTAGATAACTATTTTTGAAGTGCTTTTTTCAGATGTTTTGCTCAGTTTTCTGTATTGTCTTTTAATGATTCATAGGAATTTATTATATATTCTAGATATAAGGTCTTTATCAGCTCTACATATACAAATATGCAAATAAAAGTCTTCTCCCACTCTCTAAATGCCCTTTCACATTTTTAGTGATGTTATTTGTTGAATAAAAGTTCCTCATTTTAATGTTATGCAATTTATCAATCTTTTAAAAATGGTTAGTGCTTTTAGTGTCTCATTTAATAAGTCTTGTCTTCCCCAGATCATAAAGATAGTACTTTTGAGTACTCATCTCTGAAAGTTTTACTGTTTTACATTTCAGATTTAAATCTAGAATTCATCTGGAATTGATTTTTGAGTACTATCTGATGTAGAACTCAAGATTCATTTTTCTCCATATGAATATCAATTAGCCCAGTACTATTTTTGGAAAGACAATTCTTTCTGCACTGCACTTATTGTCACCCTCATTGTAAGTCAAATGGCAGTAAATGTACAGTTGACTTCTGTGCAATGAGCTCTGCTCTATGTATCTGTGTATCCTGCCTTCACATGTATGGCCAATTTCATATACTCTTAATTATTGTAGCCTAATCATACCTTGATATTTAGTAATAGAAGAATTTCAACATTTTTTCTTTGTCAAGGATGTTTGGATTATTCTTCGTTCTTTGCATTTTCAAATAAAATTTTAAATTAGTTTATCAATTTTTAAGAACAACAAAACTTGTTAACTGACCCCTTTGTCATTATGAAATGCTCCTTTATATCTTTAGAAATGCTCTCGCATTTATCTTGTATTAGTATAACTATGCTTTCTTAGTATTTGCTGATGCATCAGTCGGGTTGCCCCAAAGAGGATAGGATATCCCAGCTCAACAAGAGGTGGAAAATAAAGGGGGGAGGGCAAATTAGTCCTTCCTCTACCTTATGTTTTCATCAGACCCTCAAAAGTTGGATGATGCCCACCTACATTGCGAAGGGGCAATCTACTTCACTAAATTCACCATTTCAAATTCTGATCTCATCCAGAAACACCTTCACAGACACACCCCAGAGAAATGTTTAATCTGCGCACCTGGGGGCCCAGTCAAATTGACAGGTAGAATTTACCATCATACCTGGTATAGAGTTTTTCATCCTTTGATTTTTCTATTTTTTTTATTTCACATCTGTCATTTGTAGTTCACATATAGTTAGTTACCTTTTTATCCATGCTGAAAAATTGGTCTTCGAATTGGCATGTTTGGTGCATTTACATCTGATGTAACTACCGATGTAGTTGTGTTTAACTTTTCCTTCCCCATTTTTCTCCTCTATTCCCGTTTCTTTTCACTCCTTCTTTGTCTTCTACTTTTTTAATCCAGTGTTTCTGTCTTTCTGTTTCTTTCTGGTTGTTTAGTTATGTTTCTACATTCTTTTACTACCCTTTAAGTGACTACCTTAAAACTGCATGTATCCTCTGCATGTAAACTGTTATACAAATTAGTATTTTTACATTTCCTGAAAAAAGAACTTCTAAATTCCATTATTCCATCCTATCTTTTGTGTTTCATATGGTTATCATATTTTTTTTCCTGAAGAATTCGCCTTTTGTCTAAAGAACTTCTTTTTGTATTTCTTTTAATGTGGGATGTAGTGGTGACATATGATCTCAGTTTTTGTTTTTAATTATATTTTACCAACTATAGAGGTATATTATATACAATAAAATTCACCAATTTGAAGTGTATAATTTAATGAGACCTGACAGAAGTGTGTGTTTGCGTAACCACCACCACGGTCACAGCATAAAACATTTCCATTTCCCTTGTGCTTTTTTGCAGTCAGTCCTCTCCCCACAGCCCCACTCCCTAGCAACCATTGATCTGCTTTCTGTCTCTAAAGTTTGCTTTTGCAAAGATTTCGTGTATATGGAATCATATACAGTCTTTAGTGGCTGTTTTTTTTTCACTTAGCATAATGCTTTTGAGATCCATCCATGTTATGGTACCTATCCATAGTTGGCTTCTTTTTAGTTTGTTACGTATCGGTAGTTTTAAAAAACTGTGCTGTGTATATCACTCCATCATTGTTTTTACTGTTTTATATACCCTAATTTATTTATTCATTCTCAAGCTGATGGGCATTTGGGTTGTTTCTGGGTTTTGGCTTTTATGAATAAGATTGCTGTAAGTATTCACATGCAAGTTATTTTTCAAGTGAACATATGTTTTTATTCTTTTTGGGTAAAGAACATGGGAGCGTGATTGTTGACTTCTATGGTAAATACTATGTTTTACTGTCTAAGAAATTGCCAAACTGCTCTCTAAAACGGCTGTACAGTTCTGCTGTCCTACAAGCATTGTATGTGAATTCCAATTGATTCACATCCTTGCTAACACTTGGCATTTTCAGTCTTTCAAATTTTAGCCTTTATAGTGAGTATGTAGTGGCATTTTATTGTGATTTTAAATCCATTGCTCTGATTACTAATGATGCTGAGAATTTTTCAAGTGTTTATTTACCATTTCTGCATCTTGATTAAAGTATCTGTTCAAGTCATTTGACCATTTTAAAAATTGCATTGTTTCTTTTATTATTACATTGTACGAGTTTTTTATTTATGTAATCTCAATATAAGTTCTTTATCAAATATGAGTTTTGCAAACATAGTCCCTGAGTTTGAGCTGCTTCTGCATTTTCTTAACAGTGTTACTTGAGAAGCCAAGATTTCAATTTTGATGAAGTCCAGTTTATCAGTTTTTCTTTTATGGTTTATATTTTTGTTTCTTTTTCAAGAAATCTCTGACCTTTGATTCAAGGGCATATTGAATTAAATGGAATCCCATTTTCTTCCATGAGTTTTATAGATTTAATTCTCACATGTAGGGTTGTTTTGCAATTTGTTTCAAGGTAATTTTTGTATATGATATTTAGTAAGGGTCAAGATTTACATTTTTGCACATACATATCCTGTTTGGTTTTATACCATTTGTTGCAAAAGCTACTCTATTTTTACAGAATTACCCTGCCATTTTTGTTGAAAATCAATTGAATATATACAATATATGTGTCTGGACTCTGTTCCATGTCTATATGTCTGTCCTAAAGCCGATACCATACCATCTTCTTGCTGCAGCAGTAGAGTAAGTTTTGAAATCTGGTAGTGCAGTTCGTTCAGTTTTTTAAAACAAATTTGTTTTGGCTATCCTAAGCCCTTTGTGTTTCTATGTTAAGTTATACAATCTGCCTAAAAATTTCTGCGGAAAAAAATAAAAAGAAATGCCAAGGTTTTAGAGAGGAGGGAAGATTGTGTTGCATTTATAGATCAATTTTGGGAAAATTGACATCCTAAGTCTTCTAATCCATGAATATGGTATAGCTTTCTATTCATTTAAGTCTTCTTTAACTTCCCTCAGCAATGCTTCATAGTCTCCAGGGTACGGCTACTGCACAATTTCAAAAAGTTCCCCTAAATATTTCATATTTTCATGCTTTTGTAAGTGGAACTCTGAAAATTTCATGTTTTAATTTTTCTTGCTAGCATAAAACATAATTTATTTTCATTCATTGACCTTGAATTCTGCTACATTGTAAAACTTATTAGTTCTTGTAGTTTTTTTGCACAGTAGTGCTAGTAGCTTTTTCATAGTTTTTTTTTTTTTGGTTTTACTACACAGTCTATCGTATTTTACAGAAATTAAGATGACTTTATGTATTCTTTTCCTTTCTAGAAGTCATTTAAATCCTTTTTGTTTTGCTGGGCTGGTCAGAACTGCCAATATGGTAGAAGTGGTAAGAGTGAACCCCATTGTATTACTCCTGATTGTAGGAGGAAGTGTTGACTTACAATTTGAGGAATTTTCTGTCTATTTCTAGGTTGTTGAGAATTTAATGAGTAATGGATCTTTTATTTTTGCTAAAGTCTTTCTCTGAATTTGTTCAGGTGTTAATATAATTTTTGTTTTTGAACCCATTAGTCTGGTGAATTATACCAATTTGTTTATGAAGGCTAAATCAACATGGTATTCCTTGGGTAAATTCCCCTTAGTTGTGATACATTATACTTTTCGTATATTGATGGATTCAGTTTCTTAATATTTTGGATATGATTCTTACATCTATATGCAAAAGAATATTGGTTTGTTGTTTTCTTCCAGTAGCATTGTCTTGTCGGGTGTGTGTGTGCAATACCGGCCTTGTGAAGTGTGATAGAATTGCTCCCTCTTCTATTATCTGGAAGGCCTTTATTATTGAAGAATGCTTTTGCTCAGTTTAGTGGGTTTACATTTATTTTATTTCATTCCTTGAATGAAGATATTTTATTAAGGGGACTGTCCTTTCCCCATTGTATATTCTTGACTTTTTTTTTAATTAATTGACTGTATAGGCATGGGTTTATTTCTGGGTTCTCTATTCTGTTCCATTTGTCAATGTGTATGTTTTTATGCCTATACCATACTATTTTGATTACTATAGCTTTGTAATATAGTTTGAAATCAGGAAGTTAATGCCTTCAGCTTTTTCTTTCTCAAGATTGCTTTGGCTATTCAGAGACTTTTGTGGTCCCATACAAATTTAAGGACTATGTGCTCTATTTCTGTGAAAAGTGTCATTAAAATTTTGATAGTGATTACATTAGATCAGTAGATTGTTCTGGGCAGTAAGAACATTTTATTTATATTTTTTAGTAGGAACATCTTAACAATAGTAATTCTTCCAGTCCATGAGCATGAAATACCTTTCTGCCCATCCATCATCCTTTCAAACATTGTTTTTCTTTATGGTCTTTATTCTATTGTTCTTGAACTTTAGCTACATGTACACTAGATATATTCAGTGAGTCTCATGCAACTCCTCTTGTTTTATATATTTTTAGCCTTCAAACTGCTTCAAGCTGCACACCTCCTGCTAACTTACATTTTTTGATCACGAATTCTCTTCGGTTGGGTTTTAAGTTCTAGGATGCCTATTTAATTATTTTAAAAATAAATTCTATATCTCTGATAAAATTCTCTATTTTGTCATTCCCTTTTACAGTTATTTTAAATTCCAGATTACTTATATGTTTTTATTTTCTCTTTTGCTCTTTGTTTTTATCCTGAGTATACCAGCTAATTTTTTATTGAGTTACACCGACATTGGGTATGTAAATTGTAGAGGCTATGGATAAAATTATCTTCCTCCAGAGACTTTTGTTTAGCTTCTAGTAGGCATCAGGGTAGAAGCATATAACTTTAATCCACTAACTGATTGACCTGAATTGAGGTTAGGTTTCAGTCTTTATAAATCCTAACCTATTTATGGTTTAGCCTTATTCTTAGAGTTTAATCCATCCAGGATCCCAATCAAAACACTGGTTTTTACCAAGCCCTCTTAATGAGCAGATCTCCATTTACAATTTTTATCTCCCTAGCACCATGAGACAATTGATAGTTAGACTCCTAGCTGCTGTTTTCTTGTCAGTTTTTTAAAAATGAACTTCAATAACTGCTATAAATATTTGTGAATAGTTCTTTTGTTTGTGGACACAAGTTTTCAACTCCTTTGGTAAATACCAAGGAGTACTATTTCTGGTTTAGGTGGTATGAATACATTTAGTTTGGCAAGAAACTGACAAACTGTCGTCCAATGTGGTTGAACCATTTTGTAGTCTCACCAGCAGTGAAGGAGGAAAGTTCCCAGCACTTCACACTCTGGCCTGCATGTGATGTTGTCAGCGTTTTGGATTTTTTGCTGCTCCAATAGATGTGTAGTGGTATCTCATTGTTGTTTTAATTTGCAATTCCCCAAAGACATATTATATTAAGCATATTTTCATATGCTTATTTGCCATCTGTATATCTTCTTTGGTGAGGTGTCTCTGAAGAAAATTTGCCTATTTTTAATTGGGTTTTTAATTTTGTTATAGTAGAGATTTAAAAGTTCTTTGTATATTTTGGATACCAGTCCATTATCAAATATGCTTTTTGCAAATTTCTTCTCCCAGCATCTGCTTATCTTTTCATTCACTTAATGGTGTCTTTCATAGAATCAAATTTAACACTTAGTGACATCAAACTTGTCAAATTTTTTCTTTCACAAATCATGCTTTTGGTATTGATGTAAAAAAATCATTGCCAAATCCAAGGTCAGCTAGATTTTGTCCTCTGTTATCATCTAGAGATGTTATTATAGTTTTATATTTTATATTTAAGTCTGTGATTTCTTCTCCACTTTTAAAATTATTTGGCTACACAACTTACAAATCATAAAGTAACCTTGACATGAACGGATTCGGGGATACTGTTCTTACTTCTCTGCAGTTTCCTTCACTCCAGAATCATCACTGACTACCTTGGTACCTCTGGACTCCAGTTTTTTGTCTCCCCAATCCTGTAAGGTTGCCGAAAGCTGGACTTAGGTTCTACACCTTCCAGCATCTGCTTTTCCCTCTTCACCCACGATATTTATGAACGGGAAGGACCTAGAGGGAAAAGTGTCAAACACCATGTTTGCCTCGGTGGGTTTCCCTTTTTTCCGAGACCTCCGTTCTTCAAGTCCTGGGTGATTCGGTGGCTCTCCAATGTGTTCCAAGTGAAATTTTAAGAAAATAGTACATCTATCTTTTTCAGTTGTTTTTGAAAAAAAGAGTGATCTGCTGTGAGTCAATCTTCAAAAACTGGAAATTACAGTTTGAAAGCATAATTTGTGCATGTCTTTCCTGCCTAAAAACCTCTGAAGGCTCCCACTGCCCACAGATCTGGCACACGTAGAGTAGCGTAGCCTATCACAGATAACCTGTGTAATCCGCTTCCTGTCTACATTTCTGGGCCCAGTCCCCACCTCATGCATGTTGTTGTCAAGCAATATCATGGTTCACAATGTTTTCTCAGGGTTTTGGGTCTTTGCCTGTGATCTTCCTTTTACTCCCAGCAACATTCTTCTGATGGTCATCCACATTTTCTGACTGTTCATCCCACTACCCCAAACCAAAGTCACCTTGGCTGAGAAACAGTCCCTGACCTCTTCCCCTAGGCAGGATCAACAGTTTTCTCATCGATATTCTCATTGAATATTTTACAGATCCAGTCATTGAACTTCTCACATTGCCTTTGGTTAATTGTTTGTGTTTCATCTCCTACGTTAGCCTGTGAGCTTTTCTATCATCAGTGCATAGCAGGACATGGCATATAATAAGAGCTTAATAGATAGCTGTTGAATGAATAAGTATATGAACTATTAAATCTTCTGATTTATCTTGCTATCATTTCTTACTTTCTTAAGTTTTCTCCAAACATCTGTCAGCAATACAGTTAGTTTAATTTTTTTCATGCATTCATTCAACAAATGTTTACCTGTCACCAACCATGCACCAGGCACTTTCCCAGGAATCAGAGGAAATACAATAATGAACAAGATAGAATCAGTTACTGTCCTCATGGAGCTTATAGTCTAGAGATGATAAGCAGTTCTTTCAAAAACATGTTTCCCAGATGGTTGGTAGGAAGTAGTTTTCACCAGAGTGTTTCCCTCTTGGCTTGCTTTCTTTACTCTTTGTCCTGGATCTGCTAAGCTAAATGTCTGTACTTGCAGCATTTTATACCCTTAACTATTATCGCACCCTATCTGGCATGAAAAATAGAAAGGCTCACATGCTGAGACCTCCCATCTCAAAGAGCAATTAAAATATTTTAGGTAGATTCTTTCAGTCAAGTTATAGAGCATTTAACTAGGCGATGTATTTTATCTTCATTTTAAGTGACAAAATATCAAATATTTGATGTTGATTGATATTACCAATAGAAAGATCAAAAAAATATTTCACTGGATGCTAAATAGTTACTTCGATATTGACCTTTTTTCTTATTGAATTGGCTCACTTTGGGGGGGTGAAGGCAGGAAGGGTGTGGAATATCTGCACTCTATGGTAATTTCATCACATGTAGCCGCTGAGATAAAATCTTGGCCATGTTATTTCAAATACATGATAGTTTTCTTTTTAAAATTTATTTATTTTTAGAGAGAGGGGAAGGAAAGGAGAGAAAGAGAAACATCAATGTGTGAATGCCTCTCTTGCACCCCCTA
The DNA here is from genome assembly GCF_019186645.2 of Phyllostomus hastatus. Taxonomy (NCBI): domain Eukaryota; kingdom Metazoa; phylum Chordata; class Mammalia; order Chiroptera; family Phyllostomidae; genus Phyllostomus; species Phyllostomus hastatus. The sequence goes on along the minus strand of NW_025333977.1, from coordinate 12,696,928 downwards.
CTGGGGACCCATCGGGAACCCAGGCATGTGCACTGACTGGGAATCAAACCAGCAACCTTTTGGTTTGCAGGCCTGCGCTCAATCCACTGAGCTACACTAGCCAGGGCTACATGATAGTTTTCTATATGATATTATAATTTTCTTTGTTCAGTTTACTAAATGTGTCTATATCTCTGGAAATGACATATTCCATGGAGGTAAGGACTATAGATTCATACAAAAGAAATTTTTCTTAAAAAAAAGTCCTCAATTTAAAATTTAAAGCTCCTAAATTTTAAATTGTGATTCAAACAATTTTTATACTTAATAATTCTTACAGCATTTTATTGGAACTGACCCATAAACTTACGTGAAGCAAACAAAGCCTGGGAAGCTGCTGTTTGGGCTATGTGAGCTGCACACTGTCTATACTGAAGTTCTCATTCTGTAATAAAAGTCATGCTTAAGATTTGACACACTACCTAAGAAAATTATTGAGAGCTTTAAAAAATGTGTTTAGTGAAAGTCAGCATGCAATAATTAGAAGAACACAAGGGTCATCTTTGAACAGGTTGAGAAGAAACCAGTTAGCCCTAGAATGTGTAACAGGTTGACACACACTGAAACATTAAAGTGATGTTTATGAGAGAAATAGAAAATCAGATCATGATGTCTGAGGGGCCGTAAACAATGGGTGTTAGAGGAAGGAAGCACTGCTGGAAAGAATGAATAAGGTGTCTCTAAAATGCACAGAAATACCACCGTTCTTTAGAATTTATACTAATCACCTTAGGTAAGTTAACATTTGGACAACACATTTCCCAACAATGACCCTACAAAGAGGGACAAGGAGCGGGACCCAGTTATATTCCACAGCACAGGAGATGGGCCCAGAGTAGAAGCTCGAGCGTGGGGAATGCATTTCTGGGTGCAGATGTTCAAGATAATGAGATCAGAATGCAAGAAGAATACAGCTCATTGCGAAGCACGGTGCAGTTCACCCTCAGCTGCAAGACAGCTGCAGAGTCTCATTTGGCCACAAGTACGCAGCACCAAAGCGCACACGCAGGCCAGGGAAACCAACTGGCCTGCATTGTTTAGAAGCTGCACAGAAGATAATAGACTGTGACTTCTGGGATATTTACACTTCACCTTGGGCTTTTCTTTAAAGTATAAACTTCCCTCAGTTTGAACCTGGTGAGGGATATGAAGAAAGCATAAAACTGCAGTGGGATATTGCTTGAGAAGACTCATTCTAATTAATGGCAGAAAAACACAACAAAGGATCAGCTTTATGGAAGGAAATATGTTTGTGAAGAAGTTTTAAAGTAGGGACATGATACTTCTTTTGGATAGAATTCATTGCCCTTACAAACCCCATCAAACTCTAGCTCTGTTGATGGGATATCAGGACCTGTGTGGCTCACACTCATGTCCATACACATTCTATTTCTCAGACTTCTTCGGTTCTAGGATGCTAGACCATTTCTCCTGATGGCCTTGGCCCTTTATCCGAACACCTCTGTTCCTGCCCCAAGGTCTCCCTGTGGCTCCTCCAGTGCCAGTCAGTCTGGACACCTATGGTCATGCTGCTCTTTCTGCCAAGGGGCTTTTCTCCTTGTCCCTCTGGAATGCTACCCATCACTCAGGATGGACCTCAAGGCCCTGTGTTTCATGATGGTCCCCTAGTCTCTGAATCCTTTGGCTCATTCTGCTGTATTTTATATTCAGTGGCATGCTCTTTGACATTCGTCTTAGATTATATGAGTTCCTTGAGAGTCTAAAACATAAGCTGTGCATATTTTATCCCTCATAGCTTCTCACCAATAATTAATAATAATAATAACAACAACAACATTTAAACAGCATTCTATAATGCATAACACACACACCCATTCTCTATTTGTGCCTCATGACAATCTTGTAAGGGTAATAAAACCAATAGTGATTTCTCTGATCTGTAGAAGAACTTGAGGTTCAGAAAGATTAAGCAATTTATCTTCAGTCACACAGCCAGGAACTAGAAGTTTCTAACCTTGAATTCAAGTCCTTTGACTCCTACATCTTAACACAAAGATAATAAGCTTTAAATAACTACTTACATTTACCAGGTACAAGCTGGTAAATGAGCTCATGGAGAAGGGCCTTGGGATCTGCAGCTGCCCAAAATGTGGAAGTGAACTTGACTTTGAATCAGTCGAAAGGGGTATTTTCAGTTTCATTTTGCTTGGGGTTTGTGTAAGCTCTGATTAAATGCAACCAATCTCTGCTCTTTCCTATTCATCTTGTCAAATAAGAGGCTTTCCTTTCCTCCCCGAGAGGAACACTTGAATCTCATCAAAGTAAATGGCAGGGGTTTTACTTAACACATATGGCAAACCAAACAGAGAGGGCAGGAGAGATCCAGGAGCGAATGCAGAGAAGCCTCCAACAAAGAGGACAGTCTAGTTGTAAGTGTAGAACTAGAGGGAAAGTTGTCAGCAGCCCTGGCAATATCAACTGAGAACATACTTTGAAGGAGACAAGCGGTGGTCTCTTGGTGCCGGGTAGCAGAATGCCATGGACGCAGAACTCAGACCGAGCGTGCACCGTGTTCTTCCCTGGCGCAGGCAGGCAAAGCCCTTCCCTCTGTGTGCCCTTTTGTATGGAGTCTATAGAGCTAGAGCGCCCTGTAAGGGCACTCTTCTGTGGAACATGCTTTAATCCCCTTTTATTGGAAACTGCTTGCAGGCAAAAATAAGAACACATCTTCTTTTGATGTTGAACATCTGACTTCTCCAGGATGTAGGGTCTAAGTTAGGACATTATGTCTTTTATTTGCAAGGACGAGTTTCTATAGGATGAATACTATGTTAGTGAAGACACAGTGAATGAAAAATTCTCTGCTAACAGTTGGTAAAAGGAAAAATTAGAATATTTGCCTCAGAGCTCCCTTGTCCTAGGCTTAAATCTTGTTTAGATACCACACTGAAAAGTGTGGCAGTCCCAGGTATGCAGGTCCCAGGACAGTTTGGCCTCATCCTGATATCATCAACGTATCCTTCCTTTTCTTTTGTGCCTATCATTTGTACAGTCCTGGGTACTCTGTGATAAACCAGGGGACCCCAGGCCAATCCAGCCAAGGGTTCAACGTGGGTCACATGAGGAATGACAGCCTTGCCTCTCATCTGCCTCACCTGTTCATGCAGACCCACCAGCATCCACAAAGTTCTGTTCAATGATTTCCAGGAGCTCTCAGCTCTGTTCATGAATAATCATGACCAATGTCCCTAGGCATCTGTTGGGTACTGTTGCCTCTTCAGGACCTCAGCTCCCTGTATTTTGGTATCCGTGGTAAATGACTATTTCTCCCACTTGCAAATGACTATTTCTTCTGGGCTTAGCCATTTATGCAAATGTTGGGCACCATGGTCCCAGTCGCTGCCAGAACTCTCTGCAGCGTATCGGAGGCCCCACAGCCCTTGCCGTGGGCTCCATGGCTGCAGCACAAAGTAGGCAGGTCTCTGTGCCCTCCCGCATTAGATCCTGCTAGCAGCGCTTCAAAGCAATGCTTCTTTGTGCCTGCTGCTTTATGGTGGTTTTATTGAAAACAGTTATTTCAGTTATTACTTTGTAGCCCCCAGGGGACTAGACTGGGAACAAAAGCCAGTGACAAACACCATGTGCTCTCTCGCTCGCCTCTCCTTCCCCCAGCCCATGAAGCTTTTTCACGAGGCCCAGCATGCTTGCATCATTCCCTCTGACACAAGTTCCAGACTTCCTTGAGGATATGTGCAGGATCATTTTCTTTGGGTAATTTATTTGTTTAACAAATATGTATACACTTGGTAGCTTAAAACTACACAAGCTGAATGACTCACAGTTCCAGAGTCAGAGTCTGAAATGGGTCTACTGGGTTAAAGTCAAGGTGTTGCGGGGTTGTGTTCTCCTGCGTGCTCTGTGGGAAAGCTGATGTTCTCCTCTTCACCTGCTTCTATAGGCTGCCCTTGTGCCTTGGCTCACGGCACTCGTCCATCTTCAAAGTCAGTAATGGTTTGTCAAGTCTCTCATGATGCCATCTCTCTAGTTCTTTCCCTTCTACTCCCCTTTTCCACTTACAAGGACTCGTGTGATTACATTGGGCCACCTGGATAATCCAAGATAACCTCTCCATCTCCAGGTCAGCTGATCCTTCATGCCACCAGCTACATTAATTTCTCCTCAACATATAATGTAACCTATTCACAGGTTTTAGGCATTATGGACGTTTTATATTATTCTACTTGCCACTGGTTCTGTTCTGAAAACATAACTCAGTAATAGCTGCTCATGTGATATGCATGTATGACAGGTAAGATGGGTCAGATGGGTGAACATAGGTCACTGTAACTAGGGGTTTCTCAATAGATCTGCCCTTATCTTTGGGGAACATACCAACCACAGTTTAGCTACCCTAACCACAGTGGCCACTTTTTGTCCTTGCAAAGGCTCTCTGCTGTCACACACATGACCTGCTCTGACCTGCTCTTTCCTGCTTGAAATCTCCCATCCCCCGACCCCTCTAATCCTGTAATCCAATCAGCTGCTGTAGATGCTATTCTGACTTTGCCAACCTTTTTGCAATACTTCCAGACTCAAACTGACACTCTGCTCCACATACTAGATGCCAGGAGGTGGGCAAACAGGGGGCTACTTTATGTATAAACAATATCTCCCTGGCTGATCAGTGTGTTCTGGGAATAATTATTGTGACCTGGAAATATTACATTAGTTAAATCAGTTGGTCCTTACCTTCACCCAGGACAGCCCCTTCTCACAAAGTAGACAGGGCACAACTGGGACTTCCAGGCTCTGTCCATTGAGTTAAAGACCAACAGATGTCCAGGCTACCTCTACCACCTGTACTGACCTCAGTGACTCACCTCAACATGAGAGAACTCCATGGTATAAGAGAATCAAGATGGTGCTAATGGAAACCATGACAGGGAGATGGAGTCACAGCCACAGAGAATTTGTGGAATTTCCCACCACCCTACCCACTACTACCATTAGAGATCTGTAGGCAGGTTGTCAGTTTATCTCAGCAACAAAGATCATTTTTTAAAAAACAATTGATTTGAGAGAGAAAAAGAGAGGGAGGGAGGGAGCAGGGAGAGAGAAAGAGAGAGAGAGAAACATCGATTTGTCATTCCATGTGTGTATGCATTCATTGGATGCTTGTTGTACATGCCGATGAAGGACCAAACCTGCAGCCTTTGTGTGCGGGGACAGTGCTCTAACCAGCTGAGCTGTCTTGCCAGGGCTTGAACAGAGACCACTTTTGAATTAGTGATAATTTATAAGATGTTTGTGGTGCCTACAGGTACAAGCTGTTCACTCTTTTACCTACAGAAATACATTTTCAGGTTTGGTTGATGAGGTGATGCCAAGTGGCTTTCCCTTGCCCCTTCCCTGAAATCTTTCTTCTGTTTTGTTTCATTGGGTTTGATGTGCACACATGCATGCTCCACCAACACCAGGACTAGTCCTCAGCAGCATATGTTAAAAACAAACCCAATTTCAGCCAAACAAACATCAGCAAGTTTCCCCTGATTCCGAGATGAGCAGCTCATTTTCTCTGAAAGCACATAGTGTTCAGAGTAAGCGTCTCTTGAGAATACCAGAAATCTTGCAAAAATTCCCATCTTGGCATAATTTTGATCTAATTTATATGAAAAATATGATAACTTTGAGTTAATTTAAGATAGAAATGTAACCCATTTACAATATCTGTACATCCTAGATAAATAATAAGTTGTCATTCTCATGTGGTGAAAATGTACCTCCCAAGTTTGAATTTTGAGAATTCCTCATTTTGCAAATCCCCCGAGAGAGAGACTCTCGAGAGAAAAGTGAGAAATAGCGAGAGGCAGCAAGTGGTCCCTGCACCCCACAGCTAATTTGAGCATCAGTGACACCCTAAGCAGCATCCTGCTGCCACCTGTAATGAAGAACACGCTTATTTCTAATTTGTAGCATTTCCCCCCTTCCTGATTATACAAGATGGGTTCATTCATTATTAATCTGGTTTGTCAGACAGCACGGCCCTCCAAGTGTCAGGCTTCCTTGTTTCCAGGCAGTGCGTTTGTGTAGGAGCAATGAAATTTCAGAATGCACAGATCAGCAAGCTCTCGTCTGCACCTGATTAAAGTTAGATAGACCAACTTAACAGCCTTAAAATAGTTCTACATGAAGCAGCAGGACACCTTTCTATATTTGTCATTATTATTGGAAAGGAAATGGACTGAAAAATCATTACTTTTCTTCCAAACTGCACTTGACTTGAAAGAGAGTGGGGAAAGAAAATGCTCCTTCTTTACCTACACCAAATAGCCTAGAAATTAAAATAGCAAAGGGGACATAACTCCAAGTGTACTATAAAGCAGGTCAATATTTTAGCACACCACTACACACATGCACACACACATGAATATACACATACATACAACAATCCTTGCTTTGTAGAGTCTAAAGCCGTTGGACTTGCCACATGAAGATTCAAATTGATATGATCCTCTGGGAAAGAGCTTAAAATGATCTGTTCAGAGGTCATATGACTGGGCTCCAGGACCCAGCTGGGAGAAGCAAAAAGCAATGCATGATGGGAAACAGACACAATATGTGCATTTCCAAACAGTAATTATTAGGTAAAAGACTGAGAAATAGATTCTAGCTGATTTCCAAGTCATCTGAATGAGCAATAGAAGTATTTTTTTCTTTTTTTAGGACCTAGCTTTAAAGGAAGTGGACAAATAAAAGGACTGGATGATAAAAGCTTGAAGTCAATGAACACATTTCCATCAATGCTTGTCAAGAGTCCCCTGAAAAAGATGTATCTTGATCTTTTCCTGTTTGTGCTCATCAGGTTCTTGGTGGATGGAGGTGCCCAACTACATAGCAGCAAAACCATTCATAATTATGACTTTTGGGCTGGCATTACCCTGGATAGTATTTGGGGAAAAGGATAAAACAGTGGTGTGAGGGCAGTGAAGAATTATTTGTATGAAGTTACCAGTCAGAAAAATTAAGTGGACACCAGGTAGAGTCTAAAGCTGGCACAGGGACAAAGAGGGCAGAGTGCAACTATTGGGGACATGCAGGAAGTTCCATTTGCTTAAAGAGTGTAGTTAATAAATCCTTGGCACAGGTTGCCCCAAATTTCACCCTCCAAATTTAAGTGAAACAACAAAGGTAATTTCTACTCTCTACTAGTAGTTCTCAACAGAGGGAGGATGGGGTGATTTTGTCTTTGAGGGGACATTTTGCAATATCTGAAGACACTTTGGTTATGACAACTGAGAAAAAGAGCCTTGCTGTGAGTGGAGAAAGACAAAGGAATTGTGAAGAGCTAGCCAGTCTTTGCTACAACCTCGCTGATTGTCAGTTTTCACATCTATACAATGGTTGCCATTAGGGTCACCTTATTTCATTATTATAAATATTAAATGAAATAATGTATGTAAAGTACTTATCATGGTGCCTGACACATAGTAATGCCTTAACAAATGATCACTAGCATTATTGTGTTAATCTTAGTGCTGGAGTTCCATTATCAAGCCAAGAGAAAATGACTTGGGAATTGGGGAGGTATTTAACAATGAATTTTTGACATACCCCAAGGAAAAGATGCTGGTGAAAAATTAAGTGAGGAGGGATGTGCAGATTCAGCGTGGAAGCTCCTGACTAAAACCTAGTTAGTAGAATGTACAGAGAATGTAAAAGAACATATTGCAAAAGAAGTTTTTTTAAAAAAGAATATAAAACTGAGAACAACCTTGATTACTAAAGCCTAGAGTAAGACTGTCGAATAGAAATGTAATTTGAATCTTACTTGCAATTTTAAAGTTAGTATTAACCACATGAAAAAATAAAAATGTAGGAAGTTTAACTGTAATAGTATATTTTTAACAGAACATATCAAAAATATTATTTTAACATGTAAGCAATATAAAAAATTATTAACCAGATAGTTTGCATTCTTTTCTTCATTAAGTCCTCAACACTGAGTGTGTATTTTAGACACACTCAGCATATTAGACACATTACAGCATATTGCAATTTGGACTAGCCATGTTTCAAGTGCTTAATAGCCACACGTGGTTAGTGGCTGCCATAGTAGAGAGCAAATATATAAAAGATGGTGGCAATGATGCCAGGGATGACAAAAGTAAGTCTTTAAAGCCATATCCAGGGCAAGGAAGGTAAGAAAGAAAATACAAACATGCTAATATGGGAAGATAATTTAATGTTAGTACTCCTCAACTATTTTTTAACTACCATCCCTTCCTTCATGAAGCTTATTACCCAGTAGGTATGGTTCGACTTTGCCTCAATATAAGGTGTTTAAAGGCCAAAGTATGTGATAAAATATGAAGAGGTTATTTTCACTGCTAATAATGAATTAAAGTATCTGTTGGTAGTCTAAGTATGTTTAGGTAACTGAGAGACTCTTGAGTAAGTTGAAAGAATTGTAAGTGACAACAGGGGTGTGGAGAAACCAATACTAGGAATAAACAAATATGCTTTTCAAAAGGAGAAGGATTTATGGGCTCTTGTACAACCTTGATGTATCCCTTTGTTAAAGACAACCTCTGGGTCCTAGGTTTCTCATCTATAGATTCAAAGATTGAATCACATGAATCTATACACCCTTTGTGTTCTTCCAGCTTATGAATCTGTAAGATTATCCAGAGTTGGTATCTGAGTATTGAGAAAGGAAAAAGATAACCAGTAAGGTCATAAACAACAGTTTATGAAAAACAAACAACACCAGCCTAACCTTGTTTTCTTTTGCAAGAGGGTATCTAGTCTTGAATTGTCTGGGAAATGCTGGGGCCGTTGCACATCTGAAATTCAGCAGAAGGTTTGGAGCTCATGTTTTATGAGCACCTACTATTCATTTACCATCAATTCAACAGACGCCGATTGAGCATCGACTATGTTTTAGACATGGAGGATGCAGCAGTAGATAGGCTTTTTCTTATGAAAGTAATTACACAAACTTGATTATGGAACAATGTAGAAAGTGCAAGGGAAGTAGATTTGAGGGGTCATTTAACTCAGTAAGAAGACATTACAGGAGGTTTTCTCTAGGAAATGGCAATGTTATATGGACACCAGAAAGTGTTGGAAAAGACTGGAGTGTGAGATGAGGAAGAATATTTCAGGAAAAAGAAATGGTATGTGTGAAGGCTCAAAAGTTAGAACACATCTAACATGTAGGAGAGCAGTGCTTCTCAAGCCTTAATGTGCACATGAATCCCATAGAGAATCTTGTTAAAATGCAGATTCTGATTCTAAAAGTCTAGTTAGGGTCTGAGATTCTGCATTTCCAACAAGCTCCTGGGTAATGCTGATGCTTGGCCTGTGGTCCTCACTTTGAGTAGTCCCAGGGTAAAAGCAAGAGTGGGTGCTAAAAAGGTGGGCATAGGGTGGGTTATGAAGGGCTTCTTCAATCATACTAAGGGCTTTGAGCTAATATTTCAAGAGCATTCACTAGAGACAACACAGGATTTATTTGTGCATTTGAAAAAAGCACTCTGGCAGCACTGAGAATGAGTTGAATTAAGCAATCAAGAAGTTCAGTTGAGAGTTGAGAGGACCTTGCATAAACTCCTACAGATAGGATGGGAGTTTGGACCATGAAGGTGATATTTGTGGAGATGAGAAGAAATGAATAGATGCACAGGGGAATTTAGGAAGCTATATTGAGTAGACTCGATAATGAGGAACTTAGTATGGGGGCTGAAGAAAAAGAAGGGGTTGGGAATGAGACCCTAAAAACTAGGGGACTCAGCTTGGACAATGAGAAGGAGATTGATTTAATGAATGGGGAAAACAGGAGAATGAGATGGTTTGTGGGGACTAGGGCTGGTATACTTTTAGAGGTACTGAAATGGAAGTGTAACAGAACAACTATGTAGTGATATCCAGTAGGCAGATGGATATACAGACCTGGCACTCAGAAGAGTATGGGTTAAAAATATCAACTTAGGAGTCATTAGCATAAAATGAGTACAGAAAATCTTGAGAGAGAATGAGGTTTCCCAGAGTAAGAGAGGATCTGGAAGCTGTCCTCAAATGCTTGAAGAGCTGTCATGTGTTTGAGAGTTATTTTGTGTGTTTCCAGGTGAAAAAAATCTGGATTAATAGGATATTACAAGGATGTAGACTTTGCTTCTTTATAGGGGAAGAATTTTTTTATGGTATTAGCTGAGTCATAATGGCATGGATTACCTTTTAAGGTAGTATTTTTTAATGGAGGTATTCAAATATGATAAAAATCCACTTCTTAGGAATGTTGGAAACATTCCTGTGTTTCACATGTCTGGTAGGGGGTCAGACTAATAGCCCCTAAGCAGTGATTCCAAGATTACATTATAAGAATAGAGGGTGGAGAGGAGCTGGAAAGACATTTTAAAAAAATGTTATTGTTGTTCAAGTATAGTTATCCCCATTTTCCCCCCATTACTCTCTCCTGCCCTACTCATGCCCCACCTCCCACGCTCAGTCATACCCCACCCCATTGTCTTTGTCCATGGGTCCTTTATACATGTCCCTTGACTTGACCCTTCCCCTACTTCCTCCTGATATCCCCCTCCCCTGTCCCCTCTGGTCACTCAGTTTGTTCTTTATTTCCATGTTATAGAAAGAGATTTTTAAAATACAGATTCTACCCCAAGCAATTGATTCCATAGATCTGAGCACAGCCCTGAAATTCCTTAATTTTATTAAGCTCTCCTAAGAAAATAACCTGTTGTGTACAATGGAACCATTAGACTGTAAGCAGGCTTTTCAGGAGAAACTTTGTAGACCAGAATGGAGTAGGTCGATATATTCAAAATGCTGAATGAAAAAATTTCAATCAAGAATACTCTATCCAGCAAAGTTATCATTCAGAACAGAAAGAGCTTATTCCAAACAAGAAAAAGCTAAGGAGTTTATTACCACTAAACTGCCCTTCAAGAACTATTAAAGGAAGTTATTAAAGCTAATAAGAAAAGGCACTAATTAGTAATAAGAAAACACATGAAAGAATAAATTTCACTGGAAAGGTAAATATATAGTAAAGGTAGTGGATTTCTCACTTGTAAAGCTAGTGTGAATGTTATAAGACAAAAGTAGTAAAAATATGCCCTGGCTGGCATAGCTCAGTGGATTGAGCACAGGCTGTGAACCAAAGCATCGCAGGTTCCATTCCCAGTCAGGGCACATGCCTGGGTTGCAGGCCATGGCCCCCAGCAACTGCACATTGATGTTTCTGTCTCTCTCTCTTTCTCCCTCCCTTCCCTCTCTAAAAATAAATAAATAAATAAATAAGTAGTAAAAATAATTAGAATAAGGATGCACAAGATAAAAAGATGTAAAATGTGACATCAAAAACATAAAACATGGGGGAGAATAAAATTTTAAACTTTGGAATGAGATAAAACCTAAGTTGTTATAAACTTAAAATAGACTGTTATAGATGCAAGTTATTATATGTAAACCTTATGGTACCATAAAGCCATTGATCCCTCTTTATCCTCTTCTGTTTCCCGCCACCCTCTTTCCCTCTGGTAATCACCATACTGTTGACTGTGTCTATGAATTTTGGTGGGGTTTTTTGGACTAGCTTTTTCACCTATTTCACCCAGCCCCCCAAGCCCTGACAGCTGTCAGTGTGTTCTCTGTGTCTATTTCTATTTTGTTTGTTAGTTTATGTTGTTCCTTAGATTTCATGTATGAGTGAAATCATATAATACTAGTCTTTCTCTGACCGCCTTATTTTACTTAGCATAACACTCTCCAGGTCCATGCATGCTGTTGCAAAGGGCAAGAGTTCCTTCTTTTTTACAGCCAAGTAAAATTCCATTTTATTAATGTACCACAGCTTTTTAAACACTCATCTACTGATGGGCACTTAGGCTGCTTCCAAATCTTAGCTATTGTGAATAACACTGCAATGAACACATGGGTGCATAGGTTCTTTTGAATTAGTGTTTCATGCTTCTTTAGATATATTCCCAGACATGGAATTGCTAGGTAATAAGGCAGTTGCATTTTTTAATTTTGAGGAAACTCCACACTATTTTCCACAGTGGCAGCACCAGTCTACATTCCCACCAATAATGCACAAGGGTTTCCTTTTGTCTCCATCCTCACCAACACTTGTTTATTGATTTATTGATGATAGCCATTCTGACAGGCATGAGGTGATACTTCATTGTGGTTTTATTTTTATTTAATTTTTTGTACACAGCAGTTTTATTCAAAATGGACCCAAACTGGAAGCACCCCAAATATCTTCAGTAAGTAAATGCATAAACAAACTGTACCATTGTTCCACAATGAAATACTATGTAATGATGAAAAATACATAACTACTATATACAAAAAAAGAGGGATAAATCTCAAAAATATAATGCTGAGCACAAGAAGCCAGATGTCTAAATGTACATATGAGGTTCTGGAACAGGCAAACTAGTTTATAACAGTAGAAAGAAGGTCACTTACATGGATGTACACATTTGTTCTCATTGTGGTGTTAATTTGCACTTCTTATATGTAAGGACACACAGAAACTAAACGTGGAGAGATGGAAAAGGTATTACATTCAAATGGAAACTCAGAGAAAGCTGGAGTAGCTATTCTTATATCAGACAAAATTGACTTTGAAAAAAGATTGTACCAAGACAAAGAGGACATTACATAATGATAAAGGGGTCAAATCAACAAGAGGATATAACATTTGTAAATATTTATGTACCCAACATAGGAACACCTAAATATATAAAGCAAATATTAAGACCTAATGGGAGAAATAGACAGAAATACAATAATATTAGAGAACTTTAATACTCCACTTGCATCAATGAATAGATCACCCTGACAGAAAGTCAATGAGGAAATATCAGCCTTAAACAACACTTTAGACCAGATGGACTTGACAGATATATACAGAATATTTCATTCAAAAGTAACAGAATACAATCTTTTCAAGTACATGTGGAACATTTTTCTTGGGTGGATCATATGTCACACCATAAAACAAGTCTTAATAAATTTAAGAGGATTGAAATCATATCAGGCATATTTTCTGACCTTAATGATATGAAACTAAAAATCAATTACACAAAAAAACTGGAAAATTTACAAATACGTGGAGATTAAACAATATGCTGCTGAACAACCAGTGGGTCAAAGAGGAAATCAAAATAGATATCAAAAAATACCTGGAGACAAATTAAAATTGAAATGTAACCTTACAAACTTTATGGGACACAGCAAAATCTGTTCTAAGAGAGAAGTTCATATTAATAAATGCCTACCTCAAGAAATAAGAAAATTCTCAAACAGCATAACTTTATACCTAAAAAAATAAAACAGAAAAAGAAGAACAAATGAAGCCCAGAGTTACTAGAAGGAAGAAGATAACAAAGATCAGCGCAGAAATGAATGAAAATAGAGGCTAATATTACCACAGAAAAGATCAGAAGAAGTAAAATCTGGTTCTTTGAAAAGATAAACAATATTGACAAATTTTTAGCAAGATTCACTAAGAAAAAAGAGAATACTCAGAAATGAAAGTTGATATATTACAACTGATACCACAGAAATAGAAAGGTTTATAAGCGATTACTATGAGCAATTACATGGCAAAATTGGAAAACCTAGAAGAAATGGATAAATTACATAGAACTGACCGAGATTGAATCATAAAAAAATAGAAAATCTGAACAGAACAATTACTAGTAAGGAGATTGCACCTGAAATCAAAAATCTCCCAACAAAAAGAAGACCAGAATCAGACACTTCCCTGTGAATTCTACCAAACATTTAAGGAAGAATGAATACCAATCCTTCTCAAACTCTTCTAAAAAATAGAAAAGGAGGGAGTTCTTCCAAACTCACTTTGGGAAGGTAACATTACTCTGACACCAAACAAGGATGCCACAAGAAATAAAAATTACAGGACAATATCCCTGGTGAACACTGATGCAAAAATTCTCAACAAAATATTAGCAAACCAAATTCAACAATACATTAAAAGGATAATACATCATGATCAAGTGTGATTTATTCCAGAGATGCAAGTCTGGTTCAACATCTGCAAATCAGTCAATGCGATGCACTACACTAAAAAAGTAAAAGATAAAAATCATATAATCATTTCAATAGATGCATAAAAAGTATTTGATAAAATTCAACATCCATTTGTGATAAAAAATGCTCAGCACAGGAGCTATAGAGGGAATGTACCTCAACATAATAAAGACTGTAATAAAGCCCACAGCTAACTTCATATTCAATGGTGAAAAGTTAAAAGCTTTTCCTCTAAGATCAAGAACAAGACAAGGATCTCCACTCTCACTATTTTATTCAACATAGTATTGTAATTCCTAGCAGAGCAATTAGTCAAGAAAAGGAAGTAAAAAGCATCCAAATTAATAAGGAAGAAGTGAAGCTGTCACTATTTGCAGACAACATGACATTATATGTAGAAAACCCTAAACACTCCATCAAAGTTCTATTTTAGAACTAGTAAATTCAGTAATGCTGCAGAATATAAAATTAATTCACACAAATATATTGAGTTTCTACACACTAATAAATTATCAAAGAGAAATTAAGAAAACAACCCCATTCATAATTGCATCAAAAAGAATAAAATACCTATGAATAAATTTAACCAAGGAGATGAAAGACCTGTATACTGGAAACTATAAGACATTAACAAATGAAATTGAAAAAGACACAAATAAACATCTTTATATTTCATGCTCATGGGTTGAAAGGATTAATATTGGTAAAATGTCCATACTAGTCAAAACAATTTACAGATTCAGTGCAACCCTATCCAATGGCATTTTTCCACAGAAAATGAACAGTCCTAAAATTTGCATGAAGCCACAAAAGACTCTAAATAGTTAAAGTAATCTTGATAAAGAAAAACAAAACTAGAGGTATCACACTCCCTGATTTCAAACTCTTTACAGAGGTATCATGATTAAAACATTATGGTATTGGCATAAAAAAAAATACATAAACCATTGGAATAGAATGGAAATCCCAGAAATAAACCCATGCCTGTATAGTCAATTAATTAACAGCAAAGGAGCCAAGAATATACAATGAGGCAAGGACAGTCTCTTTAATAAATGGGGCTGGAGAACTGGAGAGTCATAACCAAAAGAATGAAACTGGACCACTGTCTTACACCACACACAAAAATCAACTCAAAGTCAATTAAAGACTCTAATGTAAGACCTGAAATGATAGAATTCCTGGAAGAAAACACAGGCAGGAAACTCTTTGACTTTGATCTTGGCGATGAGTTTTTGAATGTGACACCCAAAGTGAAAGCAACAAAAGCAAAAATAAACAAGTGGGACTACATCAAATTAAAAAGCTCTGCACAGCAAAGGAAACCATCAACAAAATAAAAAGGCAATCTACAAATGCGAAAAAATATTTGCAAATCGTATCTGATAAAATGTTAGTATAAAAATATACAAAGAACTCATATAACTCAATAGCAAAAATATATATAATCAAATTTAAAAATGGGCAAATGATCTGCAAAGGCATTTTCTACAAAAGGCCTACAGATGGCCAACGGGCACATGAAAAGACACTCAACACGATTCCTCATCGGGGAAATGCACACCAAAACCCCAATGAGCTATCACTTCACACTTCTTAGAATGGCTATTATGAAAAAGACAAGAAATAACAAGTGTGAAGAAAAGGGTACACTTGTGCACTATTGGTGGAAATGTAAAACAATGTGGGGGTTCCATACAAAATTAAAAATAGAACTACCATGTGATTCAGCAATTTAACTCATATTTATTAAAAAAAATGAAAATGCTACCTCAAAAAGATATATGCACCCCCATGTTCAATGCAGCACTATTTATAATAGCCAAGAATGGAAGTAATATAAGTGTCCATCAGTGAGTGAATGAATAAAAATATGTGTGATTTATATATATGAATATATGTAATATAATGGAATTGTGATATTTGTATAGTAGAATATTAACCATAAAAAAATGATATCTTTCCATTTGTGACAACATGGCTGGACCTTCAGGGCATTATGCTTAGTGGGTAAGTCAGATAGAGAAAGAAAAATACCATGTGATGTCTCTTATATGTGGAATCTAAAAAACAACACAAAACAAACAAAAAACCTCATAGATATAGAGAACAGATTTGTTGGTGGTTGCCAGAGGCAGGGGGTGGGGTGTGGGAGAAATGGATGTAGGGGGTGAAAAGATGAAAAAAAAACCCAAACTTCTTATTCTGTGTGTAACTAGGTTCTTAAATTTGGACTAAGTTGCCTACCAACTCTGAATTTTTGAAGTAACCTTCAAAAAACGACCCTAGTAACCCAGGCTCCTAATGTGTATATTTGTGGAGGTCAGAAGCACCCACCAGTATCATGGTAAGACATTTTCTGCTTTTCTTGCTCGATGATCTGGGGCGCAGGTTCCCTTTGCACATGCCACCTAATGGGTAGCCAACTGTCTGTCGCTTGCTTTCTCTGTGCATACGGGATGGTGTGCTGGGTCTTACCAGACAGCTGGTTAATAGGAAAGCCACACCATTAACAAACGCAAGGCTCAGTGGCACCAAGGTCAACCAGCTTTGCCTTAATTGAAGAAAAAGCAAACATGCATGTTCCTTGTATAAACACTGATATTTAACATTTAACTCAACCCTCATGATTCATTAAGAAAAGGAAATTCAATAAAGTTGGGCAGATGTGACTACAGGAAAACTTACCTCCAATGAATCTGGCCACTTCCAGGGCTTTGGTTAAAAGAAATCAATTTTTTAAATAAAATTCTAAATGTAGACAATAACCATCATTATAAGTATTATTATTTTTTTTCGTTTTGTCTTTTATATCTTATACAACCTTGTTTTTTCAGTCCCTTGGGCTACTTATTAAAGAATCTCATTGTGAACTTTAAACTCTTGGGTCAGCAAGTGAATAGTGATGACTAAGATCCTAGCTATTTCTGATTTCCAAAAACAAAAACCAATTTTTAGGAGACACATTATATGGGTCAGAATTTGTGGGAAATAAAGTAGGCACAATAAATTGGCAGCAGAGAAGAGGCAGAAAATAATAGAAAACAGACATGAGAACGGGAAAAACATAGCCGTCTGGGACCATTTAGTGAAGGGGCAGACAGTGCTACACACCTCCACAGTCCCTGGGGCCTCCCTGGTCAAAGGGCATAATCTATTTTATAAAGCTTTCCATCCCAATAAGTTTTAAAATATGCCACTAAATAGTGTTCGTGCCAAAAGGCATAAAAGGTGGCTTACAGGGAGAAAACAAGGATGCTTGGGAGGAGAGAGGAATGTCGGGATTAAAAAACCCAGAGATTTCAATAGGGAACTGTCCCTACTGTTTTCATTAAACAAGAATTGGTTGACAAAAGCCTTTGCATGATCTAATGTTACAAAGATCTGGGTATGTTGTCTTAAACAGTCAGTTGTGGGTAAATTATAAAGAAAATGCAAAGTGCAATCACACTCTGAAAAGTGGTGAAAGCTGAAACAATTATTTCTGCCTGTCTTGGGGGACTTAACAAATGAGAGAGTGGCGGGTTTCATACCAGCTTTTCCAAGGCTGCCCCACTACTTCCTCTTGCAGCCAAGCCTCCAACTCGCTGCGCCAAATAAATACCTTTGAGGTCATTTTTCTTTTTCTTCACTCTAATGCAATTAGGGACAAGAGGGTGTGAGCTTGGAAGATCAAGGCCGACAGCTGAAGTCTGAAGGACTCTGTCAAGACAAGGATTGTGATGCCAGCCTACCAAAAAGCAGGTCAGAGACTTAATACAGAAATAGAAGCTCTCCCCAGAACTGATCGCTAGTAAAGTGTCAGTGAATGGAGCCACGCCAATAGCTCTGTCTACAATGTGACCTCAAGGACCATTTAAAATGATGCCCACTGTTTCCTCCATTATTTGGATGGTTTTGTGCAGGTTGTGTCTTCCTAGCTAACCCTGAAAGTATTCTAAAGAATGTGATTAGGATCATTGTAATTCATTGTAGTTCATTGTTCCATTGTTTCCACCAGCAGAAGAACATCAGACTTATAGAGTTCTTAACCCTGGTTCATACACTCAAAAACCACGGGGGCAAAATTGGAAGGGATCTTGACCACATGAACAGGATGCAAAAAGTACAGAGGGTATAAGGCTTCCAGTTAAATGGTCAAATACTCAATGTACCAAGTACCCAATATTCCTGTTTTCTTTCCCTTTAAGTTTCAGAGGGACCTCCATCATAAACCAAAGTGTGCCAGGATACTGTGTGACTCACTGATGCCAGAATTAGAATATTTTAGTGTATTTGAGGATTCATTGCTAGAGTGAAAAATAGCAAACTCTTCTCTTGCTTTCTGTCTTCTCTCCTTTCTTCCTTCCTCCCCTCTTTCCTCTCTTCTCATTTTTTTCAACTTTTGTTAATCAATGTGTTCAATCTAGAAGCAAAAATCTAGGCCTCTGATCAAGACCCTGTATTAACATGATCAGACTTGTGTTTATGGGCAGTGGCTGTACAGAGGATTAGGCTAAAAGCTAAACCGAGCTAAGATGGTCAGACCTTAATGCTATGCCAAGGAGCATGGGCTCTCTCAACTAATACATTATAGGAAGTCATTTAAGATTTTATATACAAGTAACTATATTACACTTAGATTCTGTGACTTTTGAAACTTATCATACACTTTATATTACTTCAATTCATGCTCTGTTACATTTGCTAACAAGAGGTGCTATATACGATGGAATAAAGTGTTCTTTTTGGCTTCCAGTTTCCTGTGGCTTTCCCACATCACACACCCTGCAACTCTCTGTGGAACTGTTAACTGTGGTAATGCTACAAAAATCCATAGCACTTGGATTTTGTTATCAATAATTTTCTAAAAATGGTTGAAGACTGTTTACAAAGTTGAAAAGAATTACTTCTCAGGGCATCATTAATGAATTAGATACAGCCCTCTAGCTACAGAAAAGCAGCAAAGTTGCAGGGCTGTCCAACCTGCAGCCCACTGGCCACATGCAGCTCAGGATGACTATGAATGCAGCCCAACACAAAATCATAAATTTACTTAAAACATTAAGAGATTTTTTTGTGTGATTACATGTCACAACGTATTTAATGTGTGGCCCAAGACAACTCTTCTCCCAGTGTGGTGCAGAGACATCAAAAGTTTGGACATCCCTGAGTGGGGAATGAGAGGGACTTCAGAGTGAGCTGGGCCAACTTCTGAATTTTCTGTGTGACCCTACATGAGTGGCCTATTTGATCTCAGATTCATTTTTAAAACTGTAAAGTTAGGATCACAGGGTCATTCTGCGTATGATATAAAATTATTTACACAAAGCACTTAGCACAATGTTTGGCATGTAGTAATAGTGATGATGGCGATGCTGGTGGTAGTGGTGACAGCGGTGATGATGTTCGTGAGGATTATGGTGTACCTTCCCAGACGCAGTGCGCTATCAGGGGTTGAGAAAAGAGACTCTGGAGCCAGACTTGTTGGGTCCAACTCCTGGGTCCACCACTTACTAGCTATGCAGTCTTGAGTAAGTGTGTTAGTTATCTCTTGCTTCATAACAAATGACCTTAAAACAAAGTGGCTTTAAACAACATATTATCCCAGGGTTTTTGTGGATGATAAATTGAGGAGTGACGTCATTGTTATCCTCTACTTCACAGTCTCTCAAAGGACTGCAATTGCGTTGTCACAAGGTCTGTGATCTCATCTGAAGCTCAATTGGGGACGGATCCGCTTGCGGCCTCATGTGAAGGCAAGAGACAGAATAGCAATGAGGAAGTCCTGAGACACTGCAGCTGTCGCTAGTCAGCATCCTGATTTCGGAGGCTCACCCCGTGACACCTGGCCAGGAGCCGCACTTGTGCACCAGAGCTTCAGTTGACCGCTGTTTCACCTTTGCCTCATTATCCTAAATTAGCATTGTGGTTTCGTCCCTCATGTGGGCAATGAAGGAGAATTATGGGACTCAATAAAACCTGCACCCTTTCAGCAGAAGGGGGCCTTTCTCTGGTCAGAAATGGCATGCTCCCATATCTCGGGCTTAATAAATCTTGCTTGCTTCACTTCTTTGCTTATTTTTTTTGTGTAGTCCTCTCAATTCTTTGTTCACAACCACCAAGACCCTGGACCCTGTCTACATCTGCAGCAGTGTGACTGTTGGCAAGATTTCATTCCTTGAGGATTGTTGCATTCAGAGCCTGAATTTCTTGCTGACTGTTGGCTGGAGACTATTTGCAGTTCCTTGCCCCAAGCACATTTCCAACGTAGTAAAGCCATCAAAACCAGTGGAAAAGACTCTGCTAATAAGACAGATGTCACAGGCTTTTGGCACCCAGCCACGTAAGTGACATCCCGTCACTTTTTTTTTTTTGCTGTATTCTACTTGTTTGAAGAAAATCATTAGGTCTAGCCCACAGCCAGAGGAAGGGAATTACACAGATTATGACTATGAGTTGGGGGCCACCTTAGAAATCTGCTCCACAGCAAGTTACTTTACCTCTCTGTACCTCAGTTCTCCCATCTGTTAAATGGAATTAATAACCATAACTACATAGTAGGGCTATTGCAAAGATTAAACAAATTAATATTCATCACGCATCTGTGCCTGTCACACAGTAAGCACTCAATGAATGTTTGACGTTACTTTTTAAAAGTATCCACTTATAGCTGTTGTACCTGTTTTCAAAGCATCAGGCTGATCTGCTTAACAGCCCTTGTCCATGTGTCAAAAGCTGGTTGTTGAACTACCAGTGTATACAGAGGAATAGCAACAGAGTTCAGAACATGAGGGTGGTGTGGGAACACCGAAGGAGCACTATACAATGAGTCTCAAGTTCAAGTTCTGGTTTTCTCTTAACAACATGGGTAGGCAGTTCACTTTATCTGTCTGGGTGACTGTGTTTTTATCTGTGAAATGAGTGCTTCAGACCTTATCAGGATTGATATCCATGATATTTAGCAACTGCTCAGGGGTCAGGCACTGGCCAGTCAGAACAGGGGCTGCCATAAACGTGGGGAGGCCGTGCTTGCGTGGGCTGGCTGCGTCACAGCCTCAAGGAGCTGTCTTCAGGGCCCCTTCTTGCCCCAGACACCTGTGACCCCATGCTCTATTTCCAAATCACTTATAATAATTTTGTGGTTCACATAACACTTTAGTTTTGTTTGCCTTATTTTTTTATAACTTTTTACCAAAGTGGATTATCAGCCAGTATACTAAAACTATCTGAAGAAAAGTCCATTTAATCGGATATCATTATCCTGTTCTGTGGATTTAAACAGTGAGAGCACGTGTAGTAACTAAATAGAATCATAGTGTTTGGTTCAGAAGCTAATCCTATTAAGTATGTTTTTAAAACTCAACAAATGTTGTGACTCATTACCAGAATAAAAATGTTAGTCTGTGTTCACTTCTGGCAGACCTTCCAGATCCTCCTCCAGACGCTCACACAGGCCTTCACACAGAAATGTCACCCAGCTAGGTAACAGTGTCCTTGCGCGGTGCCCGTGGTTTCCTAGCCCCTCTGGGTGACCTGCCTCTTCCCTAATGCTTGCTAAGTACCTGGTACTTTCCTATGCAGGAAGCTTATACGAATTAATTAACATTTAATGAGAGGAAACCAGCTGATTAGAATGCTTTCCGTGGTACTTTAGCTAATAAATGTTGTATATACTTTTGACTGCATCTAGTCAGCATGTGGCTTCCCCTTCCAATCGGCACCCCCTTTTTTTTTTCACAGCTCTGCCATGCTCTAGGCCTACGGCTTTCTGAAATAACCTGGCTGAACAGTTTGCCTTAGTTAATTTGAAGAAAAGTTTTGGACCAAATTATTGAAATAAATATTTTGATTACATTTTGCTTAGAGCACTACGTCCACGAAGCTTCTGAATCCAAATCAAGACCAAATCATTCCAACCATGCTTGATGGAGAACAGCGAGAGTCTGATGAAAAGAAAGATCTGCCCCGCAGAGGCCCAGGCAGCTGAAAATGATTTCGCCCGTGTTTATGAAGGCAATTAGGGTTGCACCGGCGCGGCTCTGGGGGCTCAAAGGGAGGGGCGGGAGGTGTAGCTTCAGAGGCCCAGGCGTTTCCCCTGGAATATCTGGATCAAGTCAGTCGATATCTATGAGTGGCTTCTGATTTATGGGAAGCGCCCTTGGATGGACAGATTGAGGTCTTCTGTATCAGCGGTCTGCACATTTTTTTGGTCAGGTGTCATCATGAGTAAGAGATTATTGAGCTGCACCCCCAATTCATTTATAAGCTGTCTATATATAGTTCAGTAATTAGTTACTATCTCAAAGAACAACATCCACTTGGGTTGAGGTATATCCCTGATGACAGTGAATAGCTCCACATTTTATAGTGTCCGGATGATTTCTATTATTTTAAATAAATCCTTGTGGTTTTCTTATGATGTGGCTGAGATCAAAACAAATGTAAGAGGTACCAGTGACACAGGTCAGCTCTGTCATTTTTTTTTATTTACCTGTGCTTGCCTCATTAATACTATCTTCAGCATTCAGATACTTGGGCAGAAATATTTTAAGCCATATGACCTTTTTATTTTTTTTGAAGATTGATTTTGTTAAAGACAGGTAACAACTGGTTTTGTTAAAAACCAATGTGATGGCCCTGATTGGTGTTGCTCAGTTGGTTGGGCATCGTCCTGCAAAGCAAAAGGTCACTGGTTCAGTTCCCGGTCAGGGCATGTGCCTGGGGTGCGGGTTCTGTGGTCTGTCAGGGTGTGTGCAAGAAGCAAACAGGCAAGCAACCCATGTTTCTCTTTCACATCGATCTTTCTCTGCCTTTCTCCTTCCCTCCTCTCTCTAAAAATAAATAAATGAAATCTTTCAAAAAACCCAATGTGATGGTTAATTTTGTACGTCAGTTTCACTGAGTTAAGGGATAAGCATTACTCTGAGTTTACCAGCTCTGGAGCACGTGGGTGTACACCTAACCACAGAAGATGTTTAAATGTTTAAATGATCTAGCTGTGTTATCAGAAAGGAGAAAAATATAAATCTTGGTAATACTTGTAATTTGCCATTAATGGCTTTCAGGCTTTTTGGACTGTAATTTATAGTAAGCAATCACTTTTCTATCAATACCCAACACACCCCTTATAAAACAATTCTTTTTCTATTAACATACAATGACATCTGATATTTTCTACTCTGCTGTATTCTACTTAAAAATACTGGTTTCCATGTTAAATTAATTTCACAATCTGGCAGAGTAAAAAAATGCTGTTCTGGATTGTAAGCCTGAATACAATATCTCACTAATAATTACTACAGAGAGAGAATGAGGCCCTGCCTACAATAAGCAGGATCTTGAATGTCTGAAAGCATTTTCTGGAGAGCCAGGTGAGATAAAAACCTGTTTGTTGGCTCCAGAGACAGCAGAATTCTGTGATACCACCTGTACAGCACAGGGCTCAACCTGGGATGAGACACAGTGTTCAAACACTTCCTTTTCAACACCACAGCTTTGAAAAGTAGTTAAAAATAAAGGCAGGACAAAACTAAACTTAGAGCCTTGATGCTCGATGAATGTCTCTCCTTATCTCTCCCAACATGTACAAGTTGTGAAGCAGAATGCCCTTCTCATTAGCTGTGCTTCGTACCTCGTATCCCCCACCCCACCAGCTAAGGAACTGGTCTCTCCTACTTCAGATGCCACTATGTTCAGAAAGCAACCTTCGTGGGCCAGTGAAATGAAAAAAAAATGCCCCTTTCAGATGAACCATGGACAGATGCTACTCGTACTCATAGATTTACACTGCAGTGTGAACGCACAGTCCTCCACAGTTCATTACACAGAACTTGCTTGGGATTCCAGTGGTACTGAGTTTCCCCACGGGAATTACCATTGAGAGCCTTATTAATAAGGGAAGACCAGATACTGAAAGACTGCAAATAGACATTTTTGCTCTGTGCAGAGAAATTCCAGGAGGTACTAAGTCTCATTCATACCTCCAAATCAGATAGTGCAGGTAAAATGAGTTGTGCAGCTATGTAATCTGGAAATACCTTTTTAAAAACACTCCCTGCTCTCTCAACTCATTTTAGAATTGAGTTTATTTTTCACATTGCTGCTATAGTTTACTGTTTTGAATAATAAAACAGCCTGGCTTTATATATGGGTATCTGGTTTTCTAATCTTGAGAAGCCCCATACATAATAACTAATAGGTGGCAGGCAATGCATAACAAATCCAAATTATATGTATATTAATGGCAGCAGTGTGTGTAATGAGTTATACCAGTGAATTAGCTTTCATTTAACAAAAGTTGACTTTCAGGTGTGTGTTTAATGAGTAGATGACTTATAACAATAGGAAGAGTAAGAGGTAAAGTTTTAAGTGACTGAGATGACCAAGCCTGTGTTCCGCTGAGCAGAGACCCCGAGAATGTGACATATGGCACTGCAGGCTCTGGGGCCCCATAGTGTACCACCAGGAAAATGCTTAAGTGAGACCATTATGGTCTCTTTTTTGTATTAGGTATAATGTCACAGCAAATAGGCACTAAGTGCTTTAGCCATGCTAAAATGTCTCTTTGGGGGCTGACTTCACTTCGTTCAAGTTAACCTGAAATTCCTGGGGCTTTGCTTTTATGATGAATAGCATTGTATTCAAAATTAAACCAGCTCAACAGAAGCCTTCCCCAGGCCCCTGCCCACCTGAAAACACCACAGGCTACTGCTGTCTTTATTAATGACAACACAATTGTCATAACAACTGTGGGGTCTTCAGTGTAAGCTGAGACTCACACAGACCTCCTTCCCTTGCCTTTCAGTCTTCACAGCAAAAGAAAATAACTTGAAGGGTTAGCAGCTGATAATTAAAAATTTTGAAGCTTTGATAGTTAATGGTATCATTTTATAAATGATGAAAAGACATTAACATATGCTCTATCAACAAGCCTTTCAAATATCCAATTTAAGAAGTGAAAATATAAATATATTGTTAAAGTTCAATATTATTATTTTATTATGTCCTTGCTCTCAAATATTTATTCATTCATTCACTTATTTACTTATTCACAAATATTTATAAAACCTACCCCATGCTGGGCTCTGTTGCAAAGGTCATATCAGTGAACAAATCAGACAAAAATCCTTGCCCTCCAGGACCTTATACTTCAGAAGACAAAAGAAAAAAAAGGCAAATAAAATGTGCATGTGTCAGTGCTGAAACCTGAGAAGAATAATAAAAAGGAAAGAGGGAGTGGAACTGGCAGGGTGGAATTGCACTTTTAGACAACATGTCCAGGGAAGGATTTGCTGATAGCATGGCATTCCAGCGAAGACCTCAAGGAGGTGAGAGTGAGCCATGTGAAACCCCAGGGAGAGTGTTCCAGGCAGAGGGAACAGCCAAGGTCACAGGCTGGGGAGGAAGCACGCCTGGTGCATCTGAAGAACATCAGTGATTCCAGGTGACTAGAGTGGAATCAGTGAGGGGAGTAGGGTGGATGAGTGCGATGCTAGAAATCAGATCACCTAGGGTTCTGTAGGGAATGGAAGTACCTTGGCTTTCATTCTCAGTGTCACAGGAAGCCAGTGCAGGGTTCTGAGCAGAGAAATGATGGACACATTTAGTTTTTACAGGATCACTCTGGCTATTTGGTGCGAATAGACACACCAGGAGCACAGGGCGGCAGTCTAGGAGAGATGATAGTGGCTTGGGTCTGGGTAGTAGCAGTGTGGACGTGAGGAGTGGATTTTGGAGAGATTTTGAAGGTAGATCTGCCCAGATTTGCTGATGGATCAGATTCAGGCTGTGCCAGAATGAGAGGCATCAGGCAGGAAGGGGGTTTCCCAACTGGGGAGGCTGTGAGAGGAGCCACTTTGGGGGAAGCTGGGTTTGGTGCTGTTAAAATTGAGTGGAGACATCAAGGAGGTGGTTGGCCAGGTGAGTCTTCAATTCAGGGGACGTTATGATTTATCCCCAGGCTTTTTTCAGTCCTCCCGTGTGCTGGGCAATAGAACTATGTCCTTAAAGAAAGAGGGTCTAACCCCTGGTGGAAAAGTCAGGCCTCCTGCTCATAAAGAATAATTTTTTGCAAGGTGCATTTCTTGGGATTCATCTTCAGAGCAGGTCTCCCTCACCCAGTTGCACAATCATAAGGTTTCCTTTTCCAGTGGTCTCTCTCGTGAGTAGTCGGGTTTGCTTATGACCACAGCCAAATGAGTGTCTACTACTTCAGACACAGATATAAAGGCCTGTGACACAATTCAGGCATCATGTAGTTCATGTCCATGATGCGATGATTATGAGTTAGTTGATATGACTTCTTATCGGAACCTGTGAAGGGATGTTCTTTGGGTTTCTGCAGGTTTTTGGCCAACTGCTAATTGAAATGTAATTAGCACCCACAACTTGTCAGGTGTTTTGTTCTAAACCAAGCCAGCCAGGGCACCAAATGTGGGCATCTGAGGTGGCTGAGAATTCACACTCAAAAACATTAGAGAACCTTGGCTCAGCCCTTATGATAACACGCAGCACCAAGTGATTGCCTTGCTATCTTGGAGAGTGGATTTTTTTTCTTTTGTGTATGATAGGAGGCTGATGGATTGTGTCTGTTGCAGAGGCACAAGGAGAAAAAGGTGACTCAAGTCCCAAAATAGCTCTTGTAAATGCATTAAGAGAAAGCATCTTTGACACAGACAGGAAGAAAGGGAAGAGGGGGCAGGAGTCGGTGACAAAATGTTCACAGTGCGTTGGTCACCAGCATTGATTCATAAGTTATTGTCCTCTGCTGAGAATGACACTGTCCTTTGCTTTTATGTTAAATTATAAAAACCCTCTAAAACTGTACAATTACCTGAAGGGTTGAATTGATTGTCCATTATCTGTATTTTAACAATCTTTCTGGTAAGTGTTTCCTATCATTTTTTCATCACTTCACACCCGGTTGGGGTTTGGAGTGGGTCATATGCAGGACTCTTTGATAATGTGGTGGTTACATATCTGGATTCTCTATAAAAGTAAGAACATCATTATAGAAGTGAGACGAGAAAATTTCCTTTAAGTTTACTTTAAACAAACAATATGAAAAAGAAACTTTAATGGAAGGAATTATGCCAGTTACAACAGCGGGAAAACCCATTGCATATCTCAAATTAAACTCAGCAACAACTGTGCAGGAAGCATATAAAGAAATTCTAAAACTAATAAAGGACATGAAAGGAGACAATAAATGGGCAGAAAAACTCAATAATGTAAGGATGAAAGTTATTTCTAAATTAATCTATAAATTTGAAACAATGCCAATAAAAATCCCTCTAGAGTTTACTATCTTTTCCTTGTGCATTGCTTGTTTATTTTGGAACTTGTCAAAAATAGTGAGAAAAAGTAGGAAAAGACTATTGAGAGAGACTTGCTCTATCATACATTGAAATGCGTTATAAAACTATAATAATGAAAACTGTGCAATATCAGCACGGACTAGAAAGATTAGACCAAGGAAGCAGGATTGAGAGTTTAGAAATAGGTCTAACTTTGTATGGAAATTTCATATATGACAAACCTATGATTTAAATCAATGGGGGAAATAGATTTTTTTAATAAATGGTTTTAGGAAAACTATCTAAACCTCTGGGAAAAGCGTAAAATTGAAATTAATCTTTTTCCTAACAGCAAAATGAATTAAGGATTTAAACATTAGAAATGAAACCATAGGAGTAATAGAAGCAAACACAAGATTTCATTATAATTTTGAAATGGTGAAAACCTTTCTAAGCAAGAGAATAAACCAGGAAGCCATAAAGTTAAAAGTTAATAAATTTTACTACCTAAAAATTGAATTTTCTGCACAGCAAAAGTGTTATCATCAAAAGACAAATCACCAACCAGAGAAACATTTTTTAAAACATATATTACTGACAAATGATGAATTTTCTTAATATATAAACATTTCTCTCAACTTGACAAGAAACAGGGAAACAAATTCACATTAAAAAGAAGAAAAATTACAAATACATGAAAAGATCCTCAATCTTGCTAATAAAAGCAATTCGTTTTAACAATTAGATAACATTTTGCAATTTTCAGATTGAGAAAGATTAAAAAAATACATGGAGCAAGGATGCAATCATGCTCATTCAACGTAGATAGGGGTGTAAACTGGTTTGCCCTTGCTATGGTCTGAATTTTTGTGTTTCCCCCAAATTCATATGTTGAAATCCTAATGCTCAAAGTGATGATTTTAGGAGGTGTTTAAGTCATCAGAGTGGAGCTAACACAACTGACATTAATGCCCTTATAAAACAAGCCCCAGAAAGATGCCTTGCCCCCTTCTACCATGTGAGGAACCCATGATAAGTCCACCATTTGGAAGGGGGCTGTCACCTGACCATGGTGCACCTTGGTCCTAGATTTCCTCTCCTCCAGAACTGTGAGCAATAAAATTCTGTTGTGTACAAGCCACCCAATCTAAGATATTTTGTTATAGCAGCCTGAATGGACTAAAACAGCTCCCCCTTACAGGATAATTTGGTGTTATCTACCAAATACAAGAGGCACATACTCTTGGTCCAGCAGCTGACACTTTGGGGAATTTGTCCCATATTATATTCACACATGTACAAAAAGTGTGATGTCTGATGTTCATTACAGCATTTTTGGTTAGTCATAGAAAAAGATTGAGAAAACTGTCAACAAATAGGCTACTTATTTAAACAAATTATGCTGCATACATACAATGGTATACTATGCAGTTACTTTTTTTTTAGTGTCTCTGTTGATCTTTTAAAGTTTCAATATACATTAGTTTAAATGTCAAGCAGTAGATGTAGTAAGCTCTAATTTATGTAAACATAAAATGGAATACATATATGTGTGGATATATATGTTTGTTTGTATACAGTATGTAATGTCACACACACATCTCTCATGCCTGTATATGCCTGGAGCGTGTCTGGAGAGTGGTTCACCCCAGGGGGGAAACTGAGGAAGTGGCAGGGACTGGTGGTGAGAGGGAGACTTAACAATTGCATATAATTTTTGATGTCCTTTTTTACCATGTCCGTATGTCATTTTATCAATAAAAACAAGTTCTTTTAAAAATAAATTCTAAAACACATGGAATTTATAATACATAAATGTAACATTTCATTTCTTCTTTTTTTAAAATTTTTATTGTTGTTCAAATAGAGTTGTCTCCATTTTCCCGCCACCACTTTCCCCTGCCCCAGCCCCTGCCTCCCCGCCCACCCTCCATCCTTCCCCCCTCTGACTTTGTCCATGGGTCCTTTATACATGTTCCTTGATGACCCTTTCCCTTCAATTCAAATTGACAGGGAAAAGATGAATTATCCAATAAATAATATTGACACAACTGGATGACCATTTAGAATAAAGTTCAGTACACCAAAATAAATTCTACATGGCTCAGTTTTAAATGCAATAAAAATAAAACCCTTAATGTTCTTGAAGAAGGTGGTGATAATTTTTTTAAATGTGGAATAGGGAAAGAATTTCTGATCATGTAATGAAAATTTTTTAAATCCAGCAATTTGACTACTGAAAGAAAACTTTGTCTCAGTTAAAAATATAAACACAATTAAAAGACAAAGAAAATGGGGAAATATTTGCAAGACAAATGATAGATCACAAGTCAATATTATTGATTAAATAGTTTTACAAATCAATAAGTTTTAAAAAAAATAGGTTGTAAACAAACAATTCACAGAAATATTTAACACATGAAAAGACTTCAACCACATCAATAATAAAATATAAATAAAAACAAGAAATTTCATTCTTCACACAGAAGGTGGACAAAAATTACAATTTTAAGCTACTGAAACCCAGTGTCATTGAGCATCAGTTCTTTCACAGACTATGTGGTGGAGATAAAACTACTAGTTCTCTGAACATCACTTAAGTGGTTAAAATGCACCGTGTACGCACTATTTATTCCAGCAATCCCTCATCTAGGATTTTACTCTAAAGAGATAGTCATTCAAGTTCAAACTAATAAAATAAAAGCTCAGTGATGTTTATCACAATGTTGTTTAGAATCACAAGGACACACACACAAAGAAATAATTTGTGTTGATTAGTGGGGTGTGTGTCATGTAAATAATGACCCCCGACTACAGTGTAATATAATGGTATAGATCTATATGTATTACCTGCAAGTTTCTCATTCATTCACCCAGTGCTAAGTACTTAAAAGTATACTATAAACACCATGTACAGCACTAAACAGTGTATAAGAGAACCTTCCCGAAGGTTACTCGTAAAAATGTTTAAAATGGTTTTTATTGAGTGAGAAGAATTTAAATAATTTTTACTTATTCTCTTGTCCTTTTTAAAATAAGTCAGAGCATGTGTCCTTTTATCCCACCTACCAATGAAATGAATCCTGGTCAGACAGGCAAGGGAAATAAAGGAAAAAATAAACAAATGGCATTACATCAAACTCAAAAGCTTCTGCATGGCTAAAGAAAGCATCATCAAAATGAAAAGGGAACAAACTGTATGGGAGAACATATTTGCCAATGATACATCGGACAAGGTTTTGATCTACAAAATATATAAAGAACTCATATGACTCAACACCAGGAAGACAAACAATCCAATTAAAAAAGGAGCAAAGGATCTGAATAGACACTTCTCCAAGGAGGACATACAGATGGCCTATAGACACATGAGAAGATGCTCAATATCACTAGCCATCAGAGAGATGCAAATTAAAACCACAGTGAGGCATCACTTCACACCTGTCAGAATTGCCATCATTAATAAATCAACAAACAACACATACAGCGAGGATGTGGAGAAAAGGGAACCCTAGTGCACTGTTAGTGGGAATGCAGGCTGGTGCAGCCACCGTGGAAAACAGTATGGAATTTCCTTGAAAAACTAAAAATGGAACTGCCTTTGACCCAGCAACCTCACAGCTGGGATTATACCCTAAGAATCCTGAAACACCAATTCAAAAGAACTTTATATACCCTTATGTTAATAGCGATGCTATTTACAATAGCCAAGTGTTGGAAACAGCTCAAGTGCCCATCAGTAAATGAATGCATAAAAACTATGGTACATTTACATGATGGAATTCTACACAGCAGAAAGAAAGAAGAGACTCCTACCTTCTGTGACAGCATGGATGGATCTGGAGAGCATTATGCTAAGTGAAATAAGCCAGGAGGTGAAAGACAAATATCATATGATCTCACCTATAAGATGAATCTAATGCATGAAATAAACTAACAATCAAAATTGAACCACAGGCCTGGAAACATGGAACAGATTAAAAGTGTCCAGAGATTAGGGGGAAGGGGGACGATGGTGGAAGAAAAGGGGAGGGACTAGTCAAAGAGCATGCATGAATGACCCATAGACATAGACAAGAGTGTGGAAACTGACTATGGGAGCAGGAGGTGGGATGTGTGGGGCCTGAGGGCAAAGGGGGAAAAAGTGGGACAACTATAATAGAATAACAATAAAGAATGATTTAATAAAAAATGTAGAAAAAAACTGAATGTCAGGAAAAGATGCTTACAATTTATTAAATAGAGAAATATAAATCACAAACTAATATGTACAGCATTATCTCATTTTTAGAAAAAGTACAGAAATATGTATCCACACATACATTTCTGTTTGGAAGAAATTAGCTCAAATATGTTGAAAGTGGTATATATATTTCTGCGTGGTGAGATTTTTAGAAGCTATTTTATATATATATTCTTCAATGAAGTTGTATCATTTTTATTACAGATACCTCTTTTATTACAGATACCTCTTACCTCTTTTAAAATTACTTTAGAGATAAAAATGTCAAAATCTAGGCTTAGGGTAAAAAAAATGTTATTCTCTCCTTAGTTACTTCTTAACCCAATATTTAAAGGCCAAGTTACAAAATGGTGAGAAAGGGGTTGGATTACAGATGGTGAAAACTACATGACAGAAAGGCTTCCCATGACTTACAGATGCACTATCAGAGGTTTATAGTCTTCATGAACCTTTTCTGCATTAAGAGAAAGTACCTTACATGGGGGACAGATGCAACGATCACTTAGATGAATCTTGCCAATACCGACAACCCTGTGTGCAAACAAGCTTCCACCTAGAACTGTGAACAGTAAGATGCCTCAAAAATCCATGGTCACATAAGCCTTTCTCAACTTCATCAGCCAAGAAGAATAAAGGGTTAAATTGTGCATCAAAACTGCAAAAAGACCGGAATTTGTTTTCACATAAGTCCTGAATCTTCCTCTGTTGTATAGTGGCATTTGAAGAGTAGAGACCCTTTTTATAAAGAACCGTGGATGTTCAAGTTCTGATTTTATTTCTGATTTGTTTTTCATTATTTCCTGAAGCTATTGATGTTTCAGAGGCAGTGGGGGAAGTGAGAAAGCCCTGAGAGAGTTTCAGGCTTTGAATTTTGGAACTCAGCCATTCAGAAGTTCATACTCATGTTCACAAAAACAATGTCATGGGGTCACTTTGGCCAACGAAGCGTTTTGTACGAGGGCTGGAGCTTGGGTCCTGTGCACATTTGCCAAAGCAGCCTTTTACCCTTTCCCCACTTCCCTCTTTCTCTTTCTTTTCCCTTTGTATCAACATGTTGTAGCCTGTGACACCAGCTAAATTAATCACTCACTGCACTCAGGGAAGTCACCGCAGGATACAGAATAACAAAGACAACAAAATTATTGCAAGGCTGGAGAGAAGGGACTGGCTTGTGAATAGAGCCAGCACACCTTCGCCAGCTGTGCCCTTGCAGCGACTGCAGCAGGCAGATTAAATTGGGACTGTTTTTCTTCTATTTATGTGGATTTTAGAATGGCCACAATACAGTGCCAAAGACCCCTGGTGAAGGGAAATCCCTTCAGAATGCTCAGCCTACTGTCAGAACTGAGGCTTACCCAAGCTTCGGGATTACCCAGGGGCGTCCTCTTGGGGTTCCTCTTGGGCAAGCTCTGCTTATGCAGATCCAGCTGAGTGATTGCTGAGCAGCCAGGATCCAGAACAAACAGGGTCAGAGCCAACAGAGAAAGCAAACCTCCAGCAACCAAGAGGAAGTGGCCTGAGTCCTACTGAGCCAAGACACAACAGCCCAACAAAAAGACAGAGAGGATGGGGGACGTCAGCTTCTGTGACCTAAAGGGAAAGAACCCCTGATGACAGATGTCAGCTGGATTCAAGGCAGAGTGGCGAGTTTACCAGCATTCCATTAATAAATTAATGGACGGGTGCCAACTTACAGGGGTCTGTCCAAGAGTGACCCAGAGCCCTGCTGGACATTCTGTATCAAACATGTCTCCCAACACATAGATAAAAGCAGAGGAGGCATACTCCTGAAGCCAGCAGTGGACATGCAAGGGAGAGGACCAGCACAGATACAGGACGGCAGTATCAAGATGCAAAAGCTCATTAAAGCCACAGACTAGAAGTCAAAAATAACAAGAAAAAAATATATAACAAGGGTAATAATAAATATGTATCTTACAAGCATGAACAAATAATGTAAATATAAGCTACTGCACATGGGTTCAGTAAATCAATTGAATGAAGACAGAGTGAGGGAGATTTAACATACCAGCAAAGTCACTCCAAAGAAATTCTAGGGTCCAGGAGAGCCTGCTGAGTGACACAGATATTAAACTATTTCCAATGGAAGAGTAGAGTTTGGAACAAAGGAAGTAGGGGTTGTTTGGTCCTCAGCACTGGTAAGACCCCGCAGAAAGAAGGCCCTGCATTTGGCTCACTGGCATGAGAAGGAAATCGTGCAAAACGTTTTGGGGACTAGAGAGAAGAGAACTAGGGCCAGTGTAGAAATTGAAGAGAGCAAACTTAGGGCTTTTTATGGGCTGAAATGTGTCCTCCTGCCCCAATTCTTATATTGAAGCTCAAACCCCAGTACCACCAGCTTGTGACTATATTAAGAGATGAGGCTTGTAAAGAGATGATTCAATTTAAATAAGGCCATGAGGGTGGGTCCTAATCCAGTCTGACTTGTGTCCTTATAAGGAGAGGAAGTTTGTGCACAGAGAGACACCA
Source organism: Phyllostomus hastatus (assembly GCF_019186645.2). NCBI lineage: Eukaryota > Metazoa > Chordata > Mammalia > Chiroptera > Phyllostomidae > Phyllostomus > Phyllostomus hastatus. Next base: position 12,662,836 of record NW_025333977.1, on the reverse strand, counting down.
GGGGTTCATGTGTGCAAGGCCACGTGAGGACCCAGCAAGAAGGCGGCCATCTGCCAGCCAAGCAGAGATCCCTCAGCAGAACCCAAACCTACCAACACCCTGATGTCAGGCTTTTCTAGCTTTCAGAACTGTGAGGAAATAAATCTCTGTTGTTCAAGTTACCCAGTCCGTGGTATTTCACAATAGCAGTTCTTGCAACTAATACAGGCTTTAAAAAAAAAAAAACATTTTCCAACAAAATGGCAAAGATAGTCTAGGCTGTGGTAACCAATGACAAAGGATTTCTTCCTTGACCAGACTGTCATCAGGTTCCTCTGAGTCTTCTTCTCAAGTGGACTTCAGCCTTGGCCTGCTGAGCCCAGTTTTCTCAAAGAATCCTATGAAACCCGTTTGTTAAGAACTCCCCCATCGGTGATACCTAATGAAGTCCCTCTCAGTAGTTTTCCGTCCACTGACCCCTTCACTCTGCCCACTGGCTATACATCCCCAGGTATCTTTGCAGCATGTGGAGCTGACCTCAGTGTTGTACTGAGGTCTCTCTCTCCCTTACTGCAGTAGCTTGGATAGAATCTGTCTTGCCCTTTGTAGTTGTGTCTGGCACAAAAATCTCTCTTTAACACAAGCAATCTCCAAATCCCAGTGTTTTCACAATAAATATTCAATCCATCTTCCTGATACTCGTGGTGTGTGGGTCGGCAGAGGACTCGCTCACTGTCCTCACTCAGGGACCGAGGCTGACGTTGTACCACTTGAAGTGTGCTTCCACCGTCCTCATGCCAGGAGGCAGGGCTGCGCTGAAATACACTGGCCCTGAAAGGCTCCCACCCAGATGCGACCTTTGCTGCTGCTCATGCTCCATTGGCCCCAAAGTCACGTGGCCATACCTGACTTCATCAGGGCAGGAAGGCGGAGTTCTACCAGGAGCCTGAAAGGAGGAAATTTGAAATATTTGTTTTTAGCTCTAAAGTCTATTGCTATTTTTTGGGAAAAAAATAATTAATTTATGTTTAACAGGTCGAGATTCCTCTGGGGGAAAAAAAGTTTTATTAAGGGGAATAAGATATTGGGACGATGCTCGTGATCTTATGGAGGAGACAAGCACGTCTCCCACTACCTTTAAATCACGGTGGTATCTGGTGCCCCACTGACACCCCATCATCCTGTGTCACTTAGAGAGCCTGCTCTTCCCTTGGTCCCCTGGAAAGGCTGCCATTAGGCCAGAAGTAGGCGCCTCACTCAAGCTGATTTGGTTAGACTAAGTCAATTAATTCTTATTCTTGGAAATTTGAGCTAAAGGTCAGAAAGAGTAGCTATTAAGTTGTGGTCTATTTCTTCCCTCCTGATAGGGTATTTTGGGGGACCACAATTCCTGGTACTGGCCTCTGTGGCTTGGTTTCAGAACCCCTTTCTGTGTGTGGCTTCAACAGCCTGGGCCCAGCTGGCAAGGCCCTGCTCCAGCCTGTGTGGCTTCAGAAACACAACACTGAATGGTGCTGGGGCAGAGCCATTACAGAAAGGGCTCTCTTGTCGGGGGCTCGTTTGGAGGAACAGTCTCAGTGTTCCTCTGCAGCTCTGAGGGTACTTGGTGCCATCACGCAGACTCACTCCCAGGCTTGAATGCGTGCCAGCATTACACGCCCACAGTCTAAGATGGGGTGTCTCTGTAAACAGTATTCACCACAGTTCCTCATAGCCCTTGTAACCTGGGTTTCCATGTCATGTCACCTGGCTGAATCACTTTGGTAACATGTGGACAGTTAACCCTGTGCTGTGGGAACTTAGAGGATGTTACCACCAGGCTTTGATATTGTCTTGGAACCTTCAGACAGTATCGGGAATATTAATGCTCATTTCTCTGGGATACAGGCCATTGATCTGCCTGCACGGTATGAACTAAGTGTGTGTCTGTGTGTGCTCATCTCTGTGACTGTTCCCGCCATCAGGGCCACCTTGCTCTTCTCCCCCCACGGCTTGTTGGAGTCCTTTTATGTGAACGCCCTCTGTAAGAAGCCTTCAACTTGGTAGCGCTGCTCACTCCTAACAGAGGCATCAGGAAACAATGCACACCCCTGCCCACTGGTAATCAGAGCAATTACTTTGCAAGCACATCTCTATTTCCTCCAGGGTGGACTAATTAAAAGGCTTCCATGCTGTTGTCAAAAATGGACAAAGTGTCTTTTCTACTTCTTTTTGGAGAAGCTGAAATCTAACGTTGGGTTCTACATGGAAATTTTTTCAGCATTGCTCATGGGATTCTTCTCACCTCTGCCCTTTCAGGAAAGACTCAATTGTTGGCCATTGATTGAAAAGGCAGGGCGAACAGTAGGTATGCAGCTGCACCTGGTATTTTGAAGGCAGGAGGTCTAGAGCTGTGGAGTGGTGGTTCTCAGACTTGAACACCCATCAGATTCCCCCAGGTGGGAGTGGCTAAAACACAGCCTGCTGTCCCCACCCCAGAGTTTCTGGTTCAGCAGGTCCGGGGTGGGGCCCTAGAACTTGTGCCTCTACCAAGCTCCCAGGAAATGCTGATGTTGCTGATCTGGGGACCAAACTGTGAGAAGACAGCTATGGAGGAGCTCTTTTCTTCTCCTGTTCCCACTGCTCCTTAAGGCAGTGGGAGCACAGCTTTTCTCGTAGAGCTCAAGGGAGTGAGTCATCCTTAGAAACTGTCATTTTGCAAGAAGGAATAAATGCTAATGGACATTTGACTTGGGTGAAAGAGACTTAAACCCTGGGTTCAAACCCCTGGTCTGCCACTTGGTAATTATGGAACCTTGGGCTGGTTACTCAGTTCCCTGATTCCCAGTGTCTCCGTCCATAAAACCAGGCATGTGCTTCATGCTGGGACTGCTGTGAGGCTGTGTAAAGTCCCCCGCATGCAATGTGACATGTCTTTAGTGTCCCATGAAGGCTAGGCCTGCTCTGATTTTTTCCTCTGCTCTTCTCGCATCTCCCTGGATACTTCTGAGTGACTTGTTTATTCCTCAAGGTCCACGTAATGTGCGTGTGATAAATGGCATGCAGAGTTCACATTATGCTATAGGACATTCATTAAAAAGATTTGTTTAAGGTGAATCAAGTCGTACGATATAAAAGATAAACTATCACTTTTCCAGGGACTTTGCATGTAGGCCACTTTTTTAATAAACAGAAAAGAGAAAGCTCCAAAATTTATTTTCTTCTGTGGAAACGTTAGCACCGGGAGGAAAAAATATATTGATGCAGTACTACTTTCTAAACTTGCGCATTGAAAGCTTGAACACAGCCAATTTATACCAAAAGACTACAGTAAAGAATATTTTTAATATAACATCCCAGTGACAAAAAGAAGTTCTGGAAAGAAGAGTGTACACGGGTGTGGAGTCATCTAATGTGCTGTGCTCACAGCCGTCTGCCTTCTCAAATCCAGTTAAGATGATTCGTCCTGCTCTCAGTGCTGATAACATAAAATCATCCTAAAGAAAACATCTCCCACACTCACTTCTGACCAAGCTGCCTTAGACACCCAGGTGGTTTCAGTTAATTCTGACTTCGGGGTCTCTGTCCACAGGTCTAATTCATTGAGCCATTAGTATGTGTCATACTTGGGGCTAAGTACTTCACCTCCATTATCTTAGGTAATCCTCACAGTAATGTAGTAAGAGTTGCCAACATTTTCCCCGCTTTGTAGATGAAGAAGCTGAAGTCTGGAGAAGGAAATGCCTAGCCCAAATTTGAAATGCGCTGGCGTTGGAAGCTCAGACCTTTGAACTTCTCTGCGGCCTGTCTAACCTATCCATTTCTTTCCCTCTCCAAATGCTGAAAAGGTAGTTTTGTAAACATTGAAACAAATTAGACCCAATTGCTAACTCTTCCCTTAGCACAAGCAACCTGGTTTTGCACATTAAGTTCCTGGGAAAGCTGGATATGCTCACAGGTGAGCGCTGTACTTGGGGTCTGTCCAAAGAGGCATTGCACCACAGATACCTCTTTCAATCCTAAATACCTGCAGTCAACCCCAGGGCAGTGCCTGGCATTTTCTACAGAGAAAGCCAAACCAAATTTAAAGGGGTCTTTCTACTCTGGAACTTCTACTAGGGAAATCTAACCCTTTAAGAGTCATGGTCTTGAAACTGAAGTGAAAAATGAAGGTTGCTATTTAGAGCTACTTAGTATTCAATAGCACGGCTTCCCAAATTCACACAAATTTAATACTTTTGATTGATCCCATAATTACAAAATTTGTTTAAAGCCGTTATATTATCTTCTTATCTGACACAATATGGCACAATTTTGTTATAGGATTGAAAACCAAATAAGACAACTACAGTTGGTAGCATTTCAAAGAAACATTCCCTTTAAGATGAAATCAATCCTGTTTCAAGTTTATTCCCCTGCTTTATGATTGAGGCTCTAGGGGTGTATTTTGCTGAAAAATGTCTTTTTGATTTTTTCAAAATTCTTTAGATTAATATGCAGTTGTCATTGCAAGGCAAATCTAGACCTGCTTTTATGTTTCCTCTTTCCCCGGGCTGCGACTGGTGTCTACCTCTCCAGGAGAGGCTGTCCACGCGTTTCTGACTGGGGTTTGGTATTCCAGGTCAAACAGCAAAGAATCCATCCACTCATCGTCATTTAGAGCATGTCGCACTTTGTCTGTTTACATTGACTGAATACATTTTCTTTTTGCTTCATGTGTCCAATATCTTGGTCTTAACATTTTGCTGTTCATTTTAATTCCTGTCCACACACACACACACACACACACACACACACACACACCTCCTCACACCCACTGTGCACCATAGCATATTATCACAATTCTCAACATAGCAAGAAGATAAACCAGTGCTTTGATGTGTGTCTAATTATAGTTTGAGAACTGATTGGATTTTGTTCCAGGCTCTCCCTCATGTCTGTCTTTCTGTTCCAATTTAAAGAGCGGTGACTTTGCTCTTGTGCTCTGACTACTGGCATATCTTCAGTTCTCTCCTTCCTTAATTCCTGTATGCAGGTGGGTTTATCTACACAGCTCCAATGTAGCTCCCAAAGGTAGATTTGTACCTCTGTCCCCATCATATGAGAGCACAAGGAGATACAGAATAAAATGAAAATTGCCTGAAACTTCTTCATAATACATGCTGGAAACAAAGCCATTTTAAAGCACCCAAACAATAAAATCTAGCTGCCTGTCAGTTCCAGAATACTCGCAGGACAAACATTTGTGTTGACTTGTTCAAAGAAGGAGCATCTTCACTGTATATCTTGAGAGTGGATGTGGACTGTAACTCATCAGATTGAACAGGATGTGTCGATGACAGAAAGATTAAGAGCTTTGTTTGTAAGAAATAGGAGTGTCTTTTCATGATATTAGTTACAATCTAACTAGGGCCAACTGTTTGTCTTTTGCTTCTTTTAATACTTGAGAAGAAATCTGAAAAATATGGATCCCACTTCATTAGTTATTTACAGCCCACAGGCCAAATCTTGCCATCTTCCTGTTTTTGTAAATGCAGTCATGCCCATGGGTTCACACTTTTGTCTGGCTGCTTTCGAGAGACAACAGCTCCGTGGAGCAGCTGAGACAGAGACTATAGGGCCTGCAGAGACTGAAACATTTACTGTCTGGTCCTTAACAAAATGTTGGTTAACCCTTGATGTAGCTGTTCAGAGATGGTGATCTTTTAGAGCCGTTCTTTCTTAAGGAGCAGATCGATCCAGTCAGTCTTGTTCATGGGTCTCAAGATGGATTATTAGAAATGTTTAAAAGACTCCACAACAGAATAAATTATTCACAGAAGAATGGTCCCTGCCGAGAACTTATAAAGACACCCCATATTTTTCAACCAGCACAATAAAATGTCTCTAAAATAGGGTAAGCTTATAATTTATCTTCCATGCCAGAGTGTTCTAGAAAATAGAAGGGACACTATTTGTAACCGTGCTGAAGCAGTGGACATAAGCTAAGATGGTCCAAGGCAAACTGAGATGCGCGATCACCCTAAACAGATACATGATTGCACCAAGTTTAGTAAAATGATAGCATGCAAGGTAAATGCATAGGATTTTGTATTCATTTCTCCCACTGAAGCATACTCATATCCATTATTAGAACTGCCTTTTTAACTGGAATTTTTATCTGACTGGTAGGAATCAAATAGGTGTTCCAAGTTCATTTGGGAAGTTAACATAAGATTCTTGGACCATCAGAAAACATTATGCAGCAATCAATACAGCTTTTGAAAGGAAAATTGAGCTTGAATACTGCTTGCTATGATTGCCCACCTGGACAATGAGGAAATAACAGATGTAAGTTATCTCAGTTTTACCGACACTTTCAGTTGTGTCCCAGATGATTGGCAAGCAGCTGTAAGAGAATGACTTTGACCTTGCTGTCATGCTCTTCAAGGGCAATGTACTCAGATTCCACTGATTCATTCCAGCATGGGATGGAAGAAAGGAGACAGAGAACAGATTCAAGATCTTAAATATTTATTTCTCCTTCACCTAAGGAAAAAATCATAGTCCATGACCATTATTCTTATGCACTGATATTTTGGAATATGGTCTGCTAATTGAAAATTTGTTCTACCCTCAAAAGAGTAACAAAAGGCATTGGAAATGACCATATCTTGTAATATTTAACATTTCCTCTCTCAGTATGTTATCCAACATCTATACATATAAAGAAACTTAGAATGTGCCTCTTTTCTATAAAGGTTCTAACAGCATTCATAACCAACATTTGTATGGTGCTTGGTCTCTACTTTCAAATATATTTTTCTACTTAATTCCTATTACATGTCAATAAGTCAGCAAGGCAGGATTATTATTACACTTGTCTGTTATGGATAAAACAGAGGCTCAGGGAGGTGAAATGACGTATTTAAGGTCACACAAATGATATGTGCTAGTACCATTGTTGATCTATGCCTTCAAACTACAAGTTCTAGGTCATTCAACTCTACCACATTGTTTTCTAAATTGTTATAAATTACTAATATTGTTACTAAGTTTGAGAAATTAATTCAATGGAAAATGTCCTTGACCTATTGAAGAAGAGGACGAAATGAACATGAAACTTAATACAAGCTAGTTGCCAACATTAAAGGAAAAATGTAAGTATTGCAAAGTTAAGTGTGAGGCAGTAATAGTTTTATTATAGTCAAAGTCAACATGATAAGAGGGATGAAAGGATGCATAATATATAAGAGGTTAAGGAATATACATGATAACTGACTAGTTGGAATTAGAGTTTAATACCTATTTCATCCACTTGAGGTTATTTTCTGGGCCTAGCTACACATAACAGAAAGTATCCAAATAACAGTGGCTTAACCAAAGGGCGTCTAGATGTAGGCGGGTTAGTCTTGCAGAGAACCTCAGAGTCATCCGAACCCCTTATGGCTTTCCATTCTGCCATCCCTACTGTGTGACCTGCATTCCCGGAGTTCAAGAAGGAAGCTGAAACTCCAACTATAACATCTATGTTCCAAGTAGCAGGAAGAAGAAAGAAAGATACTCGTCTTCCTTTTGAGGAGATCTGCTGGGAGAATGTGACCCTTTGCTTCATATTTATGGACAGAAATTTTTCATACTGCTATATACACCTGAGGGAAAGACTAGCAAATGTCTGTAGCTGGGCCAGCTGAACGCTGGGGTCTCATGACTAGAAGGAAGGAAAGGATGCAGGTTGGGCAAACAGCCGTCTCTGCCATGCTTTCCTTTGAAAAGGATGGAGTCACTCACACGTTTTATGGAATAGGAGTAAAATTTTGTTGTGTTTTTTTCTTCAGCTTGCTTCATTAGTCCATGTTACAAAGAAAAAAGCTAAGTTGCAGAGAAGTAAAGCAAATCGTTACAGCTTATGTAATTGTAGATGTGGTGTGGAAACCCATTTTTCTTTTCGTTATACATCTTTATCACCCTAGCTTTTATGATGAAAAATTAGTCAAGAGGAAAAAAATGGAAGGAAATTTAATTTCTTGGTCAAGAAAACAGGGGAGGAGGGGCATGCATGTGTTTGTTTATGTTTTCATCAAGTAAACACTAATGGCTCCTCCTGCATGTCCGGACTTCTCTCTTCTAGCAGAGGACTGTTCGCTTTTTACAGAGAGCCGAAATATCAATGAATGGGAATCAGAATCTTTGAGGCAGAAGAATTTGTAGATTATCTTGTCCGTCTTCCTCATTTCATAGAAAAGGAGAAGATAAGGTCTGGTATGATGAAGTCACTGTCTTCTGTTTCTCAGAGAAACAGGGGACAGGAAATGGATCCCTGTGTAAGCCAGAACGAAGGCACTGTGTCCCAGGATCGCATGACGCTGGAATACACCTCTGAGAGAGGTTATGGAATCTCAAACCCTGCAGGTTTTCAAGAAGAGAGTAGAAAAATATCTATTCTGGAAGTTCACCATCGTCTTGGACCAAATGACTGCTTCAGACCTCCTGCCATCTTACGATGGCAGGAGTGGGGGCACCTGCAACGGGGCTAACCCCCACTCGGGTTTAAATTAGGAGTTTAAATCAGGGTCTGGTGTACTCAGGCGCATGGTTAGAAAGAAATTTTCAAACAGAAAAAAAGAACAAAGCAGGAATTACTTTGTCTTGTTTATAACAAATAGATTGCTGGAAGTAAGAAAACTATGTTATGTGAGTCGAATTTTATTCTTCAGGGAGATTCCTGGCCTCCTCCCTTTTTCTGCTTGGCTCTGTTTTTAAACATTTAATTATAAAGGCTCTGTTTTACTGTAGTTATCACGGTTGTTCAGTTTAGACAGAAGTTGACGATCCTATGTGTAATTCCATGGCCCTGGGCATCCTATTACTGTAGAAATCATCTCTGGAGTTGGCAACAGACCAAACCGACTTTCCACCAAGAAAGGCAGAGCGGGGGTGGTAGTAGCACACCGTGGCAGCAGTAGGAGTGGCAGCTGCTGCTAAAAGCAGCTGAAGTGGTCTGCCAAAAGAGGGGTAATTCAATCTGTGTATTTACACTAATGGGACAAAAGCAGGTCACGCCAAACATAAAGTCACCCTTTTCTCAGCGTTCGGAATAGGGCATGATACACAAGGTGCCGTGACTGGTATCTAATTAATATATTTTTAAGGAGTCCAATTTTATCTCAATGTCCCTATTCATATAATCCTGCTGTTTTTAATTGTTCTGGCATTGGTTACCTTACTGAATAAAGACATAGGGTAGGAAGGAGGGAGGGAGGGAGGAAGGAGGGAAGAGAAAGAAGAGAGAAAAGAGAGGAAAGGAGGGAGGGAGGAAGGAAGGAAGGAAGAAAAAGAGGAAGGGAATGAAAAAAAGGCAGAAGAACTACCAAAACATAGAACTTTTTGATGAGATGCATTTTTACTGAACTGAATAATTCTGTTTGTTTCTCTCTTCCTTGAAAGTGTTGTTTACCCAACAGTGTCCTCCCTTGCTAGAGCCACGCCAGGAAGAAACGCGACTGTGCATGGAACCAGAGGACTGTAGCTTCGACTTGCGTGTACAAGAGTAGTCCCCTCAATTTCTTCTCACGTCCCATCTCTGCTCTCGGTTTGGTTTTTGTCTCCCATCTTCCTGCCTGTAGGGCAAGTGCAGGAGGATGGTCAGGCCATGACAATGCCAAGTATCAGGAGTCTGAGTTTTTAACAAGGTTTGAGAATTTGAATTTATGACAGGTGACATCAGCTTATGAAATCGGTGTTTGTTATTTTCAAATCACACTCATCGAGAAATATATTAGAGTCACAAGACATTGGAAACAAAGTATATTTGATCTATTTTTAAAGAGGAAAAAATGCAATCCCAGGCATTTTTTTTTATGAACGCTCCTTCAAAATCTGGTAAAATGACTTTGAATCCGTGTTTCAAGAGATGAAAAACTGGAAACCACTTACTTTCTCATCTTGGATGAGTAATAAAATATGGCAGTTAAGTAAGCGGCTGATATTTATTTTAATTCTGGTCTCATATTGTTGGAGAAGGGGCAAAGATGGTAAAAATTGACAGAATGATTATATTTATTTCCCCTCCTTCCCCTAGTTTTTTCCAAGTTAAGTCTGATGTTCCCGTCTTTACTTCCTAAGAAGAGACGTGATCACTCTCTTAGGAAATTACCATTCTGAAGCTCCACAAAATTTCTGCTTAACATGCTTGTTTTTGTGTTTTAGAGGGAAAAAATACCTACAGAAAATGAAACATTGGATCCCTCCCAAACTTCCTGACTTTTCTGTTCTTTTTCTTGCATTTTATTCCTTTGAATTAAGGAGGCAGAAACATGAGGGAGATGGCGTTACCCAACCTAAATGAAAGCTAATGGTGACTGTGTGCTCACATTACCAGAGGTTAGCAGAGAGCTACTTTAATATGACAGCTAATATAACTCACTGATGCGATTACTCAAAGAGAAGAATGCCACTGGTGTCCAGTTACATCCCAGTGGTTACAATTAGATGGGCCAGATGGATGCGGTCCAGTGAGACAGACGGACAGACCTGCAGACAGGCCAGCAGGGACGTGACGGGGGCAGGATGGACTTCATGCATCAGGTGAAAGAAAAGGTGCCTTAATTAATTATAGGCTTTGTAATCCTGAGATTCTTCAGCAAAACCTGGATGAAAAGAACTAGAGTTTGGGTCTGCTTGCCAACGCCATGGCAAATGCTTTTAATAAGCAGGTTCCCATAATGGATGGTGACTCTTAGAGGCATCTTAGTTGACTTTAAATATAATGAAATTGAAAGTCGAGGCCTCCTTAGGAAAGCAGGTTTCTGTGCTTTGAGCAAGTCTGTGGTTGTAAAATTATCCTGCTCCCACCAGTAAACATAATGTAGTCAGAGAACAGTAGAATGTAATGGGACCTTAAGGTTCAACTTGCCTCATCTTTATTATATATATTAGACAAGCCCATCAGACAGGCCCCCACAGGATACAGAAGGCACATTGGAAACAATAAATTTGAGGAGGGGGGGTTCAAAGAGACTATTTGAGAATTCTGGGCAGAGTTAGGGCTGTTGAAGCACTCCGAGACCAGCAACAGTGGGGCGTTTTCACCAGTCCTCAGCTAAAGGGCAGAACAGGGAGCTGTTACTGGAACTTTGCAGGAGCTGAAGCTGTGGGCTGGGCCATCTGAATGGAGCCAGGGCCACAGAGGAACACAACCACGGGCACACTACAGCCCTGCAGGGAGGGAGGGTGGGGCAGAGAGATGCAGAGAGACAAAGAAAAAGAAGTTAGTACCCAGCCTCCTTGCACCCTCCGATCTGCAGATGACTCCCTTTTACTAAAACCAACGAGAAACCAGAGGATAAAAAAGGCACCGCATGGCTCTGCTCCCAGGACTAGAGCAGGGCAGAGAACGGGGCTAGGGTAGGATTGATGGGGAAACACTATCTCAGGAGCTGCAGCCAGAGAGGAGAAATAACTTCTCAAAAGCTAGTTAGTGAGGGGCTACAACTAGAAGCTAGTCTTTTGACCCCATGCACTGAGCTTTCCACACGGACCGTCATACTTGCAGCTGCAGAGACCAGGCCTCCGGGGCTAAAATGAGTTGTGAAGAGTATCAGAGACTCTCCTTTGGATTCTCTTCCTAAATGTGGCTAATCTGGAAAAGCCTGGCTTCTCTGACAGTAGATGTTTGAATTTCAGGCCAGAGAGTCTGGAGGGGAGCTCCTGAGACACCCAGAGCCTCGGGCACAGCCATCTCTGCAGAGCCGAGCATAAAGCAGCCATCAAAGGCATGGTTGGCCTGGGTGTCAAGCTATGAAATAATAGAACTGCTTTTACAAATCACATAGAGGCACTGAGATTTCCAAATGAGCATTGGACCCTTCTGCATGGTTCTGTGGCAGACCAGCATTGTTACACTGATTCTGCCATTTCTTAAGTAGCTTCACAAAACATGACAAAGTCCAAAAGTCAAACCTACCTTCAGAAAACAAAAATTCATCACACTTGAGATAGACCAAAATATCACATCAACCTCAAAAGTCATTTACAGAGTGGAAGCTCGAAAGCTATTGAAGAATGGCAGCCTTTGGGAATAATTGGATTACTGCTTCTCCAGGTGTCAGGGTTGGGATGGACAAGGTTAATTTGATTACAGGCAGCTCAGTATTATAGTGTAAAATATATCACTTAATGTGAGGCAATACATAAACTGGCAAAATTTTTCTCAGAAAAGAATTACAGCTATGTAAAGCATTACATATGGACTAAGATGGAAGAGAAAACAGAAAAATGAAAGCATAATGTGTTGAGAAGTGGAATTGTGAATGATGTTCCTGCTCATCTGAAAAGGTCTGCCATTGCTACAATATTGGCTGTGCAATACATGCATTCATAAAGCCATAAAATAAAAGAAACATTGTCTTAGGGAGATATTTCATAATAACTGTGTCCCTGAAATACAGAAGTGTGACCACATTGACACAGAACACAAGTGAGTGTGCTATACATGTAATGCTTGTATTTTGCTTAAGTATAGATATAGCCTCACTCTCATTAAGTTGATTCAAAGAAAAACTGCATATATTTTGCTCTTACTACTTTCCCATACAGGCCTTATGAAACAATAGAAGAAAAGCAATGTTTGCGATTTGGGGGAGGAGTTCCTGCATACTGTGAACAGATTACGGAAAAGATCATTTGGAAGAAGGAACAAATGGAAAAGAATGAATGTTGACTAATTAAGCTTGGGCACAGAAGTCATTACATATGCACAGTTCCTGGAAACCCAGTGAATTCTATGGTATTTATGAGCTAGTATGTTCTAATTACTGTCACATGTGGACTTTGTCAGCAACAGGGTGATCTGCTTTCTCACTTAAATTCTGCTGCCATATACTTAAATTTTTTTCATTTTAGAAATTTGATGAAGGGGTGTAGGAAACACAAAAAGCAAGGAAAAGACTTAAGTGTTACTTAAAAGATGTTTCCTGACGTCTTAAATGTGACCGTACTTATCTGTTTAGAGAAGAAGAAGGTGAGAGATCCTTGCTGCAATATTATCATCTGTCTTCAGGAACTTTTTCACTTCATTAAATTGCTTAGAGTTATTCTAGCAATCCCCCCTGACACATCACTCAGAGACATGAATATTGGTTTTATTGTTTTCTCATTTCTAAAGCCAAAAAATATTCAGAAACTTTTATTTCTTTATAAGCAGATGTTGCTGATTTTTAGAAACTCATTGTTCCTTTTGAGCACATGCAGCCTGACCTCCTAACTGGGAGGATTTGGGCTGTCTACATTGATGGAACCTCCCGTTTCCCCATTCCAGCCAGATTCAGGCAAACGGACTCCCTGTTTGCAATGTAAATTTACAAATACCAAGTAAGGCCAGTAATTCAATGTGACCCTTCGCCGAGATAGCCTGTGATCTGCTCCATGTCACCCCTTCAAGTCTCCTCACTCATATAGAGGTGTTGGAGCTTGAACCTTGGGACAATTAAGTGGGGTGAGAAGGGCTTTGCTTATAATAAAGTTAAGCGTACTTCTGGTCAAGATGGCAGCATAAGCAGACACAACTTGCCTCCTCCCACAACATCAAAATTACAACTAAAATATAGAACAACTATGAAATCCAGCTGAATGGAAGTCTGACAACTGCGGAATAAAAGAGATCACATCCATCCTAACTGTTAGGAGGGAAACAGATGGTGAATGGGCAGATTCCACATCCACGTGTGGTAGATAAAAATTCAGGAGGGATATCTTGGGAGTGAGGAGTCCTAGCTTCACACCAGGACTCCGTCTCGGAGTTCCAGTGCCAGGAAGATAAGTCCCCACAACTTCTGGCTGCAAAAACTGGTCAGTACTGAGTCAGTGGAAGAAACTTCTGGGGCCCCAAGAAGTTCCTCTTCAAGAACCCACACAAGAACTCACCTACCCAGAATCACTCCTTCTGAGCTCCAGCACTGGGGTAGCAGCTTGAAAGGCACCAGTGGTATGCAGGGAGAAACTGAAGTGTCTGGCATCAAGGCAATCAGAGGCCATTATCTCTTTTATAAACCCTCCCCCATCAGAGCCTGCAACGTGGTTACATATCAACCTGGCTAACATTGTTTGACCCACCTCAGAGATCCCCTGAGGCTCTGCCCCACCCAATTTATGGGTCCACACAAGCTGCTTTTCCATATGAATGGCTGGTCTTGGCTCTTGCTGCACAACTTCCTAAATCCTATCAAACAAACAATAGCTAGCTTCAGTGAACCCCAGGCCCAGAACTAGCAGCAGCCAGCTTAGATTCACAGCTTGGTTTTGCCTGGGAACCTCCAAGCCCACCACAAGTAGCAGCCATCTCAGATTGCTTTACAGCTCAGGCAGGGTGACCCCAGGCAGAACACAGGTGGGGGGATGAACTTGGCCTATACCATCCTGGAAACCCCAGGGCCAGCACACCCAGTGGACTGCTACAGACCATGTTGGATTACTACCACCCTGCTCCTGTGCACCTGATCAGGGAGGTAGAGGTGGTGGTTAGTGATCACAGCCAGTCCTTGCAGTTGACTGGCCTGGATAAATTCCTTCCATTGATCTGCCAACAGTAATCAAGGCTCAACTACAAAAGGAAAGTGTACTCAGCCCACATGAAGGGCACACCTTGAGTACCCAGCTTGGGTTACAGGGATGGCTGTGCCACTGTATCCTACAGAAGGCCTACTATATTATGCCACACTACCATGACACAGAGTCAAAGCAGCTCTACCTAATACACAGAAACAAACACAAGGAGGCTGCCAAAATGAGGAGACAAAGAAATGTGGCCCAAATGAAAAACAGATCAAAATTCTAGAAAAAGAGCTAAAAAAAAATTGGAGATAAGCAATCTATCAGACTCAGAGTTCAAAACACTGCCTATAAGGGTGCCCAGGGAACTCAGTGAGGACCTCAACAGCATAAAAATGATCCAGTCAGAAATGAAGGATACACTAATTGAAATAAAGAACAATTCACAGGGAAACAACAGTAGATTGGTTGAAGCCAAGAATCAAATCAATGATTTGGAATATAAAGAAGCAAAAAACAACTAAGCATAACAAGAAGGAAAAAAAAAGAATCCGAAAAAAGGAGGATAGTAGAAGCAGCTTCTGGGACAACTTCAAGGAGTTCAATATTCACACCATAGGAGTCCCAGAAGTAGAAGAGAGAGAACAAGAAATTGGAAATCTATTTGAAAATATAATGAAAGAAAACTTCCCTTATGTGGAGAAGGAAATAGACATGTAAGTCCAGGAAGCACAGAGTCCCAAACAAGATGGATGCAAAGAGACCCACTCCAAGACACATCATAATTAAAATGTCAAAGTTTAAAGATAAAGAGAGAATCTTAAAAGTAGCAAGAGAATAGAAGTTAGTTACCTACAGGGGAGATCCCATAACAGTATCAGCTGATTTCTCAAAAGAAACTTTGCAGCCTCGAAGGGATTGACAAGAAATATTCAAAGTCATGAAAAGCGGGGACCTACAGCCAACATTGCTCTACCCAACAAAGCTATCATTCAGAATTGAAGGATGGATAAAGAGCTTCCCAGACAAGAAAAAACTAAAGGAGTTTATTATCACCAAACCATTATTATATGAAATGTTAAAGGGACTTATTTAAGGAAAAGAAGATCACAACTATGAACAATAAAATGGCAAAAAAAATACATGTCTATTAACAATTGAGTCTAAAAAACAACCTAAGGAAACGAGGAGAACAAAGACAGAATCATGGATATAGAGAACATTTTGATGGTTGCCAGATGGGATTGGGGTGTGGGGGAAATGGGTGAAGAGTTGAGGGGACTAAGAAGTCCAAATAGGTAGTTCAGAATAACCATGGGGATGTAAAGTACAGTATAGGAAATGGAGCAGCCAAAGAATTTATATGTGTGACTCTTGGACATGAACCATGGTGAGGGGATTGCCCGAGGGAGTGAGGGGTGCTAGTGGAGGGCCACATGGGGAAAGTCAGGACAACTGTAAGAGCATAATTAATAAAATACAATTTTAAAAAATAATGTTAAGTTTAGCTCATGCCTACATAAAGTCAAGTAGGAAGAGATGAATGTGGTTAATATCAATAATTGATTTTCAGGTGATAAGTCCTTAGCAGTTATGACATTGACTGACTCGTGAAAGGCAAATGTAAATGCTCATCTCTGCGTGAGTAGATGTAGTGGGCCGTAGCAGTGGCGGTAATGAGGGTTAGACAGTGTATGTTTTGGGGGGTCATGCCAGGGTCCAGCCCTGACACCACTGCTCACATTTAGGTACTCCTGAGCACAAAATCTCCCTGAGCCTCATTTTCTTCATCCATAAATCTACCCTCCAGGGTTGTTGCAAGGCTCAAATAAGGTAGCTTGTATAAATTGCCTGGTAATACACGTAGGTGCCAATAACCATCTTTGAATAAATAATGGATAGTATTTCTGTTCTTTCAGATTTGAGTGCTAATTAGGTTATTCCACAAGCAGAAAGCTATCCCAAAGTTGTCCAACTGAGTTTCCTAGAAACTAGGTAACTATTATATTTTTTTCTCTGCTTTATGTCTTCAAAACCTGCTCCACTATTCTCTATATTTCAGAGTCAACCTGAATATGGGGGAGCTCAACTGTTCGTCAGAATGATGTTGAATAAAAGATATTGCCAGCTCCCCAAAAGTTGGGTTGGGGGTGTGGCGGTGCAGAGTAGGACCTAGTTCCAGGGCGAGGCCATCAAACGCTTTCTCTCTCATGAAGCCATAACCCAGGAACTGGCCGGAGAGGCTTCCAGTGCGTGTGGGGGAGGCAGCCAGAGAGCTGGAACATGAAGGAAAGAGGCAGAGAAGGCCTCAGGATGGACATTCAGGAGTCATCTGGACTGGGATGAAGCTACAAGACAAGCACTGCCTTCTGAGGGGTGAGCCCGGTCTGGGCGGAGAGCAGAAGAGCGACGCCTGGGACCTCCGCGCTGAAGCAGCTCCACTCCTCCTCATCTGTTTTCAGTTTCCTATCATGCTGTACATTCCCAGTCATTAAACCTGGGTACTCCAGTGTGGAGGAATGTATCACCAAGAACAAGCAAATAAAAGCTCTCTCACTCTTTCACAGCAACTCATCTTTGCATAAAAAGGAATTTGATGAGATATTCCAGAAGCCCTGGGAAGTCCCTTTGCTTTCAGGAGAACGTTGACATGTGTGAGCCTCGGTTCTCTCATCTGTGAAGTGGGGGGTGGGGTAGGGGTTTAATCCTACAACTTCGGGTTGTGAGGATTAAATAAACGAACGCATCACGCAGCGCTTTGAGCGTTCCAGATGTTCGGTAAAGGTAGAGCATTGCCGATAAGCCACTTCGCATGCGCTGCTCGTTTATTCCAGCCGCTAGAAGGCGCTGATGACAGCAATGATGTCCTGTGCCAAGCTGGCCCAATTAGCTCCCGTGCCCTGTGTAGGAGGTAAAACCAAACCAACCAGCCTAACTAGCTAACTGCCCACATAACTAATAATTTTGTCTAAACTTGGCTTTTTCTTTTCTTAAGAAGCAGAGTCAAGACCTACTCTTCCCATCACCTCCCAGAATCCAGTTATGTGCTCCCACACCAGACACCCTCCCCAGTGGCTTTTCCTTCAGCGTGATTCTAGATCCGAATCTCTGTATGTGGCTGAGCTGCTTATTTCATTATATTCTTCCCCCAAGTTCAGGTCCAGTCTGAATATTTATCCACAAACTCTTCTGATTTGTCAATCCATAAATACATATTAAGGCTTAACTCTACTCCAGATGAAGACCAAGAGGTAGAAGAGACAGGGCACACACTCAGGGAGCCAATGGAAGCTGAATGGTATTTAATCAAACATGCCAAGTGAGTCAAGAGCTAAGAACGCAGCACAGATGATGCTAGATGAGAGAAGGAGGCTTTGTGCACTGCAGAGTGGTCAGGGGGCTTCCACTCGTCAGCCCTATGATAGCCTCGCTCCCGGGGTCAGCTTTAAAGAAGAGCAAAGTCATAGCACCTAGAATGGATTTAAAAATAAGCTGACCATGCATCCTGGGTCTCCAGCTTTCAGGTGGACCCAAGGCTGGAGCTGAGCATGGGGAAAAGCCTTTCTTGGTCCACAAGCAAGTGACAATACCTAGGCTCTTTGTGTTAATGTCTTTTATGGAGAAATGCTTATGACCCCTTACATGTTTTCCACATTGCAAGGTCCAAGCACTCATTTTGTTTCCAATTCTTATTCCCACACTGGATTTTACTGCTGTCACTTTGCAATCAAATCACTGTGGGAGTTTGCTGCATTAGAGCTAAGGAGGAAATGGATTACAATATAAGGACAGCCTTGCAATTTCCAACAGGAGGAGCCTGAATGAACACATTGTTTCCTACTATTTCTCTGGAAAGATCACACATTATAATCCCTATTTATAGTATACTGTGTAAAATGATCTTTGTTTGTTTTCTACAATGGATACTGTGTCATTTAATTAATTTAGACTAAAGAAAAGCAATCAACATTCAGTAACAACATTCCCTTAGGGGATATAAATGAAAATTTTTTCCATACCCTACACAGCAGTTACAGCAAAGGCAGCGCTGATATTTATTTATGAACATCAGTGCTTGGAGTTGCAAGCAACAGAACTTGAGATGATTTCAGCAGGGAAGCCTGTATGAAAAGGCTATTGAGTACTTTATAGATCACCGTGAGGACTAGAGAAACACACTTAAGTAGCCAGAGACAATAGCCACAATCCTGCCACACAGCAGGCCTGCTGTGTGTCAGGTCCAATGACAAAAACCATGGCTGCACCCACCCAGCCCAAGATGATGCCCCATAAGACACAGCCACTTCAGTATCTGGAATATGGTGGCCCTGCACCCCCAACTACCATTGCCACCAGAGAAAGGATCCCTGTGGCACCTCTCTGCATCTTTTGAGTTCTGATTCCATCTAGTATGGTTGACTCTGACTCTTGGAGGCTGGCTCATGAACTCACGCCCTTTCTGCTAGGAAAGCAAGAACATGGCAGTTTCTATTTCAGTGTTGGGATGAGCTCTACCTGTCTCTGAAACTCAAGGTAGGGAAGTCCCTCAGTGTATGAAGCACTTGGCAGGGAACAACAACCAAAAGACAAATGTCCCCCAGTCATCACGCCAGGAAATAGGACTTCCAACGCCCTCAGTCACAGCTGCAGAAACAGGCCAGGCGCTCCCCTTGAGCCGCACGGTGCCCGGCAGCCTGGCCGTCTGTGGGGCGGGGATGAATCACTTCAGTAGGGGTGAATGCAGGGACAGATTCTTTTCCCTTCCAAAAATGTACTTGATCAAACTTAGCTAAATGGATGTGTTCAATGTTAGAATTCTTTATTTGGAACTGATCTTGATCAGATTTTAAATTGGGTGGAATTTCCTATTTATGCTTTTGAGTTTATTTACTAAGAACTGCATGTTCTTTTGAAGAGCTCAGGAGACGAAAGACTTGCATGTGTAGCTGTGGTTTGAAAGAAACTAAGAAAATGTGCTTCTTTTTAGAATGCATAGTTGATCATTAGAGCCTGAAGAACAATTGGTTTGGAACAACAGTGGAAATAAAACATAAATGCAGGACAAGAGAAACCCTGGCAGTGAGTGAAAGGGCCTGAGAGCCTACCAGGCATTTATAGAGCTCAAGTCCAAGGTTTCAAGATAGGAGCTAATCAAATAAACAGCTGCCTCTTCTGTAATTGCATTTTAAAATCTCATTCTATTCACACAATCACACAATTTTTCCCCCTACTGTCTGATGCATGCTCAGTTGATATAATATTTTTTATTAAGATAGATTGATTGCCTAAAGTTTTAATTTTAATCCTTGGCTTTATTTAAAAGAAAGCAATTTAGCAATCTGTGTCGTTAGGAATGTTTATGGAAAGTGGGGCAAAGGAGCAGAAATGGCCAAGAGAAGAAGAAGAAAAAAAACTCGGCAGTTTAACACTCACGTCCCTGTAGGATCCTCCCTTGTATTATGGAAATTTCTGCAGACCTTATGCCATGAGTATTGAACAGATCTCACCTTCCACAGCTTCTCATTGACCTACAGCACAATATAGGGTTTTTTGAACATAAAAGAATCATTGACAACCTCTGTACTACTCTAAGAAATTGTTTACCCATGTGATAAAGAAACCTCGCAAACTCCCTTAATTAAAAGTGTGTTACATTGATGACCCACCTTCCTGGTAGAAAAGCTGAAACCCACCAAGCCTGTTTCTCCCCTACCAATTAACTCACTCCCTCTGATTGCACCTTCCATCCTGGTAGCTCTGTGATATCACAAGGATGGTTTCCGCCTGCACTACGTGTCAACTGACTGTAGGGTCTTGAACGTCTCTAGGCAATTGAAGGCTTTTGCCTTTGTGGTAATTAATTTGTAATCACAATTTTTAAGAAAATTGCTGAGGAGAGAGCTGAAGCTATGGCTGCCTGATTTGTCCATCTTGATTTTCCCAGCCTACCAAACTAGGTGGAGACTAATTTCAGCAAAAAGGCAGACCTCAGTTCCCCCTTCCTTTATGATGCTATATTTATACATGGGCCCACATAATTTCAGTTTTCTTGCATCTGATAATATAAGCATATTTACAATAGAGTAAAGAAAAAAATCAAAGGAACAAAAAAAAAGAAGAAGCAACCCTGACTTGTCCTTCCTTTGGGTGGTAATGATCATTTTGCATAGATGTGTGGATTTCCTGGAGAGTCAGCCAGGCAAAGCTCCCAGACTGCTAGGAGTTTGCAGGCCTTCTTTAATGTGAAAGCAACTAAAACACAAGAGAAAGAGAGAGCAAGAAGACAAGCAAGGAAGCAGCAGTTCTGTGGATTCACACTACTCTCTACTCACTACTAACATTACCCATAACATTTCTCTTTCTAAAAGGCATTCAAATACAGTAAATTATAATTGTATGTATTATTTCTTTGAAAGGAAAGATTTTTAAAAATAAGGACAGCATTTAAGGGTCTCAAAAATAACTGGATTATTGAATAACTTAACAAATATGAAGCTTAATTAACAGAGTTTATTTTAATTTTATAAATAATGTATCTTTTTCTTGAAATAAGTTTTACAACTGAATGGCTTTTTTTGGTACAAGATCACACTTGCAAAATGAAAAGCAAATTTGAATATGGTTAATAAAGTAAATCTTAAAAGTTCTCAACACAAAAGAAAAATATTTTTTGTAACTGTGGGGACAGATGGCAAATATACTCACTGTGGTGATCATTTTGGAATGTGAGTAAATGCTGAATGATTATGTTGTACACCTGAAACTAATATAATGTCGCATGTCAATTATAGCTTATTTTTTTAAAAAAGAAAACTGTTCAGTTAGCCATCCAGTCTTCACCAAATCTCTCTGTGTTTTCTCCAATCATGTAGATCTCATTCATTCATTTGACATGGAATGAAATGGCATCCATGTTCTAGACCCCATCCCTGAGTGTGGGGTGGGGAGGTGCCGAATGAGGAAAGTATAACCTCTGCACATAAGGAGCTCAGTCTAAAGAGAATGGGCTTGTATCCATTCCCCAGGGCTACCCTAACAAACCACCACAAACTGGGTGGCTTAAAACAACTGAAATTTATTCCCCTACAGTCTAGAGGCAAGAAATCCAGAATCAAGGCGTCAGCAGGGATAGTTCCTCTGGGGGGCTCAGTGGGAGAGCCTCTTCTCCTAGCTTCTGGTGGTTGCCCACAGTCATTGGCATGCCTGGCATGTGGTAGCAAAACTCCAATCTCTGCCTGTTGTCACACAGTGTTCTCCCTTTGTGCATCAGTGTTCAAATTTCCATTTTTTAAGAAGGACACTGGTCAGTAGATTTAGTGACCACCCTGAGCTGACATGGCCTTACTTGAACTTGATTGCATCTGCAGAGGCCCTAATTTCAAATAAGGGCACATTCTGTGGTAATGGAAGTTAGGACTTCAACACATCTTTGTTTTTTTCAGGTGGACACAATTCAACTCATAATACCATCCAAGAAGACCCTGTGCAGAGATGAGGATCCCTTGTTTCCACAAGCTTGGAGGTACACCACCAGCATGCTGGGGTTTCAGGAGGCTTTGGCAATGACCTGTCACAGACAATGCAGAGAAATGGAAGATGGGGAGGGGCACTCAAAAGAAGGAATTAGCTTTAACCATCTGTTCCACAAGGACACACCAACACCCTGTAGAAGCCAGTGCAGTAACACATTTCCTGCTCTGTCTCCTACAAGGAGCCAGAAACAGAGGTCACCAGATGGAATAGCAGGGGAGACACAGCCTCCTCTCCCACCACAAAAGAAAAAATATTGGAGGCTTCCACTGCAAAAGATCCAGCTGCACGAAAAGGGAAGATGTAACCTGAAATAAAGTTCAGATGTCTGATGATGAGCTAAGGCAGGACACATTTATTATTGGTCTGAGAATTTTTGAGAACTAAAGTGACCAGGGGATTTCTTAGTCAACAGTGATCAGAGGACTCATGAGCCCTCCTGTCTCTCATCTACAGAGGTGCCAGGGGAAAGAGCCTCCCTGCCGAAAGGGTGGGTGAGCGTCATGAGGAAAGAACAAAGGTGCGTTCAGTTGCACCCTACAGAGTCTGGTTTGTTCCACGTGAGCCTTAAAATGGAAGTGGGTAACAGGTTATTTAGCTTCCATGTGTTTGTGTGTTTTTCAGTTTCATTCTTGTAATTCAAGGGTCTCCAATCCCTGGGCCACAGACTGGTACCAGTCCATGCCTGTTAGGAGCTAGGCCACACAGCAGGAGGTCAGTTTGAATGTGACATGTTCACACCATGCTGGTCAGAGAAGATGCTTGATATAATTCAATCTTTTTTAATTTAGTGAGATTGCTTTGTGTTCTAACATGTGGTCTATTCTGAAAAAAAATGTTCCCTGTGCACTTGAAAAGATTGTTTATTCTGCTGCTTTGGGGTGAAATGCTCTGAAAATATCAATTAGGTCCATCTGCTCTGGTATGTCATTTTGGGCTACCTTGAGAGAAATGAAAATGAATACACAACAATCCAAAATCTATGTGATAGAACAAAAACAGTCCTAAGAGGGAAAGACATAGGCCTACCTCAAGAAGGAAGAAAAATCTCAAATTAAAAAAAAATTAGACTTCCAGTCAAGATGGAGGTGTAGGTAAACATGGCTTGCCTCCTAGCATAACCAAATCAAAGTCACAACTAAAATATAAAACAACCACCACTCAGAAATATCAGAAATCAGTTTGAATGGAAGTCCAACACGGATGGAATTAAAGAAATCGTATCACTCTAGATTGATAGGAGAGGCAGAGATGTGGAACAGGCTGGTCCCAAATCTGTGTGTGGTGGATAAAAATTCAGGAGGGATATCTTGGGAGCAAGAAGTCCCAGCTCCACACCTGGCCCCACAGCCCAGGGTTCCAGTGCCAGTAAGATAAGTCCCCATATTTTCTGGCTGCAAAAATGAGCAGGTATTGAGTTGGTGGAAGAAACTTCTGCAGTCCCAAGCAGTTCCTCTGAAAGAACATATACACAGACTTATTCAGGCTCACTCCCTCTGAGCTCCAGCACCAGGGTAGTGGCTTAAAAGGCACCAGTGGCATACAGGGAAGAAGTGAAGTGTTTGGCATCAAAGTGAGAGCTAGGGGACAGCTTTCTGCCAGACAGAAATGTGGGAAGAGGCCATTGTTTCTTTTCTAAACCACCTCCCTCCAACACAGAGCCACAGACCCAGCAGGCAGGTGCCATATCTGAGACTCCATCAACCTGGCTAATACTGTTTGTCCAGCCCTGGAGATCTGGTCTCACCAAATTTATGGTCCAACCTAAGCTGTTAACAGTGGCTTTTCCATATGAATGGCTTGTCTTTGTTCATGCTTCAGAACTTCCTAAATCCTCTCAATCAACAGCTGGCCTCCACAAACCTCCCCCTCATACCTCTTGGTAAGCACTAGCTGCAGCCAGCCTAGGTTCAAGCTTGCCTTTGCCTGGGAGTCACCAAACCCACTACAAGTACCAGCCATCTCAGATTGTTTTGTAGCTCATGCATGGTGGCCCCAGGCAGAACATAGGTAGAGGCTGACCTTGGCCTGTATCACCCCAGAAACCCCACAGCCTACATACCCAGTGGACAGCTACAGACCACATCAGAGTACCACCACCCTTCCCCCGCACAGTCAATCCTCCTTGGAGGGCAAACGTCGGTGGTTAGTGGTCACAACCAGTCCTTGCAGCTGACTGGCCTGAATAAATCCCTTCCATTGATCTGCTAACAGCAATCAAAGCTCAACTACAAAAGGAGGGTGTACTCAGCCCACATGAAGAGTGCACCTTGAGTACCCAACTTGGGTGATGGAGCAGGCTGTGTCATTGGAGCCAAGAGGACATCTACTACACTAGACCACACTCTCATGACTGGGAGTCATAGTAGTTCCACCTAATACATAGAAATAAATGCAGAGAGGCTGTCATAATGAGGAAAAGAAATATGGCCCAAATGAAAAAAAGAGCAAAACTCTTGGAAAAGAACTAAACAGAAAGATAAGCAAGATATCCATCAGAGGCAGAGTTCAAAGCACTGGCTATAAGGATGCTCAAGGAACTTAGTGAGGATCTCAATGGCATAAAAAAGATCTAGTCAGAAAAAAAGGTTACATTAATTGAAATAAAGAACAATTTATAGGGAAACAACAATAAATTGGTTGAAGCTGAGAATCAAATCAATGATCTAGAACATATGGAAGCAAAAAAAAATCAAAACAAGAAGAAGAAAAAGAATTTAAAAAATTGAGGCTAGTAGAAGTAGCTCATAGGGGTGTCAGAAGGAAAAGAGAGAGAACAAGAAATTGGAAATCTATTTGAAAGAATAGTGGAAGAAAACTTCCCTAGTTTGGTGAAGGAAATAGACATGCAAGTCCAGAAAGCACAGAGAATCCCAAACAAAATGGATGCAAAGAGACCCACTCCAACACACATCATAATTAAAATGTCCAAGTTTAAAGATAAAGAGAGAATCTTAAAAGTAGCAAGAGAATAGAAGTTAGTTACCTCCAGGGGAGATCCCATAACAGTGTCAGCTGATTTCTCAAAAGAAACTTTGCAGGCTTGAAGGGATTGACAAGAAATATTCAAAGTCATGAAAAGTGGGGACCTACAGCCAACATTGCTCTACCCAGCAAAGCTATTATTCAGAATTGAAGGACAGATGAAGAGCTTCCCAGACAAGAAAAAACTAGAAGAGTTTATCATCACCAAACCATTATTATATAAAATGTTAAAGGGACTTATTTCAGGAAAATGAAGATCAAAGCTATGAACAATAAAATGGCAATAAATACATATCTATCAAAAATTGAATCTAAAAGACAACTCAACAAACAAGAAGAACCAAAACAGAATTATGGATATGGAGAGCGTTTTGATGGTTGCCAGATGGGATGGGGGTGTGGGAGAATGGGTGAAGAGATGAGGGGATTAAGAAGTACAAATAAGTAGTTACAGAATAGCCACGGGGATGTAAAGTACAGCATAGGAAATGGAGTAGCCAAAGAATTTATACACATGACCCAGGGACATGAACAATGGTGGGGGTATTGTTTGAGGGAGTGGGGGTGCTAGGTGGAGGGGACACAAAGGGGGGAAAATCAGGATGACTATAATAGCATAATCAATAAGCTATAATCAATAATCACCATAAACAATAAAATATAATTTAAAAAATGTAATTTTATACCTAAAGGGACTAGAAAAAAATGGAAGTGGGTAACTGGTGTGTTTGGGCAAAGAGGGTGTCATGTGTCCTGAGACAGAGATGCTTCTATACCTTCCTACCTGTGCCTCCACCCCCAAGCCTCTCTCCATCCTGTGACCCTAAAGAATACCCAGAAAGTTCCAAGGACACCTGGGGGTGGGCTTGCAGGGTAGTTGAAGTTTGAGAGCAACACAATCAAACCCAATGCTGGTGAGCCTAGGAGAGGTTTCCTGTGTCCTAGGCTGCAGTGAGGGTGTGTCACCCCGAGTTTCAGACCTGATGCTGGACTTGGCCGAGCCTCCGAAAACCCGCAGCTCCATAGGGCCAGTCCAGGAAGAGGCACTGCACGGAGCTGACGGGGAGTAGAAATCCCCCGAGGTGACCGTTCATTGACAGCAGACCACACCCTGCATTAGCGGGGAACATCAGAGCCAGAAGGAAAGGCTGGCTGGAGAAGGGAGGTGGGACAGGAGGGACAATTCCTGCCTCCATGGGCAGAAGTCTGAGGAGGGCATAAGGGTAAGATGTCTCGCTCCAAAGTCAGGGCAATAATCTGCAGTATAAACACTCACCCCCTAAGGAAAAGGGGCAGAATTTTGAGTTTGACCAATTTTTAGCCCAAGGGCACAATTGTAGGGAACTAAGTTACTTGAGGGTTGAGCTTTTAGCTGTGCATGGAACCAGGGCTTCAAGACCTGCACTGAATTAACTCACAGAGAAGCAAAGACTGTTCTGTTTGGCACATCTGTTATGACCTTGGGTTTTCATCCTGCTACCAAAACAGTCCTGTTGGCTAAG
This sequence comes from Phyllostomus hastatus, assembly GCF_019186645.2. Lineage (NCBI taxonomy): Eukaryota > Metazoa > Chordata > Mammalia > Chiroptera > Phyllostomidae > Phyllostomus > Phyllostomus hastatus. The sequence goes on along the minus strand of NW_025333977.1, from coordinate 12,636,335 downwards.
GAAAGTGGGTGCAGCAGGGACCAGAGAGTGGGCTGCAGACACTGCCAGCGAGTGAGGGAGGGGCCACCCACCCAGGCCAGCCCAGTGCTGCACAGAGCAGCTCTGTCCCCGAGGAAAGTGCTTTGGCTCCCCGGAATCAACCCGTGCAATACAAAGTCACTTGTATATCTACACTAGCCAAATGAAGTGCATTATTTGTTCAAAAGCTGCAGGGCACTGTCCTCTCTGAAGCATCTCACATCAGTAGAGTAGGGAGGGCAATAAGGATCACAGGCTGCTCCAAGCTTCCCTGGGCCGGGTGTCCCCGTGGCCATGGAAATCTATTGTCAGCACCCCAGGAAACGCCGTCCAGTTGCCAGATTTGCTGGCACTTGGCCCCCAACTGGTGCTAATTGTGGAGAAATGCAAATATGGGATTAAAACTGATGTAAAAGCAGAGGGAATTAATCCCTAAGAATCCTCTGGCTCCTGGTTCCAGGTTTACCCTTTTCAATAGGTGCACTTCACTGATGTGAAAATAGTCATCTTGTGAATGTCAAAATTAAACCCTACAACTAGTAAGCGTATAATAGTAGGTGCCAGGTGCTATTATAGGGGCTCTTCATAAAATAACTCATCTAAACCTTACGCTGACCCTAAAAAGGTGAGTGCAGTTATTATCCCCACTTCCCGTAAGAAGAAACAGGCACAGCGAGGTTAAGAAACTTGCCCAATATTGTTAGTAAGTAGCAGCCCCGGGAATCGTACAGGTGACGTGATAAATAAACTTGAAACACAAGCCAGTCTTAGACCTAACTGCAATTCACCCTATTCCATTCTTTGCAAACTGTAGGAAGAGAAGCTATGACAGCTTCCCCTCGCTCCTCCTTCCCTTTCCTCAGAGCAGGCGTGTCTTGCAGAAGCCGGGTCTGGTGTGTGTTCAGCAGCCTTCCCCTGCCCAGGTCCACCTGCAGCTCTGACACTCATTGGTTTCCTAAAGGGACACCGCAGAAGAGCAGGAAGAGGTCCGTGTCTGTTCTGACAAAAAACACTCACCAATTCTCAGCAAGTGCAGGAAGAAATTTAAAATGATAGGGGGATGTCATTTATTTTGGTGTCTGCCTTTTAAAAAGTTGGGATCCAACTGGATTTTTTTTCAAAATTATTTAATAATCTATGCTTATTTTTGATGAAAGATGGAAGTATGACACTAATATTTAATCAGATGCTGAAGTTTGCCACCCTTGCCAGGAAAGGCTGATTCCTGGCAAACCCGTGAAGAGTAGAGCTGGAATCTGGGTCTCCACCCCCTGTCCCACAGTTGCGCAGGACCGTCAAGCATTTGAGTGTGAAGAGACTTGAAGGAGCTTGGGCCCCACCTCCATCGTTTATAGATAAAGGGAACTGAAGCCAGAGACTGCATGGAATTTGCTCCAATTAGAAACTCTATTATCTGGACTCCTAGTCCCCAGCTACTCAGAACACACACATTCTCTACACATACCCACAAACACAGTCACACAGAGACATGTCACACGGACATGCATGCAAAATGCCATGTGCATACACCCATGCAGATATGCACACAGACATGGACAGGGGTGCAAGCAAGCACATTCACAGACATACACGTGTGCACAAGTGTCCTGCTCCTGCAGGAAGTCATACTCTCTGCCTGAATTTTCAACAATAAACTGGTAGTAGATAGACATCAATTGCTCTTCCCTAAGAACATGTGCATTTTAATAAATGTCTCCAGAAAACAGAATGAAATTGAAAAGCCAAAGCAAAGAATTTAAAGGTGCAATTTCGGGCAGAGAGTTAGAGACTGGGCGTGGCCCACTGCCCTTCCAGTTGCTTCCTTTGGGAGGGCTCCTTGGCCTGGGGACCATCCCAGAAGGTGAAGGTTCTGGCAAAGATGTGAGCACTTCTTCTCCATCCACGTTGGTCCCAGCCTACCTGGCTAGGGGTCCACCGTCCCTCAAGCCTGGCTCATTTAAAAAGGGGGTGACCCCCATATCCAGAAAACATATCCAATGAAAGTAATTCAAAACCTAAAAAATCAACTTAAAAGCTAAAAGAAATCAAAACAACAATAAAAGCATTTCATAAAAAACTGTGAAATACAAAGGAATCCATGTGTATGCTATGAAGAAGTTATTCATTTTTCTCTGTTTTTTTCCTCTTCAAGAAGACAGACTGCCTTGGAGCCACGGCTGGGGCTCCAGCCCGCTGGCCCATCTCCCCGCCTTGAGGAACCCCGGGTTTGGCCAGGTCCTCTGCTCCCCTGGGTTCAGGGTTCGGCTGGGAGAGCAGGCTGAGGGCAAAGGCTGAGGGTGCCCTTCCCACGTTGAACACTGAAACACAACGTTCATTAGAACAAAAGCTTCTGGTCTGCTGTGCTGGGTTCGATATGAGTGGTTTGCCTGGCCCATGTTGTGGCTCCCTTTCCACTGCAATATCGTAATAGCTCACGTTGTACATTAAGGTTGAACTTAGCTATTGATCTATTTAGACATAAATACTACAATTAATTAGAGATGGACTTGGACTAAAATACCTGACCTTTCTGGGTTCTTCAGAGTGTCATTGGGATAACCTCAGATAAGAGATAAAGAGCCCACTAAGGACATTTTTCACCCAAAGATATTCTCAGCAAATGACTCCACGGGGCTGAACCAAGGACTTGCTTCATCAGAATTCCGTGTATTCTATCAACTTAGCATGAAAAAACCACTCCCTTTCACCCCTGAGAAGCTCAGCCTGGCTGTGGGACAGGCCGGTGAGGGAAAGGCTTGTTTCTTGAAATATATATACTGAAGTGCAGAAAGAAATGCAGGAATATTTCTCACTTGGCTGTGAGCCTCTTGGAGTATGTCACCCTCCCGTGATGGATGGCCACACAGGACGGGAAGATGGAGCTCCATGCCATCCCCAGGGCTTCATTCATATTCCGGTTATCTTAGCGGAAATCAGCAACAGACCACAGCAAAAGTGGACATCGAGGTTTTCATCGAGGCCTCTCAGGGCGTGAGCGAGAGGCTGAGCGCCGGTCTCGCAAACTCTCCGAGCACAAAGCAGCACATGTGTGTCCCCCACCGTGTGACACCCCAAGGGCTTTTCAGTGGACTCAGAGTTAGTTTTACCTGCTCACTGCAGCCCACAAAGCCCCACGTGACCTGGCCCCGGCCTCTCTCTTCAACTGCCTCTCGGTCCTCCCACACCTAACTCGCTGTCCTGGTCCATCAGGCTGCTGTCTCTGCTTCTCAGATGTGGCAGGCTCTTCCATCCTCAGGCTGTGCTGAGGTTGGGCAGCACTACAGAACACTCTTGGCCTGAACATCGCCAGGGCTCCGCCGGTCCCTTCTTGTCATCTCCATCCCTGGGCCTCAGTTTCCACGTCCTCCCCAGCCACCCTCTCTGGTTAACCGTCCCACTCCATCCCTCTCATTTCCTGGTTTTACTTTTCTCCCAGCACTTTATTTCCAAGCTGCTCCTGTTTATTTGTTTCTTATTTCTTGTCTCCCTCCCCATTCTGGATGAAAGCTTGATGAACACAGAGAACTCAACTGTCCATTGATCACTGTACTTAGCACACAGCAAGCACTCCATAACACCTTTTGAATAAAGAAAGGAATATTCAAGTTTTGAGGAGGTACAGTGATATGAAGATTTCCTTCTCAAGCTTTCTTCTTTCTTGTTAACTTATCAGGCAAGACGGAGCCTTTGGTCTCCCAAGAGTGAGACCAGTTGCCCTGGTTGGTTTGGGGACGGTGACTGGAGATGCGGCCATCTTGGTCCTGTTCATCAAGCTGCTGGTCCTGTCCATCAGGCAGCCTAGGAGCAGAGGTACCCAGAAGGCCAGGCAAGGGCACTCTACGCTGGCCACTGTCACTCAGGCTTGGTCCTAACTCCCGCCAAGGCCCACCAGCCCCAGAGGCTCCTTCTCCAAGCTTGCACTTGTAACAGCAGCAAAGAATGTCCAGCTGAGTGGCCCAACCTTCAGGAGTATTGGAGTCCAGGTCTCATGTCAGGCTAAATCATGGTTGCAATGCCAGCTCTGCCACTTATTTGCTTTTTAATATCAAACCTGTTACTTAACCTCAGTAGACCTAATATAATAGAGTCGTTAGGAGGCTTAAGTGAGAAAACTTAAAAAATAAAAAATAGAATGACTGCTTCCCAAGGTCTATGCGTTTTCTTGTCCTTCAGTCTCAGCTCAGATGTCACCTCCCTGAGGCCTTCCCTTCCTTGCTCATGCCTCTCTACCCCAGCACGTGTTTTGGTTTTTTGGTAACACTAACCACCAGCAGACAACCTATTTGGCTCACACATTTGTAGTTCATGGTCTGTCCACCCCCAGTAGGATAAGAATGAGGTCCTATCTGCAGTGTTTGTTGCTGTATTCTCAGTGCCTGGAATGGCACCTGGCTCATAGTAGATGCTCAACTAATGTTTGCTGAATATATGACTGAATGTTCCAGCTGCTTTGCATAGGCTACTTCAACGAATCTTGACAATTCAACACAATATCATTGCCATTATTTTAAAGATAGTGAAAACAAAACTAAAATAACCTATAGAACTTAATTGATACTATTTTCTGAGGGTTCATTAAAGGTCAGGCACTGCTAAGGGGTTTTCAGTGATTAAGAAAGGGGGGCAAATGAGGGAGGGATGAGGCCAAAGGACATTCAGGGCTGACCACTCCCACTCTGGGCTGGGTACTGACCTTAAATGAAAATTACTTCATAAGATGAAGTCTAAGCTTTCTCTGACCCCAAACTGTCCTGAATTCCCACTCCCACACACATGGCAATTATTTTAACTGCAACATAACTGGAATTGATATCACTTTCAATTGTATCAGTCTGCTAGTAACAGAAATCCACCCACGGGGCTCTAACATACATTATATTTTCCCAGGTATTAGTAAGTCTGGGGGTAGATGGTCCAGGGCTATTTAGCAGCCATGTGATATCAACGTCTCACTCTTTTTCTAATTTTTTGTTCTGCCCTATTGGCATCAGCCTCTTCTTCATGGTTGCTGCTTTTTGGTTGCAACATGGCTGCTACATCAAGAAGCTGGAGACAACTATAATTGAACAACACTAAAATAATTTAAAATTAAAAAAAAGAGGCTGGAAAATTGAACTTTTTGTTGGGCATTTTACCTTCCAAGAAAGAATAAAGTAGCAATTGGGTAGAAAAACCACAAAAATGATTGCTGGTCCATCAGTTGACAAGATGACCATAGTCCATAAGTTAACAAGATGACCAATTATTGCTCTTTAATAAATATATCTGATAATCAGAGATCAAAATAAGTTACAGGGAATATAGTTGATCTATAGTGTTTCAAATTACCAGGGAATCAATTTCCATTGAATCCCACAAACTATGTAGAGTTTTAAAAACATATTGATGAATGCCCTTTGAATCAAGCACTTCTGGATATTTAGAGAATGGAGGCAAGTTGTGAACTGTTTTCCAAAAATTTGACTGACCCTACCCAGGATTCAGACTTACCTTGTGCCATCTACAAAAGCCATCCACCTGAATCTGGCTGCCATAGTGAAAACCCATCAGGGAGAGCACACCTGAAATGGATTCCTCTCTACTCGAAGGATGGGGGGTGGAAACTACCATCTGGTGAACGTTGGCGAATACTGTGCATTGCATTCCCAATAGCTCATCTCTACCCCTTCTTCTCGGCTACATAACTCCACCTTGTTCAGTTACTAAGATACCTTAAAGTCACAGTGTTGGTCTCTACCCCAGCTCCAAGATACAAATTTTGATTGGTCTAAATCAGTCATGGCAAACTCGTTACCACTGGACAATAAATGATCCATGGCAGGGGGCTGGGTTTGAGGGTGTTGCCCATTTTGGCCAATGAGAAGTAAGAGAAGTTTGCTGGTGATGGTACACCGTGGCTGAGGGGGTGACTGGGGGAGGGGACTGGGGAGTGAGGCAGTCCTCTCCTTTGTCTTGCAACCCTGAGGGTGGACGTGTCCCTGAAACTGTGTGGCCTTGTTGGGAGACCTCAGTCCCAGCCTTGTTTTATTGCCAAACCAACCTGGGCAAATACTACCATGGATTTCTTGCAATGTGAGAAAAGTACACCCTTACATTGAAGTGGTTTTTTTCCTTCCTATTACTGACAGCCATACACGATTCTAACTCACACACACACTCTATGTCAGGCACTGAGATTGGTGCTTTACCCACCCAGTTCTGCACTTTCTGGCCCTGTACTTGCCTTTAGTTTTTGGTTCTATGACACGAGGCTAATGAAAGCACTCTCCTCGTCGACTGTGGTAAGGATGAAATGAGCAGCCCATGCAAAGAGCCCATGGCTCCTCCTGTCACACTGGAAGCTGTCAGAAAGTGGGAGCCATCATTATGATTCAGAGGCATTGGGAACTGTGTAGGGCTGGCTGGTGGACAAGGAGACGGAATGAGAGGGTCAGCAACAGAGCTGCCGGTGGCAAGAAGGCAAGAGGCTAGAAATGTGGCTTAGGAAACTTCGTGGGGTTGTAACAGCTTCAGAGCCTGACTGGGAAGGCCCTGGGAGGAGGGGAGGGAGCAGAAGGCAGAGGCGAGGGGGAGAGTCACGCAGTATGGTGCTGTGAGCATGTCAGACAGAACTACGAAGCTGCAAAATAAGCCAAGGGGGTCCTATTTTGATGTTGTGTTGGATGGGAATAGGATCATGAAAGAATGTAATTGTTATGCTCAGAAACTTAGGGATGAATACATAAATATTTTTGCCACATTTTTATTTCAAAGAGCTCTGTATTTGGCTGATAGGATGGAGTATGTGCTAAAACAAAACATGTTAAAAAAAAAACAGAGAAAGAAAGCCAAGCCTGACACGAGACGAGCATATCACTTTTGAATTGTTCCTTGTTTCTGTTCTGTTTGGCCAACAGTCAGGGTTCAGTCTCCTAGACTAGAATTGCTCATTTAGACATTTCTACTCACCTCCAGATTCTCACACAAAGTGCCAGCAATCCGGCAAACTAATCTTCGCCAGTCTCCGCTGGTTACCTTGAACCAGAGAAGCAAGTGTGTTCGTTTTAAGGATGCCCCAGCTGGAAGGGTCCAGAGCCAGGGGTGTCCAACACGCAGCCCACGGGCCCCATGTGGCCCAGGATGGCTATGAATGCAGTCCAACACAAAATTATAGATTTACTTAAAACCTTTCTTTTGCTCATCAGTTTTTATTAGTGTTTGTGTATTTAATGTGTGGCCCAAGACAACTCTCCTTCTTCTTCCAGTGTGGCCCAGGGACACCCAAAGGTTGGACACCCCTGGCACAGTAATGCTGGCGCCCTTTACTTTAGGGGTCTCAGTAGGAACACTTAGCAGGTCTCAGGCATCAGTGAACAGTGCTCCCAACCCAGGCAGCTGATTATGAGCTGAAGGTGTTAGTCTCTCCTTTTGTTCCTAATGCCTCTGGGAAGTAGTACATGACTTATGAGAATTTTGTAGGCCAGAAATATGTTCTACGGCAGAAACGAGCCCATCTTTTATATATAACAGATCCTGTGTGTGTGCGTGTGTGGCCAGCCCTCCACCTTTTCTCACCTGAGTATCACCAGGGGCTATGGTCCCCTCCACTTCTCTCCTTCTACAAGCCATCCTCATTATAGTGAGAATGAGATTTCCAAGATGTGAACCTGCCTCTTCCCCACTGAGAACCCTTCAAAGGCTTGTCCCGAGGATAAAGTCCAAGCCCTGAATGACCTGGCTTGTTAATCGGCTGACCTTCTCCCTCGTTTGTCTGGGACAGTTCTGACTCTTGTCTGTTGCGTCAGGATATTTATCAACAGTGTCTCCATCTCTTTCACTCCAAAAGTAGTTAAATTGGGGACAGAGGATGGACGGTAAATCATTTGGGTGCCCTGTCGACAGGGCCCGAAATTCTCTAGCTTTTGTTGTCTCTCCTCCCAGTTCAATCCCATCTGCAGAGAACAAATGTGCCGCATCTTCCCTTACGTAGGACCTTCCTTGGTGCATGCATGTTTTTCTTGCCTGAAGCATTCCCCCTGACTCCAACCTGATTTGATTGGCTAACTCCTTCTCATTCTGGGAAACCTTCCCTGCATCTCTACTTCTCTCAGAGCTGGATGGCCCTCCCATCATACCTTAAACTGTCCTTACCTCAGCTATCGCACCACCTGAGATTGCCCTCCGTGGCACAGATTCTCTCACCTCTCTCAGAGAGTCATGCACCTTGGCACGAGGGTTATATGTCCCTGCCTGTGGCCTTGTAACTTGCAGGGTTTCGTGGAAGGGTGCCCTTGCCTGCTGCACGGATGGCAGGTTTGGCTGCCTGACTTGCTATCACCAGTGGAAGGGTCTGTCATGGATGGAGTGTCTGGTGGGAGCTCCAGGGTCCAGGGAGTGTCTGCGCCAGACCCCGGGACCAGCATGTCCCAAAGAAAGACTTCTCCTTCAGCCTGGATCTCAGCATGAAAGACATGAGAGCAAGGTCACGTAGAATGGAAAAAAAGAGCAGTGGTGATTGTAAACCACCTGAAATCTGCAGGGTGACCCTGCAGGGGAACCTGGTAAAGGCCGAACACTCCATGTAATCTCCTTTACCTTTTGGTGAAAGCCAGAGGTCAGGGAGTGTGTCTACCTAATTCACCCTGAACCGCTGGTTCCTACAGGCCCACCCAGCACGGGCACTCCTCATTTGGTTTCATTCAATGAATGTGTGGATGTGTACCTTGGGCTTTCTTGAATATTCAGTTGAATAATGACTTTTCTGAGGCCCAGATGGGTTACATCTTCAGAAACACTATGCTTTGCATACAACATTTCCATTTCCTGCTTAATTCAATTTTCACACACAACTCTGTGAAATAAAGAGGTATCGCCATCTTGTAAACGAGAAAACTGATTTCAGAGAGTTTTTTTTTACTTCTAAGATCACACAACTATTTAACAGCAAAGAATGAAAGCTTTCACTTCCCAGAGGCCAGTTCAGGGTTCTTTTCCATCCTGTCCTTCACCCTGATCCCCGGGAAGACCGGAAATAACTGTTCCTCTTCACCCAAAGCCTTCGCGGTGTTGCTTTCATCTGCTCACCGTGACCACTCTTACCGGGAGACACATTGAATCCATCACCCCTCTCTTTGGGATTAAGGGGAGGGGGTATAGTTAGCTAAAATGTCTTCTCTATTTTAAAAAAGGGACCGTTTGAAGACTAGAGAGGAAGAGAGAATCACCCAAATTTAGTTCCTGTCTGGTCTTTGTAAATTTCAGGTACAAATTCTGAGCTCCCACAGAGTAAATGAAATTTTTTGTTCTCCACAAAGGTTGTGTTCAAGAGAACAGACTCCAGTCTGCTTCGCCAATCCAAATCCTCTTAAATTTTCAAAAAAAAAGAGTAACTCTTATTTTTGGTGGCTCATTTAAGTCAAAGCTGGTGTTTAAGTGTCACTACTTCCTACGGCAACAATCTTTATTGATCATCTCTATGCACAAGGCATTGTGCTGGTGGGAGTTGAGTTAATTTTAAGTGCTTCCTAATTGCCCTCTGGCTGGCTAAGGTTAAAGTAATTCTTAATCAAAACCTTTGCATCTGTCTTTACTGAGGAAAATGTAAGGGCCGTGCTTCTCTCCTTTGCCGTGCATTGGAATCACCTGGGGAGCTTTTAAAACCAGTGGTGCCTGAATCCCACCTCCTGTGTTCTCATTTAATTGGTCTGGGATATCACCTGGACATTGATATTTTTTTTTTAAAGTTCCCCTTTCAAAGTGCATGGTAGGTGCAGGCAAGGTTACAAACTACGCCCAAATTGCTTCTTGGAGACAAGCGATCAGAATCATTAGCTCAAACGATGTGACGTTTTCGAGATCCTCCTGACCCTGTTCACCAGCTGGATTTCAGACAGGGCAGAGGGGCAGAAAGAAACCCCATAAAGGGTGGTCAAGAGATCTGGGCTCCAGACCGGTCTCTGCCGCTCACTTAAAAAAGTGACTTATCTTGACTTAAATGCTCTGGATCTAAGCTTTCTGGTCTGAGAAATGAAAGAATTAGAGTAGGTCAGTGTTTTCCAAACTTCTATCATGACGACCACGTTTTAAGCCCCCTCTTCCCCAAGTGGATATGATGTTTAAAAAACTTCATTGATTAAACTCCACTAAGTGTTAATTCCCCCTCCATCAATTATATTACACTGCCCAGAATTACTGGTTTATAAAACTTCCTTTTCTCCCTTTGAGCATTATAGGAACTAGTGTTTTTCAGGTTAGGATTAAAAAAAAAAAGATTTTGCCCATTTCTGGTTTCTTACCCCTGTTATCTAACATGGCTCAAATGTGATTACCATCATGCAGACGTGACAACATTCCACAGGGGAGGCTCGCTTACATATTTCTAAAAGGATCTATCCATAGTTCTTTTAAAAAATGCTTTTTATTATGATAAGAGATTGACCCAGTCTGACTAAAATAAACCCCTAGATTTTTGGATCATCCTCTTTCAGCAAGTTCCTAAAACCTTATCAAAATCCCATTCTGAGGCCAGCGGGTGGGAAGCGAGGCCCACGCACGTCAGAGGCTCGGGACCCCATGCCAGTGTGCGTGAGCACGACAGTCTGAGCTGCGCACACCTCCGCGCCCACCTGGGCGGTGCGGTTGCCATTAGCATTCTGGAGCTATTCCTGTGATCACATAGCTGGCTCCAGGGTGCATCCTGGGTGATGTCTATTCGGTTCAGATGAGAGGAAGTTGTTGCCTCAGAGCCAACAGAAACTCAAAGCCCCGACTGTCTTGTGCCTCAGCATGTTTAAATCTAGCTGCTTCCTCCAAATCTTTAGTTTTATTCACCATTGTATTTGTTTTCCCTCCTGCTAATTTTGAGATGTGAAATGACCTCCTTCAAGGCCTTCATTGGAGGGCTCATTAAAATTCTAGAAAGTCTTTCATTTTCTTGTTTCTTCACAGTCGTTAATGTGCACGGTCCATCCTAATAAGAAGGTTAAGGAGAACGTGGAGCTACTTGGCGCAGCATTTCAGTCCTGTGCACAGCCACTAAGTAGGTCAAACCGGCCGCGGGGGCCGTGAGAGCACCGTCTCTCTTGCCATATTTTACATCCGCTATCACAGAGGATACTACACACTTGGAATCACTTGCGTGTTTTTTTTTCCCCTGTAGAAGCCATGTCAGCTATTTGGTTCTGGTGAAACTTTATATATTCACTTTATAGTTTTCAGATTTTTTATTTACCAGCTACAGCAGTTTCTTTCCCATTGGAAAATTTAAGAACACTACCCCTTGACACCTGGACAAGTTTTCCGCCTCATAAATGAGGAGTCAGTTTGATTTTCAAGATTGCTAATTTATTCTTCTTCATAAAAGCCTATTCTTGTTTTAGAACCTCTTCTTGTTTCACAGATACAATTACAATTCTCTTCTTTTTCTCACTGGGAATATTAAATGTAATTGTTTTCTTTTTCTTTTTAATGGTTTATTTTTACCATATTTTTTCCACTGCCATTCATTCCCCTCAGACCGCCTCTGTCTCCACCTGCCCCTCATCCCTGCCCTACAACTGCCCTCCTGTTTTCTGTGTCCAGGAGTTCTTTTCCTGTTTGCTTGATCCTCCCACCCCCCAACCGTCCCATTCCTATTCTAACTCCATGTCCTTATTGCTACCTCTGTGTTCTTAGAGATAGGTTGTTGTTTATTTGTTGTTTTGTCTTTTCTCTCTTTTTTTAAGATAGTGACTTTCCTCAAATGCTGATGTTTCATGGTGGTGCACCCATTTTTTTTTTTTGCAATAGATTTCTTCACTGACCACCAGAATGGAAGCTGTGTATTGTAACTCCTTAACCTTGACATTTGTTTTCATAGAGGCCCTCCTAGCTCCTGGTCAGCTGACAGCCCCCTTGTGTCTGACTGCCAGAGGGCAGATATTGCAGTGTGTGCTCAGCCTACCACCGTATCCTGAAACCAAGAGTTACTTTCGCACATGGCCTTACTTCCCTAGGATATTATTCAAGGAACTTTAGAAAAAATTTTTTTCATTCAAGGCTTACCCCAGAGGTTGTCAAATTCCGCGGTCCCCTTTCAGGTTTAATTTTTGCTGTCATTCATTCTAATTTTTAAACAACATTCACTCACTGAGGGCCTGTTATGTGTTTTGAAATCATTCCTGGCTGACTTCCACACTAAATGAGATGTGTAGCCTTGAGCTCATTAAGTCTAGATTTCCTCTTCATTGAAACTGGGAGAGTAATTCCTACTCCCCAGGGTCAGTGTAAGGATATGAGTTGGATACACAAAACAGCTAGCTGACTTGTTGCCTGCCACACAGCAAATGCTCAGCCCACCCCCCAGGACTCTATCATTCTTACCCACACGGTGCCAGTTCTGGGCTCTTACCTCCTTCCTGTGCACCAGGGCTTCCCTCTGCTAGGATTTTCCTTCCGACTGCAGAACCTCCTTCGAAGTTTCTTATAGAGCAGATCTGCTTGTAATGAATTCTTTTGGCTTTTATATGTCTGAAAAAGTCTTTATTTCACCTTCATTTATGAAAGATATTGCTGGGTATTGAATTCTAGAGTGATTATTTTTTCCTCTTAATACTAACAGACATGAACCCACTATTTTCTGGATTTCATTATATTATATAAGAATTTTTTCTGTCATTCTTTGTTCCTTTGCACATCATGCCTTCTTTTCCCTTCTCTGGGTGCTTATTCTAGGATTCTGTCTCTAACACTCTTTTAGAGCAATTTGATCATTATGTGCCTTGGAGTAGCTTTCTTCAAATTCCTTGGGCTTGAATGTCAAATGAGCTTCTTGAATCTTATTTGCATCTTCTTGCATCTTTAGGCTTATTAAAATTTGGAGGATTTTCATCCATTTTTTCTTCAACTATTTTTTTATCCCTACTCCTCCTTCAGACTCTAACTACATGTGTATCAGGCTCCTTGGTGTTGACCCAGGGCTCACTGAGACTCTCTTCATTTCATTTCAGTCTTCTGTCTCCCTGTGTTTTGTTTTGGAGAGTTTCCATTGCTATGTCCTCAAGTTCACTAGTCCTTGCTTTAGTGATGTCTAGTCTGCTGTTAATTTCACTCAGTGGATTTATCCTATCAGACTGGAAGTTTGAATCACATCATGTTTTTATCCTCACCTGAGGATATGTTTATTGATTTTAGAGAGAAAGAGAGAGAGACTATGTGAGAGAGAAACATCAATTGGTTGCCTCCTGTACATGCCCCACCCAGGGATCGAACCCATAAGCTAGGTATGTGCCCTGACCAGGAATCAAATCCGCAAACTTTTTGGTGTATAGGACGATGCTCCAGCCAACAGAACCACCCAGCCAGAGCACAGATTGCATCATTTTAGTATCTTATTATGCTAAGCATACTTTTCTCTATCTTTTTTAACATATGGACTCTAGTTATAACAAGTTTTAAAATCCTTGTCTCCTACTTTCGTCATCACTGTCATTTTTTAATTTTTTCTATTGATTGTTTTTTGTCCATCTTGTGAGTCATATTTTCCTCTTCTATGCACGCCAGGTAATCCCTAGTTGAATACCAGACATTATGGATTTTATCTTATAAGATACTAGATAAACTTTATATTCCCCTGAATATTTTTGGGCTTTTTGGACCCCTGAGATATAATGTAGTTACTTGGAAGCAGTTTGAAACTTCCAAGACTTGCTTTTAAGATTTGGTAAACCAGAAAAGCCTTTAGTTTAGGGCTAATTTCCCCACTCTGAGGCTTCTGAGTACTGTCACCCGTGCCCCATGCATAGCCAGTCTTGCCACTCTGGCCAAAGAGAACATGAGTTTATTCCCGGTCTGTTCATTCCCAGTAACTCTTTCCCCTGCCGTGGGTGGTTTCCCCACTGGTGTGCACTGACCAGCACTCAGCTGAAGACTCTAGGGAAACACTTTCGGCTCTTCAGAGCTCCCTCTCTGTGCCGCTTTCCTCTTTAGTGACTGTGCTCTGAGACTTATAGACCTGCCTTCATTCTCACCCTTGTCTCCTCAACTCAGAGAGGTTTCTATGTTCTGCGTGGGCCTCCCTCCCTGCTGTGGCCTGGACACTCTCCAGGCAGCGATCTGGGGTGATCACAGGGTTTGTCTGGTTTGTTTCCCTTCTCTCTAGGATCACTGGGCTGTGCAGCCTGTTGCCCATTCTCTGCAAGTCATCGTTTTATGTGTTTTGTCTGTTTCGTTAGTTGTGTAAGGTAGTGAGATAAATCCATATTCCATATACATTGTCTGTCAATGGGCACTCAGGTTGTTTCAGTGTCTTGGTTACTGTGAATAATGCTGCATTGAACGTGGGAGTGCAAATATCTCTTCAAGATACTCATTTTATGTCCTTTGGATATATACCCAGGAGTGAGATTGCGGGATCATAGGGCAGTCCTGTTTCTAATCTTTGAGGAACCTCCATACTATTTTCCATAATGGCTGTACCAAATCATGGTTATTCTTACGTTTGACTTTTATTTTAACTGTGTACCCAACACTATATTAAACCCTATGAATTTTAAAAAGTACATGATAAAACTGGGTACTCTCTTAACTGTGTATGTACTTTTTTGTCTTTATTCTTCTGCACATTTGTACATATTTATATTCTGCTTCATTTTTAAACCAGTAATCCTTCCCCATATATTTTCTGAGGTTCCCTCTTAGCCTTTGCAATAATTATTTTTAATATTTGCATATTCTTCCATTGAGAGAATGTACCTAATTTACTTACTCATGCACTAATTTTTGAGTAATTAGGTTGTTTGCAATTTTCTCTGCTGAGATAAAACCAAAGTGTAATACTATTTGTCTGTGCATGCATTTTGAGAAATCACCAAATTAGGTTCCTTTGCAGTTTGCAACAAGGAGGAAAGCCTTAATAATATTGTAAAGTCAGAGATCCACTTGTTTGCTCTATAATTTGCTTCCTGTATCTCTTTCTTTCATTCCCTCTCTCTCTCATTCCTGTCCTTTTTTCTCTCCCTTTTTTTCTTTGATTCTTCCCAGTAAGCATTCATGAAACACCTTCTTTGTGCTTGTGCATAAGGTATAACTGTGAACAAAAGGCAGGATTCTTGCCTCGTTGGGACTTGTCAGGCAGGAGGCAGATGGAAAATCTAAGAAGTAGTGATAATATATAGTAAGTACTCTGGCAAGGGAAAGAACGTTTGAAGAATTCAGATAACACTGACCCATACAGGTTGCACACATCTCTCACAGGAAAGTAGGCAACGGAGGGAGGAACAGGTACTCTGGCCAGCTGCTCAATGTTCCACGATGTGGTGCACAGACGTGCAGGGAGTTTAATATCTGACAGGTTTGTATTCAAGACCAGGCTCTGCTACCTACTGGCTGTATAAGCATGAACAAGTGAACTTTTCTCAGTCTGACTTTTAACCCCAAATAAGAGTCATAATACATCACAGGGGTACTGTGAGAATTCAAGATAATGTATGTAAAGTGCAAGGCATATAGTAGGTGCTTAGAAAAGTATGTATTATTGCAACTATTTGTTTGATCTTGGGTAAGACAAGCCCTCTAGACTTCAGTTTACTTACCTGCGATGTGATTATTTGCTAGATCCCTTTCTAAAGTTCTACAAGGCAATAAATGTACACAAATGCCTACCAATCGTGTATCTACTCCATTCTCAGTACACACTGAGAGAGCATTTTAGAACCTCTGCTGAGCCAAGTACTTCTCCTTCCTTGTCCCTGGTCTGGCCTTGATCTGAAGCTTTTCTGAAATAAACTGGGATTCTTTCTTATCTGAAAGCCCGATAGTCATGAGGAAACCACCCATGGGCCAGCGGCTCCCCACCACCTGCCTAGACAGCTTGGCATCCACCTGGGAGAGCAAACCAGGCTCTGACTTACAGTGAATAAACCAAAGATTTATGTTAAGGGGGAAATTTAACATGCAGAATTAAACAGGAAACCTTGGATATCAAACAGTTCCCCTAACTTCTGATATAAATGGTATTTCAGGTCATCTCCAATAAGAATAAAAAACAAATTTCTTACTTCCTGTGTTCTTGGAGTAGCTACCTATAAAATTTCATAAAATGAGAATGTCCATGCCCTACTGAGCATAAGGTTCATGTCCTGTGAAATAGTCTAGTGGTCAAGAAAGAAGAGAAACAAATAAGAACAGTTCCAAATTGTGTCAAGAAAATCTTTGATGTGATTCCCTCTTTTCCTGGTAAATAAATGTGGAGAGAAAATTCTCCCCCATCATTTCTTTCTTGTAAGCATACATTTTTTCCCCTGAGTCTAATGCTCTATATTTTACAAATCCCAGGTGCTTTGCATATATTATTGAGAACATTCACACTGGGGGAACTTTAGAATCATCAAGTCCAACCATTTCACTTTAGAGATGAGGAAGCTAAAACTCAGGTTTAATAATAGTAACATTCAGTGCACATGGACAGAGAGCAAGATGAACAAAACCACTTAGTGGCATGCAGATGGAGAGGAAAACGGAGAAAGTGAAAACGTGATGGTTGTCCTCTGCTCAGGCTTTAGTCATGTTCAGGGACCCCTCGTCGTGCTCAATGGCCTGATTTGTGAACTATTGGGTTGATGCTGTTGCTAGGAGCAAAGATCACCCTTTGGCATCTTGGGTCAGTCTCAATTGTCAGACCCAACATCAAGTATTGCTAATTGCTCCTTGACCCTTAGAGCTGGGACTCAAGGTCTTTAACACCTCCCACTAGCCAGCTATCCTGACAACCTTAAAGAGAGACATTAGTTTACAAACTCTTTTAAAAACTTGTCTTAGATAACACTGTAGAAACAAGAAGCAAACTGATAGCAGATGCCTACTGATAGGATGCCCTCACTTGGGCATAATTCTACTTATGTAGAATTCCTGCCCAAAATGTATAACTCAAATCTAATAATGAAGAAACATCAGACAAACTGAAATTGAGACATAATATGCCTTAGACTGGGAATCGAACCAGAGACCCTGAGGTTCACAGGCTGGCACTCAATCCACTGAGTCACACCAGCCAGGGCTTGAAATTGAGACATAATATACAAAACAACTGACCTTTAGTTTTCAATGTCAAAAAAGGCAAAACATTAAAAGACTGAGAAACTGTTCTGGATTAAAGGAGACCAAAGAGACCCAAAAACGGAATAATCCATTATTAGATATTGGGCTGGAAAAAATACTATAAGAACATTAACAATTAATAAAATTTGAATATGGGCTAAGTTTATATGATAGTATTGTATCAATGTTAAATGTTCTGAATTTAATAATCAAAATATGATTATGTAAAAGAATGTAAAAATGTAATATACACTGAAGTACTTAGGGACAAGGGGGCTTGGTGTATACAACTTACTCTCAAATGGTTAAGAGAAGCAATTCTGTGTGTTTGTACATGTGTGTGAGTGTGTACCTGTATATGTATATGTATATATATATAGAGAGAGAGAGAAAGGGAGGAGAATAATAAAATGGGGCAAAATATTAATAATTGGTGAAGATATGAAAAGGGTATATAGGGCTTCCTTATATTACTCTTATAACTTTTCTTTAATTTTAAAATTATCTTAAAATAAAAAGTTGTCTATATACTAGCAATAAACAAGTGAATTTGAAATTAAAAACACTATACCATTTATATTTGCACAAAAAATATAAAATACTTAGATATAAAGATTTAGCAATATTTACAAGCTCTATGTGAGGAAAACTACAAAATTTGTATTAAAAATCAAATAACTAAATAAAGAGATATTCCACATTCATGGATTGCAATATTTAATATTGTCAAGATGTCAGTCCTTTCTAACTTGATCTAAAGATTCAATGCAATGCCAAAATCCCAGCAAGTGATTTTATAGATGTCAACAAACTTATTTTAAAGTTGATATGGAGATGCAAAATAGTCAATACAAAGAATAGTCAATACAGAATAGTCAATACAAAGTCTGGAGGAATGATGATTCTGATTTCAAGAGTTACTATAAAGCTATAGTAATCAAGATAGTGTAGTACTGATGAAATAAGAAAAAATACATCAGTGGAACACGATGCAGAGCCCATAAACAGACCCCCACCAACACAGCCAACTCACCTTTAACAAAGGGGTGAAGGCAACACAGTGGTGCAGGGGTAGTCTTTACATCAAACCATTCTGGGACAACTAGACATCCACATTAAGAAAATGGATTTAGACATAGACTTTATTCTTTTCACGGAAGCTAATTCAAAATGGATCACAGACCTAAATCTAAACTGTAAAACAACAAAACTTCCAGAAGTTATACAGGACAAAACCTAGATAACCTTGGGTATGGAGGTAACTTTTTCGATACGACATCAGAGGCATGATCCATGAAAGAAAGTATTGATAAGCTGGACTTCATTAAAATTAAAACATTTTTCTTGTCTTTTAAAAGACTCTGACAAGAGAATGAGAAGACAAACCACAGACTGGGAGAAAATGCTCACAAAAACCATATCTGACAAAGGATTATTATCTAAAATACACAAGGAACTTTTAAACCCTCATATAAGAAAACTAACAATATTAATAAAAATGGTCAAATGACCTTGATAGACACCTTGCCAAAGAAGATACACAGATGACAAATAATCATGTAAAAATATGCACAACATCATATGTCATAAGAAAATTACAAATTAAAGCAACAATGAGATACTACTAGACACACATTGAAATGGCCAAAATCCAAACCACTGACAACAGCAAATACTAGGGAGATTGTGCAGCAACAAGAACTGTCATTCATTCCTGGTGGAAATGCAAAATAGTACACCTACTTTTGAAGTGTGTCAGTTTCTTACACACTCTTACCATATGTGGTAAGCATACTCTTACCATATAATCTAGCAACCATATGTCTTGTTATTTACCCAAAGGAGCTGAAAACTGAAGTCCACACAGAAACCTGTGCACAGATGTTCACAGCAGCTTTATTCACAATTGTCAAAACCTGAAAACAAGATGTCCTTCAGCAGGCGGTACACCCAGACAGTGAAATATTACTCAGCCCTAACAAGAATGAGCTATCAAGCTGCAAAAATACATGAAGGAAATGCATTAAATGTATACAATTATTAAAGGTATATTACTAAGGGAAAGAAGTCAATCTGAAAAAAACTACATACTGTACGATTCAACCAGATGACATTCTGGAAAAGGGGAAACTGTGGAGACAGTGAAAAGATCTGTGGTTGCCAGGGAGTGAGGGTTGGGGGCGGATGAATAAGTGGAGCACAGAGAATTGTTAGGGCAATAAAAATACTCTCTATGAAACCATAATGATGGATACATGTCATTGTACATTTGTCTAAACCCATAAAATGTACAACACGAAGATTGAAACCTACTTCTTATGTGTGAAACCTGCAGGTGTGGCTCAGTTGGTTGGTTGTCACCCAGCAGGGTGAGAGGTCGCCGGTTTGGTTCCAGGTCAAGGCACACGCCTAGGTTGCGGTTCAGTCTCCGGTTGGGGAGTGTACAAGAGGCAACCGATCGATGTTTCCCTCTCACATCCATGTTTCTCTCCCTCTCTTTCTCCTTCCCTTCCCCTCTCTCTAAAAATAAATAAAATCTTTTTCGTTTTTAAAGAGTGAAACCTACTGTAAACTATGACCTTCGGGTGATTATGATATGTCAATGTAGGTTCTTCCTTTGCAACAAACTTACCATTCTGGTGCAGAAGGTCAATGTCAGGAGAAACTGCATATCTGATGGCAGGGTCATATGGGAAATCTCTGTACCTTCCACTTAATTTTGTTGTGAACCTAAAACTAAACAGTACAGTCTATTTAAAAAAAAAACATTTAACTTACAGCTCCTCAGTAGCTTTCCAGGGTAGGATGAGTGAGAAGATGACAAGATACACACAGATACTTGTGGGGCCCACTGACTAGTGACTCGATACATCAGCAAGAGCGGGAATTGGGGGAAAGCGGCCTAAGCGTGAGCTTGTTCCTCTTGCCTTTGGACAGGTGACTGGGTAGTGGCTGATTTGCAAACAGACCCTCCCCTATCATTTTATTTCACTAATAATTCAAATTACTTGCTAGAGTATCTACAAACCAAATAGACACAATGGCCTCTTTGTTACATTCCCCATCCTTTTAAAAAGGTCACATGTTACTGACACCCTCAGTACCGCGTGTCATGTGCCAGGCACGTATCTACTCATAAAAGTGTCCTAAGGCATTAATTATCACAGCAAAGGAGAGCCAAGACAGCAGCCCCTGCTAATTGTTAAAGTCCCCTCTGTGGCCGCACATTGCCGCACACCCAGTTGGTGCTTAAGAAACACGAATTGGCGATGAAAGTTGCTCTTCTTCTTTCTTGCAGGCAACAGCAGTGATTGGGTTGGCGGGGGGGTGGGGGGGACACCTCAAAAATCCCCTTCCTCGGGCCCCGGCTCAAACTGTCTAGAAACACTCAGATCTCAAGCACTGCCCTGCAATGGTGATCAGCAATTCTGCTTGATTTAGGAAGTGTTCATCAATAAGAAGTTTAATTTGGGGAACTGCACTGGCTTAATCGTTTTGCATCTGGCACCCAGGACTGACACACCCAAGCTGGAAGGAAAGGAGACAGCAGCAGGAGAGGGGGAAGGGGAACGAACGAACAGAAGGAAAAGTCGGGGGCAGAGAACATGAAAAAACAAATTCATGGAAAACCCAGGAAACCTCTTTCCTTGAGTTAAAAATTATTTCAACGTTTCAAGGCAAAACAGCATCCCCAAGTGAAGGACACGACTTAAATGCAGAGGTGAGGGAAGAGAAACAAAAGGCCCGCTCAGACGTTCCTGGTGCGATCCGTCATTGTCCCAGAATTCTGTGTACATCATAACGGTCCCCAGCGCCCTGCCAGGTTGTCTCAGATACTACTTCTGTATCTTAGGAGATTTTTTTTCCCTCTAGTAAACTGCAGTTCACTACACAAGGTTTGACGGTAATTCTCCTTAAACTGTGACTTGTGCAGGTCTGGGAGAGAAGCATTGTTCCTCAAATCCAGCTGTAATGCTCTTTTACCTCCAAGGCCGGTTCCTTTTATGCACTCTGGCAGCCACAGGCAGCAGGAGAACAATTAGCCTGCAAGTCTATCCGTTTAAATTAATAATACACAGCAGGGGGCGTCGCACACAGGAGTTTGTGTTCAAACTCCCTCCTGGTGGGTTCAGGGTATCTACGTTCCCCGTTTTCAGGCACAAGCCCCCAGGAGGCTGGACTGTGGGGTTTGGCGATGGAAAGGGAGAGGCACGATGCAGACCCAGCCCAGCGCCTGGGCTGCAGCTCTGAGCCATCACCCTTCAGAGGCAAAGCTGAAGCTCAAAACCAGGCTGCACTGTCCATCTGAAGAAGGTAAGTACCGGCCGAGACACGAGATGGGGTGAGGCAAACAGATGGAAAACTGAGAGCGGGAGACCTGAGCAAGAGGGTTCTGAACAGAAGGCCAGTGGTAGAGCCTGGTCTGGTTTCCTGAGCCCCGGGGCCCCGGTTCACGTCCCGGATGCCCCTGACCACACCAAGGGGAGGGAGGCAGAAGGGAAGGAAGGGAGTTTTAAGGACCCCGGGGAAATTAGGATTCTGATGAAGGGAAAACAGTGAACTAAGTTTTCTTGGCTACTTCAGCGTTAATATTTGGGAGCTAGCTAATTTCTATTTGGGAGCATGAAAATGGACCCATTTATATAGAGCTGACTCTTGACAATTTTCTTAGCTTTTGGTCAAAATTAGTGATTGCTTTTTGCTCAAAACTGAAGACTTTCGAGAATGAAAGGAAGACATAAACAAGTAGAAACTACATAGATATCACTGCACACCCTTCAGACTGGCAATTGAGCTCTTATCCCCTGTTGAGAATGTAAATCAGTTCCCCACTTGGGGAACACCTTGGCAGTTCCCGTTACCACTAATGTATCGCATTTCACTAGCTTATTGAGCAGTCTAGTCTCATTGGGTTGTAAACATGACAAGATTTTACTCTCTCTGGCAAATGCCCCACTGTGCCAGGTTGAGCCTCCCAGTCAGCTGAGGAACAGGATTCCTACCATCCTTTGGTCAGCTTCTCCAGTTTCTCCAGCTTTGGGCTACGCACACTAACCCGGGCAGTCTCCTTGATGCATTTAGAATCAGCCCTGCTTGTTGCAAAGCTTCCGTCTCCAATCTGATGAAATGCTCTTCCCCTCCTCTCTCCCAGAAGAAGCTATTGTTAGGGAGATGGGGTCACAGCAACTCTCAGATACCACCTTCCCCCCTCTCTTCTTCCTCCTCTTGAGTTGGGTGGGGAAGAGGAGAAGGAAAACGGCAAAGCTCCTTCTTGTGTGATTGGGCGAGGGTGCAGTGTTCTCTCCATGGACTCCTCGCTGTGGTTTTGGTTGCTTCTCTGACCCACAGCAATGAGCTGTTGCTCTCTCCTCCACGTGGTAGGATCTTACTGCTGGGCTTTCGTGGGGCGCATGTGTGGATTCTTTGAAAGGCTGCGTGGGGGGACCTGTGCCCCGGTAGTTGTCTGACATGGGATTTTGTCTGCCGGAACTTCTTCTGGCCTACCTCAGTGTCTCTATACAACATGACCTTCAGCCAGAGGAGGGCACTTCCATGGGAACACCACAAAGATGGCTCAAGCACAGCCACCCTCTGTGATGTGCCCCCAGTTCATGTAGACGGACAGTGGCGTATTTGCATTGCCAACTGACAGTGTCGCCCACTGCCTCTTTCTCAGTCCTGCCTCTTTCTCTGCACCCTGGCCGTGTTAAGTGCTCTGAAAGTCCAACCCCTTACCCAATTTTTGTGAGCGAGGACCACCAAGCTCTGCATTTAATTATGGAAGGGAAGAGAGTGATCCTGATAAGTGCTCAGAAAACCTTTACCATTCATAATCTTTGGTTTTCCCTTCTTGGCTTTCATGGTAGGTATTGTGGAAGTGTGATGAGAGAGAGAGAGAGAACCTTCCTTTGTGAACTTGGTGTTCTCGGAAACATCCCTCCTCCCTGCCTGTGCTTCCCCTGGGGTGACCCGGGGTGGGAGCAGTGAGTGAAAAGACCTATTTTTAGCATTGGTGCCTCTCAACATGCCTTCCCGGGAGGTAGCCGGTCACAACTTCTATGACGTCACGGTGGTTATGTGGAATGTGGGGTACTTAACATCTTTTGTCTTCATCTGTAGGCCTTACCCGCAATTCTGATACAACAGGAAAAACAAACAGAACATGTGTGCAGCAGACCACCCATCAATTCTGCTCCTCAGGATGTGTCTTAGAGAAGTCCTCACAGATGTGCGTGAAAAGATGGCTGCAAGAGTACTTCTAGCAGTAGCAGTATTGTTTATAGCAGTGAAAAATTGGAAGCAATATAAATGTCATAATAAATAAAATGCGGAAGCTGGTTAGGTATTGGGCCCAGTGTGCACAGGTACGTCTAGGTACGCTCAGTATTCCAAGGTCCCGTTGTTTATGAAGAATATCCGTGTATGCTAATGGTGCCAGAGCCATGGCAGTTGTTAAAATTCTGAATATCACTTCCTGACCATTTCACTGAACACAGTTACAGCAATGAAAATGAATGAACTAGGTACGTATGGATCAGCTTGTCTAGATCTCAAATGTGGGCTGCAAGGAAAAAGTGCAGCAGGAAAAATACCATTTATCCACAACTTTAAAAGCATACTAAAATGCTACTTGTTGCATATATATTTTAAAGCTATAAAACATGGATAGGAAACAGAACACCAAATTCATGACAGTGGCCTCCAGGGGGAAGGTCATGACAGTGGGCGCCGGAACGGGGAAGAGGAGAGAGGAGGCAACATCTCCGTTAATGTTCTGTTTCTGATCTTAAGAAAAGATCTGGTCACCAAGAATAAGAGCATCAAAACAAAAATAGGTAAAGTGGATTTCATCAAAAGTAAAAACTCTTGTGCTTCAAAGGACACTATCACAAAAGTGAAAAAAAAAGAACAACCTACTTAGAGAATTGGAGAAAATGTTTTGAATCATATATCTGATAAGGGTTTATCATCCAGAATACATAGACAACTCCTACAACTCAACAATAAAAGGACAGACACCTAATTTTAGAAAGGGCAAAGAACTTGAATGAATATTTCTCCAAAGAAGATTTACCAATGGCCAATAAGTACATGAAAAGATTCATGATATCAATAGTGCCTGGGGAAACAGAAGTGAAGACCACAATGAGATACTTCACACCTACTAGAAGGTTTTTTTAAAGGAAAATAACAAGCGTTGGCAAAGATGTGGGGAAATCGGAACTCTCCTACATTGCTGGTAGGAATGTGAAATGGTGCGTCAGCTATGGAAAACAGTGGGCAGCTCCTCAAAAAGCTAAGTATGGAGTTATCATATGATCCAGCAACTCCTCTCCAAGTTATACACTCAAAGGAATTGAACTCGAGGATTTGAACAGCTATTTGTATGTCAATGTTTGCTGTAGCATTATTCACAGTAGCAAAATATGTGGATACCGAATGTTTATTGGCAGATGAGTGGATAAAAAAAAGAGGTATATACCATATTTTGGGAACTATAAGATGCACCCCCCCAAATTTGGAAGGAATAATGGTTATTAGTGCTGCTGTTGAGTTCTGTTTACATTTACATTGGTGAAATATTATGTTATTTATGTTATTAAATATTTTACCACATTTTTTGCTTCAAAATTTTTTTTCTTATTTTCCTCCTCTAAAACCTAAGGTGCATCTTAGGGTCCAAAAAATACAATACATACAATGGGAATATTATTTAGCCATAGAAAGGAATGAAGTTCTGATATATGCTGGAACATGGATGAATCTTGAAAATATTTTACTGACAGAAATAAGCCAGACACAAAAAAACAAATGGTGTATGGTTCCACATATATGAATACCCAGAAATGGCAAATTCCTAGAGACAGAAAGTTGGCTAGAGGTTAGCAGGGGCTGGAGAGCAGAAGAGTAGGAGCTGTTATTCATGGTTACAGAGTTTCTGTTTGATACGGTGGAAAAGTCTTGGACGTAGATACATAGACATAGGTGATGGTTGTGCAACACTGTGAATGTAATTAATGCCACTGAATTATGCCAAAATGATTAAAATGGCAAATTCTGTTGTATGTTTTACCACAATTTTAAAAATTAATAAAATAATACATGAAAAAACATTGAATTATGCACTTTAAGTGGGTGAATGGTATGGTATGTGAATTATAACAACAATTTTTTCAAAGATCTAAAATAAATATGGCAGTGTTTATTAATCTGTGGAAATCAGTATGTTTGTTTCAGTATTCTCTGTACTTGTTCGAATGTTCAAAACCACTTGTCTAAATCACCATACAGAAGACAAGAAGCAAGTGGGTAGCGAGTGATCCCCGAAAGAGAGCACAGATAAACATGCCAGAAGAGGGAAATCAAACATGCAGCGTTCCCCTCGTTGCATTTGCAAATGTGTCTGTATCTTTAAGCAAACCATCTGCTTGCCCAATGTTTAGCTCACCATGGTAAAAGAAGAAAATATTGACCAAGAAAAGGATTTATTTATTTTCCTCTACTTTTCCCTTGAACTATAAAGATTCTAATGGGCTAGGGTTTGTTTTGCTGAAGCTCCTTATCTGATGAGGTTTGCAATGAAGGTTGCTCTTTTCTGACCGGAGAGAAAGCAGGTCAGAAGCTCCTGGGGGTATTGAAGTATTCACGTGTCCACTTACCGCACCCACCACCCAGGATTCCAAGGCACCCCGTAAACACTCTTCCTGGGAACTCTGACATCACCACCCCCACGTCTGCCCCTCTGATATCGCCGATCTAGAGCAACGTTCCAGTGATGCTCAGCTCAGAATGACAAAGACAAGCCCACAGACTGCCGGGGGAAGTGTGGGGTGAGTAGGGGAAAATAGTGCTCCAGGAGAGGCTGTGGTACTGTCTGGTCAGATGTGTGGTTGGTGGAGAGTCCTCCTATCCCAGAGAATGCAAGGATGAGTTGGGTGTGGGGAATAAAGGATTAAAAATTCTGTGCCATTGCTCTGGGAGGATTTTCAGGAAACTCCTTTTGTGAGATTCCTTTTGAGATTCTCCAAGGGTCACTCTTGAAGGCCTTTTTTTTTTTTGTTTTGTTTTGTTTTGGTAACTTGCCCATCTCCTAAAATGACTGAAGCTTATGGATCTGAAATATATAGCTTGCTGATACAACCTGATTATAATACACCAATGGGAGGCTAGTGGACAGGCTGTGTATGAAAAATGAGTTTACGATTGGCATTTTCTATACACTTTTAAAGGTTTGGCCTAAAAATCCCCGTTCCCCCTGGGCCTCACTGATGGACAAGGAAGCACCCAGGGTTTTTGGAGGCCATAAGTAAAGCTACCAGAAGGGCTCTGCCCCACTGGCCCTCCTACCTACGTCATCGGCGGGCTTTGTCCCCCGTCCCTGTGGAGAGCCATCGCAGCCCAAGAGTCCTCCTGTGCTGAGTCCTGCACTTTCTTCCGCGTCAGCGCTGGCTGAAGTGTGACGTTTCCCTCCTGACCTGCGGGTCTGGCCTCCTTGTACCATGGTCCGGCCGTTTAGAGGAAAAACAGCTGCCTGTACCCCTGCCTCCTAGAACTAGAAAGTCAGTCCTTGTTTGTCCATATCAAATGCTCTGAGTTTGTGCCAACTTGGGAAAGTTAATGATGACACCAAAAAAAAGCCCACATTAAGTTTATTTTATGTTTAGCTCTTCCCAAATAAACTAACATCATGTATAAGTTACAGAAGCCTTAATTGAATATTAAATTTTTTATATCTGCCTTAGGAAACAGGAATGAAATCTCTCGGGAGAGGCAGTAGACACTGGAAACAAAATAGCTGACATCTGAAATGAGAGGGATTTTCCCTGGATCTGCTGTTTGCCGCAGGAATTAAAGGGTCCAGGGGTTCGTGATGGTAACAAACATCTTGTGGGCCTCATCAAAGATGGAAAAATCACTGAGTCTAGCCGGCACGTTTCAAATGTTTCCTTGACCCCTGCATAACGTCACATCACTTGGATGACATCAGGGCTGCTGGACGGCAGGCCAGGAACCACCTTCCCTCTGTGGCGTCTGTGCCATTTCAGGCTCTGAAAACTGCTCCTCATGTTGCCCCAGAGTCTCCTCTGTGGACTGTGGACAGGAGGCTGAAACAGTCACATCCACAGAGTCTGGACTAACAGGGGAAGAAGCCGAGTTGGCAAAGTCCCGCGTACGATGATACAGCGAGTGTAGCAGAAGCACGTCAGCCCCGCGTCAGGCCTGGGTGGGAATGCAGCACCCACCTAACGTCCTGGATGAAATAGAGGTCATACTATAGTTCTCACGTATGTTCCTTTCCTGGGGCTGCGGCGACACCGTGCCACAGACCGGGCGACTTAGAACAACAGACGTGTATTGTTCCACAGTTCAGGAGGTCAGAGGCCCAATTCAGGGTGTCAGCGGGGTTGGGTCCTCCCTCCCAGAGCCTCTGAAGTAGAGTCTGTTCCGGGCCCTTCTCCCAGCTCTTTGTCAGTCGCTGCTGATCTTTGCTATTTCTTGGCTTGCAGCTGCATCAGTCCTGTCTCTGCCCGTGACATCACAGGACCTTCTTCCGTGTGTGTGCCCGCAGCGTCTCTGCATCCAAATGCCCTCTCTGTTCTCTCCTGAGAACACCAGTCATTGCATCGGGGCCCACCCTCTCCACTGGGGCCACACCTCAACCGGGTCACGTCTGCAAAGACCCCGATCCCCAACAAGGTCACAGTCACAGGTATTGAGGGGTCAGGACTTGAGCATACCTTTTTGGGAGACACAATTCAATCCACTACACCATGCCATAAACTTGTAATTAATATTTTATCCGACAGTTCAGGGAAGAATTTAATGTCATGCCTGGCTCCTAGTACGTATTCAGTGGAGGTACTTCCTTTTCCCTGACAGTGTGATGTTTCTAAAAAGTGCTTCTGTGGCCTGTTCAGTAGTCGGCACAACCATCCAACTGTGTTTCTAAATCACAGGCGTAACGCTGTTATTTGACCGAAAATCTGTGGATTCCCAGCATATGTTTTCATCTTATTTAGAAATGTAA
Organism: Phyllostomus hastatus; assembly: GCF_019186645.2. NCBI lineage: Eukaryota > Metazoa > Chordata > Mammalia > Chiroptera > Phyllostomidae > Phyllostomus > Phyllostomus hastatus. The sequence continues at coordinate 12,608,236 of NW_025333977.1, read as the reverse complement.
TGGGAAAGCTACACTAAGATTTAAAGAGATATTTGAGACTTAGCTGTTTCTTCTAGTGGAAGTGAAATTGCCTTGAACTTGAAAAAACAATGTGCTACAAATGTTTATCTTAGCACCATCTCTGTCATGGGAACCCATCTGGCCTTCCGTGTCTGTCTACTTATCGGTAAATATTGAGTGGCAGTTAGTCAATGAGACCAACGGTGCTCTGATGACAGTCACGAAAACTTCATTGAAAAGAAATCATAGAAAATGTGTGTTTTAAATGTTCTGAAAGGTCTGAGAAACACAGCAGAAGTATAAACATTTAATAATCACACTTGAGATTGTAAAAATGTAGGTACCTTTTCTTAAAATTTCAATCGAATTAATTCAAAACCTCACCCAGAATGAGAACAGAGCAATATGCCAGAATCTTTGGCTAAATCCTTCATTGTCAAAGCCGTGAATTATTACAAAGACCTCACGATTTCAGAATAATGATGATATAGAGCAGTAACTTTCTATCACCGCACAGAATGTGCAGAGCAATAAATCTTATTATAATATAACATGCAGTTCTAGAAATGCTTAAAATTCTTTTAAATACCAGCTCACTAGCTGGGAAAAGGTGGCGTCCACCATTTCCCGATGGAAAAACGAAGGCCAGTGACCTCACTGGTATTACAGCGCCGGGACGGTGGGTTTGTTGAGCTAATTACACGACAACAACTCGTCTGGTCTGTGGCTTCTCCGGTAATGTTTATTTTATGAAATATGCAAAAGTTTGTAAACATCTTGTCTGCCTTACAAGTGTTTCCCCCAGGACTACTTAAAGATCATAAAAGGAAATTCAAAATATGCAATTTAGCAAAAAAAAAAAAAGCTAATAAGCAACAAAGTCAGTGCTCTGTTTCATAGCAGACAAGCCGATGGCAAACACACTCTGATTCCACGCCCCCCAGCTCGTTCCTTCCTGCCTCCATCTGGTTGTTCCACTGAAACCTGGACGGTGTGGGCCTGGGAGAGCCCGCCCGCCCTTTCCCTGTTTTTTCACTTTGTTTTCTGGGCTCATGAACACTCTCTGTTTAGCACAACCGCCTGTAAAGTTTCCAAACCACCTTGTCCCTTTGCATTCTGATCTTGACCCTCGTTCCTAAGCTGTCCGGCACCAGGCAGACACACACAATCAATACGCCTTATCAATGCTGATGATTCCTGGCTGGAGACTCCTGTCCCTTTCTCTTGCTGGGAATACCACTTCAAGCTACAGCTGATCCAGGGGAAATTCATTTGGCCCCTGTCCTTGCCCTGCTTTGGCTACAGAACAGCAAAAATCCAGGTAAAACAGTGGTGTGTTTACCAAAAATTGTAAGACAACAGTTTCCTGAAAGCTAAGCTGTCAAAAAAAAAATCTTTGAGCAGGAAATGCACCCAAAGTAAAACGTTCCACTGGGTCGTCATTACCCGGATGCTCCCGTCCCCACCTTCAGCGATGGTCTCCAGCATCATGGAGGAAGTTCTTCCACAGAGCAGAAGCTCCTGTGGGCGCACGGGCCTGGTGGTTCTGCCTGGTGTGCACTCTCCTGGGATTGCTTCAGGTCTGCACCAACCATAACAAAAGGAGAAAAAAAAACAACTCCAAAAAAAAACCGTGAGGCTCACAGAAGCATCACCTGACTTTGTGCAGGAAGAATGAGTGTCTTTAGACCAGAGCTGAAGTCCCAGACACCAAAGCCGGTTTATCTAGTCCTGCAGGTCTGGTACCTGGCTGGAGGGGGCAGAGCTTAATCCACTGCCTCAGCTCTTCCTTGACTGTGTGGCCTAGAATATTTCCAGCAGATTCAGTCTTTCAGGTACTGTAACCTCGTACCTGAGCAGGGCAGCAAGGTGATGCCAATGCTGAATCCCAAAATGTGAGAAAACTGGTTAGGATTAGAAGAGTATCAGTTAACGTTGGAGTCAAACTCCTGACCAGAGAGACTGAGCGGGAAGGATTCAATGTGGAAGGATACGGTGGAGGCCCTGGACTTTGCCAGCCCTGGCGAGGGCTTGGGGACCCTGGGGGTGGAGCGGCACTCTGCATCCCCATTGGTGGTTCGACCTGCCCCACTCCATCCAAGATCCCTCGACTGAGTGGAAAAGGAATGAGGTAATATGCAAATACGGAGTAGGCATGCGGATGGGAATGATGCTGGGAACGGAACTTCAGGCTTCCAACTCCTCACAGGCCCGGCAAGGAGGCGTGCACCGTGTTGGAGATTCCGTTCCCCAGTGAGAATTGTGACAAGGAAAGACACGCGTCAGGAAACCAAAGATTTCTCTTAGCATATTCACAAAAGCCCTGCCAGCCCGGGCTCCAGCAGCTCGTGGGTGGGATTGTGCTTAGGAGTAGTTCACACCCAAATTCTGGACATTTGAAGAAGACGCTCCCCACCAGCTGCCAATGGACCATGTACGTGTTGAGTTCTTGCTACAGATGGGGCAAGGGGCCCTAATCACCCATTTACACTCTCAATCCTGATTCTTGATTCCAAGACCTCCCCCCTTCCCTCCTCCTTTGTAAATGTCTGGTTGGCATAAATGCTTGGGAAATAGATCAAAACAAATTGGTTAAATATTTACATTGAAATTATTCCTTTGAACCAGTTAACATGTTCCAGATAACTAAACTTATTGACCATGTAGGTTTGTAAATATATGTGTGTTTATAACATTTTCTAACGCCAAACAGCTAATATCTGCTTTGAATTAATGTAATATACTAATGTTTAGCCCTCTGTTACCAAGGTTAATTGTTAATTATTCCAAGGCAATTATTTATGTGCTTGAAAGTGGGTTTGCTGAGCCTGGGTCCACAGTGTTATGCGTTAAAATTTGTAAGAGGCAAATACACTTGCATAAAGGCAAATTAATTATTTAGGGAGGAAAGACTTAATCAAAGCAGTGGGCCACTATGGTAATTAGATTTCAGAAACGAAAGCTAACGGCAGCACAATCCATGATTATTTATTGTGCTTCTTTCTCTTCAAATATCCGAATTCAATCTCTAGCCCTGAAAATACATAGAAAGGGGTATACGCACCACCTATGCCTGAGAGAACCTGCTACTCACTCCTCTGCCCCATCCCTTTCCATTATTATGGCCAAAAGACTGAGAAGCAGATCACTTACAGCATTTTAGAGCAAATAATCCACTTGGTCATCCCTCAAGGCTCCAGAAAACAGGCCTTTGAACACTGACAGCTGGAAAATCCTGAGGCATCAGATGTAGCTAATAGAGGATTCTCCTCCTGTTTTCAGGAGTCTTTGAAAACCAAACGGCATAGTCCACAGCACGACATGTGACCAGACATTTATTTTCATCTATTTGCTGTACAGCGTTGAAAACTAGAAATATCAAATTAGATCAAATGTTTTAAAATAGGTTAAAATCGATCCTTTCCTTGCATTTTGGGTTCTGCCCAAACAACCCTCAGATGGAGGCCTCCGCAGCATGAATATATATTTCATCATAAGAGGGGAAGAAAAGCCCTCGCTGTCACTGAACTGCAAGGCTAATTGTCGGAGGAGTTCTCTGCTCTGTGAGCGGGGGAATGCACGTCACTCTGAGGAAGGGCTGAGCAGGAGGGCCCGGGTCTGTGGGCAGCCCTGTTTTGTTCCAGTTCTTTCAGGATGTTTAAAAATCATTTCATCTGCGGACATGGACTTCATCAGATCAAAAAAAAAAAAATCCAGGGAGAATTTTGTCACACAAAGGCTTTATTAGGTGTTTTTGTTTTGTTCTGTCCCTGCCAACCCTCTTTGAGGAATGAAAAACGTGGAAGCCCACAGGACACAGAGCCTGTGTGACTTCGACCTGCTGTGTGTTTATTTACTTTTACGACTCCCATCCTGAGGTAAGCAGCACCTCTCTTAAAGAAACTCCAGGCCCTTCACTGCCTTCCTCTCCTCATTAATCCTCACAACTTCCCGGAGAAACGGGGAAGAGACAGCTCTCGGTACCCTCCTTCTACAGCCAGAGGAGCTGAGGTTTGGGGAGGTTAAGTGACTTGCCCAAGGTTATTTAGCAAATTAGGAGAAGCCATCTGGGAATAGAGCTCTGGGTTCTTAGGTCCTGGGGCTGCAGCCGGGAAACCCCCGCCACAAAGTGGCTGTTCTGTGCTTGAGTTTGTTGACCTACCCATGGATGTGAAGACCCTGTCTTTCCTCTCTGTGCCACACCAACTGGCACTGCCCCCCACCCCTACCCCCACCCCCGCACACCATTCTGAAGCTGTGTGGGGAAGGCAGAGCTCCGTGTTCCAACCAGCAAAGGGACTCCCCGGTGGGCTGTAATGGGCTCAAGGTAGTCTATTGTTTTAGGCCCTATTGCTAGGAGCTGCCTCTCTCACTTCCTCTGCTCACCCCCAGCACTGGGCTCATGGGCCTCTCCATGGCCACTTTCAATGGGTTGGTACAAAAACAACTACTCCATTGATATGGACTTTCTTAAAAAATAACTTTGAAGAAAATGCATTGTCCTCATGGGGAAGAATACAGTCGTTTGTAATGTTCTACATGTCAAGGTGCTTTGGCAGGATGCACGGGATTAGCATCCCGGCCCAGCCGGGACTTAAAGAGGCTGCAGCTTAGTGCTCAGGAGTGAGTAGTGTCAACTTAGGCGGAAGAAAGCAACCGCATCTTCAGGAACACAGCTTTCTACTCAGCCTCAGGGCTAGGTATAGAAGGATGACCCCTTAGAAGTTTTAAGCAAAAGGTAAACTCATACAGTGACACTGCTGGTGGGGAGAAGTGACCTGTCCTGAGGAAAGAGGGAGGCGCAGATCAAAGTGTGGGAGAAGAGAAAAGAATACTGTCTTCAGGGCAAGCCGTGCCTTCTCGCTCGTGTAGATGCGGGTTTGTAAATACAATAGATCCTTTGGTAAAATGCTAACTCACACCTCAGGGGCTGAGATTTTTTTTTTTTTTTTTTTTGAATTGCAAGTGCTCCATCTAGTGGCCTCTTTCTGAAACAACGAGCTCATGATGTTAAAGATGTCTTCGTTTGGACGAAAATCATTTAGTTCTAGATTTTTTTAAAAAATGACTAATGCCTGCATCAATCACAGCACTACTGACAATTTAACTTCCAGCAGGCGCAGTTGGCAGTGGCTTCCAAGAACTCAAAGTATCTGTATATTGGCAATTTGAATCAAAGAAATCTTCTACCGCTGACACCAACTTTCCTGATTCATTACTATCTAAAACTTAATTATCTTGACACTGTTTCTGGGTGAACAGAAAATTTACTAAAATTTATACTTAAATTCAACGTGTATTCCACTGTGAAAGATGAGGGCGAGTCTGGCATTCATTTGGCATTTAGTGGACGAAGGAAACGAGCGTGCAGCTCTCTTTCAGCGTTGATATCCCCAAGAGGCCTTGCTGCGCGGAGGGGAGGAGCCTGCTGGCCTCGCAGGAGTCGCTGGCACCTGGCGTGGCAGCACCGTGGGCTGCGGTGGTCTCCACGTGTGAGAACGTCCTACCGACCGTATTTGAGGAAACGTTCTTCTCAGTGCTGCAGAGATGGCACTAGACTACATTGGAACCAGGTCCGGCATCCATTTTCACTTAGTCCTATTGGTGTTCAGATCCTCTGAAATGTGCCAGTTGTCCTTTGTAAGCAAAGGGAACGGCCAACCCCGGCCAGCTGGAATTCCATATCCTTGTATTTCACAAGACATACTGCTTTTTCACCGGGTGATGGTATGAAATTGCCCTTTGGGATAAAATTATTTCAATAGGAAGGTGAGTCTGTAAGAATAAAAGTATCGGATAAATAGTAGCACGGGAGGTATACGGACACAGGAGAAACCGTGAAGGTGGACAGGGATGCAGGACTATTAGAGACGTGTGAGGTCAGGCCGGGCTCTGGGAGGCCCGAGCCCTGTTCTCCCTCCGCACCTGCTCCTGCCCTCTGGAACTACCTCCTCGCACCTCCGTTTCCTCACCGGTGGAACGCCGGCGTGGCTTTCGGTGAGCTGAAAGACGCCAATCCAGCTAGAGCTTCTTAGAACAGCTTTTAAACTGGAATTATTCTTTCCCCGAGTTCAGAAGATGGGAATGGAGATCAGAAAGGAAAGAGAAGACCCTAAGAAAACCTTCATGCAAGAATGAAGAGGCACACGTGGAAGGCCCGAGAGTGCAGAGTGGTGGTGAAGCACATCCGGCGTCTGAGTTGTACGTAACCACAAGCCCCAAATTACAGTCCTGTTCTCCAGAATTCTCGCTCATGCGTACTAAAGACCCATAGAATCAGAGACCCATCAAAATATGTAATTTCTTGTTTTGGGGTGCCAGGAGAAGAACAATGCATCTTCCAGCACCCCTTCAGGTGGGCTTTTCTTGGAGCACAGAGAGAGCTCGCTGGGGATGCTGGTGGTGCAAGGGGGCCAGCCAAGCCTGGGCCCGTGCGGCCTGAGATGCTCATAGCAGAAAAGTACCACATAGTGCAGATTCATGAGGGCTCCCGAGGCCTGGAATGTGGCTCCATCTTCTGCCTTCACTGAGCCGCCAGTGGCCAGGGTTAATGGAGCCCTGAGGGCCAGGCCCCATGCTCATGGTCTGTATTCATCCTCTGGTCCAGGCCTGACCTCAGCCCTGCCATGCAGGTACGTTGTCCATGCTAACAGGTGTGGAAACTGGGGCTCAAAACCCATAAGCTCCTTGCCAGAGGTCACCTGGCTTGTGAGTGGCAATGTCAAATTTGAGCCTAGGCATCTCTGGGATCTGGGAGTGCTGATTCCACCGCCAGGTGGGAAGGGGGGTCTGGGCTCCACAGTGGGAAGCCGTGGCTCCCCATCCTCTCCACGACAGACTGAGGCAGTGGGGCACACAGAGATCGGCCTTTCACCTCTCTGAGGAATGACTGGTAAAGTTAATCTGCACTGATCCTGCCTGGTGGTTTTTTAACCAGCCCCAGTCTCTAGTGTCATATTATGATGTGCAGAGTTATAAACTCCAAGCTTTTGGCTCCTTCCCCCTAACCCGCCCCTATCCGGTCTGTCCTGTCAGAACAGTGGCCAGTCTTGAGGAACGGCCTCGGCTTGAGGAACTGGACTCACTCAGTTACATGCTGTCCTGGGTCACAGAGGGGCACACGGAGGGCTGTCCCCATCCCGTAAAAAGAAGAGAGGATTGCCTTCCTTTTGTCCTTGTCTCCCTCAAAAACCTACAGGATGCTGCCCCCTCCGAGGGCAGATGGGCCTCCTGTGTTCTCCAGTCTGATCTAGGAAATACGAAAACAAGCCACCAGGTGGGAATAGCCAGTTGCAAGAAAACGCAATGAGCAGGTAAATTCTCGCACCCCTGTGACATGATGCCCTGTATGCTGGCGTGGGGACTGTGCACCAGACACTGACGAGGCAGAAAGGGCAAAAGAAGGGGAATAGGACCCTCCGCCTGCTCCTGAGACCTGGTGGGGAAGATGCTAAGCGGATGGGACTTAGAAGGTGGAGTAAAGTGTCAAGTCACTTCTTGGCTTCTCAGTGTTTTTATTTTTATTTTTTGTAAGATGGGTTAATAACACCACTTGCCTTGTAGGGTAGTTTTGAAGATTAGACAGAAGAAGCCCATACACTTAACACCCAACCTGGTACATAATAATAAATGTTATACGCCAACACCCTCCTTATCAGCATCCTCTGGGGAATGAAAGTGTTAGACTATGGAAGACAGTTGGGGTGATCTTCGGAGGCTGGATTTTGGCAGGTAGAGATTCGTTTGGAGAGCAGGGGAGCATTCTAGGTGAGGGAGCTAATCTGAAAAAGAGCGGGGAGGTAAGAAAGCTCGAAAGAGAAAAGGTAACTTCAGGGAACTCTAAGAAATACGGTTTGGCAGAGGGGAAGTCTATGAAGGGAGTGGTGAGCCAGGGGGGTGGAGAGCCTGCGATTCTGAGGCAAGCGTTTGTTTGAATTAATAAGCCATGGAGACCCACCACTGAAGGCTTTTGGCTGGGGGTGAATAAAGTTGGGCCTTGTGTGAAGGAGGACAGAGGAGGGAACAACCAGGAGACCAGTCAGGTGGCCATCACAGCATCCAAACGACAGGTAAGCACATTGATCTGCTGTGTCCCGGGCAAGGTGACTCAGGCACATAGATGCCGTTACTAACTGCTCTTTGTCCTCTCATGTGTGGCTTCTCTCACCCAGAGCGAGGGGAGCCCCACCGTCAGGAGCTGAACTCATGTTCCCATTGCGCGATGGCCCGCACAGGAGAGATTGAATGGAAATCCACATCCATCCCCTCTAAGTTTGTGGATCCCAAGTCCTTCAGGAGGCAAAGTTCCGATGAACATTTGTACAGCACCGCTGTCCTTTGTAGATGCAATGAGGGTCTCAGTACAACACCAGCTCCCGGTCTGAGGACAGCCTGTCTCAGGAGAGCCCATTCCTTCCTTTTTGTTGGCTGTGATGAGTAGGTGCAGTCTGAGGCACCGCTGGTTGGACGAGTGATGAGGGGGTGAAGAGGGCCTTTAGGAGAGGCCCGTCCCTGAGCTGTCTCCTCTTCCAGCTGCCCAGCCATCCTCTGGAAAGTCTACTAGTCTCCCCCAGCCACAACACGGCTACGAGATGGGGGCATGAGTCTTTTGAGAGGACCCACTACAATGCTTACAGTGCTTGGGTGAGTCCCTGGCTTGTCTCAGGCAGGAGGAAGGCCACGCCAGCCTGTCCGTGAGCAGCCTGGGTGCAGACAGAGGTGTATGGAGGCTCCTGTTCCCTGTCCTCGGGGTGGGGGGGGGCAGGGGGGCACTGATCTGCTTCTGCAAAGGCACCTGTTTCCCAAGTGCCAGATCTGAGAGGGTGCAGGGTGACTGGGAGAGCTCTTTTTCATTTTCCTTCTCCCCTCAGGACACCTTCTGGAACAAGAAGCTGTCACCAGCCTCACCTGGATTACTCGCTAGAAGAAAGGCATCTGGTGCTATTTCTTTCTTGAGAATAAATATTTTACCTGACTTGCCAAAGCCAAAATCCTTGGCCCCCGAGTCCCGTGACTTAGAGCCAAAGTGTGTCCTTCATGCAAACCCAAAACTGGACTTCAAGTTCAGCACGACTCCTTTCATGGTGAGTCTGTGGAGGTCTCAGGCAGGAGAAGAAGAGAGAGGCACAGGAGCCGTTCGCTTCAATCTCCTGGAAGGAACTTTTGTTGCTACTCTCTTGAGAATATCACTACTGATTTTACATGTGGGACCTTAATCAGATGCCCTGGTTTCTTTCTTTTATTACTTGTCCCCTTGTCATCCTTTATTGAGGCTGCCATTGCATTAGATAATTACATTCACCCTCCCCGGCTCCCCCTTCACAAACCTTCTTGGAAGGCTGAGCTCATGACTCATCCTTCTCTGATACAAAGTGACTCTCTGAATTCATCAGGACCTGACATGGGGGCTGCCCCTGGTCCGATTAGACACTGCATCATTGACTGGTTGGTTAATTTCAGGATTTGGGTTAGGGTCATAGGAATGGCTGCAATTTTTTTTTTTTTGACATCAGGCCCTTTGAGTCCATCAGTTGATCCGGGATCTGGGGCTAACTATTAGTAAGAAGGACTGCAAATTCCTAGGTGAACAGCACCTGCCTGGAAATGGGCCATAAAAAGAGCCGCTATTCCTCCTACCCAGCATCCCCACCTCCTTTTTGGAGAATGTCTGTTCCTGTACTTTTAGCAGGAACAACCAGTACTAGAGGGGCCCTCACCTCTCCCTTTCTTTTCCACAGAAAGACACAGAAATCTGAAGGCAATGGTGGAGAACCCCAGGGTCCACAGTGATGACTTCCTCCTTATTATTGGCAGAGCCTGGAAGTCAGGGATGCAGTTTCCCCAGCTCTGCTCTACCCCAGGAGCCCTGGCTGGCTTCCCACACATTCCTGCCTCTGCCATGGTCAACCCACCCTTCATACACTGGGGCCTCCACCACACCAGTCTCCAGCCCTACCCACCGGAGCCTTGTACCAGGCACAGCCCTGCCACCCAAGCCAGGCCTTGTAGGAATCCCAGGTGAGTCTGCCTCATGAGATGGCAGGGTATTATCTCTACAGAGACCATGTAAGGACCAAGTTGGCTCTGGACTCCCAGTTCAAGTTCAGGGTGTGTTCTCTCACAGACACAATGTTTTCAAAGGAGTGTGTGTTGTTTATTAGTACGAGGGACGCAGTTCAGCTATATGACGATATCTACCGAGTAGTCTGGACAGCATTCCACTAGTGGGCTGAGAGCTGTCTGTAATCCAGTTTTGCACGTGTGACCAACATTCCTACCGCAGGAGCCAAGCCTCTGCCTTACACTTGAGATAAACAACGCTGGCAGAGCGGGGCTGTGGGCTCTGATGTGCCCCCGTTGCCCGCAGCCGTGCACAGCACAGGATCCTGGGACTTGGAACCTGACATCCTGGTTCAGCTGCTCCTGTGTCCACTCTGGACATGGCTGCCTCCTGGGAGACTCTGTTTTCCTCAAGCGTAAAACGAGAGTGGTCGTAAGGATGAAGTGGCACAATCATCGGGGAGGTCATAATGGTAGGCATTCAAGAAGTGTTAGTGGAATACAACTTCTAAAAATAAGAAGCGATGCCATGAGCTCCTAAGGCTATTTATAGGTTGTGCAACTCTGGTAATTACTCTCTTGCTATTTCCAAAACCAGTATCCTTCCCCCTTCAAAGCCTCACTCTTACCTTTAGACACTCCCAGATTCTCCTCACATCACTGAGGAGCAATGTTCCTGCTGCCTTAACTCCCACACCCTTTGCCAGTGCACAGGACACCAGAGCAGTCTCTCCCCACCCCCCAACCCCCCAGGGAGGAGGCATAGGGACAATCGCCAGATCTAGCAAATACAAATATAGGACATCCAGTTAAATCCAATTTCAGATGAACAACAAATAATTGCATGGGACATCCTTATAATTAAAAAGGGCTCCTTGTTCATTTGAAATTCAGATTTAACTGGGAGCCATGTATAGGCATAAAGGGAGCCTGCCTCAGACGTCCTCAGAACTGGGCCATCGGAGCCACGGCATGATAAAACCATCTCCAACCCTGAGCTGATTCAGGGTTTGTCACAGATGTGTCGGGGCCTGGCTTGTATCTCCTCTATTATTCATGTCCTAATCAGGACGTGCCAACACCCAAGGGCTGCCTCTCAGCACTGATCTCCCTGCCTGGCCTCTGAGGAGGTGGATCCCTGGGTCTGTGGGATTTCAACTGGCCTAAGCTGGTAGGAAGAGCAAGGGCTTTGACGCCAGAGATATCTGGGCTCAAATCTTACTCTGCCTCTACTTAACCTGCATGAGCCTGCCTAAACTGAGCCTTGGGTTCCCCGGCTATGCGGTGACCGTGAGGACGCCTCCTGAGTCTGTTGAGTGGATTGCGTGCAGTGACGTGTTAGGGGCTAGCACTGTGCGCGGCGGCTTGCAAAGTGCTCCACAAACACTAATTGCCCTTCCCGATTACGTTGCACCTATAAAACGGAGGGGACAAGACCCCGCGCCCTCGTCTAATGCCACCTGTGTGCCAGTAGCTTTTACAGCCCTTGTCTCTCACTCAGGCTGCAAGTCAGGCAGAAAATCTCGTTCATTGATTCAGCAGCCTTGACCGGCTACGCTCTTCCTCCCACCGTGCCTTTTCTTGGTTATCAGGAAGGTTCTGCAAAGATTGCCATCAGCAAGGCCGTCCGGCCCGTTCTCGAGCGGATCACACCGGTAATTTGCTGTGATGGATAGCGTGCCTCAGACTGCCTGCGTAATTGTGGTGAGCGGGCGGAGCGCTCAGCCGCCGCGCTGAGGAAATTCAGACTTGCAGGGAACACGGCTCTGCCTAAGCCACAGTCATTCCAAAATTAGACCTTTCCTCCGCTTCATCACTACAGGGGTAAGCAGTCAGAACACTTCCTGAATGCGAACCACATATCAGAAGTGATTTATAGAAACATCCACATGCGTGTGGGTGGGGGGCAGAGGGCGGGAGACAGGGTGCCTTGGAGCTGGCCCCAGGCCTTCAGGGCTCTGCACATGTCCGCTGGACGAGTGCCGGCCGCCCTAGCCACAGCTCCGGCCACATGATGGCTGTTCCTCCACCACAGGGACAGGGAAGGGCCATAATCTACAGGGAAAAAGAAATGTGAGGCTTTCAGGTCCCAGAATTGCCAGACCATAAGGTCACCTCTTCAAGCATGTGGACAACTCAGATGCCCTGGTCCTGCCCTCATCTTTTGGGTTCAGTGGGGCTAGCTGGGGGGCTGGGCACCTCAGCTCCTGAGTCAGTGGTTCTCAAACTGCACTGTGCTGCACTACGCTGTGTGTTAGAGTCACCAGGGAGCGTTAAAATACCTGATGCCCAGGCCTTATCCCAGACCATCGAAATCAGAGCCACAGGGTACCTGGTGGGGGCTTTTGAAAGAGCTCCAGGTGATGCCAATACACAGCCAAGGTGGACACAGCCAGGGCTACCTACTTTGTAAATCAGGCAAATTTGGGAAGTGAGGTTCGGGGCAAAGTCTAACCAGAAGAACCCAGGGCCTTACTGACTGGCATCAGACTTAGATGGTTCAGGCAGATAAAATCATGTTCTGGGGCCTGTTTCCAAGCCTTGTTCTGAAACCTGATCATGAGAATCACCTGGTTTATGTGTTTTTCCACTACAGTTCCTCAGACCTCAGCTCAAATTCACCGAAACATACCTTTATGACTTTTAACGTCCCCAGAGGTCGTTTGGATGCTCCTCAGGGTCTGGGAACCAGTGACTTAAGAGTTTTTTTAAGGTTGAAATTTTTTGATTTACAATCATGTAGGGAGGGATGAGGAGTTCAGCTGTGCTACAAGGAACATTAATGATGACTGTGCATTTCTAGACGTTGCTATTTTTTAGGTTTTTGTTTAAAAATAAAAGATGTTTGCTTGATGAGTGGAAATCATAAAATAGATGTTGGGTTTGAAATCTCCAATCTGGTATCCCCTTAATTCTTGAGCCCTCAAATAGGAGATTAAAAAAAATAGCCACTTAAGTTGATTTTCCCTTCTTGGTACCACTTCTAGAGAAAGCAAGAAAAAGTTAAAATTTCCCATCCTCTCCCAATCACCACCACAAGAGAAAAAAAATCACAATCACTGAGTCAGAAGCTTTGTGAGGTCCCTGGAACCTTCTCCTGGGTCTGTTGCCGACTAGCTGTTTCCCGTGGGGGCTCCCCCTGGTGACAGCGCATGGGATAATTTCTGATAGAATAAGAGCCGCGGGGCAGGGGGTGCTTTGTGAGGCTTCCCTCAGTGGTCTGGGAGTGCTAGGCTTGGGTCTATCTCCGTCAGGGCTTCTCTGAGCCACACACTTCTCAGCAGCTCCCTCGAATTTTATTTTCAATCCTGCCAAGGGCAGATTAAATGGCTACATGAATGGGAAAATGCAGAAGGCTTTGAAACAGATGGTTTGGCTGTGCAGGCTCAGCGCCTTGCCAGGCGCTGGATTGTGTTGCCATATGAATGGAAATCCCATCGTGGCTGGGTTTTTATTTCTGCAACCTATGGATGACAGCGGCTCCCGGTGCTCCTGGCAGTGGGGCCTGGAGCGGTTACCTGCTATTATCCGCCTCCCGTCAGGGCTCAGCTTCTTGCCTCTCTGGATTTTCCTGGTCCTTTTCTCTGAAAGGGACTGTCATTCTAGACTAATTTCCTGATGGTGTAAATGATTTAGCAGGGCCGATGAATATCAATAGAGCTGCAGATGGGTTTAAGGCTCCTAATGAATGTGAGAGTCACCAGTGCCAAAAAATTTTCCAGCTTGCATTCAGGATGAAAACCAGCTTGAATAGTACCCACAAAGGTTACTTCTTTAATTATGCATCATAAATTTTAAAGTTGGTAGTCAGGTGTCAGCAAATCGCGGCACAGATGAGAGGCTGTGTCTGTGGCCATGTGCTACAAGCACAGGAGCCAGAGAGCCCTGAGTTCAAATCCCAGCTCTGCCATGATCAAGCTGTGATTTTTGAACAGGTTCTATAATTTCTCAAAGCGTGATTGTAAAAGGCAGATAATAATACTTGGCCTCAGGCATTTTTCAAATAATAAGCATGAAGAAATGCACTGCTTCTGGCATTCATAATTTAACAAATAATTATTAAGTATTTACTCTGTGGAAAGGGCTGCACTGGGTGCTGGGAATTCGGGGGGTTCCGGAAACCAGGTGAAGGACACAACTAGTCAACAGTCTGCTCAGCAGAGCACAGAGTGACCCCACCAGGCTCCGGCAACATGGGTCATGTTCTCTATGGACAACTTAAAAACAAGAATAAAGCTGACTACAAATTGATCTGCTTTTTATCACTCACATGTGCCAGTAATGCTAAACAATGCCAGTGATAAAATACTCTGTCCCCTGTGGACAAAAAGGAGGCCACATACTAAACCTGACAAGCTCAGGGGAGGCCTGCATGGTGGCCTTACAAACTCAGAGACAGAAAGTAACCACGTAGGATGGTCTGAGATGAAAACTTTCTACTTAAAAGTGAGTCATGGTGGGTAGTCATGTTCTAGACCAGTATCTTCCCTGGCAAAGGTCAATCTTTACCTTCCCTGAGCCTGTCTATTGTGTTTTGGCATGTAGGATAACATACCTTTGGAATGTCTGAGTAATGTACAATCTCCTGACAGAGCAGGGAACCCCTCATTGTTAACGTTGTTGCCTAAACACCATCTCTGTGTGCTGTAAACATTCATTGTTGGCTTCCTTACACTCACCAGTGTACAAGAAGTATGTGTCTCTCCATTTCAGTCCTTATCCAATCTCAGAGCCTTCCCTTGCTGTGCATTCTCCCGCCTCTCTAATCTATCACCAATGGACTTCATGTAGCCACCCCCTTCACGGCTCCTTCTTTTATTCTAATGTATAAAATAGACTGCAAAACTGCCACTCTCCTGTGCATTTTCTCAGTCCATTGAGATTTTGCTTCCTAGCACTTGTTAGTTTGGCTCCAATGAGCTCACAAAAAGTCTTTCTAGGGTGGGGCATTTCTTACATTGACATCCAAAAATCTCCTGTTGGTCTATGTGCTAGAGAACTATTATAGTTACTGTTGAGTTTTAATGCTATATAGGTCAGCTTCATAGTATTTCATTTTTTAAAATTACTTATCCTCAAATAAATAGTGTGCTCTATATGAAAATTAACTTGGAGAGCTGCCAGTTATACGAGCCTCTTTCCTCCTCCAGTATCCATGGGCTCAAGCACAGGAGTTTGTTCTAGAGAAAGTTTGCAAATATTTGAAGTTGTTGGCACAGTTGGTCTGGTGCAGGTTTTGCTTCCAGCCCAGGTGGTATCACCTCTTCCTGAATTTAAACAGTGGATTAAAGATAATCGATAGCTGCTCAGTGATGATAAAGACAAAGACACAAAGACTGAATGCCACCAATTCTGTCATTTCTGTGGAAGCTCCTGGAGGTTTTGTATTTCAAATTTAAGGCAAGGAAACTGAACTGTGCGGTTTAATGTTTCTGTTTGGCAAGTGCCTGTTTTAGTTCATACAGGAAATATTTTACTGAATTTAAATATCTTTAAAGGTGCAATCGTTTCTTCTTTTTAAATTATTTGTTTTACTACTAAAGGAGAGAAGATAATGATTACTACTTATTATATAATAATTACTGGAAATCATTTTACCATAGAGAGAAGGGAGTGTTAAAAAATGATCCATTCCAGCCCTGACCAGTGTGGCTCAGCTGGTTGGGCATCATCCCACAGACCCAAAGGTCATCAGTTCGGTTCCTGGTAAGGGCACATGCCTGGGCCGTGGGTTAGGTCCCCAGTTAAGCGTATATGAGAGAATCAAGGTTTCTGTCTCACATTGATGTTTCTCTCCCTTCCTTCCTCCCTTCCCCTATCTCTAAAAACTAAATTTAAAAAAAGATCCCCTCCAGATGTCAAGTATATGAGGTATGTCACTGCAGTGCATTACACAGAATGTTTTTTAAAATTGTAATTGATATAAATGGGGGCCCCTCCTCTTCCATCATGGTACTCCTCTAAGGGAGAGGTTCTAATGGAAGAACTGGGTGGCTATAGTCTTTCTGAATGATGATGTGATTCTGTGGCTTTAAAAAATAGTAGTAACTGCATTTAGGGGACCCTTCATATACATCAGGCATGGAACTGGCATCTCACAAATACTATTTAGTACTCTCAACAGTGCAGTGAGGTGGGCATTAGTAGCCCACTTTTATCGAAGATGAAACTCAGACTTGGAGAAGTCTGCTCCAAGTCATACACCTAGTGAATGACAGAGTGGGGGCTGACACTGTACATTTATTACCTGGTTCAAAAGCTTATTCTCTTAACCATCATGCCATCAAAAGACAGGGACACTGATGCTGACATTTCAATTCCTGAGTAGATTACAGGAGAGGCTTAAGGCCAGTGAGATTCTAGACTTTGCTTGTCTAAACAACCATGCAATTAATTCGATAGGACACTGACGCTCGCAAATCAAATCAGTCTCAGAGCTAAAACGCAGCAGAGGAGTCATGGAGAATTTCCATTCACAGGCAGTGAAGCTGAGGCCCTGAGGAACTGGTGCACCAATAATCACACAGCTACTGCTGGATCAGAAACCGGATATCTCTGCCCCGCTACACCATGCTACCCCAAGCCTAAGTTACACACAATAAGCTGCTTTTCCCTGTCCAGTTCTCCCACTCTCGTGTCTCCATGGGTTTTGGCCTGTAACGGGGAGATCCTGGTTGTATGAAGCTTTAGCCTGGAGGCAGCTGGCTGACAATGTCGCTGATAGAAGGGAGCAGTGTGTGGACCAGAGTTAGGGCAGGTGCCCCGGCTGGGATGCCTTTGGGCATCTACTGTCCTCCTTGGGCTGTAATATTCAGCTTCCCAGGCACTGCTTACTATTGAGGTGGCAACCTGTTTACACCCAGATAAAACCTCACCTTTCACTACAGAACCATGGGAGGGGGTTATGTAGAGCAACACTGTACAGAAACCTCTCTCATGGTGCCCCTTCTCCTCCTCTTCAGCTGTTCTGCCCTAAAAGGTTTTGGAACTTTACTACAGCTCAGTTCTTCTGCCTGGCTTTAGAGAATTTTCATTGTTTGCCCACAAGTCTGTTTCCTCGTGGAGAAAATGCCAACCCCTAGCTTAATCATTCTAACAGTCAATGCACATGACTGTTGCTCAGTGCAGGTTCCCAGGCATCCCTCCAGGTGTCCTGACTCAATAGATCGGGTTCTGGGATCTGCATTTTCAGTGAAGGGCTGTTGCAGGGGTTCTGTAAGTCCCGCTTTGAGATGCTAAGAAGCAATGGCATATGTTCTTCAGTCCTTCCCTGTCCTTTGTGAGTGACAGGCCCATTAGTAAGTTATCTGCTGATCGAAAATTAAGGCACTTCTATTCTTCTCCTGCATCAGAAGAAAATGTACATCATTTGGCAAATTTTGTGACTACTTAGTCTTGACTTATTTTAATGATCACTGATATTGATTCTTAATGCCGTCATTCTCATTGTTCCTACTTTCGTTTTTTTTAAGGGTCCAAAAGTTGTGTATAAAAGGAGAAGTTGCTTAATCAGCAATCTGCTTTAGAAAAGCATCAGCAACATTTCATAAACATTTCACATTAACTGTCAGGAAATAGGTCGAAAGGCAGACTAAGAAATAATAACCCATTTGCAGGTACTTCTAACAACAAAAAAGATATGGCTTAGAAGAACACATTGGGTTTCCCTTTCCTGATAATACAAAAGACCTTTTAATAGTTGCAATGTCAGAAAAAGAGTTAATTAGAAAGATTCATAGAACCTAAATTCAAAGGAAATGCAACAATAATTGCTGCACTAATGAGACCTCCCAAGCATGATATTAAGTGGCAGAAACTGGAATGTGATCAAGCCTAAGAAACCTAGGATATCTTCTTAAAATATGAAATAAAATCCCAGGGTTCTTCTGCGAGCATTTGTGACAGTCATTATTTTTACACTTACACCAAAGTTTTAAAAGATGAAGAAAACAACAGGAAGCATATGTTTCTCTAACATCTGTCAACAGTTTGAGACAAAACAAAATTAACAGAGGACTTGGTGATTTGCTCTACAAGTTATTACAGGGCATCAGTCAAGGCATCTCCCAATTATTATAGCATCCCCTGGTATTAAGGTACTGCTGGAGGATTTTACCCATTATTTTCAAGAAATTCCATTTTTATTTCTCTCCCCACCCCCACTCCCCACTTTTTTTTTTGGACAAAAATTTAATCTAAAACCAAGGCAAACCACTCTAAACCAACTATCTGTGTGGTTCTAATTTCAAAATGAGGAAAATTTAAAATTTTAAACACTCAAGTGCCTTCCTTACCACGGTCTCCCAATGATGTCTTGTCTGCAGTTCTCTGAACTTTGCACCTAAAGTCACTGGAGGTGGTGTCGCCCCCGAAATGTCAGAGGAATGTTGGCTGGTCATCTCCTAGACTCTGTCGCAATTTGTCTGCCCAAGTGAGGGGTCAGATTAGGGTTTATCACATGTCTTGAAAATAAAAATTCTTAATCAAACTCCAAATCCCAAGGTAAAAGAGCAGAAACAATCTTACATTTTAATTTCCCTTGATGTTAAAGAATATTCTGAAGAGACACTGGTTTCAAAATAGAGCGACTAGTGAATATCCAAAACTCCAGCAGATTTACATTTTTCTCTGAACAAGCCACAGGGGAACAAAGGTAGAAGGGAAATTAACCTCAGGACACAGTCTCTGGGGCCCTCAATTTCTCTACCTCAGACCCCTTACAGAGTGGGTAAATAGCGCTCTAAGAAGCGCTAGCTAATAGTTTCTTTTCCAAAAGTAATGTTGGATGTGAAGATCTTTGTCACCCACACTTTTGGATAAAAATAAAATGGAATAGGGTAATATTATCTAGTGTTTACATTTCATAATTTGTTATTCTATTTACTTGAATTTACAAACAAAACTTCCCTTCGGCAATTCATTCATCTAAATCAATAAATTGTTCCTACTCTAGATGACCAAAAAGTAAATGATTCCAAAAAATTATGCTTTTTAAAAATTCAGGCTTTAACAAGCCAAAGGGATATTTTGTTTGTGAATCCAAGTAAACTGAAAAACAAATTATGAAATGTAAACACTAGATAATGTTGCCCTGTTGCATTTTATTTTTTTTCCAAAAGTGTTTTAATTAGCAAAACAAAATGTCCTTTTCGTGTGAACTTGTGTTGTACTATGTAGAAAATTACAGATTTTACTTTAATGGTTTAGAAAAAAAAAGACAAGAAGATCCCTTGTTGCTTTTCTGACCTGGTCAGAAAAGAGTTTGTGTAGTGGGTTCAAGAAAAAGAAAAAAGTGTTACAAATTTGGAGCAAGAGAGTGTATGTTTAAAAAGAATCGCTTTCCTTTTTGTGTGTGTTTCTCCTTTTGTCCCAATGGAGAAAATAAGTCTGTTTTAATTGCACAGACACACAAACAAAAAGTCATTTTGCATCTGCCAAGTGTGGTACCTTCCTTTGTTTTTTTGCTATTAAACTGAGAAGAAAGCAAACAAACAAACAAACAAAATTCAGACTTGAAAGCTGAATCCCAGACAGATGTGAAGCTTTCTCTGGTCTCATGAGATGTTGTCCTCTTCTTGTGAGCTGTCTAACCCAGGCCTGCTCTTCCCTGGCGTCACACCTGCCGGCTCTACCATCCGAAAGTTCCCGGACCTGGACTGATGGAGGTCATTGCGGGCTGAGAGCTGGGGGTTCATTCCAGGCCTTCCACTCAGCTTGCATGACTTTGTTTAAATCATGTTGACTTCATGCAGCCTCAATGTCCTTACCTATAAAATGGGGATCATTCTTTTTAGCTCCAGCTTTCTAGATCGTGTGACATATCACTTTCAAAGTACCTCGTCTAGTCAAGAGAAAGTTAGAAACTGCCCAATAACAGGAGCTTCTGTGGTTTATAATGATAATAGCTAACAGTCATTGAGGACACATGTGCACCAAGCAAAACGCTAAGTACTTTATACCCACCACACTATTGGAAAAAGGAAGTTCATTTTTTAAAAAACTCTATACATTTCAGTGTAGAATGCCCCAGAAGTCTTAATTGCTCTTATAGATACTACTTGACTCAGCCAATACAGAAATCATTGCTATGTTATGGTTTTATACCGTTCATGCATCAACTTAACAAGATTGCAAGTGTCAAGGATCAAGGTAAATCTCTGAAAGGATGTATAAAGAACATCTTCTTTTAGAAATACTCACCATAGTAGTATAAATACATGTAATACCCAGATATGTTAATTTCACTTAACTGAAGGAATATGAGTGAGATAAAGTGCACAGGTCCTCCAGAAGTGACCATCTAGTCATCTTCCCGGTGATGGAGACTTTGAGTAACTGAGGTTGGACCATCCTGGGAACAATGGAAACATGGATGATGAAGTATTACCCCATGCTGACATTGCAATTTCAGTGACTGCTGGTTCCATCTCAATACAGAACACCAACTTGCAGAGGCTTGCCTATATTCCATGTAAAGCTTTATGAACTAAATTTGCTTAAGTCTGAAAGATCTCACCCTTTTGTGACTTATCTGGCATCTGTACCTGTATCCCCTTGAAACATGTACTTGAGGCAACGAGCGCATAGCCGGATAGTACAAAATAACTTTGCACATTTAAGGTATCTATGGTAGCTGACATATTGTAATGGGAACATTTTAATGAAGGGATTAGCCAAACAACATATATGCATATTCCATAAACACAGACAGCAGTGTGGTGATGGCCTGAGGGGAAGGGATGAAGGGATGGAAGAAGGTGAGCAAAGGGGGGAAATGGGACACTTGTAATAGTGTCAGGAATAAAATAAAGAAAAAAGTAAATAGCGACTTATAGTGAATTACTATCACATATGATGATAATTATCAACCACAATTCTTTAGTCTGAATTTTAAGAATGTACCATAGATATAGTATATTACAAAATGTGAAGGTTCCCCCAAATTGTAATGACCTTTTATGTTAAAAAACAAAACAAAACAGAAACTAAAGATTGTAGGGCTCAACTTCTTAGTCATGAAATGATGTGGAATTTCATACTTAGAGAAGACATTTTAAGTCATTGGTGTTAATTCAGTTTCAAAATTTTATTAAGCAAAAAGCAATGCACACATATAGGAGTACACACACATTCCTCCCCCAAATAAAAAAAAAAAACAACAACATTAGGCTTAAATACCCAGCTTTGAAGTTGTAGTACAATGAAAAGGAAAATGGTTAGAGTTGTTGGTATTCTTTCCCTAACTTTTAAACATTTGAAAATACGAAGAACACCTTTTAAACTGCCAAATTCAGATTTCGACATGAATACCTCAGGGGCAGTGATGGGGTACAAAAGGAAAGATGTGAAGGCAGAATTGCTCCTTTCACGATGCCTCCATATAGCCGTGTCTCCACTTTCTTCAGTCCCTAGCAGACACGCCACCTCACCACCTCGTGGAGATACGCTGGAAAAGGAATGAGAAGGAATAGAGTGTTTTCACGCTCCCGTTCTCCAGGCTCCACCTACAGAATTCAAATTCACAGACCATCCACACACCCAATCTACACCAGCTACTCATAGGTAAAGGTGTCCTGCCAGACAGGGGCTTTGAGCCCACCTACTTACTCATAATGGGCAGACCCAGAACCAGCTTTGTACGGAATTCTTGTCTCAGACCAATAAGGTGTGTGGTTGCTGGAAAGTGCTCTTGCTTTGAGGAGCAGGATGGTTTATGAGCCACGGCTGATGTTGGCACGCCACCCACTCTAACATCTCTGTACTAAAACTCGGCAGTTTTTTAACAGCACTTTCACCAACACAGGGTGAGAGTGTGCTCCAAGTCCTAGGGGAATCCATTCATTCATTGTTTGAAAAAACTTCAACAAGTATTTGTTAAGTGCCTACCATTTTTCAAGTAGGGTATCCTGGGGAATATAACAAATAGACCAAGTTTCTGCCCTCATGACACATACTGAATAACAGGGCAAACAAAGGTGGTATAGGACATAACTAAGGCATTCAGGTGAGTGAATTTTACCAAGTTAATTTCTTCTCTCACCGTAGCACCCAGGGACCAAGACGGAACTGGGCACTTGACTAGGAAACTGACTATGTCAGTGCCTCAGTTCCTCGACTTTTCTCTGGTCTCCCTATGACCTTTCAATGACATCACTCGGAAGTTGTGCATTTGCCATGAACACATGTTAAAAAGACATCTAAACTTTTGTAGAAGAAGAATGCAAAGTACCAATCAATAGTTTTTTTCTTTAGTGTTCTTTTTTCATCAGTAGAGAAAAATTTAAATTCATACTGCTCTTTAAAACTACTTTCGTTAGAGTCTTGGATTTTTTTCAAACAGGCTTACAGGGAGAAAGCTAAGTAAAGAGCTTGATGCTTTTTAACTAAATGAAGTCAAGGTCTTTATATGAAAGTGAAGTAACAGAATGAAGTTAGAGAGGCCACAGAGCTGGCGTGTACGTTACAAGTTTAGGTGAGTGAACATGATTTCCAGAAATAAACATTCTATCAAATTCAATTTCCTTTCATAAACTTATAGTGAGTAAATGCAATTTCCCATTCCAAGGAAGCATGTCTCTAAGATTCAGGATATAGTCCATAAAAAAAATAACAATAAAGCTTAAAGTCAGTATTTCTCCAAGGAAATTCTTGCAAACTAGTCAGAGAATGATTTAATGATAAGATACAGAATAAATACAAACATGGAAAGAAACACCCTTCACCTCACCCTTGAAGTTTATATTCTTAGTGTGCTTAGAGTAAACATTTTATATTATTTGGCTATTATATATTAAGATGTTCTGGCTTTGTGCTTTGTATTCCCCAAGCCCTGTGCCAACATTCTTCAATGCTCTCCCTTAAACTGACTGACCTCGGAAGCTTGTGATGCTCTGCTGCGGGCCACAACCGCAGCCGGGGCTGAATCTCATAAATTCCGGAGGAGGTCTAACTTCCTGTCACCATCGCTCCTTTGTGTCACCCCCATGCTTTCCACTGGGTGCATATTGCCTCGGGGAACAAGTGATGGGACCTATAAAGAAAAACCTGCATTTTCTCTGATCTGTTCAAAAGTCCAAACCTCAAAAGGAAACTGAAAGGACGCTTGTGCAGAAACAATGTAACAGAGTTGTGAGAATGCTCAGTTATGTAGGAGAAGGCTTGCTGGTCAGGAGTTAGAAAAGATTCCCTACAGCAGAGGGACTGGCAGTGAGGAGTGGATGGTGGTGGGGGGAGGCCTCCTGGGAGGGGTCCCTGCGATCACGAACACAGTGAGATGGAAGAAACTCTCCCCTCCGTCCTGGGCAGAGCGTGGGGAGTGGTAGAATCCTGGGGTAGGAGATCAGTCATACTGGATTAGGGCCTCTGCTAATGACCTCATTCTTTTATTTGTGCATTTATTTATTATAATTTTTAAAATTTAACCACAGTTGACATACAATGATTATAGTGATTTCAGGTGCACAACACAGTGGTTAGGCATTTATATAACTTACAAAGTGATCACCCAGGTAAGTCTCCTTCCCACCTGACACCAAGCACAGTTACCACAATATTATTGACTGTATTTCCTGGGCTGTACTTCACATCTCCATTTACTATTCTTATAACTGCCAATCCGTCCTTCGTAGTCCCTTCATCTTTTTCCTTTTTAAATTTAATTCCTTCTTTACACACCTTATCTTCACATGCGGTCACATTCTGAGGTACCAGGGGTCAGGACTTCAGCACATGAGCCTCCGGGGGACACAGTCCACCCCGTAACAGCTGCTTTCTGGTCCCTCGGATTGCAGCCGAAAAAAATCTCCCCTCCTCTGTGCTGTCTCTACTGCACGTGACCCTTGGCGGCAACGGAAATTCCACCTTTGTTCCCAAACTGGGAAGTGTCACACCGCACACTCCGTTGTAAGAACTTATTAGAGTAGCAGCTGCTTCCCAGACGCCCCACTTAGACATTCTGCGATGAGGTCACGGCCGGGGTCGGACACGGCCGTGGTCCATCACAGCCTCCGCAGCCCTGGCACTGGGGTCCGATGGAGAGCAGGTCTTCCCGCAGCTGCTGGGCCTCCACTCTACTGGCTGGGTTGTAAGTTCATCAAGAATCAGTCGTTTTTAATCCCAAAACTGTGTATGACCTGTTGGGCTTAATATGTGTACCCAACGTAACTAAATATTATGGGAGGCAGTGAAATACGAGTGCAAGGGGAAGGAACTGTTTGCGCGCTAGTGAAGATGGCTGCGTCGGAGAGGCCAGCCGAGAGGGGGCTCCGAGCGTGTGCTGCTCAACGACGTGTGAGGGGGCAAGTGTGAAAGTCAGGGGGGAAATAACAATTCCAACCCGGGGGCCGCCGCTCTCAGATTACTCCCCAGGTGTTTACGTTCTGGGCCTACTCTAATGAAGCCAGCACTTTAAAGAAACCAAAAGACTGAGAATGGTAGCCCAAGTATATATACTATTAGAAATGTGGTTTGTGAAAGGCAACTCCAGTATCAGACCCAGATTCAAAGAAAAGACTTTTGCCCTCCCATATCCAATGATTCCTGAATGAATACACGACTTTGTTTCTCAGTTAAAAGAAAATGTTTATGGTAGGTACATACCTGTTTTTAAAAAACGGCTTTGTTTTATGTGTGTTTTCCTACCCACTCTCCAACGCCTTGTCCCTCTCAGCTTACGTGCGCAAGAGGGACCCTCCTGAATAAGCTGCCGGGTCAACGAAGGGCTGCACTGAGGTGTGGGTTTCGTCAACAAAGAACCCCTTATAGGATTTGCTAAGTTCGGAGCAGCAGCTGACAGACCTGAGGCCTGAGGAATAACAATGCTTCTTTCTAAACAAAGAGCTCAGGACAATGGCCTCGGAGGCAACGTCCGGAACAGAAACACACAGTCTGGAGAAGGGCTGCAGTTGTCATCACAGCCCTGTCACCTGGCTGGCCCCCAGCGCCGTGTCTGCACTGGGATCCCCTCCCCGCCATCGCCACGCGCACAGGCCATCCATTCCACAGGGTCTGATCTCAGGTTCACGGGAAGCCCGCTCACACCAGGCAATTCCACTTTGACAAAGCTTTCCGATCTTTTCCGGCCTCAGTTCACTCCACGCTTTATCAATGTAGGACTCCCAGCCCCCTAGGAAATGAAACATTTCACCATTACCCACAGCAGAAGGGGCCTAATCCCCATTCAACCCCTCTCTGCCTTAAGAGGCTGCATGTCACACAGCGCACGCCCGAGTGTTTTCTGTAATTGTGCACCTTAAAGAAATAAGAACCAGTGAATAGAGTTAGAAGCAGAAATAGCAATTCCTACAGACTTCCAGATCAACTAACATGTAGCCAGTTGCAGAAAACCTTGATGGAAAATGCATTCTTTGCTGTGCACAGGAGTGAACACGCTACAGGAAGGACATGGTGTGAAACGGTGAGGCACCCAAAGAGCTGCAGGAAGACCAGTTTCTTGCCACGCCAGCTCAGAAGCCACAGCTGGCACACTGGGCGCCCCCTCCATTAACCAGCAATGGCCCTCCTTCCAGCACCACTGAAGGGGCCGTCAGGGTCTCTGCCTGCAGTACAGCAGGAACTGTGCAGTCACCTGGTATGTTTTTCTTAAGGAAAAAGTTAAAAGGATTATTAACTCTGACACTACTAACAGAATTACACTGCAAATCATCAGCTATTTTCCCCTCATATTAAATCTGAGATACAGGAAATTAATCCACCTCCCCCAGTTCTCTCACCCCATTACTTATCGATAAGCCTATTTCCTTCCATTCTTCTCCAAGTTCTTTTTCACTCGTTTCCCTTCCCTAGTTTTTGCCTTCCTCACCTCCTTCCCTGACTTGCTTGCTTTCCTCTATGCCCTACACCCAAAAGAATCCCAACAAACAAGCAAATGTAAAAAACCTCTTGAATTGAATAAAGAGGACAGACAAATAATTTTAAAGCTGGAAAGGCTATTAAAGATGAAATTCAACTCCTTCCATTATTGACAAGCAAACCGAGAGGCAAAGCGGTAACAGCTGGTTACGGTGGAATTCCTTGGCCGGGGTGGCTCACGCAGGCGTCTGGCTCTCTGGTCCGTACTAGCGAAGGACTTTCGGAAGCAAAGACCACGCTGCCTCTTTGAAATCGCTGAGGGCCTTTCCTCCAAAGAACAGCAAGTGGAAGATGTCATGTGTGAAATTGCTTGTCAATGGATAATGTTTTAAATGTTTCAACATTTTAAAAACTCTGTGTATCATCCGTATACCACAATGACTTGTATCTCCTCAATTCCGAAGTGACGGTGAGGCACCAGGGGGACTCATGCCATTTGGTAAGCTCTCTGGTGTGTGTCCTCACCGAAAGGAGTTAAATGAACACCTCCAAGGGTGCGCACTTCTTAAATTCTCACATTTGAAATGGCCTGGGCCTCTCAGGAGAGCAATACTAAAGACAGGGAGAGTGCCACATGCGGGAACGATGTGTTGTTCTTGTCAGCGCCCTGAATGGCATGCAAATCCATTCTCTTTGGGGGAATGGGCATTTTTTTCTCAGTTTAAACAAGAAGAAAATTTATTTTGTGAATTCTCTGAACATTTTCCCTCCTCTATGTGTCTATTTACTCCATGTTTGGCTGAGTCACTTCCCTGCCTTTGTCCCTGCAGTTCTTATCTAAGAGAGATTCTACCTTTTGCCCATGAATTTCTAGAACCAAGTTCATGGCTGAAGGGTTTTCCAAATGAAAAAAAAAAATCCATATTATGGAAGAACTAACAAAAAAATACTACAGAGAGCTCCTCAATCTTTTTCATTCTGTAATCACCCCTAAGGGATACTACATTCATTACTTTTATTCCTTTTAAGTAAAGAGTAACTTTTGCTATCAAAAATTGGAGTGAAATTGTACTAACTTCTCCTTTCTCTCTCATCTAGGGCCAAAGAGACAATGAGGAGGTTCAGTGCCACCGGCATCTACCATTAGTTGGGATCAAGATGACTGACAGAGAGAAAGCAGTGAAGGTAGCAACAATCCCAGTCATTCTTTCAAGCTGACTAAAGTCGATTTAACACCTTCAGGGCCTGAAATTGCTTTGCCGTGGCTTAGCAGAGCCACAGCGTCCTGTGAGGACATGGGTAGAACGTGGTCTGCAGAGATGGCGCCCAAGGCTAGGGTGCGCTGCAGCAGAATGGAGGGTAAGAGAGGCAGTAAATGCAGAGACTTGGCATAAAGAGGAGGGAGAGGGGGAGGAAACACCCTTAATTTCAGCCACTGAATCAGAAATCAAAGCAGGAATCTGGGGAAAAATGAATCCAAAATCTCATTTCCTCTCAATGTAAAAGAATTTTAAAAGAGTTTTTTTTTTTCTAAAAGCAGAAACTGCCACCAAGGGTGTAGGAGTCGGGCTAGTTGTGGTCTGTGACTGGTCTCACAAAGGCTAACTCTTACCCAGATGTCCAATAAAAACACTTAGCGAGTATCATTTCCATAAGGCTTTGTCTACTCGAAACACAAGCCAATTGTTTGGGTCCAATTTATGAAGCAAGGTCTTACGAAGGTTATAGGGTGAGGGGGCCTGATGACAACTAAATTGCCTTAAATGGAGCTCAAAATACCACCTTAAACATTCTCCTCTCCCAAGAAATGCTTAATCATAAATCAAGGGGCTCAAAACGTATTAAAAATGACGAATAGAGCAAGCACTTACATCTCATTTTTTTCTTTTAATTCACGAATGCATCAAAGATTTCTGAGGGATATTATTCCACACAAAAAAAGATAAAGTGCACCAGGAATGCGAGATTCCAGGGATAAAAGAGGAGATTAAAAATCAAATGGTGGGCCAGACTTAATGCTGAAACTTATTCTGAAAATAGACATACTCATTTTAAGACAAGGAGATGAGGACTGTCTGTTCTGAACTTGTAAGGAATGGTGAATCTCACAATAATTGGACACATGTTTTTTATCTTAGAGGAACTTATGAATCCATTTTAATGTATTAAAGTTCATGGGTACTATTTGTCCACAAGTAAGCTTTCTCCCCCCATTCCCAGCCATGCATCCTTAATGGGGATTTAATTCAATGGGGAAAATACTTTCTATAACTTACTAATGTTTCCTGAATTGCCATTAGGCTAGCTTTAGAAGGAATTTTAAAGCACGTGCTAAATGAAACTTTCTGTGCAAGAATTTTTAATATTCTAGTCCTTTTGAATAACTTATTTTTATGTGTTTCTTCAATATGTAGAAAATAATTGTCAGCAATAAGAATTATTAAGTGGCTAACACAAGATGCCTGTTTGTCTTGACCTGGAGTAGATTAGAAAGTGAACCAGACAGAAAAGTCCAGCCTGGCAGGTCACAGCCCCACTGCTCCGGAGGCACAGGTTGGAGCCGTGGACGGCTCAGTGTGGAAGGAAGACACATTCAACTCCACGAACAACTCTCCTTTCTCCTCCCTTCCTGTTGATTACAAATACCTAAAAAATTCAACCAATTCTAAAGGCAGTGAACCTGATTTTTTTTTCTTCACAACCTTTTTCAGTCTACTTGGAAACATCTGTTTTTAATTGCATTTGGATTTGAAAACTAATTTCGAGTGAGACAGGGTTCAGGCTCCAATCAAGTTGGAACTGAGAGATTATTGCTTATCCACACATCCCCAAATTGAGGGAGGCTTGAGGCCAAGGATACCGCGCTTTCTGAATGCACGCATGAGGCACATACATTTAGAAATGAAAAAGGAATGGCCTAATTCTCTCAGGGAAACTTCTTCAAGGCCATGATTTGAGTTTTAGGTTACAGCTTTTAGACTCAGGTTTCCCTTTTGGGAAAGGTCAGTTGGAGGACAATAGCCTCCCAAACATTCCAATATATGGAAAGGAGATTAAGCATGCATATGTTTAAATCAAAATAAAAACAGGATTTTGGGTTGTTCATTGAGGAGATATCATAAATCCACCCGATTCCCTAAATTTGAAAGAAATTGAAACAAATATGCTGTCACTCAACTACAGTTTCCTTGCCACAGTCCTGCAGTGGCAAGGAGCTGTAGAGTGACTCATGAAGTCCCCGTTGTGTGGGTTCCGGGGCTGCCTCTTCCCTCCCCAGGACCTGCTGGAGGCAGGGGCTCAGGCGTCGGTCCCGGCCTTGTCATTTACTCACAGTGTGTTCCCGGGCTTTCCACCTCGAAGTCTCCAATGTTACATGAGGCCCTTAATTTTCTGCTTCACAAGAACATTTGGGAGGACTTTTTAGTGAGCAAAGTACAAAAAATCATGAAGAGCTGCTAAAGTGCATGAGGTTATTTCGATTTTCTTTAATAGCTGCATCCAAAAAAAATAAAAGTAAAATTCATGCCAAGAACTCTTAAGTGACTGTCTGATGCTCTGTTTGACGATGCAGACCGTGAGCCTTGGGCTCCCCATTCTGCCGTTCCAAAGGACAACGCACCAGTTCTATCTAGCTGGTCGACAATAAGCACACCTGGTTTTTGAAACTCAGTGTACAGCAACAGTAGGTAAGAGAGCACAGAAATACAATATTTGAGTTTGCGTAACTTTTAGAAACTCCAGAAAGCTAAGATAGTTAGACAAAGAGTACTCCCATATTTGTTTCCTATATGCAAAGGATGTAGGTTTAAATATTGTGGTTAATTTTCATTCAATTCATTTATCCACATGTTTTATTTACAATAAACTATTAATTCATAAGTTGTACTATACTGACAGAAGGCAGATCACCAATGATCATTTATTAATTCTAAGTGTTCTCTGTAGAGAATCTCAGAGGTGGCACAGCCCCTTTTCCTAATGCCTGCCATTGTAATCTAACTAGAATTTAATATCTGAAATGCTCAACTTTGCTTCAGATGTTTTCTATCTGATGAACCACAGATGACCAAGGGACTTGCATTTATTTGTAACTAATCCTCTGCTAAAATGTTAACAACCTCAGAGACCTCAGAAAGGAGAGAGCTTTCCCTATAAAGATCTCAAGTATAAAATGCACCCCTGTGATAGAGTTGCATATAATATTTTATTCTGCCCTTTTCTCCACTGTTATATGTTACAAGAATTTCTTAATTTCATAAAAAAAATTTTTTATCATTTTAAAATTGTTTCAGAATACTTCACTGTATTAGGCATTTAGGTTGTCCCCAAACTTATAGACAATGTTGTAACAAATTTCTGAGTAACATACATCTCTTTTTTCATTTTTCTGGTAATTTCCTTAGAATAGATATCTAGACGTGGAATCCATAGTTTTAAGGCTCTTGATACAAACTGCTAAAATGTCTTGCAGAGAGGCTGTAACAATTTACCCATATTTTTTAGACTATAAGATGCACGTTTTCCCCCACCCCCTACCCCCGCCAAATTTGGAAGGAATAATGGTTGTTAATGCTGCTGTTGAGTTCTGTTTACATTTACATTGGTGAAATATTATGTTATTTATGTTATTAAATATTTTACCACATTTTTTGCTTCAAAATTTTTTTTCTTATTTTCCTCCTCTAAAACCTAGATGTGTCTTATGGTCCGAAAAATACGGAATATAACCACTCATCAGCATATGAGTGTGCCAATAAGACCTGCCCTTATCAATTTGCTCCCTACAATTCCTACATGTTTGCTAATTTGATAGGTGAAAAAGGTCTATTATTTCATTTTGCATCTATTCAACTCTTAGAGCAGTTAAATTATTTTTCATGTATTTGTTATTTTTTTGTATTTCTTCAGTTATCTGTTTTTGAGTCCTATGTAAATTTTTCTGTTGACTGTTTAGTTTTTTCTTCTCGATTTATGGAAATTTTTATTAACATTTTGTTACTCACCATATGCATTTTCTAACATGTTCTATGTTTTCTTAAAAGTTTCTCAATTACAGTTTATATTCAGCCGTGTTTTGTATTAGGTCCAGGTGCACAGTGTGGTGGTTAGACAGTCAGGTACTTTACAGAGTGGTCCCCCTGACATTCCCAGAACCCAGCTGGCACCGTACACAGTCATCACAGTATCACTGACTCTGTTTCCTATGCTGTACTTTACATCCTCATGACTGTTCTGTAACTGCCAATCTGTACTTCTTCATCCCTTCACTTTTCTTCCCTCTGTTGACCATCAGTCTGTTCTTTGTATCTCTGAGTCTATTTCTGTTCTGTTTATTCATTTATATTGGTATTTAGCTTCCACATATAAGTGAAATCACATATTTCCCTTTCTCTGTCTGACTTATTTCACTTATCATAATACCTTCTAGGTCCATCCATGCTATTGCAAATTTCATTCTTTTTTATGTCTAAATAATAACTCCGTGATACATATGTACCATAGCTTTTTTATCCATTTGTTTATTTTTGGGCACATAGGATGTTTCCATAGCTTGGCTGTTGTAGGTTTCTTTATGTTTTGATATGATATCTATATTTGATAGCCAGACATGTCAAATATTTGTACGTAATTCTGTAACACTTTTCCCTTCTCATCCACTTCTTTCAAGATCAGAAAGTACTGAGATTTAAATATTTAAAGTATGTTCTATGTGTGATATTGGTAACAGTTAATGCCCTTTTATGTGCCATTTGGCACCTATCACTTAGCTCCAAAATTGGATTTGTGGTCAGTAAATGCATACCTACTATGCATCTGACTCTGGGATTTATCTTCATGGAAATTCTGAGGGAGGGACCATAATAATCTCCCTTGAAGAAAGTTTTGTTTCCACAAAGTTTCTTTGTTCTGAGCCTGCAATGTTGCTGATTACTGCTTTATTTATTTCTCTTAGCATATATAACCATATATATTACATATATTATACATAATTTTACCTTTTGCAATACTTCATTTCAAAATATTTACAAATGTGTAAAAATATTTGTACTATGTGCAATTTAAATTTACTAATTAGAGAAAAATACTATTTTACTCCCATTAAGCACTTAGAAATTTTAGGAAGAGGTTTCAGTTTCTGGGACCTGAGAAAATGAGAGAATATACAACAGGAAATTCACATAAACCATGGATTATTTTAAAAACTCAGGAAGACAAGGTATGTATCTCCAAATTGGGACCCTTCTGGGTTGTCACAGTGAACTGTGTCAGCTGGAAGTCCAAGGGAATAGTGACTTCTTCACAAGTTGAAGCAACCACAATATCCAGATGAAATGCTTTGTGTGCTGTATTGTGACTTCACTATATTGGTGTTAATATGCAAGTCCTGCAAACCAGATTTAGACAACAGCCTGATGGACCTGTACTCTGCTGCTGAAGCTGAACGGGGATTAATAGACACGAACAACAACGAAAGTCTGACAAGAAACAGTTCAACGCTGGGACTTCCATGTCCTGAGTCGCAAAAGCACTCCTCAGAATTTCAAGGCACATCTTCCAAAGGTACACAAAAAGAGATGAGAAGCATGTTTGATTGATCAGAGCATGCAGAACAAATAATGCACTTACATTGCTGTGTAGCTGGGGGACTCAAGATCCCAAATAGAACATGCGAGATGCATAGCCACAAATAGAGCCTGACATCTCAATTATGCCAAGAGTATCGTAAGAGCAGAAACTCAGAAAGAATAATATCATTAAGGAGCAATCTAAACATACATTAGGATCTACGTATTTTAAGGGAACCTGGAGTCATTAGAGAAAACTGGGATGGAAGTATTTTCTTCTCTGCGTCCTTGTTATTTTGGAGACCAATGAACATTAAGCATCTCTTTCTAGGAAGGATAGTATTCCATAATCAGGGAGTAAAATCACTTATCTATCTACTCAAATATGCTAAATTGTTTTTGAATAGTGAAGATCTAAGTTTTACTTCTTGGTAACTTTAATACAGGTTTAGTTAACCGCTTTCCATCTGGGTTTCTGGTTCAGCACCACAGAAACTGTTCGCTGACCAGTATAAAATTATCTGCCTATAGGAGGGGCCAAGTGGGCGGGTATACCAACAGGGAGGGTCTTCTAACCTTGGGCCAGGCCTCCCTGCACCCAGCCTCTGTCCCAGGCGGGGAGAAGGCGTTCTCCAGATTCTCACCTATCTGGTTCTTACCAAGCCCTGATCAACTCCAGCATACAAAAGTTCACTAGCTGTGAAATCCCAAAGGCTTGAAGTTTCCCAGACATATTTCAAAAAGCTAACACAAATTTCTCCTTGAATTTCTTTATTGGGAGATCATGGAGGGAGTAGAGGTTGCTTCCCGGCACACTCTCATTTCTTCTTTGAAATAAAATATTTCCTCGACTAACTGCAGTACATCTATAGTATCATTATGAAGGTTATAAGATTAACAGCAGTGTAAAACTCTGCAAAAATATTTCTAACGTGGCCCCAAAAATGGACCTAAAAGAAAGGGTTTATGACTCTCAAATGAAGATTACCTTTTTGCTTCTGTTGAAGTCCTATGTCAATTCTTCATCAACAGTGATAGGCTCGGTATTGCCACTGACAACACCATGAACACCGTACCCTAATCACATGTCAGATCTACAGGCTTCTACTCTCTGGTGCTTCAAAACAAGCAAGACTGTGGCGAACAAGGGCCACCAGCTACTGAACTGATACTCAATGGCACACTGAAAGAAATTACTGTAGGCAAATAGCACTTAACCTGGTATTTCATATCCAGACTACTTGAGTTTTTGGAGTGGCTTCCACACAAAAAGGTATCTGGGGGAAAAAATAACGTCCTTTACTTAGAACTCAGTATCACTAAGTACATCTGAGAAGAGGATAAACCACGGGCAGCACCTGGTGGACTGTGATTGGCTGGGTCAATTATAGGAAAGGAAAGTACTGCTCTAATTGCCAGCTACACTTTTATAAGCTTAGTGCCTCCATCCTTCCTAGTGCTGACTGGCCCTGCGAGGGGACATCAGACAAGAAAGGAGAATACTACAGGGATGAAGTAGGATAACAGTGTAGATGAGGAGAGAGGAGATTAAAAATGGTGTTAGTGGTCACAGTAGCCAACCAGAATTAAAAGTAGTAACAGGGAGGGTGGTCCAGTCCTCAGAGCAGAAGAGAGGTGGCCAAAAGGCCTGCACCTGAGACAGATAAATAGCAAAGTGACCAAGAGAAACCCAGGAACATGTCATGCAGAAGTATTGTGATGGGGGAAAGAAGCATCATTTAATCAACAAATTCTTAATAAACACTTACATTTCTAGGGACCAGGGATGCAAAACTGAGTAATTCATGCTGATACTCCAAGATGCTATAGAGTGAGTCATTGCATCCTAACAACCACATCTCATATATTTACATCAAGAGCATTCAAAAAGTTAAATCACCAGTGCCAATAAAGGCTCTCCAAGGAAAGAAAATAAGAAGCAGCTGGTCCATAAACTGTTAACTAGACAGGACAGAAGGGCTTCTTCTCCATGAGTTCTCTGGCTATGTTCTTACTCCACCAGGTTATAATAAAAGCATGAGAACTTCCAGGAGTGATCATCAAATTGAATACCCTTATTTAGGGAGCTAGGAAATCCTGGGATATAGAAATTTAGCAAATGTGAAAGGCAAAGCCAAAAACCAACCAACCAAACAGATATTAAAAAAACCTATGTTTAAGTAGGAAACTTCAGTACTAAGAGAACATCTTATAAATTACACCATCATCCACCATGGGTTGAGAGAGGCAGAGTAAGTCCATGCAGTTTTTTTCCAATATTTTATTTATTTATTTATTTTCCGAGAGGGGGCAAGAGAGGGAGAAAGAAGGAGAAAAACATCAATTTGTTGCTTCTTTCATACCCCCAACTGGGGATCTGGCCTGAAACCCAGGCATGTGCCCTGACCAGGAATCGAACCAGCGACCCTTTGGTTCGCAGGTCCACTGAGCCACATCAGCCAGGCCTCCATGCAGTTTTACCCTCTGTACTCAATTTTTAATTTTTAAAGTTATGCTGCATCTGTATTAGGGAAACATCAGGAGACACCAGACACAGACATCTGATTGCAAGACTCGGGGTAAATCATTCCCACTTGCTTAACATCAAACTGATGAAGCATTTATTTAAAAACATTTGTGGAGTAATAACAGAGAGGGAGAACCCACAGTTTCTTTCCTATTACAACCACATGTTAAGACAATAGGCTTCAATAAAAAATTACCTTCAAACACATTTTATGTGGGGGATTTGCTTTAGCCCTTAACACTGCAGGTTGGGAGACCATCGAGCACATTCCTTTGCAAAACTTAATTTTCTTTTTGAACACTGCATTGACCCTAAGTTTAACATCGTTCCAAATTCAGTCTTCTTTGCCCACACAAGATATTGCAGCTAAGCAAAACTGTTCTGGAAACCTCATAAATTGTATGAGCTGCTCAATTTAAGCCTGAGGGAGTAAATTGAAGAGAGCTAGCCTGTCATAGCATTTTAGACTGGTTGCTACAGAAATTCAGGATTAGTTCTAGATTGATTGAACTAGTTATGGTGGTGACTATACACACACACACACACACACACACACACACACACATATCCTGCCATTTTAGTGATCTGTTACCAAGTAGGCCTTTTATTTTAGTTCTTGATGCCGTGCTTTATGTAATATACTAAAAGTGAGTCTGGTGTTGGGGGTAAAGGGGGGGACAAGGGAGGAAACTGACTGGGTGCCCTCTAAGAACCCAGGGCTTTATTGGGGACTTCCACATATTTTAAAATGTATTCCATTTTACACCACTATTCACTTGACACCTGCAATGTGCCAGTTGCTCGGGACTCAATAATGAACAGACAGAGATAGACCCATTCTTATGAAGATTATGGATCACAAGGCACTATTTAAACTGTGAATCAGTCAGATAAATTCCTGACATCACCTTGTGTTGACTTAGAAAAATAATGCCTCGAGTTGCTAACTTGACCTTGGTCCAGTTTATTTTTGCCTCAATTTTCCCATCTGTAAAATGGACTTATTATGAGGACTGAGTGAGGATAAAGAGCACACATAAAAGGCCCGGCACAGGTACACAACGGGGGGGTGCCCCCCTGCCTTTCTCCAAATAGTGCCCCAGTAGGATGTGAAGTTGATTTTCTATTAATAGGTTGCATAGTTATTTTCACCCTTATTATAATTGCAGCCTCCAGGGGGCAGTAGAAAATGTGCCCCACCAGTCCCAAGGAGAGAAACGGGGCCACTTTCATTGCTACAAAGCTAAAAACACATTTTGCTCTTGTGCTGTTTTATAGACAAACAAATGAAGAAACAAACAAAAAAGAAAACAGTCATTTAAAGAAACAGTAATGAAAGCACAAGTAAAAATAATATTCAGTTATGCAACAAATACATGTTGAGTGCCTAATCTGTGCCAGCCGCTGAAGGTGAAAATAGCCCCTGCCTACGGGGTGGCATGAGGGTTAACGGGGTCACCACAGCAATGACAAACAGTAAACAGGAACTATGCGCAGTGACTATTTTGGGGAGGATGCATTTTCAGAGTGGCCAAGAGAGGCCAAAGCAGTGCTGTTTATCACCTACGGAAACCTCTGAGTGTCCGACTTTTCCTGCCAGTCTCTTTCTTGCTGGAGAAACCAAAATTGTTCTGATTTATCACTCGTTAATTTCTCAATCCCACAGATGAATTAAAATAAAAGATAATAAAATGGAATCCAAATGTGCCACGTCCAAAAATTCTCAAAAGTTTCATTGGGATGACTAAGGGAAATCATCTTTGATCGGTTATGTCTGATCAAAGAATGCTTTGTCCCGTTGAAAATAACTCTGAAATATTCTGCTGGCTTTTAAATGATAGAAGGTCCATTACAAGTTAGAATGAACTGTTACCGATTCTACACGTTGCCTTCAGACTCTTTCACTTCTCTTACATGAACCGTGAGAGCATGAGCGCAGCCCTGGTCCCAGCACACCGCTGAGAAACTCTGGGGTGTAACCAGGCGTGGACATCTGTGAGCGTGAAACCCAAGCACTACCCAGCATCTGCAATGTGGGATGTGAAAGTGACAAAGTCACCTACATGATTAAATACTCTACCAAGGTATTTTAAAAGCTTACGCATCTTCCACTTTAACTTTTTCCCATTTGAATGCTGCCCCAGAGATGTTTGCCTACAGCCACTGACTGTCTTTTTCATGATCACGCTCACTGTGGCCTATCCATCCACATCCGGGGTCATCCCTCAGCCTTGGCACAGAAAAGAAGATACCCCCCAATGGCGACATAGTGCATTTCAGCAATTCCTCATAAAGTTCACCATGGAATTAGCATATGACTCAGCAATTCCATTCCTAGGTATGTGCCCCAGAGAACTGAAACCAGTTGTTCAAATAAAAGTTTGCACGGGAATAGGCATTGCAGCATTATCCGAAATAGTCAAAGGCAGAAACAACCCAAATGGCTGTTAATAATGAGTGGATAAACAAAACATGATATGTTCTTACAATGGAATATTATTCAGCCTAGAAAATGAAGAGAACACTAGTAAATACTATAACAAAGACTTCTGTGCCCTTAAGGGAAAGGACGTGTCTTCCTCTTGACATTCTCTTCTTTGTGCTGGATGATGTGGAGAAACAAAGGCAGCACCATCTTTGATCACAAGCTGAATTCCTGAGTTGGTGTTGGCAGCAAAACTAGAATAAAGACCCCAGGGTCCTCATATAGTTCTGACACATCTAACCGTCTATGCTCACACTGTGACAGAAGGGAGAAATAAACTTGCATTTTGTTTTAACAATTACTAGGTATTTGATAGAGCAGCTGAGCTTTTATTCTAATACAGCAATCTTTAGTTTGCTGACATGGTTGCTCCCTGCAATATGTCATCCATGGATATTTATATTACAGAGTGAGTCAGGATGACTTGGAGAAACCCATCACTATCTCGTCTCAAAAATGGAAGTAACTGCAGTGAAATGTTTGGTGTAAAGTCTAGAGGTATTGCATGCCTTTCATATTCTCGTCAGGATGCTAGGTGCTAGGCATAGCAGGGTGGGCAAGAGTGACATAGTCCTGCCTCCACAGAACTTGCCAGCCTGGCTGGGAAGGTGGACAAGGGCTATGACAGGGTGCCGCGGGAGCTCTCCGTGTGAGTACTTTACCTATTCTGGGCTCAGCGAGTGAGATGGGGGAGGGAAATGTGTGTGCAGGACGATGTGATGCTTAGAAAAGGTTTCTCAGTCTCTGCCTCCAAACTACCCAACTTGTAACTATGGAAACATTATCTACGCTTCGACTATGTACAAAACTGTGTGCTAAGTCCAGCGAGAGATACAAAAATACATTGTATACATAAATAAATTACAACTTAAATTTAATGAAAAGTTTGCTATTGTTAAGCCTCTTACGGGGATACATAAAATATTACAGGTATATTTTTTATGGGGGTGAGGAACAGTGACCCTAGTTTAGCATTCCAAAGAGGAGGAAACTATGAGAGAAAAAGCTCCAGAGATCTGCCTATAGGTCACTTTGAGTCTTTGGTTGAATATTAATCCAAAGTAGGGCAAGACCCCATGAGACCAGGCAAAGAATAACAATCAGGGGAAGAAAAACTACATGGGAACAATCAACAGAAACGCTACTGGAGCTCACATAGTTCTAGAAGACATTTGAGTTCCGACCAGGCAGGGCAGAGAGAACTTGCTGGATACCAGGGACATTCAGCAGATTCCAAAAAGGCCAAGCTTTGGGAGTAGGCATAAACAGCTTAGAGAATGTCTGAAATTAAAAAGATTAACCACACCAAGTCTTGTTGAGGATGTGGAGCAACTGGTTCTTCTGTGTTGCTGGTGGAAGTGTAAGGTATTTCAAGCACTCAGGAAAAGGTTTGGCTCTTTCCCCCCCCCCCCAAAAATAAAGTTAAATACACATTTATTTTATGATCCAGAAATTTCACTAGTATTTACCTAAGAAAAATGAAAACCTCCCCATACAAAGAATTATACACAGATGCCTATAGGAGCTTTATTAATAATTGCCAAAAATTGGAAACAACTCAAATGTTTATCAATGGATGATGATAAAAATGTGTGGCTTAGTCATACCATGGAATCTACTCAGGGTTAAAGAAGAATGAGCTACTGATACACTAACAAAATGGGCAAATCTCAAAAACATAGTGAGCAAAAGAAGCTAGCCCCCAAAGAGTAGACATACTCTAGTGGTAAGAAGTTCTGAAATGGAAATACTAACCCATGGTGTGAGGAAACAGACTATTAGTTGCCTAGGCTGGGCATCCAGGTGGCATTATGACTGCAGAGGGGTACAAGGAGAGCTTTGGGGGTGATGGGAATATTGGAGTTTTATAGCTCTATACATATGTCGAAGTTCATGGACTACCAACCTCACCTGGGTACATGTTATTGCATGGATATCATACCTCAAGGCAGCCGTTTTCTTGAGATGAGATTCAGAGAAAGTAAATTAACCATTTTAAAGTGTAAAACCCAGTGGGTTTTAGTACATTCCCAATGTTGAAAAACCACCACCACTGGCTAGTTCCAAACTTTTCATCACACCAAAGGAAATCCTGATACCCATTAAGTAGTTAGGCCCCATTTGCCCCACGTGCTGGCCCCTAGGACCCACTAATCTGCTTTCTGTCTCCGTGGACTTACTTACTCTTGATATTTCATATAAATAGAATCATACAATACAGGCCTTTTGTGCCCGGCTTCTTTCACTCAGCAAAATGGTTTTGAGGTTTGTCTGCACTGTAGCATGCATCAGTACTTCACTCCTTTTGTGGCTGAATAATACTCCACTGGGTGCATATACCACAATTCATTTATCCATTCCTCTGTTGATGGACATGTGGGTTGTTTCCAACTTTTAGCTATTATGAACAGTGCTACTATGCACATGCACGTGTATGTATTTATTTGAATACATATTTTAATTATTTGGGATCTGTGCCTAGAATTTCTGGGTCATATGGTAATTCCATGTTTAATGTTTTGAGGAAATGCCAAGCTGCTTCCAAAGCCACTGGGCTGTTTTATATTCTCCTCAGCAATATGCAAGTGTTCCCATTCTTCCATAGCCTCAGTAACACTTGTTATTTTCCTCTTTTAAAAAAAAATTATAGCCATGCTAATGGCTGTGAAGCAGTACCTCATTGTGGTTTTAATTTGCAGTCCCCTAATGACTAATGATGTTGAGTGGCTTTTTATA
This sequence comes from Phyllostomus hastatus, assembly GCF_019186645.2. Taxonomy (NCBI): domain Eukaryota; kingdom Metazoa; phylum Chordata; class Mammalia; order Chiroptera; family Phyllostomidae; genus Phyllostomus; species Phyllostomus hastatus. Next base: position 12,568,053 of record NW_025333977.1, on the reverse strand, counting down.
TGCTTGTAGATCATATCTACTTCTTTGAATAAATGTCTATTTAAGTTATTTGCTCATTTTGAAATTGGGTTGTCTTCTTGATTCTAGATATTTATCAGGTAGTATATGATTTGCAAAAATTTTCTTCTGTTCTGTAGGTTGTCTTTTCACTTTCTTTACAGTGTCCTTTGATTCTCAATCCTATTCCCTACATCTATCCTAATGCCAGTACCACACAGTTTTGACTACTGTAGCTTTGTTATAAGTTTTGAAATTAGGACAGGTGAGTCCTCCAACTTTCTTCTTGTTTAATACTGTGTTGGCTACCTTTGAGTGTCCATATAAATTTGAGAATTACCTTTTCCATTTCTGCAAAAAAGATTGTTGGAATTTTGATAGGCATTTCATTGACTCTGTAGAACACTTAGGGTAGTGTTGCCATCTTAACAATATTAGCACTCCCAAGCCATGATCACGGATATTTTAACATTTACATAGGTCTACTTTAATTTCTCTCAGCAATATTTTATAGTGTTCAATGTACAAAGCTTTCACAGCTTTAGTTAAATTTATTCTTAAGTATTTTATTCTTTGAATGGTATTATAAATAGAATTATTTCCAACTTTCTTTTTTGAGTAGTACTTTGCTGGTGTATAAGAAATACAACAGATATTTGTACATTAATCTAGTGCCCTGCAACTTCACTGAGTACATTTATTAGCTATTAGCTAGTAGTGCCCTGCAACTTCACTGAGTACATTTATTAGCTAGTAGTTATTTTGTGTGTGTGGATTCTTTGAGATTTTTCTACATATAGGATCTTGTCATCTGTAAATAGAGATAGTTTACATCTTCCTTTCCCATTGGAAGGTCTTTTATTTCTTTTTCTTACCTAACTGCACAGGCTAAAGTTTCTAGTACAATGTTAAATAGCAGTGGTGAAAGCAGGCACTATTGTATTGTTCCTCATCTAAGGGAGAAAGCTTACCATATTTCATCATTGAATTAGCTGTGGGGTTTTGATAAATGTCCTTTATTATGTTGAGGAAGTTCCCTTTAATTTCTAGTTTTCTGAGTGCTTTTTTCATGAAAGGGCATTGGATTTTGTCAAATATGTTGTCTGTGTCAACTGAGATGATAGTGTGGTTTTTTCCTTCATTGTATTAATGTGCTGTATTAAATTATATTGATTGATTTTTTATTTTGATCCTCTCATGTATTCTTGAGTTAAATCCCAATTGATGATGGTATGTAATCCTTTTAATATGCTGTTGGATTCAGTCTGTTAGTGTTTTGTTGGTGAATTCTGCAACCATATTCACAAGAGCTACTGTCCGCTGTTTTCCTGTGGAGTCTTTGTCTGGTCTCAGTTTCAGTGTAGAATGAATTTGAAAGTATTTCCTCCTCTGCAATTTTTTGGAAGAGTTTTGTAAGACTGGTGTTAATTCTTCCTTAAATGTTTGGTAGAATTCACCAGTGAAGCCACCTTCTAGAACTTTCTTTGTTGGGAGGTCTGATTACTGAGTCAGTCTCTTGTCATAGATCTGTTCAGATTTTTATTTCTTCTGAGTCAGTTCTGGTTGTGTGTTTCTGGAAATTTGTCCATTTCATCTAGGCTGTCTAATTTGCTGGGCTACAGTTGTTCATAGTACTCTCCTGTAGTCTATTTTGTTTTCTGTAAGGTTGATTAATAACGTACTTTCATTTCTGATTTCAATTATTTGTATCTTCTCTTTTTTCTTTGTCAGTCTAGCTAAAGGTTTATCAGTTTCGTTGATCTTTTCAAAGGACCAGCCTTTGGTTCATAATTTTCTCTATTGTTTTCTATTTTCTAATAGAATGGATTTTTTTTTAGTGGTATAAAGGGCATAGAAGACAGAGCAACCCTAATTAAGACTTTGGGAGAATTTCTTTTAAGGAGTAATTAGAATTTGTTCCTTAAATTCCTAAAAAGTAAAATTTTATTTCATAACTCTCTCCCAAATTGAGAAAAAGGCCCTGAGCATTCTGCCACTTTAAAAGAGCTATAAGTTTAGAGAAGAAGATGCATTTGGAGAATCTTGTGTGTTTATTTAACCTCTTATTTAGTGGCTTTTGGGGTAGTGGTTAGCTCCAAGAATACTAATGCTAAAGGAAAAAACTCATACAAGCAAATCAGCCTACCTTTCTGTTCACTCATGGCGTGGGGTATGATTGTTGGTTTGGAATATGATGTAATCAGAGGCCTCTCTTATTCATCCAAGTGCTACATGCTTAGGTCCTGAAGAATGTATATTGAAAATGAGTGTGATTGAAAGAAATGGTATTAAAAATAGAGCTTAGAGGTGGAGACTTTCAGGCCCTTTCAGACTTTATGAAGAAACACTATTTGTACATAAGTATCTTGGAAGCTTGTTTTAGAATTTGAAGATTGAAACCTTTTTTTTTAAACCATATTGTCACTTCTTTTAACATAGATAGTAAAGAAAAGAATAGAGCAGATCAAGGTAGAAAAACAAATTTCCTAGAAGTTTTAGACTATGTTTCATCATTGTATTTCTCACAAAATTCACTCTTCCACACATAAAAATGCAGCAATAAGCTATTAATCACCTTAAGAGATGCTATCAACTTTATTAGTATGAAAATTCAGATCCTATCTATAAAATCCTATCAGATTTTATTTGAAGCTAATCATCAAATTGTTCTTTTTTGAAATTACATTTAGCTTTGAGACACATACACACTTTACTCTCCATTTTCAACCTCTCAGTCATCTTTTATTATAAAAACAAAACTGGCCTGGCTGGCGTAGCTCAGTGGATTGAGCACGGGCTGCAAACCAAAGTGTCACAGGTTCGATTCCCAGCCAGGGCACATGCCTGGGTTGCAGGCCATAACCCCCAGCAACCGCACATTGATGTTTCTTTCTCTATCTCCCTCCCTTCCCTCTCTAAAAATAAATAAATAAAACATTTTAAAAAAAAACCTGTTAGAAAATGGGAGTCTTCAGTTTCATCTTTTGGAGACTCCCTCCAATTGTTCTCTAAGTAGGTGAAAGGACAAAGCACAGGCACCTCACATGACTCACACATCACAGCAGCCCACCACAGCCAGCAAACGTTGGTCAGACGAGGCAAACACCACCCACGATGTCATCGGCCGGCTCTTACCGACAATTCTAACATGTGGTTACAGCACGATTCCGTTGTGCTCAGAAATGCATTCATGATGGGGATTATGCATAAGAATATACTTGTGTGTAGGTCAGTCCAGCTTTCTGACTGACCACTGAGAAATGAAATAGTTGTCACACAGAGCAGCCCAACAGATTTTGCTGCTCTTGTTAATACTTTACATATTTTTTAAAAACTGCTGATGGTTGAAGTGTCAGCACATTTCTGGAAAGATCTCCACAGCACTCCCTCCACCATGATGTGGAGCTGTGACATCAGTATTTTTCCAGAGGTTTATTTTATTTCTAAATAAAACTCAATCTCAACAGATTGCAATCATGATAGGAATGATCAAAGCTATCCAAATGTCAAAAAAAAAAAAGTAAATACTACTCACTGGAAATTCTGTGCTGATCCTCTTACTTGCCTGAAGAACACACTTTCGGAGTCTCCTCATACCATGTAAAAACAGCAGGCTGAAGTCTGTTGAATGGAAGACACCGATTAAGACAAAGTTAGAAGTATCAGCGTAAGAATTTCCACAGCAAAAAATATGTCACATCTTGTTCTTCATCTGAGCTATACCAGTCAAATATTTCACACCATGCTATGTCCCCTTTTCTCTCACAGAGTCTGAAATTCACAAGAGAGTACAGGATTGAGACCTGGTGGTGTCTAATCACCATGTACACATTGCCAAGCACGCACTTGTCAGTACCAGTCAGTGCAAGACAGGCATTGTGAACTTTTCTACTCCAGAAGTTAGCGATGCCGGATCTAGGGCCACAGTCTGGCATAAGGGACTCATGCAGACAGATTTCCTCTTTCCCTCATTCCAAGGTGCCCAGGTACATGCCTCCTGACCACCACACAAGGTTCTGTGCTGGCGATTCCAGTCCTTGAATAGGACGTAAGCACGTGACACGTGCCTGAAAGGATCGGCAGCTGGCTTGTTGCTCTAGGGCCTTATCTGAAGCCATACAAGTTGGGCAGCTGCCCTGGGCCTCCACTTGGGTAGGAGAGGGGCTAAGGACAGGATCTGGGGCACAGAAGCCTCTGACAATCCAGAAACAGACACTGGGGGGACCAGGAACCTCAGGCCACATCACCAAGGCAGTGGTCCAGCTTACACCCTCCTCCTTCTTAAACTACTTCTGCTACCAGCTTCAAATTCTATCCTTCTCTCTTAAGATCCATTTTGAGGGCATAATACCACAGAGCTGTGGTCAAATGTGGCCTGGAGCTGAATAATTCTTTGCCTCCAGTTGTAAAAAAAAAGAATTAAGTTGTTGCTAACATTTAAAAACAAAGAGATTTCATATAATAATAGAAAACTTGGGTTTCTCTTGGAAATGGGGAGATTTGGCAATTTGAGCAGCTTTCTCCAACAATGGGCTGGAGCTGAGGAGCAGCTTTGCCTTGTTGACAGGAAAGCACCCTCCAGATCTGTTGGCCTTTGAGTTTGCAAGTCTGGCTTTTAAGAAAACATGGCTACAGATTGTATAGCATGAATGCGGAGAAATCGGGAGGGAAGGCATTACTTTCTGAATGGGAGGTTGGTTTTGTTTGTGTCTTAGGAGAACGAGAACTAGAACTGGTCCATTGTGACCCTGCTGTCCTCTCCACCTTGTTTACTCAAACTTTAAAAAAAAAAATCTTATCCATGCTACTTGTTTGAGGAGCACTTAACTTTTTTAAACTTTTTGTTCTCACTGCATGGAAGCCATTCTTTAATGACTGCAGATACCTTTCCTGCTTTGCTAAATTTTTTTCCTTAGAAGCTTTTATACAACTCCCCTCCCCCGCCCCTCCAGATATGCCTGCTTGGTTCCACCCACCTTTAGGTGCACAACAGTATCTTCTTTTCCCTGGTGCAAACAAGGCCAACAGCAGGCAGGCCCAGAGTCTTCCCAGTCAGACGCCACTTCCTGCCCTGACTCCACTCAGCAGACTTAGTCGGGGGGGGGGCCACGGTGCTACCTTGAATAAGTCACCGAATGATACTTAGCTGCTCAAATGTCATAAGAAAATTATTTCTGCAAAAAGGCAAATGACTTGGCAATAGGTTTAGAGGGTGGAGCATGGACATGGGGATAAGATAGAGGTCTGGTTTCAATCCTGGCTCTGCCATTTAATAGCTCTATGATTTCATTAAGTTTAACTTCCGAGTCTCAGTTCCCAGATTTATAAAGTGAAGAGTAATTGTACGAATGTATGTACAGCAACAAGCCCTGTGCCTGACGCACTGCAGTGACTCCCTGAGGCCGGCTCCTCCCGTAGCGCCGTGGCCCACAGACAGCAGGAGCCCAGTCTCGGAAAGTCCCACCGCTGTCCTGTCCGTGACAGGGGGCGAGCCTCTGGGACTGTGTGAAGGGAATGCTGAGAATTCCTTTAACTACAGTATCAACCCAAGTCAAATGAAGGAAGAGAAAACCATCAGCCTGGAGAACACACGAGTGAAATTCAATTTAAAAGATAGAAATCGACATTCTCCCAAATGAAAACTTCGTCCTTATTCTTTGATCTGCCCTTGAACCAATCCCCTCAAAGGGGCCGCCTGGCCAAACCTAACCTCTCTCTCGACACCCAGCACCAGTGCTTTGCTGTGTACCAGAGTCTAGTTCCCTGCCACTGAGTTGTGTAGATGAGTAGCATCAACATCGTCTGGGAGCTTGTTAGAAAGGCAGAGTGTCAACCTCCAAGCCTGACCTACAGAACCAAAAACCACAGTTCAACAAGAATGCAGATGATTTCCATCACATTTACATGTCAGAAGCACTGCTGTGATTCATATACCATGTCAATTGGGCACTTTCTTGTTTATCTCCATTCAGACCATTCATGGAGCAACTATTATTGTGCCAGGCACTGTTACTTACACACTTTGTATCTATATTCTCTACTATCTCAAAGTAGAAATTATTATTACTAATTTATATAAGCTTAAACTGAGGCTCAGCGATTTTGAGAGTCTCTCCTAAGCAGTGAAGAAGGGGTCGCAGAGCCTCCTAAGCAGGCCTATACTCCTTGATTCTAGAGCCAAGGCTCTCAAGTGGGCGCAGGAGGCAGAACCCCCAGCACCACCCAGTAATCTCTCTGAAGAACACCAGGAAATATAAGATACACAATTTTCAGCACATGAATGAGAACTATCGCAACTAGCAGAATATAGTCCTGAGTTATGTGTTACAATATAAAAATCACAAGCCAGACATGTGAAAAAACAGTCAAGCTGCTGCACCTTATGGTTCACTGCTCCTGAATTTCCCCATAATAGTCATCTGTTCCTTGATCTCTCCTTTGGCTTCCTGCGCACACTCACAAGCCAACAAGTTGTAGCAGGCGCCAAAGCTTTAGGGAAGGTGAGTGAGACAATACGTAGAGGTAAGACAATTTAGTTAATTTAATTTCCTCCTGCAATTTGGAGGAGATCACACTGGGCCCATTTTGGCAGTCAGAAATCACTGGGTGCAGCTCCTCATATTTTGATAGAGGGAAGTTTGAGAAATTTACTGCTATTTTGGGGGGCAGTTTATGTGCACAGAACCAGCCATGCAGCATCTTGGTGCTGGAAAGCCTTCCCACCTAAATAGCTCAATACAAAATCACGTACTTGCTGGACATCTCCATCCCCTGAAAGTGCCCACAGCCAGACATAGACCATGAATGGCAACCAGGTCAGACACCCCGCTGTCTCGACTCCTACAGGTGTTATGTTCCTATAGACAGGGAATAAGATCTAATCTGTGACATCCTCTCCTCTCTCTCCATCTCCCACTTTTCCCAGACTTCCATGCATTCAGTGAGAGCTTTTTAAATAAGATAACTTGGTGATACTATTACAATTAGTTGAGTGCCTCCTACCTTGTACCAGACACTGCTCCAGCAGCTGGGTTAAATGAGACACCTGTGTGCAGGTACAGAGCATGATGGGAGCCCTTAGAACCAGGCCCCTCTGGCACACAGATGTTGCAGCCATTGTCATCTGAGTCCAGACTCCAAGTCTCACTTTCGTGGCAGTTCGCACCAGCACTTCATGGAGAAGGAATCTAATAAGGAACAGCAATAAATAAAAGGCGAAAGAGACTTCTTACCCTCAGAACACAAAAACCATTCTTTCAGCCCTCCTTTAGTCCATTTTATTTCTACTTTTCCCTCCAGCCACGCTGCACACGCTTCCATTCACGGTTGACACACCCAGAGAGCAGGGTCTGTCGTTGACTCCCTGTGCTTGCTCTGCTGTATGAGGTGCAATTTCCTCCCTTACCAGCTCACTCCAGCTCCTCCACCCACATAGAGTTAACCTCTCCCAAGTGGACCGTCTTCTCCCTGCTCCCCATTCCCCTTCAGATGGTCATCCCGTCCCTTCCTTGAGCTACTTTCATAACCTTACTTCCACTAAACTGTCTTGTCAGCGGCAGGACAGAGCTCAGGCAGAAACCTTCCAACCCAGAATCCATGCTCCACCTAAAACAGTCCACTAGCTCATTCTCAGCACACACCTTTCCTCCACACTGACGTGCAAGCACTCCTCCGAAGGGACCACCTTAGTCTACTGTCGCCCAGGGATACTACTGGTTATTTGAACAGGACACTTCTGTCTCAGGAATCATGGCACATCTGGCAACCTTGGCCTTGGTCATTACATTTGAGTAGTACTCCAGCGTTTGCGACAATCAGAACTGACCACATATTTCCAAACAGATGGGGTATGTGAGGGTACATGGGTGGGGCAATCTTCATTAAGTTTTATTTTTCAGTTTAATTTGGCTGCCATATTTTCTTCTCTTTATACTGAATAGTGCCTGATTTAGCAATAGGTATCCATAATTATAAAAAAGCAAATACCCAAGAATATGCAATAATTTTTAAGAGAGAATGTTTCCAAGGAGTACAGTGTACTCCAGCACTGTGATCGCAGATGGATTGCTTAACCTCTCTCTGCATCAGTTTCTTCAGCTGCAAAATGGAGATTAAAAGGGTGTTCAAGGACAGATGATTCTTGTTCCCTTCCCACAGTGTAGAATTGTTCTGTAAAGTGCTCCCATTGCATATACATAGGGCTATGTGGTTAGTTCAGTGAAAGGCAAGCAGAAACCATGTGTGTTACTTCCTGTTAATGTGGTTTGGAAGTAGGTGCATCTTCTATATCTTTTTCCTCACTTGCCAGGTAGGTGTCAGTGTCCAAAACATCCTAGGAAGCCACACATTGGAAAGGAAGGAGCAACAATGTGGAAAGAGCCTGGGACCCCTGGCTCTCCACTTGGAGGAGAAGTGCCTGCCGACCAGAAAAACTCATAATGAACTTGAGTGAATAAGCAAGCTTCTGTTGTGTTTGAGCCATTGTATTTCATTTTGGAGTTTGTTAAAGCAGGTAGCATTTCCTTAACCAGTACAAATATTTACCTCTTGCGATAAATAGTGTAAAGGGCCAAGGAAAGCCCCTGATACATAGTGAACAGTCAACAAATGCTAGCTGTAGTTATTATGATTATTATTATTATCTCCCTATATTTTTAGTGGGACCAAAGTTATCAAAGTCTCCTCCACTGTTTGGTGAAAATTGAGCGTGCAGAATGATTTTGGATGCCCTGTTTTACCTGAGCTGGGGGTGTCCCCTGAGATGTAGAACTTTTCATGTAAACAATGAGGATGAAGTGGCCACCCTATCCAGGCCCTCTGCAATCAGTTTCCGCCCCACCTTCCCCTCATGAGTTTATGGTGGGAATGATATCTTTTCTGTTGAGAATGTAAGATTTGGAACCCTGATTTGGTAAAGGCAGCTGGTATCATTTGAATAAAAACATCCATTTTTCTATTATTATGGCCATTGTGCCATCTGTGGAAGGGTCATGAGCAGACAAGAGAGAGAACCACTCTCTTGGCCAGGACCAGAGTAGGCAGACATTTCTGAATGGCTGGCAGAGAGGGGGGCAGGGCTGCTCTGACATACAGGACTGGGGCCCTGGCTCAGGGCTCAGAAGTCTACAACCACCTGCCCTCTGGGTCTGCAGTGTTAATAGCTTCAGACTGGTGTAAATCCTGAGAGTGCACTTAACAAAACAGAACCAGAAATCAGTACTTTATATGGGCCCAACTTTATTTGCCTCTTCTATTGCATCTCCTTTTATTTTTGTTTACATTTATACTTTGTCAATTCCTTTTGTGATTTTCAGCTGATCTTGGGGCTCTAAAAGATAAGAGGTCTTGCCTGCACTTGGACTAGCACTTCAAATCTTTGGAGAGTTCTCTGGCCAAAAGATAACAGTAATCTACATAAGGGAATTCTGAGGGGAAGGGAAAACACCATGGCCAGATAGGTCAGAACTGCTTGGCCAACCACTTCTTCCCATCTACCAGGGCGAAACCTCAATGGCTATGTGTTGTTTTAATAAGGGAAACCATCTCTTAACCCCTAATGCTTAAGAGCATGGACTGTGAAACCAGTTTGCAGGAGTCCTCACTTAGCTCGGGCTGCCATCCATAACACACTACAGACTGGCTGGCTTAGTCCACAGAAGTGTATTTCTCACAGTTCTGGACGCTGGGAAGTCCAAGACCTAACAGTGTTTGGTTTCTGGTGAGAGCTCAGTCCCTTGCTTGTAGATGGCTACCTTCTCACAATGGCTGCACACAGTCTTTCCTCTGAGGTGAGTGCAGAGGGGCAGACAAGGAGGGAGGGAGGGAGGGAAGGGGGAGAGAGAAAGCAGGTTCTCCTGTGTCTCTTCTTATAAGGGCACTGACCCCACCCTCGTGACCTCACCTAAACCTAATTATCTCCCACAGGCCCCACCTCCAAATATCGTAACATTAAGCATTAGGGCTCTAATGTAGGATTTTAGAAAGATGCAAACTTTCAACTCATAAGAAATTCAATTCTGGTTGTGCCACTTATAAGCTAAGTGACCTCAGATGAGTTAAGTTCTCTCTACCTCATTTCCCTCATCTATAAAATTGGTATCATTTTTAAAACTACCTCATGAGGTTATTGTGAGGATTAAACGATTTACCTAAGAGGTGTAAAGTACTTAGAAAAGTGTTGTTGTTAACATCATTGTTTCCCAAAAGAGTGCTTTATACTTCTACTACAAGCCTATTTTCTTCATCTTGCAATATCTTTTATTCTCGTCAACCTCAATGCCTTTGCCAGTGTTAGTAGTGTTCCCTGGAATGCCCTCTATTCTTATAACCGGTATGCAAGTGTCTCCTAAAGTTCTGTTTCTTCTATCTAGCAGTCTCCGAGCATGACCTTCCTCTCCTTGGAGCTTCTATAGCTCTTACGGTCAGTGTCACGTTTTGGTAACCATTATATATGATACTATCACTCATCATTTAGTTGTTTGAAGTATATAGATTTATTTGCTTAAAAGTTTTTATTGAACATCCACTATAGACCAGGCACTATGGAAACAGTGACGAGTAAAGCATGGTTCCGGGCCCTGAGTGCCTTATAGCAGTAGAAAACTGCCATTCTTCAGATGCCCCCAGCATCTTCCATGCCGATCAGCCCAGAGCCAAGAACAAGGCAAACACTTAAAAATGGACCCATCACAGTCTACCCAGGGATGTATTTGGAAAACAAAGAATCTCCAGCACACAAACCCAATTTGTACAGTGTTCACCCATCATTGTACCTCAATCCTCAGCTTAAGTACTGAAATAACCCAAATGGAAACCTTATCATGACAACTGCACCAGAAATTTTTAAATGGCAATATTGCTTTGACTGGTGTGGCTCAGTGGGTTGAGTGAGGGCCTGCGAAGCAAAGAGTCGCTGGTTAGATCCCTAGTCAGGGCACATGCCTGGGTTGCAGTCCAGGTCCCCAGTTGGGGGTGTGTGAGAGGCAACTGACGGTTGTCTCTCTCACACATTAATGTTTCTCTCCCTCTCTCCCTCCCCTCCCCTCTCTCTAAAGAAAAATAAGTAAAATTTAAAATAAATAAAAATAAAAATGGCAGTTTCTTGGTAGGTCAAGGGACTCTCAATCAATCTGGATACCGTGTTTAATCATGTGTTTCCTTCCCCAGAAGGATATGTCCTCATTTGTCTCTTCTCTGCAAAGATATCCAGGGCATTAAATCACAAAGGAGAGAAAAGACAAGAGAAGAATGGATTTAGGAAATCACTTAGTAATTGCCTTAGGACTTGCACACAGAATATACAAGATGAAAGAGAGTGAAGACACAATCACTTTTAATAGTCCCTTGGAAAAACTCCATCCCCAAATGTCCTTCATTCTTGTTGCTATTTGTTGAAGGTTTGCAGAGCTGACTAAGAGTGTTTTATGCTAATTGGCTTAATCTGACATCCCTTTATCATTTGAAATTAATAGACAGCCTAGTAGATACAAGGTTAGTGGAATATCTTCTCCACCTCAGATCTGCAACTTGGCGTTTGCCCTGAAACACCACTTTCATCTTTATAGAACCGGTTGTGTCTATAAAGTCTTCTAAGAAAGGCATGCTGTCTAATCCCATCAGCCCATTTGTGAAATGTTCCAGAGGGAAATTGTTACACTGTCATTGTAGAAGCTGTTCTGCTCCTGGCATGCTCCTCAATGCCCAACAGATTTGACATCCTCTTAGTGTGGTGGGGAGACAGCAGCCTGATGTGCCAAGCACCAAGCAACAGCTGGCTCCTTAGCAAAGCCCCTGAATCTTTAACTCTTTGCGATGATGCCACCCGAGAGAGGGAAAATTTAGTGTGATGTAGAACCAAACTCCACCCTAGGGTACAGAGATGACAGAGGTCCTCTCTCTTCTCCTGCTTCTCCCTTTCTAGGAACACAGGCTGAGGGGACCCTTGGGAAAAAGGATGAAAATGTTCTAAGACTGGAAAGGCTTTTGGCTAAAGGAAGGCTTCTCTGAGTATCTGTGCAGGGCAAGAGGAGTGAAGAGGAGAGAGAGCATATTGGGGTGACTGCTTTGACCTTCAAGGACAAGAGTCAAGAAAATCAGCAGGTTTATTTTTGTTTGTCCCACTCAGGTCACCAAAGGGACAGGAGAATTGAGGGAGGCAGATTGAATGGGAGTCCATGATGGTAACTCCATATTCTCCAGGCTCCAAGAGCTCCAAAGGCTCCACAGTCTTAAATGGTATTATTCCAGTACATAAGACATACATGAGACACAAAGAATCAAACAGGACAAAACAAAAGCCAATACATATGGTATATATACCTCTCATCTCCTCCCCTTGCATCCCACCCCAAGAGAAAACGCTATCCTGAATTTGTTTACTACTGCACACTTTCCCATGCCTTTGCTACATGCTAATGGCATTGCACATTTTTAAACCTTATTTATATCTGTATCCTTCCTTCCTATTTCTCTCTCTCTTTGTCTTTCTGTCTGTCATTCTCTCTCTCATTATACTACCAGTTCAGTGATCAATACTGAATACAATTGGTAGTAGCAGGTCTTCTAGTCTTATTCCTGATTTCAAAGACAATTTTTCTAACATTTCACCATTTTGAAGTTTGTTATAGGTTTTCATAAGGTTTCGTATTCATCCCCTTTTATTTTCCCCCAGCACAAATATTTATTTAATGTTTGCAACATGAAAGGTGCTAGGTGCTGTGAAGTAGACAAAACTATATGAGATACGATTTGTATCTGTATCAGATATAAATAAGAAAAAATTGACAGAAAACAACGAAAGCAGCTTGAACAAAATACAGTTTATTCCTTTATCAAATAAAAGAAATCTGGACGTAAGCTCTCCAGGGCTGATAATAGTGGTACCCAGAATCCATTTCATCCTAACACATTGTTTCCATTTTCAATGTCGTCTAAAGTTCCTTGCTCGAGTTTCACCCATGATGTTCACTTTGCTGGCTGGAAGAAGGGGAAAAAGTGGAATGGCAAAAAAGGGTCATTAGCAGCCTAGCAGAATCCGTTTAAGAAGTTTCTGGAAGTCCTAGTCATCACTTCTACTTATAACTCATTGGCCAGAACTAAATCACATGACCAAAGAAAAGTACAAGGTCCCCTTTATTCTGGGAAGCAGCTTGCTAAGTAGTATTGGTGTTCTGTTACAAAGAAGAAAGTAGAGAATGGCTTAAGCAACTGTAGTCTCTGCAGAGATCTATGGTCTATATGTGGTTTTGGGTTTTTTTTGGTTAACTTCATTTCCAGGATTCATCCATGTTAACAATTATAGCTCTGGTTCATTAACTTTCACTCCTTCCTCCTTCCTTCCTTCCTTCCTTCCTTCCTTCCTTCCTTCCTTCCTTCCTTCCTTCTTCTCTCTCTCTCTCTCTCTCTCTCATTATACTACCAGTTCAGTTCAGTGATCAATACTGAATACAAAATACTGAATACAATTGGTAGTAGCAGGTCTTCTAGTCTTATTCCTGATTTCAAAGACAATTTTTCTAACATTTCACCATTTTGAAGTTTGTTATAGGTTTTCATAAGGTTTCATATTCATCCCCTTTTATTTTCCCCCAGCACAAATATTTATGTAATGTTTGCAACATGAAAGGTGCTAGGTGCTGTGAAGTAGACAAAACTGTATGAGATACGATTCTTACTTCTAGAAACTAAACTAACAGGATCATTAGTGATATGAAATACAAACAAATAACTCTAATACAAAGCAGACTGAAAGGTGACAAATGAAAAACAGAAATCAAGGGTTTGAATGTTGCATCATCTCTTTGAAGGATTCAGCTCAACAAATCCTGAGTTCCTACTTTGTGCAAGGATTAGGAAAGGCTCTGTGAGAGGTTATTTGCATCTCAGAAATGCTTCTAAAAATTAAACAAATAAATTTTTAGGTTAGTAGTGAGGGTAAGTTTGTTTTAATACTTGATTATTTCATGATTTAGCTCTAAAAACCTCAAGGTTTTAAAAAAGGGGAAAAGGTCAGTTGTATCCCCATGGTAGAGCTAAACTCTAAAATGTACAGTACAAAAAAACCATTTTGTATGTCAGTATTATTGAAAATAATGTTTGAGCTACAAAGATACATTTTAAACATAAACTTAAGATGTAAGAGTTGTAATGCTATCTTTACAGAAATGGGGACCAAAAATATTGCCCATAAATAATTGCTTTTAGTGCTGTTAGAACTTGATTTTTTTTTGTAATTGTGTAGTTAAATTCAATTTAGTGAGCTGCAAGGAAAAAATAATCATCCTCTAGGGCTTGGATAAAACCATTTGGGGATATGTTTTTCTCATTATGAGTAATTAAAGGTAAAACTTGATTGTACCCTCTTCGGAATATCATAAAAAAGTACATATCCATTTTCCTAAATCACTGTACTTGGCAATGTTACATATATATTACCACATAGAAAAAAAAAAGCCTTCCAACTTTTCCCTATACAAAACATCTATTGATCTCCTTATTGTTAATATTTTGTAGCTAAAGTCTTGCCTGGCTCGGTTGTGTGTGAAAGGTGAGTAAAAGCAGAACCCGATTCTCCTGGGTAACGTGTAATAATATCAGAGGAAAAACAAAACAAAACGAGAGAACGATGGCATGATTGAAGGTTTCCCCTGCCAGTGAGATGAAGAAAGGCTCTGAGAAGTGCCCGTTCCGTGGGGGCAGTGGGAAGCCACGGGCCACCTTAGTGAGCCTATGACTTTCAGTGGGGCGATGGGTCAGGAAGGAGGCCTGCCGGTGAAGGATGGGGGGAAGGACAGGGATTGGAGAGGGCAAGCACAAACAGTGCTTTCCAGCGGTGAGCCTGCTGCTGCATCTCAGGTTCCCTCCAGGGGGTCGGGGCCCCAGAAACCAAGGGTTCCTCACTGCCACAGATGGTTGATCTCATCCGGATGCATCAGGGAATTCTCACTGCTCCAGATCAAAGTGAGAAAGACATGGATTTGTAGGAAGTTTTCCGTAAAACCCCATTTCTTCCATTTAAAGAATTGGCTGTTACTCTGAAATACTGATTCCCCATCTCTTGGAGGAGGGGAGGTGGGAGAGGAGGTGGGGAGAGTCTGAGAAAATGCCCTTTTTTCTATGAAATGATGGGGAACATAGACATATTTTAGTTATGGCTGTTTTGGTAAAAAAAAATGTTCTAATTTAGTGAAAATGTAATAGTTGGAGTCGTATACTTGTTTTCTTTCATTTCGGTTGCTGTGTTGATTTTCTGCTGGCCTAGCATTCTCAGAGTCTTGGAATCAGATTTCTGTGCCCAGAAGAGAAACTACCTTGGAGAGACCATCCCCAGAGCAAACCCACCCGGGATACAACACTCCTTTTCAGGGGTCTGCCTTCCCCACCCCCCCCCAAGTCTGCTCCCACAGCCACCCTGGCAGGGTCCCACAGGGAGCACTGCTTCCGTTTCGGAGCCCAACGGCAGGGAGCAGCGGCACGAGGAGGGCATAACTTTATCTCTGCAGTTGTGGGATTTCCAGCCACCAACTTTGGGGCACTCAGAACCCTGCACGGTCCTGACTGGACCATCTGTCTACAGCAGCTCTGCCAGCTCTTTCAGGGGTTGTAGCGGGAAAACGATTGTTCCATGCAGACTTGTTCAGTTTGATGTGGCGAGAAGCCTCCCACGCAGCATTGTTAGGGAGATACTGAGGTCCGAGTCAGCGGTTCAGAGGAGAGGTCTGTAGAGATATAAGTTCGAGAGTCATCCCTCTGCAAATGGTCTTGAGAGTCACAGAAGTGGGTGAGAATGCTTAAGAAAAGGGGTGATGGAGCAGGCAAGAGGGACTGGCGCTAAGCGGGACCCCAGCACTCAGAGGCCTGGTGGGTAAGGAGGACAAAGTAAGCTTTACTTGAAAGTGAGCAGTGTGCTGATACGCGTTTACCCTTGGGAAGCGCTCTGCTTGGTGAGCAGTGCAGCTGAGGGGGAACCAGCAGGAGCCAGCCTGGCTCACCCTCATAAGGCTCTGAGTAGGTCTCCTCGGGTCTTGGTTTCCTCAGCTACTCAAAAAGGCCCCTGTGGCAGCAGCCACTACCTTCCTCACAAGGCGTGGTGAGAAGTGTCAAGACGGAATTAAACTCAGGCACGAAGATTTATGTTCAAAGGCCAGCCATTTTCTCAGCCTGTTCTAAGAATAGTCCAGACTTTGTATGTTCGGCCTTGGGAAATACTAATAATGCAAACGGAATCACAGTCATCATTCGTATTATTAACAAGCATTTTTGAGTAATGTTTTGAGTAAGTGCCTAATAAAGTTTAAGAAATAAAAGTAACTCATGTTTATTAAAGAAGAATTACTAGGTCTCCATTCATAAGCTTCAATATCCTGCTTAATGGATTCCATACAACATAACAGAAATCCAGTGAATGAATTATGGAGAAACAGTCCACAAAAATTATATGGTTTCCTCTTTTACTGTTGATCCCCCTCCATGAAATAACAATGAGGAGTGTAGCTTGAATAAAGCCATTTCTTGTAACAGAATGAAAGCATTAGGGTGACACTGGTTGTATTTTAGCAGACTGGCAAGAACATCAAAAGCTTCATGGTCAGAATGTGCCCCCTTGTGGACGATGTGAGTAAGAGCCGGTGCAGCGGAACCGGCCTTGCCCTCAGGATCCTGTGAGAGGACCCAGGGCGAGGCAACGAATAAAATGCTTGTGACCACATTTTGTAAACACCTGTGTAAGAAAACCAGCACTTCATCAAATAAGGAAATGTGTGTAGCCGGGTGGGAAGCAGAGCCTGGGGCAATCAAGCTTGCAGTCTCAGGTTCTAGAGAACTTCAATCATTTATGATGGATTATATATGAAAAAGCCACTGAATGAATTGTAAAGCGGTAAAGAAGTATGTCGTCTCTGAACCCAGGCTGCCTGGGTGCCGAGCTCAGCTCTGTTAGCAGTTGTGAGACTTTAGGGAGTCATTTTGCTGTTCCCTAAGCTTTGGTCACCCCATCTGTAAAGCAGAATAATAATAGCGCCCTGACAGGTGTTGGTTGGAGCTGTAGGTAAGGGTTGTGGTGAGAAGCAAGTGAAATAGTGTATCGGAAGTGTTTTTAGCATAGTGACTGTTACACTAAAATAGCTATCACTCTTACCTGCCAGGGCGTGCCTGTAAAGTCAGAGAAAGACATGGGCATTTCTGGGTTTTAAAATGGCTTCCAGATATAGGCATTCATTGGCTGCAGAGTTTGGAAGCTCTTGGCTCAGTGAACGTTGGGAGATTTAAGATCTTTGAACTTTCCTACAAGACATGCCAGAGAAGGTGAATCAGCTTCCACTTGCATCTGCCGTGTGTGTATCACCAGAGGTGCCCCGACTCACGTGATTGCTGAGACCAGTTAGTTAGTTTCACTGCAGTTGAGGTCACATCTGGTTGGGTGGGTGCTGTGGGGCAGGGGTCAGCTCACTGTGAGTGACAGGTAAAGGCAGAAATGGGAAATCTAGCCGGGGCCCTGGAAGGGTGCAGGCTTACTGGGGCCCAGAAGAGCTGTGCTCTGGGAGGACCCAGGAGAACTTTCCCGGGGCAGCACCCGTGTCCACTCCGGCAGCGATGTGGCGCCGGTGGGCAAACAGAAGAACAACAGGACAATTATAGGAAGTTTCCTGAAACTTGCTTTAAACAAACAAACAAAAAAAGTGTTTGTCCCTGGCTGGCGTAGCTCAGTGGATTGAGCGCGTGCTGCAAACCAAAGTGTCGTAGGTTCAATTCCCAGTCAGGGCACATGCCTGGGTTGCAGGCCATGACCCCCAGCAACCACACGTTGATGTTTCTCTCTCTCTCTCTTTCTCCCTCCCTTCCCTCTCTAAAAAATAAATAGATTAAATCTTTTTTAAAAAGAACACTTATTTTTTTTTTAAAGTGTTTGTCTTTTCATTCCCTCAAATGTGCTGCCAAAACTTCAGGTATTTGCAAATGTCAAGAAGCACTAGTGAAACTGGGAATCTCGAGCTGGAAAGAGGGAGGCTGGGCGGAGTGCACCGCGGGCCTGAGGGCCGCACCAGGCTGGGACTCTCCTTCAGAAGGAGCCTCAGGGGGTGGTGCTGGTGGACCGCCCTGTGCATCGCTCTCCTTCACGGAGGAAGTCCACAAGCTGGGTTATTAAATGCCACGTTTGTGAAATAGTTATCAATGAGGAATTTCATTTTGATTAACTACAGCTTGGAAGTTACTGCCTTTTCCCTCTCTTTAGTCACTAGAAGGGGTAAGTTTTTCTCGCTTTCTCCTATCACAAAAGGATAGCTCAATAAGCTTTGGAAATTAGTTCATTCTGATGAATGTTATTCAATGAAACAAAATCAGCTTACTGATTTTAATCATTGATATCGGGCTTCCATGACGTTCTCTGCGACCATGCCATCCTTGCAGCTTTGCCTGGCTGGCTCCTTGGCCTGGGTCCTTCTTTTACGGTCCCCACATCCTCTCTCCAGCACCTGCCATCCCCCTCCGCACTGGCTTCCTGCAGTTCCCATCTAGACTGCTCATGCCTCTGGATAACTCACACTTCCTGTTTGTCTTTCCTTCATCTGGGTTGACAAGTCTTACTCCGGAAGAAAATCCCCAATCAATGCTATTAGAATCCCTTATGTATTTGTGCTCCCAAAATCTGATCTGGGACCTCAAGGCCTCTTGTAAATCTTTTGTTCAATTTTGTTGTTCCCTCACATTCCCCATGGTGTTTGGGTCAGACCTATTCCTCGCTTCTCAGTGTCTCAGGGAGGTCCTAGCAGCCCAGCTCTCTGCCTCCTCATTGGTAGGCACCCTGAGCACCCACTCTGCCCACAGGAGTTATTTTGGAGTCAGTGATGTGTGGTCAGAAACAGCAAGGTTGGGACATTTATTTTACAAAAGCATAGACCCCATTCTAAGCCCTGAACACCGACAGAACCCAGAGAGAACAGCTGAGGACTGCGGTTAGCGTTCTGCTTGAACTTGTCTAAAATGACTCCCTCACTTCTTCGTTTATCTTATTTATTGTGTGCATGGGCTGGGAGGGGTGCAGGACAACCCAGTTTTCATGACCAAATCTTGAACATGAGAAACGTGCTTTAAAGAGGTCTAACAAATGCTATTCTAGTAAATATTGGTTTTGATACTATCTGAGCCTTGAGGTACAAAATATGAAAATTCCAAACACTTATTATTCAGATCAATCGGCAAAGAGCACATCGATGCCTCGGTGGTGCTTCACAGCTCAATTAGCAAACACGGCATCCACCCCACACTTCCGGGATGCAGCTCACATCGCCCAGGACCCCGCGCGAGCAACGCTGTGGTTAAGGATATGTCATGGTGAATCAACAAAATATGCAGTTTGATCAGCACATTCTGAGAGCAGATCATTAAAATATGCAACCAGATCCCCCAAGTGCATGAAAAATTAACTAACAAGTTTTGTATCTTGATCAGTTTAATGAGTGAGAAGTAACTAAACAAGAGTGTCAAATTGTGCAGTCTGGCAAGGGGGCAGATGATTGCCTGAGAGGAGCTGGGAGGGCCAGAGCTAATATTGTTGGTTTTCAAAATACCAGTCCTTAGAATGCAGTGTCAGAGAGAGCTGATTAGTATTAAGATGTTGTCCAGCCTGTTTCCAGCAGGATGTGATGAGATGTCGAGCCTTCTGATGTAAATGAAACATTGATTCTCCCTTTCAGGCTTCACTAAGCCTTAATGGACTCAGCCATGCGCCTGGAAGCCGCTGCCAATGGCGTCATGTACATAAGTGTAGGACTAAGGGGTAGTGGCAGCCTTCTGGAAATATCTAAACCATCTGACCTTGAAGAGCAGCTAAAAGAAAGAGAAAAAAAGAAGTTCTTTAATCAAACTGTATCAGAGATGCCCCATTCCACTTAAGAAAAAAGCAGGGCTTAATAAAACACGAAGGCCCCCTCTCGAAAGTTGGTGGAGAATTTGAGTAAATTAAACCCGAGTGGTTGATGATCACCGAGGAGACATTTGAATTGGATTGTCACAGAAGACTATAAGGGCCTGCTGTCACCGAGTTATTGGCAGGATGCTGATGGGAAGGTTGACAACCCACTTTTAACACAGTCACACATGCCCCCAGTGACTTGGCCCATGTATAAACGAGGACTTGGAGCACCAGTCTATTAATTCTGCTCTGCTACTTTATCTTGGCCGACCGGCTGGCATTGCAGCTGCGGGAGTGTCAGTTTCCCAGGGCATAAATTTACCCCCTTCTGTAATGAGGTGGGCCACAGAAATATGGCAATCCCAAATAAAAGGCAGAGCGCAAATCCAAACGGGACACATTCTGCAGACAAAGGAGCTGATCTGCCGCCTGGCGAACACCGAGGCTGGAGCCGGCTGCCGGTTGCCCTTCTGTTAAACATGTAGTGTTGGGGCAGAGGATGTGGGAGAGAGGGAAGGGGGGAGGGAGACTTTTTTTTTCTGTCTTTCTCAATTCAATTAGACGTTTGCCAAGTATAGCCCATGGACATACCCAGAGTGACTTTCAGTCAGATGTGGTATATGGACAAACTTTTAAAAATGATTATAGTTATGATTCTATTTCCATGAATATTAGATGAAATAGAAATAGCACATCAAACTCATGATTTAACTAATACTATTTGGTTGAGTGGGGCAAAGACAGCAACATGAGGGTAAGTAAAGTAAATTTAAAGAAAAACACTACATGTGTAATAGGATGCGGGATGAATGGATGTGTCAAAAATCATAAAGGGATGCTCAAATGGTTGAAGTTCAGGAAAATTTGAGCTAGAATATTTTCTTTGAGTAAGAAAGTTTCATGCAGTTCAGCCTATAAAACAGTCTTGCATATGCGTTGAAAAATGTAGGAATAATGAAGGATAGGAGTAAACCATGGAAATAATAGAAGAATCTCAAAATTTCTCACTTACCCCATTTTCATTTGCTGGATGGACTAAGAAAAGTGCTCCAGCCATAAGCCTAGGAAGAGCATAAAGTTGAGGGTCAGCAGGTAATTTTTTCCCACACTTCATTTCAATGGCACATATCACACAGTGTTCTATGCTGCCCTGGGGGGCAGACCCACGTCTGCATGAGGCCCCTCTTTCTCAGGTCAATCAGAAAATGTGACTTTGGAAAATTGATAACACACAGGCAAAGGGATCTAAAAGCACATCACTGGGGTCAGCTTGTTGCCTCACCACACACAAAGACACAAAGTAAGCAGCTCAGACCCAGAACACACTCTTGAGGCACTAACACAGTGATCAGCTGTCATAAAATCATAAAGTACTCTCTGAATTACCGAAACTAACAGTATTAAATATTTAATGAAATTTTATTAATGTTAATAAAGTACAGCATGATCACAAGCATATACACTGTAGCTGTATGTGTGACACACGTACACACCTGTGTATATTTTTAAAATAATAAGATACACCTGTGCCCTCTAGCTACCTTAAGAAATAGAAAATGACTCATATCTTGAAGCTGCCATTGTGTTTCGCCTACAGCAACCTCATTCCCTCCTTTTCTCAGGTGCCTCTTTTCCTGAATTTGAGGTTGATCATTTCTTTTTCTTTCTTTATAATCTTACTATGTGTGCATGTCCTGCTAAGCATGTATTATCTAACATTTCCTGTCCTTCACTTTTTCATTAAAAGACTCACACTATATGAATTATTTCGAACTTGCTTTTTTCATCCAATATTACGATTTTAGTATTGGCACGTCAATATGCATAGATTTAGTTTATTCATTTCCATTCCTGTGTACTATTCCACTGACTACATTGTAATAATTTATCCACTGTATTGTTCCTTTTTGTTATTATGAACAATCAATGCTGGTTTTGCAGATCTCCTGGTGTCCATGAGAAAGAGATTCCCTTGGCTACACACTTGAGAATGGGATTGCCAGGTCCTAGGTGGGCTCCTCTTCCACTTTATGAGTCAGTGTTGCCCTGTTTTCCAGAATAGTTTTATTAATTTACACTCTCACTATTTACAATAGCAACAAAAATAGTGACTGGATCTTTATCTTACACTATATATGAAAATCAACTTAAAGTGGATTAAAAACTTGAATATAAAACCTGAAACTGTGAAACCTCTAGAAGAAAACATGGAGAAAAAGCTGCACAACATTGGTCTTGCCAATGACTTCTTAGGTATAACACCAAAAACACAGGCAATGAAAGCACAAATTAGTAAACAAGACTACATGAAATTTAAAAGCCTAAGCACAGCAAAGGAAACAACAGAATGAAAAGGCAACATGTGAAATGGGAAAAACTGTTTGCAACCCATATGTCCAATAAATGGTTAATATCCAAAATATGTAAGACACTACAACAACTCAACAACAAAAAAGGGAAAAACCCAAATAACCCAATTTTTAAAAGGATAAAGGACTTGAATAAATATTTCTCAAAAGAAGACATACAAATGATCACCGGGCACATGGAAAGATGTTCAACATCACTAATCATCAGAGAAATTCAAATCAAGGCCACAGTAAGATGTCACCACACATCTGTCAGGACTGCTATTCTCAAAAAAATAATAATAATAACACATATTGGCAAGAATGTGGGAAAATTGGAACCCTTGTACAGTGTTGGAGAGAATGTAAAATGGTGTAGCCACTCTGAAAAACGGTCTGGAAGTCTCTCAAAAAATTCAAATAGAGCTACCACATGATCCAACAATTCCACTTCTGGGTATACATCCTGGAGAATTGATATCAGGATGCCAAAGTGATATCTGTACTCACATTCAATGCAGCACTATTCATAACAGCCAAGAAATGTCCACTGGTGGATGAATGAATGAAGGAAATGTGGTATATACATACAATGAAATTTTTCAGCCTTAAAAAAGGAGAAAATCCTGCCATGTGTGACAAGATGGATGAACCTAAAGGCCACTAAACTAAGTGAAATAAGCCAGTCACAGAAAAACAAATACTGCATGATTCCATGTACATGAAGTACCTAAGTCAAACTCAGAGAAGCAAAGAACACAATGGTGGTTCCAGGGGCTCCAGGGCGGGGAGTGCGGAGTTGTTCATTGCGTACAAAGTTTCGGTCATGCAAGGTAACCAATTGTAGAGATACGTGGTACAACATAGTTCTTAAAGTTAACAACACTGTGTTGTATACTTAAAAATTTTGTTAAGAGGGGAGATCTCAGCTTCTCCCACAATCTTAATCTCTCCCACCATTTTCTGCTTCTTCCATAATCCCATTCTCTCAGATAATCCCCTGCTTCTGCCCTAATTCTCCATTCTCCCCCATAATCCCATTCTCTCTCCTACTTCTCTGCTTCTCCCATAATACTGTTCTTTCAGATAATTCCCTACTTCTCCCACAACTGTCCATTCTCTCCAATAATTCTTTGCTTTTCCTTAAATTCCACTGTCTCCCTTAGTTCTCTGCTTCTCATAATCTCATTCTCTCCCATAACTCCCTGCTTCTCCCACTAATCCCATTCTCTCCCGTAGTACTTTTCCACAAGCCTGTGTTTTCCCTTAATTTCATGAACTGTGCCGCAATTCCCCATTGTTTCCCACACTACTGTAGTTTCCCACAATTCTCTGTACTGTCTCAGAATTCTTTGTTCCCTCCCACAATCCTCTTCTCCCCTATGTCTTCCATAATTCCCTGTATTGTCCAACAGTTCTCAACTTTATCCCACAATGCCATTGCTTGCCCACAATTTCCTGTCCTATTACACAATTCTCCACTTTCTCCTCCAATCTATTGCTTTCCCACAATTCCCTAAAGTACCCCACAATTCTATTCTCTCCCTCAATCCTTTGTCTCCCATACAATTGTTTGTTCTCTTCCAGAATCCTCTTTTTCCCCTGACAATCTCTGATCTCCCACAATTCTGTGCATTAACCCACAATTCTCTATTCTCTCCCATAATTCCATTGCTTTTCCACAATTTCCTATGTGTCCCACAATTCCCTGTTTCATCCCACAAATGTTTATTCCCTCCCACAATCCTCTCTTCTGTCCCACAGTATACATTTTCCCCCACAATTCTCCATGCAACTGGCATGTGTTGTGTAGAGGCCAGGGTTGCTGCTCAAAATCCTATAGTGCACAGGACAGTCAGTCCCCACCACAAAGAAAGATCCAGCCACAAAATCTATCCCATATGTCAAGTCAATAGGGCCCACTCTAAAGGAAAGGGCTTTTGAGGGGTATAATCAATTCAAACAATGGTTATTGAGTGCTTACCGCATGCCAGGCAACACACCAGGTGTTGAGCACTATCAACCTTCCCCACTAAATCATGAAAATTCCTGTTCATGCACATGCTAAAGCAAAGTTCTACACAATTCTCAAAATCTTGGTAATGAGAGATGTTGATATTTGAGAATTAACTTTAGAATATGTAAATAATAAATTAGAGCAGAGACATGCAAACACTCCTTAAAGTGGCAAAGGGACTCCTATCCCTGACTGAAGAGAAAGAGTTAGAGGAGACCAGCACCTAGAGAGAAGAGGGTGGCCTGCAGCAGAAGGGGTGGCCATCCAAGGCAGAGATGACAGTAAGATGATGAACACAGAAAAGACCACAAAAAGGATGGTACAGGGAAGGAATGATGAATGCACATTATTTAGATAATACAAATATATTCAATACCCAATAAGCACCTTACAGCGGTTATGCCATGGGATCCTCATAAACGTTCTATGAGGTTGTTACTATAAAACACCTCTTTCTTGAAGGCAGACCCTAGCAGAGTCCACACGTGCACTGCCTAGAAGAGACAGGCTACCTTCACACACACACACACACACACACACACACACACACACACACACACACTCACTACCCATCTTGATGGGTATGTCCAGAAATACAAAAAACTGGTATCAGCCACAACCCCTGTTCTGATTCCAGACTCACCACGTAGCTTTTTCATCATTTTGTTTCCCCTAGAAGAGATTCTCTGCAAAGAAACACTGAGCACATCAAGCTGCCACAAACTTCCAGAAGATTCAAGAGTTTTCATTATACATTTATAAACTGAAAGTCTGATGATAAGTTATCACATAGATCACCTATAGGGAAGAAACTTATTGATATGAGACAGTGAATATTCTGATACATTAACATTTTCATTAAAATTTACAAACATAATCTGTGTGTTTACATGAATAAATGGTATATGTTAATTCTTTTGAAAAGAAGAGCTATCTCATATTAAGAATTCTTACCTCGAAAACAAAACCAAACATGCAGGGCACAGAGAGGTGATGGACATGTCCATTACTTTGATTGTGGTTATGGTTTCGTGAAAAGGTGCATGCATATGTCCAAACTCCTCAAATTGTATATGTTCAATATGTGCAGTTTTTGTATATCAATGATAGATTAATGCTATTTTAAAAGGTGTTTAACATGTTTTCAAAATGTACAACTTATTTGCTGAATTCATTTACTGGAAAACATTTTTAAAAATCTAAAAATTTTTGAAATTATATTATAGTATGGATTAAAAAATTCAATATTATATAAATATTAATGCTCCTCAAACTAGTTGTAAATTTTATATTCCAATCAAAATTTAGATAAAGTTTACCTGGGAGTTATAATCTGATACTGAAGATTACATGGAAATGCAAAGGATGAAAAATAGCCAGAATAATTTTGAAAAAGAAAGAGATGAGGCACCTTGCTCTACCAAATGTGGTAATTAAGGCACTGATATGAGTGCAAAGATAGACTGCATACCAAGGAGACAACACACGGAACTCAGAAGGAGAAGGTCCTCCAGAAGGGAATGGTGTTGCTGGAGACGGCAGTGTGGGGCACTTGGGGAGGGAGAAACTCCTAAGGAAATCATCCTCTGACTGCTGGTTGACTATACAGGGAAAGAAAACAGAACCCTGTGTGCCACCAAACACAACAGTTAATTCCTTGTGAATTAAGACCAAAATGTGAAATGCAAAGCTTAAAAAATTTTCATGAGATGGTAAAGGAGAATAACTTTATAATCTCTGTGTAGGGAAGGATTTCTTCAGCAAGACACAAAAAGCACAGAGCATGAAGAAAAGGAATTACAGTTTTGACTACCTTAAAATCAAGATATTAAAAGACATTTAAAAATGTTATAAAGAGCCCTGGCTGGCGTAGCTCAGTGGATTGAGTGCGGGCTGTGAACCAAAGTGTCACAGGTTCGATTCCCAGTCAAGGGTACATGCCTGGGTTGCAGGCCATGACCCCCAGCAACCGCACATTGATGTTTCTCTCTCTCCCTCTCTTTCTCCCTCCCTTCCCTCTCTAAAAATAAATAAATAAATAAAATCTTTAAAAAAATGTTATAAAGAGAGTGAAATGCAAATCAGAAACTGGGGAACATATTTGAAATACATATATCTGGAAAAGAACTTTTATCAAAAATATAATAAAGAACTCCTATGAATTTTAAGAAAAAGATAAATAACCAAATAGAAAAATAGGCAAAAGTAATGAATAGACATTTCACAGAAGAAAATATGAATGGCAAATAAATATTGAAAGATGCTCAAACTCAAACTCATTATTTATCAATAAATTGTGATTTAAAACCAGAGTAAGAGATAATTCACAAGTTAAGCAATACTATCTGCTGATAATGATGTAGAAGGAAGAACCCTAACCCACTGCAGGTGAGAATGTAAACCAGGACACCTACTTTGGAAAATAAATAAGCATTTTCCAGTACAGTAGAGGATTCACATAGTCTATAACTAACAATTCCACTTCTAAGTATATACCTGAGTATATACACTTCCACATTTGTGCCAGGAGACAAGTATAAGAATGTTCAGAGCAGACTCACTGTAACAGCAAAAATGGAACAAGCCAGATGCCCAGCAACAAAGAAAGGATAACGTGGGACCAAGGCATGGAGTGGAATACTATGCAACTGTAAAAAGTGAATCAACCATGGATCTGTGCATGAATTGCAAAAACACAAAATATTGAATGAAAAACTGTCACAAAAGAATAGATACTATAGTGTCAAGTAAATATTTCTTTAAAATAAAATCTTTAGATAAATACATAAGTTATAAAACCATGAAGTAAAGCAAGATAATGACGGTATGCAATCCTAATAGCGCATTATTTCTGGGTGGGGAAAGGAAGGAAAACTTGGGGAGGTGCAAACATCCTGACCACAGTAAATGTTATTTCTGTAGCTGTATGATGAGCATAAGTGTTGTTTTCATCAGCCCTTAAATTGCATATATAGAAATATACATTTTATATACTCATCTGTATATATTGTAGCACTCACAATTAAAAAAGACAAAATCAATTATACATCTAACAAATATGACAAAAATTGTGAAAGCATCACTTGATTGACCAAGTAAGGGTCATTTTATGCCAGTGAGAAAAAGGAGGTGTGATTATGATACATACACTGCCACAGGTCCAATTCATTCATTTGGGACATGAGTGCATACATGAGTATTTGACACCTGGTACATGCTAGATATTTGATACAGTTGGTGAAAGAAGGAGGGAAGGAAGGAGAAGAAAGAGAAAGGAAGAGAGAGAAGGAGATAGGGAGAGAGAGAAGGAAAAAAGAGAAGGGGGTGGGAAGGGAAGGAGGCTGGCTGTCCTAGATTTGTGAATAAGTGATCATACACAATAAACAGATTCTCTATTGTCTGGAAAGAGTTCAGTCTTATCCTGAATAGGAGAGCTCTATTCTCTTGCAGAATTTAGCCCATTGTGTCTTGTGTTACTAAGGGCTACACTGACAGCTACAGTACACCACTGAGACTTGCTTGTTGAACATGAACTTCCATCACATGTTATAGGGTTTTTTTCTGATAGAATAACCACTACTACATATGTGAAATGCCAAAAGCTGCCTGGTAGTATTTAGTCTAATCCAAAAACATAAGAAGTAACCCAGCTGTGTAAGATGTAGAAAGAACCCGAAGAGAGCTTTTTTAAGTCAGGACAGGAAGATAAGCATTAAGTCTGTGACTGAACTTTGACAGAATATACCTGCTGCCATAGTTTCATGAGAATTGGTGTAGTGGGTAAATAATCCAGCATGTTGATTGCACTTTAAAATTAAAATTTTAAGGTTGAATAAATATAAAATATTAGTCACAAACATATTTTCAAAGTATAAAATAGTGAATAAAAAGAACTTGAATACAAAATGCAGAGCTTTTAAAAATGGAACTTCAGTGCAATCTTAGAAGCATTTCCTACATCCTCTCTCTTCCACTTCCAGTACCCCACGCAAAGCAATGCCTATCCTGAGTTCTACTTATATCATCTCATAGTTTTTGTCCATCGTGTTCATATTTGTATATATTCCTAAACACTGAATTCTTTATTTTTTACAGATTTTTAAACTTCATATAAACACAATAATACTGCATTTTTTTCCTGCTATGACTTGGTTTTTCACCATCAGCCCTCATTTTTTGAGGCTTGTCCATGATATAATATACATGCCTATAATGTATTCATTTTCATTTCTCTTTACAATCATATTGTATATGAATATCACAATGGACTTAGCAGTTTTTTCTACTGACTGATATTTAGGTTGTTTCTAGTTTTGTTTTGTTTTTTTGTTAGTATATCACAATGAAATTTCTTGTACGTGTTTCCTGGTTCACATATGCAGGTTTCTCTGGGATTCTTTCTAGGAGTGAGATTAGTGGGTTAGGAGGCATGTATATATATATGAAATTTTACTAAATAACAGTTGCTTTCTATAGAAGCTTACTAATTTGCACTCCCACCAGCATCAACTGAAAATTTCTGTGGCCCATATCGTCACCTGTCATTTTTGCCACTCTTATGAGTTAGTATTCATCAGGTCCTCTGATGTGCTGACTTACATCACAATCTTAAGTAACCGCAGATGGGATTCAGTCAGGATACAAACCCTATGCTTAGATCCATGCCCACGATTTGAAGTTAGTGGCCCATGTTGAATTGGGCCATGGCCTCGTTTGGGCATTTATCAAAAAGCAGGGCTTAAAAAAGGGCTTAAGAATAACTCTGCTGTTTTCTCAATAAAGTGCTGATTGACAAATGTGACGAAAAAATCATGATGTTAGTAGTAGAAATGAAATATTGTATTTGGCACTGTTAGGAAATCACCCAAGTTTTGTGGGTTTCTGACTTCATAACTACAAGATATTTGGATCAAAGTATAGTTACTTTAAGTGACATATGAATTCATAATCCAAGGGAAAAAGTCTCATAAAAATAACTTAACATTATATATATCTTGCAAAAGGACCATTTAACTTGGCAAAATATTAATGAAATAAAACACATGGGTTAGATTTTCCTTATAATACACATAGGAATAAAATGTGCTCAACAAAATATGCTTTGGCTTTTGCTAAACTAGAAACATCTGAAAATAACCTAAGAGATTTCCTTAAACCATAGCATGTTTCTGGCTTTTTCCACCACTTAATTAAGTGTTGTTTTAATAATGAAGCACATTAGGTATGGGGGTTGTATCCAGCCTACAAACCATTCTTTATGGGGTAATAAAGATAAAGACAATAGTACCGACATAAAAAAATATTTAATTTCATGGTCTTACCTTCTTAGCATATGTTTCATATCAGCCTTACTAGTTATTTTCTGAAATCCTCTTTAGCTAAGAAAGTTAGCCATTGCTTTGTCCTTGAAAATTTAGGTGGAGATCTATTATGATGGCTCAAGGACAAAAGAGATAGGTAAGATGTTTCCTGGCAACTGAAATACCATTACTTATGAAGAACTGAGTTATACATGCTGGGAAAGCATAGTTGGAGTTCAGGCATATTTCAAAGCAAGTTATTGCTTTATTCCATGTCTTCACAAAGTGAACTCTTGAACCTTTAAAGCTAAGGTTGTAGAAATGATACAAACATAACCCATAAATGCCATTCTGGTACATTCTCACTGCATGTGTAGACTCATTTTCTAATATTAAGAAAAAATAGTGCATTTTACAGATAAAAACCTGTTTTCAACTTCCACCACCAATAAAGGTAGTCTAGATAAATCTAACCAATCCATCTGCTCAGGACAATGCAACCTGGGCAAGACAACTTTTTTAAGTGTTTGGGGGAAAAATGTGTTTCAAAGCTTTCAGAAGACAAAAAAAAAAAAAGCATAGAATTGGTGAGCCAAGATGTGGAGGAGGATGGAAGCTGAGGGAGGTGAACCTGGCTTTTGGAGCTGTTTTTTCCCTGGTGGGACTATTTTTTTTCCTGATTCAAAAAGTTACCTGAAAGTCTAAGAGGCTGAGAAATTGAGCATTACTTTTCACAGATTTTCAGAGGAAAGGGAATAGGCATTAGAGTCTAGGACCTACCAGAAAAGAAAGAGAACATATACAAACCCCTGTAGAAACCCTGAAGGCCTAGACCCTAGGAACAGAGGAGGGTAAACTGGAAATAGAGAAAAGGAGGCTCAGTGTCTTTATCTCAATACCTAAAAAAGGACTGAATTGTCTACATTCAAGAGACTCTACAGACAAACCTTTAAAATTAATAATAGGATTCAACAAATCTGTGGATACAAGATCAATACACAAAAAATCTTCAAGGTTCCCTCACACTAAGAATAATAAAATAGAGAATATTATAGAAAATCATTACCAAAAAATGATAAAAAGATACAACAGCAACTAAACTGTAAAGTACCTAGGGAAAAAACCCTACAGGTATATGCATAAACTTCACACAAAAAACGTGTAATTGTTTATGGAAGAGCATAAAAGAGGACTGGAATAAGTAGAAATGTTACCTTGTTCAGAAATTAAATAAGTCAACATTCAAAACTATCAGTACTTCAGAGATCCAAGATGGTGGAGGAGTAAGTGGAAGTTACAGTAACCCCTCCCATGACATATCTAGAATTACAACTACATTGTAGAGATATCATACAGAACAACCAACTGAACACCAGAGAGAAGCCTTATAACCATGGACAGAAGAAACCACTTCACCACAATGTGACTGGTAGGAAGTGCAGAGGAGATGTGAGACAGCTGCCTGAGCTCCCACTGGTGACAGCTGAAGTGCCAGAGGGATATTTCAGTGGCCAGAGGGTTCCCCCTGAGAAGAGTGGGGTCTAAACCCCAAGCTGGGCTCCCCAGCCTACAGTACCAGAGCCAGAAGGAACCCAGATAACATCCAGCTGTGAAAAGCAGCAGGGTTTCCGTCTGCCAGGGAGAGACAGCTAGAAAGGCAGAGGGCCTCTTAAAGGTGCCAAAGCACAAAATTTCATTTGCAGCCACTTACCCTGGGTGCCAGCAAAAGGAGGGCAGAGTGGACTAGAGACATTTGAGTAGACTCTGGGGTTGGTGGCTCTGGGGAGAAAACTGAAGGAACAATCACCAGGATCCCTGTGCTGTCATTCCCCATACTGCAGAAACCATTACTTTCAGGCAGAGCACTCCTCTCCAAGTGACATCAGCCTGAGGGGGAACAATAGCCCTGCCTGCAGGAATCATTCTGCTCCACCCCTTGGTGCTTAAGCCAGGGTGCTGGTTAGATCTCAAGGCTATATCATTGATTAGTGTAACAACTAAGGCAAAAAATACAAAGCAGCAGCCAAAATGGGAAGACAAAGAAACAGTCCCCAAAGAAAGAACAAGTGAAATTTCCAGAAGAACTAGATGAAATTGAGGCAAACAATTTATCAGATGGAGAGGTTAGAGTAATGATTATAAGGATACTCCACAGCATGAAAAAAGATATAGAAGCCATAAATAAGGACCAGTCAAAAATAAAGAATGAAATATTTGAAATAAATAATACCCTAGAAGGAATAAAGAATAGTTAGATGAAGCAGAGGAATGAATCAGTATTTTGGAAGACAAGGTAGGAAAAAATATCCAGGCAGAGCAACAAAAGGATAAAAAGAATTTTAAAAAATAAGGAGAGCTTAAGAAACATTTTGGACAACATGAAGCATAACAACATCCACATCATGGGAATACCAGAAAGAGAAGAGAATGAGCAAGGAATCGAGAACCTATTTGAAGAAATAATGACCAAAAACTTCCCTAATCTGGTGAAGGAAAAAGTCACACAAGCCCAGGAAGCTCAGAGAGCCCCAAACAAGTTGGACCCAAAGAGACCTACACTGAGATACATCATAACTGAAATAACAAGGCTTAAAGACAAGAAGAGAATCCTAAAAGCCTCAAGAGGAAAGCAGGGAGTTACCTACAAGGGAGCACCGATTAGACTGTCATCTGATTTCTCAACAGAAACATTTCAGACCAGAAGGTAGTGGTGTGAAATGTTCAAGGTGATGAAGAAAGGCCTACAACAAAGGCTACTTTACCCAGCAAAGCTATCATTTAAAATCAAAGAAGAAATAAGGAGCTTCCCAGACAAGAAAAGACTAAAGGAGTTTGTTAATACCAAACCAGTACTGCAATAAATGTTAAAGGGCTTGCTTTAAGAAGAAGATGAAAAAGAGAAAGAAAAAAGAGATCAACACAAATAAAATCATAGTTAGGAATTTTAACACCCCATTGACCTCAATGGATAGATCTTCCAGGCAGAAAATCAACAAGGAGACAGCAGGCTTGTATGACACACTAGATCAAATGGATTTAATTGATATCTTCAGAGCATTTCACTCCAAAGAAGTAGAATATACATACTTTTCAAGTGCACATGGAGTGTTTTCTAAGATAGACCACATGTTAGGATGCAAAATAAGTCCTAATAAATTTAAGAAGATTGAAATCATTTCAAGTATCTTCGTTAACCACAATGCTATAAAACTAGAAATCGATCACAAGAACACTGAAAAACATGCAGACTCATGGTAGCTAAATAACATGTTATTAAACAATGAATAAATATGAATAAATTAACAATGAGATCAAGGAAGTCATTGAATGATGCCTTGAAACATATGAAAATGAGGACACAACAATCTAAAATCTGTGTGACAGTGGGAAAGCAATCTTAAGAGGGTAATTCATAGCATTACAGACCTATCTCAAAAAAAAAAGAAAAGAAAAAGAAAAAAGAAAAAGCTCAAATAAACAGTCTAACTTCACACTTAAAGGAACTTGAGGGAAAAACAGCAAACAAAGCCCAAAGTGAGTAGAAGGAAGGAAATAATAAAGATTAGAGCAGAAATAAACAAAATAGAGTCTAAAAAAATACAAAAGATCAATGAATCCAAGAGCTGGTTCTTTGAAAAGATAAACAAGATTGACAAACTTTAACCAGACTCATGAAGAAAAAAAAAGAAAGAAAGGACTCTAATAAGTAAAATCAGAAATGAAAGAAGAGAAATAACAACTGACACAAAAGAAATTATAAGAAAAAAATGTAAGAAAATATTATGAACAAATGCCAACAAACTGGACAACCTGGACAAAGTGGATGAATTCCTGAAAACATACAATCTTCCAAAAATAAGTCAGGAATAATCAGAGAATCTGAATAGACAGATTACACCTAATGAAATTGAAGCAGTAATCAAAAAACTCCCAATGAACAGAAGCCCTGCACTAGATGGCTTCACCAGTGAGTTTTACCAAACATTCTGAGAACTAACACCTCTTCTTCTCAACTATTTCAAAAATTTCAAGAGAAGGGAAAGCTCTCAAACTCATTTTCTGAGGCCAGTATTATCCTAATTCCAAAACCAGACGAAGACACTACAAAGAAAGAAAATGATAGGCCAATATCCCTGATGAACAGAGATGCTAAAATCCTCAACAGAATATTAGCAATACAGCAATACACCGAATACAGCAATACATCAAAAAGATCATATACCATGATCAAGTGGGATTTATTCCAGGAATGCAAGGTTGGTACAACATTTGCAAATCAATAAATGTGATTCACTACATAAATACATGATCATATCAATAGATGCAGAAAAAGCATTTGATAAAATCCAGCACCTATTTATGATAAAAATGCTCATAAAGTAGATTAGAGAAAACATACTTAAACATAATAAAGGCCATATATGACAAACCCATTGCCAACATTATACTCAAAAGGCAAAAACTAGAAGCATTCCTCTTAAGATTGGGAGCAAGACAGGGATGTCCACTTTCACCTCTTATTCAACATAGTACTGGAAGTCCTAGCCACAGCAATCAGACAAGAAAAAGGAATGAAGAGGCATCCAAATTAGAAAGGAAGAAGTAAGCTGTCATTATTTGCAAATGATATGACAGCGTACATAGAGAACCCAAAGATTCCATCAAGAAACTACCAGAAATGATAAATGAATTAAACAAATAGCAGTATACAAATTGATATCCATAAATCAGTAACATTTTATATGCCAAATAATTAACTATTAGAAAGGAAATTAAGAAAATAATCCTATTCAAATTTGCTTCAAAAAGAATGAAATACCTAGTAATGAACCTAACCAAGGATGTGAAAGGTCTGTACTTGGAAAATTATAAGACACTGAAGAAAGAAATTGAAGAAGATCCAAAAAGTAGAAGGATTATATTATGTTCATGGATAGCAAGAATTAACATCATTAGAATGTCCATACTACCCAAAGCAATCTGTGGATTCAATGTAATTCCTATCAAGATTCCAATGACGTAATTCATGAACTAGAACAAATATTTCAAAATTTCTATAGAACCACAAAAGGCCCCATAGAGCAACAGCAATTCTGAGAAAGAAGAACAAAGTCAAAGGAATCGCACTATTAATATCAAACTATACTAGAAGGCAATAGTAATGAAAACAGCCTGGTACTAGCATAAAAACAGATAAATTCATCAATGGAACAGAATAGAGAACCCAGAAATGAACCCACATATTTATATTTAATTAATATTCAACAGAGGAAGCAAGCACACACTATGGGCTAAAAATAGTTTATTCAATAGATGGTATTGGGAAAATTGGACAGATGTGTGCAGAAAAATTAAACTAGACCACCTTCTTCATCACACACAAGAAGAAATTCAAAATGGATCAAAGACTTAAATGTTAGACCAGAAACCATAAAAATTCTAGAAGAAAACATAAGCAGCAAAATCTTGGATATTGCTTGTAGAAATTTTTTTATCAGATATATCTCCCCAGGCAAGGGAAACAAAAGAAAAAATAAACAAATGGAGCTATATCACACTCAAAGTTTTTGCATAGCAAGGGAAATCATCAACAAATAAAAAGACAACCCAGAATGGGAGAACATATTCACTGATACACCTGATAAGGAGTTAACATCCAAAATTTATAAAGTACTTAAAAAACTCAACACACACACAAAAAAAACACAATTAAAAAATGGGCAAAAGACGTGAATAGACACTTCTCTAAAGAGGGCATATAGATGGTCAATAGACATGTAAAAAGATGCTCAACTTCACATTATCAGAGAAATGTAAATTAAACCCACAATGAGATATAATCTCACACCCATTGGAATGGCTATCATCAATAAATCATCAAACAACAAGCACTGGTGAGGATGTGGAGAAAGGGGAACAGTTTTGAACTGCTGGTGGGAATGTGGATTGTTGCAGCTATTGTGGAAAGCAGTATAGAGATACCACAAAAAATTAAAAATGGATCTGCCTTTTGACCCAGTGATCCCACTCCTGGGAATATATCTGAAAGAACCCAAAACACTAGTTCAAAAGAACATAAGCACCCTTTGTTCATTGCAGCATTATTTACAATTGCCAAGATAAGGAAGCAGCCCAAGTGTCTATCAGTAGATGAATGGATAAAACAACTATGGGACATTTACACACTGGAATTGTACTCAGCCAAAAAGAAAATTTCACCCTCTGTAGCAGTATGAATGGACCTGGAGAACATTATGCTAAGTGAAATAAACCAGTCAGAGAAAGACAAATACTATATGATTTCACTCATATGTGGAATCTAATGAACAAATTGAACTAACAAGGAAAATGGGGAAGCAGATGACAGCTAGTTGTTGGGGCAGTGGGGGGTGGGGAGGTGAGAAGGTAAAGGGATTGAGAAAAAGGAAAAAGGACTTGTGGACATGGGCAACAGTGTGGTGGCTTTGCGGGGAGGGTGTATAAGGAGGCTAACTGGTAATGGAAAAAATACAATGAAGATTAAATTTAAAAATATCAGTACTTCACAAATAATCTATATAATTCATTACATTCCATACAAATCTATTTGATTCTACTGAAGATCTCAAATTCATTTCTATTAATTAATTAACTGAGTCTAAAATGTATATGGTCAAAGTATTGTAAAGGTCGAAGAATTGCTAAGACAGTTTTTAAAGAAGAAATAAAGAAGGGCGACCTTTTTCATACAATATGAAGACATACTTAAAAACTGAGATCATGCAAACAGTGTGGTGCTGGCACCGAGGAAAACAGACAGACCAGTGGGACATAACAGAGGCTCTTGAAATAGACCCAAACACCTCTGCAAACCGGGAATACAGCAGACCATATTGGTATCACAAATCATAAATCACTGGTATCATAAATTGACACGTTATAAGCAGACTGAAAAATTGTGTTAGAAAAACTTGCTACATATATATTTTGTATATATATATATAATCAGATTCTTATCTCACATTATAAACAAACATAAATTTTACATTAAAACCTAAATATGAAAAAAAAATTTCCTATTTTAGAAAAATATAAAGAATTATCTATCTTTATGAACAGTGTAGAAAAGGCTTTCTTAAATAAGAAATAAAAAGTATAAACCATAAAAGGAAAGATGAATATGTTAAAAGCTAAACCTTCCCATTTTAATTTACTGCTTTATTTTTAGAAGTGAAGAAGGGTCAAATTTACCTATCAATTATTAAATTAAATTATGGCATATTCATATAGTAGAATAATATACAACTTTAAAAAAATAAGCTCTCTACATGCCAATATGGAAAAAGCACCAAGATATTAAGTGATTAAAGCAATTGAGAGCAATTATACAGAATTGAGTATATATAGCAAATTGCCATTTATGTGAAATTAGGGAAATCAAGTATATATTTATATTTGTATTTGAATTAAGAAATTTTGAAAGAATATATGTTGTTTCTTGTAACCAAAGGTTGGAAAGGAGTTTGAGGTTATCTTTTCACTGTGTACGTTTTAATATACATGCATTTTTAATTTTTGAACTATGTGAATGTATTACGTATTTGAATTTTAAGTTAAAACAAAAAATTTATATAGCAAATACCCTTCCCAAGACAAAGGTGAAACGTAGGTTAAATTTAATTGCAATATATGCAGGTGACAAAGCCTTGGTATCTACAATACATAACACACGGCTTCAAATCAGTAAGAAAAAGACACTCCATGCAAATCCATGGAAAGAATATGAGTCTAAACAGAAGAGGAATTATGAATAAATTCAGAATTTAAAATGTGTTTAATTTCATCACTTGCCTGGAAAGGCAAATTAACACACAAAAAATAGCATTTTTCATCTAACAGATCAAATTAAAGAATCTTTACTGAATGTTTTCAGGCATGTGACCAAAATGCGCCCTTCTCGTGAGAGTACTAGTTGGTACGGACAATTTGGAGTGTACATTAACAGTGTTTAGTAAAATGAAAAATGTGCACACTCTACAACCCAATAATTTCGCTTCTACTATGTAACCTAGACAAAGTCCTGCATCTGTGCACCAGGAAGCACTTACAAAGATGTTCCTTTTAGTGTGTATTTAACAAACACTCCCTACAGCCCAGTAATTTCACTTCTGGTATGTATCCCAAATAAATTCTTGCAATTATGCACCAGGAAGCACTTACAAGGATGTTCCTCTTAGTGTGTATTTAACAAACACTCAATTCAGCACTTAGGACATTCCAGTCTGGTTCTAAGCACTTTATAAAGATTACCCTAGATAACCCTCATAACAACTCTAGGAGGTGGGTACAATTAACATCCTTGCCTTAGACAGAAAACAACAACAAAAAAAACCCTGACATATAAAAAAAGGTTAGAATTATGGCCCAAAGCCACATGGCTAATAAATGGTAGAACTGGTTGTGAACCCAGGCAGCTTAACTCAGAAACGTGTCCTTTCAACCCCAACAACACAGTGTCTCTTTGTAAAATCCTGCATGCCACTTATGACCTCATCAGTAGAGCAATGGATAAACACTATGTGCTGTATTCCTAGGATGACATGCTATCAGCCACTACACACATGTATAGATATTTATTTATAATTTATACAGAAATAGTTCTCAAGGCATTTTATTATGAAATAAAATTTCTGAAAGAATTTGTATACAGTTGGTATCATTTATTTCTTAAGCATTGTATAGAACGTACCAATGAAGCTCTCTGGGCCTCAAGTTTTCAGGAGAGTTCCTGGATATCGCTGAGGTTTTCTGTGCATGTCATAGGCTCTTGCAAAGCTGGGTGGCTGAACACAGAAATGGTGTACCTGGAGGACTGTCACAGGTGAGAAAAGTGACTTACAGAAAATGAAATCATTCAGGTTTCTGTGTTCGTATGTAATTTACCCACTTAAAGTTGCTTTTGAATTTATATCATTGCTATAAAGGAAGCATCTTAGTCTGACTTTGTGGTTAAACAGATTGTTCTTTATTTCAAATTTACCAAGGATGGGGTTGGGGCAGGAGCAGAGGGAAAAAAAAATAGAGCAGTAGTCTGTGAAACTAATTACCCAAGGGAATTTATGAAAATTGTGCATGCATGGATGGATCCCACAATCAGGTTTATTGAGGTCAAACGGTGTGTGGCTGGGAACCACCAAACAGGTCTAGGTGGTTAAAGTGGAAGCATTTGAAGAAATGAACATGGAGTTGGTTAAGAAGTAATTTGGAAAGCCCCACTTTCGGGTACACTGAAGGACTACATTATTTCCTAGGCCTTTCTGGTCTCTACTGGTTGTTGGTGGAAGCCTGTGGTTGTCATTCAAGGCACTCATTTATCACAGTTGGTTCCTAATGAGTCTCCTCATTCATTTCCTTTGCAAGGAGCTGCCCTGTGGGGACCCAGAGGAGCCCTCCCACAAACCTGAGTTTTGCTGCTTCTGTTGGGTAGAACTTTTTTTAATGGAAAATGGCAGAAAAACCCAACCTAAAATTATTTAAGCTGGTAAAGAACTGATTTACGGCGAAGGGTGGATCTTCGTCACCTTCAGCAGTAGCTGATTTAAGGAGCCCAAATGAAGTTACTATGATTTGGTTTCTTGGTGGCCAAATGGCAAGAATAACCAGTCCTCGTATTTTCCTGTCATCAAACCATCCAGCAGGAATGACTCTGTCCCATCCAAGCCAAACATTAGCCTTTGTCATGACTGTCCTTGGGCTGGAAGGAGTCACATGCCTCCCAGAGACCAATCATGATGGTCAGAGGATGCAATTTCTCCAACTGGCTAAGACCCAACCTGTCTCTGTAAGTCAATTCTGCCTCAAGAACATGGTTTCCCAAGAGAAACTTGGGTACAGTTCTTATAAGAAGCAGGATTAAGTGGATGCTGGGTGGTAAGCACAAAAGAAAGTCCTCTTTGCCTCATGAATATGCCTTTTAATTGAGCCAGCAGTTTATCTACATGTCAGCATGATTGCCAAAGACACGGAAATATTGATATTTCCAGTTGTACATCTTACTCTCCCCACCACACGCACACACTTAGTCTGACTGAAAGCTGGTTAGAAGTAACTCAGAAATATTCTCTCACTCTATATGTAGGCAAAACCTCAGATCAATAAGGGGCCAAAGCCCTTGTCATACACTTAAAAGGGGAGAGAAAAGCCTCCACATATAACAATCCACTGGGTACCACCAATTAATTTATGCATTAGAGGTTTGAAGAACATTCTTCTTAAAGGAAATAGAGATATAAGGGGATGCAGGACTGCTTGTAAGGGATCCCTAGTGTGTCATGACTGCAAGGAGGAGTTCTATATTTGGATGGTAAAAGAAAGTGAATTAGCAGTTTGGATGGGCGCGAGAAGGAACAGTGCTAGCGTGGAAAAACTGCTGCTGCTTCCTGTAGTCGTTCAGTGTTTCATCAGCCATATCAACTGCATACTTAGACTTTTTGCTCCTTTCACCATTCTACTTCTCTTGTGGTGTTTTTCTTCTACCATGTTTGGCTTAAACACTATCTCACTTCACTGCTTGCGTCTCTCCATTCCTCCTCAAGCCTTTTTTTTACTGATGCCTGCCTGATAAAAGGCCCCACATCTGATATTAACCTAAAACTTCCTTCATTCCTTGAAGTGAGTTACTCATTAACAGAAGTTAAATTTGTTAGGCAAATCTAATTCTTTCAAACTACCGATTTGCTCCAAGAAGCTTCTGTAAATCTCCTGTGGAAATAAGTAAAGCTTTGTGCCAATTGTGAGCTCTAAGCAGAAGTTTGGGAGAGAGAGAAGTTACTCATTTGCCCTATTCCACACGGTGAGTCCAGGGGAGGGAATCAACTGCACCGCAGGCTTGACCAGCAGCGCGGGGAAGCTCAGCCGTGGCCGACAGGACGGGACAGGGGCTACGGGGCTGCCTCTGAGCATCGTCCTGGGTTCCAGACAAACTGCTCTACAGATCAAGCGTTTGCCTTCCCTTTCCTATGATGGCCAGCTTCCTGTGCAAAGAGGTATGGCTATCCTCTTTCCTGTCCTTTTGTTCAGCAAAAACAAAAGCTCATTAAAGTAAATGTCAGAACCTGCCTGGTGAGAGGAGGAGTGGGCTTCCCAAGCTGGGCAGAGAAACTTCCCAGGCGCTGGCTGACTATGCAGATTAAGCATTTTGGGAGTCTTGTGTCTAGCCATGTATGCAGGCTTCTCAATTATTAGGGTAAAAAAAAAAGCCACCTCTCTGTGGGTTATTAAAACATGTCTCTAGGCCTCAGGAACAGAAAACTCTGCTTCTTCGTGCATTTTCTTCTTTGCTCCGTAATAGTTGAGGCTCATTTTTTTGTCATGCTTTTGTTTATCCGAAGAAACATTTTGCAGCCAGCAAAGAAACTGACCCTGCCTATAATTTTCAAAGAAAATTCAATAGCATTATTATAGTCCCTGAGCAGGACAGTCACTGTTACTATTTGTTGTTGTCATCATTCAGGTATCTTAGAAATCATAATTGAATCTAACCACTGTTTTGTTCTTTCAAATTGCTATAGTAATCTGTTGTTGGATTTCATGACATTTATATATGTTTTCAACTGAAAAGATAGAAAAATACTTAAGAAATTATTTGAATTGGCCATGCAGTTGTTTGATATATGGAATTTAAATATAAGTAAAGATATATTTAACATTAAATTTTTTTTATACTTTGAGAATTTGGGTATGCTTTCTAGAACAATAAACCCATGAAATTTGAATTAAATTTTTTAGCAAGAAGGTATCAATTCCAAAGCAAATATGACCTATAAAACCCAGTTTTACAGGTGAAAGTGGATACGCTATGAAACCGTTATGACAGATCACAAATTCTTGGTTTAGAAAGTTGGTTAGGCTTGAAGATGTTTCCCTCATTCCCAATGAAGGAAAGTGTTTCCTATGTATTTGTGTTTCAATAAGTTGCAATACATATTCAAATTTAAATATGGGATTTGCATTCTTGCCTAAATAGGTCACCAAAGCTATTTTTTGCATGCTTACAGGCCTGCTACAAACAGACTGTATGAGTCCTAGCAAAAAGCCCAAGGGCTGAGTTCTTTAGCATCATTGGGAATAAGGCAGCCTCTGAGGCTTTCAGTGGAAGTGAAGTGTAGCAACATGTGGTGGCAGAGGAAACCGAGAGACGCCCCTGGAACAATAGACATCTTGCAGGGAGGGCTGAAATGCATGCGGCCAATTCCCATGGGAACGCCTGTAGTTCTTTCACACTGTGTGAAAAAGATGCTCCTTGAAAAGACTCTTTAATCCTTTTCTTTCAAGGAAAA
Source organism: Phyllostomus hastatus (assembly GCF_019186645.2). Taxonomy (NCBI): domain Eukaryota; kingdom Metazoa; phylum Chordata; class Mammalia; order Chiroptera; family Phyllostomidae; genus Phyllostomus; species Phyllostomus hastatus. The sequence continues at coordinate 12,526,165 of NW_025333977.1, read as the reverse complement.
ATCTATCTGAGAACTTCATCGACAGTTTTTAGAACCCACAGGGGTCTATATTAGTCAGTGGGGATTTTTAATACAGGTGAATAAAATGAGAATTTGTGATGCATGGTGATGCTGTCCAAAGCATAATGTAAATAAATATTGTTATTCTGGAAGTGAGGAAACCAGAGAACTTCTGAACCCAGAGAGGGGAGCTGGAGGATGATTTCCTCAGAATAAATGGGCTTCCTGAGTTTCCCTGTATTTTCATGCAGCAGAATCTACTGATGCATAACAGTGCACACCAGCAATGCTTTATTAGCATCTCTCAAGTGTAGGTCACCTTGAAAAGCCATAAAGAACTTTCCTTCTGGTGTGCTGAAGGGAATCATACACTCCCTCCTCACTGTTACTGTTTAGCCATGGTAGGAATAGTGTCACAGTTAGCCTTTCTCTCCAGGGAACGAGATAGTTTTGAAAAAAAAAAAAAACAAAAACAGGGACACATTCAAGATAGTTCTTTTTTTTTAAGATTTTATTTATTTATTTTTAGAGAGGGAAGGGAGGGAGATAGAGAGAGAGAAAGAAACATCAATGTGCGGTTGCTGGGGGTCATGGCCTGCAACCCAGACATGTGCCCTGACTGGGAATCAAACCTGTGACACTTTGGTTCGCAGCCCTCGCTCAATCCACTGAGCTACGCCAGCCAGGGCAAGTTTTTAAAGTACCCAGATTTAAGATTGAAGGAGAGCACAAGTAGGACATAAACATGACACAAAGGGAAAAACCTGGGCATCTTTAACATGCGCACTTCATGTTACATAGCTATACAGTAGAGCATCGATATTTAAAAGGGATGGCATGGGCACATGTTAACAGGAGAATGATCTATAAGAATAATATTAGTAAGGATATGACTGTTGTCACTTCTTGGGTGGTTGCTCTCTGTCGAGGTCTGTGTTAAATGCTTTACGTAATCTCATTAAACCTCCCAACAACCCATATCACAATCCTCAGGTGCAAATAAGAAACCTGAGGCTCAGGGAGGCTAATCAATCTGCCCAGGTGCGCAAAGTAGGCAATGGCATTGCTGAGCCCGTTGCGTCCAGGTTCCCAGTTGTAATTAGGGTCCCATAGGTCCAAGCCTGGACCCTACACTCTTTTAAAAATGTAAGAAAATTGGATAAAATCTAGTGATGAGAACCATTAAGAATGGAGGATGAAAAATGGAGAAATGCTAAAGAAGTATAAATTGTCCATTCAAAGAAGAGATGCTATCACCATCTGTAAGCCAGGAAAGTTACTAGTGAAAGAACACACCTACTCACAGATGGCCAGATTCTCTATTTTTATAAAAGAAACTCTTCAAGGGGACATTTCTCCACGTGTTGATGGCATAAAAATATGATTGATCACCAAATGTCTAGGAAGGTTTATGAGGTCGTTCTCCTGGAGCCTATGATGTGGTTCAAGAGCAGGCGCATGGCCTCCTGACCACACGCCTCTGAGGGTAGTGCTCTGGGAAGACAGTTGCAACATCCACATCTCAGTGATCACACACAGGAATTTCTCTACAGCACAGCTTCCCGTACACTTTGCCAGCAGATAGGCGATTTTTTAAAACTTTTTAAAAAATATTTAATTTATTTATTTTTAGAGAGGGAAGAGAGGGAGAGCGAGAGAGAGAGACATCAATGTGCGGTTGCTGGGGGTTATGGCCTGCAACCCAGGCATGTACCTTGGCTGGGAATCGAACCTGCAACACTTTGGTTTGCAGCCCGCGCTCAATCCACTGAGCTACGCCAGCCAGGGCAGATAGGTGATTTTTATGGGCAGTAGACCTACTACAGGAACAGACAAAATACGAGTAGAGAATTACACAGTTTAAAAACATTTTTTAGCCCTGGCTGGCGTAGCTCAGTGGATTGAGCGAGGGCTGGGAACCAAAGTGTCCCAGGTTCGATTCCCAGCCAGGGTACATTCCTGGGTTGCAGGCCATAACCCCCAGCAACCGCACATGGATGTCTCTTTCTCTCTCTCTCTCTCTTTCTCTCTCTCTCCCTCCCTTCCCTCCCTAAAAATAAATAAATAAATAAATAAAAATAACAAAACAAAACATTTTTTAATGCACTGTTAACTGTTGAAACAATAAAAGAGGGTTTCAGTACTTTTTTCTCCTCTGAAGTGTCAGGATATATATTTTCTCTGCAATATTTAAAACACAAATTGATATATCTGGTCCAAGTAGATTTTCATGAAGAAACTTCCAGCAAATGAAGTGGGGGAAAAGAGGGCACAGTAAGTCCTCACTTGATGTGTTCAATAGGTTCTTAGAAACTGCAACTTTGAGCAAAATGAGGTATAACAAAACCAATTTTACCATATAGGCTAATTGATGTAAACAGGAGTTAAGGTTCTGGTTGCAAAAATATAGCAAGTTTTTTAATAAAGACCTAAAATACTTGTAATAGTAAACACTGAAATAAATGTAGCTATATATACACTTAAGAAAGATTAATAAAAACAAGTCAGATCATTATTTTCCAACCCAGTTGTTCTAGTTCAAGGTCTTCGGTGGCAGGAATCTCTCCTTGCAGGTCAGGATGCAAGGCAGAAGCTACCCTGTACACGATGCCCTTCCACTGGGGGGCACACTCGCAAGCACACCCACACTCAGGCTGGGACGACTTAGACAAGCCCATTCACCTCATGTCTACATCTTAGGGATGTGGAAGGAAACCAAAGCACCCAGAGGAAACCCACGCAGGTGTGAGGAGAACTTGAATGCTCTACACACAGGGGCTGCTGGCCAGGACTCTAATTTTTTTTCAATGTCATAACAAAACAATGTTCAATGAAAGGACACTATTCCAGAACCTGCTGTACACATTTTTGTTAAGTTTGTTCTGTTTATTAGCAACTTCCTGCATCCTTAAACTTTTAACAGTATTAATCTAGAGCAGCGCTTTTCAACCGGTGTGCCGCAGCAATTTTTAGAACATGCAGAATTTTTAAAACTGTTTAGCCAGGGGCACTAACCTCTTCTTCCCTTAGATTGTCAAATTAAAAAATGACAACAGCCAATAGCCATCCAGTGTGAGTGAATCAAAATTATACCTAGTTTTTTGTCAGATCAGCAAAAATACATGTATTTTGGTGTGCCGTAGAATTTCAGTAATTAGTTTACTTGTGCCATGGGGTGAAAATGGTGGAAATCACTTCTGCAGGAGCTGTGGCTCTTGCAGGACAAACTGTCAGTGTTTCAAACTCCGTGTGTGAGAGGAGAGGAGTGTTAATTAAGTTACAGCTCTCTCTTCCCCGCTTTGTTGAAATGGCTCCCAATAGCCATTCCAGTCACTTGCTTGAGTTGCTGTTGAAACTGTGTTTCCTATGTGGCTCGATCCCCACCCCCCATTCTTTCCAGGGCAAGTATAGATTTTCACGAACACAGGGAGTTTTGTTTTCTCTGTTACAAACAACTCTACTTTACTGGAGCAGGCTTTATGTTTCGCCCCAGGAAACAGAGCAATTCACTCAGAGGTAACTCTCTCTCCACTGGGCGAGGTGTAGCCTGTCACCTGACTGGCTCCGGAGCTGTCGGTGGCATCGGGCTGCATTCCATGAATTCTTTCACCCAGCACCCGGCACCACAATGATCAACTTCAGGTTCACTGAGCTGAGTGGATTCCTCTCGCTGCGCTCGGGGAGCCCGCTGCCCGAATCTCCCTCCCAGCCTCCAAACACACAGCTAAGTGACAGCAAGAGCGCCTGTGAGGACTAGCACGCAGGTAAACTGAGTTTGCCGGGAGGGAGAACGGTGACTCCCTGAAATGCATCAGCTTGGTGCAGCATCATTTCTCTTTTGGGGGTGTCTGTGTCTTCTTACAGAAACCTGGCTTGTCAACCAATATCTGCTGAAGAAATATATACTAAATAATGAGAATGTGGACTTCAGTTTAGGTTCCTGAAACATTAGAAAAGGAAATGATGAGAGTGAAAGTTGGGAGTAAGAAGGAATTTTATAAGCCAGTGGGTTGTGTTTTTTTTTTTTCAATTCAAAAAGTACGAGATTTGGAGACTGACCTACTTGGATGTGAATCTTGGCTCTGTGTGTAGCCTCGGACAGGACACTCAATCTCACCAGTCCTGTTTCCTCTTTGTAACCTGCCGGGTCCGTGAGAGAAGTAAGAGCAGAGAGTGGCTAGCAAAGAGCTTCATGTATAGAAAGTGCCTGAGTGTGCACACATATGTGCATAGGCGTGTGCTTGTGTGTGTATCATTGGGTGCCTCTGCATCCATGCATTTAGATCACAGGGCTACGACATTCAAAAGGATAGTGGGTTCCCCAGGAAATGAGGTAGAATTTGATCTGGCTCTGACCTTCTCTGTTGTTTCAAAGAAACCAGACACTGGAGCAAAACATTGACCCGAGCTGCTGAAAAATAAATAACGTGTCTTGCTGATCCTTATCCAGGAAAGATAGCACAGTGTGGCATGTGGGATGCTCTTCAAATGAGGACTGATGGGAAGGGAGGCAGCTTAATAATTATCACACACAGTCATGTATACGGCTGTACACAGCCCTGAGTGGGCTTTGTCTTGGGAGACCAAGTGCCTTCAATCCTAACTCTGCAGCGTACTCTCCGTGTGCCCTGGGCTGGTTGTTTTCCTCTCTGAACATCAATTTCTCATCACATGAAATTCTCATGAGAATTAAGTTACTCAGTACTTGGGAAGTGCTTGAAGTAGTGCCTGACACCTGCTTAACACTCACGGAACTTCAAATGTTGGTGTCACTATTTCACAAAGGGCTCTTTCACGTGTGTTATCAGCTTTCATCTTCGAAATAATCTGATGAGATAAACTAGGCATATATTAACCCCATTTTGCAGATCTAGAAACAGAGGCTCAGGGAAGGAAAAGACATCAATCAAAGGTCCCATAACCACTGAGTGGCCGGTCTGGGACTTGAACCTTGGTCCCCAGACAAGAAGCTGACTTAGCATGTACTTAGGACACCTGCATTGAATGAAACATATTCAGAAAGGTTGGTTCCAACATCATGTCCTCCACAAAGCCATTCCTTATCATCTTCCGCTAGGAACAATCTCTCTCTCCCTTGTACTTCCACAAACTTGCTTTTACAGCGTGCAGAAGACTTCTCTCTGGGTCATCTCTGCATTGTAGAATGTTTGGTATAAGTCTCACCCCTTCTTCCCCCACCCCTAGATGTGTGAAAGTTTCCATGTACAGTCACATGTTGAACAACAATGTTTTGCATGTGATGGACACTTAGGAGTAACAGGTGAAGGTGAAAGCATGGTTGTGGGCTCCACACCACTGTCACGGCACATTTGGAGAATACAGAAAATGCTCAGACAAAGCCTGTGGGTGCCCCTCTCCCCCAACCCATATTTCTGCTCCTTCTCAGAGCCCCGGCTCTGATATGTGTGGGACAGCTGAGTCTGATTCGGGAAGTGCCAGATGCTGACCAACAAGCTAACTGGTCAAGGCGAACTCATTTCCAGCCCATGTCTTATCTTCCTGAATATGACTTCACTGAGGCTCTCTTACTATAAATATCTGAGTTGGGGAGTGCGGGTGGTGGAAGAATGCATTAAAGGGAAAATTGAGGAAAAAAACTGCCCTACCTTTTCTTGTTGCTGTTGTAATTCACCCTTCCACAATTTGCCACGGTGGAAACTACTCTGTAGGGGTACTTTATTCCTCTTCTCTTTCTAAACCTTCCCTACAAAGCTCCTTCACTTCTCTTCCTCTAAGCTTCTCCTCCCTGCAACTCTTCTGCTTTCTGGCTGGCCTACACCCCAGGGCATACAGGTGGGTAGGGATGCAGAGTCAGTGTAGGAGGAAAGAAGAGTTCATTTTCTTAAGACTTTACCCATCTCTTTATCCTCAAATGTTACTAAGGCTCTGAGGGCCTTTACTCCTAATAGAAGTCTCACATGAAACCAGCATACCACAATGGTTATGAACTTGGAACCTAGCAGTCTGGATCCAAAATCTAGTTCTCCAGTTTACTAGCTGTGTGTCTTGGACAAGTTATTTAATGCCTTGGTTTTCTCACCTGTCAAATAGGGATAAAATATTTTCGTATAGTTATTATGGGGGTTAAGTGAGTTAATGTCTACAAAGCATTTAGAACAATACCTGGCACACAGACAAGTGTATATAAATATTGGGTGTTATTTTTCTAAAGCTGGTGGGTTGTGTAATAGTTTCATATAGGCAATATGACCCTTGAAATCTCTTTAATGGCCCATGAATTGCATCTTTTGGAATACTACTTGGAGCTTATTTACTTGAGTGCCTGATGAAAGATGTGGCTTGTACTTAGAGACCATATTGCATAGAGACTATGTATCTTTACACTTTAAAATTGCATTTAGCACAGAAGTACTCCCACAGTGATAGCACAGGAGGGGTGTTTTTGATGGCCTAGGAAATAAGAGACTCCCCTCTTCCTTTTCACACTCACTCTGTGGAGACCAGCAGAGTGAAATGCTAGAAAGAATTGCCTATTGCTTGTATTAAATAAATCACTCTCAGTTCTCACTCTCTGTGCAGGTGGCTGCACTTGTACGTTACCTGCACGTACGAGATAACTCCTATTATCTGTAAAGTGTGGGAGAAGCCCGCTCGTCTGAGATTAAGAGAACAGTACTCCCACAGTTACCACGGGGCCTTGGTGAAGTCATTAAACCTCCCTGGCCATTAAATGATTGCTAAGGTCTCTACAGTGCAAGTGGTCTGTGATTTTATTAGGCCCAGAAGGGAGCTGATGAGAATAATCAGATATTTAATTTGCACTATTTCCCTACTCTCTTTGGACTGTTAACTGAGTGGGAATTACAGTGGGCGTTCATTATTTCAGTTATGGGGCCAGAGGGAGGATTGCCTGACCCCAAAGCCCTTCTCCTTTAGCCTGCATTGAAAGGTTATCATCTTCAAGTTCAATATTCAAGTTCACGCTCACATTCTGCCAAGATGTAACTGGCCACACGCTCCTAGGCAGAGTCCTTTATTTCAATGCTACTTGTTTAGGGAGTGAATAAGAATAAGTCAGGTATTTAGGTCATCTTCTGGACTGAGGGTTGGAGCAGCTTCTGTGGCCACTGCAGCGAAGAAGGCCCACCAGGAAGGTAAGCATTGGTTTCCATGTCCCGGAAAAGAGAGGAAACCAGGCAGTGGGTCTAAAAGATGTTTCCTGTTGTTCTCTCTTTTCTTCCACTGCCCTTCTCTGTTTGGTTTCCACGGGAATCTGTTTGGGGAAAATCTGGCAAACATTGGACGTATTTGTTGCTTGTCCACTTATTTCCTTATGGCATGGAGAAAAAAAATTATATAGAAAAGAGAAAAATAATTGTCGGGTTTATGCTGCTTTAAGGCTCAAATTAAATTCTAGAGAAACCTAATAATTTTTGACAGGATTTTTTGAGGCAAGAATAAGGAAAGATCTCATTTGAAGATATCAAGCCAGAATCTGTTACTCTATGCCAGCGATTTTCAACCAGTGTGCTGCAAGAGGCACACTGGTGTGTCACAAAAGATTTTAAAACATGCAATACCTGACTGTTTAGTCAGGGGCACTGACCTCTCTTCCCTTAGATGGTCAAATAAAAAAAAATGACAACAGCTAACAAAACAATAGCTGTCTGGTGTGCATGAATCAAAATTATACCAATTTTTGTCAAGTCAGCAAAATATATACATATATATGGTGTGTGCTTCAGAATTTTAGTAGTTAGTTTATGTGTGCCACGAGATGAAAAAGATTGAAACTCACTTCATCATGCACATTTCCAAAGGTCTATGTGTTTTTTCTCTCTGCTGGGCACCAAGTTCACATTCTGAGGTCATGTTTTTCTACTAATGGCTACATTGTGTCATTTGTTTCTCTTGCAGAGAATGTAAAAGACCTCAAAGTCTGGAGAAAAATGACCTTTCCAGGAGTACAAAGTATACCTCCTGCTACATGTTTTTGTCTTACTCACCTCTGATAAGTGGGACGCATGGCCCTGGGCCTACAGAAAGTCAATTGACTATCAGAACTCCTCACCATGCATCACCTGTTCAGACTGGTCTTAGGACAAAAAGACCTCTCCCGAGCCGGGGACCTCTTCTCCTTAGAGGACTCCGAGATTGAAGACAGCCTGACAGAAGCTTTGGAGCAAATTAAAATAATTAGTTCATCTTCAGTAAGTAAACTACTTTTCAGACTAGACCCCTGAAATGACCTATTTTAGAGCCAAGTAATTGTGCTAATCTTGGGGAAAAGGATCTCTGCAGGGGAAAGAGGAGGGATCACTCTTATCTCTGCTCTGTGGTCTAGTGGGCCTCTAAGGCTTCCTACCAGAAAATCATTGACAGGGGGCAGCCAGGCCACCTTCTGCCCACTCACAGGGATCAGAACTCTGGAAATTGCAGACCAGAGTGGAATTTTCACAGAAGGCTCCTCTAAGCGTTATTTCTGAATCCTTGGAATGACAGGGAGAGGAGAGGGAGCAAATCCGGGGGAAAACAGACCTGCCAAGCTACAGCAACAGCGTCGGGAAACAAAGCCGAGCGTGTGGTGGAAGCTGAATAATGAAAGAAGGCAGGATGACACCTCCTGCCATGCAAGTAATACGAGACAAGGACAACCCTCACTCTGCTGCCAGAAGTGACAGTTGCCCAGGGCTTGATAACCCTGATTCTCTTAGCTTCTATATTTTTTCCCTTTGCTTGGCTTCTTTTTCTACATTCCCCTCCTCCACCATTTAATTCACCTCACCAGCCATTAGCCCCCAGTGTGATCAGACAAATTAAAAATTTCTATCAGCCCTCCCATTCTTTTGCTTCTCAATGTTGAGATTATAGATTCTGAAAGTACTTCCCAAAGGGTTTGGATGTGGTGTGCTTTGATCTTGACCTTCCTGGTCAGGCTGGGACCCTTCATGAGACTGGTCCCATTTCAAAGGCCAAGGCCACTGAGCATCCTCTCGCATCATCACAGCTCAACAGCATTTGCCAACCTGTGGCATAAACAGCCATGGGGCAAAGGAAAGGGACAGGGCTCAAGCCATAAAATACTGAATTAGCAAATATGTACACACTTCAGAAATAACAGCTTTCTTCCATGTTAGAAAGAAGAAATGTCTGAAAGGCATGCTAGCAAACCGTGCAGCTTCCTCCTCCAGCCTGTCAGCACGTTCTCTTGTTGGCTGCCATTAACGTGCCAGATTCCCCCAGTGACCAGTGAAGTCACTCTTCTTTTCTCAGGTAATGCCTTCAACAGCAATTAGTGTCCACATGTTCTCCAGAACATTCATCAAGTCAGTCTGGCTCAGAACACCAAGTATTCCTGGTACGTTGCCACTTTCTGGGGAAGATTTATATGCTATTTCCAGCAGCCCCATTCTTCATGCTCTGGAAATAAATTGGGTGAACGTGCCATGTATTTTCATGTAATCTAATAGCATGTACACATATATATGATTCTAATAAATATTGTTTATAGTATTTATCCATTATAATGAATACCATCTTATTTATAATATCTATTAGATGTAATAAATGCATTATATGTACATATTGAAACCTATTTCCACTAGAGGTCACTAGTGTCAGTGATTTTTGCTGCTGTTCCCTTCACTAGTTGCTTTGTCTCACAGATGTTAAACTCAGAATTGTAGGCCTGGTGAGTGTTGTCTGTTTCATGTCCCACCGTTAACTGTTAGGGCTGGCAGGTCCCTTGCCATCAGGAGCACTGGCCATCCTTTAAGCTCTCCAGTCAGCATCCCAGCAGATCAGCAGGTCTAGAAATCAGTAGTTCTCCTGTGTTCTTCATCTACTAACTTCTCTCCTATCTCACTTCTTCCATTTCTCTATCTGTAACTGTGGCATAGAGCAGATGGGTACCAGAATAAAAATAAGCATTTTTAGCAGAATCATGAAAATCAATCCAATTTTTATTTTTTAAAAGATGTTTTTTTTTATTTTTTAGAGGGGGGAAGGGAAGTAGAAAGAGGGGAAGAGAAACATCAATGTGTAGTTGTCTCCTGCACACCCCCTGCTGGGGACCTGGCCCACAACCCAGGCATGTGCCCTGACCAGGAATTGAACCTGCGACTCTTTGGTTCACAGGTCAGCACTCAATCCACTGAGCTACACCAGCCAGGGTTCAATCCAACTTTTAAATCATTCAGATCAGTCCAATATTTAACTTTCCTAATCAATCCTAAATATGTCCCTTTGTGGAATTTCTTCTTCCTCTCTATTCCTTTAAAAAACAGTTTAAGTTTCATTATTCTTTCAATGGTTTCTAATGGTTCTATTTCTCAGTGACTACTTCTTTCTAAAAAGACATAATTGCCCTATAATTGCACTATAGTTTGTCCTTATAGAAAGTTATTCATATAACCTCAAGTGCAATTTCTACACGAGGGAATCCCAAATGTACGCTTTCAGGCTTGACATTGCTCTCTAAGCTTCAAAGTCATGGTGGTTAATACCCAGCCCCTCAATGAGAAAGTACCATCTCTTTTTCAGTTACACTGTCTTCACCCAGACCTCCCTTTCTCTCCCTCTCCTCTTGCCTCATGAATTCTGTAGACACTGCCAGAGAAATGCTTCTCATCTGCTCTTTCTTTTCCCTCCTGCTGCTATCACCCTGGCTCAGGCCCTCAAAATAATTGATCTCCTGCTTTTGGTCCTGCTTTTCTCTGGTTCATTTTACTAATAGTTACCACATTAAACTTTGTAAACCAGATTTTATTACATGTCTCTCCTTTGTTCAAAACCTATTGATGATGCCTCAGTTCCCATGACATTCAATGGCCAATGCCAGTGATCAGTCCACTGAAACACCATACCTACCCCATCACTTACTTCACTGCTAGCTGCCCTTATGAACAGGACCAGATCTTCCTTGTCAGGTCTATCCTGATGACCCCAGATCTCAGTAATAAATTCCACTTCTCAGTTTCCTGTTAGAGCTAGAAGGGATCTTCTCAATCATGTTTTCCAACTTCCTTTCAGCACAGAAATTTCTTCTTTAGGGCTCCTAACAAATAGGTGGCCTTCTCTTCTGCACTTGCAATGATGAGGAGGACATAGTTTCTAATATTTTTCTGCCTGACGCTGTAATGGGAAAAGACACTGGCATTTGGGCTGCCTGTCACTACCAAATCCAATAAGCAATGACAGCGATTGAATCTTTTATGGGCGCTTTATTCAGATGGCCAGCGATCCGAGAAGATGGCGAGTTCATACCCTAACAAACCATCTTCCCTTCTCTTTCCTGGCCAGATATTTTATAAGGGGCTGGGGGAGGACAAACAAGGTGCAGTGAGGGCTTTGAAATTCAGGGAGGATTAGGTGAGCGAAGCTGCAACATTCCCGTTCTCAAAGTTAGCTGTTCTCAAGGGGGTGGGGAAAGGTCTTACAAAAGGCCTGGATGCCTCCAATTTGTCTCCAGGTGCCCCAGGAGGTCAGCTGCTTTTCCCAGGAGCCAGGATAAGCCTTATCTGTAGTTTCTGAAACAAAAGCTTAACATACACATTACTTGCTAGACTTAAAACTTTTTACCTTAAGCTAAAATTTTCCAAGTCTTGAGTCTCCTATCACTGCTTTTCCTTTCGTAAATTTCCCCTCTCCGTTGCATGAATCCTTGATGTGGACTTGAGCCAACATTCCCTACCTTGCCTTTGTGTGGGGAAAAGGAAGAAAAGAAGTAGAGACATCCACCCAAACTATAGCAACCAGAATTAATTTCCCAGTAATTTTGGAAAGAAATTGGCAAAGGGCGATTTATCATGGTTATGGTGCCCCCAAGAAACAGTCCTTTAGTTCTTGCCCCCTCTGTCACTGCCTCTGCTTGGGTCACTGTCCTTCTGAGGCAGGTAGTGCAGCTTTTTCTTCAAATCTGTGAGCTACCTTATATCTTTATTATTATTATTTTACTACAGTGTCTAGACTTCATTGCTTATGACCAATGACTTCTAACTAACAAAAAACATGGTTGTTCCACTGTTGAAATTGTTAGCTTGTTACTACTTTTAGCCAGATGAAACGTTATTGTCTTTTCTATCCATTGTGCTTTGTTCTTTTCTTTGCCCCAACAATCAAAAGGATCTAACCTCTGCCCCTACAAGAAGACCTTTAAACCTACTAAGATGGGTATCCATTTCACCTCTGGCTTCTCTCTTCCCAGCTAAACACCCTTAGTGTTCTCATGTTTTTCCATGACAAGGAAGGGGCCTATGACAAGGAAAGGCCACATCACCTTGCATTTCTAGTGTCAGGTCTAGAAAACCAGTTTTATCAGCACGTGAGAAATGCTATGCAAATCATGCTATCCAAATACAAGACTCAAAAGTATAAATTAGAATGCAGACTTACTGATTTACAATGTAAAATAAAATTCGGGTCATTTCGAATTCTTGTGTGCTCCTTGCTGTGCTCTCCAAGTCTGTTTACCCAGTCTTTCACTAGACAAGGAACGTTATTATTTATTAGGCTTCTCCCTCCTCTCTTACAATCACATTTCAGTTCTACCTCCCTGAGATTATATTTAACACACCTATGAAGTCATCCATGTACATACAGCATCTTGGGTTAACCCAGTACTTGGCTAATTCCACTTATACAAGTGAATTTTGTTGTTGCTGCTGCTGCTGTTGTTTAATCCTCAAAGGACAATCTTTTTTTTTCAAGTTCTTGGAGGATGCTTCATTGTAGCTCCCAAGTATTGCCTGTATTCTCAACATTCTGGTTAACCTCCCTTGGACTCGTCCTAATTTATGATTGTAATTTATCATTGCCCAGTACTTGAACAAATTGCTTAGAATAACTGCTGATCCTGGTCAGATACTCTGTTTCTAAAATTTCTTTTCAATAATAACATCAGACAGTTGGCCACCCCTATCCTGTGATGTGCCAAGATCTTCAGGTTGAATCAAGATTTGTAACTGGATAACTTAAAAAAAATTTTTTAAGTGGATTATGTCACGTTTTAAACCATTGCAATAATATTCTTGTGTTTTGGTCCTTTTTCCAGGATATCCATCCCTTTTTTAAAAAACCTTGATTTTGTCCAATATTTTAGTTATCATTCCTAGCTTTGTAGATTTGACAATTTGGTAAGCAAGCCCCCCATCCTTCTTCTAAAGTCACTCACAAAATAATTGAAACTCACCAGATTCTACTCTGCAGTTCAAGCCCTGTTTTTCCACATGTTATTCCAAAATACTGCTGAAAAATATTCTCTCCTCATCCTTGGCTTTGAAAATGTGACTTGTCACTAAAAATTCCCCAATTCTCTCAAACTTCCCCAATGTGAGTTTAAGTCTTTTCTGGTATACCTTTACCTACGAATCATTTCTTCTGCTCCCTTGGCTCTCCTCCCACACTCCTTCAGGCGAGGTTGTCTCCTCCTCTCACTCCCCCTCCACCCCCTCCAGGATGTTGACCCATGCCTACTTGTTCCACCTATCTTCCAGTACTGGGCACTCAAAAACCACCCAGTTTAACCAATTAGGCAAAATTGAAATCACATGTGTGTCAGTCTCTACTCCACTTCTTCTCCCCTTTCTCCTGAAGGTAACCAATATCCTGATTGTGGTATTTATTTATGCATGTTTTCATTTCTTTGTTATGTGATCATGATTAAAAATTACTTGTAGTATTATATTTCTTGTTTTTAAGTTTCATATAAATGCAGTCATAAGCTCAATATTATGTTTTTGAGGTTTGGCTATGTTGGTTCATGCATTTCCAATTCACTTGTTTTCAGTGGGATAGAGTATTTCATTACGTGACTATGCCCAGTTTGTTTATCCATTCTTTGTTTGATGGACATTTACTGTTTAGACAGTGCTACAGTGGGCATTCTTACAGTTAGCCATTTGGGCAAATGTGCTGGTATTTCTAGGGCACACAACTCAAAGTGAAACAACTGGCTTAGGAGCTTTATATCTTTTCAACCTTCTGATACACCACCAAATTGCTCTCCATCTTGGTTGTATCAATTTGCTCTCCCATTGGTACGTACGAGTGTTCCAGTGGCTTTACCTCAGCAATGCTTACTTTTATCAGATTTCTAAAGTGTTTTTCAGTTTAGGTGAATGATTGTTATTAAAAATTGCAATCCCCTTATTAGGGTGGCTGACCATTTTAAAAATAAGTTCATTTGCTATTTGTCATTTGGCTTTCTTCTTCAGTAAAGTACTTGTTTGTGGTTGGGGTTTTTTTCTTTCAATTTTTTATGGAGGTTTTTAAAATACATATTTTTCTTATTAATTTTAAGGAGCTTTTTGTATATTTTTGTAATAATCCTTTGTCACCTGTGCATATTATGCATCTCTTACTCCAAATGTAACTTGTCTTTGATGATAATAAGCATTGATATCTGGTAGGACAAATATCCCCAATTCCTTCTTAAAATTGCTTCCATTTGTTTTTGTTCTTTAACAATTTTATATTAGACTTCTCAATCTTTGTGAATAATTCTGTCATATCTTGATTGAAATTTCATCATGTCTATAGTTTAATTTGAAGAAGGTTAATATCTTCATGGTAGAATCTTCTTATCTGTAGATCTTGTATATCTATTCATTTAGCTCTTCTTCAATATCTTTCAATAAAGTTTTATAATTTTTTCCATAAGGATCTTAAGTGTTACACAGCTTTGTTTCAATTTATAAGTATTTCATATTTTAGCTGATATTATAAATGGCATCCTCTTTTTAACAATTGTATTTCACATCTATTTTTAAGGTGGTCATAACAGAAATACCACTTGTGTAGTGACCTTGTGTCTAGTTGACTCATGTAACTCTGTTATTAATACTAATAATTTGTCTATATTTTTTCATGTATTCAACAAATATATTAGGAACCTTCAATGTTGCAGACATTGTACTGAATGCTGAGGATACAAGACCAAGCCAAATAGACATAAATAAATAAATAAATAAATAAATAAATAAAATGTCTGCTATCATCCATTTAATTGGCAAAACAGAAAATTAACAAAATAAATAAGAAAAATATGTAGTATATTAGAAAAGGGTAAGTAAGTGCTGTGTGGAAAAATAAAGCAGAGGAGAAGAACAAGAGATTAGGATTCTGAATTTTTAATAGGGTAGAGGTAGTAGGACATACTGAGAAGCTGGCATTTAGGCAAAACTTGGAAATGAGGGAGCCAATATTTGTGGATACCTGGAGGAAATCATTTCAGGCAAAAGAAACATCTAGTGTAAGGGCCCTGAAGCGGGACGCAGCCTGGAGTTTTTGAGAAACAGCAAGGAGGCCACTGTGGCTATAATAGAGGGAGCCAGGCAGGGAGGTCAGAGGACAACAGGACAGAAGGAAAGTGGAGGTGGATCACATGGGGCCTCCGGCAGCCGTTAGGGAACTCCAACGAGAAAGTAACACAAGCTGACTTTCCTTTTCCTATTCTGAGAACAGTCTGTGGAAAGGCAAAGGTGGAACTAGGGAAGCCAGTTACATGCTGCAATAATACAGAGGAAGAAGAACAGAGGCTGACCATCATGGAGGCATGGAGGTGGTGAGAAGTGTTCAGATTCTGGATATATTCATGAAGGGGAAACCAACAGGACTTACTGATGTGGATAGAGATGTGGTGTGGAGAGAGAGAAAGAGAGAATGAGAGGGAATCTCAGAGATGTTCGGCCTGAAAAAATTGAATGATAAAATTGTCATTGAGTGAGATGGAGAAGACTGAGGGAGGAACAGATTGGGGAAGGAGGGTATGGAGGAATCAAGATTTGTGCTGCAGACATGGGAAGTATGGGCCATCAGATGTCGGAGTGGAGATGCTGTGTAGAGAGCTGGATATCTGAGTCTAGAGGTGAGGCATGAGGTCGAGGCTGGACATTATCATTTTGGAAGTCATCAGACTTAAGAATGATAAGATCACCAAAGGAAGGAGCGTAGAAAAAATTAAGAGAGGCCAAAGACTGATCCCAGTTCTTAGAAGTCACAGAGATGATGAAAGACCAGTAAAGACTTGAGAGAAATTTAGGGAAAGAGGAAGAAAGTCAAAAGAGCACATGTCCTGAAAGCAGAGTGGAGAAACTGTATCAGGTAGAAAGTGGTGTCAAATGCTGCTGATAGGTCTGGTGAGATGAGGATTGAGAACTGACCTTGCATTCAAGCACTTACAGGTCATGTGATTTGACCAAAGCAGTATCATTGGGTAGGGAGGGGTGCAAGTCAGATTGCTTTTAAGACGAAATGGGAGGGAAAGACCTGAAAAGAATGAGCAGTGACCACTGCTCATTTTCCTATAAAGAAGAGCAGAGAAATGGGGTGGCAATTAGACAGCATTAGGGAGTCAAGAAAGAGTTTTTGTTTTTCTTTTAGGATGAGAGAAACACATTCTTTGGAATTTTCTAAGTATATAATCATTATCTTAAAATAATGATAGGTTTGTTTCTTCCTTTTAAAAAAATATATTTTATTATGCTATTACAGTTGTCCCGTTCCCCCTTCACTCCCCTCACCCGTGCAACACCCCCTCCCACCCACATTCCCTGCCTTTAGTTCATGTCCATGGGTCATACTTGTAAGTTCTTTAACTTCTACATTTCCCATACTATTCTTGCCCTCCCCTTGTCTATTTTCTACCTACCATCTATGCTACTTATTCTCTGTACCTTTTCCCCTCTCTCCCCCTTCCACTCCCGTGTTGCTAACCCTCCATGTGATCTCCATTTCTGTGGTTCTGTTCCTGTTCTAGTTGCTTACTTAGTTTGTTTTTGTTTTAGGTGTGCTTGTTAATAATTGAGAGTTTGCAGTCATTTTCCTGTACATGTTTTTTATCTTCTTTTTCTTAGATAAGTCCCTTTAACATTCCATATAATAAGGGCTTGGTGATGATGAACTCCTTTAACTTGACCTTATCTGAGAAGCACTTTATCTACCCTTACATTCTAAATAAAAGCTTTGCTGGATAGAGCAATCTTGATGTAGGTCCTTGCCTTTCATGACTTGGAATACTTCTTTCCAGCCCCTTCTTGCCTGTAAGGTCTCTTTTGAGAAATCAGCTGACAGTCTGATGGGAACTCCTTTGTAGGTAACTGTCCCCTTATCTCTTGCTGCTTCTAGGATTCTGCCCTTCATTTTTACCTTGGCTAATGTAATTATAATGTGCCTTGGTGTGTTCCTCCTTGGGTCCAGCTTCTTTGGGACTCTCTGAGCTTCCTGGGCTTCCTGAAAGTCTATTTCCTTTGCCAGATTGGGGAAGTTCTCCTTTGTTATTTGTTCAAATAACTTTTCCACTTGTTGCTCTTCCTCTTCTCCTCCTGGTACCCCTATAATTCAGATGTTGGAATGTTTACAGTTGTCCTGGAGGTTCCTAAGCCTCTCCTCACTTTTTGAATTCTTGTTTTTTCATTCTTTTCTGATTGAATGTTTCTTTCTTCCTTCTGGTCTACTCCATTGATTTGAGTCCCAGTTTCCTTTCCATCACTATTGGTTCCCTGTGCATTTTCCTTTATTTCACTTACTGTAGCCTTCATTTTTTTCATCTAATTTGTGACCAAATTCAACCAATTCTGTAAGCATCCTGATTACCAGTGTTTTGAATTATGCATCTGATAGATTGGCCACCTCTTCGTCACTTAATTATATTTTTTCTATGGCTTTGATCTGTTTTTTCATTTGGGCCATTTTTTTTTTTTGTCTTGATGCACCTGTTATGTATGAGGGGCGGAGCCTTAGGTGTTCACCAGGGCGGGGCAACCCAGTCCCTGGTTGTGATGCTGTATGTGGGGGCGGGGTCTGAGAGGGAATAATGGCGCTTACTCTGCTCTCCGCGGATTTCTGTCAATTGTGAAACCAGAAGGGCCCACAAGCAAAGTGGGCCCTTCTGGTGCTGATTCCTGGGTTGGTGGGTTTGTGCATGTTCTAGAACCCTGTGGGCCTCCTCAATGAACTCTCCTGTGAGGCTGGGAGTTTCTCCCACTGCCACCTCAGCCCCCACAGATGTTTTCAATTGGTGTTTTGAGGCTTGATTTCTCTGAGCTAGGGCCCTGGGTTGTGTCATCTGTCTAGCTCCTCAGTTTCACCTGGTTTATCTGTGCACAAATATAGGGCCGCCCAGTCCCCCAGCCGCCTTGCACGCCGTGCTTCTTCATGATCCACCGCCTCGCTGGGTCCACCAGCCACCACTTTGCCGTGACCCCTCTCCGCCCAGTCGCCCAACTCCGCCCTGCCTACCGGTCTGGATGAATGTGTCTACTTCTACTCCTTGGTGTCGGACTTCCATAAAGTTCAGTTTTCTGTCAGTTCTGGTTGTTTTGTATTTTTAAATTGTTGTTGTCCTCCTTTTGGTTGTGCGAGAAGGCACAGTGTGTCTACCTACGCCTCCATCTTGGCCAGAAGTCCCTGTGTTTCTTCCTTTCTAATTCTTCTGCCTTTTATATGATGTCTCTGTCTCACTGTCCTGACTAGCACTCCAGAATAATGTTGAATAAGCAGGGGATAATAGAAATCCTTTTCTCATTCATTAAAGGAAGTTTTCTGACTTTTCAATGTAAGTGTGATGTTTGCCCCAGGCTTTTAGTTAGGACCTTTTATCAGACTAAGGAGGTTCCCTTTTATTCCCATTTTTCTAAGAATTGTTTAATTTTATCAACTGCTTTTTCTGCCCTTTTGAAAGCATCTTCTTTTCTCCTTTTAATCTGTTAATGTGCTGAATTTCACTAATAGATTTTTGCATTCATGGGATAAAATGAAATTTGACTTTTATTTTAATACATTTCCAGATTTGGTTTGCTATTTCTAAGGGGTTTTGGAACTGATGAGATTGGCCTGATTATCCTTTCTTCTACTGTCTTTCCCTGGCTTGGCATCAACTTACATGTATTAGTCTCATAAAATGATTTGGGAAATTTCTCCACATTTCTATTGTCTATAACAGTTTTATAAGATCGTGGTGATCTATTCCTTGATTTCACAGAAAACTGTAAAACACTCTGGGTACCATGAGATTTGTCTTGTTTTGGGTTTTTTTAAAGTAAATTTTTAAACTATTGATTTAATTTATTTGGAGAAAATTGAAAGATTCAATTTATTTGAAGAAAGTGGGGGGAAGGTTACTTTAGTCACTTTTGGTAAAAATATTTTCTAGAAAATCATATGTTTTATCTGAGTTTTCAAATTCATTGGCATAAAGTTATTTGCATTGTTCTTGTTTTGTATTCTGTTGCATCTGTATTTAAATGTACATTTTCACTTTTTTTTATTAGTATTTTCAGAGCTTTATCTGATTTAAAAAGCTTTTAGTTCATTAATCATCTATATGGGATCTTTATATCTTTCACTAACTTTATTAATGTTTACTAGTTTCTTCTTTGTTCTTTCTCTGGTTATATTTTATATTCTTTTTCTAATCCCCTCAAGTGTATTATTAGCTTACTGATATTTTTTACTTTCTTATTTCCTAATAAAAGCATTAATAACCATAAGACCCATGTAGCTTAATCCCACAAGCTTTTGAGATATAGTATTTTCATTATAAACTCTGAATACTTTCTTATTTTGATTTTGATTTCCTCTTTGACCCATAAGTGATTTAGAAGTTTGTGTTTTACTTTTCCAAACAATTTTTGTAACCTTTTTGTTGTTAAGTTAAAATGGTATTGCATTCTAGTCAAAGAATGTGAACTGAGTGATGCTAGTTGGTTGAAGTGGTTGAGACTTCCACTGTAACATAGTTTAAGGCTCATCTGAATAAGCAATAGTAGCTAATACGTATGTAGTGCTCACCATGTGCCAGGATCTGTCTTAAGAGTTTATCATAAATTACAAAACAATAACTGAAGAATTTTGTAGAAACTAAAAGAGAACTTACTTTTTTGTTACTAAGATATTGATAAAAGATGGTCTATCAAACTACAGTAAGTAATACAATGGAAAATAGGAGAAAAAGGCAATTCCCTTGAAAGAGATAAAAGAAATTGCAGAGAAATGAGAGGCTAGTACCATCAATTCATATTTTTGTAGAATTCTTTGTAAGGCATAATGTAACTCACAACTTAATTGACAGTCTTTTCTCTTCCTTCGTAATAGAAGATCTCATGATTCATGCCTTCTTACATTTGTAGAATTGCAATAACTATATCTAAAGTTATTCAATAGCTTTGTTCTCCTTTTACTATAAGGACCTTGGAAGACTTAAATGCCCATCTCATTCTTAAGCAACACTTTTATTCCATTTTGTTTAATTCCCCAGAAACTATTTTTTTAAATTATCGATTTTTTAAAAATTCAGCCAATGTTCACTTCTAGTACCTAATACTTTCCTGTTTCTTTTCTGATCATACTTTTGAACTCAAATTTTCACTTTCTGAAGGGTACATTTTAAAAGTCCCTTTCATAAAGATCTATTAGTGACAAAGTCTCGATGTTTATTTTTTGAAACATTGTTTATCATTTTGCTCTTAATTTTGAATGGTACTTACCTGGATATAAATTTCTAGATTGGCAATCTTTATTTCTCAGCAATTTCCACTATTGCTGTTATGAAATCTACTGTTAGTTTACTTGTCATTTTTTAATAGTGATCTGTCTTTTCTTTTATATTATTTTCTCTGTGTCTAGAGGTCCATGGTTCTATTATACCTCTAGACACCATTTTATTTGCATTTTCCTACTCAATCCTCATTGTCTATTGTGACTTTGAGTTTTATGCTTTTAATCAATTTTGGAAAGTTTTAAAATATTATATCAAATATTATCTTTTCCATCCATTCTCTCCTTCTGTACATCTTATTTATTTATTCATATAGGTATTCCACAGGTATTTATTTGTCTTCTATCTTTCAGCAATATTCTAGGTATTAGAAATATAGTAGTGAACAAAGCCAACAAAAATTTTGCCCTTATATTCTTTATATTCTATCCTATTTTATCTTCCATTCCTCTTCATCTTTTGTATTGTTCACCTCTATATGATACATTATGGTTTCATTTCCTCAGCTCTATATTTCAATCCGTAATCATAAATAACTTAAATTTCCAATTTAAAGAAGGAAAAACAATAAAATCCCCAAAGATTGACATATTTGAGCACCTAAAAACTTAGTGTGTCAATAAATAGCAACAAAAAAAAAATCCAAAAATACTGAAGCATGGAGACACATTCCCAAGCAATATGCCAAATGTTGACTTAACATCCTCCCAAGAAAAAGATATTGCACCACAGAAGAACCAAAAAAAAAAAAAAATGGAATCAACTAAGGAAAAATAAACAGAAGAATACAGTGGGCATTTCCAAAGGAGGAAATACAAATGGCCAATAAACATGACAAAATATTCAATCTTTCTTCTGATCAAGGAAATTCCAAGTAAAACAGCAATGAGGTATTGTTTTTCGCTGATCACTTTAGCAAAACAAAGATACTTTTTTCTTGCAAAAGTACAATAGGCAGAGTATGTTTTCACCCAGTTGATGGGAATATGAATCAGTAAGACTTTAAGGAAAATAGTTGGGCAGAATGTATCGTGAACCTTAAAAAACGTTTTTGTACTTTGCCTCAGAAATTTCCACTTCTGGGGAACCTAGGCTCAAATTAGTCTACAGTGTGGAGAGGGCTTCATGCATAAGATGGCTTCTGCAGCATTAGTTGTAGCAGTATGAAAAGGTTGTCAGCAATGGAGTTTGCACTGGAGCTGGAGCTCGCTGGGGTAGGAAGCCCCATCACCTCCTGTCAGAAGGCACATGCTGGTGTGGGATCCAGTCCACCACGTGGAGTTCACAATCAGACCAATCTCCACATTAAAGCAGTAGGCCTAGTTTTCATGTTTAGATTTTGTTTTGTTTTGTTTTAGATTTTATTTATTTTTTATTTTTTTTAGAGAGGGAAGGGAGGGAGATATATAGAGAGAGAAACATCAATGTGCGGTTGCTGGGGGTTGTGGCCTGCAACCCAGGTATGTACCCTTGCTGGGAATCGAACCTGCGACACTTTGGTTCGCAGCCCGCGCTCAATCCACTGAGCTACGCCAGCCAGGGCAAGTTTAGATGTTTTGAAGGGTCATATCATCTCTCAATAAAGATCTGAGGAAGAATTAAAATAAGAGGAATGTAGGGAAATTGAGTTGGGGAAAGTTAAAATGGATTTGGTAGTTGTTTGGAAAAAAAAAGATGAAATGATCTGTTCTATTGTGTACAGAGAGAGAAAGCGTATGAGGAGAAATTGGAAGGTAACTTGAAATATTTCACAAAAGTTACTGAAATGTCAGAGTAAAATAATAATGATAATAATAATGGACTTAGAAACTGAAATAGCCTGAAGACTAAACCCACTTGCAAGTGAATAATTAAGCTCCTTTGGACTCTCACTCCTTCTCTGTGTCTCTGGGACGCAGGGGCCTGCTCCACCTGAGCAGCGCTCCAACCCTGCCCCTTCCACAGGCTCCCCGTCTCTGAAGAAGGCATGTCCTATTGGGCTTTACAACCTCACCCCCAGCACACGGTTTTGCGCGTCTGTTTGCTAAATGACTCAGTTTGTATTTTGTCCTGCCTTTGACGGATAACTTTCCAGAGTATTATTTAACATGAAGGTTTTCTTCTAAATAGGATTACCAAACCAACAACAATGATCAGGCAGTGGTTGAAATCTGCATCACAAGAATCACAACAGCCATCAGAGAGACAGAGTCCATTGAAAAGCACGCGAAGGCCCTTGTGGCGCTCTGGGACTCCTGCCTGGAACACAACCTGAGAACCTCTGGGAAAGATGAAGACACTCCCCATGCAAAAATCGCCTCTGATATCATGAGCTGCATTTTACAGGTATGTCGGTGCTATTTGATACTGGCTTGGCAGTTTAGGTGAACACGTAATGTCTCTGAACCAAGAGCCAATGTTTCTGTAGTGTTTGGCTACTGTCAAAAGATACCACAAACCATCAATAGCTAACCCAGACAGGCTGGTCATTAACAAACCTACTATATGCAAGATGCCCTGTGAGGAGTTCAAAGGAAAACCACAGCAAGCTCTAATTTGTTTGGAGAGATAAGACATGTACATATGAAAAGCTGACAATAAAGCAATGTGTGCCCAGATTTACACGAGGAATACTGGAAAATGCAAAAAAGAAGGCCTCTTTCATCCAAGGAGACTAAAAACGGGAGTGGAGTCTGAACTGAGGGGCAATGAGTTTGGCATGTGTGAGGAGAATTAACTCATTTTTAAGTGCATTTCTATGTGCATTGTGAATTCTCCATAATAATATTTGCCTGTTCTGATCACGTTAAATTCTTTCCTCTGGCATAAACATCATTTTGGAATTTTGGCGCAGCCACAACACAATTATGTGAGATTGAAGTGTTGGGCAGGACGCTTAACTTCCTAAACCACAGTTTCCTCCTGGTAAAATGCAGATGAAGCAACAGTGTCTGAGACAGATTTTACCATCCAGTGGTGGTGAAAGGTGTTTCTCCAGAGAGAATCCTGTGATCAAATAAGTTGGTAAACACTGAACTCAGTATTTCCCTTTTGAGCTATCCCAGTGCTTCATAGTATGTTAATGTCTCTGGAAAGTCCTGGAATGAAGAAAGCCAGCTGTTTAGTACCACATTTTCTACTCCGATTTGACCATGAAGTTTCTCCCCCAGCCCACCTCTAACACATCATATGTGAACAGCCCTCAGGACTGTGGTTCCTCTAAGCACAGTCCAGGGAATTCTGACTACGTCTAGCACCGTGTGTGGCAGCTAATGTTAGTTTCATTTCTTCTCTTATTTTTTTTCTCACAGTTGTCTATGCTTAACTGGAGCATATTTCATATTCAGTCCAGGGACTGGCCAACTGAACAGAAGACCCTACACACACTCTCACACTGTTTTTTAAATTTTGTTTTGTTTTGTTTTTTATCTCTAGGGTTAAGGATGAGAGGGGAGGAAATGGGGATTTCAATAAAATTAATGAGATATTAATGTTGCTTGGATATAACCACAAAGAACTAATAAATCTGTTCTTCATTGGTTATCTTGAATATGTTATTAACATACATCAGAAGCAGATTATTGATGCCAAAGTGCCACTCCAGGGACTTTCAAACCGAAACCCACAAATCAGCTGTACTCTTTAGCTCCCATTACAATTTCAAAACCACTGGTCTAGACTCCAGAACAGTGCCGCCCAGCAGGCCACAGACGCCAGCCACCTATGTCATTTGAAATTCTCCAGTAGCAACATGAAAAAGTACAAAGAAACACATGAAACTGATTTGTGCTAATGTGTTTTCTTTAACTCAGTATATCCAAAATATTATTATTTCAGCATGTAATCTATATTAAAATTAATTAGATACTTTACTTTTTTAAATATTGGGTTGACCAAAATGTTCATATGATTTTTTTCTATAAGATAAAAGACAGATTTTTCATTTTCACCAATAACTTTATTGATTTGAATATTTTGTGTATGTCAGTTATCTCCCATGTGGTATAAAATTGATTGTTCTCAATGAATGTCTCAATTTGATCGCTATCGACTTCAACTGGTGTACTCAACCGTGGAGCATCATCCAGTCCGAAATCTCCAGCACAAAACTTCACAAACCACTTTTGACACATTTGATCAGTCACAGCACCTTTTCCATACACTGTACAAATCTTTTCTTGCTTTTCAGTTGCATGTTTACCTTTCTTGAAATAAAAAAGCATAATATGCTAAAAATGGTGTATATTATCTTCCCCCTCCAATATTAATATGGCTACACAAAAATCCACCAATTTTTATGTGTTTTTTAAAATGCATGTTGATATGACAGCTGTCATGATACAATCTAATAAAACTGTTTCGAATGAAGTTAAAGACAACTAAGCGCTACTAGAGCCATCTTACCGAAAAACCCAAATGAACTTTTTGGCCAGCCCATACTAAATCTTACAAATCTGGCGTGTGTTTGAGCATGTCTCGCTTTGGAGTACTCAGCCTCTCAGGTGCTCAAGGGCTTCCCGTGGGGAGTGGCTCCTGGGGTAGTGCAGTTCTAGAGAGTCAGGAAGATATTCTGGATGGAGATCACATTTGGACAGTAATTAGGAATTTCACTGATGGATTGAGAGAACGTTCCAAGAAAAAAAAAAAACAGCATGTGTAAAAGTCCAGATTTGTGAAATAAGACCAAGACAGAAAAGCAGGCTGCCCATCCCAAATGCCCTAAACTTTAATACAAACGGATGTTTCATTCTGGGTAAGGGGTTATGTCTCCTACTTAAAAGTTGGGGGTGGGGTGGGAGAGAAGGCAGCAAACGCTTCTGAGAAATAAAAAGGCTAAACTTACTGCTGGTCAAGGACTCAGTGATTCAGTGGAAATGAGCTTGTAAGATTGTTGAGAACAGGGTCCCGAGGACGAACACTGATATTTTGGAAAGAGACTGAGAAACGAGCAAAGGGATAGGCCTCTTGGTTGAAAAGGACAAGGAACACCAGCCTGTAGAGCCATTGTGGGCACAGGGTGTCCTTGGTGCGCCCTCCAAGGAGGCAGAAGGTTTTATAGGAGAAGGCAGGAAGCCCTAAAGGGAAACTCGCCTTTCAGCAAGGGTCAGCGATTCGTCCCGGCCACCCCTGAGGTTGTGATCCCAGAAAGTCAGCTCCAGAACCGCAGGCAAGGCTGTGGTCTCAGCGCTAGCATTTGGCTTTCATCAGATTTTCAGGAGAACTATAGTAAATACTGAAAAGATGATTTTACCCTGCTTATCATTTGGGTTTTTGTGGGAACCATGTATAAGTCCAGATGACTCATGTTCTATGCTGTTATTTCAGTATAGATCACTGTCAAAAGCCATCCTTAGCATTTTTAGCTTGCACCACAGCCAAAAAAAAAAAAAAAGAAAAGGAGAGAGAGAGAGTGATTTCCTCTCTACCCACCCCTTCTCCCCAGATAAGCAACCTCAGCATCAAGCCAGGCCCCATCAGTGCTTTGCACACCCTTGCCCATTTCACTCAATTTTTTTTTCTGGGCACTTCACTGTCATTGTAAACATAAATATGTTCACTCACACACACAAAAAAAATTAGTCTTATTTTCCCCCAAATTACCTTTTTAAACTTATACACCAACCTACCCCAAGGGACCATTCCTATTCCTCTTTTAATGAGTAATTATATGTGGTAGGCAAAAGTAGATTCACATTTGTACAAATAAGTAACACAATAATTAATAAATGTTAATACAAGAATAAACTGTGTTGCACACACTCACAACTGTAAACCTACTTTTGCCAATTTCTGTATTGAATCCTTTCTTTTGTTGGTTCCTAAATTAACCTTAAAATAATATAAAATCCCAGAATTCACCCTCTAGACATTCCTCAGTATAAAACCAGTACAGGTATGCAGCATGCACTTCTGAGTTCTGCTTTCTCTTGCCTTGGATGATAAGGTGAGGACAAACTTAACTGATTTTAGAGAGAGGGGAAAGGAGGGAGAGAGACAGGGAGAGAAACATCAGTAGGGGAAGAACCCACAGCCTAGGCATAGGACCTGACCAGGAATCGAACTTGCAACCCTTTGGTTTACAGGAGGACACTCCAATCAACTGAGCCACACCAGCCGGGGCTGGGTGAAGCTCCTTCTACAAACCCATCCTGAGTCCTTAGACAAGTCTCTCAAACTGTCATCTAGAAAACAAAGGATGGACCAGAGCACCTCCAGTTTGACATTCTGATGGCCTTAGGAGATGCTGAGAGGTGGAATGGCAAAGAGCTTCAGAGCTTGAGGGCCTTATAGTCAGATGCTATTTGTCTTGTATGAATCAAAGATCATTCATTTTATCTCTCTAAGCCTCTGTTCTGACTATTGTAAAATGGGCATAACAAACTCGTTGCTCAGGAAGAGCATCTTTTATTATAAAAGCAATCTCCCTGTATGGTTGAGCCACTATCCAGAAGTGCCAATTTCCAACCACAGCTCCCTCTGACCAGGCTTTTGTGTAGAGTTGTCCAATGCCCATTGCTTTGCCCCTGGAAACATTATGAGGGGGAAGATGCCCTCTACAAAGCACATTATAATCCAGGATAAATCCAAACCTGGAGAAGGTTAAAAAAAATTAAAAGGCACCTCAAGGTACATTGACATAGCTGATGTAACAAAATGAAATTCTAGAGCAGTTTCAGCCTCTTTTCTAACCAAATCACTTGGCAGAGCTGTTGTCAAGTCGGCTGTGCATTTTATCTCTTTCTCATCTCCGCCCACACTGTTGATGACCCCTATGAAGAGGAAGATTGCCCAAGGGGGTTATCTGGAGGGAAGAACAGGAATAATCCCCAAATCTACTGTTGGAAAATCAGAAAGTACCAGTATTTCTTCTTTAGAAGGACCCCATTGACCATTCTTTTTGATGCCACACTTCAATTTTCTTATTTCTTCTTCCCCAGCTAATGTTTCATGAGAATTCAAAATCAGTCCCTGATTAGCATTGTGTGCAAAGTGCCTCGGACAGCTTTGAGAGCATTTCCAACACAACTCCTAGAGGCAGGACTGCTTGTGTGGGTTTAGGACATAAACCCAACCTCAGTCATTCAATAGACATTCAATAGACAACCCCACTCTACCATTTACTTGCAGTGTGATCTTGAGCAAATTAATCTTTTTGCGCCTTCATTTGTAAAATGCCAGTGACAAGAGTAGCTGCCTCGTAAGTTTGATGTCAGTATTAAATAAATAGACATTTTTTAAAATAGACATAAAATCTTTAGGATACAGAAATTGCTTCATAAGTATTGACTTGGATTAATGTCATCATCAGCATCACCCATGGAAGACTAAAATAGCACTCAACACTTTGTAAGAGGCTATTCATTTAATTATTTGTTACAGCCATTGTTCATTGCTTATCTCCCCATCCCCAAAATATAAGGCCTTTTTTATTCACTAATGTAGTCTCAGCACCTAGAACAAGTGAGTGACACACAGTGGGTGCTCAAAATAATATTTACTGGATGAATGAATGAGTGAATGAATGAATGAACAAATAGTTCAAGAGACATGATTGTTTCCTGGCTTCCACAACAGCCACCCTGTTCCCAGAGTGGGCCAAAGTACTTACTCCTCAGTTAATGAGACATGAGACAGTGGTGTGAAATGGGAGGAGACTGCAGCAAACCCCCAGGGTCCTGAGACCCTCTCTCTTAATACATGTCAGAAAACACACTGGGAAAACTTAACAGTATGTGCCATATAGATTTTATGTATAGCCATGCTACTAAGAACAAAACATTTTATATGTAAATTCAAATTTCGTTTGATTGTCTGATCAATGATGCATTGTATAACTATTTTAATAAATGATGTTTACTATTTCTTGAGACTACTCTTTTGCAGCTCTTACTTGAATTCAAGGCCTGAGAGCCAAAGAGCTTTTTAGTTGCTATCATGTCAGATAAATATCTCTTCTACTTGGCTTTATTCTTTTCAATTTTAAAACACTGGGAAACGTTCCCAAAGTACATTTTCAAAAGGAAAATCTCCACCAAAAGCTCAAATTGGTGCTAATCTAGTTAAGAAATATAATTCTTGGCATCTGTAGAACAAGGGCCTCTTGTTTTGCTTCTCCAGAGAGTTATAACTGTCCCCGTGAACACGTCTTTATTTCTACCCTGTACTCCCCTGAACTCATTCCCTGAGTGCTGGGCACTGAGTTGTATGTAAGATGATACACATACCAACATGCTCACGTCTGCACTGCGGGGCAAGGTCTATCATAGACTCTGGCGTTAACGGCTGCTGCTAAAGTGGTTTATTTGCACAAGTAGTCATAGGCCTTTCTTGGCACGTGTACCATCAGCATTCCCATGATCTAAAGAATCCTAGTGGTAAAACAGTTGCATGGGCCTCAGATCTACTGCATTAGCGACTCCTTTCACTTCACTCGAGAGCACAGGAGGTTGAATAGTACCTATCGGGTCCCAGGGCCCATGTCCGTCCAGCCTTATCTTGGCCTCCCAGCCCCTTACTCACATCCTGTTGCTGTCAGCGGTGCCCATGACTTCTTGACACACTAGGAATTGTCTAGACACTGTTTAGAGGTTGTGTGAGCCTTGGGTTGCAATTCCTTAGTGTTTATATGAACTGCTTGCTCTTTGCATAATGTTTCACTTCTCCTGTCATTTAAGAGATTTTTAGATGGCCTTTGTGGGAGGAAAACAGAAAAATTGAGTGTGTTAAAGTTTTTTTCCCCATAATGACATTATACATTTTTTAGGGGATTTTATATGTTTCCCTTGGAACCATACTTTACAGACGTTAATAACTGCCTGCTTTTTTTCTCAAGAACATCTAGAACTGTGGAAAAAGTATATGATCAAATTGGCTAAGACAGCCCGTTATTTCATTATTGCTGGCAAGTGTTAGTTCATGTCCAAAGTGCAAAAACAATAGTTGCTGGGAATACTGAATTATATTGACCTTTCACTGTGCCTGCCTGTGTCCACAATTAGTTGGAAACACCTGAGTTCTACTTCCCAATGCCACTACCTGTGGTTTCTTAGCAAGTTACAGGTAGATGTGCTTGAAGACGTAGACCTCTAATGGAAGCTGTGTACCTCTCTAGCTGCAAGTTGTTCTCGCCAAGGACTCAGAGGAGATAAAATAAACACGGGCCAGCAGTTCATTGGAAGCTCTGAGGAACTCTGAGAAGAATTGTTTGATTGTGTTCTATTCTCGAAATGAGGATATTTGACCTGCTATCACTGGAACAAAAATGTGTCATCTAAAAGTTAAATTTGCAAAAGTCTACACATAATGGAGAAATTGGCTGTCTCTAGGAACAACCCAAGAAATTGTACAGGTAGGATTGAAAAGCATCTAATGCTCTAAGTGAGGTAATATGAATAGAACCTCAAGGGAGCAGAGGTAGAATATGATTATAATAGAGAAAATGGACACATGAATTGGCCTTCCTAAAGCCTGTGTGTCTGAAGAGAAAATCAACAAAAAGATGATGTTCACCGTGGAGTCATTATTTTGGCACATTTATCCAGCTGTGCCTAGCGTGTAGAGACTGAATCTGATGAAGTTCCAGTCACTAGACATGGTGATTTGGTTATAGTACAGGAGTGTTATTTTGGTTAGGTTTCACATGGCACAGATGAAATACCTCACAGGATTCTCCTTTGCTCCGATCAGATCTTGAGCTCGTGAGTAGAGATTCTGGTTAGTAATCTGGTTTCTGATATCCTAATAATGTGAAAGGGATACCCAGCTGTGACCTGGAAAATACCCTGACTGTGGATGAGTAGATTGGCATGACTGATTGTCCACCAGCCTTTTAGAAATCTGTTGGTGTACGTTAGCTTCAGTGGACCCAAAGGATTCTGGGTGGCTGACCAAGCACATGCTCAGACTTCCAAAGCTGAAGTGAGAGGAGGGGCACAGCCAGCCTCTCAGGGAGTCCCACAGTTCATCATATCAATAATGGTCTAGTCCAATGAGGCCCCAGTTAAATTCACCGAGAGGGGAGATAAAAGCACAGCCTAGTATTAGAGAAGTAAGGCGGCAGGCCTTGGCCTTTTTGATAGTTTTATAGTGTTAGGAACTCTAAGAAGTTAGGGCAGAAACCAGTAAGTGAAACTGCTATGTAAGCATGATTTGTCACCAAGGAATAGGGTCAGAGCTTTCAATATGGCTGACTTAATGGTTCAATGTCAGATTAGGTTGTGGAATATCTATTTTCTCTGCTCAGAAGTCAGGTTGACTGTTGAGTCCTGAACATGAGTGAAACTGCAGGAATGGATTAAGGGTTTATCAGAGTTTATCTATTTTTGTTTCTAGGGCCTGGGAGGAAATAAAAACTTAAGTTCTAGAGAGTTACCTGGCTCACCTAAAACAATTTAGGGGTTGAGTTGGTCTAAGGCACAGCTTCATGCATGGAACTCAAATGATCTCACCTGAACCCAGTTTTTCTAAACTTATCTCTCATATAGATCAATATTGCCTTGAATCTTAAATAAATTCTGTCCTTCTGAGGTCATGAAATGGTGGCAGCTACTCAAGCTTCCATTCTCAATGCTTTGAATCCATTGGAAAACAGAATCTCTTTCACAGAGCCCTTTAATAGCTCCTTAATTATAATTGGATAACTTGTCCATCCTTGAACCCATCATTTGGACCGGGAAATGTGATTCTCTGGACAATGTCTGAGTCATTTAACCCTTAAAGTCAAGAGCAGAAACATCTTTGTGAGAAGTACCTGAGATGATGGCTGTGGAAGTTGGAATCTGCTAAAAAGTGTGTAACAACTCACCTGCTCCATTGACTGGCCCTGAAAATGAATGGCACTGGGGCGTTAGACTCTTACTGGGCAGTCATGTCACTGGATGATGCCAGTGAGAGGGAGAAGAGCCAGTGGGATCCCCCACCCTCGCCTCCTTTCCTACCACATTATGTTCCCACTGACAGCTATAACAATAGACTTACATGTTTCCCATTAGTATTTAATTAAACAAATATTTACTGAACACCAACCAAAAACCTAGAATTATGGGAGGTTTTACAGGGGATAATTTAAAGTGGGAAGATATAAGTACTTTTTACATGAACAGTTAGAGAAAAATAACTTTTTATTTCTAATGTAATAAAAAGTCAGCTTCCTGAACATGCTGTGCACTGTGCAAGTTTTCTTTATATTTAGTCAGGGGTGGAGTTGATGGTCCCTGGCTGGTGTAGCTCAGTGGATTGAGCGTGGGCCTGCACACCAATGGGTAGCCAGTTTAATTCCCAGTCAGGGCACACGCCTGGGTTGTGGGGCAGGTCCCCAGTAGAGTATGCATGAGAGGTAACCACACACTGATGTTTCTCTCCCTCTCTTTTTCCTTCTCTTCCTCTCTCTCTAGAAATAAATACTTTTTTTAAGAAAGTTTATGGTAGTGAAAATATACCATTCACTTTTAAGAAAACAATTTGTATTTTTCCAATATTATTCCCAAATAAGGTACTTAAATGCTGATAGCATTATTTTATACATAAGATATTGATGTTCAGTCACAAAGTAAATCAAGAACAGAATTATTTTAGAATCCAAAATTCCCTTGCCTATGTTCCTTTGTTTTTTTCTTCTGAATCTCATGAGCTGACACTTCAGTTTTTAAGATAGCCAGAAAGCAATTTCTTCAGCATTCCTTGGGTTGTTTTCTCAAGTATAAATCTGATGTTATTTTTCTCATCAGTGACTCCTGATCACCTTAATAATCAAGTCCAAACTGCTTAGCATGACATGCCAGGCCATTCATAATTACACCCCCATTTACCTCTCCAGCCCCTTCTCTTACCTCCCCGCCCCAGTTTCTCCACATGCATCACACCCCATCCATACTGAGCGGTTCCCAGTTCCCCAGATGCACACACTCTCTCTCTCCTCTATGCCTCCACATGTGCTTTTCCTTCTGTCCACTCTTTTTCTTCCCGTTACCCAGCCATCTCCTATTCATCCACTAGGCCACAACCAAGACATCACCTCCTCCATGAAGTCTTTCTTGACAGCCCCTGCAAGGCTGGATTAGGTGCTCCTTCTTTGCTCCATTAGTACCTTGAACTTTGCCTTTCATGGCTCTCAGTCTCCCTGATAAGAACAAGAGTTCTCTAATACAGTGAAAACAGGGTAAAGCCTTTGTTTTCACAGCTGCACTTTGAGAGCTTAGCTCAAGAAATATTTTTTTTTTGGCTGAGTAAATGAATGAACGAATAATGAGCCACTTGCTATATGTTGTTTTCTCGCATTTCCTCAGAATTACAACCGGCCCCCGGTGATGGCATTAGCCATCCCCATCGCCGTGAAG
Organism: Phyllostomus hastatus; assembly: GCF_019186645.2. Lineage (NCBI taxonomy): Eukaryota > Metazoa > Chordata > Mammalia > Chiroptera > Phyllostomidae > Phyllostomus > Phyllostomus hastatus. Next base: position 12,493,375 of record NW_025333977.1, on the reverse strand, counting down.
TTCCTCCACAGAGGCAACAAGGAACTCTGCAGGAATATGTCCAACTACCTGTCCCTGGCTGCAATCACCGAGGCCGAGCTCCTGGCTGACCACACAGAGGTGATAGTCAAGAGCATACTCCAAGGTATGGTGTGAGGGCTGAGCGTGGGGAAATGTTTTAGGAGTCGTTTCAAAGTATTTTCAGTTTGTGGAAAGTGAGACCTAGAGTATTGAGGGGTACCTTTGATTCTCTGCTTTACGACTAGCTAAATTGTGAACATAGGTGAGGTACATTACTTGGGCTGGTTGAGTCTACATCTTTTCAGTGGGCAGATGGCTTATTTGGACTCATCGGATAATTTGTAAGCTTCCCTCTCACTCTACATCTCCCAGTTTGGAGAACTGTGTTTTCCATGCTTCTCGTCACCTTGTTCGTGGACTGGCTATGGTGAACCTGTCTGTCTGCACTGAGTGAAAAGTATCCCTCTGCTCTTGATGGCTGATGGAAAACCTCTTCTTCCTCTGGTTTCCGAAAGCAGGAAACTGTGTAAAGTCTTTATAAATGTGAACATGATTGGGGACTGATTTGTAATTGCATGAAATACTATCCTAAAAACTCAAATCAGGAGTGAACAGTTACCCTCTGTTAACTGTTTTACATTTGCATGAAAGAAAACAAGTTAGTCCACTCAAAATATTATCTTTGTCTTGGGTTTTTTCCTTTGGTTTCAAATCAAAAAACTTTTTTTGGATTTGAGATGAGAAAAAAGTATAGTATTTAATATGCACTGAAGTGTTCGAGGTGCTCATCAATAAAACTGAGTCTCGGGCCCACATTTTACTAACACCCCTCCCCACATGCTCGAGTCGAACATCAGCCAAAGTATTTGGCTGGGAGCACCCAGTAAAGTGCTCCCAGACAAAAAGTATTTCTTGGTATCCCCAAGGGAATCCTTTCTACATGTGCTCTCCTCCTGAGGTGTCCAGACCAGCCCACACGCCTATGCTGCTGTTCTTCCCGGGCTTCCCAGCATGGCATGCCGTAGTGGTGTCTCCCTCCGCCACCCTGGGCCCAGCCAACTCTGTGACTGCGACTGCCACCAAGGTCCCAGGAGCAGACCCCACTCCACACTACCCACTTCTGCCCTTGTGCTGTTCCACTTGAAGATCAGGAGCCACCAGTCCTCAGCCCACTAATCCCATGTGGCAGGGTCAGGGAGAACACCTGGATTTCTCCTTAGTGTTCCATTTTGGTAGAAAGGCCCCAGAACAGGGTTGCTTGCTCTCAGTGCCAGAATGCATTACCAAGTTTGTGGTCAATAGACAGTTCTATGTTTTCTAAAATTGCCTCTTCCCTGGGCTTCACTATCAACCCAAGAGTTGGGCTAGAGAGGAATTCGTCCTCCAGTTCTCAATATGCCTGTGGCCTGCCAAGGACTGAGGTTCTGTTTATTGTACCAGACATTGCCAAGAAGAGTCCCCCACTCCCAGCCCCCAGACAACTGACCAGCCACCCCAATCGTCTGCCAGATGCCCAGATATGTCTGAACCCCAGCCACGACAGCAGAAGTTTATCACTCTCCCTGTGCTCCCCTGGAAAGATTTGTCATCAATATTACTAGTCAGTATCATTCTCTTGGCTACAGGATTGAATTGCTAATTTCACTTTATACATATTAAATTTGCTAAGTCTGGAAAAACAATTATGTTTTTTTTCACCACTTTGGCTACATATTTGGAACAAATTTTATAGGAATTACAAACACTTATACACACCACACATTTTAAATCCATGGTAGTTAGACTTGTAAGTAACTGATATATGAAAAAAAATAATGAATTGTCTCTGTTGCTGCCAAGAACTTAGGTCATGTATTTGGGACTTTTTTTTTTGAAATGCACTTTCAATGACAAAGAAATCTTTTGAAATGCAAAATACACTTTCTTAATTCATTTCAAGCATTTGAAATAAACAAATGATTTGGTTTATTTAATCTGGCACAATGAAAATTACCATAAAATAAATGACAATTTGACCTAAAAGGTTAGGGCTACGTATTTCAGGGTTTAGATTTGTAAGGCAGATAAGTCTGTAAAACTTCACAATCAATCACATGAGCACGTCAAACTTTGAGCTTCAAAGCAGCAGTGATCTTGCTATCTCTGAGTAGTAAGAGTTTTGCTCTGGAAATTTGTGTCATTGACATATCCTACCAAACAGCCTTAGAAGACACCAGAAAGATTTTTTTTTCATTACCTACAGTTTTCTCCCCTCCTCAACTTAAATTATCTGAATCCTCATTCTTCCATTTTTCTACTTCTACAAAAAATGTTAAAGTTTACAGTTGCTTAGTTTGATGTGAGTTTTAACAAGGCTAGAATTATAAAAGTGTCAAATCTTAGGTTGGGACATTACACATGATTTAGCTCAGTTACCCAAACAATGCTTGAATCCCCAATGTGTTTAGTTTTATATTATATATAAACATATTTATTTTATTCATTTTGTTTAGACTTTATTTGTCTGTTTTGTATTGTCTGAACCCTTCCAGTAACAAGGAAATTGTGCAAGGTTCTTCCTTTTGGAGAAAGAATTAAAGGCATTAGCAGAGTGTTGTCTTGATTTGTGCTTGAGAGCTAAGGAGATAGAAAACCTGAACATTTCTCTATCAAATGAGGCAATCGAATTGGTATTTTTAGATCAACCCACTAAACAAAAACAAAAACGAAAACTGTCCCATTTAGTTTTATAGACAAGACATACAAAAAATAATTGCAATCTTATCTAAACTTTTTCAAATAATTAAAAAGAAGTACATTCTGAAGCTAATTCTACAGGGCTGGTTATAGCCATATATCACTACCAGATGAGAACAATATAAGAAAGGAAAATACAGACTGATCTCAATTGTAAACATAGATAAACAAATCACAAATAAAAATTTTAGCAAAATGGCTCTTGCAATGCTTAAAGAAAAAAATAGTACACATTTGTTGAGTGATTTCTCTGTACTAGATACGGAGAAATTGTCTTATGCTGTTTTAATCCATATAATTTTTCCAGTACGGTATGAGGGAGCAATTATTATCCTCATTTTATAAAATTCATAATGACTGAGTTGAATTTACCTCAGGAATGCAAGGATAGGTTACTATTCAAACAGAATTCCCCACAGTGCAGACTAAAGGGGGAAAAAATCATGTGATCAGTAAACATAAACTTCAGTACCCATTAATGAAAAAAAAATCACAAACTAGAAATTTTGGAAAATGTCTTAAACTGATTAAAAGCATATTTATTATACACTTCTAATGTTTCACCACTATATATGGGGATCTGTCCAGAAAGTATCCATCCATGTAATATGAAAAATAGAGACATTTATTGGAGAACATACAAGATACAAGAAACATTGTACACAGGATAATGACTCCTCAGTCCCCTTCAAAGTAGGCACCTTGGGACCTCACACAGTTATCCCAATTGCCATCAGCTGCCCCATCATATTTTCCTGAACCTTATCAATGGTCTGATATCTCTTACATTTCAAAGGTGATTTTAGTTTTGTGAAAAGCCAGAAGTCACAGGGCACCACATCTGGGCTGCAAGGGGGCTGAGTCACCTGGGTGATTTGATGTGTTGCCAAAAACTCTGCATGGGAGGTGATGCATGAGTGGGTGCATTGTTGTAATGGAGCTGCCAATCACCCATTGCCCATAGCTGCAGCCTTCTGAATCATCTGAATAGTTTCCATGGAGGGATGTTCAAGCTTAATGCAAAATTTGATTCAGATTCGTTGTTGTTCTCAGTCGTTTTGAATGTGATGGCCACACAGTACACATGCTCACTCAACGGTGTCTACTGCCCCCACTGAATAGTACGGTGAAGTCTCATTGTTCATGCATGCACATTCCAGTCCACTTTCCTTGGCTGCCAAGTTACATTGATGTCATGCAAACCATTCTCATTAGATTAACAATGGCTGGACATTTTCTGGACATTAAAAGCACTCCTTTAAAGTCAGAAAGGAAACAAGAATGCCACTACATTAACTTTTATCTACTGTGACAGTATGTAACACTAGTTATAAGAATCAGAGACAATAATCATTATTTCTAAAATATATGATTACCATATCAGAAATTCCAAAACTCTCTAGTTAATTCTTCAACATAATAAGAGAAATTTCAGAAAAAAATGCTGAAAATGAAGTCAGTTTATAGAAACCATTGTTTTCCTATCCACCAATAACAGCAAATTAAAATGTAATGTTAAAAATAATAAAGTAGCAACATAAAAGATACCTAGAGAAAAAGACATATGACTTCTGAAAATAAAATAATAAAATTTTATTGAAAGTAATCAAATAAAAGATCAGCAAATAGAGCAATAAACCATGTTCATGGATGGGAAACCTGGATGTAGCAACCGTGTCAATTTTCTCTAAGTTAATCTATAAATGCAATGAAATTTTAATAAAATCCCCACAAAGATTTCTATGAAAGATGATAAGCTGATTTAAAAATGATGAGTGAAGTACACTGGAACAGGTAGCCACAATTCTGCAGAAAATGGGGAAGTTTGGGAAGGATGGGAAGGCATTCATTTCCAGATACCAAGACATCATGAAATCATAGTACAGACCACACCCAGCTTACAATGGTTTAACTTTACCATAGCATGAAAGTGGTACATGTTTGGTAGAAAACAAGCTTTGAATTACGAACTTTGATCTTTTCCCAGGCTAGCCATATGCAGTATGATACTTTTCTGATGCTGGGCAGTGGCAGTGAGCCATAGCTCCAAGTCAGCCACAAGATCATGCGGATAAACTGTTGCGCGTGGGTCACCGGCTAGCAGTGACCACGGCACACTGTGGATGGCTCGACAATACGCGAGAAAAAACACACATGCACAGAGACAAACCAGTTTCTGTGGGGAAGTAGGGACAGAATGGCCACCCCCCCAGTGGGGAGCGCGCTGATCCACCGTCCATACCTGCTTTTATTAGGCTCATTTTGCATAATAACTCAGGTAACATACAATACTCATTAGGGGAAGTAAGGAACATATAAAACAAAGAACTCTGCCGGTCTATTGAGTTGGGGGTCAAAGAGCTGTAAGGCTGAGGAACAAACTAGCTTCCTCCTAAGACCCTCCTCATTCAACTAAGAGCATTCTTGGACAAAGAAGGTTTCACAGTAATTTACATGTTCTTTCTTAGGCCCGATCACCCCGGGAAATCCGCACTTCCCAGTACCGAGCTGTACTTCCCCGTCATTGTTTCAGGCTTAGGTGGAGCGCGGGAACTAAAGCCACCGAGAGATAAGGAGATTTTCTTCCGGACGCTGAGAACTCAGACTTTGTCAGAGCCGAGGAGTGAGGGTCCATCACCCCTTTTGCTGCAGCCCCCCAAGTCCTTCTTTTGGGGGGCCTCCCAAAGTGATCGTGCCTGGCTTGGGTTGTTCCCCCCGTGGGGAATCTTACCCGTCTTTGGCTAACCGACCAAGCTTTTTTGGGGTTCAGCAGCCGAAACAGCATTACTGCCAGGGAGATAAGCTTTTTTTCTCCTTGCCGGCTCACGGTTCCAAGGGCGTTCCCTTAGCCTAGCCTAGGCGGGGGTCTCAGCTTCTAATACCAGTCAGGGCGGTTCCCAACAATAAACACCTGATACTATACAGGATATTGTGTTCCCAGGGAGTTTTGGATATTGTGCTTTGTGTTTTCACATCCTATCATGTCTACAAAAGGCCTGTCTTCTGCTTCTGGTGAGAAGAGGAAAGCAATTACTCTTGAGATGAAATTCAGCATAACTGCCCAGCAGTATTGTAATGTAAGTGTTCTGACCATACTTAATGTAGACCTGGCTAAGCTATGGTGTTCAGTAGGTTAGGTGTATTAAAGGCATTTTCAACTTATGATATTTTCAATTTACAATGAGTTTATCATGACATAAAGCATGTTATTAAAAAGGTGTAGTGCTAGGAATTCCGGTCAAGATGGCAGCATAGGCAGACATGGCTCACCTCTTCGCACAAACACAACAAAATTACACCTAAGATATAGAACAACCACCACTTAGAACCATCTGAAATCACATTGAATGGAAGTCTTGACAACTATGGAATTAAAGAAACCACATCCATCCAGACTGCTAGGAGGGGCACAAACACAGAACGGGGTGGTCCCACATCCACGTGTGGTGGATAAAAATTTGGGAGGGATATCTCAGGAGTCAGGAGTCCCAGATTCACAATAGAGCACCCAGCCCAGGATTCTGGAGCCAGGAAGATAAGTCCCCACAATTTCTGGCTGCAAAAACTAGCAAGCATTGAGTCATTGGAAGAAATTGCTGGAACCCCAAGCAGTTTCTCTCAAAGAACCCACAAATGGACTCACCTACTCAGACTCACTCCCTCTGGGCTCCAGCACCAGGGTGGTGGCTTGAGGGATACCGGTGGCATGCAGGAGAGGGATAAGGCATCTGGCACCAAAGCAAACAGAGACTATTGTCCATTTTCTGGGCCCTCCCCCAATAGAGCCAGCAGACTGGTACCATATCTAAGATTCCATCAACTGGGCTAACACTGTTTGACCCATTTTAGAAATCCCCAGAAATTCCATCCCCCACCCCAACTTACAGGCCCACCCAAGCTGCTTTTCCATATGAATGACTGGTCTTGGCTCATGCTTCACAACTTCCTAAATCCTCTCAAACAAGCAACAGCTGGCCTCCCAGGCCTGGACTAGCAGCCTAGATTCACAGCTTGGCTTCACATGGAAATCTGCAAACCTTGCAAAAGGATCAGCCATCTCAGATTGCTTTATAACTCAGGCAGAGTGGGGACTGATCTTAGCCTGCACCACCTGGGAAACTGCAGAGTCAGCACACCCAGTGGACAGCTACAGACTACATCGGAGCCCCAGCACCTGCTGCACCTGCACAGCTGATCTCCACAGAGGGTGGAGGTTGGTAGCAAGTGGTCACAGACAGTCCTTGCAGCTGACTGGCCTGGGCAAATCCCTTCCATTGATCTGCCAACAGCAGCCAAGGCTCAACTACAAGAGGAGGGTGTACTCAGCCCACACAGAGGGTATACCTTAAATACCCAGCTTGGGTGTTATGGGAGGCTGTGGCACTGGACCCTACAGGACACCTACTGCATTAGGTCACACTATCAAGACACAGAGTCAAGGCATCTCTACCTAATACATAGAAACAAACACAGGGAGTTTGCCAAAATGAGGAGAAAAAGAAATATGGCCCAGATGAAAGAACAGATCAAAACTCCAGAAAAAGAGCTAAACAAAATGGAGATAAGCAATCTATCGGATGCAGTGTTCAAAACACTGGTTATAAGGATGCTCAAGGAACTTAGTGAAGACCTCAGCAGCACAAAAAGGATCCAGTCAGAAACAAGAGATAACACTAACTGAAAGAATGATTTACAGGGAAACAACAGTAGAGTGGATGAAGTGGAGAATCAAATCAATGATATGGAACATAAGAAAGCAAAAAATAACCAATCATAACAAGAAGAAAAGATAATCCCCCAAAATGAGGATAGTATATGCAGCCTGTGGGACAAGTTTAAGCAATCCAACATTCACTTCAGAGGAGTGCCAGAAGGGGAAGAGAGAGATCAAGAAAGTGGAAACTTATTTGAAAAAATAATGACAGAAAACTTCCCTAATGTGGTGAAGGAAAGACACATGCAAATCCAGGAAGCACAGAGTCCCAAATAAGATGGGTAGAAAGGAGCCCACTCCAAGACACGTCATAATTGAAATGCCGAAGGTTAAAGATAAAGTTGGGAGGGAGGCACTGTGGGAGAATGGGTGAGAGGTGAGGGGATTAAGAGGTACAAATAGGTAGTTACAGAATAGCTATGTGGATATAAAGTACAGTATAGGAAATGGAATAGACAAAGAACTTACACCCATGACCCATGGACATGAACAATGGTGGGGGGATTGCCTGAGGGAGTTGGGGGTGCTGGGTGGAGGGGGGCAAAGGAGGAAAAATTAGGACAACTGTAATAGCATAATTAATAAATCTTTTAAAAGTATAGCGCTCATGCAAGAACAGGCCAATAGCCCATAGAATAAAATAAAGAGGCAAGAAACACATCTACGCATATATGGAAATTGCAGAAGGCAGGGGAATCTTCATAGTGAATGAGGGTAGACTATTCAAGAAATGGTTCTGGGGCAACTGTGCATATCACAACATGCATAGATTAATTTCATGTGGAATAAAGCAAACTTTAAATCTCTCCTTTTGTAAAATGCAAAGTCTATTCATGATTTTTAAAAGATCTCTCAGCAGACTAGCAATGGAAGGAAACATTCTTAATCTAATAAAAGATATCTACAAAAAAACTTATAACTAAAATCATTCTTGATGGAAAAATATTGAATGTTTCCCAGAATTAAAAAATAAGGCCAGGATGTCTCTTGGGTAATGAATTTGTTCTCAACTTAAATAGTAATCTCATATTTTATAACATCAGAACCTTTTCAGGGTGGGAGAGTTGCTTTTCTGTGGCTCTGAGTAATTCTCCAGACCTGTTCTTTGCCATGTGAAGATGCTCTGTAGAACCTGTCCAGTATTAGAAGTTAAAAGCACGACTAATGTTTATCTTTCACCCAAGAAGGTGACAGTGTTATTGGAAACCCCTAAAATTAGGGTCTCTCCAACTCTAAGTGATTATTTCAGGGTTATAGAGAAACCCTTTCCAAATTTGGATCTGGAGCTCTATGATGCGGTACACACCACTGGCATCAACACTAAAGCAGTGGTGCCCCTTCCTTTGCATTTCTGAGTCAGTGGTCACAATAAGGAGACACTCTGTCTCTCTGTCAATGAGCCTTTTACCAGGTCTGCTGGCACAAGTAACAAGATGACCACAAATGATTTGAAATTTAAGTAGAAAGTCTTGGGAAAGAAAATGTAATATTGTCTCAGCAAGAGTCCAAATTCCCTTCTGACTTGTTGGCAATAGCCTAGAAAAGACTGTCTAGTTAATTATGATGAATTCACTTCATTTCTTTCTGGATGTGAGAGAAAATTCAAACCACTGATTAGTGAGCTGTCTCTAAAGAAATAGAGATAGCCAATTGACCACACCCCCCAATTTATAATGGCAGTAATAATATGTACCGCATAGAGTAGATGTGAAGCTTAAGTAGATAAGGCAGATGTATTTTGCACAATGCCAAACCATAGTTCATTACGGTTACTATGATTCCCCTTAATATCATCATCATCATCATCATTATCCTTGTCATCATTAATTATCATATGCCATGTGCCAGTCTCACATTAAAATACTAAAGGCAGAACCATATCCATTTGTAGAGTTTAATAATCCCTGGGAGATACTTAGCTATTACCAACTCATGATACAATTATTCTTAAAGGAAAAGGTTTTAAGTTCACCATATTACAGGTGGTTGGGAAAGAATTTATTAGTCAAATATTCTAGAAAATGGCTGACTGAACAATCTAATTAAGAATATTTAACCTGCCCTGGCTGGTGTAGCTCAGTAGATTGAGCGCAGGCCTCTAAACCAAAGGGTCGCCAGTTCGATTCCCAGTCAGGGCACATGCCTGGGTGGCAGGCCAGGTCCCCAGTTGGGGACATGTGAGAAGCAATCACACATTGATGTTTCTCTCCCTCTTTTTCTCCTTCCCTTCCCCTCTCTCTAAAGAATAAATAAAATATTTTTAAAAGAATATTTAACCTGAATATTTATATACATAGGGACATATTAAATATAATGTTGAAAAAACCAACCCAAATGTGGGTTAAGAAATAGAGACATACATTGAAACAGAAAAGGATCTGAGTTGTTAACCAAATCTTGGATCAGGCACTGGCCAGAATTTGCACCTTTTCAACTCTACCAGCAGATGGTGCTGTGAAGTAGAATAAGACCAGCCCAGAGCCAAGCATCCAGGTGCTGAACTGAGGTTGATTTACCGGCAATGTAAGGGAATCTTTATAATTATTTGTTTGTTTGCTTATTTTCTATTTAATCCACTGGGAATAACTTGGAAAAAGTTTTTTAAGATAACTTTTATTTCAAATATTATTTTATGGCTTAGAAATCACTTTTAGATACATTTTCTGTTTTCTGTCATTTTCATTATAACCCTTCAGTAAGGTAGGCAAGTCCTACTATCCCTATTTTGGTGGCTAATTTGAGACTCAAAGATTAGTTAGCAGTCTCAGCTTCTTATAGTTAGTAGGTAATGGTGGTAAGATTTGAACGCTGAATTTCTGACCCCAAGCTCAGAGAATTTCCTTCTACACTCCAAATTTATAAAGCTGAATGCACTGTCAGCAATCTCAGTCTTAAAGTTCAGTAAATTTAAGAATATTTAAATGAACATATATATTACTTTAAGATTTTTGACTTCATGAGGGCTATTTATTAAGTGGCTAAAAGATAGTTTAGGAAATATTTCACTTTAGTAAACTTCTTTCAAGAACTTTATAATATAAAATTTCACAAGATGAAATTAAATTCAGTTATAATTTCTTCTTTGTTTACAAATCTAATTCTTTGTTAAAGTGAAGTTAATTAAATAATTGTCAATAACCAAGCTCTAAATTCTTAGTGATCAAATGTTCTAAATATATTTTAAAGGAGTTAATACTTAATTTAAAATAATTTATATTGTAATAGACAAGGAATATATATCAACTGTTTTGTTTAGATATTATCATTGCAAAAAAAAATTTGTTCTACTGACAGAGCTATGTATCTGCTAGAGTGACAAACTGTCACAGTTTACCTGGATCTAAAAGGTTTCTTGGGACATGGGACACTCAGTGCTAGACATGGACAAACCAGGACAGTTGGTCACCCTAACACACACACATAATATTTTATTCTTTATAAATATATAATATATTGTACTTTTTCTTCCTAATAACTTGAATCATTTTGCACAATTATTTTACTATGCCATAATATGATGATGCCCATAATAACTATTTTGATGAATAAATGTACTAAACTAAACCAACACACCTATATATTTTTAGATATTTTATCTCAGTTTTACTCTCTGTTTGCTGTCACTGTGTATTCAAAAACCCTTTAAATTCTGTTAGCAAAAATACAAAGTCAGATAACCAACCAACTCCCTGGGAATTTATAAAATGCATTTTCTAAGTATAGTCTATAGGTATTTTTAAACTTAAAAGAATTATCATTGACATACAATATTATTACTTTTAGGCACACAACATAGTAATTAGACATTTATATATACCTTATGAAGTGATTACCATCTTAAGTCTAGTACCGATCTGGCACCGTATATAGTTATTACAATATGACCAACTATATTCCTTATGCTGTACTTTACATCCATGTGACTAATTTTATAACTGGCAGTTTATCATACTTCTTAATCCCATGGACATTTTTTGTCCATCATCCCACCTCGCCCCCACCCCGGGCAACCATTAGTTTGTTCTCTGTATCTATGAGTCTATTTCTGTTTTGTTTTGTTACTTTGATTTGTTTTTTTAAGATTCCACATGTAAATGAAATCATATGGCATTTGGGTTTCTCTCTCTGACTTATTTTATTTAGCATAATATCCTCTAGGTCCATCCATGTTGTTGCAAAGGACCAGATTCTAGTCTTTTTTATGGCTGAGTCATATTCCATTGTAAATATATGTCACATCTCTTGATCCATTGTCTCTCAATGGGCACCAAGGTTGTGTCCAGATCTTGGCTATTATAAATAAAGCTGTAATGGACATAGGAGGTCTGCAAGCATTTTGAAGGAATAAAGTGCATTTCTTTTTTTAATTTAAAAAGAACTGCTGTACTGGATAAGGATTAGATTAGTTGGCCAATCAGTACTGGATTAAAGAAGACAGAAGTGTATTTTTCTCTCACGTGAAAGAAGTCCAGGGCAGGCAGCTCAGAGCTGGCAAAGAAACTTGACACCATCGGAGAACCAGGCTTTCCCTACCTTGTTACACTGAACTTCACAGTCTAAGAGGGTTGCTGAGATTCCAGCCATCGTTACCATATTCCAATCAGTGAGAGGGAGGAAGGGAAAGAGAATCACATTCAATATTTCATGTCAGCCAGATCTTAGTCCTGTGGCCACATCTAGCTGCAATTAATGCTGTAAAATACAGACTTTACTCTGAGTGGCCACGTGTGTCATTGAAACCAGAATTCTGTTACTTAGGGAAAGAGGGAAAGTCAATACCAGGGAGCAATTAGATGTCCCTGGAACACCTATCCAGACTGAACTACTGTAGTCAATGACATTTCTACATTTGCAAACCAAGAATTACTTGAGTCTCTTCTATTTTTAATCTACCCTCAACATGTGATTCCTGTAAAAAATGAAAAGATCACTTACATTTAACTTGTCAGCATATGAGTTTGCATATATCTTGTCCTGCATCATCTTGGGTCTCTAGAACAGACATAATTCATGCTGAAATGTGGAAAGGAATTGAAACCATGCCATACTCTCTGCTCAAAGCTGGGTCCAATATTTCTTCTTCCAGCCTAGCATTCAACTCACACAGGCGATAGCTAAACAGGGATGTGCATATGACCACCATGCCTGCAACCTTGAATTACATAATCTCCAAGGGTCTGCGCCTGGCCTATGACCTCGTACCTGCAGTTTTCTTTGAGGGCCGTCAGCCTGGTTTTGTGACTCTCAAGTAGGATGAAGCTATAACTGACACCATGAGCATCCTCAAAGATTTCTAGATTCCTGGATTGTTATCACTAAGAGGTACCAAGAGTCCAACTCCCTCCTTTTACAGAGAAGACCCAGAGGAGTTAAGTAACTTGTCTAAGGACACCAAGCTATTTAGTTACGAAAGGTTCTTTGAGAATCACTCCTGGCCCAATTCTCCAAATGTCGTGGACAGGATAGGACCTGTGGTTGGTTGTGCAGGCCCTATCTTCAGGTGGACACACCACCACTGTGGTTCCACCACACTTCCTTCCCCTGACATTCAGAAGCAGCTTTGTGATGTTCTCAGCCTCACATAACCTCTACAGAAGGACACTAATGTGGTAGAGTCACTGCCCAGCCGCAGGGTGAAGGGGCTTGATGGTCCTTTCCTTCACGTGCAGTAAGAGAGTGGGATGTGCTTCTTCCAGGGCAGGAGTCATTGTTTCCTTTCCATGCTTCCAGATCTCCCAAGTGACCATCCTAAGCCATCTCTTTCAGGCGTCATGTGTACCTAGGGAACCCTGATAATTTGGGTTTTTTTTCCCATTTACACTGGACAAAAGTTGTATATGCTCACAGAATCATCAAATAGGAAGGGACCGAGAGATCACTATTTTCTCAACTTCTTGATTTCTCAGTTGCAAAAACTAAACCCAGCAAGAAGAACTGATGTAGCCAAGATCATATTTCTTCATTACGAAAAACAGAAAGCCAAAGCTTAAAACAACTTCATAGTTTGTTTTGAATAATATTAACTATTTATATAAATATAGAAATATTACTATTTATATAATAGACTAGCACCTGAAAACTAATTGCCCGCTTTAGATGAAACATGTGGAGTTGCTCCAAAGTCTTTTAAATATATAATTACATGACATGGGCTTTATGTAGGTTTATAAAATATTTTATTTACAGTAGAGCTTTACAAAAATAGTTTTAATAAAATTAATACAAAACCATTTTACAATATAACTTATATAACTATCTTCTCAAAAAAAAGTGACATTTGATTATAACACATAAACTACATTTGTATCTGTTAAGTCACATTGTAGTATAAATATGCTTCATCATCATTTTTAATAATAAGGTACATGCCAATAACAGTGAACAATGGACAACAATGTTATTTTATTATTCTTCCGATGTAAAAGTCATCTCTGGCCAAAACAAAATTAACCAAAGAAAAGTAAAACAATTGTCCTTCTGTTCAACAACACAGTCCTTTTTAATTATTTGGGAGTTTATCTGACAAAGACACCGCATTAATGTGAAAGCACTGTGGCATAAAGTCTAGCAACAATATCCCCAAAAGCCTTCTCCGATGTCTTTGCTCAACTGTTTATTCAGTATTTTGCCAAGATAAATAAAGACTGATCTCAACCCTCTCCTTCATTAGTCTCAAGTGTTCTTAGTATGCATTGAGGTTTTTAGACCTTCCCAACTGGCATATGTTTAAAATGTGAGTTTCTTTCTTTGGCTTCAAGTAGAGTTTCACAACACTTAGGAAATGTACTGAGCTCCTCCGTGTGGCTGAATCTCCGTGACTCCCCACCCCACAACATTTCCCCGGATGTGACAGGACTCGGCTCCTCCAGTCTCTCTGATCTCTTCATTGCTGAGAACACGATCCCAGATATTGAAGCCCGTGAGTCTTCCAGAAAAGGCCAGAGTTTCATCGAAGCCGCCGCCCACACAGCAGCCATTCTTTTCCTGGCCAATCTGCAGTATGCCTCCCTCAGGAATAACGTGACCTGTGGCCATCCCAGCAGTGGTGGCCACCAGTTCGCCATTTACCCACGTGGACAGGAGCCCTCTCTCTGACTTCCAGGTGCTGCACAGATGGGTCCACCTTCCCAGGGAAATCACAGTATCGGCAACCAGTCTGTTCTCCTCTCCACCCACCACGAACACCACGGACTGATTGCTGAGGTACAGCTGCATCTCATATGGATTCCTCTTCGTGCCATAGGAAAACAGGATGGTTTTGTTTAATACATCAGTGGCTTTGACCCAAATGCAGGCACTAAAGGATTCAAGCTTCATTGGTGTCGCCGGATGCACGCTTCCAAAAATCTTTTTGGAACGCATTGGGAATAAAATCGCTGTTTCACAACCTAGAGTAGCAAGACAAGAGGAAGAATATGAAAGAAAATATGAAGTCATTCAGAAGTGACTCTGGCGTTTAGGTATTTTAGCACGGGCATGTCAATGACTACAATTCAAAATTATATGCAGGATCACATTATGACTGGAGGGGCCTCAAGGGTACTCGCTACAGAGCAAAGAAAACGGAACAAGTCTCATTCAGTGAAGCATCTGAATGGAGGAGAAGGCGTGCAGAGAGGCCAAATTGTTCAAACCACAAAATAATGAAAATCATGTTTTAATAACTATTTCCCCTCCCAATTAACTTTTTCTTTGTTACAGCTCTTTAAAAAATGTTGAATCACTATGCATTAACTTCAAACAATGACACCATAGTTTCCAAGAACTTGGAGCCAAACTGGTTTTCTTCTCCTTGACTTCACCAAGCTTCTAGAACAAAAACCAGTAAAATTCATTGGATCCAGTGCACCTCATTTAGCTATTGTTAACATTCATTTTAAAACAAAAACTCTAGTAACAGTCATGTTGTTACTGAATACATTTTAATATAGCACATACTCTCAGAGATTTATAAACTTTGCAAAGTTTGTAGAAAACTATCTGTGAAAGGCAACAATGTACAATAGGGATGACTAATTTGTATTAGATGCTTACTATGTGCCAGATACTGTTCTTAACACTTTATGTCATTTTAATCCTCCTATCAACTCTAAGAGATAGTCTTAATATTCCCATTTGACAGATGAGAAAACTGAGCCAGAGAGCACTAAGTACCTGAGCTATGTTTACACAGATGGCAAGCAGTAAAACCAGGGTTTGGACTTGGGCACTCTGGCTGCAGAGGCCACACCCTAAACTTGCATGATGCATTATGTTTTAATGGTAGAAGAGCCCCTGGATTTGGCTGGAACAGCTGGAACTCAGCTCGTTGTACTACTAGTAAGCTATGCAGCTTTTGATGAGTCTGCTAATCTCTCCAAGCTTTACAGTTTTCTGTAGAAGGTTCTTCCTTCCATTCTCCTTCCAATATTCTGCAAGTCAGTAAGCAACAACCATGTAGCTGTATAAAGCAAAGATATGCTTAAAAATTCTTACTTTGCTCTCATGCTTATAAATAGTATTTAAGCACTAATAGAAAACTTGAAGGACGAGTGAGTTATTCCAAGGGGATTGTTGGCGAACATATTTCTGCTAAAGAGCACATAGAAGGAGACTTTCACACTCGGGGGTTGGGAGCTCGGTGAACCCCCACTGTGCCCCTCTGCAGATCCCATGTCCGATGGTCAGGGGGCTGGAAATGCTGAAATGAAGACCTTCTGGGTGTCTCTGGGAAACTATGTGCTAAAACCTTTAACAGATGAACTCTGAATTTCTGCTAACCTCATATACGTATAAACAAACAGATAAAGAAATATTTTTAATATAAATTAGGACCAAGCATTCCCTCTGTAACAACCTAAAGAAGATCTGCCATAAAATAGCTTTGAAAAGTGAACTTCCAGAGGACTCAAAGACTGACTGGTGAGAAGACAGAACCTGCAGGCATCAAACATCCACGCAAAGCCTGGTGAGCTGAGTTAAATGCCTGCAAGTGGCTGAGGGCTAGGCTCTGTCCTAAAAAAATTAAACAGATGAAAATAACCAAAAAAAATTAAGATTCACAAAATTCTATAAAAGTAACTACAATACTAAAGCACAGATCTGGCCCTGGCACAGTTTAGTATTACCCTTTTCACTGAAAAATTTTAATTTTTGAAGATTTTTTAAAACTTCATTTTTAATGAGACACTGATTCTTTTTTCAAATGAACTTAGTAGGTGCATTTTTGCTTTCCTAGCTGTGTGACAAATCAGAGATCGTGGAACAAAAGATCATATTATGTTTGGGCATCTGAGATATTCCCTGTAATGTTTCAGAAAAATAGTATTCAAGAGGGTGCCTACTGCAACCTAATTAGCCGATTTCCTGTTTAAATAAGTGCAGGCAGTCGGGGTTGCATTCCAAAGCATTCCTTCCTTGCCTCTCAAAGACCCAGCGTCCCCTGCAGGCTGTCCTGGCTGTGTGAGTTCACAGAGTGGGACTGCGTGTTGGCAGGCTTTTTCTGGTTTCTTTTGGGGGCCAGTGATTGAGGCTCTTGATATCTCTTGAAAACGTCAAAAACTCTCTCATGAAATGGCTTTTAACTAATAGGTTTTTCTGATTATGTTATCAAAGACCAAACAAAATTAAAACCAGGTTCCTCGGAGGCCAACAACAGAATGATTAGGAATCCCTTAGAAGCCATACTGGCAGGAAATCAAGAGAGGGGAAAGCAAAGCATGTGGGTGAATGTATTATTGGATTTAATAAAAAAAAAATAACATTTTAGAATTCAGAAATACATCCCTCTTCTGATCTAATATGCAGAGGTGAAGACAAAAATTCTGTAATTCTTCAGTTTTTCAGGCATATTATACATGGTTTGCAAAAGTCAAGAAATTTCATTCATTAAAATAGCCACAGAATTATAATTTGTCTCTATCACTTAAATTGAGGATCTATTGTATATTTGATATTATGCATTTCTGCTGTCTGAAGCCCTACTGAATATTTAAGAAAATAAGTTCTGTACTGATAAATAACCCTCAAATACTCAGTAAAGATTGATATTCTGGCATAGTTTCTGTAACTTAAATGAAGTGTGCTCTCGCACATGCTTATGATTTTCCTCATACTGCATCCAGTAAGAGTTATTCTATTGGAAATACAGTGAAGGACGGCACTGTTTGTAATTTTTTTCAGTTTCTGAGATTTTTAGGAAAAATGCAGTTATATTGTCTCATCCAGAACACTGATTTTCTAACGTATAACCCACAAGTGATTGTTGCATCACCATTTCCTAGAAATTTTGAATTATAAAGGAGCGTTACTTGGCTCCAAATCTTCTTTATTTCTTTCAATGTATTTAAAATGTATGATCTCGGGCCCACATGCGTCTGGAGGTGCATGGAGGATCACATGGGACTTTGACAAATGGCATCGGGTTTGAACCACTTCTCTCCTGTTTGACCCTGACCCCCCATCCCCACCCCAAGTCCCTGGGGTGGGATCGGGATACCGATTGGCTCCTACACACTACCAGTTCCACTTTGGATCACTCAGCGGCCAGGTTATTCCAAGGCGTACACCCTGGGACCTCCACTAGCCCCCTAATTCCACAGACCCCGGGGGCTGGGAGCCCCTCAGGAATTCCGTAACCCTTCAGGAGATCAGACTCAGCCCCAGGTCTCTTGCTCGGAACTGGCGGCAAGGAGAGGCTGGCCCAGGGATTGGAAAATGTCCCTAAAAATTAGGCTGGGCCCTGAAATAGCGCGGGGAACCAGAGCTCCCCTAAAGAGAGAGACCGGCTAAAATTAGAAGAAGTGGAAATCCCTAACGGAGGGAAGCGAGGCCGCTAGAGAGGTCACGGTTATAACTGGCCAATAGAGCCCCTGCTACGCCTGGGTGGATCGGGTGTCAGCTAGGGGCCCTTGCCTATTTCGAGACTATGATGATCTGGTCCATAGCTATTTTCGGGGTTCTTCGGGACTGGGGAATACTTTTTAAAGTCCATTTTCCCGCCTTGTATAGTGTGCCCGTGCTCTGTGGCCGTGCGTGGAGAAATAGAGGAGTGAGTGAGTGTGTGTGTGTGTGTGTGTCTGTGTGTGTCCCATTCATGCGTCCGCTGGAGGATTGCCTGACTTGGCTTCCCCCAACGCGTGCTCGAAGAACAAAGCCGCAGGGGCGACCCTGCTTGGCCCGTGTCCTTACCTGCGGGCAGCCATCGCTGAGCCGCCCAGCCTTGCACCGCGCGGAGGTCGGCTCGCGTCTGCCGCAGCTCCTCCAGCACCGCGTCCAGGGCGCGCCCCGCCTCCCCCGGGCGCAGCGCCTCGGCGCCCTCCAGGCGCGCCAGCCTTCGCCCCGTGTCGCGGCTCGCCTGCAGCAGCTCGTCCAGTGCGGGGGCAAGCCTGGCCTCCGCCAGGGCTGCGGGCACGCAGGGCCTCGCCAGACTGCCGGCCAGCCGGCCCAGCTCTGCCCGCAGCCTCCGCAGCTCGCCGCGGAGGACGTCGTCGGTGGCCTGCAGCAGCATGCCCTCCCTCATCTGCGAGTTCTCCAGCATGATGAAGAGCTTGTCCCACTCGGAGTGCTCCGGGCGGCAGTCACACGGCGTGGCTAGAGCGCGGAACACACACACTAATTACCGACCCGCCCAGGCCTTCCTCGGCTGTGCGTTGTAAAAAGGTGACCTCCCTAGGTGGTCCCAAGTTATGGCCCACCCCAGCACCCCCTTTCCCTTTAAGGACACCTGGAGGAAACAGCGTGAAGATATCTGAGAATGACAGAACCATTCATGCAGGTATATGTTAAGTTGAACTCTATGAAATTGCCGTTCATGTAGCTCAAAACAGGCAAACATCGGCGATTTCATACGGTTCAACCCATTATGCATCTGAGACAAATAACTTTTCGAAACCTTTCTTAGAATCCTTCTCTCTTTTGCAAACAGACTATACTTTTTAGCCCATTTCATTGGCTACAAAATATATGTGTGACTTTTAGACCCAAAGAGGTGGGTTCGTAATTAGGGTTAGCAGAGAGATAGTTAAAATGAACTTACACTCCTCAGTGGGATGGAGTCCATTGTCTATTTCGTTGTCCAAATTCACATACATGAGCTCATAGTCATCCGAGTTCTCGGCACACGCTGCAGACCAGAGAGCACAAAACAGAATCCCATAGAGACGCATCGCTGGAGAGAGACAAAGTTCTTTCGTGACTTCGCACAGCTGGCGGGAGGGGACCAGGCGAGAGCCTCTCGAGTGAGCAGAGTTTGAGCAGAGGAGAAGGAGAGTGAGAGGCAGGAGCCGAGAGCCCTTAATAAATGCTGGGGAAGCCTGAATGGGGATGAATGAGTAATGCCGGTGGCACTGCATAGCGGGAGTTCCCCTGCATTTGAGGGGGAGGGGGCTGGGTGGGAGGGCGAGGGAGACTTGGAGGTTGCTCAATAGTAAACTACAAAGGTTTGCACTGCAGTCAGATTAATTGGAGGAGGGTCAGAGGGGAAAGGGGCGGTAGTTGGGGGTGGGGGGGCCCGGCGGTGGACTGGGCTAAGACTCTGCCCCTGAGGATTATCTTGTAGCTTGAACTGGTAGCACTGAAGGATGAAAGGAAGGGGAGTTGGGTTAGGGGGAGAAGTAATTCAGCAGGCATAGAGATGTGAAAGCAAGATCATCATTTCAGTATTTTGTCTGAGGTTTTATTATTTCACAACCTCTTATATGTAGAAAACTTTTTTCACTTTTTCTTTGTAAGCAGTTTTGCAGGTCTAAACCGTGAAAAGTTACTCGTTGATTCCGAGATAAACCAACTTGGAATTTCCATGGCTCTAGAAGCCAAGTCTGTTTCTAGTTATTCCATCTTTAATCCTTATGGAGTTGCAACTATACTGTATAAACACACTTTTTTTTATTGATTTAGAGAGGAGGGGAGGGAGGGAAGGATGGAAGGTGGAAGAGAGAGAGAAAAAAACATCAACTTGCTGTTCCACTTACTTATGCATGCATTGGTTGATTCTTGTATGTGCCCTGACCCTGGAACTAACCCACAACCTTGGTGAATCCAGACAGTGCTCTAACCACCTGAGGTCCCCAGCCAAACACGCTTGTTAAATGACAACACAGCATAACTGTTAAACCTAAAATGGGAAAGAGCTGTGGAGTGGAATAAACTGATTTTAGGTGTGTTTTTAATAACCTAATATTCTATGTAAATTATATTTTTCCACCAGACTTAGAGTCAAAAATCCTGTTTTTACAGTGAATTTAGGGATTCCTGTTTCTGCCAATATGTGAAAGTCTATATATATTGAAGGTTTTCCTGCACAAAACACCTAGAAATGTGTTTAAATTATAATACTTTTACTTTTTTAAGATTTTATTTATTTTTGTAGAGAGAGGGGAAAGGAAAGAGAAAGAGAGGGAGAGAAACATCAATGTGTGATTGCCTCTTGCATGTCCCCTAACTGGGGACCTGGCCTACAACCCAGGCATGTGCTCTGACTGAGAATCAAACCAGCAACCCTTTAGTTCGCAGTCCCACGCTCAATCCACTGAGCTACACTAGCCAGGGCTATACTACTGATTTTAAAAGTACAAATAAGCATCTCCCCAAATAAGGGAAATATTCAGGGGCCAAAGATAGAAAAGGAACCAAATCCAGAAGAGTAAGCCCAAGAGCTAATGCTGGAGCACCCCTGCAGTGAGGTCATTGGTTCTGTAACAGCCATGTTAGTAACCATGTGGGATGAAAGCTTAAGCCAGGGTGGGGAGTTAGAGGTGAGACCCTCATCTAAGGCCAGACTCTGTCATAGCCCTACTCTCTGCCCCAGCACCAGGAAGTGAAAAGTAAGCATGTTTCTCTTTGATGGAGCTCTACAACATCCCTCAGAATTTGTGATTTGGGATCTACCCTCACATGTGCTCCAGATTTAAAGGTATGCTATCTGCCACTGTAAAAATAAATTCACAGTGAAAAATATTTAAACATTTGAGGAAATGCAATCATTTATAAATGACAATCAGCAGAAGCCTAAAAGTATTAGACATGCTTGTCTTAATAAGTTTATTTTAAAAAAAAATATCAGCTAGACACTAGAAAATAAGTGTGTTTTAATTTTTTAAGATCTCCAAGAAGAAATTGAAAACCCCCCCAAAGAATAAGACATCAAAAGAAAAAGACTAGGTGGAATTTTTTTAAGAACCAAGTATAACTTCTAGAATTAAAAGAACAAAGTTAATTGAATTTTTTTTAAAAACCTCAAGAAATTGGGTTAAATGGCAAAGTAGGCGAAGCTGAAGAGAGTATTAAGGAGCTGGAAGCAAAAGCTAAGAAAATAATCCAAAATGTACTCTTCAACAGTATCCTAAAATCCTTTTGTTGTTCAGGAGGATGATGGAGAGAAACTAATTTTGCTCTTTTAGTTGAAGAATGTTTCTCTTTTTAAGAACAACCACCCAAATCAAAAGGAAATAGAACATCCAAATAGAAGGGACAGAGGAAATTAAAGAAAAACAAACAAAAAAACCATGATCTAGTCAATAGAAATAAGTAAAGGAGGGAAGAAAAACATAAAGCAAGATAAATGAAAAGCACAACATAATGTAGTAACAATAAATCCAAATGCACCAGTAATCACTATAAATACTAATAAAACAAACTTTCCAGTTAAGAGACAAAGGTTGTCAGATAGGTATATATATTTTAAATCCCCAGCTGCATGTTACTTCCTAGAGCCACACGTAAAGCTCTAGAATCTGGAAATGTTGTAAGTAACGAACTGAAGGAAGGGCCGGGAGAACGCATGGAACACATGCATCGAAAACTAGCACGGCCATATTATCACTCAAAAATAGAATGTAAGGCAAAAGAGACTAATTAAATTGTGACAAAAGAAACAGTATCAAGAATAATATATCATAATTATCTAGTAAAACTGTTTTTAAAAATATATACCCAAGATTGACAAGATCATAAGGGAAAACTGACAAATCTATAGTTACAGGAGGAGATTTTAACATAGCTCTCTCATTACCAAGTCCATTTCAGTCATAACCAATCGCTCAAACATCAAGAAAAGAAAAAAAGAACTGCTAAAAGGTACAGAAAGAAATGACATAATTTAAAGTTTGACTTGAAATTAATAGAGCTTCACCCAGGTTTTATAAGCAGGTTTAATAAAAAATTCAAGGAACTCATACTTGCCATCTTATCCAAACTGTTTCTGAGAATAGAGTGTGCAGAAATGCGCTAATTTTTTATATGTCTAGTAAGTATGACAACAAAAAGAGATAAGGACAGTTCAAGAAAGAGAAAGTTCAGGCCAGTGTCCTTTAAGAACAAAGATGCAAAAGCTCTAAATAAAATGTTAGCCAAACAAACCCAGCAACATATGCATAAAAAGACACCATAACCAGGTTGAGTTTATTTCAAGATCTCAAGATTGATTAAATGTTACATTAACAGTTTAAAGGAGAAATACAGTCATGTCAACAGATGCAGAAAATTTACTTAATAAAATTCAGCATTCATTCATGTTCAAACTAGGAAACAGAAACTTAGACTGATAAAATGTAAATACCAAAAATCTATAGATACATATACATACATAAATAGTGAATCCTTAGAAACATAATCTTGAAAACGGGAATAACAAAAGGATACTCATGGACCCTGATCCTATTCCTCAAAGTGTTGGAGGTCCAGCCAGTAAGTAAGACAAAAATAAGCCACATAAGGAATAAGGTTGGAAGGAAACAGAGCAGAGTCGTCATCAAGTATTCTGAGTTGATTATCCATATGCGAAAAACTTAAGAAACTCTAAAGGCAGACTATTAATAAAAGAGCTGAGCAAGTTTTGCTGAGTGGAAGATCAACATAAAATCAGTTGCTTTCTTAATACCAGCAGACAACTGAAAATATATTTCTAAAAAAACTTCCATTTACAATAGCAGCAGCAAATATGGGATACTTATGAATCAATTTAATAAAAGACACATAAATTACAACTAACATAACATTTTTATTGAAAGATATAACAAAAAAGAGTCTACATGGATAGAAGGGTATATCATGTTCTTTAGTGGGAAAGCTGTTTCACTACTTTGTCCCAAATAGGTCTATACATTTAATGTGGAAAAAATAAAACCCTAACCTAGTTTTTCAAGGAAGCTGACAAATTAATGGTAAAATTGATGTAAAGGGGCCAACAAGAATTTGAAGTAGAAGGTAAATAAATTTTCCCTTTGAGATATAATGATTTATTATCAAGTTAATTATAATTAAGAAAATGTGAAATTGGTGAAGTTATGATAAATACATAGAAGCAGACCCAGACACATAGGAAAGCTTATTTTGGAAAGAGGTATTACAAATCAGAAGGGAAGCAATTGATGACTACTTAATAAACAGATCTGGAAACATTTTTTATAATAAACATGCAAAAATATACAATTAGACCCCTTCTTCATATGGACAAAAGTAAATTCCAGATGGACTAAAGACAAATATAAAAACAAAACCATAATAGTTCTAGGAAAAAATATAGGAAAACTTTTTAAATGAATTTAAGGTAAAGAAAGATTTCTTAATAACAACAAAAATAAACCATAAAGTAAAGAAATTTAAAAAATCAACTAGATTAAGATTGCAACTTTAAACTAATAAACAAAAAATTGGTGTCTAGATGAAATAAGGAACTTCTACAAATCAGTAAGAAAGCACAAACATCCCCATCGAAAATAGGCAAAGGGTATGAATGGCCAAATCACGGGAGAGAAAATGATCTGTAAATGTGTAAAGAGGGGTGTTCAGCTTCACAAGTAATTAAGGAAATAAAAATTAAAACAAAAAATAAGATATCATCTTACACCCCTTCAGAGTGGAAAAAAACAATGTCAGTCAAGACCAAATGTTGGCAAGGATGCGGAGCAACACAAACATGTTGGTAAATTGTTACAGTCATGGTGGCAGGTAGAATAATGTCTCTGAAGAGATGCCCACATCTTAGTCCTTAGGGCCAGTGAACACGGTATGTTTTACTGCACTGAAGGTGGAACTAAGGTTGTCATATAACATAGGGAGAAAGTCCTAGGTTATCCAGATAGGCTCAGTGTAATCACAAGGGTGCTTCAAAGGGGAAGAGGGAAGCAGCAGAGAGAATCAGAGAAAGGAGTGTGATAAGGGAAGCAGGGTCAGAGAGATGCTGTGCTGATGCCTTTGAAGATGCAGAAAGGGGACTCCACGCCAAAGACTGCTTGCTGGTGGGCTGCAGAAGCTGGAAAATCCATGGAAACAGACTCTCTCCTACCGCCTCCAGGAATGAGCCCAGCCCTTCCAACATCCGAATTTTAGCCCAGTGAAACTCACACCAGCCTTCCATCCGCATTATAGGAATACATAATAATAAATTTGTGTTATTTTGGACTACTGAGTTTTTTGTAATTACTTATGGTAGCAATAGAAAACTACTACAACCACTTTGCAAAGAAATTTTAGAAGATCTAGAAACTTAATTCCCAAGGACATAGCCACTGCTTTACTACTTAACTGTGTGGTCTAAGGACCATCAGCATCATCTTAGAAATTAGTAAAAAATCAGATTCTCCAGCCCTAACCTCAACCTGCTGAGATAGTATCTGGGTTTTAATAAGTTGCCCGAGTAATTTCTAAGTACAATGTGCTCAGAAACAGTGCTCTGGAGAATATCTTCCATTTATATACAAAGAAATAAGTATAAAAATCACAGCACTATTCGTAAAAGCAACTAATAATTATAATATATCTTTCAACCATAGAGTATATAAATAAGCTCTTGCATATTTATACAATGGAATACTATACAGCTGTAAGAATAAATGGAGAGCTTCTTGGAGATAAAACTTCAAAATAATGTTGAGTGGGGAGAAAACATATTGCAAAGAAATATGTTCAATATGACACTATTGATATAAAATTTAAAGCATTGCAAAGTCATACTACAAAATGCTTATTGTTACATACACATGCAACTGAAGTGTAAAAACATTCATGAAGATGAGTAAATACCGACGTCAGGGTGGGGGTTGCCTCTGGGAGAAAAAGAAATGAACGGGATAGGAAGCAATCACGGCCTAAGGTCAAGTTGTGACAAAGCTGGTTTTAGATGAACTGGTGTTTCCTATATTATTGTCTGCACTCGTCTAATGGTGGGAATATTTCATAATTAAAAAGAATATACTAATTCATTCATAGAATTTATAGAATTTCTACATCAGTTTCAAACTCAAAAAAATTTCTTATGCATTCCTACAAAGCATCTTCATCAGTTTCTAGCTCAAAAAAGTTCTTAAGCGTTTATTTTTGTATTATTTGATCGAAATTCAAGTCAGCTGAAAATTGACTCATCTGGGGGTTTCCCCTTTGAGGCCCCCAGGGCGTGTGGGGAGTGTTGCACTGAAAACCCTCTCTCCGGCTTCCTGTCTCCGAGTCCAACGACAGTCCCGTTCATCATGGCCCTTGTCCAAGCTTGTCAGGCCCTTGTCAGTTCTTCTACGTAACTAAACTCTATGATGCAATGTGCCCTGTACACATTCAAAATTCCTGATCTTTTAAGGAAAGGCTCTTGGTAAAAATAAACAAAATAAAACTATATTTTCCAATGGACATAACATTTTTTAATCATTGTTCAAATATAGTTTTCTCCCTTTTACTCCCAATCCAGCCCACCCACCCAACCCTCCCCACTGCCTTCCCATTACCACCCTCACCCTAGTTTTTGTCCATGTGTCCTTTAAGTTTGTTCCCATGAACCCTTCCCAATGTCCCCTGAAATTCCCTTTTCTCTCCCCTCTGGTCACTGTCAGTCTGTTCTCTATTTCAGTGTCTTTGGTTATATTTTGCTTGTTTCTTTGTTTTGTTGATTAGGTTCCTGTTAAAGGTGAGATCATATGGTATTGGACATAACATTTTCTTTAAAAGAAAACCCTGAATATTTCCAACACCTTGTACTCTGTGGATATCTGAGAAAATCTGTTTGAGACTAATTCTATGAACCACATGTGAAAAAAAAATTCTCATGATTTATTATAACTCAAACATATTCAGTTTGATCCAGAATCAGCCTGTCATTAAATTTAGTCATTGACATTCTGAAAATACTGACCTTCCTTTCTCTATTCTCAAGTCTAAATGTCCTTTATATACGGGCTTGTCCCCACCATTTAATAAAGGTCTACAAATGTGTAATCATGGTTTATGGGATTCTTTCTGTGTATATTTTCTATATACAGAGCCAAATGTAAAGTAAATACAGGCAAGAAAATTCTTGTTCAAGAAATCCATAGGAACCAGTTCTCCTGAGACAGTTCAGCACTTGAGAGGATTCTGAGAAAAAAATCCATACCATAAAGTGATAGGCAGATGTTTGCCATATGTTGTTTGCAGATAAATCCCTCTAGTTTATGTGATATTTATTCTTGAGATTTTGCCATTTTAAATCCAGTTGTTCATACATGTCTTTGAGGCAAATCACATGTGACAAAGAAGCCGATTCTAAACTTCCTTTGAAATAGTGCAGAAATTGGGGATTTACATTTGCATTGCTACTTTCCTAACTCTTCATAAAAATAAGGCATAGTTTCCATATGTCTGTTGTCTAAATCATGTGCCTGGTATTTCTCAGGAATGTGAATATATTCCTCTGCACTTTACTTTCTGTTGTTCAGTTTCATTTAGGTTCGTACTTATGACACTGCTTAGTTTGTACTTAAACGGCATCCAAATGTTCTCATCGACGATTCTTCGGAGCTGTTTCCTTCTCAAGGGTGTGGTCTGATTACTGTCAGAGTTTCTTCTCTCCCCATGGTGCATTACTCAGGATAAGTTTTCATTAGATAATAATACTGGTCATTTCATAAAATATCCCCTTTTATGGAATCATTTTACTGTGCTTTCATGATTTTTCGGAATAAGTATAACATCGGATAACATTGTACAATGTTACCTCAGCCGAAGACTTGGACATCGGCTCATGCTATTTAGTAAGTGCAAAGGTTATTGCACTGACAGTAATGTTATTTCTAGCGCTCATCGACTGATAAAGTCATCATTCTCTTTATTGTTTTCTCGACAGGTAATGCCATGTTGTTGAGGGTGTTACCTGCTGTGTATGAAAAACAGCCTCATCCAATTAACAGACACCTGACAGAACTCCTGGCCTTGATGTCTCAGCTGGAACAACCAGAACAATACCATCTCCTACGGCTTTTGCACGTAGCTGCAAAGAGAAAGCAACCAGAGGTAAAGAGTACATCATGTACTTGATGGTCCACACAGCCAGGCATGTCTTTGGCTAAGTGAACAGGGTGTGCACTTCAGGTTACTTCTCTCATGTGTCTGTTCACACCCATCTTTAAATGAAAGTGCTCATCCACTTTTTCTAGAATCATAAAAGTCAGGAGGTGATGGCAAAAGTTGTGTACTGTCTTGGGCTTCTCCGGAGAAACAAAACCAATATGATTTGTGTGTGCATGTGTGCCTTTCTGATTTATTATGAGGAATTGGCTTATGTGATTATGGAGGCTGAGAAGTCCCACAATCTGCCCTCTTCAGGCTGAGGACCCAGGAGAGCAAGTGATGGATGTCATTCAAGTCTGAGTCTGAAGACCTTAAAAACAAGAGAACTAATGGTGTGAGTTCTTGTGCAAGTACAAAAACCTGAGAACCTGAGGCATGGTGGTCTAAGTTCCAGTCTGAGAATAGAAGAGGACCTATGTCCTTGCTCAAAACGTCATATTCAGGCCCCTGACGGACAGGGCGAGGCCCACCACCCTGGGGAGGGCAATCTGCTTTACTCATTCTACTGATTTAAACACCAGCCTCATCTGGAAACACTCTCAGAGACACCCAGAATAATGCATAGCCAAATATCTGGGCACCCATTGACCTAATGAATTTGACACACAAAAGTACTATCACAGGTATAGTAATAAAACACAACAAATGGGCAAATCTGTAGCCGCTTCAGGACAGCTTTATTCAGGTTGAGTGTGGCCGTGCAGTCCTAGGAATCTCTGGTGTCTCAGGCAGAGCCGAGGAGAAGACCTTTGCCTGCCTTGATGCATGAGGAAATCAGCCTGCATTGAGAGCAAAGGCTCATTTTCTAACTAGCAAATTACGTAGTTGTCATTCTTTGGATTCAACTAAAAGACTGTAATACAATATTTGCCAGGAGTAGTGCACACCCACGTTCTTCTGCGCATTGTACACGGGGTTCTTATACCCAGGGTGTGTAATCATTATACCCGTGTATAATGTGCATCCTTATTCTTCCCTCAAAGATTTGGGCAAAAAATGTGCATTGTACAGGGCAAAATATGGTAATTAGGATGCTTGTGATTATCAGTAACAGAACACCCAACCCACAGTGGTATAATCAATAAAAGGAATTTATTAACTATTGTGATGGGAAAAAAACCTTCAGATGAGACTTGATCCAGAAGCTCAAATAATGTTGAACAGAACAGTTTCTCTATTTCCTATTTCTCAGATTTGACTCCTGGCTTTGGCTTCTTTTTTCTGCAGGCTGACCCTGGCTAGATAACTTTTCCAAAGCCCTGCAGGTCAGCCCAAACTACATCGTAAACCCAGTCTAAATCTGACCAATGAGATCTTTTGACCTCAGAACACTAAAAAAAAAAATGAGGCTGCAAGGCTGTGACTGGTAAAGCAAATGGTGGTTCCAGGGCCACAGCAGAAGATGGTAGTAAGAAAGGTGAGGTAGACAAGAGGAAGAGAACTGCACTGAACAAAGAGGAGAGTGAATACGGATTCCTGCAGGAACTGTGGGTGTGGAGTGTGGATGCCAGAATGAAGAAGCAAGGGTTGAGGAAGCAGTCACAGTGATGTTAACGGACACCCGACATGCCAGGATCCTAACTGGTGGGAAGAAGTTATGGCAGGAGAACCGTCCAACCCTTTGTTTCCCATCAATGCTCCCCTTTGTGTTAAAGCAGCCCCTGCTTGCCTCCTTCAGCCATCAGCTCTGCATGGGCTCACCCTCAACTCCTGAGATGCACTGGCAGTGAGCTAGGGAGTGCCCGATTCATCTCCTCTCTTTTATATTGTTCCTTAGACAGCAGGCAAAGGGAATGGGAGGAATACAGCGAAAGGGTTTACTGAGAGAGGAGAGTGAAATTCATGGCAACAACCAGAAATGAGGACTAGGCTTTTGATGACAGTATGGTTCGTTTAATTTCAGATAAAACAAGAAGCTAAATGAAGAGGTTTTTAACCTTGTGAGATTTGGATTAAAGTGGAGGTTTTCTTTCTGCATACAAGTGGCACCAGTGCTCTGTAACTTGGAGGTAAAGTGCTTGGGTTGTCCAATGAGGGCAATGTGCAGGACAGTTTCACGCTGTCTTGAATGCCGCCCTCACTACCCACCTTCTGTGACTGGTGATAACCTGGCTTCCATGGGCTGGAGGGTCAAGAGCTGGCCCTTGAAAGAAACATCTTCTCTATGTACGGCTGAGTAGACCATGAGATTGCAAGCATAGCATAGCTTCATCATCAACCATAGGCCTGTGGACTTTCATGTAGCTGGTGGGGCAGGTGGGTCCCCTTCCATCATCGCTGCCCTCTGGGAATCCCTCTCTCAGGAAACCATCCTTTCTCGGTGAAGATAGGCAGTTCCTGGCTACTGATTCGTGGCTGGAAGCTCCAGAGAATCCTCAAAGTCCATTTGTAGGGAGAAACACTTATGGTGCTACGTTTCCAGGTGGCTCTCCCCACAAGGTGCCCATAGCCTGGGGTGATGAGATGTGTCTACAGGTCTTCAGTTCGGTGACAAGGTACTGAACTTGCCTGCACACCGCTATGGAAGGAAAAAAAGGCGGTAATCAATTCTGCTCAGGAAGAACCAGAGAAGCCAGGGATAGGACCCTTCCCTAGGCTACTTGCTCTAGAGGGTTCTGATCTGAACCTGTTCCAAGTTCCCATCTACTCCCCCACCTACTAAACACTGTCCGAGTAACTCAGGATCCCTGTCATACACATCTCCATCCTGCTTCCGGGCTTGTACAAGCCTGTCACCTGGGTCTGTTTTCTCAAGGACAGGCCATGCCCACAGTGTGACCCCACAGGCCTGAGGGGTGGCCTAGATGAGCTGTGAGCTCATCATATGTGGGCTGCAGTGTCCACATACACGCATAGGAGACTCCTTGCAGGGCAAAGCCAGGGAGGGGTAGGGAGAGAAGGGAACAGAAAGGTGTGGGAGCTAGGTGTCATTTCTTCCTGTTCCTTCTATGGAGGCCAAAAATTGCTATAAGGATATATATCTCAGGTAGAGGGATAAAACATTTTTTTAAAAGCTGCTGAACATTTAAGTGTGTGGTTTTCGGGCCTCCATGTGTACTCTAGCCCTAGGTCCTGCTAGAGGAAAGGTTTCCCAAAAGTACAGCTATTTGACATGGACTTTGAAAGTATGAGATTCTTTTTGTGTTCCAGCCACTGTGGGTGAGTGGTGGCCTGTTGCTGAGTCAGAGTGTCCATGGGGGGAAAGACAGCAGATCTGCCCATCAGTGAAGACCCTAGAATGTTGTGGTACTGGGACTCCGGCCATTGGCTGCAGGAGACCTTTGAAGTATTGACATGATGTGGGGGGTGGGGGTAGGCAGTTAGGACAATGACTGTGATGGCAGTGAGGAGACTGAACAGGAAGCAGAGATACTTTAGGCTAGGAGGCCAGTTTGAGAGCTTTTTCAGTGGCCCAAGGAATGGGGCTTATGGTCTGAACAAAGGCCGTGCCAGCTTGCCCTCTGCCAGGCATCCGTACTGTCTGAAGGGCCCCTCTGCTCTCAGCAAAGGCCAGGCTTTTCCCGAGACACGAGGCAGATCCTGGAGGAGAGCACTGAAGAGACCAGACTAAAGAAATGCCCTGTGTTTGGAAAATAAAATTCTTCCTTATCCAAGAATAATCTCTCTAAAGCCCAAAGCACCACTTCTCTACCACATGTATGATAAACTTTAAGATACACCCATCTTTTCTGTCACCATTGTAATAAACTTTGAATTATCAGGAAACGATAGCAAGTAATCAACTTTTGTCTGATTGGTAAAATTGATATCACTTTGTTTACATTGTTTGGGCATCTCTTCTCTTTGCTTCTTTCATGCATTCAACTCTGGTCAGGCATATATATTTGCCTTGAACCTTCTTTTTTCTTCCTCTCTCCCTTTTTTCTCTTGTTCTTTTTTTCTTTTCTTCTTTTTCTTTATGAGGCAACAGACATAATATACTCTTGCATGACTTGGGGTGTATGAGTGGAATTTCAATGAAATTGGCATGGCTGGAAGCACATGTCACAGGGACCTTGGTGTGCCAGGAATAGGACATGAAGAGTGAGGACTGGGAAATGGAATGTTATAGGATGAGGCAGGAAATGTGTAAGCAGTTTCCATTCCTAAAAGCCTTGGGTTAAGTGTGCTGCCCTGACCCGGAGTGGCTGGCTGATGCTGCTGCTGTATGTGCCAGGGGTTTCTCATGGTCTCTCCTAAGCACATACAGTTGCTCCCAAAGCACAAACAGCATTTATTGAACTGTTCATTCATCTGTTCTGTTTAAAACTAGCCCAGTCCTTTCTTCCACAAGTACTAGATATGAATATAAATTTTAAATTTACATGTGGGATAATTTTACTTATGCTTCAGTTCGTTATGCTGTATATGGCACATGACGTATATACATTTAAACACTAGGTACAACTATTCACGCATATGAAGAAGTATCCAAAGGTTAAATCATTTGCCTTTATGTGATGTGTTCCTCGAATATTTATTGACTCACCTTCTGGCCAGGCTCTGTGCTAGGCATTGAGTATACAACAGTGTACAAAATACAAATGATTCTTGACTGTGTAGAGCTTTCAATACATCCTGAAAGGCAGACATCTAGACAAGCAATAAGAAGAAATCATGGAAAGGACCTGCTCAGAGTCATTTAGGGTATGACGGGAGCTTCAGCAGGAGCACTTGGCTGAGAGAAGGAAAGGCTTTATAAGGAAATAACGGTTAATCTGAGGCCTCCAGAATGACTAGGGGTTATCCAGCAAAATTGGAGTATTAAGAATCGTAGGCAAAGTGAATCACATGAGTAAAATCACAGATGCAAGGAACCACTTAGCAGGTCAAGGAAACTTAGCCCTGACCAGTGTGGCTCAGTTGGTTGTTCATCATCCCGCAAGTTTCACGGTCAGGGCACGTGGCTGGGTTGTGGGTTTGGTCCCCTGTCCGAGCGTGCTCAAAAGGCAACTGATTGAGGTTTCTCTCAAATCAATGTTTCCCACCCTCTCTTTCTCCCTCCCTTCCCCTCTCTCTAAAAATAAATAAATAAATAAATAAATAAATAAAACTTTACAAAGTTAAACATGAATGAAGTGTGTGATATGCAGCGAGTCCCAAATGGGGAGAGAGTAGAACATGTGGGTGAGGAGATAAGCCTAGAAAGATGAATAAGAGTCACTTCAGAAAAGGTATGCTAAGCCTCTTTCTTGAGAGCAATGGCAAATTAGTGAAGTATTGTAGCAGGAAAGGGTCACCACTGTGGCCACATGTGGAGAAGGGATTGGGTAGATAAGACTGTAGGTGGGACAATAGTTAGGAAGCTGTTGGAATAAGCCACATGCAGAGTGATTCGATCAGTGCTCTCAGCTTAAATTTCCATGACCCCTAGCCTAAACTGGGACACTGGAACAGTTTCACAGCACCCTGTATTTTCTCTGCGTGAAATTTATTAATAAATTTTATATGCATTTCTGTTATAATTTTTTGTTTTACTAAATGTCTCCTTTACTAGATAGTGAATTATTTCATGAAGGCAGGAGCAACTATAACTCTAGCACCTAGACTATTTGTACCTTGCAAATAAGAAGGACTTTACAGTAAACATTTGTGAATGCATGAATGGATGGATAATTGCAAATGAAGCAAGTGGACAGATCTGTGGGATACTTGGGAAGTGGAGTCAAAAGGACTCAAGGTTGCTGATGAGGGAAAAACAGTCAGTCATCAAGAATGAGTCCCAGATTTCTGGCTTGAGTTTCCAAGCAGATAATGGTGTTACTTACAGAGAGAGGAGACACTTGTGCCTAGACAGGTGGGGAAAGCAGGTCTGGGGAAGCAGGGGGTGGACGGTGAGCTCAGCAGGCTGAGCTGTGCATCAGACTCAGTGTTAATACTGGAAGCTACATTTCAAGTTTATTTTACCAGAAAAGTAACAAACTAAAAAAGCAAATCAACAACAAACACAAGAAATAAGTATAGTAGAAGTATGGATGGAAAAATAGTTTTTGCTTATATTGTTTACTCTTTCACAAGTTGTCTCTTCTAATTCTTTTATTTTAGGCAGACAGAACAATTTATTAAATTATCAGTAGGCAACATGTCTGTGTATTAACATAGAGATTATCCCACAAAAAATTCACATTTCCCTTAATATGAATGATTGCATCTTTCTATTCATAAAACCATTAAAATGCAGAAAGAAATATTAAGGTATTGGGAGTATAGTATAAATTATTTTACTTTAATAATTTTTTATCTCATTATATTTTTGTGATGAAAATGAAAAACCAAAGAAAACATAAAGGCTGTCTTCTGATTTTTATTATCAAGTGTTTCTAAACCATATTAATCCAATTTGAAGGCTTTGATTAAAGTCATCAAAGATCTCTTACATACTTTGTCCTTTAAATTGGCGCTTTCATGATGGTTGGAAGGAAATATAATACTTCTGAGGACCTGACATCAAAACTTGATTTATGAAGAACAGCATCGAAGCACTTCAGAAACTTCTCCTCATCAGCAAAGCACAGATTAAGAGAAAAAGAAACTGAAGCCTCTAATTTTTATTGTAAATTTAAAATTCCGGATTTGCGAGATTTGCTTCAGTTCCAACAAGTGTAATCATCTCAGAATGTGTTGAATGCAGATTTAATATAAAAATATATCAGATTGATCCTGATTCAGTTAATTTTCCTCCTTGTTTCTCTCCCCCACCCCTCTTTCTCTGTAGGTGGTTCAGAAGTGTATTCCTTTCTTAATCGGGCATTTGAAGGACTCGACCCATAATGATTTCATCCTAAACATCCTCACAGAGATAGCAGGCTACGAACCAGTGGCTTTGAACAGTTTTCTTCCCATGCTGAGAGAGACTGGTGAGCGATTCCCCTACCTCATTGGACAGATGGCAAGAATCTATGGAGCTGTTGGGCATGTGGATGAAGTAAGTCTGGCTTTTTTTCTCTCTCCTTTCCCCTCCATTGAAGCTGTATGACCTGTACATATTCTTCCTGGGACCTCTGAGAGTTCCCATTTCCTTTTCAAATCTTTTGCTTGGACTGTGGCCTCTGGATCAGGAACACATTATAGCAGGGCTACATGGAAGGTTCAGGAAGTGAAGATACCATTGCCAGAGTAACACCTGAGAAAAAGAAAAGGTTAAAATGTCTCTATTACAGATTCAAGAACACATTTTAATAACAACAACCAATAAAAGAGTTTCATCTCATTTTTGGTCTTGGTTCTGCCTAACCCGGGAGGCCATCTATAAGCACTGACAGATACATGTTATTCATGAGAGCCCGTAGCCATCCTGTCAATAAGGGTGTGTACGAAGCATGTTTTGAGCCCTCTATATCATGTTACTCAGGAGAGTGAAGTAAACGTTCGTGGATGTTTAAAAGTCCTAGCCTAAATATTTGCTTAATGGGGTCTTTTAGCAGGCCCAGCAGGATGCCATCAGAGCTCGTGGGGATTAGGCGACTAAGGAAAAATTTCCAGAAGTTCAGGTTCCAAAGGTTGTGTGCATGCATGTGTACACACACATGCCTGTCTGTCTGATGATTTTATATTGGGATTTAGGATTTTTATCTTTTAAAAATAAAGGCAAAGATATAATTGATAGAAGGAAGCTTTTACTTTTTACCCACTGACATATATTATAGATCCCTATAAGGTAAATGTAAAATTGTACAATTCTTAAAAGAGATTTCATAGGCCATCAAGTTCAACCCCTTGACTCTGCACAGGAGAAAATTAAAACTGGAATAGTTAAGTGACTTACCCAGACTCAGACCCGGTCAGGTGGTGACTCGGCTGGAAATTAGGTCTTTGGTATTCTTGACACTCTTCTCATGTTGTGTTCAAATGGATCTTGGGTTCTGCTGAGATTTGCAGAGAGCCCGGTGAATGCGAGCCTCCCTCCCAGTGGAGGGCTTTCTGCTCTAGCTTCTCCAGAGAAGGTGGGAGAGCGGAGCTCCCAAGCAGCCTGCACCTGTCTGCATGAGGGTGGATCTTGTGAAAGGATGACTTTGGTAGGGACGTGCCGCTTAGTCTAATCCCTTTCTACTCATTGCTGTGGGGAATGTCTCGAGCCTGCCACAATCTGCCTTCTGGTAACACTTTCCCGTGCCGTCGCCACCTTTGTTGCCAGGAGAACCTGCTGATGTGCCCAAGTTCTTTTAGGCCAACTTCAGCTGACAGCTGTTTGAATTTGCTGACCATACAGATTTTTCACGGACCAAAGATTTCAACCTCAGATGTGGGAGGCCCTGGGATCTTTTAAAAGGGTCCTTTTCCTGTACTTTAATGGTGCTCTTTTTGTCACAAATACATTCATGATTCATTAAAGTGGAGTAATGCACACTGGAAATGACAAAACTTCCCACGGAAACTCTAATCTACTAAAAAGAAAATCCCAAACACTAGCCATATCACCATTATGTCACTGTAGGTTTTTCTAAACTAAAGCAAATCTAAGAGAGGATATGGTCAAGGAGGTGACATTTGTGTGACTCCACGAGATGGGAGCAGAAAGAAGAGGGCATCCAAATAACATTAAAAATCACTTATTTCAGAATTCAGAATATTAAAATACTCTTGTTTGTCTCTGTCTCTGTCTTTGTCTCTCCCCCTGCCCCAATCTCTGATTCTCACGTGCCCGTGGATGCTTTTATGTTTGACAGAGAAAAAACATTTTTTGGTGGTTCCGATTCAGCTCCCCAGTAGAGAACAATTCTAGAGCAAACAGTTCCAAATGTGTCTGGATATTAGAATTCCGTGAGAAATTTTTTTAATTGTGTAAGTTCTCGGGCACCATGGAACACCCACTGAAGCAATCTCCAGGAACAGGGCCCGGGACTCTGGGTTTAGAGGGCGCTCTGCCAGGGCAGTTGTTTGTGGGTCAGTATTTGAGATCCCTCGACATAAAGTATTTAAAGCATTTTTCTCTCTTAAACTTAGAATCAGGCCTTCTCCATCACCCATCCTGCAGTCCTCCGTCAAGCCAGGCTACTCAGTTAAAACCTTCCCAGACTACTGGAAGCAGCTTAGATTAGGTGCGTCTGAGAGTAACACCAATATTCAGAACAACAGTGGCTTGAACAAAGAGGCACGTCTATTTCTCTTGCACATGAAGAAGCCTGGAAGGCAGTCGGTCTAGAACTTCATGTTGCAGAAACTCAGGGCTTTTCTCCTTGGTTGCTCCGTCACCCTTGAGCACACCAGAGAGCACATAGCTTCTATCTGATGACCCAAGATGGCTCCTCATCTTTCCCTCTCAGGTCAATATTTCGGCCAGCAGGAAGGTGTAAGGGGGAAGACTTTTCCAGACAAACACAATTGACAGTTTATATCCCGTGGACTAAATAGAACAAAGCTGCACATGACCGTACCTAGCTGTAAGGGAGGCTGGAACGTGTAGTCTGTCTTTGGGTGGCCACATGCCCAGCTAATCGAGAGAGAAGGGCAGGAAGAATTACGGCGGACACAGACTGTTCCTGTTGCAGATTGTCAAGTCATTTCATTTCCCTGGCCTTTTTCTCTTAAAAATAATGTCTTTAACTCCCTTCCAGCTGATATTCTTCTACTCCTTTATTCTATTTCATTTAGAATAAGCCTCATATAATTACCTATAATTGTCAGTCAAGCTCCTTTTCTCAAGAATAACGCCCCTTGTAATTTGTTTCTAATGCCTGGATATCACCTTCAGAAAGTCCTTCTTTTAACTTTAAAGAATGCTAAAGCTCAGATGTTCCGAGAATAAGTAGAGTAGTCTAAACAGCTATTAACTATTTAATTTGAGTGAACGCATTCAACTCTCTAAAAATCTTGTGGAGCCATATCCCTAAGGACCAAAACCAACAGGCAAGATATATAGGTATGTGTATTTCTACCTAACCTCTTTGCAAATGGAAACGGAATTACTGAAGTGCATTGCCTGGTGGGCATGGGGGCAGAAGTTGAGTATGGGGCCGTGGACACCTAGGGAGGAGGAGACAGCCATAGAGAGGGAGCAGCCCTGAAAGGGCCCCACCACTTTCTGTTTAGAGAGTCTGGTCTATTGTAAGGTAAAAGGACAAGAGAATATATGAGAGATGGAAATGTTCAGCATGTGAGACAGTCATAGTAATGCCAGAGGGCTCACGGGGAGGCCAAGGGGGCCTTAACCCACTGGCTGTGTCCAGGTTCTTTTCACTGTGCAGGAAACAATTTCAGAGCAAGACAGAGAGGTTTAGCAAAGCTGATTTATTAAAGTGCCATTACACACTTAAGAAGGAAGTGTGGGCAAACTTAGACAACTAGTCACACTGAAGGTGTCTGGGTGGAAGTGTTTATCGACTATGGGCAAGGGGAGGAAACAGGGTGGTTCGTGGGGGTCTCCAACTTTGGGGGTGAGGGGCTATAGTTGTCAGCACATCTCGTCTCAGTCCTTCCTCTCTGCGTGGCGGCATGGAGGTCTGGGGGGCAGAGAGGCTTCAGAACTGCAGTGTAGGTCAGCAAGGCTGCCAGCTCTGGCTGACAGTAGTTTTGTTTGTCTCAACCGTTTCTCACCCCAGGGCATTGGGAGGGTGGGAATGGGCAGGGGACAGGTATCTAGCTACCAGTCATGCCCAGTGTTCCGACTTAGAAGGGGAGGGCTGAGGTTGAGCCTGGGGCTTTGTTCCCTCGGCCAACTTTCTTGCTTCAGTAGGACCCCAGGGACCCCAAGCCCTAGGATCCTCTCCTTGTCCTATCCTGGCCTCGTCTGAAATGACTTCATTTAAATTTTTTTCTCTTTGACACCAAAGTAAAAATTTCACATATGTTCAGGGGTACCAAGTATCAAATGATTTTATTGTTAAGATTTAAAAGATTTTGGAAGTGCAGAAAAACGAATTCAACTTTGAGTGGCTTGCTCCAACTTCTGAAATACAAAATCTGCGACTAGTGGAGGCCACTGTTCCTTCCTCCCTTGTTGCCTGGTTCTGGCAAACTGTATCATTTGATCCTTAAGAGGAAGAACAGTCTCCTGTGGGTGCACAGACCAGAGACAGCCTCGGGGGTAGATTCAGCCCAGAACCAATCACACGAGTTACTAAGCGATGTATGCTTCACCTTCTGTGCTTGTGTGAAGCCGGCGTAAGAACTTCAGGGCCGGCTCTGGGGAGCCTGATGGGTGCGTCTTTCAAGTCTTTCAAATCAGGGCCCATCTGAGTGGGCACACTGCTCCACAGCTCAGTAGCTGCATCACGGCTTTCCATCTGCGTTACACCCAGCGGAGGGAAGCCGTACAAAATAAAAAATAACCCTACAGATCCTTATTCTCTCTATCTCCCAAATTACCTCCAGGATGGGGTTTTTTTTGCCCTAATTTACATAAAAATATGATTAATAGCCATAAAATTCTGGTGTCACTATAGGAAGCTATATAGTCACTCGCAGGCCATTTTCAAGTATGTGTGGGCAGCCACGGCTTATCTGTTGGATGGAGACGAAAAATGGGAGGGCCACAGAGCAGAAAAGTTTTCTTCTGGGGTAACTGACGAGTTGTTGCTCCAGGCTTTCTCACTGCATGAATTTGGATGGGGGCTGAAACTTAAGTCTAACAGACAAGTTAGGGAAGACAGCAACCAGGTAAATGGCTTGCTTTCCCTGCTTCTCCAAGAGAAGAGGATGAATAGATGGGTATGCATGGTGCAAGCCAAAACAAGGCCAGACAGAAAGAGAAATGAGGTGCCATAGGTGACCGCATGTATCATTAAAGGTATGAAGTAGTTATACGCTTTCTCTTTTTTAGGAAATGACTGGTATGTGTAATTTTTTGCCTCAAAGTGTATCTATGTGTGTCTGTTTTGTATTTACATTGCACAGCATTTTTCCTAAGGGGGATAAGAGTAACAAAAACAATTAAAGCCACATTTTGTAAAAATCTGATCATTTAAAATAGGCCAGTTGTCTTGGGTGCACAGGAAGTGCATTGCTTCTCATAAACAGCAGTTGTTCCCCAGCTTCCCACCTATAAAAACTGCACAAATACGTTTGTAGCATTTTTTAAAAAAACTCTCATTAACTAAATCTGAAGAGGTTTAAATTAAATGTAGGCCAGACTGACTTTTCTTGTCCGTGGAGGACCAAAATACAATGTTTCTGTTCTAGAAGTTTTCACTCTCCTTTTGCATGATTTTCTTCACGCATTAGACTCTCTCAGCTGTGCAAGTGGCCTTGGCTCACTTGTAACAACTGGAGCTGTTACAGCTCTCTTTCCTACCGTGGGTCAGCATGGCAAAGGGACCCCTTTGGAAATGGCTTTGAATTCTTGAGCGGCTGAACTGAATTCATGTGTTCTATCCGTCTGCTTAAGTCTCCGATGAATCGAAACAATTTTAGCCTGACAGTCAAATCCTTGTTAAAACCGAGTCTCGTTAGCAGGCACACTGGTTCGCGGCGTATTCTCCATATTCATTTTTTGCCCTCGTGCCAGACCTACAAGGCAGCAGACCTATCGGTGGAAACAGAAAGGAGATGCTTTAAAATGCTCTTTCCAAATGATCTCATGGCATGTGGAAGGATGCGGTGGCCCGCTGTTTTCCTTAGCTGGAGTCCAACCGTCTGCACCTGTGAAGCATCAAATGGTGTGCCCTCGGAGCGCGGCCGCTGCCAGGGTGGGTGTTAAATCCTGTGCTCTCTGCCTTGTTTTTCTAACCGGCTGAGATCTGCTGGCCTAGCACCAGGGCGTGTTTATTACATCCTCTCTGGGCTCAGAGTCATGAACACTTTTCAAGTAAAGAAATGACACGCATCTTGCCCAGGTCGCATTTCTGTGACATCCGGCAGGCCTTCCACAAAAACATTTTCAGGGGGAAAAGGAAAAGAATGACAAAAGCAACTAAAAACCACATTACTACCCTCATCCTGACTGCAAAAAAAAACATCCTGCAAAATAGGAGCTAGATAGACAGTTTGTGTCTTTTTTACTCGTAAATCAAGACGAAAGGATCCGGGGCCCATTCTACAAGAGGGAGGAGCTATGATTTGAAAGCTATGGTTTCCCCCAAGATGGTGAAGCTAGTTAAAACTTTGGTAGACTCCGTGACTGGGGGTTTATTTTCTCAAGCCTGGGTTGGAGCCAGGCAGCTACTGCTTAGTACTATAGAATTACCATCAATTAGGGATGATTATCCTTGTTTCAAAATGAAAATAGCTTCATTGTTTTTTGTATTTTAAGAAGGTTACATGCTAATTGTAAGTAACTCTAATAATAAGAAGTCTCTTGCACAGAATAAAGAAAGAGAAAAAAAATTTTGAGTATATACAAAATACGCTTTCATATAACTGCTAATACCCCATATCCTCCTTCCCTCAATGATACAGAGTTGAGCTGCAGATTCTTTTGGGGTTTGAGACCCAGTGCTAGTGACAGGGACAGAGAGGGGACAGACGTGGTCTCTGCCCTAGCAGAGTCGAGAAAGGGGTATAAGCAGATAGTTCAAATCTAATTGCTCCCTGTTACTCCTGATTCCTGAGCTGGATCAAGAAGCAGGCAAATAACCCAGCACAGGGGAGTTTGGGGGTGTATATAAACTGGGTTTGTCAGCTAATGGGATTATGTCAGGGGAGGAGAAAGAAGGTACCCATGGAAGCAAGGGCAAAATGTTAGGGGAAAAGCCTGGAGCCTTCTAGAAACAGTGAAGTTTCATGTGCCTGCAGCACTGAATGCAGAGGAGGAGGGATGGGGCTG
Organism: Phyllostomus hastatus; assembly: GCF_019186645.2. Lineage (NCBI taxonomy): Eukaryota > Metazoa > Chordata > Mammalia > Chiroptera > Phyllostomidae > Phyllostomus > Phyllostomus hastatus. Next base: position 12,451,937 of record NW_025333977.1, on the reverse strand, counting down.
GAAGGCAGATTCAGCCAGATTATGAAACTTCTCACTGATCAGCAGATAGTTCGGTTGTAGGTGGGAATGAGGTCTTTCCACAGGATCACGTTCCAAGGGAAAGCGCCCCAAGTACCCATGCATGGGGGATAGGGGTGTGGTAAGGTTTATTCTGTGGCAGAAGCTGCCCCCTGGGTTTCCAACATCCCATCTCCTTCTGTCCTGTCATGGAAAAAGTTCAACCATGTCCTCGGGGAGTCCAAACAAAAGCCAGTGTCGAGACTGTCTGCTTCATATCCAAGTTCAGTCCTGGCAGCCTGCAGACGGCTGCTAAGCAGTCTCAGTCCCCGTCCAGGTAGCTTAGCTTGTCCCTGCTATTGTCCATTTCAGGCTCCCTCCTCCTGGAGCCTGTGCGTGGAGTCACATGGCCATGGGCCACATGGCTGGTAAGGCTGCATGGCCATGGCTCACACGGGTGAGTGCGGGTCACCTGGGCAAGAGGGAGAGTTTAGCCCTCTTGGAGCCCACACCGTCTGCTGTGGTCCCGGGAGCTGCTAGATCCTTGTGGTCACCTGCTCCCAGGCAAGAGAGTACATGAATGAATGGCAAGTGCATCACCGGGTGAGCAAAAGAGAGAACTTCTTTGTTCCCCTGGGATTATATTAGTTTAGGTATGGGACAGACCAGGTGCTCTTTCAAAAGGACTAATGAATTTCCTAAGCTTCCACAGGCTTTGGATGGGCCTACCTCCCAACTAATCCCTTCTTTCCCTGGGCTTGACTGACAGGTCCCTCTGGTCCAGCACCTCCCTCTGTGCCATTTTGACTTCTACTGCGCATATTCCTTCCTTCTGAGCTCCCACCCGAGAAGGGGAAGGGAGGAGTGTTAATCCTCTTGAAGAAATTCTGTGATCCCCTGGAGTGTGAAGCTGTAGCTTCCTGGCTACAAGCAGTCTTATGCTTCCCAGTATATTAAACACAATGTCTAGACCCCTTTGGTCTCTTTCCTAGATAAATAACCCCAGTAACACCCGTCTTCTACCTTCTCGCTCCATTACTGACACCCAAGTGACCTAAGAACAATATTTCATTTCCCTTCATGGTGCAGACAAGTAAGTGAATATTATGTACCTCAGTTTCAAGAAAGTAAAGAGCTGAGTAAAGGGACAAAATGTCCCCACAAATAGTTGCAAAGCTAGAGTATAAGTAATGGTTACAGAAGTTACGTGTTGCAACAGTTCTCAACCACGTCTTCATTATCAACCGCAATTGAGACGGACTGACCAAATCCACCAAGCGCTCTCAGGGCACATGCAGCAGCACCTGGAAGGAGCCTCTGCCTGGCCAGCTTCTCAACAAGAATGGTCAGTCTGTTCCCCACCCACCTGACCTCTATTCCTCTCTTCAGAGGGGCATAATCTGATTTTCTCACACCTGGAGCCACGACAAAGTAGGCCTGTGCTTGCCCCAAGAAAAGCAGAAAGTTCCCACCCAGTGACTGTCCCGTCTAGCCTTGAGCTCAAGAAGTAAATGAATCCTGGGTTCACTAGAAAGAGCGACTGGCCATTGGCCACAGCAGGGTGGAGAGAGTGAAGTAGTTGCTAATTCCAGTTCAAACCCTGCAGCTGTTAAACCGGCAGCAGCAGCCTGCCCCACCCCTACTCTCATTCCCTAGCCCTCAGAATTAAATCACTTGGTACAAGTCTACTCCTTCCAACTACCAGCATCTGCATTTCTTTGCCTATGGCCTCCCCCAACTTTGCAAGCTACGTTGTTAACATGCATGGCAGGATAGATGCGTGAGGAATTAACACTGCCCCCAGCAGCCCTCAACCAGTGATGGGGTATTTATACCCCAACTGCCTCACTCCCCAACTCCCAGTCCCAAATACGATAGCCTTTCCCCAGAACTCGCAAGCATCATTTCTGAGCAACTTTCCTTCTCTGACTCATTCTTTACTCGCCTACTGGTCTCCTGCAGTTTCCAAATTAATGACTTGCACTCAAATCATCTTAGGGTCAGTCTGTTCTAGAGAGCCTAATCCAAGGAGGAAGCATTTCCATACCTCTCCCAGCAAATGCAAACACCCTTGCTCTGAACTCTTGAGAGTACACATTCATAACGTGGAGTTTTAGCACCTGATTTTCTTCTGGTCACATTTGTTTTCAATTCATTCAGCATTTGAACATACACACTGCCGGCCCACTGTAAGCACTGGGAAAGAAAGAACTGTTGATGTAAGAAACGTCCAATCCTATAGGGAATTTTTATGAGTTTATTCAAGTTAAACTGACAACAAATGCCAGGAAGCAATAGGAAAATGGAAAAAAAAATACAATAAAATTAAGGAAAAAGAAAATACTGCAGAGAATGCCAGTTTTGGGGTTTATTTTATACATTACAATCAAAGAAGGACACTTAAGGAAGGTTACATGAAACCCGTTGGTGGTAGATTAATAAGGTGGCAATCTCTGGGACTGGGTAAAGAGTAAAATGGATGAACACGTATTTCATTCACATTGGCGGGTACAGGATGGTTGGCAAAGAGCATTTACAGCACACAGAGGTGATACACAGGAACAAGGCAACAATGAGGGGTCAGTCCTGTGGTCTTGGGTGCTGGTGGGAGATTGTACCACAAGGGGTTTGGAAAAAGGGGTTTGTCAGTTACTCTGACATTCCAAAGGTATGTGAGCATAGATGCAGAAACACAATAGACAGGCTCAGTTAAGGTAAAGATTGACCTTTGCCAAGGAAGATCCTGGCCTAGGACATGAGTACCCACTGTGACTCACTTTCAGTTAGGAATTTTTATGTTTGGAACATCCTATGTGGTTACTTTAGTCTCTGAGTTTTTGAGGCCACCATGCAGGCCTCCCCTGAGCTTGTCAGGGTTAGTGTGTGGCCCACCTTTTATCCACAGAACCACACTTCACACTTCCTCACACCCCTGATGACTCAGCCCAGCAATGGGCTTATGGCAGGGGGCCCACAGATCATTGCGGACTAATTGCTCTGCAGAGACAGAAACTTAACTGAACATCCGTGTCTTGTATTAGTAAATGGCAGCTGGTAGCATGGTGGGTTGTGACTGAGGAGGAAAACTACAGGCCAGGAAAACTATAGGCATTGGGTTCCAGTCACGGGTGGTGATTAGTGGTTTTCAAGATGCGTCGGTCTGTTTGCTGACAAACGTGTGCGGTCCCCAGACCGGCAGCACTGGGCATCACCTGGGAACCGGAATCAGAACCTACAGTTCAGTAAGATCCTTGGGTGATGTGTGCGCACATGAAAGTGTTAAGAGACGTTGTCAAGAGTCCAAGACCTAACCTACAGGGTTTATCTGCTCTAGAAGCCCCCAGAGATTTATCAAAAAGTTTAAGCCTGAATTTATTTCATAGTGAATAGGAGTTGGGAACTTGATACTCATTCACTTGGACTCAGCTAAATCCCCTAAGGTGTATCTGGCAGTTGGCTGGTCAGCAGTGAACTGTCTCACTGAAATGCTCATGTTATTATAGTTCTTAGCATTAACCATGAGTACATGTAGATAACACATACAAAATTACACTGGGAAGGTTATCTCGACATCAGTTTATTTCTTGTTAAGTAATAAATAAATCTAAAGTTGATAAAGGAATAGTTGTTGCTGTTTAAGATGAATAAATTTGAGGTGAGTGGAAAATAAATGTTCCCAGAACACGAATAAATGAAAACGATCTAGGCGATGTTTCCCAATGTCAGTGCTATGTAGAGACCATAGAGTTTCAAGTATCTGGCAGTTCACCCAGAGAAATAGAAAACAAACTTTCCTAACTATCTCACATCATTGAAATCTTTATTTACTAAGTGCGGTTGATTGCAGAAATCCCTGGGTTATGCTAAACTCCTACTGCTCTCTTCATTCTTCCTGACTACGGGTCCTTAGCTCATGCAAATACCCCTTTCCTCATTCAAAACACTGGACTGGGAGCTAAGAGGTGTTTTCAAGTCTGTGGTTCATCTTACCCTGGTGACTTTGACAGGGTGACCTTGGGGAGTGGGGTTGCTGCTCAGAGCCTCAGATTGCCCAGAATAAGTGAGGGCCATGGCCCAAGGTCCTTTCCAGCTCTGACATACTCTCAGTCTTTGATTTTATTATTACATTTTTTCTGGTTTTTGCTCTAAGAACTAAACCTACTCAAGAACATTTCCTTTAGCTAGCTTAAAAGAAAAAAAATTTATTTAATAAACAAGTACGTGGCCAAATGCATGCTGAGGAGACAATGATCATATATCTTCATATAGTTTTTCCTTCCTCTGAGTGTCATTTGGCAATGACAGTAGGCTGATTCTGTTGGGTTTCTACTTTCTGGTATGGTTTGCTTGCTTTGGTTTGTCATGGGGAAGAGACATTCTTACATAGCTACCTTCATGTAAGTGAACTAGATAAAGCAAGTTTGCCCTTCAATAACCAGTGTCACCCTGACCACCGCCCCCCCCCAAAGAAATAAAAAACCATGCCCAGAGCCCGACTTCTCAATGACAGCTCCACATTCCTAAAGCACTCTTTGGTTACCAACTCCTCCTTATGGCTGGTGGGCACAAATTAAACTGGCAGGAAAGGAGAGTGATGAGAGAAAACAGAGGTTACAAAGATTTCCTGAAGGAAACAGGCTCCCTTACAAAATGAGAATGACCTTGAAGTCAAGATGCACAGATTTTATTACAGTAGACACAATGGAAACCGTAGACACAATGACCTGACTCCTCTGAATTATTCTGTGAGAAATATAGGGAGGAACTAATATCTGGCACCAAGGTGAGCACTAGGGCACAGCTTTCTCCCAGAGAGAAAGATGGGCAGAGCGCATTGTGTCTTTTCTGAACCATCCCTCCCACAAAGCCACAGACCAAGCAGGTGGGTGCCATATTTATCTGGGACTCCATCAACCTGGCTAACATTGTTCGTCCCATGCTGGAGGTACCATGAGGCTCCATTCCACCCAACTTATGGTCCCACCCAAGCTGCTAACAGTGGGTTTCCATATGAATGGCTGCTCTTGGATCATTCTTCAAAACTTCTGAATGCTCTCAAACAAGTAACAGCTGGACTCCCAGACCTGGACCTAGCAGCCTAAATTCACAGCTTGGCTTCACCTAGGAACCTCCAAGCCTAGCACAAGTAGCAGACATTTCAGATTGCTTTATAACTCAGGTAGGGTGGCCCCAGGCAGAACACAGGCAGTGGCTGACCTTGGCCTGTACTACCCAAGAAATCCCAGAGCCTACACACCCAGTGGACAGCTTCAGACCACATTGGAGCACTACCACCCTGCCTCTGCACAGCTGATCCTCCACAGAGGACGACGGTAGTGATCAGTGCTCACAGCCAGTCCTTGCAGCTGACTATCCTGAGTAAATAGGGAAGATAAGTCCCCACTACTTCTGGCTGCAATAACCAGAGGGGATTGAGTGGGTGGAAGAAACGTCTAGAGCCCCAAGCTGTTCCTCTTACAGAATGCACACACAAACTTACCTACTCAGACTCACTCCCCCTGGACTTTGGCACTGGGGTAGTGGCTTGAGGGGCTTGAGGGGCATGAGTGGCATGCAGGGGGAGGCTGAGGTGTCTAGCATCAAGGTGAGCAGAGGCCACTGTCCATTTTCTGGGCCCTCCTCCCTCAGAGGTGGCAGGCTGGTGCTGTATCTGAGAATCCATCAACCTGGCTAACACTGTTAAACCCACTTTGGAGATCCCCCTGAGACTCTGCCCTACCCAATTTATGGGCCCACCCAAGCTGTTAACAGTGGCTTTTCCATATGAATGACTGGTTTTGGCTCATGCTTCACAACTTCCTAAACCCTCTCAAATAAGCAACAGTTGGCCTCACTGAGCCCCACACCCAGCATTACCAGCTGCCAGCTTAGATCCACAGCTTGGCTTCGCCTGGGAATCTCCAAATCCTGCACAAGTACTAGGCATCTCAGATTGCTTTATAGCTCAGACAGGGTGACCCTGTACAAGACACAGGTGACCTGTATCATCCAGGAAACCCCAGTCAGCTCACCCCGTGGGCATCTATAGACCACATCAGAGCATCACTACCCTGTCCCTGCACAGCTGATCCTCTACAGAGGGCAGAGGTTGGTGATAAGTGGTCATAGCCAGTCCTTGCAGCCAAGTGGCCTGGGTAAATCCTTCCCATTGTTCTGCCAAAAGCAACTAAGGCTCAACTACAAGAGGAGGGTGTGCTTAGCCCACATGATGGGTTCACCTCAGCTTGGGTGATAGGGGAGGCTGTGCTACTGGACTCTAAAGGACACCTACTACATTATGCCACACTACCAAGACACTAATGGAGTCAGAGAATCTCTACCTAATACATAGAAACAAACACAGGGAGGCTGCCAAAATAAGGGGACAAAGAAACATGACCTAAATGAAAGAACAGATCAAAACTCCAGAAAAAGAACTAGGCAAGACTAATAAGCAATTTATCAGATGCAGAGTTCAAAATACTATTTATAAGGATGCTCTGAAATTTAGTGCGGACCTCAAGAGTCAGAAACAAAAGATACACTAATTGAAATAAAGGATAATTGACATGAAAACAATAGGAGAGTAAATGATGCAAAAATCAAATCAATGATTTGGAACATAAGGAAGCAAAAACCAACCAATCAGAACAACAAGAAGAAAAAAGAATTTTAAAAAATGAGGATACTGTAAGTTGACCCTTTGGGACAACTTCAAGAGGTCCAACATTTGCATCATAGGGGTGCCAGGAGAAAAGAAAGAGCAAGAAACTGGAAATCTACTTGAAAAAAATAATGAAAAAAAACTTCCCTAATTTGGTGAAGGAAATAGATATGCAAGTCCAGGGAGCACAGAGAATCTTAAACAAGATGGATGCAAAGAGGCCCATTCCAAGTCACATCATAATTAAAATACCAAAGGTTAAAGATAGAGAATCTTAAAAGCATCGAGAGAAAAGCAGTTAGTTACCTACTAATAAGGGAATTCCTATAAGACTTTTAACTGATTTCTCAAAAGAAATTTTGCAGGCTAGAAGGGATTATCAAGAAATATTCAAATTCATACAAAGCAGGGACCTAAAGCCAAGATTGCTCTACCCAGTGAAGCTATCATTCAGAATAGAAGGGCACATAAAGACCTTTCCAGACAAGGAAAATGCTAAAGGAGTTCATCATCACCAAACCATTATTATATGAAATTTTAAAGTGACATATTTAAGGAAAGGAAGAAGATCAAAACTATAAACAATAAAATGGCAAAAAAAATGCATATCTATCAAAAATTGAACAATGACAAAATCATGGATACAGAAAGCATTTTGATGGATGGGAGTGGGGCAATGGATGAAGAGGTGAGGGGATTAAGAAGTACAAATAGGTAGTTACAGAGTAGCCATGGGGATGTGAAGTGCAGTACAGGAAATGAAGCAGCCAAAGAACTTACACACATGACCCATGGACAAAAACAGTGGTGGAGAGATTGCCTGAGGAAGTGTGGTGGCGCTGGGTGGAGGTGAGCAAAGGGGGGAAAATCAGGACAACTGCAATAGCATAATCAATAAAATATAACAAAAAATAAACATGGGCTGAGCATTAGAAAAAGAAAATAAGTAGGTGCAAAGATAGGCATCTTGTATTTAATTACATAATGAGTAAATTATATAATGTAATGAGTAATTATGGAAAGTTCAATTGTAGCTGATGTATAGTTTGACTGAGCTAAATCTTACCATATTGTTAATGAGCACGAAGTACTTTTCTTTTCCCCCTGGCAGAAGGTTCAAACCCAATTTCTCTCTTTCTTTCTTGTTTCTTTCTTTCTATTTCTTTTCTTTCTTTTTGGACCCATAATCAGTATCCTTCTTCAAAATCATTTCCTTGATTGGGCCAGAAGCTCTGTGGTTACTTTTTTCTATCATTCTGTGATTACACCACATTTGCTAAACACATATTGTGTAATTAAAGATGGGCTGCTTCTTTGAGTTCTCTAGAAATGCTTCAATGCTAAACTCCCCAATGGTCTTTCAAAGGTTTGCTTAATTGAAGCAAAAGAAATAGTAGAACCATTGTTCAGGATAATCAATGAGAGGTCATTTACATGAGGGGACCATGGTGTGGTGGGAGAAGAAATTCTGGCTGTGTACAATTCATTCTGGGTCCCTTGAACTCACACAAAAGATTTACCTTTAAGAGGCTAAGTTCCCAAGCCCTCAGATTTTAGAGAATAAACCTGAACTATAGGACCTCTAAATCTTTTATCAACCCACAAAATAACATTGTGTTCAAAGTTCAAATTAGATGGACTTCTACAAGCCTTAAGGTCTGTAAGTATTTGGGGGTCAATGCAAAGAAAAGATGTTGGGAAACAAACTCTCAGCACAAATGGAGGGAGATTTGGGTTTTCAAACATAAATGTGATCACAGTGCTATTTTGGGAAAAAATTGGAAAATTGTATTTGACAGCAGATTGTGTCCAGTTTTCTGCCCTTGAAAAAATAAATCATGCTAAATCATAATTTATTTGGTTACAGTATTGTCTCAAATGGCAAGGCATAATGGCAAGCTACTTTTGCATTCTCTGATTTTTGTCTTAAATCCTAAATCAATTTCACACAAACATCCTTCTGAGGAAGACACAGTAAGTTCCATATTTAAATAAAAGTCATTATTGCTTTGTAAATACAAAAGTATACCTGTGGTTTTTTTCTTTTACAAGGGTGGGATTTACTTTAGCATTCTGTGCCAAATGCATACAGTTGAATGGAGTCCAGCTAATCCTTAATTTTCGCCATGTTACAAAATTTGAGTCTCTTTCAAAACAAAGGATACATCTGTTTCCATCAGCTGTTTCTAGACTTTTATTACTGTGACTTATTTTTTAAATTGTTTTGCCTAGACAGTATTGCTCTACTAGGCATGATTTATTACTCTCCTATGTGCCCACAGAAACTGTGAGTTCCTGAAATCATGCAAACTGAATCAAAAATACTAAGGAAAGAATGGAACCTTATTCCACTTACATTGACTAAATAATCATTTAGAATATGTAAATACAGTATGTTTAAAATTCTTATAGCATTTTTATTTATTAATGGGAAGAAAAATATGTTCAATTACACTGAGCCTATAAGTGAAAAAAAAAAAAAATGAAGGCATGATCAGAGGATAAAAACTGAGGAATGTGACTTTTTGGAATGCTATTTTTAAAATCAGCTCAAAATTGGAGATTTATCTGCCTAAGAGAGACTTTAACTACTTTTTTATTTATTCTCTATTTTACTCAACAAAAAAAGGATCTCAGGGAGCTTACTCTCTCAATATTCTCTAAAAAGAATGAATGAATCTTAGCTTTTGAATACGATAAACAACATTTGATGACTACTTACTGTGCAAGCATTTTGCATATATTTTTATGCTAATATTTTAAGGCTAGAAGTGCATGCCTTGTCTGGGTAGCATAATTTTTAAAGAATAAAATTTATTACTTGTATACTTATTTTAGAATTTATAGATTAGTAGGTAGCTTGTCCATTACTGCCTTGCCTGTGCCAATAACTTTTTGTGGGATTGAAAATGTTACAATATGCTGGGGGCAGGGGACTAAATGGTAATGGGGAAAAAATGCAATAAAAGATTAAATCCCAAAAAAGCAAAAAAAAAATGAAACAAAGAACATGTTAGAATAGTAGAATATTTTTATTTCAGACACAAGAAAAAGTGAAAAACATTGGGAAATAATTTCAAAGAAAAAGATCTAGCTATTTGCCCTGGCTGGCGTAGCCCAGTGGATTGGGTGTGGGCTGTGAACCAAAGTGTCGTAGGTTCGATTTCCAGTCAGGGTACATGCCTGGGTTGCAGGCCATGACCCCCAGCAACTGCACATTGATGTTTCTCTCTCTCTCTCTTTCTCCCTCCCTTCCCTCTCTAAAAAAAAATAATTAATTAAATCTTAAAAAAAATAAAAAGATCTAGCTATTTATAGATAAGAAGCTGAGATTGGGTTCAGTTCTCTAAGAAAATCCTAAATTATATTGTATTTTGACAATAAGGTTCCATTTTTAAAAAAGGAAACAAGCTTTCTCAGTTAAATGAGCATATTTCACTTTTGGGTAAACTTTTTTGGCATGTTACCAAAATATCAGTCCATATTTGCTTATACTGAGCTGGTTTGGGGATTTGGGACATTTCTAGAACTTCTGAATGTTTATCAATTCACAAAACATGTTAACTGGGAAAAATAAAGGGGATAAGTGGCTTCTTAGATAGCCTGATTTCAGTTTTTGTGGTAATTCAAATATATCTGCAATTAGTATTTTTTGACACTCAAGCAATAATAGCTCACATTTATTTAGCATTCCCATGTGATGTTTCTAACTCACTGAATCCTCAGTGACTTTATGAGTCAGGCACTGATATTACTCTATTTCGTAAACTGAGTCATGGCCCTGACCAGTGTCAGGTGTCTTCCTGCAAAGTGAAGGCTCATTGGTTCAATTCCTGGTCAGGGTACATGCCTGAGCTGCGGGTTCCATCTCCAGTTAGGGTGCATATGAGAGGCAACCGATTGATGTTTTTCTCTCACATCAATGTTTCTCTCCCTCTCTTTTCCCCCTCCCTTCCCCTCTCTCTAAAAATAAATAAACCAATAAAATCTTTAAACTAAGCCATGAAGATAAGCAATTTGCCCAAAGTCCATGACTGGCCAGTCAGAGTGCCAGGATTCAAACTTACAAAGAAGGTTCTGAGCCCACCCTGCTCCCACCACAACGCAGCCCACACATGCTCAGCCAGGGGAGCTCACGAGGCACTGTCACATTTCTGTTCTCTGAGGGTGGGATTTTCTCCATGAATATTTATCACATTGGCTGACAGTTTGAACAGCCAGTAGTTTTACTTGCCTTGCTAGTAAAACTCTGGGGACTCTCTAGGGGAGAGTTTAGGCGGTGGAACAATGTAGGTGATTGCTTTGATCTAGAACTCTCTAGACTGGGAGCAGTTTAGGGAGGCTTGAGCAGCGGCTGTGATGGGAAAACGTACCACTTTGCTCAGGCAGACCTGCTGATACCAACCAAAAAGCAGTCCAGGCAGGTCTCTAACGACCCTGACTCAATTACCATTTTGGCTTTTCTAAAAAGAATGACTCAAAACTCTTCGGTCAATAGAATATTTGACATTTTATTTTATGTGTTAATACTCTAACTCGGAACAAACAGAACAAGAGGTACCAAAAGTCTTCTAGTATAAACTGGACAAGAATCAAGGAAACCTCCAGGGAAGGTGCTCAGAGAGAGGAAGAGAGAAACATAGGGAGGGGCACACAGATGCCTTCAACAGTGTTGCTCATGTTCTGTTTTGTTATTTAAATATATTTGTATATATTCTTTCACAAGTAGCATATATTCCATAATGTCAAAAAATTAAACATCTACTAGGTTTCAGCATGCCCAATAGGAACACCACTTCATACACGTTTTACCAGGCATCGCAGGATCTAATTTGAAAGGATTGGCAGATGGGTGTCTCTTTGGTTTTCTCATAGTTACAGTTCTCATGCAGGGAGAACTCCCTAACTCTGTGTCCCAAACGAAGTGGATCCCTTTAAAAAAAAAGAAAGAAAAATCATTATTTTAACACCTCTTTTTTTGTTTCATATGGAGAACAAAGAAAGAGAAAAATGATTTCAAAATATTTTATGTTACCCACATTTTTCGTATTCTGCTGTAGACAGTTGAGTTGCAAAAAGCGAACTGCGTCACCAGTCTTCAGTCTGCACACCCTCGTTGGGTCATGTACATGAATGAATGTATAATGAGGATAAGGACTAATATGTGGGTAAAAACAGAGTTCGCATGGATTTTGAGTACACACTCAGCCCTTTCTATTTGCAGATTCTGCATCTGCAGCTTCAATTAACCGTGGGTCAAAAATATTTTTAAAAAAAATGTTCCATTGTTGCTGATGTGTGCTGTGTAGTTAGGCCTACAAGGGTTGTGTCTGTACTAAAAATGTACAGACCTTTATTTCTTGTCATTATTCTCTAAACAATATAATATAGCAACTATTTACATAGCATTTCCATGGTATAAGGTAATCTAGAGATGATTTAAAGTGTATAGGAGGATTGCATAGGTTATACACAAATACTACATCATTTTATATAAGAAAGTTAATTGTTCTCAGATTTTGGTATCTGCAGGGTATCTTGAAACAAATCCCCCACAAATACTGAGGGATGACTGTGTAGTAACTTGCTAAGGAAAGAAAGTCTCAGTTTAAAGCCAATAAGAGAATCTGCCCCTGGTGAAGGCAGAGGGAAAGACCAACTGGGAGATGTGTGGGAGACTTAAACTCAAACCAAACTCCTTCCGACCTCGGGAAACTCAACATGATAGTAATGGCTTAATGCAAAGTCATATCTTAACAGTTTAGAATATCTTTCTTCTCTATAGATAATGACTTTCCAGTTTGGAATGTCTTTCAACTCTGACCAACAAAGATAAAAGCAGATATTTCTTTTATAGGATATCCACAAAGATCTGAGATTAATTGATTGATCTATTTATCATTCTATCCACCTCACAGATTTCATATTTGCAAATTCACCTACACACTAGAGTGTGTTTGTAACCCCAAATCAATACTCGAGACACTTCTGAGGCCATTCACAAGCATGCACAGAGCAGCCAAAAATCTGAGTTGCCCACCGCACTGGTTCCCAGCTGAGGCCAAGCAAGTCAAGGTCCGCCTTCTTGTTTCAGCCCTTTTTGTAAAACTTGAGGGGCCTATTTAGTGTCAAATTTTTCTGGTGTTTGTGCTTTTTGTCAGTGACTTCACTGTTTAAAATGTCCCCCAAATGTTGTGTTAAAGTGCTGTCTAGTGTTTTTAGGGGCAAGAAGGCTGTGATGTGCCTTGTGGAGAAAATTCATGTGATAACGTAAGCTTCGTTCATGCTGTTGGCTCTGAGTTCAATTTTAATGAATTAACAACATATAGTAATTAAGGTGTCTTTAAATGGAAACGTATAAAACAAGATTTTGTGTTAATAAGTTGATGAAAATGTATGACCAGAGGCTTTCAGGAATGTATTCTTATATTTCTCCTAGAAACAATGCCTCCATATTTACTAATTCAGTGTTCAAAGTGACTTTTTAGAGCATAACTGCCATGAACAATGATAACTGACTATGTATATGAACACACACACGGAGAGGGAGAGACAGAGACAATACATCATCATGGTCACCAGCAATGCGAGTCTGCTGAGCAGAGTCATCTAAGGTGAAATAATCTCCCATCTACTCACGGACTCCAGAGCAGGGTGACCAAGTGTTTCAATTTGCCTTTGATGGAGGGCCTTCCTGGGATGAGGAACTTTCAATGCTAAAACTGGAGAAATCCCAGGACACATTGAAAAGAATTAGTTTCCCTACTCCAGAGATTCTCAAAGCTGAAGAATTGGGGTGGGAGGATAGACCCATACAAACCCCTCGACTTTTGCTCTGGAGCTAGTAACCCCACCACCATTAATAAAGAGACTCAAGGAGCAGATACATCACACACCCCAGCATCTAAGCACCACTGGTGCACTCAGGCTTCTGGGGGCTCCTAAACAAGGAAGCTCACAGTCTGTTGAGAAAACACTGACGTTGGATTTGTGTTCTAATGGCCTTCACAAGTCACTCTGGTGTGTGGAGACTTCCAAGAGTTGAACAAAGAAATACAATGATTTTGTCATTATAACATTTAAAAAGCCATGTGTCCTTTATACTTGTTCCTGTAAACCCTTCCCCTTTTCCCCTGAAATTCCCTCCCTTCTCCCCTCTGGTCACTGTCAGCCTGATTTCTATTTCAGTGTCTTTGGTTATATTTTGCCTGTTTGTTTTGTTGTTTAGGTTCCTGTTAAAGGTGAGATAATATAGTATTTGTCTTTCACTGCCTGGCTTATTTCACTTAGCATAATGCTTTGCAGCTCCATCCGTGCTGCTGCAAAGGGGAGGAGCCATGGACAAGAACAAGGGTGGGGGGAACAGGAGGGAGGCGGGGAGGGCTGGGGGGTGGGCTGGGATGGGAATAAAGGGCAGAAAACTGTACTTGAACAACAATTAAAATAAAATAATAAAAGTAAAGTAAAGTAAAATAAAATAAAAATGGGCAGGTGAGGTTGCTTTAAAAAAGTAAAATATGTTTTATAATCTTGTCACAGTTGGTGGATACAGGGTTTTCTTTTGCACTAAAAAAGACATTTTAATGTAATTTTCCTCCCCAATTAAAAACATTTTCAACTAAAAAAATTAAAAAGACATAAGTGACAATATAAAAGCAAGAATAATAGATGCTGGATAAAATATTTTCATGCAGTCAGCTAAATATGTTATTTTCTATTACTCATTTGTAAATTGATAAAGGATAGAAGAGAAAAAAGTATAGATTTTAGGATCAAATCTACATTTCCTAAACCAGCAAATTCTCAAAATTTTAGAGTTTGGGACTCTATAGAGGGGTGGGCAAAAATAGGTTAATAATCATAAATAATACAGTAATATTTAAATAATCTTACAAGAATAAACTCTCTTGTTTCCCCATGCTCACAACTGTAGACCTACTTTTGCCCACCTCTGTATAGACCAGTCATTCTCCACCCTCGCTGCACATTAGAATTATCTGGGAGGTTTAAAAATTCCTTTGCCTGGACCACACCCAATTCGATGAAATTATATAAGAAAGAGGGTGGGAGGTTGCAGACATTAGAGCTGTTCTGAAGACTGCCTGGGTGGTTTTAATGTGCAGCCAGGGCTGAGATCCTCTGTCTGGGAGAATCGTGCTGAGGAAGGGTCTCAGGAAAGTCCAGCAGAGAAGAGAGTTGTACCAATTGGTGGTGCTGCTGTGGGTGCAGGAGAGAGGAATGTCGCGCGGTATACAGGGCTGCGCTGAGCGGTCTTTGTCAGCCCAGGCAAAGTGGAAACATTCGGACTCTGGAATCAGGCAGGTCTTCATTTAATCTTGCTCTGTCACTACAGCTCTATCTCCTGTGCAGTCTTGGTCAAGTGATTGGACGTCTCGGCATCAATACTCACACCCTGATATTTATTTTGCAAGGTTGTTGTGAGGGTTAAGTGAGGAAGCATGTGCCAAATACCTGGTACGTGGTGGATGCTAAATAAAGGGAAATTATTGTCATCATAACCAAGCACTCCCACTTTCTTTTTTGGCTACTTTCTGAGTTACATTCTGTTATCCTGACAAAGAATAACGAAGGAGTTTATAAGATAAGAATGGCAGTATTTTAAAAACAAAAGCAAACAAACTGATAAAAATGAATAGAATGGCCAAGGCAATTTTGCAGGCATATCATCTAGCTCAGGGATCAGTAAATTAATGCCTGTGGGCCACATCCAGCCACATGTATGTATTCACTTATTGTCTGGAGGTGTTTTCCCACCACGAAGGCCATATAGCCCATGAAGCCAAAAATGTTTACATTCCAGTCCTTTACAGAAAAGCTTGCTGACACTCAATTTCAGTTCACCAATTTTCAGTTTGATCCATCAGCCCAATAATGTAACATTCATCCATCATTGATTTTTTTCACTGTATTAACATTTGCATTGAAAGAAAAACAATGGTGGGTAAACCTGTTAGTGCCTTAGCACAGACCAAGACAATGGCACCCAAACATACTCATAGCTGTATTCTTCACCTCCACGTACTCGAAGGGAAAAAAAGAAGCCAGTTTCACTTAAATCGGGGTTTCTCAGCCTTGGTCACAGGGCAATGTTCAGCACCATCTCTGGCCTCTATCCACTAGATTCCCACTACAAGCCCTTCCTCCCATTCCCCAGCTGTAAAAACTGAAAATGTCTCCATATATATATTTTTTTAATTTGTAAATTTTATCTTCAATAGGTATAATTTAGTTAAACAAAAACTCTTTGGGGTCTTCTGTAATTGTTAAGAGAGCAAGGGAGTCCTGCAACCAAATAGTTTGAGAACCGCTGGGCTATTTTGTATTTACAAAGTATTCACAATGTTTATATTACTAAATCAAAAATCACTGAATGGCCCTGGCTGGCATAGCTCAGTGGATTGAGCTCGGGCTGCGAACCAAAGCATCGTAGGTTCGATTCCCAGTCAGGGCACATGCCTGGGTTGCAGGCCATGGCCCCCAGCAACCGCACATTGATGTTTCTCTCCCTCTCTCTTTCTCCCTCCCTTCCCTCTCTAAAAATAAATAAATAAAATCTTTAAAAAAAATCATTGAATGAAGGGACCACATAGCTGATCACAAATAAGATATAGAAAAAAGGAGTGGAAAAACATGTGCATGGGTGGGTTGGAATTGTTGACGGGAGGGGTCAGGGTACAGCCCACGAGGACATGGCTGCAGAAACAGAGAGGGCAATGGGACTTGGAACAAGTGAGCCTTCTACCTATGCCCAAGTTCCCCCCTTTCAGAATAACGCCAATCACAGGACTTACCTCATAGTGATATTGGGAGAAAAACATGAACAAATACATTAAAAATGTGTCCAATAGACTTGTCACCTAGGTTAAGTGCTCTCTGTGGGTCAGCTATTATTATTAGAAGAATAAATAATTAATTTATGTCACAGGGGATGAGGTCAGGCCCACAATTAAGGCATACAGGTGCTGCTGACCCTGTCTCTGCGGTGGGGTGACTGAAAAATGCAGTCACTGGCTCCAGAGTCGAGAAAGAAATCAGGACCTCCCACCCCCCCTTCTACCCTAACATCACACTTGCAAATCCAAAATTATATCTGTTACCCTCGAGAGGTGCATGGACATGTTCCAAGCTTTCAGAAAAAAAACATGTGAATTTGGCTTGGTTTCATATGCTAGTTCCAGAGTGATGATTTTTCTTGTTCCTGCACCGTGATTAATTTTCCCTTCAGCTCATTTTGGCCGCCAGAAGATCATCCAGAATTGTGTTGATTTCAGCAAATACCCACACAGCCATCTTTACCTGTAGGAAGAAGCATGCTTTAAAGAAAGGGCTTGCTAATTCTTACAATGAGAAAAATTCTTAATGAAACCACAGTAACACTTAAGATAAAGCAAATTAAATATTTGTGACATCATGTAAAAAAGCTGTTAAAGAGGAATCTGAATCAGAAGCTGAGGCAGTTAGTTGAAATTTGAAATTATGTTCTCGGTAAGAAAATGTCACCTCTCCTGTGCCCCAGTTCTTACATCTTCTGTCCTCCCTGTATCAGCCAGGGTGACATTTACTGTAGTTATCCTCTATGGCTACTGAGAATGTTGGGTTTAGATTCTAATACCTTGTTAAACTCATGTGCCACCTTCCCTTTGAGCTCTGACCTGACTACACTAATTAACATTGACACCCTATCTGGGACTCCCGGTCCTGCCCCATTTTTTCTCAGGCTCACTTCTCCAGCCAACATGCTATATATTTCACATGTGCATTCTGTTTATTATCTGTTGCCTCATTACAATGGCAGGTATGTTCATCCTTTGTCTTCAATGCTGTTCTACAACAGTGGCAGGCATATAGTAGGGACCCCACATCCAGGTGTTGCCTTTAAACGGAAAATATAAAATATCCCTGTGATGCTCTGCATGCCATGTATTCACACGTGGAGCTTTGCACGAATGAAAGCAACTATGTGAAGGTATCTATGTCTATACGTATGTCTCAAGAGCACTTACGTGTCTTTCTGCAACCTGGCAATTGTATGAGGCAAATACAAAACAGGCTGTCAGGGACTTGTTCTGTTGCTCCTATTTTTCATTCATCTGATATCTTTACCCTTAAATGAATAACTATCTCTTCAATTAACTGTTGAGCACTGTACTCTACTTCTCCCCCAAAGATGTTCCAGTATAATGGAATCTTTGAAAGCCAAGTTAAGTATTAGAGAGCAGGGAACTTTGCTGTTTGATTCTGTTCTGTAATAAATATTTCTTGTAAAGCACAGGTTCCTTTGCAACTCCATACTCTATTTGCCACTTCATATTTTGATATGTAAGTTTGCTTAAATCAATAAACCGAGACACTGGGTATGGACTCTATAGCTCAGTTCTGTGCCAGGCAGATGATTGATGTCTGAGAAGTAGCCCCTTTAGGAGACTTGACTGGTACATGTAACCATTAGAGAATTATAAATGAAAGGAGGATTGAGGGTCCCTGAGGTAGAGACCCATCCTCACTTACCTCTGAGATCAAGAGTCCAGCACAGGCATATTACAGGCATGCAACACCTGTTTGGTCACTGAATAAAGGCAAGTGTGAACAAATGATCCAGTGCTAAGTAAGATTGTCTTTAAACAGTCTATAATGCAGTAAAATTCAGATAGCAGAGGTCATTGGGGGCAGCTTCATGGAGGAGACAGGACAGTAGTTGACAGGAATTACATCTTAAAAGAAATTAAAGATTCAAATGCTAGAACAAGGGATAAAAGGGAATTCCTGGTTAGAAGAGTAATTTCAACCTGTACATCTACCACTTAAAAGGACTTTGAGCATCAACTTCCAATGTATATATTATTCATAATTATACATATTTTCTGTTACACTAACATTATCATTTTAAATCCATAAAAATGAGATTTTTAAAAAGGAATTAAAAATGAAATAAGCCATGTTTTAAATTACTTTTATTTATTTATTAATGGTATGTCATTATTTACATTGAACACACATCTATATTTCAAATGACCTTCCTGATCATTGAAAGCAATTTTTGGATAAGCCCTAGTCATATTTGATTAAATTTTGTCACCTCCTAACAGAGGCTGAGGAGTTTTGATGGGGATAAAACATATGTCTGCTGAGCCACTTTCTTGGTATTCACTCATGACTGCACTGTTTGTGTTGTCGTTCATCTTCAATTTCCTTCAGGCCACTTAGGAGAGTTTGCTTGATTAAAGCTACGTAATGCAATCTACTCGCTTGACCAAGCACATAAGCTCTGGAACATGTTGAAAGGTTCTTAAAGTAAACAAATGAGTTAGCATACCTTGTGGAGAGGAGGCAAACTCTGGATACTGGTTTGATGCGTGGCATCACGTGACAGATGGATGGATCAGGGGTACCGTTGACCAGGCCTCTCCTGTGCAGACAGAGTTAGTGAGTCACAGGCCTGGAGACCGGCCAGGGAAGAACACAAAGTTGGGAAGTGCAGATGTGTGGGGTAAGATTATTAATGATGGTTGAGAGGTTTGGACCTGGCAAAATAGATTAATGAGTCTATTTCCAATTTATAAGAAAGGAGTTACAGAAAAAAAAGTTTTACTTTAAAAAAGTTTTCCTGGAGGTCAGGAAAAATTTTAAACCTCAAAGTAGCCAATTTAGAAGCACTATGAATGAAACTTATTGTTTAGCTTCAGCTAACTCTCTAAGTAAACTGCCATAGAATTGGCATCTGTAGGTCATGAGACCCTGGTTTTCTTTTAAATGTAGACCTTTGTTCTTCATTGTTCTTTCTACCCCCAATTTGTTGAGGCATAGTTGACAAGTTAAATTATAAACTATTTAAGGGGTACACTGTGATGACTTGATATACACACATTGTGAAATGATTCCCCTACTGGTTAATGAACATATCCATCACCTCCCATGTTTTAGGAAACTTCAATTACACAGTACAGCGTTATCAACTATAGTCACCATGCTATACATTTGGTCCTCAGAGCATGTTATCTTATAACTATGTTTGTACCCTTTTATCCTCCTTATTTCCCCCATCCTCGGCCCCTGGCAACCCCTTTTCTCATCTCAGTTTGTATGAGTGTTTGTTTGTTTCAGATTCCACATGAAAAGTGATACCATGTGGTATTTGTGCTTCTCTGTCTGGTTTATTTTACTTAGCATAATGCCCTCCAGGTTCATCCATGTTATGCAAATGGCAGGATGTCCTTCTTTTTATGCTGAATAATATTCCAAGTATATATATATGTATGTATTCAATATTACATTTTCTTTAACCATTCATTTGTCAATGGACTTTTACATTGACAAATGTAAAAGCGATTACATAGCGATACTGTGAGTATCGCTACAGTGAACACAGGAGTGCAACTATCTCTTCCAGATAATGATTTCATTTAGGCAGAGGGGTATACATTCCCAGAAGTGAGATTACTGGATCATATGGTAGTTCTATTTTTAATTTCTTGAGAAATCTCTGCACTGTTTTTCATAGTGGCTGTCGTGCTTTACCTTCCCACCAATGCTTGTACATGTTCTTCATTGTCCCTGGCAGGAGAGAGCCAGGAGCTGCCTGCCATTCCTGGTGAGTCAGCTGGCCAGCATGGAGCACTCGTTTCACCACATTCTCCTGCTGGAGATTAAGAGCATCACAGACACCTTCTCCTCCATCCTGGGTCCTCAGAGCAGAGACATCTTTCGCATGAGCAACAGCTTCACTGCCATTGCCAAGCTCCTTACCCGACAACTGGAAACCACCAAGCCCAGAAGTGGCAGGTGAGCAGGAATTACTGTGGACTCAGGAATCTGTCATGAACTCATGGAGGCATAAAATAGATGCCTTCTACACTTTCTTTTGTAGGCTTTAAGCTTTCTAAAGAAAGCCAGACACACTATCTCAACCTAGAGTGACTTCTCAGTAAATTATGACACTCACAAGAACTTTATCTAAATATGGAGTACTTTCAAACACCATCACTCAAGGGGTTCACAGTCAGGGCATGTGACAGGGCTTTCACAGAAGTGCATACAATGAGCTATGGAGCATGAGAGGCATACTGACCAACAGCCAGGCAACTGAAGAGTGTTTCACAGGGAAGAAGAAATTTAAATTCATTCCATGTTTACTGAGTAGCGTTCATGTGCTATGTATCTGATTGTACAGGATGAATGAGAGTACCCCAGATAGGAGTAGAAAGAACACTGCAAATAGAAAGGACACTCCTCACGTGCAAGCATAAAAGAGCTTAAGAGTGTGTGTCCTGGACTAAGCAAAAACAATTTATTCAATGTGACTGGTTCAAGGTCACTGGTCTAGGATAGGAGACTAAGTTGAAAAGTTAGGTCAAAGGCAGACTATCAGAAGTCTTACACACTGTGTCAAGAAGCGAGGAGTTTGTCCTGTCAGCAACATGGAAGCTTGGAAAGATTTTAATCTGGGGAGTGATCACAGCTCCTCACACAGTAACTAACAGATAGTAGGCACTGGAATATTTTTCTCTCCAAAGGACTAGGTGAATGAGCAAGTAGCTATCATTGTGGAGCACTGAATGAGCAGGCTGGCAAGAGGGTGAGAGTGGCCAGGATGCCAGTGCTGGGAACTTAACAATAAGCTCCTTCAATTGTGGTTGGTGGTGGGGAACTTAAGAAGTCAGGGTAGATCATTATAATGAGAGAACTCAGGATATGAGGGATTGATCACTAGTAAGATGTATGGTGAGGAGAACGGGGAGAATAGTGGATGAAAACCCAGAGATACTAGTTTGAGTGACTGAATACACTTGGAAGATGATGCTGACAACCAAGAAAAGAAGCAGCAGGAGGCAAGCCAATCTGGAAGGGTCTTTTAGCACACTCTACAACAGAGAACACTATCTGGCCAAAATGGTCATCAAAGTCAACAGTAGTTGTTCATCCAAGGAAGACAAAATGAAAGTACCTTTTTCTTTCAACACCACAGTTTTGATTGAGCACATAAAAATCTATTATTGCCTTGTTCATTGTAGAGGCCTATTTACCAGGGTTTCTAGGTTTGATACTATTACAATTTGGGCTGATTAATTCTTGGTTGTGAAGCTGTCTTGTGCATTATAGAACATTTACCAGCACACCCAGCCTCTACCCACTACATGCTAGTAGCAGCCCTCTCTTTCAGTTGTGACAACCACAGATGTCTCCAGACATTACTAAATTGCCCCTAGTTGAAAACCACGACTATATACATATTACATTCAAAAATAGCACTTTTCATAGACCTATGACCTGCCTAGCAACAGCCCAAACACGGCAGAATCCAAGAAATCCAGACCCAGCCTCATGAAGGGATGATTTGTCATTTACATGCAAGCACAATTCACTGCTCGACAATTTTCATGGTGTGGTTTTGGAAATTTTGTTTAGAGTCCCTACAGCTGGTGTTTGGGGGAGCCATTCTGTGCTTGGTGCACAGCCGGCCTGCTATTTCTCCTGCCAGTGAGGACTGACATGTGCATCCGATGTGAAAACCAGGCACATGTTCCCGCCGGCCGGCAACCCATTCTCTGTCGCCTCTACAAACGCAAAGTTGCGAGAGGCCAGCTGACATCTGTGAGGTTATACGCATGACAAAGGTTTATATAAAGGGAAAACATGTTCTACATTAGGCATTCTAACAATAAAATTAATCCTTAATAAGTAAGCCCAATCCAATAAGCAATAGACAATTTCCCCATGAAAAGAAGAATTTAGGAGGCATGTAGATAGGAGGAAAAAAACAAGGTCTCACTATCAAAATATGAGTCTTCGTGTAGGAGAATGCATTTAAGTTTCTCCTGACTTTATTATTTTTGAGGAAAATTAAATGTGAAGAGATAGAAGGTCAGTAGTCACCTCACATACTGCCACCACCGCCACTGCCACCACCTCAACCTCTTTAAATCAAAATACTTCACCCAGTTCAACCCTCCCTGTCAATCTCCTTCTAATCGATGATAATTATTCGGTGGGAACTTCAGAATGCTGGTGTGGACAGCCAGCCTTTTGTATTGACTGCTCATCCTCTCTGGGCTGGTTGCTAAGGCTTCTCTCCCAACATCTTTTCCCTGAATCGCCTTCATTGTGACCATTTAGCTTCAGTAATTTTAATCCATGCCCCCTAACACAGAAAGGTCAACACTTTTGTCTAAAGCATCCAGCGAAGTCTGATCCTTACAATTGGAGAGGAAATAAATAAGTGAAGAGAGCTTAAAAGAAAATTAAAGATGATAAAATTCAAAACAGATGTCATCTAATTTACAAATCTGACACACAGCCCAGCAGGCCAGATTTTAGACTTCAGGCCAAAACTACAAGATTATCAAAAGAAAAACAATTAGCATCCTAGAGAGAAGGAAAAACGGAAGCAGGTAGGAGCCTTCTTTGTTCAGAATGACTCTGAATGAACTGGGTGAGCTTGACTAAATGCACCAGGTAAGCACACTTGCACCTTTCTTGTTCCTGTGACTTAGAAGGAAAAAAAATGTTTCTATCTAAATAATAAACCAACAGA
This sequence comes from Phyllostomus hastatus, assembly GCF_019186645.2. Classification (NCBI taxonomy): domain Eukaryota; kingdom Metazoa; phylum Chordata; class Mammalia; order Chiroptera; family Phyllostomidae; genus Phyllostomus; species Phyllostomus hastatus. The sequence continues at coordinate 12,428,727 of NW_025333977.1, read as the reverse complement.
GGCTGAAGAACAGGACGTGTTTAGATTTTCAAATTAATTCCAGAGAAGCAGAAGGGGGATAACAGCAATGGTGGATTAAAACAATGTGTTGAAATAGGGGGAAATGTTGATACCATTTGAAACTGTGTGAGCCTTCAGTAGTCCTCTGGGCAGCCAGTATCCATCGAAGTATTTGCCTGCCAGGACCCAGGGGAAGCTGGGGAAGGAGAAGGTGACTTCTGGCAAGTGTGTGCTGGCTGAGCATCCAATGATCGGAGACGAGAAGGTGCCTTTGCCAAGTGCATGTGGCGCCAGGGAGGCTGCTCTAATCAGGCATCATCGGAGTTGGGGACAATTTGTCATAGGTGGTCTTAGTAGGAGGTTCAGCTCAGGCCCCAGTTGGGGATGGAAACTTTGAGGGGTGGAAATTGTGGAAAAAAGGCAGGGGTGGAAAGCAAATAGGAGAAATGAGAAACAGTAGGGAGAAAGGATGGCAATAGGAAAAGGTACAAGGGGGAAAGCAGAGAGAGAGAGAGCAGGAGGGTCCCTGCGGAGCCCCAAGTCCAAGGCCACAGTGGGGACTTGAGGAGCAAGGTGACAGTTCCCTCAGATCCACCTTTCACACCTTAGCCAAAGCCATCAAAGTTGTAAAAGAAAAAGTTGCTCATAAGAAAATTTTTAGCACAAAGCATGTAATGAAAACTTTCCCAAACCTCTGGCTCGGTTAAATGAGGGGTCTGGGTTTTTTTGTTGTTGTTATTTTGGTGGTGTTGGTGGTAGTAGTGGTAAGATTTTGTGTTTATTTTTCGTTTTTAAGAATCAGGCCTTGGAAGGGGAATGGGAAGGAGAATGAAAAGTAAATTATAGTCAGCATCAATTGGGTAGGGCAAATCTGATTTCGATATACATGGAAAGAGATGACAGATGGAGGGAGAGAAATAAAACTTTCTGTGGGAGAGAATGAATGGAAAACAGAATGGAGGAGATCATGTTCACTGGAGAAGGGGTCCAGGAAATCTGCTCTCCTTGGAGTAGCCCCAGCGTCTTGGTTTACCCTCAGTTTCATGCAATGAACATAAAGAAGTGGATGACAAGGGAGAGCCAGGGATCTGAGCTGATGTATGGCCCTAACGGACAGACAAGCAACATGGCCTGCAAAGACCCTTTGCAGGCTGTGACACCCTTTGCGACCCATCATTCCAGAGTCCCCATCCTGACATCCTGGGAGTCCCATCAGAACCTAACTCTGGGTCATATGCAGTCCCTGAATGCACTGTCCAAGAGCCTAAGAATGATGTCTCTGTACTGAGTCCACAGAAGAAGTTGCAGAGAGTGGAGGGGTTCAAGTTCTTCTGTATAATTTTGCAAAGAAGACTGTGTCTGGTGGTCTGATCAAGTTTTTTTTAATAGGATTTTATTTATTTATTTTTAGAGAGCAGTGGAGGAGGAAGGGAGAAAGAGAGGGAGAGAGACATCCATGTGAGAGAGAGAGACATCTATAGGTTGCCTCCAGAACACACCCCAAATGCAGCCTGAACCCTCAACCCAGACATGTGCCCTGACTGGGAATCAAACTGCCAACCTTTTGGTTTGCATGAGGATACCCAACCGACCCACATTGGCCAGCGCTGATCAAGCTTTTAACTAGCTCCCACCACACGACAGATTCCATGCTGGGGTCATTTACTGTTATATTGTTTAATCCTCACAGCAAGAAAGTCTTTAAATATATGTAAGGATTACAGAGGCATAATGGAGTAAACCTTGAGGACAGGCAAAAATAAAATAAAATTATCTCCCCAATTCCTTCTCCCCTCTGAGTCCATGATAGTTCTTAGCAGGCAATAGTGTAAATGCCCAGATATAAGCTCATGGAGTTTCCTTTCCTTCCTTCCTGCAGTGTAGTTCAATGGATCCCAAGTTTTAGGGTGTATGCGATGCACAATGGTCATAGTACATCATGGATAATTCAAAGGAAATTTAAAGGAATGTTAAGGGTGACTTTTGCCTTTTCCTTCCAAAAGTAGTACCCCACTAACCCTTATCATTACCTTCTAGAAAGCCCTGTTTGTGCTTCTCTTCCCACTAAAGGCTGCCCTTCTCCAAGACTCCAGTTTGCTTCCACTTGCCAGTTAGGTCTTCTCCCCTCACCCCTGCCCATGGAGACCTTCTGTCCTCAGCTTACGGCCACTCCGACTGCTTCCCCACTCGCCCACACTCACGGTCCTGCCTTGAGTGTTAAGATATCTTTCCTGTGCCCCTCCAGTGTCCCCCAGACTTGAGGGAGCTAATATGCAGAATATTTGCTCAATGGAAAGAAAATAGTCTTAAAAGTGCTTATGAGAACTCCACCTTTTTTAGGCAAGATGTGTTTATACAAAGAGAAATTGATTCTTTGCAAGGAACTGTTGGCTCAGGGACCGTACACGAGGAGGTTCGGGAGCATAATTAAAAACATATGTCATTCTGGTCAGCACTGCCCCCTGCTTAGAAAAAGCTAAATGAAAGTTCACCCCACCAAGGTAACCCGAGTTTTAATAAATAATACGTATGTCTTTCCACTCTAGAGAGGTCTGAGCTGGTCACTTGTGTAAAAGGAACATCATAACAGTCATTTGTGGCAGTGGCTGTGCCTATTGTTACTTCTCCCTGCACAGGGAAGGAAGGAAGGGTTTGGGGGTTTTGCCCCTCTTCTTACTAAAGAGGTTAAGTCTGACATGTGGTACCATTTACGTTCCATCTGTTGTTCATTTACTCCACCATTTGTCCTTCCTTAAAGCAGCATTTATGGTGATGTGAAGGTCTATAAAGGTATTTCAGGAATTCAGCAAGAGATATAGGTGGGAGACATCATTACCAGCTTCGGAGACAATGAAGGAAGCCCGGGAAGCCTGAGGCCCCAGAGGGGCTGACTCTGCAAGTGTGGACACGGAGGGCTGGGGCTGGGGGCAGGGCAGCCCTGCCAGGAGGGGAGTGGCACAGTTACAACTTTTCCAGGGGAATCAGGCCCCTTTCCTGTAACACAGCAGTGTTCAAAATATGAGACACCCGAAGAGGAGAACAGCTTTTCGTCAAGCTCCTATGGCTTGGTTTCCCATTACACACGAGACAGGAACACCAAAGCTTTAGCCTGGAGGAAAGGAAAGACCGTGCTGTGGGAGAGAGGTGAGAGGCACTTGACCCTTCCAGCCGCTGTGGAGAGGTGACAGCTGAGGCTAAAAAAGTTCTTACTCGACCCCATGACCTAGCTCTTTGCTATTTTGGTTCCCCGATGCTCCTTGTTCCTTTTTGGTATCAATCATGATTGAGCTCTGAGGATGCTATTTGCGAGACATTTCCTGGGTTTTGAGCATCTTTTCAAGTTTGGGTGAAGGGGATGCCAGAATTCACGTTTCAGATCACTGTGGAGCATTGCTCCGTAATTAGATGTCATTTCTGTTCTGGTGTCTGTCCTATAGGATGTTACTCAGAGATATTGCAGTAAAATAATTCTTGTTGGTTACCACACTATCACCAATCCCGTAAGTCAGGGTGTCAAACTCATTCTTACTGGGGGCCACATAAGACTTGTGGTTGCCTTCAAAAAGCCGAATATAATTTTAGGACTGTATAAATGTAACTATTCCTTAACTAGGGGCAAGGAGCTCAGCACTGCCACTGGGTAGAAACAAGGGCCAGATAACACAAGGTAGAGGACTGAATTCGGTCCGTGGGCCTTGTGTTTGCCACCTGTGCCATAAGTATTACTTATTCCTGAAGTAGATTCAGATGTCACCTTAACCAAACACCTACTGAGTGGGAGAAGGCTGTGAAGCAGAGTTTAATGCTGGGTTTACTGTCTGGCCTTCAGTAAGTTACTCAACATCATGAAGCTGTGCTTCAGCTTCTCCACCTGTAAATGGAGAGAGTACTAGGGCCCGCCCCACTGGGTTATGGGAGAAGCAATACCCATAGCAGACTAGAATAAAGAGCACCTTGTTCGTAGAAAGCCCTCAGTAAATATTATAGCATCAGTACCCTGCTCAGGTGGGCATTAGAGTAGCGGATGTCACTGTGCATGTCCCTTAGGCCACAGCTACTCAAAGAATAGCTCGTGAACCAGCACCCATCTGCAAACTGTTCCTTACTATCCTGCACCAAGATTATCACAGAGTTTGAAAATAAGAGTTTAGAACTTTGTAGCAGTTTGGCATTGCTACAACACCCAAATGCATGAACCATGTCTTTATTTCACTCATTTTATTTCTCTGGTAATAAAATGTCTGTCTTTTTCTTTTTTACTGTCTTTTACAAAAATATTGGCCTGTGACATATGAAAATTAAAAAACCAAAAGATGGGTGTTTGAGGAGCGTTGTATTAGATCCTCAATGCAGCTGAGCCTGGAAAAATCTCAGAACTTTCTTTAATAATTAATATTTTGCTCCCCAAACTTTCCTTTGGGACCTAAAGAAAGAGATTTAGTAAGTGAAAGGTAATGAATACACAACACGCCAGCCATGATTTAGATACAGCTATTGTGGAATGGCTCAGCTGAGGAAAAACCATTGTTAATGGTATTCACATTTATTATCAGGCAAAAGGTGGCCTTTTGAGGAGTTGGCAGCCTGAAGGCCATCAGCTAGATTTTGCAGCAGGTACATGCTGACTTCTAGATGGATCAGGCATTGTCCACATGCACAGGGTCATGTGTAGAGTTCTACTCCAGCTCAGTCATCAGTGTGCTTGACTGTATTTCTCCATTTCTGGGTAGCTATTCTACCTATTAAAAATAGGGTAGGATGTCATATCTGGGGTGGAGTCTATGAAAGATGCACCACAGAGAAAAGTTAACCGTTTTCCTGCTCTTCCAGCCTCAAAAGCTGGATAGTGCCACATGCAAACTTTTGCCCTTCCCAGGCCCAGCACTCATTTTTACGCAGGTGCTGCCACCTCAATCCCCACGGCCAGCCCCTGCCACCGGCTCATGTTCCTAGACTATAAAGTGAGGCTAGAAAAAGAGGAGCATACTGTTTTTACAGTTCTCACCCCTGGTTACTACCTTTTTATACCCCTTTACAACTCACAGGTGCTCTTGTGACTTGTGCCCCATCCAGACGGCCATTCAGCGGGATCCAGCGGCCTTCTGTTGAGGCTCCCGTTCCTCCAGTCTGCCCATTCCCGTCTCAGAGATCTCCACGAGAGATCTGGGGGACAGCTGAGCCAGTGTTTGATGGTGGCAAAAACTGACAAGATACCTTTGCCTCAAAGCTGACAAGACCCGACAGTCTTAAGGATGAGAAAGCTACGGACTGGGAACTGCATGCAATTTACCATGCACCGCCTCCGAATACTGCCCACGTTGTTTTAAGTCTCACCTCCCAGCAGAATGAATGACATCCTTAGGCGCCTTGCCTGATCAAGGGAAACTGCCTGTGCCCCAGTCCACTTCAGATTCTGTTTTTTTTTTAATAGTCTGGGCTGGTGCTTTACAAACTTACATGTGTCAGTGGGACACCTGGGATTGTGATAAGATGCTCATTTTGATTTGGTAGGTCTCAGGCGGAGCCTGAGATTCTGCATCTCCAACACCTTCCAAGGTCATGCTGATGTCCAGCACCTCCACTCTGAGTAGCAAGGACAGGGGCTTTGCACTTCCGGCTCCTTGTTTTTCCATGTCCTATTCCCCTCATGGCAGTTGAATGAAAAGTAAGCAAATAACAGCATCTGCATTTGAGTGGTTATTCCCTCATATCAGAGCTTTTAAACTTTTATTCTAATTGGAATTCTCTATGTTTGCAGTTGCTCAGAATTTATACATGAAGTAGAGAAATTTAAAAAATCAGCTCCTTCCACATCCCAGTTCTTGTATGCTCACCCAGGAGGGAGGATCCCTGTCCTTTAGTCCACACTCTGCAGTGTGGACTGCAGTAGGGAGGAGACCGCAGTGGTGTGAGCGACTGGAAGGGCCTTTGAGCCTTTGAGCAGAAGCAGCTCATCCTCCAGGTTTGGTGTTACTAGGACAAACCACTATGGACAAACCAAACATCCACACTGGGCTACAGCCACCCAGGTTTTTACCATTTGACTTTTTCATGCCCATTCTGCATAGGCTACATAGTCAAATCCATTACCTTACATAACACTTTCAGCAATCTAGTGATACGGTATCATTAATCCCATTGTTCAATGACAATAATGACTCATGGAGTCTTAAAGAGCTTTGCCACATCCATGACAAACAGGATACTGGAGTCAGGGACCCAGGTCGTTTCCCGGTAAAGCCATGTTCAGTTCTCTTCCCCACAACCATCTCTTCCTGAACCCCCTTTTGAAAACCTTGTGTGAATGAAATAAACTGTAGTCAGTTCATTTGAGCCAAGTTCTCCCAGTGGCATGCCCACATTCTGGTGTCCACATCACTGGATTCCTGCTGGTCTCTGCTCTTACCCATCAAGCAGGTCTGAGCCAGGATAGAGTACCAAGAGCCTAGATTTATCATTGTCTTTTTCTTTAGTAGGTGAGTATAGTGCTCCAGCAGCATCACTCACTGTAATCCCAAAACAGACAATAGCACTGTGGGGCAGGGGGATCGTCCTTATCATTGTTATGATGACTGATGACCCAAGAAATTGTTGAAGAGTAATGAGCGTAGCATCCTGGGAATTGACGGCTCTCGAGTGGATTTGATCCATGACATCCTCCCACTTCTCTTTTAACAAGGTTAACTTTGCAGGAGTACATGTCCTGGACATGGGACCGTAAGCCAAGTTCATCAAACATTAACTAGTAGTATTTCTCTTTGATTTAAGGAGCCAGGAAGAGAGGCTGCCAACCTCTCCATGCCTGCCAGTTTATAGTCTCGTCTCCCAGCTCAGTGGGAGCAGAGAGCTGCCCAAAGACCAATTTGTTTCCAAGGGGAGTCCCGCTCACACAGGGGGAGGTAATTAGGCCTCCCCCAGGCATCCCTAGAGGTATTTTTAAAAACTTGACTTTGGCAACAGAGACCAGAAATCATTCAGACTGGAAATCATCTGAGCCCCTTGTAATGTGGTGTGTTGAGTTAAAGCCAAGTTAATATTTAGGGGATTATAGAACTCTGACAAAGGTTTCCATAAAATTACTCCTGGAGTTAGAAGTGACAAATGGAATAGAAATAATAGCCCCAACCCACTGGCCTCCACCCCAAACAGGACCGATGGCTCCACCAGTTTTTCACATTTGGGGTGCATTTCCTTGCTCCTTAGAATGCAAAGTTTATCTCTGGAAAAGGCCTTTTTTGTGAACAAATTCTCTCCAATTCTTTAAAATTTAAAAACCAAGAGGAGAAGAAGCAGTGAATGTTTATGATAAGCTCAGACTTTTATCTACTTTTGGCAGGGTATCCTGTATTTACCATTTCTTGAACTTCCAACCTATTGGAATTGTAACTTGCCCTAACTCCCTGCCAGGAAAGCTGTGTGACCAGTGCAGGGGGAGTGATGGCCAGTGAGAGGAAGTTCTCCTTGGCCAACCTTGCAGCTTTGGTTGCCTTGACGACTCTTCATTACTACCCCTGTCCCCTGCCTCCTGTGTTATACAAATTTCCAGATCAGGAAAACAATAAAGACTGTGTATAACAGAAAGTCTTTGTGGTGAGAATTCTAGTCATCAGCCCCATAACCAGAGACCACTTCTCTGGCCCAGACATTTCATTGTTGCTTTTCCACCCTTCTTATTTGGCCCTTTGGCAAATAAGGGCCTCTTTGCTCCCCTTCATGCCCCTTGTTTCTCTCCATGTTTGATATTTATCCAATGACACCACCTCCCATGGACCAGGAAGAGTGCCCAGCACTTCATGAGCATATTCTTGGGGGTGAGGGGTGCAGGCTGGCTTCAGCTATCAGCATAGTCTGAGTTCGTTTATTGCACAAACACTTCAGGGACCCGTGTGGGCCAGGCACAGGGGAACGAAGATGAGCGGTACAGGTCCCGCCCACCAAGCAGCTGGGGTTTCCCAGGAATAGGGTTGTCAGATTTAACAAATAGAAATACAGGACATCCAGTTAAATTTTAGATAAAGAATATAAATCATTTTCATGATCAGCAGAATCATTTTAGTACAGTATAATACATGTTCAGTATATTACATTAGGGACATACTAAAAATTTTCAAAAAAATTTGTTATTTATCTGCAACTCAAATTTGGCAGGGTATCCTGTATTTACCCTGGCAACCCTACCCCCCAACTCCCTGAGACACCTGCCCTGCCCTCTTGGTGGACATCCAGGGATAAATCGTAATTTCTCTCAGCCCCAAGGCCCCTCCAAGGCATGTGACAGACAGCCAGAGGGAGAAGGAAGTCACGCCCCCAGCTGGCAGAGCTCTGACACACTTGGGCCACAGCTTACTAACCAACACTTGGTCTCAGACCGGGCAGGGAAAGGGAACAGTGTGACTGTCCTCTCCTGAAGTCTGATGCCATTGCCTTCTCCAGGGATATCACTTTCCTCTGGGATACAGAATATTGATCAGCCTGTGTCCCAGCCACTGATGTTTTCTTCATGCATTAACACGAAGTACACACAGGGCAGATTAAATGCCAAAGCAACAACAATAATAAAAGCAATTAATAATAACAATACAATCTAATGTCTATTGATCTCCTGTTATGTGCTGGGAACAGGTCTTCACCCTGGTTCTTTTCATTTCATCTTCCCAGCAACCCTATGAGTTAAGTGCATTATGGTCCCCATTTCACAGATGGGGAAATTGATATAAAGAGTACAACAGATACAAGATCTTCATAAGTAAGAAAGTTTTATTTTAAAAAATCAGAAATTGATCCAATAAAACTATCTAGGATGATTTACTATAATCATGTGAAATTTGATGGTTCCTTTAGGCAGGGGGCATGTGGGAGCAGGCAATTCTAATTTTTTTTCCATGCAGTCCCAAGGGGACAAGAAGAGACTTGAATTAGGAGAGGGCATATCAGCCAGAATAAGGAAAGGGTGAGTGAAAGAGGGAACCGAGGGGCCAGAGCAGGGCAGAGAGCTGGCCAGGAAGCTCTGAAGGACTCACCTCTCTGCCTCTGGCACAGGCTCTGCAGTGACAGACAGGTGACACAGTGGCCCCTCACAACTGATAGGGTACTGAGTGTCCCCTGAGGCCAAAGGTTACCTGGATTTCAGGGCCCCAGCTTCTTGGCTTGACTGGTGACCACCATTTCAGCCTTTGTCCCTGACTAGGGCTGGAGGAGCAGTCTTCAGCCAGAGCTCAGGAAGCTGGCAGAGGGCCCCTACCGCTCGCTTCTACTGGACCCAAGGAGGCTGGGGAAAAAGATGGCAAGAAGAGGATCTAGAGTCTGAAACCTCCCTCCCAGCTACCTGGGCTCAATGGGAAGAAACAGTAGTGGCCCCTCGCTCCAGGCCCCCACAGACACACAGTGACCAATAAGGGGACAATCACTGGGACCACTCATAGCCACTGGAGATGAAGATTGTTCGAGGAAAAAAAAAAAACCAGAAAGGTTACATTCTCCTACATGCTCTTAAGACGAGCTGTGGCCTCAGTGGGGGAAACCGTGCCTTGGCGGGGAGCGAGCCAGGACTCACTGCCTTGCCCGCCCTCTTCCACCCAGTGCCATGCTAGTGCTTTCCTTCAGCCAAGCCCAGCCCCGAAATAAAACTATTATTTCAACTGCTGTTATAGCCCAGAGCTTTACATACAAAGAGAAACCCAGTAAATTCATGAGAAATTATTCCTTGAACAACTCTCCTGTTTCAAGATTTAAAAATTTGCGTAACACTCAATATCTGATGTGGGTGTATTGGGGTGGACCTTGTGCTTTATGGATTTTTAAGTTTTGATAACCACAGCTATAGCAATGTCTGAAACAGACTTTTGGGAACCTACTCACATTTCATTTTTTAAATATAAAGAACCAGAGAAATGGTTGGAAAATAAACACTCCCAAAATGTCTCATCTTGAGAAGGTGTATTGGATCTGTTACATTAACCTTGGTAATCATCAAGGTTTGTAAAATACTGTCCAATGACGGCACTATCTTGGCTTCGTCCGTAACAGGAAGTGAAACCATTGCTGGCTGGGGCATGTCCAAGCCTCCCTTCTGCGTGTGGGCAGCCAGCATCATATATGAGTCAGAAAGGGAAACATGTTCATGATGAGCCCTTACTCCCATGTACCGATTCCTGAAATCAACTCGTGTATGTTTCAATCAAGCATGGTATGGGTAATACATTTTGCCTTATGTATGAAAAAACCATAGGAAGCCTATAAAATTCTATTTTAAAACGTATTTAAGTTTTGTCAGCAAATAATTTATTGGACAGTAAACAATGTCCTGGTGACCTAATGGATGACCTGCTCTTCTTCCCAGTTTGCACTGTGAACATGTTTCCGTGGCTGGACTAACAAGGGGATTCTGACTACTGAGGACCCCCAACTGTGAACCCTCTCCTAAGGCCAGGGCCCCTCTCTTGGCCAGCCACAAAAGCTGCAGGATCCAGCCCTACTAACCAGCCTTCCCCAGTGCTCACCAGAGACGGGGCCCCAGAATGGGTGGAACGTAACTGAAAAAAATGTTACCAGCCCTTTTGCCTTGGCTTTTCTTTAAAAAGGCAAGTGCCATTAAAAAAATGTATTTTCTCACCCTCACCTAAGTACTATGTCAGGTTTACTTTGGCCCTTAGGGAAAAGTAGTCATATGTTTGCAAAAGTCAGGATATTTCTGTACGTTTGAGGTCTTTTCCTCGAGCTCTAGGAAAAATGCTAAAAGAGCCATGTAAATGTACACAGACAAGGCAACAGAATCATTAAGCCATCTTGATGAATAGACTTCTAGGGATTATTAACCCTTGTGTTTATACATAAAAAGAGAGAATTAATACTAACCCCACATGATAAATAAAAATTAAAGTAGCTCTAGGCAGACTCATATTAGAAGGCGGGTTAGGGAAGATAAATGCAGACTGCATTTCTGTAATCACTCAGCACCTTAGTGAGCACCAGTGAGCTATTTCTGCAGTTTATCCGTAGCTCCTAAAAAACATTATTTATCCAAGGTACAGTGTTTGCCCTTTCAAAGGTATTCCACAAATAGCCTCTACCTTAAAGGAGGTAATTTTAAAGACCCACAGAGTGTTTTAAAAATTCTGCTATTGAAGATATTTAGAACTATTAATATCATTCATGGAAAACTTCTTTTATCCAACATAAGATGTTCCTTGCTTTGCGACATGAAAGAGTCACATTGATTTGTATAAAATTAACAGAACCATGAGTTTATACTGTCCATTTGAAATGTTCTTATTCTATCAATTTCAGTACAGACAGATCAGCGCATGTAAATTTTCTAGAAAATGTCTGGCACAAATTTTATATGAAAGCCTTACTTTTGGAGAGCTAAACAGAATATGGTAGGTGACCTTAAAAACTGCTTTTTATTCTCTGAATCCTTCAAAGTATTTCTAATACAAAGTTGATATAAACATCCATGTTTCTAAACTTCTGGCAGAATAAGCTATAGAAACAATTTCAAAGACCTATGTTCACAGGTATTAATAAATATTTGTTAAATGACTAATAAAAATTTATCAGGTAACGTTTTCAGTTTTGAATAAAAAGCAGTTAGAGAGCAATGCTCTTCTGAAGGGTATATGTGACCAGCATCTAATGCAATTATTTTAATTCCTTTAGGAGAAAAACCAGCACTGAAATCGAATTCCCTGAGAAGCTAGAAAGAACCAAGCTCACTGTAGCTGAAAATGAAGACGATGAAAAGCTCCAAGTTAAAATACAGGCTTTTGAAGACAAAATAAATGCTGAAAGCAATACCCCTGGATCTATCAGAAGATATAGTTTGGGCCACATCTCCAAGGAAGAAAAAAAGGGAATTAGATTTAGCAGGTATACATTTTACTTGGCTGGTTTTCAAAGTGTGTAATTCATGTTTGCTGCTAGTTTTGTTATAATGCTGCTATTGGGTGATTTTTAAGTATCTTTTACCTATAGTCACTCAAAGTTCCATCCTTTCATGAATGAAATGTCCTCCACAATGCTTTAATTATCCAAAGAAGTTCCCTTTTTAAAAAGAGAGAATACAGCCCTGGCTGGTGTGGCTCAGTGGATTGAGCTCCAGCCCTGAAAGCAAAGGGTCACTGGTTCGATTCCCAGTCTAGGGCACATGCCTGGGTTGCAGGGCAGCTCCCCAGTAGGGGGCATGTGAGAGGCAACCACACATTGATATTTCTCTTCCTCTCTTTCTCCCTCCTCTCTCTAAAAATAAATTAATTTAATCTTAAAAAAAAAAACAGAGAGAAGACAAATGGGAAACAAACCTATGGCTTATTTTTAAAAAACACTTCTTAAATTCTATCGATGTGCTAATATTGAGAATGATATCAAAGCTTCTCTTAAACTTCTGATGAAAAAGCTGAAGTAGAAAAAAGCATATAAACATGTAAGTCCACCATGTTCCATGTTCATGTGCCATGAAATTGATTTTAAATCTTTGTTTTGGGAGGTGGTGTAGATTCTCAAAGATTCAGCTTATTATATAACTAGGCGGTCTATGTTTTATCAAATCTGTTAATAGCACCAATTTTCTGTTTCACACTCGAGAGCAAATAACTTTTGCCCAGGGTTGTTCTTTCTTTTCTTTGTCAATGAATGGTAGCTCTCTACTGTCTCAGCCTCCCCTTTGTTTGTCTTGTAGGTCGAAGAGTTTGGCTTTGCACACTGTGCTAACAAAGGGCATGAGTTCAGATGACGGGGAAGTTGTTGAGAGCGGAGATATACCAGCCAGCATCTCCCTTTCAGAAATAGACTCACTTAGCCAAGGAAATAAGTCACCTTTTAAGGCAGACACTGATGGATCACAGCTGGGCAATTCTTCAGTTTCACACCCAAGTATTATACACATAGAATCAGAGAATCTGCCAGAAACAGTTAAAAAAAACTACCAGGAAGAAACTCTAGAGGCAACGGTGAGTCCTGTAGAATACCAAGATCAGCTCTACTTGCACTTAAAGAAGAACCTCAGTAAAGTGAAAGCATATGCTGTGGAAATCGGAAAGAAGATTCCAGTCCCTGATCAGTGTACCATTGAAGGTAAGTGCTCCAAACTCCCCAAAGTTGAGAAATTTAAGACATCGCTGAGGAAAAAAAAAAAAACGCAAAATGATGTAAGTTGCATTTTCTGAATCTTTTGCAAAATAGATCATTTTGAAACACCCTTACTTTGTTTTAGTCACTTTTCCCCCCAGTAAGGTCAATCATCTCTTTGATTCTGTTTGAATCTACTCATGCGCCTCTGATTTTTTTGAAACTCAAGATATATTGTTTCTGGATCCTTGTCCCTAATATTCAGGAAAATCCTAGAGAGAGGTCTGTGGCCCCCAAAACAGGCTTTAAGGTAGGGGTCCAGCCAGAGGCATTTTTCCATCTACATAATCATGCAAAGAAGTGATATATAACTTTGAGCTCCATCCATTCAATCAACATTTAGGAAGCAGCTACCCAGTGCCAGGTGCTGTGCTAAAGACTGAGCTCTGTGTGAGATTCACCTATGACCCAGAGAGACACAGCCCCCGATCTCTTGGGCATTAGAGTACAGAATGAAAAGAGCAGCACCATAGTCAGGAGGTGATGTCCGTCGGTCAGGAGTCAGTGAGAGTGTGAGCCAGTCAGAAAACAAAAGACAAAGTAAGAAAAGGATGTCAGGGTTCGACACTTCTCTTGGGTGCCCATTTTAGGGAGGTGCCCAGAAAGGTCAGTGAAATTGTAAGTGAAGACAGGGTCAGTAGCCGTGTCTTGCTGAGCCACGTTGGAGATGAGGCAAGAAATGATATTGGTCACATCTTTATTTACAGCTTTTGACATTTTGTTCATCATGGATTTTTTGTATTCATTTCATTTTTTAAAAAACATTATTTATCTTGGGTATCAAATTTTCTGGTGCTTCCTTCATTTTGTGTCCTCGTCCTGTCCCCAGGAAAAGCGATGGGTTTGAGACACAGGTGCTGCAGAGGGCAGGGTGCCCGGGGCAGGCTCACCCTCTGGTTGTGAGTCAAACAGGTCTGGGTGGCTCCAAGGCACTGTCGAGTGAATTAGATCTTTCCTACAGTCGTACTTAAGCAGCAGGCATGTTCTTCCCTGGAGATTCAGATGAAAGTCCTAGCCTTCTCCCTGGACATGACATCTCCTCACAGGCTACAGCCCTCATTGAAAAAGCCGTGGAGCCCATGTTCCAGAAAGAATCACAGCTGAGACGGTGAATCCAAGTCATAGTCACCCACCTACTGACCGCCATCCCTTCCAGGTTTCAGAACCGGAGGATGTCTCCTAATCTACTCTCTCCCCCTCCCCCCACTGCAAAACAGGACAGAATATAGTCTCATGCTAGCAAAGGAGAGGGAGGGTGGCTCACGGGTTTGGTAATGACAACTATTGTTATTTAGCATGTCTGTGGAGAATCTGATATTTTCAAAGGTGTCTACAATAACTTATTGATGAGTCTCCTGAAAACTTTTTTTTAAATGGTGACAATAAAAGTGATATTGTTCATAGTCAATATAACTTTCGGATAATTAAATACACTAGGACTTGGGAATAGCTAAAATCAATAAAGCTCAACAAACACAAACTCTTTACAATTGCCCATTGCACTAATAAGCTATGTATTCATGCACAAGTTGGAGAATTTAATATAAGAGAAGTTAAATGACTTTCTCACTTTGACAGAGGAAGTCTGTTGCAAATGTAAAGTTAGCCACATTTCCATCTACTAGAATAGTTTCTGTTTTGGGTTGTGTTATTTTGTTTTTAGTTTAAAGATCAGGTGAGTTAAGTTTGTTTAAGTTTCATCTTGTGAAAACGTGAAGAAGTCCTGCAGAGCTACTTCGAGCACCTAGTTATCAAACATACATGATATTTCCTATTGCCTTCAGTTATTTGGGGAGTTTAAAAGTTAATTAGGTGGCTTGGGTTTTTTCTTTTTAAAAATATTGAGTGAATCCATCATCTTTACTTAAAATTTTAAAAAAAGGCAGGGATTCTTTTGATGTTTCCTATGAGGAATGACCTAAAACTGAGTATGTATATTATTAAGTTGATACTTTGGAATTCATTCACACTTTTCTAATTTCCTGGACATCTTTAGGAAATTCCGTGCACAGATATATGTGTGTGTGAGGGGTGGAAGATTTATATGACTCACTGCCTGTATATCCACCAAGAAGGGCCTCATGCTGACTGCAGGGGGCACGTTGTTGTTATTTCAGAGATTGTGTACACAATCTGCTCCAAAGGAGCAAAATGCCAGCAGTCATCTGGCTGGCACAATTTCACTTGTTCTTATGAGTCCACACAGCTTTATGATATCATGCTTCTTTCCTTAAAAACGTATTGAAGAAAGATTTAGGCTTGGAAATTGTTATGTTTAATGTGTTATTGATGTACAATGTGGTGTTCGTATTTGGTCTTTCTTGCTAATTTATACAAAGTCATCAAGAAACAAAGGGAAGAAGCATAGAAATCACTTCCACAACATTAAAGTTAAAAGGACAAATCACCGGCAGGAAACAAGAGCAGCAACAAAATGTTAACAGTAATGTTAGCCTGGTGTTACAAGGCCATACTACAAGCACATGACAAAACAACCCTTTAGAAAAGTTCTTTTGGTATTGGATAGAATCCTGCGTCAAAACTGATCTTCAACTTCCTATATTTTGACCTACAAAAACATCACTTTCATGGTGTTCAACCTAACAGTTTGGTAATAAACTGTGTTAAAGGAAAAGGTACCTCACTAGTTACCGTACAGCAGAATAGTCAAGGTTACAAATACGTCTTCCAGCGCCAGTCAGCCATCTTCTCGTTGCGTGATCTCGGTCACAGTGGGCACAGTCATAGAGTATAAAGAGAGCAGCACAAATCTACCAGCATGTCGGAAAAACTGTCAAACCCCAGGTCTTGTTGCGACTAGGTCAGCAGTGTCGTTTTGGTTATGAAGGACCCTGTTACCCCCACATCAGTAATTCTCTGCTGGGCCCCAGAGGCCTGTGACACGGGTGCAGGTTCACCAGCCACCGCGAGTTATGTATTCGTGCTCCCAGTGATGGTCTGATATCACTGCCTGGTTGTATTTACTTACAAGACCAGAGGAATTTAGTTCATCTGCTAAAGGGCATGTTAAAAATCTGAATCACTGGTATTCATTTATGTGAACAAAAATGATTAGGGTTAAAAAAAAAACATGACATTGAAATGAATCCTTGAAAATCTGGCTCATCACTTGAGTTCCATAAAGGGTGATATAAGAGCTTACAAGAACTCATCAATGCTGCTTTGTTAGCTTTGAAGTATTTCTCGACTGGGTGCAAATAAATCCCATCTGTAGAGCACATCAGCAAGCCTGACTTGCAGAAAGCTAATTTCAAAGCTGGTAATGTGTCCGTTCTCTAATAGACCTACATGAGTTGATTTTCCCTGACTTGAGCAGATACAAGAATACACAAAAGTAAAATAAAGTTCATTGCAAATATCAAGCAGCAGAAGCTGTTTTCATGGTTAATTATGAATAAAACTTCCTTACTGAAATTTTGCATGTAGTCAAGTCCAACCTCATCTTGGGATGATAGAGAGGCCTAAGCCAAGGTTGGTTCTGACCTGTTCCTGCTCAATTGGTCCCGTCTGGAGGGTGATAATGATAGCACTTACCCACTTAATGGTTCTGGGGAAGGTTTCTTTCTTTTTTTAAATAGTTTGGTTTACTCATAGGAGAAGGGTTAGTTAACTATGGGGAGAAATGTAAGATTTGGAGGCAGAGGCGAATCCTACAGCTTTTTCTCACAATTCCAGAGGGAAAAACAATAAATAAGAAGATGTTACAACTTTCCTGAAGCCTCGTGTCATTGAAGTGATCCCTTGGGGCCATTTGTTAGGAAAAAACTTTTCTAGAGAGTTTTTCTTGGTCTTTGAAATTTATCTTGGATTACTTTACCTACTCATCAGTTCCTATTTGTCCAAAGTGTGGATTGTAGTCAAAAGCAGACACATATAATGGAGACTGTTCTCCCCTTCACTTTCTCGGGCCACACATATCCTGGTTCCAGTCATTGACACTGGCCCCTGAGAAACACCCAAATAATAAGGAAGACCTACAAATCCATTCAAAATGCCTACTCCAGATTAGTCTATTGAGAGAACAGCAGACTACTGTTCCTCCCCAGCCGAAAGAGCTGCAAGGCCCAGGCAGGTAATCACATCACCGGTGAGCATGTTACACGCTTACATTCACAATGCAGCATGTGGCAGAGTCCCTCTAGAGGACACATCAAATAACTTTACTTCTCATTAATTCTATGTTCAAAGACTCCTCCTTCTTAAAAAATTCAATTTCCTTTGAACAGTAAAATAAATAAAGAAAAATGCATTAACAATGCTATTGGATAAAAGGATATGTTGTTTATCTGCATCTTGTTTTATCTGATATTTATCTCCAGACAAGATGTATATTTGTTTAACTAGGAAGCAGCTGAGAGTAAGCCTGTAAATGAAATGAGTCATTCAAACCCTTTGAAATGGACAGTTTCCCCAACATAGTGTCTACCTTGAGTATGTCCCTAGTAGGTTTAAAGGGACCTTGCTAATAAATAAACAGAAGTAAAAGTATATACATAAATTGAGCAAAAATGCACAGGAGTGCATTTCAACATATCTCCCTAAAGTAGGCAAATTAACAGGAGAAACAAACGAAGAATAAAAAAGGATGGTTTTTAGGAGCAGAAGTAGTTTACTGTGGCATAGTTCATATTCTTAAATATTTTCTTGTAATTGTATTATTTTGAAAGGAGCATTTTCCCCCTTTTTAGGGGAGCCTGTACTCAGAAAGAATTATCAGTTATCCATCGTTGTTTGGAGATGGTCTTTACTCCCAAGTGTGTAGTGTTATCCGGGCCGGTCCCATGTGGATGGTCCCCACAGAAGGTCACATTCAGATCCAGTTTGCCACAAACCCAATTTCAAGAAAGTGAATGTTATTTCTCCATTTACTTCCTTTATGAAACTGGCAGTATATGCCCTTTAGGGGAACAAAATGGTCCCTGGATAGTATCAAATCTCATTTAAAAACCGAGCAAATCCGTATTTCTGAGCACTGTGTGTGATGAAAAGCTGATAGCCAGGGAACGAAAAAGAGATTATATGACTAGGTAAAGGGTTTGGATATGACAGAGGAAAAGGAAAAAAAGGTCATTTCCTCTTGTTTGTTTCACAACAACCATCAAACTTCAGGTGATGAAAGATTTTTAAATGTTTTTCCAAAACCAGGCAATTACATAGGTGGCAATCAAGAGTCCTGGTGTTTGATAATTTGTCAGGCATCACTTTGTGTACAGTCCACTTTCAGAGAAGGGCATGTTTACAAACTGTGGATGAGTCTATCTGAAACAGACAGAGCCTGTGTCACGTGTTGGCAGGTGCAGGTGGGTCGAGTGCAAAGAGCTAGTGAAGGACACTGAATTCTTAGGTTTCCTCTGTCCACATTGTTGCCTGGACACATTAGAGACCAGCACAAAATTATAGAATACAACTTTTTATTTCCTTAAAAAAGATTCAGTGGGCTTTTAATAATAAATTATTTTACAGAAAATAATCATTTTTCAAAAAAATTTTTCACATCAATTATCCAACAGCCATTAAAATATTATGTTACCATTAAAATGAACCACAGATGCAGGAAACATACCACCACTGCAGAAACTCTGAGTATGATTCTGCTTCTCACGTCAAACTTCCTAATTTCTGATTTCTAAGTAACTTTTTCAGATCGGCTTCTTTCATTTGTAATATGCATTTAATGTTCCTTTATGGCTCGATAGATCATTTCCTTTTAAAGCTGACTAGTATTTCATTGTATGGCTATATCCACCATTATAGTATCACACAGAATAGTTCTACTACCGTAAAAATTCTGTGCTCTGCTTATTCATCCTGGCTATTCACTCTTCATTCATTAATTCATTCATTCATTCCACAACTATTTCTGAATGCCTACTACTTGCCAGCCCTATTCTGGGAACTTGGGAAACATTGCTGAACAAAACAGGCAAATACTCTTCCTTGCCTTCATAGAGACTGTTTTAGTGGGAAAAGACATACAATAAATAATAGAAACGATAAACAAGTAAACTATGGAAGATGTTAGCATGTGTAAAATGCTATGATAAAAGGAAAAATAGAGCTGGCTAAGAAGGACCAGGACAAAGAAAGGGAGAGAGCATTCCAGAAGAAACACATCAAACTATTACACCAGTTTCCTCTGAAGAATCAGATTGAGGATGGGGGTTGAGGAGAAGGAGAGAGGGAAGAAGCAGAAACTTGAATATTTTAAAGGTTTGGAGAGATGCTGGTAACTTTGACCCAGGTGAAAACTCCAGGCTCCCAAGCATCCTGTCTAACTAAAGCTTTTGTGATTGGGTTTCAGTCCCAGATCTTCTTGGGCAGTTCCAACTCCTCAAACAGGTTCTGCATCTCCTCATGCCACCACTTCCTCACCCTTATCCCAAGAGTGTATTACAGGGTCACGGGTCTCCAACCTGTGCTCCTGAAAGGGCTTCAGGGGCCTATTCAAAGGGCCTCAGATTCCCCTCTTTCCTTTTTCCCTCCCCTGCAGATCAGCTGTGAGTTAGCTGAGCTTACACATTGACCTTCCTGATAAATGTTCAAACCAGGAATTCTACAGCTCAAAAAAATGAAAAAAAGTCAGCTGGATCATTGTTTGATGTCCTTTTTTTAAAGTCCTTTATGCTTTAAATTAATTATTTCTAAGTGCTTTATGTCCAAACTGGCAAAATGTAAAATGTTAGTTGTTTGCCCAAGTTCTTCTTCAGCCTCAACTCGATGGCTAACATTGTATCTCCATTATAAAGTTTTAAAAAAATACCTTTTTCCATGTTAATTTCTTGTTCTTTCTCCAGTCATCTGTATTCATCAGTTTACTACAGTTTCTTGGGGAAAAATAAGCTAGATTGTTTAATACTTTTGAGGTGTGTCTCACTATCTGCCCAAATTTATTATTACCTATCAAACAGTAAATGACCAAATATGATTAGCAAATTAATGCATTGTGCCTGTCCTAGCTGGTCAATTTCTATTCAAATTGTTTGGTTTACCTTATTTAATGGAAATCAATCTTATCTCAAATTGTGTATGAGAGTCTATAAAAATATGTAATAAAAAAGATGATTCCCTGAATGTGGGGGGGGGGCAAACATAGAAAACAAAATAAATCTAGTAGTTGAGTTATTTTTCAGAAATTTATATCTGAAAATGTTCACAATTGTTAAATTGTGGTTTACTTCTGAGCACCCTAGTGGCCATAGTAAGGAGGGAAACAAAAATCAGTTAAAAATCCATTGTCCATAAATAAAAGTATAATTGCCCAGGAGAAAAAAAGAAAGCTGTTTATTTATTTGTTTGATGACTGCCGTACTCCCTGAAGCTGATTCATCAAAAGAGGTGTTTATAGTGTCCCAGGTTCAATTCCCAGCCAGGGTACATTCCTGGGTTGCAGGCCATAACCCCCAGCAACCACACATTGATGTTTCTCTCTCTCTCTATCTCCCTCCCTTCCCTCCCTAAAAATAAATAAATAAAATCTTAAAAAAAAAATTCCTTCTTTAAAAAAAAAAAGAGGTGTTTATATTATGCAACAAACATGTAACCATTAAGTATAACAACAGAGCAGTGGTTCTCAACCAGAGGCAATTGTGTCCCCAGGTGGGGAACTTCTGGTAATGTCTAGACACATTTTGGTCACTATGACTAGGGGAGGAGGCAGGGGCTAACGGCCTCCAGTGGATGCCATTAAACTGCCTACAACAAATAGAAGAGCCCCCAAGATGAAGAATTATCCAACTCAGAATATCAGTATTCTGATACTCAGTAAAAACCTAAAA
Organism: Phyllostomus hastatus; assembly: GCF_019186645.2. NCBI lineage: Eukaryota > Metazoa > Chordata > Mammalia > Chiroptera > Phyllostomidae > Phyllostomus > Phyllostomus hastatus. The sequence continues at coordinate 12,407,806 of NW_025333977.1, read as the reverse complement.
CAGAGCCTTGCTTCTCAAAACATGGTCCATGGACCAGCAACATCGACATCACTTGGGTACATGTTAGAAATTCAGATTCTGAGGCCTATCCTAGTCCTACTGAATCAGCATCTATAGTTTAACAAGGTCCCTCTGGTGATTCATATGCACATTACAGTTTGAGGAGCACTGCTACTACAGAAATGAGACATTCCAGCAGGTCCCGGAAGCGGTGAAAATGATCTTCTTCTTTATGATGAATTTGCAATTTAATGAACCAACTCTTTGTTTAGTCATCACCTCTTAATAGAGGAGATGAGTATTCTTTCCAAGGACACTCTATACCAGGCCCAGTCATCTGGACTGTGCATGGCACTCAACTTGTAGTTCCCATTATCCTTTGATTCTTCTCACAGGACATTTTAAGAAGGGATAATTTGGCTTGGAAGACAGGAAACTCTTCGTGCTATATGTTTGAATTTTTAGTGTGTCATCTTCTGACTTCTTATATACATGCTATTTAGTTCCTCAAAGAAGAGAGTTTTAACAGCTTCAGAATAACTACAAGTATCCCATGTGCTTCAGTCGTGCTTAGCCATGTTGTGTCAATGAATTCTAAACATGTGGATTACATTTCCCTTAAAATATGCAGAGAATTAAAATTAAGCAAAAAAAAAAAAGTAAGCTTTCCTAAACTCAAAACATTGAAAGGTGGTTTGAGATAAGTATCTATATGTACATTCACCTATCACTGATATTTAAAGATTACTCCTGTTGGCCCTCATTCCTTTTCAAAAGGAACTGAATTCACTATACTTTGGACTGTCTTTTGTTTATTGAATCTACATGATTTTTCCTAAGTTCTTTTAAAAACAACCTTACAAATATTTAAGTAGTAGATAATTTTTCCAGTGAACATGAACAATTAAAACTATTCTTACATCCTTATCATCTCTTTCTACTGAATTTTTATTTTATCATCATACCAGTTCATAAATACAGTTATACCCTGGGGGGTTTTGTTCATTTGTTTTTGAACAAAGCCTTTGAACTTTTATAAACAATTGAATCTACAGTAAAAGAATCAAGACAAACATAGACATCCTTTGTATTTCTTACAACATTAGTACTGTATCATCTTGTCATAATTCCAAGTCAAATATACATAAAACACTCAAGATGTTTGTTAATGTTTCCAGAAGTTTTGTCATAGTAAATTTTTCATTCCCTAGATTGTTATATATTTTTAATTTATGTGCAATGGCAAGAGGAGTATTCTGTCTTCTTAAAGTAATTCAGTAGCTATACAAATTACTGTAAAACAAAGTAAAGTATTTATTTGAGAATTTAAAGTACTAAAATATGAGGAAATTTACAAAGAAAAGACTAAACAATAACCTGTTGCCATCCTTGGTTTGTTAGAGTGCTATTTGTGAATACCTCTACTGGAAATTATATTGCCCTGGTGGGGAAGGGACCCCACATCAGTTCAAAATAGAACCCAGTGTCCTAAACACTTGGGGTTTAAAAAATTCCCATGTGCTTTCATTCAAGCATTGCTATAGTTAACTTTTGAACTCATGCACATTTTAAGGAAATGTAATTAATGTCTTTCAAAATCACTTTCATTTTATCCATCAAGATACGATTTGGCAAAATCTTCTGATCCCTATGAGGTATTTTACTGATAATAGCAATCTCATGAGAAATGGCCTTTGCTGTATTAAGAAGAGAACTGTATCAGATTATTATAATAATGACCCTACTGACTTTTGAAGAAGAAATAAAAGTCTTTTTCCAGTTTTGGTCACACTCCTTTCCTTCCATCTCAGATAGAATTAAAAACAAAACAAAACAAAACCTAATTTGACAGGAAATCATGGAATCAGCTGGCGTGGGCCGGGTTTGCACAGGGAGATGCGGATGGGCCTCTCCACTCATTCATATTAGGTAAAGTGGGGCTTGGACCTACCCGTAATAAAGTAATGATAAGGGTTAGGGACCACAGAGAGTCTGAGAATCCCCCTTCTCTTTCCTAATCCACGATCTACACCACCACCACCTTCTTGGACAGGAGCCGTAAATAATTTTTTTAAATATTATTTTTTTATTGTTGTTCAAGTACAGTTGTCTCCATTTTCCCTCCACCACTTTCCCCTGCCCCACCCACCCTCACCTCCCACCCTCAATCCTACCCTCCTTTGGCTTTGTCCATGGGTCCTTTATACATGTTCCTTGATGACCCTTCCCCTTCTTTCCCCTATTACCCCTTCCCTCTACTCCTCTGATTACTGTCATTTGTTCTTTATTTCCATGTCTCTGGTTATATTTTACTTGCTTATTTGTTTTGTTAATTAGGTTCCACTTATAAGTGTGATCATATGGCATTTGTCTTTCACCTCCTGGCTTACTTCACTTAGCATAATGCTCTCCAGTTGCATCCACGCTGTCAACAAAGGGTAGGTGCTCCTTCTTTCTTGATGCTGCATAGTATTCTATTGTGTAAGTGAAACTGCCTTTTGACCCGGCAATTTCACTGCTGGGATTGTACCCTAAGAATCCCACAACATCAATTCAAAAGAACCTATGCACCCCAATGCTCATAGCAGCACAATTTACAATAGCCAAGTGCTGGAAGCAAACTAAGTGCCCCTCACTTTAATGAGTGGATCAAAAAACTATGGCACATTTACACAATGGAATAATTTCTATGAGCAGTGCCTTCCTTTGTATTCTCATCTTATCTTCCTTTCCTCCAGATGGAAGGGGCTGAAGTTCTCCAGACAGAGGAGAGTCTGAAGACACAAGAACTCAAAGAGAGAGTGTAAGGGTGGCGTGTCCCCAGTGAATGGACCACAATCAAAGGAGCAATAAGAGCTCATAGCTGCTTTTGTACCTGCTCACCCAGTGCAGAGTCCAGTGCTTGACCCCAGCCCAGGAGAAAGAGCAGAGTAGACTAACACTTTTTAAATTTAACATGTGAGGAATTGTCTGAGCTCCCTCTATGAGTAACATTTATCTCATTGCTCTGTTGAATACCAGATACTGAATCTGAATCAGTACCTTTCTTTAAAAGGGTATTCTTTTGCCATAACAGTAAAATATATTTCTTTCCTTCCCATGGCATTCACTTTGACACCAACATTAAATGTAGTAATTCCAAAAATTTTAACACTTTTCAAAAATGTTTGAAATATAGAAAAATATTTACATCAAGTCTTGCCATGTTAATTACTATTATTGGCTTGCATTCTAGACAGAGGTGGGCAAACATTTTCTGTAAAAGCAAGGACAGATAGCAAAAGTTTTTGGACAGAGACAGGCCATGTGGTCTCTGTTACAACTACTTAATTCTGTCATTGTAGTGTAAAAGCATCCGCAGATAACACATACATGGATGGCCATCACTGTGGTCCAATCAAACTTTATTTACACAAACAGTCAGTGAGTCAGACTTGGCCCAGAGCCATAGTTTATCAAGCCCTGTTCTAGACAATCAGTTTTTAGTGACTGCGACATTCATCTGGAGTTTCCTGTTACAGATGGTGTTTAAGGATTTCTGACACCCCTCCTCCTAATACACACACACACACAAGACTCAGTAAACAAGGATGGTTGAACACATGTTTATCTACAATTCTGCTTAAATGATAATAAAAGAGTTAAAAGTCATAAGCTTGGGAGAAAACAGCAGATAAAGGATGTCAACAAAATGTTTGGAAGAGTAAGAGATGCAAACTTGGTAGTATAGAGTGTCTGTAACACCATTTGTGGTCCAAGAGAGGCACCACAGGAGGGGACTGTTGTACAGTCTGGTGCTATCTAGTGACCTAGTGTTGGAGGGGTGCAAACTGGGTCCGAACTGGTGGCAGTCACTGTCTGAGCTGCCACCCTTAGCTGATTTGTAACTCCTCCCTGTAAGTGGATGGAGGTGAGGGTGGAGCCTGACTCCAGCTGAAAACACTGGGTATTCAACGAGCTTTTAGAATGAGAAGAATAGTGCCGAGAAGAACTGGCAGTTCAACATCAGTACTTTGCTGCTCTTAGGCTACTCTGAAACCCTTTCCCTCCAGCCTTTGTTCCAAGACCCAAGGGAACATTTGTTCACGTTTGGAGTGTTGTTCTCTGTACCCACTGATGTGATTCCATGCTGCAAGGAAGGGAGGGGCACAGAATCAAAAGACAAGAAACAACAGCAGGAAGGTTTCTGGGGTGCTGATTCGCATGTCCGGGTCTCTGTCCACAGGAGAAGGTGGCAGACAGGAGGAGGCTGGTGGCTATGGTGTGCCTGGTGGGCTCTTGGGGTATCTCACTCCACAGCCCTGTGTGAGTACCACAGACAGAGGCAGTGTGTCAGGAAGCGGTGCCCGCCGTTGTGACAGATGCACACTTCAAGGGCCACCAGGTCATACAGAACAGGCTCCACTGACTCTGAGCCAATAACTCCCATCTTCTTTTCCCAGAAGAGTATTTGAAAACTTGATGAGAAACAAATATGCAAAGTTGCCTGAGTTTTTTTTGATACAGATGCTTGGTGTACTCTGTTCTCTCTTTTGTCCCAAAGCACACACTGGTTATATTTAGGTCCTGTTTGCTCTACTCAGAGTGAAAAATTTAGACTACTTGGGTTATTACCACCACCATCACATTATTGTCTTCCCTTTGATTTGACTTCCTTCCTCCTTAATAAATCTTCCTATCTTCCCCCTCTCTTTGATGTTCTGTCTCCTGTCCTCAGTTCTTTGTATTTGCATTTCCTTATCCTGTGTACATCCTTTCAGCCTTCAGTTTGGTCTGCTCTCTTTGAGAATGCCAGAGAACAAACACCCACTAACATCCCATACTCACACACTTTGGGCTTTTCAACAGCAGCTTCTCAGAGAGCATCTCATTGAGCGTAGAGCATCATAATAGTGATGAAGGTGATTAGGGAAGGGGGCTGGTTACTGATTTTCCATTTTGACAGAACCTAAAATTAAAATCAAATCAAATTCAGCAGCTCTTCCTCCTCACATGGATTGGGTAAGGCATAAGATACAAGGAACCATGAGCCTCCCCTGCTGTCGTTTCCCACGAGATCCCGTCAGCTCACGGTGGCATTGGGTTCTCCAGCCTACTGGGTTTTACATTAGTCCCGAAGGCACCTGTGTGTACAGGACCATCTGTAAAGGCACCTGCAGACAACCTGCAGCAGTTTACCCTTGTATTTGTGCCAAGAAGTACTTGTATTTGGAGAAGGGCCTGCTCAGTAAGACCAGAGAGAGGTAAGTAGTGGGTATTTGACATGTTGGACCTGCAGGAAGAGCTCTGGCCATCTCACTAGGGTGTGGTACATGGGAGGAGTTATAATCTTAAAAAGAAAATAAAATTAACCTTACCGCCCTTTGTTTCATTCTTTATTACCATTTTATTCTTGGAGCACAGTATAGCCACATCATTTCTTATAAATTCACTCATCTGATGTGAGTTGCTTTGTGTGAATGTGATCTCTTGAAGCTGGGGGACCTTTTATTAGTCATCCTTCTATGGATGCTTGGGAAGTAGACTACCCCTAATGCCAGAAATATTTTTCAAAGCTCTCTTGCAAGAGTTGCCAGTGGATCTTAAAAGTCATCCAGGCCAACTTGGCTTTGAAGGCATCTATCAATGTTGATATAAATTTTAAAAGAAAAAAAGAAGCTGCCAGATCTGGTGAGGTCTTTGAGGGCTCTGTCCGCCAACCTTGTTGTCCAGGTTCTTCCCCACCCGGGGGTCCAGAGCTGGACCACTGTATCTGCACCCCTCACCTCGCTCACTCCTGCCCGTCTTCAAAGTCTCAGCACAAAAGTTGCTACCTCAGAGCAGCCCACTCTGACCCCCACCCCAATCTAAATTAGCTATTCCCATATTGTTTGCAGAGAGAGGGGCATATTTCCTGTTTTTTTTCCTTCATAGGACTTACTGTATTTGTATTTTTCTGTATTATTTCTTATTGTTTGTCTCGCCCACTAGATAAAATAGGTAGCACATCTTTATTTACTATTGCATATCCGATGTCTACACTGCTGGAACTCAGCAAATGCATGTTGAATGAATGATCTTTTGAAAATTCCTATCTATGAGTCTGTGTCTATTTTATATTGAACCCCTTTTCATAATTATTTTTCCTAATGCTTAAAAAACAAATCTTTGTAAGGAGCTCAATCACCCCAAACCTTTGTATGTCTAGACATTCTTGGATTTTATTTTCACAAGTTTTATTTTGATTATCTTCTTCCCACTAACCCTTGCCCTTTAAAAACAAACTAAGGAGAAAATAGGGAATTACTTGCAAATCGTTGAACAAAGAAATATATATACTATAAATAATAGAAATAGACCATCATTTGGTCTCTGCTGTTGGTTTGCCTTTGTATCAGCACTGGTCCAGAGGGGCTGTAAGTTGGTGGTGGCTACCATTTATATCTGGGTGCAGCTTATGCTCTGGTGTCAGGCTCCAGTAACTTCTCACACGGACTTGTTCTTTCCAGATAAGTGAACTTTTTATTTTTAAGGATAGTGTGCTTTTCTGAAACTCTTTACAGTGCTTAATAAATATTTATTGAATAAAAGAATAACTGAATCAGTTATTTATTTAATCCTGGTGAAAACCCAGCCATCTAGTTATTATTGTCTTCATCTATGGATGAGAAAATTTTAGAAAGTCAAATAGCCCGTCAAAGGATACGTAACCAATAGATGGCAGAGTCAGGACTCGACCTTGCATTTGCGCCTTGTCACAGCCTGTCTATCTCACATGGCCTTTGTGGATGTGCCATTGTCATCCCCACATCCATGCCTTTGACCGTGCCGTTGCTCTTCCAGGTGCCCTCTACTCCATTATCTAGACCTGCCATTCATCAGTCCAAATCCAGTCTTATGCCCTCAGTGATTCCAGTGACTGGTAATCTTGCACTTTACTTTGGATTGCTATTTTTATTTATAATAATATATTCCTCATATCTCTTTTTAAGTTATAAGACTTTCAATGAGTCTTTTTGTAGTTTTGGTACCTGGCCTAATACCTTACCTCATACTTGATAAATCTCCAAAATATTTATTAATAATGATGATTATGTTAGACATTTCTCTGGTACAGGGTAAGAAATGGAATCAACTTCTTCAAATTTAACACATATCCATATTGTTACAGCAACCGCATCAGTGAGAAATAATCTGTAACATCTTTCAGAAGACATGCTCTAAGAGGACGGTGTGTTTGAAAATACCTTCCTCAGAGGCTTTCAGTCATGTTTGTAGGCTGTAGTATTGGGTTTCCCTTAAGACCAGAATTATGTTCTAAAATTGGCTTCCAAATTCGTGGTATATCCTCAGAATAGGCTACACAAAATTAGTTGCTTTGTATTCAGTGAAACCTCATTTAACAGTTGTGAATGAAACAAGATGTTCCCTAGTTTTTCAATGTCAGACACATAATTATGAAATCAGCTTACGACAGATCCCTGGTGGACATCCCAGGAAAACCAGGCATGGTTAGGAGTTGCTAAAGGCTACTTCTTGCAAGAGCTTCAAAGAGTATGAGACAGTTGATACATACTATTTGGAAGACCCTGCCTCTTGGACCAACCTATCTAATATAATCAAATCTCTGGGTAAATACGTATCACACTCCTAATAGTGCTCTCTGGAGGCTATTGGCTGGTGGCTAGGCCAGAAAGTATTAGTTCAGAACTGACAACTGCAGGGAGTGATGAGGTAGTTGATTCACATATAGATGATCTTAGACCTGTTCTTCTTTCCTCAGAGGGAAAAAATGTAAACAGACCCATTTTAGTGGAGTTTAATAATGAAATGTCCTAAAATCTTCTGTGCCCTAAATCTGGTTGCTGTTATGCATTGTGCAGAATTGTGAAGTAATTGGTAGCACGTGGAACGGTACCTGCAGGGGATCACGCCTTGCCTGCCTTGTTTGCCTCTGTACAACTTTTGATAAATCTCTGCTTGGAAGAGCCAAATGTTTATTTATAACACATGGGCTCCCACTGACTCAGTGTGACCACAAAGTGACTCTGTATTGTTGCCAGAAATCAACTATACCAGCATCATGCAAAATGTATATATATGTGTATACATATATATATTTATATATACACACGCATGCATATGTATGTGTTTGATTTAAAATTTGTATAAATTCCAAAATTACTTTTGCATCTACAAATTATGCTAGCTTCTATAAAAATATCCCAGCTTTATTTCTGATTGTATTAATGTTGACTACTTTGTATTCTTACTGTTTGGACACATAGCTTGTATTTGGTGAAAATCATGAGTGCATGGTAGGAAAAGTGGACTTCTTCCAAACGAACTAACCCCGGAGGTTTTGTGATGGAGTAAGTGCTCAGGTTCCTCTCTCTAGAACTGAGGCAGACTAATTGCTGTGGTTGGAAGGTGCATTCCTTCTAGTGGTAACCTAAAATTCCCTGCAGAAGAAGTAAAAGTGTCAACAGAGTCACATAAAGATAAGTTCAATTTTAAATTAGTTTCATGATTTATGTTTTCATTGTTCTCACTTTGGGGGGGAATATTGGCTAAATTCCTGATAATATTAGTAATGTCATTAAATTTAACATAAAAATATGAACAATGTTACCATAATAAGCCTTTTCTATAATTATAAGATGTCAGTCACCAAATTAGACATGACCCTGATGTGAGGCACTCTTTGTAAGGGTTGCTGCTCCTCTGTCTGTGCCATCAGGGGACCAGGGAAGGGACCACAGGTGCTCCTATTCAGGCACATCTGCTTCACAATTAATATGATGGTTTTATTTTTAAATTTGGGCATTATAAGGACAAGGAGATAATTGCATATGACCATTTCTCAACAAGTTAAACATGGAATTACCTTATCGCCTAGCAATTCCATTCCCAGGTTATATACCAAAAAAATTGAAAACAGGTGTTCAAACAATAACACACACATAAATGTTCATAGCAGCTCTGTGCACAAAAACCAAAAGGTGAAAACAACCCAAATGTCCACTGATGAAAGCATAAATAAACAAAATGTAGCATATCCAACAATGGAATATTATACAGTCATCAAAAGGAGTGAAGTACCAATACATGCTCTGACATGGATGAACCTTGAAAACATCATGCTAAATGAAAGAAGCCAGATACAAAAAACTACATATTATATGACTCCATTTATATGAAATATCCAGAATAGGCAAAGCCATAGAAACAAAATACAGATTTGTGATTATCAGGGACTGGGGAGAGGGGAATGCAACTGCTTAATGGGTATGGGGTTTCCCTTTGGAGTAATTAAGAAATTCTAGAACTAAATAGAGATAATACAATGTCACAAATGTACTTAATGCCACTGAATTGTACACTTAGTTAAAATGATAAATTTTGCATCGTGTATTTTATAATAAAAAATATATGACTGCACATTCTGTGACAAGCTCCATACTGATAAGAAGCAGGTACTCCCTAAATAAACACAGATGTAGTGCAGTTTAGGGTAACTCCTCTGTGCTACTGGTAGCAGCAAGCACTCTGTGCTAGGCGTGATTTTAAATTTTTTACTCAACTGTGATTAAAATATCATTATTCCTAAATTAAAAACGCAGAAACTGACATAGAAGACAAAACTTGCCCCAGATTACATAATTGGCACACAGATGGTAGACCTGAGATTGGATGCCCAGGTACTGAGCCCCAGAGTCTGTACTGTGAGTTGCTGTGCTGTAGGTAGAGCTGATCTCATCCTGTGATGATAAAGCTGATGTGGTTGGGGCCTCATGTCCTGAGGTCCTCTGAAAAATGTTGATAAAATCTCAGTTCTTAAAGAATAAGCTAATTTTATTTAAATCTGTAAATAGTAAAAAAATAGTAAAATCATACTTCTATTGCCTTTATTATTTTCTTGCCTAATTATCATTTGACATACACATGCCTTGAGAGAACCACAAGAAGTACAGTTCTAAGAAAAAAGAAAAGAACAAGTACAGTGCTCTATCAGTGCAGATTTACTATGCTCTATAAGGCTCTTGGCTCTGGTCAGGGGGATTCTATGGCCATCCGCAGTCTCCAACTATTGGAACAAGAGCTACATGCGATTTCTCAAATGTCTCTCTTCCCCTCTGTCTTTCATTCCTGGGGCTAGACTTAATTAGCTAAGTGAGGTTTGGTTGAGCCATAAAGTAGGATCTTGGCAACAAGGCATGTAGGGGGTTGAGAGGCATAAAGATTATTATAAGAACAGAGAACAAGGGTAAGAAGTCATGGGTGAGAAAAAACTAACTGGAGTAGAATGCCAGCCTACTCTGGGCACAGCCATGCAGTCCCAAATCCCAGTGTCCAAGGAGTGTAGCTCACATGCACTGGATGAGCAGGGCCTCTGCATTGGCTACTCAAGAAGGGGTGGCCTATGGGAATGACACCCCCAAGACTATTGCAATGGAAAGGTTGTGTGGCTGTAAAAAGTGGCCTTGCAGACAAAGCCTAAAGTCATATCTAAAAGGATGACTTTTACAGGACAACCAGAGCTCTTGGACAGATGCAGTTCTTGGCAGCAAATGAATGTCAAAGGCATGTTTCTGGCATAGTCCATTCAAGCAGACACAGGGAAATCCAAGAACTGGGCCAGTCTCCGAGTGGGAGGGGTCTGGCAGTAGCTAGGCAGGATTCAGAGCCAGCTTTCATTCCAGTGAAGACATGGGTGGGTCCCACCAGTGGGGAGAAAGTAAGGACTGATGGTTTACTGTTCATGTATCTCCATCTCTGTTCATCCCAACCCAGACTATTTCCAGCCCAGTAACATTAGTGGTGACGAGGCTCCTGGTTAGCCACCAGGTCTGCCTCCCTTGGTTCTAGGGGCGGCTCAGTCATAGCCTGCCATAGAAGATTGCTGCTCTTGATAGGTGGCCAGGGCTATCATAGGCAATGGCAAGTTCTGTGGTATTTGTACTTGGAGCACATGACCACTTCAGCTTCCTCATAAGCATTTATAGAAACCTAGCTCATTAGCTGCTTCTTGCCTTTTTGCCATCCAAATCCTGGGAAAGACTCCTTATCATCTGTCTCACCTATTCTTTTGTTGCCACTTCTTTCAATCCAAGAGACCAGCCCAGGACTCAGTAATAATGAAGTGTTTCCTTGTAGAGTATGTTCATACAGAACAATACCAGATACAGTGTGGTGGCTCAGATAATTGTGAATTCATGAATGTGAAAGGTCCTCTCCTAGGGGCACCAGCCCAATGGTTTTCTGCTAAGAAATTTCCTTTGAGCAAGAAGCTATCACTATATATATATATAGCTTTTAAATATCTCAACCATTTTCAAACAGGCTCTGGGTCATCAATACCACCCCTCTTGGCTCTCTGATTCTCAGATTCCCCTTCACAACAGAGGGATTTCAGTGAAACAAAAATTGACAATAGAGGCCTTGTCAATGTAGAAATAGTTTATTTAATTTTATTTTAAATTTTTATTTATTGATTTTAAAGAGACAGACACACAGACAGACACACAGACATTGATTTTCATTGTTCCACCTCTTGATGCATTCATTGGTTGATTCTTGTATGTGCCCTGACCAGGGGTTGAACCAACAACCTTGGCATATTGGGACAATGCTCTAACCAACGGATCTACATCTCCAGGGCTTTACTGAATTTTAAAATGAATCCATTATGACCCAAACACATGGGAAAAACTAAATTGTGAGCTTTGCTATGCTTTAAAGTGTGTTTGAATTTCAAGATTTAAAAAAAAAAAAAAGCTTTCTGAGCTGATTCCATTGCAATTCTGTCTTATAAGAGAGAGCCTGCCACGCAATGTCACTTCTAGCTCTGGGACTTTATGACTCTTAGTTGGAGCCTGGAATCAGATTTTCCACACAAGGTAAATATTTGAGGTGCCAGAGTTTCTGGGGGCAGTAGGCCATTCCTGCCTGCTGTTGAATGAATGTTGGTTGTATTCTCACCCAAAAGTTTATGCTACTGCATGGACCATTGGGAAATAGACAGTTGAGGCAGGGATAGTTCCACTCTATTAATGCTCATGTTAGTTCTTCAATAGGCCTTTCTGTCTTCTTCTATGGGACAAAACATATATAACCAGCTATTTCAAATTTACAACTAGAAAGTTGAGGTTTTGGAAGCTGAATAACATTGCTACTCTATTTTATGATATAATTTCTGCCTAGAGAGGCAGAAATAAGAAAATAAAGGTATAAATAATTAACAACGAGTAAAAAAGTTAACTCTCTGTTGTGTTAATTATGATGACTAATGCCATTATCCCTGGATTTTAGGTTACCTAAGAATGAAGCAAGTTACACTTGAATACAACTTGAAAGATGCACTAAATAAAACTAAGGCTTTCAAAGATATATCGACCTCTGTCATGTGTAACATTAATTTATATAAAAATATTTCTATAATTATGACATTTGTTTCTACTATAGACTTTCTAGTTTCCAAAGTTAACTTGACAGAAGCAATTTGCTTTCTTGACTTATTTCCCTGATGCTATGCTACCAGTTCAGGTGGTTCCTACTGGGGAATAGTTAATACCTTGAGCTGAAATTTCATGGGTCAATCACACGGGCTTCCCTCAAGAGAGGTTTGAGCATGAATGGGAATATACCACATGACTCATCCAAGTATACTATAAAGATCAAAATCTCATTCAAAACCAAAATTATCAACAATTCTCTAAATATTGTGTAAATGAAAGTGATACACAATTTATAATAGGATTTCCTTAATTAAAATGCCTGGGTATAAATTAAATCCCTCTTTGACTTCAATGTTATTAACTGCTGTGTAACCTAAGCGTGGTAAATTACCATCACTGAGCCTCAGCTTCTCCTTCTAAACTAGAAATATGTATATCAAAGGATTGTTGTGAGCATTAAGTGGCAATACATACATAAGGACCTTAGGACAGTGTCCAATGTATAAAAAACAATCAGTTAATGTTAGCCATTTTTTCCCTATTCTGCTGCAAGAAAGTCTTCCTCTCACTTAGAACGCTTTGAATACAGCAAAATGTCAAGCCTTTCCTTAGAACTTCCTGGTGGTGTTCTCAACACATTTCTGTGCTTCTGAGACTCAAAATAACATTAGCATAAAAGTTTCACTTGCTCATGACTGGAGCATGAGGACTTGGGAGGATTTCAGAGAGACCAGGTGGATGTTACTAGATCTTCTTTCTCGCTACATCTTCTTCTGTGTCCCCAGAGAAACTTATTTCCATGGTAAAGAATTCTATGCCAGCCTGCACTTCAGGGTTATCTCTGTATTAACCTCTTTTTATAATAAAAGAAACAATTAGGTGAAAATTTCAGGACACTAAAAGACCTAGAGATTCCAAAGGTTATTATATACAGCCCCCTTTCTGTAATTAAAACAGTATTATGGCAATATTCAAGTGCTTCCACCAGGCTGAGGGATCACTCCTGTTTCCATATACAATAGTAGCAGTTGTAACAGAGACCACGATAATGATAACAGACACTACCCAAGTGCTTACTCTGTGCCAAGCACACTTCTGACAAGGAAGCTCATATCTTACATTCGCATTAACCAAGGTGACCAATTCCAATTCCTCTTGGTTTGCCTGGGACTCACCCAGGTTTAGCACTAGAAGTCTGAAGCCCCAGGCAAGCCAAGAGGCTTGGTGGCTCAAATCAACCCTCAGAAATATGTGCTGTTACTATTCCCCATTAAGTCACAGAGAGATTGTGTAACTTGCCCAAGGACATAAAGCCAGTAAGTAGGACAGTCTAGCTCTAGTGTGTGTGTGCTTAGCCACCACCCTGGAGCACCCGGGACTTTGGATGCAGTGTCAGAGCCATTGGCCCTAGAATGGCTTCTGAAGGGAGGGGTTTTTCGGTCTCTGTGTCAGGGCAGCATCCAAGATTTTCCATTAGCTGAAGGTTAATGGGCAAACCTCACTCTTCGACAGCAACGTAAACCCACAAGCTGGTACAATTCTGAACAATATTAACATAAGAAATATACAACCAATCACAGATGCACCGAGAGACACTGCATTCCACTGCGTGTGATTTGGTGTCAGCCCTCACGTGCGAAATGTCCGATACTCTTTCTCAACCGACTCCACATCCTCTCCCCTTTCCTACCTGACTCTTATTAAGACTAACTTTTCATTAGGGCAAGATTTATTTCTCCAGCTGAGCCTTCTTATTCACTGAAACTTTATTCTCTATCATTACTTTTTACCTATTGTGAGATTACAAAATTTTCCATTACAAATCAGATGTGCAGAGAAAATGAACCATTATTTTGTCTAGAACTCATCGTAAGCAACTAATCACAGGGTTGTAACGGGGGAAATTGTGAGTCCTGGTTTAAATTTAATACCAACTGATGATTCGTGTAACACATTTAAGAAACAATTTGTCATTTGGATGAAACTGTTTTCTTTTACCCTCTCCCATGCTTTGTCTCCCGAAGGTGGCATCTGGGGGCATAAGAAAGTGGGTTCTGATTCCTTGTGTTGGTAGAAGAGCATTGTGCCTGGGTTTGGGGACAAGGAGGGAGTGTCTTCTTACCTGAAGGATAATGTCCTTTGCCTGCGTGACCGCCCTCTTCCAGCTGAAGTCCAGGGTGGTGTAACTTACCATCCAGGCACTGCACACGTGGCAAGACCATGGCTCTAGTTGGCCACCCTGACTTCACTTCAGCACCCACTGTGGCCCCCTCCAGTACCAGTGTAGACTGTTCTCTCTGCAGTTCCTTGTGCTGATCTTTTTTCACCCCCATGGCGATTTCTGTGAATAGCTGTCCAGCAAGTCCCTCAAATTCTTCTCCTCTCCTCTCCATAACTGAGGCAAGGGTGACTCATGAGAGATGAACCTCGGGCCTCCCCTTGCCTGGCTCTGCAATCTGTGCTGTTAACTAAGTCAGCTGCCCTGGGCTGGTACTGTGAGCCACCTGGGAATGGATCTCCTCCCTAAGGGTCACATTGCCCTCAGTGTTATTATAACTGGTCTAATGTGCTCCCCCTCCCCAAGTCCAAAGATGGGGAAGTTAGGAGCTATTTCTAATGGCTTCACACTTGTCTCTTTCCTTCTCTTTACAGCCACCCCCACCAGAGCTCAAAAGTTTTCTCTTTTACTTCTCCCATGTTACGTTCTTCTTTCCACCAACCTTGGAACTGACCTGGCTGCCTACCCCTCTACACCACAGGTCTATAATGTTAAGTCCTCCATGCTCAGGGGTTGATAGACTAAAGGAAGATAAAGAAACTGGGACTATCCTTCCTCAAGGCAAAAGCTTTGCTTGCAAGGCTGTTGTCATGCTGCATAATCCAACCCTGGTATTTAAATTCTATCTTACCTTGGTCCTTCTCCTTGTACTGCTAAACTACCTAATGTTCAGCCCATCACCACGTGCCCACTGACTGCCAAGGAGATGGAGGCTCAAGTGGATTAGGGCAAAAGTGGTGAAATCAGAAATGCAAAAGGAGAAAAATACATTTGAAACTTTTTAAATATTAGCCTCAATTACAGATAAGGTAAGTTAGTGAGACATTATTTAAATATCAACTTTTTCACTATGCTTAATTTTTTCTTTTTAGGTTATACATGTAACATATGAATTTAATCCCATAAGGAGAGAATTAAATAATGCAGAAATATCTGAAATAAAATGTGCCTGCTCCCCATGCCCAGTCTCACTTCTCAACCCAGAATAATTACTGTCAGTGGTTGACCTACAGCTGTACAGACCTTTTCCCCACACCCTTATATAAATACGAGGTCTGTCTAGAAGGTATCCAGCCCAGGTATCCAACAGGCTGCATGAGCGAGCATGTTGTCATGATGAGCTGCCAATCATCAGTTGCCCATAGCTGCAGCCTTCTGAAGCATCTGTATAGTTTCCATGGTGGAATA
The DNA here is from genome assembly GCF_019186645.2 of Phyllostomus hastatus. Classification (NCBI taxonomy): domain Eukaryota; kingdom Metazoa; phylum Chordata; class Mammalia; order Chiroptera; family Phyllostomidae; genus Phyllostomus; species Phyllostomus hastatus. The sequence continues at coordinate 12,391,903 of NW_025333977.1, read as the reverse complement.
TTCAAGCTTAACGCAAAATCAATGCAGATTTGTTGCTTTACTTGCTCAGTCATTTTGAATGCAACAACCACACAGAACACAGGCTCACTCAATGGCGTCTACTGCCCCCACTGACTAGTACAGTGAAGTTATCATTGTTCACACATGAGTCTTCCAGGCTGCTCTCCTTGGGTGTCAGGTTAAATCAATGTCATGCAAACCATTCTTGTTGTATTAACAATGGCTGGACTTTTTCCAGACAGACCTCGTATACGTGTTCATATACCAATACATAATTTTGACTCGCATTTCCAAATAATAAGACATGGTACACCTATGGTTTGCACATTTCTGACTATACAATTACCAAATTTCCCTCTGCTTTTCAGAATTTTATTTGCATTATTAAAGTAATCGCTTATAAAATAACGATGTCATTTTCCGATGATTCAAAACAAAAGCATCTGCATGCTTGTTTAACAATCGCCTGAAATTTTTCCCATGAATGGGAAAAGGAGCACAGTGCTTTTGCTCGGGGTGAGGATGTTGCATGCATGTGTGTGTGATATGGCCAGGGGCCAACGGGCTGCTCAGAAGGGACCGTGTATTTCTCAACCAGTAATGTCGTAAATAGTACTGAGAGAAAACAAGACAGTCTTTTTTCTCATTGCCCTCCTGCCCTAATTGCTTCATCAAATGAGAAATTTGGTAGTTTTTCCTTAAACACACATTGATTCAACAACTCACATTTCTGGGAACCTACAGCAGAACTGAGCCCCGGAAATATCAAAATGATTAAAGCCATGTCTATTCTTGAAGACTTGTTTGATATGACTTCAAACAGTCATTTCAGAAAATCATCTTTACTTTTGATAATCTTAATTTTTTTAACCCTGGAATTTCTTTTATTCTGTTTCCTACATCAAAGTTAATGAGATAATTTTTTTAGAACTCCTAAACTTCAATTCGAGAATGACCATATAATTTTAGTCTAAGGCAAAAATATGTTTTACAGTTCATGTGGAATTAAAACTTAATAAGTGGTTCACACTGGTTTGTGATGCCTTCCTCCATTTTTCAGGCAAAATCAAAAGTATTGTACTCCTATTATGTTTTACCAGTAATAAAGTATTTTAAAGGAAAAAAGTATTTTAGAGCGATAAGCTTGTTCCACATTTTTCCCCAAATTGTAACTTACAGTTGACTTCAAAAACATGTTTTATTTTACCTACTTTGGAAAAGATATCATCAGACAAATTACCAGTTTCATTTCCTCCTACTTTTTTTCTGTCTAATTTAGGATATTTATACAGTTAAGTGGCAGTGTTATTTATTCATTCTGGGTCAGTATTTTGAATTCCATGTCTTTGAAATACATCAAAGAAGAATTAAATGGAAGATGGAAGAAATGGCTTCAGTGGTTCCTGTCTGGCTAGTGTGGAGCAGAAGGCGGAAATCTCCCCTAGCAGACCCTGCTGCCATCTGTCCCATATGGGGTGCTGGGAGCGAGTCCTGGGAGCCCTGGGCAAACGCCCAGCCCTGCTTTGAGCAGTCATCACAAACACCTTTCTCCATGTGCCTCGATAGCCCCTCATCAAATCACAGAATTTCAGAACCAAAAAGTACATTCTAATGTGGCAGTTCCTCAAAAACATTAAATGTAGAATATGATCTGGCAATCCCACTTCCAAGCATATACCCAAAAGAATTGAAGTCAGAAACTAAAAGAGCTATTTGCACACCTGTGTTCATAGCAGCATTATTCACAAGAGCCAAAGGTAGAAACAACAGAAATGTCCATGACAAATGGATGGATGGGTAAACAAAATGTAGGGTATACACACAATGGAAATTACTCAGCCTCAAAGAGGAATGAGATTCTGATATATCCTACAACACAGATGAAACTTAAAGACACGATGCTAAGTGAAATAAGCCAGACACAAAAGATTAAATATTGCATGATTCCACTTATCTGAGGTACTTAAAGAGTGTTCAAATTCATTGACAGAAAATAGATTGGTGGTTGCCAGGGGATAGGGGAAGAGGGAGTTTGAGAGTTATAATTTAATGTGTACAGAGTTTGAGTTGGGGATGATGAAAAGTTTTGGAGATGGATGGTGGTCATGATTGTATAACAATTTGAATGTATTTAATAACATTGAACTGTATACCTAAAAATGGCTAAAATGATAAATTTCATGTTATATTTATTTTAACCACAGTAAAAAAAAATCCTTACTCTCGTGGAGCTTACAATCTAAAGAGAAAGAGATAATAAGCAAATAAAATTTGTAAAAGTACATTCTAGGCCAGCTTTTAGCCCACCCCATTTCACAGATAAGAAGCAGGAAGACAGAGAGAAGAGAGAGCAGTCTACCCACTCCGCCCCTGGGTGCCTGACGCCTGGGCCAAAGATGTTTCCAGTGAACCACACTTGCTTTCTGAGGTGCTTCGATAACCTTTGTGTTCTAATCCATTTGAAGGAGAATGAGCTATGGAACCTGGATTCAAATTCCAGCCCATTTGCTTCCTGGAAGTTTAATACTGAGATTTCCCACTCAATAAAACAAGGAGAGCAAGACCTGCTTCATAAGGGTTCAGCGTAATTTTTTACCCCCACACCTACGAATAGAGTGAAGAGTCATAAAATTAGCTCCCTTCCTGCTAAGTCCTCCAAATGCCTTCTCTGAATTTGTTGCTTCTTTACATGTTCAATGTGTGAATACCGTCAGTCCAGCACTTTCAGCAAAACATTCCTGTTTGAATTGAAATTCGGTTTGGATGAGGAGAAGAATGGCTTAGTTGAAAAACCTAGGAATCAAGCCAGATACATTTCTGTGACCCTTATTTAGCGGGAGGAGTACTTTCACAGTGTCAGTTTGGTAAATAATTCAAAACAAGAGCTCACATTCTTTTTTCCAAAAAATAAAGCCAACTCTTTGGTATTTCTACTAGCTATAAAAAAAACCAAAGCTATAATCTATTTTTATTCTTGAAAGGCACTGATCTCTAAATAAAAAGTGTATGATAGCATAGATTATATATAACTGACCGCCCTGTGAGATGAGTTATGTGTCTCTGCTCCCAAGAAGAATGGTGTATTTCTCAGATCCTATGTAAATAAGTAGAAAAATATACACAGTTATCAACTGATAGCAGAGCATCACGGGCCGTGAAAGTTAACACCACAGCCCTCCCTTTACCTAATTCCACAGCTTTCTTCACCTCGAAGGCACTCTGAGCCTACTCATTTCGGTTATTTCTTCTGGGCTCCAACCCCCCCCACACTTTCTCCTACCATATTTAAGGATAAAAAGAGCCAATTGTTCCCATTTCACAAAGGCCTATAAAAAGCTTCTCTTTATAGATTTGCTAGGGCTCCTTAGACATAAAAAGATTTGTCCTATTACCAGGTTAGTGAATTTTGCTGACTATATAGTAATTGCATAAAAATTAATGTCTTGGGTTATTTTACTCAGGCTGAACAACTTATGTGGTCTTGTTAAAAACAGACAATTTATTTTGGATTTTCCATCCCATCCTCACAGAAATTACAGGCATGTTCCAGTCCATTAGACAATGTGACTGTGGAGGAGGTAGTATCACTTTGTGAAAAAACATAGGTCTTACATTTTGATGAACTTGAGTCCAAATTCTGGTTCTGCATCTTACTTCCATTAAGTCACTTAACTCTCTGGCCATTTAACCTCTTAATTGAAAATAGAGATAATAATAGATAATGATGAGGATAAAATGATAATTATATAAAACTTCTAACAGAGTGATGGGTATAAATGTAAACACTAATATTAGTTATTCCACACATCAACTTTCTCTAACATTTTAAGTAATTCACACATATATTTAAGCTAAAATCTTACTTTTGTTTTTGACTATGATTTTGCTTAATTAAGAGTTTTCACTGGAGTTTTAAAATATTATTATAAAATTATAACTCCTTTCTGAAACCTCATGATTTAAGATTTTTTTTCTAATTTTAGAATGTCTCCCAAAATGTTAATTGGCATACTCTCAACATTCCTCATGTTTTGGTTTCTTTTAGCATTTTACAACCATGAAACAATACAGAAGTTTTTTTTGTTGTTGTTATTGTTTTTACCAAGATCACAGCATAATAGGCATCTGGAATACAACTAAAATACAAGTGGCCGAACTAAAAAACAATGTTCACATTAATAAATAGCTGTATCTTTCATGCTAGATATGACCATGTGGAGTATATAGATCAAAATGAAATAAAATTTCAAAACCCAAATTAATAGTATTCGATTATTTTCATGAGAATATCCTACTGTTTTTATCTTTGTCACTCCAGAAGGAACCAGGGAGAGTGTAATAAAATGTTATTAGTATGTTTTGAAGGAAGCCTCTCTATGCCAAGCACCGCTATGGTAGATGCTAAATACACAAAGATTCTTTAAAAAGAGAGGAGAGAGAGGGCAAAGAAAGGGAAGAGAAGAAGACATTAAGGGAAGGTAGGAAGGAGACAAAGAGATAGAGAGAGAGGGGAAGAGAAATTCTGCCTTCTGCAGTGCACAGAGATAAAAATACTAACAGAAAGGGAGCCGGGCTTCTCCCTGTTGATGTGGGATTTATAAATAAGCAAGGCTAAAACTACCCACATGGTAAAGAATTAGAATTGAAGTCATCAGTGTGAACTTCTGTTCACAGTTCATCAATATGAACTATGCAACAGATAGTTGCACATAGAAAAATGTGTCCGTACAAGTATTAGTGTACGCATATGATTTCCTGGCTCTGTTATCTGAGAGGGCCAAGGAGCAGTGACACTCCAGTAGCAGCAGGCATACCTAGCACCGAGATCTTGGTTTCCAGTACCTCTCCAATAGAAGGAGAGCTCCTCGGAGAAACAGCTGATCCTAAGACAGAGTCAGGAAACATGCAAAATGAGACAGGATCATTTTAAATCCAGGAAAAATAAATAAGTACTCAAAAAAAAATTATACCCCACACACACAATGAGGGGGGGCACATCACATGGACACAGGAGTCAACTGAAAGAACCACTGATGGCCAAAGCCAGAACAATGAGAGTGAAAAGAAATAAATGAAATAGTATTGAATTTTGTAATAAGTACCCATATGTACATACTGATAGAACAGTTAATGAAATCATTTGAATGAAATAGCTGGAGGAGGAAGAGACAAATATGTGCAAAAGTCCACATAATTTATGCAGCTATTCTTCCCTAAAGAAGGTGAAGTAAACTCCCCACTCCTTAAGTGTGGGCTGCACGTGGTGACTTCCTGTCAGAGAGTACACTGGGCAAAGTTGGGGGAAAGGAGTAAGTTTACAGTGGAGAAACAGGTAAACACTACCTCAGCCAGGTGATCAAGATCAACATCAATACTCATAAGTCAAGTTAATGAAATGTCCCCTTACCTCTGTGGTTTTCCTCCCAAAACTACATTATTTCATGGACTTAAAATAATTTTATGTAGATACTGTCAGTGATTGTTCTCCCATCTGATCTTCTCTCACTTCCCATCAGTCCAAAAAAAGGCAAAAAACAACCCTTTGGGTATCAATTGTATGAGTAAACCAAATCTTAATTACCCATATGTACTAAATTTACTACCTGGAATTACCCTGAACACTCACGCCTTGTGTGATTTTTTTAGGGTGTTCCCTACACTTAAAATGCTTGTCTTCCTCACACTTTTTCTAAGTTTAAAATCATGGTCATCTTTTAGGGTTCACCTCAGATGTCTCCTCCTCAATGTAATAAGTTGCTCATTTCTCTGAGTGGTCGTTAGAGTGTGCCCCTCATAATCTCATGGACTTAAAACAATTTTTTATAAATGTTATTTCTTGATGTTTATAAATAATGTTGTTTATAGGCATTTCTCCTATTGGGCTGTAAGCTTCTTACAAGTAGGCTCCACATCATGGCCCGGCTTGCTCTCACACGGTTTCTGACATTCATTCATTTATTCAACAACCATTTATTGCTGCTTACCATTCACTACCATTAAATGAACAGGAGGGATAAAATTACAGAGAAAAAGTAACAACTAAATGTTAATACCATGGGGGAAACGTTTCAAGCCAGGAAAGCTCTGGGAAAAAAATGAGAAGAAAAATATTGATACAGGTCAGCTTTACTAAAAGTATTAACAGAAACCTTCTATCACAGAACTGACTTATTTTTCCAGCCAGTGTGTATGCTTCTAAGTTAAAGGTCTCTCCTCTACCCGCTTGGCAATTTAATGTGACCTGGGACCCCTGTGGTTTGTGTATAGAAAGCTGGTAGACCAGGGTGAGTAAATAAATCAAAGCAATGTTCATCTTCAAAAGAAAACATGAATGCTCAGTAAGAATTCAGTGAAGGAAATAGACAAAAACTTTTTTTCATGGCAGAGACCTGAAATCCAGCTTGCAACTGATGCGCCACTGCATTGGGTTCTTAGAAAAGAACTCTGCTTTGAAACTTTCTACTAAAGCAAAACATGTTGCTATCTCGATGTCAACATACATTAGGTTTATTTCAAATATCATTTTTGGGATGCTCTTATGATAGACTTGGTTTCTTATTTCTCTGGTATAGAATAATTTAAATTCCATTTTTCAGAGCATCAGTGTCAAAATATATTTCTTATTACCCTTGTTAAACAATTTCTGATTGGGCGTTTTTAAGCCAATACTATGCTGCATTCTATTTTGATGTCTGCTTGCCTTCCTTCCTCCCTTCCTCCCTTCCTCCCTTCCTCCCTTCCTCCCTTCCTTCCTTTTCTTTATTTCTCAGAGCCAGGCTTCCTGGCCTTTTCCACTGAACCTTCAAATTCTCTTTACATCTCATGATCCATTCATGCCCAGAATGCAGGAATAATTTCTTGTTTTAAACAAGGATATCAAATGCTCAACCCAAGATTTGTTTAATTTCCCAAAACAATTAACTTCCTGAAAACTAGCTGTCTTTCATACCAAAGTTTCAGAATCACAAAAAGCTGTTAATATTATTAAGATTTCATTGGCCACTCTACTTGAAAGCTTCCAAACTCTTCCTGAAACACTTGTTATGTCTTCACACCTGACCCCTGATATGCACAATCAGGGACTGACTCTTTCACCTTATTAGCGTCCCTATACACTTTTCACAAACTCTGATCCACTTCCATTTTTAACAGTAGGGCATAGTGAATCTATTAATCTTCAAAATGTTTCATGTAAAATGTCATATGAATTCCACAAGAAATACTCCATGAACAACAGATTCTAAGATCCCCAGTATGGTAGTGCCTAAAGCATTCCAACATGGCATCAGCCTAGCTGGGTTCCCATCCTGCCTCTGCCACAGATTAGGCAGCCTTCAGCAATATTTCCTGGACCCCTGAGCATCATTCATTCATCCCGATATTCCCTGTGGAACACGTATTATGTGTCATGTACCAAGGTCACGGTGCTGAGCGAGGCAGTCAGAGTGGTTCACTAAGGTGACCCTCAAAAGGGCTAAGTTCCTTCATCTTTCAAACTAGAAATAATTATGCCCATCCTGTAGGACTTAAAGATTAAATGGCTCCTCCTACCTAGAACTTCTCACCACTTCCGCTCTACTTCACCACCACCACCTTCCCCCACTTTCTTGTCCCTGAAAGATGACCTCATTAAGCTTCCCTACTGAAGCTCTTCAAGATGAAATGACCTTTTCAAATCAGACCAGGCCACTCCACAGGAAGCCACACCTCTGGTGAGAGTTATTCTGGAAGCTGTCTGTGTGGCCCCTGCACAGGCAAGTGAATAGTGTCCCTGGTTCATGACATACCATCCACCATCTAAAAGACATCTGGGTTTCCTCCACCCATTTGCTTATTCTTCCCAGATTATCATTTCCAGGTGCCCAACTGGAAAGAAATGGCAGTATCTCCCGTTTGATTCGAGAGAGATTTCTCTCTTCCATGTGAGTTTCCTTGGAGATTCCTCATGCATTGTTAATTATCAAAAAACTGCATAAACAAATTTTAAAAAGCATCCACATTTAAATTTACATTCCATGAAACGGAGCCACTCCAAAATACACAGTTGTTTGGAGGTATTAGTTGACAGACTGAAAACTGAGGAATGTATCTCTAAAACTGTGTGTGTGTGTTGAAATATCAAGTGTAACTCGGAGAAGAATTGAATGTTCAACACTATGTGTATTTGTTTCTAGACTCCGTTAGAAGCTGTGTAGCCAAGCTGTTCTTCACCTGCTCTCTGAAGGGCCATTACTGCCTGTACAGTAAGTCCAGCTTCATTCTCATCAGCCCAGAGCCTCAGCCGTGGATCCAGATCATGTTTCTGTTCCAGCAGGTGTGTATGATTTAAGTTCATCGTGGCCCCTTAGTGTGTCATGCGGTATGAGTTCATAAGCATTTTTACTGAATTATCTCCTTTGACCAAACTTGGTATGGAGGTAACAGCAATACATACACATTTCATCACTAATTTTTAATAAGGATTTTTTATATTTTAGAATATGTTCCTTATAAGAAGTCCTGATTTACTAATCAGGAAGCCAACCCTAATAATATCTATTAAAAAGAGAGAATGAAAGGGAATATACTTTTTGCTAAACAAATAAAAAAAGTTATTTGGGGAAATGGCTTTCATTATGTAGAGCTAGCTTTTATTTATAGTCTTCCAATCTCCAGTTAATTTGTATGTCAATACATCCTTTATGACATTTTAAAATACTGCAATTGCTACTTTTTCCACAAAGTATGTGTATATAGGCAAAATTACATAATGAGGAACTTTCAACTTAACAATAAAAGATTTGATGCAGATTGCTGGGGGGGAGAGTATAAGGGGTCTAAATAGTAACAGGAAAAATATACAATAAAGATTAAATACAAAATTTGATGCAAATATTTTAGCATCAGAAGAGATTCTTATTTGGAAGTATTTATCTTAAGTGCATTAAGTTTTTACATAAAACTTGTTTATAGAATATAAAATGTTAGTAATAGATGAGATCTTAGACATCATTTTTACAGATAAGAAAACTGAAGGGCAGAATTCAGACCATCTGTCTCCTGATCTAGTCACCTCTTGACTGTTGCAAATGTGTTAAAAAATAAAATAAAATGAGTGGATGCAGGCAGGTAAGGTAAGACAGGGGGTTATTGGAAAGGAACAGAATTCAAATGTTATAAGATGATTAACAATTAGGCCAAGTAGTAAGATCGTTTATTTCCTTACGTTAATAAAATATTTTTATAATAGCCCCTACAAAAGTCACCAACCAAATAATTGTATTTTTATAAATAAAGTCAGCTGAATATATCATAAAATGGAACAACAGTAATTAAGAAAAGAGACAGCTTAGACGTGCCTTAAGACTTAAGACTACCATCTTTTTCTATTAGACTTACTAATATTGTAGAGAGAACAACTCACATTTTGATGTGAATCAAACTACATTGGAATACAAAAAAACAAAACAAAACAAAACAAAACCCAGCACTGATTTTTCTTCCATTTCTTAAAAGAATGACCTTATTTTTCTTTACTTACTTTATTTACAGTTTTCAAATTGTTTCATCAGTGATTTTATACTTGGTTTGATCTTTGGCTTTGTTTTTAACAGTTGTCAGTTTCCTGAAAACAAATCAAGGAAACTTGCTTTTATTTTTGCCCCTTTACCTTATTTTATTGACTTAGTCTGGTTCTTTGTCTTTCTCTGTAAGCAAAATCACCAAAAATCATGTTTATACTGCTTTTCTCCTTTGCTCATTTTACTGTAATGATTCCTTTTGTTTCCACACCTTTAATATTGTGTGATCTGGATAAGCTTCGACCTCACACTATCAACAAAAGATTTGAATAAAAATCAAATCTTTGATTTGATAATTATAAACCCAACGTTGTGTGCTGGGCCAGACGCTCTTCTCTGTCAATGTAACGCATTCATGGAGCTCTCGAATTCATTCATTTCAGCTTAATTGCTCCTTTGGATTGGTGATTAATAAAATCAGGCTCTGCTTTTCTTTAAATAAAAAATCATGTGCTTATAAGTTTCTGATAACAATCAAGAAATTCCAAGGTATGTCCACATTATAGTTGCATAATCAATTTAACTATTACTGGCTCTTGGCCTTTTTTAATCTGTGGACCACTTATTCAGAGTATAAAATTCTTTTTTTTTTTTAAGATTTTATTTATTTATTTTTAGGGAGGGAGAGAGAGAGAGAGAGAGAGAGAGAGAGAGAGAGAGAGAGAGAGAGAGAGACATCAATGTGTGGTTGCTGGGGGTTATGGCCTGCAACCCAGGCATGTGCCCTGGCTGGGAATTGAACCTGGGACACTTTGGTTCCCAGCCCGCGCTCAATCCACTGAGCTACGCCAGCCAGGGCCAGAGTATAAAATTCTTCACCTTTCCCCACTCTGTACAAAAAACAGCTCATCTTAATGATAATAATGATGTATTTCTGGAAAAAAATGTATTAATTTTTATTTACTAAATACAAACATTTCATATACAAACTACCAAGAGATTCTCATAAGTAAATGCTTAAATATCACTGTGATAGAAAATAGGATTTTATAAGCCAGTATCATTATTTTATCATACCTCAATCTAAAATATACTATCTATGGTTTTATATGTATATAAATAATATTTTATTCCCTTTATGTTCTATGGTTTTTTAAATATATCTTATTGATTATACTATTACAGTTGTCCCATTTTCCCCCTTCACTCCCCTCTGCCCTGCACGCCCCCTCCCATCCACATTCCCCACTTTAGTTCATGTCCATGGGTCATACATATAAGTTCTTTGGCTTCTACATTTCCTATACTATTCTTAACTTCCCCTGTCTATTTTCTACCTACCATCTATGCTACTTATTTTCCATACCTTTTCCCCCTCTCTCCTCCTCCCACTCCCCTGTTGCTAACCCTCCATGTGATCTCCATTTCTGTGATTCTGTTCCTGTTCTAGTTGTTTGCTTTTGTTTTTGTTTTAGGTGTGGTTGTTAATAGCTATGAGTTTGTTGTCCTTTTACTGTTCATACTTTTTATCTTCTTTTTCTTAGATAAGTCCCTTTAACATTCCATGTAATAAGGGCTTGGTGATGATGAACTCCTTTAACTTGACCTTATCTGAGAAACACTTTATCTGCCCGTCCATTCTAAATGAAAGCTTTGCTGGATAGAGCAATCTTGGATGTAGGTCCTCGCCTTTCATGACTTGGAATATTTCTTTCCAGCCCCTTCTTTCCTATAAGATCTCTTTTGAGAAATCAGCTGATAGTCTTATGGGAACTTCTTTGTAGGTAACTGTCTCCTTTTCTCTTGCTGCTTCTAGGATTCTGTCCTTCATTTTTACCTTGGCTAATGTAATTATGATGTGCCTTGGTGTGTTCCTCCTTGGGTCCAACTTCTTTGGGACTCTCTGAGCTTCCTGGACTTCCTGAAAGTCTATTTCCTTTGCCAGATTGGGGAAGTTCTCCTTTATTATTTGTTCAAATAACTGTTCCACTTGTTGCTCTTCCTCTTCTCCTTCTGGCACCCCTATGACTAGGATGTTGGAACGTTTAAAGATGTCCTGGAGGTTCCTAAGCCTCTCCTCATTGTTTGAATTCTTGTTTCTTCATTCTTTTCTGGTTGGATATTTCTTTCTTCCTTCTGGTCCACTCCATTGATTTGAGTCCCAGTTTCCTTCCCATCGCTATTGGTTCCCTGTACATTTTCCTTGATTTCACTTAGAGTAGCCTTCATTTTTTCATCTAATTTGCGATCAAATTCAACCAATTTTGTGAGCAACCTGATTACCAGTGTTTTGAACTGTGCATCTGATAGGTTAGCTATCTCTTCATTGCTTAGTTGTATTGTTTCTGGAGCTTTGATCTGTTCTTTCATTGGGCCATTTTTTTGTTGTTCAGCGCACCTGTTACGTAGTAAGGGGCAGATCCTTAGGTGTTCACCAGGGCAGGGCAACCCAATCGCTGTGTTGTGCCACTGTCTGTGGGGAAGGGGTCCAAGAGGGAACAATGGTGGTTGCTCTGCTCTCTGCCAGTTTCAGTCACTTCCCCCACTTCCCACAAGCAAAGTGGGCCCTTCTGGTGCTGATTCCCAGGTGGGTGTGTTTGTGTATGCTCTAGGACCCTGTGGGTCTCTCCAACAAACTCTCCTGTGAGGCTTGGAGTTTCTCCCCGCCCACCCACAGCCCTGCCTCAACCCCCACAGGTGTCTTCAATCAGTGGTTTGAGGTTTTATTTCCCCAAGCTGGGGCTCTGGGTTGTGCAGTCCATCCCACTCCCCAGTTGTTTCTCCTGGTTTATCTGCACGTGAATGTGGGACCACCCAGTCCACCATCTGCCGCCTCGCTGGGTCCTCCCACTGTGGCTTTTCCATGAGTCCTCGCTGCCTGGCTGCCCATCTCTGCCCCTCCTGCAGGTCTGAATGAATGTGCCTTCTTTAACTCCTTGGTTGTCAGACTTCCATACGGTTCAATTTTCTGTCAGTTCTGGTTGTTTTCTGTTTTTAAATTGTTGTCCTTCTTTTGGTTGTGTGAGGAGGCACAGTGTGTCTACCTACGCCTCCATCTTGGCCAGAAGTTGAATATGTTCTATGTTTTTATAAAATTGTTCCCTTGACTTCAAATGCTTCTCACATTTTTAGGTATAACATCAAAACATGTAAGTAAATATTAAACACAGAATTGATTAGTAAATATACAAATACAATTTAAATCTTCGAAAATTTTATTTTCATTAGCTTGAGTGAAATATATATAAATGTGATTTTCTTTACATTAATGATTTTATTACCTAAAATTTAGAAGATCTTAAAGCTCTAGGAATATTCACTCATTATATATTTCAGGATTAAAAGTGTTTTTATTCCCCACATACCCACTCATACTGTTCATGTTCAAGTATGTGCAAAATGAACACTCAATTGTTTAATTTCCAGTGTTATAATCAACTCTGATATTTGTGCTTCAGATTTAACTCTATACCTTAATTCTCAGAGCTTTGAACAATAAATATGAATATTTATATTAATCATCTTCCAATTAGAGAACAGGCTTCGGAAATGATAGCAGTAAATACTATGTCACAAAGGTTAGGCATATTGATAGAGATCAATATCAACTGCCTTGAAAATCCTTTTCAATCATTTTAATTTTTCTGTTAAAAAAGGAAAAGCCTAAAATGTATCGTATGTTTGATCTTCAAGATGCATTTCTTTGTTGTTTTATTTAAATTTAAACCATGTTCAAGTTCAGGCCAAGCCCAAATAGTGCATTGTAGTCAATCAAACAATACTGTTGTGACAAGAGATAACATGTTTTTCTCATTAATGCCCTTTCAGAGCCTATTTCCAGAGCCCCTGTCCATACAGAGTCGTTCTGTGCAGTTTCTCAGATCTCTGTGGGAGAAGACCCAGGCAGCCGGTGCTCACAGCTTTGAAGCAGCCATGATGGAGTCCACATTTCCGCAGCAAAAGGTAAATGCCTCTTCCCCAGGATATGTTATTTTAAACTAAAATTCACGATTATCTTGAAACCGTTTGCCTTTTTCTCAACAGTTTGATGTTTTCCTTCTTTCTTTTACCTTTTTCTTTATTACTTAAAAACATCACTTATTAAGTCATACAGTGGACTTGGGGTAGAGTAAGATCAGTAGACAGGGTTACCACCGCCTGTTGTGACTTTGCTACATCATGATTTGTTAAGTGGCATGCAGGGTGCCAGATGGTGAGCCCCATTCAACAAAAGACCAAAGAGAAATTGAAATAGATAAGTTTATTACTCACAGGTCCTGGAGGAAGTACATAGCAGGCCTTGAGAGGCCACTTGAAGAGGTTAAGGGAAGTTGCAGACAGAGGGAGGCAGGACCTGGGGCACATGCCTTCATCTGAGTCTGGGGAGAGAGTGCTTTGGGCTTCCCAAGCTAAGGCCAGATTGCTCAATCCGAACGTAAAGAATGGAGTTTTCATTAAGCCCCACAAAAGTCTTATTAAATGGGCACCCAAGGTGAAGGGCCTGTGGAGCAGGGAAAACTTGATCATGGGGCTGTTGGGGAAGTCACATCAGAAATCTACATTTGCTTGTGACTCTGCCGGCTGTTGTTCGGGACACACACTGGCATTAGGGGGCTAGCGTCAGTTTAAGGCTCCCACAGGCTGCTCGGCCAAACAAAATGGAGTAGCTTAACTAAACTTTGACGCTGCTGTTTGAAGCTCAAATTCTGACATAATACAACCCACTCAAAGCCACTCAAAAACTATACACACAGTGCAATAGAAAACATGTTACAAAAGAAGACCATGGACTGAAAGGGAAAGCACATCAGGGAACTGGGCTCCAGGCTTTTCAGTTCTTTTCATTTCTTCCCTCTGTACTTCCTCTCATCATCCCCTTTTCCTCTGCAGTCATCACAAAGCAAAACAATGATGATGAGCAGGAAGAGACAGAGTATAGTCAGGGTGAAAGAGCTCTGCTGAGGCAGGCGATGATGATTTGAGGCACAGAGCATTTTAAGAGCGTTGAAACAGGCATAACTCTCAGGACACAGTGGCCTGAGACCTCCCAAGTAGGCCCCCAACGTTGGAGAGGACCAGAACGTGGAACAACACCCATCCAGTCAACAGAATGAAATTGGAAGTGGATGTACACTGACGTGGACATTTGCATGTGAGGAAAGTTACAGGCCTGGGTATGGAGAGAAAGATGGGAGAAAACCTGACTGGAGACTGGAAGGCTACTTAGGAGGCTGTTACTGTAATCAGGTAGGAAGTGAATACCTGAAGCAAAGCTCAAAGCTGGAAGTTGTAGGAAGAAGACAATTCAAGAATTATTAAGGAAGTAGAATCGACAGGACTTGGTGCCTGATAAGGAAGATGAAAAACCAGGGATGACTTCAGGTGCCTCTCATGGCTAAATGGGTGATGGCACCGTCCTGGAAAAGAGAGACCACAAAAGAAGCCGCTGTGGGGAAAGAAGATACAGCTTTCTGGCTCACGTGTTTTGAGTCTGAGTTGTTTGTGTAGATAGCCAGGTGGTGACGGTGGCGAAATGGACCTTCGGAAGAACAGGACTGGAGATGTGGATTTGGGAGACAAAAGGTAGCACTTGACATCATGACAGTAGATTGGATTACTCAGGGAGAACAGAATGTGCATAACGAGGATAGAGAAAGGTTGTTGATCTCTCCTTAGTAAACATCACCAGCTTCTCTAAGCCCTTGCCATACTCAAAATCTTGGTTATTCTTATTTTGCCTTGAAGAAAACCCAGAAAGAAGCATTGGATGCTTACTGAGCAAACCAGAGTTAATGAGCGTACATGATCAAGGTTATGAGAGTATATGATCGTGGTCTGGCCCTTGTTTTACTGTTGAGAAGGGAACAAACATGCCAATATTGAATAAGTCCAAAGTACAAATGAGTAGCAAATTGGACAAAAACTGTTATATTGTGAAACTAACTCAATATCTCTCAAGTGCTAAAGTCTTGTAAAAGGGTGGGAAATGGGTGTGATTAACCAGAAGTTTATTTGAGTAAGACACATTCAACTGTTGTGTCATTACTTTTTGGGTTTGGATTAAGAACTGGGAATGCAGTATTGAAAACTGAAGGAAACACCACAATTGCACCAGTGCGAAGTAGAATGGAATTCTTTGTATATTTCACTCAAATTTTAAGCTGGTGCATCATATTTAGAGACAATGCCTCAAATTCTTATAAATTTTTCATTGTGAACTGTATATTGACTAGAGGCAACTAGTAAGTTAAAAATTGGCAAGCCACTTCAAGTCCTAAGAGATTTTTAAAAACTTGGCAGACCAGATTTGTGCATGCTCATACGTATACTTATTCATATTTCTCCTATTTGAGACCAATAAATAGTCCTCTAGGGAAAAATTAACTGTAAAGCAAAATGTTTTCAAATTTTTTAAAGTTTTATAATTTGGTTTAGTCATAAGTAACAGAAAAAATCCTTACTGTCTGGAATGTACAATGTTTGGCAAAGTTCTCTGCCGAGGTATTTCCCGATCAGACTGATTCGCTTCTGTTTTTTATGAAGTGTTCTGCCCACTAAACTCAAAATCACTACGGGACTGGTCCAAAGACTGCTTTAGTTTTTACTACGTGAACAGCGTATACCTACACTAGAGGCTGAAAATGATGAGCGTTTGTGTACCGCTGGTGTGATGGAGTGGATGCTGTAGCTAAGTGGATTCAGCAAGGGGGAAACTGCTGAGAAAATGGCTGAGTCTCTAGAACATAATGCTAGAAGGCTTGTTATTACTGCTACTTTTTAATAAAATTCTGGTATTTTAGAACTGAAAGTCAATAGTATGGTATTCATTAACTTGTAGATGGCTCGGGCGCAGAGACTACACCATGTTTACTATTGTTGTCCCAGGGTCCTAGGGTGCCTGGCACATGGTAAGTGCTCAACATATAATAGGTACCAACTGAATAAAGTGATGTTGTCATTTTCTAGATGTTAAAATTGGAAGCACAAGGACCTGTTGAAGGTCACATAGTGAGTCCATAGCAGAGCTAGAGTACAAGTTCATACCATGGTGACATCAGGGCTGTCAACAATATAGCTGGTTCTTCTCTACTCTGGGCATGTAAGATTACATTTCCCTGCCCCTGGAAGTAAGGGTTGACCCATGTGACTTGCTTCAGCCAATGAACTCTGAAAAGGGATGTGTCACTCCAGGCAGAAGCTTAAGCCAGTATGTTATTCTCCAAGTTCCCTCTCTTTCCTGACCTGGTGATTGTAGATACAAATGTTTATATTGAGCTGCTGGAAAATGAACACAGAACAGAAGATGCACCTAGAATTCCATCCAAGCCACCAGGCAGAGGACTGCCACTCTAGAGAGCCACCAGACCCACCACACACTTCACTTGGGAAAGAAACAATCTTGTTTTGTTAAAGGCTAAGTTTTGATGTTAGTTGTGATGCCATAACCTACCTATCTCGATTCATATACCTACCAGAGTAGTTAAGCATGTTGGCTCTGAAGCCAGATTACCTGGGTTTAAAACCTGATTCAGCCACTTTCCAGTTCTGAGGCCTTTGGCTCTGTGCCTCAGTTTCTTCACCTTTACAAAGATGACAGTAGTACTGCCTACCTCCTACAGCTGTTTGAAGAATGAATAAGTTAATACATAGAGAGCTCTCAGAACAATGACCACCATTGTGATCTCTCAGTAAAATGTTAGCTAGTATATTGATTCCTAGCCAGCATATCCCTTTCTCTCTCTCTTTCTCTCTCTCTCTCCCTCAATCTCTCTCTTTTCCCCTCTCCCTCCCGCCCTCAAAAAAGAACACAAATTCAAATCTGTTGGAGCTGCATTAAGAGAGGCTCAGAGCAGAGACAGAAAAATGAACCTCAAGAACAGTCTCTCAAATAATTGTACTTTTCTAATTTGATCAGACCAGTATTATCAAAAAATATTCTCCCAATGTCAAACAAGAATTTGCTGTATAAAATTCAAATGATTATTTACAAACTATTTGCCAGTCTTGTGCAGGAGTACAATTGTGAAAATCCTTATTATACTGAAATGCTATATTTTTTTGGTTACAAAAAATAAAAAAAAAGTTTAATATAATGCATCAGTTCAATAGTTTAAATAACAAAATATTATCTATAGATATTTAAATGGAATTTGATAAAATTCAACACCTGTTTTTAATAATCACACATTTTATATAAAAATCTTATTAAGGTTTATCTCCCTAATTAGACTGTTTTCCATGAGAGTACATGTTTGTCATTATACACCCAGCACCCAGAGTATCATCACCTAGCATACAATAGGCATTCGGTGACATGTGTTGACTGAGTACAATGAATGAGCACTATCAATAACTAGATATTTCTTAGCATGATAAATACTTGTCTTATAACATAAGAAAAATTATGCTTAGAGATCAACTACTAAGGATGATTATTATATATAAAAATAAGACCAGAATACTCATTATAATCTTTTTTACTTAGTATTGTTCAAAAGCATCAGGCAACATCCAAAGAATGTAAGCTCCATGAAAGCAGGGATCTTGTCTGTCTTGTTGGTGCAGCATATTGGGTATTTAAAGAGTATGCCTGGCTCATAGTAGGCATTAAAAATAATAGTAATAATATGTTAAATAAACAGAATACAAGACAGAAGTAAAGAGTATACTACTTGAAAGAAATAAAATCAATGTTACTTTCAGATAACGTTAATCTCAGATAATATGAGAATTTAAAAAACTATTAGAATTACTACTATTCATCATCATCATAATAGTTAACTTTAACTGGGCATTTAGAATATGCCAGTCATTGTTGTGTGAACATAATACTAATTATTTCACTTAATTCCAACAACAACCTCTTGAGATAGGTAGCATTATTATTCCCATTCTACAAATGAGTAAACTAAGTAGAAAAGAGATTAGTTAATTTTCTCAAAGTCACAGAGCAATGGAGAAAAATAAGACTTGAATAAACATAGTAATGTACCAGGTTCCTGGTTGGAATAACAAACATTACAAAGATGTTAATATTTTCTAAGTTAATTGACAAGTTAACTAAACTCCATTTTAAATTCTAGCAGTATTTTTTGATACTTTATGAAGTGATGGTGAAATATAAGGAAAAGGATAAAAGAGGTGAAATTAGTTTTTAAATTTTTGAGAGAAAAAATAAAAGAGAACTTCCTTAATTATTAATACATACTATAAAAACTATAATCATTAAATCATTCTGCTTTTAAGGCAAGAATTAACATACAGATAAATGAAATAGACTATGTAGTCCAGAAACTGACACTAATATACATGTATAATGTGTTAATATATAATATATAATTAACTACATATAAAACAAGTTAAGTCCTTTAAAAAAAAACTAGTCAGGTCAGATAAATTAGCTGTAGAGAGCTGCTGCACAACATCATACCCATAGTCAATGACAACATGTTGTACACTTGAAAATTTGTTAAGAAGGTAGCTCTTATATCGTGCTCTTCCCATGGACAACAGTGTGGTGACTGCTGGGGGGATGGGCGGTGAAGGGGACTAAATGGCAATGAAAAAAATACAATAAAGATTAAAAAGTGTTCTTCCCTCAATTAAAAAAAAATGTCAAATAAGTACATTTTTTAAACTAGAAAAAGAAAGCTCGATACCAAATAATCCTAGAGCTAACTTTGTACATATAAAAATAGTAAAAGCATTTTCTATAATTAGAAATTAGACAAGTTGACACTCCAATATTTAACATTTTACTTTATAGTACCCAATACAGAAAGTCCAAAAAAGCAAATAAGAGAAATAAGAATTGAAAGAGGGAAAATGAGATACAGAAAGAGAGAAATTATTTACAGACAATAAAATTATGTGTATATAAAATTCAAAAGAATCTAATGAAGATTTAGAACTTATAAGGGTGATCTGTAAAGTTAATTGATATAAGATCAATATATAAAATCAATAATAAACCTAAATATGAATAATAACTATTAGAAAATGCAATAAAAACATATCACTTATAACAGCAACCAATGGATAAGGAATAATATAAGAAAAGATGGGAAACTCTTTGATAGTTTGACAAACTAATGCTAAATTTAAGAATAACCCACACAATTCTGGAAAAGAACATAGAAGAGGAAATTTTTCTACTAGGAAAATGAAACTTACTCTGAAGCTATGATAAGAGCATGATTATTGCTGCAGGGATAAACTATAAAGAACAGAGTCCAGAAGAGCCCCAGGCATTTATAGATGCTTCCTAGATGAAAAAGGAGGATTTCAAATTGGTAAGGAGAAAATAAAATATTTTTAAAATAGTATGGGGACATGTGACTGTCCAAATTGAAAAGATAAAATTAGATTGTTCCCAGACACTATATAGATATATCAATTCCAGATAGGTCAGAGGCCTAAATGTAGTCAACAAAACCTTAGAACTAGAAAACCAAAGGCTGCCTTTATGACTTCAGGATAAGAAATGATTTTGTAAGACATGACTGAGCAGAACTCATGAAGCAATATGAACAGATTTGACTACATAAGAAGTTTAAATTCCTGTGTGACAAAACACACCATAACAAAGTTAAAAGGCAAGTACAAGCTGTAAGAAGGTGTTTGAAACATACATAACTCACAAAATTCTTCTATAAATCAACACAGAAGAGACAACCAAAGAGAAAACTTGGCAAAGAACATGAACAGAAAATCCACTGAATAGGACACTCAAGTGACCAAAAATGTAAGATGTTTAGACTCACTAAAAATTATGGAAATAATTTATTTAAATTTTTTAAAGTGATACACCATTTTACAATGATCAAACTGGTGAGAATAAAAAACTGTGGCAATAAAAGTCTTGCAAAGACATGAAAAAATGAGAATGTTTATACACAACAGATGAGAATAAAACATGTTTACTGACTTAGGAAAAAAGTACTTAAAAATATATGTAATAATTAAATCAGACTCAAACATATAAATATATATGTAATAACTATATATATAATAATTAAATTAGACAGTTAGCTCACAGTCAATGTAGGTGAGTAGTAGCCTTCCCAAAGTCTTAATCTAATTTAAAACTTATTTTAAAAATGCTTAACCATCCCCACAAAGGATTCCCCTATCTAGTTAATTAACAGATTCATTACCTGATGTATTTATCTCCTTTCCATGAAACCATTTAAGTTCTCTCTTAACAGAGCTTAAGCATTTTACAGAGATGCTCATTTCTTTCCACAAGGAATTTTTGTAATTATAAGGTACAAAAATGTTCTGTTCTAGACAAGGTTTAAGACAAATTTTCCTTTACAACCTTTTTAAAAGAGCAATCTGGCAGTAGCTATTTATACTATAAATTCACCATACCCTATTATCTTGCAGTTCCATTTCTAAGTAAAACTCACAAACCTGCACCAGGAGACATGTACAGATGTTAACTGAGCACTGTTTGCACCAAAAAATCAGAAGTGATGAAAATGTACATCAGTAGAAGAAAGAAGGAAAATGTTGTGGTGTAGTCATGCTATACAGATGGTAAAAGGAAATTAATTGGACTATAGGTAGCAACATAGGATAAATCTTGAAAACATAATATTGAATTTTAATAAGTGAGTTGCAAGAGGATGACATGAATAGTATGAGAGATTGCATGAATTTTTAAAGCACACTAAGCAGCACAATGCATTTTTTATGGGTATATATACTTGTGATCAAAATATAACACCATATTTAAAATCACACCAAATTCATGATGGCACTGTCTCTGGATAATGAGGAAGTGAGGGAAAGAGTGAGGAAAATGTTACTGGAAAAGGGATTAAGGAGATGTCAATTACATCTGTAATTTTGTTTGTAAAAATTCAGAAGGAAAAAATGAGTATTTATTAAGTTTGTCCAGCAAGTTCATGGATATTTATTACATTATCCATTGTACATGTTTTTCTTTCTCTTTGTAAAAATGTAATTAAACTTGTAAGTAATATCCAAGAGTCAAGGATTGATAGATTTGCTACATAAAAATGTTAAACTTATAAAAACCAAAACCCATCTATACAATAACTGAAATGAAAATGGTATAACAAGTATAAAAGACAAAGTTTAATACCCTTAAGATACTATAAGCTCCTTCAAATGAATAAGCAATAGCCCAAGGACATGCGAACATGAGACCTGGAGTCCAGAGGAAGCATTCAGCCTCATTAGTAGTCAAGATACAACAACTGACAATAAAATAACATGACCCTTTTAAATTCATTTTTTAAAAGACAATAATCAATGCTGGCTAGATTAAGGGAGTTTAGACACTTTCACACATTTCTAGTTGAAGTGTAAATTATTTCAACATTCTTAAAAAACAAT
Organism: Phyllostomus hastatus; assembly: GCF_019186645.2. Taxonomy (NCBI): domain Eukaryota; kingdom Metazoa; phylum Chordata; class Mammalia; order Chiroptera; family Phyllostomidae; genus Phyllostomus; species Phyllostomus hastatus. Next base: position 12,370,037 of record NW_025333977.1, on the reverse strand, counting down.
TTAGCAATGCTGGTCAAAAGTCTTAAAAATAGTCATATCCTTTAACATAGTAATTTTACTTCTAGGAATCTGTTCCAAAGAAATGATCTGAAATGTGTACAAAACTTTAGATACAAATACCAAAAAAGTAGAGATTTGTAAATAGCCTAAATGCCTAAAGAAGGGGGAATTCAAGTATTAGATATAGACATAGAGATATAAATATAGATATAGGGATATTTCTTGAGATGAGAATTAAAGTAATATATCCATCCATATGAAAAAAGTATTGAGGAACTATGAAAATCATTTTTATGGGAAATGTTTAATGACATGAAACAATATTTATGTCAAATACCGCATTGCAATATACAAAATTGTTTATGTAAAGATTATTTGGAGGATTGCCCATTCAAACAACCAAAAGGAAATATACCAAAATATTAGCAGTTGTTAGCTGTGGTTGATGGGACTAGTAGTTTCTAAATCTTCTCCAAGAAGTATCTATTTCTCTTATAATCGAGGAAAAAATATTATGAGAGAAGTACCACCTTTAGTTCTACTATTATACTGTTTTATGTAAAGAAATGTAAATAAGCAGCTTACTTAAAATTTCTGCTTCTGCTGTTTCATTGTTGGTGTACAGAAATGCCTTTGATTTCTGGATATTGACTTTGTATCCCGCTGTTTTGCCAAATTCACTTATTAGGTCAATCAGCTTTTTGCCCAAGTCTATAGGATTTTCTAGGTATACTATCATGTCATCTGCAGTGACAGTTTTGTTTCTTCTTTTCTGATTTGGATGCCTTTTATTTCTTTTTCTTGTCTGATCACTGTGGCTAAAACTTCCAGTACTATACTGAATAGAAGTGGTGAAAGTGGACAGCCTCGTCTTGTTCCTGATCTTAGTGGAAAAGATTTTAATTTTTGCCCATTGAGTATGATGTTGGCTGTAGGTCTCTCATATATGGCCTTTATTATGTTGAGGAATGCTCCCTCTATTCCCACTTTGCAGAGTGTTTTTATCATAAATGGGTGCTGTACCTTATCAAATGCTTTTTCTGCATCTATTGATATGATCATGTGGTTTTTGTCTTTGCTTCTGTTTATGTGGTGCATTACATTACTGATTTGCAAATATTGTACCATCCTTGCATCCCTGGAATGAATCCCACTTGGCCACTTCACACCGGTCAGAATGGCCATCATAAACAAAGCAACAAACAACAAGTGTTGGAGAGGTTATGGAGAAAAGGGGACCCTAGTGCACTGTTGGTCGGACTGCAAACTGGTACAACCACTATGGAAAACAGTATGGAACTTCCTCAGAAAACTAAAAATGGATCTGCCTTTTGACCCAGCAATTCCACTGCTGGGACTATATCCTAAGAACCCTAAAACACCAATACAAAACAACCTCTGCACCCCAATGTTCATAGCAGCACAATTTACAATAGCTAAGTGCTGGAAGCAACCTAGATGCCCATCAGTAAATGAATGGATCAAAAAACTATGGTACATTTACATGATGGAATACTATGCAGCAGAAAGAAAGAAGGAGCTCCTACCCTTTGCAACAGCGTGGATGGAGCTGGAAAGCATTATGCTAAGCAAAATAAGCCAGGCAGTGAAAGACAAATACCATATGATCTCACCTTTAACAGGAACCTAAACAACAAAACAAAGAAATAAGCAAAATATAACAAAAGACACTGAAATAGAGAACAGGCTGACAGTGACCAGAGGGGAGAGAAGAGGGAATTTCAGGGGAGAATGGGAAGGCTTTACAGGAACAAATTTAAAGGACACATGAACAAAAACTAGGGGGAGGATGGTAATGGGAGGGAAGTGGGGAGGGTTGGGAGGGTGGGCTGGAATGGGAGTAAAAGGGAGAAAACTGTATTTGAACAATGATTAAAATAAAATTTAAAAAAAAGAAAATTTCATTTTAAGATAATCAGTTTTCATTATCAAATAAGGATTTTTTTAAAGGCTAGAAAAGCCATTGACTTATTGAAGAAATGGGGAGGATGGCCTCCAAGGAGTCGCTGCAGACATGATTAATATTCCCACCCTTCAGCCAGGGAGGCACTCTGGTCAGCAGAGGACCAGGCGGTTGACAAAGCTGACTGGGTAATTGCTAAAGGACCAGAATATGAGGGCGAAGTCTCCTTTATTGACACACATGTTCCAGTTCCCAAAGCCTGGAGAAATTCAATATGCCATAGAACTGAGGTCTCAAAACTATGCCCATTATGGAAACAAAAAAAAATTAAAATTTGCTGCTGAAATAAAGCGTGCCCCATCTGGCTAACATTTGGAGATTTGTTTTCAGTCCACATTGCTACAAACACACTTGACAGTCCTCAGGGTAACTGGCAGTAGTGTCAAAGCATAAATAAAACTACAGCACCAATCCTGTGTGGAACAAAAGGAGGCCTTCTGTTGCTCCTGAGGCTTAGATTCAGTATTTGGAGATACGCTGTTAACACAGTGCTTTAATAAATAAATAATATGCATAAGGAAGTAAATAAGGAGTATGCTTATTTCTTATAATGGCTGTTCACTACTCATATTCTTATGAGAAATGTAAGTCTACACAGTGATGTGAGTGTCAAGTATTGGAGGCCAGCCTCAAGGGACAGCAGTGCGAATCCTGGTGTTTGAGAGCGGTCAGCTGTGTTCATCCTCCCTTTCAGAGCGAGCACAATAGGGATGGGGTAATAGGAATTAGGTTGGGATCTCAGAAGCCTAGATGAGGGGCAGGCCAGGGCCAAGGCAGGAGAGGAGGGTGGCCGATAGGGGTTCCTGGGCTGCTAGCTCAGAACTAGGAAAATCTGATAGGCAGTATCTAAAAACCAAAGGTGAGGTAAAGAGATTAAATGAATGTGTGAACAAAAGCCTATCCCAAGAAGCCACAGGAAGGGTGAATCTAGTGATTAAGGGGTAAACTCCATGGGAATGCAGTTCATGAAAGGAAACTGGAAGCAAGGGGCCTGAGAGGGTAGATTGAAGGTGGGATGTGTGTGCAGATGCAAATATGTGGGACAATCCTATGGAGAGCAAGCCAGTTAGGAGAAGAGTGGGCATTAAAATATGGAGTCTGGGTTTTTTAAAGAAGAGAAAAATGGTTCCCTGTAAAGAGAATGGCATCAGCAATGACATGGAGGAGACAAAAAAAAAAAAAAAATCACAGTGAAGACATTGTAAATGTGACCCTAAGTTCAATCACTCAGTTAAAAATATTTTGGGGGAATGCCAAAATATCTCCGCCAACCACTGTGCAGAGACCCAACACAAGCAGTCACGCCCCGCCCCAAGGGAAACAGTAATACACAAGTAAATAAGCTCACAATTCCCCCCCCCACCCCACCCCATGGAGACTGTAAAACACAAAATGCCCAGAGGAAGTGATGAAAGGAGCATTTGTTGGGTGGTCAGGGAAGGCTTCTCTGAGGCGGTGTCTGATGCGTTTTCCTGGCAAGGAGAATACGTTGCACAAAGACCTTGAGATCAAAAACCAAAAAGAGAGAAAGAATGAGAAAAGCAAGGTGAAACCTTGATGTCTTAGAGCATTCTCCTCTGAATTTAAATCACACTTGCCATCAGAAAATATTTCTGAGCAATCACCCTCAATGTTTGTATTTATTTACTTATAAGTTATATCCATGTATTATTATACTCATTTCCATTATAAGACATATTCAAAAATAGAAATGTTAAAGGATGAGATGAAAAATAAAGTGAAAGTTCTAATATTTTCTTCTTCCTGAGTCACTATGGATGGCCATGCCTGCCCAGGAGGGACCTCGCTGTCCTCCCACAGCACTGGAAGAAGGGGAAGTTGAGAGTTCACCTGGGGAAACTGACCTCTGGCCTTGTAAGCCACAGCAAGGAATGGAGATTTTATTGCAGTCTCTGGGAAGTCACCAAAGAGTTTTGAGCTGCAGACATTACCCAGCATGTCTTCAAACGATCACTCAGTGTGCGGAGACTAGATCAGAAGCACGAAAGCCGAATCTGGGATATCGTGAAGGAGAGGACTGCTGATCCAGATGAGAGAGGAGCGTAGCTTAACTGGGATGGCCCTAATCAGAATGAAATAAATGACACATCAGTATCAGTTTGGGATATAAAAGGGATGTAACAAGCTAATGGGTGGGAGGTTAGGGTGAGGGAGGCTTTTGAATATCTTAAATTAAAAATACCTACTGAGATGTGCCAGTGGAATTGTCTAACAGGCAAATGTGAAGCAGTTTAGGACAAAAATATAAATGAGGACATTGTCGGCACAGAGGTGATGAAAGAGCCTTGGGGAGATTAAAGCAACCTGGAGGAGAGCATCGAGAGGAAAAGGCCACAGTTCAGGATTAAATCCAGGAAGCAGCCAAGAGACAAAAGAAAGCCAGCAAGTATAGAGGTCACAGATATTAAGAGAATGCCCAAGAAAGAGAAAGGGCGCAGCTGGGATTTGGAAGCCAGATCAAGGAAGACACATACAGAAAAATGTCCACCCATTTGGGAAACTTGGAGAGAACAGCTTTCATGGAGTTTTAAGGGCAAGGTGCAAACAGGAGTCGGTGGAGGAAAGTGAGAAGAGAAGAATAAGGAGGGAAACATGGCACATGGAGAGAGCTGTTGTAAAAGTTTGGTGCTGAACAGGTTGGTAGTGGAGCAAATATGGAGACGGTTTATTATGGAAACCCCAGAGCATGTTTGTAAGTGGTTGGGATGATGCAATAGAGAGAGTGAAAATGATAAGCAGACGAGAGGAAAAAGTCACTGCATGCAGACCCAGATCAAGTAGATTCGATGGTGGAAAAGTGAATGAGTTCTTTTGGTTGGCTTTTCATCTTTTCAGTAAAATAAGAGGTGAGACCATCAGCTAAAAGGCGGGTAGGGAAAGGAGGGGTAGGATGTGGGAGGTTTGAGGAATGAATGTGTGAAGTGAAATTCTTAGAGAAAGCAACCACGAATGACCTTACCAGAGCAGCAGGCCCATCAGGCGATGAGAAGCACTCATTTGGGATCTGAGATGATAGATTTAAAGTAACATGAAAATATGGTTTTTCTCCAGCAGTGGTCAGCTGTTAGAGTGCTAAAATAAGCTTTTCTTTTCTTTTTTTTTAATTCAGTGGTAATGAAATGGTACCAGGTTTCGAGGAAGTAGGGAAGATCTGTGTTTGAGAGGCGATAGAGGCTTAGGATGCAGACTGAAAGGAAAGATATAAAATGCTAAAGAACAATCTATACATAGGAAACCTGACTTGAGAAACAGAAAGATACTCTTCAGAGCCCAGAAAAAAGTTATTTTCTAAATGATAAAGATGATGGATTTGTGCTGAGCCTCTTTTCCCAAGAACCCTCTGCTTTTCCTCCACCCCCAACAAATGCTCTGTTATTCCCCTTGGAAACAAGGGCACAAGCTCATTTATCACGAGGCTGGCCAAGGCTAAGGCGGACAGCCAGCCGAGCAAAGGGAGAGAGGCTAACTGTGACCAGGGCTGCATTTCCGCCATGCTCCATGCATAAGGCTTGCAATGCTAGGTAGCACGGGGAGAGTATTAGCTTAAGCACAAGATGAATTTTTATCACAGTTTATGTAGTATCAGTGGACTCACACTCCTCCCCTGTAGCCACATAATAGTTCAACTGGGATTAACATGATTAACGTGAGAGGAGAGGCTCGAAGGTGAAAAGAGTCCTTGAGAACTGACACGCCTTCTGGAGACTTTTACGAGCATGACTGCTATTGATGGCTTGGGACCACTGAGTATGGAAGTTCAGCCAAATTCTAAACTGTGCCTCCCAAAATACTGTCTCTACCTGCAGTTGAATTCATTTTCCCCCTCAAGAGCTATACATCATAGCAATCTATAGGGCCCTTCCTTTAAATAATTCCTTACACACAACTCATTGTATTAAGTGATGGCACACGATTTTGTAAACACATTGAAGCTAAATGACAGTTCCATTCTCTATTGAAAAATTAGGAAGTTGCTAATCTTACACCAAGCTAATTGATATACACTTTTAATATCTCCCTAACAATGGCCCATGTATACTGTACCTCTGTTGTACATAAGCTTTTTTAAAGAAATTAAAATTGTCATTAGAAATATTTTCTTGGATTCTTTAAATCTTGGTTTATCATGTGCATTGCATTTTCTTCATGTAACACAGGCCAGACTGTCCTATAATGAAGCATGTCAATTTTACTACTGTAGTGAACATTCCTTCACAGTCGGCCAGATGTTCTGCATCAGTCAGGGGGGAAAAAAGAACTTTAGAAAAGAGTTAACAAAATAACTCTATTCCTGGGGGAACAGAGGTATGCAGTTCCTCTGAAATGCCTGTTCTAATCCAATAGTGGTTTAGGTTCTTTCCTTAAACAATCAGTGCATGAGGAAATGTTTTTCTGTTCCCCTCAATGTGATCACAGATAGTGTGTGAATACTTACAAACAGTGGGCACTAAACTATTAGAATAAACAGTACCTCTTTTCAAGCAAAGTGGAAGTGTTGTAGTTAGAAGCTTAGCACCTTGGTTCATATCCTGGCCCTATCATTTGCCAGGTCTTTTATGGATGTCCTCTGTGCTTCGTCCTCTTTACCTGCCAAGTGCAGAAAACACTAGGACCCACCTCACAGGGGATTTTATGGGATTTAGAAGAGACAGTACATATAAAATGCTTGGAACAGTGACTGACACATAGTAAGTGCTCAATAAAAGGTAACTAATATTATTTTATTGCACTTTTTCCATAAGAATCCCCCAAACAAAAGGAAAGGCAGAGCCTTATGAAAATGAGCTTTATTTCCACCATAGCCAAAAATTTATCCAGGTCCACCCAGGCCTATTATAAAAGGAGACTACTCCAACTGAATAATAGTTTTGCAAGTTAAAAGCTGGGTGTCACTAAAATAATGACACTTTTCTTATGCAGTTCATGAATACACTCTAGAAACAATCCCAAAAGCGACTTTTAAAAATGTTTTGAGCAGTGGCCATGTCACTAAACTGTGAGTGGCCATTCAAGTTTAACACTCATTTCAAAACATAAATTCTGGGCTTTTAATACAAAAAAACTTACAGCAATTTAAGTATTTCAATATTAGACATAACAGGAAAGAGAACAGCAATGCTATTGGCTTTTATTTCTAGAACCCTGACAGCTGCATGGCGATTGGCCACCTTCAGGTTCTAAGGATGCAGTACTGTCTTCAAAGCCCTGATGGATAACAAGACGAGGGAGTAACCCTTTTTTTGTTTTAATTCAACAAACGAACATTTCCTAGAGTCTAATTAATCTCAATATATTTTTTGTATTTTATACTATTTTCAATATAATTTGGGGTTCTTACTGAAGACCAATCTGAACGGAAGGGGCCTTTTTTAAAAGTTCTCTGTTAACGGCAGTGCACAGAATCATTTAAAACCTCACACCGAGGTCTGGAAATTCCTTCTATAGTCTCCCTGCAGCCAGCACAAGTAGCTCACGCCAAACACATGCCCCTTTCTTCAGAGTCTTTCACCAGAGCTAATGGGAAGCATTGGAATACCCCCCACTCTAGTGCTGGTCTTGCTGAGTGGTTCCCAGACCTTAGTGCATGCAGGTTTCCCTGGAGAGCTTCTTTAGATGCAAGTTTCCAGGGCCTCTGTGGATCTTGCAAATGGCACTTGCTGGGGCGAGCCTGGCACTCTGCATATTTGACAAATGATCCAGGTGATTCTGAAGCAGGAGGTGGCACAGACTACTTCTACAGACACACATGAAGAATGACTGGAATCCACTTGACTTGGCTTTAAGTCACAGCTCCACCACTGACATTTCTGGGACCCTGGGCAATTTGGTTGACCTTCCTGCACCACAGCCTTCATCCATAAACCAGGAACTAATCCAACCACCTTGCAGGCTTGCTAGGAAGGAGAAATGAGATGATGCATTCAATTAAACACCCAACAGAGCACCTGATGCAGAGTAAATGCCCCAGACGGTACCTATAGAACGATTACTTCATAAATTCTGAGGCTGTGGTTAAATCACCTGTTTAGCCTTCTCTTTTCTGGATTTGCAACTATTTACATATCTTGTAACCTTTAGATGTATAATAGAGTTATATCTTGTCGCTCTGTGCTCTGAATTTTTTTTCCATTTTCACCTCCTTCGTAAAAACTGAATACTATGGTCTGTGTCTGACCAGGCGTAGGCACCTCATTATAGTCCTATGCATGTATCTTAATTATTCCCTAAATGGACACACCTCATTGCACGCTTTAATTTCAGCATCTCATTAGAGTACTCCATTTGCCCATCTTGTTATTTCCCATCCCTTCACCAGTGTTCCTTTTCTCCTGCTCCTCCTTTCAGTCTTCACATCCTTTTATGCCCATTTCTTTAGTCATAGTATTAAATCCTTCCTTTCATGCTTGTCATTATTCCCTCCTTTCTGCACAGCTCATTACATCCTTCCATCTGTGAACCTCATTATGCCATTCCATTTTTATCTCATTACATCCTCATCACGCACATATTATTAGCTCCTCCATTCATGCATAGCACTGCATTCTTTCTCTGTGCTTCTTATCACAACCTGCCCTTTCCACCCTCCCCATTTAATGCTTCCATTTATAAATCACATTACATCCCCCTGAATGCCTTTATCATTACACCCATCCATTTATGCATCTCATTACACCATTACCCATGCACATTTCTATGTGCATTTCTATTTGTACATCTCATTATGGCCCCATCAAACATGCACAAGTCATTATTCCCCTTTCAAATGTTCACATTGCATTACATCCTATTATGTTTGCATCTCATTACACTCAATATTCCTACGTTTGACAACACACTAACAAAAACAGACAGATAAGTATGTTACTTGCTTTTAGAAAATGAAATATGTTTCTCAGGCACCTAACAACAGTGTTTCTTAAACAAGTCCTTCATTTCAGAAAGATTTGCATATATTTATCTAGCTAAGAAACAAAAATACACTATGTTTTATATGCATAAAAAGGAGCTTTTTAGTTTGCCTTGTTCAAATCATCATCATTATCACTCCTTTGTATTATTTCTCTACAGTTAGTGTAATTACCATGAATTGATTTGAGGCAAAACCTTTCCAAAGAAGACAGCTTAGGGATCGCTGTCACTTCACAGATTGAAGAGTGCACCACAAGCCCTGAGAAATGAAGATACTCCCCAAGACCTGCTAGTCCATGACAGTGGCAGGGCACAGACTCAGACCCCATGGCCCTGAAACCACCTTCCTTACTCCACACCGCTCCACACCACTCTGCAGGGGAAACAAAGTCTTATTGCTAAGGGTTACTTCTGTCATTTACGCGCTTCCGTGGCACTAAGATAGAACTTGATGTCGGCATGCTGAAGTTTGGTTTCTTTTCTAAAACAGGACAACAGAACTTATTTCAAACACTTTGCATTTCGTGCTTACTTCTTTATCACCCAGTTTGAAGAGCTAGATTTAAAGAAGCCTTAATATGGAGCACCCCCCACAACAGAAATAAATGCAAAAATCAGGAGGAAGAAGCAGTCTTTTAATGACCTTAACCCCAAGGCCAGACTCATACAGGCAAAATAAAGGGTCTCCTCTCCAAGGGATGTTAGGGGTACCGAGGGAGCCCCCAACACATGCAGAACTTTGCTTTTTCACAGATTCTCACCCCTGCTAGACTCTTTGCTTCACTGAACTGTATTCTCTGCCTCACTTTTATTGTCGTTACATTCAGAAATAGCTGACAAATTCAGAATAGTGAAGAAAGATGATACTGATCCAACCACAAGATAGAAAAGGTGCTTTCATTTCTTCCTATTTACTTTAAATATTTCTCTTTACAAACAGAAGAAAACTGTTGCAAATACTCTTCGAAGGTTGGTCTGTATTATTTCCACGAATGTTTTTGAACCTTTTTTTTAATTTTTACATGCGTGTTATATTTTTTACATATCTTTTGCGATATGCTTTCTGTGTTTAAGATTATCTTTTAAAAGTATATCTGTTCATACAGGTAGAGTTAGCTCATTCATTTTAGCATCTGTAAAATGTTCCATTATATAAACAGACCATAGTTCAGTTTATCCAGTTCTCCACTGAGGGGTAGTTCAACTTACTATGTCTGCCTTGGTCACTGTTACTTTACCAGTGCTGTGCTCCATCTGCTGAACGACTAAACGAGACATTCGAAATTCCCACACCATGGGAAGAAATGCCTTCCCTCTCTTAAGTCCATGGCAGAGTCATGGCAGCTTGATTCCTGTTTGTAACTGTGCCAAATAGTAAACACAGCAATAAAATGACAGTTCCTAAAGTAAAACTAGACCCTGGCCAAACGTTGGTATGTACTAGTGTATTAAAAATAATTGCACCTAAAAAACGGTGGTCTAATTCCCAAAACCTGGAATGCTTCTTATGATAGCAAAGGCAATAAAAAATGGACAGAAATACAATGCTTGCTACAGAAGTGTGGCTGACTTTTCCCATGGTTTGAGGAGCAATGGTTTAAGAAGTCATTGGAGACTGCTGCAAGCCCCTAGTGCAATCAAACCAGTATGTCTGTGGTCACCAAAAAGACGGCCTGTCTCAGACATGGGAAAGGATTGTTGGATGGTAATTATTCCAGAAACTTCATGCTGTGCTGATGGGAATGGGAATTGTACAGCCATTTTGGAAAGCAATGTATCAGTACATAGTGAAGTTAAGGATGTACATAATGTTAAAGTTTTAATGTCTCAAGCAAACAAGATTTCTAGAGCAGAGCAGATTATTATTATTTTTATTTACAACAAATAATCTCACCAGTTTTCCTTTGCCTCAGTTGCCTGGAGCAACACTTTGAGAACCGGATATCATTATATACATTGTAAGGTCTGTACCATAGTTAGAGAACCCTGAAAATATGAGTCTGGATCTTTAACTAGGGATGGACAGCTATTCCCACTCATCTGAAGGAAGGGAAGACAAATCTCTGCTCCTACTCCTACTCTTGCCCTTTGAGATATAACTAAATCTCTCCAGGGGAGGATAGGACTAATGTCTCTAACTTGACAGGCAGGGACGTCTCCAAATCCTGGGTCTCATCCCTACCTTGAAAGGTAAACTTGTATTTGTAGGGAAGAGAAATCTCTCTAGATGGTCCCTCACTTCTTAATCAGTCATAAATTAATTTTTAAAGCCTGTGCTTTTAGCCCAGGTCCCAAGTTTCAGTAAAATTTGATCAGAAAACCCAAATTGTGCAGAAACATTAAAATATTTCCTCTCCAGTTTTACACCTACCTATGATTCAGCAATTCCACTCTTGAATGATTATTCCAAAACAGTTCTTGCTCACATCTGCAAGGGGACATGTGTGAGGATAGTAATTGTTGGCACGGTTCATGTAAGTGCAAAAGTGGAGGTGCCCTTGGCATCCATCACTAGGGAAACGGTTAGATAAAATGTGGCAGGTGGTGGATGCATACTATGACATCACTTTGCAACAGTAGAAGCAACTAACTAACTACACATACAATACCAGGTAGAGATCTTGAGTGAAACAAGCGAGAAATCTGAAGGCAGTCTGTGGCATAACATCATTTGGGAAAATGAAAAATACACTAAACATTGCTGCATATTTTTCAAAAATATATGAGTGTATTTGTTCAAAGACATATATCAAACTCAAAAGAGTGCGAACTTATGTAAAGGGGAGGTGGGAGGAACTGGCTGAGAATGAGAGTAGTGTTAGGGATAAAACAGAAAAAAGTAAGACAAGAGATGGGACCTTGCCCCCAACAGAATAACCTCCACAGCTGAAGAGCATGGTTATCTCCGTAACTGATTTCCAAAGAAAGAAAAAGAAAGCCCACCAATGAGCTTCTCCCACACCAGCAGCCTCTGTCGTGTAGTAACCACATCGTAGTGCAGAGTTGTAGCAGATACTCAGTGCACGGTTGCTAAGTGCAGGCGGCCACAGTCCATTAGAATCACCACAATTCTTTGCTTTCCAATATGAAAGGAGATCGTGTGACTGCTGGCTCTCACTGCCAGCAGTTCTGGTGACTACAGTTTACTGCTGTCACTGCTACAGAAATGTCAGCATTTTCTTGACATTCTCAGCATTGAAAAGCTTTTGTCCTTGTTTCCCCTTTGAATAAAAAAAAATACTTTGCTGGTTTTAGTATGTTTAATTATATTCATAAAGAAATTATCAAACATTTATGAAACTTTACTCAGTTTGACGCCCTTAGTTTCTACTCAAATCACATGCTTATCTTAGCTTTTCTATAAACTGCTTTATTTAAACCCTTGTCATGTTTATAGTCAACATTCTGTAATCAGATTATTTTTTTCGTGATCCTTAGGTCAATGTGATCATTTGACTTTTTTGAGCCAAATTAAATATTCTATCGTATCTGTTGGTTTTTGAAAGAGTTCTTCAGAACTTCTCTCTGAAATGAATCAAAGAAAGGCCAGTGCTTTCTTCCAGCCCCTCAGAGCCGGCCCCACTGTCAGAATTGCCACGACTTGCCAAGAAGCCATTCAGTTCCTCCCAACATACTCGGACTCAAAGGCCAGGAAAATAGTCAGGTCTGTTTCTTGACCTCCAGCGATGGTAAGCAGCTTGCCACATTGCCCTCATTTGTGTGCATGTACCTGGAGTTCTCCTATGAATCTGGGATAGAAAAGGGAGCGGCAGCGCAACATGGCGCATGCGTGGCACCCGGGATGGATTCAGAAACCCACTGAGTTCTTCCAGATCAGCACCCTGGCTGCCTGCCACCTGCCTAGTGCCTGTCTCCCACCTGTTGCCCACCTCCCTCCCACACGGCACCACCTTCAGCCAAGTTTCAGAGGTCCAACAAGTCCAGTTTTCACACTTCACCTCTCCCTTCTCTATTGCACAATTTGGAATAATAACATCTCTGATTTTTAAGAATGGAATTTCTGGTCTTGCAACCAGACCATATATTTTGTCATATGAAACCGATTGTGGTGAAGTATGAACATAAGCCCACGAGGACTGACAAATCTCTCGAATGCCAATTAATGGAGACAGAGCAGCCAGCTCCACATCTGTTCCCAAGGGTGTAGGATTAATTTCCCAGTCAGTGCAGATGAGAACACTTGGGGGAGCTCGTTTGGAAATGCAGGCTCCCAGGCCTGAACACAGACGTATGGATGTAGACTTCCAGGAGTGGAACCTGTATCTGGTGTTTATTAGAGGTTTCCCTGGGATCCCTGATGCCAACACCTGCTGAGAAGTGGTGATGTGGAGAAGCTGCGAGTCTCGAGAACACGAAGTCAGCACGCTATGTTGATGAAATCAGCCAAACATTCTTCTTCAGTTACTAACATTTTAATGTAAAAACTTGTTTTACACAATTAAATAAAATGAATTCCCATAATACACATAGAAATGCAGGTATATAGTTTTAAAATAAATATTTTCTGAAAGAGCTTCATGGTCATCGTTGAGCAAACATGAACATTGAAAATCCAAATGCTACAGCTGGTCTAAATTAGAGATAAAATCTGTGTATCCCAATTAGTAAAAATTTACTGAACATCTACTATGAGCAAACTGCTATACTAAGTATTTTCAGAAGCTACAAAATAATCAGTCTTCTTGCTAAGGCGCTTTAATCCAGTTGAGGGCCAAAGAATTCACACCAGAAGAAGCTTGATAATAATCCCAACCAAACACAAATAACCGTGTACCCCAATTTCCCTCTGGAAGCACTACTGTGACCCCAGTGAATCGCTTTTCGCCTCCTTGAATACAAGTCTGCGTCCCCTTCATCCATTTATCCTTGGTTCCTGATGCCAGTTGCTGTCAAGACTTCATGTTGTGAATTGATGACAATTGTAATTATTTTTCAAACATTGAAATAAATTTAAAAATCAAATTATAGCATAAATACTCTTTAGAGTCCTTTTGTTAGTATATTCATTTACCACGCAGTGTTTCTTATAAGACACCATGCCTACACATTGTAGGACAGTATGAGCAATAGAAAGGTGAACAATCGAAAGGTGAGTTATTAATTTTCTTCCCTTGATAAATTTATCTCACACTCTGGGCTCTGTGGCGTCAGAATACAGGTACTAGTAGCAGCCATCATGACACAGAGCCTTACCATTATATGCAAATGTTGGGGATTTTTTTTAAAAAACCTCTTGTTTATGTTTCTTAAAACAAACCTAAAGTTTGTGCCTAGAGTTGATCCCATTAACCATAGGCGCACAGAGCACATGAGGCAATCCTATGTTAGTATCTGTGCAAAAATAACTTTAGAATAGAATTTACATGTGCCAGAACCCAAACTTCTTCCAGATGTACGCATTCACTGATTTCTGGAAAATTGCTTCTCCGTGCCCTCTCACAGTACGCAGACCACATTATGACACCCAGAGGCCACTCTGCACTTATATGGAATCCATAGCGCTGACTCATGCCGTCACTGTCATCAAAATAATGCTGTAAATATCTTCTCATCTTTCCATGCTGCCTGGCTTATTTTTCCCCTAAGAGGCTTCACACGGGACTTTTTATATAGTTTCCTAATTCCTGCCCTCATTAGTGATTTTCTTCTAAAACTGAAGGAACTCTCATTTAATCAGCTGCTTAAAAACATCATTTTCCCTCCAGGGGCTTTTATTCCTCTTGCATTAGATGGTGTTTATTAGAAAAAGTACTTCTTAATGCATACTTACTATGATTATATATATTTTTTTTCCTTCAGTCAGCTGAAATAACTTGGACTTCCATATTCTTCAGGTTTTATTGAGGCCTGATTTGGAGTGCACTTGGAAGAGCGTGCCCCCTCTAAGCAGAATCAGAGTTTTCTTTGAGAATCAGCCAACAGGGCGGCCTACCCTTCTTCATGGCACAGTCTCAGTACTGATTCTGAATGCTGCATAACAAATTACCAGAAACCTAGTGGCTTAAAACAATATGCATTTGTTATCTTACAGTTTCCTAGGGTCAGGAGTCTGCTTGTGCCTACCTCAGGGTCTCACAATGCTACAAGACCTTGCCTGGGCCATGTTCTCCTTTGGAGGTTTAAATGGGGAGAGTCTGCTTCCAGACTCAGTCAGGTTCTTGGCAGCAACCGTTTACTGGGGTTTGTAGGACTGAAGGCCAGGAACTCTTACTGGCTGTTGGCTGCAGGCCACCTTTATGTCCTGGAGGCCACCCACAGTTCCCTGCCATCCATGGGCAACTCACAATGTGGCAGCTTATGTTTTCAAGTCTGGGAGGGCACTCTCTCTTTGCATCTAGCAAGACGGTTGGTTTGTGTGTGTGCATGTATGTATACACTATGATAATCGTGGGATTGATGTCCTATCACTTTTGCCATATTCTTGCTTAGAAGCAACACACAGATTCCTCCAGCACTTAAGGGGAGGAGATTATCCAAAGGGATGAACACCAGGAGATGGAAATTATTGCAGGGGGTTGGGGGTGTCACTCCAGGGTCTGTCCACTATAATCCCACTGAAATGAAATACTGAGGGAGTCACTCTAAACATGAATGATTTTCATTACTCTTTTGGAGTCTAACTGTCTTAAAGGAAGTTTGTAACTCTCTAAACAAAGTTATTCTTAGTTTTCTTGTCTTGAAAAGTAAAGTAGAAGCCATACAGAAGTTCTTGGGCAAGGCCTGAGAAAGCTGCAGGCTCCAGGAGGGTAGAGAAGATTAAGTCAGAGGAATAATGACCTCAAACATAACAAGAGGTCACGTTTTTTCAAAAATGTATATATCACTAGTTGTTGGTTTGTGTTTGCTTGTTTTGTGATTTATTTTGCTTTGATTTCCTACCAATATTGAGATCTCTGTGTGTTTCATCTGTCTCTCTGTTCAAGTTGGCTGTTTCTGCCAACTTCAGTGGTTCGTGGAACTACCACCTTTCTTCTTCACTCAGTTCCCTTTGCACGACACCCGAATCCTCTGAAGGAGGAGGATTTGTTGCCGCCTGCTTTTGACTTCAGAACGTGAACACCGAGACAGCGCTTCCATCTGTCTCAAACTCGTTAAGTAACTCTTTACCAAGACAAATGTGGATTATAGGTAACAACCTGGGACATGTCTGGTCTCAGAACAGGAAAAGTAAAAGGACTTTTATGTATTATTCTAAGCACTTTGTTTGCTATCAGTGTCTGCGGTGAATGAAAAACTGAACTTAAATTGTGTGGAAAATAGGGAAGTGATTTGCATGCCAATGGCTAAGTGCAGACTTCAGAGACTTCGCAGTTTCGAAACTGATATTTATGAACATCTGCGTTTCCCCCATAAATTCTAGTATGAAATTCATCCTTTGAAATCTACAAAACTCCCAGGTGCTTCTTCAGTCTTTATCTTGGGAACATGCTTTTAAAAAATTCTATTAAGTCTCCTTTTTTTCATTAAACACATTTGAAATCACTTTTGTTGAAACAAGATTGTGTATATACAAGCCTATTGGAATGACTAAAATATGGTATTAAATGTTAGCAACTCAGAAATGCTGTATTCAGCATGTGGAGCCTTCAAAATGTCCAATCCAAGAACATGAGCCATAATAGTCTTAATAAAAGATGTTTGAAGGCATTCATTTCTAGTCCCAGTTTATGCCTTTCATTCTTCCACATGTATTTATTACATATTTGCTTATGTGACAGGCACTTTTAGGTGCTGAGGTTATAACAGCCAATACAACAGACACCCCCCCACCCTCATTGTGTTTATGTTCCAGTGAATGTAAATGTTCCCTAAAAGGAAATCCCTTTGAAATTCTCATACTACCATTTGTATAGTCCATCAGTAAACTTTGAACTAGGCCTGCAAACCAATGTCACTCCATTCCCAACGTTGGACTAGATTCTGGGGATGCAACTGTGAGCAAGGCAGAATATTTCTGCCCTCAAGGAGGTTAGGGTCTAGCATACTTCTCACTTCTGTCAAGAAATGTAGACCAGGTAAACCAGAGCTCTGGGGCAGAATGTGGGTTGCCACTTGAGCATTCTCTATTTTAGATCCACCGTAAGCAGTCCATCCTTCAGCTCTTGGACATACTAGGAGCTGTCACTATGGGTGGAAGATAAGGGTGTATGGACCAGAGGAAAGGAAGTAAAATCACAGCTCAACAGAGGACAAACACATAAGTTGGCTGGGCATGTACAAGTCTAGCAAGGACATTAAATTCCTCTTAGGAATGCAACCTTTTAAGAGTGTGGTTCTGGCCACCCTGTAGCAGAGGATAAAAGTTATTTACATAATAGGAAAGCCTCAGGAGGACAGTAGAGCTATTTAATTTGGTTAGGCTAATAGTTCTCCATCCATTTACAATGTAATGGAACCTCTCTCTATAGAAATACATTGGCACAGTGCCACGGGGCTCATAAAACATGGGCACTCTTCTTGGTGTGTCAATTCTACTCAACCATTTGGAGGGGGAAGGTTAACTAATTTACCAATAAGTGATTTAAGACATTATTTTCCATTAAGACCAATACAGCCATATTATGGAATAGAACGCAAACTGTGCATACACTTTTAAGACAAAGCAAACTACTAAAACAATCCTGGAGCCGAAAGCTAAAGTATTACGCCTTCTTCCATAATTTCCACCAGCCCCCTGCAAAACCAACCTAATAAAAATAATTTTTGATATGGATAATTGATTCTCCTGTTCATGTAAAGGGTACCTAAAAGACAAATCCCCCAATAGTGTTCCTTTCAACCACAGTTGAAAGGTGTCCCTTTCAACTGCTACTTAGATGTCCCTTCTTTGTAGAAATTCTGGAACTGTGGCTAGATGCAAGAAAATTCTGGGCTACTTCAGGCTCTGACCCATCACCACCTACCCTGGTGCCCGGCCCTGGGGCCCATGCTCAGTGCCCTCTGCATTTGAGAGCACTCCCTTGAAAGAGCTTGAGATGCTGCTCTTTCCATAGTGGAGCGAGAGACGTCTTCTCAATCCTCCCACCTCATCCTTAGTACTAAAATTGAACACTGGCCATCCTGCTTCCAGGACCCCTTTCCAGTTTCAGAATCCTATGCAGCAGGCACATCAGCTTATGTTCCCTGTGCTTTGTGTTCCTGAAACAGGATCTGGACCAGGTACAGCTCCATCTGGAAGAAGTGAGGTTCTTTGACGTGTTTGGCTTCAGCGAAGCAGCAGGAGCATGGCAATGCTTCATGTGCAACAACCCTGAAAAAGCAACTGGTGAGAGACACCCCCTTACTGCTAAGAATCATATGCGCCCCTGGGATTGACAGGATCTATGAGCCCCGCTGTTCTAGTTGGCCCCCTTCTTGCATAAACATCCTCAGTTGTAATAACACACAGTAGTGTGCCTGATTGCCTCTGCTTCGTGCTGAGAAAGGTATCTCACCCAAGTGGGAGTGAGAAAAAGAGATGTTGAAAGGGAGAGACACATACACCAGAAATGAGCAAGAGAAACAATACCTTACATATGTAGCTGCCAGGAAAGCAGGTCTGGCCGTTTTGCCCTGGAACTATCTTAATTTCCACCCAAGTGACCCCGAGGTTTGGAGAAAGAGAAACATTCTGTCCAGAGCTTCAAAGAAATGAGACCGCACTTGATGAATGAATGAGCACACTGAATGGCTCATCTACTAGTCACTCCTTACACTTTTGCTTTACAATTAAAATGTGTAAAACTAATTCCTTAAAGAGTAAGAAATGATTTGAGGAATAACTTCATAGCTGGTTACTCATCCTCCCCCTTTCTTTCTGCTGCCCAAGGAATTTAGTCAACTTTCCTTCCCTAAAAATAGTCATTGCTAGTGAATATGAGCCAAGCTCAGTGCTAAACATATCAGATCCCTCATTTAACCATCACAAAAATCATATGAGGTTAGTATCAATATTATCTCAGCCTTTACTGCTGGGGAAACTGAGGCACAGAGCAATGTGATAACTTCCCAAAGTCACACAGGTAATGAGTTCACAGTGGCAGGATGGGGACTCGACCTGCCTTCGGGGCCCACACTCTGAACCATTTCACCCTTCTGCTTCCTGGTCACACTGGCCCCACTCTGACCAATGGAAACTGGTTGGTAATAAGCCTATGTGCAAAAGTTACGCTGTCCTTGGAATATGTCATCAGAGATTTTCCCTCGGAGAGGATGGAATTGCCAACACCAACAGAACTGCAGTGCAGACCAAGAGAGCGGTGTTAAAACACTGTCACGCTAAGGCCACTTCATAGATGAGCCATCCTCTACTCTAGAGAACCAGTGATTATACCCCTTGTACCTGTGCCTTTCATTTTAGAATTTTGTGCAGCTTAGAGATCACCCATTGTGACAAGTCTGTCCTCTTGATAACTGCCAAGATGTTGAGGCTGAATAGAAAGATGAATTGTGTTGATTTGGCCTGATGGGGATGTGAGGGGACTGAGGGGGGGCACTGATGGAAGTGTGTTACCCCACGGGAAAGGTGTGGATGGAAGAAGCTGGCAGTTAAGGATGCAGCCTTTGCAAGGCACGGATTGTTGGCTGATTCGAGTCAGGATTGGAGCTGATGACAGAGTGAACACCCCAATTTTTAAAAAGTTAATTCGAGCCCTGGCTGGGTGGTTCAGTTGGTTGGAGTGTGGTCCCATACACCAAACGTTGTGGATTTGATCCCCAGTCAGTACACATGCCTAAGTTGTGGGTCTGGTCCCTGGTCAGGCCACGGGATGATGGGAGGCAATGAATAATGTTTCTCTCTCACATCAGTGTTTCTCTCTCTCTTCCCCCCCCCTTCTCCTCTCTCTAAAATTAATAAAAAACAGCCCAGGCTGGTATGGCTCAGTGGATTGAATGCCAGCCTGAGAACCAAAGAGTTGCCAGTTTGATTCCCAGTCAGGGTATATGCTTGGGTTGCAGGCCAAGTCCCCAGTGGGGGGTGCTCGAGAGACAACCACCCATTGACATTTCTCTCCCTCTCTTTCTCCCTCCCTTCCCCTCTCTAAAAATAAATAAATAAAATCTTTTTAAAAATTAAAAAAATTAAATTAATAAAAAACATATCCTTGAGTGGTGATTAAAAAAAAGTTGGTTCAAACAAATAAGGAATTGGGGAATTGAATGTCTCCATTATAAACATTTCTAATTTCACCTATGAAAAGAGCCTAAAAGAAATTTTGAGAGCACAGCAAAGTAAGGTGCTTATCAGGTGGCTCTGAGAGGCCCTTCAGAATTCTCATTCAAGTAAGCTGAGTCCTTAGTTCAATAAACAGTTCGTCGAATCTGGCCAAGGGTGGCCTCAGGAAAGGGGCTGAAAGTTAAAAACACAAAGTGTTCCTTTAATATATGTTTTCTCAAATTCACTGCCATGCACTTGAAAAGAATATTTTGCACATTCACTCTTTCTTATTTGTGTTTCTCACAGTTAAATATAGACTGAGAACATATAGCAATAAAAATTCAAACAAGGCCAAATATTTTACAGCAGAGCATATTGAATCAAAATGTTTGGCCCTGAAAACTCCACTGTGCTTGGATTTCTTTGCTCATTTCCTTTCACTACATGAAAGGGGGTTTGAGCCAGGGAGAAATCCTATTTTAAATTAATATTTTCACCAAAAGCTCTTGAATCCCTGAAAAGTTTATATAGGTTGTTAATCTCATCTCCTTATTTTTATATAAGCATATAAATTACATATTTAATCTAAGTGAAAGGTCTAACAAAACACGGATGGCACATATATTATTAATGGAGATAATATTTGCATTCATGTCCTACTTGAATTATAAGTTTAAGGATGACCAGGACATAGGAATAAATATTTTGTGATTTGGTTATGCACAGCTAGCATAGTACTTGCATCTTATTTTTCATTTATGCAATGCACATTTGTTGAGGTTGAATGTCTCCTAGAAGGCATAGATGGAAAAATGAAGCATACTTCCTTGTATATTTTTAGCATGCAATAAATACTTGTTGAACCAGCAAATGAAAGAATAAATAAATGAGTATGAGAAATGGCCAAGCCAAAGCCTTACATATTAAAATATGATGTTTTGGGATTGTAATTATGCATTAACCATGTCGAATACATCACTATTCCATACCCAGTACATTTTGAATCTGATAGATGGAGGTTGGTGTTTGCTTCCTCCTTGAGAGAAGTCACCACAAAAAAAAAGTTCACTTCCCCTCCTGTCTAGTACTGGACATATGTGCCCAAGTCTTCTTACTGCTCTGGACTTTCTCAGTGCCCACGCAGGGTCCAAATGTCCTG
Organism: Phyllostomus hastatus; assembly: GCF_019186645.2. NCBI lineage: Eukaryota > Metazoa > Chordata > Mammalia > Chiroptera > Phyllostomidae > Phyllostomus > Phyllostomus hastatus. The sequence goes on along the minus strand of NW_025333977.1, from coordinate 12,348,806 downwards.
TCAGCCACAGGGAGGAGGGTCTAAAGAAATAGGACTGGAGTCTAGGACAAAAGGCTGAAGAAACTGGATTTGAGTTTGTTTGTATGTATGTTGGTTTGTTTTTTAAGGTACTGGCAAATGATACAAAAATTGTTGTCAAGTATTCATTGTTCCAGCACTTAAAAAAATATTTGCAGGAGTGGTCAACACACAATACAATATACAGGTGATATATTATGGAATTGTACAACTGAAACCTATATACTTTTATTAACCAGTGTCACCCCAATAAATTCAATAAAAAAGAAAAATAAATAAAATATTTGCAGCTATTCCATAAATGAGGAACAAAGCATGAGGCAATTGGAACTTGACCTAGACATCCTACAATATAAATGCTTCTTTTTTTTAAGATTTTATTTATTTATTTTTTAGAGAGGGAAGGGAGGGAGAAAGAGAGACAGAGAGAAACATCAATGTGCGGTTGCTGGGGGTCATGGCCTGCAACCCAGGCATGTACCCTGACTGGGAATCGAACCTGTGACACTTTGGTTCGCAGCCTGCACTCAATCCACTGAGCTACGCCAGCCAGAACAATATAAATGCTTCTTAACAGAGTATAGACTAAACTACCGGACTCCAGAAATTGACAGCAAATCAGCTGGCTTACACAGTCACTTTAAGTACACTCCCCTCTTCAGGTAAAAGTCTCATCGCTCCACCAAATCCTACTCATCTTCCCACCAACTCCACCATCAACACACTGAAATTAATAAAAGTTTAATATCTGGTATTCGATAAAATATATTTTTGTCCAATTAGGTGCAGGTGAAGTCCAGGAAACTAAATGCTAGAACAGTGCAAAGGTCCTAAAAAGATTGTAATGGCTGGCATTTATCATGTTAACCATGTGCTCAACTTCACATGCATTTTTCTCATTTTCTTATCATCATCAACTCCATTTTACAAATGAGGAAACTGAAACACCAAGAGGTCATGTAATTTTCCTCAGGTAACAAACACAACCACTAAGCAGTAGAAGTAGGATTTTAATCCAGGTGAATTCTCCTGAACCTGAAACTTCAATCTCTAGGCCACATCCAAGTTAAGGACATGGAGTACTGGAAATTCCAAAAACAATGACTCCATTTCCTGGTCACAAAAAGGCCGACGAGTGATCTACCTTCCCCACGACTTATTCTAGTTGAAGAAGAGCAGGGACGTTACGCAATGCCGTGCGAGTCATCACTGCATGTGGGGAACAGTTACATTAGAAGCTATTTCCAGCCCTTCCAATTGCTGATTCAGTTTCTGATAATCATTTTATAAAAGTCCAGAGTAGATTAGAAAACTACTGAAATAACTCAAGAATTCTGGGACTCTTGCCTGCTAAGGTTCATTGCCAATCTCTTTACCCCACAGGAACGGGAGAAGGGAGATTGAGCAAGTAGTTTTAACAGCACAGAATTTATTTCTGGAAAACTAAGCCAATCACTTTTATCAGTCGCCCTCACGTCTTGGAATTGCTGGTGTGAATTAACAGTAAGAGTTAGTCAGCTGGCCATCCTGGAACACATCTGGCTTTTTCTTCAGTCACATTTTTGAAAAGGACTAGGGAAAACTGGGTTATGACTTTCACTCATGTTCCTTGAAACATGGGATGCCTTTGTTCTTACGTCCTACAAAGAATAACAGAGACGGCTCAGTTTTGACCCTTGTGTCTTCCTCTACAAATCTGAGCATTCCTGAGTATGATTACTGTCTGTATCATTAGATATTTAGGTATTGAATGTCATTGCCATAGGAGGTCTCCTTCGGTTATAAAATAAAATGAAAGCATTTTTTCCCGACAACCTGCCATCAAGATTCCTCTTTAGAACTTGAAGTCCAATATTCGTGCTCAAAGAGCATGCTGTGCATTCATTATATCACATGGCCAGTAGAGATGATTTCACAGCTGTATCGGGATAAGAAAAGCCTTTGTAAGGAGATGTGTGGCTTCCTTTCCTGGACACCTTCAGTGTGGCTGGGTGACCCTCCATTCCAGACACCAATGTGAAAACAGGCTAAATGACCTCTGAGGACCAGACTGTAGGGCACCAATAGCCTTGTGAGTCCATTCATATGGAACTTTCCCATTTAATTTCGGTGTCCACATTCACAAATCTTTAAAGGTGACAAAATAAAACTCATTTTGGATTTATGCAATGGCTGAGTTTGTGTTATAATGCCTTCCCTCCTACCACGTGTCAGAATATTGCTGTACATGCTGAATGTTGTTCAAGCACCAAAACCAGTGCAGTACCTGAGTAGGGTGCTTCGTGTTTATACACTGTTAGCGACCCCTGAATATGTATTAATTACGTAGAACCTCAGTTTGTTGTTCAAAGATACTTTGGATAACTATGGCAAAACAAATATGCACTTATAAACTCAGATATGTTATTATCCTGGAATCTTTGTCCTTTTCCTCTCTTCCCACATTTTTTTAAATTTTATTTATTTATTTTCAGAGAAAGGGGAAGGGAGGGAAGAAGAGAGGGAGAGAAACATTGATGTGCAAGAGAAACACCAGTTGGTTGCCTCTCATATGCCCCCAACCAGGGATCTGGCCCACAACCCAGGCATGTGCCCTGACTGGGAATCAAACCAGCGACCCTTCAGTTCACAGGCAGGCACTCAATCCACTGAGCCATCAGCCAGGGCTCCCCTTCCCATCCCGCATTAATGGTCTATGCCTCTCTGGTATGGGCATTCCTCTCTGTAAAATCTCTCTCTCTCCATATATTTATTTATTTATGTGTTTATTTATTTATTTATATAGAAATATATAAATATTTCTCTCTTTCAAACACACACACGTGCACACACCCCAGCACACATGGACACACCACTCCCAAGCAGAATAAATTCTCTTCTCCGTCCCTTCTATCATCTGCCCACACTTCTGTAGTGCCCACAACATGTTGCCACTCATCTCCCCTACAAGACAATAAACTAGAGAAGGAAGAACCATGGAATATGCATCTCTGTATGCCCTAACCAGTGCCTGGCACACAGTAGTGTTTAACAAGTATTTGGCAGCCAGATGGATGATTAATTCATGGATCATGTAAGTAGTAGGATGACTATGGAAAAAAATAGGGTTTATTTTGAAATGCAAATTTAAAACCTAACTTTTAAAAACCTGACATTTTTCTCATATTAAAAAAACCTTACTGAACTTTAAATTTGAATTAATATCTTTTGCAAAATAAACTTTCATGAGAAGAAAATGTTTGCTGTGTACAAGTTTTCAACACTTTATGGATACCCAATTTTTATGTTACATGAAAAAATTTCCACTCATACCTACACAAAGAGCCTATAGTATGCTTGCAATAACTTGGGAGCCTCCATGAGAAATAAGCTAAGATCAGTAACCTAGCACCCTTCAAGAGTTTACATTGATTTTTCTTCCAACATCTCTTTCCTAATCTTTTTGCCTTTCTATAATGAATCAACAATCTTACCATAATACAGGGTAAAAGTGTCTCACAGGCCTTATACTTGCAACAAAGCATTAGTCACTCTGTGCTTATCTACAAACCAATCATCGCACATGGAAATGTGTCCTTCTCTACTCAGAGAATAAGCTGAGTCAAGACAATATATGGAGGAGGAAATGCATGCTTTAGTAAGACAGACTAGTGAGTGAATCAGTCTCCATCACTGTACAGGCTTAAGATGACATTTATTTTAAAAAATCTGTATGTAGTTTTTAAAATAAAATACATTTTTAAAAGCTTTAGTTATCACCTCTCAGAGCAATCCTCATTTTTTATTTACCTTTATAAATACATTACAGATGAACTCTATTTTTCAACCATGGACTCACATATGTAAAAACACATAGAGGCACTTCTAGCCGCCAATGAGAAAGAAGCCATCCAATATCCCAGTAGGGTGGCCATATTTTGCCTTGGATCTCATTCTCCCTACCTTCTCAGAAACTCTACTGTGCAGATTACCATTTCTCTCTTTTCTATCAATTTTCTCCATCCCAACTGAATCCTCCCATTGGCTTCTAAACACTCAACTGACAGGCTCTCCTTTCTCTTCACCTACTGCTTCTCCCTCACCTCCTCTTTAAAGCCAAATGAGTTGTCAATGCTCAGTCTCTGCATTTCCTTGCCTCCTTCGCCTCTGACTCAGCCCCTCTCTGTCTGGTTTCTAAGCCCATTATCTCTGTGGCCATTAGAGTCATGCAAGTCACCCATGCATTGGATATGTTTCAGTACTTGTGTAACTTGCCTTGCAGCAGCATTCAACTCTGTTAGCCATTTCCTCCTCCTTCAAACATTTTCTTCCTTGGCTTCTCTGACACACACTCCTCTGCTCTCCCTCTGACTCCCTAGACACTTCTTATCCGCCTCCCCAGGCCCACATTCCTCTATCCCGCTATTCACTGTTAAAGCATCTCTCTTCTCTTCACTGTACACACTCTCCCCAGCCCATCTCTGCTGCATCTGCAGCTTAGTGACCACTTTGATGGACAACTCCCAAATGTGTATCTGCAGTCCAGGCCTCTCCTCCAAACTCCAGCTTTACATCTACCACTGCCTGCTTGATTGCTTCAAAGGCACCTCAGACTCAGTTCATTTAAACTAAAACTTATCATTGTCTCACCCTTGTCCTAAAAACCATTTAGTCTTCTTCCAGAACTTCCTATCTCAGTAAACACAACATCACTTATTCTGTTGCACCAGCCACAGACCCACCGTTCTCTCTCTCATCCCCAGTCTACCCACTGATATTGTGGCTTTTACCTTCTTAATTGCTCACAACCCTGTCTGTCTCTCCCCATCACCACAGAGCAAATTATCATCACCTTATACCTAAAATACAGGCAATAGCCTCCTAACTGAGTTCATCTGGATCCTTCTGATCTCCCTCCCACACTCAGCCAAAATGATCTCTTCAAAGCAAAAACCCAATTGTGCCAGCCCCTACATAAAACCTTACAATAGCTTCCCACAGCTCTTATTTTGAAAACCAAACTCCATAACATGCCCCTCACAGCCTCACATGCAATGGCCTCTCCCAGCTTCCCGAGCCTTGTCTTGGCCCATGAGCTGTCTGTTCCTCTCTGGTGGGAAGGACCTTCCTTCAATTTCCCATACACATAACTTCTTCCTGATATCATCAGGCTTTTGTACGTGCTGTTTTTCTTCCCAGAGAGCTCTTTTGCCCATCTTCACCTAGTTAATGAATGTAGATTTTAGCCTCTTCATTACAACTCAAATTCACTGCTGCAGGGAATCCTTCTGTAACCTCCCTAGCCAATACTAAGAGCCTCAAACCACCTCATACCTCTCCTCATAACACTTGTTACATCTTGTGTTTTTTAGGTGTGAGTATTTAGTGAATGTCTGTTCCCTCCAGTCAACACAAGTCCTATGCAGGAAGCTCCCCTCATCCATCCTCAGTCCCTGGCACAGTATAGATGCTCAATAAATATTTACCAAATAAATGAATGTCCAAATTTGTATCTTCTCAGAAAACTTTTGGTAAACTTTTTCTCAGGCAAGTGCTGACAAAAAAAATTTAATGAATGCACAGTGATACATTTTTAAGAGAAAAAAGCATATTCACATGGTGATGTTTCCAGTGTTTTTGTGCCAAATATATTTTTATATAAACAATAACTTCTTATATATGTTCTTTTGAAAAGCATTATGAGAGGTCATTTTATTTAACAGAGAATAAGGTATTATGTGTGCATGTATATAATTAAATACACACAGAGTGTAATGGTGCATATGTTATAGATAAACCTTCCAAAGGAGACATCGTAAAACTTCTATTTATTGCTAAAAAGTTTGAGGCCAAGTGTTCAACCACAACAGATAGAACTTGTGTAAACTGATTTCACAAAAGCATTGTAGACAACACCTTAGAGTATTCTAAAACACCAAGAAAGTACAGGCAGGTAAGACAATGGGTAAGATGTGCTCAACTTTTACAACACAAACAGGGCGACCCCCTTTATGGAACTAGTATGTCAAATCTATTTTCCCCAATGTGAGGAAAGCTCTACGAGGCACAGACAATGTAGGAAAGCATTCAACATTTAAAACTGCCTAAAATCCTATGGCCAGATGTTGCCTGTAATAACTATCCATGAGATCAATCATATTAACGAGATGACATGGGAACATGAGAAATGTGTGTGGAACCCTTTCTTATTCAAAGGTCAATTCCAAGACTGAGCAATTATCTCCATTCATTTCCACCATCCCTGATCTTTTCCCATTGGTCCCTATCAGTCATTGCTTGGCAAGTCTGGATGAATCTAACTTGATAGCTTCCCATAAAAGCATAAAAGCGACCATACTTACTGCTCAGAACTACTGAGCAGGTTACTTTCTTGGCAGGTGACTTTAGAATTTTTGTTTCACAGATGACATAACAAGCCAAATTCCACAAACATTGATTCTGAGAATTTTTTTTTCTGTAACTGTTGACTTAAGCCAAGGACATGCCTATGATCTTAGACTGCTATCTTATTGTTTGATTTCATGAAAAGGTCATAAAAATTTCCTTCCACGATTGGTTTTGCAGTTTTACTATTTTATATATCATATGGTCTCTTACTGTGATCCATCATGAGGCTACTATCACGTCCTAGAAGTTCTTGAGCTACATAAGAATCATCTAGGAATCTTGTTAAAAGTGGGGGGTACCTCATCCTATCCAAAAATTGTGATCCAGTGAATTTGGAGTGGTGCCTTGGAATGTGCATTTTAACAAGCCCACAGGTCATTCCGATGTAGGTGGCCCTCAGAACAGTTTGGGAAACATTGCTCTACAGGCTTATAAAATAGGAGCTCTGAGACTTTTTAGATCAATATTTTAATGATTGATAGAGAAGCCCGGAAAGCATATCACATTTTAATTGGTATGAAATTATTGAGAAAAGAAGCCATTCGGGCCCATGTAAAAGTACCCTGAAGATCTGTTGTCAAATTAAATTTCTCTACCATTTTGGACCCACAGCATCTTATAGGATGTTACAGAATCTATGCTGGATTACACCTCCTCACTTATTCACTGCTGATAAGGTATGGCACTCTAAAACACTGCCTGGATAGTCATAACAAACATGCCATTCATCACAATCCTTGGTGGTTTCAAAAACCACAGACGCTCAGTCTGCTAAACGTGGCTCCTGTGACCTCCTCATTTAATGCTTCTATCCCTCCTTAAGCATATTCTCTGTAATCATAGTTGGCTTTATTACAACTGGCACATACATACACAAATCAGTAAAAACATGGGAGGAAATTAAAGTAAATTTGAGACTCTCAATACATACAGAAAAATTCCCCACAGACAACATAGGAGTTGTAAGTCCCAGAAGGAGGGATTTCAAGGGGAAAAAAATTTTTAAGACATATTTTTCTCAATTTTTAAGTATACTTTATTGGTTATGCTATTACAGTTGTCCCATTATTTTCCCCTTTGTCCCCCTCCACCCAATATATCCCTTCCTTTCAGCAATCCTCTCCCCTTAGTTCATGTCCATGTGTCATGCATATAAGCTTTTTTGTTTCTCCATTCCCTATATTATTCTTAGCATCCCTTTGTCTATTTTGTACCTACCAATTATGCTTCTTAATCCCTGTACCTTTTCTGCTATTCTACCCCTTCCCCATCCCTGCTAATAACCCTCCAAATGATCTCCATATCTATGGTTCTGTTCCTGTTCTAGTTATTTGCTTAGTTTGTTTTGTTTTTAGATTCAGTTGTTGATAGTTGTGAGTCTTTTGTCATTTTACTGTTCATCATTTTGATCTCCTTCTTTTCTTAAATAAGTTCCTTTAACATGTCATATAATAAGGGCTTGGTGATGATGAAACCTTTAGCATTATCCTGTCTGGGAAGCACTGTATCTGCCCATCAATTCTGATAGTTTTGCTGGATAGAATAATCTTGGTTGTAGGTCCTTGCTTTTCATCACTTCGAATACTTCTTTCAGCCCCTTCTTGCCTGCAAAGTTTCTTTTGAGAAATCAGCTGACAGTCTTACGGGAACTCCTTTGTAGGGAACTGTCTCCTTTTCCCTTGCTGCTTTTAAGATTCTCTCTTTATCTTTAACCTTTGGCATTTAAATTATGATGTGTCTTGGTGTGGTCCTCTTTGGGTCCAACTTGTTTGGGATTCTCTGTGCTTCCTGGACTTGTATGTCTATTTCCTTCATCAAATTAGGGAAGTTTTCTTTCATTATTTTTTCAAATAACTTTTCAATTTCTTCTGTTCCTCTTCTTTTTCTGGCATCCCTATGATTTGGATGTTGACACTTTTGGAGATCTCCCAGAGTCTTTTTATTCTCTTTGTTTCTACCCTTATGTGTTTCCCATACTCAATGAGTTCTCTGAGCATTCTTATCACCAGTGTTTTGAACTCTGCATCTGACAGGTTGGTTATCTCTATTTTGCTTAGTTCTTTTTCTGAAGTTTTGATCTGTTCTTTCATTTGGGCCATATTTCTTTGTCTCCTCAATTTGGCAGCCTCCCTCTGTTTCATTCTGTTTATCAGGTAGAGCTGCTTTGACTCCCCCTCTTGGCACACCTGTTAACATTGTAAGAGGTAGACCCTTAGGTATTCGCCAGGGCAGAGCAACCTACTTCACTTGCTTGTGGTACTGTATGGGGTGGGGGAGCTTGGCAAAGGAACAATGCCACTTGCTCAGCCCTTGTCCCATTTGCAGTCACTTCACCCACTTCCCTTATATGACTGCACCCCTCTAGCTGTTGCCTTGGTGGTGCTTCCCAGAGTGGGTGGGTTTGTGTACATTCTAGGACCATGGGGGCCCTCTGAACAGACTCACCTGAGATACCAGCAGTTTCTTCCACCATCCTAATCCCCCCTGTTTTTTTTTAAGATTTTATTTTTTTTATTTCTAGAGAGAGAAGGGAGGGGGAAAGAAAGGTAGAGAAAGAATGTGTGAGAGATACATCAATAGGTTGCCTCTCACACACCCCCAAATAGGGACCTGGCCCACAACCCAGGCATGTGCCCCTACTGGGAATTAAACGGACAACCTTTCAATTCACAGGCCAGTACTCAATCCACTGAGCCACACCAGCCAGGCTACCACTGGTCATTTAGACAGAAGTTATGAGGCTGGAACTCTGGGCTGTGTGGTCTGGCCCTGGGCTGGGACCTCTTGTTCCCCACATGTCCCTCCCAGTTTTTATCTACCACACATGAATGTGGGACTGCTGGTTCCACCTGCCACCACTGCTGCCTCACCAGTGCCACCTCACCACTGCCACACTGTGTCTGCTCTGCCCTGGCTCCCCATCTCCACCCTTCCTACTCGTCTGGACCAATATTTCTTCTTTAAATCCTTCATTGTTGGACATCCATACAGTTCAATTTTATGGCAGTTCTGGCAGTTGTTTTTCATTTTAAGGTTAGTTGTGATCCTTCTTATGGTTGTGCAGTAAGGTGAAGTGTGTCTACCTATGCCTCCATCTTGGCCAGAAGTCTTTTTTCTCAACTTTTCGTTAAAACCTATGTGTCTGAAATTTATAATTTCTCTTTCAGAATTTGTCTTCTTTTGAAGGTATTTATCTTCCACAATCAAGAAAGAATATCTAAGAAATAAAATATCATAAGTTAGACTCATCACAATGTTAATGGTGAGATATTTATGCACAATGCAATGCTTTCAAGCAAAAGTTGTGTAAGCCAGAACATATATTGTGTAAGGAATTTCTGAATCTGGAGGTTGGTGTGCAATGTGAATAGTAGTTGTTTGGTGATCACTATCTACAGTCATAAGAACAAGCAGGAAGTCTGGAGGGAAAAATAGGGAGAAGCCACAAAGAATGAAAAATGTTCCCAATGCAGCCCAGCCCATTGGGCTGGCTTGAAAATGGAAGTCTTGGTGAATAAATGGATCAGTTACTCAAAAACAGGACTCTATCTCCCTTTGGGGACTCTGAATTGCCTGTCACACCTGAAGTTAAAAGTCTACAGTCCTTGAACCTTGAAAGCATTCTTGTCTCACTCTGAACTCTCACCATGCCTAATACTTTTATGTATATGTTTCATTATATTCTAGATTGAAGGGAGCAAGATGGGTTTTATCCTAGAGCTGTAAGGGTAGGGTATTTATAAAAAGTAACTGTTCATCATCACAATAAAAGGATGAAGATGATCATTCTATGTTATGATGACCGTGACCATGATCATGATCATGATGAGAGTAGCTGCTATTTATTAATCCCGTACTATGGACCAGGCACTTCACTAAGCAAGGCCACTGTTAGCCTTTATGGCACTTGTATATGCCTTCATTTATTGTGGTTGAAATACACTTACAGGGGCATGGCTTCAATAGCAAAATTCAGGCTGAATTTGAGCCCCCACTCACCACTTTGGCTGAGTGCTCCTGTGCAGTGAACAACCTACACAGCCATTTTTGGTGGCCCCGTTGTTTAAGCAGACAACTCTCAAGGAAGCTGAAGCTCAGTGACTGGCTCAAGACCAGTCAGCTTGTAAGTAGCAAGCTCTGGGCTTCAACTGACATCTGGCTCCAAGGGCACTGCCCTTGCTCCATAAACTACAGGCCAATACCAGAGAAAGTTTTAGGTATAGCCCTAAATGATCCAAACATGATTTAAACATGAATTAAAACACACCATGTTTAAATAAATTAAAATTGGCCAAAGACATATTCAGAATTGTAAAAAACCTTAGAACAAGATAGAAACCTTGAACTCTTGAATGTTTATAGTCTTGAGATAAAAGCAGGTATATAACTACAGAAATTATTATTTTTCATTCTGTTACATTATAATGTTCTAGGTTCCCTGCATCCCTGCTGTCCAAGGATCATTAGGATTGGTTTCTCCTTGAATCTCATGCCTCACCTCTTGCTCTCCAAGTCCCACTAGGTTCCGTCACACAGAATGAGTAACAGACAGTTCCTAAGATGCATTTGATACCTGCTCTGTAAGCCTTGGCCCTTTGCATGATTTTATTTTCTAGAATACCCTTCCTCCCTTTATTGTCAGAATCTGCTACATGTCCCTCAGAATTTAGCTCAGTCAACATCTTCCCCAGGAGATGCTTTCTGGGGAGCATCTTGCTTGTCATGCTTCCTATACCCCAGTTTAGAATATGGGGTAGGTACCTCTCCTGTGTATTCCAGTCTCCCTTATCTCTGGCTTTCAGTTACATCCAGCCACTGGGGATACTGACTGGAGGTGAGAGAGAGGGAGAAGAGTGAGGTCAGGTTACTGAGTCCCAGCTTCTCCTCTGCCTGGTCCCTGTAGGTTGACTGTGTCCTCTCCCCATGGCCACAGCTCCTCTCAGGCCAGGCAGCTCTCTCCATACAGCTCTGCCTCTGGATGCTAAGTGTCCTCTCTGCCTTTTCCTTTTCAGGCAGAGGAGTGTTTATAATGCCTCCTCACAGTTTCTGGGCCCAGAGTACTACAGTGCTTTTCCTATACCTTGCTCACATCTATGTAGATGGTCCCTTTATTAACTCACCCAACTGCCCCGCTCGAGGTGCCACCTGTTTTCTGCTGGGACTCTGCATGAAACAGAGCTGATCCCACCTGGGGTCAGTGAGGCTGCCTAGCTGTGCTGGCTGGGCCTCTGCAGGCCCTAGGCCTCTTAGTCCTTAAGAAAAGCAAGATCCTCCCTAATGGGGCTTCAGAAGAACTTTCAAATAAAGCCCAGGATGGCCTTTCCATGACTGTTTGATACCCAGTCTCTTTCCTGGATCTGACTCCTGGGAAACCGTGAATCACCCTCATATCCTCAGCCTTCAACAGTCCAATGCAACTGCTTCTAAGCTCATGGCTTCTTCCAGCTTGTTTAGTTTTTTTTCTTTTCTTTTCATGTGCTTTCCCTCCCACATTCCTCTTGTTCCCTCAGCCCTTTTCTGTGCTCTGCTTAGAATATTCTTCTCCCTTCTTCAGCGGGGGCCCCGCTCTCATGCGACCCCCTCATGCGACCCCCTCACGCGAGAAGTAGAATTTCCTTTTTCGAGCGCTTGGCTTTTACTTCTGCAACGGCATTCTCCAAACTCTATCTACACTGAGCTGTTGAATTTCTAAAATGTTTTATCTGTCCATAAGATGATAAATTCAAGCTCCCTCTGAACTGGACTTCAGATCCAAACATAGTGCCTTACAGTTTGTCTGTGCTCAAAAGTATGTGTAGGAGGGCTGGATGGTTGACTGATGAACAGAGGGATATTATTTATTACTTTACTCTTCCTTCTGTGGGGTTTCTGAGCTTTAAAGTATCTGTCTGATATTATCTCATTCTTCTTCACCAATTTCCTGTTAAGATGAACACCTTCAAAACTCATTTTTTATTAACAAATATTCTCAATGCTTGGTACGAAAAAGAAATACAATTATTATATGCCCTGGCTGGTATGGCTTAGTGGATTGAGCACCAGCCTTTGAACCAAAGGGTTGTTGGTTCAATTCCCAGTCAGGGCACATGCCTGGGTTGTGGGCCAGGTCCCCAGTAGGGGGTGTGCAAAAGGCAACCACACATTAATTAATGTTTCTCTCCCTTTCTCCCTCCCTTCTCCTCTGTGTAAAAATACATAAATAAAATCTTTTTTTTAAAAAGGAAACAATTAGTATACAAACATTCATATTAGCATTCTGAAAGACTTTTATGTTGATAAACATGGTAATAGTTTGGGTTCTAACTACACTAAATAATTCAGTTTAATATTCCATAGTTTTTTCAGCTAACTGATAATTAAAGAAAGAAATAGATCCATCTTGGTACAGAATGTCTTAACCAAATTGTGGTGCTTTAAATAAAATAATGTGCTTATTTGCAAGTGAGAAAATATTTAAATATCCTGTATGCATTACATGTATACAAGGTAGTCTTAGACACATGTTCAGTCCCTCATGGTCTCACTGCACATTGCATTTTTCAAATGAAATATAATCATGCTTAGAAAGAATTAGTGCCATGTTTTACCCATGGACGGACTGTGATATCATATGAGAATTATTGATTACAAAGATGTGTGTTGGGCAATAGACTATTAAAATGATACATACAGTCATGCATGTGCTAGACATAATTGCGAAAAATATTTTAAGTCTTTCTCTTTCTTCTTTTTTTTTTTGCCTCTTGGGACTACTTTTAAATTAATCTTACAGCTACAAATAACCTGGCTTTTACAGAATTATCTGAAGCTAACTCTGATGCCTAATTAGGGCCCTCACATGTAGCTACATTAAAGTTCTGCTAACATTCCCTTGCTAAAACCCTTTCCACAGACTGTCTGCTGGAGTTAATTTTCTCTAGGCTACAAGGAAAAGCCCTTGCTTAGCAGCATTTCTCTACAGTCTTTCTTCCTTTGTTCTCAAGCAAGCCTATCATTTTGTCTGGAGCCCTTCGCTGTTGTTACGGGGGGCATGTGGGTCTGTGGGTCTAACATCCCCTCCCTGCTTTGTCTCAAACAGTCCTTTCAACTGCTTTGCCAAGTGCTCCTCGCACATTTTTGACACATACTTTTCAATTGAAACATGTAGATCTGCCTTGAGGAGAAATACTTGTAGTTAATCTCCTGTCCCAGATCCAGAGGACCCACGTGCTTACATATTACCTAAATCAATCATGTTTTCAAAGCAGCTCAGATCACATGGTTATTTCAGATGCTTCTCTGAATAAATATGGAAAACTAAAACAGGAAACTTGAGTACATGGCATTGCATTAGATCATCTTTCCATGAAACCCATGGAAAAAAGCAATGTGATTACAAACTGTGAAGTAAAGTCTTTAAGAAAAGTAGTGGTGGGGTGGGGGGAAGTACTTTGCCACTTACCTAGTGTCCTCACATAAATTTCTTCATTTTGATTTTGATCTCTTGGCATCCTTGTTACACAGGAGATAACTATTATTATTTCCCATTGCTGATCAGAAAACTAGTTCAGAGGACTCAAATCTAACTGTTCTGACATCTTATTCAAAATCTTTGAATGTTACAGTTAGATTAGCAATTCTTTTTTCTAATTGGAAAGCATGAGAAACGGGTATTAAAATTTTATAAAATCTAATCTTGGCTTGGGTTTTTTGTTGTTGCTGCGTCTTTTGTTTCCTTTTTTTCTCCTCTTGGATCTCTTCTTGGACCTTTCCTTCCTCTTCCCAGATGGGCAGCTGTAGCCTTCTCTCGTGACTCAACAGCACAGCACACTGTTAGCAAATACCCATTGAACACGCAGCCTAGGCAGGCAGACCCCAGGGGAGGCTGCTCTGGCTCTAGCACAGCAGAGCACCTGGAGAAGTCATGGCATCCTAAATGCTTTACCTGAGGGAACTGCAGAGTAGAGGCTGCCCAGAGGAAGCCCCTAGTTTATGGAAAATTTTAAGCTGCAAAGAACACTACTAGTTTTAAGAATGATCTACGTCAGCCCTGACTGCTGTGGCTCAGTTGGTTGGGTGTCATTCCACAGGGAAAAAAGTCAGGGCACAGGTTTTAGGTTGTCCCCCAGTGGGGGCATGTAGGAGAGGCAATTGATGCTTCTCTCCCTTTCTCCCTCCCTTCCCTTCTCTCTAAACAAATAAATAAATGAAAAAGAATGGTCTGAGTCAGATGATTCCTAGTAAAACAAAGCAGAGCACTGAAATCCTTTTCTTGATTCGAGTGTCAATACTTCTTGAGTCCTTGCTTTCCCCACTCTCAGGTATGCACAGTGCTAACCACCAAGAAGCTTCTCAGGAGATGGGAGTCACTTCTCAACACTTTTGTCTCGAGATCGTCAAGATGTCACCTCAAACGTCCAAGCTCTTTTCTGACCACTTAAATGCATGGGCATCAACCCCAAGTCACTCTCCATTCTATTTTTATGATAGCCCCATCACTATCAAACAATATATTCAATATACATTTTCTGTGTTCAGACTTAATTTGGGATTGGCAATGGAACATCCAACTGAATAACAAGAAAAAAGAAACCAAGCCAGCCTCGTTTGAACTTGGTTTATGAAAACTACACGTTTCATTATTCTTACCTTGAAAATGCAGTCAAGGTGGACAAACCCTCCTCTGACATACTTTGTACAACCTACATTAGAAAAGAGAAATGGTAGGATAAGAAGGATCAGTTGTGTTCATATGGTCAAATAGGCACTATCCAAATTTCCAAGTGACAGAAAAAAAATTGATCACTTTCAAGGTGCTGTGAAAATTGAACATAAATCTATGTAAGTAAATATTGTCATGCTCCCCAGAAATCAGGTGCACTTATATAAATTTAAAGAGTGAATATTATGTTATTGATTAAAGAAATGAAATTCTCCAGTTTGACGTCTAAACTTTTGATGTAGTAACAGAGCTTCTGATTCTATGATTATGTGTAATCATAAACACTCTACTTCAATGTCAAATTAGTCTATCCATTCAGCAAATAGTTACAGACTCCCTGTTATTTGCCAGGCACTGTATTAGATGCCTGGTGAGGCAACCATGAACAAAGCAGACACACGGCCCTCACGGAGCTTTTGGTGGAACAGGAAAGGGAGACATTAATCAGACAAACACCAAAAACAATCTACAGATGATGATGCCTGATATAAAAGAAACATGTCAGATGCTATGAGAACATACAACAGGCAAAACCACTCCGGTCTGGGTTTGGGGAAGGTCTACCAAAGGAAGCAACATCGGGGTTGAAACATGCATGATTAGTTGTTGACTAGGCGAAGATGGGAATATGGAGAGTGAAGAGTGTGTGTGTTCCAGACGGTGGAAATATCATGTTCAAAAGGACTGGGTAAATTTGCCTTGCAGCTGTTATGGCTTTAGGAAAACATGTCTTTTGGAGCACTGTATTGACTTTTGCTGCCAAATAGCTAAATATACTTGGTTTGTGATTATTTATGAAGTTATATTTCTAGGCAGTTCATGTGAACAGAATATCATGAAGCAAAGGAATTAAGAAGCACAGAAAAGCTGGCTAGCTGGACGAACCTCAGAAACTGCTAACCAGATGCTCTTTTTGTGAACTGTATTTCCTTTGAAAATCTCTATGAGGTCTTTCAACACTTTCCCATCATCATCTCTAAACTGCACATTATTTTAGGGACAAAGGGGGAGAGGTTAACAAAATTCATAATTTATAAGCCCACTTTCCAAACATGCATACTGGGTTCTGGTTCACTGGACAATTCTGAATTTTGATCACTTGCCAAACAAATAATGGAAAATAAATGGCTTGATCATTCTGTTACCTTCAACAGTTGTAAATCAAGATGGCCAGCCTCTCATAGAAGGAAAACTCAAAGAGAAGCAAGTCAGATGGAAGTTCATCAAAAGGTGGAAAACCCGTTATTTCACGCTGGCTGGAAATCAACTTCTGTTTCAAAAAGGAAAGTCCGTAAGTTCCTCTGTTGTTTCTTACACTTGCATTTTTAAGGTCTTGATTGGCACCGATCAGCTCAGTAGGCATTTTGTCTTGAGTTAAAATACCGATATATTTTTCCTTCTCCATTTTACAGTTTTACAGTGTTATTTTGTTACCCACGTTCCTTGCACTGTCTATTCTGTTGAGTTCTATGTTAGTTGGTTCACGATCCCTGTTAAGTTTATTATGGGGACTGTTTTTGTTGACTGAAGTTTTAGAAGATAAACTGCTCTTGACCGAAACACTGTGCCTCTTGTTGCCTTGTGGGTCACCTACATAAATGTGTGGCTCATCATAGGGACCGTGATTTCTTTTGTGACTACAGGTTACATTTAGACATGGGGACCTAAGGAAGGGGGAGCATCGGCAGGGAGGAAGAAATAAAGGCTGATTTATTTTAAGTAACTTTTGACATCAACACATTCATTTTGATTAGGGAAAAAAAGATTACTGTCTTTCATTCATGTAATATTCAGTTAATGAACAAAATGGGACTAATTCTAAAAGAATTAATATTTAACAGAATTTTCCATCTGAACTAGGATGCTCGATAAAATCTGAATTCTAATTTTCAGTGGGAAACATATCTCCCATTAACAATGTAAAGTTAACCCCTTCTTGTCAAAGCAGTTTTATTTATCATTAAACTCTACTCATTCAAGATCAGGGCAAATGAAATCTTGACCTACTTCTTGGCTAGATCGAAATGTAATGGCTCATCACTGCTTGTCACAGGACACACAGGATTGCCTCTCACAGTCCTGGGAGGTCAGCACCATGACCATTGCCATTTTGCAGGTGGGGAAACAAGGCTCAAAGAGCCTGATTGGCTTGACCAAAGATGGGGCCAGTAAGGTAGGCTGGAGCTGGAGTCAGGCCGGGGCAGTCAGCACGACACCAAAGCCCTGCTTCCCATGTTCCCTAAATGCAGAGCCAGTGGCAAACCAAACCGTGTTGGAATTAATTAATGGAAGGTGTTAAATTACTTAAAAATAGTTGCACTGAGAACATACATATGCATTGTATCTTTGGAGTGCCCATTATGAAGTTTATTTGCATTTATTACCCAACAAGAATCCAGAACGGTATATCTGAATTTGACAAATTCTGATCAGTGCTCTTTTAATCAATAAAACTTCATGTTAACTTTTTGAATGGACAAAAAGAGACTTGGATGACACCTACTCTGAATTCGTGTTACTTTCTTCATTTGTGTGTATTACAAAATATACAGATGGATTTTTCTGTAGGTGAAGATCTTTTTTAAAGAGAAATATAATGGTGTATTCAATTTAGACAGTTATTTGAGATTTTAAGAGACTTTTTTTAGCATAGGTTCACCTTGAAGCATTTTTAAAGTGTTAAAAAATGGCCACCCGAATGTCCCGGTTTTAGTAAAGCAATCAGGAATAGAAGCTAAGTTGTAGTGATTTCTCAGATCCCTTGAGACAAAGCAGAGTCAGGAGAAAAGAGTGTTTTTCCTGAACTTAAATAATGACCTTTAATACTTCTTGACTCAGAGCTTTTTAACAAAGTTTAAAGAATAAGCTATTTTATAATTGGCTGACTTGTTTGACATCTTTATCAGGAAATAATGGCTTGACATTCCCGAAACCTGACGAAACATATGGCTCAAACATCGGGAAATAGTACAGTGCAGCATGAGGACCACAGAGCAATCGCCCTCACCCCCAGGCACACAGCAACCAGGCGGTGATTAGCCATCTAGCCAAAGCTTCAGCCACGTCGTAAAGGGCTTTTCTTGTAAATGAGAAAAACGTGAACTTTAAAATAAAAACTACAAGACCACAGTGTTATTTTCTACTGTTAAGAACACCGTTGCATTCTTAAGGTCTTAATCTCTACTAGCCAGAGAGGCAGCAGTGTCCTTTGGCTTCCCGTCCGTTTCTATCTCGGCTAACTCACTGTCCCTTTTTAGGTTACTACGGTTTCATTTCTTTCTTAATCGGTTCTTTCATGTATCAATTTCTGTACTATAAACTAACCCCCAAAAAACCATTTAATTACTGTCAGATACTATAAATCAAAGTAAGCTGGCAAAGGATTGTCTACTACAGATATCTTCAAACTTTATCCTATATACCCGCTAAAAGAATGTTGGAAGATCTATATTACCCTATAGCATTTTAACTTGTATCAACAATTTTATCATAAGTTTAAAGAGTTGCACACACTGCAGTTTCTGTTGAACTATGAATATTGTCATTTTTAAATAACAAGATTACAAATAACAAATGTAACCATTGAAATAAAATATCATAGCAATTTGACACCTAATACTATCCATTTAAAAAATTACATAAATTAGTTCTTCTTCTTGCCCTGGCTGGTGTGGCTCAGTGGATTAGTGTGGGCCTGTGTACCAAAGGGTTACCGGTTCGATTCCCAGCCTAGGACACATGCCTGGGTTATAGATCAGGTCCCTAGTAGGAGGTACACAAGAGGCAACCACACGTTGATGTTTCTCTCCCTCTCTTTCTCCCTTCCTTCCCCTCTCTAAAAATAAATAAATAATTAAAATTTAAAAAAAATTTAAAATTAGTTCTAAGTAGAAATGTTTACATTGTTTCATTTTTTCTCTGAAATCATATTTTTGTTCTACCTCTCTCACAGCATTTCATTGAAATCACCCTATCATTTTTCACTGCAATAAAACTATGAATATCAATTGAAATTTAATTTTAATTTCTTGTGACCATCAGTCTCCAAATGTTAAGATTTTTTATTTTTATCTTTTAAATATATTATAGCATTTATGAAAAACCATAATACCAAATGTATTATTATATTATGAATTACTAAACATAAAAAAGTCAAATGCTGTTAGAAATAGATGAGAAGTGAGTATGTTACCTTGTTTGGAGGATACTTCCCTGACATCAATATTGTAAATTACTTTTTTTGTTTGTTTGTTTTTTGCTCTTGAGATATTTCCAAGTTGCATAATACACCATAGAAAGTTTGGGATGAGTGAGAAGGGTGTCTTTTCATTGCAGAGTGAAAGAAGGGTAATTGTATAGGAAAGGTGGGAAAGGGGAATTGATGGGATCCTCAACCACAGGTACATTCTCAAGTAGACAAAATGGACTCAAGGATGTTAAAGACCTGAAATTGCTTAAAAGAAGTATCTGATCCCTTAACACTATTCATGCTAGCCTGTTGTGATTACCTGTGCTGTAGAAATCCTTAGACTTCTGCTTTGGTGCAAGAAAAATGTAAGTCATTAAATATTTCTTCACTTGCATTTGTAGACACATCATGCTTCCAAAGTTCCACAGAATTTCAGAGCTTGATCTACTTAAACATTGAAACCCTTTTGATTCAATTAATACCCTTTTCTCAGAGATAGCACAAAGTAAAATTAAATTCCATGCCTTCTGAGTAATCTCATTCTGAGTTAATAGTACTCCAAATTGTACTGTTGCATCTTTCTCTATTAATACAAAGTTAATATCAATACAAAATGACATAAAATAAAAAAATATATGGATTAAGCATTTTTCCCAATCCCGCTGTATACCATATTTTGCTGTGTACAATGTGCACCTCCATTTTTGGCCCAAGCTTTCAGGAAAAAAAATCTTTTATTTTAATTTTTAATTCATTTATATTTAGAAACAATAAAAATTTTGTATTCGAGAGTATTATTTTGCATGCAGATATCATTATTGCTTTCTGGAGTTACACTTTTAACACATAAGCATAAATAAAAGAATTAAAAACATTTATATAGATATAGAACTACTACTACCCATGTTTAATATGCATCCTTATTTTTTCCTCAAAAGTTTGGGCAAAAAAGTGCACATTATACATGGCAATATACAGTTATTTCTATAAATTGGCTATCTTGTGTCAATTTATGATACAATAACAAAGAGTCCATTGCTCACTTCTTCATTGTTCCAACAACTCTCTGAGACATTAATGCCCAAAGTATCAAAGCTCTTGAGCCCTATGAAGTGAAAGGATTCTGATCCTCCTGGAAAAGTCTCCAGTAGCCAGAGGTCTTTTCATACTCTGGGAACCAGCTCATGATTTTTACTTCCCATGTGCATTTCAGAAAGATGATCCTGATGACTCACCAATAGAACTCAGCAAAGTCCAGAGTGTGAAAGTTGTGGCCAGGAAACGCAGGGACCGCTCTCTCCCTCGGGCTTTTGAAATCTTCACAGACAATAAAACCTATGTTTTCAAGGCCAAGGATGAGAAGAATGCAGAAGAGTGGCTCCAATGCATCAATGTGGCAGTTGCCCAAGCAAAAGAGAGGGAAAGCAGAGAAGTAACCACATATCTATAGGGATTTGCAAGCCAACCTCACATCGATTGTATACAATGGCATTGCAATATCATTGCCAATGTCAAGAAAAAGATATAAATCCACCAAGTCATGCTTTTTACTGAATACCAGTGGGAGAGTTTTTCCTCAGAAGCAAGACCCAAAAGTAGCAGGATTCTTATTACGTTTCATATCCTAATGGCGTTTGCATTAATTTTGGAACACCTGGTTGGTGCACACAGTAAGGAAAAGGAGCTACAGGTGGGATGGGGCCAGAAAGCAGAGTGTTGGGATCCAGGGGCTTCTGTAGATACGTCATCGTACATTACAAGAAAGCACCTTCAAAAGATACCTGCATACATATCCTGAGGAAAGATTAGCCATTTCCAATGAAAACCACAGCATGTCAAAAGTATTAAAAGAAAAAAAAAACTATTAGGAAAAGTCAAATTAAGGACACTGAAGAAAACCATATGACTTACTTATAGACATTATTACATTTATCCTCTCTTAATGCAAATGCAGCTAACCATAGTAAAATAGTTAAGCCAGTTATGCAATTCAATTAAATATCTGTCTTTCGAGCTACTTATCTGATTGTTCCTTTTTGGTTTATATAATATGACCTGAAGTTTAGATGCTTGCGTGTGTCTCCCACCCAGGGCAGTGAGTCTAAGCTAGGATAAGCACAGGAAACCATTTTCTCCATCTTCAAAACGTGTGCTACGCCCATTTATACTAGAGATTTCATTTTATTTGTTTTTAACTTGAGGTTTTAAAATCCTATACTTTTCTTCTTTGTATTCAACCTTTTAATGCCTCCAAATTAGAAACATTTATTGGCTTTTGCCATTACCCATATTTTTTTTTAAGAATTAAGCTGTGGTAAGCAGAACTCTAGGATGACTCCCAGTGACCCACACCCTGGTATAACCTTCTCCCCTCGAGTGTGGGGCACCCCGTAACTTGCTTCTAACTAATAGAACGTGTCAAAAGAGATAGACAGGTCTCTCCAGTTACATTACTTGGCAAAGATAAAGAGATTTTGCTGGTACAATTAAGGTCTGTAATCAGTGGCTTTGAATTTGTTCAAAGGGCAAGCCTGACCTGATCAGATCAGCCCTTTTGAAGAGGACAAACAAGTCAGAGACTCTCCCCCATTGGCCTTGATTTAAGCAAGCTGCTCTGAGGCCTGCAGCTTCAAGGAAATGAGCTTTGCCAGCAATCAGCGAGTTGGGAAGAGGATGCTGAGCCTCACACGAGAGCCCAGAACCAGCCGACACCTTGAGTGCAGCTTACGAAACCCTGAGCCAGGGACCCAGCTGACCCACTCTTGGACTCCGAACCCATGGAAACTTTGAGATAATAAATATATGCTTTTATAAGTTGCTAAGTGTGCAGTGATTTGTTTTGTAGCAATAGATAGCTAATACAAAAGCTTACTTGGACTATCCAGAGAGGATAATTTTTTTTTCCTTGAAATTTATTAACTACGTGATTTAGTATAGAAACCTGGAGAAAGATTGCAAGTAATCAGTACCCTTAATTCTACCTTGACTATTGCTAACTCATTAGGATAGGAAATATTAAAGAGGCCAGTTGAGGAAGGAAACAATTCACCTTTAACATATAGCATTTGAGGGCATTTGAGACACAGAAATTATTACAAGTGGGGAAACAGAGTTCTCAAGGTCAATATTTGGGCTCATTGGATATATGGATAGTCACTGAATACATTGAGCAAGGTGAAATTACTCAGGATAAATATGGCAAAAGAGCTAATAAGGGCTTCCTTGGGACACCCAGCACTTAAACAAAGGCAGGCTTGATGGGCTGATTAGTGTTCAGAGATGTCGTGGACCAGGGGAAATGGTATCACAATAGCCAAATAAGTAAGGTTTTCAGGATATAAGAGACAGATCAACAACGTGAAATTGTCAAGAACAATCACTTATATAAAGAACAACTTTTGCAATTAGAAAGTAATTGGTATCCTTGGGAAAAAAACAATTTCATTGAAGTGATGAGGTCAAGTCAGATTTGAGTAGACTGAAAAATCAGCAGGAGCTTAGGAGCTCAAAGCAATAATTGGACTATTCTTTCAACAAAAGGCAGAAGATGAAGGAGCTAAGATGGGCAAAGTGTTTTGCTGTTTGTTTTAAAGATGACTTAGACATACAGGACAAAAGTTTAAAATACAGGAAAAAAGGGAAAATAACTTTGCCTAAGCAAAGTCTTCAGCAGTGAGGAAAAAAGAGTAAGCTCCCTTATGCTGCAGCCATTTATGGAGCAGCTACCAAGCAACAGGCATGGTGCTCGGCCTGGAGGTACAGAAACAGAACACCCAACTCCTCCACTTGAGGCATTCACAGGGTAGCAGAGGAGACAGATATATCAACAGAAACTAAAATGCTACCTTGACAGAGGCTTGAGGAAACACAGGAGAAGGCACCACAGCAACTGACTTTGAACTCAGCGAGGGCTCCCTCCCTGTTGCCCAGAGTTATCAAAGAATGAGCTTGCCTTAAAGCCTATTAGGAATGTTGTAGGCAGACAAGGAGCAAATGGTCAGTAGAGGGAACCACCTTGCAAAGGCGAAGGAGAGAGAGGAAATGTGGTCCATTTGCAAAACAGTGAGTCCTTACCTAGGGCTGGACCAGAAGAGCCTGCTGGGAAATGGTGCAGAAGCATGCTGGGCAGACCCGCAGAGCCACAGCATAAAGGGCTTGGTTCCATGCTGAGGGTCTTGAGCTTTTTCCTTAAGATGGTGAAACATCATTAAAAAGTTTTAAGAAGATTTGCATGTAGAGAAATAATTTGCGTAGTGGTATAAAGAATGGGTTGTAGGGATATCAAATATGATAGCAGGGAAATGATTTGGCAGGGTCTTGAAAGATGGTGAGGACCTGGACTGATGCAGTAGCTGGGCAGACAGAGGAAAATGGAAGTGCAGGACAGATAACTGAATCAGTAACATGGACAGTACTGAAGAGCTGGGTGGAGCTGGGGTGTGGGGATGGGGAAGACTCTCTGATCACCCCTAATGCTCTCTTGGGAAATTCAATGAATGATAGCAGCATCCACTGAGATAGGACATTTCAAAGCAACAGTTTGAGAGATGGGGCAGATGGCAAATTTAATTTTAATGTATACATTCAGAGTATAAATCAGTGATTTACTCTGGACTAGAGGGACACTTCCTCCTATGAAGTCGGGCAGGAAAAGGGTGAGAACAGCTATAGTTCTAAATGATTCTCTAAAAATTATTTTAAAATCTACTATCTCTTTCTTAAGATTCAGTGAGTAACCCTAGCTGGTTTGATCAATTAGGAAAAACTGGTAACTAATGAACAGAAAGGAAACATTAAGTGACATTGCATTTGTCATTAATTATTTAAACACCAACAATGTGCTTGAACCTTTCATAGCAGAGAGGTCACAGTAAAAACGCTGGTTATGTACTCATTCCGTTTTCATTAAATGCTGTCCTGAAAAAAGAGAACGGTCCTACCAGCTCAGTCTGGTATCTTTGTAACAGGTATATTTGCTGCTTGTTACAAAGCTCTTCTTAATTCATGGGATGCCTCTGGTTTATAACACAACTCTCAGAGCCTTGGAACCAGATCTAAAAAGAAGCAAATACACGGAGTCTAAATAATGATCTTTCTGCTTTTATATCACGACGCATTAATTCCAAATGCTAGCAAATTCTCCCGGGTGCAGAATCACACTAGGAATCTCAGACTCGTCAGCTTCCCACTGGTATTGCTGGCGCTTCCACCGCTGTTCCCGGCTGCCTTACCACAGACTGGCCTTTCCCAAGGGGGCTGCCATTCTTTATCCTGATCTAAGAAGAAACCACTTTTCTAAACATGTGCAAAACTTTAAAAATGTTGGTATGAATGCAATTATAATCATGGACAGAAATTCAAGCGGTTTTTATTTTTTTTATTTGGTGTTGACTTTTTCCCACCCAGATAGCTGTGGAAATATAAATGTTTATGTGTGAGAATCTCATCTGGTTATTTCTTGAGAATCTGGAGTTTGGTAAAAATAAATGTTTAATACTTTTCTAATTCTGGGTTTTCTAGAAAATCCTTAGCTGGTGATGTTCAGCCACATTCCCTGGATCATCTTCAATTGACCTACTTTAAATTGATTATAGGCCCCATTGATTATGACATCCTCAGGCATAGGTGAAGATTACCTGGTTGAAAAGCGTTTCCCACTTCAGGAAAAAGTTGCAAGATTCGGCTATGTGAGCCGAATTCCAGGTGCACAGAAGAGAAGTAAATTCCATAAATACCCTCATCAGGATTTCCGGTCCCCAAAATCGAAGTTTTCAAATGAAGAACCAAGAAAAACCCAAGACATCATCTCATGTGTAGACCTCTTCGTTCCCTTCCTCCCCTAAGATTCTTCCGAAAGACAAAGGGGTTGGCAGATCGGGGAGGTTTCTACTGGGACTGTGGAATCTTAGGGAAGGTGGCACAGGCTCTGGGCACAGATACATGAAGACTCAAGTCCCAGCTCTACCAAACTAAAGTACCAACCTGCGTAAAATGCGCATCCCCCGCCTCTAAGCTGGGCTGAGATGGAACAGAACTGGGGGAAGCCTCCAGCAGAGAGCCTTTAACTTATCAACCTGTGCTGGATAACGACTCCCCCGTAAGGAGGGAGAATCCTGCCGATTGGATGTGGTGCCTTCATAATGTCCACTGAGGAGTGTTTCACTTCCAACTGGCTTTTGTCTGTTGTCTGTGGGATTTGGCAGTTTCTTCTGACTTCAGGTACTTTCTGTGGTGTGTGACAGGCAGGTCATATGGTGAAACGTGGATCTATCCACACGGTGACATCCTTCTTTCTTAGGTGAAACACTTAGTGGTTGCTTTGCAACCCCGCGTGGAACTGCGGTCACTTCTTCCAATAATGGCTCTTGGGCTCACAGATGTCACATGTTATCCTAATCCTCTCTGTTCCTGTGTTTTTCCGTGCACATGATAACTTTACTTTTTTCAAAGGTGAATTATATAATTTTTAAAGACCTACTACACATCAATTACCACATGTAGTGCTGACCATCTCGTGACTGACTGAAGCGACAACACAAAGAGCTGGCACCGAGCTGGAGTGGTCTCCAGTCCCGGTCACACCTGGTGGGTGACAGTTGTAAGACACATCCCAACTTCAGCACTGTTAAACTGTGTGTGTGTGGGGGGGGGGGGGGGGATGTAAATAAATAAGGAAAAGAATTAATTGAAGAGTTCCACAGGAATTTGTTTCACAGTAATCAAAACTGTACCTAAAAGTTTTTGGGAACACTAAAGCATATGGCAAATGTAAGAAATTGTAAAGTCCATTAAAGTGGTAAAATGTTTCCGATGCACCCATTCTTGGAACTATGAAAGGAATCATTTCTGTGAGTGCTTACCCTCTGTATTAGTCAGGGTTCTCTGGAGAAACAGAACCATTAGGACATATGAAGATTTATTATAGGAATTGGCTCACATGGTTATGCAGGCTGAGAAGTCCCACAGTTTGTGGTCTGCAAGCTGGAGACCCAAGAACGTCAGTGGTATAAATTAGTCCAAGTCAAAGGCCTGAGAACCAGGGGTTCTGATGTCCAAGAGCAGAAGAAGATGGATATCCCTGCTCAAGAAGAAAGAAGGAATTCATCTTTCCTTCACCTTTTTGTTCCATTCAGGCCCCAAATGGGTTGGATAATGTCCCTCCACATTGGTGACAGGGGATCTCTGTACTCCGTCTACCAAATCAAATGCTTCCAGATACACCCTCACAAATACACTAAGAGATAAGGTTTTACCAGCATTCTGGGCATCCCTCAGGGTAGTCGAGTCAAAGTACAAAACTAACCATCAGACTCTCTCTTTTGATGGAAATAAGGATGGCTAATGTTCACACACAAGCCATGTTCCTAGTGCCTCTGTACCCCCCTTGCTGTGCTCCCCTTTATCCAAGTCCCCTTCCCTGGCAGGGAGGTTAGATAGAGGATGAGCCGAGGTCAGCAGGGTGAGGGTAGGAGACATGTGCTGTGTCTTCCACCCGCTGTCTGACCAGGGAGCCTGGAGGTGAAATTGGGATGGTGCCTGAGGAAGAATTCTTACCAAGCAGGAGGCCCATTTCCAGAAGACGCCCTCCATGTGAACCATACCAGAGACAACAGCCGGGTGGCAACAACTGCAGCCCAGTGGGAAGCTGGGGAACCAGGACAGAGCAGACGGAGGGAAGCACAGATCAGCATGGGTGGAAAGGGCCTCAGGCTGTGTGAACTCGACAGAAGCAGGACAATCCCCAAGGTTGAGTTTTTTCAGGTACTTGCCCAGGTGTGGAGGGTTCTGGTCAATGTGCTTTGATGAGACAGGTTTCGACCTCCTCAAACATGTGCTTCTATTACCAGGTAACACAAGGCCCTAGTCACGTGCTTGGCAGAATAGCGACCTTGGCTCCCGGGCCTGTCATGAGAACCACCCCCTGGCAGAGTACTTCTTGTAGTGACAGTGTTCTCATCCTACACCCCCAACCCAGTGCACACTGTGTGTGTGTGCTTCAGAGAAAAGCTGTCTGGGGCATGGGGCGGAAAGCTGGGTATCTAGGAAATTTCTTGTGCAGTTTTCTGTCTGATGATCATCAGACATGTGTTTACATAGCTCCTTATGTCTTGCTGGACAAACCTTTTCAAAGCTTACATCAAACAAAAAAATGTACATCATCTGTTTTTCAATCAATAAAATCATTAGCTTTCAGTACTGAGAACCTAGAAGAGTTATAAAGTATTCAAATAATGTAAAAATGTAAAGTATTCAAACAAATGACAGGTTTATTTGCTTATAGGAATAACAGTGCCCCATGAGCCCTCACTGGAAATGGGGGTGGGAGGGGAGGTGGGTGGGGCTTAGTAATAGTAAATTCTAACTTTTCTTTCATGAATTCCTTTATAATTCTTTTTTGCCTTATTTTATTCTTTAACTACCAGTTCAGGTATGTCAGGATCATGTACACTTGTCAGGATAGTACACATTTATAGGCATATACATGCACATATTTTTACACAGGTGTTTTGACAACAATTGTTTTCACATTACTTTGTAGAAATGAACCTTATTATTTCATTATTTTATATTAGATTCCCCACCTTTGTCTATCTAGGCTGGGATTTCATGTAGTCACTAAGAACTCGCCGCGTGTTGCACTGTTCTGAAGGCAGATCCACTTCCACACCCCAGATTTCCCCGGGGTGTATTCTGTTCCCCCCAGTTCAGAGCTGTGATCACTTGGAGAAAATGGTCAATGTCTTTTCTCTTAAGAGAGAAAAACAATGATCTCGTTTACCAAACCAGCTCATAAAAACAAAAATCAGAATATGGCCCATCTTTTTTTTTTTAATTGTTGGTTAGTAATAGTTGTCCCCATTTTTCCCCCCATTCTTCTTGGGCCTATCTTTTTAATGTAACCAAAACCACAGATGGGAAATGTCTATCTAGGAACATTAACCATTAAATATAATATTTAGGGTATGCGTGCTCTAAGTACTGACGAGGGCATTTTAATCAGACCTCACTCAAACGCTGCTCCACGCAAACACCCTCAGCCGCATAGTCATGTTCTCAGCAGCACCGCGATGCTGTTGTCTCCTGAAATCCTGCTGTTGTGTCAGCTTCAGGTGAACACACATCAAATTCCACTGCAGCCAACACTGCCACAATATAAATTCTTTATACACTCCTGTATAAAGAAGCCACCAGCAGAATGTAAAGCAACCAAGAATTTCTTCCACCAATTTCTAGACCAATTTCTTCCAAGTAAGAGGACAGCAGTTCACAGCTTCAGGGGCTGTGGGAGTGTGAAGAACCTCAGATGGTATAGGATCTAACACCCCCACTCCAGGGAGAAGCCCCTTCCTTGTCGTCATCCAGAGGTGTCAGTTCAGCTGCTCAACACTGACGGGTTCAGAGAACTGGTTTCTTTATCACCAGTCCACATCTTTCCATAGAAATTGTTTCTCATTAAGAAAACAAATCAAATGTCAGAAAATTCAGAAAACACAAAGACCATTGAAATGTAATTTAAAATCTCAGTGTTTCCTAAAATGTAAGTGGCATAATAATCCCCTCTGTCCCAAGACTCGCAAATACAAAGAGGTGCAATTTCCCTACACCACTTGGCAGGGCAAGGGGAATGGAGCTCAGAGTTCTTCAGTCCTTAGTCCGATGGCCCACCAGCCAAAACCTTCCAAGCAAATAAATAAACAAAAGCAAAAAAAAATTAACCAGAGTGGACAAAAAGTCATGCAAATTAAATTACATTTATTGTTCCTTTTTATGAGGAAACTTACTTCAGACAAAAAATACTGAGTTTCTTTCCTGCTTTTTTGGTAGCATGTTTCTGTTCCTTTTTAAAACTTGTAAGAGTTTCCTGACAATCTTCATGTTCCTTCAATCCTACCAAAGCCAAGGACATTCCTCAAGGCTGGCTTTAGTTGGCATCCAGAGGGGACGATTTTTTGACACTGTATTCCACTGATTTTCTGGGGAGTTACTAAATGTTCAAGCATGTAGTTCATCCTAAGCCCTTCTGATTGTTTGCTCAGGAAAAGAACTGATTTGTGTTGCAATGACAGACTCTTACACATGCCTTGGAAGTTATATAAGAAACCAATAAGTTATTACAAAAAATAATTCAGATCTGTATATTGCGACTTAAAGCTGCCAAAACAAACTTAAGATACAAAGGAGTTTTTAATAATGTTTTCGAAAACAGCTGCATGAGATGTATTCAGAACAAGTATGTTATTAAATAGCTTTTTTCTTTTTCTTTCTTTCTTTTTTTTTTTTTTTAGAGTCAGAATACAGACCAGGCACTGGAAGCGAGCTCAGCAGGTGAAGGAATAGTTGTTTCCTAAAATAAAGTACTAAGGACTCTGGAGCATAACTTGGAAGAATTATTATAATTTTGTTTTATAAATCAAATATTTATAAGTTTAAAGAACAGCCCTCACATTTTCACAACCTCTCAGATATTTTAATAATTTGAAAATTTAACTCTGACCTAATCTAAATTAAAACTGACTTTATTGGAATCAGTGTAGTAAAGGAAACTTCAGTTAACTCAAATAAATTAAATCAATACCCTCACTCAGCAGGCCCTTCCCCCTGGTCTGGAAGCAAACAGTTGTTCCCCACCTTCCAGAGCTGGCCCTTTGGGTCCCAGACGTTAGATCCCAGTCTTTCCATTCTGCTCAAAAAGTTACCAACTCCGTTGGCATGCTCTTTGTGAAACCTTCATTTTCTGGCTCTACTGTATCCTTTCGTTTTGTCTGTAAGCGATCTCTCTGTGTTGGAAATAATTACAAGGAAATGAGTAAGTTAACTTACATTCATTTAGCCCCAATATCCCTCCAGGATCTAATCCGTTCTCTTGTTCCTTTCACCAGACGTTTCTTGATTGGTTGTCTCCACCAGTTCCTTCCATGTGACTCCGCCCACCCACACCTTTGCCTGCAGTGGGGCTCCTGCTCCAACATTCTGCTCACAGTAATCACTGCCTGCTCATCAAATCAAGGACTCTTCGCAAATAGCATTCCTCTTGAACTCTACAGTGTGTGGCCTGGTGGTCAGCCCTTCCTCAATGGCAACTTTCTATGCATTAGTTCGGGTAAAACTGAGATCATTTGAGATTTTGCAATGGTTAGAGATATGAATTTGTCATCAAGCAGAACTGGCATTGCTATGTAGTAGCTACTTAACCTGAAGGGAAAACTCTTAGTCTCTCATTCTCAGTTTACTCATCTGTAAAATTGGATAACTCTTTTCCCAGGGGATGCTGTGAGGCTTAGATAAGAGGACACATGTAAAATTCTCAGGACATAGTAAGTGCTCAATAAATATTACCTGTGCTATTTATCCCACCTTTCCGATTATTCCCCAGTCTCCTGTGCTGACTCTTCCCCATTCCCCGCCCCCAAATGTGGATTTCTCTCAAAGCTCTGTGCTGTCCTCTCTGTTCGAGCTCTCTCTTAAATACCTCACCTCATCGGCTCATTGTCTCCAATGTGACCACACACTGTAACTCTTCTCTGTCAAGTCCCATCCAATCCCACTTCACAAATTGCCCTTAAGTCTACTTCCTGCACATGAGCTGTCATCCCTCAAGTTCAACACATGAAGGATCTTATCTTCTACCTCCTCCAACCTTCCCCAGTGGTATCACAGACATGGGAGCTGGGAGTCATTCTTAAGCCATTCTTCCCGCCTCCTTGCCCCCCACATACCCAATATCCTGTTTTTATTTTCTAATCTTATTCCTTTCTGATTATGCCCTTTCAGTCCATTCACTAGCACACTCACTGTCTAGCCTGGGTGCTCATCTTCTCACACCTGGATTATTAAAATAGCCTCTCAACTGGGCTTCCTGTACCTCCTCCACCATCAGCAGATTAATTTTTCTAAAATAAATAATAG
Source organism: Phyllostomus hastatus (assembly GCF_019186645.2). Classification (NCBI taxonomy): domain Eukaryota; kingdom Metazoa; phylum Chordata; class Mammalia; order Chiroptera; family Phyllostomidae; genus Phyllostomus; species Phyllostomus hastatus. The sequence continues at coordinate 12,317,604 of NW_025333977.1, read as the reverse complement.
TTTAATAGTAGTGCTTCCCTACTCAAAATCCATTGACACTTCCCCCACCATTGTCTACGAGATGAAATAAAATTCTTTAGTCTTTAATTCAAGGTCCTCCACACCTTAACAATAATAAACCTTACCAAGTTTATATTCCCATCAAAATCCTTCATATTAGAAATTGTATCTAACTCATCTTTGTATCCCCCATATACATGACAGTCCCAGTTCATAAGTGTTTGCTGAACTGAGCTAATGTAGCTGGTCTCCTCCCACAGTTAAATGAGTTTGTTGATTGAATGTCAAATTCATTCTTCATTCAACTTATTTAACTAACTAGTATTTATTGTCAAAGTACATAATACTGTACAAGCAATATAATTACACAATATTTACAAGCAAGCACATTAGTCAGGACAAACCAATTTATGCTGTGGTAACAAATAATCCCAAAACCTCAGTGACTTTACACACAGTTTAGTTATCACTCAGACAAAGTTAGAGCAGGTGACCTTCAATGAGGCCACCCTTCATATGCTGTCAGAATCTTACCTTTTCCTTCCCTTCATGTCTCCTTCCCTCTCAGTCACTCTGAGCCCACAGTATTGGCATTGACTACCAACAGTGACCAAACATTTAACCACTTGACCAGATCCCACACCTCAGGCACTGCGTAGGTAGACTCTAGTGTGACTGAAAGCAGACAACATGGAAAGGAAGTTGGCAGACTCATGAGGGGAGAAGAGAAATGGTTAAGAAGGTACATGGGGAGAATAATGCACATGACATCTCAGTAGGGAACTTCTGAGAGAATCATTGCTTTGGAGAGACCCACTAGTGCCGTCTGTAAAGCACTTGCTGTGATCACAGATAATCTAAAAGAAGAGATCAGCCACTCTATGACCAGTGGGACAATTGACTCCATTACCCTAAGGTCCACCTGGATGCTTCTGCATTTGAGTTCATATGAACTCACTTTTTTCAAAATACATAGCCCTTCTAACCTATGCGACTCACGCTTTAGCAAAGGTGGATGCAAGACGGAGGACGTAGGAAAGAGAGTGCAAGGCCCATGACCACGTGGCAGGGCAAATTAGAGACAATTCGCATGAGTAAACTGTCATATTGCACACACGTCACCATCCATCACCAATCCTGTGGACCAGATTCCCATGGTATTGTTGCACAGACTCTCTCTGGTCCCCCTGGCAGGCATGACTATCTGGTGTCAGCCCAAGCTCTCCAGCCCTCCGGTCATCTTTGCCGGTGTCAAGACAGACACAGCCCAGGCAATAAGGTGCGGTCTCCCCACACCACACACCAGGCGCCGGCCAAGGGCTTCAACTCTGACCTGGAGGGGCACCTCTGGAGTTGACCAAGCTGAACCAAATGGAAATACCAAAGTCCTGTTTGTTTATGTTATATGACTACACCAGATTCTGTGGCACCTACTCCAGCTCTCCAGGTGTGAAAAGGCAGTGAAGGAAGGAAAAGTACCAAGATGACACCTCTGTTTTTGGCCTGAGCTACTGATCGAATGGAGCTACCTTCAGACTGAGATGAGGGTGGCTGGGGAGTGGCAGGTCATGAAGGGTAAGAGTTTGGCTTTGGACATGTCTGGTTTGAGAGGCCTGCTAGACATACAAGTGGGGCTGACTAGTAGGTAGATAGGTATATGAGACTGAAGCTTAGAAGAGATATAAATTTGGGATTAATCCACAAATAGATGACCATGAAGCTGGTTGATATCCCCTAGAAAAGGTGTGACAAATAAGCAAACAGAATCAAGGATGCTCTGTCTCTCCTTGGAGGTCTAGGAGATGAGATCAAGCCCGCAGAGAAAAGGGGGACGTGTCCGGGAAAGTAGGACATAACTGAGAGAAGATGGTGAACTTTAACTCAAGTGAAAAGAGTATCTCAAGGAAAAAAGAGTGATCAGTAGCATCACGTGTCATTGACCAGGAACTCGGCAGCACAGAAGTCCCTAGTGACTCTGATGAGAATCGTTGCCTCGAAGCAGTGAGGATAAAAACCTGATTACACTGAGTTACAGAGAGAGGATGAGAGGTGAGGAAGTGAAGAGAGCAGATACAGGCAACTGGTTAAAGAAGGTTCACGATGAACAGCTATCATGGAGGAGAACTTAGCTAAAGAGAAGATTTTTAGTATGAGACACGTTTGTATGCTGATGAAAATGATCTCTGAGGTGGTGAAAACTGATGGTCCAGAAAGGAGAGGGCGTGACTGCAGGCACACAGTTCTCAAAGAGGCAGGGCAGGGTGGGCCCCGGCGAATCCGTGCACGGAGGAGTCGTAGTCCCGTACAGGCCCGGAGACTGCTGGGATGACACCACAGGAGGGGTGCTGGTTCAGACAGGGAGGCTGGCAGAGATCCAGGCGGGAGGATACGGTAGATTTCTCTTAGCTGCCTCTATTTTCTCGGTAAACTAAGAAGCAGTGTCATCAGCTGAGAGTGAGGCCAGGGGAAAACGTGTTGGTGGTCCAAGAGGAGAAGAGAAGCCGTGAAATAGTCCCCGTCCGGGAAAGGGAAAGACTGCTTACCGTAAACGTGTGGTATAACCGCCGGACTGCGGTAACAATAAATCTTAAGTGAGATCAGCCAGGACCGCGGAGTTTCTCGACCTGCTCCCTCTCTCCACATTCAGCTGCTCAGGTGCAGGTGTGAAGCAGGTGGAGCAGTAAGTTAACCCAGGGCGTTGCCTTTCCCTTTATAGTGGCTGCATGGTAATGCATTTTCTGCAGGTAAAATGATTTCACATTTTAGATTTGAGGGTTCCGTTATGGTTTATTTATCCATCGTACTAAGAAAGTGAGCTGAAATGTTCAAGCGATATTAAGCATAACTCAATCTAGGATTCAATTCTGTTTTTATATTTAGAGACTCTGAGGCTATTTATTTTGAAAGAACATTTGAAGTCTGTAAGGATGATGATGTCATTTGTAATGTCATTTGCTCTTTGGAATTCACACTAAGAAGTAAATTTTGAGAGCCAGCTTGTGAAGCAGTGTATTAGTCAGTGACTTACAGAAAGTCCTTCACACACTCCTACGTCAGTCTGCACGTTGGCTGGGCTCAGCAGGGACCAGGCTGAACCTGAGGCTTTCAGCTGGGTTCAGGTCTGCTCCCCGGGTCTTCTGCCCAAGGCCCAGGCTGAAGCGGCAGCAGCTCCTCCCGTCTATGCCTTTCCTTATCTCCTAAACCAACTGTGAGTTGTTGTGAAACGGGCCCCCATGTTTCTGTATTTTTGAATTGAACATAAACCAGCCCTCAGAAACACAGCCCTTCCTCCCCTTCTAATCTGGTTTTGTGCTTGGAAAATTCCCTGTGTAAGATCCTTAGGCTCTATCAGTGTAGAAGAACTCCATTATCTCAGGCAAGCTTTTAAAATTCCATTGTTGCTTTAGAGCGGAGTCTGTCCTGAAATGGTCCAGGGGCTGGGCAGGTGGGCAGGGACTTACAGGGGAAGTCGCAGAGGACAGACGGCCTCATGGGTGTGAGGCAGCATTTCCCAAAGCCCACTGTGTTATTATCAGAAACAGTTCTGTCACTGGGTTCTTAAAGATTTAAACAAATAATAATAATACTAATAATGAAAAAGGAAGACAGAAAAAAAGGACTTCTTTGAAATCTTAGAGTTGTTTGCTTCTGAAAACAAGTGTTGTTCTTTCCTCTTAGCAAACCATCTATACTTTTCCTATCAATTCATCACTTTATTGCTTTTCCATCTTCTCAGGACTCAGATGGGGGTCTCACTCAACGCTCAGGAATCTTTTCTCTTGACTGTTTCCAGAGACCTCGTTCTTTTCATCTTTGTGCACAGTTTCTTCCAGTTTGTTTCTGTTGACTCTGTTACTCAGTGCTCTCTAAAGATTGTTGAATTCTTGAGACTGACCTCAGACTCTGTTTAATGCATTTAAACATACATTCATGTAAAGAAAAGTGAAATGTGTTTTGAAGGTCATGGTGAGTCACCAAACATACAGTTGGGTATTTTGGTCATCTTTCTTTTTCAGTGAGTAATGTAGCTTCCTGGATTCTGTGTTCTCTAGAGAGACGTAACTTATTTACGAAAGCCCTTCAAACCCTCTCATTGCATTACCAAGTGCAAAACAGCTCACTTCTTTTTTGATCTGTGAATTTATGGGACAATCATTCCAGACTCATGGCTTGCATTAAGGCCCTGCATTTCTCCCACGTTTATGGTTAGCAGGAATCCTGGGCCAGAATCATGGAACGATGCATGGTTAAGCCAGTCAGAGACAGAAAACCTGTACTTTATGCTCTATTATTATTTAAGAAAATTGCTTGGCTTCTTGAGTTTTAAAAGAAAAAGAAAGAAATGGGCTTGTGGCCATTTTTAAACCTTTCGACTTTATGTTATTTACCTTAATTTAACCTGACCATTACTAGCTTTTACAAAAATAAAAATTAAAAACCGACTATATAGACACAGTTTTAAAATCCAGCTTATTGGCTAGATATTAAGATTCTCAGACAAAGCACTGGATTTTCCAACTTTGTTAATTAATTTGAGATCTTTGCCATAATAAGAATTTGCATAAATAAAATTGTGATTTATCTCTCCCAAACCATCTCAGCTCTCAAATATTAAGAAAGCATTTTTAATGGGCATTTATTGTGTCTTTTTATCTATGTGGAAAGGATTGTTCCCCCTATCTTATGTCCCTTGAATGTAATTTCTTGATGGTGGATAGATATATCATATTTAATTAATTTCCAGTATAATATCCTAGGATAGTTTAATTAACTCAGTGGTTTTTCAATTAATAATAATTAAATGTATTTTTTTCAGATTCAATCACTGATCACTTGGTAGTAATTGCCTCAGTAGAATGGCAAAATGGAGTCAAAAATAACTGTCTGACTTCATCTGGATAAGATTAATAAGGTTTGCAATGCAGCAAACCTTTCTCAATGGAGAAAGACAAGAATAAACGCCTTTGGGTGAAATTGCAAGACATGATTAAAGGGAGTAACCCTGACCCTTATTTTAAACTATAATAGCTGTACAGTCTAGTCTCTTCACCAATATTTGTTAATTCCCAATATTTTCCAATCCTTATGGGCATATTAAAAAAAGAAAGATTGTATATTAAAAGAGACTTCCCATCTGGCCCCAAATAAGAATATATATAAGAAACCTGAGTCTAATTATCCATCATTCCATTAGTCCCCAGAAAAAAGTAAGTATAAAATTTAAAAACATGTTTAATCTTTTAGTCCTTTTTTTAATCTTTCAGTCTTTTTTAAAGACCTAGAAAAAAAGCCTCCCTTCTTGTTGGTGTGGAAAACAAACATATTGTGTATATTGTTTCATTTCTATTTTAAATTGTATACTTTGTAAGAGACCTTACTCTTCATTTTCTCCCCTCACCTTCCCCTGCCCCTGGCTTTCCCTTCCCAACAGCACAGTCCTGATGCCAGGAAGTGGGGCAGAGTGAGGTAGGCGCCTGCCCTCAAAGGAGAGAACCCTAATGTCCCAGAGCAGGGTGTCAGAGCTCAAATCAAGCAAGGGCGTGACCTCCCAGGATGGCTGCCCCACACTCGGGTCAGAGGTGGAGCTGGGTGTCCTTACAAGGGCCACCCAGCACACACTGTCAGAGCCCAGACAGGGCGTGGAGGGCTTCCAGGCATGACATCGCCCAGCACAGAGCTTTGGAGCCCGAGCAGAGGAAACAAGTGTCCATGGAGTGGGGACAGCCAGGCACAGGGTGTCTCAGCCTGAGTGTGGTGAGTGTCCATGTGGCCAAGGGTAGCTGTAAAGACAGGGTCCACATGAGGAGCTGGAGGGAATGAGTAGGGGAGTTAAGGATATGAAGAGTCAGGTTCCTCATCACCAGAGAAAGAAGGTGCATCCATGGGAAGAAAACCAGAATGAACCCCATGGTGTGGGAATGGAAATGGAGGGATCAGTATGAACTCATCATTTTCAAAACATGTGGGTATAGAAATATAGAAAAGTGTATAGATGCAAGTATATCTTTATATTTGCAAGTATATGCAAACAAATAAAACCGTATGTGTATAAAGACACATTTGCATCAAATGTGTTGTATCATATGTGTGCTCTGCACCCTGTGAGGGCCCAGAGCAGCCAAACTCTATGGCAACAACCCAGCTTTTTACCAAGCGGTAACACCAAGCACCCAGATCTTAGGTTATCAATACAATTCTCCACTAGGTTTCTTGGAGGAATGGGTGATTCTGGGGCTGAGCCAGATGAGTGAACGATTAGCCTATAATATCTTATGTCAAAAAGCAGGGAAGTGCTCAAAGGATAATGAGGAAATATCGAAAGGACATAGAGGCCTGCTTGAAGGGGCTGTCACTGACCAAATGAGGGATCATTTGAGCATCAAAATAAAAATAACAATTACAACCTATTGAATAAAATAGGAAACCATGAGTCCTAACAGATTTAAATAGTGGATGAATTGGAGCTCAATAAGAAACATAGTTTCAAAGTACCAAAGGGAATAAAGAGTAACTTTCAGTGGAAAAGCCTAGTACCTTACTCAGGTGATGACGGTGAACTTCGTGAGTAACGGACAAATCTAAACTAGGCTTCACCTGACAGGCAGTAAAGAGAGCACTGCAATGTTCCCACCAGCATGGACAGCCCGAATGGTGTCATGCAGACATGCCAGACAACCCCAAACTAAGGGACATTATACAAAATGCTTGGCCTGTGATCTTAGAAGTGTCAATGTTGTAAAAGTCAACAGAACACTGAGGACGTCTTCGAGACTGAAGGAGACTAATGACAACTAAACACCACACAGGATTCTGAACGGGACTGTTTGCTATGAAGTGTGTAATTAGGGTAATTGGTAAAACGTAAATGGGACCTGAGGATTGAAAGTTAGCTACGGTTTAGCGTGCACGTCCTTGATGCGGATGGTTATTTTGTGGTTCTTGAGGGAGAATGTGTTTACGGGGAAACACACTGAAGTGCTTAGGGTTAACGGAACATCAGCTCAGCCACTGACTCTCAGATGATTCAGGAAAACAAAACGCGTCCTGCCCTGCACTGTCCTTACAGCTTTTCTGAAAGTTCACTGAGGTTCCAATTTTTAAAACAAAACATTGTATTTGCCAAATATATAAAATGAAGTATTTATTTTGAAAATAAAATAAATCTCATTTGATTTGAACTGTTGCCACTTTTTATTTTCGAGCTCTCAGGATTATGGGAAATGTATCTGGACGGCAAAGACCGAATCTCAATTGTCTTTTCAGCCCCAAGTGCCTGGAACACAGCAGGCACTCGGTGTCACCAGGACTCAGAGCCAATAGATCTCCATCAGCCTCCTTATTGATACTTCCATTTGTCGTTACTTCTTCCTGTCCGCTGGAAAGATGCTTCAGGGGAAAGGATTAAAATGGCAATGCCTCAGAAATATTTCTCACTTGTCTCCTATTTCCTCAACACACATGTCATTCCCCAAATACAATGAAATTGAATAACAGCAACTTGTATCCTAAACAATAAGTCTTTATTATGCATATGATTTAGTCATTTGTTGTTACTGTTTAGATGTTAGCTTTAGGCTCTTTTTCCTCCACCTTATCCATCTTCTCTTACATCCAGTTCTCTATTTTCCTAAATTCAACTTCATATAACCCACGTCTTTTTTATGTACAATATATATTAGGACCCTTAAACTACCTATTGTCAGCGACATTCTGAATTTTCTTCTTGGCTTCCAGGCAAACATTTTGAGCAATGATTTAGGAGCTGCCTGAGGCCATTCGGCCACTCAGTGTGGCCAGCCCAGCCACCTTGGTTAGTGGGTAGTGGTGTAGAAAGAGTTTCGCTGTTTTAGTATATTTTGCTATTAGAATTTTATAAAAAGGAGTGGAAAATGGGAAAATAGAATAGTTGACCTTAGTGGAAAATAGATTTCATAAAAGTAATACTCTTGAGACAAAGATGGAAATCAGTGGACATGCCGAAAGCTGTAGATTTCATCCTTACTCAGATGTTTACTGGACCTAACCCAGGCAACAGTGTGGGCTATTTTAAGGGGAGGATCAAATTTTGAACACATATATGATATGTTAGAAATACACTTTCGAAGACTATGTTTAAGTTGATATAAATAAACATACCTTATAATACAGGGTGGTGCAAAAGTAGGTTTACAGTTGTTTGTATGGAAAATAATACAAGAATAGACTCTGTGTTTTGTGCACTCATAATTGTAAACTTTCTTTGCCCCACCCTATATATGTTTAATATTCAATTTTCTTTCATGCATTCAGAAAGGGTTTATATATGAAAGGAGCAGACTGCCTATACCATTCACAAATGAAAAAGTCAACTCCGCTCCCAAAATTCAGACAACTTTTCTAGAAAGAGTTGTCACTTTCAGCAGCCACAGAGGGCAAACATGCATGTGTCCATCTAAGACGTCACCCTTCCCCTCAGCAATGACACTGGGTAGTTTCCCTTTTCCAGACCCCTCAGGGCACCAACACTGCACCAGAACATGATGAGACCACAGAACCCCTCAATGTTCTTACCACGGTAATTAACTGGTAACTACCCTATACCCACCAATGCAAAAGAAACATATGTCTATTCATTTTACTTTTTATCCAACCCCAGAAATCCTCCCCTCATCTTTGCTTTCTCCCTCCTCCCTCACCTATCACCAATGGATTTCTTATAACCCCCTTATGTCTTCCCTTTTGATTCTGATGCATAAAATAAGTAGTAAAACTTCCATTTCCTGGAGCATTTTCTCAGTCCCAGCAACTGTGGTCAGTTTGGCTCAAATAAATTCATAAAATTTCTCTACAGGTTTGGATGTTTCTTAGGTCAACAAAAGAAAGAGAGAGAGAGTTCCAGGAAACTGAGAGAGAAGTCTGTGTTTCTTTTGTCACAGATAACACTTCCTCACGTCAGACTCCTGGGCGTCAGCAGCTGCTCACAGCTCCTTGAAGACATTCTTTCCTTCTGCAAAACAAACTTATAAATTCTCAGGACGACCCTGAAGTTATCTCCTGCTCAATAAAGAGACCTCACATCAGTAACTTATGTCTACACTAGTGAAAACAAAAGTGCTTGAGCAGGAAGAGCAGTTACCGTGTGAGCAAGGGCCTAAGTAAGAACTAAATTATTTCATTTTAGCTGCCAAAACTACCAGGGGCATTAAAGCCACAGAGTCTCTTCCTACACAAAGGCCACCGTCTCTCTTCCACCCTCGGTTAGAGCCCAGTACCCTCATCCACTTGCTTCCTATTTAATTTATCTCTTTGTATCATGTATATTTTGGTAAATAATCTTAAGTCCTTCCTGGGATAAGAAAAGCCATAAATAAATAAGTATGTGTCCATACACATTCTAATTGTGAATATGTGAAGCACTGTGTTTTTACATCATGTATACCTACCCCAGGTAATACTCAACAAGTAATTTAAATATACTACCCTAAATTCTTTTTATTTCATAATTTTTGCAGCCCATAACCCTTAATATATCATAAGTAATCAGTGACTAAGTCACTTATATTCAATGTAAATGCTTCAGGTCTGAATTCAGCCATATGATCCCTTTGGCCTTGCTGGACGGGTTCACACCTCTTAGCATGTTAGCAGAATTTGCTGAAATGTTCTCCAGAGGAAATAGAAGTATTTCCTCCTCCAAGGTACTCTCTGACTATAAAAATATCAACGGCTTGTTTTCAAAGTCAGAGGTTGGGGAAGAGAGCAAACAAGGCTAAGAGGGGCAAAGCGAGAATGAATAATTTTGATATGATTCTACCTATCTCATCATAGAGAGACATGTGTAACTATTCCCATTTTTTGAAATGGAAAATCAGATGCAAGTTAGATTGTCACCAGAAAGGGACTGGAACAAAGGTGGGCGTGCCCCAGGATGGTCTGGAATGTGTGGGTTCTTGACTTTGCACAGAAAAGACTTCACAACCTGAGTCCAGGTGATTTTTAAGGTTTATTAAAGCGGAGGACAATGAACCAAAGGAAAGGTTTGAGATAGAAAAGGCAAGATCATAGCAACAGGAGTGAGCCTAGATGGAGTCACCTTGGCCCTTTGGAAAGAAAGCCACAGAGGCAGAAGTGAGCCCCCTGGGCTGAGTGGACTCAGGAAACAAGTTACAGAGGTAAAAGCGGGCCCCCAGAGACAGGTCGGGGGGTGAGCCCAGGACCAGCTGCCGCTGCCCACTGCTGCCCTGGTTGCAAGTTTCATGGGAACCTTTGGAGGTGGGGGGGGGGTGGGGGGGGGGAGAGAGAGAGAGAGAGAGAGAGAGAGAGAGAGAGAGAGAGAGAGAGAGAGAGAGAGCGCGCAAAGATAACACCTGAGGAAAGAAGTGGGGGGAGGTGCAGGTGTGCTCAAGAGAGAGTGAGCATCCTGGGTCCTTTGTCTGAAGGGTTTTTGTCTATTTTCTAAAGGTGGGAATTTTAGGGGATGCCTCAGGGAAGATCTCAACAGAATATTCATCAGCTTTCCAGGTGTGTCCTTTAATATGCTGATTCATCCAACTTAGTGTATAGAGGGGTCAGGGTCATTTTCTGGTCAGTCTCACCTTCAAAGAATGTCACAGGAGAGAAACAAGGACCATGGCAGATCTGCCCTGGCAGGGTCTGGAATGTGTAAACTATTTGCTCCTAAGTGTCCTTGGTTAGGGAAGATAAGACCTTGAGATTTATTATCTGGCTGTAAATTGTTTGGCCTTGTTTATTATCTGTCTCAGTTTCCCCATTCAACTTGCCAACAAATTTTCCTGGTTTCTTACTAGCCTGCCTCAAAGTCACAGTAAAAATTGTGTCATATTTGCCATATTAGAGTCAAGAAATGTGGACCTAAGGACTGATGGCAGGGAGACCATATTTTCTCAAAATATTTCAAACAAACACAGACAAACAAACAAACAAGAAATGTGTGTGTATGTGTGTAATAAGGTGGGCCAGCCAGGAAAAATAAGGACCACAAGACAGTCAAAATGTGTTGTAATGAAAAGCCCTCCCTTTGATTTATAAACAAAACAAGGAAGATCCCCAGCTTAATATTCAAGAAGAAAATACTTTCTAAGAGAAACATGGTTTTAATTGCTTAAGCTCTGACGATTACTCCTACATCAAGCTGGTACTCAGTAGATTTATTTCTAACCAGTCATCACTTGTGATGAGTATGTTTTCACAATGCTTTAGCTCATAGGGAATATAAAATTGTGATTCCAAACCACCTTCTTGAGCTGCGGCTTAGGAGAGATGCCAAGGGAAACTGCTGGTATGGTAGGTAGTGGCATTTGTTTCTACTTTCAAAGCTTCGATAATGTTGGGGTGTTTTGGGGTGGTGGGTTGTTTGTTTGTTTCTGGTAGAGTCTGCCTCTCCAACACAGAGAGTACAGACTGAAACCTCAGATCTCGGCACAAAGGTTCCCAAACTTCCACAAATCTTGAACGGCTACAACTGAAACGCAATTCCTAGAATCAAACAACAGGGTGTAGAAGGAAATTGAAATCTTAGAATTCCCACTCAGGCATTAACAAAGAAATTGTTCAAATATTCTAAGAAAACATCTTAAGATACTTTATACAAAAGTTTCACAACTTGTTCCACTTAGCACTGTTGTGTGCCTGGCCTCATTCTAAGCTTGAGGGACAGAGATAAATAAAACTCTCTTGTCAAGGCCCTTATAGTCTAGAGAGAATGGGAAAAATTATCCCGCAGCGAATGCAAGAGGAAGCATAACATAGTGATTAGGCATATGGACTTAGAAGTGTGGTATCCGAGTTCCAATCCTGGCTCTGGTTTATAGCTTATGTTGGCTGTACAACTTTGAGAACAGTATGTAACTTCTGTGCCTCAGTGTTGCATACATGCACACACTAACATTCATGCATGCATACCTTCACCTGTATATAGATACAGTACAGTTAACTCTTGAACAACACAAGTTGGAACTGTGTGGGTCCATTTATATGCAATTTTTTCAATAAATATTGTCAGTCCTTTGTATCTATGGGTTTCCCACCTACAAGTTCAACCAATCACAGATGGAAAACAATTTTCTGTCGCCAAAACTGTTTCTCATGCACAGTTAGTTGAGCCTGCAGATGCAAGGAGCTGACTTTAGATCCAAACATTATATGGGGACTTTCAGCTGCATAGAGACTGGTACCCCTAACCACCTCCCCACCCCATGTTGTTCAAGAGTCAACTGTATGTATTACACACTCACAAGTCAGTACATGGTAGTTATAAGAATTAAAATATGTTTATCACTTAGAAGATTGCTTTGCCCTTAATAAGTGCTATAAGTGTTTGTTAAACAACTACATAGTCAATAAAATATGAACAAGGGCCATAAGAGAACCATGCATTACTCCAGATATCCAGCCAAAGGATATCAGGAATGGCCTATCAGAAGATGCCATGCTGAGCCCTGGCTGGTGTGGCTCAGTGGATTGAGCACCGGCCTATGAACCAAAGGGCAGTGGGTTTGATTCCCAGTCAGGGCACATGGCTGGGCTGTGGGCCAGATCCCTGGTTGGTGGCACATGAGTGGCAACCACACATTAATGTTTCTCTCCCTCTCCTTCTTTCTCCCTTCCCCTCTCTCTAAAAATAAATAAAATCTTCAAAAAAAAAGGTTGAAAAAAGAAAGAAGATGCCATGCTGAAAGAGGGTCCATATTAGACTCAGTAAGATCAAGTCCAAGTTAATCAGATGGGCAAGTGAGAGAAGTGGTGGTCCTTAAACTCTTTCCCCAGTACATCCAAAATGCAAAGGAAACCAAACTAGAAATGGAGCAAGGGTTCCAACCAATTTATAGAAGAAATTTTCTTGTCGTTCTAAATTTAACATTTAAGAAGAGTTAACACTCTATTCCCTAACATATTTATGTTTGTTCCAAAACAAAATAATAGTTTTTATTTCTCACCAGTAAAAACAATGTTGAGGCAGGTATGCCGTGCATCTCCTGGGGGTAGGACATGCCCTATCTGGGAGGCAAGTAGTAGAAGGATGATTATATGGTATTATTAAAAAGAGGGACATAGTCAGAGTCAGGGTTAAAGGATAAGCTAGCGGGAGGATTGCTGGTTACAGAGTGAGCCATGCCAGGCTACACCGGAGCCAACTCCATAGCAGGCATTCGTAGGAAAAGCTCAGAAACTGCTGTCAGGAATAGGAAAAGAAATTTAGCGAAGATAACTAAGAATGACAAAAAAAAAATTCATGTGGAGAAATGGATACTCCACCCACAGCTCTTAATATTGAAAGCCTAGCTAAGATCAGAAGGAAAAATACATTCTAAAACCTGGTGCAATTCCAAGAAAGGCACCAGCTACGACTGAGCAGTTTTACCTCCAAGCCGACTGGCCCCAAGATGTGACTCCCCAGGTGGTGTTTCTAGGTGGTCTCTAGGTGGTCATTGCATATGCAGACCCAGAAGGGTTATTTTATTCGTACACTCAGTCTCAGGTGACCTCTCTCTCTTTTGCTTGTATTAAACAAACTCACAGAAACACAGAAATATATAGGCAAATGCTAATCCATCAACTTACAATGAGGAAGACAACTTTTGTTGAACTGGAATACCAAATAATTATTGAGAAAACTATCTACCAAGCACTGAGATAAATACTTTACCAATGTTAATATATTTAATTCTCAAAACAATTACAAGGCAGATGTCAAAGAAAGCATCAAGGCCCACTGATATCTCTGTGCCTCTACATTTTCCTGCCTCCCTGGCAGTTCCACTGGACAGTTGAGCGTGAGCACGGGTGATGCGGGTCACTTCTAGCAGGGTAGTTACTAGGTTGTGCCTTCTCTACACTCCCCCAAACATGCAGCTGAAGCAAAGGAAATGGTGAGCCGCCATTTCCTGGAAAAAGAGGGCTGGAAAAAGAGGGAGGTATTAAGGAAAAGAACATCACCATGAGACTTAAGCTGCCCACCTTTCTAAAAGCAAGTTCTCAAGGACCAAGTCTGGCCCAGACAATATTCCGGGCCCCCAAGCAAGTCAGGGGAGACAAGAGGCTGGAGCGAGCTTGCCACAGGCTATACCACAGAGCACCAGGGTTGGCGTGGGAGAAAGACCCATTTCAGAGGAGTTGAGTTGAGGGAGAAAAGATTGTGACCAAAGGGAAAAAAAAATGTGGCAGTGAAGTATTCCCAGGTGACAACAAGGTCTAGGGTATGAGCACATCATGAGTTGGCAGAAGTGGAGAAGCAGAGGCTTTGGAATAGTCAAGGAATGATGAAGAAAGTGTCTGGATGGGTCATTAAAATCTCAAAATCTTAAACCAAGGCAAGTTTATGACATCACAAATCCATTATTTTAATATGTAACATACACAAACATGGACATCGGATATGCTTGGGATCCTGCCTCATTTTCACTAGTGACTTTTTTGCATGAGATTCCTCTGTCATTCAGACCGGTGTATTTTAAATCCTTTAGGACACAAGTGTGATGCAAAACTTTAATATATTTTCCCTTATTAACAAGAATAAATCAAGTGGAAACTGACAAATTCTTGGAACAAACAACAAATTTCTATTTCGATTTTGCGATATGTGATCATGAAAACATGAACTCTGCTATCATCTTCCAACAAACATTTCCTCTTTTATTTACCGAAGAGAACAGGTGATGTTACACAGATACAATAGTCATTCTTTTAAAATGATGTTCTTAAATAGTCCAGATGTTTAGCATGTCCTATTTTTCAAATTTGCTACTTTTTATTTAATTAAGCATGGCTTCATTTTTCTAATTCTTTTGGTCAAAAATAAAACAATGTACTTGATATTTCAAAATACCTTTGACCTTGTCCAAAAAATGTCCACATCACTTCCAGGAAGACTTTAAAACCATTGGGTCGGCCAAAAAGTCCATTATGTTTTTTTGTACAATGGCTCTAGTAGTGCTTAGTTGTCTTTAACTCCATTTGACACAATTTTGTTAAACTGTGTTGTAACAAATGTCATATCAGCATGTATTTAAAAGAAACTTAACAAAATTGGTGAATTCTGGTGCAGCCATTTTAATTTTGAAGATGAAAGAAAATATGCAATATTTTTGACATATTATGCTTTATTACTTCAAGGAAAGTAAAAACACAACTGAAACACACACACACAAAAGATTTGTACAGTGTGTGGAGAAGGTGTTATAACTGATCGAATGTGTTAAAAGTGGTTGGTGAAGTTTCTTGGTACTACTGACATTTTAGCCAAATAATCCTTTGCTGTGGGGCTGTCGTATGCATTGGAAGATGTTTAGCAGCACCCCAGCCTCTACTCACCAAAGCCACTAGCGAGAGAGAGCTGACAAACTCAAGATATGTAAATCGATAAAGTTATTGGTGAAAATGAAAAATGTGTCTTTTATTTTATGGAAAAAAAAAACATAAGTTTTGGCCAGCCCAATGCTTAGATTACTTGGTGCTTGGAATCCTGAGTACTAAAATGTTTATTAATATTCTCAAATACCAGAGGGCTTTCTCAAAGTAACTTTTAACTGTGACAGACACCCTCAGTATATTGAATCCAATCAACTTTTGCAAACATTTTCAGCCTTAAAATGGATCACAAAATCTACCTTGAGACATAAAGTCAGTTTATATATTTTATAAATTATCTGAAACTCTTTCCCCTACTTTTCTACCCAGGAAAAAAAATCCTTTTTTTTTTTCCAGAAAATTACAAACTTACCATTTCCTTCTTCCAGTCTCCTCTTAATTGTATGGAACTGTCTCATTTTTTAAGGTTGAAATTCAATCCTTCAGCATTCCCAGTTTGTCCCACAGGGTTGAATGGAATGTTCAGCATTTTTGTATATTATGCCTCATTAGGCAAGCAGTCAACCAAAATAGACATTTGTGATGGACTTAGAGCTCTTTCGTTTTAAGTAAGCACGCACTCTAAATTTTGTAATAAACCAAACTTCTCAATATTCACTAAGCATTTTACATTGAAAACAGACTATCAGGAAAAAAATCATATAGCAGCAGTGTCCTCTAGCCAATGTTGTCACTAAGGCTGAAGGAGTCGGAGTAAGTCAGCAAACAGCTGAAATCATTGGGACCGTTACAACTAAAATATGACCTTTTCTTTAATTAAGCAAGTATCCTGAAGAAATCAATGTAAAGTTGTTGGAAGCGATAGAGAATGATTCAGAAATACATGAGCTAAACACTGTCTGGTGGTATTTGCTAACCCTACTCCAGGTTTATTAGCTGAAGAAACACATGGCACATCCAAGGAAGGTTCAAGGCAATTAAATGATTCAGAAGGAAAGCCTACTGCAGCTTAGGAGAGACAAATAAAGAAACTGAGGTTATTCCAGCCCCGGAGCCTGCTCTCCTGTCAGACTTCAGTTCACAGTGACTGTTAGGCGCACCAGGGACAGACGCTCTCCAAGGGGACAAAACAGGAGGGGATGTCCCAAACGGAATCAGACACAAGACAGACCCCGGGATAATGCAGGCCTGTGAAACTTCAGCCTGGGTCACCACCGTTCGAACAGCGCGTGACCCTGGGCCACTGCCTCTCCACGGGTCCCAACACAACAAAGTTTCAGAATAAAGACAGGGAAGCAACCGTAAAAGGGAAGAACAGGAATGTGTTCCTGTTCTTGATAGAAGGTGTCTTGAGAAATGCAGGAGAGTGTCATATCACAGAGCAAGGCTCCCTGAGAATCCCCCTTAATTCCAATTTCCCCCCAAATTCCAGTCTTTCTGGCAAACTCCCCCCTCCAGTGCTCCCGTGAGCACCAACTCCCTCTCCCCCTCACCTCCCGCCTCTGTCTTCCCCGCTCCTCCCCACTCCCTCCCTGTCTCCAGGTCATTCCCCCTCTCCTTCTTCATCTCCCTCTGTTGTTCTCTTTTCCTCCCTCCTCCACTCTTTTGCTCCCTCCCCTCCGCCTCCCTCCATCCTCTCAGGCTATTTCTCCACCGACACAGACCCGGCTCCCGGGCGTGAGAAGATGGGGAACTGAATGTACACGTGTAGTACAATTGGTTTTTTAATGGCACACTTGAATTTGTACGTGCCAAGAGATTGTGCCTTTCCATAAATGACATGAACTTCCTCACAAGCCCCATGCAATGGATTGAATCGTTTCCCCCACGAAATGCATGTGTTAAAGCCCTAGCCCTCAGTTGTGAGGGCACTTAGAGATGAGACCCTAGGAAGGCTTGGATGAGGCCATGATGGTGAGGCCCCAGTGATGGGATTAGTGTCCTTATTCAAGAGGAAGTGACACCAGAGCTCTCTCTTTCTCTGCCAAGGAAGGGCATGGTGAGAAGCAAAGAGTTTTCACCAGGCACCAAATCTGCTGGCACCTAGTCTTGAACTTCCAGTCTCCAGAATAAGGAGAAAATAAATTTGTGAGGTTTTTTTAGCCACCAGCCATGGTATTTTGTTATGGTACCCCGAGCTGACCAATGCACCCCTATATGCACTTTTTGACGTGGTGAGATGAAGTGGAATAAGGAAAGATACAGACTTGCCAGTTAAGAATCAATCAGATACTTTGGATTAAACAGCCCATTCCAGATAAATACACAGTGAGTTCAAAGTTCAAACTCCCTCTGAGACTTGTCTCAGGGCAGAGATGACCTTTCTCTGGGGGCAGCTGAAGGGGAAAGTTGGTCCCAGAGATGGCCTCCTCAGAGATGTCCCCTGCACTACCTGCTCATACCTTCTGGTGACATTAGTGGTCAGTTCATTTGACAAAGCTGGAAGTCTCAGGGGGCTTTTCCTCTGCTAAGTGGTTCCATCTTAGCCAGGCCAGCCCTGCAAACCCTCTAATATCCACCTCAGCATCCAACAGCTCTGAGAGAGGTCTTCACTGGGGACATGCCACCTATTGCTACCACAGCTTAGCAGGCCTGTGGTTTTGACTTCTGCATTAGGGTATGTAAAGCCTTCTGGATCCTTCCACATCACACAGAAGCCAAAGGATTCTTGGGACCCTCTTTGCTTAGATGTTACCTTCAGCCACTTCTACTTTGTTGCCTGGATGGTTCCATGTTGACTATTGTGATTCTCTTAGATGCCTTGAAATATTCTTAGCCTGTGTCTATAGAAACTAGAAACAAACCTTCATGCTCTGGGATCACCCACCCTTAAAAAAATTTTTTTAACTCCCTCTCTCCTTGGACCATGAAGATATGAGAAGAAAATCAGGGCGTATTTATTTGACTACTTCCCTCCCTACATCTTCCTGAACTTCCCTTTTTCTTGTGTATTGGGTATAGATTGGGTGTAGACTGTGTGAGTGGGTGCCCGTGTGTGTACATCTATCTGTCTCTCCTCCCCTGTCCCCCACAGTGCCCCCCACCACACACACAGCTTCCTAGAAACTTAGAGTGCTATCTACTTTCTCTTCCTGTTTTGTGGAAAACACTGATTGTCACAGCTGCCTCAGCACCACTTTGATACTGTCCTCTCCCCAGGAAATGAGCCTCAATGGTGAAGGGTGGAGGAAAACACAGGAATTAGGAAAAATAAAATTATTATGTCAGTTTTTAATAGCATTCCCATTACATACTTACATAGCCAATTTATCTCTACTTAAGGGGGCATAAATATGAAATAATCTAACTTTTTCTTAACTTGTGCTGTGATGTTGTGATTTATAACAGGAAATATACTCATACATTTGGTCTTTGATTCCAGGCACAGAGGCCCTTAAACCCTTGGAGTTTTCGAAGTAATGACAGTAATAAAGGTGTCTTTTTTAGGCTAATGAGGTGCCTTTGGAAAGCAAATGAACGCTCACTTCCCTTGGTGGATGAAATAAGTTCTGACCTTCGGTCATTGAAATATGTCATATAAAATGTCAAGGTCCCTTCTAAAGATCTTGTGATCCTATGAAAACAAGGAAAGAAGAAGCAGGCAGATGATTAAAACTCATCTCTTACCCTTATTTTTGAGAGAATTAAAGGTTCTTTTTCTCTTAAGTTGGTCTCTTATTGACCAAATACTTATTTTCTACAAGTTAGCAATGACTGGATCATTACTTTTCCCTTCCTTCTAGTCCATCTTCTGTTTAACTTTCTATTTTAATTAGTATCTTTACTACAAAACTAGTTCCTGCCAATGAATTTGGGCACCATACTTGCGATATGTAATTTTAAATGTGGCTAATCTGAGTGGAATTTGTTCTTATAACTGTCTCAGTATGCAAAGCTCTGGTGATATCCAAGAATCTTTTCCCTAAAATGGTTTTGGATGTGTGTGATTAGGTAGCCTACGCATTTAAAGAAAAAAAAATGCTTGTTAGCATCTTTGCAGAAATATCAATTTAATAGTAAAATGCTGCCTCCTTCTGGATACATTGTGTCCGGCATGATAAGCTTGTAATGCTGCTATAGGAGTATGTCGTTTTACAGGTAAAATTTGTTTAAAGAATTAGAATTCTCAATTTTTTAATTAAAAAATAAAATTAGAAGCTAAAATAAACCTTGAAAGATTACCTAAATTTTTCCTCTGGGGCTATAAAGCACCTACACTATCTATACTATATAACTGAGTTGGTTATCTGACTTTCTTTTTAAAAATCTCTGAACAGTAAACTGGGAAAGTAAAAAAATAGATGATAAAAATTACAATTAGTATAATATTCACCTTTACGTTAGCCTACCTTACTCAACATTCGGTTGGTGGTGTCATTTATGCATGCACACATATCACACTCCGTGCCTGGAAAAATCTGTGTCGTCGTGTGTTGATGCAATGAAATGCCTCAGAGTTCTAGCCTTAACTCTATAGCCAGTGGTCCTGTGAATGTTGGCAAGCTGCTTAATATGTCTGAGTGCCAGCTTCCTTATCTGCATGCGGAGGACAACACACCCATTGTTATCCCCTCAGAAACACTTTGTGAGGCCCTTTGAAAGCAACAAGCACTCTGCAAGGTATTAAGCTCACTTGTTATCTTTAAAGATTTAAATGATCAAATGCCTGAAGGGAAAAAATAGAACCAGATTTGTGATGAATGAAAAGAGAAATATTTAATGATGTCTTATTTATTGTATAACCACAGCTAGTTTGGTTACACTCAAATCAATCCAGTCTCTATTGTTTGGAGAAGAGTTGGAGGAGGTGACAAATAACGCTAGACCACAATTATACACAAGCCAATGGACTCTCAGTTCTCCAGGGACAGTACCTCCCCTCGGAGTAGGGCCCCATCACTCACTTCATCTTTGCATAAACATCCCCAAACCCTGCCTGGGGCCCCAGGCCAGAGTGATCAAGTGCTGACTGTGCCCTGGTTCTATTTAAGGGACCGTCATAATTCTCCAAGGATCCTTCCACCAAAACAATACTACCCAAAATCCAAACCTGCTAAGAGACCAAAGGACACCCCAAATATTCTGATCCCTACTCAGCCTCTCAGTAGTGGGCATGCAATTTAACCACCTTGTGCCTTGATTTTTGTCTATAAAATAGGGATAACGATAGTACCTACTTCGTTAGGCTGTTGTGAAGATCACATGAGTTATTACAAGCAGGGCACTCAGAACAGTGTCTGGTATTTCAATACATGCTAGCTGCTGCTGCTACCACCACTATTATTATCACCACACTAATTTGTTTGTCCATGGCATTCATTTACAAACAAATGATACGTCTCCCTCATAGCTCTTCAATTTTCTGAGACTGAAGGTTGCTCCTTTAAACCCCCTGGCCATCAATATTTAGAATTTTGTTCCTATACTAGTTACCTAACATTACATATACACTTCTTTTTATTTTTCAACTACAAAGTAACAAATTATAACTACTGGTGTTATTTAATGACTTACTAGCCAAATCAAGCAACAATTATTTGGCAGCCATATAAACAGATGGGGCCTAGAATAAGAGCTGGAATTTATGCACATTTCAAGCTGTTAAATACTTTTTTAACGATAAGGAAATACTCCATTTCACTCCAAGAGCAGAAGCAGCTATGACATCCTCTATTCAAAACTGTTTGGTAAGTCGGCTTAAGAAAAATACTACAAGGCACCAACGATGTTTTGATTGAGGACTAAAAACGGCACTTGGCCACTAGATGGCATTTCAATTATGTTGTAGCAGATTTCAGCTCACACTCGATCTAGTTAAAACCTTAATTGCGGACTTCCAGCAAGATGGAGGAATAGGTGGACGCACCGTGCCTCCTCTTACAACCAAGATTAGAACAACAATAATTTACAGACAGAATATCACTCAGAACTGATAGGATTTATCTGAATGGAAGTCGGACAGCCAAGAAGTTGAAGTAAACCCGTACATCCAGACTGGTAGGGGATGACGAGACAGGCGGGCGCGGGGCTGGCGGGGGGTCGGCGGCACGCAGGTCGGCGGCACGCGGAGGTCGGGGAAAATTTGGCGTGAAATCGGTGCAACAGCCATCCGGGGCGCAAGAACACAGCGGTGATCCCTGAGTAAGCAAGCTGCGGCTGGCGGACCCTGTGGGGCAGCGATTGTGGACCAGGGCAGAGCTCGCAGCCCAGGATCCCAAGGAAGGGCCTGAGCCTGGGAGAACGAAACTATCGCCATTGTCCCCTCCGGCTCCCGCCCCCGCCCACACATATAACGTCACAATCTAGCGACCAGGGTGCCCAGCCCCGGGGAACACCTAAGGCTCCGCCCCCCACCGTAACAAGAGCGACCAGAGACAGGGTTAGACATAAGACATGTATCCAACACAACAGATCAGTCCCCCAGGACTCATCCTTTTGAGCAACCAAGAAATAGCCAATCTATCAGATGCACAGTTCAAAACACTGGTGATCAGAAAGTTCACGGAATTGGTTGATTTTGGGTGCAATTTAGATGAAAGGATGCAAGTTACCATAAAAGAGATGCAGGAAGATACGCGGAGGAGAGCCAATAGTGAAAGGAAGGAATCTGAGTCTCAAAACAATACAGTGGACCAGAAGGAAGATAGAATCAACCAAGCAGGAAAGCATGATGAAATAAGAATTCAAAAAAATCGAGGAAAAGCTTAAGAGCATCCAGGACACCTTTAAACATTCCAACATCCGAATTATAGAGGTACCAGAACAGGAAGGAGAAAAGCAACAGATGGAGCACGTATTTGAACAAATAATAAAGGAGAACCTCCCCAATCTGGCAAAGGGAACAGTCTTCCAAGAAATCCAAGAAGCTCAGAGAGCCCCAAAGAAGTTGGACCCAAGAAGAAACACACCAAGGCACATCATAATTACATTAGCCAAGGTAAAAACGAAGGAGAGAATCCTAGAAGCAGCAAGAGATAAGGGGACAGTAACCTACAAAGGAGTTCCCATCAGACTGTCAGCTGATTTCTCCAAAGAGACCTTACAGGCAAGAAGGGGCTGGAAAGAAATATTCCAAGTCATGAAAGACAAGGACCTACATCCCAGATTGCTCTATCCAGCAAAGCTCTCATTTAGAATGGAAGGGAAGATAAAGTGCTTTCCAGATAAGGTCAAGTTAAAGGAGTTCATCATCACCAAGCCCTTATTTTATGAAATGCTAAAGGGACTTATCTAAGAAAAGAAGATAAAGAAAAGACATGTATAGTAAAAGGACAGCAAACACACAATTATTAACAACCACACCTAAAGCAAAACCAAAAGAAACTAAGTAAACAACTAGAACAGGAACAGAACCACAGAAATGGAGGGCACATGGAGGGCTAGCAGCAGGGGGGTGGGAGGAGGAGAGAGGGGGAAAAGGTATAGAGAATAAGTAGCATAGAATGTAGGTTGATAATAGATAGGGGGAGGGCAAGAATAGTACGGGAAATGTAGAAGCTAAAGAACTCATAAGAATGACACATGGACATGAACTAAAGGAGGGGAACGTGGGTGGGAGAGGGGGTACAGGGGGGAGGGGAGAGAAGGGGGGAAATGGGACAACTGTAATAGCATAATCAATAAAATACATTTAAAAAAAAACCTTAATTGCTTTGCACTTGGTTCAAGCCCTGGCGGTTCGTGTACTTTGACACTATGGGAACTCTCAGGAGTTGGCAGAATCAGAGCTTAGGAAAATCTACATCAGGTTCTGCAGCTACAGACATTTAAAAAAAGCAGTAATTTTAAATTTCTGCCTGAAACCTTCAGATCAGATTTTTTTTAACTGAATTATTTAGGGTGAGATTGAGGGACTGGATCACTTATGTCTTCTCAGTTCACCCGTGTAACATGACGTCTTAATAACCACAGCAGCGTAATTCGCTGGTGGCTGGTCTCCACTGCCCGTGGACACCTTCACGCGTGGCCTCTACCGTGTTACCGGGTCCAGCAGCCTAATCACACCTGTCGTTTCCTCTTCAACTAATTCTTCAGAAAGGCCAGCTGAGGACTTGGGAAACAACCCAGAGGAGAAATAAATTGAATCTAATCCTCAATGAATAAAAAGATTGTTATAAAGGAGAACAGTTAGGTCAATTTTTTTTTCATTTCCCACAAGGATATTAGCAGGGAAACATTTTAAATTTTAACAGGGAGACTTTAAGATAGCCATAAATATGAAATAAAACAGGTACTAAAATAAACTACAAAATAAATGTGTGTGTCCTGTCAATATAATAAAAGAGACACTTTTATCTGGGGAGATTTTGAATAGAGACACGAAGGACTGAATAAGCGATGCTTTCTAGCTCTTTTCCCTACATTTCAGAAGGTGCCCAGTCAGATTTAAAGCCTATGGTGCTATGTTCAAGTTGTCCACTAGATGGCCCTAATACACACTGAGTTCCTTTAACCAGTGGAACATTTATTCCTATGATGAAGTACGGCAAATTTAATTATATATCTGATTGAAGCTCTCTTCTAAGAAAAAAACCATGCTGTGACCATCTAAAAAAAGTTTAATAACAAAGAATTGTATCTATGCAAAAATTCCATTTCTTTAACCTGACCCTTTCTCCTTTCTGTCATTAAGCCCTTAGGACATGAGATTCTGGTCAGCATCAAACAGTCCTAAGAAGAAAGCCTCTGCCCTGGCTGGTGTGGCTCAGTGGATGAGTGCTGCCGGCCTGTGAACCAAAGGGTTGCTAGTTCAGTTCCCAGTCAGGGCACATGCCTAGGTTGCGAGCTGGGCCCCCAGTGCAGGGGGCGTGACGGGAGCCCTGAGAGGCAACCACACATTGATGTTTCTCTCCCTTTGTTAAAAAAAAGAAAGAAAGAAAGAAAGAAAAAAGAAAGAAAAAGAAAAGAAAAGAACAAAGCCTCAGACTTATTGACCACAGAAACAGAGGTTTGGTCAAACTAAAGATGACGCCTTGACTGCAGCTGTGTTCAGCCCTAGACCTGTGAAGGTGGAGACCCTACAGACCATACTCACAAAACCAGACAGAATGACGCCACAGCTGACATTCAAGACCTGACACAATGACCACTGCTCCCTACCCTGGACCCAAAGAATCAGTAGAGCCCATAAGCCCAGCCCTCTTAATAACCGTGACTAATAATTTCTCCTGTACATAGTCTGTCCTCATGCAGCCCATCAGGGAGCTAGCTCGGTTTCAGAGCACTAGCTTACCTGTGTCTCCAAACTCAGTGCCCTTTCCTTAATTCTGCGCTCTTTGCTGCAGACTCCTTCTGGAGTTTTATTGGGTTTGATGCACACAGGCAAGCAGACCCCTGTAGTCCGGTGACAGAACTAGCTATGAAAAAAGATGGAGAATTAAACTCTCCCAAATGCCCCTCAAAAGACAGAAAAGGAAAGCAAAAGTTATAAATTCACAAGGAAATAAAAAATGGGAGAGAACAAAACAGCAGACCTAATCACATTTTTGGAAGCTGGCAACGAGGGGCTGTGTGTGACTAATGCAGGAAAAAGCTGAAACCCAAGCACCAACAGAGGGGGACAAGTGAGAAACAAGCCTGTTCCACACCAGAACCCTGGGGGCTCAGAGATCAAAAGAACCCCCTACCCCCAACCTCTGACCCCTAAACACCCCCACCCTGGGCCCTGAAAGGCAGAGGCCAGAATATAATTTGGAGAAACCTACTGTCCATACAAGAAATAACCAAACCTGTAGAGAATTTTTATAAGTTTATTTGAGACAAACTGACAATATATGCCAGCAAGTAAGCAGTACCTCAGATGCTCCAGAGATGAAGTTTAGTATTTTTATTTTTACACAATCAAAATTTAGGAGGGAATTTAGGGAAGATAACATGGAGGTGGTAGAAGCAAGGTGGGGACAGGATCACAGGACACTTAACAAGAATTTGTGTCCCTTTGTTCGCAGGCATTAACCTTGACGCACAGAAACAAGGGACAGAGCTTGCTTAAGGCAAAGATAAACCACTAGAAAGTTATAGGCCTGTACTGTAGGCATGAAGAGTTACAGCCATGACTACTTACCTGCCCAGTTAGGAATTTATGATCAGATCACCGCGTGAGGTCACGTTCCGTAGAATCTGCCCCCCTGCCCCCGCTTTTTTTTTTTCCATCCACGCTATATACCAGTCTGCAAGACCTCCGGCTCCTTTGCCTACTCACTTCCCAGAAAGCTGTCAGACCTGGCTGGTTCGCTCCGTCCAAAGCTAGAAAGGGATGGATCCTCTGTGTACTAACACTGGGCAGGCCCAACAGAAGTCGGCTGGCTCCTGGCTTCTTAATCCTCCAGTAAAGCTCAGTGCTCATCAGACTTCACCCTTCCCACCAAAATCAGATTTTTCAATACTCGTTCTCGAATACAGGCAGTCAGGACCAGCAGATATTTAGAAAAACTTCCAACCTAAGAGGCATAGTCCAAGCCAAAAAAAAAAAAAAAAAATTAGGAGAAACAACTTAGACAACAGAAGAAAATTTCAAAGAAACTAGCTAGTATTCCCTGAAAAAGAAAAACTAATGGACCCAGGATACCCCAACAAGGTGTTATTAAAACAGTTTTTAAAAAGGAGTAGGAGCAATCAGAGAAAAAGAAAATGCTGTGAAAAAAAGTATAAC
Source organism: Phyllostomus hastatus (assembly GCF_019186645.2). Classification (NCBI taxonomy): domain Eukaryota; kingdom Metazoa; phylum Chordata; class Mammalia; order Chiroptera; family Phyllostomidae; genus Phyllostomus; species Phyllostomus hastatus. The sequence goes on along the minus strand of NW_025333977.1, from coordinate 12,291,647 downwards.
TAGAATAAAAACTATTTCAATAGAAAGGGTAGAAGATAATTTTTAAAAACTTCTCATAAAATAAATAAAAAGGAAGAAAGTAAGAAAAAATCATAGGAACACTAGGAGATAAATCCAGGCTCCTCAACATTAGAGTAATAGAAGTTCCAGAAAGAGAAATGTGAATAACTCAAAGGAAGAAAATTACGGGATAAATAGTAAAAGCACATTCCTCCAAATTGAAAGAAATGAGTTTCCAGATTGAAAGCCTCTACCTGGTATCCAGCCCACTGAGAAAAGAAAAAACAAATCCAAGGCACATTATTGTACAATTTCAGAACATAAGGGATAAGAAATATTCCTAAAAGCCCTGCAGGTGCAGGGGTGGGGGTGGGGGAGACATAGTCAGACACACGGAACAAGCAATCAGACCTATTGAAGGTCTAAATCACATTGCAAACTGAAAGTCAACAGAACAATGCCTGCAAAATATTAAGGGTAAATTATTTATACACCCAGAATTCTGTACCCAACTAGACTCTCAATAGAGTTTGAGGGTAGAATACAGATCTTTCCAGACATGTACATTCTCAGAAAACTTACCTTCAATGCACCCTCTTCCACAGAAGCTACTGGAAGATGTTTTCTACCCAAATGAGTAACTGAATCAAGACAGAGGGAGACCCAGGGTCCGGGCCACATGGAATTCAACCTAGAAGAGAGGTCAAGGAAATTCTCAGGTGGAGTTGAAGGGAAGTGTCAGAAAAAAAGCTGTTCTCTTGGTTATTGGCCACCCCAGCATATGCAGAACTTGTGTGCATGGAGATGTTTGGGAGGGCATCTCCAAAAGGAGAAAAAGTAGAATGAATAGATGTTCTCCTTTATTTGATCTTGCCAAGATGGGATTTTACTATTCTCTTGGAAACTATGGACATGAAATAGTGTAGGGATAGATATATTTTAAAAACTAAGCAAACTTTAAAAACAAGATAATGTGTGATCCTTGACTGAATCTTATATTTTTTAAAAATTAAAGCCATAAATATATTACTAGGACTGTTGGGGAAATTTGAATAGAGACTATATATTTAAAAATATAGCACTGGCTGGTGTGGCTCAGGGGACTGAGTGCCGGACTGCAAACTGAAAGGTCACCAGTTCAATTCCCAGCCAGGGCACATGCCTGGGTTGTGGGCCAGGTCCCCAGCTGGGGGCATGCGAGAGGCAGCCAATCGATGTATCTCTCACATGTTGATGTTTCTCTCCCTCCCTTCCTTTCTATCTAAAAATAAATAAATAAAATCTTTAGGAAAAAATGACTGTTTCAATGTCAGTTTTTTAAGTAAATAGTGATGTTGTGGTTAAGTGTACTCATATTTCAAACCACCAGTATGGTTGAAGAGAAAAGAAACTGCCTAGCAGGGGTGTCCAACCTTTTGGTGTCTCTGGAGAAGAGTTGTCTTGGGCCACACATTAAATACATTGTGACACATAGTCATACACACAAAAAAAATCTCATAATGTTTTAAGTAAATTTATGATTTTTTGTTGAGCCACATTCGTAGCCATCCTGGGCCTCAGGTGGGCCACAGGCCTTGGGTTGGACACCCCCGATATGGTAAAAGACTCTTCACCAAAAGGTGAATCTGAAGAAATGAGTGCTTTCCAGGTGGGAAGAAGGGCATTTCAGGCCAGGGGAACATAACGTGTTGGAAGGCACGAGGTCAAGACAAAGCGTGGTACTTTTCCAGTCGTTTAACAGGTATTGGATAAGGGCCCACTTATCCACTGGGTGTGTCCAGCACAGCCCCAAAGCAGTGAGACTACGGCAGTAACTGAAGGAACTAGGCCCCCTGCCTTCAAGGAGAGCCTTTCTCATAGTGGGTGTGGGAGGAGGGACAAAAGGCGGAGGCAGATAGCAATGGTGGAGAGTGCCTTCCAGGCCGAGCAAACTCCCCGCAGAAATGTCCTGGGGGAAGTACACCCCATTCCACTGGAAGTACTGCTGGGCAGCCAGTGGGGCTGATGAGGAGTGACAGAGGGGCAGATAACAGAAGCTTCCAGTGCTTTTGAGAGGTCAGTTCAGGGAGGCTTGTAGGCTCACAGGACATGGCATGGATTTTGGCTTTTGTTCTGAATTTATGAGCAAAGGGAAAAAATGAGCTGATTTTGGTGTTCAAATCCTCACCATCGCTTCTGTGTTGAGACTGGACTACAGGGGACTCTGGGTACAAGCAGTGAAGCCAATTAGGAGGCTACTGTGTCACAGCCGCTGGTGGGTCAAGAAAGATGAGGTGTCGGAATTTACCAGTATGTGGAGGTCATCGCGACCTCGATGGGAATGGGTTTGGTGGAATGACAAGGGTGAGGCCTGGTTTGAATGGAAAGTGAAGTTGAGGAATACTGGGGTGTTTGCTGTGAAGAAGAGCAGAGAGATGGAGCAGTAGCTAGAGGAGATGTGAGAGAAATTTTTTGTGTTTTTATCTCATTTATTTCTTATTGAATGTCCTAGGGTGACAATGGTTAACAAAGTTATACAGGCTTCAGGCGCACAGTTCTACAGCACATCATCTGTACACTGTATCGTGTGTTCACCACCCCAAGTCAAGTCTCCACCTATCACCATTTAACCACCCCCACCCTCGTCTACCTGCCCCCTCCCCCCAGCAATCACCACATTTTTTAAAAATCAAAGCACAGGTTATGTACGGAAAAAAAATAATTCATTTGTTGACAATTATATTAACTGATTGTGTTAAAGAATAAACTTTAGCCAAAGTAAATGTGAAGATCTAATTAACTTTATTAAGCAATTCATGAATCAGCAGCATCTAATCCAGCAGCTAGAAGGGACCTCAGAGGGGCTGAGGGGTTGTACAAAATAGCAGGTTTATAGGCAGGAAGAGGATGAGACAAGAAAGTTAAAAAAGTGGATTAGTTCCGGAAATGTCACATTTCCTTAGGAAGGCAAGAGAAATGATAAGGTGGATTATTTCATCAGGGCTAACCAGGACATTCCAGACTGATTGGTTTAAAATTCCACTCCCAGGAGAGCCTGAAACTGGTTCTGAAGTTAGGTTCGGTATTAAGTCTTGGTGGGGCGTAACATAAGTGACTCCCTTTTGGGTCTGTAGTTTCTTTTTAGCAATTGGTCATTGATCTTCAGCACAGCAAAAGGACAGCCCTTACCTAGGAGCATGGACAGACTAGGAACAGAAATGGAAGGGAAAGCTGAGTATTCAGCCCAGATGTGGATGGAATGGAGCTGAGGTGCCGAGAGCTGGAGACTTTCTATTTGGATGGTTTCTGTTTTCTTAAAAAAAAAAAAACTAAAAGACTGAGGATCAGGGAGAGGTATCAGAGGTTAAAAGAAATAAGAAAAGGTATGAAAACAGGTTACTAGGAGAGTGTGCATGTTATCCAGAAGGGTTATCCAGAGAGGATGAATGTTCCAGGGAAATGAGTAGTTGACAGACAGAATGAATGGTCCACTTGGGGTGGAAGTCATGCACTTAGAGTAAGTCCAGTTGGCACACTTGAGTGTTTTCCTGCAGCTGTGGTATGCTGAGTGGGTTAGGTTGGGAGCTGAGAGTTGTGCAAGGGAGTAATTATAATGACTGATCATGAAATTCAAGCCACGTAAGGAGAATATTGAGAAATGGTGTGGGGTCAAAAGGACTGTGAGAAGGAGGTACCTGCAAAGACTGGAGGCGTGGAGAGAGCTGAGGTTAACACTAGGATGCTGTATCACAACATTTAGAGCAGGTCTATGGGAGCTGAGCAGCTGTTGTGGGGGGAGGCTATGGTTCTCGGGAGAGGGCAGGTCAAGGAACAATGAGGGCTGGCCATTGGAAGTTCACCCACTGGCTGTTGAAATAAGGAGTTGCTTCAGAGAAGAGCAGTGAGCCTACAGATTAGAATCTTCAAAAAATGAGGGGGAAGGACCCAGGGATTCATAATGACTGCATTATAGAGGAGTGGAATAAGGTACTGTCTGGTGGCCTAAGACTAACCCTGGGAGGAGGGGTACGAAGGAGGGGGAGAAGTGATCTGGAAGTGGCCGAAAGAGAACATCCACTCCCTACCCCCCAACCCCCCACTCATCCTCCTCCAGGCCCAGGGGCAGCGGGAGCCTGTGAGCAGCCACATTGGAGAGGGCCGCAGAGAGAAGTGTCCTTCCACTGAGCAGGCTTTCTCTAATGTAGGGAGGTGAAAGGAGTGATATCATGAGAGAGAAGAGAAGGAATTTGCTTAGGATGACTAAGTTTAGCAATAATACCAAACATCAAATCATAATGTCCAAGCTGTGCTGACAACTACAAAATCATCTATCATCATTGGGCTTTCTGAGCCAAAACTTGCTTGATAGCAAACCCTGTAACAAAGTCACAACCCTTATTTTCAAAGCAGGTCGTGTTGAATATAATATTCTACAGGGATATCTACAAGATCTGTGAGTCCTGGCAAAGGATGGTGATCCAGAATTATGTCTGAGGTAGACCCAAAGATAATGTTGGGAGAGAGGGAGAGTCAAGAACACCTCTCACGGGCTTGTTGGGGGTGGGGGTGATCAAATCAGTAAAGGAGACAGGAAAAGAGAACAGGAAGATATGACTACTTCAGTTGGAGACAAAATTTGAGATGCCTGTGGGCTAACAAGTTGGGGTGTCCTGCAGAAAGGAACATAGAACTCAGGAGAGCAGTGAGGTTGTGAAGAGATTTCGGAGTCATCAAATAGGTATGTGGAAGCTGAAGCAGGTGAGTGGGTGAAACTTCGCTGGAGGAATGTACAGAATGGCCTCCTCAGTCCTGGGCCCCGGCGCTGATGTAACAGCAGCTCACCTGGCAGTGGCTAACCCATGCTGGCAGCTCCTACAATAGGGGGCACCATGCCAAGCCACAGTGGATCAGGAGGCAAAAGGGAAGATCAGTAATACTGATCCTGTCTGCAGTGTTGAATAGTGTCTCCCAAAAAGTCCTATCCACTCAGAGCCTCAGAATGTGACCTTATTTGGAAATAGGGTTTTGCAGATGCAATACATTGAGATCATACTGGACTCAGGTGGGACCTAAATCCAATGACTGATGTCCTTATTAGAAAAGGACAGACACAGAGACACACAAAGAAGAAGGCCATGTGAAGGAGACAGATGGGAATGATGCAGCTACAAGGCAAGGAGCATCAAAGATGGAGGGCAGCTGTCCTCAGAAGCTAGCAGAGAGGCGTGAGGTTTCTCTGAGAGCCCCTGGCCTCCAGGACTGGGGGACAAACTGTTGTTTTTAGTCACCCAGTTTATGGCACTTTGTTACAGCAGCCCTAGGAAATGAATCACTGTCTTTATTTAAAATTCTGATATTTTATTATGTATTACTTGGCATTAATTTTTTTTAACTGTTGCATTAAAATATGTGCTTTGATGACTGAGTATTTTGGTGCTCCCTTAAATTTTGCAGCTGAAGCTAGTGCTTCATTTCTTCCCCCTAATCTTCCCAGTCTATTTGCAGAGATATATAGGTATATCTAAAGAACAAGCAGTAAAAGCAAGCAAGAAAACATGATTTCTAAATAAAACGGTTGATTTCTTCAATGAGAGATGGTTTCACGGTTTCTCTCTTTGCAGAAATGCAGCCCATTTCATGGAAAGAACACACAGATATTGGGAAGTCTTGTTTAAATACAGTAGGCACAGTTTGATCACTTCATCTGTTTTCCTTGACAAAGAAAAATCATGACATGGTGTTGGGAACTGCCCTGCCTGGTATCAGAAGCTGTAACCCCCGCCAAGGCTAAAGCTGAGGGAATGACCTTGGACTGTAAGCCAGCAAGGAGACAAAGGTTATCTCCCTGGCAGGAGCTCCACTTCTGGTCCTTTTACTTCACCCTGCCTGGCCCCCAGTGCTTGGTTGGTTAGCCAATGACGGGTAAGATTCCCCAAGGGGGGACAATCTAAGACAGGCACGATCACATGGGAGGCCCCCAAGGAAGGACTTTGGAGGCTACAGCAAAAGGGGGTGATGGACCCTCACCCCTTGGCTTTGACATAGCCTGAGTCCTCGTTGTCTGCAAGAAAATCTCCTTCTCTTGCTCCACCTAAGCCTGAAACAATGACAGAGGGTGGTGCAGCCCTGTGCTGGAAAGGGCAGATTCCCCGGGTGATCGGGCCTAAGAAAGAATATGTAAGATCCTGTGAAACCTGCTTTGTTTAGAATGCTCTCAATGAAATGATAAGGGTCCGAGCAAGAAGTAAGTTTGTCCCTCAAAGTTTTACAGCTCTTTAGCTATCTGACCCTGACTCAAACTAGGCCCTCAGACTTCTTTGTTATGTATTGTTTGATCCTTACTTCCTGGCAATGATTAATGAGCTTTACCTGAATTCCTGTGTAAATGAACCCAATAAAAGCCTGCTCGGGTAGGAGAACGGGGGCGCTCTCCCCTAGGGTGGGTGGCCATGGTGCTCCCCACTAGAGAGAGTGGCCGTTCCATCCCTATTTCCCCACAGGACCTGGTTGTCTCTGTGTATGTTTTTCTTATGTTTTGATGAGCCATCTGCAGCATTCTGCAGTCACTGCAGGCCAGTGGTCATGTCAACATGGTGATTTTGATGGCTTTAGGCCACATGTAAGACATTTTATGAATATGCTGTATTCACTTTGAGAAAATATCTAAAGAAAAATCTTTTCAAGTTGAACATGAATATGAGGGAGTTGAATATAGGGTTTTAGAACATGTCCCCAAGTCATGGGGTCATGACTTCTCTCATTGAAAGGTGAGGCAAAGGGGGTGCCAGTGGGCATACTTCTTGACTATGGGCAGCCTTATGACTCCTTCAACCAATAGACTGCAGTGAACTAAATAATAAAGTTGAGTCATAAAAGGCAATGCAGCATCTACTTACGCACTAGAGCACTCTAGCTTGAAGCCCTGAGCTGCTATAGGAAAGTCTAGCTACCTTGAGACCACTAGCTATTTAGAAGCTGAGCCACATAAAGAAGCAAAGAGCAGGTACACATTCCCTCACCTTTCTTTCTTTACAGGCATGCATCACCTGTACTCTAAATACCCCATGGGACTTGCAACTAGGGAGCAATGGGCAGTGGCAGCTTTTCCCAGGTGAGCCCCCAAAACATGATTCCAAGGCTTCTCTGACTTCCCAGTGAGCTAAGGCCATCCTGCCTAGGTCTCCCAGGTGGCTTCTTCCATCCTAAGCCCTTCCTTGTTTCACTGCCCCCAGCTTCAATAAATTTACTTTCAATTTTTTAAAAAAATACTTTGCGCAGTGGCCGTATCATAGCCAATGAGGTTTATCCAAGGTGTGATTATTGCTAACTGAAAACTTTCCCCAATACTGTGCTGTGACAACTTAAAATATAGTTGGCACTGGCAATTTTTCACAGTCTCTACAGAGACTGAAAAAAAAAAAAAACTAACCACCAACTACAGGTGCTCCTGTCAGCCATCCTAGTCTTGACCAGCCCAGCCCAGGGGATGAAACCTAAGACCTCGAAGAGGAGAGATTAACCATCCCTGCTTTGCCAATCTGAATCCCTGGCCCACAGAATTTGTGAGCACAAAGTAATTGTTTTGATATGATAAATTTGGGTCAATGTATTATGTTGCAGTAGAAACTGCAATAAACTACGAGGGTCAAAAACCTATCAACATAAATGGATAGATTCATTATTCAAAAATATTCCAATCATCTGCAGAATGGAAGTTTACAATATTTTAAAATTATATTTTATGGTTATGCTATTATAATTGTCCTGATCGTTCTTCCTTTGCTATCCTCCACCCAGCACCCTCCATTCCCTCAGGCAATCCCCACACCTTTGTTTATGTCCATTGGTCAGGGGTATTCTTTAACTACCAATTTGTACTTCTTAATCCCCTCATCTCTTCACTCATTCCCCCCAACACCCCTCCCACCTGGCAACCATCAAAATGCTCTCTGTATCCATGATTCTATCTCTGTTGTTCTTGACTGCTTAGTTTGTTTTTTTAGGTTCAATTGTTGACAGATATGTATTTATTGCCATTTTATTGTTCATACTTTTGTTCTTCTTTTTCTTCAATAAGTCCCTTTAACGTCTCATATAATAATGGTTTGGTGATGGTGAACTCCTTTAGTTTTTTCATCTTGGAAGCTCTTTATCTGCCCTTCAATTCTAAATGATACCTTTGCTAGGTAGAGCAATAGGTCCCTGCTTCTCATGACTTTGAATATTTCTTGCCAATCCCTTCTAGCCTGCAAAAATTCTTTTGGGAAATCAGCTGATAGTTTTATGGGAACTCCCCTGTAGATAACTAACTTCTTTTCTCTTGCTGCTTTTAAGATTTTCTCTTAATCATTCACCTTTGGCATTTTAATTATGATGTGTCTTGGAGTGAGCCTTTTTGCATCCATTTTGTTTGGGATTCTCTGTGCTGCCTGGATATGCATGTCTATTTCCTTCACCAAATTAGGGAAGTTTTCTTTCATTATTTTTTCAAATAGATTTCCAATGTCTTGTTCTTTTTCTTCTCCTGACACCCATATGATGTGAATGTTGAAATGCTGGAAGTTGTCTCAGAGTCTCCTTATACTATCTCCCTTTTTTGGGATTCTTTTTTCTTGTTGTTCTGATTGTTTTTTGCTTCTGATGTTCCAAATCATTGACTTGATTCTCGGCTTGATCCACTCTATTGTTGTTTTCCTGTGAATTATTCTTTATTTCAATTAGTGTATCCTTCATTTCTGACTACATCTTTTCTATGCTGTTGAGGTCCTCACTAAGTTCCTTGAGCATCCTTATAACCAGTGTTTTGAATTCTGCATCTGATAGTTTGTTTATCTCCATTTTCTGGAGTTTATCTCTCTTTCTGGAGTTGTGATCTGTCCTTTCATTTGGGCTATGTTTCTTTGTCTCCTAATTTTGGCAGCCTCCCTGTGTTTGTTTCTATGTATCAGGTAGAGCTGCTATGACTCCTTGTTTTAGTAGTATAGTCTAATGTAGTGGGTGTCCTGTAGGTTACAGTGGCACAGCCTCCCCTAACACCCAAGCTGGGTATCACCCATCCTTTGTGTAGGTTGAGTGCACCCTCCTCTTGTAGTTGAGCCTTGATATCTGTTGGCAGATCAATGGGAGGGATTTACCCAGACCAGTCAGCTGTAAGGACTGGATGTGACCACTGATCATGAAACTCCACCCGCTGTGAAGGATCAGCTGTGCCAGGGCAGGGTGGTGGTGCTCAACAGGGTCTTAGCTGTCCACTGGGTGTGCAGGTTCTTGGGTTTCCTGGGTGGTGCTGACCAATATCAACCCCTACCTGTGTTCTGCCTGGGGCCACTCTGCATGAGCTGTAGAGCAATGTGAGATGGCTGGTACTTGTGCTGGGCTTGAAGGTTCCCAGAAGCCAAGCTGCAAACACTGGCTGGCTGCTGCTAGTGCCAGGCCTGGGGCCACTTAGCAAGATGTATGGAGGCTGGAGGCTTGCTGAGGAAAGCAGTTGCTTGTTTGATAGAATTTAAGAAGTTGTGAAACATGAGCCAAGAGCAGCCACTCATAATGGAAAGCCAGGGTTAACGGCTTGGAAGACCCACAAGTTGGGTGGGGCAGAGCCTCAGGGAATCTCCAGGGTGGGACAAACAGTGTTAGCCAGGTTGATGGGTTGCAGATATGGCCCCTACCTGCCAGCTCTGTGGTTCTATGGGGGGAGGCTTCAGAAAAGGAACAACAGCCTCTGCTCACAGTTCTATCTAGGAGAAAGCCATCCCCCAGCTCTCGCCTTGATGCCGGATACTTCAGTTCCTCCCCATATGCCACTAGTGCCTTTCAAGCTGCTACCCAGGTGCTGGAGCTCAGAGGTAGTGAGTCTGAGTAAATCCATGTGCAAGCTTTTTAGGCACTTCTTGGGAATCTAATAGTTCCTTTAACTGACTCAAACCCCACTGGTTTTTGCAGCCAGAAGTTATGGGAACTTATCTTCCTGGCAATGGAACCCTGGGCTAGGGGGCCGGGTGTGCAGGTGGGACCCCTCATTACCAAGATATCCCTCCTCCACCATACATGGAATTTTTATCTACCACATGTGGGTTGGCAACCAGCCTGTTCCATGTCTCCGCATCTCCACCCTTCCTACCAGTCTGGATGGATGTAGTTTCTTTAATTCCATAGTTGTCAGACTTCCATACAATTCGATTTCTGAAGATTGTGAGTGATGGCTGTTCTATAGCTTAGTTGTAATTTTGATGTGGTTGTGTGAGGAGGAAAGCCATGTTTCCTTACACCTCCATCTTGACCAGAAGTCCTCTACAGTATTTTGGAATAAAAGTTTTTCCAAATAACCCGAACTAACCTTTGCACATGTGTATTGTCCCACTTGAGGCTTTGTCTTATAGCTTCAGAGCAGTGAAACATATAAAGCCTGTTAACTAGCCTTGCTAATTCTTTCTGTTCAGATTGCTTAATTGTGAGAGCCTCTATAGTTATTTTAAGATAGAAGGATTAAAGTTCCAAACATTGCTCTTTGAGCCTCCATTGCAAATTTTATCCAATGAATGCAGGTATTAGTAAAGTGTATTTTTAACCTTCCCAACAAGAGAATTGATTAGCACACTTTTTCTGGTGGTGACTTTACGTCATGTCTGTGAGTTTAGCAGTTCTAGCAGTAAAAATGTCAACATGATTGCTGACATTTTAAAGACTAACAAAATCACTATTTTTGTTTGTATTATAAAGCCACAAAAATAATACTAACTCCCACAATGCTTCTGTTTTTGTTTTGTGTAATTTGTCCTCAAAACACAGTATATGGTAAGGGTAATAATAAAATCCTATAAATAAACAAAATTCTTCTTAGACTATGCAACCTTTGTGTTTTACCACCCAGGAGATCCAGGTTCTCAACTTTATGATAAGATGATATATATTTTTTTTCTTTTCTTCCTTTTTCCTTTTATCTTTTTTTTCTAGATATCTCCTGCATGGTTTATCTCCTTAGTCATTGTTCATGAGCCTCTGGGAAGCTGTAGGAATATGTGGGTGCAAACACAAGGCCCACTTTCTCTCCAATGTTGTAGATGGGGCAGAGCTCTAAGCTCCCCTATGCCTCCTGGATGAGCCTGGGGAGAGTGGATTAAGATATAAAATGTAAAAGTCAATCACTAGCCTAGAAGAATTTTTTTTTTTGGAAAAAAAAAGAATGATAAAGAATAATAGTGCTTCTGTGAATTATAGACTTCATGGTAGATTTACAATATTACAACATTATACAAACATTATGGGAGTGATTTATCCTCACATAAATGTTGGGATTGAGGATCACAGAGTATATCATTTTTTGTTTTTACTATCCAGCTATCAAATGTCATTAAAATTAACAATTTGCCCTGGCTGGGTGGCTTGTTTGGAGTGTCATCCCAATGCACTGGGGTTGTAGGTTCAATACCAGGTCAGGGCACATACAAGAATCACCCAATGAGTGCATAAATAAGTAGAACAACACATTAATCTCTCTTTCCGCACTCGCTTCTCTCTCTCTAAAAAAAATCAATAAATTTAAAAAAATGTAATTTAAGGTAAATGAACATTTTTTTATTTTTTTCTCCAGCTTTACTGAGATATAGTTGGTATATAACATAAGTCTAAAGTGCACGATGTGATTATTTAACATGTATATTCTACAAAATGTTTACCACATTAAGGGCAGTTAACACATCCCTTACATAATTACCATCTTACTGTTGGTGTTATGTTGAGAACATTTCAGGTCTCTCTTTTTGGGAAAATGGGATAGCCACATGCAGAAAAATCTTACAGCACTCACAAAAAATGAACTGGAAATGGACCAAGACTTAAACATAACACCGGAAACTGCAGGACTCCCAGGAAAAAACATGGAACCAAAGCTCCTTGACATTGGTCTTGGCAGCAATTTTCTGGATAGAACAACCAAAAACACAGGCGACAAAAGCAAAAATCAATAAGTGGAACTACATCAAATTAAAAAGCCTCTACTCAGCAAAGAAACAATCAACAAAATTAAAAGACAACCCATGAAATGGGAGAAAATATTTGCAAATCATATATCTGAAGAGCAGTTAACTTCCAAATATATGAAGAACTCCTACAACTCAGTGGCAAACTAAATAAATAAATAAAAGTAAAAATGACCAGAGGACCTGAATAGACTATTTTTCCAAACAGGGCATACAAATGGCCTGAAGCACATGAAAAGGTGCTTCACATCACTAATCAACAAGAAAATGTAAATCAAAACCACAATAAAATATCACCACAAACACTTGAAATTAAGTGTTTGTAGGGGCATGAATAAAAGCAAACACTTGTGTACTACTGGTGGTAGTGCAAATTGACACAGCTGTTATGGAAAACAGTGTAGAGGTTCCTCAAAAAATTAGAAATATAACTACCAGCAATCCCAATTTGGGGTATAATCCAAAGAAATTGAATTCATGATCTTATAGAGATGCCTGCACTCCTGTATTCCTTGCAGCATTATTCACAATAGCCAAGACTTGGAAACACCCTAAGTGTCCGTCAAAGCATGAACAGATAAAGAAGATGTGATCTATACATCCATACCCCCAAACCCCAAAGAACAGAATTCTGCAGTTTTTGACAACTTAGATGAAACTTGAGGGTATTATGCGAAGTGAAGTAAGTCAGACAGAGAAAAACCATACTCAATTATCTCACTTATATGTGGAATGTAAAAACCCCAAGCTCAGAGAAACTCTATTGTCAGAGAAACAGACAACAGAGTGGAGGTTACCAGGAGCCCGGGAGGTGGAGGGAATGTGGAGTTATTTCTCACAGAGTACAAACTTCCAGTTACAGGATTAAAACATTCTGGGGATCTTATGTACAATGTGGTGATTATAGCTAATAATGCTGTATTATATGTTTGAATACTGCTAAGAGAGTAGATCTTAAATATTCCCACTACAAAAAAGAAATGGTAATTATGTGACAGGTTGGAGGTGGCACCTAATGCTATGGTGGTAATTATTTTGCCATATATATGTGTCAAATCAGCACCCTTACACTCACACATTGTGATTTGTTAATTATGTCTTAAGAAACCTGTAGGGACAAAAGCAACTTTCAAGTATACAATATAGTATTGTTATCTCTAGTCACCATGCTGTACATTAGGTCCCCAGAATTTACTCGTCCTAGAACTAAATTCATACCATTTGACCAACATCCCGCGCCACCCCCACCCCCACGCCCTGGTAATCACTCTTCTACTGTCTGGTCCTGTGAGTTTGGCTTTTTTTAGATTCCACATGTAAGTCAGATTATAGAGTATTTGTCTTTGACTTATTTCACTTAACGTCATGCCCTCAAGTTTCCAGTTATTTTTAAATTATGAAAGACAGAACAGTGTATCTTCTTTCAAAATCAGGAATTAAAACATAAACCAAACTTCAAGAGTACCTTCAAACACTTTAGCAAAATACCAAACATAATCCAAATCAATTTCTGCAAGTTACTGTTGACCAAGCAGAATAAGAAACACAAAACAGATGAAGTGGTAATGATAGCATACTTCAGTCAGTTGGTATCAGTATGTTTTAGCAACTTCTGTAATCCACTTAAAATTAGACATTAATTCATTGTTACTAAACATGTTCACTCGGGCACTGGAGAATTGGAAATAGCAGCAGAAACTCTGCTTCCTTGAAGGTTTATGTCAGGCAAGGGGCTTATGTTCTGTGCTTTATGTTCCCCGAGCGCAACAAGAATAATACAGTGGCAGAACTGGGAACAGGTGCCACCACACTGAGAAGCCTACAGAGTAGTCATACAGCTTGGAAACACTGATATTTTACCATTTCACAGATGGAATCCCTGCAATCACTTCTTCTTGCAGCTCCAGGTTTATTGCGTGAAAGACCAAAATCATCTGAGGAAATGATGTAGGTTCTCGAGTTCTACAGAACCTACAGCTATGCTGTTATTTTAAATTGAGTTTTGCATCAGAGTGTATAAACATTTTTTCCATTCTAAACAGTTCATCACACACTCTCTTCTACCTCTCCTTATCTTCACTATTCACACACACACACACACACACACACACACACACACACGCCCTTTCACTGAGCTACTATGGAAGCAGAAAGCAGCTTTCACTAGAGGAAATTTTACGTATCTACCAATAGGAACACCCCCTCCCAACATATCTTTAAAAAAACCCCCAAACCAAAAACCATTATGAAAATAAACTTTTAAATTATTCTATTTCCTTTTATGGTCATTTAAAGGAAAGGAAGTTTTGAAAGTCTGGTTCAACTACCAAGAAAACACGAAGTTAAAGAAACAGATGAAGCAAGCGGGGGAGGGCAGGCACCAGAAGAGAACTCAGGAGGAGAACCAAAGTCACGGAAACGGGGAGTGGAGGGAGTGGAGGGACAGGGCGGGCGGAACCGGGAAAGGACAGCGCATGCCCAGGCCCGGCCTGCTCTAAAGGTCGCCTTGGTCAAGCTTTCCTGGCTGGGGCGCTGGCGAGGGGAAAGGGGTGGCCTGCGTTCCGCCCCTATTGGGCAAGTCCCAGCAATCTTTGAACCTATTTCATTATCTGTACGGAGTAAACAAAACCTTCGCCCTCTGTTAGTGTAATTCTTATTTCTAATACACCTTGAACTTCATTTGAGCTTGAAATAACTTAAAAAACGATCACTCCTCGAAGCTCTTCGAGTGCTTTCCGTGGGCATCCTTTCAAGACGCCACTCCTGGATAATTCAAACAAAAACTACGTTTAAATTAAATTAAAATTGCATTCACTTCGTGGAGTCAGAGTAGATACTGCTTATCCCAGCATTCACACACAAAGCTGCCATTTTATGGTTGCCCCTCTTCCAGCTTGCACACTAAGAGAACACAGAAAAACAAGCAAAAGCTTTCAAATAATACTAATAACACATTTCACAATGTACTCTCAACAAAACTCAGCTTGGGAGGAAATGAGCTAGGGGAGGGCTGCCCTCGTTTCCACCCTTATTAGGAAATGGGCACAGCTCAAAGCCTTCACTTGAAGTCTTCGGAAATTACAAAAAAGCGTGCCTTTACAAAGGACATTTAGACTGCCCACAGGCAGAAAACCCGCCCACCCTGCCCGCCCTACTAAAGGTATCAGAGCCGGACTAGGTGGGATGGTCCTGCTGTGATGTCACAGAGGCGGCACCTCGGGGGCAAAGCGAGTGAGCTGGTGACCTCACGGCGGTGCAAAGTCTGTGGGGCGGGCCGAGAAAGCCGGCAAATTAGATCCGGCCGCTGGCGGAGGGAGCCGCTCGACCTCAGTCACCAGCGGACAAGCGCACTGCGCGTGCGCCGGAATGCCTTGACTGGCAGCTCTTCCGGCTTGTGAGCGGCTCTTCCCGGCAGCCCCTGCATCCTGGTAGGCTCCAGGCTTTCTAGAAATGACGAAGATGTGCTCCTCCCTCTTGGCCGTTGCGAAATCTTTTCGCCCCCTACAGCGCAGGGCGGCCCAACCGCGTCTGACCCGTGTTCTCTGGAAGAGCTGGGCGTCGTTGCTCCCGGCCTGGTTTCAGGAGGCTTGGCAGGGACGCCGGGCCCGGGGATGACACTCAGCGGACTTGGACCGGGTGTGGGCACCAGGCTGTCGCCGCGGAGGTGGTCGAAAGGGGAAAAGGACTCCCCAGTTACCAGCCCCCTTCAGCCACTTTCCCCACGGGGTAGTTAGCCTTCTGGGAAGCCCGCCTCTAAATCTGCGATGGCCCTTGAGCGGCTTATGGTGACTGAGGTCTCGCCAGAGTCCTTATGTAAAAGTTGTAAATGTCATAATACCTGTTTAATTAAACCCCACAAAGCAAGCACAGTGTTCATGGGGTGACTTACTGAGAAGGTGCAGGGCGAGCAAAATGCCAATGACATCGTGGCCTTAACGTTTCAAAATCGTTTCTGAAACTACCGAGGGGGGTAAAATTCAGCTTCTCCATCTTTTGTCTTCCCTGCAACCATTCATTTCTCCCTGAATTGGCTCGGCCCAGGGAGGAAACCAGGTTGGGCTCGAAGTTTCAGCAGGTCGAAAGACTTCAACGATTCACCCAAATAATGCCCAAAATAGCTCACCTCCAGACCCAGCTTTTAATTTTGATAAAATTAAAAATTTTATCTAATGAGATAGTCCCACTAAGACACAATGAATATAAACTAATGAGTTTATATTATGTGTAAGGCTGTTCTCCTTATTTTTCTATTCTGAAAATTAGATGTACTCTAGATGTTAAATCTAAAGGCAAAATAATTCGTGACCCACCTGACACCGCTCACTTAAGGAGTAACCGGACTGTTTTTGAGACTCAGGTGACGCATACAAAAACATTGTACACTATGAAGGAATTATGTGTCAACTGCAACTAGGTTACTCACGGGAAGTAGGAGTTAAGATGCCTCTGGAACGTTTCCTCATTTGTGAATAGAAAAATCTTGTCCTGTGGTAGTGTTAAGGTGTGACAGATGAGTAATATCCGGTTATGTAGCGTGTGAACGTGTGTGTGTTTTCGTCACGGGCACTGTGGGGACACCTTTCCCTAAGGCAAGTGACAAGATTGGATCTTCAGTGAGTTTAGTGTCACAATGTACATAATTTAAGTCAATCCAAGTAAAATTTCCTCTCAAGTACCTTATGTGGGGCTGGAAAAGTTTGTTCTTTTAGTGACATAGTGAGATACCATGGATTGTTTTCACTAATGAGAGGTGATACACTGTATCCTGGAGAACCAGTATTGCCTTTGGATACTGTCACGAAGGAACACTGGACTGGGCGTGAGAAAGAGTCCTAATCTCACCCCTGCTGCTCCCAAATCTTGGCCGAGTCATTTCATCTCTCTCAACTTCCCTTTCCTGACATTTAGTGTGGTTTTTGTGACTCTCCCGAATTCTCCTGTGATATTTTGCCCTTTGTTTTAGCATTTGACGTACTCTGTTTACAGGTCAGTCTTCATCACTTGGTCTTTTTTTTCTTCTTTTCAGGTGGTTCTTTCTAATGAACTGACTGTTACATTTCCTAAGATCTGAAATGGCCAACAGACCATCAAAAGACTTTTCTTTAGGCTCCCACCATTTTCATTGTAACAGCTAACATGACACTGTTCAGTGGGTACTGATCACTGGAGGTTTGTTTAAATGCCTCCTTCCATCTCTATGGACGTTCATTATGAACAATTTATCTTCTTTTAAACGATGTGTGTAAGTTGTTGGGCCAGGTCCCCAGCTGTGTGCTTGGGAGAGGCAGTGGCTCACACATTATTGTTTCTCTCCCTCTCTTCCTCTCTGCCTTCCCCCCTCTCTAAAAATAACTAAAATCTTTAGAAAAGAAGAAAAGAAAGCCATTTGTTGTCAGAGTCATCCCACAGATTCCTTATTAGTTAAAGGGGTAAAGGGAGCTTTACAATGAATAAATCTAGCGGGCCCCACAGTAATCAAATAATCAAAATTTACCAAAAATTGGACATCACGTGCCCCTTGATATAAAGGTCAGAGAAGGATGAAACATCATCTGTGGAACATTCCTGAAAATGTTTAAACTGAATCAAATTGTAATGACACAATCAGACAAATCCGAATTGGGGAACATGCTGCCAGTTGGCCAGAAATCATGAAAAATACCATAAAAGACAAAAACTCCAGGGAACTGTTGTAGATTAAAGAGACATGACAACTCTATGCAGAGAACTTTGTTTTATAATGTTCAACATGGCTAATGTGATCCTCAGATTCCCTGAGTTACTTCCTGTTCCCACTGAGAAAACTAATTAAATGTGTAGGGAGCTTCAGAAAAGCTGATTCTGACTATTCCTAGGGTTTCTGCACTGAAAATCTGCTTGCACTGAATTTTTTTGTAAATGAAAACAGTCCTAAGCAGGATCAGCTACTTCATTGCTCTAAATAAAATTAACTTTTAATCCTCAAAAGGAAAATGGAATCATTTTTTTGAAATGTTATTTTCAGGAACCTGCTCCTCTTTTCTATTCTTAATTGCCTAGAGGGAAACAAAGAGTATCAAAAATGAAACCACTAGAAAAGCATGAGGAGGTTAATGTTCTTAATATTAGAGTTTCTGATTTATAGCTCTTGATTTTTTGGTTGAGGTAATCATTGCTTTACATCCTCCAGAGCTCCCTCCCGGGAGCCTCCAGAAAGGAGGGCCTGTTCCTCAGCCCTTCATTTTCCAGCCCCTGCCCACTTCTGCAGCCTCCTTGGTCCCTAGTGTGCACACACACACTCTCAGTATTTTATCACATCACAATATTCCTTACGTAAGTCTTTCAGTTAAGGTGGGTGTAAGAGTAAATGAATAAACAGGAAGTTACTGGGTTGGCAAAAAAATTTTATTTAGTTTTTTCCATAAAAGTCACATTTTTCACTTTCACCAGTATCTTTATCGATTTGGATATTTTGAGTATGTCGACAATCTCCCGCATGGGATAACATTGATCGTTCTCAATTAATGTCTCCATTTGATCACCATCAACTGCAACTGGTCTACCTGACTGTGAAGCATTGTCCACCAAGAAATCTCCTGCACGAAACTTCTCAGACTACTTTTGACATGTTTGGTCCATTCACTGCACACATCTTTTTATGTGGCTCAGTTGCATTTTTACCTTTCTTGAAATAATAAAGCACAATACACTGAAAATGCTTTTTCCATTTTTAAATATTAAAAAGACTACACAAAAATTCACCAATTTTGATGTTTTTTTAAAAATGCATGCTGATATGACAGCTGTCACAATACAATCTAAAAAAAATGTTTTGAATGAAGTTAAAGACATCTAAGTGCTACTAGAGCCACTTTATGGAGAAAACCAAATGAACTTTCTGACCAACACTGTATTTGTTCATGAAACTGAAAGTCCCAGGGATAGAATATAGGGTGTGGCCACATGCAGGGCCATAAATAAGTGAAGTCACTGGACGGGAGAGGGTTTCTATCTCTGGTCTCTGCTTTTCTTCTCCCCTGGCTCCCTTCTCAAACTGCTTCTCTTCTCCAGTGTAAAGAAGGGAGTCTGTAACCCTGGGCTTACATCCTCCACTCAATGATCACAGCAGCAACAAGCACTTCCCTCCCCTGGCCAGGGTTCCAGCAGAAGTCCTGGACTTGATCGCCCTTCTGGACTCATTAATCACTGGAAGGCAGTGCAGGGGGATGGGAGATGCTGATTAGTTCCTGAGCTGGGGAAGAGGTCAGCCCCTCCCAAACCACCTACACAGAGCACGGGGAAGTTAAGGGTCACCAAGTAAAACAGGAGGGCGGTGGAATACTGAGCAAGCTGAAACAACAGATGTCTTCCCTGCCTGGCTCCTGCCCCCGACCCCGCCCCACCCGTGCCTAAAATGCTCTTCCACATCTATTCTCCTGAGAAATTCCTGCATAGCCTTTAAAACCCAGATCTCATATCACCTCCTTTTTGCCACCTTGTTTGTTTGCTTGTTCATAAAATTAACCCATCCTAGAAACCACTTTTGAACCTTGAATCTATTTCTATTATCATCAGGGAATTGGAAATTAAAAAAAAAAATTAACTGCAGTTGTACAAATAATACATGATCATTATTTAAAAAATTCTAAGAGTAATACCATTCAGAGAGTGATCCACAGACTAGCACCAAACTCTGAACTGTTTGTTATGCGTCCTCAGTGAGGTAAGTACAGAGATTGAGAGTAAATATTGAGAAATTGTTATGGCAATTTGACACAACTTTGTTAAATCTAATAATAAGCAATTTAGGCTTGCATTTGCAATGTGTTCGATGTTTTCATTTCCATAACAATTTATCTTTATTGGATTTTATAAAAGTATCATTCCACACCATGTTGGATATGTATTGGGTGCTCCCTTTTATATGAAATTAATAATTTGTATATGTTATAGATATGTGTATATCTGAAGGATTGACATCATGCTATTACCTCTGGAGAACGTAATTAGATAATTTTGATGAAAGATCGGGGCTTTTACCTTTTACTTTGTGTAGTTCTCCACTGCAAACCTTTTCAAACTAGTTGGTTAATTTCTGATATTCAGTATCATAGAGAATGAATCCATCCAAGGACTGGCTTGACTGGACCATTTGCATTCAGCTAATATTGAGTATCTACTATTTGTAGCCTCCTCTTTGGACTTTAGTGTTCTTGTATGAGAAAGAAGAGAGGAATAGATATTAACTTTAAATTAGTTTCCAAAGAAAACCTGTGGTTTTGTTTGTTTGTTTGATTGTTTAGCACTGGCCTTAACTCTTAGTCACACATGCCCAATTTCTGAACACACCTCCAAAACTGTCCCAGAACCTATGTTCACATTGAGACACCAAACAATTTCACGGTATTGCTTTTACGAACTCCCATTCCCCAACAACTCTCTATTTAATAGCAATTCCCACAGACCTTCTGTTCTAAAGCCCATGCCTGTACAGAACAGACATTATGGGCTATTTACTTAACCCCTGTAAGAAGGATACAGAATAGTGCAGAAGTAGAAACATGGCTGATCTGCTACAAAGTGCTGCAAAGAGAACAGGATACATGGGGACCTGTAGCTCTCTATTAGGGAGAGAGGGCTTGTGGTGGTAGGACAGACACATGAAGATGAAACTGGCTCCTGGACAGAAAGGAAAAGGCAAGACCAGGCTGCCTATGCAAGACAAGAGGAGAAAAACATGCAATTCAGTGCACAAGTTTTGATTAAGTACCGTACACATAGTGTCCGCCAGATTCTGTGAATATCAAATGGACACAAAAATGATACTGTTTTTAAAAAGTCAAGACACACCCAGGAAGTGCTCAAACAATGCATAATAGTATGGAATTATGTGTCCAAATGTATACTAGAGATCATACGCACTCTGAAAGAGTCCAAAGGTGAGGGAAATTAATGAAAGCTCGATTGGATGGGGAAGGCTCCTGGCAAGAGGTAGAACTTCATCTGGATCTCAGAAAACTGGTAGGAATTGATTACTAGAGAGTAGAAGAATGTTGCAGGCTTGAGACACAGAACGAGGGGAAGTGTGAAATCTCAAAGTAAATGGCATGCTAGTGAGGAGACAGGTCTGGCTGGTCTGGGTTCTGACACCTGAACTGGCTGGCAGACACCTGATGGGGAGAGAGCAGGATAAGGCGAGGTGGTAATGCAATAAGGAAATGAATGACAAGGTAAATCTAGATTGAGGAAAGCCTCAACTGCCAAAAGGTGTTTGAGCTCTATCTTTTATCTCCAAAGTTTTTAATTTGAGTAAGTGAAGTGAAGAAACTGACATTTCAATATTTACAGATTTCCCAGAATGAGGGAGGGATGGGAGAAAATGGAAGCAGGATCATTTAAAAAACCACTGTAACAGCCCAGACATGAGGTAATCGCAGATATGGTAGAGCAGACAGAACAGACAGGTTCAGGAAAAATTTCCTTCCTTGAAGTAAGGAACAACAGGACTCGGTAACTGAAATAGAATAAAGAAGAAATGAGAACCAAAGATGAGTCTGAGGTTCAAGATATCTGGTTGACCAGAGTCAAAGAATTGTAGGCCCGCAAGGGGTCGAGTAAGACTCCCTCACTTCAAGAAGTGATAAAACGGGTTGTTTCCTGTCTCAGAACTAGCTCTCAGCAGAGCCAGCAGCAGGATGCCCAGGCTAGTGCAATCATGAAGTTTTTCCAAGGAGTAGATGCCAAGTACTAATTACATGTAAATCATTTTTAGAATGACTAGTTCTAATGACAAGAGGAACCAGACCAGAATGTGATGTCATAATAACTGCCAAAGGACATGAAGAAAAAGTCATGTAACCACATGAATGGTTCATGAAAAAGTCAGATACTATATGATTTCTGCTGTAAACAGGTTAGCAGTTTCTCAGGGCTATAAACTCTCCCCGATGACATTAACCATGATGACTTATCCCTTTCTACCTGCCTTTTGCACTTACTGGTCACCTTGACATTTACCTTTGTGTGTGTCATTCTCTTTATTAAGGTGAAGATTTATACTTCATTGCCCTTAGCCAAGTTTATGGTATTGTGTTATTAAATGCTGCTGATCTACTGATGAATAACCAATTGCTATGAAATTAATGAAATTATATCGATTGTGACTTCACTTAAAGAATCTGAAAGTTTAAATAATGTAAAACACGCTCTCCAGAGAGGCTACAGAGACTAATGGAGTGAGAACTGATTTAAGCATCAGGAATCTGATTCATCAGTAGTCCCAGCGAGGCCACTGATAATTCTGTTTGCCTCTTTAGCCATTATCGGAAGCCTGCAGGTCTTAAAATAGTAGAAACACAACTTTAGCTGTCATCACTGATTTCCTTTTAGACTTGGGTTCACTAAGGGCCTACTGCAGGACCTGTTTGTAGAGAAAGACTATATAAAACACAGACTGATCATTTCACTTTCTCCTTGAGTGACAAAGAATTCAGTCACTAGTGGAAGAGTCTCACTGGAAGAGTCTACTTGCCTGAACTCATTTCTACTAATGTTTTTGGACAATTAAAACATGCTTAATTCTTCCCAATTTTGGATTCTTTATAACTCTGAATAGGTCTTAGTATTTCCCCATTTTAATGTTGATGTTTAGAAGTAGGTACATGGAAAAATAACTCTCTTCATAACTTAGACACAATGTAATGACTCTTCCAAACCATGATTTAAAAAAAAAAAATTAAGCCCAACAAGGAGGAGATACAGTAACACAAAAAAACTTAACCCCTGTACTTTGGTAACCTTGTGAAGCAGAGCCACTAGACCCATTGCTTCCCATCCTCTGGATCAGTCATTGGGTTGTGTTTTTTTTTAAAGATATTAAAATTAGAAGTAATAGTTAATGCTTAGCACTAACTCATCAAACAAAATGTTGGTTTACCTTCTCCACCACCTATGTTGAAGCTGAAAGGAGAAACAGTGAAGAGAGCCCTATCTATTGGATATAGTTTAGGGTGCAGCCAGAAGGGAGTGGGGAATGGACACAAAGTTGTGTCATAGTCTAAGTGGTTCTGCTCTTCTAGAAATGATTGCCAGACACTGCAGGTGGGGCAAAATAACCTCTCCCCTTTCTAGAACTTCACCTTGTGAATTTTTGGGAATTAACTATGGACCTAGATGGTAAAATTATGTATCAGGACATCACCAAAGTCAACTTATTGGAGAAGCATGGTGGGAGACCCTCTAAACAGGGGAAAATTTCAATTAAAAATAGCCTTAAACATAAATTACTCTCAAACCAATTACCTATACTACAAATATAGGCAGTGATTTCACTGAAGCTCAATGTTCAATGAAGCATATTAACTATAAGTTTTTTGGCCTTGGCTGGATAGCTCAGTTGGTTAGAGTGTCATCCCGATACACCAAGGTTGCGGGTTTGATCCCTGATCAGGACATATACGAGAAGCAACCAATGAATACATAAATAAGTGCAACAACAAATCGATCCCTCTCTTCTACAAAATCGATCAATAAATTTTAAAAAGAAAAAGAAATTATTTTTTTTTACTTATTTTAAAATAATCAAAGATTCACAAGAAGTCGCAAAAGTAGCAGAGTTCCTGTGTACCATTCACCCAACTTTCTCCAAGGATACTATCTTACACAACCAAAGTAGTTTATCAGAACCAGGAAAAAAAGCATATTATCAATTAGTCTTTAAAGATTGCAACATTTGTTATAGTATTTTACATCTCTTCTGAATATTGGGGATGGACACTTCGTTAGAAGCAGCCTAGTAGAAAGGGGAAGTGACATGCAGAGATTAAGTGCTTTGGCTAGTACCAAAATTACACTCTCTGGGAGTATGGTTTCTCAGCCCTGGATGAACATTGGAATCACTGGAGGATGGGCAAAATCACTAGTTGGGGCCCACTCCAAATCAATTCATCGGTATGCTTTAAAGACTCTTCAGAAGTTCTAAATGGGAAGCCAGGGATCAGAACTACTGATGTCGGTCTTTACTAAGTAGGGTTGATTTAATGCTTTTTGAGAGTGAAGTTTTTGAGTATGTTTTGCCTTAGTGATGTTAGTGGAAAGGGGACCTGGCCCTGAGTAGGTCTGCCTCGAGCTGGCCAGTAGTGTGTAGGTTCTTGACTTCATACAGGAAAGATTTCACATGAGTCCAAGTGATTTACAGAGTATGTTTATTGAAGCTGGGGACAGTGAAACATGGAAGGGCCTAGGATAGAAGCAGGTGGGGGCCTAGGCAGGGCTGTTTTGGCGCACTGGGAAGTCAGAGGAAAGAAGAAACAGGATGACATGGCCAGGTATCTCAGTTAGTTAGAGCATCACCCAGACACTCCACAGTTGCAGGCTCAATCCCTGGTCAGGGCACATACAGAAAGCAAACAATGAATGCATACTATATTATAATAGGAACAAAAAATTGATGTTTCTCTTTGTAAAGTGAATAAATACAAATAAATACAAATTTTTAAAGAAAGCAGCAACAGGAAAGGGCCTAGGTAGGGCTGCTTTGGCTCACTGAGAAGTCAGCAGAAACAGTGTTTTAGAGACAGGTTCAGGGGTTTAGCCAAGGACAAGCTGCCACTGCCCATTTCTCACCTGGTTACAAGTCTCCTGGGAATCCTGTGCAGCCTGTTGGGGAAGAGGGGAAAAGGAAAAGAACAGCATGCTTCTAGGAAGGACAGCATGTGCTGGGACCTTCATTTTGACAGTTTTTAGAGTTTGGGAGGTCTTAGGGGAAGATCTCAATAGAACATTCATCAGCTTTTCCAGGTGTAAACTTTCAGGACCATGGTCTTCACTTATTGGTCAATGCCAGGGCAGGGGGTCATTAGTCATTGCAGCTGGTCCTGGCACTGCCCACCTGGTTTTGCTGCTTTTCTGGGCCTGGAGCTGAAATACATCTGAAGCCTAGAAGTCATCTCCATGGAGGGTAGCTTCTGTATCTGGTTGTAAATTGCTGGGTCAGTTTGTTCAGCTGTCTGTTTCCCCATGCCGCTGGCCAAAGAATTGTCCTAGCTTCTTACTATCCTATCTCAGGGACATCACTGACAAAATAGAAATGTATTCAAATCCCCTTTACCCTACAGATCAAAGTTTCAATGCTTTTTTCATAGTTAAACAAATTAAGCCTTACAAGGGAACTATGTAGTAGAAAAGTTGTGGGGAATCTCATCCCTGGACAATCTCTAAGAAATTCAAGGGTGGGATAGAAAGTTGGTTGAAGTAAACCAAGATGGTTCAAGTCCTTTTTCTCTAACTCTGGACTCCAGTAGTTTCATTCAGTATCATTGTTTTTACTTCAAATTTCAGGAAATTTTGGGAATCGTTAGCTAATGTCACAGGAAAAAATATAAATGAGATCAACTTCTCTTATTTGCACTAACCAGGACTCTCAGGCATAATCAGATTATCTCTGTAAGGTTCTTATCCTAAAACTATTTTTGGAAACTAGGGATTTTCCAGATTACTGAAAACTGTGGCACTGTCACTGTTTCGCAAGCCAAGCAGTGAGAGCAATCATCCTCCCACTCATTAAACCTTGCCTTTTGATAGAAAACGCTCATCCACAAGATTTTTGGGGGAACCGATGTGGTTCACATTCCTGTTCCTTAAAAATACAGCGTAGCAGTCCTTTCCAGATTCTGTGCGGGTCACTTTAAGTTCGTCCTCCACACAGGACAGCAGGGTGTACTGCTTACACCCGTCAAAGGGGGCGTCAAAGGGGGCGGAGGTCGGCCCTTGGATTCCCTATGCACACACTGAAGCTGCGCCTCGCAAATTCGGAAAGTTAGGAGAGGGCAAGAGAAGGGAGCAAAAGGTCACACATTCTACACAAATTAACAAAATCCCGCAGGGGTTATAGCAAATTTTGCCAACTCCAACTTCGGGAGAAGTTATCTTGTAAAACTCTTTTATTATCCTTGTGGCTAAAAATATTACAAACTAAGCGGCTTGGATCTATTTTAGCTATAAAGAACTTAGGGCCTCCTTGACCACTCTGGAGCCCCAGCAGGTCACCAGGTCACCAGAGGGTCCCACATAGCAGCCACAGCTCTCAATACAGTACGGGAGGAGGTACGGTGGGCGGTGGCAAGGCTCCTTGGGACTAGTTGGCGCGGGCCGGGACGGCGTGGTGACGTCAGAGCGGAAGCGCACGCTGCGTGAAGCGGCCCAGAACGCGGCGGTCACGGGAATATCCGTCGCGCCGAGAACCCTGGTTAGTTTCGCTCCGGGTTCCGGCTGCGTTGGGCGTGCGTGCAGCTCGCTGAAACTATGGCGTCCGGGCCTCACCCGACAGCTACCGCTGCCGCCGCAGCCTCATCGGCCGCCCCGAGCGCGGGCGGCTCCAGCTCCGGGACGACGACTACGACTACAACAACGTCGGGAGGAATTCTGATCGGAGACCGCCTCTACTCGGAAGTTTCGCTCACCATCGACCACTCGCTGATTCCGGAGGAGCGGCTCTCACCCACCCCGTCCATGCAGGACGGGCTCGATCTGCCCAGCGAGACGGACTTACGCATCCTGGGCTGCGAGCTCATCCAATCCGCTGGCATTCTCCTCCGGCTTCCGCAGGTCAGTGCTTCGGTCCCGGGCCGCCGGGCGCTCCTCTACTCCCCGCCGTGCCCCCCCTCCGCTGTATCTCCGTACCGCCCTGTCCCAGCAGGGTGGAAGGACCCCTCTGGCTTTCTGGCCGCGGGTCCCACCCGGAGCCGTGGCACGCCGTGGGCGGGAGGGCAGGGAGGCGAACCTCACTAGCTGTTCGCGGCGGGGAAGGGAAGGGGAGCGAGTGGCGGCACAAAATGGCGGCGACGCCTGGTGCGGGCCCGCCTGACCCCTGCGCTTCCGTTCTTCTCTCTTGTCTGCAGGTGGCGATGGCAACGGGGCAGGTGTTGTTTCATCGTTTTTTCTACTCCAAGTCTTTCGTCAAACACAGTTTCGAGGTAAGCAGAGCGGGGGCGGATGAAAAAGGATTTCTTCATCCGGAAATAGGAAGGAGGGGGGTAGTGTTAGCCAGCTTTTCCAGAAAGGAAGTGGTTAGTTCAGGCCTTTGTACCTAGTCCTCACCCACCAGGAAGTGCGGGCTTTGGGAATGTGTTTTAGAAACTAGAAAATGGATCCAGACACCTCAAGTCGGTAATTAGAATTTTAAAATAAGCCATAGCACTTATATAGCTGGTAAGCTTATGGCTTGGAAACGTCAACTGTAATTTTATTTTACCTAAGGTTGTCCAACTATGTGCTGAAGTTGCTTAGTCAAAATAAGTCTGTCAGGTTTGGGGAGGGGCACTTTTTCCTAACTACATATGATAGTGCTATAATGTTTTTGTTGGATTATTGGTTCTTTCAGATTGTTGCCATGGCTTGTATTAATCTTGCATCAAAAATCGAAGAAGCACCTAGAAGAATAAGAGATGTGATTAATGTATTTCACCACCTACGCCAGTTAAGAGGAAAAAGGTAAGATTGGCATTATTGAACACAGCAGCTCTTGATACTACTGTACTGTGCACCAATCATCAAAACATTCTTTTCTCTCAAGTTAAAACCCATGCACAGGAAAACTTAGGTGTTGAAAATCACATAGGAGCACACTGATAACTTAATGAAAGAAACCACAATTAACCAGCTATCTAAAGTTTATAGAGGCAGTTGCATTTATGGACAATCCTAACAGTGCTGTGAAGCAGTCCTGTGGCTTAAGATTAAACAAGGGAATACGTTTGGCTCAAGTGTGAGTGTATTCTGTAAGTTGTTTTTCCCCACCCCTCTCTGGAAAACTGAAGGCTGGAAGTTTAAACACTGCAGTTCAAGTTAATATTGTGGCAAAGTTTTGTGTAGGTTGTTTCTCTACTTGGAAGTCCCAGTTAACTCTTGATCAATTGAGGTTGGCTGTTGTTAGAGTACCTCTCAACATTGAACTACGATATATCGCATAATACCGGATCTGAAAGGACTGCAGGATGATAAAGTTTGAAGTCAAAGGGATTAAACAGGTATTTTGTTTGGGTCAGATACAGTCTCAGTGAGTGGGTTAGAAAAATAACTTAATCGATTGGGTTCCTTGTAGATAAGGGCCATTTTTCTTGTAAGAAAAGAGAGACCAAAATAGTGTCTTATAGGTGTTGTGGCTGTGTCATAATACTTTATGTGGACTTACGTGTTCATGTGAGGCTGTGCCAAAATTTTGGTTGCAGCACTTAATGTGTCTTCAGGTGACTTCTAGTAGGTGCTGCAGAAGTTGGTGTAGACTAGTTCTTTTCACTTCTTAAGTAATTGTGATGATGCTAGAGAAACCTGTACTGGGTCTGAAAGGAAGTTATAAAAGGATTTTAAGTTGTTTGGGGGGATGGGTGTTGGTTAGTGCCAATTTAGTATCTTACATGAGTGGTTTTTATAGGCTGAATCTGTAAGTTGGCATCGTAGGACTATTCAGTGACAAGCAAATAGTAAAGTAACCTTGAAAAGATTAGTTACAAAGTCTGAAACATTGCTACTCAGATAGTTGTCACAACATTTTTTCAGTTTTCTTACATATTTTTTTTTCTGCCATCTCTTCTCATTCATCCTAACCATATCCAGGGATAGACTAATTTTTTATTTCACTTTAAAATATCTTTTAGCTTCTTGGTGAGGAATTCCTGGAAATTGGGAAGATTTCAATTTGGTATTCATTATTGTCTGAGCTAAAATTTATTTAGGTATCTAGCTGATTCTTTAGGGTGTTTAAAACAAAATGACTGATAAAAAAGCTCTAGTCAAAGGATTCTGTGCTTGCTTAAAGGAAGTTTTCTATGCTTTGAACCATTGAGCTAACTCTTACATTATCACTTAAAATGATTATCTACTTTGAAATTTTTCTGTGAGAGTATTCTTCTTTGATGTCAGAGTAGGTCTTAACTGTAAAAACCTTGGAATTTAAAACATCTCACCTGACAGTTGTGTCTGATTAACAGTGTTTTTTGGGGGGAATCATTACAAAGAGACTGATTTTTGTCTCAATCTTAGAAGTGACTAGCATGAAATTTAAAAGGAGTTGTTAATTGCATGGAAGCCGCTTTTTAAAAAGCAGGATGTAAAAGTGTTTCTGTGCATATAACAAGTTTACTCAGACACGTAACTTGTATATGTTATTAACTTCAACTCTTTTTTCCCTTGCAACCGACTATACAGCGACCAGCTACATTTACCAAAGCCTGGGTGATGTGGAGTGGTACATAGAGATGAAGCTGTCGTCATGGCAACAGTGAGTGAAGTATGGAAAATCCCCAAGGAGAAGCCAGTGCTCTGAGAATAGGTCACTGGAATCGGGGACTAACAGGTTGGCCACTGGTGAACCATTTAGAAAAACTCCTGTTTCTTGTTATAAGCTTTAGTCTTTGCTGTCCAAGTTATTCAAACTGTAATTTAGTTAATTTTCTTTGGATAATGGTGTTAGAAAGTATTATTAGTATTATACTTTAGTTAGCTAAAATATCAGTTTATTAAAAATTTCTTTATTGATTGATTTTAAAAAGAGAGGAAGGGGTGGGGGAGAGAAACATCAATTTGTTGTTCCACTTATTTATACATTCATTGGTTGATTCTTGTATGTGCCCTGACTGTGGATCAAACCCACAACCTTGGTGTATTGATTGGGATGAAGCTGAAATTCACTGAACTCTGGCCAGGGCTTACCAGTTTATTTTAATGTTATTATTTTAGTATAGTTTATAAAAACCTTTAAATTGTAGTGTGAACTTGGGAAATTAAAAGGAGGCATCATTTTGTAGTGTTTAGGTTATTGTTCTGTCCTGCCAACACATCAGAATCATCAGATCAGGTTTTACAAAGTACCAAGCCCAAGTGACATCCTGGACTTTTTGACTTATTTCCTCTTTGATTTTTGGGGTGGGAGGGTTGGTTTGTTTTGTTTGTTTTTGTGGGTTTTTATTTTGTTTGGGGGGGTTTGTTTGGTAATTCTTTTAAGCTCAGAGTAAAGAATAAGTGGCTGAATTTAAAGGAAGGTTACTTTTCCATTTTAATAGTTGCCAATTACTTGCTTTTGGGGTGCAACATGTTCCCAGCAAATTAAGGGTTTTCTGTAGTTTTAAGGAGCCCACATTCATACTGTAAGACTTGTTTGTCTGAAGAAGAAAAGTTTTCAGACTGGTACATGTGGTGAGGTATTTTCACCATGTACGTAGATCATGGGTGAAAGTTGGAAGAGTCTTATGTGATCTTGTTATTTAGTCAGACCTCCCTTTGCAGCTTATTTTTGTGCCTCTTAAGGTGGTCTTCAGTTTGTTTGATACTGCTGAAAAAAAAGGGGGGGGTCCTTTGAAGAAGCATTGCAAATTTCTGGGTATTGAGCAGCAATCTACCTCCCTCTAAACCACTCATCTCATTTTAGTAGTTCCTTGAAGAACTAGTTCCAAATTGTCTAGGTCCTTACACTGCATAAGTAAAACTTAACCATGTTTTGGCCTCCGATCCTTTTTTTTTTTTCAACATGTGTTTTAACTAAATCATGGTAAAGGAAAAATTGCTATTCTGAGGGGCCAGATAATAAACTTCCAATGACCAAAGCCCAAGATTTCCTATTAAGACTAAAATTTGGGAATTATTGTTTTCATATAAATTAATTTGAAAAATGTGATGAACTTAAAAACTGGGGAAGTAGAGTCAGGTTTGGTTGTTTGTTGATAATGAATATTTTTTTCTCTCTGAATAGATGGTTTCTTTTTAAGAGATTTAAAATGCCCCTCTTCAAACTTTTATTGGAAGGGAAAGTATACCTAATTGGAAAGGAAGACATTCTAGCAAACCTTAATTCAATTTAATGTGCTTGTTGCTACAGAAAGTACTAACTGATACATTGTTAATATAAATAAACCATTTGGCTTAGGCAGTTTTCCTGAACCTTTTCTTGCTGATTTATCTGGACAATGTGTTTTTATTCCACAGAATCTTTATAAGGTAAATTACATGTTTATTGAGCCTTCCTTGATTTGTGAGGTAAAACCTACTCTGAACAAAATGAAGGTGTTAGATTATGCACTCATAAAGTTAATTCCAAAAACTGCATATAATAGTAGGCCTAAATAAGAAGTTGAGTATGTAGTTAAATTAATCATGGATAATGGATTTGGTTTCTTGAATCATTTGATGTTAATGGGATGTTGAAATAAAAAAAGGTTTAGTAAAGATAGTGGCAGAGTAAAGGGAAAATAACAATTCATTTAAGCAGGGTTAATGAATAATTAAGCCTGATTGGGCACCAGGTAGTAGTTGTAATTCAAATGTGTAGCTGGTTAAATACAAGAAAAATGAATTTTAACAATTTGCAGGCAACTCTTAAAGCAAGCTTAGTAAGAGGTATAAGAGACTGAGCTTGCTCAACATAAATAGGGTAAAAATGAGACAAAAGTGCTTTTAGTGGATTTTATTTTTTTATACAGATTCTCATGGTGCAGTTTTGCTGTCAGAATTGCAGTGGGTTAAGAGTTAAAGTGGTATGCACCAACGGTGTCCTCTGTCCTAATGCCTTCTGAAGGAGGACCATTAGATAGCTAATCATCAGTAAGAGTCTGAGGTGGATTTAACTTATTTCCAAATTTCCTGTTACGAAACCTGAAAACTCTTAACCCTTAATATCTTTGGGAAATGGTTTCATATGTACATTTATTGCTCTCATGTGAGTTGAATTTGATTTTTCCTTCCAAAGAGCAGTTAACTTGTAGCTTATTGTCCTGATAAAAATGGATTCATTGTGATACTGTACTAGAAATCAACCTCCCCTCCAGTTGGTGGCCTCATTCCTCACACCTTTGCGTATCTGTAACAGGAACTGATCTGAGTGAAGGTCATTTTCAGCATTGGTAACCTGAGAAACAGCTGTTTTCCATTTTGTCAACTTTGTCAACTTTTGTCTTGTTTAATATAATCTGACAAAAAAAAATAGAATAACTTGAAATAGTCTAGTAGGCATTCTGGTTTTCATTTAAATGTGAGAAAATAAGGAAATGATTTCTACTCTGATAACATGTCAATACAGAAGTCGTTAATGCAGCTTATTTCAGATTGTTTTTTAATCTTCAAGTGGATGTATTTAAGTTGGTTTTTGATTTTGAAGTATGAGCTTACATTTTTCTGGATTTGCTATGCACGGTAAAAGGAGTTGTGAGTTGGGGTAATATTCAGAATGACTCTTAAAAAACTCGAGAATATTTTGACTGAAAATGAATTGAGTATAGGGAAGGTATTTAAATGTTCTACACATACACACATGCCCCCCCACATATATGATATATATATATATACACACACACACATATATATATATATACATCAACAAAAATGTATTATTTGTTGCTTGGATCTAAAAGTGTATCAAATGAAGGACATTAGGACATCTTAATGGGCTTTTACACGAAAGTCCAAGTCCTGATCAAAAAAATTCTCTGTAAGAAGCCACTGTTGATCATTAAAGTTCAAATAAAAGTAAGAAACCAGTTTTAATTTCAAGACTTAAATAAGATAGGCTTTTAATTGAATGTGCTATTTCTAAAGCATTGAACCACTGATTGAATTATAGCCTCTGCATAATAACTTTGGAAGCTATCAAAATTTAATCTGTCACAGAGACCCTTGAGTATGGTTCTGGTTCTCTCGTTATGGTCTTGCCCTTGCATTGTATGCTAAACATACTGCCCAATAAGTACAGCTCAATCAAATTTAGGCATGGCTTTAATTGATCACTTTGAGTTTCGAATCTCATAGAATTTTACAACTTGATAATTGAACTAAATCTTCAGTTTGCAAGTTTTCTTAACAGAGATAAGCTTCTTAGAAAAATTTGTTTAAACAAATTGCCCATTTTGAGGAAATCTGGATAAACTACCCACCATTTTTTCACCTAATTTTAATTTTGGTCATAAGTAACAAAGAGTTGGTATTTTATAAAATAAGTAAAATCATTTTTAATCTTACAAGGTCTTAGAGTAAATCTTTTCAAAGGCACATTTGTTTTGTCACTTGAGTTAGGAGACGAACACTCAATTTGTGATTTGTGATAATCAAGGTATTGCTTAAGTTAATCTGTATTTATATCTATCTATGTATATATAGATATTTCCATAATACCCATATGAGAAACCAACAAGGATAAATCCAAGAGAATTAGAGTGAATTCTTTTCATTGCAGGGTTGAGTTAGTTTCTATAGGAATTTAGAAAGGTATATATACTTAATTAGCATAACTTGGACAGCACAAGATTAATGCCTTAACTTGTTTGCAGGAGTTTAAAAAGCTGGTTTCTGTTGCCAATAGTTGGTTGGAAGGGAAAACGGAGATGCCACAAATAAAATTTTTTGGATGTGCAAAACATTTTTGATTTTATTTCTTACAAACTATAGGACTCCAAGCCCCCTGATCCTTGATCAGAACTACATTAACACCAAAAATCAAGTTATCAAGGCAGAAAGGAGGGTGCTAAAGGAGTTGGGATTTTGTGTTCATGTCAAGCATCCCCATAAGGTGAGTTGTAGGATACAGAAATTATATTCGTAAGTATTAGGATTTTATTAAAATTTTATTTTATATGAATTTATGTTTATATTTGAGAGTTAACTGTGACTTTTAAAGGCATTCCTTTTGGATATTGAAATCTTTCAGAAAAACAGGAGTCAGAAAGACGGGGGTTCACATCTTCACTCTTTATGGTGTAGGCATAGATAAGCTCTTCTTGTCTCTCTGGTTAACCCAGTTTTCCCTACCTACAAACAGATGATGAAATGCCAAGGAATAAATTGTGTTTGTGTGTGTGTGCGCACAAAAGAACCTGGCATGCTACCTGTTGCATAGTAAAATTTCCAAAGCGTGGCTGCTCACTGTTACTGAATGTTTATAGGTTTCTCTAGCAACTCTTGGCTTGAATGTGATCAGCAAAGTAATAGCTCCTTCTGAGGGCAGGACTGTCTGCAGTAGAAACTTGTCTCTGCCATTAGTGTGTGACTTTGACAGATAACTCTGTTCTTAGATTTCACATCTCTAATATTGTAAAATGGGAGTGATGTAATAAGGTCCTGAAATGCCTCATCTGAACTGTGGTAAAGTTAGTTGTATGTAGTATGATGAGCTTCATTGTGAAAGTAGTGTTTAACTACTTAAAATAATGCCCACTCAGAGTATTATGAGATATGTATTGTACCCATTGTATAACCCTAAAAACATACAGTCTGTAGGGTTGTGGGACATGGAGAATTGTATGTTGGGAAATTAAATGCTGTGGTCTTTTAGCTTTAATTTGTTCGCAGGACACAGTGCCTACCACATAGCAATTATGAAAAAAATAGGTATTTTCATTGTATTAACTCAATTTTTTCTGTACAATTTTGAAACATTTTTAAAAATAATTTTTGTGAAACCTGGTAGCATAATAACCCACGTTGACTCAGATACATTTACAGTTTATAGAAGAATTAAAGCTTGGACCTAACATTTTCAGTTATTTATATTCATTGAACTATGTACTCTGAAAGAACCAATGATGTGCTAAATTGAGGTTTTTTTCCCCTTGTCCTTCAGATCATTGTTAT
This sequence comes from Phyllostomus hastatus, assembly GCF_019186645.2. Taxonomy (NCBI): domain Eukaryota; kingdom Metazoa; phylum Chordata; class Mammalia; order Chiroptera; family Phyllostomidae; genus Phyllostomus; species Phyllostomus hastatus. Next base: position 12,257,103 of record NW_025333977.1, on the reverse strand, counting down.
GTATTTACAAGTCTTAGAATGTGAACGTAATCAAACCCTGGTTCAAACTGCCTGGTAAGTTGCTTTATTTACATTTCTTTCTTAGCCAGGAAAACAGAAGCAGAAATAAAGTAAGTTTCATTTTCCCTTTCCAAAATAATGAGATGAGTTTCTTTTCGTGCTTTTTGTTTTTTTTTGTTTTTTAACCAAAAGGTAAATAAAGCTTATTTCTGCTTCCTGTTTTCTTGGCTTGACTAATTACTTTTAATGGAGAACTCAATTTAACTTTGTTCTTTTTTCTACTCTTTAATTAAAGGGTAGTCCATGATGGTAAGTCATAGAACTCTGCCCTCTGCACTTCAACCCATGACCTCAGGATGGCCTGATTGGCTGCCCTGCTCTCCAGCCAATCCAGTGCAAGCTCTCATCCGAGATTCACTGAAGTGGTCCATATCCATCTGGCAGCATCTTCTAGTTCTGTCGGGGTGTCAAAAGGATTTGTATATTTGCTTCTAGAAGTAACTACTCAACATGCCTATGTATTTAATGTGTACCTGTAACTATCAAAATGAATAGCTCATTTTTTGATAGATTTGTTATCCAGCCATTATGAATTAAGTAAATTTTTTGTGAAGAGTTTGACTAGATTTCTATTTTCAGTATGTATAGCATGAATTTTACCAAAGGAAACTACAGCTTGTAGCTTAAAGTGGGCATCGTTTCCATACTGGTTGAATTTATAGCTGCTGGGCTGTTGCAGACAATAACAGAATTAAGTGTTGTTTTTTTTTTTATTTTTAAGATTTTATTTATTTTTAGAGGGGAAGGTGGGGAGAAAGGGAGAAAAATATCACTGTGTGGTTATTTCTCGCACTCCCCCTTTTGGGGTCCTGGCCCCACAACCCAGGCATGCACCCTCACTGGGAATCAAACCAGGGAACATTTGGTTCACAGGCTGGCACTCAGTCCACTGAGCCACACCAGCCAGGGCAGGAATACATGTTTTTGTTTTTAAGATTTTATTTATTTATTTTTAGAGAGGGAAGGGAGGGAGAAAAAGAGAGAAATATCAATGTGCGGTTGCTGGGGGTCGTGGCCTGCAACTCAGGTATGTGGCCTGACTGGGAATCGAACCTGCAACACTTGGGTTTGCAGCCCACGCTCAATCCACTGAGCTACACCAGCCAGGGCTGGGAATACATGATTTTTAAAAGAGTTATTAATATAAGCTCTTTAGAACTTGGACTTGAGAGATGCAGATGTGTGATTTGGAATTGCTGGCTTGTTTAAAGGTAAAGTAAAAACGAGTTTGTGGTCCAGGCACAGCCACTATCTCAAGACACATGCTCTGGACATATGACTGCCATGTTTCTGGATTCAGTAAATATTAATAATAGAAAAGTCACTGTTTTTGTAAAATGCATGACATTTTTAATATATGTTCTATAAAACAGATTTCAGCTTTTAAGAAACAGTCCTATAACTTTTTAAACAACTTGTAAATTTTTTTCAATACTCCAGGAATGTTGTGGGGAGGGTTCACTACTTTAAAAGTTGAGCAGTTTATTAACTGAAGTAAGTAGTTTATTGCTTTTATTTTTACTTAGTCACAAGGCTGTTTTATATATTGATTGCTCTTCACATCCTTATGTAGATTTTTTGAAGTAGCTTTCTTAATGTAACTCAGTGCTTACCTTTTTACCCCTGTCACAGTACTTTTGAGTTTTTTAAAGAACTTGGGTTGACAACTGATTTTCATTGTGGATAAAGGAGAGATGGTCAGTAATTAATGGCTTGAAGTATTGTTGGAGTGGTTTACCATTTCTGAACTAGTCATGTCGGAATTTACTTTCAAAGCATTGCTTTTCAGAGAAATGTATTCCTAAAACTTTAGAAGTAAGTTCTATTTGGAATAATAACAATTATTTTAAAGGACGTTGGTTATATATTGGAAAGCTGACAATTGTTCTAGTGTTAAATTCTTATCTCATTGATTTTTGAGTTAAGAATTGTTATATGCTAGAATGTGAAGATGTGAATATAAATATGAGAAGAAAAAAGAATAAAGTAGATTGAGTCTCCAATTTTATGTAAATGTTAGAACTGGTTTATGTGCAGAGCTTATGATTAAAATATTTTTCAGGAATTATATGAATGACAGTCTTCGAACCAATGTATTTGTTCGATTTCAACCAGAGACCATAGCATGTGCTTGTATCTACCTTGCAGCTAGAGCTCTTCAGGTAGGTATATATAGTATGTGTTGTCTTATCTCAGTCATCCTAATGAAAAGTGAAAATTGAATCTAAGCCGTTCTGTTTTTATGGTTAGATTCCATTGCCAACTCGTCCCCACTGGTTCCTTCTTTTTGGCACTACAGAAGAGGAAATCCAGGATATCTGCATAGAAACCCTTAGGCTTTATACCAGGAAAAAGGTAATTCTGTTTACTCGTGTTTGTGTCAATACTTTTCTCAGGGCTAAGACTGTAAACTTTGAAAGTAACCTTATTTTCTTCCAACAGCCAAACTATGAATTGCTGGAAAAAGAAGTAGAGAAAAGAAAAGTAGCCTTACAAGAAGCCAAATTGAAAGCAAAGGGATTGAATCCTGATGGAACTCCAGCCCTTTCAACCCTTGGTGGATTTTCTCCAGCCTCTAAACCATGTAAGATTTATTCAGAATTGAAATCAGTTGGACACTGAAGGTGTGTGGTTATTAAAAAGTTTTAGTATGTAAGAGTTGCAAGGAAACAATGATGTTAAGAAGCTGTTACTGTTCACTCTTGATAGTCAACTGAAGACATACTTAAAAAGCATAATAAGTTGAGTTATATTTACAAACAACTTTTGATCCTCTGTTAAATCCAATAATCAGCATGTCTTTATTATGGTTTTGTTTGTTGTTTTTTAAGCATCACCAAGAGAAGTAAAGGCTGAAGAGAAGTCACCAGTGTCCGTTAATGTGAAGATGGTCAAAAAAGAACCTGAGGACAGACAACAGGCTTCCAAAAGCCCTTATAATGGGTGAGTATACTTGAGTTAGAAAACTGGTCTGAGGAACTTTTTGTGATTAATTTCTAAAACACTAAAATACTAAGGTTTGGGTTTTGTTTTGTTTTTGAAGTGTAAGAAAAGATAGCAAGAGGAGTAGAAATAGCAGAAGTGCAAGTCGATCAAGGTCGAGAACACGATCACATTCTAGATCACATACTCCAAGGAGACAGTAAGTACAAGTAAAGATTCTCTTAGGGAAACAATCTTGGAGTGTTTAGAAGTTACTCTTTGTAAATTTTATTTATTGATCCTAGAGAAAGAAAGAGGAAGGGGGAGAAACATCAATTTGTCCTACTTATTTATGCATTCATTGGTTGATGCTGTATCAAACTCAAAATGCAACCTTGACATAGGGGACCAGTGCTCTAACCAACCGAGCTACCCAGCCAGGGCTAAAAGTTACCCTTTTTAAAAAACAGTTGAACAAGTTAGGCTAGATTGAGGCATTTCACATAAGGGTAGCTGTGAAAAATGAGTTTGGTAGTATGATCTGCATGTGTGGGGCTTTGTTTATTTTGTATACCTTAATGGTATTGTTTTTGCCAAAAGGGGTAGGGGGAGCTGTTTGAGAAGTATAGGGATTAGCCAAAGTGCTGTGGAGGTATATGATGTGAAAGTATTGTCTTTCTGTTTGGCTTCAGTTAGAATATGGGACTGTTTCATAATCACTTATTAACCAATAAGTTGACCATAGCCAGAGAAGCTTCTGATAAGCTTTTAGTGAGATTGCTAGCTATTTGTGGCTATTTTGAGAATATGGGAGATACTCAACAAAAAGCATAGCTATCTAGAGCATTCTATAAAACTTGCTAATTACTTTTTTTGGAATATAGACATATATTCCAAATCTTAAACAGTTGTTTACGATTTGTTTGATACAGGCTGGAGGGGAAGGAGTGAGGGGGGAGAAACGTAGTAAGTCTTCTGTCTGGCCTGTTGTCAATACAGGCCTGATGGTTTTGTTTTGAACCTGTTATGAGCACCACCAAAGTAAATCTGTCCAGTAGAAATCAAATCTAAACCTCAAATTTTTTATTATCTAAGTTACAATAATAGGCGGAGTCGATCTGGAACATACAGCTCGAGATCAAGAAGCAGGTCCCGCAGTCACAGTGAAAGCCCAAGAAGACATCATAATCATGGTTCTCCTCACCTTAAGGCCAAGCATACCAGAGATGATTTAAAAAGTTCAAATAGACACGGTCACAAAAGGAAAAAGTCTCGTTCTCGATCTCAGAGCAAGTCTCGGGATCACTCAGATGCTGCCAAGAAACACAGGCATGAAAGGGGACATCATAGGGACAGGCGTGAAAGATCTCGCTCCTTTGAGAGGTCCCATAAAGGCAAGCACCATGGTGGCAGTCGCTCAGGACATGGCAGGCACAGGCGCTGACTTCTTTCTGTTGAGCCTGCATCGATTCCTGGTTTTGCCTATCTTCAGTGTGATGTATGGACTCATAATCAGAACATTAAAGACAAACTGATTAGGATTTGATTTCTTAAAACCCTCTAGGTCTCTAGAAACACTGAGGACATTTTCTCTTGAAGTATGTTTTTTGTTTTTGGTTTTTGTTTTGTTTTTTGTTTTTTTTGCACATTAAAATGCCCTAGCAGTATCTAATTGAAAACCATGGTCAGGTTCAATTGTACTTATAGTTGTGTATTGTTTATTGCTATAAGAACTGGAGTGTGAATTCTATAAAAATGTATCTTATTTTTATACAGATAAAATTGCAGACACTGTTCTATTTAAGTGGTTATTTGTTTAAATGATGGTGAATACTTTCTTAACACTGGTTTGTCTGCATGTGTAAAGATTTTTACAAGGAAATAAAATACAAATCTTGTTTTTCTAAACTGCTTCTCCAAAATACCTTATTTAAATAAATTATTAAAAGGAGCAAAATTTTAATAGTAAAATGGCTGTGCTGATTTTCTGATAAACTGATTTCCTCTATTAGCTAGAGTTTGACTTAATTGAAATAACAGTTCTGACCTGCAGTAGGAGCTATTGTAAAAGTCTTCCCTATATATACAAGGGGGAACCCCCAAAAAACAATTTATTAAAAATTGTGTGTTCTTAATTTTAAACTTCACTCACCTTCAGATACTCTCCATTTGATGCAATACATCTATCAAAACATTTTTTCCACTGCTCAGAACAGTCTGATGTAATCAATTTTGTTGCTTCTAGTGCAATTATAATGCCCTGTAGTGCTTGTTCCATTTTTTTGTTTCACCTCTTCCACATCAGCAAAATGTTTCCCTTTGAGGACTTCTTTCATTGGGGGAAACAAAAGTCGGGGCAAAATCCGGTGAATGGGGAGGTTGGGGCATGTAGTGGGGGAACTGTTTTTGTTTTTTTGTGGGGATTTTTTTTGTGTGAAAAACTGCTAAACAGTGTGGTATGGGCAGGTGCACTTGTAAATAGCTCATTTTGAGGAGAGTAAATGCTGTATTGAAAGAATTCAAAGAAAATTCACTGAAACCAAGCACAGCCTCTCACAGCAACACCGTCTGGCACACTGATACAGATGGGTTTCTAGAACACTCACCTGTTGGGGGAAGCCTGTGCTGCAATGGGCCCACCCTCCAGGAAATAAATCAGGGTGTGTTTGTGTGTGTGTGTGGGGGGGGGGTTGTTTGTTTTTAGGCGGGAGGGTTTTTTTTGTTTTGGGAAAAGGAAATGAGAGCAGAGTCTGCTAATGTAACATTGAATGTTAGGTCAGTGTTAAGTACTGTTTCTAAAGTAAGCTGCTCATGTGAACGAATCAGAACTTTTAACATGACGCTAAGTCAGATCTAACTGTTGAGCAAAGGTAACAAGTTTTGTCCTTTTCAGTTGGTATCCTAATTCTATAAAAAGACCAATGAAAAAATTTTAAGATTTTATTTATTCATTTTTAGAGGAGAAGAGGAGGAGACCAGTGGAATTCTTAAATGCCTCCTGATTGAAATTCTAAGTTTTGCTTTATAGTTCTAAATGTCACACCATCAGGTATTAACCCCATTATTAATGCCCACAACCTGCATCAGAAGTATTATTCAAAAATTCAAAGCTCTCAGGAGAGTTCCGCAAAACAAGGTAATTTGATAATAAATATTTGTTGTCCTAAGAGCTATTTCTTAATTCATCTTGGGCTGTAAAAAATAAGTGTGAGGGTCGAGGATTTTTTTAACCAGATTTTTTTTTTTTTTAGATTTTATTTATTTTTAGAGAGGGAAGGGAGGGGGAGAGAGAAACATCAATGTGTAGTTGCTGGGGGCCGTGGCCTGCAACCCAGGTATGTGGCCTGAGTGGGAATCGAACCTGCGACACTGGTTCTCAGCCCACGCTCAATCCACTGAGCTACACCAGCCAGGGCTTAACCAGAGTTTTAAGAATCATGTTAAATGCCTAGGCATGTTGGAAGTGTAGTTTTGCTGGAGAAACTGTCCATGAGATTTGGTAAAGAAACTCATCACTTACCCCACTGGGAAAACTGGAAAAGAGCAGCGTTCACTGTGTGGACCTTGATCCCTGAGATCCCCTACAGAGTAGCTATTTGTGTGGCTGGAAGTCACAACTTGACTTCATTTGGAACTGTTTGAACTAAGTCCTTAAAAAAATAATGGTCTTTCATGTCATCTGAGGTCCTCCTGCCTCTACTAAGGTAATTTAGCAAGTCCAATCTCTTGACTGCAGACAGACCCTTACCTCACGGCGGTTTGTATAGTATATGTGTTCGAGGAGTATAAGGGGACTCTATTTTTACTCCTGCAAGGCGAACCCCATTAGGAAACATCCAGCTACTTCAATTGTTCCCTATGGACACCATCCTAAATGCAGCTGTTTCAGAACGCTGCTTCACTGAGATTGGATGTGATTTCTGAACAGCACAACATTTTCATGAAGCATGACAACACTGGGCACTTTGATTCCAGGTGTCCTCTTGACCCTTGTGCCTCTGTCACCTCTGCTCTGTATAATTCTAACCCAGTTCTAAATACAGAAGAAATTGCTACCCTGCCTGTAGTCCTTGGCCACAATTCTTCAAACAGTAGCTAATGATCTCTTCAAAGCATTGATCACACGTTGCTCTAACACATAAACCTAATGGTTTCCCATGTCACTGCATAAAAGACAAACCCCTGACTCTGCTGTACGGGAGCCTCCCCTTGCCAGTGTCTTCCATGAACCAACCTCTCCTGTCTCCCGCAGATACACACATCTCTTCCTGAGCACTTGTCCTCCCTGGTTGGGACGCTCTCCTCCCAGATTCTGTGACAGGCTTTGCATTCTCACTCATTAGAATAGGTTTCAAGAGAACAGCAGGACTGCAGTTTATTCATTATGCACGCCCCTCAGCTAATCTTAACAACAGTGCTTTGGTGGCATCAGGGTATGCAATAAATATTGAGGAGTGCATTTTACATCCTACCAATTTTTTGAAACTTCTAAGCCCTCGTCTTTCCGGTGGGAACATGTGTTCTTTATCAAACTGCCATTCTCGGTACCTGGAGCTCACAGTCTAAGGGTAGACAGACATGTAAACAACAGCCCAGCACTAACAAACCAGTGAGCCATGGGCCCCATCCTTGCTTGCACAGGTATTTGGTTTGTGCAATGTTCGTTTTAAATGGACTAGCTAACATTTTTTTTTCTTTTTAATTGGAAGTAGTCATGAGATCTACAATCAATCAATCCCTCAAGGCGGCGACTGACACCATGTAGCCCACGGGTTGGGGTGTGCATGCTCCAGTGCATTACAGTTCCTTGTCCTCCCTCTTATCGACACACTGAAGGCAAGTGTCCATTTGCATTTATCAGTGTGCTGACGATGCTATTTTCCTTGAGTAGTGCTCCTCTTGCTCACTGATGTTACCTGCCTGGCCCTTGCAGTAGACCCCTGACATCTCAGAGAACAATTCAAAACTTACATGAACCCCTCACCTGCGAATGCGGCTTCGTTTGTGCAGCCTCCTGGGTCCGCTGATACTCAGATTGTGTGCTGTGCTCTGCATCTCCTCGTTAACCACAGTGCAATACAGCTAACCTTTTCAAACTAGACTTTCTCCCTTGAGCAGCACTTGCATTGCTGGGGCACTTGTAGGTGAATTCCACAAATGGATTTTTCCTGTTTTTCTGTGGAGCATATGACATGCCAGATCTTTGTACGGAGACCAAGGCACATCATAAATCTAAGCCACCACGAGGTTCAATATTTTACTCTAAGCTACAAAACTGATTTTCTGCTCAAAACGTATTATGTTCTTGGACCGTATCAGACAAAACAGGTTTTACTCAGTTGATAATTACTGCAACACAGAGTAACAGTGACATGGTGAAATTGGTTAGCCAGTCTCTCAGTTCCTAGCTGGCCATATTTTATACACAATTCATATTAAGAGTCAGCAAATTAGCTTTGGTAGTTCAATTACCAAAAAGTAGTTCAATTGCCAGTGTTTGTTAAGTGTCTGCTATCATTGCTTGTAAGCTGATGTGGGCTGTCGGGTATCTGCCTAGAGAAAAAAAAATCTCACTGTCTAGATATGTATGTGGCAAATGCCTATGTATAATTAATACCTGCTTGCAGAATACTTGCCATTTAGTTGGAGGCAAACACATTTTTTAAAAGCCAAATAACATCCAAAGTATCCTGAGGTTATTTTATCACCAAGCAAGCAGTACAATGAGGGCTGAGTTTAGAGAAGGAAGAGGGACTGCTGGGGCCCGGTACAGATGGGGGTGGACTGAAAAGCTTCCCTAGAGGGTAGGGAGCAGAGCCTGGGCCCAGGATGGGAAGCATTTATGTAATATTGAGGCCGGGTTTGAAGTGTGGATTCAGGGCAGCTGGGGTGTGTGCTGGCAGACACTGGCCTGTTTGCTTTGGTCAGGGGAACTTGTGTGTGGACTGGAGAACTAATATTGGAGCAGAGGTGGCGTAGCTCAGGATTCAGACGGCCTGGAATCAATGCTTAGCTTCTCAGGTTACTAGCTGTCCAATCTTGTACATGCTGCTTAACCACTCTAAGCTTCCCTTTCCCTCCTGTAGAATTAGCCATTGAACCTGCTGTATTCACATGTTAGAAGATTAAAAGAAACAATGTATATCATGCATTTAGTGCAGTGTTAGTCTTCTAGTAAATGTTCAGTAAATGGTATTATCACCATTAGCATCATCAGAAGCTTGTGGGTGTCAGACTAAGGTGTTTTGTAGACCAGAGTGCCATTGTTTCAAGCAGGTGGGAGACTGCTTAAAACGCATTTATTCTCTCATAGTTCTCGAAGCCAGAAGTCAGAAAGCATGGTGTTGGCAGGACCCTGCTCCCTTTGAATGTTCTAGGAAGGAATTCTTTCTTCATTGTTCCTAGCTTCTGGTGGCTTCCAGCAATCCTTGGCGTTCCTTGGCTTGTAGCGGTGACACTGCATTCTCTATTTCCGTCTTCATGTGCCCTTTGTCTCTGTGTGCGTGTCTCCTCATAAGGCCACCAGTCATTGGATTTAGGGACTATCCTAGTCCAGTGTGACCTCATCTTAATTACCTCTGCAAAGACACTATGTCCAGATAAGGTCACATTCTGAGGTTCTATGTGGACATGAATTTTGGAGGGACACAACTCACTACAGCAACATAAAAATAATGTTGAAAGACACTGAATGCTTTAAAAAACTTTTTTGAGATAATCTCAGACATAAAAAAGTTGCAAAAACAGTACAAAGAATTCCTATATGTTGTTCACCCAGACTCCCAGGATGCTGTCATCTAACCGCACTTGCTCCACCGCCCTCTCTCTCCGTTTGCATCTGCATGTGCACGGGATGGGCTCTCCGAGAATGTCCGAGAGTACGTTGTGGTCCTGATGTCCAACCCGTTGCCTATGCGTATGTCAGTGTGTACTCCCTCAAAACAAAGATGTTTGTGTTACAGACCCACAATGTCATTATCGAAGTCAGGGAATGAATATAATGGCCAAAACTATTGATCTTTTTCAAATGCTGCCAATTTTCCTGCTAATACCACTTTTCTGGTTCAGGATTCGATCTAGAGTCGCATGTTGCCCTTAGTTTCCTTTCATCTGAAATAGTTCTCAGTGTGTCTTTGACTTTGACATTTTTGTTTTGGGGAAATTTATCTTTTTGATATTATAGTTTGGCAAATTTCAAATCTAATGAAATTGCAGGAGTAGCACAACCAATATCCTTATATTCATTACCTAAGATGCACTTACAGTTAATATTTTGTTTCATCTCTCTATATATATATAATGTATGTATGTATATATATATATACACACATGTATAGATACATTGTTATTTTTGTTTCTTTTTTGAACCATTTGAGTTACTTTTCCCCTAAATACTCAGCACATACCACCAAAGATCAAGTACATTTGCCTAAAAGCCCCAGTGCAATTGTCAGCACACTCAAGAAATTCAACACAGATGGTTATGTAATCAGTGTTACGCATCACAGTTTATATTTGAATTTCCAGACTTTTGTAGGGATGTTCTTTATAACTGTGGATCAGTTGTTCGATCTAGGATTCAGTCAAAGATTATGCATTGGATCTTGTTGACTGTCTCTCAGGCCTTGTTAGACTTCCCCATGATTAGATCCGGGTTAAACGTTTTTGGTAGGCATGGATTGTATGTTCTCTGTGTGTCACTAAGAGGGCACCTATCAATTTCCCCCTTATCAGTGACATTAAGTTTGGTAATTTGACTAAAATAGTGTTCAACTGATTTTTCCATTGTAAAGGTATCTTTTTCTAAAATTGACTTCACTGGGGCGATACATTCATTGGGGCTAATACAGTTATGCAGGCTTCAGGTGTACAGCTCTATCATGCGTCATCGGACTGGGTGCTCGCCAGAGGCGTCTCTAAGCGGCACTCCGTGGGGTTGGGCATGAAAACCGAATGCAGTGCCTGTGCCTTTAGTGTTCACCAGTTGCTTTACCATCCATTAGCAGTTTTTCCTGCATCAAGTTTTATTATTTTTAAATAGTAGTTAGAAAATGGTGGGGTTTTTCTATTTCTAGCCAGCTTAAACATTTATTGGTTGACATTTTTCTGTAAAGAAGAACTTTCCCTTCTCTAGAAGTTTTTATTTTTTTTAAGTATCTATGGACTCACAGATTTTTAAAAACTCAATGTTATAATTCATTCCTATCATTTTGCATTATGATGCTGAAATCATCTCAAATTAGGCTGGTAGAAGCTCCTGTAAGCCAGCTCCCTTGACCTTTCAATGTGTCCCCGTTAGTTTGGGGGCATTGTGTTACTTTCTTGTACAGCGAGATAATCCAGGCTTACCTGGTACCGTCTCAGCTTCAACCCTGGAACAAGCCATTCCTCCAACTATGTGTTCTTTTTAGTGAGGGATCAAGTTCTCGCACCGGGTAGGCTCAATGGTACTGGGTGTCATTCATTCCTTTCACTTGAAACCTCTGATTCCAATCCATCACTCCAAGGTTCTTTCCCTCCGGCCTCACAGTGGAAGATGGTGGTTTCGGAGAATGTGCCTTAACTGGGATTCGTCCAGTCTTTCCTCGTGACCACATTTGGGTTTCATGTTTCTGGTTGGGTCCTAAATGCAGCAGAGTAGGAGGCACATGGTTTGTCCCATTCCTGCTGGTGTTACTTTGTGCTTAGCTTTGGATAAGGTGGTGTTCTCTACTTAAAGGTTGCTATTTTTACCTTTGTAGCCAATAAGTATTTCATGGGGGAGATACTTTTAGATAGGTTATTTTTGTTGTTGTTATAATTCTAGCTACTAATTTTGGCATCCATGGATGATTTTTGCTGAAACACTCACTGAGAATGATTTTCTAATTCTAACATTTCTTCTATATTTATTAGTTGGAATCCCACTATAAGGAAGAGCTTCCTTTCTTCATTTGTTCATTTGTTTAGGTGTATCAGTAAGGACTCATTTTGTGACTTATAACCCATTGCTATCATTTACTTTGTTGTTCAAATTATCCTAGAGGGAGCCGATGGGAATCCCTTTAAGCTATGTCCTATCTCCTTTGAGATGAACATTTTTTGAGGCTCTTCCTCTTCCCATGGCTGTAGTTTCTTTTTGGTCCAGGACAGTGAGTGATCGGTTCCCATGTTCCTACTGTCTGTTCTTTCCTTACAATAGGCTTTAGTTTGCAGTACAAGGTTGTAATGAGTATTTATGCCACTGGAGGTCACTGTTCAGCTACATGTGATAGAAGATGCCTCACTAAATGGTGCATCTGCTGACCTGCAAGCCTAATTCACAATAAGGGTTTGTCTGTATCCAAAGGACCACTAGCATCTTTAGACATGTCCACTTAAGCCTCATTTATGTCCTTAATCCAGGCCTGAACCTTTGATAACAACTCTAAAGTCACCCGCCTTTGCTAAATTCTACTGACCAAAGGCTACAGCCACCCCAACATAACACAAGCACTATATTCCAGGTACCATTCTGTTTCCCATATATTAAGGACATAACATTCCCAAATGTTAAATTCCCATTTAACATTTTTCAAAAATGCTGTGGCGGGGGAATCCATGAGGAGGTATGAAGTGGTGGAGCCGGGATTCAAACCCAGAGTCCAGCTCCTGAACCGTTATGCAGTGTATTTACCAGCACGGCCTTGCTAGAGTCCCATTTGAAATGCTTCCATATCCAAGCCTGGGATCCCTGGCATCTTTATGAAATGTCCTCATGATGAGATTTTCAGTCCTCAGAGGTCTTTGGAACTTGACAGTGGGTGCCGCTCAGCAGCTGTGTGCCATGGGGAGCTTGTCCAGCAGTCATGCTGATGCCACTCCACCCAGCCTGCCCCCCATGCTTGCATGTGGTCCAGGACCCAGGATCGATCCCAGTAACGCCGTGACTCCACCGCCATCCAGGTCAGCGTTGTGCTCAGAGAACCTGAGGCCACCAGCTTTTCCCTGCTGGGTCCTTTCTTTCTAGAAGCAGTCACGGCTTGCTTTGGAAGCTGCTTCAGATCAAGCTCTGATGAAGTCTGAGACCTTTCCTCCTTGGTGGGGCCTGGTGCAAGAGGCATGGGTTCTGGCGTCACAGTGACCTGCTTTAGGAGTCTGGTCTTCCCGCTCAGTGCCCTGTGGCTCTGGGCAGAATTGCTGAAGTCCCCTGAGCCTGAGGTTCCTCATCTGTGGGTAGACAATGATAACACTTCCTTGGCATGAATGTTGTGATAATTTGTGATATCCATAAAGGGTAGGAGGTACATGATAGACTTTATTATGTATCACTTCCTTAAAGGCATAACCCCATTTCCACCAATCTGAAAAGCTGACCGTGATGTCACGTGCTCAGTGCCTCTCTCCTTTTCCCCAAGCGCCGGTGCCTCTCACTGCCTGTGTTACTCCTGGAGCAATGAAAACACATCATTATAGGCTGGCTGGCAAGTGTCATCTCTTAGGCCTGGCCTAATTCTCTAGGCTCTGATCAGAGTGGAGACCGTTCTTTATACAAACTCTTTGTATCCCTTGTCTTAACCAGGGACCCAGAACTAAGTGCTCAGTGAATGACTGTCGATGACAAAAGACTAACTGGACCCAGTTCACAAGTATATGTACCAAGTGTCAAGCAATGGGCTAGGCTCTAAGAATAGCTAGGTGATTAAATCCCAGCCCCCCACTGAAGGAGCTTCTCCTCCGGCTAGAAGTTTCTGCAAAGGTCTGAAACAGTCACACTCCTTTCCAGGCATCCGGTTCCCAGGGCTGACTCCCTCCAGTGAGGCAGTCTGCTTCCCTGTGTCGCAAACAGAAGACAAAGGCCAAGTCCACAGAGCCATTTCGCACCGGAGAGACATTAACAGGACATTTAGTGCCCACAGACCTTGGCCATGCAGGCCCTCACAAGCTGTTCGCACCACCCGCTCAAGACCAGCCCAGCAGCCCTGCTCTTGTGGGGGGAAGAGATGGTGGGGCGGGAGGCTGGCCCGTGCTGCCCTCACCACGAGGGGACAGCGCAAGCTTGCAGGTGACAGAGAACTCGGTCAGTGAGAGATCCCTCGTGACTCACTCGAGCAGTGCAGTATCTGAATGATTTGTTCTTGGGTGGAGTGGATCAAAGAGCGGAGAACGGGTCGGAAAAAATGAAACCATCTGTTGAATTCACAAGTTGCCACAAGTCATGAGTTCAACCGATGTTCAAATGACTAAGTATTTTTAGTGCAAAGAAATAAGGTAATTTGAGGGTTTCAGAAAACTCTCTGCAAACCCAAATGATAATTGAAGAAATATTATACATTAGCAAAAGTTTTACTCTTTCATTTGCAAAAACAGCATGACTTTTTTTTTTTCAGGAAAAGGAAGGCTTTCAAAAGTTAAAAAAGCCCACAGTTTACAGACTAAGTCTCCTCTGAAACAGAATAAAGAAACTTTCCTCTTATCTGGGTTCAGAACTGGCAAGCAACTTGGGTGTGGGCACTTCATAAATATTCATAGTCGATGCAAATGTTGAAGATGCAAAGAAACCGTTTTGTCATTTCCAGAACCCTTCTGAAATGCCTGTGGTTGAAGTAGGGCCTGCCTTGACTGTCCTTTGCAGACTTGGAACAAGAAAAGCCCAGTTCGGCATGTCACAGGGAACAGAATGAGAACAGTGGATTGGTCTGTCCCGGAGCCTGGGGTGGTAACGGTGTTTACAAGGAACAGAGTAAACTGAACAGTGGGTGGAATTTTAATTTTTACTTTTTTTTTTCTTTTTGGGTTTTTTGTCTCTGGACGACCTGTCTCTTTCTTTCTTTCTTTTTTTCTTTTTTATTCTGAGTAGGATTTTTAAACCACCACTCCCAAAACATCTAAGCAATTGGGAACCAGAGACTTCACTGTGTGGGGAAAATGGCCATGTCTCACCTTGCCTCGCATAGGCAGGCTGTGCCTATAAACTGAAATACAGGAACGGCAGTCCATTTTTGTCATTTTACTGTCTCAATCACGATGTATCAATTGAGCTGAGGGACATTCAGAAAGAACATGCTGAAACCAATACCTCGGTATGTTGCCCAGTCAAGGTCTGCTTGTTTTGGCCTGAGTACACCTGACCTTGGCCAGTGTAGTCTCGATAAACAGAAATGAATGGACCTCAGTAACCACTGCCCAGACAGCCTGTGTTGTCCAAGCCAGGTTCTGGCTGAAATGTGCCCGGTTGGCTTGAGGCCATCCACCTAGGGAGCTGGGCTCTTCATGTCCCTATAGGAACTTCCTTCGGGGTTCTAAGAAACACATTCCATTGGCCAGTGGTTGACTCAGGCCAGAGCAAGGATGGGACCTCCACTGCTTGGGGCGGGGTTGGGGGGTGGGGGGCGGGTCTGGGCCTGGTTATACCAGGCCTGGAACTGAGCACCCCCATCTCCCCACACCAGCCCCCACACCACACCCACCACCCTGTGCTGCCAGCCCCCATGAGCAACCTCAGTGGCTTTCTCAGCACTAGAGTGCTGGGGAGTAGAGGGGTCAGGTACCTCCTCCTCCCCAGTGGCTTCCCAGTCACCTGAGGCTCCCAGGCCTTTAGGTGAGCTCCGAGGCTAACTTTGATACAAGGGGCAGTCGCAGCTGAAGTCCATATCACGGAACCAGAGCCCCAGTCAGCGAAGCGGCGCCTGAGCATGCAGGGCCATCCCCAGCAAAACCAGGGCACCCGCCACAGCTTCAGCGCTCCGACCCGGGCCTCACATACACACCTCGATTTCTAGTGCACCCCTCCCTCCTGCCCCCCAGCTTGCCACAATCTGCCCTTGAATTCATCCCTCCTATGCAGGCTGAGCAACTATACGTACATGACAGACCTTGGGTAAGAGAGGGAGCCTGTGACTCTCTCCTCCTAACTGTAAAAGGCCAGGGAGGGAGAAGCATTAATCGAGTCCTTGCTTCGTGCCAGGAGCTTTAGATGTATGATCTCTCTCAATCCTGCCCTCATACCTAAGAGGAAGGCTTCATTATCCCCCTAAGAATCAGAGCCGTGTAGAGGTCAAGAGCAGGGACATTGCTACCTGTCTGCTGAGTTCAAAGTTCAGCTTTGCTTCTCACACTCTGTAAGACCTTGGGCACGTGATTGACCTACATGCCCGCCTCACTGTTCCCAGTGAGGGAATTGGGCTATTGTGGGCATTTAAATGAGCTAATTTATGTAAAAAGGGCATTGAGCAACCAGCCCTACAGAACTGCCAGCTGTCCACGTATGTTATTATCTATTTTATGTTACCGATGAGAACACAGAGGCCACGAGACCATGTGCAAAGCCTGGGCTGGTGGGCTCCCCAAGATGTTCTCCCGATTCCGCGCTGCCACTCCCCAGCACTGCCGAGTGTTGTCCCCTCCCAGGGATGGTTACCTGCGGCTCATGGCCACAGCCTTCAAAGTGAGTTTTAGACCAGTGTGTGGAAGAGGATTAGGGGAACAGGAGCCACCTGAGTCTTGTCTGGGACCCTGAAATTGTGTCCAGTGAGCTGAGGGTGGCCAGCTGGTTCCTGGTCCCTGGGCAGGGAAGGCCCTGACTGTGTGAAGAGCCCCGGCCCTGGCCTCTGCCCCTGCCTGCTCAGATGCAGGCTGGGACCACAGCATGCTGACCCAAACCTCCTCACCCGCATCCGCATCCTAGAACCAGGGTGGTTTTTCCTGAAACTATGGCAGAGCTGGAATTTGAACCCAAGCCCACATTTTCTCCATTCTTATCTCAGTCAGCTGCCGCAGAGCTGCCCAGATGTCTGTGGCAGACAGACAAATGAGGCCACAGGGACTGGCACAGTCACGACCTGGCCTTCCTGTGGGGTGGAGGAAGGGGACAGGAAACTGGGACAAAGGCCAACCATGAGCTCAGGCACACGTATGCATAACTAAGTTATGTGATGACTCAGTGTGTAAATCCAATCAGTGGGCAGATCAGATGCACTCGCCTCTCATGCTCAGGGACTCCCTTCAGGCCGAAAGCAGAGACGTATCCAGAGGTGTCCTGGGTCAGGTAAACTGCAGTCTCAAGGGTGCAGTGTTTTCTGGAACTTAGGTCTCCAGTTCATCTCTCAGTGAATCAATACCCTCCTCATTAGCTTTGTGACCTTGGCCAAATCTCTCCGCTCCTCTGAGCCTCAATTTACTAATATGTAACACAGGGCAAATGAGTCCAAGCTCACAGGGCGTTCCTCGGGGTCAAACGTGATGCCGTGTGCGAACCTGCCGGGGGCTCCCACACGGGAGAGACTTATAAAAGGCGAGCTTTCCTACACGGCCCAAGAAGCGAGCACAGTCGCACTCAGCTCCACCCCGGAGACGGACGACCTGGGAGAAGGCTCTCCGCACGCAGGCTGCAGGCTCGCGTGTTCCAGCCGCACGCACGGGGCCACGGGGCGCGGGCCTGGGCGGCACTCCCCTTCCCTGGGGGCGGCAGGAGCCCTTCTCGGGAATCCCACCCTGGAGCCAGCAGCGCCAGTGGTGGGTGATCGCCTGTCTCCCTGGGTCCTCGTAGGCCTCTGCGGCACACTGCCCCCCTGCTCCTCCACTGGCAGACCCTCCAAGCTCTCAGTGTCGCGCTCCCTGGTTTCCCCAAGGCGAGGCGATTCCTGCTGCCAAGTGGACAGGGGTTTTCTCAGTTCTGCAGTGAGTCTGCAGATGCCCCCCATCCTGCCTGCTCGGGAGGGGGCCGGCGAGGGCACGGAGCTTAGGAGGGGGCGTGCAGGGAAACTTCCAGGCGTCTGGCAACCTCTCGTCCCAGGCCGAGCCCCAGGAAGCCGAGTCTAAAAGGAAGCCGTGGGGGGAGCCAAGGGAGAGTCTCAATGTCAATGCTCGGATGCTCGATGCTGGGGCAGGACTCGCCGTCAGATGGAAAGGGAAACGGAAAATGGCTGCCCCGGTCAAGGAGCACGAGTCTGCAGCCGATTATTCATCGTGACTAGAGGTCGCCTGTCGCCTAGATGATTCTCTTCACTGGTATGGAGGGACAGGCTTGTTAGTTTTTTTTCCGAGTTTTCCTCCCCAGCACTCAGATTGTTCCCATTCTGCATTCTGAGTCAGCGGAGCCCGTGTAATTCAACTCCGAGCACTCTGGGACGAGAGGAGTGGTTTGAAGCCAGATTACCTGGGTGCAAGCTGTTCCCCTCTCACCAGCTCGTGACCTCTTGAACCCCAGTTTGAACCCCAACTCCTCTGAAAACAGGACAGTTGCTGTGGCGAGCAGCCTGTAAGAACACACATGTGTGCGGAGGCCCCTCGTAAAGACGGGACACGGCAGTTACTGGTCACTTGTTTTTAATAGGCAGGAGCTCTAAGCTCTCTCCAGGCCAGCTGGCGCTGTCTCAGCATCAGCAAAGAGAAAGATAGCTATTTGGCGTTTTGTGATCTTTGGGGATCTTAAAAGGTTTTAAAAGGCTGAAGAAGAGCAGTTAAGTGCTTTGATTTCTCACCTGTTCTTCCATCCTATCCCCATCATCCTGGGGGAAACACCAGCCGTTCTGGGGAAGCCTCAGCGAGGGCCGCCCTGCGGCCCCAGACAGGCTGTCGGCAGGGGCAGCCCGCAGCCGCTAGCTGGCTGGGCAAGGGCGGGCTGGCAGGCACTTCCCACTGTGGGTCCAGGGCTGCATTCTACACTTCTCCTTTCGTGGGCCACTTCCTCTATTAAAATATATATATATATATTTAAAATTATAGTTTATGATTGTATTGATATGAAAATAGATACAATCCAAGCTAAATTCATTATTACATGTTCATTGTTATTCATTTTTCTTAGGGTTTTAATAGAAATTAATTATGAGGAGCCGTTTGGCCGCTAGGGGGCAGCACCAGCTCACTAGATGCTCAGGGGAAATGGGTGGAGGGGTGGCGGGTGGTGAGTAGGTGGTGGGGAAAGACAGAGCAAAGGCTCCCAACCGCTGACTCACAAAGGGCTTGTGCTTCTCACAGCATTTCCTCTGTGAGTGCTGTGTTTGCTTCTGACAACATCAGCCCCGCCCACCAGGCGAGCAGGGCGGCAGTTATTGCCCCACTGGGGCAAGATGAGAGGCTCACCCTGAGAGGTACAGTGTCCTGTGGGTCTGGGTTACACAGTGGCAGGGGCATGCTGATCAGAACGTCCTGGCTCTACCTGCCATTCTCCTTCCTCCCCCAGAGCCTCAGCCTGGCTGGATCCTTGGAGCAGACAAGGTCAGGACCCGGTGGCCAGACCTACCCCTGACACTGTGGGCGGCTCAGTCCTGCCTCGCAGCCTTCCACATCCTGACAGAGGGGACCCTGCATTCCAGACCGGGCCCACCCCCAGCCTCCCTAGGGCCAGGCATGCCTTTGTTCACCCCGCCTGCATGACCACCTGCAGGTGGGAGACACGTTCATCCCCTTTCTGGGGAGTTGAGCAAGGACATCAAAGGCACACCAACAGCATTCAATGAGCAGGGCGAGAGGAAGTAAGTGCTCCCCCTGCGTGGAGTGCCTGGATGAGCGGGTACAGCGGAGCAGGAAAGACCCAAAGCAGCACAGAGCATGAGATGGTGCATCTTGGAGGCAGCTTTTCTGCCTCCCAAGGGGAACACCCAGCATGCTGCCTGGTGGAGTGCAGGTTCCTGCCAGGGACAATGGGCCTGTCTCTTCTCCACATGCCCAGGAGGAACAGTACCTCTTAAGGAGACCAAGTCTGAGCTGGGCCTATGGGCAGCTAGTACCACAGTTTCCTCGAGAAGTGATGAGAATGGTGCATAGACCCACGTGAGAAAGGAAAGGCAGGTCCGTCCTTGCTGGATGAGCAAAAAAGATTGTTCATTTTCTTAGGGGAAACGTGAGTTGTCAATTGACTCTGACGTGGATGTGGCAAAAAGCAGCCCTCACTCAGTGCTGGTTCTTTCGGAGAGCACCTTTGTGGTTTAAAGGAGCCAGGAAGCTCCTGGGAATAAGTAGTCCTTGGCAAAGTACAGCCAGGCCTGAGACAGGGCCAAGGCATTACACAGAAGCCCTGGAGCAGTGGGATGGGCGGGCGGGGCCCTGGCTGCCGCAGACACTCCGGGGACAAAGGTGACATCCACCTACTGAGCAGTATCTGTCCTCAGAGTCACCCACAGGCCAGATCTCTCTCCACTCACACACGGAGTGACCCAGTGCTGGTCTGGTTAGGCAGGCCCAGCTGACGGGGGAATGATAGGCCTGTCACATGGATGAAGAATAAGAGTCACAGTTCAGTTTCTGGGTCCCACCCCTGACCGGTCAGGAGGTTGGTGAGCAGAGCTGACAGTCTAGTCTAGGTTAGGAGCAGAGGGACTGAGCAACCTGTTCTGGAGAGGAAAGGAGCCCTCAGCCAAATGCCTGGGCCTTCCTCAGGCTGTGGACGCGGTGCCTTCCCAGGAGGACAGACACGTCCTTGGCTCGGGGCTGGGCTGGGTGGCTGCAAGCTGCAGGAAAGTGTTAAACCAAGGAAGGCTTTCCCCAGGCTAAGCCAGACCCACGGACTCAGGAGCTCTGTGACAGAGGAAAGTGATCCTCTCATATTGGCGCTGGAAGGGACTTTGGGGGGAAATAGAGTCAAACCCCAATGTTGCCCCAAGGGATGATGTGACTTGCTGAATGCCCCCAGCTGCTCAGAGGACAGGGACAGGAAGTCCTGACTGACGTCCCACAGCTCTTGCTGGTAGATGACACCACCTCAACAATGGAAGGAGAGAGTGGCCCAGAGGGGTTCTGAGGAGCCAGGTATGTCTCTCAGGCCCATGGGGCTGAGGGTACAGAGTGTACCTTACTTTTAAAGCCAGACCAGAGAGGGAAGTAGGTCGCCAAGCAGTGCGACTTATCAGAATAGCCGGAAAAACAACACAACCAGCTCAAGATCACATGATGGGAAGGACTTCTGTGACATGATGTCTGAGTTTCCTTCCGTCTCGTGTTCTGTGACCTGCTGTTCTGAGAGCCTGGTGCTGCCGGGAGGCCAGAGGGAGTCCGTGTGGGGACCTGCCAGGAGCAGGCCCTGTGGGGCACTTACTCATTCCACTGGGACTTCCCTGGACACCGAAGCAGTGCTGAGTCAGTTGCAGTTTCTGAGATTGGCAGCATCGCCCAAGGCCTTCAATTGTGATTCAGCAGAAAACAATAGGACAACGCATTGCCCTTGGGTGGAGAGACCTCTCACTTTGAACCACCCACCTGTGCCTTTGGGAGAGCGGAGGGTTGTTTGCTTTCTCTCGACAGTGGGGCAGTGCAGGTCCTTGGCTCGGGGCTGGGCTGGGGGGCTGGCCATGTGCACTGAAGCGTCCGTTTGATTTCCTGAGTCAGGCAGCCAGATTTCTTCAAATGTTTATTTTGCCAAGGAGAAAAGGAGCATAGGGTTTAGATTTGGAAGACACTTTAGAGAACAGCTAATTCTATAATTTCACAGATGAAGAAACAAGTATGAATAGATTTCCCCAGGATTATACAGAACCTCCTTCCTCAAGGCCTCCGATATACCTGGCTAACCCGTGAGCAAGGGGGAGGGGGTTGGTTCCCTGAGTGGCTAACACGCATATGGCAGGTAGCATAGTGCCCCACACACCCCTCCTGCTGTCCACGCCCTAATTCCTGGAACCCGTGAATGTATCACTATGTGTGGCAAAGAGGACTCTGCAGGCAAACTGAGGGTCAAGGGGTTAAAAAGATTACTGTGGGTTATCTGCGTGAGTCTTCTACAGTCGCAGGGATCCTCATAAGTGGAAGGCCAGGGCAGGAGAGGCAGAGTCAGAGAGAGAGAGAGCGGAAGATGCTGGCTTTGAACATGGGAGAGGGGCTTTGATTCAAGGCACGCGGGAGGGCTGTAGAAGCCGGGAAAGAAGGAAACATCTCTCCCCAGAGCCCCCCCGGAAGGAACACAGCCCCGCTGACACTGTGATTTTAGCCCAGAGAAACCCATCGTGAACCTCTGATCTCCAGAGCTGTAAGATAATAAACTTGTGTTGTTTTAAGCCAATAAATGTGTGGTAATTCATGATGGTAACACTAGGTAACTAATACATGTCGCCTCACCTCTCCGTCCCACTGCTGTGTAATTTGTGGTCGTAAAGCATGTGCTTGAAAACCAATTTGCCAGCCCTTTGATTGCCACTTAATGAGATATAAAAATAAATACTTTTGAAAATCACAGTAAAAATACCAAGTCCCTTTCATCCAGTAACGAACGCTGTAGACACGGAGCAAGGTGGATTCAGCTGGATGTAAAAACTAAACAGCTCAATTTTTCTCTCATCGCCAACCTCTTAAGCTCCTTCTGTTGAATGATTCTTCCACTTCCGTAGGTCAAGTGCTAGGCTGTCCTACAGCTTTTCTGGTCGCTTTTGGGTATTAATAAGCACCTCATTTTTAGGTGTGGAAAGTCCAGTCTAGTCACACAGCAAAGCTTTAATCTCTCATCGAATACAAAGCTTTCCCACCCTAGTTTGGGCCCGAATAGGACTCTGAGCCCTGCAGGAGTGCAGGGGGTGTGCTGGGGAGAAAGACCATCTGCTTCTTGACTAGTTTCCTACCTGATTCCTCCACTCCTCTGCCACTCACTTGGAGAGCTCGGGCTCCTTCAAGCTGGGAAGGGAGGGGCAGGTGGGACCCACTCGGAGTGTGGCAGATGTCCCAATGATAGTTCTTGATTCTGGAGGATTTGGGAGACCTCCAGACACACAGTTCTCTCCCAAGGTGTCCCAGCCACTGGCTGCCTCCTAAGAGCATTTCCCCCAGTTCCTCCGCAATAGTGCACCCCATAAAAAAAGCCAACTTTCTGTTCGGAGCACCTCACTCCACCTTCTTGGGTGGGGTCTCTTCCAGGGTAGCACCTTCCACAGCCGCCGTCTGAGCCACAGTGAAGGCATCTCTTTGCTTTGCAAAGCACTGCAGATGCCGTGCCGCCACCCCTGCCCAGCTTTGTGCCTCTCCTGTCCCTCAAAGCTCCAGCCAGAGTCCCATCTTCAGATTTTCCCAGGTAAGTTTCAGTGTTACAGAGCATCCTAGTCCAATTCTGCCATTGGATTGTTGGTGGAGGCAATTGTAGCTGGCAACATGTCGAAGTAGGTGAGGTGTGCTCTTCACAACCCCTGGATCTGTCTTTGCGCAAACGAGTCATCTAAGGGAAACATTACGGCATCGTAGACGTGAGATTCAGATAAACTATGGTCAGCATCAGACGACCAGGCTCCTTGGAGCCAGTTGCTAGCTATGGGACCATTTAGGGATCAGGCCTCTGGTATCTTAAAGGTGCAGGCTCCAGTGCCCTAGATCTACGTCTGCTCAGTTCATCCCAGTGTGAGGGGAGTCTCAAAAGTTTGGACAATCCACATAACCTGAATACTATTGATTTCACCAAATAAAATCCCCTTTAACCATTCACTAAGCTAGTTAGTGAAGCCTCTGGCCTTGCCCAAAGATAAGATAACTAAATGCCCCACGGCAGCTGTCTCTGGAGTGAGGGTGAGGGTTCAGCTTCACGAACACACACAGCCTTGCCCCGCACGTGTTGCAGCATTTCAGATCCCACTGCAGACGTCATCACAGTCAGGCCACTGCCTCTGTGCCCCTCAGTTCCTGCGGACAGGGGTCGAGTCCTCCTGAGAAGCTTCTCCCCTCGGTCTGTCCCAGTCCCGTGATGGCATGGGGCTGAGCAGTCTCTGCCGCTCTGACCAGCCAGGAGGCAGGATGTCGGTCTCCTGGGAGATGGCCCACCCAGATCCCCCCTCCACTCAGCCTGAGGTGAAGATTCACATTCTCCGCATACCCACAACTCTCCCCGAAGGGGTCCCACCACTCACTCACCCCCTTCTCACCAAGCTCCTCCCCTCCTCTCCACACTCTGTGGCCAGGGATGGGCTCGGGGTCCCCAGGCTGGGTTTTTTGGGTCACTGCTCAGCAAGGTGAGTGTGGATGGCCTCAGCTCCCCCCTTAGCCTGTGTAAGGGCCTCATAATACGCCTGGTTCATAGCTTTGAGGGATCAGCTGAAACTCTGTAGCAAGAGGAAAGCTCCACCCTTCTCACCCTGCTACAGAGGAATGGAATTTGTCATGTTTCCCTTTTTGCCTTCATTGTCAAGGTCAAATTTAATACTGTCTGAGTAGCTCCTCAGCCTAGGTGTTCGAATCTCTGGCTGGCCTGTCCTTCCACCTCCCCCTCGCTCCCTCCCGGTAGCCCACTCCCTTCTCTCCTCTGCTTTCCTCCCCGCGCACTTGCTGCTGTGCTGTTATTCTTTTCCCTCGCTTTGACGATTCTGTTCCCTTGCTTAAAGCTGAGACGAAGTTACTGAGAAGTGAATGGATTGTTTTAAACAATTGTAATGTCTTACTGTGCACATCCCAGGGGATGGTTACAAGAAGCATAAAGAAAACATGAGTGCTCCACACAAGAATGGGCGAAGTCACAACGCCAAACGCACACAGACAGCATTTGTTCCACGAGAAGGTACCGTGGTGTTTCTCTTTAATCAGATCATGAAAGATAAATGACATCGGAGAAACAGCTGATCACGAGTTCCACAGAAGTGGGAGAAACACTGAACACAGAAGTGTAAAGCAAACATTGCTTCTTTTCAGAAGACACTGATGATGGCCGAAGGAGCAGGAACGAGACACAGGTGCGAAGGAATGTCAGCGCTCTGGAGAGCTGCTCTGTCAGAAAACGAGGGGAACAGCCACCCAAGTCTCTGAGAGTGTCAGAGGGTCACAGCAGGGCTCGGAGCACGGTTGGGCAGTCCCAAGAAGGGACAGAGTGGCTCTGTGGTCTGTCAGATCCAACGAAAACACCCTGAAGTGCAGCCACAAGAGAAAGACTGGCAGTGATGGGGCAGGAAGAGGGTGGGGGAGCAGAAAAAGAGGAGAGTGACTGAGGCCAAGGACAGTTGCACCCTCCCTGCAGTGCCTGGGAGAGGAGGGGCGGCGGCAGTGTCTGCTGGCCTGTGGCAGGGATGCTCCGAGGGGAGACAGGCCGGTGGGCTGGCAGCCACGGGAGTCTGGGTATAACAGGGCCTCAGAGGCATTGAATACCAGTATTTTGGGTCAGTGGTTTTATGATCCCCATCATGAAGTATACAGATTGGGCTGTATGAGCTGAATGTCCTTCAACGTTTAATACACAGACTTCGGAGGAGGACCTGCCTTTCCCAGCCTGAGAGGGGTGGGCCAATGGGGTCATGGCACACTGTGGCCCTGGGAGACCAGCACACTTGCAGTTCACTGCTCAGTGTGAGCAGGCAGATGGGTGCTCCAGGTCAGCCCCAGTCTTCCGGCCTTGGACTTGGGACGAGGCAGTGCCTTCTCCTACAGCAGTGGTTCTTAGACTTCTTCCGTGGGCATCAGGTCCCCCAGAGGATTTGTTTTCCTGAGCTGTGTGTCTGATTCAGCAGGTCTGCGTGGGGCAAGCTCTGAGGTCACACTGCGCTGAGGTTACACTGCGCTGCGGTCCAGGGACCACACCTGGGAGCCACTGAGAGTCCCTCCCCCTTCCCCGCCTAAGCTACTCCCCAAGTCAGTTGAATCAGAATCTCTAGGGATGGGACACAGGCATCAATATTTTTTAAAAAATTCCCTGGGAGGTTCCAAAAATGACTCGACTCTCAGGTCTGCCACTCTAAGTGGTAGACATTAAAACGCCATCATCTGGGCAAGAAGGAATTTCCCGTCCTGCAACCAAGCAGCACTGGGGCATGGTAGTTGCCTGGAGCACGGTAGTTACCACGTGCCGTGCGCTGCTGTCTTGCCGGGATGAACTAGTTTGCTCCTTACGGCTCTCCCCATTTTACAGATGCACGGGACAGGTACCCGCGGAAGCTACGTAACTGGCCAAGGTCGTGGACCTGGTGACAGGACTGGGGTTTGAATCCAGGCGCCGTGGTCTCCGCGTCTCTGCGTGGACCCTACGCTGTGGGGCCCTGTGTGCTCCGTCCGCGAGCTCTGCTCTCCGTGAGCAGCGTTTCTAGTGGACACGCGATGAGTCCCGCCCACCATCAAAGAATCCAGAATCCACCACTGAATAGTGATTTAACTTGAGCAAGTCCTTTGGCCCTTCTGAGCCTGTTTTCTCCGCTGGAAGGTGGGTATCAATGTGTCCACCCAGGTGCCTGCTGGGAAGGCCTGGGAAAAAAAATTAGGCAAGTACTTGGTCCAGTGCCTGACTCAAAGCTGAGGGTCAAGAAATATTCATTTTCAGAGCGGGGGGGGGGGGCGGGAAGGAAAAAGGAAAAGAAAACAGAAATACCCACTCTCTTCCCCTTCTCCCTCAGCTTTTCCTCTCAGGGTCCTCAGAACCCAGAAGAGTTTCTCCCAGCTGCTTCTTGAGTGATTTTGCAAACACTCTTTTCCTCCCAACTGGCAGACTCCTTGGACCGCACAAATACATTCTGGGGAAATGAGGAGGTTTTCCTGCTCCGCGGCAGGAAGCACAGCTGTGAGGCTTTGTTGAACAATGCGGTGAGCACTCGGGACACTTGAAATGAAGGAAACCTGTGCTTCAGCTCAGGGGAAAAGAAGGCATGATTCACGGGCCGTGGTGTCCCGGCACATCCCGGAGCAGCCGCACCGCAGCAGGGCCGGCGGCTGGGTGGGGCGCCCACAGCTGCAAGGCAGTTGTTGCGAGCGAGACAAGTACTGAAGCGCGGGGGTGAATCACTCGCCACAGTCCAACGTCAGACTGGATGCGCTCTCAGAGCAGGGTGGAGTCCAGCTCCCAGTGACTGTCTGCACCTCAGGGGCAGGCCCCTGGGAGGCTTGCAGGTGACAGCCACCCCAATGGGTTGCAGATGCTGCGTGAGGAAGATTGAAAGAACATTTTTAGGGCATCGAGAATAACAAATTTGTATAGCCCCACACTTCTGGGAAGTTTTGAGGGGGATCATAAAAGAAGATAGATACAGGTACCTTATACAAAGATGGGACAAATAAATCAGAGAGAGAAAAATCCGGGGTGGCACAGGGCAATGGGAACTAATGCCGAAAATCTAGGCTAGGAGGAGTGCTTGACACCGAGCAGGTAATTAGACTTTGAGACTCCTGGCAGGGAAGGCAAGGAGAACTGTACGATGCATCCGTGGCATTCTTTTCTTTTTCTTTTCATTGATTAACATGAAAAGAAGAAAGGAAAAGCATAGCCAAACTTTACCCAAGCACTGAAATCCAAGTGGAAATTATCTGCAAGGTTTTTGTTTTGTCTTGTTTTGTCTTGTTTTGTTTTAATTAAGCAACATAATGAATGTCTATGGCAATTTTACAGAGAATTTAAAGTTGGTCTTCACCTGACTCTTCCTTAAAATGACACAGGATAAATGATCTGAGAAGACATCTTCATTGAATTCTGGAGTGATCTTATCCTGAAGAGAATGTTGTGATCCAGAGAAGGAAAAGTTTAGTTCCTTGCAGTTTCCGACTTCTGATTGTTTTGGCAACATCTAACTGCTCCCCTCCCCCACCAATGCAAAGATAAACATTATTTAATAGCTCTATAGTAAGAGTACGTTTAAGAGTGAACAATTTCCTGCGTGTACAGGCTATCTGAAATGCAGCCTGTGGAAGGAAAGAGAAATACCATTTTGTGCTTCTTCTCGGACCAAAGGGGTTGAAGTGAAAGGTGGTTTGCAAGTTCCAAGATTTTCAAATCTAGAAAAACAAAACCTCAATCGTGGATTCAGTTCTACTTCGAACAAAAGCTGGAATAGCCAGCTTTGCTTTCCGAAGTTAACAGCAGCCCAAAGGGCACCCGTGGTTTGAATTTAAAAGAAGCAGGGTGAGACTAAAGAACAGAGGAAGCAACAGAGTCTTCCTAAATATATTATCTTCATTAAATGGACTAGCTTTCGGACAGTCAAAATTTACTACCTAGTCACCGAATTGTGGCCCAGTGCACCCTTCATTGTCAAACTTGGCCTCCAGAAGCTTCAGGAGCCTTCAGCCCAAGTCACCAGCACGCCAGAGGGACTCCTGGATCTCCCGCCTTTTGAAATGCAATGCGCAGCCTCCTACCCGCCCACAGCCTGGAGCCCACCCGCATCTTCCCTGTGTTGCTCGGATGGTTGAGCAAACACTGCTGTTTGCAAGAGTACAAGGTTCAATTTGTAGGAAAGACAGGGAACACCAAACACCCGAGCACAGGCGCACAGGCACTAGGCTGGCGCCTGTTGGGGCCGTGGCACTTTAGCTCCCTCTGCGTGCACCAGGGTGGAGAAGCCCCGTGGGACTCGGGCAAAGGGAGAGCCTTGATCACGGGCACAGAGGCCAGCCAGCACCCAGTGGACCACGCACAAGGGGATGTGTCCCTGAAAGAACCTGCCACGTAGGCTGGGGCCTCAGGCTGTCAAACACAGACGTGAGCTTGTTCCCAGGTGGTGGGGTCCTGGATTTGTGGTCTGCCCCTTGTGTGGACAGTCTGCTAACCCCTGAGCACCCCTGGCCAGCAGAGGCGCCGCCTTGTCCCAAGCTGCCACCTCCAGTCTGGGCCCGGCAATGGCAGGAAAGAAGGGGGCTTTGGGCCGTGGCCACGCTCAGCTGCGGCCATCACAGCAGTCAGTCACGCCACCTGCCTGGGGCTCCTTCCACACCTGTGAGACGGGAGTGGTAACAACACTGAGCTTCCTACTCACCTGTGAGTGTTATGAGGACCCCGTGAGGCAACAAATATAAAATACTTTGAAACTGGCAACCTTGCTTGCCACAAATTAACTCATTTGTGAATCCCATTTCCTTCTTGATGCCTTGCTGGGCTGAAGTAGAGTTGATTTTGGCCACTGGGTTTTCGTAGTTTCTTTTTCTTTATGTGGACTCTAAAATTGAATCTGCCTTTGCCTCCCACACCTAAAACCTGTGGTTTCATGTTTCGACTCTGCTGTTTATAAGTCCTCTGTCTATTCAGGCTTAGAGCCCCGGGGACAGATGTAAAATTTCTCTGGGTGGGGTCTGCTTCAGACCCACTTTTGTATTCGGTTCTTCAAACATTGGGAATTGGGTTGATGGTAAAACTAATTCCCAATATTTTAATTTTTGCATAATAGTATTTTTATTCTTTTTTCTATGTATAAAAATAAGTACACAGTTGAGGTTACTCAACTCTATGTAATTTAACTCATAGACTAACTCCATGTCATTTTGTGCCCTGCACTTTTTTCAGCATTATAGCATGGATTAATATTTTCCCACAGCATTTAAAAGTGTATGTAAATATCATTTGTAATGGCCGTTTCTCCATTTAGTAGGCCATATACCATATTTTACTAAATCATTTCCCTGCATTTAACCATATGAGTGGTTTCCAATTTTCCACTATGATAAATAATAATGCAACAGACTTCCTTTTTTTTTCATAAAGCTTTTTCTGCTTTCTGTTTGCTTCCTTAGAATAAATTTCTGTAAGAGGAATTCTGGGTCAAATGTTATAAAGATTCCAAAAGACTTTTTGATGTCCTGATATAGAGTGCAGCACTAAAATAGTTCAGAGCAGTAAGGATTTTACCCAAAAACTATGACTGACCTGAAAGATGACGGAAAGAGAGCAAGATGGCATGGGGAATCTCTTAGAACTGCAGGGCCTTGTTCTAAATGTATATATTAATGTTCATAGCTCTGTGAAACATTTGTCTGCTTCCGAGCCTTTCCCCTGAGAGTGTCACCAGCCTCACTGACGGCCTGCACTCCGGCAGAAAGTGGGGAGAGTCTCTGGCTGTGGGGGGTGACAACTGCTTCCTCCACGTGCAGACTGGGGCTTCTCCAGGCGCCCCCCCGCCCCCCCCCGGGCCGTCGTCACAGCTCCGGTGATTACGGAAGTAGAAAGGACCTTAGAGACATCCATCTGAACTCCTCACTTCATTGTCAGCGGAAAAGTGGACTCTCCCAGGGGACTGTGAGGAGCGCATTCCAAGGAGCCGCGCACACACACAGGAGCTGGGGATGTGGCAGGGCTTATTTGGGCGGACATCTGCCTCTGGGTTTCCAGTGTCTCATCTGCTTCCGCCCCACCATGGAAAAAGTCCTCAGCAAGGCCAAAACACAGGCCGGCGTCCAGAGCTTCTGTTTCATATTAAAGCTTAGTCCTTCGGAGCCCACACAGTGCACCGCGGGCCCCGAGAGCTGCTAGAGCCATGAGGGTGCGTGCACTCCTGGGTGGGACAGCACATGGACAAACGGGGCACGTGCAGGTCACCGAGAGGGAGGGCTTTCTTGTTTCCCTGGGAATGGGTTAGCTCGGGTTTGGGACAGACCAAGTGCCTTTTCCTTTTCTTTTTTAAAGATTTTATTTATGTATTTATTTTTAGAGAGAGGGACAGGGAAGGAGAAGGAAAGGGAGAGAAACATCAGAGTGTGGTTGCTTCTCATGCACCTCCCACTGGGAACCTGGCTCCCAACCCAGGCATGTGCCCCTGACTAGGAATGGAACCAATGACCTTTGGTTCACAAGCCTGTGCTCAGTCCACTGAGCCACACCAGCCAGGGACCAAGTGCTTTATTCAAAATAACCAATCAACTAATCAACTTCCCAAGCTTTCAGGGGCTTTTGATAAGTCCACTCCCTTAGACAGACCGGCCTCCATGGTTAAGTACCTACCCCTGCATCTCCTAGCAAGTGCTCCTGGGGCATTTCCTGTGCCCCTAGGATTAAGTCCCCTCAGCCAGTCCTCCTGAGTATGTGAATGAGTGTAAATGCTAGAGCTTCCTGGCTAAGCAAGCGGGCTTATGCACCCCAGTTAATTAAACTCAATGCCCTTTTTTCTATTCCTTATTAGTAACAACTAGTAACTAAACTGTCTATGTCACAGGTGGCAAACACAAGGCCCGCAGGCCGAATCCGGTCCTCCACTTTGTTTTATCCGGCCTGGCACCTTGTTTCTACCCGGCTGCAGTGCCGAGCTCTCGCTTAACTGTTAAGGAGTAGTTACAGTTATACGGTCCTAAAATTACATTTGGCCCTTCGAAGGCAACTTTGAGGCTGATGTGGCCCCTGGTGAAAATGAGTTTGAAACCCCCGATCTATGGTAACACTTTTTTAAATTATTATCTTTTTAATTCTCATGTAAGGACATGCTTATTGATTTTAGAGAGAGGGGAAGGAAGGGAGGGAGAAAGAAGGAGAAAAATATCGATGTGAGAAAAAAACATTGATTGGTTGCCAATCAGGGACCAAACCCACAACCTAGGTGTGTACCCTGACTGGGTATTGAACCTGCAACCTTCTGGTTTACAGGATGATGCCCAACCAACTCAGCCACACCAGCCAGGGCACTACAGTAACAACTTTGCAGCTGAAGAACTTGAAGCTTAGCTTTGCTAGGCCAGTGGCTCTTCACCCTGGTCGATATTCTGATAGTTTGACTTCATTGGCCTGAGGAAGGGCCGAGGTTTCAGTATTATACAAAAGCTCTTTAGGTAATACGAACGTGACCTAAGATCGAGAAGTTCTGGTATAGCAGGAAAAGTATGGGCTTTAGAATCGCTAATATCTGGGTCAAATACCAGCTTTGTCATTTATTCACTGTGTGATTTTGAGTAGCTTAAAAATGATAGTCCTCATTTTTACATTAGATTGTCGTGAGAATTAATGAAATTACATGTGTAGAGTATATTTTGAGGTTCCTGGCACATGATTGGCATTCAGAAATACTGGGTGGAACCTGAGAAGGGCCCGTGGCCAACTGATGGCAGAGTTAAAAGACCAGTCAGAACTGTGAGGGGCACCCGGTAGGCACTCCATGAATACTCATTGGAGTTCTTTTTATAGGATGATCTTTGAACATGAATATGCATGTTACTGAGATGTTCAAACTGCACATTGAGTTGACATTAGTCAGAACAATGAGAGAGAGAGATTTATCTGATTTGCTAGGCATGAATTTGCATCTTATTTTTAGTTCCTCAGCTACTAAGGAACCCAGTTTAATTCCAATAAAACAATTGATGTTGAGTGAACTCTTGCTCAGAGAAAGTTATATTTGTATAATTCCATACATGTAAGAGAATGTTTCTGTAGCTCATGTAATAAGCTAAGGATATACCAGTTAAAATGTCCTTTAAAAAAATTGACATGAAAATTGTAAGTAAGACCCCTCGGGCAATGGTCTAATACAACCTCACATTTCTCTGACTCAGCCTATGGGTCGTTAGCACCATATTTTCTGGCTCCATTCTGGGTGGATGGACAGGTAGACAGGTAGGTAAGGCAGGGCTGTGTTTGAAAAGACCTGCAATTGAGGCCTGGCTCTGTCATTCACGGCGTGTAAACCTTCGGTGTTATCTTTCTTTCTTCTTCTGCCTTTTCTTGAGTCAAGTGAGGACTTTCATGCCACGATCTTTGGTACAGAGTGAGTCTCGAACTGTGATGCTGATCAGGAGGACACAGTTATTAAATATTTATTAAGCACCTGCCATGGGCCCGGCACTACGGGAGGAAGCCCTGCGGGAATTACAAAGCCCTGGGCCTTTGTGGGCAGTCTAGCCAGTAGAGAAAAATCCCACAACTGCGGAACCAATTTCCACCTAAGAGCTGTGATCAGTCCAGCCCAAGTGACTCATGCAAGAAATAAATGGGAACATTTAGCAGATGACAATCACGGAGACACGGAAAAGAGGTTGAAATTCAATTTCCTGCCTCTTGGCACTTTATTTTTCTTCAGTCTCTGACACAAAGTCCTGTATCGTCATAAGCTGAAACAGAACTGTTTTAAGCTGGCTGGAGCCAGGCATTTTCCTAAGAGCACATTCCCTCCATCGGCGTTCTACATCCCCGTTACTTTGCCCGGTCCCAGCAGCCTTTGCGAGCCCCGGGCTGGCCCCCACCCCTGAGCAGACCCCGGGCGCCTCCTGCAGCTCTGGACAGAGCCCGCACTGTGTCGAGGATACACAAAGGGGGCACAGAATGCACATGGCCGCGGAGGAAGGGCGGCAGCAGGAATGCCTGAGCTGTCCATCTCACAGATGGCCACTGGGAGGGCAAGGCCCGAGCTGTGAGTCACCCACCGCCCTTGGCAGGGCTGAGCGGCTGATGAGAAGGGTGGGCATTTTTGCCTGACCCCATTCCGAGCAACTCCTCAAGTCCTTCAGTTACGCATTTGTAACAGTCTCTTCCCGCAGCCAGGAGAACACCACAGTGGCAGCCTATATACCGAACCTCAAAAGTAAAGCCGTCTGGATTATGAAGATAGACGGGGAAGTTCGAGGGACTCACAATGAAAGGGTTTCACAAGAGCTGACTGTGAGAGTGTGGACTTGGGAACTCTCGGAGCATTGGAAATGATTTCCTTAACAACGGAAGGAAAATTGACCAGGGGCGTGAGTGTTTCATTCATCTTTCAGATCAGTGGGGCGGCCTTGCCAACAGAAGAGCGTGCCGCCCAGGGTTTGGGGCCTCCGTGCAGCCACGGACTCCCTGTGTGTTCCTGCGCGAGCCCTGTCATCTCCCCGGTCCCATTTTATCCATCTGTAAAATGACAGGCTGATCCAGGTTACACTGTAAGGTCCTTCCTGACTGGAACATCCTGATGCTATGCAAGCCATTTGAGGGTTGCTAAATTATTCATTGCTTCACGCAGAGAGATCTAACTTTGTGCAAGAGATGAATAAAGCATACTCATTGACTTTCTGACTAAATGGGGCCGGCTGGGGCACCTCGGAGCTGCTGCGCCTCCGGTGCTGGGCTGCCCTGCGCGGGGATGACGAGTCTCCGCCCGCCCTGGGGAAGAGAGCTATTTTGAGGCAGGGCTGATTAGAGATAAGGTGTCTCCTTTCTTCACAGGGCTCTGGCCCTGACTCACCCGAAGTTCTTGGGTTTAAAGCTTAACCCTTGATGGATGGATGTAAACTAACCCCTCTGCTTGCCTAAGTAAATGGCTGCCAGAACACTGCCTCCTGAACCCCAGCTTTATCAGTGTCCCTAAAGAACATTCTTTGACCTCAGCTCGCTTAGAGAGCTTCTCTGAAGTCCAGTCCCTGCTTGTAACCTCTCTTCTTGACATCTCTTGTTTGCTCTTTTTTGTTATTCCCAGAGTCTCTGGATTATATAAAGGGGACGGCTCAGTAATCCTCTTAACAGCAAAGAAATCTGGCCTCCTCTGTTAGGTTGGGGGATGGAAGGGCCACGAGATTCTTGAAAGAGGCACTAGACAGAGCTGCAAATGTTCTGCATGGAAAAGCCCAGAACAGGAACACCACAAGAGGCCATTAGAATTATGCTGCTTTGAGTGACAATGAAATTAAACTATAAGGCACAGTGATCCTAACATTTTAATTGAAAAACCTTTTATTAAACCAACAGATATTTAATATTACAAGAGCTTGATATATATATATATATTATTTATTTACACTTCCCCATTTATTTACACTCTTGGTGTGTTATCTTTAGCTGATTTTTTGGGGGGGGTGGTCTTGGGAATGTGGAAGGCACCCTCGTGACGCCCGACACGGCAGGACTGTGGGGCTGGGGCCGGGCTGGGCCTGACTTGACTCAGTCCCTTTGCTCCTGGCAAGCTGGGTGCAGATGGAAATGCTAAAAAGTGACTCATATTTCAAAGACTCTTGAGAGAGTTCGCCCCTTTAATAAAATGTGCACCAAAGTCCTTTCTCATGAAAATAATCACTTTTCTGTTTGTTTTTAAAATTAAAGTTTTTGAATTTTAAGTTTTCTTGACGTAAGGGAGATGACCTGGTGAGGAAAGCACTGTTCTGGAGAGAGCCGTGGAGTCACGGTGACCCAAGGCCTCGGGACGGTTACAGTCACCTCTTCAAAGTGCTCTCTCTTCACCTGGGAAAACAGGGCTGTGGCCCGTGCCGAATTCACAGACACAGGGTTGGGCGGTGTAACAAGAAGAGGTCAAACTGCACTCCAGAGCCCGAATTCCTGCTTAGGTTCTGTCCTAGGTGATGTGGCCTGGGGAAGGTCACACCTCCCCTCTGTGCCTTGGTTTCCTCATCTATAACACGAGAAGATTGTACAAACTGGACTCAAAGTTTCTCTCAATTTTGGTATTTTAGGATTTGAACAATTTGTTTGGTAGCAGCTGCAAAATAAAAGTTGGTAGTATTGATTTCAATTCAAGCTATGAAGCAGTCTGGGCACCATCCTGGTGCTTTGCATACAATAGGAGATAACATTCAAGCGTTCGTTTGTTCAACAAACACTGTGCACACCTACTGTGTGCTAGGCACCGTGCTAAGGGACAGGGATACAGATATGAATAAAAGCTAGCACCTGTAGGGAGTTCTCAGTTACACAGAGGAAGTGGGCATGTGAAAACTCACTTTAAGAAACAAATTATTTATATATTTAACCCATTAAACTCTCAGATTTTTTAAATTAAATTTATGGGGGTGACATTGGTTAATAAAATTACATAGGTTTCAAGTGTACAATTCTATAACACATCATCTGTATATTGCATTGTGTGTTCACCACCCCAAGTCAAGTCTCCTTCTGCCACCATTTATCCCCCAATTCTACCTGCCCCACCCCCTTCCCTCCTGGTGATTACCATACTGTTCATACTGTCATCTGTGCTGAGGTTATTTTTCTCTTTTTTTCCCTTCACCTTTTCACCCAGCCCTGCACACTCTCTCCCCTCTGACAGTTGTCAGTCTGGTCTCTGTATCTGTGAGTCTGTTTCTATTTCGTTTGTTAGTTTATTGTGATCCTTAGATTCCCCATCCCAGTGAAATTGTATAGTATTTGTCTTTTTCTGACTGACTTATTTCATTTAACATAATACTCTCCAGGTCCACGCATGCTGTTGCAAAGGGTAAGATTTCCTTCTTTTTTACATCCAAGTAGTATTCCATTATGTAAATGTACCACAGCAGTTTTATCCACTCATCTGTTGATGGACATTTGTGCTCCCAAATCTTGGTTATTATAAATAACACTGCAACAAACATATGGGTGTACATATTCTTTTGAATTAGTCTTTGGGGTTTCTTCAGGTATATGCCCAGAAGTGGAATCACTGCATCAGTCCCAGTTTTAATTTTTTGAGAGACCTCCATACTGTTTTCCACAGTGGCTGCACCAGTCTGCACTCCCGCCGACAGTGCACAAGGGTTCCCCTTTCTCCACATCCTTGCCAGCACTTGTTTGTTGATTTACTGATGATAGCCATTCTGACAGCTGTGAGGTGACATCTCATTGTGGCTTTAATTTACTTTTCTCTGATGACTAGTGACATTGAGCATCTTTTTATATGCCTATTGTCCTCCTGTATGTCCTCTTTGGAGAAGTCTCTATTTAGGTCCTTTACCCATTCTGAGATTTTTAATCACAAAATTATGTACCAATGAAACATTTTCACCCCACCCCTCAGCTTTTACTTCATGCCTCAGAATCACTGGGTGGAGGTAAAGTCAGGGCTCTCTAGTGACTTTTTAAAAAATTTTCACCATGGAAATTTTAAGTATGGGGGGGGGAGAGAGAGAGAATAAATAGAACCCTATGTAAGCATTACCCAGCTTCAGTCATTATCAATTTGTGGACAGAACGGTTTAATGTGCATCTCAACCCTCGTGCACTATTGGTGGGAGTGCAGACTGGTGCAGCCACTATGGAAAACAGTATGGAAGTTTCTCAAAAAATTAAAAATGGACCTGCCTTATGACCCAGTGATTCCATTTCTGGAGGTATATCTAAAGAAACCTCAAATAATAATTCAAAAGAATACATGCACCCCTATGTTCATTGCAGTGTTACTTCAATATCCGAGCTATGGAAGTAGCCCAAGTGCCCATCAATAGAGTGGATAAAAAAATCTGTGGCTATTATATGTTTATTATATACATATAATATACATATATATAATGAAATATTACTCGGTCATAAAGAAGAACAAAAACTCACCACTTGTGACCACATGAATGGACTTAGAAGGTATTACGCTAAGTGACGTAAGTCCATCAGAGAAAGACAAATGCCATGTAGTTTCACTTACAAGTCTACATGGAATCTAAACAACAGTGTAAATGAGCAAACGAAGTGGGAGCAGACTCAGATACAGAGAACAGACCAAGGGTTGACAGAGGGGAGGGGGCTGCAAGACTGGGCAAACAAGCAAAGGAATTACAAAGTACACATTGCTGGTTACAAAGTGGTCGTGAGGAGGTCAGCACAGCATAGGGAATAGAGTCAGTGACATCCT
The DNA here is from genome assembly GCF_019186645.2 of Phyllostomus hastatus. NCBI lineage: Eukaryota > Metazoa > Chordata > Mammalia > Chiroptera > Phyllostomidae > Phyllostomus > Phyllostomus hastatus. Next base: position 12,220,015 of record NW_025333977.1, on the reverse strand, counting down.
GATAGCTGCATGTGGTGTGGCTGGGCCCTGTAAATGTCAGGGGACCACTCTGCAAAGTACACGATTGTCTAACCTCTATGCTGTGCCCCTGAAACTAAAACAAAATAACACTGAATGCAAACTTCAATTGAAAAAGAACAAAAAATAATCTGCACCTTCCCTCATCTCCAGGCTATTTTGAAGCAACCCTAAGAATATCATCACATCTGTAGATATCTAAGGGTGTATTACTAGAAAACAATGGTTATTATTATTTTTAAAGAATACACTGCAATGCCTGCCGTGGTCTGTTTCTTCACCTGCAGGCTGTCACTACAGCATTTTCCCTTGTAGAAAATTCATCATCTGTGCACGGGGGGAGGGGGGCGGAGGGGTTGCAGGTGTGCACACAGGCACATGCTCGAAAGGGAGCGAGTGTGGCCTCAGAGGGTGCAGCCTGTGGTAAAGCTCTGAGACGTCTGGAACAGGAGAAAGCCCTTAGGACAAGCTAGGGACCCTGCATGACTGGGTAGGAGAGGTGAAGGGTTGCCCTGTCTGCCACAGAAGGGCTGGCCGGGGTGCCCAGCACCCTCAGAGCAGCTCTGAGGTGGGACCCTTCAGAGCAGGGCCGGGGCCCCGTGGGTGACTCCAGGGCCCCAGGGCCCACAGCCTGTGCACACATGTGTCCATCCTGTGTGATGAGTGAAGAGGCAAGAAGATGAATCTTCTTTGTCCCTGAGTTATTTTCCTTCGGATGCTTCCATGTGCTGTAGAATTTTTCTCTGGAATCCTTGGAAGGCTCTCTTCCTGCTTCAGAAGCTCTGTCTGTGTTTCTGAAATAGTCAAGTAATTTACACCTCCCCAACCACCACCAACACCGTCCCACCCTTGGATTTTACAGCCACGGCTCCTGCCCACGTGGTGGAAGCGCTCCCTAAATCTCCTTTCCTCTCTGCTCTCCAAGAATTCCTCAAGGCCCACCCCCGCTGCATGGGGCTGCCCTGCAGCCCCACTCTGCAGCTGACCCTCTGGTATCAGCACCCTCAGTACGGCCCCACTCTGCAGCTGACCCTCTGGTATCAGCACCCTCAGTACAGCTGGCTGCCGTTGGGGCCAAACCAGCCCCTCCCCCTCCAGGGTAGTTAGGAAGATCGATGGGCATGATAAAAGCAATGCACTTACCACCTAAGCAAGCCTCAATCAGGGTATTCGTCTTTTAAATTTTTTTTTAAATTCTGTTGCAGGAAATTGTAACATCTACAAAGGAGAAGAGTATCATTGAGTTTCACACATTCATCACCCAGCTCCGCCGGTTATCGATCCTTCGCCCCCCACCCCCGCCCCCTCTCCTTCATCACCGGATTATTTTTTGAAGCTAATCCCAGGGAGTGTATTTTAATTTTTAAAATTTGAGGGAGGTTTTTTCTGAATAGGTAACGTTGACCTGACTTGAATGCGAAAAGTACAAAGGGCTGAAAAGAGAAAAAAAACTCTCCCTCCTGCCTCTGTCCTGCCACACGGCAGTTGAAAACCAATGACCACTACACGCTGTAGCTCCTTGCATTCAAAAACGTAGCTCATTTCTCGGCCTTGAATTTGAGCTCGCTTGTGTGAATTGCTTTGGCCAAACGGACTTCACCAAACATCATGCAACCGAAGGCTGGCAAGTGTGCATCACTGGGCTTGCCCTCCCGCTTCTGGGGACTCCGACGTGGCCACGTGAGGAAGCCCCGCCCATCCAGCCAACCCACAGAAACGTGAGCCGGATACAATGGTGGCTGTTTCAAGTTTGGGCTGGGGTGGTACGTAGCGCAGGTCAACTGAAACCCCCCTCACCCCTGCAGTTTCCACACCCAGCAAGTACGTTCCCTCCTGGGGGATACAATACTACCAGTTTGTGAATCCTTCCCAAGACAATCCTCCTTTCCCGACTCCTTGTTTTTTAAACAAATGACAACACACAATTCTGAACCTAGTTGCGTTTCACACAACAGTGTATTTTGGAGATCACTTCCTAGCACTGCAGGAGGAACTTCCTTTACAGCATGCTGTTGTACACACAGGCTGCAAATGATCCAGTCAGGCTTTTATCGCCAGCGCTTAGGCTGTCCGCAGGCTTCTGCTATTCCCAGCAACGCTGCAGCGGACAACCTCAGGCTCCCTCATCCGCACACACTGAGGATTTCTGCAGGGTGAATCCTGGCTGTGGCTCGCAGGGTAAGAGTGCGGTGATGCCGCACGTGGAACACAACCTGTAGGGAAGGAAACGCTTCCTGTTCCTCAGGCTCCCCCTTTTCGCTGGGCCACAGCGGCCTCTTCTGCTGACAAGAGCGAAGTCACCAGTCCTGGCATGAGCCCTCTCAGGTTGGCCCAGCCCACCTTGCCCTCACCACCCGAGGACCAAGGATTGGCCAAAGGTCCCCCCCGGGGGTGGGGTGCTCCAACCCCTGCTTCCCTTCCAAGCCCTAGATGTACAAAAACACTGATGTGTGAAGCTTCTAGGATTGTCACGCCCATGATTCTGGGACAGTTCTAGTGAGTTCTCCTTCACTGACACTCACAAGGCCAGGGGAGGCAAGAGTCCCTGCCGTCTAGCGGGTGGCAGGGGCAGCAGGCGAAGGGGCCTGTGTGGCACGAACGCTAACTGAACACACACCCGCACCTCACCCGGGACCATTCACCCCGGGGAGCACTCTTGCTGGCAAACCTGAACAGGCTAACACAGCAGCTGAGATGCAGTGTCCCTGCCCGCTCTGGAAGAGGGCTTGGCCCACAGTGGTACCTGGGCCAGGTGTCCCAGAGCACAGGCCAGGCCCACCTCCCCTGTCCCCAGCCAGCTCCCTCATGGTCTGCTTCAGTCGCTGCCAGGCCCACTTCTCAAACGCCTGTGCTCAGCTAGATCTCTGGGCTCCCAGGGAGGAAAACAAGTTCCCGGGGGAGACCGAATCCTCACTGTGGCCTGCTGTCTGTTGCTGTGTCCCCTGGAGGACCCAGGCTGGGGAGCTGCTGTCTTTCTCTGGCACTGTCCTCCCTCTCTCCTGCCTGGCCCAGCTCAGCGTCTGTTCTGTTCCTCCTCAACACTTACGTAACCCCCTCGCTTCCTCCCTGATTCTGGGCCATATGGCCGTGCTTGCAGCCCCCCAGGCCTGTGGTCACTCCAGATTTGGCAGGTGACCGCCATGCTCAGTCCCAGAGATGCCTGGCCCTCCTCCGCCCGGGTATGGGGAGGATCCTGGGCTTGGAGCTCCCAGAGGAAGGAGACGATTCTGTCCACACCTGATAAGGCTGACGCCGAGGTGAGGTCAGAGTCTGGTGAGGAGGCAGCCAGGCCCAGGGACAGATAACCTGAGGATGCTCGGGGCCCTCGGGGCCTCTCAGGAAGGCAAATACCTGCCTGAGCAAAAAGGCAAACTCATGGGAAGGGAGAGCAAAGAACAGGGCGTGGAGATGAAGCCTGTGACAGGGACCCATGAGGTGGCCTTGGGGTCTTGGCCGGGGGTCTCCTCGGGGCCTCCATCTGCCCACACTCATGGCCTTTATCTCCAAAGCTGCAGACGCCAGGAGCCTTTTATCTCTCACTCCCTGTATCTCGGATGCTTGAGCTGCTGGAGAGTCGCTCAGTGCCGTGGAGCCTATCTACTCCCTGCCCGCGTCCTCATTCCCACAAGGGGTGGAAAAGGTTTCTCTCAATCTTCCTGCTTAAAAATAGACCTTTAATAACTATGTGTGAGTTCATGGCTTAAGGAATCACGACTCCACTGCCTGGGTGGAATTTAGTTTGGACGACGATAAATGGCTGCTATGGACTGAACATCACTGTACCGCTGTTACCCAGGCGGGCCTCTCTGCAGGGTCGGGAGAGAGAGCCTCTAGTCGGTGGGGGAGACAACTGAAGCCTGGGAGAGGCTTGCCCAAGCTCACACAACTGGCAGGGGCGGAGTGGGGGTTTGAGCCTGGTCTGGAGGACTCCAAAATTCCGGCTCCTTTCCCTTAGCACTCAAATGCTGCTTTGAGGTTGAGCAGGGAAAGCATAGAGGTCAGAAGCAAAACAGGGCAAGGGACCGGGACTTCCTCTCTGTTGGTAGTGGGTCGTGACACGCACGCAGGGCCCTCTCTAGGCACCGTGTGGCCGGCAGGCACCGACAGACCACTAACAGTTAGTGCAGAGAGGGGTTCCGTTGACAGTCAGTTTTGCACACACCAGCCTCCCCCTAGAGGCTCACGGGTGGGAGAGTAAGTGAGTGCAAACCTCTCTCCTACTCCCTTGGTTTAACCGGAAGCACGTAGCACCTCCTGGACTTGCGTGTGATTGATGAGTACTTGTGATCGTTTGAGGTAGTCTTTATAGTTAAGAATGAGGATGTACCTCATTTTTTTTAAAAAAAGCATTACCTCCACTTAAACTCCTGTTAAGAGAGCCTGCAATTTGCTGCAGGACCCACAGGGAGTTGTGGGATTGGAATTAATAATAACGATCTGTTAATTCTCTGTCTTTGTCCAGGCTGCCTTCCAAGACTTGATGCGGCGTCCCGCTGCTTCCGCTCCAGATCAATCAATGATAATCTTCAACCCAGTGAGGGGCAAGTCCTGGGGACGTACTCCAGTGTCAACGGCGCTGCTAAAATCAGATTTCTTGGAACCCATTTACAAGAGGCTTTGCATCCGCCAGATTGCTTGCTGAGCCTAAAACCCTGCGCACATGTGGTGACCTTGACGTGGCTGTTTCCATGAATCCTCTTTTCCCTTAAGCCGCGGCTGTGTGACATTTCCAAGTCACACGGCAGAGATCCGGCTTCAGGCTCTGTCTTCCCGCTAATGACCGTCGTCCAGGTCCGGCCCATCCTCTGTGCCCCGCTCCCTCGCCGGCATTGATTGTGCTCGGAGGGGAGGAGGGGAGCCGGGAGGGCTGCGCGGGGGAGGAGGAAGTGGGCTGCACGTGCCTGCCACTGCAGGCTGATGCTTTCGCTTCTCTCCTCGGCTCCTCCTGCTGGGCCAGCTTGTGGTGGGAGAAGTTTTTCTCCACCTCAGTCCACTCACCCATTTGCTTATTCCTTTGTTTATTCATCCGCTTACTGGCAAACGGGAACGGAGTCCCTGAGAATGGGAAGCATTGTGTGGCTGTGAGACTCCACAGAGAGGAGGTGAGATCTGGCCTTGGCCTTTGAACAGCCCAAGGCAGGCAGACAAAAGAGAACCCCCAAATGCCAACAGTGATTATGGCTGGGTGGCAGATTTAAGAGTGGTTTTTATTTTCTTCTGTGCAGGTGTTTGTTTCTAATTTTTCTTCAGTGGGCACCTATTTGTATTTGTGTAGCACAAGGTATTTAGAAGGTGCATACACAGTTACACAGGGGCTGGGCGCACCAGGGAGGTGCAGGTGCGGATGCATGGAGACCAGAGAGGGGGGAGTGTTGTTTTCTGCCATCACTCGAGAAGGACAAGGTCGTTGTAGAGCTGGGCCTCACAGCGGGAGGGAGGCCTGGCAGGGAACGCGTCTGTGGGATGGTCAGCCCAGCCCTCCTCTCCTCTCTCTGACTCCCTCTCCTGTCTTCGGCCCTCAAGGAGCCTCCTGGGGATCATATTGCTGCTTAAGAAAGGTCCTTGGGGACTTCTGGCCAAGATGGAGGCATAGGTAGACACACTGTGCCTCCTTGCACAACCAAAAGAAGGACAACGACAATTTAAAATAAAAAAACAACCAGAACTGACAGAAAACTGAACTGTACGGAGTCCGACAACCAAGGAGTGAAAGAAGACACGTTCATCCAGACCGGTGGGAGGGGTGGAGTCAGGCAGCTGGGCGGAGAGGACTCGTGGCAAGGTGGAGGCTGGCGGACCCAGGGAGGTGGTGGATAGTGGAGTTGGGTGTGCAAGGCTGCAGCAGGCGGACCCGGCCAGGTGGCAGATTATGGATCATGCAGATAAACCAGGAGAAACAACCAGAGAGCGAGACAGACTGAGTAACCCAGGGCTCCTGCACAGGGAAATAAAGCCTCAAACCACTGATTGAAAATACCTGTGGGGGATGAGATGCTGGGAGAGACTCCCAGACTCACAGGAGAGTTTGTTGGAGAGACCCACAGGTCCTAGAACGTACACAAACCCACCCACACGGAAATCAGCACCAGAAGGGCCCAGTTTGCTTTGGCAAAGCAGGGGAAGTGACTGAAGTCTGGCAGAAAGAGGAGCAAGCACCATTGTTCCCTCTCGGACCCCGCCCCCACATACAGTGTCACAACACAGTGACTGGGTTGCCCTGCCCTGGGGAACACCTAAGGCTCTGCCCCTTACCACATAACAGGCTTGTGGAAACAACAACAAAAAAAAATAGCCTAAATGAAAGAACAGATCAAAGTTCCAGCAAAAATACAACTAAGCAATGAAGAGATAGCCAACCTATCAGATGCACAGTTCAAAACACTGGTAATCAGGATGCTCACAGAATTGGTTGAATTTGGTTGCAAATTAGATGAAAAAAGGAAGGCTACACTAAGTGAAATAAAGGAAAATGTACAGGGAACCAATGATGGGAAGAAAACTGGGACTCAAATCAATGGTGTGGACCAGAAGGAAGAAAGAAACACCCAACTAGAAAAAAATGAAAAAATAAGAATTCAGAAAATGAGGAGAGGCTTAGGAACTTCCAGGACATCTTTAAATGCTCCAACATCTGAGTTATAGGGGTATCAGAAGGAGAAAAGGAAGAGCAACAAGTGGAAAAGTTATCTGAACAAATAATAAAGGAGAACTTCCCCAATCTGGCAAAGGAAATAGACTTTCAGGAAGTCCAGGAAGCTCAGAGAGTCCCAAAGAAGTTGGACCCAAGGAGGAACACACCAAGGCACATCACAATTACATTACCCAAGATTAAAAATAAGGAGAGAATCTTAGAAGCAGCAAGAGAAAAGGAGACAGTTACCTACAAAGGAGTTCCCATCAGACTGTCAGCTGATTTCTCAAAAGAGACCTTATAGGCAAGAAGGGGCTGGAAAGAAGTATTCCAAGTTATGAAAGGCAAGGACCTACATCCCAGATTGTTCTATCCAGCAAAGCTATCATTTAGAATGGAAGGGCAGATAAAGTGCTTCTCATATAAGGTCAAGTTAAAGGAGTTCATCATCACTAAGCCCTTATTATGTGACATGTTAAAGGGACTTATCTAAGAAAAAGAAGATAAAAAATATGAACAGTAAAATGAAAACAAACACAAACTAAGCAAACAACTAGAACAGGAACAGAACCACAGAAATGGAGATCACATGGAGGGTTAGCAACAGGGGAGTGGGAGGAGGAGAGAAGGGGAAAAGGTACAGAGAATAAGTAGCATAGATGGTAGGTAGAAAATAGACAGGGGGAGGGTAAGAATAGTATAGGAAAAGTAAAAGCCAAAGAACTTATACGTATGACCCATGGACATGAACTAAAGGGGCGGGGGAATGTGGGTGGGAGGGAGTGTGCAGGGTGGAGGGAAGTGAAGGGGGGAAATGGGACAACTGTAATAGCATAATCAATAAAATATATTTAAAAAATCAATAAAAATTTTTTTAAAAAGAAAGGTCCTTGTCTGAAAGCTTGGAAGGGCTTATCTTGGAAGGAAGCAGGAACGCTACAGGCACAGATTTCAGAGGTGAGGTGAGAGCCCCCCGCCCCTGCCCCCCCGCCCTTTCGTTCTGTAGATGTCCCAGGTGGTACAAGGAGCTGCAGCGAGAACCCAGGTTTCTGACAATGTCAGCCTTGTCACGTACTGACACCTGGCACATCCAGGTCATCTCCATCCCTCATCCTCTGCCCTGTTCATCCCACCCCACCTTCAACGTCGTATCTGCCGAGGACGGGGGTCAGAGAATACAGGCTGCCACACGGCTCAGGCATTTCTCCTCAGGGGGCCCGACCCCGCAACACAGGCTCAGCCAGAATCGATCAGCCTGCCTATGGCTGGCTCTCCGGCAGAGATGGGGATTGTCTGGCCATGTGGGTGCAGGCAGCAAGACCTCGTGGGTTGTTTCTGTTTTATGCTCATGCGGTTACCTTAGCAACAGAAAACAAGGGGAGGCAAAGCACCACCTAAACACAGCCTCGATCCATCCAGAGGCAGAGGCATGGGGAGTGGAGGAAGCCCCGGCCTGGAAGTCAGGACGCCAGGTTCCTGCCTGGGTTCTGCTGGCCCCTGGCTGGCTGCTCCCCACAAGTCACCTCCTCCCCGGGCCTATTCTAGACAGACGGGCGGCTGAGGGCTCTCTGCATGGCCCAAGGATGGTGTGGGGGAGCCCAGTCCTCCGGGGAGAAGACCCTATGTTTCTGCTCTCAGTGGCTTCAGGAACTATCTTGGAGCAGCTGTTTGCCAGCCAGTCTCCCGGGACTTACCTTGTCACCTGCCACCTGTGATGCAGAAATGTTTGAGTACTGAGCAGATGGTTGAGCTCCAAGGAGGCTGGCACTTGGCGGGGTACCTGGATGGGTACTCCTTTAGCTGGGGTAGGAAGTAAGCCTGGCACCTGAGCGTGTAGAGAGAGAGAGATTGAGGAAGTCAGACATACATATGAGCAGCTCAGCTGTGCACGTATCTGTGAGAGTAAAAAGAATACCCAAAATACCTTCAGCATGGCCCTTAACATTCCCAGCGACCTCTCACACCCCCTCGCATGCCATGTTCCCACAGCCGTCCCGTGAGGCAGGCAGAGTGGGCATCACGGCCTTCGCATGGCCGGGAGGACGCCGAGGCGCAGGGAGGCTGAAGATCCTGGCGTCTCGGGCGGTGGTGGAGCCGGACCTGGACCTCTGCCCTCTGCCTCTTGGCCTTGGAACTTTTTGCTGGACGTGACTGATGAGAGCTTATTACAAAGCAGAAGAATTTGCCGACCTTATTTGTGCCCATGATTCCTGGACTTAACACACATCAGACACCTTTCTGAAAAAGAAAGGAAACCGAGATTTATTCATTTAACAGATAATTTTGCTGAGCATGTACTATTTGCCAAGCTTTGGGTGGGGCACCGAGGATTCAAAAGCGAAGCATGTGGTCTCTACTCCTGAGCAGCTCCATCTCGTAGACACCTACTCTTTCTTGCTGAATTACATCTCCCAGGCTGACTTTGCATCGAATCACCAACCATGAGTTCCCCAAAGGGACACCTTCTTTCCTGCAACCATTTTTGTATCCCAACAGAATTCCACCAGGCTGTATCTACGATAGGAAAAGACATATTTCCCCTAAAATTGATGAGGGAATAACCAGAAACAGGGAGCAAAGACGAAAAGCCTTAAGCAAGTGTTAAAGCCACGCCTGCTCTGGGTCAGGGCCTGGGTTGCAGGGGGGATGAGAGAGGCCCCTTGGCTTGATGCAAAAGTGCTTCCAGGAAAGCAGCTGGGAACAGCCTTCCAGACAAAGGCTGGGGGCTGACAGGAGAGTCAGAGGGGCAGCCTTGGGAACAGCAGCTGCAAATGGGTGTTGAAAGGCAACCTGAAGCTCTTTCTGTGAACACACACAGCCGTGAAGTTCCCATTTCCACAGATGGGGACGGAGGGGCCACACCCCATCTGCAGCAAGCCATTTTCTGAACTGACGTACAGAATCTGAAAGCCAGAGGCCTGTAGGTCCAAACCAGCTTGACAACTGAGAATCCGTGACTTCAAGCCCAAGGAAAACACTTTAGAATTTTACCTCTTTTCCTACACTGGCCCAACCGTGCCTTGTTCTATGAACAGAAAAAAGTATTCAACAGCCTTTTAGATTCTCTTAAAGCAGCTCTTATTGGCTCAGTGAAATGACAGCAAGGGGACAGATTTCCACTTGAAGACCCAAACGTTCCACGCCCAAATAAGTTCCAGTGATACACTCTTAACTCCCAGCAAATAGCGTTGCTCTTGGATTTCTGGCTTTCTCTGCAAAATCTGTAGCCCAGACATGTGCTGTGGGTTAAACGCAGCAGACCTGAAGACTCAAGTGGGAGGGACTCAACCCCCTTCTCCTCCCCAGTGACAGAGGTCATGACACAAACGGGAACATCAGAAGGCAAATGAAGGCCCACATGGTTTTAGTTTTAATATACAGGGACACAGCCCGCAACACAGGAAAGGAAGTGTCTTGCTTTATTTTGTTTTGCTGATTAAGACCACTTTCACATGAGCTCATCTTTAAAACAGCAAAGCGATGCTTTCAGCGCTAGACTGTGGGTGCAAGCGACAAGCGGAGTTGAATTATCCTCATGTTATAAACATGGAATTTTAGACCTGGAAATTAGAAGAGGTCTCCAAAATCATCTCAGGCACTGAGCTTATTTTTCCAGGAACAATCTGAAGTCTCCATTATAAAGATAACACATGCGGTTAGCTAGCAGTCCGAGTGCCCTTCATGAGAGCTGACACGTGTGGAAGGCACTTGTATTCGTTTGCTAGGGTGGTGATAACAAAGAACCACAAACTTTGTGGTCAGAAGTCTGTCTCCTAATTCTGGGGCCAGAAGTTCAAGATAAAGGTGTGGTCAGGGTTGGTTCCTTCCGAGGGCTGGGCGAGAGGACGGGTCCGGGCCTCTCTCCTAACTCCCAGTGCTTTGCTGGCTGGCCAGCTGTCCCGCGGCTTGGAAATGCGCCGCCTGTCCTCGGCCTTCACCTCCACATGGCGCTCTCCCCAGGGCCATGTTTGTCTCTGTGTCCAAACTTCTTTCTTCAATAAGGACACTAGTAATCATATTGAATTCAGGCCCATCCTAATGAGCCCATCTTATTCTAACTAATTGTATATGCAATGACCCTATTTCCATACAAAGTTGTATTCTGAGGTACTAGGTACTTCAACCTATGAAGGGGCATGGAGCACACAATTCAACCCTTAACAGAACTCTAACTGCATTGCACCCAGTCCTAGCAGGGCTGCAAGCTTCGTGTGATGCCCATTCGATGGCCGGGTCAGGCCCCAAGAGGCGGGCGGTACCTCGCCAGGAGCCTCGCCAGGTGGACCTGACGTCCCCAGAGCCAGGCTGCCTGGGTTGGTAGCCCTGCCCTCTCATCTATGAGGGAATGAATGTGGGTACATTGTTTGACCTCCCTGTGCCTCAGTTTCTTCATCTATAAAACGGGGTCAGTGTAGGTCCACAATTTGAAAACCTTAAAAGCTCAAAATACCAAAAACATTGTATTTATAACTCATTTGGTAGCACACGCTGACCTGAAATAACCTCATTTGGCACAAAAACTGTCTTGAGTTGATACAAGCTGCTGACAGTCTTTTTAAAAAATTTTTTATTTTGTTCTTTTATTTTTAGAGAGAAGGGAAGGAAGGAAGAAAGAGAAGGAGAGAAACATAAATGTGTGGTTGCCTCTCCCATGCCGCCTACTTGGGACTTGGCCCACAACCCAGGCATGTGCCATAGACTGGGAATCAAACCTGCAACCCTTTGTTTCGCAGGTCAGCGCTCAATCCACTGAGCCACACCAGCCAGGGCTGCTGATCATCTTTATTGTGCCACATCCACGCCCCACTACAGGGGCAGTAGCATGACTGGAGGATGCGGCTGCAGGTGCTGCAGGGCGTCACACAGTCTGCAGCACATGCTCTGTATTGTCTTTAAGAAAACCCCCCAGTTCTGACACACCAAACATGGCTGGCCTAATGGTTTTCAGTAAGGGGTGATGGACCTGCAGCATACGAATATCCCATGGTTGTAATGAGGTTGTGCAGTGGTTAGAATATTACCTGGCACATAGGAAGCACTATGAACATATTTGCTAATAATAATAATAATAATAATAATAATTGTCTTGTCTAAAGTCACTCGAGTGGTAAGCTAGGAAAGAAAGTTCTGGTCTCTTCACACAGAAATGTCTGACGTGGAAGCCGTGTTTTGAGTAGGCTGAGCCACCTCTGCGACTCCAGGGCTGAGGTTCATGTCCTTCGCTTGGTAACCCAGCCTTGTTTATACAATCTATTGAAACCGTCTCCGCCTTCTGAGATGGTTATCAGGGGAAATCAGGTTCCTATTTGTAGTAATCTGCGAGGGCTGTCATAACAAAGCGCCACAGACTGGGAGGCTTAAACAACAGGAATGTATTTGCTCGCAGTTCTTGAGGCTGGAAGACCAAGATCAAGGTGTCTGCGTGTTGTTTTCTGAGGCCCCTGTCCTCGGCTTGCAGATGGCTGTCTTCTCAATGGGTCTTCACGTGGTCTTCCCTCTGTGCGTGCCTGTGTCCCAGTCTCCTCTTCTTGTAAGGACGCCAGTCACAGAGGATTAGGGTCTACCCCGACGACCTTATTTTCACTTAGTTATCTCTTTAAAGGCTCTATCACCAAACGCAGTCACATCTGGAGGTGCTGGCAGTTAGGACTCACACATATGAGTTTGCAGGGATAGGACACCATTCAGCCCGCTACACTACTTCAAGAAACTAAATGAATTAGCACTCACACCAGATGTATCCCATACCATTACAGGCTATTTTCTGACCCAGTAGTTTACAAAGTGTGATCCAGGGTCCCTTGCAAGTGATTCTCCTGGAACCTAAATAGAAGCAAGCCTGCCCAAGCCTCTGAGTCAGGATCTGGGGGAGGAGACTGCAGGGCCCAGGTTGCAGCTGGGTTGTTTTTATATTTATCTGCAGGTGCAGTTTAGTTAAGGGGATTTAGGCAGATAGCAAGGTAACCCCCTCAACCCCCTCAGGCCCGACACAACCCTATAGCTGCTGCAGTCCCCCAGGGAAGGGCCAGGGAAGGAGGAGCAGGAGAGGGGAGAGGGCCCTGCGGGAAGTCTGAGTGGGAACTGAGCCCAGGGCACCCCACGGCTCCACCGGGGTGTTTTCCCCTGTGGGGGTGACAGTGGACAGCACTTTCCTGCTCAGAGCCGGGTCCTGGCAGCGCTGAGCACCCTCCTTCCGAGCAGAGACGCAGAGCTGTGCAGCGTAGAGGCCAGCGGAGGAGGCTGCCGTCCCCGACGAGGCCAGGCTGCGGAAGGCAGCCCGGAACAGTGGGTTCCAGTCTTTTCTCGGGGGCAGTCTCCGGCCTCCCTCCCTCCCCAGCTTCTGGCAGACCTTGATGCCCCCCTGCCCCCTGCCTCCCCGAATGGCATAGGACCCCAGCCTTGAACTGTGTTTAAGAGACTGGTGATGGGGGCATTTTCCAAGGCCAGATGCTGAGCCAGGGAGCAGAGGTTGAGGCGGTGCAGGAAGTGATGGCTCTGCTCCAAAACTTCCAGGGACGTCACGGCAGATGGGTGACTGGCAGGGTCAGGCTGGCTCTCTGCAACAAGCTGATCTGGAGGGAACAGGTTTGCCCTCCACAGGAGTTACAGCCTTTTAGCCACCACCTGAACCACCAGCAGGAGCCCTCTTGGGTGGGTGTCTGTGTGAGCCACACCTGCATTGGGGTGGCCCCCGGCCTCGCGGGTCACAAACTCTAGCCAAGTACTGGCGAGCGAGACTCTTAACTGCAGATGACTGTCCCAGTACCGTGACAACGGGCAGCATCAAAGCTGCTGTCAATAACCCACCCTTCACCTTTCTCTGCCTGTTCCGGCTTAGATTTCTCTTGTCTTAAAATACGTTCCTAGCTGAACTTGTGGCGACTCACCTGGACCGGCATTGAACGGAACGGGCAGGAAGTGCTGCCTTCTGAAGAACTGTCAGAACCCAGCACAGCACCTGCTGGTGTCGCCCGCTGCTCCTGTCAAGGGGAGACGTATTTCTTGCTCTCTTGTCAAAATTGGGGTTGCCAGAAAAAGAAAAGCACATGGGATGCGTCCAGCTTCAGTGCTTGTACTGGACAGAGTCTGAGGAAGTCAGTCAGGTTTGCCGGGGACTCTCCCCCACCTCCCCTGTCTGTACAGGGTGAAGTGGGCTCCGTATTCGATAGGGCACTGTCAATGGTGAACATGCATCTCCAGAAAGCTCCACGCTGGGTCCTCTGGCAGCATCTCCGTCACGATCCAGCTCTTGATGTTGGGATCCCGTGGATCCTGACGGCGGCAAGGGTCCAAGAGGCTCCTCTGAAGCTGGTAATTTGGAAACTGCACGGGTTGTAAACCTGGATCAGTAAAAACTGGGGCCAATCATTTTGTTGCCAATTAAACTGTGTTTATTTGTCCTCTCAATTTCATCTGGATCCCACAAACTATAAATAGTGGGATGTTGACAGCAGACCTAGATTCAAATCCTAGGTTTGCTAATTATTTGTTGTGTGGGTTTGACCAGGTTACTTCACCTCCCTGAATGTCTCTTTCCTGAACTGCCAGCGCGGGATTGACATCATCTTCCACACCGCAGCGCAGTGAATGTCCAAAGAGATCCTGGAGGTGAAAGGTGCCAGAACAGAATGTCGCCCATAGAAGCTCATTTCTCTTCCTATCTTTTCTGGTTGGTTTTTTCTTCCCCTGAAATTTGAAATGAGCACCATTTCTGGCTAACGAGTGTCGCCACATTTCAGTATGTGGCTGTGTGTACTTTCAGAACGCCATAAATAATTCTCCAAGAGGAATTAGACATGACTGTGACACAGACCCTAAGACCAGCAGTCGCCGACGTCAGGAGCGGTGACAGGTACGGCCTGAAAGGCAATAGGAGCGAAGCCTCTGTTGTGACCTTTGGATGCTGGGGAAGTAAGTTGCATTTTCTTTCAAAGGGCCCACAAATATTCTCTGGAAGGTGACAAGCCTGGGCAGCTCCAGGGGCATAGGCAAGAGACCCTGGGAGCTCGCTATCCCCGCGTGCTGCCTCCTTCCTGACACCCTGTCCCCAGCCTTCCACCCTCTGGTTAGATTCAGGGCCAGGCCCACACGACCTCTCCCGGCTGGCTTCTCTGGCTCCTCTCATTGGAAACTCAGGTTTCAGTATTTGCTGGGGCTCCCCTGCAAACACTGGGGTTCGTTTGTTTGGTCTCAGCTCCCCACCAAAGACAGAGAACGGGTTTGAGTCCAGCTTCAACCTTATGGGTTGCAACCTTACGGATACATTGCTTAGCCTCTTTGAAACTCAATCTTCTCATCTATGAATGGGTCTCCCACATTGTTAGGTTGTTGTGAAGGCTCATGTGCATGAAATGAATATCAGAGTATTTGTAAACTGCAAAGTATTGAGAAAGAAAATAATTCGAATCTCTTTTAGCACGTATACCTTACTGACAGATAGTAAGTGTGCAAAGGCATGTGTCAGGTTATTTTTGGATTAAAAATCTTTGCCACAGGGATGCTGTCCAGTCTCCAAAACACACCAGGGCATGTCCTGAACAGTCCCCCAGGGGGTTCCCTAGTTGGTGTCTGAGGGGAATCAGACACTTACCAGGGACTCACTACGTCCAGGCTCGTGCCTGGGACACCTTGTCTGATCCCATTGGACAGGCATTGACCAAAATTCCATGACTCGTGTGGAGCAAATGAACCCATGTCAACACTAATCACCCAAATGTTAGTTGGTTACCATCATCTCCCTGGAGAACTTAATCCCAGCAAAGCACCTCTCCCTCTGCACTTTTGGGGAACCCTGGGGTGTCTTATATAAATTCACCCAAACCACTGCCCAGGTGCTAGCCACTACCCCTCTGCCTGCTCCACCATCTCGCTCTGGCAAAGCTGCCCTGTGCAGAATACGCCTTTCTCTCCTGTTATGCTCATTTATGGTGACCCTGTAACAAAGTGTCTTATTGAGTATTTTGGCAAACAGTCCTGTTAGCTTTCAGTGACAGCCCTGCCTGGGAACAGATCCAACACAGGGGAGGGCCAAGGACAGATTAGCCACAGTGTACTCGGAACAACTCCTTTCTCGACACAGACACTTTGCCACTTAGTGAGCTCACTGTGCGTGGCCGCTCACAGATCCTCGGGAAAGGCGGGTTCCCTGCCCCGGCGGGGGCGGCGGTGTTCCCCGCCAGCTCAGCAGACATGACCGCATCCCAGCACTGACTCCAGCTTGTGCCCTCCCACTCTACGGATGAAGACACGAAGGCACAGGGGGTCAAGTAACTTCCCCAAGGTCACACAGCCAACAGGTGGCAGAGACGAGAGCCAAGCCCAGAGCGAAGTCCAAACCCCGAGTTCGTTCTGATCCAAATCCCATGATCAAAGCAGTAACACGACATGCTGTTCTGACCCTGGCGCGCACACAGAAGGGCACACTGTGCCGGTCACTGTTTACCGTGTGTGCTTTCCTCCTCCCCAGCAGCTTAAGTTACTTTCTGCTCGGATTCTATTGGGAATTAGGCTTCAGTCATAAAAAAACCGGGGATTCTTTGCCAATTCGCCATCCCTAGCTGCCCTCCCAATAGACCTACTATTTATTCAGTGTCATTTGGCTCATGGTTAAAAGCACCACGTTGCTGATACAGACGACACAACAAGCAAGTCTTTGCTACAGCACAAAGCCAATGTTAGTAGATCAGTTCCCAAAGCCCCTACAACCTGATCACCCCACACCAACCCTCTGCTGCAGCCTAAAGGCCCTGACCCTGAGTTCTTTATTCTGTACCCGCCCCCGCCCCTGTAGCCTGGTGCCCAGTGGGGTGGGGTCTGTGCCCCCGCCCCTGTAGCCTGGTGCCCAGTGGGGTGGGGTCTGTGCCCCCGCATGCCCACCCCAATACAGCTATCTCTCCCAGCCCACTCCAGTGCCCTTTCCTCTGCTCCCTTCCTGACTGATATTCTAATTTCCAGAGGGGACCCACACCCAGTCCAGGCCCCAGCTCTCCTGGCCAGGGCCTTGACCTTCTGTCTTGGCCTTGCCAAAGCTCTCCATGGTGACCTGAATAGCCTTCTCCCCCAGATGCTGCCAGGAGACCTGACTATATCTAAACAAACCTTCCCCTCACCTCCAGAATAAATGACCCCGTTTCCTCCCCAGGCAGGAGCTCCAAGACTCTGGCTGTACTAGCTCCACTCAGCAGATGACAAAACTCTCTGGGGAGGGGAAGGCACACCAGCCTGCCTTGGCCTCAGCAAACCATGTCCCGGGAACCCTGGGGTCAGGTGCCCCGCCACTTTCTTTGGCAGGCTCCTAATACCACCAGCTGAGAGTCTCAGGTGCTCAGGAACTGGGGAAGGTGAATCTGCAAGCTGGATTTCTTTAAAGACCCTACTGTACGCCATAGCGCCCACCCTCCAACTTCACATTCCCTGTCCTCTCATTTCTTTGCTTTCTTTTTCTTCAAAACACTTATTACCACTTTGATATACGGATATACTCCTTAGTCTGCTTTGCTTGAGCGGCGTCTGGCCCATGGTTGGTACTCAATAACGATCTGTGCAATGAATGACTGGAAGGCCCAGGGCCTTGGCAGGCAGTGCCAGAGCACACATACTGAGGTGTTGGGAAAACCAGGAGTTCTCATTTCTCAACTGTCACAGAGCCCAGTTGCCTCAGGGCTGCCAAAGAGGATTTTCAAACTTTTCTTCTTAGCCAGGGCAGTAAAATGCCTACAAGTGCTTCCCCAGCACAGCTCTGGGCACTGCGAAATGCCAAGCCTTCGGGCAGCTTATTGTTCTGGCTCGCCTCTGAGCCATCCACCCCACTGAGAAATTGACGGGTCCCCGCTGCAAGCCCCCAGCATGCCTGCACCCCTCACTGCCTCTCTGCTGCCCACCTGTCTCCTGCCTTTGCAGACCGGAGTCCACCTTACTCACCTTCACGTTCCCGGGGCCCCACACAGTGCAGAGAAGCTACAGAGGGTGTGAAAAGTACGTAGTGACTAAACGAAAGCCTGGATTCCACATGCAGAGAAAACCAGCTCCTTCTGAATGACTGTGTGACTCAAACTCCAGGGTGTGATGAGCTTATTTCTTCTTATTGTGACTAATGGCTGTTTTCTTCCAAAGACTCTTTCAAGTCTGAGATTTAAGTTTTATATACCATAAATTTCAAGGTATCGTATGAAATGACACTATTTACAAAAATACACAGCATGACACTTAGAGTAAAACTGATGATTATGTTTCCTTTCCTAAGACCCTAAATATCTGTTTTTACAGAAGGGCTGACTTTTAAAAAAAGTTACGTGGAGTGTTGATATTGAAAATAAAAGTCTGTGATGAAAAGCTGATGCTGCCTTGACCATTTCTCCTGCAATGAACTTTTTACTTATTACAAAAAGGTGTTTTTACAGGCAAAAACTGATGACCCAGTTTCTCTTGGATTTAGGAGAGGGTGGCTTACTTTAAAAAGAGGAAATAATACACAGAGAAAAAGTAAAATAGTTGTCTTCACACTCACAAGAGGGGAGACTGAGCATTTTCTAAATGGAACTATTTGTGGATTGCACTAAGCTTTAAACCAAACTGGACATGAAGTTGAGTATATTCCTTAGATTCAATTACTAACATTAATTTAATCACTGTGATGAGAACATTTAAAAGGAGAGAAATTCTGCTTTGATTTATGATTTTAAACTATTGTTTTTCTTCACTGGTCAACTTACAGATAAATGCTCAGGTGCAAGTTCACTGTAGGCAGATGAACAGCTTGAGGAGACTAAATTAACATACTTTGAGAGGCAAAAGAGAAAAACACATTGAAAAGTTTGGCTTCTGCTCAAGATGGCAAAGTAGGTAAACATGGTCCTTGCCTCCTCCCACAACCACATCAAAATTACAACTAAACTACAGAAGAACCATCATTTAGAACTGCCTGAAGTCTGGCTGAAAGGAAGTCATACAACTAGGGAATTAAAGAAGAAGCGACATTGAGACTGGTAGGAAGGGCGGGGATGCGGAACAGGCTGGTCCCACACCCACTTGAGGAGGTAAAAATCGGGAGGGCTACCTCAGCTGCAGAGGTTCCCCTTGAGGAGCAAGGGGTCCCAGCCTCACACCAGGCTTTCCAGCCCAGGGTTCCAGTGCCAGGAAGAGAAGTCCCTATAACTTCTTGCTGTAAAATCCAGTGGGGATTGAGGCTGAGGGAGACAGAGGCTTCTGGAGGCCCATGCAGATGAAGAGATGGAGCCCTTTCCTCTTAAAGGGCTTGCATATGATTTACTCAGACTCACTTCTTCTGAGCTCCAGCCCTGGGGCAGTAGCTCGAAAGGCACCACAAATATCTGGGGAGTCTAGTCTCAGGGCAAGAGTTTGGGAGACAGCTTTCTCCCAGAAGTGCTGGCAGAGGCCATTGTTCCTTTGATGAGCCCTCCCCCAACAGAGCCGGCAGGCAGACACCATATTTGAGACTCCCTCAACCTGGCTTACATTGTTCATCCTGCCCTTGTGATTCCCTGAGCTCCCCCACTCCCACCAATCTTCAGTCCCAAATAAGCTTTTTCTAGTGACTTTTCCATACAAATGGCCTGACTTGGCTCCTGCTTCAGATTTTCCTAAATTCCCTCAAACAAGTAGCATCTGGCCTTAGTGTTCACCATACCTTTCACTAAGTGGCCCAGACCTGGCACTGGCAGCAGTTGACCTTGGTTCACAGTTTGACCTTGCCTGGGCACCTCCAACCCGAGCACAAGTATCAGCAACCAACAAATCATTTTGTAGCTCATGCCGGCTGGATCCATGCAGAACACAGGTGGTGGCTGACCTTGGCCTGTATCTCCCTGGAAGCCCTAGAGCCAGTGCACCCAGTGGACAGCTTCAGACCATGTTGAAGCACCACCACCCAACCACCTGCACAAGTAATACACTCAAGGAGTGGACTCAGCAGGCAACAGAGCCCCAGTGAATGTTAAGTCCTGCTCTGTGGGGTGTGGGGTAGGCCCCTCCACAGCTGATTCTCCACAGTGTTCAGAGGTAAGTGGTTGGTGATTGAAGCCAGTCCTTGAAGCTGATTGGCCCCGGGGGTAAATACTTCCCATTGATGTGCCAATAGCAATCAAGTCTCAAGTACAACAGAATGGTGTACACAGCCCACACTGGGGTGCAGCTAGAGTACCCAAGCTTGGGTGATCAGGGAGGTTGTGCCGTTGGACCCTACAGAACACCTACTACATCAGGTCACTGTACCAAGCCCATGAGCTATAGCAGCTCTACCTAATACATAGAAACAAACACAGAAAGGCTGCCAAATTGAGGACACAAAGAAACATGTCTCAAATGGAAGAACAGAACAAAACTCCAGAAAAAGAACTAAATGAGATGGAGACAAGCAATCTACCAGATGCAGAGTTCAAAACACTGGTTATTGTAGCATCCAGCAAACTCGAGAACAAATATCGGAGACTTTCAGGGTATCAAAGATGTTACTTTATTGGCCAAGTTTAACCTGCGCAGGGGCAAACTCTTAAAGTGTCCAGTGACACAGTGCCCACAAGGAGCTGCCAATGAGAGCCGCGCCGAGCGCTTACAACTACATTCTTATATATGGGCGGGCAAGCAAGCGTTATACAGAAGCAGACGTGGCAGTTAGTAATTCGCTTACAAAGACCGAGCGCGGGAATTTCAAACCAAGCATTCTTTCATAAGGCAGGAAGGCAGGATGTTTGTTCATTAACCTAGTAATCTCCTGGCTCTAGCTAGCTAGTTTTCTATTTTCTCATTAAAAACTACAAAGCACTGCTTATCTAGCCTACCCAGGGAGAGCGTCTGCTAGACACAGGATGTTTGCTTTAACTGTACTTTGTCTCTTTTATCATTTCTTTTTAGCTACAATGTGGTTCTTGTCTATTAAGGTTAAATTTAGTTCTTAATTTCCTTGTTCCCAACAGTTATAAGGATGCTCAATGAACTGAGGGGAAGAGTAGGTGAACTTAGTGAGAACTTCAACCAAGAGATAGGAAACAAAAACAGAACTAGAAAACATAAGAAAGAACCAGCCAGAAATGAAGACTACATTAACTGAAATGAAGAATACATAGCAGGGAATCAATGGTGGCGTACATGAAGCAGAGGATCAATTTAGAGATTGGGAAGATAAGGAAGCAGAAAACACCCAATCAGAACAGCAAAAATAAAAAAGAATCCCCCCCCCCAAAAAAGGAAGCAGTGTAAGGGTCCTCTGGGATAACTTCAAGCGTACCAACATTTGCATCATGGGGATGCCAGAAGGAGAAGAGAGTGAGCAAGAAATTGAAACCCTATATGAAAGAAAATATAATGACAGAACACTTACCTAGCTTGGTGAAGGAAATACACATGCAAGTTCAAGAAGCACATAAAGTTCCAAAAAGAATGAACCCAAAGAGGTCTACACCAAGACACATCATAATTAAAATGCCAAAGGTTAAAGACAAAGAATCTTTAAAAAAAAATTTATTTATTTTTTGAGAGAGGGGAAGGGAGAAAGAAAGAGAGGGAGAAAAATGTCAATGTGTGGTTGCTTCTTACCACTGGGGACCTGGCACACAACCCAGGCATGTGCCCTGACTGGGAATCAAATCAGCAACCCTTTGCTTTGCAGGCTGACACTCAGTCCACTGAGCCACAACAGCCAGGGTAAGACAAAGAATCTTAAGAGTAGCAGGAGAAAAGCAGTTACTTAGCTTCAAGGGAGTAGCTATAACACTATCAGCTGATTTCTCAACAGAAACTTTGCAGGCCAGAAAGGATTAGCAAGAAATATTCAAAGTGTTGAAAAGCAGAGACCTACAGCCAAGGTTATTTTACCCAGCAAAGCTATCGTTGGTAATAGAAGCATAAAGATCTTCCCAGATAAGAAAAAACTAAAGGAGTTAATCACCACCAAACCAGTATTACATGACATGTTAAGGGTCTTTTAAAAAGAAGAAAAAATATATCAACAACAAAATGGCACTAAGTACCTATCTGTCAACAATTGAATCTAAAAAATCAAAATGAACAAACAGACAGAAACAGAGACTCATAGATACAGAGAATAATTTGACGATTGCCAGATGGGAAGGGGTTTGGGAGGATGAGTGAGAAAGGGGAAGGGATTAGGAAGTATGAACTGGTTGTTACAGAACAGTCATAGGGATGCCAATGACAGCACAGGGAATATAGTCAGTAATAGTCTAATAACTACGTGTGGTGGCAGATGGGTGCACGATTTATCAGGATGATCATTTACTAAGTTATGTAATGTCTAACCACTGGGGTGTACACCTGAAACTAATATAATAATGTATGTCAACTATAATTGAAAAATACAAATAAAAAAAAGAAATGTCAAAATATTACCCCTATTATTCCTGACAACATCTTTTAAGCATCTGAAATGTAACCATGCCTAGAGCCAGTCTACCCAGTTTAGCAAACCAGTGGATTCTATTTTTGGTTTGGCTGGTTTTTAGTGACTTGCTGTGTGGAGTCCTGACTGACATGACAATGACAACATCTATTTTACGTTATTTGTGTGGCACTGGGCACAGCTCCACATGCAAATGGGGCTGCTTAAATGTATGTGATGGTCAGATTGCTGCCGTGGCTAGATCCTGATACCAGTTGCAAAGCTTGTTTTGGAGAGATTCCCAAGTTCACTGCTAAACCTTAAAGTGCATTGCCTCCTCTCCCATGGTAGAAGTTAAAAGAAGGAAGGAAGAATCTTTCCTTTAGGTTATCTGGAGTCAGAATGCCCTCTCTTTCCATTCACCCCTTTGGAGATTATACTGAGGCCCCACCTTATTTCTGCCTGTTAACCCTTCCTGCTTCTCTATAAGCACGTTTCAACTTCCCAGAGTAAAAAGGCTGAGAAAAAAACAGCCTCTCAGCTATAACTTCCCCTTCCCTGCCCAACCAACTCTTCTGAAGCAGTGGGCTATGCCCTCCACCCCTGCTGCTCATCTTCCTGAACTCTATTTACTTCTAACCCAGTGTGACTTAGTTTCTGCTCCCATGTCCCCATCGAAACTGGGGTCACAGGAGTCATCAATGACTTCCTCATTGTCAGATTCAATGGGCACATTCCAGTGCTTGTTTGCTGGATGTGTCTGTGGCATTTTTCACTCCCAACCACTTCCTTACCCTAGAGATCTCTTCATTTGGATTGCTTCATGCCACTTTTTTTCCCCTGGGTTTCTTCCCACTTCTTTGCCCACTCCTTAAGATCCCTATTTGATCCTTAGAAGCTGGTGTCTGTTGGGGTTAGGTTCTCATCCATTCCATGATCTTCTCATTCTTCCTGCTCTCTCTGGGTCATCTCAGCCCCACCCCAGCTTCGGTGACCACCTCAATTTTGACCACCCCCCAAGGGCACCTCCAGGCCTTTCTCCCACCATTAGCACCCATGTTCCTAACTGCCTCCTAGAGCTCTTCCCCGGAAGTCCCACAGGCATAAAGGATATGTTCAAACATGCCATCTCCCTCTCAGACCAGTTTCTATTCCTTGAATTGCTCTCACAGTAAATGTTATCATCATCCATGAACCTGCACAAAGAACCTGGGAGTCTCCCTGGGTTGCCCTTTTCCTTTCCCCACTCCATGCTTACTGACACAGAAACTTGTGCCTGGCAGTACATAACGTATCACCCCAGGCAGTGTGAGTGGATGGATGAATGAAACATGGGAACACAAAAAACCAGGGCTCCAACTTGAGTCTAACACTTGATGACATTTTGCCTTTCTCAGTTTTTTACTTCTTCATTAACATGAGGGGTCATCTTTGTCCCAGACGATCTTCAACTCTGAGGATCTGTGATTCCAGACTACTCCAGCCTGACACCGTAAACACTTAACCACCATTCCTTCTTATCTCCTTAAACCTGTTGCTCCCTTTTGGAGGCTGTCCTGCCTAGAAAAACAAAGGCGAGAGGACCTTGTGATAAAGTAGGCAATAAAACATATATTATACCACCTTGCAGAACACATTTCACCCTGATAAGAGGTCCCCATGTATCTCTGCAGCCATGGTGAGTCACAGTGAGAGTTGGGAGGGGAGGAAGGGGAGAGGGAGGGGAAAGGGTGGGAGCAGCTGAAGAAAAGATAAACAGAGGCCATTTCCTCCTTTCCCTGTCTTGCCAGGTCATGCAACCCCGTGTGAGTATGCACAAGCGCTGCACACGGGAAAGTACCTTCCCTCTCCTTCCGCCTGACTTCTGTCTGGTAATGAGTACCGTGATTGTCTCATGAACGGCTCTGTGCTTAGCACTTCTGCTTCTCAAAACACTGAACGAGTATCTGAGTGACCTCCACGTGCAGGCATCGTGTTAAAGCAATGTGCACTTTACTTCATTTAAGCCCTGAGACACGAGCAGGTAGGTCTTATTTTTATCTTCTGTTTGCAGACCAGGAAATAGGGCATAGGTTAATTGCTTCTTTAAGGCCATCCAGCTAGTGGTGTACTCCAGAACATTATCAAATCAAACTTAGGTCCGTCTCGGTGGTCATTGTTACACGACTGATGTATTCGTGGTTATCTTTTGTGCCCTACATATACCATTTAGTACATAGTATCCAGGTGCTTGATAAATGCGCACTGAAGGCGTGCCCGGACCATTCTAATACAAGCCAGATCTGATCTCTGCTGCCAGAATCCAGAAATGCAGCATTGGTTATGTCCTATTGCTTTTTTTGGACCCCAATTTCCTCATCTGTAAAATGGAGGAATAAAGCAGGAATCCTCTGGGGAGCCGGTATCTTTAGCATTCTGGGACTCTCTTCCAATAGTGCAGTGTCCCCAACGTGCTGCTAGAAAACCGAACAGAGAGGAAAATTAAGATAGCTAGGTCCTCAGCTGAGGGGCCCACAGCTTTAGGACTGACGCATGCGCCGTGCCTGCAGCCCAAGTGCCAAAGCCCGAAGCAGACGCGGCCCTTCTCTGCGCATGCGCATATCTGGTTACCCGAATGCCAGCGCTGAGTGTAGGAGGGAGTCCCAACCGCGGCGCTGGGGAAATCAGTACCGCAGCTAGGGATGTGGCAATCTTGCCAGGAACAAAAGGGGCCCCACGCAGGAGGTGTCTGGGCCTCGCTGGGAAAGGCCAGCGCCTTTCTCAAGGCCCCTGGGAAAGCTGTTCCCAGTGCGGTAGAACGTGCTGCAGCCTCGGTGCGCGGGACGTGCAGGGCAGCACGGAGGGGCCGTGCCTTCCCAGCGGGGAGGAGGGAACTGAGCCCTGGGCGCTGCGGCGGGCGGAGGACCGGCTCCCCATCCCCCGACCCTGACTCGGAAAGCCAGTGTTTTCCTCTCAAAACGATACTGATGATTAAAGTAAAATCTTCTGAGGTCACTGAGGGCATTTGACCCACGAGTGATGGGGAATGCGAGGTCCGAGGCGTCGCCTGATAGTGTGAGCTGCTGAAACGCAGCGAACACTGCAGGGAGGCCCACGCTTCACTGCTGCTTCGGCATAAATAAAACCTATTTTTACCCTGGGTGAGACACGGGGTGTGTGCGTGTGTGTGTGTGTGTGTGTGTGTGTGTGTGTGCTGGGGAGGGGTCACGGGGAGAGAGCGCGTGCAGCCTTTCCCCTACTCATCCTGTGATCTTACTCCTCTTTCTGCTGTAGAGTCCCTCCCCAGAATTAAGGTTATTATTATTATTATTATTATTATTATTATTAATATTTGAAATCAGGGAAGGAAAAAGGATGTTAATCAAAAAGTTTCCTAAATGATAAAAATAAGTGAGATGTCAGCATTCTGATTTGCCCATTAATCGCCTTGGGTTCTTCTTTGACATCTGCTGAATGTCCAAGTCAGAGGTTATTGATCCGAGTTTTCTGTTCCCTACTCCGGGAACCTGGAATATCGTCTGGGAAGTGCGGGTCAGGGGGCTGGGGGAGACAGGGGAAGGGAAATGCCTTCTACCAAGATGCCATTCAGGTTATTACTTTTGGCTGTTTGACCCCATCCTGTTAGGACCTGAAGTCCTGATCTGCAAACAGGGATTTATTTCGGCCCCCGTAGGCGGTGGGAAGGCAGAAAGCTGTCCAGAAAGGGTAGTTGCTTTGAGTTTTCAGCTGATCTGGGCCACCCGGAGCCTGTGCCTATACTTCCCTCTGTCAGAAGAAAGGTAGCCCCGAACTCCCCACTCTCAGGAGATGGGACATGAGAGACAGCTGTTCCAGGAATCATTGCCAACAGCAATTCATTTCAGATCACTCAGTTTACTTTGATTCCCCTTAACTTTATTTCCCTTTCTTCTCAAGCCCTAACAAGTCTGGAAAAGGTGACAATGAAAATAATTTTAAAAATTAAAGAAGGCAGGAATAACCCTTCACATTAAAGAGAAGTTGTAGAGATTCACCATTTTAAGGATTTGCATAGATGGCCTTTTTAGCAGTTTCCTTTTTGAAAATTATGGAGACAAAAAAAAAAAAGGCAACCTTCACCCAGGAGGAAAGTTTACCTGGAAAACTCTGTCACTTCTAAGATTCACTAGCTCAGAATAAGGATATAGGGTGGGAATGTGTGGGATGGGTTGGTGGGTTTAAATGTGCTGCTTCTCTGACTAATGTCTCCAACACTGAGGAGAAAGTAAGCTTTGCCGTCTGCAAAGGGCAGTTGGAATTCGAAGTTGTGGGGAAGCATCCTGTCCCAGAAGCCACCACAACCTCCTAGGTTCCAGGACAGCTGGGCTCTTGGGTATTCATCCACTTCTCCCCAAGGCAAGCCCAAGAAGACAGTGTTTTAATACGGAGATGACACAATTCAGGGGCCCTTTCAGAGAAGAAAACCCCCAAACATCCTCATTTCTGTACGCCAGTTCCTTCTTAGTGAAGTTTGAGGTGAGGCCCCACCAAATTATCCTTACTGTTTTTTGTTTTCGTGTATGTTTGTTTTGCTTTTAAAAACATAGCAGAATTTCTCTGTCTAAATGGATGCCGACTCTGATCACTTTCCGACCACCAAGAAAGGTGGCAGCAGAGCCGTCCACGTACATGCCGGGGGGCAGTTCTGTGCTAGCCACCTTTCCGCCACCCCCAACAGATTAGATGATCCATCCGCAGGGCACACTTCAAATGCAGGCAAGCTGCCCTGCCCGCCCCGGCCGCAGTCACTTTCACTAGCCTGTCACTCTACATCCATAGCAACTAGCCCAAGTCTGAAACTCAGAAAGACAGGTCCCTGAAGAGATTAGATCTCACAAGATGTTAGTATCAACCATTTGCCCTTGTGGATCTATCGGAGATCATATTTATTTATAAGAAAAGAAGTCTAAACTTTTAAGAGTTCAAAAATCACTTTCTTTTTTGTAATATAGTACAAGAGAAGAGGGTTCTGGGAGTGGTAACTTAATTTGTATCTAATTTTGGAAAAATAATTGCAGACTGCTTCCAGCTTGAATGAGCAGCATGGGATAGCTCCCAGTAGTTGCTTATTTTAGTAGCTCCCCCTCAGGATGAACGCTCGCTATTTTCAGTTGCACGTGGGAAAACCAAGGGCACTGCCTGGCTGTGGCAAGCTGGCATCGCGCGTATGAGCTGTCAGCCGTGATGCTCAGTTCCACTTAGATTCATTTCTCATTTTTAGTTGGCGTGTGACCTTTTTCTTTATTCAGTTTGGGGTCCCGATCACTTCCTTTCTCTGCCTCCCTACCTTCCTACCTATCTCTACCCACACAAGCAGCTTCTGGCTGAATCCATCTAAAAATAATAGCATGAGTGCCAAGTGGGTTGTATAAAATCTTTAGGGAGAGATGGGAAATGAAGCACGCTGTTCTTCAGGGCTCCTAGGGACCAGAGTGTACCCGTCCACAGAAACAAACTAACATGCAGTGAAATTACACGTCTCTCTCTATAATTTATGCAGAATGGGATAATGCCAACATTGTGACTTAAATAGCTCTGGTATATGTGGTAAGCCATCTTTAAAATGACCCCAGTGGTCACCATCTGCTAGTATCATCCCCTGTGTAAACCCCCTTTGCATGTGGGCTGAGCCTAGTGACTCTCTAATCAAATAGAATATAACACAAGTGATGGGATGTCACTTCTGGTTTTAGGTTACAAAAGACTAGGCCATTCTCATTCATATTTCTCTCTTTCTACTCCCCCCCCCCTTCTTTCCTTTCTGTCTCTGCCAAGTGCCATGTTGCACGCTGCCCTATGGAGAGCCCCATGCAAAAAGGAACTGACTTCAGAGACCTGCCGACAGCCACGTGAGTGAGCCTGGAGGGTGACCCACCCTCATGCAAACCTGGAGGTGATGGGGCCCCGGCTGCACTGCATTCCCAGCCTGTGAGACCCTGAGCCAGGGGACCGCCCAGCAAGTTCCAGGGTCGTGATCCACAGAAACTGTGAGGGAATACAGTTGTTGTTTCAAGCACCTAAGCTTTAGGGTAATTTTTTATACTGCAAAAGAAGTCCTAATTAATACAATATTCCCTGAAGCAGGGCATTGGGAACCTCCGGTGACCCCTCCAGAGCTCTGGCTCCAGCCTCAGCTCCGGCTGCAGCCCCACCATCACCCCTGGGGCCACTTTTTGAGCACACCGTGCTCCTGTGTCTCTTCGTGTCTGTGTATGTGCGGTTCCTCCTGCCTGAGACAACCAGTCTCCTGTGCTCCAGATAAATTCCTGCTCTCCCCTTGACACCTGCCTCAGATGTGCCCCCTGGGAAGCGTCCCTGACTCAGCCGGGCAGAGCTCCCGTCCCCTGCCCTGAGGCCCCCGCAGCACTGCGCCTCTGCCTGGGCCACTTGCGCTGTCCTGACTGGTGGGCTGTGAGGCTGCAGTTCCTGGAGGGCAGGACACTTTTCTTCATCTTCCAACCCCCAGCACCCAGCACAGCAGTAAAACGCCATTCCTGGAATGGATCGATGACTTTTGTAGAAGTAAGGGCGGTAGGCAGGAGAAGGCATGTGGTAGCTGGTGTCATGCCCAGCTGATGCAGGAATCCTACCACGGTATCCCCTAAACATGTGGTAGGAGAGTGCTTGGATTAATAGGACAATGCATGGATTTTTGAGCACTTGATCAGCAGATCTGACGCGGTAGCAGCCAGTAGTGTTGTGAAGCTCTGGTCCCCACTCCTCAGGCCTTCAGCTAAAGGTCATGGGAGCCTGGGAGTTGACAGTCTTGTCATTCGAGTTGTTATCATTACAACCCATGACCTTTGGCTTGATATGTTCCAGGCGTCACGACATTCTTTCCTTTCACTTTTAGGGAAAGCTAGAAAGAAGCCATGAGGGCATCCTTTGGGACATCCTGAAAGAGAGGAAAGTTTTCTTTGTATCTCAGTTGGGACTCTAGCCCATGAAGGGAGGGACTCCTTGCAGGGGAGGTTGTTTGAAGGTCGTGCGGGTGTGGAATACATTGTAGGCTTACCTACCCATCACCGCGTCCTGGTAACTGTCCCTCCTGGATAGGATCTCCCCCTTTTTCTCCTATGTTGCTCTTCTTCTGGTCTCGAACTTGTCTGTAACAGCTTCCTAACCAGTCTCATGGCATCCACTATGACCCTTTCCAAGCTTTGGTCTACAGGGAGGCTGTAGAAATCTTTCTGAAATGCACATTTGATCACATCGCCCGTCTACTCAAACACATCAGTGACTCTCTGTGCGTGGTCGGCCCTGAGACCAGCCTTGCTGTGCCTCCTGCCCCTGCTGCTGCCTCAGCTTTTGTCGTGAGGCAGCAGCAGGGGCAGGAGATGCAGGGAAGACTTGCATCTTCCATGGTCTCGAATACACAGGCACTGTCCCACTGCATTGATGCAAGGGCTGGCCTGGCCCACTTAATCCCACTGTCTCTTCCGATTTCCCTTCGCTCATCATTTCTTCAGAGATCTCCCTGACAGCCCTTATTAAATCAAATTAGCATAACATTGCAGTCTTATGTTAATTTGTGTGGGTATTTGATCAAGCCCATCTCCTTCTCTATTGTATAAGTTCCATGAAGGCAGAGACCATGTTTGTTTTTGCTGACACTGTATTCTAGCTACCTAATATGACCCAGCAAAGAGCAGGCGGTCTGTCGGTATTTGCTGAGTGAATGAGTGAACGAACAATGGGTGCCACCGAGGGTGCGTGGAGGAAAAACAAATGCGGGAAGAATGAGAGCTTAATGGAACCCAAAGCTGGGACACAGGGAGATGATTCGAATGTACACTATTCTAAAATAAGATCTTGGAGTTCCCTAAGACTAATTACAGAATTCACAGAGTGCACATCATTCATAGTGATATGTAACTCCCCTTCCCCCCAGGCCACAAGAGCCTCAGGGAAAACCAAGGATTTTGGATCAATTCCCAGAAGTCTTTGGCTCTGCTTTCCCACCCCTTCTACCCCATCCCCCCTCAGGCCAGCTCTCCTCTGCAGAGGGGGAAGGGCCGGGTGGGGGAAGAGCCTCCCAGGGTCTTTCTCAGGGTCTGTGTGTATCTGTGTTGCTGCCACCACAGCAGGGCCCTGCAGCCTTATTCAGGCACTTTTTGCTACCGACAGCGCCCCTCTTCTCCACAGGGGGTACGATGGCCACCCTGCTGTGGCAGCCCCTGCTGGGACCTCTGCCCCCCATGGGTTTGGGGTGATGAACCATACACCTCTCCTCTCCCTTAGGTGATTCCCACCCTTCCTGAGCTGTCATCTTCTCTCAGCAGTTTTGTAGGGTGCAAATCATTTCCCCCTATTCGTCCAAGCATCTCGAGACGAGGGGTCTAGGGCCTGCCGGTTGGTTTCATTTCCCAATCCCCGTTTCTCCCAGAGCTCAGGGGGCCTGACCATTCATCCCGCAAACATCAGCTGCATCAGGGAAATACATGAGCAAAATGCTGCCCTCACCCCAGGAACATAACGTCTTCTGGGGCTCTTTCTGGGGACTTTCACCTTGGGGAGAGGTGTTCAGCTATCAGGCTAGATCTCAGAGTGCGTCTTCCCTGCAGTAATTTTTGCCAAGAGCCAGGAGTTTAGAAAAACATTAATCCGCCTTTTTCAGCTTTTCCCACACAGATGACAACATTATTACCCTCAGCTTTTAATGTGCAAGTCTGTACACAAATCACAGAGACCAGGAGGGCTCCTGAGTCATTTGAGATTAACTCCCTGTTTTTTCTTTCTAGGTCTTCCGTCTCTGTGAATCAGCGACGTGGAGAACGGGGGCTTCAGAGAAATTGAGGGAGGCGTGAAATGAGCAAAGCAGAGCGGAGTGCTGGCAGGAGCCGAGGGTGCCACACTGGGAAAATCACGCCGTGCGTCATCGAAGGGAGCGTGCGTGCAGTGATGTCTGTCTGCCCCCTCTGAGCAGCATCCACACAGGCTGGGGCAGCCAGATCACTGTGACTTGGGTGGGGATGGAACAGGGATGAAAATGTCCCGCACAGCCAGGGTATTCTAGGGGCCTATACTGTCAGGACGGCCTGTGCAAGCCTCATTTAGTCTTCTGAGTCACAGCTGCTGGGCTAACCTCGTGGTGTCAGGAATCCATAGCAAATCCAACTGCCTCTTCCGCATTGCGCTCGCTCCTGCGGCACAGCATTCATTGGCTGGTGTCTTCTTAGTGCCCTGGACCTCATCATATGGCAACTGATGGATGATCTGTCCCTCCTCTGGGCTGGGAGCTCCTCCAGGCAGGAACCTTGGCCCAGTTTCTTCTGCCCCTCCAGGCTCTGGCATCTAGTAGGTTTCTATGAATAAGTGAACAGCGTAGAGACATACTGGAGGCAAAAAAACTACTCCCATCTGGAAATGTGCTCGATAGCATAGTACTCTGTTGGTTCTCTACAGCTATAGGACCCAAAGAAGGAATAATGTGTCCTTTCCAGAAAAGGCATGCCTTGTGCCTGGAACTACACAAGGGAAGGTGCCTGAAAATGGGAGTCAGGGAAGGCAGAGGTGGACGAGGGCCCCAGAAAAATGGCACAGGAAATGGAGGTGTTCGTCCTAGGTAGATCCCACAGCATCTCAGGCAAAGCGCTTATTCTCCAGGAAATCCACAGACAGTGCCTGGGAACAGGGCGAGGGGAGGCCCTGTTAAATCAGTCCCTTAAAGTCACCCCGCCCCTCCCCCGGTGGACTCCCATGCTTTGCCGGAGCTGTCCACTAGGGGGCAGACGGAGGCAGGAGGAGAGGCGCTGCGGCAGGGAGCGCCCAGTACACCCAGGCTCACATCCAGCACACTGGGTTGTTTGTATTAATCAGACAAGGCCAGGCCTCTCTTCCTGCCTGTCGTGGCCTCTGTGATTTTATATGGTGTGGCCTGTGACATCAGACACCACACGACCATGGTAACCAAACTACACAGCTCAATGTGAATGTTAATAAACAGGGAAGCATATGATCCTGTTTTTCTTACTTTACTCACCATTGTGGTTTTTCTTACTTTTTAAAATTTTTTTAAATTTTATTTTTCAATTATGGTTCATGTTCGATATTATTTTGTATTAGTTTCAGGTGTACAGCATAGTGGTCAGATAATCATATACTTTACAAAGAGTTCCCCTGGTATTTCTGGCACCCTGCTGGCACCATAACATGGTTTTTCTATTCATGCTCCATGGAACCTTTATTATCCTGAACAGTCAAGGTGCACTTGAGTCCAACCACTTTTAAAATGAAAAGATAAATGGGAAAAATGTGCACTAGTCTCCTGTTCATCTAGCCTTGAAAATGGCAACTCATTTCCTCCTGTTCAAGTTACCACCACTTCCTCTTGATATCCTGCCTGCCCACACATCATGTTAAGGGAAAATTATTTTCTTGATAATTCCCACACCTCTTGAAAAGTCATTTCCTCTTAAGAAACTCCAGCTGATGGGATCCCTCAATTGGTTTAAGTTTCTTCTAATCCTCAAGGATTCATAAAAAAACAGCACACGGCCCTCCTATACACATCACCTCCTGTACAAATCATGGAGCCCATAGACCTGGGCCTAAAATACACCAGACTGAGCGTGAAGGAATAAACACTGTACCAGGCCAGACCACAGAAAGGAAAGTCTCTGTGTAGAAATGAGAGTTGCTTCATACAAAATCAGAGAGTTTGGAAGTTGAGTTCACTAGCTTGCTGAGAATGTCCGATTAGAAACCCACAAATGTTTGATAACATTAATAGAAAGCTTTGCCTGAATGAAGTTAAAAGACTCTTTAATGAATTGCATCTTTAATTGGAATGAAAACAAACCAACCATATTACATCAACCAATGGGGAATGGCAAAACCATCCTAAAAGAAATAGATTTCTAGTGGAATCAGAATACTTATGCAAACCTTTTCATGCTGCAGACTTTTTTGAATGCTACCCTTGATTTCATTGCAATGGTAACCACAGCTGAGAGAAATATCCTTTAAAGCTACAGTATGATGTCAAGTTCCTTTAAGGGTTTGCAAAATGCTCTCAAGAGTTACCTAAAAATATGCACTTTCAATGATACCCTGGATGAGTTCATCTAAAACAGTTTGATTTTCAATTAAAAACACAAACAGGCTTGGATATATTTGGACACAGATGTTGCTGGAGTTTCCAGATTCCTTTGTTTCAAGGTATCCCATAATATGACAAAAAGTGTTGAGAAGACATCCATCTGATTGGGTATTCAGGCTTACAAAGAAAGTAATTACAGGGCCAGAGATGGGGAGTCAGCCCTCATTCATCTAAATTCCCTTTCGCATATCAACACAGATTGACCTTGATTTTTTAGATGCAAGTAAAGGACATTGATGTAATTTGAATAAACCAGTCTTTCAAATAGCCTGAGGAGTCTGGAATCAGAAATAACAGACTTGACAGAAGTTTGAAGGAGTAAGCAACTCTTAGGTAATTACAGTAGTTTGAAAAACAGTGTCTTCCCTTCTTATTGAACTAAATTTTCGTCTCCTTTCTAGGGAATGTTTGTTTGCCCGGTCCTTTGGAAAATACCCAACTGCCAGCCTGCCCCGCCACCAGCCCCTGCCCTTCTGCTTTTGAGCCTCTCCACCAGGCGGGCGGGCCCTCCGAGCCTCCTCTGCGGTCGGCGACAGCGGATCTCTGCTGCTAACGTGACCTCCAACCTTCCCTGCCTTTCTCCGAGGGCAGGGGCCTCGCCTCTCTTCCTGACAAAGCACTTTCAGTCAACTCTTGGATTTCTTCATGGCTGATTAAACTGTCTGTGTTTATTCAGGACCCTTCTCCTCTTTCTGTGTCCGGCTGCTGACCTTTCTGTGAGTTCACTGGACGGGAGAAAGCTCACAGGGCAGTGCGTCTGACTGCCTGCTCGCAGCCCTGGTGAAGATTTTGTCCTGGTCAATGTTTAGGCTGTTAAAATATTAGCACATCTTCAAAGCACATGACTTCTTGCCTGGTTGGTTTTCTGAGTAGCTGTTACTGGGTGAGGCCAGAGGCACACGAAAGACAACAACGCTAGATGGCCTATAGTTATGGCCACCGACCGGCCTCTCCCGAGAACCTCACCGATGCTGATCACCTCGCCGTGAGGCTTCACATAATCTGTGGATCTTTTTTTTTTCCTTTTTCAATTCCAGTCGACATTCAGTGCTACTTTATATTAGTTGCAGGTGTACAGCATAGACAGCATAGTGGTTAGACATTTATATTATTTACGAAGTAATTTCCTCCCTCTTAAACCCGGGACCCACCTGGCGCCACACACAGTTGTCACAGTGTTATGGAGTCTAGTCCCCGTGCTGTGCTTTACCTCCCTGGGGCTATTCTGTTACTACCAGTTCTTACTTTCCGGTCTCTTTCCAATCCTTTACACCCCGTGCCCCCAAACTCCTCCCCTCTGGCAACTGTCAGCTTGTTTTCTATATTTATGGGTCTGTTTCTGTTTTGTTTGTTTGTTTATTTTGTCCTTTAGATTCCACATGTATGTGAAATCATCTGGGCTTTGTATTTCTCTTTCTTATTTCACTTAACATGACACCCTCTATATCCATCCATGTTGTCACAAATGGTAAGCTCTCACTCTTTTGCATGGCCTAGTAACATTCCATTGCAGACAGGGGCCACATCTTCCTTATCCACTTGTCCACAGATGGGCTCTTGGGTTGTTTCCATGTCTCGGCTATTGTAAATAATGCTGTAATAAACACAGGGGAGCATATATCTTTTCAAACTACTGATTTGGATTTCTTCGGATATCCAGAAGTAGAATTGCTGGATCATAAGGTGGTTCTATTTTTAATTTTTTGAGGAACCTCCATACTGTTTTCCACAGTGGCTGCACACGGTCCCTGGTTCTTCATAAGAGTCGGTCTGGCCTCACTCCTTGGAAAGGGGAAGGAGAGAAAAAACGAAGCACAGAGAGTTTTGTGGAGTGACCAAAAGACAAGCCAAGACAAGTGCCTTAGACCAGAACCCCTCTACGGAGATTCCTGTTAGCACAGCAACTAACCCCTTGCCGATAACCATGGCCTGGGGCTTTTGGGCAAGCTGAGCTCCCCTCATGAGGCCCCGGTCAGATGCAAGTTCCGCCCTGTGCAGACAGTCATTCCTTTCACTGAACACTAGAACAGGCACTTGCTGTACCTCTCATGGTGACATTTTTGTAGTTTGCTTGTTTGCGTATGAATCTTATCAGGCTGACTTGACTGTAAGTGCTTGGACCAGGGACGGTGCTTTCTGTATCTTTGCATGCCTGGAAG
This sequence comes from Phyllostomus hastatus, assembly GCF_019186645.2. Lineage (NCBI taxonomy): Eukaryota > Metazoa > Chordata > Mammalia > Chiroptera > Phyllostomidae > Phyllostomus > Phyllostomus hastatus. The sequence continues at coordinate 12,184,736 of NW_025333977.1, read as the reverse complement.
CATGCAGCGCGTGTTCTAGTGAAAGTATGGATAAATGAGGTTCAGATGGACGCTCTCTCCGGGCCTTCTCTTACATTCCTTTAATGCCACCGTACTCACCTGTGCAATGCGGTGGTCCCTGCCCCCCGCACCACTCCTCAGGACATCTGCTGCTCCCTTGTGCACAACTGGAATGGCAGGAGGAAGCATGGCTCCAGGTTACACTGGAAACAGAAGAAACTTCTTATGTTTCAGTTTTCTTATTTGTTCGTCTCACCTTTACGTCCCTGCTTCATCGCCGCTGACCGTCTCGTGTGGTGAACTCTCGGGGGACTGGGTTTCCGCTGAGCTCCCTTCGCTTGTCATACTCCACGGGCTTCAGAATGCGATGCCATCCCTGGAGAAGGACATCACTGGAGCTGACCGCTGGCCCTCTCACCGTCCACGGGGACTGGTCCGGGACTTTGGGTACGTGCTCAGTCACTGCTGTGCCCTGTCGAATGCCCCATACCCACTCCGTCTGCTGTAGCTGCAGGGGAGTTGGAGAGAGAGGAGGAGGATCATTCTCTAAAGGCAGTTTTTCTACAGCGTCACTTGGAGCGTGGGGGCTGTCCTGTGTGTCGTGGGATGTTGGGCAGCATCCCTCGTCTCTGCCCCACTAGATGCCATTGTCGTTGCTGCTGCTGTTTTTCCCTGTAACCAGCACGGTGTTCTGCCCTAGCCTGTTTGGGGATGGTCTCTCAAAATGCATTTAAACTGCATAGTACTCCACCACTTGGCCACTTTCCCCCAAGGGGCCATTCCTCTCCCATCACCAATGGACTGTGCTCTGTTTTCTGTGGCTCAACCCCATGTTGTTTTAGGAACCCACTGGCTTTCAGGAAACTTGGAGGGGTGCCCAAGGAACCCACGGGAGAGGGGTGTAGCTGGAGGCGCTGGGCAGGCCCACCTGCTGTCCCCAGGCCTGGATGCTGTGTGGCGAGGGCACTGTGTTTGGGGATCTGCTCCTCCACTTTGCGTCTCCAGAACGGGATTTTTATCTCTTTTCTGCGCATTAATAAACCATGGTGAGCAATAATTCATACAAACTGGACTCACCAGAAACTAGGCTACAGACCAGAATGTGACAATATTGCTTTAAAGTGTGTATGTCCGCAGGGCTCCAAGCAGGGTTTGGAAGGCAGGGTGGGCAGCGTGCAGTGTGCTCCAGAGTGCACGCAGGGCCCCCAGGCCCGCGGCTCCAGGCCTGGGCTGGGCGTCTGGCTCCTTCTGTCTGTCTCAGTGGCCAAGGGAGGGAGTGACCCTCGTGGGGTGACGGGAGAGGAAGAGGGGAGGCTGGGATATGAGAGGCCAGTACAAGCTGAAAGATGCACACAGTCCTTAGAAATCATTCCCAGTTTCTGCTTCATTTAAATGTCAGTGTCCTGACGCCAAGTGCTGGCTGCCCTGCCTGAGGGGACACCTTCCCAGCGTGGCCTTCCACCCTCGGGAAGCCTGGGAAACTGCCACAGCTGAGGCAGATGAGAAATCAGGTCAGAGGGAGTCAGGGACTCATGAGGCACTGTCTCCGGGCTGCGGAAAAGCCTGACGAAACAGCCCTGCTTCTGAGGAGAGCTCACCTCCCCAGGGACCGGAGCAGTCACGCAGCCCTGGAGCTGCCCTCCTGGAGGGGCCGAGCACCCCTGGCGGGCCGCGGTTCTCCCTCCCATGTAGGCTGCCATCCCCTGCCATCGCATGCTGGGCTGCAGGGTCTGGTCACCCACGTTGCCTAACACCCGATCTCACGGGAGTGACCTTTGGCATTCTGGGCACAGCTTCTAGAACCCAGCTGTCAGGAGGGATGTCTCCTGGAGCCGCCGCCTCAGGGCGGCCCTGAGCAGTAACCCCGGGTCAGATGTGTTCTCAGGCTTGTCACTTGGCCAGACCCCACGGGACGCCCCTTCTTAGGAGATGTCTTCTTGACTGTCGTCGAACTTTGTTGGACAGGGAATGCCTTTGTCAAGTTCATATTTTTCCTAATAGAGAGGCAGGGAAAAGGAAGGGACGCTGTGGTCCCCACATTTTCAGGCTATGGAAGCAGAAAGCCATCTCTCTCCCCATGCTGCCAGGGTGCCTGCCCTGCCTCCTGAGCCCTGCTTGTCAGAGGCCGCCACCGGCTCATGCCCTGGCCGGGACTGCGGCTCTGCCAGGCCAGCGGCGGGCCCTCTGGGTGGGGGACACACGCACAGGCCCCACCTGCTTCCCCGTCACGAATCAAGTGGGTGCAATAAGCTAACCACACCGAGGAGGCCTTTTTGCCACTTGACTCATTCTCACTCCCGTTGCTGGGCCTTTGTCAGAGAGTCCTTTGTCACTTTTGAAAATGTTATTTCTGGGAAATAAAAGAACAGTGTGGCCATGGTTAGAGTCGCTGGTAAGTTCTATTACTTGAGGCACATTTACTGTAATAGAAAAATATGAATCTGATGAGCGTGTTACAAAGCCTATTACGACCACAACCATCATCTTTGTCCCCAAACACCACGGTACCTGCACTTCAAAAGCATGTTCTAAAAGCCATTGTGTTGGGGAAATAGGATGAACAGTGCTTGTAGGTTGCTGCTTTCTTTCAAAAAGGAAAGAGAGGGGAGAATGAAAAACAGCCACGCAGTCCCCGCAGGGCTCTCGGCAAGCGCTGCACCCTCACTGGTCTGGCGTGTTGCTGACCGGGTCAGGCACGCTCCATGTTCCGTGTGTGTTTCCTTTGCACGGCTTCTTGTTCAGCCCTAAGTCAGTGTTCTCCGTGCTTGTTGAGGCTAAACACGCCGTTTCCTCCTTGTGGGCGTCTCTGCGTCTCGGGGCTTACACACTGGGTGTGAAGAGCCTCCAAGGGCACGTGGCCTCAGAGTCCTGGATACTTAGCATCAACATGGAGCTGCTTTCGGGATCTCTAATTTCGCTCCCATACTTTCGGGAAATGTTGCTTTTATATTAACTAATGATATACCCATGGAGTCAAGTGCTTGATTGGCATGACTTTTAAAAGTAATGCCCAAGGCTTCAGAAAACACCTTATGTTTCCAGCAGATACCAGAAACCACCCCCTCAGACTCCTGGAGTGGGCGGCACTATGGGTTGGGTTGTTTCCCCCCCAAATAAGTGCAAGTCCTAACTGACCCTTGCACCTCGGATGTGAACTAATTTGAAAATGGGGTCACTGCAGACATCGTCAGTTTCGATGAGGCTGTAAGAAGAGAAAACTCAGACACAAACCTGCATGAAGCAAGAATGCCGTGTGAACACGGAGGCAGAGACGAGAGCGATGTGTCTGCAAGGCACGGAATGCTGACGGTCGCCAGCAAAGCACCCGGAGCTGGGAGAGGCTGGGACAGACTCTCCCCCACGGCCTGGGAGGGAACCAGCCCTGCTGATGCCTTGACCTCAGACTTCTGGGCTCCAGGGCTGGGGGACAATACGTTTCTGTTCTGTAAGCCTCACAGTGAGTGGTACTTTGTTAGGGGAGCTCGGAGCAAACTCACCCAAGGAGTCAGTCTCTGTTCTTGCTGGTTTCACTGACAGAGTTGGAGAAGCACTGAACTGGGTCATGGAAAGGGCTCAATTTTAAGTCTGACAGACCCAGCTCTGGATTCTGGCCTTACCACCTACAGCAAGTCGTATGGCCCTGGGCACGGGCCCAGAGGGTCCAATCCATTGTAAGGAGTAAATGAGAGAGTGGGACCAGGCAAGCTGGTGGGTTCTCAGTAAGATGTTCTTCATGTTTCCCTTTGCCTTCTGACCTTCCTGCCCCCAGAGGCCCTTCTGTCTGAGTGAGGAGGAGGAGCTCAGGACCTGGAAAGGAGGGATGACTTGTCCTCAGTCGCAGCCTCAGCAGGTGCAAGGCTGGGCGTCAAACCCAGGCCACCCGACTCCACACATGCGCTGTGATTCCCCTTGACGTTGTCTCGCCTGGAGCTCCCCCAGTGCAAGAACCCTTAACTCGTCATCTCCCACGAACAGTGGCAAAGGCAACGGAATGACCTCTCGAGGAGTGCCTGCTACGGAAACCTTCTTGCACTGCCCAGAAATGCCCGTTACTTCATTGCTTATTTCATTCTTTTTACATATTCTTAACACGTAGCTTTCTTTTTGGGGCCTTCTCTGAAGGAATTCATTGGAGTCTGAGGGCCGAGCGAGGCTGTGACCACAGGGAGGCCTGTCCCGCAGGAGCACAGCCTGGCCCACGGTGACAAGGACGTTGAGAAGGAAGGGATTGGAGCCGCTTAGATGGTGGTAACAAAATGGCCCGAGTTCTTCCCAGTAGAACAAAGGCACTGGGGAGAAATCGGGGTGCAGATTTAGGAAGGCTGCCTAAGTTTTGATTCAGTGCCAGTGAAGACCAAGGGCTGAAGTCAAACCCGCCCAGGTCCTGCACAGCCCAGCAAAGCCAGGCACTCCTGCAGAAAGCCTCAGGGCGCTCCCCGCAACAGGCCCCAACGCAGGCCTTCACACGATGTTGCAAAGAATCACAGGGCAGCGGTTTCCTTTCTCCCGGTCACTCTGCGGTCCCCCACCCCCAGGGTAAGAGCCAGCGCCTTCTACCTCAATGGCCCCTTGAAGGAATATGTATGTATCACTTCTTTTCTAGTTAATGGCTTGAGCTCCCTCGAAAGAAAGAAACGCTCTGTCCTGGAGTGAAGAATAGTTACTGGTGTGCTGGTGTTGGTGGGAGAAACTGAAAATCAAAGCTCACTGAGTGAGAAGCGCAGTCAGAGTCGGGAAGCCTGGTTGGGCTGCAAGCTGTCAGTGCGCAGTCACGTGGCCTTGGGCGAGTCAGTACGACTCGACTGTCAGCCTCCGCTCCCTGTGAGCCCCCGCGGGAAGGACGGTGCTGCCCTCACAGGCCCCTGTGAGCGGTCAGTGGTACAACACCCTGGACCTCAAATCCCTGTGTAAGCTGTCACCTGAACAGAAAGTGCTGTTCATATAAAAAAATAAGTGTAGTGACAAAAATACATAAGTGTTTATACTTTTAGAAGCTTGTTTTGAATGTGAATAATTTTAATACATTGTAATAGAAAGTATATTTCATGGGGGAAAAAAGGGGGGGTCCTGTTCTATCCTATGTTTGAATTTTTATGTCTAGTGGAAAGCCTAACCCAGAAGTTGCAAACCAACCCACAGACTTGTGCTATTTTGCCTACAATGTATTAAACAAGTTTTGTTTTCTTTGTTTTTTTAATCAATTACTAACATTTAAAACTAGAAGACCCCCCGGGAGAGGGGTGGAGTGGAAGAGGGCACAAGGTGCATAAATGGTAATGGAAAACAATACAATAAAAATAAATTTAAAACTAGATCCTTAACTGGTATGGCTTGGTGGGTTGGGCATTGTCCCACAATCCCAAACGTCACAGGTTCAATTCCTGGCCAGGGCACATGCCTGGCTTGTGGGCCAGATCCCTGGCTGGGGACCTGCGACAGGCGGCGCTGTTTCTCTCCCTCCGTTTCTCACTCCTTCCCCCTCTCTGTGAAAGTAAATAAGTAAAATCTTGAAGAAAAACCTAGAATATTTCCCATAAACAACAACAACAACAACAACAAAACCCCCCCACCAAAACCTACATTTCAGCTTTTCTTGGGAAACTTAAAACAGAACTTCATCTGCGGGTGCAGCTAGCTGGGATTTCATCACCGCTCCCCGCTCCTTGCTGGCTGCTCCTCATGACGGCCACACCCAAGGTGCCCTGAGGTGTCACATTCCCACTGGGGGGCCTAGAGTTTCAAATAGCAACTTCCTTGAGGGATGCTTAAACAGGGGTGTCTGGTCTCTTATCTGTAGCTGAGTCTGCCTGGCCCAAGTGTGCTGAATATGAATTTCTTTCTTGTAGAATTAGCACAGGATCCTTGTGAGTACTGAATTAGATGATATATACACACACACACACATATGTATATACACATACACATACATGTATATATGTATGCATGCACACATATACACATGCAAATATATACATATATACATACGTGTGTGTATGTATAAACACCTTGCAAGAATCAACCCTTGGCTGTAAGCACACGGTAGCTCTGAACAGGAGCATGCCAGACCACTCAGGGCATCACAAAGATTCTGATGAATAACCCAAAGTTCAAATTCTAGGAGTGAAGGCCACATCACTGAGCTCCTTAGGGGATCAGCCTGAGGAAGAAGGGACTCCCTGAGACCATGCTTCTGAGAACAAGTTTGCAGCCCCCCAGGCTCCCCCAAGAAGACCTGGAACCCAGGGTGGAAAGAGGCCCTTAAACATAACACAGATGCCCTTTGCCTCTGGTGAGTCACTCCGATGTCACCAGGAGTCTAGAAAACTTGGCCCTTTGTTTTAAAAAGGTCACACATGTCTGCGTCTGCTCCAAAGAAACATTGCCCTAGAGCAGCCTGGAGCAAGTGCTCCAAGTGCTCCAAGCGCTCGGGTCTGGGGCAGACACACACTCGACTTCCTGCAGGCAGCCCGTGGCCAGGTGCCTGAAGACCTGTAGGGTGGCCTTGACTTCTCTGGGGCGAGAGGGAGTCAGCTGCTGGGCATTGCTGTGACCCTGATGGCCATTATCTCCAAGGATATCACCCATCCCTAGAGTCCAAGCCGAGGAATAATCTCACCGCTTTCTTCTCCCTGCCAAGGACTCCACCCGGGCCTGTTTTATAGGAAGTTGCTTTTCTTCTGAGCAGAAGGAAATCAACCGTCCTTGGGTCCAGTGAAAGATGAGTAAATGACTACTGCCTGCCATTAAAGGGTCTCATAGAACATGTATTTTGTCCCAGAAAAGCATCTGAGTTTTATACATCTGTCTTTAGTTCATCTGTTGCAAGTAGAAAGTTGCCAAAGTCACTGGATGATTTCATGGTAAGGCTCGCTTTAGGAACCGGGCTGGCTGAAGGCTTGGGATGTCCCCACAGTTTCCTCTTTCATCTCATGACCTGAAAGAAGAAACTCTCCCCAGTCACAGGCCAAGCGGGCTTGTATTGAGGAAATAGTCCACTTGCTGTTACAAACTAGGAAGGTCCCTTCAAAAGAAAACCAGGACTCCTTCAGGGGTGGGCCCTGCTCTGGAGTGGGGCAAATAATGTGGTGATGAGCCCCATGCTGGGTACGCTGAAGTGAAAAGGGGTGCGTTTTTGCCAGGGAACTGGAGAGCATCTCGGTTCAGGTCGTAACTAAGGCAGAGATTCTGAACCAGGGTGGGAGGGTCCCCAGGAAGCCCGGGTTCAGAGGAGCCTGGGTGGAGCGTGTGCAAGTCTTGGTGACCACAGGCAGCCAGGGTCCCCGAGGCAGATCCCCATCACCCCCACCGACGGGAAGCTGTCTGCTCTGCCAGGAGGCCCGGATTTCCTAAAATGGCTCCAATCTTCAAGAGCCCCTGGACAGACACTCTATCTGGATGGACTTCGGTTTCTATTAGCAGTCTTGACTGTGGTCTGCATCTGCTTCTAGGAAATCTCACTGGCTCTGATCCCTCGACTAGTACAGGACATCCCACCCCATGAATCTTGAGCTCGATGGCTCCCTATTTCCCTTTAGGTCTGCGCTCTCTCTCTCTCTCTCTCTCTCTCTCTCTCTCTCACACACACACACACACACACACACACACGGCTAAGATTATCCCCCTTTTCTCCATCGATCAATTCTGAGAAGAACCACTTGGGCAATGGTTACTCACTCACCCCCGAATTTGGAGAACTGTACCCCTTACCAAACGCATTGATAAAAAGCATTCTACCACTTAACACAGGCTCTTCTCTGTCTGCAATGTACAGAAATATGATTGTCTTGTGTGCAAAATGGTGATAAGCAGAGCTTATCTGGCCAGACTAGACAAAAACTGAACCGAAGCATTTCTTGAAGTCCCTCCCATGCCTAGAATCCATGATTCTGAGATCCTTCCAAATATACAAAATGTGGCTCACACAAAATTACTATTGACTGCACCGAGTACAGAATCTGATTTAGTTCTGGCCCCAGGAAGAAAGTTACAATTTACTTTCTAGGTGAAACTCTTTTCCCCCTTAAACACTGCATAAAAATGGCAAGATCCTCCACTGAATGTGAATGTTACCATGGCAAACAAAGGGGGACACTGTGAGAATCTCAAATGAAAATATGTGGCCTGATATTTAAAGAAAGCCAGTGCAAGAAAAAGAAAGAGTCGGCCTCGTCCTCCTGACGCCCCACGCGTGCAGCCCAGGGCCAGCCACTTCGCACAGCCCTTCTGTGGTCCTTGGACCCCGGGAAGCCCCTGCTGTGCTCAGTCCTCCCCAGGCCTCAGAACTCCCTCTGCTCCCACCACATACACACTTTGCCAGCCGAGGTTTCCTTATCTAGAAAGTCTCCACAGTGCAAATCCTCCTTTCGGGAAACTCGTCGCAGCTGGAACACTCCGTCCCCTCTTCCCTCCTTCCCCCTAGGCTCCCAGCCCTTCCTGTGCTGAGACAGCTCTCTGGCTTATGTTACACTGTGCAGTTTGTAGTGCATATGTCTCCACCGCTGGACGTAAGCTTCTGGAAGGCAGAGATGGTCGCCCGTCTGTCATCATTCCCCCATGGGCACTTACACAGGCTAGACGCATCCTGTACATTACTATGAGGTTTAAATGCATCGAAGAAGGGTGACAATCCCCCCAGTCCAGAAGTGTGCATGTATGCCACAGATCACGTGGAATGTCATATGATAGTGGGAGTGCCCTATTTGATGTCATCGGGGTTTCTCAACCTTGGCGCTGTTGACATTTGGGCTGCGTCATTCCTGGCTGTGTGGATCTGCCCCCTGTGCTGTAAAATGTTGAGCAGCATCCCACAACGGGTGCCGGTGGCACTTCCCCACCTCCCAGGTTGTGACAACCAAACATGTCACCTGACATTGTCAGTGTTCCCTGAGGACAGCACTGGCCCCAGCTGAGAACCACTGATGTAGGCGATTCCCAAAGGAGGCCGGCCGAGAGGAAGCACCAGACACCTCGCCCAATGAGGATGCTGCGCAGACTCGCTCCTTACTCCAATAACCACTGTGTTGATGCATCAGCTTAAGGCAGCTACTCACACCCTCTGGCCAAATAGTTTACCCTGACAGGCTGTCGCAGTGCTCGTCGAACACTGGGATTTTCTTAAGTGCGGTGGGGAAAGAGAGAAGTGGGTAAGGCTCGTCTCTTGGGAAATATGAATATCTTTTGGGGGGAGGTTATAGTCTTGGAGATTGCATAACAGCTACTAGGAGATGCCTGAGGGCATGCATCTCACACCAGAGAGACCACAAAGGCAAAACAAAAACAAAAACAACAACAACTGAAATAAAGGACATATTTTTCCTTAGTAGGTTGTGGGGGACCATCTCTGCTTAACAAATGAACACAAACAAACCCAAGGAAGGTGCACCCTGATTTTGGCACAAGCCCTGGAGCTGTGGTGGTAGGTGGTGTGAGTATTTCCGTGTGCACGGAGGTAACCCCCATGTACCGTCGCCAGCCTCCGGGGCTGGGACCACCCGTCAGCCGCAGAGCAGCCCGCAGGCAGGCGGAGCTGCCGAGAAGGGCATTTACTCCAACGTGGGAAGGGGTGTTTGAACAAACCACCACCCTGCTTTCCTTTGCAGCTATTACACTCTGTCACGTCAGTGAGCTGAGTCGGAGTGATGCCCACGTGGCCAAAATAGACTCATAGTCCAGGGCCTGGGGGAGATGTGGGATTGCTTTTTTCCTCACTGAGGCAGTAGAGATTGATTTCCGAGGCAGTGACTGAGGCATTACGCATTGATGACCACACAGGGACTTTCAGTTCGCACACTGCGCACCGACAGTGGAAACTGGGCCTGTTATGTAAGGCGTTGGCTCCATGCCCGTCCATGCATGACTCCTTCCTCATCGCATCATTTACCTGCCCAGAGGCCGAGGCTGCGGAGTCGTGGGAACAGTTGAGTCAGGGCCCGTGGTTTGGTGCAGAGCATCTCAGGCCGAGATATGAAAAGGACAGGCAGCTGCCGAGAGGAGGAGGCCTGCCTGCAGTGGTAATGGCCACCTGGCTGCTCCCACAGCTGGCTCTGTGTTGGCTGCGTTGGGGAACCAGCTGGGGACCTCTGATGAGAAAAATCCAAGATCCGAGGCAGTAAGCAGGTTGTTGATACCCCATTCTCCTCTCTGACACCAGGAGAGAAACTCACTTAAGTCCCGGCAAGAAACGCAGCTGGGCTTTGCAAACCACTGTGTCATCAGAAGCTAAATGTCTCAGCAAGGGCAAGGATGACAAGAATGACAGTTTCTGCTCTGACGCACAGGTATTGACAGAGAAGGTATTTCCCACGTTGATTTTGCAAGTCTGAGGACAAATCTGCAAAATAGCTATCAAAGCGGATAGGGAACCTGGGCAAGAAGCCACAGCAACCTGCCACTCAGAGCAGCCTGGAGGAGTCCCTCCCGACCAAGGTCTGATCACTGTTGCTGTGGCAGCTGCCTGGCAGCACAGTTGAAAGGACCAGTTTAAACGGCAGCTCTTAGCTCAGAGTTGATGTCTGGACAGCTTTCCTGCGGGCTCCCAGGCCCTGATATTAGCATGAGCTTTTTGTCTGAGCGCATTTATGTGCGTCTTTCCCGGGAGAGGGTCAGAGCTTTCACTATGTTCTCAAAGAATACAGTTACTCTTCAAAGATTAAGAGCCATTGCTTTAGATAATGTATGAGCATGATAGATAACTAACCATAAACACCCCCAAGTTAAGCTGTCAGCAGCAAGGATTTCAAGGGAGAGGGGGGGCACAGGAGCCCCTACTGCACGTTCTAGACTGCGCAGGACTCACAGAAATGCAGGAACACGGGATTCTGGGCCTCCCGGAGCATATGACAGACTTTGGGAGATGAGACCAAAACAGGTCAAAAGTCGGAAAGAAAAGGGAACTGTAGACAACATGGGCTAAGAGGTCAGAAGAATTCAACTGCTCTCACTCCTTAAATCAGAAGTGGGGAAGGACTTCCAGCAGCGCAGGCGGTGGGATTTAGGGCTGGGCCGGGCCCTCCGAAAGGCACCAAGGGTCCCGGCGGAGAAGGTTCCCAGAGGGATGGTCCATCCCGGGTGTCCCTCTAGACACCGGACCGGCTCTTGGTCCTTCAGTCTTCATCCCCCACAAGGGGCTCAGGATGCCCCTGGGAAGCCCTGTGGGGAGAGAAGAGCCTGCCTGCCCAGGAGAGGACAGACACGCTTTTTCTGGGGGATGCACTCGGGCCGGTGACTCCCAAGTTTGAGGCCGGATGCTCTCGGTCTCTGGACTTAATTCTGGCTCTGATGCATCCGGCCCCAGGCTGCTTCCGCCCAGTTAGCGAAGTCTGTTTGTTCGGCCCTCATCCCCACGCACACTGAGCAGACAAAACACTGGAGATCTGGAAATAATTGGATTCTTTAGAACAAATGATTGAAGTGTTCATCATGGGGAAAGCCAGAACGTTTTCATGCCTCCGCACTTACCCTGTGGCTGCAGTTTCTAAAAGATACCACAGTTTGTTTCTAGAACGTGCCCTGGATGGCAGAAGGCGGCTAGTGCAGAACCACTCTCCCCACCTGGTGCCCCAACACCCGCTTCCCAGGGGAGCAAACCCACCTTCCTGATCCATCTCTGGAAGGGAATACTTTAATCAGTCTGACCTGCCACACCCCAAGATGATTCTCCAAGTACAGGACGCAAGGGGATCTGAGGCCAGGGCTGCTGGGCCCCTTTCCTGAGCGACCAGATTCTGCCCCTCCCTGCCCACCCTCTTGTCTTCACGGGCACTCTTCCCCTTTATGACACCCACCCACCCTAGGAACGCCTGCCCGACCCTGTGGCCTGTCATGGCCCCCAAGTGTAGTGAGGCTTGTGTTACCTTGCTTCTGCCTGTGGCATCTACCTGCCCCCCTTCTCATGGTGTCGCTGCTTGGCTGAATGATGGGGATGTCAGAGGCTGGAATCTGGTCTCTTCTTCCCGTCCCTAAGTAATGGAGGGACCTTCAGGGCCAGTGGCCTCATTTTCGTCCCCTGGGATGAGGAGGGACTCCTATCAGCTGGCAGGGGAAGACAAGGCTGGGAGACCACCAGGGAAAGCCAGCCTCCTGAACTTACCCCACGTCCTGACCTGTGTGCAGCATTCCCCTCAAATAAAACCAGGCGAGGAGAGTTTGTGGCTTCCCTCTGCTACATCATGCTCCTCAGGTGGAGGAGGGGACGCCAGCGGATCAGAAGGCGGCTGGCGGGGCCTGGCTCTGGCCCTGCATCAACATCCCCCCTGGCTACTTTCAGTGAGTCAAAGCCCAGAGCTGTAGATGAAGAAGGAAGGGAGAGGGGAAGAGGCTAAGGCTCAGTGCAAGTTAAGGCAGGATTATCTGTTTTAGTTGCTCGTACCTACTTCCAGCACAGCACCTCATCACTGTGGCTCATGTTCAGCTTCTCATTCTGTCTCCCACCACAGCCTGCGAGTCCCTGGCTCTCGTATCATCTCCACGGCATCCGGCTTCGGTGGGCTGAGGTCAGGAGGCAGGGAGGGGCTCAGTGTGGCCCATACATCTGGGCTCAGGGGCTAACAACAGTGAGGTAGTGGTGCACCTCCCCTGACAGGTAACGTGTCATGGTGTGGTAGACAGTTTTCAAATGGAGCCGGCTGTGCCCCGAGTTCCCCTAACACATGCGGGAAGCTGTTGGAGAGCCTGCCGGACCCGGGCCCAAGGGCAGAAGTGCGGACCCTTTGAGGTCAGTCAGACCCATCTTCCCTGCAATCTGAATTTGAGCAAAGTCGTCAAAAGGCAGAAACCAACGGAGCTCATCTGTTCACTATTCACCGCGATGTGCCCAGGTGACCCCTGGGGAAGAGCCCTTGCCTTAGACCCTCTGTCTACACTGCTTCCTGCTCGTGGGACTCTCAGTTTCTGCCCATCCCATCCTGGTTTCCCAGCCCGGTGCCCAAGCCATTGAGAAATCAGCTGTTTTTCCAGTCAATTCCTTTTCGGTCTAGATTAGCCAGGGTTGGTTTCTGTTGCCTATCACCCTAGGAGCCCTAACTCACACCCACAAAGAACCTGTGTTTCTGAGTGTCCCTTAAGTCGCTTTGTTCGAGAATGTTGCCCCAAAGCTGCTCTAGAAGCCAATGAAGTCTTTCATTTACCCTGACTCCACAGACATTATTTCCTCGAATCCACCTCTTTGGTTGCCAAGCCCAGGCCAGTCATTAGCTGATTGTGGTTTACAACTTGCCTTTTGGCTTCTTTCAGTGTTTTTTAGTTCAGTTCAGGCTGGGCCAATTCACTCCACCCTGTACCTGGGGAACAGGCTGGCTTACCACGGGCTCTGCAGTTTGATGCTCCAGTGGAAATGCAAACCGAGATGGCAGTTTTGCAAACCAAATTGGAAAACTCTAATCAAGAGCTTCTAAAATGTTGGCTTTTTTCCTGAATTGGTAACTCACCTAATTCAGGAATTTATCCTAAGAAAATTGTCAGACAAGTCTAAAGATGAGTAAGTGTATTTTTTACAGCATTATGTTGTAGCAGCAAAAATGTTTGGCAACAGGGAAATGATGGAATAACAGTAGTCTATTCATATGATCCATTCAAAACCAAAGTTTTATAGAATACTGAACACTATGAAGAGAATTCTGACACTACCCTGTGTGCCAGAGGAGACAGATAAAATGGGACGTAAGACTGCATGCACAGGGTCACCTCGATTTGTTTCATTTAAATTGGAAAAAAACGGCACCAGCAATAATGGCAGCGGCAACTCTTAACGGGGTGTCATGCACAGTTTAACAGACTGTAAACAACTTGAGGGTAGGAATTGTGTCTTACTTAAGGTTATAGCTCTAATTTTTAGCTCAGGTGCAGGCACAAAGCTAGCTCATAAAATAAACAATGAGTTTCTTTATATTTTTCTATAATTTTGTTTTAAATAATGTGCATTCCATGTAAAATCGGAAAAAAATATTTTAGGCAATAAAACTTCAGTGCATGAGATTTATTGAAATTCTATTCATGCTTCAAGGTCCTGTGGCAATTTTAAAATATGGCAAAAAATATTTGATTACTCCTTTCACAGAGAGGTGAGGTGTATGTCCCCTCCTTTTTTAAAAAACAATCTGTTTTATTGATTATGCTATTACAGTTGTCCTGATTTTCCCCCCTTTGATCCCCTCCACCCAATACTCACCCTTCCTCAGGCAATCCCCACACTGTTGTTCATGTCCATGGGTCATACATACAAGTTCTTTGGCTGCTCCATTTCCTATATTGTACTTTACATCCCCATGGCTATTCTGTGACTACCTATTTGTACTTCTTAATCCCCTCACCTCTTCACCCATTCCCCCCCACGCCCCTCCCATCTGGCAGCTATCAAAATGCTCACCATATCTATGATTCTGTCTCTGTTCTTCTTGTTTGCTTAGCTTGTCTATTAGATTTAGTTGTTGAGTGGTACATATTTATTGCCATTTTATTGTTCAAAGTTTTGATCTTCTTTTTCTTTAATAAGCCCCTTTAATATTTCATATAATAAAGTTTCAGTGATGATGAGCTCCTTTAGTTTTTTCTCTTCTGAGAAACTCTGTATCTGCCCTTAGATTCTAAATGATAGCTTTGCTGGATAGAGCAATCTTGGCTGTTGGTCCCCACTTTTCATGTCCTTGATATTTCTTGCCAGTCCCTTCTAGCCTGCAGTGTTTCTTTTGAGAGATCAACTAGCAGTCTTATGGGAACTCCCCTATAGGTAACTAACTTCTTTTCTCTTGCTGCTTTTAAGATTCTTTATCTTTGACCTTTGGCATTTTAATGATTATGTGTCTTAGATTGGGCCTCTTTGTATATATTTTCTTTGGGACTCTGTGCTTCCTGCATTTACATGTCTATTTCCTTCACCACATTAGGGAAGTTTTCTTTCATTATTTTTTCAAATAGGTTTCTAATTTCTTGCTCTTTCTCTTCTCCTTCTGGCACCCCTATGATGCAAATGTTGGACTTCTTGAAGTTGTCCCAGAAACTGCTTCTACTATCCTCATTTTTGGATTCTTTTTTCTTCTTGTTTTTCTGATTGGTTTTTTGCTTCCTTATGTTCCAAATCATTGATTTGAGTCTCAGCTTCATCCACTCTACTGTTGTTTCCCTGTGAATTGTTCTTTATTTCAATTAGTGTATCCTTAGTTTCTGACTGGGTCTTTTTTATGCTGCTTAGGTCCTCATTAAGTTCCTTAAGCAACCTTATAAACAGCGTTTTGAACTCTGAATCTGATAGATTGCTTATTTCCATTTCATTTAGTTCTTTTTCTGGAGTTTTGATCTGCTCTTTCCTTTGGGCTGTGTTTCTTCATCTCCTCGTGTTGGCAGTCTCCCTGTGTTTGTTTCTATGTATTAGGTAGAGTTTCTTTGACTCTCTCTCTGCCCCAGTGTAATAGATTCCCTGTAGTGTCCAGTGGCATGGCCTCCCCTATCACCCAAGCTAAATATTCAAGGTGCGTCCTTCATGTCTGCTGAGTACACTCTCTTTTTTATAGTTGAGACTTGGTTGCTGTTGGCAGATCAATGGGAGGGATTTACCCAGGCCAGTCAGCTGCAAGGATTGGCTGTGACCACTTACCACAAACCTCTGCCCTTCTTGGAGGATCAGGTGTGTAGGTGCAGGATGGTGGTGCTCCAACGTGGTCTGTAGCTGTCCACTGGGTGTGCTGGTTTTCCGGATGGTGTGGGCCAAGTTCAGCCCCGACATATGTTTGCCTGGGGCACCCTGCCTGAGCTATAAAGCAATCTGAGATGGCCGCTCCTTGTGCTGGGCTTGGAGATTCCCAGGTGAAGCCAAGCTGTGAATCTAAGCTGGTTGTGCTAGTGCCAGGCCTGGGGCTCACTGAGGCCAGCTGTTGGTTGTTTGAGAGGATTTAGGAAGATTTGCAACATCAGCCAAGACCAGCCACTCATGGAAAAGCAGCTTGGGTGGGCCCATAAGTTGGTGGGGCAGAGGTTCTGGACACCTCCAAGATGGACCAGTGTTAGCCAGGTTGATGGAGTCTTAAATATGGCAACAGCTTGCCAGTTCTGTGACTCTGTATGGGGAAGGTTTAGAAAAGGGACAATGGCCTCAGCTTTCCTTGGTGCCAGACACTTCAGTTTCTCCTTGGATGCCACTTGTGCCTTTCAAGATGCTATGGGGGGCTCCAGCAGTTTCTTACACTGACTCAGTATCCACTGGTTTTTGCAGCCAGAAGTTGTGGGGACTTATCTTCCTGGCATTGGAATCCTGGGCTGGGGTGCCTGGTATGGAGCTAGGACTCCTCGCTCCCAAAATAACCTTCCCAAATTTTTATCCACCACACATGAGTGTGGGACTCTGTCTGCATCCCTCTTACCAGTCTGGATGGATGTGGTTTCTTTAATTCTGTAGCTGTCATACTTCCATTCAATTTCTGATGGTTTGAACAATGGTATTTCTATATTTTAGCTGTAATTTTGACGTGGTTGTGTTAGAAGGCAAGCCATGTCTGCCTACACCACCATCTTGACCGGAAGTCCATCCTCTCCTTTTAAATGGGACTGCTTCCATGAATTAGCATAGCGGAAATGATGTTATGTGATTTCTGAGGCTAGGTCATAGAAGGCTATGTGGTTTTCACTTCCTTTGCCAGGAGCATTGATACCAAAGCCCTGACATCCTTGTAAGAAGTCAACTGCCCCGAGGCTGCTGTGCTGGAGAGCCCCTCGGGAGGTGCTCAGCTGGAAGGACATTCCAGCTGAGCCTGTCCTTCACCCCATGTGCCCAGCACATGAGTGAAGAAGCCATCCTGGAAGTGAATTCTTTCAGCCCCTGCAACTTTGTTTCATTCCCAGCCAGATAAAGTTAATCTATTATTAGGCCAAAGCACTTCTTGATTCAAGAATTTTAACCAGCCCCGGCTGGTGTAGGTCAGTGGATTGAGCGCAGGCTGTGAACCAAAGGGTCACAGGTTCGATTCCCAGTTAAGGCACATGCCTGGGTCAGGTCCCCCAGTGGGGGCCACATGAGATGCAACCAAACATTGATGTTTCTCTCTCTCTCTCTTTCTCCCTCCCTTCCCCTCTCTAAAAATAAATAAAAAATAAAATCTTAAAAAAAAGAATTTTGAGTTTGTGAACCGCTTTGAGTCGGTACTGTTGACTCGCGCCTGGTCTGCGGCGTTTCCCCGGTAGTGCTCCCTCCTGCTCGGCCTCGCGATGCTGGTGGACATCGGCCAGTGGTCCAGGCCCTTGAGCCTGCAGGAAGTGGAAGAGCGGCCGCAGCACCCGCTGCAGGTCAAGTACACCGGGGTGGAAGTTGACGAGCTGGGCAAAGTGCTGACACCCACCCAGGTTAAGAACCGGCCCACCAGTATTGCATGGGATGGCCTTAATGCAAGTAAACTCTATACCTTGGTCTTGACAGACCCGGATGCTCCGAGCCGAAAGGACCCCAAATATAGGGAATGGCACCACTTCCTGGTGGTCAACATGAAGGGCAATGACATCGGCAGTGGTACAGTTCTCTCCGACTATGTGGGCTCTGGGCCTCCTAAGGGCACAGGCCTCCACCGCTACGTCTGGCTGGTTTACGAGCAGGACCCGCCGCTGAAGTGTGAAGAGCCTGTTCTCAGCAACCGGTCTGGAGACCACTGTGGCATAATAGGTTGACTTTATCTGAACTGGGGTTCAGACAGCATAGAGCAGAAACAAGCTGTCCACAATGTGTCCCACCCAAATTCCTGACACACAGACTCTCTGGGCATTATAAAGTGGTGGTGACTGTATGCCACTGAGATGGGAGTGGTTTGTTAGATGGCAGTAGTGACCAAAATAGTCTTACTCGAATTTCTCCCACTTCGTGAAACCTTCCCTGATCCTTCCTGTCCTTCCCACAACCCTAAGCCCAAAATTAGAATTAGTCAATCTTATACCTATATCAGAGCCCTGACTCATTTTGTCCTTTCTCCAGGAAATGACATGTTCCTTAAGGGAAGTGACCCCATGAGTCATTTTTATGTTCTCAGGGCACCTAGCACAGTGCCATCACACTGAATCTAATCAATGGGCCTTCCTTTTGCTATTAGCATAATGCACAAGAGAGACGAAAATCGACAGAGAAGCCAAATTTGGTGTGTACATCGCCTTTCATGGATTCTGGCTATCCATGCTCCCGGGCTGCAACTGAAAATCACAATGGGATGGTGTTATACTAAAAACCATCTGAATATCTTAGCCTGCTTGGGCTGCCATAACAAGTTTAAGGTGTTGGCAGGTTTGGTTTCTCCTGAGGCTTCTCTCCTTGGCTTGCAGTTGGCAAGGCGAGTCTTGTCACTGTGTCTTCGCAGGCTCTTCCCTCTGTGCATGCACATCCCTTGTGTCCCTTTCTTTTCTTATGCAGAGTGAGCTGGCCACAGTGCTTTTTCTTTTTTCTCTTTTCTTTTTCATATTCCTTCCTTCCTTCCTTCCTTCCTTCCTTCCTTCCTTCCTTCCTTCCTTCCTTCCTTCCTTCCTTCCTTCCTTCCTTCCTTCCTTCCCTCCTTCCTTCCAATCCTCACCTGAGGATATGTTTATTGATTTTTAGAGAGAAAGGAAGATAGAGAGAAATATCCATGTGAGAGAGAAACATCAATCAGTTGCTTCCCGTAACTGCCCCAACTGGGGTTCGAATCCACACACTGGGCAGATGCCCTGACTGGAAGTTGAACACACTGTGTTTTGGTGTATAGGACAATGCCCCCAACCAAGCAAGCCACCTGGCCAGGGCTCTTCCTTTTCTTATAAGGACACTGATCCTATTGGATTAGGGTCTTACCCTGAGGACCTCATCTAAATTTATCTCTTTAAAGGTTGGATCTCCAAGTAGTGCCATATTAGGGATTAGGACTTCAACATACGAATTTTGTGTGGTGGGGGACACAATTCAGTCCACAGCACCAAGGAACACAGTGAATTCTTAGTGATATTTCCTCTCCCTGTAGTTGTAGATGTCAGTAAAAACAAAAAAAAAAAAACTAATGAACTCAGTGATCCAAGTTGTGCCTGAAACACTTTCCTGACTGTTAGTTCTGGGCTTCTGCTATTCTTGTTCTCACACCCCTTTAAATAATGGTCTGCTTAAGTACCAGAAGTCTGTGACAACTTGTCCTTCTCTGCAGCCAATGACGAGATCTAATTTCAGGTAGGTTTTGTTTGCTTGCTTGCTTTTTGTTTGGTGCTCAAGGAAACCTCAAACAAATCTTCTTTGGTGTCACTGTCAGGCACCACAGTGATGATGGCAAAGTGACGCACAGCACATCGCTGTGTGCAAGAGGGCATCCATCCATCGAGACCGTCAGTCTCCCAAAGCTGAATAAACTGCGGCGGCAAAGGAGCCTGGGAGAAAAATTGCTGAAAGCCATCGGAGGACAATTTAAGAATATGCAGGAGTGCCAGGAGCGAGGGTGACTAGTAGCTGCTCTTTGTAATTTTCTTATCAAATTAATTCCTAGCAATTTCCTTTTCATCAATGTCTATTTTTATCATTTTATATCATATACCAAACAATGAGGGAGAGAAAGAGAGAGAATCTTCTACTGAGCTGAATTGGACTGGGGGCTATTTTATGACCACATCTGTGATCTGCAAGTACTGAACAGGGCATGGAGCAAATATTCAAGGTCACGTGTTTATTCATTGCAATTCAAATCGAAGGGCACCTATCTTACCCCTTTTGCCTCTTGTTTTCAGCTGGTCATTGTCATGCCACCTTATTGTCAAACCAGCCCTCTCCTCCTCCCCCCCTCCCCACCTTTCTTTCACTACTTAAGGAATGAGAAAACATTTCTCATTTTGATTCATGTGATACTAACGTGCACCCTCCACGTGGGCCCATCAGCCCTCGTTTTCACACAACGTAGCACCATTACCACTGACCTGTATGGAGTCTGACATGAAAAGTTCTTTAGGGGAAAGTCAGTTCTGCGATACATTTTATCTGCCAGTTGAAACTGGTAAGAATTTTGTTCCAATCTGCAAGAAGGCTTTATCCCTGCTCAACTTTCTAAAGCCCTTAAGATTTTATCTTTCTTGAGTTGTCTAAAGGTAGGGAGAGATTCAATTTGCTAAGAGTCCTTGTTTTTGACACAAAGACAAATACCCGCTCCGGTGCCGTACTTCACAAAGCAATGATTCACGTTAAAAAACCTGTCAGGATCCTGAATTCTCCAGATAAAATGAACCCAAGTCTTGCTTTCTTCATTAATTTTTGTGTGTTCTCTCTCTGCTGCCTCACTTCAGAAAAGAGGTATAATTACTATCTTTATGAGTCAGACTCATAGCCTTGCACCTGTTAGGAAATTAAAAAATATTTTCCCCACATCACATTACAAAGGGAGGCCCATTGTTTTCCTGCAGTTGCTGGTGTTCACTCATTTGACAAAATGACTCTAGTGGAGGCTTTAAAAGCCACAGTGATAATGAAAAACAATGACTAGAGACATTTCCAAATGCCAATACATAAAGATAGTAACTTGAACTTGATCAACCCTGATTTTTATTCTTTTTAAATTGTTCGTAGATTAGTAAAAGAGAGTCTGCTTCTCCCAGGCATGACGAAGCAGAAGAGGGAAACAGTTTAGAATTTTTCTCTTAACACAGGCCCTGGTAGTTACTTAGGCATCAGATATGGAACTCAGTCAATGCCCACTGCAGGAGGAGATTCAATGTGTTTGAATATGTTATTGATATAAAGATTGAAGAATAGTTGTAAGTGTAACTGATGCCACGACTTAAAAACTATCCAGCTCCAGAAGGGGTGGGGTAGATAAAAATCTTTACCAAGTCGTTTCTTGCCTACATGCTGTGCAAAGAGATGAAGGTCAGCACATGGCCGCTGTGCCAACGGCAGATGCAGCGTTCGATCCAATGCCAAACAAGGGCAGCCTCAGAATGTCAGCTCTCAACCTCGCCATACTTTCCCAGTGACTTCAGAGGATGTTTCTGCTCGAGACTGGGAATTCAGTTTGAATTAGGAGTACACGCCGCACAGCCACAGACAGTCTGGGGTGCAGCAGGGAGAGTTCTGCCCACACGCACACCCGGTCCAGCTCGCCGGCAGCACCGCCAGGCCTTCCACGCGCACCAAGGGGACACGCAGAGTGGAGAGGTGGCACTTGCCCTTGGCCAGTGGGGGCCGTATAAGTGAAACAGAGTGTGGAAATGCCTAGAACATGATGGATACCGACACAAGTTTGATCCTTTTAATCTGGGATTTTTTAGTGAAGTTAGTTTTTAAATATTGTTCTCCTTTTCAAGAAGCCATGAGTACTACTGAATGGACTCCTGAAGAACTGACTCAACAGGCAATATGCAACTTACATTCCTCATCTCTCAGAGAAACGTTCGATCTCGTTCACTTCTTTGTGAATGGGTGTGAGTGCAACAGCTGCTTGATGACCTCGTCGCTGGGGTTCCTGGGTTCATTCACATGTGCATGGGAGGGTGGTTTAGGAACAACTAGAAACCAGGCCCTCCTGGGCTTTGTGGTCAAACAATGAATTTGTTATCCACACAAAAGTAGGGTTTTGGTGTTTCTATCTAGAAGTTTTCACAGTATTTAATGCCGGGAATTATCTGGTAAGATGTTCCTTACTTCATTACCTCAGCATGATAATTGGCACAGAGAACTGCATGTTTGTTGAATGAATAAGTGAATGAAGAGACAATGATATAAAGTTAAAAACTATGGATAATCATTTTATTTAAAAATTACTTTTCAAGATTAATTTCTTTTATTTATTGACTTTTATGGTGAGAGAGGAAAGGATAGAGAGAGATATCGATGTGTTGTTCCACTCATTTATGCATTCATTGTCTCTCTCTCCTCCACTATCCATTCTAAATTTCCCCGCCCTCCACCTTCACCTCTGCTGGACTCGGCGGTTGCCAGTATGGCAGCTCTTTTTCTCACCAACTGGTACCTGGGCACAGATAATACAAGCACCCTGGTCTCATCTGTAGCTTATAATTCAGTGGGACTCTTGGTGTGCTTCGGGTTAGAGGCACCTACTCTGAGGATTGGGACTTCTTAAAATGACACATTTTAACTCTGCAGAGCCCAGAGCTGTAGAAATAGGACAGAAAATGTATGCCAGTGGGTCACTGGAAAGACGGATGGTGAACGCGGCTACTCCTGTGTCTCCAGTTGGTTCCCACGCTTCTCACTCCTTGGACGCAGTGCTTACTGACGTCTTCGGTTCCGTGCACACGCTGCATCTGGGTGGCTGCCACCCCAGCTCCACACCGCACTGCCCTTGGGTCGTTGAACCAATAGGCTAAGAGATTTACCCAAGGCAAACACCGAAAGGCTGGATAAAATAACAAAGAAAGCACTTGCCAAGGGCATCACTGAGATGACTCAAAAGAAAGAAATATGGAGAAATAAAAAACAAGACGAAAGTAGCAACTTTGGGAGAGGAGAACCAAAGCCAGCTCTCTCAGTGTTTCTGCCCAAACGTGGAAACCTTGAACTTTTAAAAGCCTTTTTTGATAGTAGAGCACTGGGGATAAAACCTGGGGCCCACACAGAATTGGAAGTCTTGCAGGAGACTCCCACATGAAGCTGGCCTCTCAGAGAACTTCACCTGCAACCAGGTGAGTGAAACACAGACTGCTCTGCGCAAGGGGACACACCTGATTTGATCTGGATGCAGTGGCGGGGAATCTCACTGGAGAACTTGTGACAACAACCTGGCCCTCATGTGATTTTTGCAGGAATTCCTATCACCTTTACCTGAAAACTTGAAAGAGGAGAATTTTCAGTAAAGTGCCCCAGAATGTTTGTGTCATCAACTGGGAGAAGCAGATGCAAATCTTTTCTGGGAAATGCAATCTCCACCCAGGTCTCAAAGAATTCCCAAAGATGTAAAAGTATCAGGGAACATAAGTTCACATAAAAACATACATTGGTACAGTCTACTCCCTCACCCCTTCACACAGACACACATGCACACACACATACACAGAAATAAAGTTGAGTGAGGGCTGGCAAAAACGACAGGCAACAAAATCAGATCTGTAAAGATGGTCCAACACAGACTATAAAATAAGCATGTTTGGTAAGGTAAAGAAATAAAAGCTTGTGAGCAAGGAATGAGAAATTTAAAAAAAGAAAACAAATCAAGCAGGTTGAAGACAAGTTGAATGGAACTTTTAGAAATAAAAAACTGCTTTATGCAGAAGGAGTGTGAGGTCAAGTGGAGGAAGATCTGAGATGTCAGAAGACGCGGTGAGCAAAGAAACTGAAAAGTATGTTGGGTAAATCCGAATAAATGTTGACTACACATAACAATAATGATGTCTAATCTGTGAGGTTAAACAAGCAAGATGCAATTCAAACACTGGTCACAACACAATACGAATTGGTATGGGGTGAAAATGGCAGTTAAAATGTTTTAAGCTTCTTGACTTGTTTGGGTGGAGCATCAAGAAATTGAGCAAGCATGTGACAATGTCTAGGGTAACCCCTAAAAATAGACATAGAGACCATTACTTCCCTAGGAGCAGAAATAAGGGGTGGGGAAGGAATAAGCAAAAGAAGAAAATAAAGAACACCCATTCAAAGATGCCAAGAAAGGGGGGCCGGGGAGAGAAGACAGAGAAATGGAAAGCACGTAAGACGACGGTGGAGATAAACCAAAGGGAGAGCAAGGACAGGCCTAGACCCTCTGTGCCCCCCGTCCAGCGGGAGTGTGTCCACACTCGACAGTGACCGGTGTCGATTTTTTACTGATATGAAGGATGAAAAATGAGTGTAATGACCTTTGACCATAAAAGACTTTATTCCACAAAAACAACTTTAGCTTTTGAAGACCTATGTTTCACAAACGAACTTTTATAAGGCAATTTCTAGGAGTGCCCTTATGAGTACTAAATTTAGAACGTGTTTTTATTCTTGTAAATGTTTGGCCTTTGACTTGATCTGGAGAGCTGCATCATTTGTTATTTCTTTCTTCTTTTGTACCAGTCTTAATACTCTTTTTCTCCTCTGTCTGTATTTAGAAGGACCTGCTTTTTTAAGGCTACAGCCAGGACACCATATTCTAGAAATAAATCAGAAAGCACAGGACCTGGAGACTTAATATAGAAAATGACACATTTTAGAAAAGGAATATGAGACCTGTAATATTCTGCTTCTGCAGGATGCCACATAGCTTCCTCAGATGGCCTTTTAAGATTCTGCAGTCGGTCCTTCACTGAGGTCTGTCTGGTTTGTTTTGTTCTCCTAATGCTACTTTCTTTCCTGTGTTCTATAAAGCTTCCCCATAAGTTCTAAGCTCTTTGTTGTTGTTCTTTATTTCCTTTTCCTTCACAGCTCATCCTCAAGTGAGACTTGACCTTCATGTCAACTGACAGGATATGGGGACGTCTCTCAAGTTTGCTTGGGGTGAGGGTCATATCCCTTCTCAGAGAGAAAACTGGGGGGCAAGGTGATGTGCCTGGTCCTCCGTCCAATTCCCAGCTAACGGTGTCTATTAGCCAGTCCAGCCTTTGCCACTTACTAGCTGTGTGACACTGGGTGAGTTGCTTAACCTCTCTGTTCCTCAGTTTTCTCATCTGTAAAACAAAAATAATCAATACACCAACTTCACAGTTTCTTGGGAGGACTAAATGAAATACTTTTAAAGCCCTTGGCACTGTGCATTGCCTATCAAAAACATAAACGTCAACTATCATCATTGCTACTGCCGCTGCGTGGTTGCCGTTACTGCTGCCAGTACTGTCTGTACCGCTGGCACCGCAGTGCAGCCACGCCCTCCGGACAGCGCACACTGCTCCGCAGGCCAGGCGCGGCCTGGGCACGGAGACGCCCACTGCTGTGCCTGGGAGAATTCCTCTTCCCAGAACGTAACCCGCCACTGCCCGGCTCTCCCTCCCCACCACCTCTTGCACAGCTCCTACTTGAGCCTTATTTTTTAGGACCTGCCACATCCGAATGTTCCCAGTAAAACGGCCTGGGTCTCCTGAAGGGCAGCACCCACGTTACGCGGCACTGGGGGGCCAGGTTATTGTTGTGACTTTGCTCCCCGTGTGCTCCGTGTACGTGACTTCTTTCCCACCACAGGGTTTTTAATGGGGCACTGGAAGGGCCTGCACCAAGGCCCGTTAGCTGGATGCCAGGCCATTTCGCACCGGAAATCTAGCTCCTTCTTTTAAACTGGGAACACGGAGTGAGGGCATAAGCCTGGTGCGTGTGAGGTCCGCACACCCACCAGGCGGAGAGGACCCCTGCCTTTGCCATCCACGCCTGTTTGGTAACAAGGGAAATCCCTCAGTCTGACGTGCAGTGAGACCCTGAGCCTACCCTGAGTTGGGTCGAGGAGTTCTAAAGTCCCATTTTCACACACATGTGGATAAGTCAGAAGGTCTGAGGCTGAATTATCCCCTTAGGAGTGCTAAGGCTAAATCCAAAGATGGTCAAGGGAAACTGCTGAGACAATACCTTTATCACATTTCCAGGAAAATATAGAACCTTTCTGGGAACTGTGTACTGAAACCCACGGTATTACCTTTGAACTAAGGTTTGTGTTGAACCTTTAATGACTGAGTGTCAATAGTGTGTGAATGCATGGTTTCTTCATTAACACTTTGTCAGCTTTTATACTGAGGCAGGCCCAAAGTGGCATAAATAATAAGAATAAATAAATGAATAGTTCATAAAGACTTCGTGGCTGAAGGTCACACGCCCTCGGAGCCAGCGGTGCCCCTCCAAGTCCTGCGTTCCTCCAGGGTGGGGACGGCCGCAGAGACTGGGGGCGTCGGGCCGTGAGTGAGGGAGAGGGTGCCTGTGAAGTCAGCACTGGAAACATTTAGTCACATCAGTCACTAAAGGAAGAACAGTAACACAGACTCTGTGTACACGTGCTCCTGAAATGCATCACGACCAATTTAAAGTGTCAAATTAAAAACGGTTTGACAAACATTTGCAAGAGCTTTTAATGCATGAGCAAAACAAACCCTAACATTGGTTGTGTGACTAGCACATTGGCAGGGAGAGACAGCCTTAGACAATGGAAAGAGATATTTTCCATTTTTAGTGGTATTATTCACGACTCAGGTATAGTCAGCAAAATCATCATCTCATTTCATTTTAAAATGAGTAATGTCTTCTACCTCCTACTAATAAAAACTGAATAAGATCTCATGTACAGACCAATTACTTTTTATTGTATCTACTTCTTTTTCACTAAATGTAAAAAGAAACATTAAATATTGATTCATCTCATTAAGACGTGTAATATCAGTGCAATTTAACTTTTATGCTTAATAATTATCAAATTTTATAATATATTTATGTTATAAATAGTAGTATATTAATAACTGTAATAACTAAATCCAGAAGAACTTTATAAAGTTATAGATGTTTTTGTAGTGATTTAAAATAAGAAGAAGAATTCAAAAAAAGAAAAGACTTGTAAGCAGGATTTTGAAGCGCAGATAAACCAGAGGAGGTCGTCCAGAAACAGGGATATGTGTATGGAAAGAACGTGACGAGGCTGGAAGAGACAGGGCTGAAAGGGCTTGTGTTCCCTGCTACGGAGGTGAGATTTTCATCCTCTGTAAACAGCAGCGAATGATATCCTGGTTAATTGAGTAGATACTCTCAGTTTGCACTTCCCTTCTATTTGTTGTATTACTATAACAAACAAACAAACAAACAAATAAAAGAGACCTATAAAAAGTCTACAATCATGTAAGTATCTTGAAGTAACAATTTTTAAATATCCATAGTTTATACTATATTGGTTATCATTACAACATCCTTTGCAACTATCTACTTTATGATGAAATGTTTTAGATGTCAACCTAAAAGTATGCAAGAAGTACAAAGGAATTTCTTTTCAGGGTACACTGGCGAAAATACTGACTTCCAGTGCTGGAGGGAACCTGTGGACTCAGTCCCTACCTAACGACTTAGGAAATAAGGCAGTGAATTCTTTCCTCTCTAACCCCACTTGTTCTCACTGACCTCAGTTCCATTCTGAGGGCTGTGTACCCCTGGGAAAAATAAAAAAAGATTCTAGTTTTGAGATTCTATGAAATCACAGCTTAAACCTCAACCATTTTAAAAGTCCAGTAACAGAAGTGTAGTAACAGAGAACGGAAACGTGGCTGCCCTGGTTTTTGAGAGATTCTGCTTTAAATGCACAACAAGAAGTCACTTGAATCTTGTCAGTAACCTTACTTCCTTATACTTTTATGGTTCCAGATGAAAATTTACAACTGGAGACTTAATTCACTTTAAGAAGATAGGTGGTACTTCTTTAGATTGATGCGTTCGACCATGTTAAACTCACTTGGAAGAAAGGCGGGTGTTACGGGTGATGGTGCACAGTGCCAGGCTAGATGTTCATATTTTTCAGAAAACAAATACATTTCCTGGGTTAAATCTCATGAAAGTTTCTATTTAAAAATGTTTCAACATTCTAAATTATATCTCTGTCTAACTTTGGGGTTTAAATGATTATTTATGAGAAAAATTAATAGTAATGACAAATAACCATACAAGCTAAATATCAGCAGTAAGTTAATAAAAGGTATTCAAAACCTTTTTAGTGACAGATGAATCAACTCCTTTAATAATTTTCTAAAGCCAAAAAGTTTAAAGAATGTGGCCGCCCTGTGGTATAATGAGATGAGCTGGCTTAATGCTCATAGGCAAGTGAGCACAATGCCTCATTGTGTTAAATAAAGATTTTGAAATTGAGAAGCTGAGTCAAATTCTCATTCAATTGCTGTTGGTTCTATCTTTTTAAAAAATAAATCAATCTAGGTGTAATGCTGCAAGGTACAGTTTTATATTTAAGTAATTAAGAACTACTTTTAGGGAAACTAATGGTACTCTAATATTTCCTTTATAATTCTAATAAGTTATCTAATTGTCTAAGTTTCACGGGCCTCAAAAGACAACCAGCATGATCAAATTTTCTCTAGGGAGTCATATACCCAAAGATATACCTTTATGAGATTGAAAGTTAAGATTATTCAATGAGGTGCCAATGATCGAAATGGATTTAAAAAAAAGTAACAAATCTCCAGTTCTTTGCAAGTTCAGAACCTTGGGTGGTAATATCAGATATTCATGAATGTTAATTGAATATAGATTTCCTTGAATTCACTGGTTTCCTGGAGAACTGCAGATTCACGATCAATAGGTGAAGAGACAGAATCTGAGAGCGTCGGAAGCTGAGGCGTCGAGTGGGTCTGTGTGAGGGGTGGGGCTGGGCTCAGAGCACCACCGTCTCAGGCAGGCACAGGGCAAGGCTACTTGTAGACTAGAAGTATTGGTGGAATATGACAGGGCCAGTGGCACCACTGTGAGCAGTGAGGTGTATACTTTGATGTATATGCAAATCTCCTGTGCATCGCATTAAAATTAGATTTTATTCATCAGGTTTGGGTGTGAGGCCTGATAGTCTGCATTTCTAACAAACTCCGAGGAGACACAGATCCTGCTGGACCACTTCGAGTAGCAAAGTTCAGAGCACTGATGCCGTTCTTCCAGTCTAGAAACGAGACGCATGACCAAGGGTTGGAGGCCCAGGCTCTCTCATCAAATCCAGTGTTAAGCAGCTATAAGAAGGGAAAACTACCCTCTAAGAGACCTATTATCGCCTGCAAAATTACAGGTCTGTACCAGGTGGTGTGATAGGTCCCTTCATAACTATATAGGATTCCTTTTTTTTGTCTTAGCTGTTATCTTCTATATTTTCCCTCATAAATGGTTAGCAAAAATCAGAAAGTTTTATTGCATTGTATTACTCCCAAAGGTCACAGCTGTGCTTTGCATTCTTTGAGCTAAGATCATAGCTATTTTTATGTCACTTTCCACATTCTTTCTCCATAATTTTTAAAACGCTATTCAGATTTGTATTTTTGTTTGACTTTAAGGAGACTTCTTATGAATACCGAGTCTGTAGGGTTAGTTATCTGTTGCCTGAATTAAAATGTTTTTCTTCTTATTTTGCATTTTTTAGAGAAGCTGTAATATTCTTAAATAGAGGGCGATCCTTAATCGGAGCCAATCTCGGATGCGGCACCCCTGCTAAGGGCAGTGGCTGGTAATGGTTTCAAACTGCATTCAACAAGGAACAAATTCTTTCCTTTCTCTGAATAAAATTTGAGTCAGCTGCTTCCTGTTTATTCCCATTATCAACACTTTATTCAGAATTTGATGAACTCTTGTCTGGACTACTGTTCTAATCTACTGACTGGGGCTTCTCCTCCAGCCTTTCAATGCTATAATGATTTCAATACATTCCTGCCAGATCTGGACTTCAACCAAGTGCGTGCCTCTTCCAGGCCAAATCCTACACCAGGCCCTTATTCAACAGCTTTATGCTGTGGGGTCCTGCCTTGTCCAGTTTCCTGCTACTTCCCATGACCAACCGTTTTCTACACTTCCCATATCCATGACTCTGTCTGTACAGCTCCTCTCCCTGGTGCACCTTCTTCTACAAAACGTTGTTCCACTCCTCAAGACCTATTATTGTAAGTTCCAATTCTTGCTTAAAGTGTTCCCTCATCCTTCCAGCAAGATGATGAACTCATGTAACACCCTGTTTTTGATTCTTTTCTCTACTCAACACCGACTTCCTGTATTATAATTTCTTCATATCCTTCTTCGCTGCCATCTACTACACAATTCGTAGGCATCTGTAGTATGTTTTAATGATCTCTGTAGCTCTCACAGTGCTTTTTAAATTTCCATGTCTGTTGAAGAAGTGAGTGAATGTTTAATGTAGCTTCAGTATCAATCTACAGGTTAAATGTTTAGCAACTACAGAAATTTAAAATTTATTTATTAGTCTTATCTAGTATTTATTTGGGGAAAAATACTTAATCTCTGTGATCTAGTATTCTTTCTGCATACATGTCTTTTAGGGGGAGTTAGGGATATCTAGGAAAAACTTTTTTACTCACTTAATGAATCATGCACTGTGCTGTGTAGGTGCTGGAGAAGAGAGAAATCTCCTGGCTTTCTGGGTCATGTAAATATTGTCATAGAACAAGTGTGTTTCAGATTCAACTACTGTGCTGTTAAGAAAATTTTATATGTGAGTTCAGAATATACAAACATGATATATTCATACTTAGGATTCTAAAGATTAAACACAATTACATTGGCTTTACCATTTATTACTATGCACTGTTAATATTTCAAAAGGAAAAGTAGAATTTCTTGCTTAAGATAACATGGACGCCACTTCAGGAATTATCCTGTTATTGTCTCTTGTGATACGGGGACTACTAAAGGTGTCCTGGGTAAGGTATAGTGTATGGTAATTATTTCCTTAAAACATGAAAGTGGAAAGGCTTTAAACATCCATAATCATTAAATCATTGTAGGATCCGTGAGCCTCGAGCACGCACCGACCTGACTTCCTGTGCTCCGTGAGACGCCGCATGGTGACGGGGGACTCTAGGCGGCCGCGCATTAACCTTTCTATTAGGACCCTTGGTTGTTCTGTCAGAGCAACACTGTAATAATCCTAAGAACTTTAAAACTGAACCTTGAGAAAACTTGTTCCATAATCAAAGGAATTAGCGATAATTTAACTGTAATATTACAAAAACGTTTGGGACTAATGGAACATTAAAAGAGGGGTTGGGGGGGCTGGGTGAAAAAGGTAAAGGGATTAAAAAAGTACAAATTGGTTGTTATAAAATAGTCATGAGCATGTAGAGTACAGCATAGGGAATGTAGTTAATAATATTGTAATTACTACTTATGTTATGGTGCCCGGTGAGTACTGGAAATTTTGGAGGGATCACTTTGTAAAGTATACGATTGCCTAACCACTGTGTTGTACACCGGAAACTAACACAAAATAATATTGAAAGTAAACTGTAATTGAAAAATAAGATTTAAGTAATAAAAAGCTACTTGCAAAGTGAAAAAACAAAGGAGTAGATAGTGGTGGGTATGGGAACCTATGAATCTGAACATTGTTTTATGTCTTCTGAGCAGCAAGCTAATCACTCACTGGCTTTGCTCCCAAAGATGTAAACTACTGTATTTTCTTTTCAATCTTGCCGTATCGTTTTATTTGCTGCCAAAAGACTTCTGATTTCGTCCACCCACTTCTCTTTAGAGTGGCCGTAGTGCTCAGTAAGGGCTGAAAAACAGAGCTGCAGGAAGTACAGAGCCTTCACAGCTCTGTCTTAGTAAACTGCTCTAAATTGAACTGTGTAAAAAATAGTGGAATTAACAAAAAAGACATTTCAAAGCATTGAAAAGTACAAAAATAATCTTAGTGTGACATATTTTTTAAGATTAATGTCTCTCCCAGTCAATTCCATTGCCTGAAAAAATAACTTTAAAGCAGTTCTAACTATAAATATAGTAAGTCTATATTCAAGACTTAAAAAAATTGCTTGAAAAATCTGTTACATATAGGACTCTCCCATCTTTGCCCACCAATATTAGTTTAAGAAGAAAAACAAATAGAGTTATAATTCTCTAAGAAATATTTTCAGGCCCTGGCTGGCATAGCTCAGTGGATTGAGCTCGGGCTGAGAACCAAAGCATTGCAGGTTCGATTCCCAGTCAGGGCACATGCCTGGGTTGCAGGCCACGGCCCTCAGCAACCACACATTGATGTTTCTCTCTCTTTCTCCCTCTCCTCCCTCTCTAAAAATAAAATAAATAAAATCTTTTAAAAAATTAAAGAAATCTTTTCTATGACATTCTTTGCTTTTGACCTATAAATCCTCCCACTGAGGTCATTAAAAACATATGCCTATAGAGAAATTAAAACTATTAGACTTAATATCCATTCTATGTATTTGAGAACTTTATTTTGCCACAATCACTACTTTCTTGACATTGCTGATACTGTTTTATGCCAGGAGTTTGTTCATCATAATGAGAAAATCAAGGAAAAGTTCGAATGTGTTCTTAACTCCCAGGTTACTTACTCTAATGTTCTTCTCTTCAAGTGTCATTCTTTAAAAGACATACACATAGCTCAGACTGGACCATTCAAATTGTCTAGGTTGAAACTAATGTAAATCTTGTCTCCCTGTGTATCTATGGAATCACCTCTCTGCTATACTCATGAAATACGACACAGTTACTGCAATCATGACTTATTCTCAGAATGATTATTTACAGAATTACTCATTGTTAAAGCAAGAGAGTAACAGCAAACAAACTGCGTTTCACACTGACACTCTTTACATCACCTTAGAAAAGCTTATGTGTGACCTTCTTTACAAATTTAAATATCTTAAAAATTTAGGAAAAATGTATCTTTCTGGTTCCTGCAAAGAGAGCTATGATTGCAAACTAGAAAAACAAGTGTAATTGGATAACAAAGACTGTTGTCCCAAATATTTTCTTATGCTTTTGCTAAAGCTTTCACCAGCTTTTGCCTTCTCCCTCATGTGATGAGTAGTTGTAATGTAAACATACAAGCACCAGATCAGGCACACTGAGGTTTAATGCAGTGGTCTCCAGAATGGGCATGATTACTGCCCACATTATACAAGGTAATTTTAAAGGTATATTAATATTTAGTATTTTAATAGACACACATTTATTTTAAGCACATCAGGGAAAAATATAACTAGAAAATCAACCTCATTATTTTAAAGACATTCTTCCTTGGGTTTCCTTTTGACATAACCTTCAGTTAAAAATATGAATGCAACTTCCAGTCAAGATGGAGGCATAGGTAGACATGCTTTGCCTCTTTGTGCAACCACAGAGATAGTTACAACTAAACCTCAAAACAAGTAACACCCAGAACTATCAGAAAATTGAACTGTATGGAAGTCCAACAACCAAGGATTTAAAGCAGCCATATTCATCCAGATGGGTACGGGGGCAGAGATGCAAGATGGGTGAAGAGGCGAGGAGATGCGGTGAGGCACAAGAGGCAGCAGCGACGGTGGGATGTGTGGTCCCACTTTCATGTGTGGTGGATAAAAACCAAGAGGGACACCTTGGGAGTGAGTGATCCCAGCCCCAGGCCAGACAGCACAGCCCAGGTTTCCAGCACCAGGAAGATAAATCCCCATAAATTCTGGCTGTAAAAACCAGTGGGGGTTGGGGCAGTGAAAGGAACTGCCAGATTTTCTGGAGACTCTGCTTAAGGGGCTCTCACGATCTTAGAACATATATAAATCCATCCACGCTGGGACTCAGCACCAGGGCAACAGCTGGAAGGGTGCCAGTTGCATACTGGGAGTTGGGTGAAGCGACTGGAAATGAGGTGAGTGCTGGGCAAACCCCCAGAAGCCAGGCAGGAGCACTGTCCCCTCCCCAAGCCCTCCCGCCACAGAGAGCCACAAAGTGGTGAAGTTGGTTGCCGCACCCTGGCAATTACCTAAGGCTCCATCCACCACACACAATTTACAAGTGCTTTTTCTACATAGGCCACCCTACTAAGACAGTGAGTCAAAGCAACTCTACCTAAAACACAGAAACAAACACAGGGAGGCTACCGAATTGAGGATACAAAGAAATACGGTCCAAATGAAAGAACTCAACAAAACTCCAGAAAAAGAACTAAACAAAATGGAGACAACCAACCTATAAGATGCAGAGTTCCAGAATACTGGTGAGTAGGATGCTGAAAGATCACTGAGAATGGAAAAAATATAAAGGGAGAAATGAGGGTTATAATAAGTGAAATAAAGAAAAATCTATAGGGAACCAATAGTGAAGGAGAAGAAGCTGGGATTCAAATCAGTAATTTGGAACATAAAGTAGAAATAAGCATTCAACCAGACCAAAAAGAAGGAATGGGAATTAAAAAAAAACTACAATAGTATAAGAGGCCTTCGGGACATCTCCAAACGTACTAACATCCAAATCATAGGGGTACCAGAAGGAAAAGAGGGAGAGAAAAAAATGGAAAACTTATTTGAAAAAATAATGAAAGAAAACTTCCCTAATTTGGCAAAGGAAATAGACATACAAGTCCAAGAAGCACAGAGAGTCCCAAACAAGTTGAATCCAAAGAGGACCACACCAAGACACATCATAATTATATTACCCAAGAGTAAAGATAGGGAGAGAATCTTAAAAGCAGCAAGAGAAAAGGAGACAGTTACCTACAAAGGAGTCCCCAGGAGACTATCAGCTGATTTCTCAAAAGAAACCTTGCAGGCAAGAAGGGTCTGGGAACAAGTATTCCAAGTCATGAAAGGCGAGGACCTATACCCAAGATGACTCTATCCAGCAAAGCTATCATTTAGAATGGAAGGGCAGATAAAGTGTTTCCCAGATAAGGTCAAGTTAAAGGAGTTCATCATCACCAAGTCCTTATTATATGAAATGTTAAAGGGACTTATCTAAGAAAAGAATATGATCAAAAACTATGATCATTATAGTAACAATAAACTCACAACTATCAACAACTGAACCTAAAAAACAAAAACAAAACAAACTAAGCAAACAACTAGAGCAGGAACAGAATCACAGAAATGGAGATCACATGGAGGGTCATCAGTGGGAAGGGACAGCAGGGAGAATGGGGGAAAATGTACAGGGAGTAAGAAGTATAAGCAGTAGGTACAAAATAGACAAGGGGAGGTTAAAAATAGTATGGGAAATGGAGAAGCCATAGAATTTATATGTATGAACTAAGGTGGGGGAATGATGGCGGAAGGGGGAGTACAGGGCAGAAGGGAATAAAGGGGAGAAAAAATAGGACAACTGTAATAGCATAATCAATAAAATATATTTTTAAAAACTATGAACATTAAAATGATAACAAATTCAGAACTCTCAACAACTGAATCTAAAAAAAAACAAACAAACAAACTAAGCATACAACCAGAACAGGAACAGACTTACAGATATGGTGATCATTTGGAGGGTTATCATTGGGGAGGGGAAGGCAGAGAATGGGGGAAAAGGTACAGGGAATAAGAAGTATAAATGGCAGGTACAAAAATAGACAGGGGGAGGTTAAGAATAGTATGAGAAATGGAGAAGCCCAAGAAGTTATATGCACGACCCATGGACATGAACTAAGGTTGGGGGGATTGCTGGAAGGAAGGTGGGTACCAGGTGGAGGGGGAAGAAGAGGGAAAACTTGGGACAACTGTAATAGCACAATCAATCAAATATATTTTTTAAATGTGAATGCATTTAAAGAAAATAGCAGGTAAATTTAGTGTAGGTGCTTCTGACAAAAGTCATGATGGGGGCCGGGGAATCTCTGGTGACTGGAAAAGCGAGGTGGACATGCTGGGATCAGGCAACAGTGGCTCTAGCTCCGTCACTGCCCAGCAGACCCCTTCAGGGTGCTCCTTATGGTAAAGAGGTTGTGAGGGTGACCTCTCTACCCCAGCACCATTATTCTATGATGTTATGTTCTCTTGTCAAATGCCATTATAAGGAACACCGATCTCTGTAAAACAAAAATAAGCATTCTAAGCCTTAACATAAGATGTGCTCGTTTATACTAGTCAGGAAAATTAATGGATCTAATGTGGAATTTTTCTGAGGTTAAAATAAAAAAAAATATCTACTACTGGTTGATTTTGTTTAGTAACTTTAGTTTTTTTTGCCCCAGGGAGGGATTTCAAGTATGTTTGGATTCTCTTCTCAATATGATAGCTCAGTAACAGTGAGTTTTACCTGTCATATTTCACACATCTTACATCATTCTAATGGGGGGACTAAGGAGCCATGATGTCCATGATGCTGTCGGAGGAAGGTTTAAGTACAGCCATTCTTAGAAGAAAAACGCACTTCTCCTAGCTGGAGAACAAGATAGCTGAACACTAGCTTAAGATAAAGAGGTATTTTTAGAAACAGGTGGAGCCTGAAACTTCATGATAACTTAAAATAGCTTGTCTGGTTTCTGGTTTTAACGTTTCACACTGGAAACAGAAAACATGTTAAGCCGTTGCTCATTTTCAGGAGTAATAAAATTGGAACCCCAAATTAGTGCTATGTGTCTCTATTAAAGTCTTGAATTAGTTCCTTTCTCAATGGCTTGAGAACACAAGTTCAAGTCAAAACCTAACTCTGAGTGCCAAAAAGCATTCAATGCAGAAAATCTCTATGGAGTAATGTTTTCAGGGCCAGGTTTTCAGCTTTCTAACATAGTCTCTTCTCTGACATAGTCTGAAAAAGCAAACTACCTGTTTCTTGAACTGGAGTTGCTGGTCTCTTTTTGTTAGAAGGTCCCCAGCCTCCCAGGGAAGAATGCCTTCCTCAAAGTTACCTATCATTTCTTCTGACCTAGCCTAAAAGAAAATTAGATGAACCAATTAGACTGTGAGGTGAAGAAGGGGTGATGATGCTGATGGTGGTGGTGGTGATGATGATAAACTCTGTGAAAATCTGAACTAAACATGTTGGAAATTATCTAATTAAAGACTAATGTACTTTTATTGTCTGTTTGGAATACTAATTACATCTCTTTAACCTATTCAGCTTAACAAACCAATGAAAAAACACCAAGGAAACCACTACAATCTATTTTTTTGTGGAGATACTTCTGCTTGTTAAAAAAATGTATACAAAAGATGCCATGGGTGAAAAATTGTACCTATGATCTCTGAAGGGGTATATTTATAGAGCATATCTAAACATACAATCCATAAATATAGAAAGTGGAATCCCAATAATTCCATTATTTGTTGCAATTTGAAAGGCCTCTTGAAAATGTGGCTTCCCAATTGCCTAGCTTTTTCAACTCTTTTGTTAAAAATATCTATAGACATGCACTCGTGATCTGCGGTACTGGTTCGACTTCGGTCATCCTCGGTGACCGGGAGTCTCCAGCACTCAGGGAACGACCAGAAATGCCGTGTGGATGTGCTCTGGACTCTGGACCAATCACTGATGATTCAGTCTCCACAGAAGGACAGCCAGTCTCTGTCTGGTCTTAATCACTGAAGATGCCCGACCCCTGGGAGGATGTGGTTGAAGGACAGTGGGCAAACCTGAGTTGCTGACCCTCTTGGGCTGAGCTGATGGTGGAGAAAGGGTGGGCTGTGGCACTCCGTGCAGGCTGGGGATTCTGATTCCTTTTTCCGAGTTCAGTCTCGAAGTGCTTCTCTCCCCCTGATTACTGCCTGCTGCAGCGGAGGAGGTTAGGCTGCCCTGGCTGGGGAAACACGGTGACAATGGTAAACTTCCACTGTGCTTGCTGAGCTCCAGGAGCTGTTCTCGGGCTTGACTCAAAGCCTCTGTCAATTCAAAGCGTTCTTCACACTCTCTGCGCACTGTTTCCTGGAGCAAAGTGTTCTGAAATGAGAAAAGGGGTGGGGGAGCTTTAGCTATCCCTAGCTTTAACAGTGGATAGTTCTTGGCAATGGAAATTGAGAACTGAACTGGAAATCAGGGGTCTGAGTTCTCTGACTTTGTGGCTACTCTACCACATGGGACAGAAAAGTCAAAAACACAAATGAATTCTAAAACTGGAGAGGACAAGAGAACATTTGATTCAGACTTTGCAGTTTGCAGACGAGGAACCAAGAGCCAAAGTCACTCAGATGGTAGACGTGGGGCTGGGACTGGAACTCAGAATTCTTAATGCCTACTTCAGTGGGGTCTCAACTTCTCTGTGTCCACTGTGTCCCACACATGTGATGTCTAAGAGTTAATATCTATAATGTTACTGAATATCTTATTTTATAATGAGGGTAAGCTCCAATACATAAGACAAACAGGTAAAGGTGTTGAATTTTAAGACTGAAAGAATAAAATATATCAGCTATGGCATTTAAACAATAAAATCAGTTACTGTGTATGATGCCTTCTCAATGGAACTTAAATATATTCATCGTTTTCTAATCTGTAAGATATACATCAAAATAAAGAATAACATTTCCTGCTTTTAACTCCATCTAGCAATCATTTATCAAGTTACTAGAAGTTATAGTGGATGCAGTTCCTGTCCTCAAAAGTCTGAAGCCTCATAACTGCAAGCAGAGTTGCTTTTTATGTCCCCAAGAGAATTTGGAGCCAAGGGTGGAAGCTATGGGGTTTAAGTCAAAGTAGAACTTTTTAATAGCTTGGGGTCTCCAGATGATACTCTGAAAGGCTGCATATCACTTGACTGGGAAGCAACAGAGTAAATTTAAGTTTCAAATGTGTGACCGGACTAGAGATCATTAAGGCCCCTTCAAATTCTGGGACTACACTTCTAGCTGCAGAGTTACTCATCTTTCATCTAGGCAATTCATCAAACTTACTTTAAGGTCCATGGTAGGAATTAGGCCTTGGATCTGCCTAATGCCCTGAATTATGTTTGTGGGTGATCAAAAAAGAGTCTGAAAAGTAATAATTCAGAGTAGTATTTGAATAAGTAAACACAGTTAAAATGATGGGGCAGAAGTATCTTTGCATAAAAATGAACTTCCATCAGGTTAGCTTGTTTGTAAAAACAGCTAAGACACACCCAAGTCTAAGTCTCAAGGGGAAAGCATCCTCATAAGGGTTTACTGAGTAATTTTCTGTCAGTGGAACTAAAAAAGCATCAGGGAAAGTAGCATCTCCTGTACTTTAGTTTCTTGTGATTATGGTCAGAACTCCCTTCAATTCCAAATTTAGTAATCAATATTGAGGAATGTGGAAGAATTCCAGATTAGCAGTTGCACAGTCCTTTTTAATAAAATCAGTGGCGTGTCTGGGTCACACAAAGCCACATTGTTTACATACAGTAGTAACATACATAGATGATTCATGTGTCCACGTATTTTTAAAAAATCAGGAGGGTCAATCACTTGTAGTTAATTTCTTTTTATTCTTTTTTTGAGAAACAAGAGACCAAGGATTGTGTTTGTGGCATTATCATCTGGATCTCATTAACTCTAACTGAAATACTTGTTTAAAAAGCAAGGGAAGGAGGATTAGAGAAGAAGATCAATAAGCTGCTACACTGGGTGTCATCTCATTCCCTGCTCCCAACAACTATATTCGATGAAGAAAGACAATAAAGCTCAGACTGGTTATGTAACTTGCCTCAAATAACCCAACTCTAAAGGTCCTGCCTGCTTCCAAGCTGCCTAGGCCTAAATTAATTGTCAAATTAATTATATCAAACATGCATGAGCCATTTTGATCCAGGACACTGAAGCAATAAAAAACAGTAAGACAATTTGGTTTTGCCCAAGTTTTCTAAACTTAATGTGAACTTTCTTTTAAAAGGAAAAAAACATTCATGCATTGTGTTTCTTGTCTACTAGTAGAGTAAGCTGCCCAAATGTGAAGTGATTAGATTTAAAGGGGTTCAATAAATTAGTATAACCTTGATTAAGAAAGCTATGAGAGATTTCTGGCCAAGATAGAAGCATAGGTAGATACACTTTGCTTCCTTGCATAACAAAAAGGACAACAACAAATTTAAAAACAAAAAACAACCAGAACTGCCAGAAAATTGAACTGTACGGAAGTCCAACAGCCACGGAGTTAAAGAAGAAATACTCATCCAAACCAGTAGGGAGGGTGGAGACAGGCAGTGGGGAACACAGGACTTGAGGCAAGGGAGCAGCAGGAGGACCTGGGTGGGTGAGGCAGCAGCTGGCAGAATGGGTGGTCCCACATTTGCATGTGGATCAACTGGGAGGAACAACTAAGAAACAAGATAGACCACACAACACAGGGTTCCAGCATGGGGAAATAAAGTCTAGAAACCTCTGACTGAAAAAACATGTGGGGATTGAGGCAGTGGGAGAAACTCCCAGCCTCACAGGAGAGTTTGTTGGAGTGACCCACAGCATCCTAGAATATACACAAAACCACCCACCTGTAAATCAGCACCAGAAGGGCCCAATTTGCTTGTGGGTAGCAGAGGAAGTGACAGAAAGCTGGCCAAGAGCTCAGTAAGAGGCATTGTTCCCTCTCTAACCCCTCCCCCACATGCAGCACCACAATGCAGCGACGTGTGGTTACCCCACCCTGGCAAAAAACTAAGGCTACACCCTTTACTATGTAACAGGTGAGCTGAGAAAAAAAAATATGGCCCAAATGAAAAAAACAGATCAAAGCTCCAGAAAAAATACAACTAAGCTATGAAGACACAGCCATCATATCAGGTGCAGAGTTCAAAACACTGGTAATCAGGATGCACACAGAAATGGTTGAGTATGGTTGTAAAATAGAGGAAAAAGTAAAAGCTATGAAAAGTAAAATAAAAGAAAATGTACAGGGCACCAACAGTGACAGGAAGGAAACCAGGACTCAAATCAACGATTTGGAGCAGAAGGAAGAAATAAACATTCAACTAGAACAGAATGAAGAAACAAGAATTTTAAAAAATGAGGAGAGGTTTAGGAACCTCTGGAACAACTTTAAGTACTCCAACATCTGAACCATAGGGTGCCAGAAGGAGAAGAGGAAGAGCAAGAGATGGAAAACTTACTTGAAAAAAATAATGAAGGAGAGCTTCCCCAATGTGGCAAAGGAAATAGACTTCCTGGAAGTTCAGAAAGCTCAGAGTCTCAAAGAAGTTGGACCCAAGGAAGCACATACCAAGGCACATCATAATTATATTACCTAAGATTAAAGACAGGGAGAGAATCTTAAAAGCAGCAAGAGAAAAGGAGACAGTTACCTACAAAGGAGTTCCCAGGAGAATATCAGCTGATTTCTCATAAGAAACCTTGCAGGCAAGAAGGGTCTGGGAACAAGTATTCCAAGTCATGAAAGGCAAGGACCCACACCCAAGATGACTCTATCCAGCAAAACTATCATTTAGAATGGAAGGGCAGATAAAGTGCTTCCCAGATAAGGTCAAGTTAAAGGAGTTCATCATCACCAAGCCCTTATTATATGAAATGTTAAAGGGACTTATCTAAGAAAAAGAAGAAGATCAAAAATATGAACAGTAAAATGATAACAAATTCACAGCTATCAACAACTGAGCCTAAAACAACAAAAACAAAATGAGCTAAGCAAACAACTAGAACAGGAACAGAAACACAGAAATGGAGATCACATGGAAGGTCATCAGTGGGAGGGGGAGGGGAGGAAGAGGGGGAGGATGGGGAAAATGTACAGGGAGTAAGAAGCATAAACAGTAGGTACAAAATAGACAGGGGGAGGTTAAAAATAGTATGGGAAATGGAGAAGCCATAGAATTTACATGTATGAACCATGGACATGAACTAAGGTGGGGGAATGATGGTGGGAGGGGGAGTAAAGGGCAGAAGAGGATAAAGAGGAGAAAAAATAGGACAACTGTAATAGCATAATCAATAAAGTATATTAAAAAATGAAGCTATGAGAAAGAGGTAACAAAGGGTCTAGTCGAAGAACATGCATAAAGGACCCATGGACACAGACAAAAGGGTGAGGATTGATTGAGAGAGTGGGGTTGGGTTGGGCAGGGCAGGGGAGAGCAACAGGGGAAATATTGGGACAACTGTAACTGAACAACAGTTAAAAAAAAGAAAAAGAAAAAATTGAGTTAAAGATGGCAGCCAAGTAGGTGGAGTCTGAGTCTACTTGCTTTTGCCCCCAACCTGGACACTTGGCTGATCGTCTGAAAAATAAACTGAACATTCAACAGAATCTTAGCTGATCTAAAGTTTGGAAGCCAAGGAGTACAGGAGATACTTCGCAACAAGCAGTAAGAAAATTTTTTAGGTTGAAGGGGAAATACCTCCTGCATGGTGCCTGCAGCCATGGAGAGCCTGGTCAGAGATCGAAGCTTTGCAGCTTCCTACCCTCGCAGGGCAGGGAACCCTAGACCCAGGCTGGGAGTGACTTGGGTACACAAAGTCGGGTAGATCCAGGCTACAGAGCAAGCAGCACACCCATGGCTGCAGTGGCAAATTCCAATCAAGAGAGAGAGAGAGAGAGAGAGAAGGAGGGATTCTAACTGCACCTGAGTCAGGCAGAGACAGGCCATGACCAGCTATGACTGTGAGAGAGTCTTGGCTTTTTGGAGAGGTGTTGTGTATGGAAAACTGGACAATAACTCAGTGCTGTTGCAGGAGTGCCGAGAGGGACTTTTCTTTAAAAGGGAAGCTGAGGTATTCTGGGCAGGAACCCCATGCACAGCTGCCCTTCCAGCAAGGAGAGAGGACAGAGGACAAAGTTTGTTCCCACTCAGTGCAGCTGGACAAAGAGATCAGAAAGGTGCACAGCGAAGAGATTTCTCAGTTCCACCCTGGCACAGCTGGCAGGGCAGAGGCTGTGCAAGGTAGAGAGTTCAGGACTCTGTTTCGAGGGCAGTGGGCTGGGAGTTGAGCACCTGAGGTTATTTACAGCCAAACAGAGCCCCCTACCCCGGTGGAGATGGAACCTCTGGGAAAGGAAGGTTGCACCCAACCCCCACCTCCTGCAGGATAGAAAGCACCATCAATGGGGAAGATTGGCAAAACAGGCAAGTAAGGCTCAAGAACTCCCTGCAGGATGCAAATCCACAAGAGAAAGACAGAAAGAAAAATGCCTGAAGGACCCATTTTGAACTTCCTTCAGGGAGAAAAAATACACTGGTTCCTAGAGTCCTATTTCACTGAGGCCAGCAAGGAAGGGAGATCAGAAGTCAGTGCAGAAAGAGGGAGTCAGGGCCCCACCCAGCCTCAGCTGCACACAGAGCTGACACGAACACCAAGCAGGAGAGAGCTCTTACACAGATTGGCCCCTCCCTTGAAATGGCAGCTCATTCCTCAGAAGTTATATATTCTTGGAAATAAGCTGGGACAGACCAAGATGGGTGGTGTAGGAGCAGGGGGAACACAACCACAATTTTCCGAGAAGACTGAACAGTGCTTCCCAGGGGATACTCAGGGGTCCCACCCTCCCAATCGCAACAAAAGCTCCCTCTAGAGGCAGGTGAAGGTGGTACAGGAGTTGCTGCTGGAAGATGGATGACCCAGCCTGGGACCTTGAACTGATGAAAACCAGAGGTGGATCCAGAAGAGAAGTCAGAGGGCAAACACAAAACTGCTGAGACAAATCACCTCGTTCTTCTTCAGAATTAGCATTCTTTGTTTCGCATGGCCTTTTAATATTTCTTTGTTTGCTTCCATTGTATTCCAACTAATTCACTATTCTTTGTCCTTTATTTTTATGCTTTTTACTAGATTTTATATTATTATTATTTTAATATTTTATTTATTTATTTTTAGAGAGAGGGGAAGGGAGGAAGAAAGAGAGGGAGAGAAACATCAGTGTGTGGTTGCCTCTCACGATGGCCCCCACTGGGGATCTGGCCCACAACCCAGACATGTACTCTGACTGGGAATCAAACTGGCAACTCTTTGGTTCACAGCCTGCGCTCAATCCACTTAGCTACAGCAGCCAGGGCTTATTTTTAATTTTATTGTTATTTCAAATCTCACACTGTACCCTTCTCCTGTCTTATTCCATTTTGCCTTCTTCCTGCCCTTATTTACACTGTAAATTTTATTTTCCCCCATACTACTCCTTGTTCCTATTCCTAACTTTTACTATTTCTCTTCCCTCTATCTGCTTAAAAGCATTCTTCCTTCCTGCAGTCAGCTCATATTCTTTTGTCCCCTCTTATAATATTCTTATTTCCTTTCCACTTTCATAAACCATGGCTTGTTTGGTGTGGATATTACAGTTGTTGCTGTTCTTCTTCACCTGTATTTGTATTTGTTCACTATTTTTTAAATTTCAATCTCACAGGTTACTCCCTCCTGTTTTACTCC
This sequence comes from Phyllostomus hastatus, assembly GCF_019186645.2. Lineage (NCBI taxonomy): Eukaryota > Metazoa > Chordata > Mammalia > Chiroptera > Phyllostomidae > Phyllostomus > Phyllostomus hastatus. The sequence continues at coordinate 12,141,128 of NW_025333977.1, read as the reverse complement.
ACTTTGCCTTCTTCCTGCTATTGCCTATTTGAGTTTGGAATTTATTTATTTCCCCTTTCTGACCTGGATTCTATTCCTTAGTTTTATTACTTTTCCTCCCCCATCCTCTTAAAATCATTTCTCTTTACTATAGACATCTCATGTTCTCTATTCTCTTTTGTACAATATCCTTATTCTCCTTCCACTTTCATTCATCTTTGCTCAGCTGTCACTGTTATTGACCCTGTTGTGGTTTTGTTCCCTGCGGTTCCCTGCAATTTTGTTCCCCCTGGTTCCCTACCTTTTTAATTTTATTTCAAACCTCATGTTATACTCTTCCCTTTCTTCCTTATACCATTTTGCCACCACCCTTCCCTGTTTTACTTACATCTTAAATATTATTTTATCCCTTTCTTTGCCTTGTTTTCTATTCCTTACTCTTATTATTTCTCCTCCCTCTTCCCACTCAAAATCATTTTTATCTCCTTTAGTCATCTCATGTTCCCTTTTTCCAATCTTATAATATTCTTAATCTCTCTCCATCTTTATTAATCTTTGCTCAGTTGCTGTTGATATTGCTGATGTCGTAGGGGGATATTTTTGTGGGCATGGGCTTGGTTTTCTGGGTAGTACTGCTTCAGCACCTGTACTGAAATTTACTAAAATTAAATTCAGATCTCAAAGGAAAGAACAAGTGCTCTACAGAAAATACGCATAAAGCAAATCACTTAAAAGCTATTTCAGGCAAGTGACACACCACAAAAGGAGGAAGTAAAAAGGTGATATGAACCCAAATGTCCCCAAAGCAGGTACAATGAAAGCAAAGTGCCCGCCAGTTCCACACTGAACTTCGGAAGGGCTGCTGACCATCTCGGTCTGGGGCCCACCGCTCTGGAACTCATCCTTCTTGAAGGCTATTAGCTTCCAGAAAAAAAGGATGAATTCTCTTTCTTAAATTATTCCCCAAACCAGAAGGACCTTGGAACTGAAAGCAGGGTCCAAAGTTAGGACTTTTATTTTTGTCTGATCTGCAAACACTATGAAATCTCAGGTGAATCCCACAATACCTGCATGTCCCCTGCCACCATTATCTCTTCCTTTAAAATTGAGATTATAATTCAGTTTTGTTCAAGAAGCAGTTCAAATATTATCATTTATTCAATCATGGAGTAGAAAAAATGGAAATAGAGCACATCGAGTTTAGGGGATTGCTATTTCAGGAGTGGAGAGTGCGTGACAGGCATGACCAGAACACTCACGGGTATGGCCAGAATCAGTAAGACACATTAGTGGAAAATTCCATCATATGTGGAAAAGAATCATTCACTCGTGGCTAGATTGCATTCGGCAATTTAGGCAAAATGTTTGTCTTTTTTAGTTGTCTTTTTGGAAGGTTGTATTGTCGTAGAATTTTAATGTGTTTTTATTGAACAACATGGGAAAATGTGTAAAATGAAATATGCTCAGTGAGCTTGAGAATCATGGACAAGCACGAGCATAATCAGTGAAGCCATAGTATTCTAACTGTTTTAGTCAAAGTTATCACTGGCCACATTTTAGTACGGTAAAAGAGTATCACTGGACTGCAATGAAACTAAATCAAGAAGAAAAGGGAGGCATGAGGCAGGTGAGCAAGGAGCAGTGGGGTTTCCCAGACAGGGTGGGCAGTGAGGGCCAGCACCTGGCGGTGAGAGGGGGAAAGGCACATCTTGAGATGACACATGGCTTAGAATGACTCGAGTACAGAGCACACAAGGGGAGGTGAGAACAGGACTGACGCAGGGAGGAGTGAGCAGGGTCAGATCAAGGATGGCTTTGGTAGCATGCTAATACTAGAGTTTTAACTTAATTCTGAGGGCCGTGTGGAGTCACCAAAAGGTTGATTTTAAGCAGAGGGCTGGCGTGGGCCAATTTAGATGCTTTTGCCAGCTCTGTGGAAAATGGCATTGACTGGGGCAAGATGGGAGGAAGTGAGGATAGTTCAGAGGCCAAAATTTTTAGGGAGAAGGTTTCTATCCTGAGTGGCCCTTGGTTAGGTTGGTCAAGGGGAGGGAGAACTAGTGTTCCTGAGTCCTTAAGCTATGCAGGTTGGTGGAGAGCATTCCTGATACGCATGTCTACAACATTCTCAGATGAAGGTTACTTTGAGTGGGCTTAAAAATATGGCTCAATTATACTCCCACTGGGTAAGTAAATGTCAAAATAAAAATATAAACTGGCTCACCATCTGTTTGAAATTTTTAATATGGCCAATTTTCTCCACTCTTTAAAATGTAAGGGTGGTTTATTTTTATGTTTGTTTTCATTTTCATCCTTAGAGACAGCTGGATTGCTTTCAACAGTGGAAGAAGCAAAAGAAAGCTTTGCTGGGTAACTTGATGATTCTGAAGGTGAGAATCTTGTTTGTGATGGAAATCAGCTATATTTGGCATAACTTGGGGGGGATATACTAGGAGAGAAAGTCCTCAGGAAAGAATAAGCACAGATGGGTGTCTCTGTGCTGTATACCCAGAAAGGTCTCAACCAGTCAGATTACAGTTTCCACCAGCCCAAACTAGATGTATCTGGGGGTGACTGGATGGTCAGCCAGCTGCGTGGGGAGCTGTGGTGAAAGGAAACTCTGTGGAAAAGGTGTGGAAACCAGAAGGATGAGTCGGAGTTAGCAAAGGATGTGCCCAAACTTCCACTTAAAGCTTCTGCTCAACTAATCTGATCAGCCCGAAACACTGTAGAAGAACAGTGGAAATTGCCCTTGGAAGGTATAAATAAATAGAAATCTGAATAGATTTCCAGGAAAGAAGTACAAAGGATGTCAAGCAACTTTTTCTTAAAACTGTATTTCTATGCTTGTGAACACAAGGAACACCGTGAGACAACTACGGCAGACGTGCCGAAACAGAGGTAGGAGCAGGGACATCATCTGTGGGCCAAGCTCTCTCAAGAGCAGATTTTCAGAATGGGGAGGAGGAGCCCAAGAAGAAGACATTGTGTTCACGATTTACCTTCCTAAGTCAATAATCTAACACTCATTAAGATTTAATTAGTACTAATGAAACAACAAAAAAACACTTCTCCATGCTTTTTCTCCTTCTGTCAATTTTCTGGCATCTGTGCTGTGTCAGGACGGGCTGTCTCCAACATCGTAAAAGACGGTCTTGCCTGGATCTCTCTCTCTGGCTGGAGACTCAGTCTGAGCCTCACACTCCAAGGCGAAGGTTCTCAGATTGTCAGTTCAACCATCCTCCCTGCTAACCAACCCCAGGGATTGTTCCTGCCCCCTAAAAGCTTCCCTGACATCCCCCTGCTCCCTGTGGAGCCAGAGATTAGAGAATCTCCATGTATCCCATACTCTTTGGAGGAGACTCAGATTCCAATTTTCTTTGGTCCCAAAGTTGAGAACCACTGATTTGTTAATTTACTAACTGCTGCTTTGGTTTCTCAGAAATGGAATTACCAGAGAAATGTATGCCATTTTCTCCATATCAATTAAGCATGCAAATGCAGTAAGTGCATAGCCTAAAACTAAGCAAATCCCTCTTGCAAAAAAGCGATTTGTGTTTGCAACTGCCATGAATTCCTGAAATTCAATCTCAGCATTTACATAAATTCATCCTTGCCAGGTTTGGAAACTTTCCTACATAATTGTGATTTCCTTCTTTTAAAAAAAAATAGATCTTACATTTTGAAACTATTCAAAACCCCAAGCAGTTTTAAAGTCATCCATGAGACCCCCAAATTTTGGAAAGTGTGTAGTGAAGCCTGACTGGTGCCCACTGTGCAGTGTTGGGAAAACTCCTCCCTCACTTTTCCCGTCACCTCTTTGTGTCTGTAACCCTACAGGGAAACACGTGCACTCTCTTTTCTTGATGTTTAAACAAGAACAGAGCCAAGATCTCAAGAGATGGCCAGGTGAACCAACAAAACTAGCTGTTGTGAAGAAAGCAAATGCACATCTACAATCCACGAGCCATGATTTTGATATCCAAAATGCTCTGCAAAGCAACATTCGTGTGACTCATAACATTTGGTACTGTTGATAAAATCTGACTGGACCGATCATCTTTCTTGTGTTCACTTAGTGGGGCCACCCCTACGCTTCACTCAGAAATGCTAATGCAGCTGCCTGGAAGGGGCCGCCCTAGATCTCTGGGGCGTATGCGCTTTGCTAACTTCCTAAAATTCAACATAATTTGAATGGCAAAACCTATCTGAAGCCAAAGTTTTTGTAGAAAGGATTGTGGCCCTGTATAAGTCTCATGCTTCCTTTTAAAAATACTTTCTTTCTCTAGGCTCCTTGCTAGTATTCTCCTCCAGGTTTCCTCCTACCTCGATAGATGGTCCTTCTCTGTCACCATTGCCGGCTTCTCCTCCTTCTCCCAGCCTCGAAAAGCCAGAATGCCTGTTCTCAACTCTTTTCTCTATTGTCTTGTTCCTGGGTGATCTCACTCAGTCCCAAGGCTTAAATATCAGCTACAAGTTACAAGTGGATGTCTCTAAAATGTGTCTCCATTTAGCCTTCCCCAATCCATTCAACACCTAAATTTGGACATGTAATAGGCATATTAACATTAACATGTTCCAAATCAAATTCTTGATATTCTCTCCACTTCTATTCCTTTACTAGTGTTTCCCGTGTCAGCAAATGGCAGTGTGACTCAGTTTCTGAGATTCCAAACTTTGGAGTTATCTTTGACTCCTTCTAGGCTTTTCCCTCGCCCACCCCATCAGCAACTTCCATTGTCTCTACCTTGAAAATGTATTCCAAATCGGGCCACTCTCTCCTGCTTCCCCATCATGACCATCAGTGTTTCTCAAGACCTTTTCAAGAGTCTTGTAATAGGTCTCCTTATCTTTATTTTTGCCCTCCCTCAGCCCATTTTCCACACAGCAATCAGTTGTACTCCAAAAATAAGTTAGATCATGTCACTCCCTTGTTCCCAAAATTCCCAAGTGGCTTTTTATCACACGTAGGGAACAATCCAAAATCCTTACCGTAGCCTACAAAGAGTCCCGTGAATTGACCCCTCCAACTTTGCTTTCTACATCTGTCCTTGCTCACTAAGTTCCAGCAACGCCTCCTGACTCTTGTATGGTTTCTCCAAGGATCCCAGGATGCTCCTTGCCACAGGGTCTTTGCGCTTCCTATTCCCTCTAGCAGGAATGTTCTTTCTCTCACTTCAGTTCTGCTTGAATATTACCCCCTTAAAGAGCCCTCTGGCCACACCATGTAATACAGCACCTCTCCTTCAGAAAGTATCCATTTACCCTGCTTTATTCTCCTTGTGAGTGTCTATTTTAAAAAAACCTGTTTGCCTGTTAAATGAATGCATATACACATGCAATGGGCACAGAGGTGTATAAGTAAGCTTGTCTCTGGGATTTTGTGGGTTCATGGAGAAATGATATTTTTATTCAGACTTAAAGAATAAACTGAAGTATGCCAGGCACATCTTATTAAAGTTTAAGCTAGAATCTGCTTTGTCTTTATTCTTTTATTTCTCATAATCTTAAAAAGATCTCAAAGGTTGTAGTTTGTTGTTCATTTTTACTTATAATTTCCAGGTTTTTCTTTTTTAACCTTGCTCTTTATTCTTTTCTTTGTCACCTTCTCTATCAGGTTTTCATTTTATAATTTACTCCTTTCCATTATTTTATTAAAGATTTTATTTATTTATTTTTAGAGAGAGGGGAGAGGAAGGAGCAAGAGAGGGAGAGAAACATCAATATGTGGTTGCCTCTTGCATGTCCCCTAACTGGGGACCTGGCCTACAACCCAGGCATGTGCCCTGACTGGGAATCGAACTGGTGACCCTTTGGTTCACAAGCCTACACTCAATCCACTGAGCTACACCAGCCACAGCTCCTTTCCATTAATTTAAATTATTTCTTAAAATTAAAGTAATACAGTAAACATAGTTAAAATTAAACAATGCTATCAAATTATCATTAATAAAAGCACTCTTTCACACTTCCAATCCTGCCTCCCAGAAACAACCATTTTCAGGTTTTTAAGCTGTGTCTCCTAATATTTTTCTCTGAATTCCTAAATAATACCATGTCATAGCTATCTCATGGTTTCTAATTTTGAAGTCATTACCTACTGACTTCATAGAACAGAAGATGAGGATTTAGCTTCCTATTGATATTCCCAACAGATGTTTCTCCTTCCTCATGAGATGTTTTTCCTGCCCCATTATATTTCTATCACAATTTTTAGTTAAATATATGCACATATTTTTTCTTTCTATGATTATATATACAAATATTATGCACACCTGGGCTATGCAGTGTACTGTGATTACAATTTCCTTCTTGCTCAGATTCCTTCCAGAGTTAATCATTGTCTCATTATTTAGCTGCTTAGTTGTCTAGGTATTGATTACTAATTTTTCACCAATACCACTAACAGACGCTTTGAATATGTGTTTAACATGTCCAAACACTCCCTCTAATCTGTCAGCCTCTCTTTGTTCTTGGTGATATACTCCTTTTTAAAAAATACTTTCTTGTTTATGCTATTACAGTTGTCCCCATTTTTCCTCCTTCGCACCCCTCACCCAGCCCACCCGCCACTCCCACAGTCAACCCCACTCTGTTGTCCGTGATGGGTCATTCATACATGTTCTTTGACTAGTCGCTTCCCCTTCTTTCAACCAGTCCCCACCTCCTTCCTCCTCTCATGCAGATGTCAGTCTGTTCCACATCTCTGTGCCTCTGGTTCTGTTTTGCTTGTTAGTTTATTTTGTTCATTAGATTCCAGTTATAAGTGAGATCATATGGTATTTGTCTTTCACTAACTGGCTTATTTCACTTAGCATAATAGTCTCCAGTTCCATCCATGCTGTTGCAAAAAGTAAGAATTCCTTCTTTTTTACTGCTGCTTAGTATTACATTGTGTAAATGTACCACAGGTTTTTTATCCACTCATCTACTGATGCACACTTAAGCTGTTTCCAAATCTTGGCTATTGAAAACAATGCTGCTATGAATATAGGGGTGCATATATTCTTTTGAGTTTGTGTTTCGAGGATTCTTAGGAGAAATTCCCAAAAGTGAGATCACTGGGTCAGAAGGCAACTTCATTTTTAAGTCTTTGAGGAAACTCCATACTGCTTTCTACAGTGGGTACACCAGTCTGCATTCCCATCAAACAGTGCGTTAGGGTTCCCTTTCCTCCACATCCTTGCCAGCACTTGTTGTTTATTGATTAATGATGGCCATTCAGACAGGTGTGAAGTGATATCTCATCGTAGTTTTAATGTGCATCTCTCTCATGGCTAGTGATGTTGAGCATCTTGTAATGTTATACATCTATGGGCCATCTCCATGTCCTCCTCGGAGAAGTGTCTATTCAGGTCCTTTGCCCATTTTTTAGTTGGATTGTTTTTCTTCCTGGTGTTGAGTCATATAAGTTCTTTATATATTTTGGAAATTAAACCCTTGTCTGGTGTATCATTGGCAAATATGTTCTCCCATACAGTTGGTTCCCTTTTCATTTTGATGGTTTCTTTAGCCATGCAGAAGACTGAATTTGATGTAGTCCCATTTGTTTTTTTCCTTTATTTCCCTTGCCCTAGGAGATACATCAGCAAAAACAGTATTATGCAAGATGTCTGAAATTTTACTGCGTATGTTTTCTTCTGGGACTTTTATGGTATTGGGATTTATATTTAAGTCATTTATCTGTTTTGAGTTTATTCTGGTATATAGTGTAAATTGGTGGTCTAGTTTACTTTCTTTTGCATGTAGCAGTCCAGTTCTCCCAATACCATTTATTGAAGAGACTGTTTTTACTCCATTGACCATAAAGGTGTGGGTTCATTTCTGGGTTCTCTATTCTTTTCCATTAATCTATGAGTCTGTTGTTATGCCAGTACCAGACTGTCTATATTACAGCAGCCTTATAGTATAGCTTGAAATCAGGTACTGTAATTCGTCCAAATGTGTTCTTCTTTCTCAAGATTGCCAAAGCTATTCAGGGTCTTTTTTGGTTCCCTATAAATTTTTGGAATATTTGTGTTAGATCTGTGAACTATGCCAATTTTAATAGAAATTGTATTGAATCTAAAGATTGATGTGGGTTGTATGGACATTTTAATGATTTTAATTCTTCTAATTCATGAACATGGTGTATACTTCCACTTGTTTGTATTTTCCTCTGTTTCTTTCTTCAGTGTCCTATCCTTTTCTGAGTACAGGGCCGTTACCCCCTTGATTAAATTTACTCCTAGGTACCTTATTTTTTGTTGCAATAGTAAATGGAATTGTTTTCTTAGTTTCTCTTTCTAATAGTTCATTATTGGTGTATAAAAATGCCATTGATTTCTAAGCATTGATTCTGTATCCCATTACTTTGCCAAATTCAACTCATTAGGTCTAGTAGTTTTTTGGTGGAGCCTACAGGGTTTTCTATGTATAATATCATGTTGTCTATGAATAATGAGTTTTACTTTCTCCTTTCCAATTTGGATGCCTTCTTTTTGTCTGATCGCTGTGGCTAGGACCTCTAGTACTATGTTGAAAGCAGACATCCCTGTCTTGTTCCCGATCTAGAGGAAAACACTTTTAGTTTTTGTCCATTAAGTATAATGTTGGCTATGGGTTTTTTGTATATAGCCTTTATTATGTTGAGGTATGATCCCTCTATTCCCACTTTGCTGAGAGTTTTTACCATAAATGGGTACTTGATTTTACCAAATGCCTTTTCTGCATCTATTCATATGATCATGTGATTATTATCTTTCATTTTGTTTATCTGATATATCACATTTATTGTTTTGTGAACATTGTACCAATCTCACTTCCCTTGGATAAATCTCACTTGGTCATGATGTATGATCTTTTTAATGTATTGCTGGATCCAGTTAGCTAATATTTTGTTGAGGATTTTAGCATCTATGTTCATCAGGGGTATTGGCCTACAATTTTCTTTCTTTGCTGTGTCTTTATCTGGTTTTGGAATGAGGATAATACTGGCCTCATAAAAAGAGCTTGGAAGTCTTCCCTTTTCTTGAATTTCTGGGAATATATTGAGAAGGATACACATTAGTTCTTTGAATGATTGGTAAGATTTGCCTGTGAAGCCATCTAGTCTAGGACTTTGTTTGCTGGGAGTTTCTTGATTAGTGCTTCAATTTCACTGGTTGTTATCGGTCTATTCAGGTTTTCTGCTTCTTCCTGGTTCAGTTTTAGAAAATTGTATGTTTCTAGAAATTTATTCATTTTGCCCAGGTTGTACAATATCCTGGCATATAGTTGTTCATAGTATTTCCTTATTATCCTTTGTGTTTTTGTGGTATCCGTTGTTACTTCTCCTCTTTCATTTTTTATTTTATTTATTTGGGTCCTCTCTTTTTTTCTTCTTGTTGAGTCTGGTTAAAGTTTCATCAATTTTGTTTATCTTTTCAAAGAACCAGCTCCTGGATTCATTGATCTTTTGGATTTTTTTAGTCTTTATATCATTTATTTCTGCTCTGATCTTGATTATTTCCTTCCTTCTACTCTGGGCTTTATTTGTTGTTGTTTTCCTAATTCTTTTAGGTATAGGATTATATTGTTTATTTGAGATTTTTCTATCTTCTTGATATAGACCTGTAATGCTCTGAACTTTCCTCTTGGGACTGCTTTTGCTGTGTCCCGTAGGTTTTGGGTTGTTGTGTGTTCATTTTCATTTGTTTCCAGGTACTTTTTGCTTTCTTCCTTGATCCTATTGATAACTCATTCACTATTTAACAACATGCTATTTAGCCTCCATGTATTTGAATATTTTTGAGATTTTTATTGAGGCCAATTTCTAGTTTGATGACATTGTGACCTGAGAAAATGCTTGATATAATTTCAATTTTTTTAAAATTTGTTAAGGCTTCTTTTTCTCCTAACATGTGGTCTATCTTTGAGAACGATCCATATGCACTTGAGAAGAATGTGTATTCTGCTGCTTCTGGATAAAATGTTCTTAAATATCAGTTAAATCTATTTGATGTCATGTGTCATTTATGGTTGCTGTTTCCCTGTTGATTTTTTCTCTGATCTATCCATTGGTGACAGTGGGGTGTTAAAATCCCCTACAATGAGTGTATTGCTGTTGTTCTCTTCCTTAAAGTCCACCAAGATTTTCTTTATATATTTAGGTGCTCCTATATTTGGTGCATATATGTTTACAAGAGTTATGTCCTCTTATTGGATAGATCCCTTTAGTATTCTGTAATGACCTTCTTTGTCTCTTCTTACGGTCTTTGTTTTGAAGTCTATTTTGTCAGATGTAAGTTTTGCTACCCCAGCTTTTTTTTCGCTTGGAAACATACTCTAAAAGCCCTTCATTTTTCTGCTGAACCTAGCCCGGTTGTTCTCTAACTCTTGCACTGCTGTAACACTTGGACTTCTTCCTACCATGGGCCTGGGGATTCCCTCCCGCTCTCTCCTGTGTTGGAGCTCATTTCCTGATTCCTATCTCTTCTCCTTTCTTAGTTTACCCTCATTGTGGTGTCATATATCCTCAGCTTCCTCAGTGAGGCTGCAAGGGAAGTGTCCTTTTTGAGAACTCTAATGTCTGAAAATATCCTTACTTGGCCCTTGCACTTGCCCATTTGGCAGGATATGGAATTCTAGGTTGCAAATAATTTTCCTGCAGAATTTGGAAGCCATTATCTTCTAGTTTCTCCTGCTGCTGTTAAGAATTCTGATGTCATTGATTGCTATTCCTTTTCAGGTGACTGGTTTTTTTTTGTCTGTCTTGAAGCTTTTAAATAATTATGTTTATCCTTAAGGTACTGACATTTCATGCTGAAGTGCTTTGATGTGTTTGTTTTGCCATCCATTACACTGCGTAGGCCCCTTCAAAATAGAACTGCATGTCCCTTCAGTAGTTGGAAATATTTTTGAATTAGATCCTGCATAGTTTCCTCCCTTCCATTTTCTGTTCTCTTCTTCTGGAAATCCTATTTAGTAGGATATTATATATCCTGGCTTGATCCTCTAATTTTCTTTTCTCTTCTTCATCTCTTTGCTTTTTCTTCTACATTCTGGGAGCTTTTTTTCAGCTTAATCATCTACCCCAAATATTAATTTTTTTGCTTCAGCTCTTATATTTTAATACTCATGCTTGCTCTTTTTCATAGCCGCCTGTTCATGTCTCATCTATGCAATATCTTCTCTTTTCTCATAAAGATATTAATTGTGCTCTTTTTTGAAGTTCATTTTTGCTTCCCACATTGTTTTGTGTCTATTTCTTCTAAGGTCTTTTTTTTTCTTTTTAAAGATTTTATTTATTTATTTTTAGAGAGAGGAAGGGAGGGAGAAAGAAAGGGAGAGAAACATCAATGTGTGGTTGCCTCTTCCAGCCCCCCGACTGGGGACCTGGCCTGAAACCCAGGCATATGCTCTGACTGGGAATCGAACCAGCAACCCTTTGATTTGTAGGCCAGCACTCAATCCACTGCGCCACACCAGCCAGGGCAAAGTTCTTTTTTTCTTATTTGTTCAATCCTGGCTTCTCTCTTTTATATTAGAGATGATTCTCAAATGTTTGGCGACTCTTATCTTTTCAAATCTCCCAAATGTTACTAGAAGTTCTGTGTGCATTTATAAGGGTTTATTGACTAGTATACTTCTCAGTGGGTAGACTAGACAGGGATTTCATTGGAAGACCCCAATTGTTAGTATACAAAATTCTTTTTTTTAATTTCCCGGATATGAATATATATGGTAAGCCTGGTTGTCTGTTCTGGGAAGTGGCTGAGTGAAGTGGACTAGAAGGTCTCACCCTTTAATACACATACTTTCATTCTAGCCTTATCCCATACTCTGCTGATGTGTATCTTTAGATCAAAAGCCTCTCACATTTTGTTTTTCTAGAGTATAAATCTTTGATATCCTGCCAGGATAGTGGGTGGGGGCAGCTTGGGATTAAAGGAGGGCATCTGAGCATCTATCTGATCCTTTTACAATCATTCAAACAGCCCTGTTTTCAAATCCACTCTTCCCTCCCTCTTTCAGAGGTATCTGGTGTCTCCAGTTCCCGAGCCTTTCCAGTGTCGTGGCACACAACGGGGTTTGCTCCGTTTAGGACTTCGCCCCACTGCCCCACTCCCCAGAGGCATAAGGTTTCACGGTCTGATAGTCTGCTAATTGCCGCTCACCCCTACATTGCTTTCCATTTCCCAAAGTGTAGTTGACATCTCGTCCATCTGGTGACAACTCCTCTCTTGTTTTCTTTTCCTTGTGAATTTATTCACTGTTTATTAGTTGACTGTCATTTTAGTGTTTTGAGATGAAATAGAGATAAACATATGTATTCAATTCTCCCTGTTTAACAAAAGTTTTCCTTTCTATTTTTGAATATATTTTATTTTTACAGGAACTGGTAGAATGTAAAACTTCTGCCCCTTTGTTTTCTTTATCTATAGCCTTAAGACAACAAAAATATTGAGTTCTCTGTACTGGTTTTCCTTTGGTAGTTATACATGAGCTGTTTTTGTGTTTTCTTATTTTAATTTGCTACATTCTTTTTCTGGATGACAACAAGGCCCACAGCAGCAGGGCCACGCTGTCCTGACAGGACTCACGTGGAGCTGGTAGGAAGAAAAACGGGCCGCAAGAAGCACGCGATCTGTTTTAACCAGGTTTTAAATGATAATGTCCTATTCTCTAACATACTATGTTTCTTTTCTGACTTCCCTCTTTTTTCTCCTAATGTTGTAATTTTTTATGTGTGTGTCTGCTCTGTCTGAGGAGTTTTCTGGGGGGCCCCTTTTCACATTTACATTTCCCATACAGTTTTATTTTCCATTTTCTCTCTTATTGACCTGTGCCTTTTGTTGCTTCACCTCTGACCCTTGTTTCTGTGGCTGCTCTCCAATAATCCCCACTCCACACAGGAATGCCCATTTTGCCCTTTAGAGGCTAAGGCCTTCCTCCCACCCTTGAGAACTTTCTTCATACAATAAAAAACAAAGTCCACCCATTCTCTGCTCTCTTGAACGAGAGCTGGACTTTCCTCTCCTTAATTAGCTTTCTTATTAGACCATTAATTTATCTTCATTCTAATGGGAATTTGTTCTCCATTTAAAAGTGGCTTTTCTTCTCCAGAACCTGAGAAATTTCAAGTGTCTGCAATGCATGGTCAAAATAGTAGTGCTTTTCACTTTAAATGCCACAGACTCTATTCTTTCTGACCTGTAACTTCTATGCTTTTATAGGCTCATTTCCTACTTTTATAAGAAATTCTGGACTTTGGCGTGCTTAACCAGAGAAGCAGCCTTAATTATTTACTCCTACCTTTTAGTTATAATTATTTAACTTCTAATAGAAAACCTAGCCAACCCTCCCCTCTCCTCACCCCAGCATAAGGAAATCTTCCCCCTGGCATATCCTTGGGTAATTTTCCCTGTGAGATGATCCCTTTCTACTACCCAGTAAGGATCCATAACCATTTGTATACCATCTTGGTGTCCTGTATCTTTTAATAGCCTACTTTAAAAAAAACCAAAAATGTCATCTTTATGTGGCTTTCTTTTATAACTAATGAGCAGAAAGAGCTCTAAATGTAGCTCCCTTTGCCTGAAAATGACATTCACTCTTCACTTTCAGTCTGGTTTTGCTTGCCAAAATTACCTCCAGAGGCCCTGAGATTGGCAGTCCTAAAATGGCCCTGTGTCCCTACCCTCTTGCTATTCACACTCATGTGCTATTCACACTCACTTTGACTGGGGGCTGGGCTTATTGACTCATTTATGAAGAGTAGAATACAGCAGAAGCAACGGGGATGTCACCTCCAAGATGAGATTGCAAAAAGACTGTGGCTTCTATTTTAGGCACTCTCTTTTTCACTCTCTCATTCTTGCTTATTTGCCTGCTCTGAGGGAAGCCAGCTGCCGTGTGGTGGGCTGTTCTATAGGCTGTTCTATGGAGAGGTCCATGCTGTAAGGAACTGAGGAAGGCCGCTGAGCTCCAGCAAGGTGCTGAGGCTCTGAGCCCAAGAGCCCGTGAGGAAGTAAATCCTGCTAGCAACCACAAAGTAAGCGTGGAAGCCAACACTCTCCTGGCTGAGCCTTTGGATGAGACCACAGCCCCCGACAACCTGGCACCAACCTCATGAAAGGCCGTGAGCCAGAAGCACCCACCTAAGCCACATTCAGATCCTTGACTGACAGAAATGATGAGAAAATAAATGTTTGCTGCCTGAAGCCACTGAATTTGAGGACAATTTATTATTGTACAACAATGGAAAACTAATACAGGCCCTTAAGGCCAATTTTTTAGCTTCTGTCTATGCTTTATGTATGACAGGTTTCTGTTTAGGCCATTCTTTCCTCCTGATGTCAATGTAATTACTCATATAAAACTTTCTTTAAATTCTTCTTTGAGAGCAGTGAATGGCAGTCGTCAGTTATATTCATAACTGCATATCTAGTGTCCAGCACAGGGCCTGGCGCCTGCATAGATGCCCAACACACATTTTCAGAATTTGACCCTTCTGTCTTTTTCTACATGTCCTAGTTTACAAGTTACTCCTTATCTTCCATATTGCCATCTCTCTGGGGATTTAAAAGTTAGAAAACCTGCTGGTCTCATTGCCTTGACCTTTCCCTCCTTTAACCTCCTGTCTCCCCTCTAGAACGTCAACGCCACTGTCTCCCTTGAAGCAGAACCGCATCACCTCTGTCCTTCTCAGGGTCTCCGCAGCAGAGCCGAGGGAAGGTGTGCTGTCCCCTCCCACTCCTGTCCGCACTGACCACGCGGCTCCCTGTACCAGGGACGCTATGCTGCTGTGCTCCAGCAGGAGATGCTCATCTGACCCCCTAACCATCTGGAGGAATACATAGTGTGCTTATTGTTACTTTAAAGTAAAAAACAGAAAATAAATGAGGCCTAGAGATGAGTGCTAAGCCTGGGGGTCCCTGTGGAACTCGGGGTCACTGTAGCTCAGGTTTCCTGAAAGAGGAAACATCGCTGCCACAGAGATGCAGCTTTGAGTCTCGCCCCGCCGCACTGCGGGGCCTTCCAAAAGTCAGTTCCTCATCGCTAACATGGAATTCATTTCTCCTTTACAGGGCGGTTACGGCATTGCTGTTGATCCAGCATTCTGCCCATTCCCATTTTAACTTAGTTTATAACTCCTTTGCAATAATAAATTCACTTCCTAATTATAATGCTGGCATATACTTAACTTTTTATTCTGCTGGATAATTTAAATGTAGCAAGAACACGGTATATTTAATTATTAATAACCAATGTTATAACTAGTACTTTCTTTTTATTCCTTAAAATGCCCATAAAACCGACAAAAGATGACTTGTCATTAACATTCAGAGTCTTCCCCCATTTGCCTTTTTTTGTTATCCCCTCATGAATGGGATCAAACATTCTGATGTGACATAACTTGGGTGATTACAGAACAGACTAATTGCTCTACTGCCCTAGTTCAAGTTGCTATAAGAAAGTACTATAGACTGGGAGACTCAAACAACAAAACAAATTTATTCCTCCCAGTTCTAGAGGCCAGGAAGTCCATGGTCAAGTCACAAGCACATTGGGTGTGTGGCGCGGGCCTGCTTCCTGGGTCAGAGACACCCTCCCCCTTTGTCCTGATGTGGCACAAAGGGTGAGGGAGCTTTCTGGGATCTCTTTTATGAGGGCACGAAGCCCGTTCTCGAGGGCTCTGCCTTCGTGATTAAATACCGCCCAGAGTCCCCCCCTGACTTAAATGCCTCCCCAAGTCCCCACGTCTAAATGTCATCACACTGGGGATTAGGTTTCAGGATTTTTTAGAGGACACACACACTCAGTCTGCAGCAGCCACCATTTCCACACTGCTTAGCAGTTCGGATATAAGACTTTGTTAGAAAGAAATTTTAAATCAAAATCTGTCTACTCCCGTTCAAATAAAAACATTGCTAAAATAATCACACATGCATAAGAAAGAAGACCAACACACGTAAATTACCTTATAAATTTAGGTTGATGGAAAGATAAATCCCTCAAGAAAAATGGTATTTAAGATATATTGTCCAAATATTATTTGAACTAAAGCAGCAAGTCCTCTAAAAGTTTTTTGGCAAAGATTTAATGTCCAAAGAAGCAAGACATATAAAGATTACTAGTGGCAGAGGTTTTAAAAGGTCATTTGCAACACAGTAGCACTGGGTGCTGAGAAAACCTTAGAGATTATGTAGCTTCGTGTATTCATTTCACAGAAAAGGAAGCCAGGTCCAGGAAGGTTAAGTGACCGCCTAGTTAAAGACAAAACCAGGATATGATCCCAGGTCCCTGACTGGCAGTCCAGAACTTTTTGCATGACACCAAGCTACCTTTCATGTTTTCGTTCGTTTGGTTTTTGAAAGAGCATCTGCCACGGTACCGCCTCTCACTGCGGCGGTGGGTGCCATCGGCGGCCTCCTACCTCTTCCTGGGACTGCCTGAACTGCTGCATCAGCTGCGTCTGCGCCAGCAGGGCCCTTTCCAGTTCATCGGACTTCTGTTTCATTTCCTTCCTCAAGTCCTCTGAAACAAAATCACCATTGTCAATTTCCTTCTTCAAGCGAGATTCAAATTCTGCAACCAGATTCTTAAGGTTTTCAATTTCCTTCTCCTTTGACTCAGATTCTTCAGTATATTGGACATGGGATTCATGCAGTTTTTTTTCAAGAGTGGCTACTTCCAGCCTTAAGTCTCTAGTAGCGCCTGCGATTAAGTCAGATATCTGTAAGATAAATCTTGTATTAGTTTTTAGGCAATATCTCCAGGTAACCACAGAGTTCTCATGGTTTTCAAAGACTTATTCTACATAATCAGTGTACACCACTGATCACATGAAAACAAATCCTATGACATATGTAGGCCTCCAAAATTTTCTTTTTAAAAGTTAAGACTAAAATTTTTGTTTTTACCACCTTAAACGGAATTGCACTAATCACTTGAGCATCCTTAGAAATACATGAATCTCTGTAACTGGGTTAAGTCACCAAGAATAGCTCCAGTGGTGATTAGTTGCCTGTCTGGACTCACTACAGGGTAGCTCTGTCAGTTAAAATGCCTGATGCTTGGGATGCACGTACAGGAGCACAGCATTTATATTTTACTCATACCATACCCATAAGTTTCCCTTTGACATTTTTTCTTTCTTGTACATAATGACTGGAGGTACTTCAGGTACTATACCTTATAGAGCAGTATGCCCGACAGAACTTCCTGTGATGATAGAAGTATTCTGTGATGTCCAATATAGTATGGACACAGTAGGCACTACATGTGGCTATTCACAGTGTGTGCTGATGCGTGTCTAACAACTGACTCCCCCCCACACACGAGCCAGGTCTGTGTCTGATCTCCACAGCACAAATGCTCTCACCACGACCAATTCCGAGCTCCCAAGGTGACATCAGTGATCGCTGAGTTGGGAAGGGACGTGCACAATGGGCTCTCGCTTGCCAGGACTGGGTAATGAGCATTTGAAATGTGGCTAATGTGACTGAGGAACTGCAGGTTTAATTTTATTTCATTTTAATTAATTGAAATTTAAGTAGCTCCTTGTGGCTACCACATTAGACAGTGCAGTTGTAGAGGATACCAGAATTCTTTAAAATATACTGCTTTTCAAGGTGGTACCTCTAGATAAATAGAAGAGAGAATAACTTGGGGAAGCTTTTCTTCATCATAATAAAAGTCTTTAGAAGGGAAAATGCTTTTTCCTCTCTCCTTAAAAAACAAAACAAAACAAAGAACAGAAAAGAAGTGGGAAGAGCAAAGCTGCTTCTGATGCAACATATCCTTATTATTTATGCTGCGGATATTGTCATGTAACAAATATTAGTACAACAAGAAACCAACCCATGGAGAATCTGGAAAACATTCAGAGACCAAAGTTCTACGGATTTTGTGAACTATTACTTAAGAATTAAATATCCAAAATTTGTTCCAAATGTTAAATTTACATTAAGAATAACTTTTATAAGAAATCCATTTACTACACTTAGTAATTATATAAACTAAATTCAGATTCCATTATCTTCAATTAATCCAGGAAGGAAGAGGGTCGCAACTAGGTCTGGACAGTAGTTCCCATCACCCTGAGGAGACGTGACGCTGAAACAGAGCAGGTTATCCTTGGGAGAGGAGGCTCAAATAGCCACAAGTACATTTGGATTTTTAAAAAAGGGAGTCAACATTTAAAAATCACGAGTTTACTTATGAAACCTAGACTTATGACTTCTCTTGAAAAACTGTAACCCCTGGCAAGCTGGGGCTTGCCTTTTGGCATTCCCCTGCAGATGGGGCACTGAGACATCCAGGACCCTGGGACAGCAGTCCTGAGGTGAGGGGAGGTCAGGAGAACACGCCAAGAGGAGCCAGGGGTGGCCTGGGGGGCAGGACTAAGAGAGGACCTGCCCAGGATGGGTGACCTGGGGTGAGCCCAGGTTCCTGGTTCCCCAATGTGTTTCATTGTCTCAACAGGCCTTCACTTATATTACAATACAGGAATTGAAAGGTAAAATTATTAAGAATTTCAAAACAGCATTTGCAGAGTATTAAGCCCCAAATATGAGGCCCTTCTGAGTGCAGGGCCCTGTGATACTGCTGCATTTGCTGCACGCTCATGTAGCTGGCCTGCCTCGTGTTCACAGCGGACTGTTGAAAATGCTGGACCATGCCCCGGTACACCAACGCAGAGGCCAGGAAGTCTCATCTGATACTTAACTTACACAGACTGTTAATGATTTTATTCAAAAATAGGGGTTTCCCCACTGCACCTTGGTTAATACACACACCACACACACATACATATACAAACACATGCATATTACCACACCCAGGCCTTATAAAAACAGGGGAATCTTAACAAAATCTTATGTTTTTGACACAATTTTTCAGAAACTAGGGAGGTGGTTACATTTAAAAAATATTTCTTTAAAAGGTAGGACAACTATAACTGAACAATAATAAAAATAAATAACTACAATAAAAAAGAAGCAAAAATATTTAGTATTGAAAATATCATGAAAGAAGATAGGTTTTAGTTGTTGGAAAGTTTTTAATTATATAAAACACCTCATTATCTTTTGATGTTGCATGTTTTATATGTTAGACTATCTAGTCATGCTAATTAGAATTGCATAATTTATGTTGTTTTAAAAGTAAGCTTATTTCTATATACAGCTGGGTTTCATGCTTGTATAGCTAATATCAGTTATTCATTCTGGAGAATATGCAAATCATTCTTCCTATGTGGCCAAGCCCAAGGCACAGCGACCGGACTTGTAAATACTGTCATGTTCTTAGACGGAACAACCAACGTCTGTAGTTTCAAACCCATTACATGATATTGACCATTATAATGCCAGACCTTCATTTGTAGCTCCTCTTGTTCTTTCTTATACTTTTGGATCATTTCTTGGTGTTTTTCCTTTTCAATATCAAGTTCCAGTTTAGCTTCTTCTTTACAGAGAAGAGCTTGCTCCTCAACTTCAAGTAAATGCTGGGCTCTTTCCTTGGTGAGTTCAGCTTCAATCTAGAAAATAGCATTTAACACACATATAAAGGCATTGTACCTTAAAATCAGTAAAGTTGTTTTCAGATTACAACATTTTTTAAAAATTCTAACTCCAATAGTAATTTTAAAAACTAATCTAGTTTTTAAACTCTAATATATTTATTTTTAATTTGACTGAGAACTTAGATCGGATATATTGACCTTGGGTCAAATATTTCAAGATCTTTTAAAACCTGAAAAATGAGTCGAGATGGTAGGATAATATATTATAACAGTTCTGAGAAATACTAAAAGCTTTGTCTTCTGTAAACTCAGTCCTCGCCAGCAACTCCCCCCTGCCCCCCAAAAAAGATTTTGAGGCCCTTAAACTAAGTGCTGCTGAGAGCTCAAAGGGATACAAGGTACAGAAGTTGGATTTTTAATGGTCCTTTCTTGATGGAAACCATAGGAAGTGTTGGAGCCACAGATGATCATTGTAATGTGACTGAGGTCAGAAAGTTGATCAAGGAAAACATATGGATGCCTGTGTCCATATTTTGACTCAGACAGAATCACAGTGCTGGAAGGGCCCTCAGAAATCCCTTAGTTCAATTTCTCAAGCTTTCATGACTTGCGGAAAGAATAAACAAGGACTTTGGATTTAGATGAAGTGGAATTTAAATCCTGGTTCTCACACTTTCTACTTGTGTGATATTAAACTGTGATCATGACTTCTACTGGTGGGGTTATAACTAGTTCCCTTGGGGGTCCTTATGCGGGTTAAATGGGATGAAACATCCGTGTAAAGCTGTAGCATGAGCAGAAATTCAGTAGTCACTGGAGAGCACTTCTCTGCTCTGACCCTCAGTCTCTACCATGGATCTGCACCAAACAGTCGTCTGCTCTGTGAGTCTACACCGCCAGAAACCGTAACTCACCCCTTCCCCAGCAGGCGTTTCCACTTTCAGGCAGCACTAAGCATTAGGCACTTTTTCCTTTAGCTGGGCCAACATCTTTCTCCCTGTGGTTTTAAACCAATGGTTTTGGCTCTGCCTACTGGAGCAAGAGAGAAAGTCCTGGAGTCCTTCAGACCTGGGAGTTCATCTAGTGAGATTAGAGAAGAGATTCCAGTGACAGGCTGGCTCTAGATTTACACTGTGCCATGACTGTAAATTCTAAGAGGGAGGCAATGCCAGACAACTTGGGAGAAAAACTGTCAAACCTGACTTAGTGTGACTCTGTGGTTGATGTCACTATAAGAAGGGGAAAAACGTCAATCCACATTTCTCAAGGGAACACTGAAATCAGGGAACCGGGAAACAGACAGTTTGCTAAGAAGGTTTGTCAGAAGCCCTTTAAATTTAATAAAATGCAGACAGAAGACCAGCTCCAATGCGGAGTCACTGGGGTTAGTGGGTTTATCTGAGCATTTGCCCCAAGGCAAAGCAATTCTATTTATACTCAACACAAGAAGTTGTTTTGCTTCTCTCAGAATAAATTTCTGGATTGTTTTGGGGAAAGGACGCCGATGATCACTTACAAACACGACAGAATTGTTCAGATGTGTTGCTGTTGGACTGCTAAAGACAAGAAAAGCCTTAGAGACACTCAGAAAAAAGGACAGATATTCTTCTGAATTCCAGGTACTTACATCCACCTGCCTCCTGGTAGCAATGTAGGGACTTCACGGTGTCTCAAATAAAGGCCCTGAACCAGAAACCTTAACACAACCCTGTTTCCATCTGTTCCTCCCCAGCCCTCCCCACCTCACACAGAACCGCCATCCATCTAGTTATGCAAGTCAGTAATTGGGGTGCCATCTTTTATTCCCCTCTCTTCCTTACCCTCCACACCTAATCTGGCATCAAATCCTATTCATTTTTCCTCCAAAAGATGCCTTACATTCAGCTATTTCTCTGTATTTGCACGCCATTGCCCTAGTTCTGGCCACTGTCACCTCTTGACTGGCCTCCTTACTTCTACTCTGTTTCTCTCCAATCCATGATACACACAGCAGAGTGTTCTTTACAAAATATAAGTTGAATGCTCTCATTCCTTCTTAGTGGTTCCTCAATGCATCAGTGTCAAGTCAACAGTCCTCTACATGATCTTCTATCTACAGGGCCACCACCAGCCCATATGAAAACTTTGCATGAATCAGCAGAGCACCCCTTCCTTAGATGAATTCAGCCCCATGCCAGCCAGGCACAGTACTTGGTGAGCAGAGCACAGGCTGGATTCCAGCCCTGTTTTCTCCCTTGGCCTGTGCTACTGCACAGGTCTGGGGCAGCTCTGGACTTCAACCTGACTCTCACCACACGCCCTGTTTGATCACTGCGCTCCAGCAACACCGGGATAGGTAAGTCAACAACACAAGAAAGAAGGACATCAACTGCAAAACATTTGGACAGATTGCAAGGAATAATTTTAAGAATTAAATGGCTCACAAGATACCTTTAAAAAACCCCAACCAAATAACATTTTTTAGAAGCTCAAAAAAAAATGTGTTCTGAGCTGCTAAAAATATCAATTATTTAAACATTTTTTTGCATGGTTAATTGATAGAGCCAAATAGTTATCTTAGGACAAAAAGGCATCATCAAAATATGGACTAATTTCTCCAATTAAGAAAGTACACAAATTAGGTAACCCAGGGAAAAATTGTAAATTAAAGACAGAAAGATTTTAGAAGAACTTTTTTAAAAAGTTCTTTTAATTTATCATGGGGAAGAGGCCATTTTGAACATCCATAGAGTACCTTGAGAAAGATGAAACAAAGGGGAAACATTCAGGGAAGGAAAGGGCGTGGCTGACTGCTTGAATGGGTAGGATGTTCTGGTCTACCTGAATCGGGAAGCAAGAACTTCTTGCCCTTGAACTATTTCTTGGAATGAACTATTGTAGGTAAAGAGAAATAGGTAGAAGGTGGGAAAGAAAAAGCACTATAAATAGAAGTGAGAAGAGTGATTCACTATTACTGGTTTGCATTTTAATTTGCACAACCTGAGAAAGAGAAGCAAAATGATGAGCTTCAGGTGGCATTTCGAACACTTAAGGAAGCTGCAATGAGATGCCAAGAACCATCTCCATGTGCTGACACTGTAGCAGAGAGAGATGACCCTGCTGGTTCCTCCATCATCTGAATAGTTGGAACAAAATGATGAACCCACAAACACCATGGCTTGCTTAAGCCAGTGCATTATTTATCATTGAGAAGATGGACTGTGCCAGTGTCGTGTTTATGTATTTTTCACACGTTGACAAGGAGCTGTTTGTTTCAAATATCTTAGATGGCAGGACTTCTGTTTATGTCAAATAAATGAACTCAGTGATGATGCATACAGAAAAATATGAACTGCTTTATCCAATAATTAATGGTAATTTTGATAATTATGAGGAAATTCTGATTTTTAAATAAAGAATAACAAGGAGAACTCAAGAGCTACATGAAGTAAAATTACTTATCTGTGTACACATTCTAGGTTTAATTCTTTTAGCTGTTTATTTATCCATATTCTCCTCTAGCTTAAACTCTGTCTCCTTGGTGAATGCCTCCTGATGCTTCCAGAGCATTCTTAGAATGTTAATTTTTAAGTCCATTTTTTATTTGAAGTTGAGCTGCATAATTAGTGTTTTATAATATATGTCTAATTCTGATGTGCAGAATAATGTCTTTTCACTAATTATTTTCCAAGTGAGAGCTTTCTGGTTGATTTGAATATCATTTTCTAACTTTCCATGGAGTCAAATATCACATTATAACATAATCACTTATCACTTCATGATCCCTTTAAAACCAAGGAAATTTCAGATGTCAAAGTAGAAATAAAAGCATTTATTAAAATTTGATGTACACATACCATTTAAAAAATAAATTATACTATTTTCCAAATAAAAACAAATACTGGTTGAAAACTAACACTTAGGATTATTTCTGAATTAATTACTGAATAAATATATTATAAAAGTAGGTGATTATTCTAATGCACAGAATTTTTAGTAAAAATTGCTAAGGAATCAAGAATATATATTGAAGTCCTCCCAAGAGCTGTGTAAACTTAGGACCAAAAGAGAGAATGTTCACTGTGTACCTCTGAGTATATAAGCTATGAAGTATGGTGTAGGACATATTTCATACATCAACTCATTTAATTCTTACAGCCCTGGGAAAAACATATAATAATTATTATTCCCACTGTCTAGAAAGAAACAGTCATAAGAGAGGTTAAGTATTTTCACTAAGACCATAGAGTTAATATGAGGTGGAGAAGGTATACACACTCAGTATTTCTGGTGGATCCATAACTCAGGGTGTTTAGTTTTTCCATGTAGCCTGTCTCCTCATACTTGTACATGGAATAGTGATTAAGGACATGGATTAGGTATTCACTTAGTTTCAAAATATTTGGAGCTTCTGGTCATGATTGTGGAGTAGGTAAATGTAGTACTTACATCCTCCCACAACCACATCAAAATACCAACCAAACCACAGAACAACCATCATTCAGAACTGCCTGAAATCTAGCCAAACAGAGGTCCTACAACTAAGGATTTAAAGAAAAAGGCACACTGAGACTGGTAGGAGGAGTATGGATGTGGAATGGGCTTCTTCTTCACTTGTGTGGTGCATAAAAATTGGGAGGGATATCTGAGCTGCAGAGGTCCCCTCTGAGGAGCAAGGGGTCCCAGCTTCCCACCAGGTTCCCCATCTCAGGGTTCCAATGCCAGGAAGAGAAGTCCCCATAACTTCTGGCTCTGAAAACCAGCAGGGCTTGTGGCTGAATGAGACGGAGTGTGGTTGGAGTCACAGGCATTCCTCTTAAAGGGCCCACTCTCAGACTTACTTGGACTCACTTGCTCTGAGCTCCAGCACTGGGGCAGTAGCTCAAAAGGCACCAGGGACATATGGGGAGAGACTGAATTGTTTGGCATCACGCTGAGAGCTGGAAGGCAGCTTTCTCCCAGGCAGAAGTGCTGGCAGAGGCTATTGTCCCTTTTCTGAGTCCTCCCCCCACAAAGCTGGCAGGCAGGTGCCGTATCTGAATCTCCATCAACCTAACACAGTTTGCCCCACCCTGATGATTTCCTGAGACCTTGCCCCACCAACTCATGGGCTTACCCAAGCTGTGTTCTGTGGCTTTTTCATACAAATGACCTCTCTTGGTCCGTGCTCCACATTTTTCTAAAATCTCTCACACATGAAGCCTCTGTCCTTGGTGTGCCCCATACCTCTTGCCAAGTGGTGCTAGGCTTGGCACTAGTGACAGCCAGACTTGCTCACAACTTGGTCTCTCCTGGGTACCCCCAAGCCCAGCACAAGTAGCAGCCATCTTCATATTGCTTTGTAGCTCATGCTGGGTGGACTCAGGCAGACCCAGGTGACAGCTGACCCTGGCCTGCATCTCCTGGGAGGTCCCAGAGCCAGTACACCCAGTGGACAGCTTCAGAACATGTCAAAGCACCATTCAACAACCTCCACAAGTGACACACTCAAGAGGCATACTCAGCAAGCACCAAAGACCTGTTTAAGTAAGTCATATTCTGTGTCACAGCTGGTCCTCCACAGAGGACGCAGCCAGTCCTTTGCAGCAGATCGGTCTGGGTATCAATCCCTCCCATTGATGTGCCAACAGCAATCAAGGCTCAACTGCAACTGGAGAGCGTACACTGTCCATAAATGGGTGTAGGAAGCACACTAGGAATGCCCAGCTTGGGGGATCAGGGAGATTCTTTGTGCCACAGGGCCCTACAGAACACCTACTACGTAAGGCCATTTCCACCAAGCCCAAGAGACACAGTAACTCTACCTAACACAGGGAAACAAACACAAGGAGGCTCCAAAACGAGGAGGCAAAGAAACACATCCCAAATGAAAGAACAGAACAAAACTCCAGGGAAAAAAAACTAAACAAAATCAAGATAGAGGCATAAGTAAACATGTCTTGCCTCCTTGCATAATCATATCAAAATTATAATGACTCAGAACTGTCAAAAATCAAGTTGAATGGAAGTCTGGCAAAAATGGAATTAAAGAAACCACATCCATCCAGACTAGTAGGAGGGGAAGACAGACATGTAGAATGGGCTGGTCCCATATCCACCTGTGGTATATAAAAATGTGGGAGGGACATCTTGGGAGCAAGGGGCCCCGGCCCCACAATTCCCCTCCAGCCCAGTGTTCCAGTGCCAGGAAGGTAAGTCCCCACAACTTCTGGCTATAAAAACCAGTGGGGACTGAGTTGGTAGAAGAAACTTTTAGAGTCCCAAGCAGTTCCTCTAAAAGAACCACACATGGACACAGAGTCAGTTGCTATGAGCTCCAGCATTGGGATAGCAGTTTGAAAGCCACTAGTGGCATACAGGGAGGAAATGAAGTGTCTGGCATCAAGGCAAGAGCTGGGGGACAGCTTTTTCTCACACAGAAACGTGGGCAGAGGCCATTGTCTCTTTTCTGAACCCCCCACAAAGCCACAGAGCTGGCAGGCTGGTGCCATATCTAAAAGTCCATCAGTCTGGATAACACTATTTGTCACACCCTTGAGATCCCCTGAGGCTCCATCCCACCCAACTCACAGGTCTACCCAAGCTGTTAACCTTGGCTTTTCGGTATGAATGGCTGGTCTTGGCTCATGCTTTGCAGCTTCCTAAAGCCTCTCAAACAAGCAACAGCCAGCCTAGTGAGCCCCCAGTCCCTGTAACTCTTGATAAGTGGCCCCAGGCCTGGCACTAAAAGCAGCCAGCCTAGGTTCACAGCTTGGCTTCTCCTAGAAACCTCCAAGCCCAGCACAAGTAGCAGCCATCTGTGTGTTTCTTTAGAGCTCATGCAGGGTGGCCCCAGGCAAACACAGGTGGGGGCTGACTGAGGCCTTCACCACCTGGGAAACCCCAGAGCCTACATACCCAGTGGACAACTACAGACCATGTTGGAGCACACCACTGTGCCTCTACATAGCTGATCTTTCATGGAGGGTAGAGATTGGTGGTCAGTGGTCACAGCCAGTCCTTGCAGCTTACTGGCCTGGGTAAATCCCTCACATTGATCCGCCAACAGCAACCAAGGCTCAACTATAAGAGGACAGTGTACACAACCTGCATGGAGGGTGTACCTTGAGTATCCAGGTTGGGTGACAGGGGAGGCAGTGCCACTGAAGCCTACAGGACACCTACTACATTAGCCCACACTACCAAGACAGGGAGTCATAGCAGCTCTATGTAGTACATAGAAACTAACACAGGGAGGCTGCCAAAAAGAGCAGACAAAGATACATGGCCCAAATGAAAGAGCAGATCAAAACTCCAGAAAAAGAACTAAACAAAATGGAGATAAGCATTCTAACAGATACAGAATTCAAAACAGTGGTTGTAAGGATGCTTAAGGAGCTTAGTGAGGACCTCAACAGCATAAAAAGATCCAGTCAGAAACTAAGGATACACTGATTGAAATAAAGAACAATTTATAGGGAAACAACAGTACAGTGGATGAAGCTGATAATCAAATCAATGACTTAGAACATAAGGAAGCAAGAAAACAACCAATCAGAACAACAACAAGAAAAAAGAATCCAAAAAAAGGAGAATAGTATTAGAAGCCTCTGGAACAACTTTAAGAAGTCCAACATTTGCATCATAGGGGTGCCAGAAGCAGAAGAGAAAGAGCAAGAAATTGGAAATCTGTTTGAAAAAATAATGAAAGAAAACTTTCCCAATGTGGTGAAGGAACTAGACATGCAAGTCCAGGAAGCACAGAGAGTTCCAAACAAGATGGATGTTAAGAGGCCCACTCCAAGACACATCATCATTAAAATATCAAATGTTAAAGACAGAGAGAACCTTAAAAGCAGCAAGAGAAAAGAAGTTAGTTACCTACAGGGGAGTTCCCATAAGACTGTCAGCTGATTTCTCAAAAGAAATTTTGAAGGCTGGAAGGGATTGGCAAGAAATATTCTGTCTTAAAAAGCGGGGACCTACAGCCAAGATTGTTCTACCCTGTGAAGATATCATTTAGAACTGAAGGGCAGATAAAGAACTTCCCAGATAAGAAAAAAAACTAAAGGAGTTTCTCATCACCAAACCATTATTATATGAAAAGTTAAAGGGGCGTATTTTAAGAAAAAGATCAAAACTATGAACAATAAAATGGCAATAAATACATATCTCTCAACAACTGAATCTAAAATACAAACTAAGCAAATGAGAACAGAGACAGAATCATGGATACAAAGAGTGTTTTGATGGATGCCAGATGGGTGAGGGATGTAGAAGAATGGCTGAGGAGATGAGGGGATTAAGAAGTACAAATAGGTAGTTACAGAATAGCCCTGGAGGCGTAAAGTATAGTACTGGAAATAAAGTTGCCAAAGAACTTATATGCATGACCCATGGACGTGAACAATGGTGTGAGGAGTGCTTGAGGGAGTAGGGGGTGTTGGGTGGAGGAGGGCAAAGGGGGAAAACCGGAACAACTGTAATAGCATAATCAATAAAATATAATTAAAAATAAAAAATAAAAAACTAAACAAAATGAAAGCAATCCACATACATTTACATTTATAGTATTCATTGAAAAGATCTGCATATAAGTGGATCTATGTAATTCAAACTCGTGTTGTTCAAGTGTCAACTGTATTCTTTTTTCTTTGCTATGAAATCTACTTTCTCTTGTAGTAATTATAGTAACTCTGGCTTTCCTTTTATTTGTGTTAGCATCCCTTTTTCCATCTTTTACTTTTAACTCACTTGTTTAAACATTTCTTTATATTAAAGTGCATTTCATATAGGCCACATAGAGCCTTACAATTTTATCCAACATTACACTCTGTCTTTTAATGGGGATATTTAGACCAGGCTTGTCAAAATAAGGTCCACAGGCTAAATTCAGCCATACCCATTCATATGTCTATGGCTGCTTTTAAGCTACAATGGCAGAGTTGAGTGGTTGTAACAGAGACCTTATGTCCCACAAACCAAAAATATTTACTAATTGAGCATTTATAGAAAAATTTTGCTGGCCCCTGGTTTAGAACACTTACATTCAATTTGATTGTTGATACGATTAGCTTTTAAGTCAGCTTACTACATTGTTTCTATTTGGCCCATCTCGTCATTTTCCTTTTCTTTTTCTGTCTTCTTTTGGATTATTTTCTAATTCCATTTCATTTCCTTTGCTGGTTTATTAGCTATAACTTTTTTTTTTAATTTTTGGATTTACTTTAGTGTTCATAGACCATATCATTAAATTAATGCAATCTATCTTCTAGTAATACATTACTTCATGTACTGTATAGGAATCTTACAATAGTTTGCTTTCATGTCTCCCCTCCCAGCACTATTGCTGTCATATACTTTGTTTCTACATCATAAATCTCATAATATTTTTGTTTCAATAGTTAATTATATGTTAAGATATACAAATGCTAAACAGCATGTATTTATCCACATTGTTACCATTTCTGGCATTCTATATTCCTTTGTATAGATCCGTATTTTCATCTGGTATAATTTTCCTTCTGACTGAAGAACTTCTTTAAATATTTCTTATAATGTGGGTGTGCTGGAGATAAATATTTCAGCTTTTAAAATTTCTGAACAAGTTTTCACTTCACCCGCACATTTTAAACATATTTTTACTTTGTACACAATTCTAGATCAGCAGCTCACCCCACCTGCAACATTCTTTCTATATTTTCAGTCCCACAGTCTCTCTGGCACATTGTTTCTGATGAAAACATGCTGGCTCATTTATCTTTGTTCTTCTATGTATGCCTTTTATTCTCTGCTTGCTTAAAAACTTAATTTTTATCACTATTTTTCAATAATTGGATTATAATGTTTCTTGGTGGGTTTAAGGTTTGTTGAGATTCTTGTATCTGTGGGTTTATAGTTTTCAGTAAAATTTTTTTCATTTATTATTTCTTCCAAAATTTTTCTATCCCTCTTCTCTCTCCTGTCTTTCCATGATTCTAATTACACATATACTAGTCACTTTGAATTTGTCTCACAGCTCAGTGATGCTCTTTGTTTGAGTTTTTTTCCATTTTATGTCATTTGAATAGTTTCTATTGGTGTGTCTTTAAGTTCACTATCTTTTCTTTTGAAATGCCTAATCTGTCATTAATTTCACCCAGTGTACTTTTTCTCAGACATTGTAGTTTTCATCTCTAGAAGTTCAGATTAGATCTTTCTTTATATCTTCTATATGTCCACTTAACATTGTTATTGTTTTCCTCTAGTTTTTAGACCTATGGAATACAATTATAATTGTTTTAATGGTTTTTGTCTGCTAATTCTAACATCTGTGCCATTCTGAGTTGATTTTTATTCATTGATTTTTCTTCTCATTATGAGTCCTATTTTCCTGTTTCTTTCCATACATGGCAACTTTTTATTGGATGCCAGATATTGTGATTTTTACCCTGTTAAATGTCAAATAATTCTGTATTCTTATGAATATTTTTAAACTTTGTTTTGGGATGCAGTTAGGTTTCTTGGAATCAGCTAGATACTTTTAGGTCTTCCCTTAAAAATCTGTTAAGCAGGACCAGCTCAGCATTTAATCTAGAGCTAATTATTCCCCACTGCTGATGCAAGTGCATTCTGAGAACTCTACTCAGTTCCCTGTGAACTACAGGTTTTCACACTGGCTGGTGGGAACAGGTACCATTATTGACATTGTAGAGCATTTGCTACTCTTATTTCTAATCCTTCAGATGGGTCTTTCCCTGGCTTTGGGTAGTTTCCTCACATATTTGCACTGATCATACATGTATTTATTGGGACCCTTTGTAGATCTTTAGTGTTCTTTCTCTGTACAGGTCTCTTATGAGAACACTATCCTATAAATTCTAGGCACCTTGATCTTTCTGGACTCACAGCAAGGTCTCCTCAACTCAGATAATCTGCCAAACTCCTGGATACTCACTCCCTGCACCACGGCCTTACATTTCTTTTAAGGCACTAAGTTAGGGTTATCACAAAGCTCACCTTGTTTGTCTCCTATATCCAAGAACCACTGCCCTCCATTTCCTGATGTCCAATGCCTTAAAACTATTGTTTTCTTTTTTTTATTTAGTTGTTTTAGGGCGTAAAACTGTTGTTACGCCATCTAAGCCAAATGCAGAGGTTTTGGACTTTGTATTCAGCTATCTCTGTTCTCTCTTTCTCTCAGGTTTATATCAGTTCTCACTTCCCAGCTATATAACTTTGGCAATTACCTACCTGCTCTGAGCCTTACCTTTTCCATGTGCAAATGGGAATAATAATGTTACAATGATTAAAATTATAGTTATGGAAAGCATTCAAAATAAGACCTGGATATAGTAAATATTCTAATAATAGGGACTATATTTTTATTATCTAGGTTAAGGGTTTAAATCAGATGATCTTTGCAAGCTATTTCAGGCCTAAAGTTTTTGTGATCAATTCAGTTCTGAAAACTACACAACATATTTTAAGAAATTAAAGCCTGCCTTCAGTATTTTTTAGCCATATACTTATGCATAAAAATTAATACTTTTATATATAACTTCATCCCTGCCAAATATTATTTTATTACTTTTCTTAATTTTAGCCACCCTCTTTAACTTTATTAATAGTACATTAAAGTGCACTAGAACTTAATAGACCATTTTAAAGAAAAATTTGAGTGGGTTGCTTTTTTTTTTTTTGCCTTTCTTCCATGCTGGAATTGACTATTTCTTAAAGTAAAATTTTCCCCCTGGATTTTCACTATCAATCCAATTGCTCAGTCAGGAAGTAAGATATTGTTTGTTTTAACTATTGATTTTTAAAAGATCTATGTACTATTTAAAATAAAGTTCATAATTCAATTATAAAAAGTTCCTAAACGTGATATCTTAGTGATAACCTAAGAAAATATTTTTTTGAAATTTTTTATGGCATGACAAAGTGATAGTCAATAAGTGACTCACTTACTGTAAGCCTTCTGGTTATAGGAGATTTTTTAATTACAGATTTTTTACTGAATAGTAACACGATTGTGCATTTGGAACCAATTTTAAATGTTCAGCATGCACATTAATTTCCTTTCTTCACATCAAAGCAACACTTCAAATAAACAAAAATTCATGACAATTAGTAAACATGCAGTTATTTAAAAATGTGCCATCCTTGTTGCATAGCAACTATTGATTTTCTTACGTGCTTTTCCCATACTCTGAAATAATTAAGCATAGGCATAAATTGCTATCTACTTTCTTGAATATTAAAAGCATTTAAGTTATGAAGTTTATTCTAATAAACTTCTAGTATGTGTACTATATATTTATAAAGGGAACATTTCATTCCTACACAAAGGCACAGTGACCCAGGAAAGAGATGACAATGTCATATTAGCTATCCTTCTCTCTCATGAGACAACTTTTATGGAACTTTTTATTCATAGTTTCAATAGCTAACACAGCCAAGACATAATGATCATATCTTGGCTTTACTGGTCTGGATCTTGATTTAATGCTAAACTAAATGATAAGATTTATTAACAAGAAGTCATGCCTTCTCAACTCAATAAAATATCCATTTATATTCTAGAAAATTATACCTGCCAAAATACACCTGTGATATAGTTCTATTAGAAAGAAAATATGGTCTTAGTAAGAACTTAAAGAATCCTATGTAGGTTTATTTTCATCATCAAATTAATTTGTCATAAAGCACAAACATAATACTCTTGTATGATCAGATGCCCCCACTAACTAGGTCTACTCGCTGTGTTAGCACCTCAGGGACAGGGTGCAGTGAGCAGCAGCTCTAGACGGGGTTGTGAAAGCAGAGAGTTCTCCAGTAGGTTGTACCTGAAGTCTTTCATGGGATGCAGCTGAGAGATGAGAAACTTCTACACAAGCAAAGGCAGTAAAGTTTACTCTGTCACTCTAGGGGGAGCCAAGAATTTTGAGGGAAGGGAAATATCTGTAAATCTCTATCCATATTACTTTCATCAGTGAAATTTCTGAGCCAAAGATGGGACATTTATAACATCTCTTCATATAAATTGCCAAACTGCTTTCTAAACAGCTGCTGTAATTTCCTGTCCCTTAAAGGGTGAGTATGAAAGACTGTCTCACTAGACTTTCAGTGCAGTGCAAAAACCACTCTACCAATTGGAAGTGTGAAAAACAATTTCTCATTGTTTTAATTTGCATTTTTTGGATTGTTAGTTCCACATCTTTTTGTATTTTTCAACATGGATTGGTAAAGATGGGGGAAGTGAGTAAAACAGATTAGCCAATTGCAAACACTGAGACTAATAAAAATTCAAAAGAATTAAAGCAGTGCGAGCTTTGGAGAAGGACAAGAAAAAGACCATGCTACAACATAAGACAAAATAGGAAAGAGACACTCAGAGCAACTTTGGTTCATATCCTCCAATTTAATTGTTGCCCATATGAAACTGTTGTTACAATGATCATTTCTGTCACAGACTAGAAGTGCTATCTCTGAGGGAAAGGGAAAAAGAGCTGATCTACAGTGGACCAGTACGGGCTGAGTATGGCCACCTGTGTGAAGACTGGAAATAAAAATGACAAATTTACAATTGACCTGAGCCAGCAACAATGCCTAAAAGGTTTCAATCGGATGGATGGCCAAGTGGGAGATTCCAGGAGATGTCGGTTTGCAAGTGCTGGCTGCTTGAGGTTACAGGTTGTAGTCAGCAAAGAGAAAAAGCCGATGATAACCAAACAGCAGGTCAGGACTTCAGTCAAGCAACCTGAACTTTAGTAGCCAGCTCTAGTTCTGGATGCAGATTGAAATCATGCTCAGAAACCAAGGCAGAGGTTAGTGCTAGGGATAGGTGCCAGATGGGTACGAAAGAGAGTTCAGAAGGCTTCAGTGTGTTGTGTGGGGCCAGGCCCAGGGACCAATCACAGAGCATCAGAAGTTATGATAGGGAGATGATGGCTGAGAAGGTAGGGGCTAACATTTTTTAAAATGTTATGTATTTGTGTTCTTTAAAATTAACAAAACAGTACATATACATTGTTGAAACTGTTAAACTCATAGAGAAGTTCAAAGACAAAAATCAATGCAATTTTTTAATACTCTAGGAACAAACAATTTCCTTGGAAATAGTGAGCTAAGTACTTAGTCAGTTCACACTGCCCAAAGTTCATAAGAAAATAATTTTGTCATCTTCTGTTCTCTTGTACCACCTTCTTAAAAGCAGAGACATTGTTAGAATGAAGTAATATTACCCTGCTTGTAAACATGTAGTCATATGCAAATTCTGCCACTGTATGGGGGGAAAAAGTAAGTATTTAAAAATAAAAATTATGGTTTTACATGAGAACTAAGGGCTATCTTAATCTTACAAGATTTCAGGTGCTGTTCTTACCTTTTTATTCCCATTATGTTATCTAATAAATTGGAAAAGACATGTATCATAACTATTTTTGGTCTAGGAAATTCCAGAAGGAACCAAATGTGTGCATAGAAGCAAAGAAATCTATTTGTAATTGTCTTCTGGCAAATGGATAGAACTTTTAAAAAGCAAATAAGACACATGCTGATGAAAGCTACATTATCATTACCTTCTCCCTCCAGTTATCATCATCCAGCAGCTTCTGTCTAAGGGTTTCCTGCAGCTGCTCAATGCTTTTCTGATGTGAAATCAGCATCAATTCCCTGAAAACCATAAACCCGACACATGAGTCAAGACTCACCCCTAACACTCTCACTAAGGTGCACATCTTGGCTCAGAGGATATAATTTCACAACTTAGTCTGTTTATTCCCTTAAGCAATATATATACTGTTACTAGATATGATTTTAACTGCTACCAGTAATTTACAAACACTTCATATAAGGTACGTATTTTCTCAGGCTTAATTTCTGTGTAGTAAGTAGGGTCGTTTTTGCATGAAATAGTAATAACATATATGGAATCACAAATATAATAAAATGCTATACATTGTGGTTCTAAAGTTTATGACTAAATTGTAACACTAGACAATATTTTGGTTTTTTTAAAGGAAACTATGTTGGGATATGCCATGAAATCAACATGTTTGTGGTTTCTGCTAGATTTATTTTTCTTTTACTTTTCTCAAGTAGCGGTAGGAACAAACCAATGGGAGGGTAATGTCTGAGATGTGGTATGGTATAATATAAAAAAAATCAGAAAATTGAAAACACAAAGAACACTTTAATATTGTAATTCACACAAACAGATCTTAAAGCTTAGTTTGTGATCCTCCTGATGGAGGTTGTGTGGGTGATTCACGAGAACCTTTCATGGGGCACTGAAATTAAACCTTTGACTATCACAAGTGGTGGCAACAGCAGGCTTCTTGGTCAGGGCTCCTCCCTTTTCTGTAATCTCCACGAGTCTTCTCGTCCATGTAGGTGATTTTTCTCCATTGCTTATTCCTCTTCTACACCCTTTGTTTTCCATCACCAACCTCTTCCTTTGCTCTGATCCCTTTTCTCAAATTCATGACTCTCATTTATAATCGTTGTTGGAAATCTCTAATGATCCATCAACACCAAAGATTTCACATTTAAGAAAAAATTCATCGGAGTTTTTCAAGATCATCAAGATCTTGAAATTCTTGAATTTCAAGAAAAATTGAATTCCAAGATCTTGAATTTTTCATATTCATAAAGATCACATTTCCTGTGATCTTGCCTTTCCTTTTGACTTCTGAAAACCTGTAACAGTCAAAATCTTAGCTTGAAATCTCTGAGTCATCTCTAACTCTTCCTCCTTGTTCTACTATATCAAAACTTCTGGAATACAGCTACGGCAGAATGGGTAAATAAATAGTGGTATACTTTAGAATAAACTGTAGATGAAGAAATGAATGATTCTCAGCCACATGCATTATTATGGACAAAGCTCAGAAACATATCTTGAGCACAAAGAAAAAAAATCACTGAATAATATACGTGATTTTATTTCTATAAAGATAACATATATAGAAATCTAACATTTTTAGGAATACAAACATACTTGGTAAAATCATCGAGTGAAGCAAAGAAATCACAGGCATAAGTTACCGCAGTTTTTGTAGATGTCTTTATTCCTAGTTTGCTGAGAACCGCAAAGTGCCCTTTGCTGGTTTCCTCTGGGGAAGAATGCAATGCGGTGGAACTGGGGAGAAGCACACGGGGTTCAAAGCCAAAGGTAAGGTTCATTTTCCTACACTGAGTGATTGATACATAGATGTTCATTGTGTTGTACTTTTTTATCCTTTGCACCTGTGTGAACCTTCCATGTATGTACCCCGTATTTACAAATACAGCTAAGCCTGAGTGCAGAGTAGAATGGGTATGTGGGGGAAAGAGAGCAACAGGGAGAGACCAAGGGGAGGGAATGGGCAGGCGAGAAGTATGGCAGGTTCACTGACCACTGTGCACACTATGAACAAGGCAGCACCATCAGGCCTTGGAGGGACAGAGGCGAATTAGGCAGGCAGGGTCCCTGCCCATATGGCACTCAAATCCACCAATGTAAGAAGAAGCTTTATCTTCTCAAGTGTGAGGCAGACCTAGGAGGTCCTGATGCTTGCTCAGCAGTCTGGGAGCTGGAGAAAGGGAAGTGAAGCAGAGGGAACACAGAATGAAGACAGCAAACGTAGGGTTACATGAAAAACCACACTTATGGCTTTCCTCCAAAGATGTGGCCACTGCTGTCTCCCTTGCAGACTTATCTTCCTCTACTTGTCAATTAATGTTTGTGTTCTCAGCACTTTGTTCTGGACCTTTTTTTTTTCTCTCTACTCTTTCTCTAGGCGATCTTATCTACTCTTATGGTTAAAATGCAATACAGATGCTGACAGCTCCCAAA
Source organism: Phyllostomus hastatus (assembly GCF_019186645.2). Classification (NCBI taxonomy): domain Eukaryota; kingdom Metazoa; phylum Chordata; class Mammalia; order Chiroptera; family Phyllostomidae; genus Phyllostomus; species Phyllostomus hastatus. The sequence continues at coordinate 12,104,883 of NW_025333977.1, read as the reverse complement.
TTTTATCTCCAGCTCCTATCTGTTCCCTGCGTAGTTGACTCACATATCCAGCTCTCCACTGACCGCTCTAATTTTATATTTCAGAGACATATGGAACATAACATGTCTGCAATCTCAAAGACTCACAACGCTAAAGTGTGTTTATTTTTTTGCTCATTAGGTGTCATCTGCTGAGCTGTTCCCCGTTTTGTTCCAGGAAGCAGCCCAAGGAGCAACTCTTACATGAGAATTCTGATTCTGTGGCTCACTGACAACAAAACTTGCCAAAGCATAGGATCTGTTAGAGCTTCTGCTTAGAATGGGTGCATATCACTTCTCCCACATTTCAGTGGCAAGAACAAGTCAAGTGGCCAGGTCTGATGTCAACAAAGAGTGGGCAGCCCAGTCCTCTCACTGGGAAGTACCCAGTAAGTCACCTGGCCCTAGGTGGAGTCCATTGCCACTCTGAAATCCCACTGGAAGCCACTGTGAGGCTTCTTAGCCTGGAGATGGGAAACATTCTTTGCTTAGGCTATGGTTCTTCCCCATGGAAGTGATTTCCCAGTCCAGTCTTCGCCGCAGCTCCTGGTTTTCCTCTCCGATACATACTTGTCTGCGCTGGTCACATTAAAAGAGGGCATTAGTGATTTTGCCCTGTTGGGAAACAACTTTCTCTACTTCCTTCCTTTCCATAGATGATTTACCATATATAGCAGAGGGAATTTGCAGATGGGATTGAGGGTCTTGGGATATGGAAATAAAGTGGCACTTTACCTGATTTTCAAAATTATCATAGAATGGCTGTGGCTGGCCATGTGCCTGTTAGAAATGGCCAGACTGCAGAGTTCTGGCAATTTCATCTACTTTATTTCTTAAGCCAGTTTTCCTATTTAAAAAGAGGTCTTTCTGATTAGAAAGTTCCAAGGAGCATTTTCAGACAGGTGCCTGTGAGTACATTATGAATTACCTGTACTATAAAATGGATGATACTGAACATTTGAGATGCTCAAATTTCAGTCTCCCTGGAGACAGTTATAATTTTGATTGATAGCGCCAGAAGCAGAATCCACTCCATACACGTTCCTCTGATGAACCCAATACAAAACACCACTGTCAGGTGTATCCCTTTAGAATAAAACTGTGAAAGTCCAGTAGATTAGGGAAGCTAAAACATAAATCACGTTTCAAACAATTTTAGTGAAGTATAACTATTCACTGAATTTCAAAGAATTGTGAAGTTCCTTATGAATCTGTGCAAAGTATAAGGTGTTTTAAGTATACTGTTATAAAAATTACAAACTTGTGTCTGTGATGGTAAGTTTGCTTGATACTTATAATGACAGAAATAAGGATTTTTATGTATCTTTGATTCCTGCTGAACCTCTGTTTCCGACTCCAAAAACTTTTCACTGTGATTTCTTCATGGGACAAGGCAGGAGGAAAAATTATATGTGATGTTACAAACACTAACCGTCCTCGATTAGCATGGGCTGTGCGCTGAGTGATGCATACAGAGATGACTGTATGTGTGAAAAAAGATAATCGTGATTTAAAAATAAAGAACACAGCCTGGCTGGCGTAGCTCAGTGGATTGAGTGCGGGCTGCAAACCAAAGTGTCGCAGGTTCGATTCCCAGTCAGGGCACATGCCTGGGTTGTAGGCCACGGCCTCCAGCAACTGCACATTGATGTTTCTCTCTCTCTTTCTCCCTCCCTTTCCTCTCTAAAAATAAATAAATAAAATCTTTAAAAAAAATAAAGAGCACACTTATACAGTACACACTTATGGAAGAGCTTGCACATTGTTTAGGAATAGGAAACTGTCTTAAGAAACTGATTGAGAAAAAAGAATCCTGTGTTGAAGGGACCTCTAAGGATCAACTTTGATTCTGGTGAGACTTTCTGCTAGAAATCTAGAGGAATTTAAGAAATAAAACATAATTATTAGAGGCATGTTGCTATTTTTCATGTTATAAAAAGCTGAAAATGTACAGCTGTTTTTGACTGTCATGCAGATACTCAATTTCCTCTTTAGAACCAAACCAGTTCTACAGAAATTGCTGCTTTAGATTTATAGGAAACTACACAACTTTGGGTCCCACATTTGGATTTACTAAGAACCCAATACAAAAGATTTTCACCAGAATACAGAACTGTAGTCCCAGCTCTGACTTCTGGCAAGTCAGAGACCCTCTGACCCTCAGAGAAATGCTGGGAGCTCTGGCCCGACTGGGGTTCAGCTCATTCCCGCCCATACATCCACATGATCAACAAATATTTATGGAGCGCCTACTAGGTGTCAGGCACCGTTTTGGTCTCTAGGAATACAGTGGGTTTTTTTTCTTGTCGGCCTTTGGAAATACATGAATGCAATCCCCCAACTTTTAGAAGAAATGGAGGTTTCTGAAGTGATGTGATTCACGAGTGGCAAAGCTGCCCCGGCTCACACCAGCCTGGGACTCTCTGATGCCGCCTCTGCTTCTCCCACGTGAGAGGAGGGGCGGCTGCCTGAGCGTCCCAGCCTGCAACTTCACCAGACAGAGATTTTTTAAAATAATGTTTTGGGGAGTTGGCACATTTGGAAAACTAGGATCAACTCACAATTAAGAGTGTTTATTTTTAAAACTTTAACTTTTAAGTTCTTAGACCAAAAAGAAAATGAGAATCTAATTTCTTATACACATGCAAAAAACCAAGACTCCCTTAGTTGCAGTTAAAAATGTAACTGCAAACAAATGTCAAACCGTAAAGCTAAATGACAGCTTTCAATTGTCTTCACATTGTCAGTCAAACTGACGAGTTTGATTTTGCCACAACTTCTGCCTTCATTAAAAGCAGTAAGCCTGTGATAGCATAAGAAGTCAGCCTCTTGTTCTGAGAGCTGTTGATGGATAAGAAACCAGAGAAAGAAAGAAGTCTTGGGGGGAGGGGAGCCCAGTGTGGACTGTTATTCCAGAATGATGTTACATAGGCCACTTCATTTCACAATCCTTTAAACTAACAGGATAGCATCCAAATCGAAGCACTCCATGGACTAATCTTTATAACTCTAAGAGTCAGGCAGATAATCTTCAATTCAACAGACACTTACTGAATATCTACATCACCAGTACAGGGTATCAAAAGTAGTAAGGCATGATCTTCAAGGGGTAGGCAGTGTCAGGAAAGAGGAGAGGGAGTGAATTAATACCTTCTGAGCATCTACAATCTATCAGGCACAGTACTATTACAGATGTGTTGATCTTCACAACAAGATAGCTATTACTAATATGCCCATTTTACAGATAAGAAAAATGAAGTGTGAAGTAGTTAAGTTGTCCAGACTTGAGACTGGTCAAGTTGAAATTTAAACCTATGTTTGCCTAAATCTAAAGTCCATTTTAAAAAATACTAAGCCATATTACCTCAAGGTAACAGACCCTTAAAGCATTGCTCCCAGATTCTTTTCTATATTGTATACTACTTATGGCGTCTAGCTTTCATGAAAATAGCACATGCCTCAATAGACACTGATCTTCTCTTCTTCTAGCATGTGTTGGGAAATGTTTGTATTCTATTTTCATTCTGAAGATAGAGTTCTACTACTGATTTTGCGGAGACATCGGAGAGAAGAAGACAAAACATTCCCTGTTTATATTTATATTTATATATTTATATTTATTTATATTTATATTTCTAGTGAACGGGAGAACCCCGAAAGAGTGGAGGGGTGGGGGATGAAAGAGAGGGGACACAAAGGAGACGCTCTGGGTCTTTCCACTTTATGCAGGGTTGGGAGTCTCCCAAAGACGGTGTTAGAACCTGGTTGAGAAAGAGAAGTCCCATGAACGGAAGCTGACCAAACTGAGCGTTTTAAAGCAGATGCTGAGGGAATTGTGCAAACTGTAATAGAGAGAACATGGGTTATAAAGGTTAGACACATGGAGCTTCATTTCTGTCTTTGTCAGTGATGTGACCCTGAGCAAGAAATGTAGCCTCGCTTACGCTATTTCCTCATGTGGAAAATGACACCTTCTTCACAGGTGAGCACCATGGCTCTGCCAGCAGCGCTAGTCATTTAGAAATGACTTCCCCTCCAGGTTGGTGAACTAGAAAAAGTGTTCCCTGTGGACAGGGGCAGACCTAGGGACAGAGGGCTTAGTAAGGGGTGAGGGGGAGTGGCATACTTGTGCAGGAAAAATGAGCCCCTTCCTCTGTGGCAAGTGGCTGGGAGAGCGGAGTCCAGGCTTCCTCTCAGTCCCTTGCTCCTCCCACTGAGCACCACGCAAGGACACAGGCATCCGCCCCAGGGCGGTGTGAAGACCCTGTCTGCACCAGCGCTGAGAGGGCTCTCCACACTGTGAAACTCGTGTATTGTGTGGAAGAGGGCCTGAGAGGGAGAAGGAGAAGGGCCAGGAGAGAAGGAGAGAGGGAGGGAGGAGAGAGAACATGAGGACACAGGCCCGTTTACTTATTGGGCCATGTCACACACAGGAAAACAGAAAACTCCCTGAACTTCTTGAAATAATTTGCTAGATGTTGTGTATATTTTCTAAGGTGAGGGTTTATAGCTTCCAATTAAAATAAATGACAAAAATAAAGAGAGGAGAGGACCAGGGAATTAAAAAAGAAGTTAATATTATGTGTGTGGGGGAGGAAAAATAAAATCCTTCCCTAAAGCCTGAAAGATACATCTTTGCAGTGATGGGAACAATTAAGACAACTTCATTTAAGATAGAGAAATATCAGGATAGACAGAGAGATACAGCCATATATTATTTATTTACAAAATAATTTAACATAAGCAACTTGCGCCTAACTTTGGTTTCGACTAAGCTTTTCCTTCAAAAATGCTCTTCAAGTGTTATCATGTTATTGACAAGTAAATCTTATCATGTTATTGACAAGTAAATCACAGCAAGTACTTATCTATATTTCCTCTTGGAAAGTGCCAAGATAGGGCAAGTAACAGTTCTTGGGAACGCGCAGGGCACGAGAGCTGTTATAAAACTGCGGTGTGGTCCGCAGTGTGGCTGCAGGCTACGTGTTAGTGCATGCATGAATTTCTCTGAGTGTTATATGTGGGCAGTCTCCAAGCTCAAACACATGTGGCCTTATAAAATCCATTTGTAAGTTGGTTGTAGGGGACTCAGAACATATTTTACCATCAAAATAATTTTCCATAAAAATGGAATTAGGCCCACAGGCCAGCCCACAGAACTCTATTAAATCCACAAAGTGGTATCATGAATTCAAGGTCTGAGCAGAGTTCTGGCTCTGGTCGGAGAGCCCTCGTAGCCCAGAAAAATGAGATACGTGGACTCTTTTTACACAGGATTTTAAAAACAGCCAAGCTTTCCTCTGGCACTGTCCTCTGCATCTTGCTGCATTCCTCCTGTCCACAAAGCAGACCCCTTCCCCCAGCCTCAACGTGTCTGTGACCACGCTGGCCACAGACCTTCTTTGCCCCCAGCATCCCCAGTTTCAAAGGACCGACTTCTCTTCCTCCCCCATGGAGCTTCTTCTAATCCAGCTTCCTCAGCTGAGTGTGAGGGAGAAAGCAATGCACCATTAATAGATTTGCACTAATACGTGGATTATTCCCCAGTTACTAACTCCTTTCTGGCTCCAAATTCAGAAGTTCTGCCAGTTTCCCCCCGGCTCCACCCCCAGGATTAGTTCTGGCTTTTTACATCTTTTTCTCATCTTCTGAAACTATATAGCTTCTAAGTTGTATGTTTTTTCACTGTGGTCCCAATGGAACTTCAGCAAAAGGGCTCTGCTGCTGGGAGGGGTGGGGGGCGGGGCAGTGTGCAGAGGGGCTGGCTGCACTTAGGGATGCATATGCTGTCTCTGTGAGCAAGTTGGGCTCTGGCCTTTGGTGAGCATATCTGGCAGCCCGGCTGGTTGCGGCCCTTCCACAGCCATGGTTCGGGACCTTGCTGTGCAGCAGATTTCTGAGCACTGCCCAGTCCTACCAAACAAGCATCTCTGCGTCTTTATTTTAAAAGATTTTCTTAAGCCCAGCTCCTGCTTTTGGAGGGACTTTCACTCTCCAACTGCTTAGGGCCACCTTGCTTTTTAAGGTTCCATTGGTGCTTGCTCAGCAGACTGAAGGAAATAAAGTTTACTGAAGGAAAGAAAGTAAAGAGAGAAAAGCCAAATTCGTGCATGAACTGTAAGGAATGTCCACTGTCAGAGGATCGCAGTGGGGAGGGGCAAAGATCCAAAACAGAGACAGGAAAGCGGCAGGATAACGGGTAGCTCCTGCAGCCAGAGGAAGATAAAGTTTTGCAGCAGCAACGTGGAGAGCAAAGCCTGCGTGACGTTACCCTTGCCGGCCTCATTCACACTTGCTAGCCCTCCAGTCACACTGTCATTTCCGAGAACTCGCCACGCCGGTTCTTGGCTAGTAAAGCCCTTCCCTTTCAGTTTGGAAACTTGCACTTGCTCCCTCGATGTATCATCTCTGAAGTCACTTTTATGAACACCCTTTCCACCGCTTCTAGCCGTCTCTATCTACAAAACCTCTTTACTTATCTATTACCACAATCTGTAGTATTCTAGTTAGTTCTCTACTTTTCACTGTTTGTTTCTCCCATTAGAATGTAAGCTTCGTGAGAACAGGAAGGTTCAGATTCACCGTTGTATCCCCAGGATATATACACCTGGCATATAGTAAATGCTCAACAAATAATTATTGGCTGACCGAAGTACCCAAAGCCAAGTCCTTTGAGTGGATACATTTGCCAAACTGTGAAGATACAACTGAGGACAAGGCAGACAAAAAAAGAAAATCTGAAAGTGGTAGCCTAGGGCAAAGGAAAATGACAATCCTATGTCTAGGAATAATCCTATGGTAATATGATAAGTTACTGTTCCATAAGTATATTTTAATTTTTTTATGTGACAGATGTCTTGTCAATAAACTTAGTGCCACCAAATGACTAAGTAATATCATGCCTGCTTTTAGGGAGACTAAATACAGAAAGCAAAGAAAAGGGCAAGGATGTGAGAGGAAAAAAGGGGGAAGAAGAGGAGAAAGAGGTAGTTCAGTGATGCCCCTGTTCTCTGAAAACTTAAAGAAATTATCCTTCTCATTCAACACTTACAACAGAAGGAAAGATTAGAATCATACTCAATTTTTTACAAAAACACAGCAAAACATATACACATCTGGGTGAGTGGGCTGTTTCAAAGCAATCCCTCAAGAAAGCTCTATATTTATTCTGATTATGTTATTAATTCTCAAAACACTAATAAAACTGCCTTTTTCGAATTGCAGCCAGAGATAATTTATTAAGTAAGCATTAAAAAGAAACCATTTTATTTGATCATTGATCCCAAATGGCATTTCCCAGATTGATTTCCCACTCGCCTCCCGTCTGAGGTCTGTCAGGCTGTTCCATGTGTCCATGCCTCCAGTTTTATTTTGTTCATCAGTTTATTTTGTTCACTAGATTCCATGTATCAGTGATACATGGCACTTGTCTGTCTCTGAGTGGCTTATTTCACTTAGCATACTGCTCCCCGGGTCCATCCATGCAGTTGCAGAGGGTAAGGTTTCCTTCTGTTTAACTGCTGAGTGGCATTCCATGGTGTAAATGTACCACGGCCGCAGTGTGTGGAAGGGAGGCCAGCTCTTTTCGAGTCTCTGTCCTTCCAACCATTCTCAATGTAGCTGCATCTCTAAATCCTTCCGTAGCTGGTTTTAACCTTTCTGATTCCAATCCTTCATCATTATGGCCATTGCTTATTACCCCATGTTACGAATATAGGGATGCTCAAGGTTATTGATGCATGTAGGAACATTTGTCTCTATTGTATACTGGGCGAAATGGCAATACTTTTAAATTTTTTGTTTGCTATTATTGTTTTTATCTCAATGTTTCAGCTGCCATTCCTTCATGTTATTAGTAAACCTGGCTTTTGCAAATTTCCTGCTTCTAATATGCTATGTGCTGAGCAACTACATAATTGCAAAATGGCAGAGAGAGGTCATGAGGTGGAAGGAAGAGGCATATAACTACAAGGTGTATCATCTTTGCAAAAAGCAGGTTATTGGTATGGCAGAAAAGGAAGAAATGGTGGGTAGTAATCAGCTCTGCATCTTATTTAATCAAACAGAAGTTAACGTCTATCATCCCGGGGTGAACCAGAGACAAGGCTTGTTCCCCTGTGAACTAGACAGACGCCCTGCTAGCCTGGACTCCTGGACTGCAGATAGATATGATGCAGGGGGCAAAGTGTTAGGAGAAAATTCTGAGACAACAAACCTTATTCTAAGCTATGTAGTACTCATTCCTGGGGCCCCACTACCAGACTCTTCCTCAGCGAACAGTTGCCCTTATAAAGAAGTAAAAAAAAAAGATTATAATTCTTCTAAATCAGAAAGCAACCAAGTATTTATAAGATGAAATGAATATGATAAAAATAAGCTGAAAGATAAAAATGATAGGAAGACTGAAAAACCAATAGCCTAATAGTACTTTCTGTGCACAGAGAATAATGTAAGACAAAAATTCTTGCCCTTAAGGAAATTGTGTTCTTCTAGAATTGTAAGTGGGATAACATCTCCTATTAAAGATGCCCAGATTTGATAAAAACCAATAAAACAAACCCAAAATTTGTGCTATATATCAAATAAGCATTTAAAGCAAAAAGACTTGGAAAGAATGAGCAAAGACAGGCCAGGCAAATGAAAACAGAGAGTTAGAAAGTAGGGTTGAGATGCAAAGTTCAGAGATGGTTAATTTAATGACAAATTAACAGCAAACATATCTAGGAAGGTTGGGTAAATGTTCTTCTTAGCATCCTTGATACTACCTCAATACCAGGGGTATTTGTGCTCATGGCAAATCCTCAGTAAGAGGTGCTTACAAACAACAAAGAAAAGAGAAACCAGTAAAAGGGAAAAGTGATATAAAAAGATTTTTCTCTATTGGAAAACAACAGACCACCAATTACTGGCCCTGGCAAAACTCAACGAAGTACTACACATGGCCTTTTTGAGTCTTTTCAATAAAAATCCAACACCAGATGTAATGTGGGTTCCATCTCCACATTCATTAACTAACTGTATGACTTTAAGCAAGAAATTTAACCAATTGAAGCTTAGCTTGATGCCTATAAAATGAGGTGGTAGGATGTAACGATCTTTCAGGCGAAATACATGTTTGATCCTGAGACTTCATTGTTATTAAAATATGTAGGACCGTGACATTTCAAATATATATGGAATGCTGACATAAGTATAAAACATTTTTGGGAGAAATTATTCTGGACTGCACCTGTCACGTTTCAGTGTTACAACCTCTTCCTTCATCTGACTCAGAAGAGTTTTGGTTATCTCCAGTTCATTTTCTGCAAGGGTAAGTCTTCTTTTTATGTCTTCTTCTTGCCTTTCTTTTGCAGTTAGTTCTTCCTGTAAAGTTTTATGTATCTGTTGACAAGCCACTAAAGAGTCTTCTTTCTCTTTAAGCAATCTGGTATGCCTAAAAAGGAATAGAAAAAATGCCATTAATATGCATTAGATACTATTTTTCATGTTTATCAAAGGTATATGGAAATCCCAGTTGAGATAACAGACTATAACTTTAACTTAGAAAAATTAAAAAGGCTAGAAAATGAATAGTTCTGTGATATTAAAATTTTCCCATCTAGGCAGAAGCAAAAATCAATAAATAGCTTTAACATATTATAAACTTGAATTAGGTAATATGTAAATAATACAATAAGAAAAACTAAACACATTTTAAATAAAATGTTATTTAAAATATGGTTTCAAATTCAATTACTAAAAACTATTCATTAAAAAGTTTGCAATGTGTACCTTGATTCAGAAATAATGGATTCAAACTTCAGTTTCCTAAGTTTTCTCTGGCAGTCATCAGCTTCATTAGACTTATTCCTAAAATAATACAGAAGTGGTTCAAATACTGTATTTCAAAATAGTTAAAGTATAACTGTTTTCCTTTCTTAAAGCATATTTTTTCTTTATTACTTTTCTTATCCTCATATTCTATTTGTGGTTTTATATGCAGATTTCCTTGAAACTACAAATATATAGTTAAAGGATTTTTCTTCGCCAAAAGAAATCTAATCTGTTAGTCTGACTATAGGTGTTTTTCTTTATCATTACTTTATTTAGAAAAAAATTCTTACCATATTCATCTACTTTTATAATGGCCACGTAAGCTCTTATCAGACTGGTCTTCAATCAAATGTAAAGTCTAAACTCTGGATAACATTTTGGAAAAATAGAAAACCTCCTATGTAAACGTATTGGAAAGTGACCAAAAGCAGGCGGGTTCTGGAAGGAAGTCAACACTTGGAGTGAGGTAACAGCATGATACCAGGCTTTTGTTTGTTTGCTTAATGGTTTTACACTTATGGCAGGCCCCAGTCTGCATCATGTAGAGAATGCTAAAATTCTGGTAGAAAACTGGTTTCAAACTCACAGTCATTACGGCCTGAAGAACTAGAGGACAGTGTGTGGGGAAACCACAGCTGCTGTAAAGTAAAGGGTGAACCCTGAAGAGGTGAGAGCCCAAGAGACAAGAGTCCCACATACTGCACATAAACTCTGCCCACGTGTCTGGCTGAGCTCAGAACTACATGAGCACAGGGCAGACCCCAAGCAGCCCCATGATATTGGAGCTGCTGCCCTGGAGATGTATTGCAGTTTGAGGCCAAATTGATTATCTGCTTAAAGCAATACTACTGCCATCATTATTTGAAGAAATGTAGCCCTGGCTGGCGTAGCTCAATGGATTAAGTGCGGGCTGGGAACCAAAGTGTCCCAGGTTTGATTCCCAGCCAGGGTACATGCCTGGGTTGCAGGCCATAACCCCCAGCAACCGCACATTAATGTTTCTCTCTCTGTCTATCTCCCTCCCTTCCCTTTCTAAAAATAAATAAAATCTTAAAAAAAAAAGAAATGTAACAGAATCCAGAATCTCCATAACATAAAATTCACAATGTCCAGAATAAGAATTATTCAACATAGGAAGAAACAGAAAAGCATAACCCATTCTCGAGGAAAGAAAAAGCTAATAGAGACTGACTCTGAGATGAACCAAATATTGAAATTAGCAGCCAAGGATTGTTAAAGGAGCAATTATAATTCTGCTCATAAAATCTAATTAATGAAAAGATTTAAAAATCTTAGCAGAGAAATAGAAACTATTGAAAAGAATGGGAATTCTAAATCTGAAATAAACATTTGTCTTGATTTTATATAAGTGGGTTTTGAAACAATACTCAAAAGGTGAATGTACAAAGAAAGATTAAAATTCCAATAAAATATGATAAAATTGTAAGATACAGAAAATTACATTAAAATACATAATATAGTAAATTACTATCAGAAAAACACGCTTGTAACTACCATCCAGGTCAAAAAACAAATTTTGCCGGCTACCCTCGGAGCTTCATGTTCATGCTCCCAGCACAGCAAAGTCCCTTCACCCTAAAAAAAATTCTCTTGTGTTTTATGGGAGTCACTTTGATTTTCTTTGGAGTTTTATGACTCAAGTTTTATCTCCGAACACTATATTTCAGTCTTCCATATTTTGAAGAAAAAAATGCCTCTTTCTATAAAATGTTATTTCCTTTTTCTCCTTTTTGTAACATGGCTTTAGTAAGGTGTTATGTTGACATACAATGAACTGCATACAATTTGATAGGTTGGAACGAAACCCAGCCTAACAAAACCATCACCAGAATCAAGTAGCAGAGGAGCACGCTTAGAGCACTGATCTTGGTCTCTGATATAGTTCCCCATTCAAGGGAAGCAGGACTGCTTGGACAAACGGCTCACCCCAAGGGTAGGGCAGAGTAGGGGTATCTGAAACGTCGGAAAGGAAGGAGTACTTATAAAAGATGATGGGATCGTGTTCCGATGTCACGTGAGCCAGATTGAAGGGACTCACTAGTCAAATCTGGGACAACCTGTGTACCAAAATAATTAAGTACAGTAATAAATTATAAACCCTTGAAAAAATAGGAATTCACGAGTCCATACCAATAATACATTTTTTTAAAAAATGGGAAGAAGGGAGGCTCTTGCTTACACTAAATTGCTGAGGGCTGACTAATAAGTGGGGAGGGAGGGCTAGAGTTGGGAAATCATCACTTAGCAACCTCTACAGTAGAGACTGGAAAAGGCGAAAATCATTAACTGTTTTTATAGCTAGGTATAAATTTTGATGAGAAGCAGAGTATTTGGCAAGTGTTTCCAAACAACGTATCAGGAAAGAAGGAATCGGGAAGACTGGCATGCCGTCAGTAAAGTGGGCAAAGGCTCTGCTCAGGCCCATCACAAAGGGAAGAACACAACGAGCCACATATGCAGGGATACAATTTTTAGCAATTCAACTAGTAACTTTTTTCTCTTTTAGATGTAATACCCAGTATTGGCTAGGAGAGATGGGTATTTCCAATTGCCGCTGAGTTCAAAAATCAGTATAATCTTATTGGAGGACAATGAGTCATTATGCATTAAAAACCTTAAAAATATGCAAGTTTGGTTCTAGGAAAAATCCTCAGGGTGTAATTGCGTGTGAGGAGAAAGATTTGTCTCTATGAATTCTTTTTTAGGACTTAGCTTCCCTTTTATTTCATTGTTTTCATGGCAGTAGACAATAATGACATATTTTTCCAAAGCAAATGCACCCTTGATTTTAAAGGATTCATTTTATTTCTTTTTACTTTTTATGTTTATTGTATTTTCCCATTAACATTTAGTCCCCTCATACCCCTCTACCCCCCAGCAATCACCACACTGTTGTCCATGTCCACGAATCCTTTTTCCTCTTTGCTCAATCCCTCTACTCCCTAACCACTCCCCAACTAGCTATATTTTACTTCTAAAAATAAAAAATTTGGAAATTCTAAAGAAACAAAGGATTAGTAAATAAGTTATGGTTTATCCATAGATTGGAAGGCCATACAGCCACTAAATAATAATCAATAAATGTATCACATAATGACCGGGAAGAGATCACTAAGTAAAGACATTATGACCATAGATCACTAAGTAAAAATGTTTGAAAATTACATTATTTAGAAAAATGAACTACAAGGATATATCATAATGTAATAACTACAATGTCTTTTTAAATATATTCCTGTATTTTCCCAGTCTTATACATTTGCTTTGAAATCAAACAGAAATGTTACTTGGAAAAGTGCTCTGGGATTCAGCAGCTCCACCACTACTTTCGGTTTGTGTTCAGGCTCTTGCACACACTCTTCCAAATCTAGAGGCAGGGACAGTGGAACTCCCTTTAAAGGTTCCTTTAGTGACTATGTGGACAATTCATCTCGGCTGCATTTTTTTTAAAGCCTGCTCCCTAAAGAGTCTATCATCCCAGGAACTCCCCTAACCACAGCCAGCTCCCACCCCCACTCCAGTTAAGCCACTCTTTCTACGGCCTCCCCTTCGCCACTCAATTGTGATCTTCACCTTCATTAGGATGGAAGAAATTGGAAGGAATAGAAAGAATGCCTATGTCTCTTTAAACACTGCATTCCTCCTTTTACTCCCAGCAAACAGTGCTAATCCTTTCTCTTCAACTGCTAAGCCTTCAGAAAGGCCCCTGGTGTTCCTGCCAATCAAAGCAAAAGAAATCAGATGAAATAATTGGATATTTTCCCCTAATTTGAAAGGCAAGGGTCAATACCATTCCACTCCTTTATATGAAATAGCCATTCTCAAACTACCTCTTTGATATTTCTACTTTGCTGACCAAAGGCATCTCAAATTTAACAGATCAAAAGCATTTTTTATTTCCTTCACTCCGATATCCATTTCTCTTACAGATTTTCTCACTTCAGTAAAAGGCACCAATACAGTAATGATACTAAAAGGTAACACCTTATATATCTAAGCAACCTTCAAAGCAGCCCATATTCCCTTTTTAAACTTGAGAAAACTGAGACCAGAGAGATAAGCAACGTGCCCAAGGTGACGTGACTACTACTAACGAGTAGCCCTGGGATTTGAAACCCAGCAGTCGGCTCTGGAGCTGGAGCCCAGGCTCTCAGCCACTCTACTGCCTCCAGCTCTTTTGTCCTGATGCTGCAAAACTCCAAATGCCACCCTTTATTCTCTCCTTCCCTTTCCAGTTCCCTTCTTCCACAGCCACATCTACTCCATCAGTAAACCTTGTCAGGTTGGCCTCTGACATAATATTTCTCTATGTCTCCACACGACAGCCGTACACTGAACCAGTCACTCCGCCCCTTTATGAACGCACAGCTTCCCACCCAGCCTCCCTGACTGCTCTTGTATTCCCACTTCAGTCCCTTCTCCAGGTAGCAGCCATGCTGGCTGCTTAAAATAAATCTGGTCAGTCCACTCTCTCACTAAGATACTCCAATAGTTTCCCACTATCCTCTAAATAAACCCAAACTACTCACTAGGCTCTGGACATACTGGTGTATTAATTTCTTACTGCTGCTGCACCAAATTACCACAAGCTTAGTGGTTTAAAATGACACAAGTGTACTACCTTACAGTTCAGAGGTCAGAAGTCCTAAAATCAGTATGTCAGTAGGGCCATGTTCCTTCTGGTGGTCCCAAGGAAGGAACCTTGGGACCTTGCCTTGCCTTTCTAGCTTCCAGAGACCACCTATGTTCCTCGGCCTGCGGCTCCTTCTCTCAACAAATTCTATCATGCCAACCTCTGCTTCCATCCTCACACCTCCATTTGTGACTTTGACCCTCTTGCTTTCCTCTTACAAAAACCTTTTTTTTAAAAAACTTTTTATCCTCATCCAAAGACATGCTAATTGATTTTAAAGAAAGAGAGGAAGGGAGGGAGTAAAAGAGAGAAACATCAATTGGTTGCTTTCATACTCACCCAGAACGGGGACCAAACCCACAACCTAGACGTGTACCCTGACAGAGAATGAAACCCACAGCCTTTCAGTGTGTGGCACACACCCAGTCGAGCCACACTAGCCAGGGTTATAAGGACCTTTTTGATTACACTGGGCCAGCCCAACTGATTTAGCATAACCTCCCAATCTCAAAATCCTGACTTTAATCACATGCGCAAAGTCCTCTTTGCATGTAAGGTAACATGCTCACAGATCCAGGGGATTAAGTTATTCGTGTGTCTTTGGAAGCTATTAGTGTGTCTGCCAAACTGGACTTCTTCATGTTTCTTGCATTTGTAAAACTCACTCCAAGAATTTAGGGCCTTTGATCTCTCTGCTTCCAGATGCTAGCATTTTAGTACTGCTGGCTCTTCTCTCTTCCTCAGATCTCAACTCGAAGGCCATCCGCTCAGGGATACCCCTCTATCGAAAGTATACCACTGCTCCCCACCACTCACATTCTATTATGCCTGTTTTATATTTTTTTCAGCCCTTAACATTACCTGAAATTACCTAAACAACTCAGTGGGAGCTTGTCAATCTTGTTAGTCCAATATCTAGTGCCTGAACACAAGAGTGATGGCACATAATTACTCAGTAAGCATTTTGTATTGAATGAATGAATGAATGAATGAAGTAGACCTGGCCTGTTCAATTTAGGATCATGTGAAGAGCAGGTCTATACCTGACACTGGAATGCCACCAGCTACCTACATGCACGACAAAAAATTCTCATGAATGACCAGAGAGGTAAGAAGAAAATTAGAACTTTATATCTCAGATGGTGGTAATAAGATAGCTCCAAGAATAAGACAGCTTGTATGAACAGGTCAACTGTGTCAGATGTTTCTGAGAAGTCAAACGACAGCTTTACCAACCAGTAATTTACGACGGTCATAAGCTGATCTTTGCTCATATTCCTGGTTAAATGAGAGGGGTGGGGCTGCAAATAAAATTAAAGGTAAGTAGATTAAAAAGGTCCGTAAATTAGAAAACATACTTTGTGTAACCACTCCAGACATATTCACTAATAACTGATAAATTACAGATCATTTTATGTGAATTTTGTTCTTTTTATCACACACATAAAAATGAGTGCCTTCACAATGTAAGCTGCTCAAGTAATGTGTAAGTAAGTAGAGTCAAGCAAAAGTCTCTCTACCACCCCACTTGCACTCGCAGAGGGGGCTGTTGTAATCCTACTACCACTTGTTCAGTGCATTCAAATCCGTGTGTGTGTGCATTCATACACACTTTTAACATGAACAGAATTATTTTTCTAATCATATTTTTAATCTCTCACAACAGCATATTCTTTTATGGTTACAAGCCTGCAATACATTGGAGGATATCTTCATTTTTAAAATTTATCTTAATATCTCTGTTTGCTATTTAATAATTTTCTTGGGCATTACATCTTTCCTGTGGGAGTTCACAGCCACTGTGTTTTTGGGGGGCAGGTGGTGGGAGGTTGGTTTCTCCTCCACCTGTGGCTGGGTGTCCATCCTCAGCCTTAAGATCCCCTGTTTATGTGTTTACTCTGCTTGCTGTTTGTTTTTGCCCCAGGTGGTTTTTGGATGTTGTGATGAAGGGTCAGGTGATGGTGGGGGCAGTAAAGGTTTGTCTCGGGATGTGGGGACCCCAGCTTGTCCTGGGGTCAGCAGCTGCCAGGCTTCCCAGCTCCAGTCCCCACACTCATTGCTGTATTCTACATGCAGATGACTCACAGATGCTGTGTGGCACAGGACCTGCTGACCAGAGGGCAGTTGGTGAGGGGCCAGTGGCTTCAATGCTCCAGATATGACTCCTCAGAGTGGGCTTCATGGACCACCTGCATCAGAATCAAGTGGGGAGTGCATAAAAAATGCAGACCACTCAGAGCCATCCCAGATCCAAACATAAAATCAGACTGTCTGTGGGAATGGAGCCCAGACACGGACCCTGGGAGTGGGTCCATGGGGAAGGTCATGGTCATACTGAGATGTACAGTTTCAATACACTCCGCAGAATTCTTCCGCAGACTGGAGTTTGAGAAACACTGTTCTGATGATTCTCCAGGTCCTCCTCCCTGCTCTTTGTGTTCGCTGATTCCACATGCCGTCCCGCCACACAACTGGTTTTCCTTGGCTTTACTCCTCCATAGAGTTGACCTTTTTATAATCCTATGTATTCTCTTTCAGGAATTCCTAAAAATTTCTTACCATCTATAGTGGTCTTTCTTATTAGTCTTATTTATCTATGTTTATCCTGACATATATACATAAATATATATGTATGCTATGTATAATATAAATATAAATATAAATATTATTATGTGTATATATAAATATATGTGTAAATATATAAATACATGTGTATGTGTATTTATATTTTATATATTTATATATAAACATATAATCTATTTATCTGTTTATCCTGATATATACACATAAATATGTGTGTATTTCCTAAATATATATGTAAACATGTATATTTATATATAAATATAAATATCATAAATATAAGTGTCATAATATCTTGATTAGTGAAGACTTCCCTGAAGTAATGAAAAATATAGATGCTCTAAAAATGCAACTTTATGACCTTTAAATATGTATGTAAATAAGTATGTATTTATATATAAATATGCAACTTTATGATCTTCAAATATATATGTAAATAAGTATATATATTTACTTATATAAGTATATGAGTAAATTAAGTAAAATAAGTAAGTTATTTGCTTACATAAGTATTTATATATTTACATATTTATTTAAAGGTCACAAAGTTGACCTTTAGAGCATCTATATTTTTAGAGCATCTATATTTTTCATTACTTCAGGAAGGCCTTCCCTAATCTAGACATTATGATACTTACAAATAAAATTTACAGAAAGTTTCACTGCCAGCTTCTCAGAGCATCACTAACATTCTGCCTCGTCAGCAAACACTGCTGCTCACCTGCTGAGCGAGCACCACAGCTTCCCCCCTGGCCGTCAGAGCCCTGCGGGCACCTGCTCTCAGGGTCAACCCTGCCTGGTCCACTGGGGCATGCACCCTGCAGCCCGTGAGCCACATGCAGCCCAGGATGGCTGGGAATGTGGCCCAACACAAAATCACACATTTACTTAAAATATAATGAGATATTTTTGTGATTAGGTGTCACGGTGTATTGACTGTGTGGCCCAAGACAACTCTTTTTCCAATGTGGCACAGAGAAGCCAAAAGTTTGGACACACGCAGCTAAACTAATCCTGGTTGTCACCTTTCCTTTGCCAGTGATTCATTTAGAAGAGGGTGTAAAAAAGAAATGGAAAGAGGGCCGTTTGGTAGCTTTTGGGAAAATGTTTTTCTCACTTCTAAGGAGACACCATAAAAACAGGCCCTTCCTGCCTCCGGGTTGGTTACATGTGGAGATGGTGCCTGGAACTGCAGGTGCTTCGTGGGCACAAGGGACGAGCCGTGGGGCGAAGCCAGTGCCGAGGGTGACAGGAGGAAGACAGGGTCCGGGGAGATGCCGCCGAGCTGCTGGACTGACTAACCTGAAACCCCTCCGCCACTGCCACTTGTAGCCCAAAGCATCCTGACTGATGAAATCTCTTTTCAAATACATAACAAGTTCTTATAAACCTGGGAAAATATTTTCTCATAAGCCTTAGGAAAAAAAGAACCTCAAGTTCATCCGTTTAAAAACTGTCTCTTCCCCTTAAGTAACAAACACATGAAGCATATCAAAACATTGAAAATCTTTAAACAACAAAAGAGCAATCTTAAATTGGATATGTGAAACCCATTCCCACCCCATCCTTCAAAAAGGGTGAGAATTAAAATTTTAACTACACCTGATTTCACACCACCTTCCAATTCCTGTAAGTTTAAAAGGTTGTGTGTGTGTATAAAATATCTAATTTATTAAGAAATTGTATGTCAAAATTTTGAGTGAATTATTTTAACTTCCAACTGAATTTACCATAAAACAACAGCCAAGTCACACATTTGGTTTTAATGTACAAATAAAATAGTACGTGCACATTACTGGGGACCTCCTGAGCTCTGAGCGGCCCGAGCAGCCCCAGGCTCTGACCCTGAGTGCCTGCCCTGCGGTGCTGCACGCTAGCAGCGGAAGAAGGCAGGGAGACGGTGTAGAGACAGAAATGCTGCCAACAGCCAGCACAGAGGACGGTCTCCAGCAGTTGGGGCCACTTAAGTGGCTCTACCTTTGATAATTCAAATTTTCTAAAAATGTGTATCTGCCTATTTTCTAATTTTAAGAAGTTCTTATATAG
The DNA here is from genome assembly GCF_019186645.2 of Phyllostomus hastatus. NCBI lineage: Eukaryota > Metazoa > Chordata > Mammalia > Chiroptera > Phyllostomidae > Phyllostomus > Phyllostomus hastatus. The sequence continues at coordinate 12,085,772 of NW_025333977.1, read as the reverse complement.
GCAGGGAGCACCTGTTTTATAAATGGAAACAACAGCATCAGCATTTGTGCAGTTGTATAGTGATTTCCTCCAAGTAATTCATTCGATGGACATTAGTGAGGTGGTATATTTCTCCCTTCAACTCTCATCTCCTCTGACTCTTACCATTTCTCAGCACTCATATTATAAATTATGTTAGAAATACAATTAACAGAAAGTATCGTGAAGCATGTGTGCATGTTACATGGGCAGGTTCCTTCTACATAGAGAGAATTCTGCGCACACTCACAAAATCAATTCATGTCACAACCAATAAGTTTTACTCCTTTTCCTTAGAATGCTTACTTCTGGGCTTCGCTTCTCTGCTAACTTGTCAGGACTCTTCTCTGTCTACTGAGTTTTGGTGCGTTCACAAATCCATTTTAGCTGGTAGGTACAACCAGCCCTACCTTCCTATTCCTAGACTGTTCCCTCTTCACCTTTTGAGGTCCCAGAAGCTAAAGTCACACAGTAGCAGTGGCCTGACTAGGACGCTTCCACATGAGGCATCCGCGTGGCCAAAGCCCTTACCAAAGTTCTTAGAGGGTGGGGAACAATGATTATGTTCCTGGCAATCACTATCTTGTTTCTCTTTCTCATGTTTCTTCTCACACAGAAAATTACTTCCTGGACCTACTGAGCCAAGAACCTCCCGTCCACTCATTCCTTCCAACTTAGCCACCATACACAGAAACTGAACTACTGTCCTTACTCTGCCACTAACCACAAAATTATAAAGCATGCATATTTGATTTTTCTTATTTTTCAAAAACAAATTTTTGGCTACAAATAATCCAAGTGTACATTAATTTGATAGGGCATTTTTTTTACATTTGTTCTGCCTGTGTTGTTAAGAGTTTTATTAATGGATGGAACTGGAGAACATTATGCTAAGTGAAATAAGCCAGGCAGTGAAAGACAAATATCATATGATCTCACTTATAAGTGGAACTTAATCAACAAAACAAACATGTGAGCAAAATAGAAACAGAGACATGGAAATAAAGAACAAACTGACAGTGACCAGAGGGGAGGAGGGAGGGCACTAACAGGGGAAAGAAGGGGAAGGCTCACATCAAGGAACAGGAATGAAGGACCCACAGACAAAGGCAACGGTGGGGGGAGGACTGGATGTGGAAGGTCGGGGGTGGGTAGGGCAGGAATGAGCACTGGGGGGAAATGGATGCAACTGTAATTGTCAACACTAAAATTTTTTTAATTAAATTAAGAAATAAATGGTAAAAGGCACAGGAGCTGACATATGGTAATAAAAGGTAAGTAGCAAAAAACATTGTATTAATGGGGATTGCATTAAATCTATATATTGCTTGAGGTAATATGAACATTTTAACTATGTTGATTCTTTCAACCCATGAACATGGAGTATCTTTCCATTTCATTGTGTCTTTTTCAATCTCTTTTAGTAACACTTCTTAGTTCCTGTATTGAGTTTATTCCTAGGTATTTTATTCTTTTTGTTGCAATTGCAAAAGAAATTTTTTTTTTTTTCATTTCTATTTCTGACATTTCACTGTTAATATATATAGGAATGCAGTGGATTTTATACATTGATTTTTGTATCCTACAACTTGACTGTATTTGTTTATTGTTTCTAACAGATTTTTGGTGGTGTCTTTAGGGTTTTTATATAAAGAATAGTGCCATCTGCAAAAAGTAACACTTTTACTTCTTTATTCCCAATTTGGATGCCTTTTATTTCTTTCTTTTGCCTGACTGCTCCAGCTAGGACTCCCAGACCTATGTTGAGTAACAGTGATGGAAGTGGACATCCCTGTCTTGTGCCAGACCTGAAGGGAAATGCTTTCAGTTTTTTACCATTGGGTATATTAGTTGAAAGTCTGTCATAAATGGAGTTTATTATGTTGAGGTACTTTCCTTCTAAACCCATTTTATTGAGTGTTTTAACACATTGTTTTTAGAAGTTGTCCATGGTCAACACAACATTTGGTTGCTAAGCATTCTAAATATTTATATTTCTTGTGAGATTCATCCTTTTAAAATATAGGAACTGAAAACCAGATCTACCAGATTATATACCACAAAGTAAAAAAATTTACTTACTTTAAAAAGACTATATAAATCTATTTTAGAGTTATAATACAAATTTGCTATATTTATACTGTAATTTTTGAAATTTCTGAAATTCATTTTTCTGAAGATTTTTTTTATTTATTGAACTTATTGGGGTGATATTGGTTAGTAAAATTATATAGGTTTCAGGTGTACAATTCTATAATATATCACCTGTATATTGTACTGTGTGTTCACCACCTCAAGTCTCCTTCCATCACCATTTATCCACCCTTTACCTTCTTCCACCTCTTTCCACCCACACTTTCCCTCTGGTAATTACCATATTTTTTCTATGAGGTTTTTTGGGGGTTTCTTTTGTTTGTTTCTTTGCTTAATCACTTCATCTTTTTCACCAAGTCCCCCAACCCTCTCCCTGCTAACAACTGTCAGTCTGTTCTCCATGTCTATGAGTCTGTTTCTAATTTGTTAATTTATTTTGTTCACTAGATTCCACATATATATGAAATCATATGGTATTTGTCTTTCTCTGACTGGCTTATTTCACTTAGCATAATGCTCTCCAAGTCCATTCATGATGTTGTAAGAGGTAAGATTTCCTTCTGTTTTACAGCTGCACAGTATTCCATTGCATAAATGTATCACAGCTTCTTTTTTTTTAAACATCCTTCTTTTTTTAAAGATTTATTCATTTATTTTTAGAAAGGGAAGGGAGGGAGATAGAGAGAGAGAAAGAAACATCAATGTGCGGTTGCCGGGGGTCATGGCCTGCAACCCAGGCATGTACCCTGACTGGGAATCGAACCTGCGACACTTTGGTTTGCAGCCCACACTCAATCCACTGAGCTGTGCCAGCCAGGGCTTACCACAGTTTCTTTATCCACTCGTTGACTGCTGGACATACTGGTCTACTTCCAGATCTTGGCTACCGTAAATAATACTGCAACGAACACAGGGGTGCCTATATTCTTTCATTTTTAAAAAGAATAGTGCTCTGCATGTTTTACAGGGCATTTTGTTATCATTTGTTTGTCAGTATTTCATTTATTACTTACATAAAACATCAGTACACCAGCATTTGAAAATTTTTCAACTATCTTTTTGAACCTGAAATCTGTAATTTTAAGAACCAGCATCAATGTTGTCTATTCTGGGCAGATAACATAGAGACAATCATAAGAGAAAAAGTTCAGAGACTGTTTCACATTAAATTACTAATTTGAACAGCCAGGGAAAGTTTTAATACATGGTAAAAAAAGATTTCTTACTGAGCAAAAGAAACATTTCATGTCTTTAAAAATATTTGCAGGTCTTTCAATATACGGTCTAGGCCAGGAAAAAAACAGCAGTAGACCATGCCCACACAGCCGTGGCACTGCCAAAGGACTCCCAGAGAGCGGCACATCAGGGGTCTTTCTAAATTCCTACAGGGTGGTTAATGTTCACCATCTTACTTGAGCTCTTCTTTACAGCTGTCCAGCTGGGTCACTGCCTTCTGAAGTTTTAACCCAAGTGCCTCTACTTGAGATTGTAAATCTGAAATGATACAATATATTCACCTGATTAGAAAATTTTAAGTGCCCAGATAGTTACATAGTATAAACCATGTGGTTTTGGAATTGCCACTGCTTAGCTCCAGAAGAATGCTGCAAATGTTTATTCCTCTTTGCCTGGATGATCATACACAGCTTGTCCTACTCCGAAACCCCATGGAACTAATAGGTTTGGACAGATCCAACTTATTAGCTTCTTTTCACCCCTAACGTCATGCTAATTTTCAAATAGCTAATAGGCTAAGTTTTACTACTGTTTCCAGAGGAAGTTTATGTAGCTAACACACATATGATTATGTGGTTCACTTGTGAAACACTTGACTGCCTAAGCTATCTCCTGGGGCCTGGAACTGAAAAGCATTGCTGAGGTCTCCTGGTAGAACTGAAATAGACAAACCACGTGCAAGGCTCCAGGTAAAGAATTTGTTAATTCTGGGTAGCGTCTAATAGACTTTCAAAGCCAAGAAAATGCAAGCAAGAAATTGGCTTCCATGGAGTCTTAACTGTGGGATTCAAACAGTGTTTAAGGAAGATTACTCAAACAGCCATGTGTACCATGTGTGGATGCAGAACTGAAACCAACGCGGAAAGAACAAACGCTTGAGTTATCTGAGTCCCGCCATCAGCCTGTGTGTGGGAACTGCGGTGGGAACCCCAGCCCAGTGACAGTCCTTCTTGGCACTCTTCTGGGGAATACGGTGAAAAGAAATCCGTAAACAGAGGGGCTGACTAACTGGTTTCTACAAAAAAAAAATTTCAAACACTAGAATTATAAATTCCTGTTACAGTTTTCTGATGTTTTAGTGACATATTTTTATGCATGCATACAAATACTACACACACACACACACACATATATATATATATATATATATATATATATACATATATACATATACACGCTCTTCAATCTGCCTTCTTAACTTTGTTTTATGAAGAAGAGCCATCTTCTTAAATCAGAAAATAAATTCACTCTAAACAAATGTTTTAATTAGAATTTATTAGCCCTGGCTGGCATAGCTCAGTGGATTGAGCTCGGGCTGCGAACCAAAGTGTTGCAGGTTCGATTCCCAGTCAGGGTACATGCCTGGGTTGCAGGCCATGATCCCCAGCAAATGCACAATGATGTTTCTCTCTCTCTCTTTCTCTCTCTCTCTCTCTCTCTCTCTCTCTCTCTCCCCCCCTTCCCTCTCTAAAAATAAATAAATAAATCTTAAAAAAAAGAGAAAATGGTTTAAAAAATTTATCAGATAGTGGCATAAATTTTATGTTTATCCAGTACTTTCACAGACATTATTTAATTTTATCCCTGGAACTGCCTTGTAAGTGCTAACTGTCCCATTTTTCCGATGAGGAAAACATGAGGCCTCTCCAATTCTCCTGCCTGGTATCTTATAATGAGTAACTGCATTATCCTTCAGGCAAAAAGATTTTAAACTCTCCCAAAGCAATAAACTTGAGAGGACGGCCCCTTGAAATAAGATGAGTGGATAAAAGGCTGTGGTACATTTACACAATGGAATACTACACAGCAGTAAAAAAAGAGAACCTCGTACATTTTGCAACAGCATGGATGGACCTGGAGAAAATTATGCCAAGTGAATTAAGCCAGTCAGTGATAAACAGATACCATATCATTCCACCTATATGTGGGATCTAATGAACACAATATGCTAATGAACAAAATAGTAACAGAAGCTTAGATACACAAAACAGACTGACAGATGCCAGAAAGGGTGAGGGGGAATGAGATGAAAGATGAAGGGATTAACCAAAGAACATTTATGTAGCGCCCATGGCCAAGGACAACAACATGGGGATTGGCTTGGAGAGGGGAGAGAGTGGGGCTGGGTAAAGGTAAGGAAAGGGAGAAAAAGCAGGACTGTAACAACGTAAACAATAAAGATAAAATTTTAAAAAGATTCAATATGGACCTACTTGGTAGATAATTTTGTGGGCTACATTTTTTCCATTTATCAAGGGATAACATCATATGAAAGAAAAGATAAAATAACATACACATAGAAAATTTACTTTTGAGTATAACCCCAGTTTAGAAACAAGGAGATCTCATAAACGTTGCATACTGTGATTCTTTGTTATTAAGTTAGAAGATGTTGACCCACCCTCTGGAGAATAAGCAGGGAAGGAAGTCAACACTGGCCGGCAGTGTGCCAAGTCCCGGCTCTGTGCAGAGTGCTTTCTCCTGCACCATTCCACTCACGGCCACAACATCCCTAAAAACAGTCACATGTGTTATTTTCACCAGTGTAGGATCAGAGTGATTAACTTACCAAAGGTCACACAGCTGGTTACAAGTGACCCCATGGTTCAAACTCAGGCTGACCTCATCTCACAGCCCTTATCTGTCTAGCTCTCTTACACTGACGCAAGTTAGGAGAGCTGGGAGGGCACTCCCATGAAGGTGTGGGCACGGTGGGTGCAGACTTACTTAGCACACCCCAGAAGCTTTAGAGAGGTATATTTAAGACAAATGAAAAGTATTATTTTATATAAGATACACAGTAAATCAGTCAAATTTCTAACTCCAAGAGGTGGTTTAGATTTTAATTTTTGAAAGTTTAAAAACTAACATATTATAATTAATCCCTGTAAGTTTTACAAGACGGTGTAAAAAAAAGACAAGATGGTGTCGTGATGACCAACTTTATGAGACAAACATCAGAGAGAACAATTTTGACTTCCTACGAAATGTTCCTCGGTGCTTCTGGCAGGATATAATCTTAAACAAACAAGCACAGGTCTGAACCCATGTGACCGAGTTTCTGTGGTTACTTCTAACTGCAGCTATTGTTAACAGGGAAAACTGATTATCTTAAAAATAAGTTCCAAAGAATTGACACTTGACATGTGAATTTTATGCAATTAATTCTCAACTACCTGATAATTAGAATATTAGACTGTAAAAAGTGGCAGCTCATCCAAAACCATTTTTATCGCATTGGAAGTATCATTAGGTTCATATTTGAATGTGCTTGGGCATCACAGTTCCAACATTTCCTGAGCTTAATGGAAAATAAACTACACAATCATACCCAACTCAAGGAGGGAAAAACTAGTATTAGACTCTAGAGTTACTCTTTCTTCAAACCCACCTGTATCTCCCTTTCTCCCTATTTCAAGATAAACATAGACAGCTTAGTCTCTAATTAGCAGTACCCAGTGAGTAGAGAAGCCACTTCCTTCAGATTATTCACAGCAACTCTGAGAAAAAGTAAGGACAGCAAATACTGTAAATGTTTTACTTCAAAACTCAGAAAACTCTGAAGGCTGTCATGTGAAGTAAATAGAAACAGGAAATACAAATAATGCCAACAAATAAATCATATTCTATAAGCTGACAAGATATCACAGAGAAATGAAGAAAAAAGTTATTCATTATGAACAATCCATAATGTAAGCAATCCACCAGTATATTCACCAATTAGGAGTTGGTGAATATATTTTCCACAGCTGTTATTTCACTTTTGGTTATATTTTCTCTAATGAAGGAGGACTAAGACTTGTTTTTAAAATACATAGGCCATATCTTAACTCTTCTGAATGCAGCGTAAAAATCCTATTGGTTTATAATTGGTTCTGGTAGACCAGTAGGGTCCTTTTGTTTTGGGAAGTGAGTGCCCAGTGCCTGTCCTCAGTAAATAAAGGAACACGGTTAGGATAAGCAGTGGGGAGATTAAGCCACCTGCTCTAGACAGCTCCTTCAGCTCCTGAGGCAAGGAGTTCTTAAATAAGTGCATTGTTCTGTGCAGTCCTTCTCTATGGTTAGATAAATTCAACTTCAATTTTCTGTCATTCAGCATGACATCGGATTATGAGGCAATAGGCCCTGCGTGCCTACAAAAAGAAAGGAAGCATTGGCTTTAAACACCATGCAGATGCAAGGCGGAGCCCGTGGAAACAATCCAAAATTCACAACATCAAATTCTGCTGTGATGGGACTGCATTCTTTGAAGATATTAAATAAGAAGCAAATGATTTTAAATGAACAAGACAAAAAGAGCTCTTAGCCTCTCTTCATACAAAGCCAGCTGCTTGCTGAAGAGTATTTTGCAGGCATCAGATTTGGGGTAATTAGTCATTTAAGAGAATCCTGTCATCCTGAAAGGTTTCTAGAAACTACAAATACAAAAGGTATTTATCGTCATTTTATAGAAGAACATAAAACTTTATAGTTATTTGGAGGGTACATTAAGTTAGTATAAAGTTTGTAAAACAGTAAATAAAATCATTACAGTAGAAAGATATTTCTAGCTTAAAACCTTCTGGATATTAAAATTTTTAAATCTAGCTCAAAATGCTATATGAAGGAAAATAATTTCCGGTTCGAGCAGCAGAATGGAAGAATAAGCAAGCAAAAACAAAGTGGGGCCTATAGGTCCAGATGCAGGGGAATTTTTTCAATGAGTAATTGGAGGCTGTATAATAATATATATATTAAATGGTGGAACTCATTGAAGAAGAGGAAAAACAAAACTCACTACTCTTGAACACTCCTAAGACAGGATAACATAGAGCTGTTATCCATGAACTTTAAAGCCAGAGTGCCTGATTTCCAATTCTGGCTCTGCTTCCTACTCACTATGTGAATTTGGGCACATTAGATTACTGTGTATAAACTGGTTGTTAATAGCAAAGGGTTGTTCTGAGAATTCAGTGAGTTGATATATGCAAAGAGGAGAACAGTATCAGGCACACGCTGAGAACCAGTAAGTGCCAGCTATTACCATTGCTGGTGGTAGTGACCACCCACAGCCAGCTTCTGCCCTGAATCTCATCACTTGTCACCTTGAGGAACCTGTTGGGACCAGTGTTACCAGTGGGTGTCCTTGTATGGGGAGGAGTCAAAAATGAAGGTTTTAAGTGTGTATTTTTCTTTAAAAGTCTACAGAGTAAGGATGGCAAAATATTTTTAAAAAAACTACTTAAATATGGACAATGTCACACACGATTGTTCTAGTATTCTCTATATTTTCTGGGTTTGACATATTTTATAGACATACTGTTTAGGGTGGGGTCTTGCCTGCACAAGTCAAGGATGACAGAGTGTTCTGAACTGAGTCTGATCAGCTCAGTTCTGTGTGTCTGAGGTAGGAAAGAGAACAAGGGGTGAAGGACTGGGAGGGGGTGAGGAATGAGCTTGAATCTGTAATTACAGACAATTCATTTGAGTCTGTGAACAGGGAGCAGAGAAATTCAATTGCAGCTGGAGCGGGATACGGTAACAAGGAGGGTTATTGATTCTGTTTTTGTTTTAAAACACTGGGGCACTTTTATTTGCATTTGGGAATAATCCATTCTAGAGGGCACCCACATTTATGATGTATGCCTTTTAATGTATGCCTTTAATAAACAGTACTTTTCCCAGGTGTTCAAAGAACTGCACAAATAAACCACATTTTAATTCTTACTTTTTTTTACTACACATTGTTTTTTGAGACCCATCCACGTGGCCATATAATAGACATGATTTATTCCTTTCTGACTGTATAACATTTAATCGCGTGCATGTGCCACAGTTTGCTGATCTACACCTACAGTGATGAACCCAGGCTGCTTGCTACTTTGTGTCACTACCAATGATTCTGCAATAAAAGCTTTTTAATCATAGGGTACAAAGTAGTGTCTCATTGTTGGCCTAATTTGCAGTTTTTCTGCTTAATATTGAAGCTGATGGTCTCATTTTATACTTCTAAGTCGATTGGAGTGGGTAGAAAAGAGACTGTGGAAAGGCAGAACAGAAACTGAATCACAGACTTGGAGAACAATGGGATGGTGGTCAGTGCGGTTGGGGAATGTGGAGGAATGGAGGAAAAGTGAAGGGATTAAGAAGTACAAATTGGTAGTTACAGAATAGGCAGGAGATGTAAAGAGCAAGAACAGGAAATGGAGTTGCCAAAGAACTTACATGCATGACCCATGGACATGAACAAAGCAGGGAGGATGCCAGAGGGAGAGTGGGGTGCTGGGTGGAGGGGGGCAAAGGGGGAAAAATCAGGACAACTGTAATAGCATAATCAATAAAAAAATTTAATTTTAAAAAGAATCAGCCAATGAATGCATAAATAAGGGAAACAAACTGATGTTTCTTTCTCTCTCCCCCCTTCCTCTCTTTCTAAAAATCAATTAAAAATTGAGCATTAGCAGAGGAAACCTTTGCAAATGTAAGAGTATATACCAATAACAGAAGAAAGTTCTTTAATGAGTATTCAACTATATCAATTGCAAATTAACATATTATAATTTTAGCCAACATTTTACAAAGCTCAGATGGTGATACAACCACTTGGAAAATTCATTTCATTTTAGGGTTTATATTTCAGAGGTTTAATTCACATCTATTTTGAAACAAGTATACTTGAAACACATTAACATTTTCTGCATAATGCCAGAAGAGACTGAAATATCATTTGGCGATTTTTATAAATCAGATGCTAGAACAGGTGTGAATATATGTGCAGCTAAAATGCTGCAATTTAGTCCAGATGTAGCTATATGAAAACCAGAAAATTATTTAGCTGGGTGTGTGTGAGGAGGAAAGTGAACTGAATCAAGCTAAGGAGATAATCACATATTTACAATTTGGAAATAAATTATATTCTAATATTAAGGATCAAGAATTTACTTCAGAATGCAAAAAATGCTTCTATACCTCCATGGCATTTTTATTCTGAATATTAAATCAACCAAATATACAAAGAAGATCATTGTAACTTATAGGGGCTTATAAAATATGATATATTGTAGATAAATAAGATAGGAGGAGTCTTAAATTCTATTTTTTTTTTTTGCCCTGGTTAGGCCATTGAATGACTCTTCCCAACCGACAAAGTGAAGATAACATTTTTTCTATCTCCTAGGAACAATCCTCATGGATCACAAACTTCCAAATACTTTAAACAGTTCTGACAAATTTGTACAAGTAAACTTACATAATCATATATTTTATAATAGATTTCATAATAGAGGAAATAGGGTAAAGATTATAAAACCCTATATTCCATTATAGATATGTATGTACATATATGTATATGTATAAAATGAGATTTTTCAAGACTGAAAAATACTAGTAAAGGATGTGGACAGCCTAGAATTAACTAAGTAGAAGTGACAGTGACTTAAAATAAACAGAATATTAGCTGAAAACATTTATGGACAGAAAACAAAAAGACAGGGTTAATAATAAAGTAAATGAATGAATGGAAGACAGAGGAGTTTACATCTGACAACATTTCAGACATTTGCAGGGAGAGTCCCACACCGCAAACCTCTTTCATGAAGAGAGATGCGGTCACAACCAGAATGCTCCCCAAGACCTGCGTGCAGGACTCCTGTGCACAGCTGGGAAGGGGACGGAGGGCATCTTCAGCCACACACAGTGCTAACCCTTTCTCCCTGTGCCTGGATGGCAGGAAAATAAGCAAAGGGCAAGAATTTCTTTGTAAGAGTGTTTTCATGCTTCAAAACTCCTTCATGCTAACTGCACTTTAAAAAATTCCACCACACAACTCCAAGGTGTAAAAGCAGTGAGCAAAAAGCCGAAAACATTTTATAATTTTAAGACTAAGGAGATCTGAAAGCTGCACACAGAAATGAGAAAAGATTTAGTTGTTAGGACTTTTTCCCAAGGCTACAGTTTTCTTTATCTGGCAAGAGAAACTTTTTCACGATCCACGGGAGGTGGGTGCACGCAAGGACACACACACACACCAGGCTGCCCAGATGCCCTGACTTCCCCACCCCACACCCACTCCACTCCCACCCCACCCCCACCCCCAGTGTGGAACCTCCCACTCCAGAGGCTCCGCAGGGCTGGCCCTGCTCCAGCAGTGGTATGAGGGAAGTGGGCCGGGGACTGGCTTGTACCTCTCTGGAGGAGGGGACTGTCCAGGCTTCTCTGTCTGAAACGTCTTAAATCAGCTGTCAGAGCAGTGAGCCTGTGCCACTGGCCGGGTTTAAATGCTATGAAAAGGGCTCAGGGCTGCCTCCCTGCCTCAGGCACCCAGCGAGAGCAGACATGTGTGCGAGTGTGTGCACGCGTGTGCCTGCGTGTGCCTGCACTCTTTCCCCTCCACACGCTGTGGCAGCCACCTGTCCTGGGACTGCCCAGGTCCACATGTGAGGGCACCAGCACTCCGGGGACAGTGGACAGGCTGTTCCAGCCTTCCGTTCCTGCGGAACGGTGCTGAGGGTTTGTCCTCTCAGGACCCCCCAAACACAGGCCCAGGTGCTCTCGGGAGCGGCCCCACACGCGGCCCCAGCACTCGGGTCCAGGGACACGTGCCACACCAGCTGTGAGGATGTTTACCACAACATCATTCTAACAACAACAAAAGTGAAAACAACTGTCCAAAAATTGGGTACAACTAAATAAACCGTAATTCATCCAAGGATCAGGATGCTATGAATATTTTTGACGTGGAAAGATTTCATAATACAGTACATGAAGGGAGGAGATTATAAAATTCTATTATTCCATTTTTACAAATAGACATTCAAAACTGAAAGTCTTGGAGGATACACATCAAATGTTTATAACTCTGTGTGAAGGTTGGAATGTCCTCGTCAATAGCAAACATGGTTTATTTTGGTAATACGAAACAAAAGAATCACAATAAAGCAGCCTAACACTGAACCACGTGACACACCCACACCTGTGTTACAACTCATTTCATAACCTGTGGATGGTTTGTGAAACCCATCACCAGGACCTACTGTCCCCGGGACCTCTTCTGCCTTCCCCTCAGAGAAGCTGGTGTTGACGGCCAGTACTGGAAGCGGCCCAGTACGCGGCTCTCTTTGAGGTATAATTTAATAACGATGTATGCTTTGACGCTCACAGGCAATGCAATTCAGAGATTAAGAGCCCACATTTTGGCAGCACAGTTCTGGACTTAGGTTCCAATTCTGTAAATTAGTGGCTGTACGGCCTTGGGCAAATGACTTAATTCCTCCAAACCTTGTAATCCCATCAGTAAACTGAGATAATAAAAGTGCTGAAACTAGGAGTGAGAAGAGTGATAAAAAGTGTGGGCACTGTGGCTGTTCTGTGCCAGGCCTGTGGCTGGCATTTGGTGAATGCTAGCTGCTTCTTAGACTATAGTAGGACAGTTACCTGAACTCATGAGAAAGATTTTTTTTAATGTTGTATTAGTGGTTAGCTATGGGGGAGATATGCTGGTAAGAGTAAAGAAACACTGGACACGGGTGAGGTAGGAGTTTAAGTGAGGGGGATGGATCACTTATTTCTCATTTAGACAGTGTCACTGTTTCTCGTGTTATTGGCCATAAATGTGGATGAGCTTAAAGGTCCTTGAGCAGCAGGTGCGTTGTGTGCCTGGGTAAACACGTGTACGAAGGAGTGACTGGCTGAGAGTGTAGGCGGCAGTGTGACCATGTGGGTGAGGAACAGGGCAGACGAAAGCTCCCTCTCCTCGCTGCTTGGCTGGAGCTGCACCTAGGGATGCAGCAGGCTTAGTGTAGAAGCCATGTATGACACAGGAGATACCTTCCTGATCAAGACTAGAGTTCGCCAGGTGACAGGTGCCTCATTTATACTGCTAAATAAACAAAATTGGTGCTTGGTGCCTGAACAGGCAGAAGAAAACTTATGTTAAGGGGCAGGGAAGGGGAATGCAGTTATATTAGGCCACATGTACAGAACGAGAGAAAGAATGAAAGGGCACATAAGTCCATAGGATTTTTTTTTAAGGAAAGAAAAAGGGTGAAGTCTAATACTCATCCAAGGTTCTAAAGGGGATGGTGCAGTCAAACAAAAGGCAGACAAAGTGGCAAGCCTTAGATTTAGCCTTAAAAAAGGAAAACCATGATGGAGAGGAAGAGAGAATAGAGAAGGTAGTGGAGGCGTAGGTGACAAATGACTGGAGAATAAACTAGAAGTACAGCTATCTCAAAGTAGGCAAAGGAGTCTTGGAGGCGAGACATCCATCCTAAGTTGTGCATGCCTCAGATCACTGTAGAAAACTCCTCTAAGATTCAAACATTTATAAAATGGAGATAATATGTAAAACAGAAGCAACTTTATATGAAAAGTCAAAGCTGGGAGCAAATGAAAAAAGGAAACCAAGATAACCCTGTAAGACTCCACTAATCAATGACCAAGTCACTTCCACAGGAAACCCTTTTACCAGATTCCATATTCCAGTGATGACCGGTGCTATTTAAAAAAAAACAAAACAAAAAAAACAAAACCCTCTGGGCTCCAGTTAAAACTATCTGTTCTGCAACTTGTCTCCAGACCCTAGGAAAACCGTGTATTTTTTGTGTTCCCATGGTTTGGGGTGCAGAAGCAGTCCGCAGTGTCCTGATATCAAACTGGTTTCTTTCAAGGGCTTCTGGATTTAGTAGCTGAGAACCACTACAAACCTCCCTGGTTTTCTGTTTGTAAAATCAGTACTTCCCTTTTCCTGGAAGCCAAAAGTTATATTACTCCTACTGGAGTTCAAGGGTTCATAGGAATCATAAAAACTGATCAATTCCCTGCAGTGAGCTTTGTCTGGAAGTCACAGCTTCCAGGAAAGGCCACAGTGGAATTCTGTTCAAAGATGCCTTTATCCAGCATACAATAGATGGCTCTTGAATTAATTGTAGCCGCTCCCTTCTTCAACAACCTGTTCTCAGAGCCAGCAGACCACTGACTGGTACAGCTAACCAAGGCTGACTGAAAGATGCATCAGTGGAAACAAATGGACCTTTGGACAAACAGGAATTAAAATTTACAGTTTTCCTCTGTTATGATAGGAGCATTAAGGAAATTCTAATATTTTGATCCTATATATAACAATTTGGTTTGCTCTTACACCAGGAAAACTACTTTGAAATGCAGTACAATGTCTGTATAGTTCCTTCCGGGGCCTTCATTTTATCTTGTTCATTCACTAATGCTCTGAGATAGGTAAGGAAGGCTCTTATACTTCCATTTTACCAATGAAGTAACTGAGTCAAAGAAATTAATAACTTGTCCAAAGGGACAGTCATACAAGGCATAAACAGGGCCAGAAAGCAGAAGTATTTGACTCCTAGATCAGTATTTTTTTTCACTGAACATTAGTCATTTTGATTTTGTTCACTTTAGTAAAGAAGCTACTAATTAAGGAATGTAGTAGTCATACATGCTATAACACAGATGAAACTCAGAAAAATTACACTAAGTCAAAGAAGCCAGACATGGAAGATGACGTTTTGTATAGTTCTGTTTACAGGGAATGTCCAGAATAGGCAAATCTATAGAGACAGAAAGAAGATTAATGATTAGTGTGTGTCTGTGGCAGGGGGAAGATGAGTAAGCAGAGTGACTGCTAATGACCAAGAATTTTGTTCTTAGGTGACAATTAGATCGTGGTAAAATCTCAGACATAACTAGCAATATTTTACCAGATATATCTTCCCAGGCTAGAGAAAGAAAAAGTAACAAATGGGACTACATCAAACTAAAAAGGTCTTGTGCAGCAAAGGAAAACATAAACAAAATAAAAAGACAAGCCACAGGATGGGAGAATATATTTGCCAATATATCTGATAAGGGGTTAATATCCAAAATTTATAAAGAATTTAAAAAACTCAACACCAAAAAAACGAACAACACAATTAAAAATTGGGCCTGAATAGACACTTCTCCAAGGAGGACATACAGATGGCCAATAGACATATGAAAAGATGCTTAATGTCACTAATCATCAGAGAAATGCAAATTAAAACCACAATGAGATATCATCTCACACCTGTGAGAATGGCTGTCATCAATAAGTCAACAAACAACAAGTGCTGGTGAGGATACAGAGAAAGGGGAACCCTAGTGCACTGTTGGTGGGAATGCAGACTGGTGCAGCCGCTGTGGAAAGCAGTATGGAGTTACCTCAAAAAATTAAAAATAGATCTGTGCTTTAACCCAGCAATCCCACTTCTGGGAATTTATCCAAAGGAACACAAAACATAATTCAAGAGAACATAAGCACCCCTATGTTGATTGCAGCAATATTTACAATCGCCAAGATATGGATGCAGCGCAAGGGTCCATCAGTAGTTGAGTGGATAAAACAACTATGGGACTTCGTTGATGGACCTGGAGAACATTATGCTAAGTGAAATAAGCCAGTCAGAAAAAGACAAATATATGATTTCACTCATATGTGGAAGCTAATGAACAAACTGAAGTAACAAGCAAAACAGAGACAGACTCATAGATGGAGAGCAGCAGGTGACAGCTACAGGGATGGGGAGGGGAGAGGCAGAGGGACTGAGCAAAAAGGGAAAAGGACTCATGGACCCGGACAACAGTGAGGGAGTAAAAAGGGACTAAATGGTAATGGAAAAAATACAATAAAAAATAAAAGGAATAAAATTAGATTGTGGTAATGGTTATATAACTTTAAGTATACTAAAATCATTGACAGACGCTGAAAACGGGTGAATTATATGATATTTAAATTATTTCTCATTAAGGCTATTTTTAAAATTCAATAAAGGTGTTACAGTATTATTATATATGTAAACTCATTTTATTAAAATATTTGTGTATTACTTATTATACCAAAGAGCATACTAAAAAAACACTGAAGCTTTTTCACTTGGAATAAATTTGAAAGTAATTTATCTGAACTCTGTCTTCCAATATTTCAGACTACTGACAAAACTAAAGGACACTTTACAAGGTGGAAGGAAAATCATTTAAGTGGACTGAATTGTGGGTCACAATGACCTCTGAGAGGAATATTGTCAATTGAGGTAAATTGTGCAGTTTGCAGGTTATATTGGTGGGAACTAAACATAAAACTCAAAACTTATATAAATAAATCTTTTAAAAGGAACTAAGAATTTAGTCTTTAAAATTTTATTTTATATGTTTATTTTCCTATGAAAAATTAAATTATGGTATTAAGGGTTGGACTGCTATTGACAGCCTATTATTTACTCTTAAACTGGTATTAAACTATGTGCACCAGAGTTATCACTTGTATTTATATTTTTTATTGCCTACATATCAAAGAATAAATAAAAGGAAAATGGGGAAAGACAAAGTTAAAGTTTTTATACAGAAAGGTAATGATCATAAAGACTATGTACTTGAATCAAAGTTGAAATTGTTCAAGGTTGACTTAAAATAAAAAAATCAAAATGTAAAAATACAAACATTCATTTAGCTTTAGAAAGAAGTCAAATGTATCAGAATTAGAATCAGAGTTACGATGTATTTTAGTCTACAGGGGTCTAGGGACTATCCACTGCCCAAGTGTCAACAAACGACTAATCAGGGCTCAGTGGCATATCAGAATCATCCAGCTAATGTAGGAAGGATCATCATCTTGATCTAGAATGCTTTCAATTAATACTGCATTTTTGGGGGCAGAGGCTGGAAGACACAATAGAGATATAGTTATGTAACTTAAAATGGAGAAAGTTTATTCTAAAAGTGAACTCTAACAGTAACAAATATGGGAATGTAAAATATTAGAACAGCTTTAAAAATGTATTTACAAGAAAACACAATAATGATATAATATTCATCATAAGTTTAAAATTTCAGGGTATAAATAAATATATTTCTTCAAACTCATTTTACTAGGCCACCATTACCCTGATACCAACCAGATAAGGACAGTACAAGAAAAGAAAATAATGGGCCAGTATCCCTGATAAACACAGATGCGAAAGTCCTTAATAAAATACTAGCAAACCTAGGGATTTGTTCTAGGAATGCAAGGATGGTTCAACATCTGTAGATTAATCAATGCAATATACCACATTAACAAAATGAAGGATAGAAATCCTATGATCACCTTGATCAATGTAGAAAAAGCAATTGACACAACACATCATCCATTTGTGATAAAAATTCTCACCAAAGTGCTACAGAGAGAGTGCATCTCAACATAATAAGTGACAAATATGACAAGCCCACAATTAACATCATACTCAAAGGTAAAAAGCTGAAAGCCTTCCTCTAAGATCAGAAACAACAGAGGAATGCTCACTCTTGCCACTCTCATTTGACATAGTATTGAAAGTCCTGGTAAGAACAATTAAACAACAAAAAAAAGAAATAAAATATCCAAATTGGAAAGGAAGAACTAAAACTATCAATATATGCAGATGACATAATATTATATATGGAAAACCCTAAAGACTCCACCAAAAACTGTTAGAACTAATAAATTCATTAAAGTTGCAGGATTCAAAATCAACAAACAAAAATCTGTTGTGTTTCCCTCCTTCCCTCCCTCCACATACACAGACACACACACACATATATACACATATGTGTGTCTATATATATATTTCTATTTTCTAAGAAAAAATGTATATATGTAACATCCCATTTTAAATTGCATCAAAAATAATAAAATACCTAGGAATAAATTTAACCAAGGAGGTAAAAGACCTATACACTCAAAACTATAAGACATTAGGGAAAGAAATAGAAGACGATGCAAATAAATAGAAAGATATTCTGTGTTCATGATTGAAAAAATTAATACCATTAAAATAGTCGTACTATACAAAGGAATTTATAGATTCAATGCAATCTCTATCAAAAGTCAATGATATTTTTCAAAGAAATACAAAAACCTTAAAATTTGTATGGAACCATAAAAATTCCAAAGAGCCAAAACAATCTTAAGAGCACAAAGCTGGAGGCATTACACTCCCTGATTTTAAACTATACTACAAAGCTACAGTAATCAAAACAATATGGTATTGGCATTAAAAAACAGAAACACTAAATCAATACAACAGAACTGAAAGTCTAGAAATAAACCCATGCAGAGAAATATGGTCAATTAATTTAGGTGAAAAGAGCCAAGTATATACAATGGTGAAAGGACAGTCTCTTCAATGAATGGTGCTGGGATAGCTGGCAGCCGCACATGTGAAAGAAAACAACGGGACCTCTATCTTAAACCATACATCAAAACGAACCCAACCTGGCTGGCGTAGCTCAGTGGATTGAGTGCGGGCTGCGAACCAAAGTGTCGCAGGTTTGATTCCCAGCCAGGGTACATGCCTGGGTTGCAGGCCATGACCCCCAGCAACTGCACAATGATGTTTCTCTCTCTCTCTCTTTCTCCCTCCCTTCCCTCTCTAAAAATAAGTAAGTAAGTAAATAAATAAATAAATAAAATCTTCTTTAAAAAAAGGATTAAAAAAAAAAAAAGAACCCAAAATGAATTAAAGGCTTGAGTGTAATATCTGAAACCACAAATTCCTGGAATAAAACATAGGCAGTAAGCTCTAATATTACATGAATCTACATGATTTTTTTGGATTTGACACCAAAAGCAAAGGCAACAAAAGGAAAAGTAAACAAAAGGATCTACATCAAACTAAAAAAAATTCTGCACAGCAAAGAAAACCATCAACGAATTGAAAAGGCAACCTATGAAACTGGAGAAAATATTCACAAATCACACATCTGATAAAGGATTATTATTTAAAATATACAAAGAACACAACAACAAAAAGAATCCAATTAAAAATTGCGCAGAAGATCTGAATAGACACTTTCCCAAAGAAGACATACAGATGGCCAACAGGTAGAAGGAAAGGTGCTCGATGTCACTCATCATCAAGTGCAATTCGAAACCACAATGAGATAGCACATCACACATGTTACAATGACTGTTGTCAAAAAGACAAAAAATAAGTGCTGGAGACGATGTGGAGTAAAGTGAACCCTGTGTACTGTTAATGGGAATGTATATTGGTGTGGCTACAATGGAAAACAGTATGGAGGCTTCTCAAAAATTAAAGAAAGAACTACCATATGATCCATCAATACCATTTCTAAGCATTATACAAAAAAATGAAAACACTAGCTCAAAAAGATATATGCGCTTCCATGTTCATTGCAACATTGTTTACAATAGCCAAGATATGTAAGCAACCTAAGTGCCCACTGATGGACAAATGAACAGAGAAAATATATTCAATGGAATAGTATTCAGCCATCAAAAAAGAATAAAATCTTATCATTTGGGATGACATGGATAAACCTCAAGAGCATTATGCTAAGTGAAATAAGTCGGACAGAGAAAGACAAATGCAGTATGATATAACTTAAATGTGGAATCTAATATACATTTAATTTAACTATTACATAATCTAATATTACATTTGTTATTTATTATGTTATTATAATATATTATATACATACATAGTATATCTACTTGTTTTGTGTTAGTCAAAAATGTATAACGAATTAGCTCATTTATTAAGAGAGAGAACCTAAGAGAATAAGGAACAACTAAGAGTGTGGATAACATCAGACTATAGTAGAGAAGTTCAAGTGAGATGAACTAAAAGACTGCAGGACACAGGAGAAATAGTGTCTGAATGCTCTGACGGGAAAAAAACAGTAAGCAGAGGGTCAGGCAGAGAAGCAGGAAAGGGAAACAGAAGGAAAATGTTCGGCTGCTACTGGAAAGGCAGCCTTGCTGTGATGCTTATCACTTAAAGCTCATTCTGCAACTGTGGAGAAACCAGTAAAACGGCTGGCAGGAAGGAGTATAAACCACGCAGCTGCTTAGAATTAAATTAGATTATTAAACATAATAAGTCATTTACAAAGCTCATACCAAAAAGTGAATTTAAATAACTTGTATTCTTTGAAAAAATAATTATGTTTCTTAAAGACACAGAAAGAGTTAAGAGATGAGTGGTATATCAGGCTGCCTTTATTTTAATTTGCCCAAAGAAAATCTAAAGTGCTATGCCCATTATTTTAATCCAGTGATTTATCTGGGTGAGGGGAGTTATTCACTGCGATGTACTGGTTTTTCCTCTTTTTTAATGGTTGACATGGTTTTTGAAAGACATTAATAAGCTGGTAAAGCTATAGGTGATGATTATCAAGATAATATCTTAAGGATCTCAACTGGTCAGTAATAGAAAAGTTAGTCATCATTTAAAAGAATGCAGAATAAGAAGATTGTTGAAGTTCATGAAAACGATTAAAGCAAATGACATGAGATACTAAAGAAAGTAAAACTAACAAAATAAGTTAAATGACAAAATTGGTGCTAGAAAAATTTGGAGACTATTCTTAATATAGAGGACAAAAATCTGTCAAAAATGTCTAAAGTTAAGAGTACTGGCACATGCAACCAACCAGTGTGGAGCTGGGAGGTCAGAAGTCCCGTGAAAACTGGCGAAGAGCTGGAGAACACCTGCACACCAGAAGTCAAAGAGAAGACGAGACCAGCTGGCTGGCAGGCAACAGATGTCCAATAAATACTTGCTGAAAAAATAAAGGCATTCCCAAGTCATGATCGGCCCAGAGCCAACAGATGGGAACATTGGAGCTACCGCATGAGGCTAGTGTATAGGCTAATGGGTAGTGGGCAGAGACGAAATCAGACTTTAACAGGTGGAACACAGGCAGTGAGAGGGAAGCAGAGGAGCAGGCATGGACCCTCCAGGGAAGAAGACGGTGTACCAAGTTTGGGAATCAACACTGCCAAGACCTAAAATTGAAACTTTGCTGTCTTCCCTGTACTTGTAGTTTTCTTAAGTCACTGTAATCACTTCTGTAAAATAAATTGTTAAGAAACAATATGCTGATACAATCAGTTCACCAGAAGGGTATTTGTGGATAAAGCAAGAGGTACAGCTATTAACATTTTTCTAGATGTGCTGACAATTTTGAAGACCCTAACACAGGAATAAGATTGTTATAGGGCGAACAATGCAAGAACAGCACCCAATGCTCCTCAGTGCTACACTGTACAGCAGTCTCCGGTCCTCCGTGGGAAATATATCCTGAGACACCAAGTGGATGCCTGAAACCAAGGTTAGTTTTTTCCTATACATGCATAACTGCATCAGGGGGAACACTTTGTAAAGCATATAATTGACCACTATGCTGCACACCTGAAACTAATACAAAATTATATTAAACGGAAACTGTAATTAAAAAAATAATATTTTCGGATTTCAGTTCACCGTGGTTAACTGAAACTGCAGAAAGCAAAACCATGAATAAGGGGGGACTACTGGACTTGCCATCGCCAGTTGACATTAGATTAGTTTCAATGGTCTTTCCACTCTGATCTACCAATTTGAAAATGGTTTCTACCAAGAGAGATACAACAGATACCTTTTAAAAATGGTTTCTATCTGTTAACGTAGTTCGAGTGTTGTCCACAGAGCAAATCTATCCCACACCAGCCGCAAACGTGAAACTAACTCAGTTTGAAGTGATGCGCCACTCTGCTCTGCGCTCACGCTGTCCTTCGGAGGAGTCCGTGCCACATCCAGAAGCAGCTGGCCTGCCCGGGCAGCACACACCGCACTTACCCAAGGTGAGGCTTTGAGTGTAAGCCTGTGGCTGATGAGTGCGCGGCACTGTTTTGGTGAGGCGCTTGTTTGTTTGTTTGTTAGTTTGTTATAGAAGGTAAAATGTGAGCTAAAACTCAAAAGATGTGTACAGGTTTTTTAAAAGAAGGTTTACTTATTGTTAAAAATAACATCAGATAAACATTTAAAAGAGGAAAACACACTCATATTTCCATCATCCAAAAATATATTTTCATATCTTCATGTTCCCTTCTAGTTTCTATTCACAAATATACCTATTTTGGCTTATTTCTAATTATAATACATATATGGTTTTGTGGGTACTTTTACTATGTAATATAATTATAGCATTTTTCCATATTGACACTCACTCACAAAGTCTGAATGATGTTCCAAGTGATGGTATTTGATAATTTATTACCTATTTCATTATTTTGTGTATAAATTATTTCTAACCACTGTTTAAAATGTGATCTTTATATATAAATAATTTTCTTCTTCTGTAGGTTCCTAAGCATAAATTCTCAAGATTACTTGATCACAAACATTTCTGTGGGTTAGAAAAATACAATAATTTTTATCACCAAATAAATGGAAACTTTATTATTAAAGTTGTACTAATTTAAAAGGAGGTAGATGTTTTGTTTTTTATTTAGTTATTAGTAATTGAACATTTTGTGCTTGTTTATTATATTTCCTGTGTTTATTGTCTGTTTTTGTTTTCAACCATTTGCCTGCTTGAGATTTTGGAGTTTTCTTACATAGTTGCATAAATCCTTTATATGGTATGTGAATTAGCCCTTTGTATATATGACACAAAACAATTCTGTCCATCCTCTGTTGGTAGACTATTTGGCAGTTTTTGAAGTCAGGGATTTTACATTTTTTTTAGAGACAAAATCTGTCAATCTTACCTTTTGCAGTTTTTAAAGTGCTACTTTATCCCTCCCTCCATGATTAGGTGAAGTTCTGTACCTTTTTTTGGTGCTAGTTTTCCCTCATATTTTTTCTTACTTAATTAGAGGCTTATTTTAGTGTGTTTGGTTTATTTTCTTTAGTTATCCCTAAACCACTTATAACATAATTCTGCTTTTTCCATTCGTTAATGGAAATATATTAAAATTTGATTGGAAATATATTAAACTGTAATTCTACTTCAGGATTTACTATTCTGTTCTAGAACTACACATTGCCATTTTCACAGCTACAATGCACTCCTATAATGACACATTCTAAATATCTAGGGCTAGGTTCTTACTCTCCAGACTAGTTTTTAAAATATTTTCCCCAAGATCTAACCAGAAAACAATTGACACCAAGCTGCAGAAGCAGCAGAGATGAACAAGTGCTCAGGAGCGGAGGAGGAGGTGGGGGATCAGGTAGGGTGTCCTGTGTTTTAGGGCATAACAGCTGCATCCTCACCAGATGGTTCTTGGGGCATGATTTGGGCTGTGACCCTAGCCTTACTGGGTTCCTAAGCATTTTTTGAGTGTGATTCTTCCAACTTCTCAGACATTCTGAATAGCTAAATAATATCCTTTCAATAAATTCCTTTGTTGATTCCAGTCAGTTTCTCCTACTTGCAAGTAAGAAACCTCACTATTGCATCATTTTCTCAAAATTAAGCCATTTCCAATTTTTTACTATGCCACAATGAGAACATTCTTTTTCCTATTCATTATTTTACACTAGTGAATTTGCCTCGTCATAGAAACCACCTGGCACACTTATTAAAAGCAGAGTCTTAGAGTCTTGGAGATACTCAATATGCCTGGACTGACATGCAAGAATGTGCATTTTTAACAGGTCCCTTTATTACACCCCCCCCCCCGCCACCACACACACACACACGTATATCTATAGTCCCAGATGTTCTTGTGGTCAGGCAATTTTGGAAAACTCTGCCCTAGCTTAAATTCCTAGAAGACTTGCTAAGTCAATAGTCTATTTCTGTTAGAAGAGGAAAGATCTCTCTCGCGTGCGCTCTCTCTCTCTCTTTAAGGAAAAGAGTTAGTGTTTTTATGTGCCTTTCTGGAATTGACTGAGGTAATAAGCTAACAAAAACGCTGGCCTACCAAAGACCTACATTTGAATCTCAGCAGTGTGACCACAACCTACTTCTCTATGCTTGATGAAGGTAAAACAAAAGTTTCCACATTAGGATATTGTGAGGGTTAGATGAGGGAAAACTAATCAAATGCTTACTGCCAGTCAATAGACTCATAGAGAGTGTTCCCAGGTAGTGAAAATGTTCTTTCTTTTCTTCTTGTTTGCTCCCACAAATCACTTCTTTTTCCAAATATGGAATGGTTATTACTTAAGCCTTAACTACCTGTTATATGCTATATAAGATACCATGCTCTCTAATGTTTTACTGTTCTAAGAACCTAAAATATTCAAGAAAACCACTTATAAGTCAGACTAAAAGGATGAAATAAAAGACAATAATAATCATCTTTGATTTGGGAAAAGTTACATTTTGGGGAAAATTATTTTTTACTGTGAAATGCATATTTTAGCAAATGTTCTAAATTTGTTTTCCTCTAATTAAGTCTAAAATAAATAGCATGGCATTTCAGAGTTTTATTTTATGCATAATTTTACTTAATTTTATAAATAGGTAAGTTCACTGCAGTGTTATTTACAGTGGCCAAGATGTGGAAGCAGCCCAAGTGTCCATCAGTAGATGTGTGGATTAAACAACTATGGGATATTTACACAATGGAACACTAATCAGCTGTAAAAAAGAAAATTGTACCCTTTGTGACAGTATGGATGCACCTGGAGAACATTATGCTAAGTGAAATAAGCCACTCCGAGAAGACAAATATCATATGATTTTACTCATATGTGGAATCTACTGAACAAACTGAACAAGCAAAGCAGAGACAGACTCAGATTCAGAGCAGGATGACAACTAAGGGGCAGAGTTTGGTTAGCGGGTGGAGGGATTGAGTGAAAAGGAAAAAGAACCATGGACACGGACAACAGTGTGGTGATTGAAAGGGGGAAGCAGGTATAAGGGGACTAAAGGGTAATGGAAAAAATACAATAAAAAATTTTAAAAATACTTTTTAAAAAATCAAATACATAGTTGAAAATTATTATATTATTATTCATAATATAAATAGGTCCATAATATTTCTTTCTTTTATTACTTTGATTTTTGTAACAGGATTATCTTGCCATTGTAGAATAATTTTGAAAATATTTCTCAATTTTCTGCTGTTTAGAAAATGCTTTATAAAATTAGGATTCTCTATTCCTTGAATGTTGGTTGAACTTGCTTATAAAACCATCTGGCCTTTTCTGTGTAAGGAGACATTGCTTCAATTTCTTTATAGTTATAAGGTCATTTAATTTTCTTGAGTAAGTCTTGATAGATATATTTTTCTAACAATAGCCCACTTGAAATTTGTTGGCATAAGGTTGTTAACAAGACCCACTTCCTTTTACTCTTTATTTGTTGTCACTACTATTTTTTCATATATTTTCATTTGTGTCTTCTCTCTTTTCTTGATCAAACTTGCTAGAGGTTTGTCTATTTTGTTGGTTTATAAACATCAGTTTTTTGTTGCTATTTATTGTATCTTTGTTTTCTATGTCATTGACTGAGGCTCTTGTTTTTATTATATATTTTTCTATGTTCTTTGAGTTTATTCTTTCCTTCTTAAAAGTATGTAGGGCTATATATATCCCTCAAAGAATCACTTTGGCTGCATCCAACAAATTTTGTTATATGCCATTTTTAGTATCATTCAATTCTAGATATTTTACATTCATTATAATTTCTGCTTATACCCAAAAGTTAAAGCGTGCTTTTGTAAAACTGTAAATTTTACAAGGATGCAACTATCATGATTCTACTCAACATTGTATACAGGTATAAAGTCATAGTCCACGCATACCTGCCATAAACCAAGCACTATGAGTGATCCAACTGAACGTTCCTGAGGTCCAATAAAAATAGACAAAATAAAGCAAAACAAGAAATAGACAAGTCTAACAAGTTTCCAGGTAAAAGAAAGAGTTATCTTTAAAAGAAAAAGAAATCAGATCTGCAGTAGACTTATTCACAACACTAAAAGCTAGAAATCAAAGCATCAGCATCTACAGTCCACTGAGAGGAAAAAACAACCCCTAAGAATCCTACTCCCACCTAAGACACCATTACATCCATCAAGTTGAGAATTATATTTTATTTTGTATTTCTAAGAAATACTTACAAAACTTGTTATGTATTCAACATAAAAAAGTTTACAGATTCAAAGAAATATTATGTTACATTATTTAATCAGAATAACTGAAAGTTAACCCTGGCTTGCATGGTTCAGTGGACTGAGTGCCAGCCTGTGAACCAAAGGGTCGCTGGCTCGATTCCCAGTCAGGGCACATGCCTGGGTTGCAGGCCACGGCCCCTAGCAACTGCACATTGATGTTTCTCTCTCTCTCTCTTTCTCCCTCCCTTCCCTCTCTAAAAATAAATAAATAAAATCTTTTTAAAAAAGAAATACATTTTTTAAAAAAGTAGATGAGGTAGGGTTTATTCCATGAAAGCAAATGTGCTTTATTATTAGGAAATTTAGTAATACTAATCCATTTTACCAGTTGGTTAAAGAGGAAAAAAAATCATACTATTATATCAATGGATGCTGAAAAGGCATTTAGCAAAACTCAAAGGCATTTCTAATAAAATATCCAAGTAAAATTGGGATAGAAGGAAAATATTTAATTAAAAAATAATGATTATTTACTAAAACCCAAACATTGGATATAATTCCAACTGGAAAAACATCAAATTATTTTAACTAATATCAGGAAGTAGACATGGAAGCCCACTGGCATAATTATTGTTTAACACAGTCTCAGAGATTCAAACAAACTTAATTAAGATATGGACAAGACAAGAAAAATAACAGATGTAAACATTGGGAAAGAATGGATAAACTCCTTTTTGGAGGGAATGGGGGCTGGTGATTTAACTGTATAACTAGAAAATCCTAGACACACTTAATAAAAAACTGCTAGAATTAATATGAGAATTTTGTAAAGTTTATGTGTATAAGACAAATATACAAAAATCAATAGCCTTTCTCTATCCTATTAACAAATATCAAGAAAACAAAAGAGAAAATAATCCTTTCACAGTAGCTGAAAATAATAGTCTTAAATTTAACAAGAATGATAAACATTTAAATAAAACTGTAAAATGCATTAAAAAACATAAAGCACAACATTTTTAGAAGTGAAGACATTATTCTTCAATGAAAAGGCTTTTATAATATAAAGAAGAGTTAATGTCACTAAAAATGTCAATTCTCCAAAAGTTAGTACATAAATACAATGCAAGTCCAGTTAGAATCCCTATTGGAAATAAATAAAATTATCTTAAAGTTTATGCAGAAAAATAACTGCCTGTAAATATGTAAAAACAATGTAAAGACTTGAGGAGAAAAACTTACTAGGTATACATCAGAGCCTTTGGATTAGAGGTAAATAAATGACCATAATGTTCAAATAGAATAATATCTGCAAACACATATTTTCTAAGTAAGAAAACCAGAGAGAGAAAAGACTTAATCAGCCAGGAGAATATGCCATTAAGTCATTATATTCAAATGAATGATATTTATTACTTCAAATAAATTAGTGAAAAGAAGAAAGAATATTGTAATAGTAGTATATGTAAAATTTTAACATATTACAGGTAGTAGTTCTATTTCATGGGAAAAGCATAAGTATTTAATATGCAATACTGATACAACTCTGTCTATCCATATTAAAAGAGTAAAACGGAACCCCCATATTTCATACCATATAAAAAATAAATTCCATATGCATTAATGAATCAAAGGAAAGAAAATCCAGACTATTATCTAAGGATGAGAGGGACTGTTTTAACTAAGACAAGCCAGAAACAATATAAGATAGTAATTTGATTATACCAAAATTAAAATCTTTGATATGGTGAAATTTACCATAAAAATCAATGACAAATTATACATTAGGAAAAAGTTAATATAGAAGATAAATACTCTACTGTATAAATTGCTCTAAAAAATTACCAAGGAAAATTCCAATAATGCAACTGAAAATTGGTAAATATGAAAAGCTAATTCAAAGAAGAGAAAATTTTAAAATGCGATTTTAAAATGTAAACCTGGTTTCATACTGCTTCCAGACTCATGTGATGACTCCTTATCTTCTCTTCTAATACCAGTTTCTCTCACTTATATACATTTCTAGCATGGTGTCCAATACACATTAGGTCCTTAAAACTGTTAGTTCCCCTCCCTACTTTGGTATCTTATGGTTAGTCTAGGGGCTGGGTTACCAGTAAAGGTATTTTCATAGTAGTATCTGGCTCCAAACACCTGATGTTTGGAGCACCTCTATTCATTGCTAACAACTTAATTTTGCTAAAACACTATTTTTATTGTATCATTTTCATGATTATCAATTTTCAGTGATTCCATATCGCCTTCAGGAAAACATGCATATTCCATAGCCTTACTGCCAAGATATTTATTCTCTGAGGTAGAGAGAAACAAGGTACCTAAAACACAGTTTTAATCTTTTCATTTGGGAAAATGAAAGAGTGCATAAAAATGTGGATTCACTTTATTAACAGCATATGCTGCATTTTCCTTCAGTACACTAAACTACCAATCCACTGGGATAATGATATACTAAAGTAAATTCCACTTTGTTTTCCTGAAATCTTATTTTGTACTTAAAATATCTTTAGTATCTCCACTAGTCTTACCAGTCTAAATGGCAGAATAGGAAGGGATAATAGTGAATTGATTATAGTTATTGACAGTTACTAATAATTAGGTATATTTGCAACACAAGGTAATCAAAAGATTGTTGTGATTTTAAAAGAAATAAAAATTTATATACTTATTATGGGTGGTTGCTAACAATCACAAAAGAAAAATCTTTTTTACCTAGTACTTCTTTTTGCAGGTCATGGCATCTGGTTTGCAAGTTTACTTCCTGTTGTTTAGATGTTTGAATCTGCTGAGACCTCAGTATAGCTGCATCTGACAACAACTTCAGATTTTTCATTTCCTCTTCAAGGCATACCTTATTTCTCTGAGACACTGACAAACTTTTATTCAGTATCTCTATTTCTGTAAAGAAAATTCAAAGTTTACAAATAGACAACATCTAACCATAAAACGATTTTCAAAAACTGATTATTTTCTTTTAGAAAATTAATAGTTGAAAGCCAAGATGAATTTCCTGAGAGTGTGGTGACACTGAACCAAAAGGTTAAATTTAAATTTAGTGGTTATTCTGCGAAAGAAATGAGAAAAAGATTTGTATTGCTAAACTGGGCATGATACCTTTTAGAGGTTTTCTTTGTTTTCATTTTTGCCTTTAAATGGTATTAAATGACAATCAAGACTGCTTTTTAAATACTCACATAAATGAATAACTTATCTCTATAATGTTCTGGGTTGTACTGAAATGAAATTGTTTTCTTGGTAACATAATTCAGAAAAAGTAAATTTAAATATAAATATATGAATTTATAAATTCATACATTAGTTATGAAAAAAGGTAGTAGGCGTGGAGAGGAATAAAAGGAGGCAGTGTCTAAAAGTAATGAATTTACAGACATAAAGTATTAGTTAATATATCGTAATGTTTTTAATAATATTCTGCCCCCTCAAAATGAGACCAAAATTTCATCGTAGCAATCATTTGTCATTATTCTATCTACCTAGATTAAGTTTAATTTTAAAAAATCTCTTCACAGCATTATGTAGGTTTACATGTACTAATTTTATATAATTTCATGAAAAATGCATGGAGCATGTTATCCTTCAGAATGATAATTATCAAGTTCTCCCTTCCTCAGCCTTTTGAGCACTGCTGCCTTAAACCACTGTATTGAAATATACAAAGACACACAATAATAAAATACTACAAACTTTGTACAACCACAGTTAATTGAAATGATGAGCACATGAAAATCTGGACAGCCTGCTTGTCCAGAGAGTTCACTTGGCATTCCTTTCCTCGCCCAGGTCACTCTGGGCCATGGGAAGGGTGTAGCATGTGATTAGATGCTAAAGGAGGTTGGCTTGGTTAATTGGTCTTAGAGCCACTACAGCAAAAATAGCAGCCACATGGGCCAGTGAAGACCAGAAACAGAGATTAGGAGGACAGACATGGCAGGAAATATGGCCAGTAAATCAAGGAGAAGTATAGCAGTATGCCAGAACAGGGCACAGGGACAAGGGCATGTCTTACAGGGTGGGTTTGAGTAGCATCAAGAACATGGTCCAAGGAGAGAAAAGCCATTAAATGTCTTTCTTTGGGGAAAAACGTTTGTCTAGAAGAAAAAGTGGCACGTAAGACAGACCTAGATCATGAGCACAAAGGGTCCAGCACCTTCTTCACTTTTAATTCCTACCCAAATTAGAAAATCTGGTGAAATAAATCAACGAGACCAAAGTAATTCGGGTCCACCATATTCCAACAATTACACAGACATTTTTCCTAAGAATAGCTATATGCTTCTAAAGACTTATGGATACACACTCATTTGTGTGAGGAAAACTAACACACTGGTACATAAAGCTTTAAAAAGAAAAGCAGTGTAATTTCTCTTGAGACCTAACAAGAGAAATTATTTCTCTTATTATTAAAATACTAAATATTATTATTCTCTGTATTATTAAAATACAAGGGTATTTTTGTAGCCATAAAGGTAGTGTCCTGTGACTGGGTGAAGTGCGCTGCGCTCTCACTGCACCTGTCTACGCCTAAGTCAGAATGACACGGCAGAGGAGCGCGTGCTGTGTTTGCCAGAACCACACTGCTTCGGTTA
Organism: Phyllostomus hastatus; assembly: GCF_019186645.2. Classification (NCBI taxonomy): domain Eukaryota; kingdom Metazoa; phylum Chordata; class Mammalia; order Chiroptera; family Phyllostomidae; genus Phyllostomus; species Phyllostomus hastatus. The sequence continues at coordinate 12,054,971 of NW_025333977.1, read as the reverse complement.
GCAGGCTGACTCTGCTAGTGTGCACTGCTGACTGCCTCTAAAATAACTGCTCGTGTCAACATGACTTTCTATCTGACATTAAAAGAATAAGAATCTGCAATACAGACGCATTTGTCAAATATATCCAAACACAGGGAAAAGTACAGCAAGATTTCAAAACTAACAGGAGCTTCAATGTTCCTAATGTTAAATTAAGAGAGTGTACTCAAGGGAGGTAAATTAACTCACCCACAACAAATTACATATGCCTATGGCAATCCTGGTGTCAAATACTCAATCCCTTCTTCATCATTAACACAGTTTCATGCTTGTCGGTCATGTGTCCCAATTTAGGTTTCAGAAAGTATGATCTCCATGAGACCAACCTATTCTGGTCACTCATCCCACTTGTATTTTCTCTGTTTCAGCATGACCCTGTTTCAGAAGAAAGGTCTCCTAACCTCAAACACTAGGATGACCACAGCTCACATGCTACCTGCCTGGAAATCTTTTCTGACGGATTTGGAAGTGGTCTTGATCTTCCTGGAACTCACACCAATTTTGGCCATTTCTATCATGAGCAGACATGTCCTCTCCAATTGGACTATGTTGTTTTAAGTCAGAAGCTATCTTATTCATTTTTTATTAACTCTGGTGGCTTAACCAACAGAAATCTATTTTCTCACAGTTCTGAAGGCTAGAAGTCTGAGATCACGGTGTTAGCTGGGTTGGTTTCTTCTGAGGGCCAAATTGACGATCTGTTCCAAGCCTCTTTACATGGCTTACAGATAGTCATTTTCCCCTCTCTTCTTCATCAACTTCCCTCTGTATGTGCCTGTTTCCAAATTTCCTCTTCTCACAAGGACACTAGTCACACTGGATTAAAGCCCACTCATTTAAATTTAATAACTACTTTAAGGACCCTAACTCCAATAAAGTTGTATTGTGAGGGACTAGAAGTTAGAACTTCAACATGGGAATTTGAGGGGCATAATTCAGCCAATAACAATACATTTTAGAATACACATTGAAATTTACATTGTAATTAAAAATATGTAAAAACAGATGAACACGTGGAGGACTAGAAGATCGAATGGAAACATAAAAACAATTGTGTGAGGGTAGAGGAATTGGTAGTTTATTTTACTTCTTATAAAAATGTTTCAAGTTTTGTTTCACACCAACTTTTCCACTGAAGCACTATGCCACGTAGTGTCAACTCACAACGTAAGGACATAATCCATGTAGATCAAAACAAAAGCTGGTATTTTTAAAGGAAGTATTTGTATTTGTAATACAAATACAAATAGTATTTGTTATTTGAAATTTTTATAATATTGGCAAAATTTAATGCCAGGCTAGTGGTGTTTTTAGTTGTTAAAAAGTGTTATATAAACATAAAGGACAAACTAGGGGGGTGCAAATGGGACAGAGGTGGGGAGGAATGGGTGAGTGGGCTGGGAAGCAAGTAAAGGACAGAAAACTGTACTTGAACAACTATGAAAATAAAATCTTTTAAAAATGAAAAATAAAATAAAATGTGTAACATAATTTGCTAGCCAATGCAAGTACAATTATTAATATTAACCTCAAATAATCAATTTCTTTGCCTGGATAAGATAATTCCTGTTGTTAGTCCTATTAGCTTACTCAAATGAACTTAAAGTTATTTTAGGTGCTTATGTTTTCAGGAAACCTCTGTAACCTTATTGACAAGGCACACTGATGTTACAAAGAGTGAGTGACCATAAATTCACATGACTTTATATGGTTTTATTACACTAATATTAAAAAAGCCTCAGAGACTGAATTTAATTAATAAAATGGGATCATAAAACACTATGTATATGTAGATTTTTTTTTAAAGTTTGTAGTTTGAAACACTTACAGATTTATAAGAAGTTGCAAAGAAACGTGTAGGGCAGCCCCATGATGCTTTCACGCCACCCAGCCCCATGCTGACGTTTCATGTAACTACAGTGCACCCACAAAGCCAGGGAGCTGATGCTGGTACAATCCACAGAGCTGACCCACATTTCACCAGTTATAAACACCCTCATTTGTGTGTGTGTTTGGGGTTTTATCACATAGGTAGCTTCCTGCAACTACCAACACAATCAAAATACAGGATTGCCCTGCCACCACAAAGCTGCCTCCTGTTACCCTTTCAGAGCCGTACCTACTCCTATCCATACCATCCCGAATCCTTGGCAACCACTAATCTGTTCTCCAACTCTATAATGTTGTTATTTCAAGAATGCTATGCTATATAAATAGATTTGTATAGTATGGAATTTTCCTGAGACTGGCTTTTTTCACCGAGCATAATTCCCTTGAGCATGTATTAATACTTTTCTCTTTTTATTGTTGAATAGTATTCCATGGTATAGGTATAGCACAGTACCTATGTCATCCATTGAAGAAAATTTGGGTTGTTTCCACTTCTGGCCATTTTAAATAAAGCTGCCATGAATATTTATGTACAGGTTTTTGCATGAACATAGGTTTTCATATTTCTGGGATAAATGCCCAAAATACAATTAATGGGTCATGTGCTAAGTGCGTAATCAGTGTCAACAGAAATTACAAAACCATTTTCTAGAATGGCTACACTACTTTACATTCTTACTAGCAATGTTAAGTGATCCAGTTTCTCCAATCCTTGCTAATACTTGGTATGGTCAATTAAAATTTTAGACATTCTAATAGATATGTAGTAGCATTCTATTATGGTCATAATTTGCATTTCCCTAATTAGTTAATTATGTTAAACATTTTTGTGTGCTTATCTGCCATCTGTATATCTCTTCAGTTCATCATAAGTCCCACCACATAAAATGAAGTATCATTTTATTACTTATAATGTACTATTTACAAAGAAAAAAAGATGGTTGTATTCTATGTACATGTAACAAACCTGTCAAGGCTGTTTCACTTATGGATTTAATTTGGAGACAAACTTCTTCTTTCAGTGAAGTCCAGCTTTGAAAATGATCATAAACTTCATTTTTGATACTAGTTATCTCCCTTTTAGTAAAAGTAAGTAATGAAAGAGTCTTATTCCAGAAATATTTGTACTCCATCAATCTTTGACTGTAAGGTAGTAAAAAAAATAGGATGTTTAAAATATAGCATCATAACAAATATTTCTTTGAAAAAAGATAGTTTTCTTTGAAAAATGGTTTTAGAGTGACCATGTCATCTATCGTCTAAATGAAGACAATTTGGAAAGTGAGGAGGTGCTATTTCTACTTTGTTGAGATGACAGATATAAACTGGAAATATTGTAGAAAGACTAAGGTATATGTTATCCTAATTCATTTCCATTCTATTACCATTTTAACTATAAAGAAATATAGCTCTTTTATACATATTTTTCTATTAATTTTTAAAAATTAATTTAACAGCAAAGATTCAGTGAAGAAAATTAGGTCAAAAGTGGCTTAGTCACAGTGCCTAAATGAGAATCTCAGATTTTTAGATAGCATTCTTCCTGCATACCATAATTTTATAGGCAGGTTAAAACTTGGGGTAATAACAAATGAAACCTTTAAAAGTTACTGACCCAGTGCTCTTGCTTCGTGAAATGCCACAGCTCAAAGTGATTGCAGTGATTTTTTTTTTTTTACTTTCAGGTAGATGTTCTGGCTATAATTTACCTAGTAATCAAGCAAGATGCAGACATAAACCTGTGAGTTATCACCAAAAAGATGATGAATGAAGCTGTGGGACTGTAATTATTTGGTTAGTATTCATTTCTCTGAATAGACTAAGATCTATGATGCTGACACTACATATGTCTTGTTCATCACAATTTCCCTAGCACCTAGCATAGCACCTATCACACGGGGGTGTCCAACCCACAGCCTGCAGGCTGCATGCGGCCTGGATGGCTATGAACAGGCCCAACACAAAATCATAAATTTACTTAAAACCTAATTTTTTGCTCATCAGTTTTCATTAGTGTTTACATATTTGATAAGTGGCCCAAGGCAACTCTTCTTCCAGTGTGGCCCAGAGACACCAAAAGGTTGGACACCCCTGATAGTATATGTTCAATAAATATTGACAAATGAATAAACAAAAAAAAAATAGATCACTCAGCTGGAGGAATGAAGAAATGAGAAGTGCTAAGGATAAAACACTGGACAACACTAACATTTATGGGACTAAAACAGAAAAGAATTCCTCAAAAGAGACTAGAGAGCCACAACCAGTGAATTAGAAGAAAAAAACAAAATGCAATAATACTATCAGAAAAGCCAGAGGATAAGAGAATTTAAAGAAGTGTTTAAGGCCCCAGATAAAGACTGAACAAAGCATGGATGGAACTGGAAAGCATTATGCTAAGCGAAATAAGCCAGGCCATGAAAGACAAATACCATACAGTCTCACCTTTAACAGGAACCTAATCAACAAAACAAACAAACAAGTAAAATATAACCTAAGACACTGAACTAGAGGACAGGCTGACAGTGACCTGAGGAGAGAGGGAGGGAATTTCAAGGGAATCTCAGGGGAAAAGGGGAAGGGTACACAGGAACAAGTATAAAGGACACATGGACAAAAACTGGGCGGGGGTGGAAATGGGAGGGAGGTGGGGAGGGATGGATGGGTGGGCTGGGATGGGAGTAAAGGACAGAAAACTGTACTTGAACAACGATTAAAATAAACTTTTTAAAAAAAGTAAAATTTTAAAAAAGTGCATTGTACCTGCTATTAAGGGAGCATTTGGTGATCTCAGAGAGAGGCATTAGTTAGAAAAGACTGAACAGCAAAGCAGAAGTGAGTAAACAGGGGCTATGTGGTACCAACATTCAAGAACACTGACTGAGGTGGCAAGACAAGAAAGAGGAAGATACAGAGTAGAATAGTTTGTAAGAATGGGAGACACCCAAATGTGTGTACACAGCTGGACACAGTATGAATGCAGGCACAGAGGCTAAAAGCACAGACAAGAGATGTGCTCATTTCTTGTGCAAAGTCCTAGAAAGAATAGATGTAGGCTGAAAGATTAGCCTTTGCCAGAAAGAAGTATGGTGTCATTCTGGGTGGTAATTAAGGCCCACCTGAGTGATCAGAAGCCACAGGGAATGCCTCAGTCAGTCTCCTAGGGAGCTAGCTAGGAGAGATGTTGATCTCAAAAAGCAGAGAAAGAATCCAAAGAGATCACTGACTGAAGAAGGCCAAAGGTGAGGATGGAAAGTCTGAATGTGGAGCCAGAAACTGGCAATACAGGGAGACAAGAGCTATGAACCAGGTCAAGGTTAAGGGGCTAATGGGCCTGGTGTCAGGCAGCTGCTGGAAGCAAGCCAAGGGCTAAAGTGATGTTCAACAGAACAGACTGGATGAGGATGCAGGTGCCTCTCTCTGTAGGGAGAAAGGCAGGAAACAGAAAATACAAGCTTGTTAGCTAAGAGCAGATCCATTTTTGCAAGGCCTATATCTTATATGATTGGTGGTTTGTGGGAGAAAGGCTTCCTTAAAAAAGAATACAAAAATGATGACTTACAAAATTATGTTTAAAAGTGTGAAACTATTTGTCTTGGCTGGTGTGTGGCTCAGTGGATTGAGTGCCAGCCTGCAAATTGTAAGGTCACTGGTTCGATTCCAGGTCAGGGCACTTGCCTGGGTTGCAGGCCAGGTCCCCAGTTGAGGATGAGCAAGAGGCAACAGACTGATTTCTTTCACACATCAGTGTTTGCCTCTTTTCTCCCTCTCTTCCCCTCTCTCTAAAAATAAATATAAACAAAATCTTTTTTTAAAAGTGTGCAATATTTTATAGAATGAGAAAAATTATTAAATTTAAAAATAAAAATATTTAAGTTGATAAATTCCATAAATATCAAAAAATAAGGAATACAATGTAACTTTTTAATAAATAACAGCTGTGTAACACTTTTGCCTATAATTTTTGGCTACATGCTCTACATTCACCTCTTCATATGAGAACCATTTTATAATAATTTTACATGAAGAATATATAAACATTAATACAGCTTTTCATCTAGATGGCCACTGATTTTTTATTATTCATAGGTTAGAAAAATATTTTCAGCTTCATAGCTCACTGTTTATTCGTAATGTCATGTAAATACTAAGCAGTGTTGAATTTAGAAAACTCCTTATCAAATGTTTTTCATATATGATTATAAATTTTTTAGCATTTCAAGGTTCTTTGGAAAATGACTAGTCTTAAATTATCTTTGAAATAATGAATTTCATGAACTAGTTTATCTTCGATGTCCTTGAAGTGGTATAATATGACTTTTATGTTATATTCAGTGATGTTGGCAGTTTTTGGAAAATCTGCAAGAGACTCAAATATTTCTCCAATGTATTCAAATAATTAACTCCTCTTCAGTGGATGGTTTATGAAATAATCTAGGAGCTCTTATCAAAAATGTGTCTCTCTTAAGTTATTTGATATAATATGAAAAAACATCATCAAAATTTGTCTCTGCCAAAATAATTTCTATTGTTTAAAATGCTCATCTTTCTTGCTTTTATTCTATTAATTTTTAAAAATTCATACACATCCAAACCGTTAGTCTTTAATTCCTTAATTGTGGTATTGAAGCCTTGTAAAATGTCTAAGTGGCAGTTATAATGGTGTATTCCCAACTCATCTTCCCCTTACTCAGACTCCCACCCCAATGCTTGTGACCGCTCCAATGGCATACTGACACCAGAAGTGTAAGAGAGAAAAAATCAGAGTAGAAAGACAGAATTTTGGCGTGGAAAATTTCAGAGATGACAAAGTATAGATAGATTTATAAATAAGAAAAATTAAAGGATAAGCTCTTTATATTTCAAAAAATTTATGAATGATTCACAACAGGAAACTTCTGAAAGTGAATATAGACTACTTAGCAGACTTGGGCCAGAGCTATTACAGGAGCCAATCTGCACACAGATCATCAAGACTAAAATGGAGAGTTGGGTTCACCTGGGTGGTATCCTGCTGGTTCAATACCAGATTTCTAGGAAACAGCAGATATTTCTGAAGATAAAGATGGTCATCTGTTTTGTGAGTAGACTCATTCATTTATTCAAAGATTATTTATTGCCCTGGCTGCTGCGGCTCAGTGGAATGAGCAGCAGCCTGCAAACTGAAAGGTCGCCAGTTCAATTCCCAGTCAGGACACGTGAGTGAGTTGAGGGCCAGGTCCCCAGTTGGGGTGCACGAGAGGCAACCAATCCATGTATCTCTCGAACGCTGATATTTTTCTCCTTTCTCCTGCCCTTCCCCTCTCCCTCAAAAGAAGATTATTTATTGAGGAAGGCATTTATGAAAGGTAAATGACCAGCAGGTTATCACCAGATAGTGTATGAAAAATTATTAACGCAGACAATTTTTTTTAACAGAACAATCTATCTGGCAATAAGTAGTAGACCAAAAAAAAAACCCCAAAAACCTAATGTTTAAAATATTCATCCTACACATATATTTTAGTCACCCTGAACCTGTGCCTATTTGTAACGTTCATTTAACTTATTTCCCTTTCCTAAGAGTTAAAAGTTACTCAATTCATAAATTAATTCTTTCATATATTCTCTCTTCAATTCCCTTTTTAAAGATTCTATTTATTTATTTTTAGAGAGAGGGGAAGGGAAGGAGAAAGAGAGGGAGAGAAACATCAATGTGTAGTTGCCGCTCACACACCCCACCACTGGGGACCTGGCCTACAACCAAGGTATGTGCCCTGACTGGGAATCAAACCAGTGACCTTGGTTTGCAGGACTATGACCAATCCACTGAGCCACACCAGCCAGGGCTCAATTCCCTTTTAGATTTAGAAAAGGAAAATGTACTTTCTAGTTTCTTTAGAACATTGAGTTTTACCTTTAGGTATTATAAACTCTCCAAAGATTATATAAAAGCAGAATTAATACCATTTATGCTGGAGATTTCTAAATTTAGCAGTTTTATTACTATATTTAGGAAGTTTCCCTATTCTATTATTTTTTTGTGCCAGGGGATCCAAATACACCAAGAAACTCTGATCAAAAGGAAAATGTATTAGTTACTGTGTTTTCAATCTAAATGTCACTGAGAAATAAGAACATGTTTGCCTGATTTAAATTTTATTGGTAAAGCTATTAAGTTGTGATAACAGTCTTAAAAAGTGCAGTTGTTTACACATTTTTCAACCACACCAAATATAGAAACTCTACTATACTGTGTTTGAATATTTATAAAGCTACTACTGAATGTATCTTTTCAATCTTTATAATTTCCAAGTATTTCAAGATAATCTTACCTGCAGACTTGTGATTGTCTCTGTTTAATTTTTAACTGCTGTTGCAAATGACTCAATTCTTTCTGTACTCTTTGAAATTCATTTTGCTGACTTTTTAAATGCATGCTTTCAGCTTGAATTCTAAAAATATAAACAAATAACATCCATTACAAGCCTAAATATTCTCATGTGTACACTCAAATTAATATTTAAATACACTTTTAATAAAAAATAAATAAAAGACAAAAACTATGCATCTCTATATCTGCTGAATGAGCATATAGAAAAGTAGGGAGAGACACGTGTCAAACATCCATCACCCTTGGGGAGGACAGCAGAACTGATGGGCAGGGGAAAGGCAAAAAAACAGATGGGAGGCAAGACTTTTACTTTCTATCTTTTGTACTGTTTGAATTTTTACAATGAACACGTATTTTTACTTGAAATACTAATTTAAATGTGACTAAAGAAATATCAATTTATTTTTATTAGAGTAAGATATGTACATAATTTGAAATGTCAAATATTATTGGATTAAAGAGTTACAAGAAAAAAATTGTTAATCATTTGCCTTTACCTCAATTTCCACTGCCCAAAACTACTGTGCTTTGAATTTTTTTGTTTACAGTATTTACCTCTATATTGCTAAATAACATGCTTATACTATTATTAATATTTCATTTGAGATATTATCTAGTGAGTTACAAGTCAGTTCAGATCTGGTTATGCTACACATACACAACTGAGACCTGAATACAATGGCTTAAGACAGGAGGGTATATTGCATAAAACAAATGCACTGGTAGCCAGTCTGATGTTGATATGATAGCTGTATAGTGTCACCAGGGCCTCAGGATTCCTCCAATTCTCTGTTCTACATTTTTGGTGTGTATTTTATCTTCATAGACCATGATAATGGCAGAAACACCATCAATTACTTTTCCATTCCAGACCAGCAGCAGGAAGAGAATAATGGCTCACTCTATGCCTTTTAAGATTTCCTGGAAGTGCCATTGAATACTTCTGCTAAACTTAGACACAGGTCAATACCTAGTTGTAAGGGCAGGTAGGAAATGTAGTGTTTTAACTGGAAAGATTAGTTCCCAGACATGCCCGTACTTCCACATTTCCATTACTAAGGAGGGAGGGAGAATGAATGTTAGGGTAGGCAGCCAGCAGTCTCTGCCACAATCCTAAAAAAGGCTGACATTCCTACACATATCCACACACCTATACACACACAGCATTCTCCCCTCATCCTCCCAATATAAAGCAATCTTTTAATTCAGTAATTACATCATTCTTCACTAATGAGCCACATGTTATACCATAATCACATTTCTGTTCTTGTACAACTATTTTTGTTGTCCCTGGATTTAAAACCATCTGCTTTCTTCTTTCTCAGTTTTCTTTGTACCTATCACTGATACTTCTGAATCTGACAGGTGTAGTGCTCCTCTCTCAGTACCTTCCGACACAGCACATGATCCTTCCTTATCATTTCTCTTCCAGGAGACAGCTTTCCCAGAACGCTCCGTTCCCCTGCTCCAGTTTTGCTTGTGCTCTGGCGTGACCATGCAACTGTCATCCCAGAACTTCCCTTCCTTACCGTTTCAGGTACTGTCCTCGGCTCTTCCACATGAGACCTGTATTCTGGTTCTAAAGCCTTTCTCGGTTTATTCCTTTGAGTGGAATAAGTCCTCCAGGATCTTTTTGCACATGGGAAGTAAATCTGAGATCTTGAACATCTGAAACTGTCTTTATTTTATATCAGACTAGACACTTTGTCTGGATTTAGAATCACAAGTAAGAAAAGTGTTCTTCAATGGAAAATTAGGGCACTGTTCTACTGTTTTCCTAACTTCCAGTGGTGCTTCTGAGAAGTCCAATGTCATTTTGATTCCTGCTTCTGTGTCTGATACATGGTAGGCCCTCCCCACACCATGGCCTACCTCAATTTAGAAGCTTTAAAATGTTTCCTATTTCACTTTGTATCATAAATTTTATCGAAATACATCATCATGTTAGTCTTTTGTCATTTTCTGTGCTGGGCACATGATATTCACTTTGAAAACTGATCCTTTTCAGTTTCAAGAATTCTCCCCTAGGAGAAACACAGTAATTCCCTCACCTTCCATTTTCTCTGCTTTCTTTTGAATACTTTTGTTTTGAGTGTGAGACTGCCTGGAGATATCTTCTGATTTTCTTAAACTTTCTTGGCCATCTTATCAATTTTAACATTTTTTCTACTTTCATTATCTTTCATCCTGCCTAAAATTTTTAATTTCAGTTATCATATTTTAATTAGAATTCTTAGTAATTAAAGGTAAATTTTTTACTATGCCATTTTCTTGTTTCATGGATACAATTTCTTATCTTTTTGAGGATATCAAGTATAGTGTATTTTTAAAGTTTCCTTCAGCTCACTGCATTTTTTTCCTTTGTTTTTCTTTTTTTTCTTTCACATTTGAGGCCCCCCTTAAAAATGTGAAGGTCCTTATTTAAATGTAAGACTCAAAACTGTAAAACTCCTAGATGAAAACATAGGCAGTAAACTCTCTGACATTCCTCTTAGCAATATTGTTTTCTGATATATCAAAAACAAAAGAAAAACAACAAATGGAACTACATCAAACTAAAAAGTTTTTACCCACCAAAGGAAACCATAAACAAAATGAAAAGACAACCTAGTAAATGGGGGAAGATATTCACAAATGATTCATCTGATAAGGGGTTAATATCCAAAATATAAAGAATTCATATAACTCAACACACACACACAAAACAAAAAACAAGCTAATATAAACATGAACAGAGGACCTGAATGGGCACCTCTCCAAAGAGGCCATACAGATGGCCAAAAGACATATGAAAAGATGGTCAATGTCACTAATCATCAAAGAAATACAAATTAAGACCACATGAGACATCACCTCACATCTGTCAAAATGGCTATCATCAATATATCAACAAACGAGGGTTGGTAAGGTTGTGGAGAAAAAGAAACCCTTGTGCATTGTTGGTGGGAATGCAGACTGGTGCAGCCACTGCAGGAAACACTTTGTAGTTTCCTCAAAAAATTAAAAATGGAACTGCCTTACAACCCAGTAATTCCACTTCTGGATATATATCCAAAGAGACCCAAAACCCTAATTTGAAAAAACATATGCACCCCTATGTTCATTGCAGTGTAATTTATAATAGCCAATGTATGGGAGTAACCCAAGTGCCCACCAACAGATGAGTGGATAGAAAAGTAATGGTACATATATACAATGGAATATTACTCAGCCATAAAAAACAATAAAATCTTACCATTTGCAACAACATGGATGGACCTAAAAAGTATTATGCTAAGTGAAATTAGGCAGACATAGAAAGAAAAATACCACATAATTTCACTTATATGCAGAATTTAAAGAACAAAACAAACTAAACAGAAACAGACTCATAGATATAAGAGAACAAACTGATGATTGCCAGAGGGGAGGGTATTAGTGGGCAAGGTAAAAAAATGTGAAGAGATTAAGAAGTACAGATTGGTAGTTACAAAAGAGTCCCAGGGATGTAAAGTAAAACACAAGAATATAGTCAATAATACTGCAATAACCATGTATGGTGCCAGGTGGGCATTTGAACTAGTAAGGATCACTTTGTAAATTATATGGTTGTCTAACCACTATGCTGTACACCTGAAACTAATATAAAATAATATTTAATGACAACTGTCATTGAAAAAGAAAACTTAAAAAATTAAAATAAAATAAAATTATAGCCATGAAAAAAGTCTGAAGATTCTTTGTTGTCTATTTATACTCACAAATGAGGCATTTCAAGGACAACTAGTCCAGTTTCTACAACAAGTTAATGATGACAAACAGAAAAAGGGCGTTGGTTCCAGATAAAAGAGAAGCAAAAAAAGTGACAATCAAATGTGACAATGTGGATCTTGTATAGAACCAGATTCAAACAAGTAAACTGTAAAAATAAAATTTAAGAATTGAGAGCTTTGGCAAGTATGGCTCAGTTGGTTGGAGCATCATCCATAAGAAGGGTTGCAGGTTCAACTCCTGGTCAGGCACATGCCTAGGTTGTGGGTACGGTTCCTTGTAGGGGTGCATATCGGGAGCAGCTGATCCATGTTTCCCTCTCACACTGATGTTTCTCTCCTTCTCTCCCTCCCTGCCCCTCTCTCTAAAAATCAATAAGCATGTCCTCAGATGAGAATTTTAAAAATTGAGAAAAATTTATTATGAGCTGGGAATCAGATGAAAACCTGGAACTATTGCTAATTTGGGCATAATAATAATATTATTATGTAAGAAAATGGCACATCACACTGAAGTAAATAGAGATGAAAAGAACATACAGTCTTGGATTTGCCTTAAATTCAGCAAACAAAAAAGAAAAGAACATGTGACAAAATCTTGGTAATTTTTGAATTTGTGTTAATGGGTATTTGTTATACTATTTTCTCTTAATAAAAAAACCTAATGAACGAGGCACTGAAATGCTATCTCTAAGTTTCTTGGTGTGTGTAGGAATTAATAAATGATAGGTTTCACTGTGGAATAGTCAGGTGGGGACCTAGCTGTTCTGTGATAGCACCTAAGCCATCTGCCAGAGTCCGAAGATAATTATAAGTCTTTTGGGAGGTGGCGTAGAGAGAGATCCCAGAGGCCTAAACGTACCTATAGAATATTTTAATGAATACTATTTCAGCCCTACTTTGTAACCTTGTCTTAGCATACTAAGAAAAAAAATCAGTCAAATGTTATTTTCAAGAGTCACATTTAAAAAAAAGAATTTAATAGAGATATGTATTAATTAACAGGTTAGTAAAATATATATGATAGATGCTGTAAAATGATAAAATATATATTAACAACTAGCAAACCATTAAATGGATCAATGACCCTTTCATTTTGATAAAAATTCTAATCCACCAAGAAATATAATAATGATGAACTTTTGTATACCCAAAACATACTTAAAAATATGTAAAGAAAAATGTATTAAAAATCCAATGCGAACAACTCAATAATAACAGTGTAAGGTATTAACACATTTCTCACAGAAATGGAATGGTCACGATGACATGAAAACCAGGTGAAGATATTCAGTATTTGAATAACAATTAACAAGCTTGATGTATGGATATAATTAGAATTAGATTTAATAATCATTTTTCCAAACACATGATATATCATAAAAATTGATGTGTAATCAGCCACAATTGAAATTTTAATATAGTCTCAAAAACAAAACAAAAAAAACACATTCATTGTCCACAATAAAATTACATGAAAATTTTAAAACATAAAGGCAGTCAAAAATCTATATATATTGAAACTTAAAAAGTTATCTAATAAACCTTAAACCAAAGAGGAAATAAAAATTGAAAATAGAAGCTTTTTAGAAATAAATGATTTTATATATTAAAGTATTCAGAGGAAAACTTAAAGCCTTAAATGCATTTATTTTTAAAAAATGGACACTCTGAGAAAGGTACAAATGGCAAAAACAATGAATACTCAGAAGCAATACTCAGAATATCAGCATATTCAATGCCTATCTTGGTTTCTAAAAACCATTCTCCAATAAAAGAAACCAAGCCAGATTTGTTTATTATAGCATTGGGGCAGGGAAATTTAAGATGAGCTAGCACACGTTGTGGGGCCGGAAGGTAAAGACGACCCCAAAGGACGGCAGGGGCGCGCTGAAAGAGCACAGGTGTCACCTGAGAGAGCTGCGAACGACCGAAACTCGAGGAACTGAGCAACAAAATAACTAGCTATAGTATTGAATCATAACCCACAAAATGGAAGTGAATGAGGCCATCCAGATATTAACAAATATCTGAGTAGATAACTAAATGGGAGAGAAGAAACTGTGCTTCCTCACAGAGAAATTCCAATTAATAAATGCAGAAGAAATAAGGGGAAAAAAAACCATCGTTAGAAGAGCACAGTAATAACTGTTGCGGGCAAAATCTGATGTTTGCTTTAAAAGTCGGTGAAAGTTTGAGGAGAAACAAAATATTTGAATATTCTCAAAGTACCCCTAAGATATTTATTAATTGAAAAGAAAAAGTAATAACTGTACTGTGGAAGAACCTAGCAAACACTACCTTAGCCAAACGGTCAAGGTCAACATCACATGTAATAAGACATACTGGTGCCACCATCACACACACTCTGACAGTGTACACAGAGAAGAGCACATCACTTCTGAGGTACTCTTATCAAAAATGAATAATCTCAATATGATTATGAGTAAGTAACAGGCAAACTCAAATTGAGGGGTATTCTACAAAATAACTGACTGGTGCTCTTCAAAAGCCCCAGGTCGTGCAAGACAAAGACAGAGTGAGGAACTGTCACAGGTCAAAGACAACTGAGAAGATATAGCTCTACATGCAATGTATGACTCCGGGTTGGATCTCGGATTGGAAAAAAAGATGTTAGTGGCAAAACTGATAAAACCAAATAAAGTATGTGTGTTAGTTAATAGTATTTTACCAGTGTCACTATTTTAGTGTTTATAATTATACCATAATTATGTAAGGTGTTACAATTAGGGGAAGCTGAGTATATGGAAACTCTGCTATTTTTGTAACTTTCAATATGTCTAAAATTATTTTAAAATAAAAAGTTAAAAAAAAAAGAATCACTTGTATACTTACAATAAGTGATATACACATGTCAAATGTATCTGTCATATAAATTCTAATTTAAAAACATGGGTGCATTTTTCATTTTGAAAGCTATGCAATATTTTAATAGCAAAAATAAAAGGAAATAACCTTCATTATATTGCAGTGACATTTAAAAATGCCCAATCTTTTTGACAAGCTATTATATGCTCTTCATTTCACCATTCAAAGATAATAAGGAAAGGTAATGTAGTAGTATTTATTCAAAATTCAACTTATTGCTGGCCATACTCCCAGAAAATGAAGTTATCAAATATTTCAACTACAAGTTACTATATCATATAAAATATAATCATCAAAATAGTTTTACAGCTAAGAAACCTACTTCACTTTTGACCAGTTTTTCTGCTATCAGTATTTTACTAAATATTTTATAACTCAAATTCTGCACTGCCATTAGGAAATGTAATGTGACTTTATTTAGATCACCAAATAATGGTACCGCGGTCTCAAATACATTTTAAGCATATGCTTACAAGGTTCATAAAGACATCTCAGTTTCAGGGTTGGCTAGGAACATCGCTACACTAGTTTCTTTGTAAAGCGCCCAGTGACAGGTAGAACCCCGAGCAGGGCGGGTATGAAGACTTCACTGGGTTCTGCTGTGTGCGGTCTCACAGTCGCCTAATTCAGAATTTGCAAACTGATCCCTGAACTTGTTTTATTTGATTTGCAGCCTGGTTTTGCTTTTCTTTTAAACAAGCAGCAACATTTAAAATTATGTAGGATGGGAGATCCTACATAAAGATCCGGATTCCCTGCTTTACTTTAAAAATTGAGAAATTCAAAAACAATAGGTCTACATTCCCCCCCAAAAATAATCTCCTGGAGCAGCTGCTTCCACTACTGAGCATGCATTCTCAGTTCACACCAGCCAGTCTCACTCAGGATTCCGGGTACGTGCCTCACCCCACAGGCATTTGAGTTTGCCATCCCATTAATTCTAAAATTTGATAGCTGGACTTCAGATATTTTTAATAAGCTATTTAAAACCCATCTGAACGAATCTGGCTACCTCAAATATTTTTTTCTCTGAAATTTATAAAGGGTGGCTGTCTGCCATTCACTTGAGAAATTCTTTAGAATAACCAAATTCTACTTTTATTTTGCATGATAAATTTAAAATATAGAATATGTTTTATTGGCCTAGCACCAATGATGCAGAAGACCCAATGTAACATGCTTTACAGATGTTTTCTCATTTAAACTTTTTGGAGAATCCTAGCTCCAGCATCACAGTTTCCTTTTGGTTCCAATCAAGGGATTTTTGTCTGGTTTTTAGCAGTTTCATCACCACATCAAATGTTAATCCTTACCTACAGTAAGCCCCACACTACACTCCCAAAAATGGTTTCATATTAAACCAAGATTGGAAGTAACAGGTTTCTTTACAATTAAAACTTCTCAGAGCTTTTACTATGCTAATGTATAGAGTGAATCACAGAGAGATGATAAATGTGGAATATTTTCCAAACTCAAAATTTGACCATAGAATACTTTCTCAATTACGTTTCTTTTTTTTTTTGCATTTTATTTTTTTTTTAATTTTATTTTAATTGTTGTTCAAGTACAATTTTCTCTTTTACTCCCATCCCAGCCCACCCACCCTCAATTACATTTAAGACATCCTTGAAATGTACTTTGAGGAGCAATGTTCTATTTTTAGTATTAATTTAATAATTACCCTATGTGACTACTTTTATTTAAAGTGGTATTCATTTAAATAGGGTATCAGGAAGTATCAGCAAAAGGAAAGCTGAGCAGTAGCAGGTACTCCCAACAAGAAGAGAGATTTCTCTTTTTAGTGAGTTCCTCAGAGCTTTATCTGGCCACACAATTGTCCCCTTCAGAGGGACTCCTGCCCAAGACAGAGACTGCTCCATCAAAGTCTTCCTCCCTCTACACACTGTTTCAGGCTTGCCTCAGGTTCCACCCTACAAACTTTCTTGATCATGAATTTGGTTTCTAGCTGCAGGCCTTTCACTTCTGCGTCTGAGTTCACACTTGGCCCATTGCTGCAGACTTGCAAGACTCCTTGGTCAGACCAATGTGCTCCATCCTATGCCCGACTCAAACTGAGAGGCTAGGGTATATCCAGTACCCCAAAACCAATTTTCTACCCTAGATTTAGACAGCCTATGAAAGAACATTGACAATTCCACATCTAAAGATGCTATTCCTATTGTTCTGGTGAAGTTGAACGTTAATATTTTTCTTGTTAAACATCAGTAAGGCCAAGCCAAAAGACATATGAAGAGAGCTGCTAAACAATGTGTTCTTGTAGTGACAACTCGGCACATTGTCAAATCCACAGAGTCTGATCTACCTCATCTTCAGGTGTCTGTCAAACAGCCCCCACCATGGCCTTTCAAAAGCCGTGGATAAAAATTAAAGCTAGGGAAGGTCTTCCTAATGCCATTCCTCCACCAGGGTCTGGTGGACAGAAACTACATTATTTCTTTGAGATTTCTCCACTCTCCAAAATATAGAACCTGAAACCTGACAGCAAAGGCATGACTAGGAACCCAGACCCCTGAACAACAGAGATTCTCCTATGCATCCTGACCTTATGAGGCTCCAGTTTCTCACAAAGTGCTCCACTGAGAAACGGAAGGCAGCTAAAGAAGATGACTTGGAAGTTTGGGGATGGTTCCTTCACTGCAAACAAGAAGCTATCATTACTAGGCCTGAGGCTCTTCAAACAAGCTGCCCATCAAACCAGGCTAACTCTGAGTCGTAATTCTTTCCACTCAGAGTCTCATCTGAGTCATGCATTTATTCATTCATCGAAGAACTTCAGTTAATACTAGAAACGGGTTTGTTGGTCAACTGGCATACACAGACTTTTATGAGAGTGCAGAGGATTCAAGGAAGATGAATGGTAAAGAATGACATAGTGTCAATGGGAAGCAGAAAGGGGCATAATAACAAGGAATTCTAGAAGGGCATTAGTCAAAGCACAGAAGCTTGAGAGAAGACAGCATTTTTCTGGTTCATTCTTAATGGTTCATGCAAAGTGACAAAAATTGAAGGCAAAGGAGATCACATGAGCCATGCTGTGGAACCTGCAGAGTTTTTTCTGGTAATATGGAGCCTCTGGAGGGTTTGAAGCAGATTTGTATTTTAGAAAGATTGCTCTACAAGAAATTACCTAAGAAACTTCCAGCAAGACTCGGGCCCAGGAACATTTGTGTCCCTGAGACCTCCCTTTCCCATCAGTCTGTTCTCCCATTGACTTCTCCCCTCCAGAAGGCTCAACTCATGGATGCTGCCATTGATTGAGAGCATCAGTGATCCCCCTTCAGTAATTCAGGGCTCATTCCACCTCACAGCTATGGCAATACGATTTCCCCACTTAGAGACTCTGCCTCCTGCCTTCATGTCTTCGTCCTTCTCCCCTTTTCCCTGCTTGTCAGGACCAACTCTGACTTCAGGCCTGAGTTCAGTAACCCGTCCAACTCCCTGCAACAATTCATTCTTGTTGATTGTTTCACCCTCCTTTAATAAAATAGGCCTATGTCTTAGTTTATTTTAAGCTTGCATCCTATTGGTAACCCCACCTCAGACTACACCCTTAATATTCTCTTTCCAGACTAGCATCACAGCCTTGCAATTCAGCATCTCTAATTGTCATTGAGCAATAAGACTTTCGAATTTCCCAACATGAGCTCTTCTCTCTGTTGGGGATAATTATTAGTCCTTTGTCTTGACCTTCTCTTGTTAAAAACTCTCCCCAGACATAACAACCCTCTTGAAAATTCAAAGGGTGTGTGCATGGTGGTGGGGGGCGGTGCAGGGTGGGGGAGACAGTAAGACTATTCCTATGCAGGACTTAAGGTTAATGCTGTTTTCTTTAGCATCTGTTCTAGCCAACAGATGGGTGTAACTCCAGGTCCCAGCCCCTTCTAGTAAGTTATGTACTTGTCCTAAGAAACCAAGCCATTTTCAGTTGAGTTCAGGAAGGTGATGAGTACAATTTATTCTAACTATTCTCTGATTATAAAATGGTCCCTCAAATTGAGCCTCACTGACACTGAATCCTATGTTGCATGCCACAAAACAATCACCTTTTGCTTATCTCTTAATAATCTTTAAGAAATTCCTCCCTTTATTCAGATTAAAAAGATTCATGAACCTTCCATTTTTCTTTTAGAAACAAAAGAGTGATGAGCCTGTCTTGTAGTATTAATAATTTGTTAAGTATGGTATTGTGTAATCCCAAAAGGTAAATGTATATACTTTTTGCTTACACTTAGGTAATCTTGGGTTGTATTTCCCAAAATGAAAATTTTTCCTAGCGTGAATAGTGTAAACAAACACAAAGATGCTTATCTAGCTTCCCATAAATACTTCAGTCCTCTTTGTTGAAAGGAAACATGGCTTTTAGAAAATAACTGCCCATATCTAAGGTTGCAGCCTCTTTTCTCATCCACCCTTCTGTCAAAGTAATGCTGGAACAGCAAGACTTGGGAGTAGCAGGCTGATCATACTGATCTCAATGATACAGAGACACCTCAGAGTTGCTTGGGAAATAGAATACTACGTTATAATTTGATTGATTCCAAATTTCTTGTACAGCTACAGGTTGACCTAAAGTTTGTCTATTTATGACAGCAATATTAATATAATACCCATTTACAAACTTCAAAAAAATACTTAAGTATGCATTATTTGTATTTAAAAATAATTAAAATTGTAATATTAGCTTTAGGGGTTTATTAAAGCAAATTCATTAAGTATTAAATCACACAATACTTTGCTGTCCTGGCGTATTAATTATGTATACTTAAATGAATTAAAACTGAGCATTTATAAAATATTCTATAATTTAGATATTTACTAATTTAGATTGCTTTTGGCAAACAATGCTGAATTGTTAGGTCATACTGTACATATTATATAAATTATGTTATAACTTCTCAGATTTTGGCATTTAAATAAATGAATTCATTTTGGTTTTTAAATAAATGAATTAGGTCACCATGCTATATGTTGGCATTTTATTGATCTTACAATGTTAATTTTTTAAGATCATATTGGGTTAGCCAAAAAGTCTGTTTAGTTTTTTAGTTGTAAAATAAAAGTCACATTTTTCATTTTCACCAATAAGTTTATTGATTTGGATATTTTGAACACATTGGCAATCTCCCACGTGGAACATTTGATTGTTCTCAATTAATGTTTCAATTTGATCACTATCAACTTCAACTGGTCCACCTAACTGTGGAACATCGAGAAATCTGTCCAGTGAGAAATCTCCAGCACAAAACTTCACAAACCACTTCTGACACATTCAATCAGTGACAGCACCTTTTCCATACATTGCAGAAAACTTTTTTGTGTGTTTCAGTTGTGTTTTTACCTTTTTTGAAATAATAAAACATATTTTGTGTTTTTTCTTTTATCTTCAAATATTAAAATTGGCTACACAAAAATTCACCAATTTTGATTTTTTTAATTGCATGCTGATAATGACAGCTGCCACAATGCAATCTAAGAAAATTGTTTCAAGTGAAGTTCAAGACAACTAAGCACTGCTAGAGTCATCTTATGGAAAAAAAAACAAGTGAAATTTTTGGCCACCCCAATATTTTCCTATAGGTAAGAAAACTTTTATAACAATGATATCAGTAACAACAAAATAATGAACTCTGCTGAGTATTTACCAAATGCCAGACACCGTTTAATAATTACATGACCTGTAATATTTAAACATCACAACATTCCGATGACGTAGATCAATTGTCAGCCCCATTTGACACATGAGGGAAGAGAGAAGCAGAGAGCTAAGCAAGGTGAATGAGGCTATGC
Source organism: Phyllostomus hastatus (assembly GCF_019186645.2). Classification (NCBI taxonomy): domain Eukaryota; kingdom Metazoa; phylum Chordata; class Mammalia; order Chiroptera; family Phyllostomidae; genus Phyllostomus; species Phyllostomus hastatus. The sequence continues at coordinate 12,034,223 of NW_025333977.1, read as the reverse complement.
AACCAGCAAGTGGCAGAGCTGGGATTTGAACCCAGGCAGCCTAACTATTATCCTGCTACTAGTGTACAGTTGACTCTACTTTGCTCTGATTTCGTACTTTTGATTTCTTCTTTGCACATAATTTTAGAAGATGGATTTTTATTTGCATTTTATACTTTGAATTCTGCCTTGATTAAATTGCTATCTAACAGGGTTTGACAGGAAGTGAAGAGTGTATAATGGCATTACCAAGCAAGGGAACTGAGCAGCAGTTAAAAACCACAAACGTTACACGCTGAAGAAACGGTAAGCGGAAGATTAACCTTACTCATATTTCCAGGTATGTTTTTTTTAATCCCCTCGTAAAACTCAGCGGTTCACAGAGGGAAAGAGTTCAGTGGTAATTTTCACAAACCTTTGTTTTCACGAGCTTAACATGTTTTCAGAATCAACCCCAGTTAGTCTCTGTCTTTCAGCGTGGTAAGAATTTGGCACACTGCTCCTTTCCTCCTGAGAGAGAAATCCAAATGCTTGCCAGAGCACTTAATATTCTAGCTTCCCCAGCAAATTGCTTTCATCTCCTTCAAACTGCCTCCAAACTGACTGCAGATTTGGGCAAAAGAGAGAAAGGCACTGAAGGAAAGAAGCACAGGGGTAAATGTTGGTGCTTTTTTTTTCACGGAGACAAACAAAACATGCTTATAATTATGTGACACGTAATTTTTTTAGTATAATTCTTGCTATCAACCCTAGAAAGCTCCCTCTTGTCTTCCCTCTCACGGTAGCACAAAATACCAGGCCAACATTATAGTGTAAATGAGGTACTCAATGACTGGCTTTATGTAACTCATTGACAATTTTGAGTTTTATTTCAATAGCCAACTTTTTTTTTCTTTAAAAGATGATAGGAAATGGAGAAGATTATGTTATAAAAAGATACGAGTGAATAAAATATCTGGCAAAAAATAAGATTAATAAAGTCTATAATTTTGCATTTATATGAAAATAAATTTTAAAGAACATAAGCTATAAAATGGGTTATGCTAACATGAATTTTTCAAAGGCATAGATGTAATAGGTTGTGTTTTTCCACTCATCTTAATTACTTTTCATTATGTGAAAAAACATTTAAAAAAAGAAGGAAAGACAGGCTTGTGTTTGAAGTGTGATGCTGATGAGAAAGACCTAGAACACTGGAAGAAAAATAGTGACAAATATTCCTGCTTTTAACAGATGCAACTTAAAAAAAAATAAAGGCAAGCTAAAAGAAAAGGTTAGAAGAGAAATGAATAAACTTAAGCAAAAGAAAAGGAGCAGTAGAACACAGCATGTTTATTTAGCTATCTCTTTCCTCAGATTAGCAGCCCCCCAAATATGCTGGACACTCTCAGTAAGCATTTCGATTCTTTTATTTTTGTTTCTCTCTGTGTGCCTCTCCAAAATATTCTGGCTTAATGTCAGAGAAAGCCATTAGCTTGATTTTACAAAATTACGTATTTTGCAAAAACAAAATCATTAACAAAAGGATAAGGAAAAGTTAAGTCACCAATGTACGTAGGGCTCAGTGAGAGAGTGTGGTGGACTTGGAGCTAGCTCTTTTATCTGGCAGTGTTCTGCTTCCAGTCTAAGCTTCAGCCTGAAACATTCTGCTGTTAAAACTGGCTGTAAATACTATCAACTCTCTCAAATGTACATTTGCATTTTAACAGAAGTGTTGACCAACTGTTTTGTTTTGCTTTTTTCCCCCTTCCTTACCCCAGTCCTCTTGCCACTCCTAACCCTCCTACCTTCTTTAACCGTCTCTTAGGCAATCCCATTCGACTGGACAGTTTCATGAACTGTGACCACATGCTAGACAAAATTACATGTTGACAAATATAGACATTCTTTCCTAATTATATCATTAGGTTCACTGTTACTATTATTTTATTTGCATGTTTAATGATACAATGTGGACTGAACAACTCTCCTGAGTTTGTCAAAATGATAACAGAATAATATAAAATATATATAGATGAATATTCAAATGTCTTTCTCAAGATACATAAAGCTAGAAAATATCATTCATGAATAAAGGAATGAATGAATGAGTTAACTTGAATCTTAACCTAGAGAAATTTTTCAAATGACAGTGGGAGGACCGGAAGAATTACTCTGATCCCAGCACCTTAGTATAATATTTACGTCCCCGTCTTTCTGTGCCTAGAGCAGCCATGGCGTCCAAAGCATTGGATTCTGGATAAACTGACCAGTGTGCTTGCTCCTCAGCCACCTACCTACCAGTCCCCACAAGCTCAGAGAATGTCTCCCTGTCATCACTTTCTTAATGAACAGACTTAAGCATACCCTAACAGGAGATGAAGTAAAAAGAAGATTTGCATGCAGCAGTTATATTAAGATTGATGGCAAGGTCCAAACTGATAAAATCTACCCTGCTGGTTTTACGGATGTCCTCAGTGTTGACAAGACGAGAGAATCCTCCATCTGATCTATGACATCAACGGTCGCTTTGCTGTTCACCTTCTTACACCTGATGAGGCCAAGTACAAGTTGTGCAAAGTGAGAAAATTCTTTGTGGGCACAAAAGGAAACCCTTATCTGGTAACTTATGATGCTCACACAATCTGCTACCCTGATCCCCTCATAAAGGTGAATGACACCATTCAGACTGATTTGGAACAGGAAAAAGTATTGATTTGGTACTGGTAACCTGTGTACGGTGACCAGAGTTGCTAACCTGGGAAGAACTGGCATGATAACCAACAGCGACACCCTGTTTCTTTGGACATAGTTCATGTGAAAGATGCCAACGGCACAGCTTTGCCACCTAGCTCTCCAACATTTTTGTTATTGGCAAAGGCAACAAACCGTAGATTTCCCTTCCCTGTGGAAAGGGATCTGCCTCACCATTGCTGAAGAGAGAAACGAGAGGCTGGCAGCCAAACAGAGCAGTGAGTGAAATGAGTGCTCGGTGACATGACTGGAAGAGTCTTCGTACTTGATTAAAGATAACAGAGCATGATTAATTGCCTTTTTGGTATATGGGTGGGGGGAGTTTAATTTAATTTTCCGTTTCCTGCTATTCTATGTTATAACATGTAAAGCAGATTGAATTCTTCAGGCAGTAATAATAATAACAACAACAACAACCACAAATTATGTTCTGTTTTTATTTTTAAAAATTTTTATAGTAAAATTTTGAAAATTTTACTATAAATGACTCTATAAATGGTAAAAATGACTATATTAGATCAACAATAGGAATAAACTCATATGATTACATGAATTATTGTTTCATTGTTTTCCCCTGAACAATTAACAGGGGATGTTCACCAGTACACCAATAAAGCAGAATGTATAAATTAATCATTCAAATATTTTTCAAAAGAGAATTCAAAATTCAAAGCTACCATTCTGATGGCCACTCAAAATATCTAAAAAATAATCCATAATATTTATGAATAGATGTTACTAAATATGAACTCTTGTTCCTTGCTTTTATCAAAATCAATCTATTATTTACTAATATAAAATTTTTGAAAAAAATGTTCTCTATGAAAATAAATGTGGTTTCCTTCTACCTTTATCTCATGTATAGTATGTGTCTTTTGATCATAAAGGGTCCTGAAGGGAAAATAAACTTTTAAAAAACATTTGTTAAACTCATCTACATAACTATTGACACAACAAAAATGTATAATTATTACAAAGTAAATTTTTTTTCCTTCTCCTCTCAGCCTTGATTATCTAAAAGCTAACATCACATTTAAAATGCATCTTCCTCTTTCCCAGCCTCCTTGCCACACTGCCCCTCCAACTAAGGCAAGGAAAAGGTTACAAACCATTTTTCATTTTTTCCCCCGCTCTCTCTCCCTCTCTCTCCCTCTCTGCTTCCCTCAGGCAGGGCGTCCCCAGGCACACTGCCTGCTGGCTGGCAGCAGGTGAGACACACCCTTCCTCTTCTGAGAGCACACGATTATGAAACCCAGGAGTAAGCATACCCAGTGACAAAAGTCAATATAAAAACTCATGTCCATTAATGGGAAAATGGAATATAAATTCTAGGAAATTATTATGATTCAATATTTTAAATTATACTTGAATGGTATACTTTCCAATGTGTCTTTGACATTCATCTGAAACCACATAGAAGCAAAGCCAAAATATCTTTCACAGCTCTCTAAGCATTTATCTGCATACAAATATTAGAAGATTCGGCATGAGTGAGGTTGCCTGCTGAGAACAGAAACTGAAATGCCAGGAGGCATATTAAAAACCAGCGAAAATGATGCAATTCATGGCAGACAGCCATCTCTAGGCCTACATGCATTTATTGTTAATAGAAAACAGAGGTGGCAGCAAGAGATATACCATTCCATTTCTCCATTCCTGACATAGATGTCATTTATAACACAGAACAATACATAAGTTTGAGTACCTTCCAGGAGGTATGTAAACATCCCTCTGTTATGTACAACTGTAAAATCAAAATGAAATGTCATATGAAAACCTTGGCTTCAAAATTCATTTCATATGTTTCAAACACTCAGTACATTAGCAAACACCTGCCATGTACCCATCCCTGTGTGAGGTCCTATGGGTAACACAGGGAAAATAAAGACAGTTATTGTTCTCTAGGATTTTGACATATTAAAAGGCAAGGCTTAACACCAACAAAAAACACAAAATAAGACAGTACATACTCAACTGTTAAATAGTTTGTATAAAAATATAATTGTTATATGATATCAAAAAGAGATATTATGGACTAGAGTGACTGGAGATAATATTATAAAAAAAGAAGGATCTTAAAGAATCAAAACAATCTAACCATAAAGGAAGAAATAAAATGGGCAGTTCAGTTTGGCTAATGGGAAAAAACAACGTACAACCACAATGAAGTGAGAATAGCCTCAGAGAGTTTCCTACTAACTCAAATGTACAACAGAATTATTTGGGGTGATGAACACACAATACAATATACAGTTGACGTATTATAGAACTGTACACCTGAAACCTACATAATTTTATTAACCAATATCACCCCAATAAATTCAATTAAAAAAGTAAAAAATAAATAAAAATAAAAATCAAGTCAAAGAAAAAATTGTTACTGGGATGAATAAGATAATAAAAAAGGAAGCGCACAGACCTACAGCAACAGAAAAAAAAAGTTAAGTATGACCAACAAAATTTTTAACCATTGAACATTTTTGTAATTTATTGCTAAAAAGAAAGAATACAGTAACATGAAGAAAAGCTGTAAATGCAATTTACCTGTCTATGCTGACACTGTGTAGAAAAGAATGCTCTCAGGAGAGAACAAAGGTGTTACATGGGAAGGGACACTAAAAACGCACAGCAGATGGAAGAGAACCAGGATAGCCCACGTAGAAAGTGACCAGAGGGAGAAGGGAACACGAGGACTGCTCAAACCATGTTTTAGGGAATACAGGTTATTCAAAACCAGTATGGGCCTTTATCATCTGTACATCTGCCCAAGAAAGCAGGGATTTCTCAATTACGAATTGCTTAAAAAAAAAAAAAAAAAGAGGCAAATCCCACACAATACAATGCAATAAAAAAAACTTAGTTAAAAAAATTATATACTTGTTTGACATGTATAAGTTATTTTCTTCAAATTAGTCATAAGTCCTAAGACAGTTCCAGTTTATTTTTATTGTTCAAGAACAATTATTGGTGGTAGGAAAGCATGAACTGTAGTTTACAAATTGCTGGTGGCACACTGTGGACAACTTTGAGAGTGAAAAACTTCAGGGAAGCCAGTCATAGAATGGCCTCAACAATATTGGGAGATTTGTCTCCAGGAACTTGACCGAGTTCCCATAGTAAACATCAAAGAAAAATCTCCTTGTGATTGTAGCAGGGGAGGAGGGAAAGGAATATACCAGAGCCTTTGCTCTTTTTTTTTAATCTTCTGCATACTAGATGTAATGGTGCCTTTGGTGGATGTACAGAAATATTTTTGCTTTAAAGTAAGTCAACAGAAGTAACTAACACTCCACTACACATCTAATTTGATAGAGCTTTCATGCGAAGTCACTCTTAACTGTGAGTGAGGCTGAGAGAATGTCTGGCCTTTTCAGCATCTACAGGGAACGTTTAGTTCTACTGCTTAAAAGAATCAGAGTACAGCATTTCTCTGACATAGGAAGCTACATACACTTTTCATATCTACTCATATATTTATCAGTTTCAACAAACATTTTGGAGCATTACTATGTGCCAAAAACTGTTACATGCTGGGGATAGATAAAGCAAAGAATCTGAATGGTTTTCATAGCTCTTACATTATAGCCACAAATGTAAACATTAAACAAATAATTCTAAGTATGAAGAGCACTAAAAAATGGAAAACAAAGAATGTAGTGGAACCCCTTCAAGGGTCAGGAAATACCTTCCAGGGGATCTGATCTCACAATAAAGCTAAGACCTGAAAAGGGAAGTAGAGAAAAGATGATGGAAGGGGGAAGGGTCTTTAGTAGAAGGTCCAGAACTTTCAAAGGGTCAGGGTTGAGAGTATAGTACCTTTTAGGAAGTGGAAAAAAGTCTAAGATGACTAGCACAAAGAAAGTGAGGATAACCAAGGGCCAGATATCATACAGAATCTCAAATCATAAAGAGGATTTTGGAGTATTCTAAGGACAATGCAAACCCGTGGCAGGTAAAGGGATGGAATGTAATGATCGGATATGTATTTTGACACAGTCGCCTGGGTTGTATGGTAAAGAATGGATTAGAAATGGGCAACAGGTCATGTAGCATAGATATCCAAACAGAGAATGGACCAGGATGATGTCTGTATGGATTGAGAGACATAGGCACAGATTCAAAAGATATTCAGGAGGAAGGTGATAAAATAGGAAGAATCAAGAATAATGCCCAGGATTGATGATGTCATCATAATTACAGTTTGTTTTATAAGTAATTCATATATTTTATTAAATTTATGTATCTGTGTGTATATCTCTCTATATATATACCTCACAACAACCCTATTTAATACTTAGAATAACCAACTGATGTAGGCTTTATTATTATTATCCCCATTTTATAGTCCAGGAAACTGAGACAAAGAGTTTTTAGAAATTCGCCCAAGTCCACACCAGTTGTGGAGCCAGGATTCAAATTGAGGTAGGCTGGTCGTAGAACCCAGACTCTCAACACAACCTCAACACTGCATAGTGATGATGGGGATAACATCTCCTGCAGTTAAGAACATAGGAGTAGGGGGTGTGGAAGGAGGATGACCATTTCACCTTGGGGCATTATTGAAGCCTGTGATGCAGCCGGGTGGAGACACTGAAAAGATTAGCCTGGAGGTCAGTGGATAAATTAGAAGGGGAAGTGGAAATTCACAAGCCTACAACACAAAGAGGGTAACAAGCCTTGGGATTGGGTAAGATCAACCGGAAACTGAAGAGTGTAGAATGAAAATAAAAAGAGAGCTATGAACAGTGCCCTGAGAGGCTTCAGCATTTACAGAGCAGGAAGAAATGGGGAGACCAGGAAGGGACAATGAGAAGGAATAGGCATCAGGAGGGCCCACAGAAAACCAGAAGAACGTGATACCACAGAAGCAAAAGATGAGTACTTGGGGTAGAAGGGGTAAAATACTGTGTCAATACTAGTGAGCAGTCAAGAAAAATAAAGAACAAGCATAGTTTCTAGATTTAGTAACATGGAAGTAACTGGTAAGCTGAATTAGAACGTTGTCTTTGAAATGATGCCGAGGGAACAGATTACGATGAGCCACAATGTATGTGGAAGTGAGAAAATGGTGTCGGTAAATCCAGATCATTTATTTGATAAGACTAGCATGAAAAGGGAGAGCTAAGGCACTAGCTAGAAAAAACCTTAGATTAAGTGAAGGCTTCATTTGTTTGTTTGGAGAGTCTTGAGGAAATGCTGTTGCAAAGGAAGGAGTATATAGAGAAAGAGAAAGTAGCAGTACTATAGAAAGAGGAATGACAGTATCAGGTTCCTGGAAGCTATAGCACCAGTACAAAGAGTGTGGTTAGTTGGAGTTATCCACATCAGGGGTTTTCCAGGTTGATAGGATGGAAGGGGCATCATATGATGGATAAGGAGACAAGGGACTTTAAGATACTGTCAAGGGAATGGTTGACATCACACATCATGGGAACTAAGTTGGACTGAAAAAGCAAGTGATCACAGAGAGAGAAGGCAGAGGCACCAACAGATTTCAGGCCTCAGTGAAACTGATCATGTTGGAAGGTGAGGAGTGTATGAACAAAGGATGGATGTTCGAATTAGCAATTTCAGATATGGAGTCACTTGGCTAACAGGAAAAAATTTCATTCTCACCACTTCTTTAGTTTACTTTAAAATCAGGCTAGTAACGCGTGAAGACTTCTTGTTGAGTCTTCACATTGTTTCCAACTGTTCCCTAACAGTTCTGTGAACTCAACCAACCTGTCTCTTACTAGTACTGGGTGGTTTGTCTGCACGATCGGGTTTCTTCAGTCCACGAGACAAGGGCCAAGACCAGGTGTGCCCTGTCCTTTCACACACAGGTCTCCTGTGACGGTGTCTTCATGTCATCACTTGCCATATCCACATTTGTTTGGATCCTTCAACTAATCCAATAGTGACATTACAGAAAAGATAAAAATAAAAAAACTTAAGGCCTTGGTCAGGTAGCTCAGTTGGTTAGAGTGTTGTCCTGATACACCAGGGTTGTGGGTTCAATCCCCAGTCAGGGCATATATAAGAAGCAGCCAATGAATAAATAAATAAGTGGAAAAACAAATGCCCCTCTCTCACTCTTGAATGAATAAGAAAAAGGATTTAATAAGCTGTGTGAGCACTGTTGTTTAATCTTTTTGTTTGTTTAGCATCTACAAAATGGATATAACAGGAGTTGCTGATCACACCTCACCCAATGAGTTAATTCATTTCCCCACAATTTGAAACTATTCCCATTTAGAAATATATAAATGACACATAAAGAATTTGAGAAGAAACCAAATTGCACATTTTTTGAAAATGTAGTAATTCAAGCCTGCAGCAAATTAAAATCATCCTATTCCTGAGCTCAAATAAAATGATCTGACTTGTTTGTTCAAGCCTGCGGGTAAATGAAGCAGAAAGGAGGTGGGTGGAGAGAAGAGGATGGAGAGAAAGCGAACAGAAAGGCAAGCTGGGGATGCGTTCTTTAGAGCAGCTTTGCCGCCTTCTCAATGACCAGCAGCATGGAGCCCAGCATTAGAGAGGCAGCCATCTACTGTCTGTTAAGATTAGCTTCAGATACAGATAGCACAGGTTCTCACTAATGTCTGACTGCCTTCTGAATTATCTCTTGTAGATTTCTGGAGCTAAATCAGCCTTGCTTAAACAAATACATAAACAAATTAAATCAATAAAACCCACCTTCCCAACCCCCACTCCTTTCCTACTCCTTCAAAAAGGCTAAGAGTACAGAAATGCCTATAGCTCAGGTAAAAGGAGTTGCAGGAAAGCTGCACTTAAGTGTTGACCCTGAGGGTTGACATATTTAGTTCCTGGAGTGTTTTCTCCCAACACCTCCCTCTCCCTTTTTTCCCCATGCTGTTAATTTTATTATGTTCGTTTAAAACATCTCATGTCCTTTTGGGGAAAGGGGGTCATAATAAATAAAAAGTAACAAGTTCTAAATTCATGCTCTCTATAAAATCTCTATTCCACTGAGCAGAAAAACAGGGTGTGGACCTAATCAAAGTTGGGCTAGGCATTTTAAAACCCCAATTAAATTGGAATTAATTATTGTGGTAGCACTGAGATCGGGACATTTCTTAGACCCAAGAATTTCCCTTGTGAGATGAGGCAATATTTAGAGATACCAAGGTAAGGGGGCAATATTTAGAGATCAAGGTGAAAACGTGATTATGTCTATGGAGGGAAAATACTGTATTAGCCTTAGTTAACACTCATGGAAAGGAGAACAAAAAGTGAGACATAACTGAATTTTTGCCAGGCACAGAGTAATGTGAGTATCATTCCTGTAGCTGCTTCTCTGACCGTGTTATAGACGAGGTATCAAAAGTACCAAAAGACTATGAGACAAGGTCATGGGGCTAGGTAACAGCAGAGCCTCCAGTGTTTATACCATATCACACACCGCTTCCTTCTTCATTCTTGTAATCCCCATTAGGGTTTAGTCCAATAAAATTGTATCTTATGTTATAATAATAAATAACTAATTATAAGTACGGAAAATTAAAGGGTAAAAGATAAATAGAAAGACCAGTGAATGTCTGGGACTGAAACTCTACAATGCTGATTTAAAACCTTGGGGGGAAAAGACCTCCTTTAAAAAGACAAAGCAGAAAAAAATGTACCTTATTTTGGTAACCATGTTGCTATAGCAACAACATAATGATACACAGAAGGGCTTTCAAAGTTATACTGGTAATAAAAGATATACAGGTGTACATAGGTCTATCAATGTTGTTGAATAAATATCAATCTCCATAACCTTGCCAGGTCTCGTAACAAGGAGACTCATGTAAACATTATTTATATCAATAGTAAAAACACCTGTCAACTTCTATTTACTGTTTGCATGTGTCTACAGAGAGAAGGAATAAAGGAAAACAGGATGCTTTACACCTAAGAACTTTGGTCTGGAATGTAATCTAGTAGTGGTGTGAGAGAAAAATGAAAAGATGATAGACAAAAGGATTAGCTGGTGTTAGAACTACATGGTGTGAATAAAACTTGCTTAGGTTTCTAAAAGTTTAGGTAGTACATAACACAAATATCAATACTTATATATCTAGACTAAGTAAAATATGATACGAACTTCTAGGTTTGATGTCATTGTTAACAACGCTGTGTCCACTGGGGGCATTTCCAGTGGCCTGAAGAAGAATAAATGCTCTTCCAAATGGTAGTCAACATCTTCCCCTGCCTTCCCCATGTGCCCAATAACACTCGCATGCATAACAGATCTCATTTCACCGCAGAGATTCTCACTCTTCCACAAATGGGAAAAATCACAATTTTAGAAGAGAGATGAGGGTTTGAAAAGCCCCCAGAGTTGAAATGATCTCCTAAGAAGCAAGCCCCTACCCCATAAAAACTATACTTCTACATCAATTCTTTGTTCTTTAAAGTCTTGAATATTCAAAATTCAATCGTCCCAAACATGTTGAACATGTATGCCTCTCACACTGCTTCCATACCACCCAGAGCACTGCAAAAGCAGAAAAAGCACAGCCTGGACAAAGACATGTACAGAAGGCAAGGTCTTCTACAAATGAGTCCACGATATACTTCTTTCTTGAGATACTATTTTTCTTCTCAAGGAACTACAGTAAGCACGTGCATGTTATCTTCTGGAGAAAAATGAGATGGTCAAGTGAGGCAGGTCCCGCTAGCGTCCTCTTCCTTACAACAGAACCTGATACAATTTCAGGAAGCAGTAAGCCAACGCCCTGCAGTCTGTTCCCCAGACCCCCAGCACTTGCGGGAAAGCTTTTGATTTCCTCCTACAGGCATTTCCCCTGACGGCTTCTCCCTTCTCATTCCTACCTTCTGGTAGCATATAAGCCCTCTTGGGATCGTGAGGAAAACCAGCACGAGGCTGAAGGTGCACTCCCTGAGAAATATGGTGAGAGATGGAAAGAGGCTGGATCCCGGTGACATGGCTCAGCTGCCTGTACCCCTTCTTCTTTCAAGAAACAAATAAACCCTTGTCCATTTAAGCCTCTTTCTGCAGACTATCCCTAACTGATATAACTGGTCTACATGGGAAGTAAGTTTGCAGGTGAAGATAATGATTAACACAAATTCACCTCGTTTGCCCCAACACCCTCTGCACCAGCCAGGTAGAGCTATTTCCTCCAACTCTTCATTTATAAACTCAGAGAAAATTAAACTTTGTGTTCGTTTTACCCCAAATTGTGTACTCAATATCACTCTCCAAATCCTTAGTACCTACCTATGCCCCTTCCAAGGGCTGGCTGCTCTTCACTCGATTTACGTATGGCTCACCTGATTTGTGAGAACAGCTAACTATGCCCAACAGAACTCGTAAGCCTGGCTCCTCATGTACAGGTCTATCCTACCGCTGCTCAGATCTCCATGCACAGTCCCAGTCTGGCATGAGCAGAAGAGAAGTCAAAGAGAAAACGTTTCGCAGGCACGTAGAGATGCACCGTATAACTGCTGACTTTTGTGAGCTACCTACTGACATCTGTCAAAATGTAATCAATTATTTTTTAAAATGTTCTTATTCAAAGCAATATTTAATTTTCCAAAATTTAACCCAAGGTCATAACCAAAACGGAGCAGCCCCATTACTCCCAGGTCCTCACTCTTACAACTAGAAAATCCTGATCATAATACAATACAAGCAAAGGAAGACTGAAGGATGGAAAGAAAGCAGATGGCCTCGCCAAGCGTGGGACCTGAACAACATCACGGCAATGAGATCCCCGAGTTTCCTTATTATCTCCCATATGTCTCAGACAGGGTGCTTCAGACGTCTCCAACCTAGAACCACAACGCCACATTAAAAAAAAAAATCTCCAGAAAAAGTCTGATCTACATTGCTGATCACAGAAAAGGTGGCTAAACAACAAACATTCTGGGCAATATCCTCTCTAGCCAAATACCAACTGTAAAATGGTACCTCCCCATCCCACAGCTTCATTGGGGCTACAGCTGAGCCAAGAGTTGGTCTTCCACACCATACCACCCCTACCCCACTGAAACAGGGGGTACACTCCAGTTCACCTGGTTGGTGTGTCAGTGGGGTGAGCTGGGAGCTGATTTTTCATTCTCCTGTTGCAGAAGCAAGATACCAATCCACGACCAGGATAGGGTCAGCGAGGCCTCCACTATCTAGTGGGGAGTGAAGCCTCCACTCCAAGCCTGAACCAATGAGTCTGAACAAAGCAGTACAAGTTGGTAGAAGTAAGTACTCCGCATTCCTTCTATTCCTGTCAGTGAGGCCCAGTGGGGAACTAAACCTCCACACCCAACTGGCAGCAAAAAGGTCAAATGAAGCAGGGAATGGACTAGCAGCATTCGGAATACTGCTCCCCAACCATATCCTATGTGAGAGGGTCTCAGCAGAAAGCTTCCAGTCCCAACCTGCATCAGTGAGGTAGAATAAGGTGCTGTTAGATAAAGGAGTCAACACTCTGCTTCCCTATCCCTGGTACCAGGGGCACTAGCAGAGAGCTGAGCCTCAGCTCACAGCTGGCATCAACAAGGCAGAATCAAGTGGCGGGAGGACTGCTGGCTGGCACTCTCCCATCCCTCGGTGTCAGCTGGGCACACAGAGGAGCCAGGCTTCTGCTCCCACCCTGCTGCAACAAAGCAGTGTGAGTCAGTCCTCTGATTCCCCACTTCCCTGGTGAAGGTGAGTTCAGTAGCAGGTTGCTGACCTTACATACCCTTTGTGTCTCTTGGAGAGACACAAAGCAGTGTAAGTTGGTGATCCACTTTTGCTGGAAAGGTATAAATGGGAAGATAAGTGAACTTCACTCCACCAGTCTGATACAAGGCAGCGTGAGTTACACCCCCACTTTGGCTGGGATAGTGTCAGTAGGACAGTGGGTTGCTGAACAAACGTGCCCATCTGGCGTTCTTACTGTTATCTCAACAGAGGGAGTACCTGCTGGAAAGATGTTAAATAGGATCCCAAGTCTCATAGCACAATCTTCAAAATAAACAGGATTCAATGGAAAAATCACTCACCAAGCCAGAACCAAGAAAATCATAACATTAATGAGAGAAGATAATCAACAGGCCCCACACTGAGATGAATCAGATGTTGGAATTATCGTACAATAATTTTAAGGCAGCCATCACAAACATTCTTTTAAAAGCAACTTAAAATTCTCTTGAAACCAAAGGAAATCTCAAAGACACAAAATTTACAAAAAAGAACCAAAAAGAAACTATATAACTGAAAAACATAGTAACTGATAAAAACAAAAAATAAAAAACACCCCCGGCTGGCGTAGCTCAGTGGATTGAGCACAGGCTACGAACCAAAGCATTGCAGGTTCGGTTCCCAGTCAGGGCACATGCCTGGGTTGCAGGTCACGGCCCCCAGCAACCTCACATTGATGTTTCTCTCTCTCTCTTTTTCCCTCCCTTCCCTCTCTAAAAATAAATAAATAAAATCTTTTTAAAAATAAATAAATAAAAAACACCTCACTGGATGGGCTCAATAGCAGAGTATAATGAGAGAATAGGAGAGAATCACTGAACTTTAGGATATATCAACAGAATTCACCCACTCTGAACAGCAGAGAGAAAACAAACAGAAAAAAATGATGAACAGAGTCTCAGAGACCTGTGGGATAACAACAAAAGAGCTAACATTCATATGTCCAGAATCTAAGAAAAAGAGAGGAAGTAGGTTTAAATAACATTCAAAGAGAAAATAGCTGAAAACTCCCTAAATATGGCAAGAGAGATAAACCTACAGCTTCAACAAGCTGTAGAAAAGATCTTATTTTATCCAAAAAGAATAAACCCAAAGAAATCCATGCCAAGACACATCATAATTAAACTATGATGTTATATACCTGTATTGCAACAGCTAGAGCAACCACTAAGAAACCTACAGGCAAAGTGATATGCTTAAAATCACTGTCAAGAAATCAAGATATGCCCTGGCTGGCGTAGCTCAGTGGATTGAGCGCGGGCTGGGAACCAAAGTGTCGCAGGTTCAATTCCCAGCTAGGGTACATTCCTGGGTTGCAGGCCATAACCCCCAGCAACCACACATTGATGTTTCTCTCTCTCTCTCTCTCTCTCTCTCCCTCCCTTCCCTCCCTAAAAATAAATAAATAAAATCTTTAAAAAAAAAAGAAAAAAAAAGAAATCAAGATATAATCCTAGAAATGTTCAAAAAACCAATATAAAGGGGAAAAAAAAGAGAAAGAGAAACTGAGGATGAGAACCAGAGGAAAGAAACTAAACCCAAACTATAAAATAGCCTACTTAAACCCTAATGTATCAATAATTACCTTAAAAGTGAATGGTCCAAATACACTACACCACTTAAAAGAGACTGGCAAAGTAGGTTTTAAAAATCTATGATTCAACAATATGCTATCTATAAGACTCACTTCAAATTAAATGACATAGGTAAGTTGAGAGTAAAAGAATGGAAAAAAATATACCATGTAAGCAGTATTTTTAAAGCAGTAGTGGCTTTATTAATATCAGATAGACTTCAGAGCAAAGAAAAACAATGGAGACAAAGAAGGACATTATACCATGATAAAAGGATCAATCCACCAGGAAGGCATAAAATCCTAAATGTGTTCACACCAAAAACAGAGCTACAAAATTTGTGAAGCAAAAATTATAGAACTCAAAGAGAAATAGACAAATCCACAATGAGAGTTGGGGACTTCTGATACTCTACTCTGAGCAACTGATAGAACCATTAGACAGAAAATCAGTAAAGACCTATTTCAATTCAACAGCATCATCAATCAACTAATATAATTGATATCTATGGACTTCTTCATCCAACAACAGCAGAATATACATTCTTTTCAAGCTCACATGGAACAGTCACCAAGATAGACCACATTCTGGGTGATAAGACACATCTTAACAAATTTTTAAAAATTAAAATTATACAATGTCTGTGCTTAGACCACAAAAATTTAAACTAGAAATCAAACAGAAAACTGAAAAATTCCAAAATACTTGGAGGTTAAACAACATACTTTTGAATAACAAAAATGTCAAAGAAGAAATGGCAAGAGAAATTTTTAAAACTTTGAGCTAAATGAAAATGAATTGAAATTTTCAACTTATTAGACCTTGTAGGATGCAGCAAAAGCAGTGCTTAGAGGGAAATGTACAGCATTGAATATTAGAAAAGAGAAAAGATATAAAATCAATAATCTAAGCTTCCACCTTAGGAAACTAGAAAATGAAGAGCAAATTAAATCAAAGCAAGCAAAGGAAAAGAAATAATAGTAATTAGAGCGGAAATCAATGAAATTGAAACAGGAAATCAATAGAAAACAGTCTGGTGACTTCTTAAAAAACTACACATACCACATGATCCAGTAATCATATCCTTTAGGATTTACCCAAAGGAGTTGAAAATGCACTATCTATACAAATAGTTGCACATGAATATTTATAACATCTTTGTTCATAATGGCCAAAACTTAGAAGCTACCAAGATGTGGTTCAGTAGGTGAGTGGATAAACTGTGGTATATTCAGACAATAGAATATTATTCAACATTAAAAAGAAATGAGCCATCAAGCTATGAAAAGACATGGAGGAAACTCAAATGTACAGGGCAGGGCAAATGAAGGTTTACAGTTGTGAGTATGCAAAATAAAGTTTATCCTTGTATGATTGTTTATTACAATATTTTCCATACGAACTACTATAAATCTATGTTTGCTCCACCCTATATGTTGTTTTTACAACTTGCCTGAATCTAACACTAGGTTAGTCTTAGCCAGAATAAGTTTCTGTTGTTTGTAACCAAAAAAAACCCCAAACAACTATAAAGAACTCTGACCAGAATTTGCCAAAGGATATTAAAAAATCAATACAGAAAAAGATTAAGAGTAACCCTGAGAAAATATTAGCAACAGATATAAACAAATTATAATGTTTATACTATATTAAAACTCACATAAGTAAACAAAAATAAATAACCCAATAGAAATTTGAACAACATATATGAACACGTAATTAGTAGAGGTAGAAATGTAAATGTCTAGTGAACATGAAAAATGTTCAATTTCATTAGCAATAAAACACAAATTAAATAATGATGAAGTAATATTTTTCCACTTAAGAAAAAAGTGAAAATTTGAAAAAATTTAAGAAGATACCAATATTAACAAGACATAATAACCACTTTATAAACTATTGGCCAAAAAAAGGTACCATTATTTTCTCAAAGGACAATATGGTATAATGTCCATCAAAATTTGAAATTGGCATTTCAAAATTGATGGATTGGCATCTTGAAATTTATCCTATGGAAAATATGTATACACAAATATAAATTTAGAACTACATATAATAATAAATATTGAAAATAATCTAAATGTTGCAAAGAGAAATGGCTAAGTAATTTTAGAGTATCCTTTGTAAGGAAAATGTTGCAGCAGTGAAGAACAAGGTAGATTTATATGCATTAACGTGGAACAATTTCCAAAATATACAGTTAAGTGGCAAAAGTCACAAAATGATAAATTTAATATATTGGTAATATGTTAAAAACTAGTCTATTGAAAGATAAACATTTTTCATGCTTATATATATTACATATATTAAAGAACTATATCTATAATAAAGGTAAAAACACAATGAGGAATATACATCAAACCATTAAAAATGGTTTTATCTCCAGTACGAAGAAAACAATCTACAGGATAAAAAGGGACTTTCTTGCCTTTTCTTCTACATACTTCTTTTATTTCATGTTTATGTACTTACATAATATAATATATTATTAAATAAAGTAAAGTGCAAATAACACAAAACAAAAAGAATCTGACAGGCAAAAACCCTCCAAATTTTAAATTTTAAACTGAATACTTCAAATTTTTTCTTTTTCCACTCAAATGGTGTGAAATACTTTATTATTTAGATTTGAAATGTTAAAAACTATAACAAAATTTTCTTGGTAAAGAACTAAGAAATGTTAGACTCAATTGAAATTTAATGTAATTATTAAAATTTGTAATAAAATTTAGTAAAAGTACTTAATAGTAAGGGATTTAAGAAAATTTCTGTTTTTGTAAGGACACGGTGATATTCGTTGTACTCATTAATTCAAATTTTACTAACATCAACTGTTGGTATTTTAAATGGAGAAACATTCACTCATACGTAAGGACATAAAACAGCAAAAAATCCTTCTGTAGAAGTGTTTATATCAGCTCATTAAAGTGTCTCTAAGAAGACTAAACTGTTGGTTAGATTTGCTAGCATTACAAACTCATTATTTAACTTTATTCCAATTTCAGTGACTTAGAATCACGTGACAATTTAAATGTTTAGGCATCCTTTCCAAACAGAGAACCTTATCTTATAAATCTAAACATTCAACTTAATATTTAGATTTAAGTTGAATATTTAAGTTGAATATTTAGATTTAAATCTAAATCTTAGATTTATAGATTTAGATTAGATTTATGAGATATAAAACATCTCATAAATCTAATATTAGTTATAAGATTTAGATTAGATTTCTAAGATATAAGAAAACTTTACCTTATAAATCTAAATATTCAACTTACTATTTAGATTTAAATCTAAATCTTAGATTTATAGATTTAGATTACATTTATAAGATATAAGAAAATCTCATAAATCTAATGTTAGATTTATAAGATTTAGATTAGATTTATAAGATATAAGAAAATCTGATAAATCTAATGTTAGATTTATAAGATTTAGATTAGATTTATAAGATATAAAATAAGAAAACCTTACCTTACAAATCTAACTATTCAACTTAAAACAAATGTTAGGCATCAAAAACTACCAAAGTTCACCTGATTTTTGACAGACAAATCTTCCTAATGATAAGATTAAGATATCTGGGGAAAAATAAAACTTAACCTATTTCAACTTCAAGTTACTGAATTAATTGGTTTCTAAGAGAAATTATTTCTCTTAGAAATTATTCAGAGAGTAAATATATGTCTCAAAGAATGCTCAAACTATCATTAATAATTATACTTAGTAATTATTAATAAATAAACTCAAATGTATTCAAGTATAAATTATACCTGATACAGAGAGATTCTAGAAAAGCACTGAAAGTCTATTTATTTTCTGTACTTCTCTCTCAAACTAAATAAATAACAGAAAAGAATAACACACTCTAACCTTTCTGTTTTGGAGTCATTGTCAATTTTGTACTGTTCAAAATCTTGGCTAAGAGCATGCAGCTTTTCTTGAAGTCTCTTTTCACGTTCTATACTTCCTTGATAAAATTTCATCTCTTTCTCCATCGCTTTCACTTTTTCTTCCATAGCTTTAAACTCATGGAGAATTAGATAGCTGACTCCACAGTACTTACAAACTTTTTCTTCAGGGGACATCTAGAAAATAGAATATACATTTACTGAGACAATGTTTTTTTAATTTCGAAAAATAAAGTTCAACTGAAGATGTTATTTTCAAGATGTTATTGCAACTATGCTGGTCAAATGAAGTAAATGTATACCGTACTATGTCATGGAGTAATAATTATGACACTGCTTACATCTGCATAAAATTGTTTAAATTGGCATGATCTTGATTCTGACACAAAATCTTGGAATTAGAAAAGGAATTTTCAGAGTAATTATTTCTACATGGTATCTCTATGAAAGATTTACTCTTGAAATACTTTCCATAAAATCAAACTAAAAATGATGAAAACATCTTCACAGTTTTTGTTTTAAGATGAGTTTTCCATGAAGTGGGAAGAAAGCACTGGCCCTGCACTCAACTGCACTGTGATCCTGCAGACACCTCAAGGCATTTTCAGATCTTAGTTTCCTCATTTATAAAATCAGGACATTGAGCCAAATGAACTCTAATTTCTGTTGAGTTTTAACATTCTATGATTTTTACAGAATTTTTAAGATTCTATCATAAAACTACAAATAGCAGAAACCCTTTGAACCTAATCTCTTCTTCCTAAATTAGTCCTTTTCCCCTCAGGTAGTTATGGTTATACCCTTTTTATAGATAAGGAAAAGGAATCTATTGAAGTTAAATAACCAGCTGGTAGGCAGAGAAGTTAGGATTAAACCCAGGTCTATTTAAAACCAACACCCATGCCTGTAACCATTTGTATCATATTTATCTACAATGTGTATGTCAGCTAAATTCTCTTACTTTCTTCAGAAATAATGTTCACCTATCTCTGGACAACACTGTGGCAGTAAAAAACAGAATTTTAGCAAAGTTAAGAGAGAGATAATTATTTTTTCTGTGTCAAGTATACAAATATTTCTCAAGTAGCCTCTACTTGTCTTACTGTTCACAAAGGAAAAAAGGCAGCTTCATTAAACATTTGCTCCAGGGCACTGAAAGGAAAACAACACGTGGTTTATTAGAGAAGCACTTACTCTTAATTTAACCTCCCTTAAGCCTGCAGAAAGGGCTCCTGTAACGAAGAGTGCGACCACCACACTGCCTGTCAATGCTATTACATGAGAGTGGTTAAAATCAACTAAGAATACATTTTTATACAGTAAAACTTTGCACATTTAAACTTCAATAATAAAAATTTCACATGTTAGAATGGCTATTGTCAACAAGACAAGTAATAATAAGTGTTGGAGAGGTTGTTCAGCAAAAGGAACACTCATTCACTGCTGGTGGGGAAGCAAAGAGGTAGAACCACTATGGAGAACAGTATGAAGACTTCTCAAAAAATTAAAAATATAGTTAACCTATGACCCAGAAACCCCTCTTTTGGGTATGTACCAGAAAAATTTGGAAACACTTCATTTGAAACAATTTTGTCAGACTGTATTGTAACAGCTGCCATATCAGCATGCACTAAAAAAAAATCAATATTGGTGAATTTTTGAATGGCCATTTTAATATTTTAGATGGATAAAAATATACATTTATGGCATATTATGCCTTGTTATTTCAAGAAAGGTAAAAACACAAGTGAAATGCAAGAGAAGATCTGTGCAGTGTACAGAGAAGGTGCTGTGACTGATCATGTCAAAAGCGGTTCACAAAGTTTTGTGCTGGACAATGCTCCATGGTCAGGCAGACCAGTTGAAGTTGACAGTGATCAAATTGAGATGTTAATTGAGATCAATTAACACTATACCACATGGGACAGAGCCAACATCCTCAAAACATCCAAATCAATAAAGTTATTGGTGAAAATGAAAAATGTGTCTTTTATTTTACAGAAAAAACTAAACAGACTTTTTGGCCAAGCCCCTATTATACAATGGAATACTACTCAGCTAATAGAACCAGAGGCATGGAAAGGTGGAACAAACCAACAGCGACCACAGGGGAGTAGGGAGGGGGAGAATGGTGGAAAGAAGGGGAAGGGCCTAGTCAAAGAACATGTATGAATGACCCATGGACATGGGCAATGGGATGGGGATGGACTGTGGGAGTGGGGTGTGGGCTGGGCAGAGTGGGGCAAAGGGGAAAAAATTGTAACATTGTAATAGAATAACAATTAAAAAAAGAAAGGATGAAATACTGCCATTTGCAGGAACATACATGGATCTTCAGAATATCATGCTAAGCAAAGTCAGAAAAAGTTAAAAACCATATGATTTCACTCTATGTGGGATATAAAATTGAAAGCAACAAATGGACAACAAGAAAAACAAACAAATAAAAACTCCTAGACACAGACAACAGTATGGTAGTTACCAGAGGGAAGGGAGCTAAGGGAGTAAAAACGGTTAAGGGGGGTCGGATACAGGGTCTGGTAAAAATAAGGCCTGCTTCAGTGTGGTTGGTGGAGTACTAATAGGGGTGTAATGATTTATAGTTTTAATTTGAACATTTCACCTAAATTGTCATATGGTATGCTTGAATGTGACATTGTTATGTTATGGAATTGCATGCTTATGATTCTGTAATAAGACTTTGTAATAAAAAGCAGGGGCATTATTTGTGCCAGACCCCTGCATATGGTGATGAAGATGATTTGACTTTGGATGGTGGGCAAACAATGCAATACCAGATGATGTACCATAGAATTTTACACTTGAAACTCATATAACCTTATTAACCAAAGTCACCCCAATAAATTTAACTTTAAAAAATTTCAAATGCAGAACCAAAATATAATACTGTGGGAAACTAATGACTACATCAATCATCTAACTGCCACTGATACCAAAACTATAGATTTATGAAACAAGAATTTTGAAAAAAAATCATAAAGGTAAATTGGCTCAAGGTCTGGATAGGTTCATTAAGCCTACTCCAACCTAGATAAGTTGTTATCCAGACTCCATTTGAACACCCCAAATGATGGAAAACTACTTTGTAAAACAATCTGTGGCATATTCTGATGCCTGGTTTTGTAAGGGAATTTTTTCCCCACACTGACCCCAAATCTGCCTGCCTGGAACACCCACTGATCCTAGACCTCCTAGTAACCATATCTTCTCGTCTCCAGGTCAACACTTTCAACTCCTTCTGCTGTTTCTGATATGATGTGGTTTCGAATTTCTTCCTCATTCTAGATAATTTTCTCTGAATTTGTTTCTAGGTTCTACATGTATTTCAAAGTATGGTTGGTGCCCAGAATTGAATACCTCAGTGTGTCTGGTCTTACTAAAACAGAATAAGAGACTACTCAAACTTCTCTCATTCTAATATCTCATTAGTATTTAGTATCATTAGTACTATCTTCTAATGCAAACAGATTATAGTTATCTCCTATTTTTAGAAATTATGTTGCTATTACATATTATGTCTTTTATGTTAAATAAATCCCCCATTTAAAAATAGGTGCAAAACCCTGTCTTATTATATTGAATATACCAATCCATTCCTTTCTGCCTTTTTTTTAATTTAATCTTTATTGTATTTTTTCCATTACCATTTAGTCCCCTTATAACCCCCTCCCTCCAGTAATCACACTGTTGTCCATCTCCTTGAGCCCTTTTTCCTTTTTGCTCATTCCCTCCACGCCCTAACTTCCCCCTCTCTTAGTTGTCATCCTGCTCTCCATCTATGAGTCTGTCCTCATTTTCCTTTAGTACAATTTGTTTATTAGATTTATTAGACATTGCTCATAGCAATATTTTATCTCCCTGTGCAAGGAAAACAAAAGAAAAAAATAAATGAATGGGACAACATCAAAGTTTTTAAACAGCAAAGGAAACCATCAACAAAATAAAAAGACAACCCATGGAATGGAATAATATGGTATTTGTCTTTCTCTGATTGGCTTATTTCACCTAGCATAATGTTCTTCAGGTCCATCCATCCGCAAAGGGTAAAATTTTCTTCTTTTCTATGGCCAAGTAGTATTCCATTGTATAAATGTCCCGTAGTTGTTTTATCCACTCAACTACCAATGGACACTTGGGCTGCTTCCATATCTTGCAATTGTAAATAATGCTTCAATGAACATAGGGGTGCTTATGTTCTTTCAGATTAGTGTTTTGGGTTCCTTTGGATAAATTCCCAGAAGTGGGATCACTGAGTCAAAGCAAAGATCCATTTTTAAAGTTACCTCCATACTGCTTTCCACAGTGCTACACCAGTGTGCATTCCCAACAACAGTGCAAAAGCATTTCCCTTTCTCCACATCCTCGCCAGCAGTTGTTTGTTGATTTATTGATGGTAGCCATTCTGACTTGTGTAAGATGATATCTCACTGTGGTTTTAATTTGCATTTCTCTGATGATTAGTGATATTGAGCATCTTTTTCATGTCTACTGGCCATCTGTATGTCCTCTTTGGAGAAGTGTCTATTTGGGTCTTTTGCCCATTTTTTACTTGTGTTTGTTTTTTTGGCGGTGAGTTTTGCAAGTTTTTTATAAATTTTGGATATTAACCCCTTGTCAGATGTATCAGTGAATATACTCTCCCATTCCATGGGTTGTCTTTTTATTTTGTTGATGGTTTCCTTTGCTGTTTAAAAACTTTGATGTTGTCCCATTCATTTATTTTTTTCTTTTGTTTTCCTTGCACAGGGAGATAAAATATTGCTATGAGCAATGTCTGAGACTTTGCTGGCTATGTTTCTTTCTACAGTTTTTATGATTTTAGGTCTAACATTTAAATCTTTGATCAATTTTGAATTTATTTTTGTGTGTAGTATAAGAAGGTGGTCTAATCTCAATTTTTTGCAAGTATCTGTCCAACTTCCCCACACCAATTTGTTGAATAAACTATCTTTAGCCCATTTTACATGTTTACTTTCTCTGTGGAATATTAATTGACTATATAGGTATGGGTTTATTTCTGAGCTCTCTATTCTGTTCCATTGATCTGTCTCTGTTTTTATGCCAGTACCAGGCTGTTTTGATTACCATGGCCTTGTAGTGTAGTTTGATATATTGCTTACTCCAACTTTGTTCTTCTTTCTCAGGATTTCTGTTGCTATGCAGGACCTTTGGTGGTTCCATATAAATTTTTGAAATATTTGCTCTAGTTCTGTGAAATACATCATTGGAATCTTGGAAATTGCGTTGAACCTATAGATTGCTTTGGGTAGTATGGACATTTTAATGATGTTAATTTTTCCTATCCATGAATACAGTATGTGTTTCCACTTATTTGTATCTTTTTCTATTTCTTTTCTGTGTTTTATAATTTTCTCAGTATAGGTCTTTTATATCCTTGGTTAGGTTTATTCCTAGATATTTTATTCCTTTTGAGCCAATTGTGAATGGGATTCTTTACTTAATTTCCCTTTCTCTTAGTTCATTGTTGGCATATAAAAATGCAACTGATTTCTGGGTATTAATTTTGTATCCTGCTACTTTGCTGAATTTGTTTATCAGTTCTAATAGTTTCTTGGTGGAATCTTTGGGGTTTTCTATATATCACATCATCTGCAAATAATGACAGTTTTACTTTTTCCTTTCCAATGTGAGTGTCTTTTATTTTTTTCTTCTTGTCTGATTGTTGTGGCCAGGACTAAAAATTTGGAATGCTTCACAAAACTGCATGTCATCCTTGTGCGGGGGCCATGCTAATCTTCTCTGTGTCATCTCAATTTTAGTAAATGTGCTGCCGAAGTAGGCACCTTTCCACCTTTTGCAGAGATCTACCTTTCATAGCCTTTCATAGTCATACTCTTGTACAGAGTAGAGTGACTAAGACCCCCTCCACCCATCCACCCTACCCATGGCTGACTGGTGGAAAAGGACTAGACATGGCACTCAAGAGAATCAAGCCCTAATCTGGGAATGATCCAACTAGGCATGTAAGTGTTGAAGGCCCAGGCATTTAGGAAAGCTTTAGGGCTAACTACCCAATGATCTTTATAACCACCCTGTATATATACATATTATCTTCAGGAGTATTATAAACAAAATTTGTCAAATGCCTTCATAAAGTCCATGTATTGTATGCATACTACAGTTCCTAGATCTAGTAACTCTAGAATTCATGGATAAAAAATGTTGAATACGACAAAGTTGAGGACAGAATTCCATACAGCACGTTACATCTCCTTGGTTGATGCTGATCCATTACTTAGCACACTTCAGGTATAATTCTCCAACTTGTTATTAAACTACCCAATTATCTCTGTAACCAGCCTATATTTATTCATATTGTCTTCAGGAATAGTATGACAAAATTTGTCAAATGCCTTCATGAAGTCCAGATATTCAATGCCTACTATCATTTCTGGATCTAGTAACTCTACACAAAATGGAATAGCAAGGGAGACCTTCCTGCTGGTTCTCTTAATCAACACAAAATTGGCCCAATTTTATTGGCTCTCTTAATATATCCTCACAAATCACCCTTTATAATGCATTTTGAAATCTTGCCTGGGATTGAAATTGAGTTATGGTCATTTTTATACATGGGATGGCATTTGTATGTGTCCTGCAGTCCCATTCAAAGGTACTGTCAGTCCCCAGGAATATCATCCATCCATGTCAACAGACCTAAACTAATTCAGAGCAGATGGGTATTTTCTTACCATCCCTTTACCCATCATTAGTTTTGGTTCCTTCTCATCAATTTGAAAATTATATCGCTTACTCTAAGGCACTTTCATCCTTAACCTTTTGCCTATTAATCATAGTTCTTGCCCCATTCCTGGCAAAGCACACTATCTTTAGTCTAAAGAAAACTCTTGCTGAGTGAGTTTTCTTTGTAGCCTGATGTACAAAACAGAAATAGCATAAACTTCACAGTTGTGAAAGCTATTAGAGTGTTATTCCACCCTAGCAATTATGGGGGAGGGAACTAAAATAAGTGAAGTAAAACATTTTATAGAATAGGTCTTCTGGAAGTTCAGCAAAGAAAACCTAAATATGGTACCATTATGATGTAGGAAACAAGACAATAAAATTATAAAATAATAAGTCCATATAAGTAGTCTGCAGACCTCAGCTAGCACAACCTGAATCACTGGGTAATTCACAATAAATACGTATATTGAACAAACATTTTCAATGCTATTAGATTGTAAATAACTTTGTGTAACTAAAATTGCAACAGAAAAACATAATAACACTTTTAAATTCTTAGTGTCTATACAGGCTAATTACTTGGGACATTTCTATGCAACTTTGCAAAGATATGAAATACTGTAATTATGTTCCCAGATGAGGTAACTAAAAGTTATCTGGGTTTTTTGTGAAATATAATTTATGTTTCATCCTTAAAACTTGGTGTTATATCATCTCCTTGTTTTCTAAGTAAAATAATGACATGCTGTCATTCTTGACAAAATGACTATTATTAGCAGGATGTCTTTGATTTCTGGAAGATGTACTTTGGAGGAGTCATTAACAAATGCAGTATATTAAATAAATGCAGAACCATTTAAAAGTAAATTATAAAATAAACTTACCAACTGCAGCATTTATACTTAAATTATAGTTATTTAATATAAAAATGATGTAAATTTTTTAAAAAATTTAAATTAAGCTTTGAGTCTTTTCAAAGTTCCTGTCTATCCTTCAAATAGAAAGAGTAGCCCTTTCTATTAGCAACCCCCTGCTGCCCAACTGAGGCATTCTCTGCTCCAAAAATTATTCCTTCTTTCTTGCCCCACCTGTCCCATACTTACTATGCTTGGTTAAGAAGAAAAGAAACAGATATGCTCTTCCACAAAAGTAAGAGTAACAGCTGTATAAACTATTAACCTTTCCAAGAGGATCTGCATTAAAAAGATGACTTTACTCAAAAACAATGAGTGTCTAGTTAGATAAAGGCCTGTCATGAGCAGGGGTCCACATCAGATGGTGCCTGAACAGTGGGGTCCGCCACATTGTGGATGGGGGAAAGACATTCACACGGACTAGCGAGTTCTGTGGAGGAAAAGGGACAGCATGGCTTCTCTGTCAAGGGGAGCAAAAGCCGAGGCCTCCGCCATGACAGGCCTTTATTGAGTTTCTCTGCACATACATGATGGTCCTCATTTACTATGCACAGGTTGGCTTTAGGTGGTTACCTTTTAGAGAAAACAAAGGAGTCGATGTGGCTAATCACATCACAGAAGTATATTTGCAAATGAAAAGGGAAAAGTAGTTGAACTGGTGACACTCCATACTGGGGAGTTTTAGTATGGATTTTAGGAAGTTACAGTAAGCACTTGCTATCTCAATTCACGGTGAGGGAGTTTTAGCAAAAGCAAGTCTCAAAGCGGCCTAGGCACATTGTAGGCCTGATTCCCCACAGGAGAACCTATCCGTGGGCATGGGTCCTGTGCATCTCCAAGTGGGAGCTGGGCCCATGCCACACAGAATGGTCTCTTACATTAGTCATTAGGAAAATGCAAATTAAAACCACAATGAGATAATGAGATATAACTGCACACCTATCAGAAAAGCTAAAAAAGAAAAGCTAATGACAACATCAAATGCTGGTTAAGATGCAGAGAAACTGGATCACTCACACACTGCTGGTGAAAATGTAAACGGAACAGCCTCTGCAAAAGTCTGGCAGTCTCTTAAAGAACCAAACATGCAACTACCGTACAGCCTAGCAATTGTACTCTTGGGCATTTATCCCAGGAAAATGAAAACACATGTTCTCATAAAAACTTGTATGTGAATATTTATAGTAGCTTTATAAGTAATAGCCAAAAAACTGGAAAAAAGCCAGCTGTTCTTCAACAGGTTAAACAAACCATAGTACATTCATACCATTTAATACTACTCAGCAATAAAAAGAAATAAACTATTGATACATGCAACAACCTGAATAAAGCCCTAGATAATTACACTGAGTGATAAAACTAATCCCAAAAGATTACCTATTGAATGATTTCATTTATACATTCTTGAAATGACAAAATTATTGGAGATCAGATCAGTGGTTGCCAGGGGCCATGGATTAGGGGTTGGGGAGTGGTGGAGGTATATGAAGGGAGAGGTTGAGGTGAGTGTGACTGTAAAAGGTCTATAGGAGGGATCCTCATTGTAACAGAACTGCTTTATGTCTTGACTGTATCAATGTCCATATCCTGGCTGTGATATTGTAGTATAGTTTTGTCCAATGTTACCACTGGGAGTAGTTGGGGTAACAGCATATGAATCTATAATCTCAAAATAAGAAGTTTAATAAGAAAATAATTTTCAAAAAATAAATCAATCTGGGACTAAAATACCAAAGATTAATCTATAAACAAATTTTATTAAGCAACTTCAAGAAATGTTGGCTCCATGCATAAATTACATACCTATGTTTATCTACGTATGCTTCCAAAGTATACTTCCTCTAATACCTACTTTCCCTCTGGGAAACCCCACCTTAGTGAACTCTGTGACCCTCTATGGCCAGCCAGAAAAAGTATTTTGGACTGAAAATTCACAGATGCAGTTTTTTTCAAGATTCATAGTAACATTTTTTTAAAAAACTGTTTTTCCTAACAAACTATCTTAGATCGCAATATTAAGTGATTAGTCTCTCCAAGAATTGCACAGTTTACTACTTCCTCTGTCACTAGGCTTTAAAACTACAATTGCTTAAAAACACAACAAACCCCCGCGCCCCCCCCCCCACACACACACATACACACACCATTACTTTCCCAGGATAATAATATTAACATTTCTATAACCCTTTTCTCATTCTTTTTTTCTCTACTTTAACTCAACACAAAATCTGACCTTAGCCACGGTGGCCCAAAATGACCTGGAAAATTAAGTTTATTTTTTCTGGCAATGACAATCTGTGCTTAGAAATATAAAACTGTTATTCTGAATAAATTTCAAAGTTTCAAAGTACTAAAATTACTGTACTGAAACAGGACAAAATGAGCTGTTACTGCTAGAGAAAGGGATTGTTACCCCAGAAAGAACAGTGTGCTCTCCAGTCCTTGCACCACCACTTGTGTTTCATAAAATAAACAACTCTGATCTCTTTATTTTACTTCATGTCCTCTGGTAATAAATATCTTTCCCGAAGCTAAAATTCTATTACAAGTGCTCGTTTTGTCAACATTTAAAAAAGAGATCAGCTTTACTTTTGCAAAATAGCTGATTTCTTTCACTAATTTGTTGCAGTTGTTCTGATTTCTGTATATGTCCCCAAGCAGAAGCAACAAAAGAAAAGTTGTTCATTGCTTTTTTTTCTAAAAAGAGGGAGTCCATATATCTCTAAAATGGGTTGACATTCCAGAGGGGAAGAAATAAAGAATTATTACTTTGCTGATCTGTGTTTTACTTTTAAATTGTGGCAATAAAATCCTAAACACAGAACTGTACTATCATTACAAGTATATTCTGCTTTCAGAATGCTGGATGAAAATCCTAGCAAAGCTGCTGGTTATCAGAGGTGAGAGACAGGCATGAGTCAGCTCAATCTGGAGAGAGAACAAATTTTAAAATACGTTCTAAGTATGCATGGAAGTAAATTGTAGAGTCTAGCAAGCAGACAAAGAGATGAGTGTGGCTTTGTTGTCCGGCCCATGGACCTGTTTTACATTTTGTGCCACTTTGGGAGATGGAAGTCTGACATGTATTTTATGCTCAGTCAGAAACTGTGATAAAAACCAGAAAGACCTAGGAATGGAAGTCAAAAAATTATCCTTTTCTTGCTTCCCTAACAGTCCCTTAAAAGATAAGCCCAAGGGGTAGCTGATTTAACAATTTTAACCTACCAGTCAGGGAATGGATTCATTCTCTAATTATTGCTTAGTATCATCAGCATTTTTCCCCATACTTTCTCATTTGGTGGCCATCCCCCCACCACCTCTACTTTTTCTTGCAACTTTTCTACTATTACCTATTTTGTTATTAATAACACAGTGTAGTACAGTCATTTTCATGTTTTTATCAAGTACTTTCATGTAATTTATCAACCATCCCATTTCCATATCACATAGCAAAAGTATGGATAGAAATAAGGAGGAAGGGCTCCCCTCACCTTCTTCTCTGATTTCTACACTAATTTTCCTTGCCTACACAGAGGGGAAAAAAAGGAAGGGGGGAGGGGAGGGGAGGGGAGGGGAGGGGGGACTGACAAGGACTTCTCTAGAAAGAAGAATCAGCATAAAAACTAACACAAAACAGTTAACAGAAGAACAGGGGTGGGGTGGAGAGAGACACTGATCCACCCACCTCATGTCCTTTTTTCCCCAATAAAGAAATAGAGAGAATTTCCAAGCCATTATAAAATTTTTTTTCATTTTAATAATAAGGTATTATTAAATAATTCTAATCTGAAGTATTCCTATTACCATTATAACCTCCGTACAGGGTGAGGCAAAAGTAGGTTTATGGTTCTGAGTATGAAAAAGTTTATTCTTGCATTATTTATTAATTATTGTATTACTTTCCATACAAACTGTAAACCTACTTTTACCCGCCCTGTATCTGTCTGACATGATTCTGTATAGAATGATGTATGCAAGCTGATTAGGTAGATATACTGCCTGATCACTAAGCAACTTAACAAATATATTACGGACAAACCAGATGAATCAAACATAGGTAAAAAGTTATGGAAAACAAGTAACTGCCTTATTTTTAGACTGCGCTTTAATAGGCTGTGGGGTGCATGTACACATTTAGGTTGCTTTATAATCAAGTACCCAGAACAATATCTGGCACATAATAGGCTCTGGAAAAATATTTGTTGTGGAAATGGATCGAACTGAGGGCTGAAAAAGTGCAAAGCTGTACTTTATATTCTAAACATTCAGCGGGACAAAGGGCGCCATCAGAACACTTGCCCAGGGCCTCAGGCAGCAGCAGCACTTCTCCTGGAGCCACCACTTCCTACAAAATGTATGGACAGCTGCTTCCCATTCCTGCTTTGAGAACGTAACTGTAGATTTACGAAATGTTTGGTTTTCGCATTTTTAAATAATTTGCTTATAAAGTACCTTAAACATGAGGAAAAAAAACCCTACAACTCTCATAAAACCTTGTCAAAATAAATACATACTTTTTCATACAGTCAAAACATTTACATTGTTAAACATTCTCTAAGTTGGCCAGCATTTTCTCATCAGTAAGCTTCTATTCCCTTGACCTAGCATGCCCTATTGCCAGGAGTCTATAGAAACACTCGGCCTCTAAGGGCCAGTCCTAGTTCTACCTCCTGCATAAAGCTCCTCCCTTGACTGTCCCCAAACCTGCGGATTCCTCTCCCTACCTTCTCCTTTCCCAGAAAAGATACAATCTTGTATGACATTTAACTTAGACACTGTCTTTTGGAATTATTTCTTTCATGTGATGATATATCCTCTTCCTGACAAACGATTGGAATCTGAAGTATGGGTATTGTTTCTTGCAGATGGTTTGGTTTGGTTTCTTTTGATCTCTACCACACAGGGTAGTAATGGAAGGAATTCAGTGGAGGGAAAAAGGAAAGACATTCCATGTCTACAAATTGATAAAAGCAGCTGTTTCCCAGGTAAGCACTGCATACAGGGCTGAGCTCTCTCTGGGCTTCCTATCTCTTACACCTAACTTAACAGGTGAAGCTCATTAAATGCTGTGCCTGAAAAGGTCTTTTCTAGTAAGACCTTGGCTTTCCCTTCCAGTTCCCGTTAGATCGCAGTTTACATAAATCTGAAGAACATGCAGTAACAGTAAGTATCCAGTTAAATCAATGGCATGGTTAATGCTAACAGGAAGCCCAAAGTAACACGAACAAAGGATAAAAGCATATCTGAGAACTGACTTTAATTTCTTTAATTAAAGAGGAACAGACTGGTGGGTAAGAGTTGACTGAAAAACCTGAATGATTAATGATAGCTAAGGTCTGAAGTTTTAATTCTCAATTTGTTGATCAGTTTCAAAGAAATATTTTTTTAAATTATACTGTTAACAATGTATGCACTGCCAAACTAAATATGGGGAAAATGTGTTTGCCTGAGGACAGATATGAACAGGGAGGAGATTAGCATGGAACTGTGAAGAATTGTTAAGCAGATTAAATGAGTTTATATATATAAAAGGGCTTTTAAAAGTGTCTGGTGCAAGAATTAAGGTGAAACTGAAATAGACCCTGAGAGAGAGAGAGAGAGAGAGATTGATTGATTTAAAAATGTAGCATCATGAAAAGCTACAAATTTTAATTTCATTGGTGGTTTACTATTAATTGCTTGTTTTGCAAATACAAAATAAGGATCACCTAAAATTTTAAACACACCCATTTATTCCAGTTTCTTTTAAACTTTTTTTCCGTGTAAATCCTCTAGAAAAGTGTCTAAATATAGTATTGAGACATTCCTGGGGCCCTCTTTTCCCAAAGGCTCCACAAACACCTGGTCAAATACTGTGCTGCAATCGTATCTTCGTCTTCTTTTACAAGTCAAACACTTGGCACTGAATTGAATTCCAGTTTGGATTATTCCCTTCCCCACTCCATCAATTCATTACAGATGCCCTGACAAAAACAAATACAAAACCTCTGAATTCACTCCCCCAGGTTTTAGAATTACCTGTTAAAATGTTACTAATGCTATGCTGAAAAAACATGATATAATATCATACCTTTTGGATTTCTTCAGGTAATGCATGCATGGGAATGTGACGATCCATAATTTTCCAAAATATACTGAAGAAACTCTGAAGCAAAATAATCTAAAAATATTGATGGCAATAATCAGAATTGAAATAATGTGAAAATTTTTCAAATTAAAAGATATAAATTCTTGGGAGTATTTTTAGAAGAGCAGTGGTAACTGTTTCAACAGATGTTTATTTCATCAACTCAGTGTTAAACGTACAAGTGGGGTTTTCTCAGTTATTAAGCCAATAAAACAGAAAAGAACTATAGAGACTACTGATAATAGTGGCAAATATTTTCTGTCTTTAGCAATTAAAAGTCCACTTGTAATTTCAGTGGTGGTTTACTACTAATTATTTGCTTTGCAAATATAGAATAAGGATCACAAAATTTTAAACAGAATGATTTATTTCAGTTTTTTTGAAAAGCTACTAGAAAAATGCATAAATATGGCATTTTGGTTCAGCAGACAAGAGAAGCAATTGTGACATGAATGCTGGTTTAAATGATGGTGTACAGAAGAAATACTCAGTTATCGGATTAAATACAATATGCAGGCCCCGAACAGAAGAGTCATCAAAGCATGGGAAGCCAATGGCAAATTTTACCTATAAATGAACATTTTTATAATTTTATGCAGATATTTTACTTTTAATAGTTTCATTTTATAATATAACACTGCAACACAAAACTCTATCACAACTCAGGATAAATGGAGGAGCACTTTGATTTTGGGTCTCTTTTTTTTTAATCTTTCCCAAATAGGGAGAAAGCACAGAACAGTCCAGACCCTGGCCGCACGGCTCGTGGTTGGTTAGAAAATCACTCCAATACACAGGTTGTGGATTTGATCCCCTGTCAGAGCACATATGAGAATTAACCAGTGAATGCATAAATAGGTGGAACAACAAATCGATGTTTTTTCTCTCTCTTTTAAATCAATACCTAAAATGTTTTTTTAAAAGAATAGACAGTCCAATTTCATCAGGGAGAGATGTTTATAACCCAAGGAGTAGGGAACAGAAGCGGGGCAGCAGAGCGAGATAATCTAGGCCCAATTCCATAGTACAGGAGAAGACCTAAGGGCCAAAAGTTGTAGACAATGAAAAATCCAGGAGTTGAGGACAGAAAAATATCTTGGAGTAGAGTATTAGTGAAGGCTTCCTGAGGCTGTTTGCTTGTGATCAGGGTAGGTTTTTGACAGAGAGAGTAGAGGTAGAGTACTCTATTAGAGACTGCGACCCCAGCCTTGCCAAGGTAGCAAGGAAACTACAGGTGACAATTCTTGCAGTAGTATTTTTTTAAAATTATGTAACCATTGGTAGAAGAGAGGATTCCCTCCCTAACCCATTAGCACAAAACCCCTTGTTTTAATGAGTTGCTGTTTACAGCAAATAATTAACGAGCTGTCTTCTCATATAAGTGTAATGTGTGTGTGTATGTGTTTGGTAACGTTAACTGGAGCTAACTATGGGGGTAAAGTTAACTGACAGTTAACACAGGCCCACATGGCCAAGTACATAATAATCTGATGTTTGGCAGACTGTCACCGTGATGTGGTAAGAGCTCATTATTCACAGAAGGCTCATTATTCTCATTTCTGCCATTTTACAATGGACTCACCAACAGTAACATAAGATGGCATCAGCTTAATTAAATTCTACTGGGAGAATTTCTACTAAATCACCAACTAAATCTTTTAAAATTGCACCCACAAAATTATTAGAGAGCATGGACCTAGTGACAGTATAAACAAGGCACCAGTGGGACCGTTTTTATTTAGAACCTTCATTGTCTGTAAATCTATCCCAATTTTGTGGTCTAACTCTACCAAGGGGGAAGAATTGGCAGTAACTATTGATGAAAAATTAAAAGTAAAATATCTGTCAATCCAGAAAATCTCCTCATGGCAGAAAGATAGCAATGTTACTATTGAATATGCATTTAACTA
Organism: Phyllostomus hastatus; assembly: GCF_019186645.2. NCBI lineage: Eukaryota > Metazoa > Chordata > Mammalia > Chiroptera > Phyllostomidae > Phyllostomus > Phyllostomus hastatus. Next base: position 11,999,650 of record NW_025333977.1, on the reverse strand, counting down.
GACAGCGGGGCACATCACAACCAACCTGCTGATGAGATTCCAAAGACATAAAGAAATCCCACTGTTTTATACAGTCCAGGCAGATACAGTTCATTACACACATGTTCTCCAGATACACGGTAGTTTATCCTCAATACAGCTTTCCATACACTCTTTTGTAGTTCGTTTTAAATTCACCTGGTAATTGAAGTAGCCATCTATGCTGGCTAATTGCGTTTGTTCTAAGGAATGCAAGTTTCTGTATGACAAAGTAGGTGGTTACTAAGGCGCCGTCTAGACCAAAACTCCCATTTAGATATGGAAACCGGAGCCATCTTCCTTGATATTTACATTTTAAAGAAATGGCTCCCAGGTCCTCAAGAAAAACATTCTGGGTCTTTGCATACACATTAAAGAAATAGTGGGGGAATTCACAAATAAGAGGTTTCTCAAGAAAGGGAGGTGAAAGGTCTCTTTCCCTTTTGGCAACAGGGAAAGTGTTTTATAATTTTAATTTACCGTTACATTACTTTGCGTGTTTTATCAAATGACTCCCTCTTATTACACATTACATACGTGAATTTTGGCAAGAGGTGTGGTGATAACTGGCAGCGGGCTCCGTGTATATTTCTGAACCTGCTCTCTAACAGGGTCACAAGGCAGATGTCAAAAACACAAAAATGCCCTTGATTGTCCACTTCCCATTCCCTTCCTCACACCAGTGTCACGCTGGGCCATTAACTCACGCTCCGTCTTCAGGCCCTTCCATAAAAGAACTACTCCCCTGGTGTGAATCACCCACAAACGAGCAGGTCAGGGACGGGTGAGGCGGGTGGTATGTCCTAAGACTTTCCTGAAACGGCGGGATTTCCCAAATAGAAATCAACTACAAGGCCAGGCAAAACTGCTGGAAGGGTTTTGAAATCTGTCCCTTTCTAACCCCATTCCCTCGGGACCTGCCGTGGCAGGAAGAAGAGGAGAGTGCGACGCGACGGTGAGGCCCAGACGCGCGCACCGTGGGGCCAAAAGGATGCAGGGCCAGCCCGGCTCGGCTCGTGGGGCCGGCAGCGGACGCAGAAGGGGCGGAGGCGAAGCGCGGGCCCCAACGCTTCGCCCAGCGCCACGCCACGGCTCTCTTTCCGGCCCTTTCCCGGGCGCGCCAGCTCGCCTCCGCTCCGGAACTGCGTCCCGGGACCCGGTCATCCCACGGGCTCACAGAAGCCATTCGTTGTCTCTCACCTAGACCTGGACTCCGTGGGGAGAGAAACGGCTTTCCTGGTCTCCTGGGAGACCGTGCTGCACGTCCGTCTGACGTCAGGGCGCGATGGCGTCACGGCCCACGCTTGTTGCCGACGCCAGAGCGGCCCCCAGCCTGTCCCGCCTGGGGCCCCATGCGCCCAGCGGAAGCGGGAGAGCTCTTGGCAGGTCGAAGGAAAGGGTTCATCTAACGCAGAGTGCCGTGAGAGGCAGGGTAGGGCGAGGCCGGGGGAGTGGGGGTGGGGGGCGGTAGTGTGAGGGGACTCGGCCGAGGAGAGACGCTGCCTGGGTTGGAGGCCTAAGTCCATCTGCCTCTCACCCACGTCCTAGGATCCACGTGGAGGACGCGGGCGGTTAGTGTAGTTGAGCTAGTCGGGCAGAAAGAGCAGAGATACCTGTAGAGGTCATGGGTGTTGAGGGGAAGAAGCTCTGCTCTCAGTGGTTGCAGGGAAGGCGAGTTAATTTGGAAGGCGTTGGTAAAATTTTCATCCAAGAGTAGTCAAGATGAAGGGTTTAGTTCAAAAGGTATCTCGAGACCCCCTAGTCCACAATCTATTCATGGAAGACTATGCACGTGACTGACGTTCCTTCATTCATAAAGCAGGTATTTATGGATAGCCCAGCTGTGTGACCAGCACTGCATACCAGGATGGGGTGAAGCCCAGTGACTAATGCAGACAGAGGCAGCCTTTGGTATGATTTGCAGGTGTCTCATTCACAATCCAGATCTCTCCTTTTTGAAGATTATACGAGATCCACAATGCAACTCTTCCAAGAAACAAAATATTCACTGCTCACTAACAGGGAAAGACGTCAGTATTGAATAAAATAAGGTTGAATAAATACCAAGAAAATTAATTAAAACATGTAGATTCAGAGAAGTAATCCAAAGATGTAGAACATGCTAGAACAGTAGTCACACTGCATAGCTATTAATTAATGAAAATGATAGTATGAAGTACTGAACACTTCCAAAAGCATTGTTCCTCAAAGCACTAAAAGTCTTGAAAATACATGTACCCTGTACACTTTAACCTGACTGATATTTTTGCCCCAATGCCTACCAGTGATTTTCTCTTTATACCCCTTCAAAGAGAGTACCTTCCTTCATCTGGGGAAGAAAAGCATAATTAGAGGACTGAACAAAAGATTAAGAAAGGCAAAGGACAGCCAATGAAGTGGTCCAGTATGGGGTGCTCACTCATTCTGTGGTTTAATTTCATCTGTCTCATTCATCTCTACCTTAGTCTTGAGACCAACTTTCCTCCCACCGTAAATGTCCCTTAGATCCGCATTGTCCAATAAGATTGCCAGCCAAGTGATTATTTAATTTGGTTAAAATGAAGTACAATAAAAATTTACATTCCTTTTTTGCACTTAGCCACATTTCAAACGCTCAGTAATTACAAGTTGCTACCTCATGACATCACATATATTTAAAACGTTTTCATCATCAAAGAAAATTCCCTTGAACAGTGATAAGCACTCCAAGAATGTCAAGGATAAAGAGAGCTGGTCAATTGTGAAGAATAGCCTTTGTTAGTGTAGCAGTGAAAAGTGTTATTCCCAAAGACCACAGCACAGATGAAGAGTTGTGACAGGGTGTTACAAAACAGTGGTTTTTTTTTTAAGTAATTCAATAAGCCTCTCCCACATGTTCGTGTGTGTTTTTCTTGGTTTTCCATAGCTGTCCATCTCTCCCTCTGTCCAGGTTTCCTTCCTTGCCCTTTTTCTTTTTCCACTTCTTTTTCTCACTTTTTTGACCGTACTAACGGTTAGTTAGAAATTCTACTAACTGAAGAAGAATTTAAAATATTCCCATCATTGGACATATTGAATAAAGTTTTGTTTTATCCTGTTCTTAAATTTTAAATCAGCAAAGTTTCACTTTTTACTGTGACCTTTAAAAGTAATCCAGTGATAACCAAATGAAGTTCCTCTTAACCTCCTCTGTGACCTTTTATTATTCTTTTCCTCCTGTGGGTCGATGACCCCTGAGAAAAAATGTCCCTTAGTTTTGGGAACAGAGTCTCTGTATAGTGACTAAACTAGGGCTTTCCATATGGCCTGCAGACCTTTGTGTCGTAGTAGTTATTAAAAAACAGGGAAAGAAAGGTTGCAGATGTTATATGTAGGATGCCAGAATCTAAGCTCCTTCACAAGGTCCCATGAGCAAAATGCATTGTTTGCTCAGATATTTACGGAATTCCAGTGTTTGTAGATTTGTAGATAAATCAGGTTTGGAGGACAAAACAAGAATCTTAATGCCAAGACAGTTTAATACAAAAACCACTCCTATCAACTGAAAGCTCGCAAAATTCCACATTAGCTTATTTTCTATTTATTTAAAATTTGATTTGTTGATCTATACTCTTATTTCCCTATTATTATTACCCATAAGCCTATGATGCCTGGTTACACACACTCACACACACGCACAGTGCATTACACAAGTAACGCGCCATCACTGAAGAGGGGGATTCTCCTGTGTTAGGATGCTACTATAAACTACAAAACACACATGTTCACCTCTCAGTTTATGTGGTAAGAGAGCAAGATTCACTGTTTAAATGTAAAATGTTTTCCCAGCCAACCCTGATTCTTAAGTATGTAGGAATGTTTGTCTAGCATTCTTTTCTTCTGGGACAGAACTGTCCCTCTTTGGATTCTGCCCCTATGTTTCTAGATGTGTAATTAGAAAGGGAGGTCATCATGTGTGGCCTTGCATTCCTGGTCCCTACAATTGATCGGGAGGCCTGTACCTGACTCCTTCTGGCTTCAGGAATTTGGTCAAGGGGTTGATATACAACCCAAGATATGCCAGTCATTTCCTGACATTTTTCTAACCGTGGGTTGGGAACAAAACTTCCTCTCTTCCTTTTGGTGGCAAAATTGGACTGTCAGCCACCACTGACCTGTTATGTACAGAAACTGTAAAAAAGCATAGGCCTAACTTCCCTTAAGTGATGGATTCAAAGGGCTGAGACTCTATGATTTTTAGAGTTCCAGAATTCATACGTGAAGTTCTCAAAGCAGTCCAGTTTCCTACTTTCACAAATGTTGGTTATTCAGCATTTCTGTTGATTCTGTGAGGTACACTGGTATCCTAATAAAATATATGCTGACAGAAATAATTAACAAAATGTATATAGTATTTAGAATGCTATTTGTGATACATGTAAAAATTATGTTATTTTTAAAATTGCTTTCTTTCACAGAAAATTCTACTTAGGACATTCATCACCAAAGGACTTACATCATCATTTCTGATAACCACTCAGTCTTGTTGTTTGGTAAGTCAATTTCACATTTTGCTGTTTCTAATTTTTAAACATTATAAACTAGACTATGATGAACCCTAAACATATGTGCTAATCAGAAGCTTCTAGCAACCTTCTCTTGAAGCAGGTTTAGTCCAAATTGGGTCATAGGCCCATTCCATTTAAATCACCAGTAAAGGGCAAGGGGCTGGCAGAATTGACTTAATCTGAGCTCATTCCTGGAGTGGGGCTGATTGACATGTGCTTGGCTGGTAGGGAGAGGGGAAGGAGAAGAGGTCTGGATTCCTGCAAACACAGAAGGCAGAGGATCAGGTGCCCACTACAGTAGATTTGAACATTTCAGAGTTTTGGAACATGATAAATGTATTACTTTTTTGACCCTAAAAGCACTGTTTAAGAGTGTTAGTTGGCCTACACACTTTCAAACTAGAGCTACTGTAACTAATTTTTCACCATTTGTTAGAGCTGATAATGTTTGATATTTATCAGTAGTTTGTAAGAAAATATAAGATAATTCACAACTCCTTATTTAATGGCATTAAACATTTTATTAATAGAGATATAACAAAATGGCAGGACAATTGCTATAATTTGATTCCTATAAACTTGATAGCTACTGACAATTGTAAGTACTGAGCATGAACTTCTTCTCTATGAAGGTAGAAAGGAATCACTTCTAATTATTGACTGAAACAAATGTGAGTTCGAGTCTTAGATGCTTTATTGGAATCCTACGGAAATCTCAGGAATAAACAATAATTTCATTAAACTAGCAAATTCTACAAAAGTGGTTTTTAAATGCATAAGTTATCAATTTTCAATCTTTGAATTAATTAACATTTATTAAAGCTAAGTATCTGATGCTAAGAATTTAAAGAACTATCAGTACCATATTTATAAGCATCAAATTTATTACAAGAGCTTTAAGTCAGTGCCATTATAGTTTTTTTTTGTTGTTGTTTTTAATATATTCATGAAAATAAATAAATCCTGGGGATGTGAGCTACAGCACAATAGTTAATATAGTTAATTATAGTATAGTATAGTGATAGTATAGTTAATACTGCACTGTATACTTGAAAGTGTCTAAGAGAGTGTATCTAAAAGCTCTCATCACAGGAAAAAAATAATCTGTAATTGTGTGGTGATGGATGTTAACTAGACCTTATGTTGTAATTATTTCATAATATATACAAATATATACAAATATCATTATACATCTGGAACTAATATGTATCAATAAAAAATAAAATATATTCATGTAGTAAATATTCAACTATATTTGGCACATATTACATATTTAGGTAAAGTTCTCATCAGTAGTGGACAGGCCACAAGAAAATACCTTTATAATCATAAAAGTCTTCACTATAATGCTTGACTTACTTTTAATATCTGATAGATGTTTATCATTTAAAGGCCTGACTTGTGTCAGTGGAAATCTACTTCAATAATCATATTCTCAGGGCTAAAGAATTCAGTATACAAGTTAGTCCTGCACAGATGACAAAACATTTAAACTCCTAGAGAGAAATGCTCTTTAAACATCGTGACCTTCACTTTATTAGATACTCGAGTTTACACTGACCAAATGATGTATTCAAAAATATAGATTATAATTCTGCAAGTAGTATTTTGTGGCCTAAGCCCATCAAGACCACCTTTTTAGTTTTCAAAATGTACAAAGCAGCTTTACAAAGGAGTCTAAAACTTTAAATGTTTATGTTTAAAAAAAAACAGTGTTAGGACAGAAAATCCAACCTAACATCTTGGTGGGAATAAAATGTGTTGGGGTGAGTACAGCAAAGCAAGTGGTCACTTGTAGCTGATGAAATCTTTTTTGAAAACAGAAAGCTGTATCCGAAGTTATGAAGAAAGTAAGTCTAAGTCAAAGTTAAGTTTCCAGAATTAAATATACTTTGGGCATTCACATATGTTCCTAATCCACATTGTCGCTAATGCCCTGTGGGTCCTGGTTGGCTGAAAGAGTCCACTAATATAATGCACAAGGCACAGGTGCTTCTGCTGACACATTCAGTCTAAGTACTTACTCTTCAGTGCTCGGGGGTTGGGCCATGCCCTTGGCTACTTCCAGCTCTTGGGTGAGAGTAAACAGTAAGTAGAATCTGACTGAGTTGTGTTTGGGAGTATTCTCAATAAATAAGACATGTATGAAGTACCTGGCAAATAGAGCCTAATAAATGTTAGCTTTTAAAAAATTCTGTACTTGCATTGGATGGACCCCAGAAACGGCACTGAAAGCTGTGGTTGCCACCCTGGGAGGCCTGTCTGCAGCCACTTCATTCAAACTTTGGAGGGAATACAGGGTAGCATGGTACCATGTTCTGGTTCACAGGATAAAAAATAAAAGTTGGGCTAACTGTAGTTTCCCTATGTTCCCTTTGTACAATTCTGAGCTCGTTTTGAAATTAGCAATGTTGGATAGACTTCCTAATATTTTTATCAGACTTGTAGATGAAGTATCTTGTCTCTCACATGGTTTTTATGGGGGTAAGAGGGGGAGGAGGGGAGGGGGCACACTACTTATGAAAATGAATGGGATGTATGACAATGCCCTGCAGGATAAATATGTTAGGTAAATTCATAACAGAAACAAAAGTACGGACACTGTGTTCTCATAAACATGAATAACAGCCATGGTGCCGTGCACGCTGTCATTCCTCCCAAAAGCGTACTTTTCCAGGGGTTGGTTGGTTTTAATTTGAGAGAGAGAGAGAGAGAGAGAGAGAGAGAGAGAGAGAGGGAGGGAGGGAGGGGGGGAGGGAGGGAGGGAGGGAGGAAAGGAGAGAGAAGCATCTGACCAGGGATGGAACTCACAGCCTTGGCTTGTCTGGACACGCTCTAACCAGCTGAGGTACCCTGGAGGACCAGTATGTTTTATTTTAAAATCAGAGGTGCTTCATTTCCCTGGCACACTCACGGGAGAGACCTCTCTTATATGGAAACTCAAGAGCCCCAAGGGCATTAATCTTTGTGCAGAGTGAACACGACTTGGCGTCCCTCAAGGCCAGCAGTCTTTGCTCTGGTTCCTTTCTGTGTGAGCATGTCACACCAACTGCACCTGTGCGCCGTGCCTTAGTTTAAAGCTTGCCTTGGAAAGTTTCCCTGGCGTGATTGCTTACTGATAGAGCAGTTCTGGTTCCTAGTACGTTTCATACATCCTGTCTGAGCGAGTTTTATTACTGAATGTTACCTCCGTGCTGATAACAAGGAGACGTTGTGTCCTCCCCAGTGAACTCACGCCCTGTTCCAGAAATATAGCGTGACTCCCCTCCCCGCTTGGGTTGTAAAGGTGGAAACCCTGGGCCGCCCTCCAGCACCTGCACCTCCAGCCCCGTGGAGGCGCTTGCGGCCCAGGCTGGGGAGAGCCTCCTAGGACATGAAGTGCGTGCCACCGCCAGGCCGGCAGGTCACGCAACCCACGGTGACCCCGCCCCCCGCCGCCGGCTCTCACGGCTTGCGTGCTCGCTCTGGCCTCCTGGCCAGCCCGGAACCAGCCTCGCGTGCCGACCGCCACCTAATCGGCCAGGAATCCCTGATTCCGACCGCCCCGCCCCCCACAACCCCCCCCAAGTCCTCCACCAACTATAGCCGGAGCTGAGGATGCCCTCAACTTAATGCCGAAAGTTTCCACGTCCACTGCTGTAAAGCAAACAGCTCCATCGCCCACGGAACGAAGGAGGAGGGGGGCGCGGGGCAGGAGTCGGCCTTACCCTGTGGACCCCACTCAACTCCCTGGGCGGCCTTGGCGCCTCCCGTGCCTGATCCTTCCATTGGTCAGGGGTCCCGGGCTGGGTGGCCTCAATAGCTTGGCCGCCTAGTGCCCAGCTCTTTTGCGCAGGAGGAGGCTCGGGTGACCTGCCCAGAGTAGGGACACCCGGGCAGGGACCTCCCACGGCGCCCCACCGCAGCCCTTAAGGCCAGGAACTGGCGCACAGCAGCCCTGCCGGGTTGCCAGGCGACTGACCCCAGCGACCCGGCGTCTTCTCCGGAACTCGGAGTGGTTGGCAGCTGTGCGTCCCGGGGCAGTGAGGGGCAGGGTTCGCTGAGGCTCGACAAAGCGAGGCCAGTGCTTGGGAAGGCGGACGAGTTTTTGACGTCCGGGGGGCCAGCTTTTCGAGGACTGAACTTGGCGTTACCACCAGCAAAACGCGCACTCCGCCTCGCGTGCCTTTGTGGACAGGCGGGCGCGACTGCTCGCCGGCTGGGGGGTGGGCCGCCCGGCGCCTCTCACGCTACGCCGCGTGCAGCAGAGGAAGCCGTGTCGTGACGACCGGCGATGAGATCAGTTTGAATTACCACAGCGTCGGGCTTGGAAGTGCCGCCTGTCACGCAGTCACTGCCTGGCCCGGGCGCCAGCTCTGCCCGAGGCGGCTGCGGAAGCCGCTCAGTGCCCGGGCTCCAGCTAATCAGCCCCTTGCAGGCGGTCGCCGCGGGGAGCCTCGGAACTATTCCAAGGGGGCGGCGAGGGCCTGGGAGCCGGAGGCGGAAAGTAGAGAATGTAACTCGCTCAGTTAGGCGTCGGGCTTCTGTGACCAAACCGGTTTTCGAGGCGCCCACTGCAAATTACCTCTGCGAATCCGTCTTGCACTGTGCCCAGCATAGGTAACTGTCTAAAAACCACGGCAACATGAAATCAAAGGTCATTAAAATGTGCCTTTAGCTTGTTCATAGTACAGCGTTTAACAGGCAGTGCACACGGCTTGTATATGCTTGCATGAAATTGAATTTATACAGTCAAGAGTCGAGGCATAGTTAGTAAAGAGAAATAATTGTGAATTCAGTGAGAGTCAGGGTACAAACAGTAAGGGTACTGAAAAGGACAAATGAACTGAAAAAAAAAATTCAGACCATGACACGAGGAAGCCATTACATTCATCTCTTCATGGTCTTGAACGTCTTGTACAAACTCGTCTAGAATACACGGCAGGAACTTCTAATTAAATACAGAAAACGCAAGTATTTGGCTGTACCAGGCAAACGTTGAAAAAAACAAACCTATGGTATAGACACAAACGTTGAAAAAATAAGCCTATGTTATATATACATGATTAACATCCATAACATAGAGAAGTGTATCCTTAAATTTTTGTATTTCAGTCATTTCCTTAATGTACATGTGACCCACTGGTAGGTATGTCATTATGAAACAATTAGGGTTAATTATGTGCAGAAATTTTTCTGATCTGAATTTTAAATATTTTATGAGAATTTTTACAGATTCCAATGTTCATATGCTGTGGGTTCTGTAAGGAACTAGAGACTGAGCCCAGGTCCCTAGCAAATTGCATCAAATGAAATATTTTTCCTCACCAGAGGACATTTTTTATGGCTTTTTTTAGAGAGAGAAAGAGAGGAAAACATCCATGTGAGAGAGATGTATCAATCCATTGCCTCTGCACACTCCCCAACTGGGATGGAACCCACAATTTGGGTGAGTTCCATGACCAGGAACCAAACCTGCAGCCTTTCGGTGTATAGGATGAAGCTCCAACCAACGGAACCACACTAGCCAGGGATCAAATGAATATTCTGAATGAATTAAGGTATGGGCAGTATTCTCTGAGGGCTGTGAACTAAAGTGTCATGAGTGAGTAATGCCAGCCCTACCACTGACTCATGTGTGATCTTGGTAGAATGGAAATAATGCTTACAGTATACCTACTTCACCAGAGGTGCAGGAAGGACTGTTCCTTACTCACCAGAGGTGCTTTGAGACTTTTGGAGGAAGATGATATATTCACTTATTATAAATAATACACTGCTTTTATGACAACCATATATAAAAATCACAAAACTATAAAATAATATTTAAATACAACTGTGCCACCAAATTTTTTCATTTGTCATCTACTGAAATGCAGTGTGGGAGGGTGCATCCTTCCATAAAATCTTTGGCTTAGAGACCTTCCATTGTTGGTGGACAAATATTTCACGATGTGCAATGGAAGTTTGTAAAAATTAGTATTGGAGTAGTGTTCGTGGTGATGGTATTTTACAAGAGAGCTGAGACTTCTGGCCTATGAAGTGCCAAGGAAAAAACTAATTTTTGATGAATTCCTAATTCGATCTGTGGAATCTTGGAGGTGAGAGACCTTCTTGGTGTAATTTCCTATTGCTCAATGTTCGAAAGTCTATGATTAGAGATTTACTCAATCAATGTTTTAAGGGACCTACTGTGTGTAGGGCATCGTTCTGTGTTTGAGATAGAGTAGTAAACAGACAAAACTGACTTAATGGTTAAATGTCTTTGACCTCTATTTAAATACAGATCACTTTAGGAATAGTCATACATTACATAAATCTTTGGTTCCTGGTCTTTCAAAGAGATGGGATAGGAGGGAAAGAAAAAGTCACAGATTCTGTGATAAATGGTTTTAACTTGATCAATGGTTTTAACTTGAATCAGAAGGCAGAGATACCAATCTCAATCAGTCTCTTCTATTTAGAAAGTCACAAGAAAACTATTCAATATTGTCTCTTTTCCATCATTCTCCTATCAAAGTTCCCCTCATCTTTCTTCATGCCCTCCACCATCATTTTAAGGCTATGCATGCCCTTTTTTGCCAGGGCTCCATACACCTGTGCAGTTAGTTAACTGGATGATGGTGCCTGGCAGAGGAGTTGGGTAGGCATTGAACTCAAGCCCCTAGTTTCATCTACTAAGTCACATGTTTTAAATGTAGCTGAGGAAGGGGTGTCTTTGTCTAATTTGAACAAAACACCATAGGGCTTCAGTGGCTCTCTCTGTTCTTCAGAGTTCTCAGGCAACTAGCTCCCTCTGCCCCTTAAGGTGTATTTTCCTGCAGTATCTAATAGCTTTGTTTTGTTATGAGTAATAAGACAGGGAACACTGGGGGATGGAGAGAAGCCAAAGCTGAAGAAGTGAACCAACCCCTATCAGCTTCCAATATGTCCAATCAATATGGAGATAAATGAAGACTAGCCAAGGCATGACAACATGTGAACTGTTCTGCAGCAAAAAGGAAGCACTGACAGAGCAGCAACCTGCCTTTTCGATTGTAGCAAACTTGGAAGAACTATCAACTCACAACAGGTTGCCTGAGTATTGCATTGCAACTAGAGAACATGGTAAGTCTGACAGTATGTTCGAGCTCATTTGTAGGATTTGATATCAGATGATTTGATATAGGATATATGTCCTGCTGAACCCTAGGGGGACGGCCTTGGGTATTAAAGCATTTTCCTCTTCCTGTTGCTAACTTCCCTGTGGTCTGTTGACATTCTGTCATGTTGCAATAAGTGATAGAGATCACGATGTCAGGATGTAGTGACCTGGTTAGTCCAAACTCCTGCAGGGGAAGATGTGCAACTAGATGAGCCCTAACAGGACCTGAAGAACCATGTGGTTTTGAAATCTGGGTGGATGGGCCACTCCCTATATACACCTTAAATCTCCTGGTGCTTTGAAGGTATAATTATTGCTTAACAATTCCCAAGGCAAAGTTAATTAGATCTTCGTATGATTTGATTATAATAAAATGAGAGTTTAAATGTAACATTAATATGTGCAAATGTGTGCATATATAAATATAATTTTAAAACTTGGAATTAATATCATATAAGGACATAAAATTATTCAACTGCATTAACACCTTTAAAAATATAGTCTTTTCTAACAATTAAGTAGTTAGTTTTGTAGCTTAATATATAGACCTAAGGTCAATGAAACATATGAAGGAATATGATTACTCCACACTATACAATTTATCATTTCATTTATCAAGTAAAGATTACTATGGTATTTCTTAACTGTGAATTTTATGTAGTTCCTAGGTGGGGGAACAAAGAGATTTAAGTAAAATATTCCATAAACCCTATACTTACCAAAGATAAGAATTAAAGCAATTGGGGAACTTTAGACATAGATGACATTGGTGAATGTAGTTTATTACTATAAACTGACTAATATAACTCCCTACCTCGAGACAATAAATGCAGCATACAACAGATGGTTTCCTAATTGAGGACAGAGACTGCTGCTTGTTGTCATTTGCATTGCTGTTACTATCCAGTACCTGATGATCACTGAATAAGTGAATTAATGAATGAGTATGAGAAAACCTGTAAGAACTAACCTCCAAGTGCTCCACTCTATTCCATAGGCCCTCCCAGTTTCTCTCTTGCTAAATGCCTTCCTAGATTATTGATGCTTTGCGTGAGCAATCAGGAAAAAGGAAGCAATCCAGATGGGAGGCTGGCTGGCTGTGGTGAGATGCCTCTGAAATGAAAAAAGTATTTGCAGATGTTTCAACAAGTGGAAGGGTCGGGCTGAGTCTAGGCCACAGGAAACAACTTCCACACCTTGGGGCTACTACAATAAAGGTATCATCACTCACCAGCACAGTATTCTGTTGGAAACTTGAAAAGGCATTCAGGGTTGGAATGCTGTATGAATCCAGACTTGCCCCAGGAATGCCACAAGTGATCAGAACTAAGTATAGAAATTAATGCGATTTGTAAAAATAGCAATAAAGATCATGGTTATCTGAGAATCAAATTCTTTAATCACCTTAGACAGAACTAATGAAACTAGAAGAAACCATCATTGATTTTGAGAGTCTCCTTCTAAATTAGTTGGCCTTTGGCTTTTGGAGAGCAAAGTTCAAATTCCAGTTCCTGTCTGACAGGAAAATAAGTCAGACACAAAGTAGACAGACAGTCTTTTAGACTCCAAACTAAAACAGCAGGTCATAAAGGAGATCTGAGTCTTGAAGGACCTTTGTTTTTAGAGTTGCTGAAATCATTTGGCTACTGTGGTATTTTTCACTGTGCCTTTTGAGGCTGTTCACTTTAGATTTTGAATATTTGCCTTTGTTGACAGGTCTGTTCAAATGTGAATAAGAAATTTCGTATTTTCTAATAAAAAAGTTCTGAATTCTGTATTTTGTGCATGCCCTTTTCTGGAGCATGAAAACTTTCTGCATCATGGTAGATGATGATACACCTGGTTGTAAGTACCAGGATAAGACAGTAAGTTACAAAGGCACTTTAAAAGTGCTCAGAGCTAAGCTCAGCTACTAGCTTGGTCTCCTGGTAATATTAGTACCTGAGCCTAATTTCTTATTCTAAGATGGTAACAGTTGAAGAGTGGTTTTGTTTTTGGCTTAGTGGGCAAGGAACAGATTATTTTTTAAAGTAATAAGCTGATTGATTCGTGGCATTAGTTTTGTTCTATAAAATTCTAAACTTTTAAAGTGAGAAGACCTTATAGTAGCATAGGTATGGACAGTGGACTAATAGAGATAAGCTTTCAATCATTCCCAAATGAAATTTTTTTTAAATTATAAAGAATGGAAGAAAATGCTGGCATTGTTACTAAAATTGACCAGGATGTATGGGGAGTAGAAAAAAATTAATTAACCCTAACATTATTAGAAAACTATATACCTATGTTACTATTCTAAATGAATTGCCCTTTCTGAATATTGGATTTCATTATACAAAGACTAAATGCCAATGCCTGCAGCAAATCCATTTGCCTTTTTTTGAAATCAAAAACACAGTGGTGTGTCAGATTTGCTGAGTCTCCCTAACAGGGGTGTCCAACCTTTTGGCGTCTCTGGGCCATGCTGGAAGAGGAGTTGTCTTGGGCCACATGTTAAAAACATTGAGACACGTAATCACAAAAAAATCTCATAATGTTTTAAATAAATTTATGATTTTGTGTTGGGCCACATTCACAGCCATCCTGGGCTGCATATGGCTTGCGGGCTGCAGGTTGAACACTCTTCCCTAACTATTATAGAAGAGATCATTAGAATGAAGAAGAAAGTTAAATGTCATCAGCATCAAATTCCTCATTTTGTGGATGAGGAAACAAATTCAGAGGATAAGTAATTTATTAGAAATCACTATTGCCCTGGCCGGTGTGGCTCAGTTGGTTGGAGCATTGTCCTGTGAACTGAAAGGTCATGGGTTTGATTCCTGGTCAGGACACATGCCTAGATTGTGGGTTGGGTCCCCAGTTGGGGAGCAAGAGGCAACCGTTCGATGTTTCTCTCTCCTTCTTTCCCCACCTTCTTCTCTCTCTAAAAGCATTGAACAAATGACCTTGGGTGAGGATTAAAAAAAAAACTCACTGTTGTTGTTGATATTATAATTACAGGTGCTATCCAAGGCGCCAGTCTTGGTTCTGGGGATTCAGCAGTCACTAATGTGATCTCTTGCCCTGAATCATACAGTGACTGGCAGAGCTCAGACCAAAAATGAGTCTATGGATTTCCAATTAAAAGAACTTCCATTAATGAAGTACCAACTCTAGACCAGGCCCTAAGTGTTTCACCTATGTTAAGTCATGTAATCTTCACTAACTTGGATTTCTTTATATGTGGGCCGTGTCTTTTGATACCTGACGTTTCCTTCCTTGTGGAAGGAATTCCATTAATGTAATAATTTGGCTTCTCTAGGCAGTCTTATTTACTTTGCCCAAGAGGAGATAAAGCGACCTCTGAGTTTGAAAGAGAAACAGTACATGAGTGGCCTAACCCCTTCCCTTCTCTTTCCCTAAGACTGAGCTGCCTGACGAGAATGTTTGTACCTTACTCTTCTAGGCCCAAAGATGAACAGAGTAGAAGAAGTATCTTCGGGTCCTATGTGCAGGGAGACAAGTCTCATGCTGGGGTTTTAAATTAGGAAGCCCACTTTCCCACAGCAATAAAATTTCTGTGTGCATGTATGCAAAAGAGAAGCATTTCATAAAAAATAAAAGAGTGAATTAGCAAGTCTGCACTGTCATTTGTACCATACAAAAAAAGCCACAGGATGCTGTGCCTCACAGTCTGACCCCACCTGCCACAGCCTCCAGGAAATAGTGTCTTGAAATAACGTGAACATAACCTTCTGAGATCGTGTGCCCAAGCAGCAGAGCAGCTTGCACAGCAGCCTGGACCTGTTGCAGATGGCACATAACATTAACCATCACACCTTCTAAACAGATTTGGCCCAATCTCCCCAAATTCTGAAATTGTGAAGGTTCGCTGTTGGGTTTTTTGGAAGACAAAGTGGTGAAATGAAAAGAATATGGGATTTATAGATTTAGAAGACCTGGATTTATATCCACCCTTATTAAATCTTTGACTTTGACCTCTGTTTTTCCTCTAAATAACAACACAGATTACCTTACCAAGTTCACCCTGTTATTTGAGTCCAAAGAGGAAATGGATATGCAAGTGCTTTGTAAACTGTAAAGAACTATTAACAGGGTGGGCTAGGATGGGGGTAAAAGGCAGAAAACTGTATTTGAATGGCAATTAAAATTTAAATTAAAAAATAAATTGAAAAACTATTAACAATATTAGTTGTTTTACAGGTGTAAAGGGCAATTCTTTAAATAATAGTTCTCATTTTTACTATGGTTTTTCAGTTTGACTTGTCACAAAGGTGATTGAATGGTTAGGTGGTTGACTGTGGCCTAGATGGTTATTTAGAGGCTGAAAGCCACTCTATCAACTAAGCTCTCCCCTCTCCCAGCTACCATTACTTACTTACTTAATATAATTAAAAAATAAAATCCTCTCTTCCATTGCTGTCTGCATTTTCACCGTTAGCCTTTTGCATTAGGCACTGCCTTACTCAATGACTGCCTTTGAATTTTGAGGAGGTTTGTAAAATACTTTCCCATTAGGAAGCAGCAGCAGTACACGTAAGAATTGGAGTAGAGGTGGAGAAGGATAAAAGAAAGGCTGAAGGCAGGTAAAACGCCCAGAATAGTCTGGCTCTTAAGTTTCAAACAAAAGTACTTGATAAGAAAACTGAGGAGGGAGCAGGCGGAAGCCAGGAGCAAGGGAACATTGTTTCAAAGTGGCATGTCTTCCTTAAATGGTTTTAAGGCTTGCTCCCTCTGATCAATTTGCCATATCTTAACCTCAAAGTCAGAAGACATGGATTCCAGCCCTGTCTCTGTGACTATCCAGCTGTGTGACCTTGGATATGTAACTTTGCCTCCCTGGGTCTCATTTTCTTTATCTATAAAATGAAAGCTCTAGATAAATAGATTCTCTAAAGCCATTTCCACGACAAATATTCTATAATCCTAGCAAGACCCCATGATTCTCTTCCTCTTTTAACATTTAAGTCTTATCTTCCCCCAGGGGAAAAATTATCTTAGAAATGTGCTAAGAAATTGTGGGGGGAGGGGGAGGGCAGGGGGAGGGTATGAAGACACCATTGGTAGTATTATATCAGAACAGCATACATAGGCCAGACAGAAGCATTTCATAAAAGTTAAAAACAAAGAGTAATCAAGCAGTTGTACACTATCATACTTGAACCATTTCTCTTATAAACAAAGAAACTCCCCAAGAAGTTGTCCCAGTAACAGTTGTATTCAGACATGTTCATAGCTCAGTTAAAAAACTCAAGCTTTACAAATCATACTCAAAATACTGAAGAATACATACCAGCTTTTAAAGTAGGCCTCCAGCCTAAAAGCTGACAGGCTTCTTGACAATTGCTGTAAGTCACTAAGAGAACAAATGAATAAAACATGTGCAATAGTTGTTAAATCTTCAAAACAATACATTTTTCTACTGAGTGTGGAGGATGGACTCTCCATGTTTTTCTGCATGGTGATAATTCTGTTCACTACATAAGAAGGTTTAAGCAAAAGAGGAATAGCAGGAAAAGGTCAGCTACATGACCTTGGGCATTAAAAACAAAACAATTTGGTGGGGGAGGATTCACTGGTTCAGTATTTATCACTATGAGAATCTGGTGGAATCAAAGGCATTCCTGTGTCTTGCATGTATTTTAATAAGCTGTTACTAACTTTGGCATGCATTAAATAAAATTCCACTCTCAGAACCAATAGAGTAATGCTATTGTCATCTTCCATGTTTATATAGATAACCTATCCCAATCACTCCTTTCTATTAAACTCGACTAGGGCTTCCAGAACTAAAGACTGCATGCATGGCTAAGTGGCTAGAGATGGGAGACCAGAGAAAACTAATGAATTTGGCAACAGAAGCGAGTACACAGGAATGACACTAGTCTTTGAACTGAGACTTGAGCCCAAATCCAGGTTCCTCTAAGTCTAGGCACTTAATCTCTCAGGATTTGATTTTCTTATCTATAAAATGGGATCAATATGTACCTTGCAGTTATGAGAAATCATAATACTGCATGTGAACCCCCTAACAGGTGCTCATTACACAGTGGATGTTATCATTCTTTTGTCCCAATGGAGTAAATAACTCTCTCCTCTCTATTTTAAATTTGAAATCATGCTTCTTCCAGGTCTTAACTCCTACAAAAATATACTATTTTATGAAAATTATATAATATTCTTAAGATTACCTGGAAAAATAATGATAGTTTTTAGAATAGAATCTATCTTCTGACATTTAAAAAGGAAAAGAAGGGGGTGTTGGAATAGAGAAGGAAAGGAGGAGAGGATTAAAGGGAAACTATAAGAAATCAAAAGAAGAAAATGAGCAGAAACAAAAGAAAGAAGAAATACAAAAGAATACATACCCATAGGAAAGAAGGGCGGGGGTCATCCAGGAACATGCATGAAGGGACACACGGACAAAGCCAAAGGGGAATAGGATGGAGGGTGGGCGTGGGTGGGGAGAGTGGAGTGGTGGGGAGAAAATGGAGACAACTGTACTTGAACAACAATAAAAATAAATAAAAATAAAAAGAATACACACACAGGTCTTTCCACTGTCATTTAGCCACATTCAAGCATCACTTAAGTTCCCTGGTCAGGCTTTCGTGAAAATCCCGAGGCTTCTCCTGCTTGACTCGCCCAATTGTAATTGCTTTTTGAGTTGAAATGCCTTTTTCTTAGACTTTTTCCAGACCCTCAAATTTCTAATCATTTTTCAAGGCTCTCACTGAATCTCACCAGGGGACCAACATATGGAAAGCACCCACTGTGTGCCCAGCACCTTGCTAGGTGCTTTATTTGAGTTGCCCCATTTAAATGGACACTAGCCCTGAATGGTAGGTAATATCAATCCTTTAGACAAGGAGGCAATGAAGAATTAAATCACTTCGCCAGTAGAAGAGTCAAGCCAGGAATGGATCCAGAACTTTAAGATCCAAAAGTCTTCATTGTGTTCTTCTCCACCACAGTGCACGTATCTCTGATCCTCTCCATCAGAATTAAGAGGCCCTTCCACCACTCTTGTTCAGCACTTGCCTTACCCCTTTATGGTAACAATAATATCACTCCATCTGGGTTTTAACTTACTATTTTTATTCTCTTTTCTGCCAGTTCTATACCATTTATCCAACATTTGTCGAGCATCATCTAGGGTAAAATACTGGATTATATCCAGGCTCTAAGTAAGCTGTAAATATATATAATTTTTAAATTTGCATTTCATTCTTTTTATTATTACCTTGTTTTTTAAATTATGGTAAGAAAACATAACAAAACATTTACCATCTTAATCATTTTTAAGTGTCCAGTTTAATACCGTTCAGTATATTCACATTTTTGTGCAACTTTAAATTACTTTTATTTGTTGGTAATCTTCACAGTGCCTAGCGCATGTTTGCTGAAGGGGCCAGGACTTTACCACCCAACCCAAAACTGCCGGTCCCCAAATCTCAGTGTTCCTGGGCCCATTGTGCCCGGAGGGATCTTAGGCGGCCCTGTTGGCAAGGTTAAAATCAATATTTCTAAGGCAAATTTTAAAAAAGTATTTCCTACATAAAGCTGTCACCTATCTTAGATTTTTAATTTTATTTACCATTTTTCAAAATAGGTCATAAATTCATATGGTTTAAAATGTAACAAGCATAATAGAAGAGTATACAGTGAAAATTCTCCAATTCACACCCCCAGCCATCCAAGTCCTCTCCCTGGAGGCAATCTTTATTGTCCATATGAGTTTATACAGACACAAGCAACACATGTACACATTTCCTCTGCTCACCTTTTACACAAATTTCAGTGTACTGTTTACACTCTTTGGTACCTTGCTTCTTCACTTAACATAACTTGAAGGGCATTCCATGTAATGCATTTATTTTTTTATACTTTACAGACACATGCTTATCAATAACATAATAACTTCCCTAAGGATCAACATTTAAGAGGGGGGGACAGTTGGCCATTCTTTCGTTAGTAAAACATTACTGCAATGAATAACCTCTACATGTATCATTTTGCAAGTATACAAGTATGTCTGTTGGATAAATTTCTATACTTAAAATCACTTGGTCAAGGGTGTGTACATTCGTGGTTTTAGCAGACATTACTGGAGATTTTTCTATTGTAGCTTCCCCTCCCCACTCCCTAACAATTGAAAATTGTTGCAGCGTAATGACAGATGTTACTGTCAGTGGTAGTGTGTGTCCCACATGTTAGCAATGTGGAGAAAAAATGGAATCACTACCCACCCCTGCTTCTTTTGGTCACTATTTCCAGTTCATGAAAGAGGGAATCTGCTTGATCAGGCTAGCCATGTCCAGCCAAGTCTAATCAAGGTCTCCCAGAGTCCCTAGCCCAGGGTTACTCACCAGCCTTGGATCACATGCTCAGCTACTCTCCAGTCTAGGGGCTCAGGGTCATCCTGATGAGCTGGGGCTGCCTCTCCGGCAGGGGCAGGGGCAAGGGCAGGGGCAGGGGCTGGAGCAGTATACCTTTGGAAGGAGCCTCAGGCAAGCACATACTGGGATTAGGATATCTGTATAATCCCAGTTTTCCCAGGACGGTCCTGGGTTATGTCCACTGCGTGACATAGTTACCAATCATGCTCCCTTTCATGCTCAAAAGTGTCCTAGTTCAGATTATAATTTGCTAACATTGCATAAGATAGGGCAATGCTGTTCATACTGGGTTGTAGGAAGCCCTGGGGTTGGTAAAGGTAGTTGTGGGGAGATCTTCAGGGGGAAAGGAAGCAGCCAAGCAGGTGGGATCCGGGTTCCATTGCCACTGTCTAATGTGATTAAGAGGAGTTTAAGCTTATAAAAAATGAACACATTTCTTCCTAAGAGGAGTTACACGGTTCTCAAAACTTAAATCAGATGCATTTGTCCTCTCTGTCTACTAACACATATGTACTGTTGGGCATTTTCTCCACCAAAATAGATCATTGAAAACTCTTGAGGCAGTAACCCCCTGACTTCAGGAGATAAAATATCTGCATTTACTACTTATTTGACAGTGCAGATGGGGCCAGGCCTTGAACTAATGGACCACATGTGGCTTTTAACAAGAGCTTCCTGGGTGGCATTTTCACCCCATGCAGTCGGAACGTAGAGTCTGGCCTAGGTGAGAGGCTGGGCAGGAATGACATTGTGAGTCCAGTTCAGAGAAGCTGCGCTTTGATTCATTTCCAAAGCGGCATATTTCGGAGCAAAGGATACACATAAAGTAAGGCAGATGCAGCTTGCCATTGCCTCCTTGGTTTTTCATAGAGACACCATAAATTTGACGGTCTTGGCAGCCTGAAGAGAGTGAGATGTCTGGGAGGTCGGGGGAGCCGAGAAGTGCGGGCTCACTGTCTTTCATACCTCCAGCCACATTAGCAACCAGAAACAATTTATGCTACCATATAAGGCAAAAATGCAGTTACATAGCGAGCTACTTCATTCAGGCTAATGTCCAGATACTAGACCTTGAAATGTTTGCTGTGCCAAGCCTGGGGCCATCTCGCCTTATCTACACCTGGGCTGCAGGGTGTAGGAGTTTCCCACTTATTTTGCAGGCAGGCCTGGCCTTGGTCTACAACAAACATATTTAGCCTTTAAGTTCTCAAGCGAACTCCTGGCCTTCCCCTGAATTAACACAGGCTAAAGGACATCTGTGTTGATGCTGATGCTCTGACTCGTGCGCCAGGTTTTCCATTTTGTTAATCACTTCGCCTCATCTCTTGCTGATTACTCTTGATTGCAAAGCCCAGCTCTTCAATTGCTGCCTGATTCTTTTTGTCCTTCAGAGCTTTTCCTTCTGTGAAACAATTCATCCCTTACACACATGCAACTCTCATCATTTTCTCCTCATTTAAAATGTTTATTCTCCACACTTTCGTTTCCATCATAGCCATATGTGTCTTCTTACTCGCTCTTCCAACAGGCTTACAGCCTTTGTGCTTTCTGAACACAAAGGAGTCAAGAATGTTGATAAAATGACCCCACATCTATGCGTGATCACAGCAAACCCAACCAGGGACGGGAGATGGCCACGGACAACTGGCACGGTCATTCGCCAGGGCCAAGGAGGGCAGTCTCTTCCTTGGGAGCACAGGTTTGTTCTAATCTATGTGTTAGTTTAGAAATACGTTAGTTTAAAGTTCTGAAATAAAACTAGCTTCTTTTCCTCTTTTTCCTTGTCTCACTTGTTTCTTCCTTTTCTCAATCTCGCAGCCAAAGATGGTTTAAGATCATTTGCAGAATCCAAAGAAGCTGATTAGGGCTTGAATGACACAAAGAAAATTAAGTACAATGGGAAGTGAAAACAGGGAGGCTACCAAGGAGCAGGTCTCTACTACCTTGGATTTCCTAGACGCCTAAAGTTAGAATTCAATTAGTAGCAGTTTGCCAAAACAAATACAAGTGTAGTGCCTCCCTACCAGCCTCTCCCAATGGGGAGGACTGTATTGTAGGAGGGATTATACTAAGAGAAGATTATACTTCCCATACACCAGTAATACTAGGTTTGGCTTGCTGACCCCCTTTGACTAATGAAATGTAATTGAAGAGACATTTGACATTTCTAGCAGAAGCTTTAAAAGCCATTGCATGCTTCTGCCATTGCTCTTCTCTCTGCTGTAACGTGGCCAATATGTCATAGGTAGAGCTTGCTTCTTCAGTCTAAGTCCCAAAATAAAGATGATATGAAACAGACCTGAAGCTGGCCTGCTCTTAACACAAATGGGAAATTGAAATAAATCAGAAAACAACTTTTGTTGTAAACCACAAGTATATCAGGGTTGTTTGTTATTGCAGCATAATTTGACCTGGCTGATAAAGCTGGAAATTCCAGAAAGCAGAGAGAGAGCAGCAGAGGGCTGTTTGGGAAGGGAAAGCAAGAGATTGTGGCACAATGAGAAAGGAGTTTAGGTGCCAGTCAGACACCAAGAAAACCTCTGAGGAGAACACTACAGGCTCTGCTAGCAAGATCCAGGCTCAGAAGAACCAAAGGAATCAAACTTGAACAATGACTTTCCTCCAGGAATTAAGGAGAAGAAGAAGAGTATTCAGAATGCGTTCAAGAACAAAAGTTCCTTATTCTTGTTGTCTACAGAGTAGAAATGAAAGAGTCTTATAGGGCCGGCACTAAGAAAACTCCAAGGCTCCTTTTTCCCCTTGGCCAACTTCGACTGCCTGCAGTATGATCAAAAGCCCCAGGTGGAATTCTTAAGGTATTCCACACAGATCTCCACGAGGAAGGGTTCCATTTCAGAGAGAGCACGAAAGCTGTGGTAGTCGAGGCCCAGCCTGCAGCCTGGGCCCAATTTCTGTAGTTGCATCCAATCTAATGAGGATGCAGGGGTCCCTGGCTGGGGAGACGAGGCCCTGGGTTGGTGTATAGCTGGGGGGCAGGGGCGGTGCTTTTTGAGGCACTGTCCTACTTTTCCGTATTTTTCATTTCTTCTGTGATTCAAATTTCAATTGATGTTGAAAGCCAGGGCTGTAAGTGTCCTTCTGCAGCTGAGAGAAGTGTATTTAGAGGCAGTTCCCCCTGCCCCGAGGTTGAGGGTGTGGTATTCAGTGTTAACGTTGTTACTGACATCGATGACAAAACACAGAATATGGTATCCCAGGCACACACACTACCTAAGTCTCTGGGAGGCAGGAGGGCAGGGGCTCCCTTCCAGTGTGGTCCTTGAAGCATCTGCAGCACCTGGAAACTTGATAAAACAGAAAATCTTGGGCTTCATCCAACACCTACTGAATTTAAAATTCTGGGAGTGGGGCCCAGTAATCTATGCTTTAACAAGCCCTCCAGGGGATTTTAATGCACACAAATTTGAGAACCACTGCATTAGGGACATTAGTCTTTCTCAAGGCAAGTCTCACTAGCCCCAGGCAAAGACTCGGATCTGCTCCACACCCTTCTCTGAGCTTGTGAAATGATCATCCATCCACTCCAGGTTGCCAGCTGGGCCTCACTATCTTCATAGCACATCTCAGAGTGGAGGAGGTGACGGGGAGGCCTGAACCTTCCCTGTAGTGCTGTGTTGAGCACCTTCGCTTTTAGGCCAACCCAGCTTAGGTCTAGGCCAGCTCTGGGAGCCATAGACAAATATAACCTTTACTTCTTTCATGTCTCCTTTAGCATAATGTCCACATAAGCCAAAAGTGGCTGCTACTGAAATCAACCTTGCGAGGTCGATATTATCTCCATTTTATACACAAGAAAACACTGATGTTAGTAAGTGATGGAGTTGGGATTTAAATTCAGTCCATCTAAGTTTCCACTAGGAAACAATGTTTTCCCATTGTTTGGAACATTCTGGGATGCACACTTGGAGAATCCTGCTCTGAAAAATACCATCTATGCCCATCTGACAGCAAATGTCAAACGTGTCCTCTCATATCAACCTGCTGTCACCAGGCATTTGCTTCCCCAAATGAAGCAGCTCACCCAAACAGGAGGAAATGAAGATATAATTCTAACTTCAAGATAGGTGTGTTGCTATTTCCCTTAAACTGCTCTTTAAACTTTTCTCCACACCTAGAGGCAAAAGATGCGCACTTCTGCTGAACTCCAAGCTCTCCACCTCTCCTGTGGAATATCTACCAGGCGTGTTGCACTGAACATGTACAAACAGAACTCTTAATTCCTCATCCCCCACCTGCTCCTCCTCTGCTCTTCCCTGTCTCCATAAACACATCGCAGTGCTCAAGCCAAAGTCTGTAGAGCCACTTTTTATTCCTTCCTTCCCCCTTTCTCTATATCCATCTACTTCATCAACAAGTCCTGGTGGCTCTACTTCCAAAATATATTCTAAATCTATACATTTTTTCCACCTCCACTGCTACCACCTAGTCCAAGCCATTATCATCTCTTGCCTGGACTAAATACTATATCCACCTCCCAACTAGATATCCTGTATTAATCCTCCCACCTCCTAAAATCTATTTTTCACAAACTTTTTAAGTGAGCTTTTAAAAATACACCAGTTTACATCATTCTTCTAAGTCCCCCAGGTACACCTCCAGCAGGGTCCCCATTCCATTTGGAATAGAATCCAGATTCCTTCCTTTGGCCCCTGACTCTTCCCTGATGTCCCTTTCTCTTTGTTCACTCTTGATCACCTCCCACTGACCCTCTGGCCTCCTTTGTTCTTCAGCAAGACAAGTTCATTGCTGCCAAGTTCATTGCCAGGATATCAATGCTGTTCCTTCTGCCTGGGATCTCGACCACCCAAAATAGGACTTTTCAGATCTCAGAGCTAACATCATTTCCCAAGAAAAACCTTCCCTAATCACCCTATTTAGAGTAGTGCATCTGCACCCCATCATAGTACCAATTTATGGCTTGCATAGTGAGGGGATCAGAACATGCACCCCCAAATATGCTGCTCTGGCATATTGATTTTGAGCTGAAGGCAATCAAAAAACCACAGAGGCAGGAAGAGCTCTCTGTCCTTCCCCCTTTCTGCCTAAAAGCAGGGCATACACTTCCTGTGAGAAAGATGCCCTCCTCATACCAGGAAGAACAGAATATTCTTATTACAGGAGATAGACAGTTGACACCAAGATGAATCTGCACAAACAGATCTTATTAAAAATAACTGTTCCCTCCTTATTTTCCTCCTTATATTTCCTAGTCACTTTTTCTCAGTGTAACACCCCAGAAGCCCAGACCCCATTCCTTTGTCTAGCTGCTTCTCTACAACCTATCTTTTATTAAGATGCTGAATAAGCCCTGGAGGCTAACTGCTTCTTTGGGAGTTTAACTTCTTTCCTATGAAGCCCCCATCACCACCCATGCCGTGTAAAAAATTAACATGAGATAAAATGTGTATGCTTTTTCTCCTGTTTATTTATCATTTGATAGCTTAATTTGCAGGCCCCAGCGACACAACATAAGAGTAGAGGAAAAGCTTTTTCTCTATAATAGCACTTATCTGTCCAACTTTATATTGCTTATTCCTTTATGTACTATTTTGTTTAATGTCCTCCCCACTAAAACACAGGCCAAGGTACCACCTTAACCGAGCATTCACTAAATGCAATTGAAGGTAATAGATCTTCTAGTGTAAAGAGAAAGGAAGATAACTCTGAAGGTTTGATGGATGACAAAATGAACCACCAGAAAAGAGCATTGTGAAAAGCACACAGCAAAGGCTAAGAGTTAAACAAATAGTAAAGAGTAAAGGCCTGATTTAAAAAAGCAGTTTTAGCACAGAAATCTAGGGAGAGAAAAGGGGTGCAAGTGGGCTAGTGAGTGAGAGCAAGACACCCAGAAAGAACAGAGAGTGACCAAGACAGACAGAGCAGACAGAGAAATCAGGTAGCAGGCCATGTTCTTCTGTTCAGCAGTGGATTCAGACTAACTCTTTCCACCAAACAGCACAAGTACAATGTATGTATATTCATTGGGGAGAAGAGTAGTCAAAAGAATATTTTATAACATACAAGGAGAAAGAAAACAGGTTCGGAACGGGGCATCTGCCAAGTGGAAAGTGCCAACAGCCCTCCAACAACAGAGGGTTTGCACAGTTACATCACCACCACTGATGGCTTCTTCTCTTCAGGTTTCATGTGCTGTGTGACCCTTCCCAGGAAAAGCCTGCTGAGGTTGATCTGACGTGCTGTGAATACAGCGATACTTCTTCTCCTGCAATCATCAGTTTGTTAGCCCAGGCGCACCTATAAAGTGTTTGTGTAGTGAAGTGCCAAAGCAGAAAACCAAATGATTTTTTGAAACATAAAGAAATTTTTAATTGCAGCCCTGGCTGGCGTAGCTCAGTGGATTGAGCGCGGGCTGGGAACCAAAGTGTCCCAGGTTCAATTCCCAGCCAGGGTACATTCCTGGGTTGCAGGCCATAACCCCCAGCAACCGCACATTGACGTTTCTCTCTCTCTCTCTATCTCCCTCCCTTCCCTCTCTAAAAATAAATAAATAAAATATTAAAAAAAAAAGAAATTTTTAATTGCATCATCTTTTTCTTTCTAATCCATTTAGAAAAATGTCACTGATGTCAGTTTATTAGCAATGCAGTTGCTGAGACACATTAGAATCAAACAGCGCTGTATTCAAATTCCGGCTCTAGCATTGCCTGGCTGGATGAGTCACTTAACCTCTCTGAGCCAAGCTTTTCTCATCTGTGAAAAAGGGGAGATGGGATTGTTCTAAGGAAAAAATAAGACAATTTGTGGAAGACATCTGTCACAAAATAATGTGCAGTGCACAGTCCTAGTAATTATTATTAGTTACATTCATCTAATAAGTATTTATGGTGTGCTTTGGTGTGGTGAGCATTGTTCTAGTTGCTAGGGTTAGGCATCAGGACTGGGGATTATACAGAGTACGCACAAAGCAGGTCCGAAGGCCCCCATGTGCATCATCATCCAAAGGGCCAGTGCACCCTGGAGCTGGTAGGGTGCAGCCTGAGAGCCACACTTTGTTGCCCTAACAGTGGGAAATAAAATAAAGCTTACACTCTAACAAAAGGCATATTTATTATTATGACTTTAGGTTTTATAAAAGCCCTATCATTCAACATTAAGATAACTAGTAAACCAATGAATACTATTTAAGCACTTACCAAATATTCAGTGTTATGCTAAGTGGAGCAGATGATGCAGGAGCTCGTCTCCTACAAAATTATGATTATTCCACAACTTTTAGAAAATTTTGTGAAGACAAAAACTCTTTGAGACCAGTTATAAATACACAGGAAAATGAAAAACTAGTGAAAACTAACCATGAGTAAACTAAAATTTAAAACTCGGGAAATATTTTGGATTGAAGTATTTTACTTTCTTGTAAAATAGTATCAAAAGTTGTCTCAGCAGTACCTGCCTTCTTCTCGTTGTATAACTTACTATCCATCTTTTCTACACCTTGGCAAAACTGTGTATTTCTTTCTAAATCTGGATCAGCTTCCAGCATTTGCATGTTCAATGTTATGAAATGTCTCCAAGAGTTCCTTTACTGTGGAGTATTTCTCTGGGGTCCCTTTCCTCCGGGACATGATCATCCCCTTCATCACAACCCCTTTCCTCAATAATGTCGCTAAGGTGACACTAGGTGACCTTGGCTGCTTGCTTAGAGGGGTTCACACTGCTGCCATGTCAACATGCCACTGTCAGCTGTTTCTTCTACAATTGCATTTACACTGGATTCCAGTTTCACTTCCAGTGTTATCTCTTTTTGTTACTTGGATGCACTTTCATCTTGGTTGGTCACATCAGTCTTTTGATTAACCATCTCTGTGAAAGGTCACAGAGGTTCATCACTGGGAGACAGGGAGGCAATGCGACTGCACGCTTTGCTATCTGCAGGTGAGCTGAAGTACAGGTGTGAGGTGATCATACAGGCTTAGGAGGAAGTGGTGTGATTGGTCAGGGATCCTAATATACATCTGTTATTTACTTAGTGATTAGTGTACTGAAGTGCTAGGAGCAAATATAGCATGTATAGCATGGTAACTAAAATTTGAGCTATGTTGTTGGGGGACTGGTGTGATGTAATTAAAGTGTGCTTACTGAAATTTATGTACATGAGAGCCATACAGAAGAATTATCTTTGTTAGTTTTTACATAAATCAGTGGAAAACATGCCCTCATGATAGAACACAATCTCAGAAGTTATAACTAAATTGGATTAAACTTGGAAGGTTAACAAGGGTAATATATCAAAATGAAGTGTACCTCAACGCCACATTGTAAAAAGCTAGTAAACTCCTAAGTCACAAAGGTCAGTGCACCTGATCTACAATAGCATGGTGCCAGAGGAAAAAGTCCAGTGGCTCCTGGTCCTTTCTGACACTCATTCTGCCTCCGCCCCCCTTTTCTTGCTGCCTTTTCTTCTGTTGAAACTCAGATACCATTACATGTAACATATTTCATTGAATATAGCACCCCAAAACCTAACTTTTATGATAGTATTCTTCATCTTCCTCCTCTTTTTCTACCCTTCTATCAATCTGTGTATATGCATACAAGAATCTAGGAAATGGCTTTCTAGTCTTAATAATGACAATATCATTATAGAGTGGTGGAGAGCGAGGTGATATTTCTCATGTTCACATTTGTACTGTGTGCATTGTTTCAGTTCCTCACAATGTGCATTGATGAATGTGTTTAATATTTAGAAAAGCAATGGTGATGTTCTTCAAAATCAAAACAAAAATTAGAAGCCTTTATAAAATAATTGAAAGAAATCCTTTAGAAATTTCCTATATGACCTGATTTTCCAAGAATTTCCTCAAGAAAGGCACAATTTGGCATTTTGAATAGCAAAATTGGTCCTTGATCTTTTTTTTCTACATTTATTTTATGAGCTCCAGTCTACTTTTTCAGAGGAATTCACAATGGCTAAGCACGGTACTATTAAACAATCACCTGCTTCTTCTGTGCTTTGACAGAGCAGTTATTCCTCTGCTGTTGAAGCGCTGATCAGATTTCATTTTTGTGAATGAGACAGTGAGCTCCATGAGAGCAGGGCCTGTGTCCTCTTCATTCTTGCCTACAGGTACTCAACAGATATTTGTGGGTATGAAAAAAATATTTTAAAATTAGTGTTAAAAGATAAAATCAATGCAATGCTAAATTAGGAGTAAATGCTGGTTTAAAACTCTACCGAAACTTTTGTTTTTGCTCTGTTTTCAAGCTCAGCACTTTCTAGTTTAGGACACTCAGCCTCCCTAGACTGTGTAGAGGGGCTAAAGACCATAGGGAAACACTCAGGTTCACACCCAAACATTAAGTAACCATCAATAGGAAATATAAAAATTAGAGAGATGCCGTCCAACTGAGTCTATGTTTTGTTTGTTTGAATTTTGCTTCAAATAACACTTACTTGGAGTAAAACATACTAGTGTTTGTTACATTGATATAGAATGGCTGCTTGTCTCAAACACACTGTTTGTTTTTTCCAAACCCAAGTTGACAAAGGAGCTTTGTGATTGTTTCCCTTGATTGAACAGCCCAATTTGAAAAACAAAACACAACAAACACGTAGTTGCACTGTACCCTCCACCTTGCTGCAGATACACTCAGGGTTTACTTCTCTTCTTCACATCACCTCCCAGCAGTTTTGCTTCTCTATTCGCCTCCGTTTCTGTGAACACAAACAGAAGTTCCAAACCTCTCTCCTGCCCTGACTGGTCACTCCCAAGGCCTCTTGAATTTTGTTTTTCTAATTTCTTATAGTATGTGTTTTATGGTCCCCTGAAAGTTACTATTTTGCTAGAATTCTCTCCATCTTGGTCACCAAGGCCACTTCCAAAACAGCCCCCAACTTTGCAACTTGACAGTTTCTCACAAGTTTCCTCTTCTGGCGTTCTGACTTGCATCAGCTCATCCTGATAGTGTGCGTGATGCTTGCTTTCTCTGCTTCATTTCCACCACTGCTGACCGAATCCTAGTCCGTTCTTATACCTGGACTTGCCCCACAGCCTGCACCAAGAGCTCAACAGGCACAATAGACTCCCACCCACCATTTGCATCATTGTTCTTCCGCCCACTGTCATCTACAGCATCTCCTCTAAATCCACTGTATTTCATCAGCTTCTAGTCAAGAACTTTCATTAACTACCTCCTTTTGTTATCAAATAAGTTTCTTATCAAATCTATTTTCTTGTTGGCAACTGTCTGCTTGTAATCAAATTAGGCGCTTCTCTGAGGGAAACTGCATTTCACTCCAGAGTGCTTACTAAGGCCCAGTATCTGCCTGTCGTTCAGACCTCCCTCCCTACCCTGCTCGCCACAGCTCGCTCTGCCATGGCTCACTCAGGGTTCTCTGTTCCTTCCCTCAAGGCCCTTTGCAGTAGCTTTTCTTTCTGCCTTGAAAACTCTTTGCCCAGGTCATCGAGTGACGGGCTTCTTCTTGTCACTGGGGACTCAGTGTAGATGCCCTCTCCTCAGAGAGGCCCTCCCCCGTCCCCCTGTCTACCATACATTCACAGCTGCTACTGTCACAGCTGCTCTTAGTTTCATTATATTCATAGTACTTTGTATTGTTTTTCACTTGTTTATCACCTGTTTGTACCACTAGGGCAAAAAACAAAAACAGTAACAGTCCACGAGAACCCAGACCTTGGCTTTCTTGTCCATGGCTGTTGTCCTTGGGTCTAGAACAGTGCCTGGCCACCAGTTAGAGCTCAAGAAACATTGTTCAGTGAATTACTGAATTTTTATCCCCTACCAAGCCGCCATCTATGCTGTTTTACATGTCCATTTGCATATTCTTTGTCACTGGTTTTCTTCATTCCTTCCTCTCTACTAAATTCCTTTTACTGTTACTTTTTATCAATTTGTATCAGTCACTTCCTTTCAGATCTAGCTCAATTGCCACTTACTTGTAAAAGGCTTTTCTCATTCTTCCTGCCCTGAGCAATCTATTACTTCTCCTTCCCACAGGATTTACCCCCATAATTTTCATATTTTCTTGTGCTTAAAAAGTTTTTTTATCATGTTGCTTTATAACTATATATTTTTTCTTTTTGAGTCATCTAATTGTTTTCTTATTGAAAAAAAGGTGTAGTTAAGTGATGAAAACTTTGGAATGAGAATCCTGCAGAAGAATGCCAGACTTGGGACAGGCCGTTTCCCACATCTGTGACATGAAAGAGTTAGTCTAGACCAGAGATTGCAAAATGGCAGCCCGAAGGTTGAATAAGCCCCACAGATATGTTCCCTTTGGCATTAGTAAAACTCCAATTAGTTAGCAATGTTTGAAAAGTGGGAATTTTTTTGAGAACTTGGAATTCTACCCACTCAGAAAAAAATAAATCAACATATCAGACAACATGAGAACTACATTTCTGCATGGCAGCAAGCCCCCCGAGAAGAGGGTGGGGACTCCGGCACAACCAGGTGCTCAGCTGGCCTGGGCGCTTCACTTGTTCATGTTAACTCTCTGTTGGAGTTTGAGTATCCAGCCCCAAGACTGGGTTATCTCTGAAGGCCCTTCCAACTCTACATATCTGTGATTCTGGATAAATATCTCTTAGCTCTCCACCCAGACAAGGGTCTCGAAGAACAGTGCCTAGCGCTTTTCCTTTGCTTGTGAAGATGGTACTGGGCATAAAGCAGATGCTCAAAAGTTATTTGTTAAACATTAACTTTAGTTATATATGCAAATATGCAGTAAAAACCAGATACCACATAATAAAAAATTTATTACAAATGTTTGGTTGGCTTTTATACAGAAATACATCCTATCAAAATGGAATTAAAATACTGATAGAGAGATTAGGTGACGGGGAAAATTTAACCCTGGACAGCTGTCAACCAAATGAAGTTTCACTTATGGCAGCAGAGAAGAAATCTAGTTCCTCATTCTCTCCTTTCTTTACCTGTAATTCCCACTGCGGCTCATTGTAGTCATGCAGGCAAGTCATGAGCAGAATGTACTTTAGAGATGGAAAAATACTGCTATTTGTCCTCCCAAGCAACGATCATGTATTCAACAGCTGGGATCTGCTGAGACCCTCACTTATTACAATACCAATCATTACCTTTGCAATATTCCCACAAAACCACAAAATATTTGGCACGGTTCAGGACCACCATATTTAATAAATCTCATTACTCTTTTTGCAACAATTTATTAACTTTGAAGGGGAAGGCATGGTACTAACATATTTTCCATGGGTTAACAGCAATAGCTCAGAGATCCCACACCTGGGCGAGCCACGCGTGGCCCACCAAAGTCGCCTGTTCACAACCGAGGGCAGATTGGGTACCCGTGTCATCAAAGACTATAGTCTGGACACTTCTCCACTTTTCTGTTTTATACTACAAAGAATGCTAATAAATGACAAATATTCCATCTGAGAAAAGATTACATTGCTCAAAAACTGTCTACAGTAGCAAAGGACATAGCTGATCCTATGCCATTCATATTAAAACCAGAATAAATCTTTTAAAATGAAGTTTGGCTAACTGTAACATGTGAAAACACTTTAGAAATTTACATTTATTCAGAACATCGTGTATCCTAAAGAATGAAAAGACAAATAAGTTAAGCTGATTAAAAATTTTAACATTTCATTTGAACATTTTTTAAAATCCTCACCCAAAAACATGCCCAATTTGAACATTTTTAATCTCTAATTTTTTAAAATCATGTATACAGGGACCAAGCTGAAGTGTACTTTTGTACAATTTACCAAAAAAAAATGGCTTAGTAAGTAAATGAAGAGTATAAATAATATTTGAAAGGAAGCATTTGCTTCTCAAAGAAAATAATGTGTATTCTAACATGAGATTTCTTTTATTTATAAAACACTTTATCTAAAGTGTAGGCAAGACAAGAACTTCTAAGATATGCAAATTATCTTTATCTCTTTACTAAATCTGGCCCTGAACCACCAGCGCTTCTTAGTCATTTTCTGGTTACTGTATGAACTCAAAAATTATAAAACTGCATTTCTCTTGAAATGGCCCAATTGGTTCAGATTACTGAGTTTTTCTATATGTATTTATATTTTGTGTTTGGGAAATTTTCGTCTTCCATTGATGTCTAAACCATTGCAAATTACAGTTTGCACATTAAAGAAATCTAGTTGCTCTCAAAAGTGAAAAGTATAGTAGAAGAAATCTTTTGCAAGCAGTGGGATCTTAACCTTTCTGAGCCTCAGTTTTCTCATTTGTAAAATGGAGGTCATAATACTACCTATTTCCTAGGGAGTTTAAAAAGATTAATAGAGATAAGGCAGGCATTCTCTTAGTAAACAAGGTCCACATTATCATCATTTCTAACATGTGTTGTAGATCCTATGTAATGAATTATGCATTTTAAAATGCATAATTTTAAATTATGCATTTATCCTGCACTATCCCCATTTTGCAGATAAAGCCACTGAGGCTCAGAGAATTAAGACACTTAAGATCTGTGTGTTGAAGAACCATTATTCTAACTGCTTCTGCTTGTAAACTCTGCTACAGATGCAGCCTTAGAAATTACCCAGCACAACGGTCATCCACAAGTAGTAACTGGTTCTGAGGCTGCTGTTCATACACACTTTGTAGGATCAGCCTCACTATTTTGAGAGTGTGCCTGGTGCAGGAAACATGACTCACCACCTACCCATCCTCTCTTCCACGCTCTGCCACTCTCCATTATAAATAAGTGCTAAGAATTTCTATCTCATTACTCCCCAGGGATTTTCAACCACAATCATTTCTGGCATATTTTCACTCTCCTGGTTAATTGCTTTCTTAGACTGTTCTGTTAGGCTAGCTGATGTCTACCTCGGCAAATAACTTGGCATCATTATTGGGCTGTGGATTGGTTTACAAATGCTGCACTTTCCAATTTATACCACTCCAAAAGACTGTTAACTGTGAGAGGAAGTGGCCCTGAAGTGCAGAGGGAACTCCCCATAAAACACTGTTTCCTTAGGTCCTTTGCCCAATTACCTGAAGGGTAGTAGAAGAAAAGGCGTGGTGGCGGTGGTGACAATGGTGGTCACAGCAGTGGTGATAGCAATGACAGCAGATTTTTTTCAGACACGTTGTTACCTTATCCAGCAAATATTTACATGTGTGTAGGGTTTCATTCTACTCTGACAGTTTGAACTTATCTTGTCAATGTTTCATAATTCATCAGGAGCTTATAAGGTTAAAATTGAGAATTGCCAAATAAACAATATCTCTATTTTTCCTCAAGTGGTATAGGTGTTTGTATGTGGTGCTGTATTGCTTTTCTTTAAAATTTAAAACATCTCCTACCATTTGCTTAAAACAAGTGCTTTTCATTTCAAGCCAGGGACAGAATGAAGCCGTGTCATACTGACTCAGATGACTTCTCAGCTCTTGGGAATTCTAGGTGTGGTGCCTGAGCCGGCCACACTGTGAAACCCTCAAACAGATTAGGAATACTTTATGGAAAAGACTCTAGTATGCTCGTCATGTTGAGTAACTGAAAAATTTAGAAGAAAAAAATGTAATTCTGAAAGATAGTTTACATCAAAATATTTCTAGACCCCAAAGCTGTCTTGCCTGGCAGCAGAGGTATTCTGTTTCTCCTCCACTTTAAGTTTTTCTTTAAGTACAATTGGCATGTAATATTATATTAGTTTCAAATGTATAGCATAAGTGGTTAGAAATTTATATAACCTACCAAGTGGTCCCCCCAATAAGTCTAGTACCCCCAATGCCATACATAGTTATTACAATATTATTAACTATGTTCCCCATGCTGTGTTTTACATCCCCCATAACTACTTTGTAATTGCTAGTTTGTACTTCTTAATCCCTTTACCTTTTACCTTCAGCCCACCAACCCCCTCCCAGCAGGCAACCGTCAGTTTTTTCTCTGTATCTATGAGTTTGTTTCTGTTTTACTTGCACATTTATTTTGTTTTTTAAATTCCACATATAGTGAACTCAGATGGTATTTGCCTTTCTCTGTCTGACTTATTTCACTTAGTGTAATACCCTCTAGGCCCATCCATGTTGTCAAAAATGGTAAGATATCATTCTTTTTTTTGTATCCTAGTAGTACTCCATTGTACGTATGTAGCACATCTTCTTTACCCAGTCGTCTATCGAGAGACACTTGTGTCGCTTCCATATCTTGTCTACTGCAAGAAACCTGCACTGAACATGGGGTTCATATGCCTTTTCAAATTAGTGTTTTGGAATTCCTTAGATAAATACTAAGAAGTGGAATTGCTGGGTCATAAGGTAGTTCTATTTTTAATTTTTTGAGGAAACTCCGTAGTGTTTTTCATGGTGGCTGCACCAATTTGCAGTCCTCCCAACAAGGCACGGAAAGGAAACCAAAGTCTCCTTCCCTCCACATCCTCGCCAATACTCGCTGTTTGTCTATGTATTGATGACGGCCATCCTGACAGGTGTGAGGAGATATCTTGTGGTTTGAATTTGCATTTCTCTGATGACTAGAGATGTTGACTATCTTTTCACATGCCTGTTGGCCACCTGTACGCTTCTTTGGAGAAGTCTCTGTTCAGGTCCTTTGCCCATTTTTAATCAGGTAGTTTGTCTTTTTTATGTTAAGTTGTATGAGTTCTTTATATATTTTGGATATTAACCCCTTGTTGGATGTATCATTGGTGACCATCTTCTCTGATTTGGTAAGTTGTCTTTTATTTTGTTGATGGTTTCCTTTGTTGTGCAGAGACTTTTTAGTTTGATGTAAGGGTTTCAAGCATGCTCAGTCTCAGGCCTTAAGAGAGACAGGCCAGGAGGCGAGTAGGACCACACCCTGTGGAGAAGCCTTCAAACAGCCTCCAGAAAGCACATAAAGACTGTGAATAAACTTTGAGCAGGGTGCAGAACACCATTTCCTGGGTTCTTTTATTGCTTTGTCTGTTCTTGCAGTCTGTGACCTCAGGCTCTCTGTGGCCTCTTTCCTGCATCTGGAAAGTGGAGGAATGCAACTCCAGGACCTCTGCTCTTCCTTTCTCCCCCAAGGGGCTGGAGACAGCCTCAGCTACCCATTATAAAACATGCAGATCCTTTTTTTTAGGTGTGGTTAAAAGAACAAAATTATTATAATTATTGAGCATAACTTTAGTCACTCTGCATCACATCTTTCCCTAAATGTGAGCCCTGGATCTGCACATCTGTTACCAGGAAGAGAAGGTGACTAGGGGAATAGGAAAAGACTTTGGCTGAAATGCTGCATTTTACACTGTTTTCTACAGCCTGTCTTAATAGTCACCTGCAAAGCTACAAATTTTGGCAATATGAGCTGGCAGCCTAACCTCATGTTACTGTATGTTGGATTATCGAAGTGTCTCCCCACATGCCCAAACCTGCGGCATCCTCTTTCTCCCTCCTCCACACTGCATTCAGCCCCCTGAGTCTCCCCGAGCACAATCCTATCCAGCAGTCAGGAGCCAGCACAGCCACTGAGCATGAGAAACGAAGCCAGTCTGGAGTGAGTCTAAAATATACCCTGGATTACCAAGACTTGGTATGAAAAGAATGTAAAACATCTCATTAATAATTTTTAATATTGCCTGCAGGTTGAAATGATAATATTTTGAATATATTGAGTTAAATAAAATATATGCTTCAAATTAGTTTTACCTGATTCCTTTTACTATTTTTGAATGTGGCTGCTGGAAAGTTTCAAATTACAACTGTGGCTTGCATTTGTGGCTCACATGGTGTTTCCAGTTCTATGGTGGTCTAGTCCAGTCCTTTCCATTAGGATGGTCTGTTTAAGAAAAAACTTCCATTTAGACAAGAGCTCCTAAAAATGTTTAATCTTTTTATATATATATCGACTAGTTTCAAGTGGATTCTCAACTAAATTTTGCATTTTTAACTTTTTAAAGAGTGAATTTATTTATGCAAAACAAAGTCCATTGTACTGGACATTCAAAGCTATGAAGCCATAGGACAGATAATGAGACAGCTGTGGCAATGCCGAGGCATGTAACAAAAGCAGTGGGACTGATCCTTTTTTGTATCATAGGCCCATGTTGTTCATGACTCTTATTGCTTGTCTTGCCTTGTACAAGAAAGAGGCTCAAAAGGGTAAGTTAGAGTCTGGATACTTTATGTCTGAATATTCCTTTCTCTGTCAAGTTCTTAAATTACATAGTGGCCCTATAGGTTAGTTGCTGAAACAAAAACGAGAGTTTGGTTCTCCAGTCTAGCCATGACCTGTCAAACAGGATGTCCAAAAGCAGAGCGTGGCTCGTCGGGGGCGATGGGACTGCAGAACTGAGCACACATCTGCCCACACTGGGACAGATGCTGTGCGACATGTACATATGTTTTCCTGTGGTTTGAAAACAAATTGGTCTGCACGTCTTACAGACGGGTTTCTGTTTGGAGAGGAGGTGGTATGGGTTTTTGGTTTTTCATTTTTTGCTTTTTTGTTGTTGTTGTTTTTAGAAAATTGTCCTTGTGTTTTAAAAAAGCAATCATTTATATATACTTCTTACAGGCAATATGAAGGCAACCTCCAGCTGGCACAAGTCAACCCGGGTATTAAAGTAGCCTTAAGTGGATAGAATTTGGGCTAAGTAGCCAAATGCCATGCTACTCCTACACTGCTTGTCCTTCTAATGCCACACTTGGGAATGATCCATCCTGCAAATCATCAAGTTAAAAGGTAGAGTGACTCACCAACCACCAGGAGGTGAGGAAAAAGCAGCCTTGTCATAATTTTTCAGACTCCTCTTCCACTCGTGAAAACAAGTTATGTATGTTATTTACGTACATCTGTGTTGCTGGGCATTTTCCAAATGCCCCTTGGAGAACATTAAACAGGAAATTAATGCCACAGGGCAAACATTCATTCTTCCCATCCCCTCTCACAAAAACAAGTACAGATTTGCTGTGGCTAGACTGACTTCCTGCGGTGTGCTGTTGCTTATTCCATTTTACACTGGAAGGGTGAAAAACACATTATCTGTTTCAATTTAGAGCATGTTGAAAATGGCTAAAATGCATAAACAAAAAAGCATTCCTCATGAGAGCACTGAAGTATGGAATTCAATGTTTTATAAAATCACAAAATCCAAAGGGTAATGATTGTTTTTCATGCCTATTGATGAAAGTCAATTTGTATCACATTAGAAGCATCAGATTTGGTTTACACAGCATGTGCTCTAGTTCTCAAATGAAAAAACCTTTGAGCCTCTGGCCACTGCAGCTTTTCACACAAGGAGAGCATCTCTTTCGAACGTGTCGTCGTCATCTTTGGTCAGTGGCCTCCTCAGCTTCCATTGTTTCCTGCTCACTTCCTTATCAGCCCGCTGTATGGGGACCCAGGGGGTTCTGGAAAAGCTGGATCTACTTCCAGTCCTAGGATTTAAGGATGTGGCTTAGGTTAAACTAGTCAATGCATTCTTTCCCCAGGCCATAGAGATGTGTTCAAAGGGGCATGTGACCTAAGCTCATCCAATCAAAGTGAATCTTGAAGCTCTTGCTGGGAAAACGTCATTCTCTTTTTCCAGATGAACAAGAACACTGAAGCAGTGGGTGGTTATCTTAGGATACTGATGCAGACTATCCTTAAAATAAAGCCAATACCATGGAGAGCAGAATAGAGAAAGTGAAATAAGCCAGGTCCCATATATCATCATTTTATTACTAGATCAAGCTTTGCCTGAAGCTGTATGGATCTCTGGATCATTTAGTAATATAAACTATTAAATCACCTACATTGTTTAAACTAACTTGATGCTGGTTTTCTGTGATTTGCAAGAAAAGCTTCATGACTACCGTATCTCTTGGAAAAGAAAGAGAGAAAGACAAAGAGAGAATTAATGGGCTATTTTAAAGATCAATTTCATAACTAAATAGAGAAGATCAAGACCAATAAGCATAAAAGAATGGTTGTTACTGAGAATAGGATGAAGAAAAAAATGTCTCAAAGTGATGAGTAACCACAATAGAGATGTGCAGTGAGAGAAAGGTCAAAGCATGCATTCCACCTGGCCCCAGGCAGAGCCATGCGGGAGGGAGGGAGAACAAATGTCCTGCCTGTCCTTTTCTTCCAAATTACCACTAAATATACAGTGGCCTGTCACACTCTTCTCGCTAGCCTAGTATTACTTTTTGATGTTGGTTGAGAAAAGATTTTTGTTAGAATAAGCAGAGAAAGAAATCTCCCAGGTGGACTCCTCGGGGTCCCAGGGACCTGCGGCGGGCTGCATGTGTGGCCCACAAGGCACTCATCAGGGAGGGGTTGCTGTTTGGGGAACTGAACCTAAAATAGATGCTCAGAACTGGACAGTGATCAAGAGACTCAAATAGACTCTCTTGGAGCCTTTGAATGGAGTTACAGAAAGGGAGCTCCAGGCAGGAGAGAGCAGCAGAGATCGGAGGCACAGCTTTCAAAGGCTCGAAGCAGAAGCAGTGAGGTAGTAGAAGCCATGAAGTGGGGACAAGTTAATCAGAAAAGAAAGGAAAATAAATAAAGATAAATAGTAGCTGAATCACACTAATGTTGTACTCACTAGAGCAAGGATAAATAAATGAGCGTGAGGCAAAGACCACATGATCAGATCCCTTATTGTATCCCGAAGGCATCAGAAGCCAGAAGCTGCTGCTGCCCGCTGCACCCTGCTCTCGTGCCCTGTGAGGCTGGGACAGCCACAAGCGGCTTCTCGTGCTCCACAGTTTTCCATCTGCTTTTCCAGTAATTTCCACTTGCTGAAGTACCCTGAGTAGGTCCCTGTACCTTGCCCCTTGAAAGAACCTAAATAACATAGTGTTTTTGTCAAATCCACATCCCAGGCTGTCCAAGTGCCTGTGTGTTGTGTAGTGCTGGCACACAGTAAGCTCTCAGTAATGTTTGTTGAGTGATGCTGTCAGGTGTCCGGAATTACTTTGGGAAGGATCGAGTCCATGTTAGGCTGGTGAAAGCAGTTCTGTACTAGGATCAAGGTGTATCCAAAGTTCTAGGATGTGTGGGCTGGTGCAGAGTGAAGCCTTGTGGGTAGGTGAAGGAAGAAGTGAGTTACTTAGAAAGATTACCAGGAAAGGCCCTGACCCCAAGTATATTTGCCTCCAATTTGCCACACTGCCTGAAGTACAGATTGGAGATTAACTCCTTCAGCAGAAGTCAATATCGCTCCAAATTCCCATTTACAAAGTGTCTATGTTCAGAGATGGGATTAATACTAAAAGCTGTTACAGCTTAGTGTGTATTTTTCAGCAAACCCATTTCCGAACAGTTTGCTGTCTTCAAGAACTGAGGCAATGGGAGTTTTGATGGTGTCAGGTCATGGGGGGGAGGGATGCTTTCTGGGTGAAGCACTGCTGAAGAAGTCTCGGCGACCGTGTGCACAGCATCAACACCGGGGATTCTCAGGGAAGGGAGGAGTGAAGGAAATAATAGGGATGAAGCCAGATGTCATATACCTCCAGGCCCCATTCTAGACAACCCCAATTACCAAATGCAAAACCAAAAGGACAAACTTCAAGGATGATGTATATTGTATGACAAAGGTTATAGGCTTTGAAATAAGAAGATATGAGCTCTGAGTTTGTTCTTTATTGCTTGTTTATTATATGGATAACTTGGGGTCCCTGTGCCTCAGTTTCTCCATCTGTAAAGTGGGACATAATGGTGATAATGTTGATGATGATAACAATATGATTTATAATTTTTCAGAGAGAGGTAGCAAGAACCAACTAAGAGACTGGAGGTTAGATGACTTTGACAGTTACAAACTGCGTATGTTGCTAAGTCGCTTGCATTAGGGTACTAAGCACTGGAACCAGCAAGTGAAAAATGAGGTAGCAGAATTGACTAGGCTACTAAAAAGCATGATCCCATTTAATCCCCTAAAAGGAGTGTTGTATGTTCCAAATGCACCTAAAGACAAGACAGTTGGGACTCACAATGGTAGTTTATAGAAACATGAAATATAAGAGCTTGTAAGTATGTAGCAAGCCACTTGTCCAAACTCTCATTTCATAATTGAGGAAAGCCCATAGAGGTTAATTAATCAGTTATTTAATTCACACAATGATTAGTGGAGCCCTACCTCCTGAGTGATGGCCAATAAACCCCAGTCTATATTTTTTAGCTAGTTTGGAATTTCCTTCCTAAAGATGAGATAGATCATATTCAGTGCTCAAAGGATGCTACTGATTGTCCCAAAGAATGTGGATAAGGGCAAATAACAAGGTTAGAACATAGGGACTTAAAGTATCCACACAAGATAAATTCTGTGTTTTCTACAGTGATATAAGATGAATTGAGATACAGAAGGAAAAAGCAAAAAAGTAAGTGTTTAAGATTCAAGTCTCATTCCTGCCAGCCACCTGCTGTGTGTGCCTGGGTGGCTGTCTAATTGGACCAAAGGACCACTCAGGACCCATGTGCCCACGACTCCTCTAACTGCGAAGGACAGCACCTACCTTTTGGGGCTAAGCCCAGTGGACCGGGATTGACAAACTAACTGACTGACAGTTCACTAAATTAAGAATTTAATAGGATGCTCTCAAACTGTCTAAAGGTAAGTGGACTAAGAAATGGATTTGGCCTTTCACGGAATCTCAGCTTAGATTTGTTGTTATCTCCAAAAATACCCAGAAAGGCATTTAAAATCATAACATTTCACATAAGAAAAAAAGTATCTCTATAGTGTGCTATATATGGGGACATTTAAACATTTAAGCATTTTTTTTTCTGTCTGGTAAAATGAAAATGAAAGAGACATGATGGTTATCCAGCACGCAGAGTGGCATTTTAATACATTCTCTTAGCATAAATCTCACAGATATAAAGCTAAAAATGGAGTATATAGAGAGAAGGGTGTCCCACTTGGAAGTCATACTCTGAAATAGGCAATAAATCTTTAGGCCCCTGGCAGGACCGCCACAGACGGTTATGCCCGAAACAACTCCAGGAGGCACTATTCACATGGAGCCCATGTAAGCGGTGCCTTGGGAGTTGTGCCCTGCACAAGTTGCAAAATGGTCCATTGTGACCCTGACCATGGGAATATTAGTGTTATCTTTCAGAATACTGTGTGTACTAAATGATACTTCAACTGTCTGCCTGTGTTACTAGCTCTCCTATGATATTTCAGAACAAGCCACTATTCAAAATAACAAGCACATGGCAAAATTATTTCAGTTGGACAAAGATCATATTTTCATTTACTTAACCAGCTTTTGATCGCTATCAAATCCAATTACAACAAACATCCAGTAGCAAGAACTGCCTGGATTTTAATCTTGGTTTTGGCATCTATTACTAACTGTG
The DNA here is from genome assembly GCF_019186645.2 of Phyllostomus hastatus. NCBI lineage: Eukaryota > Metazoa > Chordata > Mammalia > Chiroptera > Phyllostomidae > Phyllostomus > Phyllostomus hastatus. The sequence continues at coordinate 11,957,293 of NW_025333977.1, read as the reverse complement.
TGAGCTTTGGGATGTTATTTTACCTCTCCGTGTATCAGTTTCCTCATATATAAAGTGGAGATAGTAAGAGTGCCTACATCATAGGGCTTTATAAGAATTTCATTAAATGTGTTCATTCATTAAAGTACTTAGAACAGTGCTGGACCTATACTAGTACTAGGTATGGACTTGTTAAATAAATAAGTTAAAAAAACAAGTACATATTTATTATCTTTTACTGACTCTTCCAGCATATTCTACTTGTTAAACAGAATATGTATTAGCCATAGTACATTTTCAGTTATACATCCAACTAAAATATTACTAAGATAATAGCTGAAGCTGAAATAAAAATAATATATTGAAAATTATTTAAACCTTTCCTTCTTCAAAATACAGGGTCCAGCACAAATAAGACCCATCTTCTATGAGCTGGTAATCAATACCAAATCTTTTATTACAAAATCATAAGCATGTAGTTCTGTAACATAACAATATCATACTCAAGCACACCATACGTCATTTTAGGTGAAATGTTCAAATTGCTGTCCATCTCGTGCAAGAGATTCACGTACCCTACCAACCACACTCAACGGCATTACTTCTGCTGGACCCTGCAGATTAGACATGAAAAATATGAGTTAACTGTGTTCTTAGCAATAAAGTATTATTTAAGATTTTAAAACAAAGGTATAAGTTCAGTACAGTATTTGAGGCATAAATTAGATTGTCAGACAAGGGGATAAAGAATACCCAGATGAACATTTTCTTATAGGTTTCATTTCTTCCAAAATCATAAGGATAAACTGTTTTCATAAGCTCCCTATAGTTTATTTCATTATGAGTGTATATGAACACAAAGTTAATTTTCTCTACTAATTTGAATTTATTACACAAATAGCACAACAATAATAGAAAGAAGGAACTACCATTAATATTTAAATACTAACACATCAGTATTTCCATTTTTCTTTAATCTTTTCTATACCAAGTCCATTTGCCTGTCTATTTTTCCATGCGGTTGGAAAAACAGTACGATGCTCTGTAAGCCTCAGTCATCTGTCCTCTGTCCTTAGCACACCTCACACTCCTCTGGGAAAAGCTTACATCCATTCTGCGCCAAGCACTGTTTCAGGTGCTGGGGATGTAATGAGGAACAAGACAGACACGGTCCTAGTCCTCAAAGGGCTTAGTTCTGGTCTGGGATAAATATGTAAACCAATAAAGAAACAAAGTAACTTCAGTGTTTGGGGGGCAGGAAGGGCCCCTCTGAGGATAGTTGAGCTGATAGAAAACTGTTGAGGAGGTAAAAGCCACGCGAAGAGCTGAAGGCATCGGAAACAACACATGCAGAGGCCCTGACGTGGGGGAGAGCTCAGCATATTTAAGAAAGCAAAAGGAGGCCGATGGGAATGGAACTGGGAGCAGGGACACAGGATGGAGGCAACAGTCAGCTTTGTAGGTCTTTGTGGGCCATGGTAGGTGGTTTGGATTTTCTTTTAAGTGTAATAAGAAGGCTTTGGAAGAGGTTAAGTGGAGGTAGTACATGTTCTGTTCTAACTCTTTGATTACTCTGATTGCTTAGTGGAAAGCGAATTATGGTTAGACAAGAACAGGAGGAGAGAGACTCATCAATAGGCTATTGCAGTAGTCAAAGCAAGAGGGGATGGGAGCCTGGACTGGGACAGTGGGGTGCAGATGGAGCAAAGTAGATGGATGCCAGATAGACTCGAGAGGCAGCACCCACAGACTTGCTGATGACTTAGATGCAGAGGATAAGGACAAAGGAAGAAAATCTTATGACAGAGTAGAGAAGAATGCCTAATATAAGACACACAAAATTCTAACTATTAAAGACTGATAAATTTTACTACATTAAAATTAAGAACATCTGTTTCTCAAAAGACACCATTAAGAAAGCAAAACCTCAAGCCACAAACTAGAATAGATGTTTGCAAGAATTGTAACTAACAAAGGATTAGAATCCGGAATATCTAGAGATATCCTACCAATTAATATCAAAAGACAAATGACTTGTTAGAAAAGGCATAGAACATACAAAAGAACTACACAGAAGAGAAGTCCTTAATGGCAAATAGACACGTGAAAAGATGTTCAATCTTTTTAATAACTAAGAAAATTAAAATTAAGATAATAATGGGATAATATTTTTTACTCACTAGGCTGACAAAATTAAGAAGTCAGATAATACTGGGTGGTAGAAAAACTAGAGTCAACAGAAACTCTTAATAATGCTGCTGAGAATTCAAATTGGTATAATCAGCTTGGAAAATAGCATTATCTTAGAACAATCATATAGCCGATAGCCCAGCAATTCCATCCTAATGAAATGCATGTCATGTTCATGGCCGCACTACTCATAAGAATAAAGATGAGAAACAACACAAATAACCATTGACCAGAAAATAGACTAATAAATTATAAAATATTCTCACAATGCACTGCATTTAACTGTAAATGAATGAACTGCAGCTCCATGAAATAATGTTACAGACTCATGTTCTACACAGACAGTATGTCATTTTTGTAAAGCTCAAAAACAAGAAAACCATTTATATTGTTTGGGGATATACTACCTCCAGACGAATCTCGTTACCGTTGTGGCCTTGTACCAACACCGACTTCTCTAAGAAGCAGGCAGTTTGAACAGGCTGCAGCTAGGGAATTGAGGAATAAACGTTTTGTTCTGGAACCTCTGGCTAAATGTCTCAGGAAGCTCATAGACACAAGCACACTTCCCACCCTGCCCAGGTCTGATGCAGAGGTGGGGGTGAGGAATGAACAGGGAGAGAGCACTCGAATCTGACATCGGTCCCTTCGCGGCCGCTAAAGGGACTGTCCTGTGGAACAGGACTTGCCTTAAATCCTATCCTGTGTATTCTTATTTTATGGCTCCTTAGAATAAACTGCGGTTTCTTGGCCCTTGATAAAGCTCTTATTTTTTAAGATTAAAAAAATGTTTTTCTTAAATTGATTTAAGAGACAGAGAAGAAAGGAGAGCGCTCTTGGAGTTTTGAGTCAATCTTTTTCTGTCTGGAAACATCAGACTTTTGCAAATCTAAAGGACTTGCCCTCCAGCTATTTTGTTTCCCCAGGGAGTTAAAAACAATTTTGAAATTCAAAAACCTAGGCAATAACCTCTTTGTTCCATGTTGTATCAAATACTCCCCTTCCCCAGGACAGTAAGCCTCAGATTCAAGGTCTATTCTGAATGCCTATGAAAATGAAAAAGGAAAACAAAAACCTGAAATACAGAAAGAGAAAAACACAACTAGAAACATTTAAAAATATTATCCTGCTTTGCTCTTTAGTATGAGCTTCCCTGCCCTGCATGCCCCATGGCCCCCTTCTACCGGTACAAGTGCACTGCTCAGTACTTTCCCAATGCATTTTGCATTCCAGCTGCAACTGAGTTCAGTATTTGTAATCCCAAGAGAACCAGGCACTGTGATGATATCATGCCTTTGCATGTAGTTTCCTTCTGACTGAAACGCCATCCTTTTAAGTCAGCCTTCTCACTTCATAAGATTTAAACTTTTTTTAAAGATTTTATTTTTATTTCTTTTAGACAGAGAGGAAGGGAGGGAGAGAAACATCAGTGTGTGGCTACCTCTCACTCGCCCCCCACCAGGGACCTGGCCTGCAACCCAGGCATGTGCCCTGACTGGGAATCTAACTAGCGACCCTTTGGTTCTCAGTCCAGCGTTCAATCTACTGAGCCACACCAGGCAGGGCAGATTTAAACTTTTAAGCAGGAGATGAAGCTACTTTCTGTCAGTTCCAAACCCACCTTTCTGCCCTCTTTAGTGACCTTGGGGTTGGAATGTGGCAAACCATGTTTTTATTTTGTCAGCAGAAATCCTCTTGGTTTCTGCCTATAGGGGGCAGTAAAGGGAGACTGGAAGGTATGAGGAAGTTGAAGGGACTTGTTCCTTACAATTTGCTTTCTTTTCCTGTAATGCCACCCAACAATGACTCTTCCTCCTGGTAACAGTTGTTTCTAGTCTCCAGTTTCTTTTGGCACTCCTAGAACTAGTTTCATTCTACCTTCCTCAAAAACACCAGCACCAGCTGGCCAATAGGTCTGAGTCACGTCTCTGTGAGGTACCTTGCCAAACTCCTAAATTCTGATAACCCCAATCTCTTTCCTTTGTTTGTCCAGACCTAGGAGGCAGGAGTTGCTTCCTAAAGTTACTAGCTGTGTGAAACCTGTGTTCCCTTTTTGCATTTTCAGTTCTCCAAGACCTGGTTAATCAATTCCCTACATTAAATGTTCTCTGTTGAAATTCTTAATGTTTGTTTTTCTGACTGATGTTTGTCTTCCATTCAGTGAAGGATCACAGAATATATCACCCCAAAGTATGCCATTCTGACATAAGGATTATTTTGAGCTGAAGGCAAGTAAGAGGAAACAAATACAAGGAAAGTGTTCTGTCCTCCCCCTATTTGCCTAAAAGCATGATATGAATTTATTAGGGTATCCTGTCCCCTCACTACCAGGAAGGGTGGAAGTTAATGACCCCAGAGAAATCAACATAACAAATGTTACTAACTAGTCCTTACCTTCCATTAGTTCCCCCATATATTTAACTTCCTACAACTTGCTGCCCTAGAAACTGTCCTTTTTCTTTGTCCTGTCACTTCCTTAAAAAACATACTGTGCTTTTTGTTAAGACTTCTGTGGAAGTCTAGGTTCTAGTCACCCCTTTGAGTTACTCATCACTGAGTACTCCCTATGTGCTTGTATGTGTGCAGTGCACGCATTCAGAAATTTCTGCTTGTTTTTCTCTGGTTAATCTGTCTTTTGTCTGTCTAATTTGCAGAGACCCAGCCAATAAACCTTAGACAGGTGGAGGGGATGCGATTTCCTCTCCTACCTAGGACTCCCTGAACTATATCATCCATTACCTCCCCTGTTTGTTTTTGTGTTTCCATAGCACCTGGCAGATGGCTCCTTTGAAGTGCTTATCACAGTGCCTCACACTGATTTTCATATATGACAGTGGCCCGCCACTGGTTGGTTAACCTCTCCGAAGTAGAGACCTTTTTTGATTCACCTTTATTAGTACCTGTGCCTAACACAATGAACACACATTCTGTAAGTGACCCTTGAATTGACAATCAATGAATGAATGAAAACATGACTACAATAGTCATGTATATGATCCTGCTAAAACTTACAATGACACCTCTTCATCTGCACAATAAATTCCAAGGCCCCTGGATTGGGCCCCCACCTGTCTCTCCAGTTCCATCCTCCTCCCACCCCTGTGTTCTCAGCACTACTAAATGGCTTACAACTTCCAGAACACACCTTTAGGCCTCTGTCCTCACCATCCTTTCTTCCTGAAATGCTTGTTTGTGTCTGAAAATTCCCAAAGTTCTCTCTAACTCTGAATTTCCATGACCTTATACACTTTAGTCCTGACATTATTACCAGACAATGGTTTGCTGATCAACGCCCATAGAAGCCAAAATCCTGACACTGGTTTTTGAGAAAGGAAAGAGCTACTTATTTAAATCTGAATAGACTAGCAGGAGATAGGAAGCACTGCTCAAATCTGCCTCCCTGACCTGGGGTCTGGATGAATTTTAAGGGTTGAGGAGAACAGAGTGGCATGAGGTAATGCTGGCAGGGTGAATGTGGAGGGCTTGGGAACTTGGCCATTTATAGTGCAGGGTCTAGGGGCCAGAGAAAGCACAAAGGAATTCCAATCAGTCAGTGTTTGTTCAGTTCTAGATGTGTCCATGTTTGGACTAGGTACCAGATCCTCCTTATTGAAGGACCTCTCACTTCGTAAAAGGTGTGGCCACATTTCCGTTACTTGAGTTCAGCAGACTGAAGATTCTTGGTTCTGGGGTCATCTTGAGGACAGGGGTGGCACATGTGCAGTGCTGTGGCTGTAAAATAACTCCAAAATTGCATTAATCACCAATCTGCTTCAAGGGAGCAGCTTTAAGCTGATCAGTGTGCTTTGTGTGCTGTTTCAATGTGTGCAGAAACCACAACTAAACTCAAATTAACTTTTGGCTTCCTTGAGTCTTAAGAACAAACAGAGTGGTCTAACTCCCTTGCAGGTGTAAGTCATCTTGCATTCCCCCTTTCCAGATTAAAAAAAAAAAAAAAGTAGCCCAAAGAATTTAACTGCTGTGACTCCTCAGAAAACCTTTCTCTATTACATTCATTATGATTTGTATATTCTCCCTCCTTCAAATCTATGCAAATCTGACCTGAACTCATTTTGCACTCTTTGTGGATACAGAATGCTGAAATAAATCACTTACAACCTGCAAAAGACAACTTTACTCAACTGATCCACAGAATCTAACCAGGAGATCGCTAAATGGAAGTAAATGTGCCCCCCCACCTTCAACTTATCAAGACTTTTTAATTTTATGTCGTTGTTTAACTAGAGTTAAAGAATATCCACTTCATTTTGGAGAAGTTGCTCTGGGCCATACCACATGCCCAGGGCTCAGTTTGTAGATAATAAAAGGACCCCTGAATCCTCTGTTCCTTCAGGTTTACCCAGATTTATCAGAAGAAGAGGCATTCATACAGCTCTACCTTCTTTTTTTTTTTTCCAGCCAGCCAGTTCCTCCAATTTCCTCTCTAAAAGAACATGCAGCTGTTTATAGAATGCCTCTATTTAGAAGTACTCTTTAGGAGGCAAAGGGAAACCTCAGGCTTCTCGTGCATTTCAGCATTCTGCATCTTTGCTCTCAGATGTTTTGTGAGTGATGATGAGAATAAATAATATATAACTGTTTGTAAAGGGGAAAAGAAGGAGCAAAACCAACTCCACCGCGCCTACCCAGAGGATCAGAGTCCTCACTCTGCACTGCTGCTGAGGAAAGGTGGTGTTCAAAGGCAATCAGCCTCCTTACTGCCAGCTTGTTGGCTGGGAGCCAGGACTGCCACGGTCCAGATTAACTAACTGGGAGGGCCTGTTTTCAAGGGGAGATGGAGGTCAGTAATCAGAGCAGCCCTTATTTGGCTATCTCAGCATTTTGAAGCAATGTTAGATGTTCAAAGTGTTGAAAATCAAACAGCCATGTTCAGTAAGGGCAGCTGGTCACTGTTAGAAAAGCAGGTCTCCCCACCCTATTCTTCTTGGGATGAATTCAAGTGGTGAATGTTTTGCAATGTCCAGCTAATGTGATAAATGATCTAGAAAGTCATGACACAATGCGATGTATATTTAAATACAGCCAGAGTTTGTCATTTAATTAGAATGCTGCTTAGAATGAGTACAATACTTTTTTATCATAATTATAGCCTTGGGTTAGGATAGAGTAACATTTTGCTCCTTTGTACTCGTGATCAAGTAATTGTGCTTTTAATAGTCAATGAGCTTTTATGGAACACCTACTATGTGCGGGTCTGATTCTGATTTAGATTCCTAGTTCTGTCCCCATTCACTATGTTTTTTTCAGTGAAAACTAAAATGTTATATTTTTAGGTGATTTCCTGAGTTAGTGATCAATTATCCTATAGGCTGGCAGAGAGATAATTGCCCAGACAATTTCCGCTACTATTTTAGTAAGAGAATCTTAGCTCTGGAGATACAACCCTGAAGCAGAGAGGAAAGATCCCTGCTCATGTGAAGCTATTGTTCTACCAGGGGAAGCAGAAAATAAGCAGGCAAATAAATAATTAAAAATTAATTTTAGGTAATTATAAGGGCTTAAAAAAACTAAAACAGGATGTTGTGATAGAGACTGACTGGCAAAATAAGGGATAACTACTTTAAGGGGGTCATGGAAGATGTGAGCTTAGACCTGAATAATGAGAAAAGCTGCAGCCATGGAAAATCTGGGGGAAGAATGGGGAATACTCAGCAAAGCCCAAAAGATAAGCTTGATATGTTCAAGGAATAGGAAAGACAACGTGACTGCAGGGCTGGCGATTAAACGAGATGTAGATGAAGTCATAGAGGTAGGTAGGGGCTGCATAATCCACCTCTTATAGATAAGAGTAAAGTACAACTGGAAAACATTGAAAGATTTCAAGCAAGATATCAATATTATTTATGTTTTATAGTTATCATTCTGGCTGCTTTACATGAAACAGATGGAAACAAGACCGGCCTAGAGCATTTGAGGCAAGAGATAGATGGCTTAAAATTGGCAATGACATCGAAGATGTTTGGGAGGCAGAACCTCCAAACTTGCTGAAGACTTAGATCTGGGAGTGAGGAAAAGGTAGGAAACCAGGAAAACATTTAGGTCTGAACAATGGAATGGAGGGTGGTGTTATGAGATGGAGAACTGAATTCAGGGTGGAGAGGAGGAATAGATTTGAGATGAAGGTAGGAATCAACTCTGTTATATGGGAGTTTTGTATTGGACATCTGGCTGAAGATATGAAGGCCGAAAAAAAATAAAAGTCGGTGCTGCTGGTATATAAAAGATTTGTAAAGCCTCTGCCAGTCCCAGGCACTTTGGGAGCCTCAAGCTTCGGTGCAGATATGGCCAAGTCTAAGAACCATGCCACGCACAACCAGTCCTGAAAATGGCACACAAAAGGCACCAAGAAACCCCGGTCACAAGGATATGAATCTGTTAAGGGGATAGACCCCAAGTTCCTGAGGAACACGTGCTTTGCCAAGAAGCATAGCAAGAAGGGCCTGAAGAAGATGCAAGCCAACAACACCAAGGCTATGAGTGCACGTGTTGAAGCTCTCAATGTCCTCGTAAAGCCCAAGGAGAATAATCCCAAGATTCCAAAGGGCAGCAGCCACAAGCTCAGTCTACTTTTCTGCATCACTCACACCAAGCTTGAGAAATGTGGTTGTGCCCTCAATGTCAAGGGTCTCAGGCTCTGCTGGCCAAAGTCTAAGGCCAAGTTTCAACCAAGCCTCAGGCTGCTGCTCAGGCTCAAGCTCAGCCTCCCAAATGTGCCCAAACCCCCATAAAGGTGCCACAGTAGAGTACTCTGGCTGCTGATGTGAGGATGGAAGGACCGGTATGACCCCCTGGGCTGCTGTCTGCATGGAGTGGGTGTCCTCCTGAGTTATTTGTACAAATAAACCAGAGGCAGAACCTGTCAGTGTCTGTAATCAGCCTGTGTCTGTGGTCCCGGGGCTAGGAACCAGGGCTCAGGTGGGGTTGGTACCTCCATTTTCAGTCTTCCCTGGTGGATAGGGTGTGTGTGGTTGGGCATCAGGGGAAGTAGTTCCCTGGAATAAAAGACGGGAGCCTAGTAAATGAGGAATGGTTGGGGACAGGCTGGTGAGGAAAGGGAAAAATCCCAAACACCCTTGTCAGGTCTTGACATTTACACAGAGGAAAGGGAAGGGATTCTGCTGAAAAGTTCTGCACTCCGGCCTGAAGTGCCCCAGACTTAGGCTATCCCTAGTGTACCTGGCCAGCAGCCACTGCCCTGCGTTGTGCTGGTTCCCCAAGTGCTGGGCCCTGGGTGTGGAGGAGAGATTTCCGTGATATGACTACCACCAGATCTCACAGAGACTGGATCATTCTGTCCTGCAAGGGAGGCCTGGGCAAGTGGGGCCCTAGAAGTCCATAGAAGTATAGCAAATTCTTGGAGATCTGAGCATGCACTGGGAGGTCTATGCCCCAGTGTTTGAGGGACCTGACCTATCCACTTTTACAGTAGGAATGAAAGCAAAGAGTTTACATAGGGCCCCTAGTACAAAGTACCAGACATTTATCTCCATGCTAGGCCCCATAGTAGGACAAGACACTTACAGATCTGGGGGAAACAGACTGGTCTCCATGTCTGAGCTCTGGGGAAGGTTGGAACTCAGAGGGAAATTAGAGAGGAAATTGAATGCAGTGGGAAAGAAAGGGCTTGGGAGACTAACCCCAAAACTACCTCTGACAGTGTCTGTGATCAGTCTGGTGCTAAGAGAAAAGATCGATCATCAACCTAGTGCAGTATTAGGATAATAGAAGGCTTTGAGGCCAGAAAAGCGATTTTGTTCCATACCCTCAGCTACCCCAGCGGACACTGTTGCAGCAGCATAAGCCGTCTGGGGTTTCATCCTATGTGGCTGGGTGCCTCCCCCCTTACCAAGTATAGGCTGAAGGCCAAGACTGTCCTTAGGTGAGGGCCATAAGGGGCGATCAGGGGCCTCTTATGGAACTCACCATTAACTGATCCCCCAGACATAAAGAGTCACTGTTTGATCGACACTGGTGCCGTGAACATCTGCTCCTGCTACCGAAAAACCTTGCCGGCTTCACCGGAGCACCTACATGATGATGGACAGTGAATCTGCAGAAAATTCAAGGTCCAGGCACTGCAGTAAAAGTTTTGGGGAGTCAAACAGTTGAGTAACACCTGTGTTGTCTCCAAGGTTGTCATAGAAAAAGTATGAATGTACCCCATACCAAAAAAAATGTAAGGAGGTACAGGCTTTTGTGGGAATTCCGGGTATTGGTGAGCTGTTTGGCACAATGCCTTCACCCATTATATCATTTAGTGAAGAAGGGCCATATGGGACTGGGGAGCCAAACAACAGGCTGCCTTTGAGAGCAAGAACACTGGTCAAACAGATGAAAGCTCTTGGGATCTCACAGGCATTTTTTTGCCATTTGAATTAGATGGCTCAGTAACCCCAGAAGGCATGGGTGGGAAAATATGGCAGAAACAGCAAAAGGAGTGAGTGCCCCTGGGATTTTGGTCCCACCTATGGAAGGGGGCAGAGATCAGATGCACCCGGATGGAGCAGCCAGAGTAAGAACTTGCCATCAAGGGGTGGATGGACCTCATGTTCCACTGGCTGGCCTCTGCCGCAGCTCAGGCTCCTAGGCTGACTAAATGGCATGCCTGCCTACAGCAGAGGGGTGCTCTGTCTCCACAGATGTAGCAGCTATGAGGCCCTGTGAATACATACAACCTCCAAATGCTCCCACCCCCGTCCTGTGTTGGGCTCTGTAATCTGCAAACAAGTAGCAGGAAGTTCTACTGGAGGCTGCTATACTGATGGCTTAGGCCGGGGTAACCCACCCATCTGGATGGCAGTTGGCATTCAACCATCCACTGAACTTTCTGGCTGAAAACAGGAACAAATCAAAGTAGCCAATGGGACGAACTAAGAGCTGTCTGCTTGGTAATCACACATGAACCTTGGCCTGACCCTGTGTACTGACAGCTGGGCCGTTCTGAAAGGATTGATTCTGTGGCTTGGCCATGATAGTGAGGACACCAAACCCTATGGTCCCTGGAACTGGGGCCATTTCCTGTAATTTGCAATGGGACACTCTGTCAGTTGGGGCACTAACTTCACACCCCTGGGTGGGGAGGAGCTGCCCAGCTCCCAGTGGGACCCATGGAGACACATTATATGTGGACTGGGGCATGCACCATTGAAAGAGGGAAGGAGGAAGGGGTCCCGGTCTGGCATATCCACCCTCCTATTCACCTCCTTGCAACAGAAGACATCCCCTCTCCTGGTAACACATATGGGTTACACAGCCTGGCCACATTCCCAAGACTGTGGCTGCACTCACATCCGAAGATCAGGCTACCATCTCCCGGTTCAAGTCCCTATAAATATTTGTCTTTCCGACCTCAGCCTTCCGCTGTTCATGCGGCATCCAGTTACAGGTAGGCACCTTTGCCATCCTCCAAACTGAATGTTGTATTGTTTTATATCAGATGAATCTGCTAATATCTTTCCTTTGGTAACATGTATGAAATCTCAAGTAAATGCCCAAGGCATTTAACTCCAAGCCCTGGCCACCTGAACACTGGTTCAGGTCCTGAGGCACATGGTGGAAAAAATTGTTACCAATAAAAAAAAAAGATATACAAAGCTGTGGGAGGACAGAAAATAGGAAGCTGAGGACCAGGTCATGGCACCGCTAACTTTAGAGCTCCAGGACAGCGTGTCAAGGAGAGAGGTGCCACACCTAAGGTAACGTGACGGAGGCCAGAGCACCGGGCACGCGCGCAGCAGAGAAGGAATGAAAGGCGACGTAGAAGTGCTGAGAGCCGCGGCACTGCTGTGTGTTCGCTTTCTGCTGTGAGAAAATAAAGACAAAAACCGTCTGAGTTAGCAAACGTCATGGAAAAGTAAATGAAGATCTTTGTTCCATGAGGGTATTTATCACAAGCAACTGTCTCCGTGTCACTGACACCCTGGTAAACAGTTCCTGGGAAACTGTGATTTGTCCCAGCATGAGGGTGTTCTACATCCTGGGGCAAGTGTGAGGTAACATTCAGTACACCTGTATTTATTCAAGATTTGGAGAGTCCTGTTCCATAATACTGAGTCATTTCCCCAGAGTTTCTAGAGATCTCCTGTGTGTGTATAAAAATCTCTGCATCAGTTCTACAGATGGGATGGTCAGTTCTTAGTAACTAAGCCCTTAGGGATCTTCTACAGGGACTGTTCTCACGTTAATGCAAAAGTATTAACGTGGGAGACATGCCGACACCCACCAGGAGAGAGTCCACGGGCCCAAGAGGTGACCAGGGGCTTCGGAGCAAGGCTTATTATCTGTGCTCAAATCCCAGCTCTGCCCCTTTCTGGCTTTGTGTCCTGAGACAAGTTCCCCAAGTCTCCAAGTCCCAGTTTCCTCATTTGCAAAATGAGAACGACACCACATAAGCTTGTTGTGAGACTTAACGAGGTGCCATGTGCTCAGTGACCATAATCCAGGGCTTCAGTGAGTAGTTAGGAGGTGCTCCATAAGCCTTGGTCTCCCCGCTCTCTCTTCAGCCTGGTAGACTGTAGAAACACACTCTAGCCCGATAACACCCCAGGTAATCTTGATTCTGCCCCCATTCACTGCATTACTTTTTGAATGTAAAAATTAAAACTAAAATGAGATATTTTTAGGTCACTTCTGAGTCAGTTGATGCTTTGTGTGAACTGGCAGAGAGAAAATTGCCTAGGCAACTCCTACTGCTGTTTCCAAATGAGATTCTCAGTCAATGAGCTGCGCTCTGTCTCAGTCTGGTTAATTCTCCCAGCATTGTCATGGTGCTAGTAACTTCTTGTCCAAATTCCAGAATTTGAGCCTAGTGTCTCAACTCAGTAAGAACAGAGAAACTTCTAATCAACTGCTTGCCAAATTTTCCTATTGTACACAGTAGAGTTATTTGTCACAAAATCATTGCCATTTTTTAAACTTAATTTACTAATTCAACTGCGTTATCCTGAGGCCCTAAGGGTTGGACATGGTGTGGACCCTGGAATGACCATGATGAGTAAGAAGGACACAGTTCCTGCACTCACTCCTGCACAGGCCAAGTTCACCAACCTCCCACTGGCAGAGAACTGGCTTTCCTTCCCTGCTACTGTCCCAGGAGGTCTTTCACTTAGACAAAAGTTGCATCTTGTTTAAAATCCCTGGAATTGCTTAAAAATATGAACTAAGGGGCATTGCTGTCTTTTCTCAGACAGCTATCTCTTTAATTAAAGAATAGCATCTGCTTCCTTTGTGTGTGTGTTTTTTATCACAAAAATAACACACACTTGCTTTAAGATGTGTTAGTCTGCCCCAAAATGGGAAGCTTCTCCTCCTTGCTAAAGGAAGAACTATTAATTGGGAGAATTTGGTGCCTACACTCCCAGACGTTTTTCTGGGTAGATACAAATACATCTCTGTGCACACCCACCCCCGTGCCTCATGTACTCACAGTGTTTTGCTTGTTTGCTTTTTGCAAAGAGAATATAATTACATATTGTTCTGTAACTTTTTTTTCCACATAGCAATGTCATGGATATGTTATCATTTTTTAATATTTTTCCACCTATGTTTTTAGTGGGTTACACAAAAGCAACAGAATAAAGAAGTCATAGTTATTGGTTTTTTAGTCATTCTTCTAATGACAAAACTTTGTTACTTCCAATTCATTGATATTAGAGATAAATATTTAGCATATTTTCTTACATATATATTTTCATATTTATTTGAACTTATCTGTAGAGTAGAATCCTGGAAGTAGAAGTTCATTTTTAAACTTTCATAATATAAAATTGCCTTCAAGAAAGATGACACCCAATTTAGGTTCCTGCCAGCACAATATGAAAATGCTCACTTCCTCCCTTTTTCTCTAATGCTGACTACTACTATTCTTAAACTTGCCAATCTGATAGGCAGAAAATGAGATGTTATTTTAGTTTACAGACTTGGTTTTCACTCTGACATGTGAAAAGCTTGAAAGTCACCATTCTCATCCTTGCAAGAAAAAGTTGGAAAAGCTGAAAATCAGTGGCTTCTCTTGAATTCATCAGAGAATTGCAGCTTCAAGATAAACCACACCCTGAAGCCTAGAGTGATGGGTGCGTCCAGAGATATACAATAGAAGCTACTGGAGCCACAAGGGCGGAACCACTTAAATTCACTAGTAATTGTAACAATTTACTGGAGGCTGGGTGTGGACCAACCACTGTGAGAGTGAGAAACACCTGGGGCCTGAATCATAGGGGCCCCCACAATTTGAGGTCCTCCTTCCCCCTCCCCCCTCCCAGGAACACCTCCAGGTTTTCATGGTGACGATCTAAGAAAAAAAATCTCTTGGTAAGGAGAACAGAGACAGAATGATGGGTATGGAGGAGAGCATTTTGACAGTTGCCAGAAGGGAGGGGGGTTGGGGGAATGGGTGAAGGGGCGAGGGGATTGAGAAGTACAGAATAGGCAGTCACAGAATAGCCATGGGGATGTAAAGTACAGTATAGGAAATGGAGCAGCCAAAGAACTTACAGTATGACCCTCAGACAAGAACGATGGCATGGGGATTGCCTGAGGGAGTGGGAGTGCTGGGTGGAGGGCGGCAAAGGGGGAAAAATTAGGACAACTGTAACCAATAAAATAAAATTAAAAAAAAAAAATCTCTTGGCCCTGGCCAGGGATGGGAAGAGTAGCAATGGTATGTAACCCTACTGGATTCTTCTCTGTAACAAAGGTCTATTCTCCAGGGTCAATACTGAAACCTTATCCCACTTAGAGGAGGTGATTCCCAATCTATTTGAACCCCTAGCCTTCCTGTATCACTAAAACAAACCCTGAAAACAGAGTTAATAGAGCACTGGAAATGGAGTTTGGAGGGCCCTATACTCAGGGCAGAGAAACAGAAACACTTGTGAATGCCACACTTCCAAGACACAGGCCCATCAAAAGACTGAGACTTAGTCAGGTTAAAGACCTGTCTTGTCCCCTTATGTTACCACCAGACCAGTCAGTCTGCAGAGGATCATAGCTGGAGGAACTGCGAGACCCTGCCTGTAAGTGGCAGTACCAAGGGAAGTGCCAAAACCAAGAGAGGAGACAGAAGTAAGGATTCTTGCAGAATTTGAGACCTCTAGAATTTATGCTTACAACAAACAGTAAACATAGCCCAACTCCAAGCCGGATTAACATAAACCCTCACACTAAAGGCCTATTCACTACAGTACTGATTACCAATACAGCATATCTGGCTTTCAGTGGAAAATTACAAGGCACAAACATACTCCGAAGGGACAGAGCAGGCATCAGAACCAGATTCGGATATGACACGGATTTGGAACTATCAGACAAGAAATTTAAAGTAATAATAGTTAATGTATTGGAAGCTGTAATAGAAAAAGAGCATGTGAGGCCAAATGAGTAATGTCAGCAAGAGAGATGGAACCTGTAAGAATAAAAAGAAATACTAGAAATAGAAAACCGTGATGGAAATAAAGAACGTCTTCAGTGGCTCATCTACTGGACATTGAAAAAAGAATTAGTGAATTCAAAGATAGTTCAATAGAAATGTCTAGAATTCAAATTCAAAGTGGGGAAAAAAACTAGAACACTCAAGAACAATGAAACAATATCAACTAGGCTATTACGTGTGACTGGAACACCAGATAGGACAAGGAGAAAGAAATATTTGAAATAATAATGTCTGAAAATTATCCAAAATTAATCATAGCTACCAACTTCCCACAAATCCGGGAGACTCAGAGAACAACAAACAAGATAAACACCGAAGGGGGAAAACACAACCACTCCTAGGCGTTTTACTTTGCATCTCTTTCATTTATAGTGAAGGTTGGAATCCAGGCCATTTGTATTTTTTCTCTAAATTATTTGTTTACATTCCATGATTTACAGGAATTTTTATGTATCATATATAGTAATTCTTTCTTATACACGTGACAGGTGTTTTCTTTAATACTTCATCAATGGTGTCATTAGCCATACTAAAATATTAAAAATATTTGTGATCAATTTTATCCTTTTTCTTTATTGATTTCTAGTTTTTATATGCATACATTGCTTAACTTCCCCAAACTATAAAAATAGTTTTTACCTTGATAATTTTTATAATTAATGTTTGGATGTTTAACGTATTCATTAGTGTGTATGAGGTAGGTAAACTTTTTTGTGATGAACAGCACTTTTCTAATACCAATTAGCAAATAGTCTACTTTTCTCTCCATAAAAATGCCACCTTTATTATTAAAATTATATTTTTTGAAAAACCTATTCTTTTTCTATTTTTTTATGGCAAACTATTTTGGATAATATTTGTATAAACTATTGGATAACGTTGAATAATATCTTAAGGGCTTGAGAAGTTGAAAATAAGAAATACAGAAGACAACAGCAATATAAGAATAAAGCCACCTCCAGAAATCAGACAAACAGTACAGGATACAGTATTTTTACCATAAGATTGATTTTATGGTGCAAATTCCTGCGTGTTATCATTAAATGGTCATATAGTTATCAGAGGAAATACATGACTGTGAAGAGAATGATGACAGTTTCATCTTAAGTGGGATGAGTCTTGGGAAAAAATGAGTGAAAAAAATTCAGAAGCGTCTCATTCACCAACAGCTGAACCTTGCACAAAGTTTAACTTTCAACACTTGAGCAGTTTGTATAATCACTATGATTACCACCAGGGCTTCATGCAAATCTTCTGGTTTTCCTATGCGAATGTCCAGCAGCTCCTCATCAGCCACGTGCTGCTCCGTGACTATCTAGCCCGAAGGACTGTGAGCCCTTCAGCATCTCACCCCAAGTCCAGAATGGCGTCATGGAGCAAAGCCTTCTGGTCAAAGCCGCATCTTCCAAAACAAACTGATTAAGCCTCATTCCAAGCATGCCTTTTCCTTGTTGCTAAATTGAGATCCATTCCTTATTCCCACCTTCTCTGGGAAGATGCCCCTCAGTGGGGTCTTCCCAAATAACACCCGATAAGAGTTACATCTCCTATGGCAATTTTACTGAGTGAGCATTCAGAGCCAGAGTCTAAACGGCACCCAAGAGTTCCTGAAATGTGCTCTGTGCGCCTGCTTAGGAAATAGGCCAGGGACGTTCCTTCTTACGTAGCTAGGCATGCCGTTCATCTGGAATATGAAGCAGGCCCTAAAATGTTCACAGCGTGTTGCAGCTGGATTGTTTTCTCTCTTCTTCCGAAGATAAATTGGAGTAATTTTGATGTGTTTCCTCTGAATTTCAAAAATCCATACAAGGAAACATGATGGTGAGGGGGAGATGAGGCCAGCTTGCAATTCTGCAATGTTTCTTATGCAGGAGCAACTTTCCAGCAGGGCACTGTGTTTGCAAAGCTTTACTCTGCCGCATCACAGGGCATGGAGGCTGGGAAGATCCTCGAGGTGGAGTGATGAGGATTGGGTAAAGGGGGAAATACATCTTATTTCAAGTCTTCACTTAGGCCCAGAAACTGTGCCTGCATCACTCCAGAGAAGCAGAGAGTTCTTGCCCTCCCTTTTTTTAAATCCTCACCTGAGGACGTGCTTATTAATTTTAGAGAGAAGGGAAAGGAGAGAGAGAAACATCGATCTGTTGCCTCTTATACACACCCTGACCGAGGACCAAACCTGCAACCTAAGTATGTGCCCTACTGGGAATTGAACAAAACTTTTGGTCTATGGGACAACGCTTTGCCCTCCTTTAAAAAGAAGAAAAAATATCTCTGAAGTTTTGTTTTTTTTCACCAAACCATGTAGAACCACAACCTATCCCAAATGAATCATAGGAAACCTAGAATTCTGAGCATTCATTTTAGTAACACATGTAGTCATATTATGGAGAGCCATAAATAGCATATGTCAATCTAAAAATCCAGGCATTAAAAATATATATGTCATCTATCCTTAATTCCAAGGAAACGTCGAGGGCCATTTAGTTTTGAAGATCAGCATTATTTGGGCGGCAGCCTTTGAAGGGTTTCCTGCGCTGGTGATTCATCTTGCCCTGACTAAGGCAGACCGAGGGCAGACCGGCTGATTTTCTCAGAGGCAGAGTCTGGGACACTTGTTAGCAAACACTGTTCCTTGTCAGAGGCTAATTAGTTTGATGCATGGTTTTAATCAAATGCCTTCTAAAGAAACGGCAGTGTCTTTCCTGAAAACGTTCCTTGCCAAAATCTATTTCTAAGAGCACATCTGATCGTAGGTGATATTCTCTCACTTGGGTGAGGACTGCTGTCCTTGGGAACTGCCCTGCTGTTGATGTCCACAGCCATGCTTGCCCCTCTGTGAGGAGCCCAGGGGCCGAGGTTCTGATGTGACCCCTGGTAGTGAGAGCAGGACACTCGCATGTGGCGTAGAGTTTCTCAGCTCCGAAACACGTGTGAGTGCACGGAACTCCCTTTACTTTCCAGTCTCAGGATCAGTGGATTTATTGGGATGGTGCTGACATAAAAAATGAAATGAAACATCTGAGTCTAACAGCTGCACAAAATTTGGACTCGTGTAAACTGGTCTGACATCACAGGTTCTGCATGTGAGTTCCATGAATGCTCTCCATCTGGTGCTAATACAGTAACATGCCGACAAAGTCCCTGTGGTTTGTGGCGTGATGAGCTCCAGAGCTGAGGAGATGAAGCCAGAGAGCCTATATACCATTTGCTGAATGGAGCTAGCTTTGGGTAATGTCTCATCCTCATAGAGGTACTCAGGTTCATCAGGGATAAGAAGCTATGTCGGGCATGGTACCAGCAATAAGCTTTCTGTTAGGGATTTTGGTCTCGTCTCCCCTGAAGAGGTAGGAGAGCGGTCTCATGATGTTATTTGCCTTACTCCATTAGAAAAATAGATGTGGGAATGTAACGGAGTACCTGAAGCCAGCCGACTCCCTCCTGGCAGACATAAAAAGGCAGGTGGAAAGGAAAAAAGAGAACATACATAACAGCTCAACACTGCATCCTGGTGAGATACAGTGGTCATTTGCTGGGACGCTGGCGTTGTGCCCAGGGCAACTGGTGGCATTGATCGGGTCAACGACACCCCACACTGACCCACAGCCGTAAACAAAAGATGCACATGTTTTCCCTCTTCTGCTGAAGTCAGGGGCTAAGGCATTTGGCAAATAGTTCTGTGTTGCTCTACAGGCTATACATGTGGCCTAGAAAAAACTCTGTTCTTATTTAATTTTTTAAAAAAGACTCAAAGTCACTTGTTTATCCATCAGCTGATTAACCACACAAAGGAAGCCTTTTGGGGACTTTTTAGCGGCATCTTGGCTGTCCCTCTTTGCTCACCATAATGCTGGATTGCTTACCATACCATCAGTTACTAGGGTCAGAGAATAAGCATTACAAGTGTAACATTATAAGCAAATGCACCCAGTAGATTTTTTTCAGGCTGAATGAATTTGTTGAAAGCAACACCTATGTTCATGAGTGAATCAGTACTTCAATAAATAAGGTTTGGGCCCCTCATATTTTGAAGCGACACTTATTGGCTGTAAGTGAAAGTGCATTCTAGCTCTGTTAGACACTATAAATACCAAGGCAAAAAAGAAAAAGAAAAAAAGTACCAGAGCTGAATTTCAAGAGTAGCAAATGTGGAGGCAGAGTAGCTTCAGGCACAAGTGAGGATTTGCACAGCCTGAGCAAGGGAAGTGAGAAAAAAAGAAAGTAGGGATCGGAGAAAGCTCCTATCAGGAGAGGCATGGACATTCTCAAAGTGCTATATAGCCTTTCAAAACACAAACATACCAATACTGTGTAGCTACTTTTTTCTCCCATGAAATACATCTTTCCTTAAAATAAGTTCTTAGCGGAACAGAATTACATTAATAGAATACTACTTCATAAACAATTTTACTAAAATTTATTTACTCTGTAAAATCGAAAACACCTGTAATTTTCATTGGCATTTAAGCAAAGCATAAATAAAAGGCAAGCTTAATTATAGAATTGTTATATAGTGCAATGTAAAGCCAATTTTAAAATCCTCCTTTATCTTGACCGTCTGCGTTCCTGCTCTCCTCCGTCAAGATGAGCGACGTAGAGATGACTGTCAAAGAAAAGCAGAGTTGTGAGGAATTCCAGTCCAATCTCCTAGGGCTCAAGGAGGAAGCTTAGGTCCAACCCACTGCTGCTGAAGTCAGAGAGTCTATTCTGGAGTTCTATCCAAGTTTTGGAGCCACCTCTCACTGCCCCAACTGGAATTAAACAAACTACACAGCGTTAATGAACTGTGTGGCCGCATCTGCCTCTGCCAAGCACGCTGCAGCCCCGCTGCATGCCGTTAGGTTACCACACACTAATTATCTTTCAGGTTTTCTGCACATTCTTTTCCAAACGAGGCAAGCTTGCCAGCTTGTCAATAGTCTCTAAACATGAAGTGACTTTCTTTTTGTCTGTGAATGCCCACAATGGCTTTCGTAGGGACCTAGGAATAGAAGCAGGATTGTACCTTTCACTGCCTCTTTTATTTAAAGGAAACAAACAAACAAAATCTCTGTAAGCTAATATGTAGCTTCATTGGTGATTATAGTACCAATGAAGCTTATAGAAGTATAAGCTTCTCTGATTTAAATCAGAGAACAAGAAATGTCACCATTCTTAGCTGGTAGGGAAGAAAAAAAACATGCAGGTGGATGGTGTGAAATTTAAGCAGACTTGGGAAAGAACTAATCGTTTGGAATTCTCCACTGGAGATGTGTTTTGACAATTCTCTGGCCATTTCCTGTTTTAGTTTGCCCACTTCATGTTAATGCATGAGGCAGCGTCCGACAGCTGTAAAAGCATGGGTTTTGAGGTCAAGTGCCCCAGTCCTGTCACTTTCAGCTAGGCTAGTTCCTCACTTACTTCTCTGAGCTTCGGGTTCTACATCTGATTATTGGAGTAACAATACCTACCTCAGTGAGCTGCTGTGAGAAGTAAAATGGTAATGAATATAGAAGTGCTTTATATTGCTGCCTGCTAGTGCTAGTTGTGTGACTTTGTACAAATTACTTAATCTCCATTTCTTCATCTGTAAAGTGGGGATAATAGCATGACCCCTCTCTTTTGAGTTGTGATGAGGATTGCGTAAATTAATACATATAAAGGGCTTGGAATGGTGCCTGGCACACAGTCTGCCTCTACGTACTTGGCTCTAAATGTTTTCTGTTATTTCTACTTACCTGATGATAAACATATGTTACCTACTTTTTCCAGTGTATTTCACTTTATATTAGTTTAAATATAGCAGAACTTATATTTATCATTTACCTATTACCAAGTATTTTGTGCAAAGCACTAAGTTGCTGTATACAAATATAAACTAGAGTAGGTGGTTATCCATTTTGCAAAAGGGAATCACATGGTCATGCTCTAATTCAATAACGCACTTTGATATCACCCATTATTTTCAATACAATGTAAGATACAAAAGTATGTAATACACCCTTCCAAGAGAGTCTTATTTATTTTTAAAGATTTTATTTATTTCCTCTTAGAGAGAAGGGAAGGAAGGGAGAAAGAGAGGAGAAGAAACATCGATGTGTGAGACAGACATCGGCTGGCTGCCTCTCACACGTGCCCAAATAGGGACCTGGCCCGCACCCCACGCATGTGCCCTCACTGGGAATCAAACCTGTGACCTTTGGGTCCACCAGCCAGCACTCAATCCATTACACCACATCAGCCAGAGCTCAAGAAGTTTTTTAAATATATTTTTATCATTCTAATGTTAATGCACAGTCATTGTAGAAAATTTTAGAAAATACTCATAAAAGATAATAGTAACAACATAAAACTGAAATTACCTATATTGCCACCATCAAGAGATAACTCTAAATCTCACATTTTGATTCAAATTATTTTGGTTGTATGTGTGTATAATGCACACAAAATTAGAACTACACTACTTTTTAAGATTTAAGATAGGTCACAAACATCTTCCCATGTTACTAAATATTCTTCTCTCCCTTATTATTATTATTTAAAACAATTTTTTGAAATAGTTTTACATTTAAAGAACAGTTGCAAAAAATAGTACAGAGATACTTGGAGACTATGCAAATATCCTGTTTCTATGTCAACACTTGCCAATCTATTTAGCACACACTGGTGGATGTGGCCTACAGCAATGATTACTATGGTGTTTTAGTGGTGATTTTCCATTTCCCTCATGCCTTCCATATTCATTACTTACTATCTTACTCTGAGGAAGAGCTGTCCTTTCTCTTCCACATATTTATTTAATCATTCATTTATAGCCATGTCGACTCAGGGACATTTATTTTATTCTTATAATCTAATATTGCAGTGCTGCATTTTATATTGTTGCTCAACTTGTTTCTGCTTTGATTATTGGGAGCTCTTTCTGATTCAAGTGCATTTTTATTCAAAAACAAAACAAACAAACAAACAAAAACCTTTCCTTACATTCAAGCACCACAAAATTCTCCAGACTGATGTTTTTTCTACTGCCCTGTTCTTGGAATACAAGAGTTCTCCAAACATCCCAGGTTCCTTTTATTGGAGGATGGCATTTAAAAACCACTAATGGGACTTGCGGTCAAGATGGCGGTGTAGGCAGACATGGGTTGCCTCTTTGCATAACCCCAACAAAATTACAACTAAAATACAGAACAAATATCACTCAGAATTGTAAGAATTTTACTTGAGTGGAAGTCTCACAACTACGGAATTAAAAAAACCACATTCATCCAGACTGGTAGGAGGAGCACAGACACAGAATGGGCTGGTTCCACACCCATATGTGGTGGATGAAAATTCGGAAGGGATATCTCAGCAGCAAGGATCCGAGCCCCATGCCAGGCCCCCCAGCCCAGGTTTCCAGTATCAGGAAGATAAGTTCCTGCAACATCTGGCTGCAAAAACCAGCAGTGACACGGGTGCTGGAACAAACTTCTGCAGTCCCACGCAGTTCCTCTTAAAAAACATACACATGGACTCACCTACTCGGACTCACTCTCTCTGAGCTCCAGCACTGGGTTAGCAGCTTGGAAGTCACCAGTGGCATTCAGGGAGGAACTGAAGTGTCTGGCATCAAGGCAAGCAGAAGCCATTGTCCCTTTTCTAAACCCTCCCCCAACAGAGCCACAGAGCCAGCAAGCTGGTGCCATGTCTGAGACTCCATCAACCTAGTTAACACTGTTTGACCCACCCTGGAGATCCTCAGAGACTCTGCCCAACCCGTGCTGAATTTCCATATGAATGGCTGGTCTGGGCTCATGCTTCACAATTTCCTAAATCCTCTCAAACAAGCAACAGTTGGCCTCGTGAGCCCCAGGCCCAGCACCAGCAGCAGCAAGCCTAGATTCACAGCTTGGCCTCGCCTGGGAATCTCCAAGCCCAGAACAAGTAGCAACCATCTCAGATTGCTTTATAGCTGAGGGAAGATGGCCCTGACAAAACATAGGTGGGGGCTGAACTTGGCCTGTACCATCCCAGAAACTTCAGGGCCAGCACACACAGTGGACAGCTAGAAACCATGTCAGAGTGCCACCACCCTGACCCTGAACAGCTGATCCTCCATGAAGGGTGGAGGTGGTGATCAGTGGTCACAGTCAATCATTGCAGCTGACTGGCCTAGGTATATCCTTCCCATTGATCTGCAACAGCAACCAAGACTCATTTACAAGAGGAGGGTATACTCAGCCCACATGATGGGTGCAGCTTGGGTACCAAGTTTGGGTGATAAGGGAGGCGGTACCATTAGACCCTACAAGACACTTACTACATTAGGCCACCTTACCAAGACATGGAGTCAAAGAAGTTCTACTTAATACATAGGAACAAACACAGAGAGGCTGTCAAAATGAGGAGACAAAGAAACATGGCCCAAATGAAAGAACTAATCAAAACTCCAGAGAAAGAGCTAAATTAAATAGATATAAGCAATCATCCATAAGATGCAGAGTTCAAAACACCAG
Organism: Phyllostomus hastatus; assembly: GCF_019186645.2. Taxonomy (NCBI): domain Eukaryota; kingdom Metazoa; phylum Chordata; class Mammalia; order Chiroptera; family Phyllostomidae; genus Phyllostomus; species Phyllostomus hastatus. The sequence continues at coordinate 11,933,197 of NW_025333977.1, read as the reverse complement.
TGGTAACAGTGCTCAAGGAACTTAGTGAGGACCTCAGTAGCATAAAAAAGATCCAGTCAGAAATGAAGGATACACTAATTAAAATAAAGAACAATTTATAGGGAAACAACAGTAGAGTGGATGAATCTGAGAATTAAATCAATGATTTGGAAAATAAAGAAGCACAAAACAACCAATCAGAACAACAAGAAGAAAAAAAATCCAAAAAATTGAGGATAATAGAGGAAGCCTCTGGGACAACTTCAAGAGCTACAACATTTACATCATACAGGTGCCGGAGGACAAGCGAAAGAGCAAGAAATTGGAAATCTATTTTAAAAAATAATGAAAGAAAACTTCCCTGATTTGGTGAAGGAAATAGACATGCAAGTCCAGGAAGCACAGAGTCCCAAACAAGAGGGATGCAAAAAGGCCCACTCTAAGATACATCATCATTAAAATGCCAAAGGTTAAAAATTAAGAGAGAACCTTAAAAGCAGAAAGAGAAAAGAAGTTAGTTACCTACAGGGGAGTTCCCATAAGACTTTCAGCTGATTTCTCAAAAGAAACTTTGCAAGTTAGAAGGAATTGGCAAGAAATATTCAAAGTCATAAAGAGCAGGGCCTTACAGCCAAGATTGCTTTACCCAGCGAAGATATTGTTTATAATCGAAAGGCAGATAAAGAGCTTCCCAGGTAAGAAAAAACTAAAGGAGTTCATCATCACTAGACCATTAGTGTATGAAATGTTAAAGGGACTTATTTAAGAAAAAGAAGATGAAAACTATGAACAAAATGAAATGACAAAAATACATATTTCTCAACAATTGAATCTATAAAACAAACTCAGCAAAGAAGAAGAACAGAGACAGAATCATGGCTATGGAAAGTGTTTTGATGGTTGCCAGATGGGAGGTGGGTGTGGGGGAATGGGTGAATAGGTGAGGGTACTAAGAAGTACAAATAGGTAGTTACAGAATAGCCATGGGGATGTAAAGTACAGTATAGGAAATGGAGCAGCCAAAGAACTTATATGTGTGATCCATGGACATGAACAATGATAGGGGCATTGCTTGAGGGAGTGGGGACTGCGGAGTGGAGGGGGCCAAGGGAGAAAAATTAGGACAACTGTAATAGCATAATCAATAACATTTAATTTAAAAAAAGAAACCAATACCATTGGTAGTAAGGGTTCTTCTTGTCACCGTTTCTAACACCTCTCAGTGGACAGAGCTAGGATATGTACATGTATGTGTATGCATACATTAACTCATGCATATACACATGTCTATATTTCTGTATCAATTTAGCTACATATTTAATTTTTTTATTTACCGCTTAAAGCCTGAGTCCATCTTGACACGTTTGAACACAACTAAGCACCAGAGAAGTCATTCTAGTCTTTCATTTTCTTTTACATGTAACTTCTTTCTCCAACAGAGAAAGAGAGTGAGAAACCTCTCATTTTCTACAATATTTTTAGATTTTTGTTTAACCCAAGTATACAAAATAAGTAGTGTCAGAATTCCTGACGCATCTCCCTGCAAGCAACAACTGACGTGCAGTGTTTGTGTTTGGTACTTCAGCCTTATATCAAATCAAAACACTGTCTTTCAAAGGTACTTTGGTCAGCTCTTTTCTTCCCCGTACCTTTCAGCGTGCTTATGTGATTAATTTGTAATAAGTTAAATGCATTTGTCACACTCTGCGTTCCATCTTTTCTTTCATATCCCAAAGATTTTTTTTACATGCAGTAAAATTCACTTTTGTGGTGTACAGTTCTATTAATTTCAGCAAATGCACGAAGTAGTATTGTGGACCACACAGCTCTACACACAATCATCCCATCACCTCCAAGTTGTCCCTGCTGCCGCTTTACAGACATCCCACCCCCACCCCTGACCTCTCAACTCCTCGTCGGTTTTCTTCCCTAGGATTTTGCCCTTTCCAGAGTGTCATGTGAATAGAATCAAACAATTCTGCATCTAGATTCTTTCACTTTGCAAAATACAGGTAAGATTCGCTTATGTTGTTTTACGAACCAATAGTTAATTCTATTTTATTGCTGGTGGGTTTATATAATACAGATCCATCCCTAGGAGTAAGATAGCTGAGTTGGTCGCATGGTAGGTATATGAGGTTTATCCAGAAGGTATCCAGCCATGTAATATGAAAAATAGAGACATTTATTGAAGCAGATACAAGATAAAAGAACCATTGTACACAGGACAGTGATGCCTCAGTCCCCTTCAAAGTAGACACCTTGGGACCTCACACAGTTCTCCCGGTCTCCATCAGCTGCTCTGTCGTATTTTCCTGAATCTCATGGATGGTCTGAAATCTCTTCCCTGTCAAAGGTGATTTTAATTTTGGGAAGTCAGAAGTCTCAGGGCACCAAATCTGGGCTATAGAGGGAGGTGAATCACCTGGGTGATTTGATGTTTGGCCAAAAAGAAACTGCACAGGGCGTGATGCGTGAATGGGCACGCTGTCATGATGAAGCTGCCCATCACCAGTTGCACATAGCTATGGTCTTATGAATCATCCGAATAGTTTCCTTGGAGAAATGATCAAGCTTAATGCAAAATCTGATGCAGATTCATTGCTCTACATTGAGTCATTTTGGATGACTCAATGGCCACACAGTACACATGCTCACTCAACATTATCTACCATCCCCACTGACTAGTACAGTGAAGTCATCACTGTTCACACATGTGCATTCCAGTGCACTCTCCTTGGGTGCCATCAATTTGCACAAACCGTTCTCATTATATTAACAATAGCTGGACTTTTTCCAGACAGACCTCATATGTTTACCTTTACAAGACACAGCCAAACTGTTTCCCAAAGTGGCTGCACCATTCTGCATTTTCATTATTTCGCACTTCCACCAACAAACAATGTGTGAGTTCCTGTTGTTCCACATCCTCACCAGCACTTGGTATTGCCAGGTTTTTACATTTTAAATATTTAAGTAGGCATATTATAGTATCTTACTGTGGTTTTAATTTATATTTCACTTGTAATTAATGATACTGAACACTTTTCTTACACTTATTGCCTCTTTGGTAAAGTATCTGTTCCGATCTTTTGCCCATTTTAAAAAAATAGGTTGTCTTCTGGTTGTTGAGTTTTATGACTTCATATTCTGGATTCCAGTTTTGTGTCAGGTGTGATATTAAAATATTTATCTCAGTTTGTGGCTTGTCTTTTCACTCTCTTAATAAAAAAAAACAAGTTTTAGCCCTGGCTGGAGTAGCTCAGTGGATTGAGCACAGGCTGCAAGCCAAAGTATCGCAGGTTCGATTCCTAGTCAGGGCACATGCCTGGGTTGCAGGCCACAGCCCCCGGCAACCACACATTGATGTGTGTCTCTCTCTCTCCCTTCCCTCTCTAAAAATAAATAAGAAATAAAATCCTTTAAAAAAACACAAGTTTTTACAGAACAAAACATTTTTTTAATACAGTGCAATTTATCAGTTTTTCCTGTCATGGATTATGATTTTGTGGGCATGTCCAAAAACTCAAGGTTGGATGGTGGCACTATGGACATTTTAGTCTGCATAATCTTTGTTATGAGGGGGAAGGGGGGCCTTTCAATGCCTCACCATAACAAAGATGACTTTTTGCTATCACAAACAAGGTTGAATGACTCTTAAAGGTGAATCTATCTTTGATGACTTACTTTCTAGTCATTTACAACCTAATGAGCAAGAACAAGCAGGCATAACAGGGACAGTTAAAAATCAAAGGTAAAATAAAATGAATGTGCAAAATAGCACTCTAGGATGCAATAATGACAAGGAGTTTTTAATAGAATTATAATGGTACTTCACACTTGTGTAGAAGCTAAAAATCTTTTTCATGCTTATTAAACCTTTTGATATTAATAATTTCCCATTTTTCCCTATTAAGAAAATGAGAACCAGAGGACTTCAGGGGGTTGACCAAGGGCCACAGAGCTATGAAGTGATGGAGCTAGGACTTGACTCGGTATCTTAGGGAAAGTCTTCATAAAGGCAGGTGAACCTGAGCTGAACCTTGAAGAATGACTAGCTTTATGTTGGGCAAAAACAGGAGAAAACATTTCCTGATGAGAGGCCATATATACTGAAACACACCCACATGGAGTATGTATACAGCTACACAACTTAGAGAAGCACACGCTGAGAACGAAAGAAGCTTAAACTAGTGAATCCCATCATGGATGTTCTTGTTTTGTTTGAGAATAAATAGCACCCATATCAGATTATGGATTAGCACAGAGGGTTTAATTTGGAAGTAAGATGCCTAGAGTTTGGCTGTTCCCTGAAGCCCACTGATTGAACCCAGGTGCTCCACCCAGCCCAGGAAGGGAACTAGCCTCTCCTTCACCCAAGTAAGTCGTTGTGGGGCCCAGGGACACAACCTCCTTACCCCAGTAGTACTTCTGGCTGGTCAAATAATTCTAACAACACACAGCAGATTAGTAGCAGGAAAATCAAATTTTCATACCTACAGGGTAAGCACACAAATTCCAAAGACAGTGAGGCAAAATGAGGTCTATATGTCATTTTGGACAAAGGAGAAAAAGGGAGATGAGGTCTGGGATTCCAAAGAAGAAATAAGCAAATTCACAACTCAGAGGGGAATCTAGAGAACAGATTTTTGCCTGGATCCTTCTTGTCTGCCACACTTCATATGTGCTAAGTGAACATGCTAAGGTCCTTTTTCTGTAGCCGGTCTGTATTCTGAATCTCTGTAGGCAGGAAGGTGGAGAGGTAAAACAAAACAAGACAAAACAAAAAACTCTTCCTGAGTTTATTGGGTTTTAACTGTTTGTAGCGAAAAATAATCTATCTGTGTGCCAGGGTGGCACATCCTGAGCGGCTCAGCTCCCCACCCCCATGCAGTGTCCAGTGTTTTGGTGGAAAGGAAGATGAATTCCAGCTGTCCTAAAAAACAAAGAAGAGCAGAAGATGGGTTTCCCCCCTTCTTCAGTGAAATAAACCTGACCTCCTGGTAAAAGAGTCTGTCTTGAATCAGAAATGGTTTAACCGAATCACAACAGGAAACAGCTCCTGTTACAGCCCAGCTTGCTCCCCGTCCTAATGGGTGAACAGAGCATCCCATGCCTACTTCCTGCGATTCTGGGCGTAGCAGGTAGCTGTTCTAGCGGGCCCTTGGCAAAGGGTGCTGGATTTAGTTTGTGGGATTTCTGCTCTCAGAACAGCCTAAGGAGAATGACCATTCGCCAAAGGAAGAAGCAATAATCCAATAATCGGGAACCTTGAGTCTAAGTGTAGTTAATTTCCATTTAATTGGCTAGTAACTACATTTAAAATAAACACCAGTTGGTAATCCAAAACAGGAGGATAAAGGAGGAGCAGTTGTGAAAGCAGGATAGAATTACTAGGTCAAAACAAAGTGGGAGGAAAGTGAGAGACATTCTGTTTCAGAGAAACATGGTTCAGAAAGGAGGGGTTGTCAACAAGCCGCTGTGGGCCTCTCGGAGCTCATAAAGATTTATATCAGCTTTTACTTGTATTTGTTAGCCATCGATAAACTGCCTTTAATCACCAGTCTTTAATTACAAAGCATTTATTCCTTTATCAAATAAAAATTAAAATTGTCAAATGCAATAAGAGTTTGGCACATCCCGGAACATCCTGGGTGACAGGTATAGGCAGCTTGGACAGCCTTCCAGAAAGCCTTTCAACTAACTCCCAGGGCACTTGCTGACTCCTGGCTGCAGGCAACCCAAATTCTCAGGGCAGGAAGGGCAGGGCGGGGGATGGGGTGGCGTGTGCCATCCAGACCTGGGCAAGGCGCATCCCGCTGCCAACCCATTTGTAACCCCTGCCTTTTTGCACAGCCCAAGATATACTAATGGGTCTTGTAAAGGCTTATCCTTCACCTGCTATTCCTCAGAGAGAGGGGATGGGGGCGGGAGGGAGAGAATGCAGAAGGAAAGGGGAATGGAAAAGAAGAGAATAGCTGGAATCAGAAGCCCCAGGCTGTGAGCAAGCTTCAAATGGGTATTCCTTTTAGGCAGACATTTTCTAATTAAACTTTAAGCCCAAACCTTTGTGCTCGCTCTCTCTATATCTCTCCAAAATACAGGATATGTGTTTTATTTCTAGTGCACATGAAATGATTTCTTCCTTTTACTTCATTAGAATCTGTAATTGATTTTTTTAAGATGAAATTTACATCCCTGTCCCATTTTTATGTGATTCATTCGGAGCCGGCGCGTTTTGCCACTGCAGCACCCCGTGAGAACCAGCTCAGGAGGACTGCGCTCGAAGGTCACCGTAAGCGGCACTTCTCATCAGACCTGCTGCCTGGAGATGTTAAAGTGCTTTTTAAAATGGGGACTAATAAGGCCACTCAGCATTTACTGTGTTCTAAGAGCCCGAGCTAAATCAATCATGGCACACAACTCGCACGGTAAAATAACGATTCCTGGTATTTTGAAAGCAGTTGCTCATCCGCAGAGAGGGAGGTAATGTACCGCCAAACCAAGATTAAGACGCCACTCCCTTCTTGTCATCAAAGGCCAGCTTGTTTGCATCGAAGTGGGGCCTTGGGAGAGCCAGGCATTCGGTCAGAGTGGCACAGCCACAGGAATGGGAGGCCACTGCACAACTGAGGCTGTGGGAAGGCAGGGTCAGTGGTGGGGGGCTGTTGAGGTTTTGTTTACTAATTACATATTCTCCCTGTACATGGTCAGGCAGCAGCCGGGCCTCCTGCTCAGGAACACAAACCCAGCTGAGGCCTACCCAGGCGGGGCTGGCTGCGCCCCGGGCCACCCACACACCAGCAGGTCTGTGCACATGGAGGCCAGTTCCCTTTCCACATTAGCTAAGGCATGGATTCCTAGTCACATCTGCACAGCCAGAATGAAAGCCTGTAATTTCCATAGAATCCAGTTCTTTGAGTCAGAACGCCAGATAAAAGTTTGTTTTCTTTTTCTTTTCAAGGTGATTTCCCATTATTTGGTTGTGGGAAAAGCCTGAGCTATCAGGGAGGGAAGAGGCTGGGTGAATTATTTGAAAAGTATGCAGCAAAGACGTGCAAATCGCTGTGGAAGACTGATAGCCTGCCTTTCTCATCCGGAGACCTCTCCAGGGAAAAGCAGAGGGGACCTCTGAAAACTTCTGGGAAGATAATTTAATTCTCAAAATAGAGCAGCACTTCACCTCTGTGTGTTGGATGGGGAACAGTAAAACAAGGAGTTGTGAAAAATGTAAAAGTAGCCAATAAGGCCAAGGGTAGGCAGCCCAAAGCCAGGTGTGCATTCCCAGGGTCCTGCTGGGCTATGACATTTGCATTTTCGTCTCCATTGTCTCCTGCAGGAAGAGCTTGTTCCATCCCATTGAAGATGACTGAATATTTTATTGACTGAAAGCTGGGGGATTGAGCCGAATGGTAAACAAGTTTGGAGTGCCATATTTCAGTTGTGTTTATGTTTTTATACATGGAATAGTTTAAAATATTTCTGTAATTCAAAACACTCCGGAAATTCTGCAACTCGAAGGGACAAAAACTACGGAAGTTTCACAGCCACATTTGGACACTTTAAAGGTTATTTCAGGCACTTTAATGGTGATAAATGAGAAGAGACAACTTTCACTAACTACAACATTTTAGCAGCTGGGTACAGAGATCAAAACCAAGAGCAGGCATTTCAAATTCATATTGTGAACCGCCTACAAAAACATTCTTCCTGTCAGCTTTCACAATGTGGGGAGTTCATCTTTTCATCTTATCATGTAAAAATAGGCCCAAATTCCCGAATAGGTATTCAGTCAGGAAGAGGGGGTTGGGGAGGATGTGTTCTCTTTCAGCAAATACTCTGCACACTTATCTAGTCAAAGATCCCTGTGGTCTGGGGCTAGTGAGAGAAAGGGGTGCCCTCTGCCCAGCTCAGCTTCGCAGGGATCAGCTTTCACAGACGCAGGCGGGAGAACAAAGGGCAGGCTTTATGGGCCCGCACCCCGCAGGCCCCTGTGCTGGGCGAGCTCCATTCCAAAGCCCATCACATGGTCTCTGTGGCATAAAAAGCCTTTTAATAATTCTGATTTTGAATATCAAATCGAAATGAAAAGTGCATTTCGGAAGGTTGGGCTCTGTCGGCACTGAAGAGCATGTCCTATGCAAATGGGCTAGGCAGGCCTTGCTCTTGCATCTTGCAGACCTGTGGTTCTCAACTTGGCTGCACAATGCATCACCTGCTTTAAAACGTACTAATTGATGCCTCTCCCTGCCCCCCCCCCCACCAAAGAGTATGATGTAATTAACCTAGGGTGTGGTGCAGGGGGTTACAAAAAATAACTTTCCTCCCACTGTCTAAGTTCTTCTAGCTGGGCTATAATCGAATTAACATGACACAAATTAACAGGAGAAAATGTCTGTTAAAAAGTGAAATTCGACTGAGTATATTTGAAAATCTAATTGGCTTTACTAAGCAATCCATGAATTGGGCAGCATCCCGTCTGGCAACCAGAAGGGTGCTCCAAACATTGGGAATTATCCTACTTATAGTTACGATAACAATCTCTCTGGCATTATATTCTCTCAAAAGCTTTAAATGCATGATCGCAGCTGCTAACTGCCAAGGAAATGATCTCCCTAAAACTGGAATGTCAAAGAGGGAACAAAGAGAATGAACAATTCACAAACCATAAACCTGGAGGCTGGAACTGTGACCTGTGACTACTATCACAGAGATTCAGCAGAAGCGTCATGCCACACCAAGGATCAACAGAGCAACAAACGGTAGCTGAGCAACACTAATGCCTTAATTTCCATCACGCCTCTCAGCTAAACTAAGAGCACGATCAAAAGGGGGGAACTGTACAAGAAAAAAAAATTATAGGCCCAAAATGGTGCTACTCAGGCTAAAAGTCCATGATACTGTAACCAAAATTATTTTTAGACTCTATTAAAAAATAATAAGTATCTATTTGAGCAAAAGAGCTGCAGCCCAGGAGACAGGGATGCAGGTAGCAACCTAAATTACATTTCACAGAGCCAAAGGGGAGGCTGCCTTTTATACTGAAAGCTCCTGCCCAAGTTCTCAATGAGGTCCATTTATGTAAATAACACATCCAAAATGTGCAGTTCTGATTGGACAGGGCAAGTCTCATACCATTGGTAGAAAGACAAAACCAGGGCTTCCTTGCAGTAGTTGACCCAGAGGGCTTATTTAAACAAGCGGGACATAGTGCAGGAAGCCAAGAGTTTAGTCTGAGGTTCTTCCCAGTATACAGAGTACGTGAGGAACCCCTGTCAACAAATAGCTGCTAGATTCCTATTCATAAAGTCTAGACCCTTGGTTGACCCAGGGGAGTTCACCCCAGCAGATAAATTACTTCTCAGTGTACACATCAAATGAATCTTTCTTCTCTGGGTGCACATTACCAAGCCTAGATTTAATACCTGATCTAATTGCAGCTTCAATCTCTCTCAGAAATACAATCCTAATTAACCAGTCTGGATTTTCTGGTCAAGCACCCGAAAGGTCACCTGTCTCCTGCACTCTCCCTGTAGACAGAGAAGGCAATCTACATAAAAAAAAAAAAAAGAAAAAGTTTTCTCTTCTCTTCCCCCAAAGAAAAGATGTCTGGCCCCCCAAATAATCTTTCTTTTTCTTTCACTAATAGCTCACTTGCCCCACCCTGCTTTCTATGAAAACCTTCCATTTTGTACCACCCCTCAGCTCCCCTTCTAATTGCTAGGTGGATGCTGCCCAATTCATGAATAGTTAATAAAGCCAATTAAATCTTCACATTTAGTTGGTTGAATTTCATGTTTTAGCACGTTCAAAATTTATTACGGATGTACATTCTAGGGTGTCATAAGACATGAGACCCAAAGATACATTTGGCAGTTAAGATGTATCTGCCATTTTGGACAAAGGAGAAGCGGGGGGCAGGGAGCTGAGATTTCCAGGGGAAAGCGGGTTATTCAAAGGAGGACAACCCGGAAACAACTGGACACAGAGGAGAAGCTAGCAAACAGATTTTTGCTTGAATCCTCCCTGTCTGCCATAACTCACACCGGCTAGGGTGAATACAGTAAAGCCACTATAGTAAAGTGAATGTGCTAAGATTCCCTTCCTGACATAGGTTCTTCTATCTGAATTTCTTTTGGCAGCAAAGTGGGGGAAGTCAAAGGCTCTTTCTGAGTCTTGTTTCTTAACAACCAGCTTAAAATCGATATCCCAAAAGGCACATTTTAGGTCCGAAAAACTTTGGTCCCGTTCGGTGGCCTGGGCTTCAGGAGTTTAAAAAGCTCTCTGAGTCACTCGAACGTGCAAATTTAAGAACAATGTAGTGATTCAATAAAGCATTCAAGGCCTCTCATAATCCAGCCCCAGCAAACTGTCTGACCTTTTCTTCCTCCACCTCCATCTCAGCATGTACGTAAGTCGGAGACCTTCTCCGTGTGCCCTCAATGTGCTTTGCTCACTTGCTTTTCCAGGCTTTCATGTGCACACATTGTCTCACTCTGGGCACCAAAGAAGGCCCAGCTCAAATGTCCTCTGTGTAACCGTTCCTGACTGTCACCCCATCTTCGCCTTGCCCTTTGATCCAGAACACTGTGTGTAGCTTTATTAGAGTATTTCTCACATTACACAAAAGACATCTGCTTATAGGTACACCTGCTGCCCTTCCCCAACAGAATGTGCCCTACAGTTTCAGCAAAAAGCAGGGTATCGGTTTCTGTGAATGCCTATTGAATGAATGAATGAGTGAATGAATGAATGCCAGTCTTGTACATTGTTGATGTTCCACTGCACTGAACCCAGTTCTCAAACCAGGGTCTGGTTTATGGACTCTGAATCAGTAATTTGGGGGTGGGAAATTGATATCTTTGCAACTCTAAGTGGGGGTCATAGACCAGCATTGGTGGTCTACGTTGTCTGAAAGCAAGTTCAAGTGCAGAATTTGCATTTCAACAAGATCCCAGGGTAATTCCTATGCAGTTTGAGCTATTTTTCTAAACAAACTCCCAGGTGATTCCTATATAGTCAGTTTGCCATGCAGCATTTGGGACCCACTGTCCGAGACTGTCATTTACTAAATATAGTGGACTCTGTGTGATTGCCTACTCCTTCCTTCTATTCTCCCTCTTCCATTTCTAACAAAGCCCTAGTTTCGTTCAGGTATCAGCCTTTCATCACCCAGACTTGTGCCCCAGGGAAGCTTGATTCCACTCCAACCCCAGAAGTGGGCCCGATTAATCAAACAGACATCCCACGCCTCTGGTCAGGGATTGGCTCAGGAATGGACATGTGACCAAATTTAGGTCAATGAAATGTGAGGGTAAGTATACTGGAAGCAATCTAGAAAAGATTTCCTCTTTCCTAAGACAAAGCCACGAATGGAGAAAGAAATCTCTTCTTCAGGACATTGTCTGCTTAGATGTGATGCTCTGTAACTGCTGCTGCCTCTTGCTGCCTTCCTAAAAGGGAAAGCCACACTAAGGGACCAGAACAGAAAGATTGTAAGGACCCAGGGTCATAACACATTGCTGGGCTCTTCTGTCTCTGAAATTCTTGTTATGGAAGGTAAGTGTTTGTTTGTTTGTTTGTTTGTTTACCATTTAAGTCATTTCTGATCCTTCCAACCCAAAGCATTCATTGATATATTGAACCTCTTACTCTACTTGTTCAATCCATCAATATCTGAGTATCTGTTATGAGGCACTACACTAAGTTTCTTATAAGTATTATCCCTAGCTCTCAGGCATTCTGTAAGTTGAGTATGATTATTTTCATTTATAGATGAAGAAACTGAAACTTAGAGCAATTAAGTGAATATTAAGTAAAATAGTAAATGGCAAAATCAGAATTTGAACTCAGGCCCGTCTGACTCCAGAGCACAAATTTTTTCCCACTCTACTATACTTCCTAGTTTGGATAGCTTTACTACATGAGATTTTAGTCAATTAACAGTTCTCAAATTTTTAGACTCAGACTTCTCTACATTCTTGAAACTTATTGAGGATTGAAAAGGGGTTTATTTCTAATATTGAATGTAAACTGTAATTGAAAAAATTAAAAATGAAAAAAGAAGTGCATTTTGCATTTAAAAAAAGAAAAAGATTTTTATTTATTTAGGTTTTATCTATTGATACTTAACATTAAAAATTAAAACTAAGAAGTTTAAGATGTTTACTTAACTCATTAAAAAATAGCATTGATTAGCCTATGTAATGCTCATGAAAGTAAACATTTTCATGAACAATAACTATATTTTCCAAAGCAAAATAAAATAATGAGAAGAGTGGCATTGTTTTACGTTTTTGCAAATCTTTTTAACATCTGGCTTGATAGAAGACAGCTGGATTTTATCTGCTTCTGCATTCAATCTGCTGTGATGTATTGTTTTAATTGAAGTATACAAAGAAAATCTGACTTCACACAGATATGTCACTGGAAAAGACAGAAGTATTTTACAAGCCTTTCAGATAATTGCATATGTGATTTGATACTATACCCAAACTGCACAAGTGGTAGTTTCTTAAAGGTTAGTTACCATGTGGAACCTGAGACCAAATGAATGAATTTTTCATCTCTATTGCATTAAATATTTTGATCTAGTACTTTGAAGTGATCTTTTACCTATCAGGCATTGATCTTTTGGAAAATGTTGATCTTCCAAATGTTGACACATTATATATCACACGGTATCAAAAATCACATTTATCAATTATTGCCATTGATGTCATCAGTAAAGTCTTTAAATATTGGAAAGCTGTGAAGCTCATGCATGGTAGCTGATCCAAGTTTTCCAAAACTCTAATTTTTGCTTGAATGCTCAATTTTTACCATTGGCAACAAATACTGTCAGTTATTTTCTTTGAAGTGACAGTCTTCCTTGTTTATTTTTGAGTACATGTCTGCCAAATACCCAAGTCTGAATAACTGTAATTTGTCTCTCAGCCATTCTTGCACGTAAAAGTAGTGTTTCATGATAAAAGCAATTAGTGTAGCTTGTGACTCAACAATGGCGCAGGTACTCTTCCTCGGAGACGAGCGCGGGACTTCATGCAGCAGGCATTCTTCATGCATATTTCCCTTTTCATCACATAAATATGAAAAAGACATGTACTTAAAGGCTGGGATTTAATAAAATGAATAAGTTTAATGGCTTCATCAAGGACTTTCTTGAATGAGACTGGCAGGGTTTTCTGCGCCTGTCAGTGTGGGGCCGTAAAGCATGCAGTGACTATCAGTCCAGGGAGGAAGCACCGCCTGGATTTGCACTAAGGCACGAGTGGTTTTCTTGACCATTGCTTCTGCATCATCAGTGTGACTATCAATACAGTGAAAGAGGTCATCTTGATAATTGTCATGCAAATAGTTTTAACCTCACAGGGCTCCCCAGGGGCCCACAGGCAACACTTGGAGAACTGCTTTATTTGGTAATGTAACTGCTTAAGAGACGTTATGAATCCAAATAACTATTGCACAGGCCTGGAAGAGACTGAGTTCTGTGTCAGATCATGGTCTGGCCCCTGCATTTGAGTCAATGTCACTTTGGCCTTGGTGGCTGCCAACGAGGGAGTCGTTAACAGAAGAGTCTTAGGAGTGTCCAGGTGCTGAGGGGCTCGTGAGGCCGTGGGCCGGAGGGCGCGGGAAATTGGCTCACCCATCCCGTGTGCTGCCAGTTACAGACACACTCACAACTGACCTCTTTGTTTCTCTACTCAGCTTGTGAAGCAATTTAATTGTACTGGGCCTAGAAATGCACTATTTCACATGATCTAATTTCTGTTTATAATTCTTAAAATGCTCCTATTAGTAAAGTTGTCTAAGGCTTTTTCTCGGGATAAAATTTCTCAGATGCTGAATGACTACCCAATAATGAGGGTTTTGTGTCATCCTGTGGGGCATCAAGACCCCCCATCTCAAGCAGCCTCTTTCCCCCACGGCTTGCCAGAGGCTGGCATCTTGTCAACACAAAGCACAACTCCGGGGGCATCTCACTGAGCCAGTCCCTGTTTCCCAGAAAGAAAACCCATGTCCTTGAGCCAGAACTAAGAGGGCTAGGATTTTCCTTTCTTCTGCTAGAGAGGGAAGACTGACAATGCTTTGCTTGAATCCCTCCAGTGGGAAAAGCTGTCCAGAAATTCCAGCCTGCCAGACATCTCCACGCCAGAGATACTGTCCCTTGACTCATGAATACCCAGGGATTTGCTTTGGCACCATCTGAAGGGTTAAAAAAGGATCCTGTTCCTTATTAGCCATGATGTTTGGGGCTGACTTAGACTGGGAAAAAGGCCAGGCGTGCTGCTGACCTGCTATATTCACTGAATGAATTTCCTAAAGCACAGAAGCAAGACAGACAACCCAAAAGACTGACCTGAATTGTTCTGCAGAATGGCAGCTTCTGCCTTACTGCACTGCCATGAAAACAGGACGGCAGGGAAGGAAGATCCCAGGTCATCAGAGAAATGGCTCTGGGTTTTAGCAAGTTTTTCCTCATATTTGACCTAAAATGTTCTCTCCTTCAGGGCCCTCCGGCACGTTTTTTCCCCCTTAGCCACAAAAAACAACTGCATCATACATCCCTATCTTCACATAGGTGCGGGGAACACAAGAGCTGTAATGATCTCCTTGACTCTGTGTCTTTAAATCTTTCTCGCAAACCCACCTCATGGCCACGCATCAGGACCAGCCCGGAGCCTTGAAAGGAGGGAGGAAGCAGGGGCTATAAACACACTTGGGCAATAATTTCCCAGCCCTGGATCAAGCTATTCTTATCTGTGTGACACGCCTGGCCTCCGTATGCTCTAGAGTTTGCAAACAAACAGTATCCAAGTGACCCTCCTTGCACTTCCCCATCTCTGCTGCCCTTTTACTGTGAAAAATGTGCCTTTGGGGGTATTAATTTTAAGCTGGTTGTTAAGAAACGAAAGACTCCGAAAGTGCCTTCAGCCTTCCCCCTTTTCTGCCTCTAATAGTTTAAGATGGAAAGGCCTGCCCCAGGCGGGGAGCCTCAGCAAACTCACCTTAGCATTAAAGAGAAAGGATCTGAGCAAGGGCCTGGTAGCCAGATTCCCCGGTGTCCCCAGCAGAAATTTATTTACTACCTGTTCGGCTCTGTCTTGACTACCTGTAAATTGCCTATTTCCCCTTCAGAATCCCAGATCCCTTGCCAGCTTTTTTTTTTTCTTTGACTATAATGGCATGTAAGTCTCAACGGCTCAATGCATTTGGGTCTCAGATGTGCATTCATATAATAAACTTTGAACATTTTCTCCTGTTAATCTGCCTCTATTAATTTATTATTTCAGCTAGAAGAACTTAGAAGTTGGGAGAAGAAATTATTATTTGTGTTTAGCGCCCGTAACTGTTATAGTGAGCCTGTGTTTGGTCTTTTAGCTCTTATTATGATGCTGGCAGCACGCCTCCCCACCCCCCACCCCCAGCACAGTTCCGGCACATCATTTCTGCTTTGTACCAGAAGGAGAAACGGACGAATCAGTTGGGGAAATGTATGTTCCAATGTCTGTGACTAAATGGCCATAGATGTTAGAAAAGTCCCACTCCTGTTCTGGGCTTCACCTGGAAACTGGGGGTGGGTAGAGGGCTAAGTTTCCAGTGGTTTATAACCCTGGAGACCGGAAATACTTTCTTTCTTTCTCTTTTTTTTTTTTCTGCAAAGCCCTCTTTCCAGTTCCTCCTTCTATTGATCATTTGAAGACAGCATTGTCTCACCTGTCCTGAGACAAATTTGGGGGACAACTGGACTTGATGGATTCTAGATTCTTATCAACATCTTTTTTTCGCTCTCTCTCCAAATGCCAAGTCTCTGCTCCCACCCCCTTCCCGACTGGCTTGCACACAACTTGCCAAAGCATCTGTGCCTTCCAGGTGGTCCACATGGTTGCAGGCCACTCCCCATCTCTCCACACTGTAGCCTGGACTTTCCACAGCCTAAAAGGGATGGCAATTTGATGATTTTTAAATTATCTCCTTAATTTAGAAGAGGGAAATGCAGGCTTATAGGAGTCAGGGGGTGGCAAGCCCCCCCAGGTTCAGCCAAAGGACAGCAAATAGGCGAGGAGAAGCCCAAAGAGGCTTCTGGAAGAGGAGATTCCTGCCAGTTTCCAGAGGAGCAGATGGCTTAGCAGGGCTGTTCAGATCTGCCCCGCACACAGGCACCGAAGACACACTGAGCTTCCTACTCCTGTGACCAAGAATGACAAGTCCCCCCCACCCCCCAACCCCGCACTGTGGGCGGAATGTCTGAGAACTCGGAGCAGACAGGAAGCACTGACATCTCCTCGCTGGACGTGCAGCGTCGGTGCTGCTGCGACCGAGGGCAAAAATGCTGTTTCCTAAATCCCCTGGTCCCATTATGGGGCAAACATGACAGGCTGAAGAACAAGAAAAGAAGAAATAAATAATAATAATAAATAATACAAGACAGAGAGAGAGAGACTGCATGTGCCAGTTGACTATGCATCTGTAGAAAAAGAGGGAAAAGAGAAAATCTGGATGGTTTTAGGAGAAACACAGACAAATAGAAAAGAATTCAAGAACACACAGAAGTAGGGTTAATAATATACACAAAAACACAAAATAAAAGAAGACCCATTCATAAAAAGGTAAGCATTGAGAAAGGAATTCTGTGGGATGAGTAACTAAAAATGATTATTCCCTTGTTATGTGTATTTCCAGGAGGCTAGGAAATTCTCTCATTTAAAACAAAAGCATTAGACATACCAGTAAGATAAATATTGAAATAATATTTTAATAATTGAGACAAAAATGCTGACCACATTTTACTTATATATTTTCTTAAGCCACTATTTTTTTTAAAAAATCAAGCCACTTCCAGTTAATATGCTTATTAATGTAAACCTACCACAAGGGAAGTTAAAATAAAATGATCACATTGGTCAAAGGATTGGCATCAAGAACTGAAGGAAAATAGCCAGTCAGAATGTCAGCAGTGGTGTAACTGCTCAAATGCTTGGGACAGCGTGATGACGTGAGATCATTAAGTGACCTTGAAGAAACTTTCCTAAATTTCCACGCCTTGGGGTTCCTGTAAATGAAATGGGACAGTACTGTGTTGTGGCTCTGCTGTGAGAATCTAAAATGCCACCACCATCATTCTAATTAATATGTAACCTTGAATACCTCGAATGAAACCTTCTCATCTTTAAGAGCCAGTAGAATATACTTTTAGAAAAAAAGTTTTCCCTAAGTTAGCCTGACCACAGGGAAGATCAGTTCAGTTGAGAGAGAGAAAAAAAATGGCTGACAAAGGGTTCACCTCTCTATCATCTTTTTAATAAAGAGACGAGGCAATCACGTTTTATATCTTGTACTAAGAATTCGTTTGAGATGTTTTCCCTATCCATTATAAATAAGTTTCCGAATCCAGTGAATTTAAAGAAACAACATTTCCTTTTTGGTATGTTGCTTATAGAAATTGTTTCTGTAACCTGTCACAGGAACGTGTGGCCTATTTAGAGGTCGCAGGTGTGTGAGAACAGATGGCACGGGGAACAGGGACGTATCCAGGCTGCAGCAAGACTGCCAAGAGCTGGCTTGAAGGTAACGCTTTAAGAGCCGTGGTGTTTTTTCCTTTCTCTTACTCAAGTGTGCATGGGGAGCAGGTTCTCTGTCAGAGCCATTTCCTGGGGATTTAATTTGTATTTGTTTTTCTTTTATGTTCTTTAGTGAGAGAAGTGCCGGATACTTCAAAATACAGGCTAGCTCGGAAAACCGCCTTGGAGGCAATGCAGCGAGCCTCCCTGAGAATGGTAGGCGCGGAATCCCTACTACCCGGTGTATAAAAAGGAAAAAAAAGGGAGGAGAGAAATGGAAAGAAAGGCAGACGAGGTGTTTCCTGTTGAATAGGGTGGGGGCAGGGTTCGTGACCGGGGACAGGATAGATGGGTGTTCGGGCTGAGAGGGGGCAGATCAGTGCTGGCGCCAGTCTTGGGTCATCGGCCTCACAGGTGTCTGTGTGCAGGTCACTGAGAATGGCCACAGCTTCGTGTTCAGCCTGATAACGTGTGTGGCTTGCCAGGAGACTGACTGTAATACTGAAGGATTGATTGTCCACGCCCCTCAGAACATAATGAACTGACTAGCTCCAGCCTCCGATCTGCACCCACCCCCCAGACCCGCCCTTCAGGGTTTGCTTCACCAGGGAGATTCAGCTGCCACAAGGCCCCGAGCCACTCTGTGCCCTGGAAGTGGCATTTTGATCCCAAAGGACTCTATCACTGAGCTGGATCCTCCCCCGCTGCACACCTGTGAGTCAACAGAGACTATCAGAGCTTAACCCTCCAGCCGGGATCACTGTGCTGGGGGCCCTCCGGCCTGGGCTTGCTGGAGGTGGGCAGCCCCTCCGCACTGTGAGGACACCAGGACAGGGCTAACATTACCTGAAAAGCCAGGCAGCTACTCCTGGTGCTGGGGTCTCTGTCCGTTTCTGAGTGTCAGACACGACCCCCCATGGCCACCTTCTGTCTCAGCCCCTCTACCAGCAGTTCACCCAAGGCCACCAAGGAGCTCACCAGGATCCACACTTCCTGCTCTGGGCAACCTAAACCAACAAAACACGGGCAGGGAGGGTGGAATGAAAGTTTTCCTGTTCTAGAACTGGCATTTAGAGTCCTAGTGGAAAAGAAGAGGTGCTAAATGCCTCACATTCGAAAGAGACATTAGAAACCAGAAGCACCTTCCCACCTTCTAAAAGGCAACAGATTAGGCTTCTCCAGTCCACAGCCATCACCACCTCACTGCTCCTTTTCTGTGGGGAGGAGCTGGAAGAAGCATTCTAGGTCAGTAGCCTTGAGCAAGGGTCACAGCAGCAAATGACTCCCTCCCTCTATCTCCCTCCCTCTATCCGGCTGTGTACTGCTGCCCTGAGGTTGAAGATGAAGGCATGGGGGAGGGGCTGCAAGAAAGGGGTGTAGCCTTTCACTTATTCCCAGGTGAACATCTGCTTAGGCTGCAGGCTTTCAGATCTACCCTTTGCCTACCTGAGCAGGAGATGGTGGCAGGGGGTCAGTACCCAAGAAGTAGCTGGTCTCGGGTCTTGTGGCCAAGATCCACCCCCAAGGGCTGCCCACTGGCAAAGGAACCCAGCAGTGAGAAGCTGCGTGGTAAGCCACCAGGGCAGAGCTGAGGGGTGGCAGAAGAAGCCTCATGGAGCAAGATCTCCCATATCAAGGAACACTGTGTTCCCTGCTTTCCTACCCTTGCCACCTGCACGATCTTACTACCAAGTGAGAGAAGGATGCTGGCATAAATCCTGAATTAGGTGTGAGAATGTGGTTTTTAATTGGACTGAAGGTGACAAGAGAGTAATGGAATCTGCCCAAGATGTGCTATAGAAAAGGCTTTACAGTTTTAATCCATTAGCTTTGTTTCGTTCGCTTCAGAGCAAATCAAATTTGAAGGTAGTGATTGGAAAAATTAAAACCATTCTATGGTAATACCCCACTGAGCTGGAATTGCTCAGTAAACAGTTATGTAATCATAAGCAGTGAGGGGTCGATGGGAGCTTGGACTAGACAAGCCTCTCCTTTTCCAACCTGCGATGCCAGGTTTGACTGTAGCAGGCTATCCATTTGAAACGGGGCCACAGCGCCGCTGGGATTCAGTGGTGTGTGGACATGTCTGAAGGAGGTGGGATTAGTCAGTCCTGGGCTCCAGTCTGAGTCCTGAGGGGAAGGTGGGAGGAGGTGCGGAGCGTAAAACCTGACAGCCACTTCCATTAACATTGGGTAAGACATTGGAGTTCAAGCATTGCTGTAAAGTCACATTTATCTTAGTGCAACCTCTGTGCTCAAGATTAAAAGCTTTTTGCTTGGCAACCACTGTATCTACAGCTATGCTCTCCAATACAAAAGCCACTAGTCATATGTGACTATTTAAATAAAATTAAAAATTCAGTTCTTATATCACATTAGTCACACGTGAAGTACTCAGTGTTCACACGTAGCGAGTGGCTACTATACTTAATAGTGAAGATACAGAACATTTCCATCTTTGAAAAAAAAATCTATTAGGCTGCTCTGCTTCAAAGGAAAAGCTATTTGTTCCAATGATAGGAGAGAAAATGGCCAAACTGGACTTCTGGGCTATCATACAGTCTGTACGAAATTACACATTCCAGACTTCACGAGCAAGTCAAAGATTACAGTGAGAGAGGACAAGAAGCCGCCCCACTACTGCAGAGGACACAGTGCGCGCTGAGCTCACACCAGTCCGCAAGGCCTGACTTCTGCTCTGGGAACTCAAGGGCTGCTTTGAAGGAGTCCTCGGGACCAGGGGCACCCCAGTCACTTGGCAGGGGCACTGCCCCACCCCCGCCCCTGCCCAGGGAAGGGATGGTGGTACTGAGGGAAAGGGAGGGTACACGCTGGGAGGGATCCCACTTTGACAATCACTTCCCTCCTGGGAACACTCAGAAACTGAGTGAGACTTTGAGGGACAGGGGCCTGGGATGAACACCTGACAGCATCCTATTTTTCTTAGCAGGGCAGGAGGCAAGAAGTAGCAGAAGAGGTCTGCTTGTTTCTAATGCTGTGTAACCACTCCAGAACTTAGTGGCCTGGCACAACAACAGTTATTTATCATCTCTCACAGTTTCCCACTGTGGGTCAGAAATGTGGGATCTAATTGGTAGGGTGGTTCTAACTCGGGATCTCCCATGAGGCTGCAGTCAAGATGGCAGCTGGGCTGCATTATCTGAAGGTTTGACTGGGGCTGGAGCATCCGCGTTCAGGGTGGCTCACTCACACACCAGCTAATTGGTGCTGGATCTTAGCAAAAGGCCTTTGTACTCTCTGCTTGGACTTCTTCACATGAGCCCCTGAGTGTTCTTACAACACTGTGGCTGGCTCCCCCTGGACTGAGAGGTTCAAGGGGCTGAGGCAGAAGATGCGATGCATTTTCTGACCCAGGCTTTGAAGTCACACACTATATCATCTCCTGGATTCTATAGTCACACAGACCTGCTCTGATTTGGTGTAGGAGGGGGTTCTGCTCAAGGATGTAAATACCAGGAGGCAAAGTTCATTGGGGGCCATCTTACAGGCTGGTCACCATGACATCACACAGAACCGGACATGCATATTATAAAAAATCAGACAATTGCAAGTAACCAAAAGCCAACTCAAATTTTTTCAAGAAAAAAAGTTAAATAAAGGAAAATGCATCTACTAGCACATAAAACTGGAAAGTCTTGATATGGTGCTTCCCTGATGTCCCTAGTGTTCTGTCTCATCCTCGGATCTTTCCTCTTGTGGTAGCAAGGTGGCTACCAGTAGCCCCAGGCTCACATCTTCAGTTTAAAAGAAAGAGACTGCTTCCTTCCTGTTAACACCAACAAAAACCCCAGTGGGGTTTTCATTGGCTAGAACATTTATCTCTGAGCCAATCAATGTGATCCCTTTCAGAGAGGTATTCTGATTGGCCAGGCTTAAGTTGCCTGGCCATCCCTGGACTGGAGTGCTGTTGAAGAAAGAATGAATGGTGCTGGGCTGGGAAAATCTACCGCAGTTGACTACAAAGGCACATCTGTCTCTGTCTGTTTTCACAACAGAAAATTACATCATATCATACCCCCCACCCTTAGGATGAGGGCTGACAATGCCAAACTTCCAACTCAGAAACACATCATTGTTTTCCATGACCCTTCTTACAGAGCCAGAGGTAGACACTCCTCTGTGAGATTTGCTTTGCACAGCCAAGGCTAGAGATTTCTCCTGGGTTGCATGCATCTGATGTTTCTAAATCTTGATGGTCCTCCAAGGAGCCATGGTTTTAGTTTATACTGGTCACAATACATCACTTCCAGTGTTCTTTAGTGTGTCTTTCCCAGGAGGTGGAAAGAGTAACTTCCCAGCAAGACCTTAAAGATGTGCGGTTAAAACTTCTTTATTAAAGAGAAATATGACCTAGTATATGTAGGGAATAATAAATACAGTAACAGCTCACTGGAAGGCTGATTTATAATATTTTCAAACCTTCAAAACACAGACTATTACTGGAAGGGAAAAGTTTCTGCAGATCAGATAAAGCATTCACAGAGTTGTACATTTAAACATTCACTTGGAGATTTATTGATTCTAATTGAGCATCTAAATATACATTGGGTTGGCCAAAAGTCTATTTAGTTTTTTCCATAAAATAAAAGACATTTTTCATTTTCAGAAATAACTATTGATTTGGGTAATTTGAGTCTGTCAGCTATCTTCCACATGGTATAATGTTGATTGTCCTCAACTGATGTCTCGATTTGATTGCTATCAACTTCAACTGGTCTGCCCCACTGTGGAGCACCGTCCAGCCAGAACTCTCCAGCACGAAACTTTGCAGCCAACTTTTGACACATTGGATTAGTCACAGCACCTTCTCCACCCACTGTACAAATCCTTTTTTGCATCTCAGTTGCATTTTTACTTTTCTTGAATTAATAAAGCATAATATGCTGAACATGTTACCTATTTTCTTCCATCTTCAATATTAAAATGGCTACATAAAAATTCACCAACTTTGAGAAGTTTTTTTCTAATGCACACTGATATGACAGCTGTCACAATATAATCTAACAAAATCGTTTTGAAAAAAGTTGAAGACAACTTCTAAAGTCCTCTTACAGCAAAAACCAAATGAAATTTTTGGCCAAAAGTTCTAGACATGTTTGATTTTCCTAGCTCCCCAGCCCACAATAGATAATAAACAACAAAATGAATGGGGGTGTGGCAGGGAGCTGTTGGAGACAGTCACTGTGCTGTCAGCAAAGACACCTGGTGGTTTGAGTTGCTAAGACTGTGCTCTCACTGTCATTTATTTAACACTGACAGGCACTGTCCTAAGCACCTTAAATGCCATCTCATTAAATCTTGACAACCCTATAAAGTCGGGGCTATTTACCCCATTTTGTAGATGGGGAAACTAAAGCTAAGGGTGATGTCAAGTTATTAAGAAAGGGCTGTATGTTCGTTAGCACCTGTTTAATTAAGCAGGTGGATAGATAACATCTTTTAGAAATGCTTCCTTCAAAAGTAGTTTACGAGAGACTTCTCAGGGCTTAAAGGGGTAAGTGGAAAGTTCACTTACAAGATATCTCTTATCCCCTGACCAGGCACAAAGAGGTGGCTCTGGAGTGCTCTGTAGGCCTAAGATGCTTGGGGGCCTGGGCCTCTAAGATCACAGAACTTTAGAAACAGTCTGAGGAGAGATTGCATGGTCGACCACTGGCCCAGACTTCCCAGCCTGGGCCCTGACGCAGGACATTTGAAGGCATGCAATAGGGCCATTGACAGTTGTAATAAACAACCTCCCCAGAACCGATTGCTAATGATGGACCCTGGCATCTCCATGTGTGTGTGATTCCCACAGCTGCATTTCTCTGGCCCACCTGGCATCCTGGCTGGAAGAACACAGGTCCACTCCTACTTTGGGGTGTCCACAGGCCTCAGCTGCCCTCATCCCCTGTCTCAAGATTATACAGACACATTCTGCCCTGGCTGGTGTGACTCAGTGGACTGAGCACCTGCTTGCAAACCAAAACGTCATGGGTTTGATTCCCAGTCAGGGCACATGCCCGAGTTTCCAGCCAGGTCCCCAGTTGTGGGCATGCAAGAGACAACCCATCAATGTATCTATCTCTCGCACACTGATATTTCTCTACTCTTCTTTCTTCTTCCCTTCCCCTCTCTATAAAAGTAAATAAATAAAATCTTTAAAAAAAGATTATACAGACACATTTAAAGAATTCTTTGGCAGGTGCAGGAGTTTCTGAAGCTCCTGCTTTCATTCCTTCCCCTGCCCTTGGTTCAGCTGGTTGAGGAAAGAAGCCATAGGCTTGAATGTTTTCTTAGCCCTGACAAGCAAATGAACAAGGGGTTGGGGTGGAAGGAATCTAATGCATGTTTTCTCCTTTCACGGGTGTATTAAGAGGCCCTTCCGGATCCTTCTTAGCGGGAGTGGATATGCTGTGGGGAAGGAGGAGTCACAGATAGTATGTGGTTCTCACAGGTAGGGTATATTTGTATATGTGTTTATGTGTGTATGTGTTTCTTTGCTTATTTGTTTGTTCTTGCAGATTTTCATAGCCTAATGCAGTCACTGGAGGCCTCACATGAAGTTCAAATCATCCATGCCTCTCTGAATGCCAGTATCTCCCAAGAGTTCAGGAATTACATGGTTTCCTGGAACTCAGACCTATGATATGAAATGATTCAGCTACTGACTCTTGGCAATTCTAATAAGTCCATTGTTCTCTCTGGCCTGGAACTGGCCCTTGCATCCATTCAGCAAACGCTTATTGAAGGGGACAAGGAAGAGGCATCAAGGAAGAAAATCCAGATATCAAAATTGGCCTTTGAGAAACAGAACAGATTACTAGATTCAAATCTTCTGCGGGAACTGAGGGCAAGATGTTCTCTTCCAAAGACATTTTCAGACTTTACAATGTGTAAAGACCCAATAACCTCTCCAGGGTGTGGTATTGGTTTGTGCTAGATGAAATTGCAAAGAAGGAAAGGACGCTGATTTCCCCACCTTCCTTTTTTGCAACATTTTACCACCTCTTAGTGATTCCCGGGCCCCAGATTTCTCTGCTCTTAAGACATCCTCTCCCCATGGGGAAGAAGCAAAGCTGTGTAATAAATGAACTCAAAGGGAAAGAATCAGGAATGTGTGTGATGTTTTATATCAGCCCAGAAACAGTATGTTTTGAAAGACAACCCCAAAGACGGGGGATCTTTGGAGGAACAAGTTTGTTTTGAGAGGAGAGAATCCAAGAGACATCAAATCAAGGAGAACTGAATTTCCTAATTTCTCCTCCCCTTGAAAATTTCCTGGAGGTAAACCCAGCCCTCCCCAGCCTCACTCCTGATGTGGGTGCTCTCAGGGACCCACTCCTGAGAGGGACCTGCGTGGGTCCCGGCTCACTCTTGTGCCCGGCTGAGCGAGGGAACCCCTGCCCTCTGTACCCACACAAAGGTGAAGGTTGGGTGGAGTTGTGGAAAGTTCGGCTTCTTAAGGAAAGACAGATTTGTGTTTGATTCTTGACTCTGTTACTTCATAGGTGGCTTGAGCGAATCATTGTTGTGAGGCTTAGAAATTGTGCATGTAAAAGCCTGGCACACAGATCGTCAGGTCCAAGGCTAAGTGCTCAGTTATTGACAGTTCTTAATGGCAGTAACCATATTTTGCCATGTATGATGCACAAGTTTTTGCCCAAATTTTTGAGGAAAATATAAGGATGCACATTATTCATGGGTAGTACTAATTCTGTATCTATATAAATGTCTTTAATACTGTTATTTATGCTTATGTGTTAAAAGTATAATTCTAGAAAGTAATAACAATATCCATATGCAAAATAATGCCCTAGAATATGATAATCAGTTTTGTTTCTAAATATAAATAAATAAAGAATTGAGTTAAAAAATTAAAAGGAAAGATGTTTTTCCTAAAACTTTGGCCACAAATGCGGGTGCACATTCCGCACGGCAAATACGGTAAGAATTGCACATGTGAAATGTCATTGTGTCATTTCAAATGGGAGTTCAGTCTTTAAAAAAATTTTTTTATTTAAATGCTTTCACAATATTTTAAAGTTGTAGAAAACAGTATAATAATGCTTCTTGTATCTACTTAACTGGCTTTAACATATTGTTCTTCTTTCCTATAACTCTGTTCAATTTTTGACTGCTAAGAAACGTAATGTTCCCTATGCTTGACATTTTTTAAATCTTCTGAGAGTTGGGCTACCTTTTTTGATCAAGGGAATGAAAGTGCACTGAACAACCAAGTGTAAGCCAGCACCCTGGTGACAGATAAACGATAGCAACTCTCCCCAGACAACGTGCTGACCTTACAAACGCTATCATATCTTACCGGGCTCATCGGGTAAGTTCCACTGCTGACCTGCCCCACGGTCAGCGCTGCTCGAGGCACTGTAGAGTTAACTCCAGCTACGACACAAGTGTTTCCAGAAAGCACACAGGGACTTGCCACACTGAGCACAGGGAGGGGGTGATACTGGAAAAACCATAACGTGGACTCATGTCCAGACCATTGCTCCAGCCAGGCAGCACGTTTTGTGCAGAAAACTGTGTTCCAGGGCAGTTCCTCCTCGGGGTGAAGAAAGCCCCAGTGAGGCTGAAATCCTGGGCCTTGTACACGGGTGAAAGGTCTACTGCTATTCAAGAGTGAAAAGAACATTCATGACTTCTTCCTTCCCAGACCTGTGGGTGTTAGCAGGTTTACAAGTGACCTGTGGTCCCTATCACCAGCATCTAAGGCTCCTCTTGAATCATCAGTTTGGTGTACCAACCCCTCCCCAGCCCAGTGAGAACTCACAGCTCCTAATGGTTCCTATTCATAAGGTAATCATTGAATGGCAAGCAGATCAGCCTGTTAAAGAATGACCCTAGCCCAAACAAACAAAATATAAATAGGGAGGAAAAAACAAACCCAGCATACTTTAGAACTCAGCTCTGCTGACTGTTCAGAGGAGAAATCACAATTCAGCATCATCTAGCTCTTATTCCACATATCCAGGATGGAAGGCAGCTCCGGGGCTCAGGCTGCCATGCAGATGTGGCTCAGAGACGCCCTCTGAACTCAAGGATTCTGGGACCCAGGAAGAGAGGACACACCATGCTTGGTTTTGTAGTTTTGTCCTTGCTCTGCTCACCTAAGGAATTTGCCGGGAAACCTCCGAGGAAATTTCCCACATGCAACCAGACAGACACCTTGTCCCAGGAAGGTGGCGAAGCCCCCTGTCCCACTGCTGATGCCGCAGGTCTCCCTGGCTTTCCCAGGGTGGAAGCCTGGCCTACCGGGAGCTGAACCCAGAGCACCGCCTGTCACACACTAGCATTCCCCCGGAGCACGGCCCAGCTGCCTGGTGTCCTTCCTGGACATCTATAACCCTGAAACAATGTGCTGTGACTACGAAGTGCTGAGACCTGTCTCCCAGAGCCAGACACAGAACTCTGACTTGTCACTTTTCAGTCACACTGGGCGTGTGATGCACTTGGAGCCCTTCAGAGGAGAGGTGGAAAAGGACTAAAACCTGTTAATCGTGGGTGAGAGCAGGGAGGGGGAGGAGGGAAGAAAAGAAAGGTGGGTACTTGGCTACTAGTCACGAATTAGTGAGAGGTCCAGCTCCCAATTTATGTAGTTTAAAGCAAAAATATTTCCTTTGCTAGGACAGCTTACCTTCCTTGGGATAAGCTTTTCGTTCGGTCTAAGGTGAGGAGGGGTAACGAGTTGGCTAAAAAAGAGTTTTCCTTTGAACAGTGGGAACATCCTGGGGACAGATCCCCTTAGCAATGCCACATCTTGTCCTGACAATCTGCAAAGCTCTTTGTGTCTTAACTACCTCCTGAGTTTACCTTTGCATTTTTTGTTTACCAACATGACAAAATAGCTTTCTCTTAGGCCTTCCATTTTACCTGCTTCAGTCATTATAAATCATCTTATCATGATATCCATTATTTCCCTAAGGGAAGGAAAACACTGACAAAACAGGCGGTGGGCTAGACATTGAATCACTCACTTCCACCCTTCCGCCAACTCTGTCAGCAACCACAGACCACACCGCATCCTCCACGCCCTACTTAGCACCACGGACATCACCACGTCAAAGAATTTGCTGGGGGTAATTCAGGTAATGGCAGGTTCTACCTGAAGTCTGTGGCCAAGTGCCCACAGCCACGGGCTGCCCATGGCTTCTCAGCAAATTAATGCCTCCAGGTGTAACTTTTTGTTCTCTTCTGTGTAAATGAAACTCATCAGTCCTAGAAACTTTGCCAGCAATCGGATAAGTCACTCCCCTTTTGAAGGGATCTGAATAAGGCACCAGAGCAAAGGGCTCCTTCTCGCCCAGAGCCCACCCAAGTGTCTCTCCCCTGGGCCACCTGGCTCCCTCAGCCTCCGACAGCTGATGTTGACATCAGGTGATTACACACAGTTCACCCGAAAAGCCAGAAGCGAGTTAGCTGGGTGGAGGAGGCGAGTTGCAAAACCCACTTCATTTACTTGTCCTTACGTATAAATAGACTTTCCAAGTACTGACTGGTGGGTGATTCACACGGTCCCTAGGAGACAGGCAAATACCATCGTCCCCGCTTTGTCAATGAAGAAATAAGCACAAGGTGGAAGCTGGCAGGCAGTCCAAGGCCACACAGCAGCACGTGGACGACACAGCCCAGCAAGCAGTACGTGGCGGGCAAGGCTCCCGTTCCTCGGGTCCCACCCTGGGCAGCTCCACCTCCTCTGAACAGCATGTACTCTTGGGGTATCGTAAAACTTAAAGGGATAAAACACTAAACAATGCATTTTAAACACTGCAGGACAGATTGAACACTCATACCTAAACTTTTCAAGGCCTCTAACTTTGGCCAGTGTATTGGTGCAATATGTAAATGAAGCTTCATAAGGGCAGGGGGAGTTGATGTTTTCTTGGCTGTTGTATCCCCAGCACCTAGACAGACCTATGCCTGGCTCATGGCAGGGACTCAATATATACTAGATGCACAGTGAATGTATCTCAATTGCATTCTGGGAGCCTTCTTTGCTAAAAACTAGTGCCTTTGTGAGCCCGCACCCTTACCCAACTCAGTGATAAAGGTCATTTAAATAGGCTTCAGGGCTGTGGTGCATTTATACAATCCAATTCCACACGACTGTAAATAGGAAGGAACTCTTACCCTTTGTGACAGCATGGATGGACCCGGAGAACATTATGCTAAGTGAAATGGGCCAGTCAGAGAAAGACAAGTACCATATGATTCACTCATGTGTGGAATCATGAACAAAGTAAACTGATGGACAAAATAAAACCAGAGGCATGGGTACAGAGAACAGACCGAGAGATCTCAGAGGGGAGGTGGGGGGTGACTGGAAGAGATTAGTCGAAGAACATACATGCATAAACGCATAGCCCAGGGACATAGACCACAATGTGGTGACTGTGGGGGGAGGGGTGGGGGAGGGGGGGCAAAGAGGGGAAAATGGGGGTCAATGGGGGTCATCTATAATGGTGCCAACAATGAAAAAAAATTTTTTTAAATCGGCTTTTTGGTTGAGCTTTCCTGAAGAAATCACAGAAGATCGCATCTAGAATGGCCTCTAGCTTACAGATGAGGAAGCACAAATATTTTGAGGTAAAGTGATTTAAGCTCCCTCAGCTGGGACAAAATCTCAGCCCCCCGGATGTAATACCTGCTGTGGACAGAACTGTGCCCCCTCGTCCGTCTGTTTCAGCCCTGACCTGCGGGGTCGTGTTATTTGGAGTGGGGCCTTCGGGTGGGGCCCTCGTGTTCTCCGTCCGTCTCATTCTGACACAGTGAGAACATGGCCGTCTGCAGAGCAAGAAGAGGGCCATGCTGGCACCCTGATCTTGAACTTCCAGCCTCCAGAGCAGTGAGAAAAAAATTGTTGTTTAAGCCACTCAGTCTATGGCATTTTGTTATGAGAGCCCAAGCTAAGACAATACCCCCCATCGGCTTCTTTAATACGACTTTGTCTCAGGGTTAGACTACAGTCATAGCGACACTTATCACCCTGTCCACAGGTCCTAGACAGAACAGTCATGGAGAGGATTTAGTAACTCCAGAGAAGGCCACGTCCTCACTATTGTTTCCTTAGCTCTGGAAAACTGCGTTGATACACAGTTCCTTGTAAGGTATTCCGCGGAAGGACACACATTGTTAAGTCTCTAAGCCAGGCTTGGCAAAATGAGCCTTCCTAAGAGCTCTCTTAATTAAAGGGCGTTTTGTTCCAGAAACAATCTCAATGGATCATCTGAATGGGAATTATGACATCATCCCTCATTCCACATGCTAGGAAGTATTCGTTTCTCTACACCTTTTCCCACTAGACAACTTAAGTTACTTGTGGGAAAATTCTTACTTCCTGGATAAGATCTAACGGAGGCAAGTGAATGTTTCATAACCAGTAAGGAAAAATAGGTTTTGGAGAATCTTAAGTGGGGCAGAACTCTGGCATTACTTCTTTTCAAAACCCTGCACATTTTTTAAACACAAATATATAGTTCATTTTTCCTCGAGGGTGTTTTACAGGAGGTCTAGAAATTACATGCTGTGAAAAGGAGGAGCGTCTTAAACCTTCAGATCAATTTTGGTTTTTACATCTTAGAAAGGACACGACTCAAGCAAACTTTGAATGCTCTAGTCGCCTCCAGTTCAGCCTTGTACTTTCTTCCTACCTGTGGAGGGGACGCCTGCTCAAATGGCCCCGTCTCAGAGGGGCGAGGGCTTTGCACAGCCCTTACAGTGAGGGCCCTCCTGCTAGAGTTATATCTGGAAGTTCCCACCTGTAGAGCTGGGGCCTGAGAAGAAACTCCTGGGCAGACTCAGAGAAGCCCTCCTGCACCCAGCGCCACTACCCCTGTCCTGCACAGAATAACCATCAGGCCCTTCCACAGTCTGAGCTCCCATAGGGACCTGGGCTTGCTGAGAGCAGAGCAGGGAACTCTGTGAGAGGCATCTAAGAATGACTTCCCTGGGGGCAGTGTGTCTGCCAGGGAAGAAGCCGAGAGCTGACAGACAGCCCTGCGGTGGCTGCCTGCTCCAGGGTCTTCAGAGTTGGCGGGCCCCACCAAGGGCTGCCTTGAGAATTGCTCCATGGGGTGCTCGGGAACATCAGTCCTGCTGGAAGTGGGGGCAGCTAGAAGGCCTGTCTCTGAAGCTGCACTTTTGTAGCACTTTGAGCTTGAGAAAACATTCACTGTCTACCTAAAGAACTAAGGAAGGTGACCAACAGGGATGAAAGGGGTCTGAATCCCAAAGCGACCCCTCCGCATGGCCCTTATGCATGAAACACTAGATGCAATTTCTGGATAAGAAACTGAGTAGCAGACTTCTCTCAGCATGCCGAGAAATGCATATTCTTTGGCAAGTAAGATGAACCTACTTTATGTATTTAAGGAATCAAGACTAAGAAATATTTTCCAGTGGGAAAACACACTGGGTATCCCCTGGATCTCCCAGAATATACAGAGTGGGGGGAAATGTAGGTTTACAGTAGGGAAGATAAAACAATAATTCATAAATAATGCTGCAGGAATAAACTCTGTTTTGCGTACTCACAAATGTAAGCTAACTTTTGTCACACCCTGCATAACATCTAAAAAGCTCAAATGACATTTTGCTGTCTTCCTGGTGCCCAGCCAGTGACTGGGTGGCAAGAAATAGTTAGACCAACAGTCATTATTAACGTTTCCCACATGGCTGAATCTAATTAATTAGGCCTAACCAAACCTGTCAGCCACACCCGGGACCCAGCCGAATAACCCTTCGAGGATTTAGAAACAGCTCGCTTATTATACTACCTGTATTCGCTGAATCACTTCAACAAAAGACACCATCTGAAAGGACTTAAAACAGGGTGCTTTATAAACTAAAAGTCAAAGGCCTCTGCTTTATTTTTCATTAAAAATAACTTTATTCTCTTACTAATCATAGCCATGGTGCTTGACAACTCTTCAAACCACTTTACAAACATTAATTTCTATTCCACAGTTTGCCCAGACCAAGGATTATGTGATTTATTTTTCTTCAGGCCTAAATCAAAGGACTGGATATTTTCTACCAGCCCTGTTTATGTATTTCCCTTGAAATTGGCGCAAGCCTTGTTTTCTCTCTAAAAGCCTGTGACATAGTCCCAGAATGGGTTAGAGACTGCTCTGAGCCCTCCACCCTCCTGCCTTTCTTGGAGGGCTCCGGAAAGTTATCCCAGAGCAAATTCACATCCACAGACACTGAAGGTATGTCTGGAGCCAGAGTTTTATTCAGCACACACGTACTGAGTGCTGGTTCCTTGGCAGGTACTTTCCCAGGTGCTAGGTGAACCACACAGGCCTTCATGCTTCCCGCTCTCCCATGGCTTACCTTCTAGCGAGGGCAGTAGGGTAGTGGCAGACAATAAACAACTAAAGAAGCAAAGTAATTTCTAATAGTGATGGATTATAGTAAGGCAACAGAAAGAATAATGGGTTCGGGAGTGACTGGGGATGCGTGTGCTGGGTGGTCAGAGAAACTTTGTTGAGGGGATAACATCTGAGTTGAGATGAGACCTGAAGGACGACATTATGGTTATTGTATCATGTTCTGTTAGACACACTTCTCTGTTCTTAAAGCAATCCCACAAAGGCAGAAACTTAAATAGAGCAAAGAGATTGATTAGGAGAGCATCATCCTCTCATACTTTTTTTTTCCCCAGTGGGGGTAAGTATGCAAGAATAGCTGGCAAAATTGGTTCAGTCTCTAAGGAGGTCAACCTTGCAATATCTGTCAAACTGAAAATACGCTATCCTTAGATCCAACAATCCCACTTCTAGGGACTTAATCTGTAGCAATAATGGCACATATGCATGAAGATGTACATATGAGGATGTTTGCCACAGCATAGCATGTAATAGCAAGAACTGAGAACAACGCAAATGTTCACTAGGGGATTGGCTGAGGAAATTAAGGAGCATCCAGGAGAGAGAACACTTGGCAGTTATTAAAAAGAATGAGGTTAAGCTCCAAGATAAATTAAGTGAGAAAAAACAAAGTACAGGAACTGTGTTCGATATGCTATCATCTTTGAAACAAAATATACACATACATATTATACTTGGGAAGGTATATAAGAAACAGATAACAGATTTTTCCTAAGCAGGGGCTGGAGGGGAAGTAAGGAAACTCTATGTATTCTTTTGTAATGTTTTCACTTTTTAGCTTTTGCACGTATTAGCTATTTAATAAACTTGTTTTGAAAAATAAAACATTACAGTATAAATCATTATATATGTAATTTTCATACAAAGTTATTTTCATGTGTACTTCTATATCATAGCTCCAGCTGGGATAAATTTTAAATATTAAAAGTGGAAAATTTCCTAGAATCAGCCACCTTCTTGGCTAGCTGAGCAAATGGACATTTCTCAGTGGGGGTTTAGACACAGTCTCTGTACAATGAGCTGAGCAAATGTTTCAGAAAAGGCATTTTCTCGTAGGATGAACATCCTTTTTGAAGAACAGTGCACTCATTTCTAATCAGTTTAGAGATTTGAACAATTAACCCGACCCACGTTCAGATAAAAAATTGAAAAAAAGGTGACTTATCTTGAAAAATACTTTCCAATGCATATACAATATTATAATTTTCTTCCTTGCAAGTTAGAACAGGCCTTGGAAAGTCAAGGGCATTCTTCCAGTCAAGATGACAGCATAGGTAAACACAATGAGCATTGTCGCAGAACCACATCAAGATTACAACTAAAATATAGAACAACTATCACTCAGAACCATCAGAAATCGGGTTGAATGGAAGTCTGACAACTAGAGAATTAAAGAAACCACATCCATAAAGTCTGGAGGAGGGACACAGATGTGGAGCAGGCAGGTCCCACACCCACGTGTGGTGGATAAACATTGAGGAGGGATATCTCTGGAGCAATGCATCCCAGCCCCACACCAGGCCCCCAGCCCAGAATTCCAGTGCCAGGAAGATAAGTCTCCACAACTTCTGGCTGCAAAAACCACTTGGACTGAGTCAGTGGAAGAAATTTCTGGAGTCCCAAGCAGTTCCTCTTTCTTTTTTTTTTAAAGATTTTATTTATTTATTTTTAGAGAGAAAAGAAGAAAGGGATAAAGAGAGGGAAAGAAACATCGATGTGTGAGAGAAACATCAATTGTTTGCCTCTTGTATACCCTCAGCCAGGGACCTGGCCCACAACCCAATCATGTGCCGTGCCTGGGAACTGAACCAGTGACCTTTTGGTTCACAAGCCGGTGCTCAGTCCACCGAGCAACACCAGCAGCCAGGGCCCAAACAGTTCCTCTTAAAGAACTCACACACAGACTTACTCAGATCACTCCCTCTGAGCTCCAACACCAGATTAGCAGTTTGAAAGGCACCGGTGGCATACAGGGGGAAACTGAAGTGTCTGGAATCAAGGCAATAGCTGGGGGACAGCTTTCTCCCAGAAAGAAAGGTGAGCAGAGACCATTGCGTCCTTTCTGAACTTTCTGCCAACACAGCTACAGAGCCAGCAGGTGGACCATATCTGAGACTCCATCAATCTGACTAACACTGTTTGCCCCACCCTGGAGATACCCAGAGACTCTATGCCCACCCAACTTATGGGCCCACCCAAGCTGCTTTTCCATGTGAATGGCTAGTCTTGGCTCATGCTTCGAAACTTCCTAACTCCTCTCAAACAGGCAGCAGATAGCGTTAGTGAGCCTCCAGCACCTGTACCTTTTGCTAAGTGGCCACAGGCCCAGCACCAGCAGCAACCAGCCTAGATTTACAACTTGGCTTCTGAGAATCTCCATGCCCAGCACAAGTAGCAGCCATCTCAAATTGCTTTATTGCTCAGGCCAGGTGGCCCTGGGCCAAACACAGGTGGGGGCTGACCTTGGCCTGCACTACCTGGGCAAC
The DNA here is from genome assembly GCF_019186645.2 of Phyllostomus hastatus. NCBI lineage: Eukaryota > Metazoa > Chordata > Mammalia > Chiroptera > Phyllostomidae > Phyllostomus > Phyllostomus hastatus. Next base: position 11,898,763 of record NW_025333977.1, on the reverse strand, counting down.
CCCAGAGTTGTTCATCCAGTAGATAGCTACAGACCACAACAGAGCACCACTACCCTGCCCCTGTACAGCTGATCCTTCACAGAGGGCAGAGGTTGGTGATAAGTGGCCACAGCCAGTCCTTACAGCTGACTGGCCTGGGTAAATCCCTCCCATTGACCTGCCAACAGCAACCAAGAGGAGATTGTACTCAGCCCATATGAAGGGTACACTTCAAGTACCCAACTTGGGTTATAGGGGAGGCTGTGCCTACAGGACACCTACTCCATTAGGCCACGCTACCAAGTCACAGAGTCAAAGCAGCTCTACCTATTACATAGAACCAAACACAGGGAAGCTGCCAAAATGTGCAAACACACATGGCCCCAATGAAAGAACTAATCAAAACTCCAGAAAAAGAGCTAAATGAAATGGAGACAGGCAATCTATCAGATGCAGAGTTCAAAACACTGGTTATAACAATGCTCAAGGAACTTAGGGAGGACCTCAACAGCATAAAAAAAAAAGACCTAGCCAGAAACAAACGATACATGAACTGAAACGAAGAACCATTTATAGGGAAGCAATAGTAGATGTTTCTGAGCTGATGAAGCTGAGAATCAAATCAATGATTTGAAATATAAGGAAGCAAAAAACAACCAATCAGAAAAACAAAATGAAAACCAGAATTCATACACATGAGGATAGTGTAAGCAGCCTCTGGGACATCAGGCAGTCCAACAGTCTCACCATGGGGGTGCCAGAGGAGAAGAGAAAGAGCCAGAAATTAGAAATCTATTTGAAAAAATAATGAAAGAAAATTTCCCTGATGTGGTGAAGGAGATAGACATGCAAATCCAGGAAGCACAGAGAGTTCCAAACAAGATGGATGCAAAGAGGCCCACACCAAGACACATCATCATTAAAATGCCAAAGGTTAAAAATTAAGAGAGACTCTTAAAAGCAGCAAGAGAAAAGAAGTTAGTTACCTACAGGGGAGTTCTCATAAGACTGTCTCATGATTTCTCCAAAGAAACTTTGCAGGCTAGAAGCAACTGGCAAGAAATACTCAAAGTCATGAGAAGCAGGGCCCTACAGCCAAGATTGCTCTACCCAGCAAAGCTCTCATTTAGAATCAAAGGGCAGATAAAGAGCTTCCCCAGGCAAGAAAAATGTAAAGGAGTTCATCATCACCAAACCATCATTATATGAAATGTTAAAGGGACTTATTTAAGAAAAAGAAGTTCAAAACTATGAACAATAAAATGGCAAAAATACATATCTATCAACAATTAAATCTAAAAAAAAAAAACAAACTAAGCAAACCAGAAGAACTGAGACAGAATCATGGATATGAGAGCATTTTCATGGTTGCCAGATAGGAGGCGGGTGTCGGGGAATGGGTGAAGAGGTGAGGGGATTAAGAAGTACATACAGGTACTTACAGGGTAGCCACGGGGATGTAAAGTACAGTATAGGAAAGGGAGCAGCCAAACAACCTATACGAATGACGCACAGCCATAAACAATGATGCTGGGATTGCCTGAGGGAGTGGGGCAGGGGGTGCTGGGTGAAGAGGGAAAAGGAGGGGGGCGGAAATTGGGACAACTGTAATAGCACAATCAATAAAATCTCATTGAAAAAAAAGAACAGGCCTTGGTTTCTAAGAACAGCCATGTTCCAGCAGGAGTGTTCTGTCTAAGCCCTCACTGCTATTTCATGTTCTGGTCCATTTATGATTATGGACTGATAAGAGTCTTCAGCTACCAGTTAAATTTTAAGAAATACAATGGAAATCAAATGTTTTTCAGATGTCTCTTATTCCAAGCCAAATCTCTGGGGTTTCCTACAATGCTATGCCAGGGAAAACAGGAAATAATATTTACTAATCCTCCTGGGAATAAAATCTTCCTCATGTTAAATAAATCATTTTGCATATAAAAGTTTTATTTAAAAGAAAATTTGCTATCAATAATCTGAAATAGCTGTGGAAACGACTTTCAGTATCTATTTTAAAAATGCATTAAATATGCATCTCATAGAGTCATGAGGAATTAATTTGCTTGCAGGCAAACTTTCCATCAGCTTCAAGGTGGATGTGAGAATCACGCAGGGGCAGAGCCTGGGGAAGTGGCCTGCGGTCTGAGCGCCAGTGGGGCTGCAGGAAGGAGAAATGGCTGGTTAGAAAGGAGCCTTGGTAACACCCCAGGGAACAGCTGCTGCGCGTGAAGCTGAGTCAGAGAGCACAACCTGACCGAGGAGGAGCAAAGAGGACAGAAAAGGCTCACCCTCAGCGCACGGATAGCAGCTTGGAACGCTCCCCATTCACAAGTGAGCGTCATCACCTCTTGGCAGAGTCAGCCCCACCGTGAAGCGGGGCGCGGATGAAAGGTGTTGGGGAGCACTCACTGGCTGGCTGCGGGTCTCGCACTGCGGCAGGAGCCCCGGGGGACGGAGCCAGAGTCAATATCCCAGGAGCCTTTCCAGGCGGCAGGCCTGTTGTTATCTGTGCCGGCAGAACCTGATCGCAGGGGAGGAAGTTATTAAAAAGTGGGTCACTGCAGAGGGCTGGGCTGACTCCGGTCAGGGTCCCTGTCCTCAAGATCGGGTTTCAGGGAAGGCTTCTGTGACCCTTGAGAACACACACCCGCTGGTATTCCTGGAGAAGGAAGGGAAAGGGTGGTGGTGCGGGCACTGGCTAGGGGAGGTGGAAAGAGAGAAACCGGAAAGAGACAGAGAGTTAAGTCAGACCGAACTGTAGGAATCACAACTGGAAGTAGCTCTGTCCCGGGAGGGGCTGCTTTCGGACAGGCAGCGAATACCTCTGAGAGTCCCGTGGAGATCAGTGCAACAAGTGTAAATAATCTAGGATTTCCATTTGTATATGTTCCACCTTCTATTTTTGAGATCCGCCTTGGGAGTCACTCAGCCTGGAATCGGATGGCTTTCTTTATGAAGCATACTCTGTCTCTGGGGTCAAGACCTTTAGTATCAGTGGTTCAAGCTACAGATTCATCATTTCATAATCTGTCTTGGAGTCATAGAGAAAGAGGCAGTAAAAATCCAATCCATTCATATGACAGAGGCAGGAACTGAGGCCTAGAAGGGTTTCAGGAACTTGGATAAAGCTATCAGAAAAGCTGGGGCTAGAATTTAAGGTGTTTTTTTTTCCTCCAGGCAGAGTCCTCTGCTACTGGAAATGTAACGTTTCCTACTTTTGCAGTCTACTCACACCTCTGTGTATTTGCTCTGTTTCAAATGGTGTACTTCATTTCCCTGTCCCAAAGAGGAGGGAACATGTTGGTTCAGCAGGAATTTTCAGAGCTGAGCTGAGAAAGGGAGAGGGAGATAGAGGAGGAGAAAGAAACAAGGACGGGAAGGGAGGGGGGAAGAGCAAGACCGGGAGAATGCAAACCCACACATAAAACCCTCTGAAGCTGAACGTGACTGAAGGAATCTTAATTGACAAACACTATCCAGATTGAACAACACTTGAGACATTATAAATGGACACCCATACAAACACAAGAAATACAGAAGATAGGATCAGCCTGTGTCTTCAGGGGAAGGCATGCCTGCTTAAGGACAATCCATCGGCAGCTGGCCGATACTTTAATACGGCCGGGGATTCTGCATAACCATGGCAGGTAATATTCCCGAGGTGCCCAGTGAAAAGGGATTTGGCATTTTCCACTTCAATAACGTCAAACAAACCACATAATTTGGCATTAAGTAGATTGTGTTTTACCAGAATTTTCCAGTCCTGCCTTCAGTGTTGGTCAAATCAATTAAATTATTGCCACTCTGGCTATCTGTGAAAAATCACAATGAAAAACCTGGGACCTTACCTGCCATCTCCTTATGTAACACATGTGATGGTGGTGCAATATCCCATTCTGCTGATGGCGGCAAATGTCCCTCTCGGCTGAGAACTGAGGTTTCGCAGCAGAGAGAGGCATCTGCACGATTTTCTCCTTCAAAGCACTGGAACATACTGCAGGTTATCTGTGCTTGGTTGAGGGGGTTCAAGAATTATGTCGCCCTGAATCTAGGGCTGGTAAACTACAGCCAAGGCCAAATCCTGCCTGATGGCTACTTTTGTAAATAAAGTCTTATTTACAGCGCTGTGCACTTTGGTTGACGTATTGTCTCCAGCTGCTTGCAGACAGCAGTGGCAGAGTCGAGAAGTGTGGTGGTCCAAAGTCAGTCTCCCCGGGATGCGCCATCCTGGCATGCAGATTATTTTGAGGTGAAAACAATGAAAACCCAACAAACTCAGGGAGAGGTTTTGAACTCCCCCTTCCCTGCCTAAAGAGATTCAGGTGGAAGAAGCTGCTTCAGGAAGGGAACCTTAGCATAATCACCTTACTATGGTCACCTCAGCATGAGTGAATTAAGTGTGGGAGACAGGGAGGATTCAACCAAAACTCTGCTTGCCACCGTCCCCTTAGTGTCCCATTGGGTTTGTGTCCCTGCGAGGATTTGTTCACCAAGTGTTTGCTCTTTCTCACCTGCCTGTGAATTGCCTGCTTCCCCCTCCCTTAGTCCAAAATGACATACAGACCGCATTTTGCTTCACTAACTTTGGAATTTTCATGCTTATGTAAACTCTGTGTGTGCACTGGATTACAATGTGACTTTCTCCTGTCGGTAGTCTGTGTGCCATTGGAACTATTCTCCTAACCAGAAGAGCTACAGGGGTAAAGGACAGGAGTTGCAACTGAGGCTGTGTGGTATGAAAAGCCTGAAATATTTGGTATCAAGACCTTTACAAAAATCATTGGCCAAGGCTCACCCTAAATAGTTCAGTTTTTGAAAAATTTTCTAACATGGGGAAAGACGATAGTGGCCACGAAAATTTTTCTATCACACCTAGGTTCATGGGTTAGCTCATGACAAAATTCTTAAAAGAAAGGTAGAATTAGAGATGAATTGTGCATTTTTATTTTATGAAAACCCTAATGTTTCAAAGTCTCTGGCCTAATTTTTCTGATGACAAGTAGCTGATTCTAGTGACCAAGGAGATGTTTTCGAAGAAAAAAAACACACGAAGAAACCCTACACATTTCACTGTTGAACAACGTGGGAGGAATGATTACGTATTTCATAAGAAACGTCCTATGGACAGAACATTTTGAAACAGAATATTTTGATGTGATTCTGTCTCTAAAAAAAAATAAGTGTATCACTTAAAAATGTTCACATGTGTATTCTTAGAGACACTTGGAAGCAGGATTTTCTGTTTAAAAGATATCTAAATGAAGAGTTTCAATAGAATTTGAAGCCATATGTTAAATATATAAAAATACAACACTTTGCTACTAGTTTGCAAGAATGACTGATTGAAATATGGTTATTTACTAGCTGAATTTCAACAGAAATCTTTGTCTAAGTAGGTTAAGAATGAAAAATGAGCATTGTGATTTAGTAAGCTAAGTCAATGGTAGCCTTTTGTTTCCCATTTGGATATATGTCTTTGTTGTTTTTTTTTTGCTTTTTTAATCTTATTTATTTATTTATTTATTTATTTATTTTTAGAGAGGGAAGGGAGGGAAATAGAGAGAGAGATAGAAACATCAATGTGCGGTTGCTGGGGGTTATGGCCTGCAACCCAGGCATGTACCCTGGCTGGGAATCGAACTTGGGACACTTTGGTTCCCAGCCCGCACTCAATCCACTGAGCTACGCCAGCCAGGGCTGGATATATGTCTTTGTGATATACTTTTTCCAGATATTGTTACAGAACAGACTCAAGGGGGGTGTACGATATACTATTACCGAAAGGACCCCCCACTAGGTTTGCTATGTCCACCGCCAGAGGAAAGATGTCTTTCAATGCCAGAGATTTGTGAAAAGGAAAGGAAATGTTTATTTAAAGCTATACAGACTTAGAATAGTGACTTAATGTCTTCATTAAAATATTAAAGTCCACCCGGCTGGCGTAGCTCAGTGGATTGAGCTCCGGCTGCCAACCAAAGCATCGCAGGTTCGATTCCCAGTCAAGGTATATGTCTGGGTTGCAGGCCACAGCCCCCAGCAACCGCACATTGATGTTTCTCTCTCTTTCTCTTTCTCCCTTCCTTCCCTCTCTAAAAATAAATAAATAAAATCTTTTAAAAATATTAAAGTCCTTTAGAATACCCACAGATGCACACAGTCCTTCCTTCTCCCTCTGCCCTAGTCTAGGGTACCGTGTCTCAGGAAAAGAAGTAGAAGTCCGTGATTTGGTCTCCTGGCACAATCAGCTGTGTTGCCGCCACCATTTCCAGTTAATCCAAAGCCATGTGGCACCTACTCGTGGCCCACCAGCAAGAGTCCTTTCACCCCTTTTCTTTCAGGCAAAGTCTCTCCTATTTCCTGTGCCACGTGGCAAAAGGGAGCACCCCAAAGCCAAGTGGTCCTCACTCTCGCCAAAGCTTCCGGGTCCCCACTCTGCCAAAGCCACATGGCTCTCCCCTCACATGGCTACCATGTCTGGGTTGAAATCCCTGTGCCAGTCCTCCTCTGCAGTCCCATTTCCAACTCCTCCTACAATCAGTTACACCTGCCAGCATTCCCATATTCTTCCAGGTTTACCGGGCTGTCATTGGAAGTCTGGGCAGGTGTGGCCCTGTGGCATGGAGCTCTTCTCCAAACCCTCACAGCAGGTGCTGTAACCAGGGGGAGCTAGCTGCCCCCCAGTTACATCCTGAGTGGAAGTCACTGCCATCCGCCTGGCTCAAAGTATGGCCACGGCTATTTAACATATCTATGCAACCAGTTAAAGGCTATAGATATGTTAAATGACCCTGCCAGAGGTTAGCTGCAAAGCCATTGCTGTACAAATAGCTCCGTATGTTCCTGCTCCATGTGTCCCTTCCCCCAACTCACACCTGTGGGGGGTGGGGGGGAGGACATCCTATATATTTTTCTAATATTTCCTGGACACCTTGAGTTCTGGACCCCATTCTAAATCCTAATTTGGGGCCTCCCTCTTGGCTGCACCCTGTTACAATATCACTATTATAATAACTATTTTTTTAGTGAGAACAAAAATGTTTGTGCACATTTAATAAAAATAAAAGCACCACATTTCTTGTTTTTAAGTCTCTTTTTTATATTATTTATTTCATCTTTTTATTACTCATTTCATTTCTATTTTTGTGTTGGTTTTACAGTGCATAAAATTTATTAGTGTAGAAAAAGATATATACAATTTATGAATAAGTAAATATATGTACATTGAGATGTGTGTCCCCAAATGTTTTTAAATAGAAAGGTATCATTACAGTGTTTGGAGACCATTGATTTTGAGTGTGAATTTGGAATTCAGGGAACAGGTTTAGATAGGGCTCTGCCATTCACCACCTGCATTCTTTTCATCAGAATAATTTATTCTAAACTTCATTTTCTCACTGTAAAATTGAGATAAAGCCTATAAGGCACTTAATACAGAGCCCAACACATAGTAAATGTTCAACAACTATCAGTAAATGTTTGATAAACGTCAGTAAACATTATTATTATACCTAAATTTCTCCAGCTTTCTAAGGTCACCCTTTTCTTTATTATCCCAATAAAACGACTCAGGTCCTTTCATCTCACTTATTTCTGGGAAGACCAGCATATGTCCCTGAATTTCTACAGAGGGTGCTTAAATCCTGCGGTGATTATATTTTCCTGGTGTTTGCTTGATGCCTCTCTCCTGGCTCATTGTCCATCACCTGCAGGCTTCTTCTGTCCTATTCCTCCTTCATGTGTCCCCAGGAGGGGACATCATGTCCTTTCTGGCATTCCTGAAGACTCAAGGCTATTGTAAGACTCTACTTAAGACTTGGGAATAACACAGGGTAAATACACTTCAGAACAGTAGGCAACTTAAAATTTAAATATCACACGATGCCCTTTCTAAGTTCAGGGAGTGCTGCCCACTGCAGTAAATGGCTCCCTGGCTCCGGGCCGCCTTAGGGAGGCCCGGCCCGTCTGCCTGTCGTTGGCACTGTTTTTTCCCTTTAGAGAACCTTCTGCCTTCTTCGCTGTTCCTTGAACTCAGGGTCCAGCCCCGGTGTCTCACACCACTACAGCCTACTCTGCTATGCCAAGGCTTTAAGCAGAGCCTTGGCCTAAGCGTTAAACTCATCTGGGGATGCCATCAACACTGTTTGCTGCGTGAATAATGCTCCCTGAAGTTGTACAGTAAGACAGCCCTCGCCTTTTCCATCTGGAGTGGAGGAAGGTGAAAAAACTTGGCTTTCAAAATCGAGAATCCATTAACATAACCTCCTACATGAAAAAAAACCTGGAGTCTTTCCTGACTCCAAAATTATCAGATTGAATTCTGAAACAGGGCTCAAGGTCAAAAATGTTGTACTTCCCTTCTTCTATGCGTCTTTATAGCAGAGCTGGGCAATAAAAAAAATTATTATCCTTACTTTCTCTCTAGATCTTTTTTTCATTTTCTTCCCCTGCAATCAAGTCCCAGGGGTCTTGGTTTCTTCCCCTTTCCGCCACCATCACTATAAATAACAACAGTACTATCACCAGCATCACCACCATTATGGTCTACATGACCCCTTGACTGTGAACGTCACCACCCCCACTATCACCACCACCACCAGCATATCTTCTCCATCACCACGATCACCACTCCTACCATCACCGGCATCACGGTCACCATCATCAGGAAGGACCACCACTATTATCACCCCAGTGATGGTGGTCAGCACCACCAGAGCCTCCACCTCCACCTCCCTGTGGCTTTTCTGAGGCTCTGCGGCAGTTCCGTGAAAAGCTGCAAAAGCTCTCTAGAGTTTTTTTATTTTGGGAAGTCCGTAGACAAGTCTGCCAGCTTGTCAGCTCCCAGTGTTTTTATTTTTGCTCACTAGGTACCCTTTCCCCCACTTCTGGAGAATTGAATAGAACAAAACCCATGCTCCATTCCTGATCTCTTGCCTCCACACAGCCCGACTCAACTGCAGGCTCTAACACTGGCCCCTTCACACTTGATCTTGAGCCTTATCAAACATGTGGCCGTGCTTCTGTAATGCTTCCCTACCCTTCCCATCCTGTTTTCTCCCTCTGTCTTCAGAGAAAGCTCCCTGCTCTCTTTTCTGGCCCTGGAGAGTACTCCCACTGTCCAGGCAACTCTAACTACTGAAAAAGAGGGGTGGGGAGTGTGCTGTGACCTTTTGCCTTCAGGAGCTTCTTCAAGCCCTTGGCCATCCTATGACAGAAAACCCCAATGTCATAGAAGCTTTTCATCCAAACGAGACCCCAGTAAGACACAATCTGCTACTATTGGAGCCAGTTGGTTTCTCATCTACTCTGCTCTCTGAGGTAAGGTTTCTGTTGAACCAAAAGAGGGATGAGATGGTTTTTCAACTGGTGGGTGTTTCAGAGCAAAGGTGAAGCCTTCTCATGGAGGCCTCATGATTCACCACTGCCCCCAGAGTGGAGGATGCAGGCAGTTAGTGTGCCTTCACAGATAATGCCAGGCCACAGCATCACCTTCTTAAGGCTTTCAATTTTATTTTTGAATTGAATATGGGCTATTATAGAATAGGGAGGGAAAGGAAATTAGAGTTTTAAAAGTAATAGTAATGTTTTCCTTGCGATTAGGAGCATAGCTATAGTAAGAGCAAGAATAAAAAATTTAATATAGGGCCTGGACATCTCAAGTGACAAACCAAATGAACTAACTTTGGTTCAGTTATGCAGACGGAATGAAAGTGGTGCACAGCACGGGTGGCAGCAGGCTAGAGGTAAGGTTTTACTGAGACAGAGCCAGGCTCGTTCTTCCACACAGTGTCTGTGACTGTCTTTGTGCTACAACGGCAGAGTGGAGTAGCTGTGAGATGCTGTATGACCTCCCAAGTCTAAAATATTTACCCTCAGGTTCTTTTAAGAAAAAGTTTGTTAATCCTGGTTCTAAACCACAGGTACTTTTCTCTTCTTGGAACTGACAGGAATGTGAGTTGTACTTGTCCTTCCTTATATCGTAGACATAAAGGCTGGTGCTCCAGTTAAGGCATTAGAAGAGGGAAGTCGTATTTGGTCCTAACCAAGAATAGAAGCAGCAGCTTTCATACCTTCAGTGAGTTGACTTTAGTGGAGAGTAGAGCCAAGAGCCCAGCTAGTCATAATCTCTTTGCTTTGCTTCCTTTGGGCAAATACCTCCTCAGAGATCCTGAGGGGAGATGTAGGGACTAATCCAAGGCAGAACTGGGTATACCCAGATTGGGTATTATTCCTGAGGCTCTCAGTCCGAATCCTGTTGGGGAGCACCCTAATCCCATCAGTTGTAGGTTTGCATTCATGGAGAAAACTGGGTTTGCTAGCTGGTAATGAGATGATTTAACTTTACCACCTTTAAGCAGGCTTCTTGCCCCAGGCTCAAGGCTGGCCCTAGAAAATTCTGAGGGATGAAAGTCCATTTTCAACGCTGCTCCTTTCCAATCTCACCTGTCCTCCCAAATTCTGGGTGAGAACCAGCCTTTCACTGCAGTTCCATGCAGCTGGGAGGCCGGCTTTGATGCTGAGATGTAGTAGATATAGTTAACTTTTTGTTTTCACTATATTATGCTTAGCTGTATTTTATTATTTTTGTATTTTATAAATTTTTACATTGCGGTTGAGAAGTAAGAGATTTGTGAGTCAAAATGCAAGGAAACTGGATGATTTCACTTTGTAGGGGTTTACCCCTACTCCCAAATATCAGTCTTCAATTTGGTCTCCTTAGAGTCCTTGGACTAAAGTAATAAGAAGACAGCATTATTATTAGGCTAAATGTTTTACATGAATTGTCCTTTAGTCCTTATAAGGTCCGTGAGGTTATTTATATACAAGGAAACTGAGTCTTAGAGGTGCTACTAACCTGCTCAGGTTACCCCACATGGAGATAACGATGCTAGGGTTCCAACCGAAGTAATCCAGTCTTTGTTCCCATCCCCCACCCACACTCCATGGGGCAGAGGCCTCAGTCAGTCCATAGGAAGGCCGAAGTTTCACATTAAAAACATCTGTACTTAGAATCTGGAAGGTTCATCGACCAGACAGTAGTAAATCCAGGTTTAAGTCAGTTTATAAGTTTCTTGAAACATCATCTTTTTTCCATTACCATTTGGTCTTGAAGTTCTGCAAATGGTTATGTAGAGTCTTTGTGAAAATAGGTCAAAAAACTATCTCAAGGAGTGCCCCTTAATACAATCCCTTTATTTATTTTTATATTTTAATGATTATGCTATTATAGTTGTCCTGGTGTCTTCCCTTGGCTCCTCTCCACCCAGCACCCCGCCCCAACCCTCAGTCAATACCCCCATCGTTGTTCGTGTCCTTGGGTCTTGCATGTAAGTCCTTTGGCTTCTCCATTTCCTACACTGTACTTTACATCCCCGTGGCTGTTCTGTAACTACCTATTTATACTTAATCCCCTCACCTATTCACCCATTCTCCCACACCCACCTCCCATCTGGCAACCATCAAAACACTCTGTGTATCCATGATTCTGTCTCAGTTCTTCTGGTTTGCTTAGTTTGTATTTTTAGATTCAATTGTTGATAGATATGTATTTTTGCCATTTTATTGTTCATAGTTTTGAACTTCTTTTTCTTAAATAAGTCCCTTTAACATTTCATATAACAATGACTTGGTGATGATGAACTCCTTTACATTTTTCTTGCCTGGGGAAGCTCTTTATCTGCCCTTTGATTCTAAATGAGAGCTTTGCTGGGTAGAGCATTCTTGGCTGTAGGGCCCTGCTTCTCATGACTTTGAGTATTTCTTGCCAGTTGCTTCTAGCCTGCAAAGTTTCTTTGGAGAAATCATGAGACAGTCTTATGGGAACTCCCCTGTAGGTAACTAACTTCTTTTCTCTTGCTGCTTTTAAGAGTCTCTTAATTTTTAACCTTTGGCATTTTAATGATGATGTGTCTTGGAGTGGGCCTCTTTGCATCCATCTTGTTTGGAACTCTCTGTGCTTCCTGGATTTGCATGTCTATCTCCTTCACCACATTAGGTAAATTTTCTTTCATTATTTTTTCAAATAGATTTCTAATTTCTGGCTCTTTCTCTTCTCCTCTGGCACCCCCATAATGAGACTTTTGGACTGCCTGATGTTGTCCCAGAGGCTGCTTACACTATCCTCATGTGTATGAATTCTGGTTTTCATCTTGTTTTTCTGATTGGTTGTTTTTTGCTTTCTTATGTTCCAAATTACTGATTTGATTCTCAGCTTCATCCACTCTACTATTGTTTCCCTGTAAATGGTTCTTCATTTCAATTCGTGTATCCTTTGTTTCTGAATGGATATTTTTTATGCTGTTGAGGTCCTCCCTAAGTTCCTTGAGCATCATTATAACCAGTGTTTTGAACTCTGCCTCTGATAGATTGCTTATCACTATTTCATTTAGCTCTTTTTCTGGAGTTTTGATTAGTTCTTTCATTGGGGCCATGTGTCTTTGCCCATTTTAGCAGCCTCTCTGTGTTTGTTTTATGTATTAGGTAGAGCTGCTTTGACTCAGTGACTTGGTAGCGCAGCCTAATGGAGTAGGTGTCCTGTAGGCATCCAGTGGCACAGCCTCCCCTATAACCCAAGTTGGGTACTTGAGCTGCACTTTTTGTGTGGGCTGAGTACATCCCCCTCTTGTAAGTGAGCCTTGGTTGCTTTTGGCAGATTAATGGGATGGATATAGTCAGACCAGTCAGCTGCAAGGACTGGCTGTGACCACTTACTACCAACCTCTGTCCTCCGTGAAGAATCAACTGTACAGGGGCAAGGTGGTGTTGCTCTGATGTGGTCAGTAGCTGTCCACTGCGTGTGCTGACCCTGGGGTTTCCTTGTCCCTGGTGCAGAACAAGGTCAGCCCCCACCTGTGTTTTGCCCAGGGCCACCCTGTTGAGCTATTAACCAGTCTGAGATGGTTGCTACTTGTGCTGGGCTTGGAGATTCTCAGGTGAGGCCAAGCTATGAATCTAGGCAGGCTACTGCTGGTATTGGGCATTGGCCTCACTGACGCCAGCTGTTGGATGTTCGACAGGATTTAGGAAGTTGTGCAGCATGATCCAAGGCCAGCCATTCATATGGAAAAGTAACTTGATTTGGCCTGTAAATTGGGTGGGGTGGAGACTCTGGGGATCTACAAGGCAGGTCAAACAGTGTTAGCCAGGTTGATGGAGTCTCAGATACGGCACCAGCTTGCTGGCTCTGTGGCCAGAGGGAATAGTTTTGAAAAGGGACAATGGCCTCTACTTGCCTTGATGCCAGGCACTTCAGTCCCTCCCTGTATGCCACTGGTGCCTTTCAAGACTCTGTCCCAGTGCTGGAACTCAGAGGGAGGAGTCTGAATAGGTAAGTCCATGTGTGGGTTCTTTAAGAGTAACTGCTTGAGGCTCCAGCAGTTTCTTCCAACAACTCAATCCCCACTGGTTTTTGCAGCCAGAAGTTGTGGGGACTTATCTTCTTGGCACTGGAACCTTGGCTGAGGGGCATGCTGTGGGGCTGAGATTCCTTGCTGCTGAGATATGCCTCCCAAATTCTCATCCATTATGTACGGGTATGGGACCCATCTGTTCTGCATCTGCATCCCTCCTCCATCCTCCATTCTGGATGGATATGTTTTTTTTTTTTTTTTAATTCCATAGTTGTCAGATTTCCATTCAACTCAATATCTGATGTTCTGAGAGGTGGTGGTTGTATATTTCAGTTGTAATTCTGATGTGGTTGTGTGAAGAGTTGAACCATGTCTGCTTATACTGCCATCTTGACCAGACGTCCATAGTCCCTTTATTGGACCTCACAAAACAACATGTGTGACAAGTAATTGCTGTTTTTCTCCCCAAAAGCAATTTTCCTTTTCTAAACAATTCTTGGTCTTGTTCAGGTGACTGAACTAGTTGGCTACTTGCTTAATGGATTACTACCCTGAAGGTTAATATTGGTTAGTCCAAATCATTCATGATTCTCTTTTCCTTACCAGGAACTGGTTATGCGTGGTCATGTAATGCAACCAGGGCAGTAAGACAAAGATGGTAGTCCACTGGAGTGCTTCTGTAAAGTTTTTCTAGCTCTTTAGAGATAAAAAAGGCATTACATTTAGATCATTCTTTCCTACTTCTGGATGTTGCAAATGAGACGTAGAATTTGGGGCCAGAGCAGTCATTTTGTAATCATGATTGGAGAACCAAGAGAATCATACAAAATCTTTGGAAATGTTTCACCTTTGAATTAATCAGTGTTGGAATAATCTGTTCTCAATTTCTGTTATGAGAGATACAGAATTCGTTACATTTATTTACTATGACACCTTATTTACCCAAACAATCTGATTACTGTGACCCTCTCTATAAGACTGTTCTGAGTAAGGTATAAAAGAGAAAAGCAAAGCTAAGTGGATTTCCCTTTTCCTCAAAGAAAAGCTTCAAATGACGTCTTCTGCTAAGTTCTTGATTTCAAAAAAAAGAAGCTGGTTAGGAGTGGAGTTATTTTTAATAAAGTTTGAGACTTTTAACAAGGTCTCTACAAACGACAGGGTTTTCTAATATTCCTTAACAACACAGCTAAAGAAAACCCTATACCTTGCATAAGTTAAAGGAAGCTAATTTATATCCTGGAAGCAGAGGGCCTTCTTTCATTTTTTTTGACACCCACAACCAGGCCAGGGGTTGCTGCAACCTACCTTCCTCCCACCCACAGTGCCCTTTCACAGGGTTCTAGGAGGTAGTCAACAACTGGTTTTTTAAAAATAGCCGTGTGCTCTTTCCTATGTAAGAATCAGAGATCACTTAAAGGAGGTTTGAATAAGCAAAGTAAACCCACTGTTAACCTCAAATGCTAAAATTTTCCCTCCCTGTACCACCAATCAATTCTCTAAAGCAATTTGCTTTCTCTGTCTTTCATGAAGGCTGGTCTATTGAAGCATAGTGCTTGTCTTTATTCAGTATTTAAGTACCTCTTTGAAGAAACTTTATTTAAATGAGGCTTGTATTTAGCATGTATGTGTACACATACCACTCTTGAAAAGCCATTGGTAGTCCACTCTCTTGGAATTTCATAAAAACTTTCACAGTTCCCACCAAGCATTTGAATTTTTCATATTTGTAGTGCTTTTAAATTAGTAGATTAAAACAGCTTCTTGAAGATTCTTCAATGTAATTTCTATTATATTCACTATACTTCCTATTGCTGCTATTACAAATCACCACAGACTTAGTGGTTTACAGCAACACAAATTTATTTGTACAGTTCTGGAGGTCAGCAGTCCTAAAATCAAGGTGGCAGCAGGGCTGTGTTCCTTCTGGAGGTTCTAGGGTAGAATGTTTCCTTATTTCTAGCTTCTAGAGGTCACCTGCATTCTTTAGCTCATTGCCTCACACTCCATCTTCAAAGTCAGCAGCATAGCATCATCCAATTTCTTTCTGATTTTCTGCTTCCCTCTTGTAATAAGTAACTTTGTGATTGCATTGGACTCCCCAGGATAATGTCCTCATTTCAAGATCCTTAATTGAATAAAGTCTGAGAAGCTTCTTTTGCCTTATAAGGTAACATATTCACAAATTCCTGGGATTAGGATTTGGATATTTTAGGTGCATACCAGATCTTTATTCGGAGTAGGATATCCTTATTCAGCCTGCCGTACAACTTCTATTATTACTACTACTGGCAAAAATTTGCTAGGCACTGTGCTAACTACTTTACATTCTTTATCTCAATTAGTCCATAAGCCACATACTAAGATTGTGTAACTTCTTCAGACAGGCTTGTGACTAAGCCATTGCTGATAATGAAAGTAATTCATCACAAAATCAAGTAACAATGATACAAAATCTGCACTCCCACTCCTATCTAGCACTGACTTGTATGTGCCTATAGTTAGATAAGATCACAAACTTAAAGATGTAGTCATATGGGTAGAAATTTGCATTTAGCAGAAATTCAGCTACATTTGACTGGAACTAAAGCTTATAGTTACCTGGTTCAGTTAGCTTAGATCATTGAGACCAGTGCTCATTAAATTTATAATAGCTATTCCTACGTGGATAGTTCATTACGCTCAGCTCAAGAAACTGTCTTAAAACCCTTGCCCAAGATGCTATGAAATGTAAACCAGCAGCTAGGACCTTTGCAAGAAAAGTGTGTGTTAATGCCCAAAACCCATCACTGCTGCTCAAACCAAATTTATAAACTGATGGCTGCTCAAGAATTTGTTAGCATTGAAGAGTCCCACAATATCATGTAGTTGAGGAGCATCTGTTGAATGCACTCTTGCCACTCAAATCTGTTAGATGCAATCCTTAATGTACTGTCAAACACTTTGAAGTGCAGCTGATGTACCTAAACATAGGGCCCAAATGACAATTTGGCACCTAAGATTTCCGAAGTATTAGGAGGGTTAGGAGGCTCTTGAACACTCAGTTGAGCCTCTTAGCTGTCTTATTTAAGGCTATTTTAAAATTGAATATAGTTAAAATAGTTATAAAAACTTGAGGCCCAGTAATTTCTAGCCTGTTGGCTATAAACTCTAGCAACATGTGGAAGCTATTGTAAGGAGCCCACTAATCCACCTGAGCACCAAATGTTGTCTGTAGACTATATCCTATGTATCAAATGTTGATATGGTTGTGATAATACAAATTTGCTTAAAGTAGCACTGAATTCATAGAAGCTTTTGGTTATTTTGCATTTTATTAATCATTAGGCACCTAGGTACAATTAAGTCTGTGAAATTCTGACATCCTCAAAGTGGTCGGGCACTTCTGCTCTAGCTTGGAGAATTTAGCAGTGTTCATGAAACAATTCTTACAAACTCTTCCATTCATGTAAGACTAAAGCTTTATAAGAGCTGTCATCTGACAGTTCTATTCAAGAGTGATTCTCCCAAAAGATGCTGAGGAGTTGAGCGATAAATTAAAACTAATAATGCTGACGAAACCTTTTAATGGCATCTATTTTTTTTCCTGAAAGAGTAAGTTTAACAAGCTAAAGAAGGTAAAAATCTCATTTCCTTTTTTCAACTTGCCTGCAAGTAGTACCTAAGTCAATAAACTAGATGGGTTTGTTTTTATAACAGAACACTATCTTTTCTAAGGAAAACAGCTGTCTGGCTTTTAGTTTGTAAATAAGCGCTATCAGTTTTATAGCACTTTACAAGAAATTTTTGCATTTTAGGGCCCCAGAGTGAAAACATTTTTACCATTTGTAGTCTTTCCAAAAAAGAAAAGAAAAAAAATCTTCATTTCAAAGATGAGAAACTACATTAAGGTTAATTTGCAAAATATAGAGGAGCGAGTTACAAAATAAAAATCACATAAGTGATGCGGATTAATTAGATGTTAGAAAAGTACCATAATTTTCTGAGCGCATTTCAACTATTTGATTCCAATTAAGATAATCTAGAAACATTTTGTAGTCATTTTACCTTCCTTAAATGAAAAAACCCTTCTTGATTTAAACTGACTGTTAGTTTGGGTGTTGACTATATTCTTTTTTAGTCATTTGCAGACCTAGTATAGTAAGAATTGTTTAAATATCAGTATTTCAGGTCTTAATGATTATTTATACATTTAAATAATAATTTACTAAAACAAACAGGTTTCTAGCAGAAAGCAGAGTTTTAGAACTTAAAATTATAAAACATCCAATATTTATAAATTTTGCACAAATAAAAAAAATCCTTCCTGTATACAGGATTGTATGACACTGAAATATCTTGGGGAGTTTGCAGACTTTCCCTAGAAATCTTAATCAGTTTAATTAAGTTCAAACTTTCTGAAAGGGTGTAACCTATAGGTGTGCCAGTAGGGAGAAAGATTTACTGAATGCCTTTCAGTATGTTTTAAATCCACGGAACCAACATAAAATTGAGACCAACTCCATAGTTCTTGCTTAGTTAAAACAATATACCATACATAAGAATTTCAAAATGATTACACTGGAGGTTAAATACTGTCAGATGCTCACATTTACCGATCAGATAACTAAGTTGGCTGAAGGGTTAAGGTGCTTGAGAGCTGACAAGATTTCTCTAATTCCTTTTTGTATTTCCTTCAGCACCTGTTCAAAAGGACAACCTGCTCTTATTTTGCACTATAGCTGTTTGCTGATATAAAACATGTCCCTTTACCCCAAATACTTACCTGCAAAATAAAATATTCACTCTTCTCTGGTGACTTAGTAGTCAATTCCTAGAAAATATACTTTCTACTTATTCCCAGAACAAGTGTTTTAAGCAGCAGGTTCTCTTTAGTTCATTTCATTCAGTCATTCATGACCAACCAACCAGCTTTTACAGATCATCTACTATGTGTTGAATTCAGTTACTGTAAATGGAACCCAAACGAAGTTTTAAAGAATTACCAGAACTTTTATTTTTGCTTAGTTTTATTAAAAAAATAAATATATCATAAAGCTTTTTTTCTTTTATGGAGGGAAAAAAGGAACAGGTTTCATAAAATCAAATAAGCAATGGTAAGGTATCTTAACTTGAAAAGACTGGGAATCACAGGTTTACAAGTTATAACTGAATGAAACAACTGTAACAGCCACAGTTGGCCGCTTCATGCCAATGGCACCAAACAAGATCAACCAGGGCAAAATAAATAACTGTGTGGAAGCCCAGAAGTGTTTAAACAGACTAATTCACCAAAACATCGGTAGAGACATTATCTTGCTTTAAACAACACAGAAGTTCCTGCAAAGTTTCGTGTAGATGAAATGATGACACACTAGGAAAGCTTGGTATCTGAAGGAATTCTGTGAATTCTTTTGTGAACAGCCACTTCCACTTTTGTAAATCCAGGTGTTTGCTTTGCTTAAGGCAAAGGATACCTAGCTGCTTGCTACCTCTCTGAACGGAGGTGTCAGCATATTTACCTAACACTGCTCCAGCTGGGCCAGTAGCACGATTTCCAAGTTTGTGTTTCTATTAAGTAGTGTAAAATACAGAGCTAGCCAGGGAGCCCAGCTGCATCTGGGAAAGCAGGCATGTGGGTGGGATTACCACCTTCAGCAATATTTCCAAGTCAGCAAATAGTTCTGAGAGTCTTCTCTGTGCAAAGCACAGGAATAAGCCCTATCAATTTGGATCTAGATGTACTTCCTTCTTGTAAAACCTTCAGTGAGGGCCTATGTCTGGAACCCTACAACAAAGTGATACTGCTAATCTTCGAGGTTGGCTTTAACCAAATTAGCAGCCCGACTTCTTCAAACTGAGTGGAGGATAGTGGAAGAGACTGAGTTTTCCAAGGTTGAAGTTGAATAACACGAGAATCACCTATAGCTAAGTTACTGAAAAATTTTGATGACAAAACATTTTCAAATAATTTTTTTTCTTTTTTTTTTAAACTTCCTCTAAACAGGTCTGAATTTTCAGGCCAACTCTACGAAAGTTAAAGTCATGGATAATCTTTGGTTGGGTGCCACATTTCAGTCCTGCTGATAGAAATAGTTCTCTCTGCTTCGGACAGGGTGTACGTGTGCCAGTACTAGTTCCGGTCAGTGTAATCACTGTAAATAGCCCGGCTCCTCACTCTGTTCACAGCTTCCACTTCATTTGGCCAAATTCCTACCAGGCTTAAGTCACATTTAATTAGTTAGGCTGTTCTCTTTTAAAAAAAAATGCTTTTAATAACATTGCTGCCTATATGTACAAGTGTAAATGATGAGTATGCCATCTGTAGTCTTTCCCACATCGAGTACACTAACAATAATTAGTAAATAATTAAAGAATAAGTGGTCATTTTAAAACTTGTTTTTCTTTGAAAAAACTTTTACTTTCTAGCACTTACAAAAAATTGGTCTTAAAAGTGCCCTATTAACGCCCAAAACTGTTTCCCACTCTGTCCCACCCATCCAAGACCTGCTACAAATGCTGGACTGAGTTCGTATCAAATAATTTAGCAGTACCGAGATTTTTCAAATGGAAACAGTGTTACTGACTTCTTCATATTGGATAACAAAATAAGGGTAACTCTGGTCATCATTAAAAATGACAAAAATCTGAGGCTCAAAGAAATTATCCACACAAGAGTCATACAGGTCACTGGTGACACTGCCAGGGTTGACAGGAGGAGGTCTTCTCATGCCGTGACTCCCCATCGTGTATCTGCCAGTTAGCACTTTGGCCAGAAACATGAAATGGACTCCTTTGGAGGATTTCTTAGAAAAGTTGTGAGAGTAGCTTGCTTTCTTCGCAAAGTAACTGCCTTGTCCAAACATCGTAGCATGCTTTCCACAGACTCGAGGGTCAAAGTTGTGCTTGCAGATTCCATCCACCACATCCTGGGATGTTCCATGAAATAAATGTCTCTCATTTATGATTCTGTCACGGCCACACATTTTCCTGTTCATATATTCTTTTTTCCTAATGCAAAGAGTGGATAGGGAATTCAGGAGAAAGAAAGATAGATCAATTCAGTAGGCATGATATAGTCATAAACTTCTCTTTATGGGTTTCATGGGGGGGCAAATGTTAAAGTAGCTATCAAGACCAAAATGCCATCAGAGATCATATTGGAAGTTTAAATCTATCTTTTCTACTGCAGACAAGAAATGCCCCCTTTTTCCCTCCACAAAACTAGTTCTCACATTTTATCTTCTCAGAATGCCTTCCTTGTCTAATTCCGCCAACCTAAGTGTTTCTTAATTCTGAGATTTCTTAAACCTACATGTATTCCTTTTGTACAACATTAATTTGTTCATTTGAGAGGCAGCCTGGTAAAGTGTAAAGTAATTAAGAGCAAGGCATCTGGTGCTAGACTGTCTGGGTTCAAATTCCAGCACCTTATCTTGTTAGCTGTATTCCTGTGGCAAATTTCCAAACTTTTCTGTGACTCAGTTTCCTCTCTGTAAAATGTAGATTGCAGTAGACCTAGTTATAGATCTGTTACATAAGAATTTTATGTGAGTTAACATATGAAAAATACAACTATATTCACTCCTACACAAGTCTCTACTATTAGGTTCTGCCGTTGTCCTTAGTTATTATAACAAAAGCTCTCTTGAACTTTTCATACTACTGACTCACCTTTTATATTTCTCCCAAAGAAATTGGTTTTGGACTCTCAATATTTGTAAAATTCTGTATTTAAACTCAGGCACAGTCTTATGAAAAAGATTATAAATGATTCGGTAACTTTTGTCCTCTGCAGAAACAGGCACT
The DNA here is from genome assembly GCF_019186645.2 of Phyllostomus hastatus. NCBI lineage: Eukaryota > Metazoa > Chordata > Mammalia > Chiroptera > Phyllostomidae > Phyllostomus > Phyllostomus hastatus. The sequence goes on along the minus strand of NW_025333977.1, from coordinate 11,877,656 downwards.
TGGATAAAGTCCTGAGATGGATGCATATAAACCCAGGTTTCAGGGTAAAAGTTTGCTGAGGTGACCCCATCTGGGCAGACGATCTGTGAGGATGAGGTTGTTTCCACAGGTGAAGGGGCCTGGGTGGGAACACCGCCGAGTGTCCTGGAAGGGAGAAGCAGGAATACCAGTGTAAAACTACTCAGAACACTTCACCGTACAGTGATCTACAGCAATACCTAATATTATAATTTGCGTAGCTTAAAAGCTTGTTTAAAAAAACAATAGCTGGCATGCATCAGTGGACTGAGCGCTGGCGTGTGAATCAAGGGCTGCCAGTTCGATTCCCAGTCCAGGTGCATGCCTGGGTTGAAGGCCAGGTCCCTGGTTGAGGGGCATGTGAGAGGCGACCAACTGGTGTTTTTCTCACACATTGATGTTTCTCTCCCTCTCTTTCTCACCCATCTTCCCCCCTCTCTAAAAGTAAATAAATACAATCTTTAAAAATATATATATATTTATATATAATGCTGTCGATTAAAGAAAGAAAAAATCCTAAGAGCAAAAACTGCCTGTACACAGACAGATATTATTTGCTTCCTCCTGGCCATCTCCTTACAGAAAAAACTACAGAATATACTGCTGCAAGGTAAGCAAACAGCAAGGAAGAGCAATTTACAAATACATTTTGAATCCTGGACTCCTCTTTTGCCTATTTAGTTAAAGAAGCTTTGTTTCAAAGGAGCAAGAATAATTCATACGTGCTCTTCAAACTTTGTCTTACTAAATAGAAAACATATCATTACTGACGTCTATGGAGGGCCAGGGGAGCAGAATGAAGGGTAGGAAAAAGTGAGGGAGGCAGAAAAAAGGGAGCTTCCAGGGAGAAGACACAAAATATTAATAAGAAAGGCTTAACCTCTATAATTTTGTATAAAATCAAACAAAAATCACAGCCTAGGCACTAAAAGCTGACATTTGATATTTGCTTCATTTTTTCAATATCATGTACAACAAAAAAACCCCACCAATATCATTCAAATTATACAACTTTAGGTATGACGGTGCTAACTAAGCTCTAGACACCAGAATGTAAATCCTTGAACCTTTAAATTCAGGCCTGTTACTTAGGAGGATGAGCTTAGATAAGCAGTCACTTTTTCCTACCTGATTAAATGCTTAAATTCAAGTCACATTTCTAGGCCATTTTCAAAACAGAGCAAAAGAGAAGCAGCAGAAAGGAAATCCTGATCCTGAGACCCAGATTCAGGGTCAGGATAGTGTAACACTCATCAGCATGTAGTGATCACAAGGAAGCAGTAAGTCTGCCACGTGGATTAGGAAAGGGAAATATTTTAAGAGCTTTGTGACACAGAGTTTGCAACTGTGGGTGAACATGCATCTGGTCTCCAAGAGCGTATGTCACCCTCGCCCTCCTCATAATCATAACGACCTTATCCTAAGAACATACTATGGACTAGGCATTTTACACAAAGTATCACTAATTATCATAACCACCCTGCAGGATAGTTTGGGTATGCCCACTTTTCACATACAAAAATTGCTAGCATAGCTAGCAAAGACCAGAGATAGAAAGAAGTACATCTTTCTGGAGAGAGGCCCCACTCTTTTAATCGGGTCCTGGAAAGTCTGTAACTTCCTTAAAAACCACCGCCATGCTGGAGGATGGCAGGAAATACAGAATATAAGCTCCTTATTTTTAGCTGTCCCCCCTACCCCTGGCACTGCAAAGAGGATATATCCCAGCTCACCAGGCTTTCCAGTATTATCAGGGGTTGAAGTTACCGGCAGAGGTTTCCAGGTTGAGGGAAGAAGGTAAGATTGTCCCAAAGCATTCTGCCCAAAACGGGTTTGGGGCTGTCACAACTGTACTGAAAACCTGGCACTAACAACAGAAGTAATTGCTCCTTTTCTTTCTGATACCATTCCTACCTAGAAACCAGTTTCATAAAATGAAAGCTTCTAATGTTTTCCTTTTTCAGGGGGGCCAAGGTCTATTACTTACTCACACATGCCTGAAGATGAGCCTGTAGAAGTAAATTTTATCCACCCTAAGGTATTTTATATATAAATATATATATATGGTTAGCACTCATTCCTACCAATAGATGCTTACTTTTAACAAGGCAAATCCTAACTGGGCTAAAACATAAAAATGCAAATAGACATGTCTAACAGACATATACTCTAGTTCTCACGGTTAAAAATATATAGTCTAAGCACAGTTAGAAACCAGGCTTTATTTGCTGAGAATGCTGAGCTTGTGTTCAGCTCGTGGGTATTCCAAAGACATACTGTGTGCTTTACAGTGCTATACCAGCCTTCTTTAGGGAGGCAAAATTGAAGGGTAAGGAGCTTGTACTCAAGAACCTCTGAAAAAGATTTTTAGAACCCAGAGTCACCTTTTATCACTCACCTTCCCACCCCCTGTCATTTTGAAAGATGTTTCCTAACACAACTTCTGTAAAGAAGCAAAAACTAATTCATTTTATCCTCTAGAGGGGAGAAGCCAAAGAGATTATATCAGGCTGCCTTCTCATGACCATGAGGTCACTGCAGGGGATAGATGTCCTATCAGCTGAAATGAACCTCCAATCCTCTAAATCTGAGATTTGTTTGCTTTTATACAGCCTCAGCTCAAGCAGTCTAAGAATATTACAGAATAAGCCCCTCTTTATCAGCCCCATTAAAAAACAGCAAGCACAGGGAAAAACTATTTTGTAGCTATGAGGTGATGGATATCAACTAAATTTTCTGTGCTAATCATTTTGCAATATATACATACGTTAAATCATTATGCTATACACCTTAAACTTACGAGGTTGTTTTGTCAATTATATCTCAAAAAAACTGTAAGAAAAACAAAGGAGCAGGGAAAGCCTCATTTAAAGAGCTGAACTTGCAGGAAGTTCATGAATGAGGTCAGCCTCCCTCCCCTTCCATCCTACTACCTCCCTGCTCTGGCATTCCCAGTTCGTAGGCACCTCTGATTCCCTGATTGTGGCTTCTTGACACCTATGTTTTTCCTTGACCTTTCGTATTCACTAACACTTAACAAAAAAACTTTCTTTCTGGCTAAGACCACGGTCTCTCTGAAATCTACTTCTGAAATTGCTTTGTAGAACTAATCCCAATGCTCTTTGTCTCCATTAGGCCAGTCCCAGTGCCCCTCAGGCCCAGACTCAGGCAGATCGGAATGGAAAGCCTGTGTTTACCCATTCTACCCCTTGAACTTGCTGCTGCTCGCTCTCCTCCTACTCACTGAAATGTCTGCACAATCCCTTTCACTTGCTTGATTAGCACTGTTACAGACAAGAACACTAAAAAGAAATGGAAGAAAAGAATTTTGTTCTCTTTAAGCCTAAATTATAGTAAGGCCATATTTGTGGCATTAATTCTACTACTGCTTATATTATTTTTATAGTTTATGCTTTTACAAAACAAGCCTAAGTTTAATAGGGGGTGGAGGTAACATTTCATAATTACTTTTCTTAGGATTGAAACAAAGCAATTTTCGCCAGTCTATAAAAGTCCTTCTACAATGTAGCACTCAAATGAGCATTCTTGCTCTCAAACAGAAGCTACATCTCACTTGATTGGCTCAGCACGCCACGATACTATTCTCACTAATGAGTTCTACACTCTCACTAGGAAGATATGTTCTTAACTACTGGACGCTGACACTATCTCCAGCTGTGCTAATAAAATCACAGAAATGGCATTTTTATTAGTTTATAATAAAAAAAAACTCTACAATGTAAAATATTTTACACTTGGACTAGAAAGAAAGCATACATTCACCCCAAGCCAATATAGATTTCTAAAACTGGACTCGTTACACAGCATTTTTGGATACTGAGAATTTCAGGGATTTTGTTTATTTTGTTTTTAACGTTCCCTTTGCAATCTCAGAATTAGAATCATTGAGGTTTCGTCATAATGATCTGGGAAAGACACAGTTTGGGCCGCAAATAAAAAGAACTACAACTAAGAAATAAAAAGAGCATCTTCACCTCAAACATCAGCAGAAGAGACTCCAGACCTCCCAAGTTCATAAAACCAAGTAAACCTAATAACCATTTTTAGAAATCAGACTCTAAATATAGTGTATCTGACTAGAGTATTATAATTATTTATCTTAGAGATAGTTTTTTTAGAGATGTTATTCATTTATTTATTTTTTTTTAATTTTTTAAATATTTTATTTATTTATTTTTAGAGAGGGAAGTGAGATAGAGAGAGAGAGAAACATCAATGTGCGGTTGCTGGGGGTTATGGCCTGCAACCCAGGAATGTACCCTGGCTGGGAATCGAACCTGGGACACTTTGGTTCCCAGCCCGCGCTCAATCCACTGAGCTACGCCAGCCAGGGCTTATTCATTTATTTTTAGAGAGAGGGGAAGGGAGAGAGAAAAGAGGGAGAGAAACATGGACGTGAGAGAGAAACATCAACTGGCTGCCTCTCCTACGTGCCCCAACCGGGGACCGAATCCACAATCCAGGCATGTGCCCTGACCAGGAATGAAACCAGCAACATTTTGCTTTGTGGGATGATACCCAACCAACTTGAGCTGCACCAGAGGCAGGGCCCTAGAGATACTTTCAAAGATGGCCATGCTAATGGCAATGTTCCCCACCTACTCATATCTAGAAAGATGTGCCAGTAGGCTATCTAGAAAGGGAAAGAAGAAATGGCAACTGGGAAAATGAAAGAGCTCACCTATAATTCAGAAGGCTGAGTTCAATCTCAACCTAAAGATGCCACAGGTAATTTTAGTGAGCATTATAGGAATATGGGCCTTACTTAGCAGATGAAAATGTAAATGCATTCAAGGAAGAAGAATGGAGACAACCACCTTGAAGGATTCTCCCTACCTGACCTGGAAGTTTACCTGGGCTGGGAAGTAGTCCCATAACACAGAAGGTATCATTGGAAAATGCAATCTTCCATTGAAGAAGGCAAATGCAAACTTTGCCTCATTCCAAATATAATTACCTTTAGTTGTGAAAAAATGTTAACTCTATTGTGCTTTTCAGTTAAAAAAAATCTAATACAACATTTACTACTTTAGTGTTGGGTTAACTCTAGCTTATATGAATACTACTTTTTGAAGAATTAAAACCAAAGAATAATCTAGAATTTCACATTCTAAAAGCAATAACCAAATTAGTCTTTTAATTAATTTTTTTTCCCCTTTGACATTTGGTTACACATTTTTGTAAAATCAGAGTGAGGATGAGACTTTCCACTGGACACTTACTGTAAATATGGAAGCAGTATAAAGCAGGAGCGGAAGAGGGGTCTCCTTTTGATTTCTCTCCTGAAAAATGAGTTGTGGAGGATGTAGTGGTTGTTCCACATCATAAACCGGACCTCTTTCAGACCCCGAGAGTTGGCTTCTTCAATCAATCGAATAACAGTCTATGGAGTAGTAAACAGAAGGTAAAGAAAAAAGAAAAAGCAAGTCAATAAACAATCACTATGAAATACAAAAATGTTAATGTTACTAAAGCTGCAAATAGTTAACCTTGCTGTCAACATGAGAAGAGTTTCAATAAAGTACAGTGAGTCAATTAATTCCCTTTATACATAGGAATTCTTTCCCCTTTCTTTTCTTTTTTTTGAGGGGGTGGCCAAAGATGCAGGGTAGAAAGATGCTCCCTGTTTAGGACAGCTCAGATTTCAACCTTAAGAAACACGAGGGCCTGGAAATTACTCTATTCTACTTTGACAGTAACACTGTCCTAGAGATTTATTTATATTTATATATATGCCTTTTAATTGTTTTTCTTACTCGAAAAGCTTAATTTTTTAAATTTAGCTTTCTGACTCTGTGCTTGTGGCCTTCACAATGATTTTTTGCTCCTCAAGAAAGAAAAGGCACAAAAAGAAATTTGTCATGGACACATTTAGCACGTGTGGACCCACCACCACAGGCCCTGCCGCTTGTTTTTTCGTTTTAGACAACCTCACTAGAACGTGAGGACAAACCCCCGGAAGCTGGCCTGGGCACACGCCATATGCAGACTTTGGTGCTTTCCCAGCTTCTTGCTAGAAAGGTAAACAAATACCAGGAGTTCAGGACAGCCCAGTTTCGTTAGAGGCTGCCCTGCAGGGCAGTCTCTGAGGGTGTGTCACACACTGAACTATTGAGTGCCAGAAGGCACCATCCTAGGAAGAAGGACAGTGATTTTTTATATTTATAAAGGGAATTTTCAGAAGAGTATTAATGATGGTAGTGTTCAAATAAATCAATTAAATTCCAAACCTAAAAGAACTTCTCAAAGGAAAAACAAAGGGACAGTCCAAGTATTCCTAGAATACATTTTAACCAGTCTCTTCTTTTCTTTGGAAAATATTAGATACCAATGATTACTTAAAAGAGAGTCAAAAATTTTTATATTGTTTCATAGCAAATAACGTTATGTCATTTTCCTTTGTTATTGCCTTAAAAGAAACCCTAAGGTAAAAATGGTAGTTCCCTGCTTTTATAACGCTGGAAATTTGATCCAATTGAAGTAAGATCTTTGCAATGTGAAATTAATTTCTAAAGTCCATTTCAGGGTGTTTAAATTTGACTTAGAATCCTCATTTAGAGGTAAATAAATCATTATCATTTTAAAATCTTGCTTTGTAACTGATAAACTATTCTTACCACCTTAGAATAAGGATGCAGGTGTACATTTGCTAGAATTTTAAATGACTAACGTTCCTAACCACAGCTCAATAAAGATTTTCAAGTACTTCTTCCATGGGTCTAAGAGTGATTATTTCCCACTAGACTTCTGAAATGCTAAGCGCAACACATGACCTAATCACCACGAGCCCAGGAGCCAGATATAGACAGAAGTTACACAAGTGCTCATCGCATTAAAATTATTCCAAAAACAGTAATGAGTCTGAGTATTTACAACTGTAAATACTTTCTCTCCATAATACAAGACACTGGGGAAATATTTTCTCTCTGTGACAACAGTGGTATTCTATTTATGGATTCCAGAAGTTTAATAGGGAAAAAAAAACATTTTCAGAAAAATCAATAAAGTATTACTTATAGCAATAAAACTCAATTTTATACCCATAAGCGCTTTGATTTGCAGCTCGGCCTAATCACTGTTAGAAAGGAAGAACAAAAGAATGTGAAAGACAAAAATATTTAAATATACTTTTAGGGGTAGAAAAACCTGTCAATACCTCAGGATATTCTCTCCATCCAAAGTGGTCCCTACAGAAGAACTTCCAGACTGTATGGTAGATAGCATTGACATTGCTAGAGGGTGGTGTGGACAGCCTTCGTAGCTGGTCAAATTCAGTTGTTTCGTATACAGTCATGGCATTCAAATCTGCCCAAAATTCTTGTCCTCTAAAAAGATCAAGAAAAAAGGATTTGTTAATACTAATACATTTACAAAATAGAAAAATTTTAAACATCTCATTAATGACAGTAAAAATATCTAGCATAAGATGTGTAATTTTTAAAGCTGGTCTTATTTGGAGTAAAAGGTCATTACTGATTGTTTCCCCATTTCTTACATGCCTTTACTTAACAAGACCAAAATCTCAAGGCCATGGAGTTATGGCAGGATTGCTTTTATCCCACAGCATCAAAGGCCTACACAATCAACAAAATTCCACCCTTCCCACTACACTGATGTCAGCCAATCAGGGAGTCAGATTGAAGATGACACTGTCAAAGTAGACAGGGAAACAAAAGAAACCTCTCTTGAAGCTAGTCCTTTTTTTCAGAGCTATCAGTTTACATAAGCCAATACAGGAACACAATACTGTCTGATGAAAAAAAGAAAAAGAAAAAATAAAATGACTCCAGGAGGCCAGTACTGCTAATCTACCCACCATCGATATTATCTTTTATCCTGCGGGTGAAAAAATAGTTGGCAAAACATGAAAAGAAAAATGGTTTGATTATGAGGTTTAGCTATGATCTATTTTTGTTATCTGGTCTGCCGCTGTTGAACCAGCTCTTTACAAAATATCTGAATACTGTTGGGTGAAAAATCCCACTGTATGAATCAGAATCACTTAAATTCATTTATAAAGGGTGGTCCAATTAAAACATTTGTGTTTCTTTTTTAATGGAACTTCATCTAGTTCCATTAAATCATTAAATGAGACATCTGAATCATTTCAAGTAACTGACAAACTATTCATTGCTCTTCTTTCTTTTTGTGTATGTTTCAAAATTTCCCTAAGTAAACAAAAAGTTAAACATCATAAAGTAACATTATAGATATACTTTCCACTCTTAACATCACAGATTTCCAAGTAGGTATCTATAACACACACGATACTCCAGATACAGTTATGCTCAGGATGACTAGTTTATGTAAAATCCAGATGCCTGGACAGATATTCCCAATAATTATTTCCTTGTTGTAAATTAGGGTTTTGAAAAGGGTATTAGTTTGACCTAGGGGATTTGTTGGTTAGTGCAATACTGTCCAAACTCTGCTGTTAGAGAACTCGTTTCAAGGATTGTTAATATAATAGGTATTCTGTGCAAAAAACATTCTGCGGTCAAATGTCTGAAAAAACTTGGTTACACAAAATTAAACAAGTTACTTACTGTGGTCACTCCTCAGTCCCTTTAACATGCTAAGATAGGCTATAAAGTAACCTTCCAAACCTGTGACAATGTTCCCCTTTCCCCCATGAATACCTGTTAACATCTCTCAATAAATGACCCTGACAAATGTTAGGGAAAGAAAATCTATTTTCTACCCACCACCCCCATGTCCACAACTTGTGAATCAGCTTCTATTAAAAATAAACAAATTAACAAATAAACAAAACAAACTCAAGCCATAAACCCAACTGATGGTGCCATGAAGCATGTAACTTGTAAAAAACAGTATGGTCTTCCCAAATCCCTAATTTCTCATTCAGAAAGAGTACAAACTAGATAGTAGGATGTGATCTTAGAAAGAACATATAATTTTAATTATAAAATGGGAATAAGACAATAGAGTGTAGTTTAAAATCACATTTGGACACTGCTTTGATTAAAGTGATTATGGCAAATAGGAATATGCAATCAAAATTAAAGGAAAAAATTTTTCTGGGAAATCCTTAAAAAAAAAACAAAAACAAACCAAAAAACCCATGGGAAAAAACTCGTATACCTAAACTTCACAACAACTTGCTCTAAACAATTTTCACTTAACTTTAGGAGAATCTGATGTTATCACAGAGCCAAGAGATACTTGACTCTTCTTTCCTCTTAAAATCATTTCCAGTTTCTAAATAGATTTTCTGGCTTTATGTTTATTTCTCAATAACTGTTTCCAATTATGAGTTAATAAATCCTCAGTATTTTTTAAAGGGGTTCTTAGAACAGCAGTCATTATGTTAACATGCATTATATTAGCCATAGCCAATTCTTCTTGCTAGTAAAGTATCAGATTTTATTCTGGACATCACTCTAGCAATTTTTGTTTAAGCCTGTATTATTAAGACTTCATAGATAATGATTTGCATAAGAAAGACATCTAAAACTGCAGCTTTTGGTACATTCTCCTTTGGGCATTATGGAGTTTCTATGACAAATCCTAATTTACTACAATCAAATGTTCTTTGGATTGATGTTATCAAAGTACTGTTTTAGCTCTATTTGATTTTCAATATGCTTTTCTAGTCTTGACAGAGACAAAACAACAAATCTGAAAAACATTAAATTATCTTTTTATAAGATTAATTTTACCACCTGCTCTCCTATAAACAAGCAATGCTTAAAAACTCCAAAGCCAAGAGTATTTTTCCTCCTCAATCTGCATCAGTATGAATGCTAAGATACAGATGCCAAATGTTCAACATCTACTGCTCTTCTTTATCAAACCATTGTTTCCTATTATCAGAAAGCAGTTATAAGTTGTGTGTGTGTGTGTGTGTGTGTGTGTGTGTGTGTGTGTGTGTGTGGTAACAGAAATATCTGGCTGTACTAGGCAATACACAAAGAATTAAAACAGATGTAGTCCCTGGTTTCCAAGGGCTGCAAGAAAGAAATGAAAAACCAAAGATCAAACCAAAGAAACAATACATCTGCCTACTGAAATTCATCAGTGGCAAGTACAACCCCAGAATGAGAGGACAAAGAATAGCCATACAGCATTATGGGACAGGAGGTAGTTACTGGCATCCAGGAATGGATAAAGGACAGAAAAAAATGCTATGAACAATTTAAATAATAGGAAATGTTACTAGTAAGTAAAGGGTGGTGTGGAAAACAACAACAAAAGAGTTCTTCAAGCACCTTGATTCTTGAAAGGAGGGTAAGGGACAGAAGCAGTACAGACAGTTGCAAAAGGAAACCTTCAAAACAGGGGTACAGAAGAGATGAAGAAATGTGAAACCAGAGTGTAAGAGGCAATGTGAAAGATGTCAAGCCACTAGCTGATGAGGCAAGTCCAGGGTCTCTTAAATACGGGTGGGATTTTTAGAGTATCAGGCAGATGGTCATAAAGAGTTGAGGAAGTAAGTAAAGGGTGTGTAAAAATTGAGCAACAGACAGTGCAAGAGACTGGGAGCGGAACTTAGTAAAAGCAGGATGCAATATCCTGGTGGATGAGAACCCTTTTCGAGACACCCATTGTGCAAGTAAGATTTAAATTTTGCTGAATATATCCTGTGGCTAAATCAATCAGTATTGATGTACCAGTCATTCATGATGAATCAAGGAAAAAAAAGCCTTGTGAACAGATTGCTAATTTTTGCTATAAAGGGAAGAGTGAACTTGTGTTGAAATAGTAACAATTCTATTTCCACATGTTTCGCCAACAAACCCACCACCACACATACTAATATAAGAATCCAGATATCAAACTAAAATTTTGAAATGGACACCCATTCTCCTAATTTAGATGCTTTATAATAATGTTCTCAAGAAATATCTTGACATATCAATTAAACCAACATTTTCCAACATACATTAGCAATACCAACGTCCACACTAAGTCAGAAAGTATGCCCCACACACCATCATTTCTTTTACGTATATTTCAGATACTAACAATAAAGTAAAAAGGGCCTATGACAGTAAATGATAAACAGCTGTAATGAATATAAACCAAAACTATTAAAGAAAGAGTTGCTGGATAAAGTAGAAATGAGTAAGAACATGATCTGTTTGTTAGTAAGTATTTTTTGGGATTATTGCATTTGGGAGCTCATTAAAGAGTGTAACCATTTGGGGTAATTTCTCTATAAGTTGTTTGAAACAAAGGAAGAAATGTGACAAAGAAATAATAAAAAGGGGCCAGGAAATGTGGTCAAGGTACCCAATCCCAGAGCGAATGAAATGATAGCCAAGTCTGGCCAGCCATCAGGCAGGCAATGGTGGGGCAGGACACCACATGCAAACTGATTGACATGGGTTAGAAGCTAACCAAGCAAGGCAGAAGAGACCCCCAAGAGCATGCAGCATATGCAGTTCATGTGGGAAGTCCGGGTGTATGTGTGTGTGAAGAGGATGATAAGAGAGAAGATTGGACTGGATAGGTTGGCTGGGGCCAGATAATGAAGAACTTTGTATTCTGGATTAAGAGGTTAGGACTTGATTCCGTGGCCAATAGGAATCACCAGTGGATTTTCAACCAGGTTCAGACTTGACTTTTATAAAGGTCACTCCAACAGCAGTAGTATGGTGGGCTGATTTTTTTTTTTAATAGGGGAGACTGGAGGAAGGGTAGAGACAGGCATTTATTTGCTTTATTATTATTCCATGCTTAACCATCTGCAAGTATTGACATTGTACATGAGCCAAATGACAGAAAATGAAGGAGGCAAGGGATGCTCTGAGGGGTATTTAAGGGTTAGAACGTAACTACATGGAGGATGATTACATGTGGGGCTGAAGGGAGTAGAGAGTCCAGGATGTAGCCTATATTTCTGGTCTGGGTGATTGATAACAGTGCCATGAAATGAGACAGGAATTGCAGGAGGTGGAACATATTTGAGTGGGAAGATGATGCAAGTAAAATATAGGAATCATACTTTAGCAGAGGTCAATTAAGTATAAAGTTTTCTGGATCCTACTCTGAATAGTTTAAACCAAATGGGCTAGACTTTGGCACTTTGGCTTCCTGCCTGTAAGTTAACTGGTTTCTACAAGGACAAACCTGTGACCTCAATAACACCTGCCCTAATCAGGGGGACTAACTAGATAGACATAATTAATAGGTCCTCTTATTTTATTACTATGATGTAAAATGAAAATGTCTCCCCAAACTGAGAATCATAATGATAGAAGGATCAAGATCAAATGCAGTATGAAGAGAGTGTTAAGGCTCTTCTGCTACAGACTTGAGACAGGCATGACAGATGGGGTATGTTTGCTGCTGCTAAAGAAATTTCACAGGCACACAAAATATAGCTGGCTTTTGATACCTGTCTTTGATGTTTCCAGGAACTCATTTAGCAAGGCTGGAATATCTGGCAGCTTATATATCCCTTCAAATATGTTACAAGGTGATGAAAATCAAAGCCATGGCATATACTATACAAAAATATTTTGTAAAAGCAGCATAATTATTAAACTTCAGGACTATATACTCCTAACTTTCTGCTTTAGAAACATAGTAACTGTCATTTATTCTGTTACTAATTAAGCTTTTTTTTGCTAACATTGACTCAAATAGCACAGAGCTATTGGAAGAGGCAATAAAAATTATCTATAAATGTTTACATACAAAGCAACATCTTTTAATATTTATCAGAAGTAAAAATTCTACACTTAACTTCTACACTATGACATTGGGTCTTAGTGTAACAACTGGGCTTTCCCCTTTGTATTAGAATAGCTGGAGATACAGATATACCTAAAAATAAAAATTGGGAGTTTACATTACTATGCATATGGCCCTTAGTAGACATGGGTAAGCTACAAATCAAATGTTGACTCTCAATTAAATATCTGCCCTAGCTGGTGTGGCTCAGTTGGAGCATCATCCTGAAACTAAATGGTTAGAGCTTCAGTTCCCAATCAGATGTGTAGGGGAGGCAAACAACTGATGGCTGTCTATCTCTCAAATCAATAAAATGATTTTTTGATAATAATTTTAAAATTAAAAAAAAAATCTACCTATATCTAGGAGATAGTGGCCTAAATCAAGGCAAGATCGCTTTAGATCGCTCTATAAAACAATTAACATCAATCTTGGATCTTGGATTTATCTTATGGTTCTAAATGCCTCAAAAGATTTTTGGGAAAGTAAAAATATTCCCCAATTTAAGAAACAACTCTTAAAAAGGGACCACCAAAAGGCAAATTTCTGACTGTGTGTGCTGTTCCTTTGGTCTCTCCTGGGACATCTTAGATATAGGTGAATGAGAAGGCAGCAGATTAGTGAGTGAAATGCTGCCTAGAACCACATTTATCTGCTGTTGGACATCTAGTTAGTTGTCTTAAAAGTCATTCTAGAGGTGAACACCGTGACACAATAATGAGGATAAGAGACAGGAGAAAAAATGGAAGACAGATAGGTTTCCTAAATAAAAGGATACCTTGCTTTTAAGAAAATGAGGAACTAAACAAACACATAACACAGTTTATTATTAAAAAACTGTACTAAGACACAGCCATTTGAAAACATCTAAATGTTTCCTAAACCCCTGAGAAATAATACTGTACACTGAAGTCCTCTTCATGCAACCACTTAAAAAAAATACAATATCCAGTTGAAGAAAAGAAACCTACTAAAATATTGTTGTTATGCTTTTTAGTTTTTACTACAAAACTACCAGATCAAAGCAAAGCATACAAAAGAAGTTTCTAATAAGATGTGGATAAGCCAAAATTCTTTGATGAATAAAAATCATATTAAGAGTTCAGAAGCTCTCACTGCTATCTATTTATGGAGGCATGGGACTAAATTTTGAACCCTGAAGACATCAGAAATGTCAGAGAGCCTTACTTAACTTTTCTCCAAGTTCAATCACATGTTCTGAAACTCCTAGAAGTGAGACATACTTTTCAACCATGGCACGACAAGGAAATGAAATGTAATTTCCGTAAAAAGCTGAGATAGAAAGTACACAATGGATTAAAATAATGCGTATGATGCCTTACACTACCTTAAATTATGCAGTTGTTGCTTTTTATGAAGATGAGTAAATATCTCCTTCGTTAAGAGATATAACATAAATGAAATACTAATTATAAATAATTATCATAAAATATATCCTCTAATAACTCCCAGGAAGATACACTCTATTACCTTAATTTATTTCTGAGCTAATTTTTAAAATTACAAACAACTCCTTTAAAAAGGTTTTTATCCAGAACATTCTCAAGTTAGCCTTGTCTTTTTCTCCCAATTAGTACAGATAAACTGATAAATGAACAAATTAAAAATGCAACCACTGATAGCCTATTATGAGGACCGAGAGATGAATAAGAAACTCTTTTGGCACTAGAGATTTAAATGTATACAAAATATATTATATAGTATATGCATCACCCCCTGAGAGTTTTTAAAGCAAATTTCTGAAAGGAAAAAGAAAAGACTTCCTATAGAAAACATATTCAGAGAATTTTTAAAATGGTCTAGGTTTTGTAAACTATGACGACAAAACCTTTCAACAGGGTTAGGTCAGTCAACTTTTCCTAGAGAACAAGGATGCTATAAACCAAGATTTAATTTTATCAATTACTTAAGGGAATCCACATTATTTTTTAGTAGCAAATTAACATTTGGACAATCCAAACCTCAGAAAGCAAGCAAAGTTCCCTCTGTTTCATATGCTCTACCCCCACTTAGGGATGTCTTTCATTTCTTGTATTAACTTGGAAGGCAAACCTGTATTTCTCCTGTGCTTATTTTTATTCTCTCAGTGCCTGGAAATGAAAGAGAGAAGCCAGGTGACAGTCAGAAACCAAAGACCAACCACAGCAGGAAATTATATAGAGTATTTTTTGCCATTTGCCCTCTCTGCGCCCTGCAGGAGCTGTGAAGATCACAGGGTGCATGCAAGATTCTGAAAGCACATGCACTACTACAAGCAAAGTTCACCCTTGGGTCCCTACTCCTGCCATTCTTCACTTACTATTTAATGCTGGTAAAATTTAGAGCAAGGAAGGTCACCTAAACTCAATGGTTGTATGTCAAAAGAGAAGGGACAGTTTAAGAATATCTTAATCTGAAAAGAAAAATAAATAAGTGTAATAAGAAATTCCAGTAAGTGTGGCCAAAACAAAACACGCTTCCAATCATTGTGAGAAGTGCTGTTTCGACATTAAGAACAGTTACAAAGCCTTCCTTATGGTCAGAAGCAATGACAGACACAATTTGCATAAAGAATACAAATGTCCTGAACAAATTCTTCTCAGACAACTTAGTCATGGGGGATTCTAATGCACTCCTTACACATTTTGTGGCACACATACTTGCAAATCACTGGTTTCTGTAGAATGTGAAAGGCACAGCCGCTCTAGCGTTCTCACTCTCATGTTAGCTTACCCTTTCATTGTGAGTACCATGCAAAGGTTCTTTACTGGTCAAGTGGGTGTTACCAGTAAGTAAACAGCACGTAGCAGAGAAAGATCGAGGAGACAGACACATTTTATTACAGGAATACTGCAAATAGGAATGCTTAGTTAACTCCCTTTATGCTTACCTTAGCAACTGACTATGTCAGCAAGGAAAATTGGAAATTTCAGAATTAGAAACTTATTAATATATCATCAACTTCTAAAATTTGAGTTCCAGATCACAGGATTGGGTATATTTAGTACAAAACTGCAACACTGTCTTTTGCACCGAGCAACTATAAATCTTTACAAACTACCATGTTGAATAACTAGGATTTACATAAAATCCTTTATTTTCAAAGATTTCAAAATGTTTTTCAGAACCTACTCCTTATAATTTCAAATCAACAAGGAATTAATCTGTATCAGAAATTCAGTGCTTTCAGTTAATATGTCAGGGATTAGGCTGGATAAGTTTTAACACAGGGATTTTAGATTCCTAGTCCCTAGAAAGCACTATCATAAATAATCTATAAATATAAAAATATTTTGTTTTTGTTAAAGGATTCCCCTCATATCTAAAATGTGACTTGTTTGCTCCTAAAAATGGTAAACTACATAAGTATTTATTCCTTTCTATAGTTTGTGTTTATGGTGTTACAAAGTACAGTTCAACCCAAGATCTTAAGCTTATTACCCAACAACATCAAAACCCAGATGAAACCTTCAGCAGTCTGGTGTCTTCTAGTAATACAAGATCACTCACATTCACTTCACTTTAGTTTAAGACTCTCAGATTTATTTTAGAAGAGAAGCTCAACTGCTTTTTAACAAAGAGAGTTTCTTATAAAACTTACCAGTCTCATAGGAAGTTGTGCCAGAATAATAGAGTCACCTTATAACTCAAAATATGTTTTTTTCCCTTTGCAAAAATGACACACACATACACTAAATTTTTCTTTCCACAAAAAGGCAACTGCAACTCACAAGCATGACACTGGTAACTATTCAAGGTTGCTGACCTAGGTTAAGAGGACCATACGTCTTAATTTAAATGTGATCAAAATTACTATCATCAGACAAAAAGGATACAGAAGCTGGTGGTCTCAAATCATGAAGAAAGAAATAAGAAAAGGCCATAGAAAAATACTTGCAATCTCCAATGGCTGGATTTTAGTAGCATTCCTTGAATGGTCGAAGTTTATATATGGGCTATATACTGCTTTACCTTTTAGAAATAGCTGTCAAACCCAATATAAAACTAAGAATCACTGACTAAGATCAGAGATGTACGGACAGAATTTATGAATTTACCCTTGCTTTATGGTAAAATCAGATCTAAAATCTAGAAACTCTAGTGTAACAACAGAAAATAGATTTACAGAGATACAGTAGAGTGAGTGAGTCAAAAGCTGCCTTTTTTGCACGTCTACATATGCAGAATAAAGTTTTATATTGAATGGAGCTATTACTTTTTTCTGTTTACTTACAATAAAAAGTAAAAGCTTTAGAGTCAACTCAATAGTAAAATGTGTAATATATTATATATTCTGAGGGACTGCCAGATAGCCTTAAAAGTATTTCCTCCAAATGTCTTTGCTTTTTGTGAAGTTCATTTTCATGACCATAAATACATTAGGAACAGACTGACCTCAACCTGAAACCAGGTTGACAGCTGCTTCACAAAGTCTAATCTGCTCATTGACAAAAAACCAGAGAAGAAATGAATGATTGCTATTGATTCCCATGATAGCTCTATAGACCCAGTAACTCCTCTGGATTAGTATAGAAAGAAGCCAATTAGTTTTATTTCATATGTAAATAGCATTATAAAGAGGTACAAAAAATAATTCATTGGATTGCTTTATTCTAAAGCACAAGGCATTTCAAAGTCATTTCAAACACAGTTATTGCTTATGGAGCTCTCTTTCTCTTAGGCAGAAATTTTTAATAATAAATTCAAACTCATCCAGCTGTGTATAGTCAAGAAATACCGAAAAGTCACAAGTCATAGTAAGTTTCAGCTGTCCTCATCTCTCTAGTGTTATCAATAACACATAATGAGTTAGTTCATACATCATCACAGCTGTACGGGCCAGAGCTAACTTGGCTAATTTAACTATTCCAGTAGAGTTCAGTCAGGAGCTTGCTCCACTTTTGATAATCCACTCTGCAAGTCACATAAAAGAACAGCATATGCTCTTTGTTATCATCAATATGCAACACTTCTGTACTCTTTCACAGAGTTCCTGTGACATCATCTAATGGTATTACCCTTTGGACAGATTAAAAAAAAAGTTCTAAGAGCAACTGGCAATTGAAATCAAGACAATTAAGACAATTCAACACTCTTAAATGTAAGCCATATAAAGTAAAACTCCGTTTTTTCTCAATATGCTTTAATTCCAAAAGAGGAGAAAAAGAATACTGTTCTCTGAGAAAAGCTAACCCTGGAGTTTGTAACTTTCTACTTTACCATCCTACACTCTTTCAAAAAAAAAATCAGAATTAGAAATAATCACTGGTCATATTTTTCACCTACAGATTAACTCCAAATTAAGGTTTGCAGAGTGCCTCTTCTTTATGGTTGATAGTAACTACAAGACTTCTGGCACACTTTAAAATGGATGTAATGTGAAAACCAATGGCAATAGTTGCTAATGGAAGATTTGCACATCCTTCACAGTTTCAATTATCCACAACAGTATTCTACATTTAGTGGGGCTCTTTTAAAACTGCTTAGACCGGCCATTGAGTATCATTTTCTAAAAAGGATGAGTGTCTAAACTGTCAGAGACTATGTTTCCTTAATTGAAAACATAACATTCAATGTTGTTTTCTTAACTTCATATTTGGAATTTGGAAATTCTCCAAAACCCATCCCGTGTGCAAAAGAAGCATCAGCATGTAAATACAGGGAGTTCATACATACAACCAGTTTCCAGTTGATGTTGGCAATGAACATCTGCAGATGTACAAAAGCAGAGTGTGATGGAAAAGTGGGATTACATCATAATTTGGGGTGAAGGCAAAATTGGAAAACAATTAAAATAATTTCAGGATAATGAACCAAATAAGCATTTATTATTATTGAAATTCTCTTTTTAAAAAATATTCTTTAGTCCTACCCCAGGACATTTTTTCATTGTTTTTAAAGAGAGGAAGGGAGAGAAACATCAGTTGATTGCCTTCCTGTACGTGCCCATGTGTTTCCAACCAGGGATCGAACACACAACTGGTTCTATTCCCAGCCTTTCTGTCTTATAGGACAATGCTCTAACCAATTGAGCTATACCAGCCAGGGTGAAATTCTTTTTTAAATGTGTTTTTAGTATCAAAGCATCTTAAGTGAAGAGGTGGAAGGGACTTGTGAAATCTAATTCAACTTCCTTTCCAATTTCATTCTTGAGAATAATGAACCTTGCAAATCTAATTTGGATTAATTTAGATGTTAAATCTACATTTGCAAAACAAAGAATTTTATCTGCACAGTAGACCCAGAACTATGAACTTTCCCCAAGTTTCACACAATGAAGTATTATGCATATAGTATGTAATTATGATTTACCAAGTCATATAAAATACTGAGCACAAGTGGGATAAACAACTGTCATTCATTATTCCTGGATCCAAAGACTGCTGGGTCTGACTTGGACATACACACAGCTGAACACACACTTCCTGGTTATGTGCAATCTGAACAGATAGACCAGCTTTACAGGCCTGACCACAGAGATTAATAGCTTTAGCCAAATAATGTGGTAACCATGTGAACCTGGGCTGCTCCAGCTTGTTTGTGAATCTCTCAGCAAGGCCCAACATGCCGTTATCTGCATCTTGTTGCCAGGAAACACAACATCGCTTTGGAATACAAGGAAAACCAGGTTGCAATGACCACAGGTCAACTTCCCAAAAGCCTAATTTTTGACACTTAGCTATCTACAACTTTGTAACATTTCCAAGGAGAACCTGTACTTTACTAGTAATTAACTTAGTACTTTGCTATTTTTGTCAGAGTAGGACAACTTACTACCATTAACAATGTATCAGCAGCAATAGTAATAACAATAATAATTTAATCATATCTTCTTCTCAAGTGTTGAAATAAACATTACTTCGGTAAAACTGATTTGGAAATCAAGCATTCACTGCAACTTCTTTATAACTGATCCGACAATATATCTATTCTTCAGCAAAGTAATTTTACCAAAGGACAAAATATCCAATATGCTGCTGACCTAAGATTTCCTGGATTTGCTTGATCAAAATACCTATCTTGCCTTGCTCATGATAATAGAACATAATGTGTTGGACGATAATCCTGGCCAATTCAAACAGGCAGAAAATGTGCTTCATAGGAGTGAAATGGGAGGCTACTACTCTGCAGTTTTGCAATCTGGAGATGGAAGGATTTGAGAGTATATAAAATTAATTACCCTTGACCAATTAGAATTGCTAGCTTATGGGCAACAGAGATTTAGGACAATTCCTTATTAAAAAGATTTTTAAGAGAATGGAAAACATCATTGTCTTCCAATGCTGGCTTCAAAAAAGTTAAAAGTACTTCGTTTTATTACAGGATCTAAGAATTTCACTACTCAAACAAGATAGAATCTTGGATGCATTCTATTATCAAGTAAATACACTTATAATCAGGAAAATTCCATTCTTTGATATAATCTTACTAGTATTCCAAAGACTCTTCTAAATAATAATGCCTTTACATTTGGGCCTTATATTGTTTCTCATCTTGTTCCATATATCCCTTTAGATGTCCCTTTGAATCTTAGAAGATGCATAGTTTAGTCTCATAATTGAGTTGCTAAAGAGACACAGATCTGTGTACTATATAACTGAAATACTGAAATATTAAAAAGAAACCACATACCTAATACTAAATGGGAACAAGAGAAGTTAAAAAAAAAAAAAAGGTAAGGAAAAGGGCCAGGTTTCCACAGTGCCAACAATGCTTTGGGCACTGTATTAGAACACAGAGGGTGAATATCAAGACCAAAAGAATTCAACAATTTGGGAACGGTTTACCGCCACTATTTGTTTGTTGACTCTCCAAACACTTGAAGAGAGTAACCCAAGTTTTCTGTGAACAAAGATGTGTCTTAAGGAAGTTTTTCTCCTGGACTTCTGGGTTAGGATATCAGGATAGTTTTCCTCCCTATGGGCCATGCTTCTCAGTACCTCACACATCAAGCCATTTATTATCTGTGAGGCAGTCAGGATACTCACATGATCTCCCAAATCAGGAAACATGGATTAAAGTGCTCTCCCCCTAAGTAATTTTATTATTTACTCTTGGTCACACACAAATAACTATTAATATCACACATTATAACTCCTTCTATACTATAGGAGGGTGATATCAAGACTAAACAATTTAGAAATATAAAGCTTAAATATAATACAGCCATTTTTGCAATAGCAATTTCATATGTGACAATTATCATTTTCTTCTTCATTTTAAGTTCAATTAAAGAAAATTTCAGATGTGGAAACTTCAGTTCCCTATCCTATCAGTAAATATTGTTTAGACATCCATACTAAAAGAACTGAATTGTTTATATACATGTCTCAGATACAAAAAAATGAGGATAACTTTTTAATGTAAATGATAAATATACCTATTAACTTAACATAAACCTTCCTTTCATTCATTGTTAAAAGACTCTTTCAGGTTTAAGAAAATACCCTCCATTGTTGAACAATTTATTTCACCTAAGATAAATAGAATAATTAGCTTAATGGTAAAAGGCTTTAAAGAAACTTAAAACAAATATTTAACATGTTTGGGCATGATTCATAACTTTGG
Organism: Phyllostomus hastatus; assembly: GCF_019186645.2. Lineage (NCBI taxonomy): Eukaryota > Metazoa > Chordata > Mammalia > Chiroptera > Phyllostomidae > Phyllostomus > Phyllostomus hastatus. The sequence continues at coordinate 11,856,350 of NW_025333977.1, read as the reverse complement.
GAGGAACTTCTGAATCATTCACAAAAAGACTGTTGTACCATTCAAAATTTAGAGGGCCACAAAAATCTCCAAACAATACTATTTTTCTTTAAAAACAAGTTACTTAATATGCATAACTTTAAAATTACATATATTAGGTGTTCATTATTTATAAGATTCACCATGGATTTTCTTTCAAAATCAAGTTCTCTATGAGATTAAAATTGTATTTATCAGTCAATGTATATGTAACTTCATAGTCATAAATATATTGCACAGAGGAACATCTGAATCTTTCAAATCATAAAAACTTCCTTGTCTGCATAGGTAAATAGCTTGCATTCATTCAACCACCATGAAAAATCAGTATAGCACACAGCCAGAAGAATAGCAGTAGAAATAAAGTATAAAATCCATTAGGTTACTACTAAAGGAAATCAGCCTACTAAGCTTATAACCTCTTTACCTTCTCTATGTATTAGACAACAGCTTTAAAGAAGTTATAAGTACATACCCATACTTCATTCTCATCCTATCATTCTCTGGATTACAGTAAAATCTTTCCAAGTGCTCCTGGGAATCATTGGATACACTCTGCCACTTTTGGGTAGTTGTCCTCTTGATCTGCCAATGATAGGGCAAGACCGTGTGGTGCTTCAAACAATCCCTGCCATAAATACATATGCCTTGCAAAAAGTCCATGCAAATTTCAATTTCATTCTCTTGGTGAGTGTGGTACTGTAACTGGTTCACCAGTTCAAATACAAGGTCAAGGGAAGCCTCCTCACTTTTGTCCTGAAAGAGCTCGGTACTCAACTTATCACTGGTGTCCAAAATGTACTGGATTGTATAACTGTTGTCTTGGAAAACCCCTGGGACATAATCCATGACCTTGTCTATGCAGTCAGGACTAATAGGAACATCACTTGAAACTGGGTGTAAAAGGGCAGTCTGGAAGTGCCCTCCTGTAGAATCTGCCACTGTCCCACTGATGGTTTCTGGTGGAAAGCTGTGATCCTGGATTGGAACCACTTGTTCTGGAGCATCAGTGGAAGGACGAGCTTCTGATATTTGGTCCCCGACACTTGTCTCCTCAGGAATCAAGACAGACATGTTATTATCTGCTGGCGGACACGATGGATTGATTTCCAGGGTTTTTTTCACCATAGGTTCATGCAAGCCGCTTTCATCTGCATTCTGGTTTCTAGATCTAAAAACTCCACCAAGTGATCCAGATTCCAGCAAAGTGTTTAATATTGGCCTCAAAGACCTCAGGGTTCCAGTTCCCAATCTCTTCTGATCCTTTTTCTTAAAACAAGTCTTCAATGGAGTGATCTTGTCAGAGAGTCTCACCGGGCATGAGAAGTCATCAGGAGGAGAGGGAGGCTGCACCACACAGTCTGGCTCAGGTTCGGTGGTTTCCATTTCCATGATGTGGATCAGCTCCAACTGCTCCTCAGAGTCTACAAAATCCTACCAGGAAAGGAAAGAAGATGATCACTTACAAGTTGACAACAACTAGATCTCATTCATTCACCAAAATGTTTTGTTTTAGTCTGTGACCAAGTCCCTGAAATCACTTCTCTTATATTTCATCTTTATGGGTCAATTTTAAATTTTATTGAGAAATCAAGGCTCCAAAGCAGCCAAGGCTATTCAAAAACCCACAGCAGGTAAAGGTAAAAGAGAAAATATTTTTCAAAAGGCTCCTGAAAAGTATTTGTGGACTTAATACACAACGATTTGTAATTCTGCTGAGGTATAAGTTTTTACTGTAAGTCTAGGGTGGAGTGGGGGTGAGGGGTTGAAATAAGTTTGTCTAACGATGACAGCAGGGAAACCACATCTTCACTGCTTTGTGGTTCTCTTCACAGTTGTTTATGTATCACCTTTTTCATGAGGTGACAAAAATTGTTTCTTTGTAAAAAAGAGTTCATCAAATGAAGGGTAAACTTCTCAGTTAAACAGTGAGTGAATCTGGGGTGTGAGCACTCAGGGAACAGGGGCTCTCAATTAAAATGTTACACGGGAGAAAGCCAGGGGCCTGTTAAAGCATTTTTGTTCAGTTAAGTCCTTACTTAAGGTCATTTGTGACTTGAGGGAAACAACTATAATAACCAAACCAATTTTACCATAGGCTAGTTGTTATAAACAAAAGTTAAGTTCATACATGAAAATGACATTTATGTTGTCAATTTACAAAGTCCCAATATATTCCCAAAAGATGTTAAGAGTCTACCTTTGTAATCCCCAAAACATTACTGCTGCTGGAGGACAAATTCCAGGACTTGTTTAGCAACAGAAGCTACATAAGCAACAACCGCAGCACACACTGTTTTAGAAACCAAACACAACTTCATAATACAGAAAGAGCCTCCTTGTCCTTGTCTTCAGAAAAGTTACACATATGCATTTTTAAAGGCAAATGAAGGCATATTGTAGAAAATAACACAAGAATATAAAACACAAACCACATTTCTGATTCCTTATGAACTACTGAAAGAGAGTAAAAGTGCTTTCTTCAATGAATCAGACCCCTTGAAAAAAAGGGGGAACAAAATATAAAGCAAAGAAAATTTTGGAAAATGACAAATGGTGTCTCCTCCATAACCTAGCACTCAACGAATTCTGAAAATAATTACTGAACACTGTGCCAGGCAGAAAAGGATTGGTGATGAGCAATTAATCCCTTTCTCTTGTCCAAAGACTGAAAAGGATATTTGCTGCAAGGACCCATGACTTCCACAAGTATGCATCCCAGGTGCCCATTACAGTGTCTAGCACAATCCAAACACTAATACCCTATGGCATTTTTTGGCTGAATTACTGAAGAGAAAGAACCGTATTAAGTGCTTCATGCTATTACTTTTTATGGGTCAACAACAACGAAATAATAAAATAGAGTGCCCAGAAAAATGAGCATTAAAGATCTAATTGGAGAGATATTTCAATCAACATGTGAAAACTGCATAATGATCAAACTCAGAAAAATAAAACACAAAACCACAAGGTGTTAGCCCCCATTGTAAGCACAAAAGGAAAAGGTAGGGAAAAAAAGGGTTCAGTGTGAGCTGCCATTGTTATGGAAAGCTTCACGAAGGAGGGACTTGACAGAAGACATAAATCAACTGGGAAGCGGCCAAGCCAGGCGTTATTATTCATAATTCACTGCTCTTGCCTCAGGGCACAATTGGCACAGATTGTGGTATTCCCTCTCCACCACACCAAACCGGCCTGTGCCACCCTCCACGCACGCACACACACGAACCACTCCTATCACACCCCATCAAGGCAAAACAGACCCTAAACCAACCTTACCGACACACACATGCTACAACTTTCCCCATTACTGCCCTTTGATCACATTCGGAAATAAAACTGAGGAAGAGGCAGAAAACTGGAAGAGTGGGAGGAGTGGGGAAGTCAATAGAACCTAGTTCCTCAATTAGTTTGCATAACAAAAACTAAGACTGGAAGGATACTTCCTGGGGTCCCCGCCGCAGGCGACCTACCCAACGCCCCACCCCTCACTGCCGGTTGGGAGCGCGGTCCCTGGCAACCGCGGGCTCCAAACTCGCCCCTCTTCCAAAGGCCCGCGGCCGCCCGACACCCGGGCGCGGAGCCCCGGTGCGAGCGACGCCTCCCGGGGGCCGCCGCGGTTTGCGCAGCTCCGCGCCAACCGGGCGCAGCGCGACTGGAGGCGCCGCCGGGCTCCGCGGGTTCGGCCCGGGAGTTCGGAGCATCTCGCCCCGCCGCCTTCCCTCGGCCGGCGCCGCGGCGCTCCCCAAATCTCGGTCCAGCCTCCTCCCGCCGAGCGCCTCCCGCCCGGCTTCCCTCCATCCCAGAAGCCCCGCACGGCGCCTTCCACAATCTCTTCTTCACTCCCGCCCCAGCCCACCCTCCGGAGGGGGACAGTCCTGCGAGTCGCGGGGGGTGGCAGCGCAGCGCGGCAGAGCGCCGGGGAGACGCGGCCGGCGCTCCTCCGGGAGGCAGGCGAAGACTTCTGCACCTTCAAAGTTCATCTGAGAACAGCCTGCAAACTTCTGGGCTGCAGCCGGAGCGCGGGGCGGCCGGAAGGCTCCCTGGCTACCGTGCCTCCCCCTGGATCTGCGCAGGGCTCCCGTGGGGGAGCGGGGGAGGCCGCACAGACGCTCCCCCGCGTCCGCTCGGGTCTGGGGGAGTGGGCAGAGGCGCGGGCGACCCCGACTAAACCCTCCCGTGCCTCACACTCCGACGTATACACCTGCCAGAGGCCCTAAGTGACTTAGAAGTCTAAACCAATTCTATCCCGATCTAGAAGGGACCCGAGTGAACTCGGTACAAAAAAGCACAATCTAAGTGCCAATCTAGATTCGCGCGAGTCGCAGCGAGGCCGGCGCCCCCTTCCTCGCCCGCCATCCCCGCCAGGTCCCTCACCGGCTCCTCTGAGCTCACCCGGAGCCCTTTACCTGAGCTGGCAGCCTGAGAGAACCGAGCACAGGAGCCGAGTTGCGGCGCTGCCGAAACGCGGGCAGCGTCTGCACGGGGGTCGGCGCGGAGAGCAGGCTTGGGTCTCTAGGGGTCGCAGGCTAGAGACACCCGGAGCGGCACACGGGCCATTCCGCCGCCGCGAGCGCAGAGAGCAGCGACCGCACTCCCGATCCTGATCGCTCGCCTGTCACCTCGAGCTCTGCTTTAAGTGGCTTCCGGTCGCTAGCGCTCGACTGCCCGGCCGCGGAGGTGGAGCCTGGGCTTCGGGGGGTGGGGTGGGGTGAGGGGGCCGGGCGCTCACTGGGTGCCGGGAAAGAAACCCGCCCCGCGTGCGCGCTCGCGAGGGGCGCGCGGCGGCCGCGCGCTCCCGCGGGGGGGCGTGTCCTCTCGTGGGCCAGCTGGTGACCGGAGGGTACTCGTCTACGCGCCTCTGGAAGCGCGCGGCTGGGAGCTGCTCTTCCCGTGGGGCGGGCTCCACCTGCCTGCGGGTAGCTGGAGGGTCACTTTGTTCCGAGAAAACCCAGGCACCCGAAGGAGGATGTGAAACGGAACAACCCGTTTCTGTGCGGTTGGCTTTGTTTATTTGCCTCCTCACGAGACGCCTCCTGTCCCTGACGCCGCGAATCCCCGAGAGGCGGCAAATAGCTGCTATCGCTCCTGCGGCCAGACGGGGTCGCCCGCCCCGTACCGTACGGGCCGACTCGGCAGCGCACCCGGCTTGGTCGTCTGCCCGGCGGGATCGCAGGCATCCCTCTTTCAGGGGTTCTGACGATAAAATTGCTTATAGATATGTTCTAAAGCCCACAGACACTGTAGTGATTTATTGACTTAGTACTTGTTGCGCGCCATTGCGTGGCAGGCCTGTGCTAGGCTTAGGCTACAGCTCTGATCGGTCCCGAAAACCCATCATGAAGCATGCAGAACACCACGTACTCCCCTCTAAAATCCACGGCCCGTGAGAACTTGCTCTATTTCCTGGGTCGTAAAATGCCTTTAGGGTAAGTCCATGTATTGGGTAGTTTTTCAGGGATGGAGGAAGAAAACAGGAAGTTCAGATCATCACTATATGGGCGGGGGAGGTGGTGAAGCCCTGATCAAAATAAAAGAAGTATGGTTTTATTCCCAACAGCTGGCAGAGAGAGAACAAAATGCCGTTTGCAGAGAGATGCTCTCTGCGTCTGGCCTGTAATATAAACTGGTTTATTCCACAATTTGGGACTTGCTGGGTTGAAAAGTCAACTATTGCCTTATCAGACATGGAATCCTATCAAAATAGAGCTGAGAGGTGGTAGTGATAGATACATGGTTCCAAGCGTTTCTTAAAATCGTTTAAACTAGATTGGAGACCACCGAAGTCTTCTAAATGTATTTAGCAAAGAGTAGATTAAAAGTAGTGTTTCCCCAGCAGGCTTATGTCAAACTGCATCAATTAAACTAAGGTGAAAATGATATGAACAGGATACAGAGGCTAATAAAAGACAAGAATTTTCGAGCGTAAAAACTGTATTGAGACAAGACCTTCGTCTATGCCTGCTCATACCTACATGAAATTGCCTAGAAGCAAGTATCTGAGTTTGAATTGATTTTGTCGTTCGCTTTTATTTATCTTTCCTGTTTTATGTCCTTTCATGCTTTCCTTTGGATTAAGTCTTTTAAATTGCATTTTTTCCCAACAATTATACTATTTGGTATACACTCTTTATCTCTTAGTAGCATTTCAGTTATTTATTGCTGTGTACCAATCACCTCAAGACTTAATGACTTAAAACAACTCTTATTTGCTCAAGATTCCAGATTCTCTGGCTCAGGAATTTAGTCAGGCTGGAGTGCATGAAGCACATCTGTTCCATGATGTCTTGGGCCTCAGTTGAAGTGGTTCAGGTGGCCGGAGCCCTGCTCAACCAGGGTCTTAGGTCTTGGGCCTCTGTCCTGGCTGTGGGCTAGACTCCCTGATTTTCTTCTACATGGCTTTTCCATGTGGCTAACTTGGACTTTCTCACAGCATGGTAATTCCAGGGTTCCAAGAGGGAGCATTCCAAGAAAACAAGCCACAGTGTGCAAGCTTTTGCTTCCTAGTGTGTCACTGGCTGAAGCAAGTCACACAACCAACAGATTCCATGGCACAAGGCCTTGAATATTGGGAGGCACAGTTCATGGAGGTCATTTTGATTAAGGACGGATCACCTTAATCTAATTAGGGATTAATTAAAAGTTAATTAATAGGGTGTAGCTCTTTGGAAATCCAATGCAAAATCTTTCCTTCCTGGGTCTTCAACTCAAAATTTCCCCCAACTTCCCACTCAGCCCTTTGAGAACTTTGCAACCTCTCCACTATTGTTTTCAGAATGTCAATTGCCTCAGAAGGGCAAAGGGCACCAGACTCTGGACTCACTCACCACTCTTGGATTTACTCTCTTCAAACCGCTGAAGTTTTAATGCTCCAAAAATGTAGCTCCGCAATGGGCACCTCACATGTGACCACTGGAAGTCAATGAACTAGAAAGATTTTCCTACAAAACAGAACCAGAAACTGACAGACCAAGGGCATGGATTCCTTGCTGTAATTAGCCAATAGGATTTGAGATTTCTATGGACAGGGACTATTGTGTTTCCCATTTCCCCCTTTCCTGAATAGGAGTTTTACCAACATTCTGTACCTTGTCTATCTATCATCTCTAATTAGGAGTACTGAGGCAGATAACTTTTCCTTAAATATGGGTTGCCAGAACATGAAGATCCACACTCTTAATGGGACATACCTACATCATCAGAACTTCTGGACTCTAGACCTGAGTTCATTGTAGTAAGTGAATGAGACTTTGGGATTGTTGCTTTTAAGGAGAGAATGAGTGTATTCTGTATATGAAAAGAAGGAGCAGACAATGCTTGCTGCCCCTATATATTAGAAACACCCTGATACTTTTGTGGGGGAGGGTAGAAAGGCTGGCAATGATCTAGCTAAAAAACTCTCATTCCATTAGATCTCAGAGTTCTGGGTGACCATGGGATATAGTTCTAGACATAGGGTAAAGAATTCTAGGAAAACATTTCTTTTCCTAATATATAGACAGCCTCCCATGTTGTATTTTTTTCTTTCTCCTAGAATACTAACATGAGGATCGAGATGGAGCCTCATGACAAAAGGGAAGGTGAACATGATGTAGAAAATATGACAATGGGATCCACAAGCTAGGGATGCTGGAGCAGAAAGATAAAAGTCTGGGTCATTCCTGACATCTTGAAGCTGCTGTAACAGTCCTACACTGGCAACATCTGGGCTTGCTGTTATGTCTGAAAAACCCCAGTTGGCTTTCTGTTATGTGTAGCTCAACAGTTTCTTGGCTAATACCTAAACCACCATAAGTTATCTTCTAATTAGTCTTCCTGCTTGCAGGCTCTATCAGTTGGATAGCAATATGGCCTAGTATGTCAGAGCTCTCACAAAGCAATACATCAACTCCTATAGCATTTTTTGCTAATTCCACAGTTGTGCCAAATTATGTGATTAAGAAACATGTTTATTAAAGAAAAAATAGAAAATAGAGAGGAGACATAAGAATATTTCTAAAGTCTCATTTTAGCATTTTTCTATGATTATGTTCTGTTTTATTTTATTCAAAGATTTTTTTCTATTGTTGTAACATCACTGTATATTCAGTTGAACTTATTATATCATAAGCAGCTTTCCATGTCAACGTAGTCTTTTAAACAAACAGCTGTTGAATATTCCAAATAAATAGAACAAGTTATACTGTTTCCTTGTCATTGAACTTATGAATTCACTTTTAAAAAATCATTTATTCACTGAATATCTGAAACTCTTAAGTCACTGGAAGAAATATGGAAAGCACTCATACATGAGCAAGTGACTCCTCTCTGCTCTTCAAAACTATAAGAGGTACTAATATATACATGCAACATATATAGTGTATGCATGTGTACACTTTCCATATGTGGCCCTAAGCCATTTAATTCTTTTAAAATATGCTTATAGGATTGAAATATTCTAATTTCTTCTGCACATATTCCTTTTATTGCTCTTTCTGTTTTTGTTGTCTGCTGGCTTTGCCTTAGCATTACTGCTCAGTTCAATAGAGTACTCCCAATGCACAGCTTGTTAATGTAAAGCCAAGACAACTTACTTGAAATTTCAAGTGACTCAAGGCCTCCCATTTTCATGTTCATTAACAGAGTACATGCTATACAGTACAAATATCAATATCAGTTGCTTTCTGTTTTCATAATTATTAGTAATAGTTATTTCCCCAACATTCTTCTGGTGGAAAGATAATCATTTCTGGTTACTGTACTGAGAAGGAAACAGTGACTAATGTGACTCAGAGAGCACAAGAGAGACCCGAGATTTTAAAACAGAAGCATGTCTCTTTGCAATGCTGTCTTGAGACTATAAGGAGAATGTATCCAAGTTACATAAATGGCAGGCTGAAATTCCTTATCAATGGGTGCTAAGTCCAAGCTATAATGTTTTCTGACTATGCATACATAAAGACAACTTATTCTTTAACTCAAAAGTAATTCATATGTGCACATATTGAATATGTCCAAGGTAAAGGAAAAGACCTACTGTCATTATCTAAGCAACTGAATGACTGTTGTTTTTAAACATGTACAATCTATAATTGGAAATTCTGTCTTGATGCTGTAACTATTGGGCCAACTCTGGGAACTTATCTAAAGGAAATTTGCCTATTTCCTGGAGAGGGGGCTCTGTACTCTTGGGCTTCTAGAGCAAGAAAAAAAATTTAGCTGAATTTATTTCACTTCAAGTGGGTTTTAAATATGATGTTTTGGGGAGAAGACCGGAAAATGCCACTAGAGAATATATCAGAGCAACAAATGGTAAAAAATTTAATCAGCATGAATTAAGGGTGAATTAATTAAATGCTCAGAGGAGGGCTGGTCTATAACCTGATGTGAACACACTCTGATAAACGTGAACTTAATAGTCACGTTTTCGTAAAGTGATAGAACATTCATTTTCCAGACCATTTCTGAGTTTTAAAAACATTTCTCAGTTATAATCTCCTCTTTCTTGAAGCTCACTTTTCTCTGCCTCTGATGAAGAAACAAGGTGCTTCTGTCTGGAAAAGGTGAGGGTACAAGGCCTAGTAGAAAATGAAACAGATAAAATATGAGTAGGGTGATTCTAAAATGCTCATGCCATTGTAACTCTATTGTCAGAGGAGGTCACAAACTCAGGCTGCTTCTCGACTTACGATGGGGGCATGTCCTGATAAGCCTGTCATAAACTGAAAAATTGTAAGATGGAAGCTTCTCTTGGCCTACTTTAAACATGTCCAGAACACCTACATTAGCACACAAGGGGACAAAATAGTCCCGCTGCTGCTATCTGGCATCATGGGAGAATATTGTACCCCCATATCACTAGCCTGGGAAAAAATCAAAGTTCACAATCCGAAGTACAGTCTCTATTGAACGCATACAGCTTTTGCATCGTCATAAAATTGAAAAATCATAAGTCAGACCACCACAGAGGGTCCCTTACTGGGACCCTCTGTATTCTGTTTACCTAAGATTTGCATTTGCAAACTGCCTAATGATCTGCTGGACTGTTCTTATCTTGACAGGACAGCTCTGTAACCCCCTTATTTTGGACCTGTTTGTTGAGTGACTCTCACAGCATACAAGCAAAGTGCTGTCTGATCTAACTGGTTTTGGTTCTTTTTTTTTTGTTCTTATTGATATGCTTAAACAAAGTATAATTTTAAAGGCTTCCCAGGGGAGGACAAACACCTATTAGACATGTAGTGAAAGTATGTTCAACATAAGTTCCTCCTGCAAGACAAAATTCAGAGATGTTTACAACATTTTTGCTAAGTATATCTAAATATTTTTATCTTATCTGAAAGGAACAAGTTCTCTATAATACAGGGTTAAACGAAAAGTAATGAAAACAATATGTCATTGTTTTGGAAAGATGACTTCCAGGTCTTCTTGAGGTTCGGTGGTCCATTGTTCCTCTGGTGATTTCTTTATTCTGGTGTGATGAATGCAAGGTTTTATTTCAGCCAACTTCACCACGGTGGTGGGTGGTGAGGAGTATGTCCTGAGGTTCAGTCCCCTTTTGTTCTAGTTGGCTTTCTGGAGATGCCGTCATCCAAGTTTTGAGTAGCACCTTATTTCCAGGCTCAAAAGAATGTAGCGAACTTGTAGGGGAGAGTTCAGAGAGTCCCAAAGTCTGCCCTGATGTGGAGTCAACAAAATATGAAATGAGGAAAGCTGGTGTTCACACTGCCTTTCACCTACCAGACCCAGTAAGCAGAGATAGGGATTGCATCTTTATGGGCACTTTATCCAGATGGCTGGCATTCTGAGAAGACAACAGGTTTGTACACTAACAAACTGTCTTCTGGTTCTTTTTGTAAAAAGTATTTTACTGTTATTCTATTACAGGTGTCCCAATCCCCCCACCATTTCCCTCCTTCTCCCAGCCCACCTCCCACTCTCACCGCCAATCCCCGCTCTGTTGTCCATGTCCATGAGTCATTCATACACATTCCTTGGCTAGTCCCTTCCCCTTCTTTCCACCTTTATTCCCCACCCTCCTCCTCTCTGGTCACTGTCACTCTGTCCCTTGTTTCCAGGCCTCTGGTTCTGTCTTGTTCATTAGTTTACCTTGTGATTTTGGTTCTATATGAAATGATTCTCTTAGAAAGTCCCCAGATGTTTTTCAGACCATTCATTCAGTTGATTCAGCACATGTTTATTGGGTGTGTATGTGCTGGGCACTAGTTGTGCAATGATGACTAAGACAGTTTCTACTCTCTGTCATTCTCTATGAACTGACCACCAAGGTCACTTGGGAAAGCCCGCTAGAGATTCCCTAGCCCCACCCTAGACCTCCTGAATTAAATCTGAGAGGGCAGGGAATTCTGCGCTCTGAAGATGTTTCCTAGGTACTGCTGCATTAGGAGCTCACAACCTTTTAAAACACTTGGAGGTGGCGTAGGAGGGGAAAGTGGACTTGGAGGGTGGCCAAATAAAAAAACAAATAAATGCACTATAGAATGGTAAGTACTATAATAGAGGCATATCTGCAAGGTGCTAAGAATATAGTATAGAGAGGAGGAAGTGAGCATAACTCTGTATTGGCAGAGGAGAGGACTGTGCAGCAGATTTCTTGAAGTATCTAGAATTATTATTCCTTAGAATGTTCAGATAACTCAGTTGTTTCTACTGGGAGTACACCTAAATTTAATAGGGGAAAAAGCTTACTTTTTTAAAAAATGAATTCCTTAGTGGTTAAAGATAATTTTGAAAATCATGCACTGAGATCATCAGAGTTAATAGCATTTCTAACTTGCGTGGTATTATGCTAAGGATCTAATTAGGGTTATTTGCACAAGTTTGGTTACAGAGCTGTTCCCTGCAGCAAATAATTTGTGTCCAAGTGCTCAGTTCTCTGTGATACAGCCTCCCTGTCTCCCCGTCTTACTGTCATAACACATTTGGGACCAAAAATAGTTCCTGTTTTTGTTGCTTAGGCTCTGCAAAGTCAATACTCTGTAGTAAAAACTTTTTCCAGTGACAAAAATAGAATTTAGGAATTGAATTTATCATTAGCCTTGGCTAGCCACATCAGGCAGGGTTATGTACACAGCACACTCAGTATGGCGACTTTGGCAGATTGGACATCCCAGCAATTCACTGAGGAGAGAAAGAAGTTCCGATGCCCACCTGCCTTTCATCTCTGACTTCCCCACGAGGCAGATAGCTCCCGGGCCATAGATTTTCAACCTGACCTGTTCGAAAACCTGTCTCTAGTCTCTGTAAGGTCTATCAAATCATAATCTCTCACGTGGGGCTTGTGTATTGAACAGGGTTTCTTATTTATTTTTCTCTCTCTGGTTCCCAGGAGAGCCATTAACATTATCAGGTAGCTAATGGCTCCATCCATTAAACACATATTTATTGAGTGTTTGTGTTGCAGGCACTTCTTAGTAAAAGGAATACAGCAGAAAATAAAACAAATGGTGAACTCTTACTAACATTCAAATGGGGAGAGACAGACAAGTGGCATCAGGTGGTGATGAACACTATAAAGATAAAACATGGTAAAGGTGTGCAACAACATAATGTATCAAACAACGATATTTTGAGGGTAATTACTTATAACTGTGTTAAGACAATACAAGTGAAACCAGGACTGCCTTGGATAAACCTTACTCTAGGTAAGGCATTAATGACTTCTGCGGGTAAGGGGATGAGGTGCTTTTAATAACGACGTGTTCAGGAAAGGCATTTTCTGAATGGAAACATTTAAGCAGACGCTGGAGGAAGATTAAGAAACTGCTCATGAGGTTATTAGGGGAGGAGCATTCTAGATAGATGGAATAGCATATGCAAAGTTTCTGTGGTAGGAGCGAGACTGGCATGGTAGAGGAAAGTCGCAGAAGCCAGTTTAACTGGAGTGGAGTGAACAAAAAGGATGTTCATATATTTTAGGCCTGTGGTCAGGACTTGGGATTCTACCTTGAGACAAAAATCTATTTGATTTACATTTTGAAAGGATAACCCTGGCTGGTGTGTGTGGAGGAGGAGCATTGTAGGACATTAAGAGTGAAAGCAGGGGAGATCAGTGAATAGACTAGGCAAGAAATTCTGTGTGGCTTGGACTGGGGGCGGGGCATAGCAGTGGCAGTGGAGAGATGTAGTTAGTTTCTGGACACTTGTTGAGTGTAGAACTGAAAGGATTTGCTGGTGAGTTAGACATGAGGTGTGGGGAAACTGAAGATCCAGAGATGACCCCTCAGTTGCTTGTGCAATTAGAAGAATGAAGTTGTCGTTTATTCAGATGGCGAAGGTTATAGGAAACAGGCTTTTGAGAGCAAGGGGAAACAAGTGTATTCTTAGACATGTTAAGATTGAGATATATTAGATATTCAAGTGGAGATGGTTAGTAGGCAGTTGGATAATGAGGGCAGGAGCTTAGGGGAAAAGTTGGGACTGCTTGTTATCATATCTAACAATATCCCCATTTCTACACCTATACAGCAAACATATTGGTTCCTCCATTTGACAAGAAGGCTAATTAGGAGGGCTTAAATGTGTGTCTTTCAAAAAAGAGTAGTGAGCTGTATTCACCATTTGCAACGGAAGATTAAGTTTCACAAAGAATGGAAGTGAAGTGTTGCCCAGTGGTGTGTCCACTCATTTCATATTCCTCCAGCGGAAGCAAACTGTAATTCCTATAAACCTAAGCTAACTTACAGTTACCATTACCTAACTTTGTCAATGAGATCCCATTCAGGAAAGCTGACTAAGAAATTACTTTGAGGCTACAGAAGTGAAATAGCTATTGTTTGTGTGTTCTATAGGCCTAGAGAAAGAAAAATAGCCAACTGCAAGACTCTTAATCATATTAAGAGAGAAAATACAAATTTGGTACAGGCTTATATAGGTTTCTAGCAATGTAAGCCTAAGCCTGAATCTGGTTTTAAAACAAAAACCTATAGGATTTTTAATTGAACTTACTGGTTAATAAAACCTTACCATTTTCAAATGTCAAAAACCTATAGTATTAATTAGAATCCCCATAATTTATTGCCTTCTTACCTACAAACTTTAAAGAACAAGCCAGCTGTCTTTTATTTTCAAATGCAAAACAGATGGAAATTTACTCTACCAGGGAAATCTATATTAAGCAAAAGAACATATCGTAGTTGCAACATTATTTGCTGTGTCATTTTGACTCTATCACCTGCCTGAGACTCTGTCTTTCATTTTTCACTTTCCGAGGAGTTAGCCAAATTGGGAATCCAGGCTCTGAATGGCTTTTTTCTCAATGACCAGTGTGTTTACATTGAAACCAAGGTAACTTCTTGGTTTGTTCCAAAGTTTTACAAGGTCCACGAAAAGCAACATTTCTTTGGTTAAAAATAACCACTCTATTGACATGAAATCAACGTGACCATAAGAGAAATAGAAACCGAAACTTTAAAAAAAAATCAGACTTCAAAGTTAAAAACCAGGAAATCACAGCTGCATCAACAAAACACAAGGTGCAGAGCTGTTGCTGGAGATAAACGGGCTAATTGCATAGATAAGTGACCCAGAAAAAGGATTTTTGATTGACAGTCATTTTTATTCTTTTCTCCATTTTACTGAACACCTGTTATAAGTGGTTGCTGAGCATGCAATGGTGAGCAAAACACATGATCCCTGCCTTTCATATAGCATATGGAAGAAGACAGGTATTATTCAAATAATCATTCAAATAAACATAAGTGAGAACTTCAGTTAGTGGTTTGAAGAAGAACTGGGTGCAATGACTGAGACCTACCTAGGCTGGGAGAGTCAGGGGAGTCTGTCTTGCTGAACATTTGGCTGAGCTCTCGCAGTGAGTAAGCATTAACTAGGTCAGAGGGACTTGGGTGGGAGAAGTTAACAGCAGTCAGGAGATGGGAACCACAAGTACAAAGCCAGAATTGTGAAGGTATGGCATGCAGAAGAGAGCCAGTGAGTCTGGAAAGCAGAAATGAAAGGGGGAGTGGCTGGAGATGACCTGGGGATGTAGACCTTCATGCCCCGTAAAGGATTCTGAAGAAAATCAGGCAGGCATTGGAGTGTTTCAATTAGGAAAATGACATAACCCTATCACTTTTAAAAGTCAACTCTGAGGTAAGAAAAACTTTCTTTTCCAGTAATGGATTGGGTGATTCAGGCTAACACTTATATTGAGAAAACCCACAGAAGTTGGACAAAATATTTTAAAAATCACTCCAGGAGCTAACATGACAATGAAGAAATAAGGTAACAAAATCTGAGAGAAGAAAACACAAGGAGGTGAGTGGGGCATTTAGAGCTGCTCTTCCCTAACAGGTGGCTGGGAAGCTGAACAGACCTTTTGACAGACTGATAGGGATAGGGGTATAAAATTAAAGTTTGATCCCTGGCTGGTGTGGCTCAGTGGACTGACCACTGGCCTGTGAAGCAAGGGGTCGCCAGTTTGATTCCCAGTCAGGGCACATGCTTGGGTTGCAGGCCAAGTCCCCAGTAGGGAGCGCTTGAGAGGCAACCACACATTGATGTTTCCCTTTCTCCTTCCCTTTCCCTCTAAAAATAAATAAATAAAGTCTTTAAAAAAATAAAGTTTGAGAAAGGTCAAGGGGAGTGAATCCAGATTTTGAGACCCAAATGACTACATTGGGAGTAAGGATAAACCAGAGATAGGCCAACAACCCTCCCAGTTTCAAATCATCCTAGATCTCCAATTGGACTAAAGTGACCTAAAATTTCTAGTGGCCTTAACCTCTTGTCAGAAGCAAATGTAAATCTTCCTTGAAGAAAGATAATATTATCCTGTTTTCACAATTACCCAAATGCAATATATGGTATTCAACTAAAAACCACCAGCTAGGCACCTCCCAAACTGAGGGGGCATGTGAAACGGCACAGGAGCCAGACTAAAGATCCTCCCACGTCCGAATACAGGACAACGGGAAAGGTGAAAATGGTGGTAAGTCATTATAACACACTGAATGAAAACAAATCTGTGTGTCGGTAAAAAGAGTCAAAAAGGAGGGAGGGTGCGGAAGAAGGAAAACTTTTTCACACAAGAATGCCGGCTAATAAAGGTAGATCCACTGACAGAATTAGGGAATCATCATTTTTGTAGCCACCAAAAATAATAATTGATAAGGCAAGGATTATCAAGGGGTATTAAAACCACTGGGGGACAGGTTGGAAATTGGATATTCACATAATCTCCAAGTATCTCCTTATACATTACTCATTTATGACAAAAGCAAAGAGGTAGGCAAATCTGATCAGAGAAAAACCTGATAGACACCACCTTAACTTAGATAGACACCACCTTTGAACTTAAAATTCCCACTAACAGACATTATATACCTTCTGACATGATGAATAGAGGAGGACAAACCATCATTAATACAATACTCTTGTCAAAAAAGATACATATTTAAACTCAGCAAGCATCTGCTGAACTCCAATTACAGGTAAGGTGTATGTTAGGGGCTATGAAGAATAAGACCTTAAAATGTCATTATACTCTACTTGGTGAGACAAGCCATCCATGAAAATTATATTACAAGAGTTATTTCATTTGCCAAGATTAAACAATATTTCAATCAAAGATTTTTTTTTTCAAACTCCTACCTAGTCATCCAAGATTCTAGCACTCTCTGGTATAAACTATTTTTTTAACAGAAATTATTTATTTATTTATTTATAAATTGTTGTTCAAGTACAGTTGTCTCCAGTTTCACCCCATCACAGCCCCCTGCCCCACCCATCCCACCTCCACCCTTGAACCTACCCACTTTGGCTTTGTCCATGTGTCCTTTATACATGTTCCTTGATGGCCCTTCCCCTATTTTCCCCCATTACCACTCTTCCCCCTCCCCTCTGGTTACTGTCAGTTTGTTCTTTATTTCAATGTCTCTGGTTATATTTTGCTTGCTTGTTTGTTTTATTGATTAGGTTCCACTTATAAGTGAGATCATATGGTATTTGTCTTTTACTACCTGGCTTATTCCACTTAGCATAATGCTGTCCAGTTCAATCCATGCTGCCGTGAAGGGTAGGCATTCCTTCTTTCTTTCTCCTGCATAGTATTCCATTGTGTAAATGTACCATAGTTTTTTTATCCACTCATTTACTGATGGGCACTGAGGTTGCTTCCACTACTTGGCTATAGTAAACTATTTTTTAAAGATTTTTATTTATCTTCTTTTTAGAGAGAGGGGAAGGGAGGAAGAAAAAGAGGGAGAGAAACATCAATGTGTGGTTGCCTCTAGCGCATCCCTTACTGAAGACCTGGCCCACAAGTTAGGCACGTGCCCTAACTGTGAATCGAATCAGTGACCCTTTGCTTCACAGGCCAGCGTTCAATCCACTGAGCCACACCAGCCAGGGCTCTGGCATGAACTATTATCAGTAAAAACAGTTATCACTCTGAAAGCAGTGCTTTAATGAAGACAGAGTTGGACTTAGAAATCTTTGATTTTAACCACTGAGCTATTGGGTCGGCTAAAAATTTCATTTTTTTTCATAAGATGGTTCTAGTAGTGTTTAGTTGTCTTTAACTTCATTTGAAACAATTTTGTTACATTGTATTGTGATAGCTGTCATATCAGCATGCATTTTAAAAACCTTCCAAAACTGGTGAATTTTTGTGTACTCATTTTAATATATGAAACATTTTTGGCATGTTATGCTTTATTATTTCAAGAAAGGTAAAAATACAACTGAAGTGCAAAAAAGATTTGTGCAGTGTGTAGACAAGGTGCTGTGGCTGATCAAATCTGTCAAAAGTGGTTCATAAAGTTTTGTGCTGGAGATTTCTGCTGGACCATGCTCCACAGTCAAGTAGACCAAGTGAAGCTGATAGTGACCAAATCAAGACATTAATTGAGAGCAATCAACATTATGCCATGTGGTAGATAGCTGACATACTCAAAATATCCTAATCAACAAAGTATTGGTGAACATGAAAAATGTGTCTTTTATTTTATGGAAAAAACCACCTGGACTTTTTGGCCATCCCCATATATGTCCATTCAACTCAATAGAGAATCTCTGATGACCTGGGACCTGGGCAGGTATAGATCTTCACGGAACTTTGCTGAAGGCACATTCTTCCCTGGGAGATGTCTTTTAAACCACTGGTAATCATTTCAATTTTAGTGTTAAGGTTTTCAATTTTTTTCTTGAGAGTTTTCAATTGGGATAGAAAACATGAGGGCATTGGGGCCCGCAAGGGGTAAAAAGAGGAACTCCCCCGGAACAACACAATGAAGAAAATGGGTGATGGAATTTCAGTCAATTTAAGAATGTGTGGGAGGGTTGAGAGAGCTGTCGAGTTTGGCTTGTGTTTTTATTATTTATTTATTTATTTATTTTGGAGAGAAGAGAATTGGTTGGTTACTTGTTTATAAGTTGGTTAAAAAGAGAGAAAAGGAATGAAAGTAAGAGAGGAACATTACAGAAATTTCACCATAACTTACCATAGCTACCTGGGCCCTGGTTCAGGAGGTGGAGTCAGGCAGTTAGGGGAAACAAGTTCTAGAATATAATACTTAATCCAATTCTAAGCACCAAAGACTAATCAAAGAAGTCCAGATAGTGGGACATTCTTTAAAAAAAATACCAGTGTCATGAGAGAAAAAAAAAAGCAGCGGAATGACCTTTAAACATCTTTGTTAAAACATTATGAACTCTCTTATGGTTAGAAAGGCAGGAAAATGAAAAACTAGTATAGCAATTTTTTATTTCGTACACTATAATTTAAAACAGTAGAAACATTGAGGATTACAGTATTTTATTTCTCTATAAAACCTTAAAGGCTAGTATGAGCAATTCTTCTGAGTGTGTAAACTGATTAGACAGATCAAGCATCTTCTCTGCGCCTTTGCAAACTGTTGTACTCCTTTCTGAGTCGGCTTGTACCATTTTATCAGTCGCACCTATAACGTCATGCAGTATCTCCAAAAGTTTATTTAATGTGAAGTTTTTGTCAATGTCGCTTCCTCCAGGACATCTTCATTCTCTGCTTTCTTCGTTAATCTTGATAAGTTCCCCTTCACCGGGTTCCTCTGGCTGCACAGCTGGTGTTTCTAACAGTGGCAGTGTCAGCACCCCTGGCTGTCTCTTCTATGACTCCATTTATGTTTGATTCTAATGTCACTTTTCGGTACTGTCCCTTTTAATTTTTTTCCTGCACCTTCATCTTTTTTTTTTTGGCCAAATTCCTCTTTCAAAAATTCGTTTTTATAAAACGTCACGTAAGTTTATCACTGGGAGACAGAGAGCCAACACAGTTGCATGCCTCGCTGTCTAGGCATGAACTAACTGGGTAACGGACATGCGGTGAGCAGTCACCGACACATTTGGAAAGAAGTGCTGTGATGGCTCAGGGTCATCGATCATCATGAGCATCTGTGAATTATTTGGTGCTTTGAAAAAGGAAGTTCTGGTGGTGAAGTCTGTACTTTAGGCAATGACAATCAATATAGCATGGTAACTGACATTTGAATCATGTCATTGTGTAACTGCCTCTGTGTGTGTGTGTGTAGATACGTATGTGAATTTAGATACAGTGTATAGAATAGGTGTCCATTGTACTATTCTTGCAACTTTTTTTTAAGTTTCAAATTTATCATAAAAGTCAGGGTGGAGAAACAAGTCATGAAGAGACAAGCCAATGCAATAAAAAAACCAAGTGAAACAGTTGCTAATAAAAACAGACCAATCAGGAATCCGGAGAACAGAAAAAGCTATGGAACCAGGCTGCCTGGATTGGAGACCCGCCTCACTCAGCAGCTGTGTGTGTGGGCAAGTTATGGAACCTCCCTGAATTTGTTTTCTCTCAAAAAATGGAGATAAAATACCACCTACTTCATAGGGTAATATGATAATTAAGTTGCACATATGAAATACTCAGAACAATAGCAGTACATAGTAATTACTTTGTAAGTGTAAGCTTTACAGGTTTGTTAAGATAGAGAAGATTTCATTATGTTTAGATTCTTATAAGAATCCAAAGGAGAGAAGTTGAAGTTAGAAGAAGGTATAATTAATGGTGTGTGGTCCCTAAGAAGGTAGGAAGGGATGGGATCCAAGGAAGAAACAGAGGCATTGGTCTTGGACTGAAGGAGGAGCATTTCTATGTTAACAGGAGGGAGAGAGAACAGGATGGTTGCAGGTGTTGGCTGGGTGGTAAATTTGCTGGGGAGAAGGTATTACGGTACAAGGACTTCTATATTCTCCAAGAAATAAAAGGAGAGTGAGTAGCAAGGTCAGGGACTAGAGATGGAGGACAGTGGGGAAGCCTTGAAATGGCCTTGCAGAGAGCAAGAGAGCCAGTTGGCCAACGAAAGGTAACTGGATTGTCGGCAGTGCTGAGGGCCGTAGGCCAGTGACCTTATAATTACAGTCACAGCAGTTTGTCCTTTTGTGCTTCTCAGTTGTGGTGTCCAGCTGCCTGGGTTCAGACATGGAGGATGTGGTTTATTAAGTTCATCCGAGACCGAGGGCTTTCCAGGGATGTGAGGAAAAGATAAAGAGACAGGGGAATTTGTGATATTGACAAGAGGACAGCGGAAAGCGTGGACCGTGAAATCGAACCTGAGTAGGAGGGAGGCCAGAGAGGCCTGGTGTTGAGAGACAGTAAAGGGAACCGGGAGCGAAGGAAGCGTCCTCCTGAGGGCATGTAATTGTCCTGGTGAGAATTATTTAATGAGCAAACTAGCCACTTCCTAAATCAGGGAGCGTGCTCTTTGTAAATAGGATGTTCATTTGGAGCTCTTTCTGTTTTAGTTTTGGTTGAGGCCCTGCCGATCAGGAAGTCCACAATAGGTGCTAGAATAGGAGAGGCTGGAAGACCTCCCACAGAACTTGCAAAGAGAGGGTCAGACTGGTGCTGTGGCGCTTAATCCAGCATCCACCCAGAGTGTGTACAAGAACTGGAGCTGAAAAACCGACATAGAAGTTTTCTTTGGAAAATTGTTGGAGTGAAGCTTTTTTTCTCCCCCTTTTATTCTAGGCGAAGGGAGAGGTACTCTTCTTTCCCTAAACCAAGTGAGAGAGATACTTCAGGGAAACCACTCGAAGAGCTTCAACTGTGCCTCCTTGAGTCTGAAGAGTCTAAGGACGGCTAAGAGAAACCGAACAAATTAGGCAGGGTGGGCAGGAGATCTGAGGCTTCCCTAGGAGCAAGCCACACACCCATCAGCAGTGGCACAAGGGTGGGAGCAGCCTGCCTGGAGCTATCTCAGATTCTTCCTCGGCCAGGAGGGAGTGGCTACCAGATGGCCAGGGGCTGAGGAAGAGATGGTAGGGAGCCAGGAGGAGGCAAGATACCTTGCTTCCATTGTGCGAACTTAATGGAGTGTTTCAAGAAGGGAGTATCTCCTCGAAACTCACTAAAACATTCATTGAAGGAAAGAGTGAGCAATAGGACTTTGTCATTCCACAGGCTGCCATGGTGGGCTGTTTCTATGCCCACTGAGTGAAACCTTGACAACCTCTTCTCTCTCCTCCTAATGCAAAGAGGTCGCCAAACTAGGGATGGGATGGGAAATACCAAAGACGCTGCCATCAGTACTCCCTTCCAGCCAGCAGCAGTAACAAGGTGGGGGAGAAGAGGAGCCGTAGCTTTGAATGTAGTTCAAATTCTACTGAACACTTAAATGACTGAACTGAGACTAAGCTTGTGACTGAGAGTTCCCAGGACCTAAAGTAGCCGGAAGAGTTAGCGGTCTAGCCTAAGGGCAAGGAAAACAAAACAAAACTAGTTTAGGAACTGAAAAGGCAATTGAGAGAAAATAAAAAAAAAAAGAACTTGCCTTATAGTTCTGTTCTGTAGAGTGCAGTCCATTCACTGCAATACTGGTTACTCCAAATTAGTGAAATAATAATGACAGAGTCCAGAGTGTGGCTTTGGGAATGGTTGGCTCTGACAGACAAGAGTGGAAAAGTCATTGAGGGTGAAGAGGCCAGGGGATGAGAGATACGGTATTGGCTGTGTCATCTTTGTGGAGGATGGAGTCTTCCACAGTGCTGGCCAAGGTTGAGGTAGCAAGGCTGCAAGCCATGTGCCCAAGGCCAATGGTTCTCAAACTTTGGAGTGTATTAGGATGACCTAGAAAGCCATTAGGAGATACAAAGACAGGCTTGCTAAAGTAGGATAGGGCCTGAACTTCTATATATTTTTACCAAGTTCCCAAGTGATCTGGAGTTTACAACAAAGTGTGAGAACCACTGCTCACTATTTAGCAGAGAGAGGTAACTTTCTAGTTGGTATATAACAGCATCTATGAGAAGAAAAAAGAGAGGGTAGTTTAGCCAAACAGAGGGGACCTCTGGAAAGTAGTTCCTTGCTATCAGAAGGTAGGAAAGTAGTGGTCTGGAAACAGTAATAGGGACAACCAGTTTCCCAACCCATTATCCATAAATACCACATTTCCTTTTTTCTTTCCTCTTTGTGCGAGTGTTATGAATTGAATTATGTCTCCTCAAAAGAAAGAAAGAAAGAAAGAAAGAAAGAAAGAAATGTTGCAGTCCTACTTCTTTGTACCTTAGAAGATGAACTTATTTGGAAACAGAGTCACAAAAACTTGGCAATAGATGTGATTTAGATGAGATCATACTGACCTAGGGTGGGCCTCTCACCCAGTGTAATTGGTGTCCTTAGAGAAGATGGCAAAGTACAGACACAGGGAACACGGGGTGATGATTGAGGCAGAGATTAGAGTGATGCAGCTGGAAACAAAGGAGCAGCAGAGCTTGCCGGCCAATCACCAGAAGCCAGGAAGATGCAAAGAAGGATCCTCTAGCAGGTTCCAGAAGAAGTGGGTCCTGCTGACACCTTGACTTTGGGCTCCTGACCTCCAGCTCCAAGACACAATCACTTCTGTTGTTTTAAACTGCCCAGTTTGTGGCACTTGGTTAGCCCCAGGAAACTAGTACAAGGAAATAACTGATACGATGAGGTATTCCTTTTATGGCGTGCAATAAATGATCTCTTTTACATTCTGCCCATGTGGTGTTCCTGTCCCTTTGCATTGGACTTACAGTCTCTCTCAGAACACAGAGAAACCATGTGTAAGTCAATGGGTGCCATTGGAACAGAGAGAAAACGTTCACTTGACATACTTAAGCAGAAACACTCTGTGTTCTTGATGGAGTAGTCAGCCCCCATACTGGTGTTTGGAGTTATTATTGACAAATGAGTCAGTTCATACAAGACTGGTAGCTTATTTGAGTAGGCGTAAGTTAAACTTACTTTGAAAAAAGGAAAAGGAGCCTGTAAAATATGCCTGCATGCTGTTCTCACAAGAAAAGCCTTTGCAGGAGGAAGCTGAAACAGCCTTCACCAAAGTGCCGAGGAAAATCCTCAGCAGCCATCCATGATGCGTCCCACCTCCCCAAATCCTTCCACCTCTTCTGATTTTCATAGCTACTCTCTTCTTCCTGATGTCAAAAGAAAGTCACAGGCTATGGAATTGCCCAAATGACCACACTAACTGACCCCAGGAAAGATTAATTTCCTGATTTATTTAGAAAAGGCTACCGAAACCAAGCGGTAAAGGGCTACCCCGAGCAGGAAGAGAGAGACACAGCAGATCTCACGCAGCTTTTCCCCACTTCCCGCAGTCCCTTGGAGGGTGCACAGCTGCCTCTGACATGTCAAGTCAAGACATACCTCATGGTCCAGAAAGGCTACTTATAGAAATTTCCCTCACAGGATAAAAACCAGAGGGCCTGATAAAGGACTAACGTGGCTTATGGATTCTAGAACAGGGATGGAGTTAGCGGTTATGGCTGAGCTGGGTAGTCCAAGACTTATGTGTGGAAAGGGAGTTATGTGTTGCAGCTCCGCTCTCACAGCAGGACCTTGACCATGGACGGCGGAAGAGATGGAATACGTTCAAAGGGCCTCTGGGCCACAGAGACTCTGGGTCCCAACTTTGGCTGCACAAACATGGTTCCAAAGTTCTCTCTCAACTCATAAACTAGCCTTCTGTATCATAATTTCACTTGAACGCTCTCTAGCTACCTGAAGCTTACCATACCCAAACGCTAAGTTCATCTCGGTCCCATCTCCCTCCCCCAAATCTTTCTCTTCCTCTTGAATTTTGTTGTTATACATTCTTCTAAACTGCCCCCCCCAAAGAATTATCTTCTTGTAGTGTCTCAAATTGCTCACCTCCACCAGAGTCCCCAGTCTGTCTTCAGTACCCTTCATGCTCCTGAGACAGCCTGGTGAAGGCCCCCAGTGACCCTGGCGGAGTCCAGACTAGTAGTCACTTTATTCCCCTCACGCTCACTTCTCGGCAGCATTCAAGCACCTACTTCTCAGCTGACTATTCTCTCTTGACCTCCAGTACATCACACATCCTGGTTTCCTTTCTACTTCCTTTCCCTGTTCTTTCTCCATCTCTTAGCATTCTCCTCTTCAATCTCTCGAATGCAAGATTCCTCTAATATATCTCAAAATACCATCAATATATGCCGGTCCACCGTGTATCGAGTAGGCTCCAGACTTGTAAACATAATTACTAACTTGACATCCCTCTCTCTCAGTGTCTCTCAAGCATCTCAGACATAACATAGACCCAACCAAACTCTTGATTTTCTTTCAAAACTTACCAGGTCCACCAGTCCTTGCCCAGTATGCCCAACCTAGTAAATGGTGTTACACTGCAGGTAATTGCTCAAGCCAGGAGCCTCTCCCTTGCCCTCATCGCCCACATGGAATCCATCTCTAATCCCTATGGTTTCTGCCTTCACAGAACATCTCAAATATACTTATTTTTATTCCTCTTCTATCACTTTGGTCTAAGCCAAAACCTGGCCTCCAAATTGATCCTCTGATATACCTCTTGCCACTCACCGCCACCTCAATCTCTTGATCCAGAACAGAGAATAAACTTTAATGAACTTCTTCCTATAGCCTCCAAGGCCATGCATGATTTAGCTTCTGCTAGCCTCTCCACCCTCATCTCATTCCATTCCATTCTCTTCTTCGCCCGCCCGCAGAGCTTAAACCTGGTGTTCTTTCAGTTCCTGGGACCAGCCCAGCTCTTTCCCGCCTTAAAGTTTTGCATAAACTGTTCCCTTTTCCTTGAACACTCTCCGCCTACTCCTTTTATGTATATTCCCTTTGCCTAATTACACTTGACATTAGGTACAGTGATTGACTCAGGAGGTTTTCAGTAAGTATTCTTGCTGACTAAGGGCACCAAGTGGATTTGACCAGAAAATTTACCCACAACCCTCTGGTCAATGAGTAGAACAAGGGGAAACAATTCATTCTGTACAGAAAGTGCCTGGTGCTCCTTTTCCTTAAGGGCTCTACAGTCTCAGTGGGAGGGTAAGAAAATAACCAAAACAGTGAAAGAATAGTATTTAGTTAGCATGAGACAATGTAAATACTTTCAGAAACAGGTAGGATATAAGTCACAGATAAATGGTAAATACTGTCTTAGGCAGCAGCAGTCTAGAAAGGCAACTAATTGCCGAATGATTACCATAGACTCATGGTTCCCAGTGTTTTCATCAACAAGGATTTGTTTCATAGTGCTTCTCCCACAATGGCCTTGTATTTAAAAAAAAAAAACAGCACTTATCCGGTAAACAAACTACATTTATCAAACGATAATTTACTTTCCCATTTTTGATCATGTGAAATTCCTAATTAGACATACGTAACCCCTAATTAGAGCATTTACCTAATCAGTGACTTTGTTGTAGTATAGATAGAATTTTCACTGGGCTTTTTGATATATTTAAAATATCTTGCAAACTTTCACCTGATACTCCATTCAAAGCTTTAATATATGTGTTTTGTAAAGAAAATAATATACAGTGTTCATTTATCCTTTCTCTTTATAAACATCTCCCTGTGGCTCTTCCCTGATTAATAACTGTAAAGTGAATCAGGTGCCTTGAGGGGGAGAAACTTATCACGGTGGAATTTTGATACAAGGTAGTCAAGATTTAGACAGCCTACCAGAGAACCAGAATACATGAACAGAAGGCAGAGCGCTGCTCTACGTCTTGGCAGATGTCACTATAGAACCTAACACGCCTCTTCTTTTCTCCAATGGTTGCCACGCAGCAGTAGAGAGAGAAATGGAGAGGAAAGAAATGAATACAACTTTTCTCTTTAATGGAACTATAGAGTATCTTTTTATCCTGTCTTTACGATAGGAAGTAACACTCCATACTAGTCAAAGCTAATTCAAACACGAGAACTCTATTTTTTCTCTGTACTTGTTATATGATTTTAATCATTTTAGACACCATGAGTTCCTAAATAATTTCCATCCAGGGAAGGAAGAATATGTAAATATTTTATATCTATAAAAATGAACACTCACTCATGTGCTTTAAAAATGTCTGAAATAAACTGATACTTTTCGGGCTGTCACACTTTGAGAACATTTCCTAGAATCTGACCATTATCAACAAAATCCATGCTTCTATAGAGGTGTCCTAGATATTCAAGCAAACCATGTTACATAAGTTCTAAAGAAGAAGAATGTAAATCATATAGTCATTGAGCAACTGAACACCGGAAGTCAAGATATTTCAATTCATAGTTTTGCTAGCAGGAGCTGAATCTTCTATGTTTTAATAGCTTTTGTGTAGGAAGCAAGCTGTAGTTTAGTTGGTGGAAATTTCATTTTACTAGACAAATGCTTGATAGATGAAGCTTTTTTCATTCTTAATGTACCCCACGTACGATGGATCCAAAATTTAACTTTTCCTGTCAAGATGTTCAGAAGCATCCTCATCTTAAGACCTTAAAGGACTCTACAAAATTTCCTCTGCATTTTAGCCACAGAAAAACAACTGTGGTAACTCTTCTGAGTTACCTCTGCAAAGCTGGAATCCAAGGCTGTAGGTTCTACATATATACATTTTCTTTTATTGCGGTAAAATATACATAACATAAAATGTGCCATTTAACCATTTAACCAAAATATGGCGTTAGCTACATTCACAATATTGTTCAACCATCAGCACTATTTCCAAAACTTTTCCATCACGTCAAACAGAAACTCTGCATCAGTAGATATATTTTATGTAACATGTGGCTTAAGTATTTATTTATTAAATAAGTAGTTCATCTACTAAAAACACATTTATCAAGGACTCATCATATGTATTATCCTGTGCTCAACACTGGTGATGAACAATGAACAACTGATAAGCAAGTGTGAACCAGAGTGGCCCATATTTGAACATTTTTGTGCCTTTCGGTGAATGGCCAGGTGAGCAATGCAAATATCAGTAATACTATTCATACTTGCTCTCTGACCTAAGAGCTTTAGGTGTGCTAATTTATTTAATCTCTACAACAACCCTACGAGGCAGGTACTATTACTACTATCCTGATGCTACAGGTAATGAAACTGAGGCAAAGGGAGATTGAGTAACTTGTCCGAGGTCACAGGGCTACTGAGAGTTGGAGCTTGGTTTCCAACCCAGGCTGACAGGTCCAGAGTGTATGCCCTTAAAGCACTATTTGTAACTACTCTTAACAGATACATTTTATTGAGCTGTAATTTCCATAAAATAAAATGCACCCAATTTAAGTTATGGTGTAATGGGTTTTAACAAGTGAATACAACCATGCTATAATCACAATCAAGAAATAGCACATTTTTGTCACCCTAAGATGTTCCCTTGTATCCTTTTGCTGGTCACCCTCCCTGACGCACAACCTCTAGGCTTAGGCAAGCTTTAATGCGCCTTCTGTAACTATAGACTAGATTCTTCCTTTTAGAGTTTCATATAAATAGAATCATACAGTATTTGCATCTAGTTTCTTTTGCTCAGCATACTGTTTCAGATTACTGATGCTGCTCCTTACATTAGTAGTTCCTTTTAGTAGCTGAGTAGTATTTCATTGCGTGGGTATTTCATTGTTTGTTCATCAGTTCATCTGTTAATGAACCCAGGTTGTTTGCAGTTTTGGTTACTATGAATAAAGCTGCTGCAAACATTCATGCCCAGATATACACTGACCATACTTTCCTTTGTCTTGGGTGAATACCTAGGAGTGGGATTGGTGTGCTGTATGCTAACTGTATGTTTAGCTTTGTAAGAAACTGTCCGATTATTTTTCAAAGCACTTGAAGCATTTTATGTTCCCACCAGCAAAGTGGGCCAGCTCTAGTAGCTTCTTGTTCTTTCCAGCAGTTGGTAGTTTAATCTTTTTCATTTTAGCCTTTCCAATGGTTATATAGCGGTGACTCATTGTGGCTTTACTCTGCACTGCCCTGAACACTGATGATATAAAGCATCTTTTCATGTGTTTACTGGCCATTCACAAACCTTCTTTTGTTAAGTATCTGTTCAAATTATTTATTTGCCCCCTTTGTATTGGGGTGTTTTGTCTTCATATTATTGATTTGTAAGAGTTCTTTATATATTCTGGGCACCAGTCTTTTGTCAAACATGTATTTTGCAAATATTCTTTCCAGTTTGTGGCTTGTCTATTTATTTGTCTTTCATTTTTATGAAATTCAATTTCTCATTAAGCAATATGCTCTTATTTTTGTTTTAAGAAATCTTTGCCTATCCCAAGTTCAGAAAGATTTTCTCCCATGTTTCCTCATCCAATTTTTACAATTAAGTGTGGTGTTAGTTGCAGGCTTTTGTAAATGTCCTTGCTCAGGCTGAGGAAGTTTCTTTCTACTCATGATTCATTGAGAAATTTTATGATAAATGAAACATTATCATATGTTTTTTCTGTGTCTATTGAGATGATCATACTGTACTTTCCTTTATTCTATTAATATGGTGAATTACATTAGTTTAACTTTTAAATTTCAAATCAATGTTATTTTCCTGAGATAAACCTCACTGGACCATGATATGGTATACTTTAAAAAATTGCTGTGTTTCATTTGCTAATATTTTGCAAAGGATCTTTGCATCTACAGTCATGAGGGATATTGTTCAATGGCTTTCTTTTCTTATAATGTATTTGACGGGTTTTGATATCAGTAACGCTGGCCTCATAAATGAGTTAGTATATATGCCTTCCTCCTAGATTTTGTGAAGGAGTTTTTGGAGAATTGATATTATTTTTCCTTAAATGTTTGATGAAATTAACCAGTAAAGCTATCTGGATCTAGAATTAGGCCCAGGTTAAGATTTCAGTTTTTGAAATGAAATTTCTTTAATATATATGACATTAAGCACATTTTCTATTTTTTCTTAAATCAATGTTGATTATGTAGGTCTTTTAAGGAATTTGTTCATTTAATTTGTCAAATGCATGGACAAATATGTTCACATTATTTTATTATGCTTTTAATATTTATAGAACTGGTAGTGCTGTCCCCTCTTCAGTTTCTAACATTGGTGTCTTCTTTCCTCTTGTCTGTTGACTTTATTGATGTTTTAAAATAAACAGCTTTGGTCATATTGATTTTTCTCTGTTGTCTGTGTTCTACTTCATTGACTTCTGCTTTTATCCTTATTTTTTTTTCCTGTGCTTACTTTGGTTTAAATTCCTCTTTGTAAAGTTTAAGTTGAAAGGTGTGATTATTGATTTTTTACCTTTCATTTTTTCTAACATAAACATTTAAAGGTATAGATCTCTCTCTATACACTGATTTTGCTACATCCCACAAATTTTGATATGTCATGCTTTCATTTTCATTTTGTTTAAGATGTTTTGTAATTTTCCTGTGTTTCTTCTTTAATGTACAGGTTTAGAAGTGTGTAGTGTAATTTCCAAATATTTATGGATTTTCTAGCTTTCTTTATGCTATTGATTTTGGTTGTAGTCAGAGAATATCATCCTATGAATGATTTCAGTTGGGATTTATGTGATGACCCAGAAAACAGTCTCTCTTGATGAGTGTTCTGTGTGCACTTGAGAAGAATCTTCATCCTGTTATTGTTGGTGGAATAGTTTATAAATGTCAACTAGATCAACTTGGCTGCTGTTTAAGTATTCTATGTCCTTGTTAATTTTTTGTCTACTTGTTCAATCACTTATGAGGCAGAAGTATTGAAATCTCTGACTATACTTGTGTATTTATCTATTTTTTCCTGCAGTTCTATTCATTTTCACTTCATGTATTTTGAAGCCCTGTTATTAGGTGTCATCAAGGATACTTCATTCGGGCTGATCAGAACTGAAAGTTCTTTCAGGCCAGGCCTATGAGAACACTGGAAATGGCTTATAGCTCTCCAGTCATTACACAAACTCTTACAATACTGCATTTTTCAATCCATCTAGGCTAGGATGCGCTGTGATAATAGGCAACTCCCACACCTCAGTGGCTTATAACTTAAAAGAACAAAGTGGCCTTTCTTGCTTATGCTACATGTCTACTGTCCAATGGCTATGACTCTATTCTGTACTTTCTTTACTTTGAGACTCAGGTTGATGGAACAGTCACTGTTGGAACATTCCTTGTCATGACGGCAGAGAGAAAGAACACAGCAAACAATGTACTGGCTCTTAAATCTTTTCCTCAGTGTCATATGCCACTTCCCTTCATAGTTCATTAGCTAAGTCAAGTCTTATGGCCCAGGCTAACATCAATAAGATAAGGAAATCTCATCCTTCCCCAGGAAGGGGCACTGAATATCTGTGAATAAAACAGTCTACTACATTGTGTTAAGCATTCAATTCAAGTTTCTTCTTTAGTCTTCATACCAGCATTCTAGAAATAGGTACTAGTATTGTCTCCATTTTACAGATGAAGCAGCTGAGGCTCAAGAGTAACCTGGCAAAAGTCAAACGACATCTGCAGTTTTGCTTCCTACAGTTCCAGTTACCTGTGGCCAACCACGGTCCGAATATATTGAATGAAAAGTTCCAGAAATAATTCATAAGTTTTAAATTGCATGTCATTCTAAGTAGCATGATGAAATCTTGCACGATCCTACTCAGGTCTGCCCAGACATGAATCATCCTTTTGCCTAGCAGATCCATGCTGTACACACTCCTGGCCTGTTAAGTCCCTTAGTAGCCATCTCGGTTATCAGATGGACTATCCAGGTATTGTGGTGCTTGAGTTCAAGTAACACTAATTTTACTGAATAATGCTCCAAAGCACAAGAGTTGTGATGCTGGCAATTCAGTATGCCAAAAAGAACATGTAAAGTGCTTCCTTTAAATGAAAAGGTATGTATAATTAGGGAAAAAGCTGTATATGTATATACACACACACACACATTTATATGTATGTGTATTGTCCATATATATATATTGTCCATGGTTTTGGGCATCTACTGGAGGACTAAGGGTCTTGGAATGTATCCCACACATATAAGGGGGAATACTATAATCAAATAGCAGGGCCTGGACCTAGCTTGTCTTACCCCAGTGTAATTGTGGTATATGCCCTAAGAGAACGGGAAAAGGAAGGAGTGGGGGAGTTTGGGAAGGAGTGTAACAGAGAAAAGAGATACCAAAAATAATTGCAAACTACTTCCTATTGAAATCCGAACTAGTGATGAGAAAGGAATAAGGAAAAGGGAATGGGAAAGGCCAGAGAAAGAAGGAGAAACCTCTCTCATCTCAGTTCTTCCCAGTCCACCCCTCACTGTCCATTCCATACCACACACCCTTATCTCACGCCATCCCCCAAAAGCCCAGCTCCTGCCTCTCCACATTCCAAAGACCCTAACTCCATTATCTACACTGAGGTTCCCCCAAGTCCCAACCGATTTTAACCAACTATTATGTTTGTACAGTTCCCCCCTCCCCACAAAAAGTTACCACATAAATTTGTCATTGACCAAAGATATTTCCATCACTTATGACTGGCATGTTGGAAAAATCCCAACATTTGTATTGTATCTGGAAACACATATGAAGAAAAACCAATATCCAAAGCTTTCTGAAGCAATTCTGTGAGAATTGGAGGTGGATGTAGCTTATAAAGACAATCTTAGACCTTAGAATCACATTAAGAAGAAAAAATAAACTAGAATATATTAGCACATATTAAAAAGACTTAAAACTTATATAAAATTGTCGTACAAAAATATTAGATCCTTGTAAGTAAATACACAGAAAGAAACAGATGCTTCATTCAAGAGAAAATAACTTTTAAACAAATACATAGAAAGGAATTCAACCTTACTAATGTAAAAGAAATGCAAAGTAAAACAACGAGAACCGGTTTACACTTAGAACAGGACATACAACTCTTTAAATGTCACAACCTTGCCACAGACTTTTCTTTCTTTTTTTTTTCAGTGAAATCTTAAAGTAAGAACAATGATCTGAAAGTGAGAACAATGTGGAAACAACATACAACAAGCTCATGTGGATTAAATGTTATAGTATTTAAGCTTATATTCTCCTGAATTGTAAGCTTAAGAAATTGACTCTGAGTTTGTCCCAGCATTCCCTTGGGGGGTGCTAGTTGGGGGCTGCAGCCATTTGATAAACCTCTGGTGGAGAACTGTTTGTCTCTGAAGGAAAAGGCAGGGGGGCTGTGGCGAGGTCCTCAGAGCTCCATGGTCACTGGGTAAAAAACCTCCTCACATCCAGGATTGACCTTCAGTCCTACCACTCTCAATGTATTCTGAAGAAATAATCCACAAAGAAAAAAAAAGGTAAATATATAAAGTTTAGCTGCTGCATTACTCATTGCAGGAAATATCACAAAATAAGTGCCTGACTGTAAGGGAATAACGAAAACCATGGTGAAACTTCAATTACAAAGACTACGCAGCAATGTGAAGCCCGCTTCTGACATGGAGCTAACGGAGAAGGGAGAACGCGCTCACCGAGACTGTGACTGTGACCGCGACCGCCCAGGAGGGCTGGAAGGGAGCCGAGTCCAATGCAAAGTTAGCTCTGCTGAGGTGACAGGATGGTGCGCAAAAGTTCTCTCTCACTTATTTGGATCTGTGGTGTAACGGAATATTTGTATAATGAGAATTCTACTTTTAGAGAAAAGGAGAAATAGGGCGCTATGACCCTTTATACTCTGCTTCTCATTGGAGGCCCCAGGATTTCACTAAAATGCAAAAGTCAAAATCATTCTCATTTTTGGTATATTCTGATAAATACATTATATGCTTACTCAGAATTTGAAGCGGTCATTTTCATGGAAGCGTTGATGTGTGGGTAAATAGCTCTTATACTAAACTAATTAGCTTGGAAGGCTGAATGGAGAATGTTCACTAATCTTGTCGGCCACCTGTTAAGTGTTTTAAATTGCAGGGCATTATGCAGGGTGCCGGTAAAGTCACAAAACAGGAGAGACATGTGATGAAAACACAATATTTACAGTTTAAGAATTTTCAATATGTTTTTTTCAACTGCATTTCAAATGAGGACTCTCTCCATGTAAGACAGTGGCTTTAATTGTTAATCTGAAAGAAGTACAGTAGACACACGACATTGTCTTTATTTCCAGACTTTTGGGAACTCCTGTACTGTTTTATTGTACTTTTTCAGATTCACAATTGGACTGACTTTATTACATTGAGAGATGCTTCACTTGAAAAGGGATTTGGAGGTTGAAGACTTTCAGCATATTCTTTGGAAATATAACTAAAATACTCTTTACAAATTTATCTGATGTTTTGAACACCCTGTAGTGTCTTACCCTTAGTGCTGTGTCTTGTCAATGGCAAAAATAAAAAAGCCAGACACAGTCTCCCAGACCGCGAGATGGGAGATCGGAGGCAGCGGAGAGGAAGGAGTGGAGGCTGAGCTGCAGGTTTCTGTGGCTGTCTTGGCTGAGAGAAGTTAAGTTTGAAGCCTTGAAATGAGCACGGGCTCCCTGATGCACGGGGGTGAGGCTGTGGGGAGTGACCGAGGGAGGGGGAAAGAGCCACGTGCCCTCCCGTACTTCTGGAAACGGCTTCCTTAATAGTCACACACTGAGGCTGAGGCAAAACTGGGGGGTAAATTAATCTCTAGGGGTGCTCCTCTCTGTTCAGTAGCTCTCCTAGCCCTCAGAGGTGACAGTGCATATACCTTGTGCGTGCACGTGTGCACGCACGTGTGTGCGCACACGTGTGTAAGGTGGGGGGTGGTGGCGGAGGCAGTGGTGTCAGGAAGGAAAGGAAGATCTCGAGGAAGATAATGAGGCTGCTGAGTGTGGGAGCCCAGAGCAGAAAATATTCTGGTGCCTGAGAGAATAGGAAGACGTGTATTTAAATGTGTGTATCTCTTTTTAGATCCTTTCATTCAGCAGGCATCTCCCTGGAGACTAGATGGTAGGAGTTCCATGAGGGGCTGCCAGCTCCACTTAACTGAACTTCCGGAGAAAGAGTGAAATACTAGCTAAAGAAAACGCCTCCAGCCAGCTCTTAGGGAGAGCCAGGCCTGGGAGAAGGAACAGGGATGTGAGAGGAAGGTCTGACCTGAATCAGTTGGAGGTGTTTCCAGATGTGGTTCCTTTTCCACTCTCGAAACCTCACTGTGCTAGCACCCTCATCAGAAAGGAAAACTGCATTGTCCTGTGGCCCCTCCAGCTGTCCTCCAGCTGTCCTCCAGCTGGAGGGATGCTCCCTGCACTCTTGTTCCTCCCTTCTTTCCTTCCTTTCCTTCCTTTCCTTCCTTCCTTCCTTCCTTCCTTCCTTCCTTCCTTCCTTCCTTCCTTCCTTCCTTCCTTCCTTCCTTCCTCCCTTCCTCCCTCCCTCCCTCCCTCCCTCCCTCCCTTCCTTCCAAACACCAAGGCCCCCACCACAAAGAAGAGCCATTCCTGGGACAGTATCAATGACAATCCCAGGGCGTGCGGGTGAAGGACCAGTACCTTTTCCTCCAGGGACTTCAGAAACTCTCTGCTTTGTCAGACACTCCTCTCAGTCACCCTGCCTCACCCTTGTGTTCACCTCCTCCTCAAAGGCCTGCCTACCAGAGGTTTGCTTCTGACCAGGAGTCACTGGGGCAGAGGACTTTTATGGGGTTGAAACGCCACACCACACATTTGCAACCGCCTTCATTGCTACCCTTCTTACATCGCAAATGTAAAGCAATCTCCATCTGCAGTGTTGCTTTTAGGGTCCTAAAAATCT
The DNA here is from genome assembly GCF_019186645.2 of Phyllostomus hastatus. NCBI lineage: Eukaryota > Metazoa > Chordata > Mammalia > Chiroptera > Phyllostomidae > Phyllostomus > Phyllostomus hastatus. The sequence goes on along the minus strand of NW_025333977.1, from coordinate 11,821,373 downwards.
CATTGTTTCTGAAGGAAGTGTGCTCTGTGTTGGAAAATAACCAAACCCTGATACTCGAACATTTGGAACACAGACCTTTTAAAGAATGTGGTCTTACAGCCTCTGGAAATGCCACCTGTGCACCACAACAAGGTTCCTTGTGTACCTTCTGCCAGGTTGGGAAGCATGGTGTCTGTGCTTTCATAACGCGAGCCTTTGCTGCTGGTGCTATGGGATGGTTTTAGATTGAACACCAAATACCATTGGCTCACATAGTGATTATACTTTCCTTCTGATTATACTAAAGAGGGGACTCAGGCTGAAATTAATAGATCTATCACACTGTTTAACACTTGCTTTCCTATTTGAACAGGTATAGGCTCAGAGCTCTGGGCTGGTTTGGTTTGTGCAGAGGGTAGAATCCCAAACTGGAGGCTCTGCAGCTGGATGCAGTCTGCAGATAGGATTTGCACTATATCTCTTCTGTCCAGAAGGTATCCAGCCATATGCTATGAAAAAGACAGACATTTATTGAAGAAGATACAAGATACAAGAAATATTGTACATGGGACAATGGTGCCTCAGTCCCCTTCAAAGTGAAACCTCACACAGTTCTCACAATTGTTGTCACTTGCCCTGCCTGATTTTCCTGAATCTTATAGATGATCTGAAATTTCTTCCCTTTCAAAGGTGCTTTTAGTTTTGGGAAAAGCCAGAAGTTGCAGGGCACCAAATCTGGGCTGTAGGGGGACTGTATCACCTGGGTGATTTGATGTTTTGCCAAAAAAACTCTGCATGAGAAGTGATGCATGAGTGGGCATGTTGTTATGATGAAGCTGCCAATCACCAGTTGCCCATAGCCCCAGCCTTCTGAATCATCTGAATAGCTTCTGTGGAGCAGTGTTTAAACTGAACACAAAATCTGATGCAGATTCCTTGTTCTACTCTCTCAGTCATTTTGAGTGTGGTGGCCACACAATCCACATGCTCACTCAACAGTCTACTGCCCCCACTGACTAGTACAGTGAAATCGTCACTGTTCACACATGCGCATTCCAGTCCACTCTCTTTGGCTGACAGATTACATTGATGTTGTGCAAATCGTTCTTGTTATATTAACAAGGTTGGACTTTTTCCAGACAGACCTCACATATATGTATGTGCACGTGTGTGTGTGTATGTGTGTGTGTGTATGTATATATATATCCAACATTCTTAAACTCAGAAAATTTTGCCTAACAATCCAAACTTCTAGCTTCAGTTGACCAATCTGAACATCTGGCAACTGCAGGCCCCATTTTTTTCTGGTAAGAGCTGGCTCTCCTCTCTAAATAGGACACATGCTGTACAGTTTGCACACTTGCCACCACTCCTGATTGTGTAATACAGGACCCGTATTAATCACCTCCATGACCTTCCCAGCCCTTCTAAACATTTGAGTCCTAGGCCGATTTTAGGAATTCTATGGCTAAAATGGTAGATCACAGTCAAACTTGAATTCTAAGCAGAGGAATTCAGTCTTCATTCCATAGGAAACAGAAAGCCATTAATAATTGTTAGTAGGGTAGCTGAGGTTTGAAGTAACCTTTTCAAAAATGAGCCTGACTTTTGTTTGAAGCTGGGAACGAGAGGAGGAGATCGGAGGCAGGAGGCTGGTGAAGAGGTGACTTGAAACCTCACGGCCTGGAAAAGTGGGAGCTGGGTCCTCTGCCTGGAGTGGGCAGCGAGAGGCTGGGCCCAGGCTGTGAAAGGACTGAGCCTGGCCTATGTGGCTTCTAGATGTTCAGTTAGGAACAGGGTTGGGGGCCTGGCACAGTGTAGGGACAAGCAGAGAGCCAAACCCAGACTGAAAATACGTAAGTGGTCACCAGAGAGGTGAGGCTAGCTGACTCAGAGCCTAGAGGGACTCCTTGAAGGAGAAATACAAGGACAGGGGGCCTTAAGTAAGGCCTGTAAGCAGGATGGGAACCATCAAAGTGGTCAAGCTGGTTCTGGCCAGGCAGGTGAAGGCCAGACCAGGGTGCTGGCTATGGGAATGGAAAAAGCTGGAGAGAGGTAAGAACCATTTAATAGAAGGAAAATTAAATTGGATTGATGATAATAGCAAAGGGGACCTGAAAAAAAGAATGAGAAAAATAACTGTAAGACTTCTAACTTGGGAGCCAAGAAAATGGCGTTATTCATACACATAGAAAAGGGAGGAGGAGGAAGATTTTTAAGTATGTAAACCACAGGGAGCCCTCAGGATGCCCGGGAGGCACTGCAATGACTGGTGTTAGAGAAGTCTAGGCTGAAAGTAAATATTAGGGGACCATCTGCACAGAGATTAGAGAAGCAGATGGAGGAAGGACGGGGCAGGGGGGAAAGGGGGAGAAGGACAGTAAGGAGTGAATCTTGGGCATATTTATGTTTTGAGAGCCCATGAAAGTACTGGGGCAATCTGAAATGGAGGAGAAACACTTAGCTAGCCCCGTGCTGGTCAAGGGCCGAGGCCACGGTTTTCAGTTAGGTCAAAACCTTCAACGACCAAAGCAAATGAGAACCAAGAAACAAAAGTGGAGCCAAAGGAAAGTGTTTTCTAGAGAGAAGATCTCCATATTCATTCGTTTCTTTGACAAATATTTATTGAGAACCTGGCCTTGGTCCAGGCTTTGAACAAGCTGAGCTGGGCAAAAACAGAGACCCCTATCCTCATGGAGCTTACATTCTAGTGGAGAAGACGGTTACTAAACAAATACTGACTGTGATCGATGCTACCGTGGAAAGTGAAACAGGGTAAGTGAATAGCGAGTGACAGGGTGCCCTGAAAGGGCCTCTCTGAGGAGGTGGCATTTCCACAGAACCCTAAGATGAAAGCGTGGGCTATGCGCATATCTGAGGGAGAGCATTCTAGGTAGAGGGGAAAGCAAGCCATCAGGCCTGAGTTTGGGTGTGAAAACAGCAACAAGGCCCTGGCCAGGGGGCTCAGTTGGTTAGAGCATCATCCCATACACCAAAGGGTTGTGGGTTTAATTCCTGGTTGGGGCACATACCCAGGTTGCAGGTTTGATCCCCAGTTGGGGTGAGTATGAGAGGCAACCGATTTATGTTTCTGTCTCATATCAATGTTTCTCTCTCCCTCTTTCTTTCTCTCTCTCTCTCCCCCTTCCTATCTCTGCTCTGTATCTCTCTCTAAAATCAATAAACTTATTCTTGAGTGAGGAATAGGAACAAAACAAATAAACAGCAAGAAGTCCAGAGTTACTTAGTTCAGTTGACCTCCAGTGAGGCTACAATGCAGAATCAGCTACACAGATTTCCTGGGGCACACACTGGAATATCCTAAATCAGTAAAGTGTACTGGGGCCCAGCCTCTACATTTTAACATACCTCCAGGATGGCTCTCACAAAGCCTTAGGAGTTGTGATGTAATCTCTCCCCTCATCTTATAAATGAGGACTTTGAGGCTGGCATACGTGGCCACCTGGTCCAAGGTCCTGTTGCTGGTGTTAATAACAACACTTCCCAGGGTGTCTTGTTTCACATGATCCTTCAATAAACCACGGGGCTGGTATTATTACAGGATGATACCCAGTTTACAGAGGAAAGAAAGGAGCTGTGGAGCAGGCAGATGACTTATCTAATGTCTCACTGCTAGTAAACAGAACAAACTTGCACCCAGGTTTGAGCTCCCATCTTTTCAGTGACAAATAAGGCCCCTAAGCCTGAGCAGGTGGCAGTGGACGGGGTGGAGTGGGAAGGACATTCTAAACCACATTCCACATGGGTCTGGCTCCTTATTGCTTGCTGTCTGCTGTCACCTAAAGGAAATGGGCAGTATGAAAAGGCACGCAAGGACTTCCTGCCAGATTTGCAAGCTTTATAATGATCCATTCAACCTTCCAAATGGAATTGCAACTATGAAACTCCCCAAATATACAAAATTAGAAAGAATAGAATAATAAAGCCGTATTTACACAACATGTAGATTCAACAGGAACCGTGGTTTTTGCCACACTTGCCTGATCTAGCAGCTCCTACTATTTTTCTTCTTTATTCTTTGCTGAAGTCCTTAGATTTAAATCTATTTTTCAAAATCCCAGACATCATGTCATTTCTTCAGACATTATATTTCAGGATGCATCTCATAAAAACACCTGACCTTGTGTCTGAAGTGTGACTGCAGGCAGAGCCACCTGGGACCTCCCTGTACCAGGAGCACAGATTGCGGTGAGCGCTGCGAAACTTCCCGGGTGTGCTGGCCGGTCTGTGCTGCTCCCTGGAACCAGGTGTGGGCTCTCAATCATCCTGGCTGGCACACGTTTTGGGCTCCCTCCAAACCCTCTGACACATCAAGGTATCGATTTAATCCCATCCTGGTTTGCCAGTTGCTGCTCACTGTTCCCTTGCTTACTTAAAGACTGTCAGAAAAGGAAGTCGCAAAGCAGCTTCAGGACAAATTACTCAATTTCCGGTTCACAAGCGGGACTGGAACTGATCCTTGCAGTCCTGTAAAATAGAGGACATAGAGTCCTGCTGCCCTAAATCCGAGACACAATCACAGACTGAGGAGGAGTCCATCTGAGTCTCCAGCACACATCAGCAATAAAGAGTGGTCATTATTTTTAGCAACTAGTTAAATATTTGCCTAATCAGTGCTGGGTGCCCACCAGCCACACCGCGATGAGGAGTACTCTCATGTCACTTCTCTGAAGCAAGTGGGAGGGTGTGACAAGAGGGCCCTTTTATAGTTCAGCCTTGGTTGAGGCTGTCCTCCTGCTACGTGCCACCAGCTGTTCCCATCAGTACTACACCTATAAAAGCAAAGGCCAGAGTCATGAAATGTGGAGTGAAACACATCCACCTAAAGCTTGTGTTCCAGCCTTTGGAACTGTCTCCACCAAAGCCACGTGCGGACTTCCCTTAGTCAGCCAGGCCAACGCCCCTACCTGGCTGACGATCCGGATGAGGCATTCTTAGGAAGCTCCAGAATGCAGTCCACTGAGATTCTTCACCGCTCTTTCTGCTGACGTGCGGTCCAGCACAGGCTGGACACAGGAATCACAACTTTGTGTTAAGTTACCCACACTTCTATTTCTGGGACACCAGAGCGTATATGTGTCCTAAAATGCTTCAGGAAACAGGAATAGCCAGGCTTGACACATGTTTTTACAAACACCTACTAGTTTTCACTTTTAATTTGAGTAACCAACACTTGACGACTTAGTAGCTATAGGAGGACCTCAGTCCCGGATGCCACCACTACCACGCTGTCTGACACCCATGGGCTCAATTAAATTTTTCTCTCACAGGATCACATTCCCACTTTCATGTGGTGAACAGGGACTGAGACAATCAGTACTATAGTTATTTATTTTTTAATTCAGAAAGGAACTGATGTCATTTGACACATTAGACGCATACCCCAAATTGAAATTAAACTATGTAAACTAAACACTTATATATAAATGTGTCTTCATGATGCTGGAACCAGCACTGAAAAATTAAATAGTTCAGTTGACTTAAATTCTTTGTATAAAGGATTGTTTGACTGGGATTCCTGTAGTGACAGGTCCCGCTGGTTAAATTTACCTTATCTGCATCAGGGTGGAGACAGGGGTGAGGCCAAGGGAAGTGCCTAGCAAACAAAATTTAAGGAAGCACTTATTCTTAGAGTCATGTACCTGTTGATCTTCACTTGTGCAACCCTGAGAGTCAGTGCTTCCTTAAATTTTGTATTCTGGACTCTACAGTCATTTTCCCCTAGTATCAGTGCTGTGGACTGGGGCAGCTAGGGGCACAATAGTTACTAGGTTACAGAGTGCTCCAGTCTAAATCTGTGGGGTGAGGTTCAGGAATCATTTAAAATAAGCTCCCTCAGATAATCCTGACATCTAACAGGTTTGGAATCCACTGATGTAGTTTTAGAATACCACAATTAGAAGGTGAGAGTTCCTTTAAATTTAGCGTGATTAACTCCAAGTATAAATACCGGATTTAATCTGAATTTTCTCCATGTAAAAAAGTATTTGAAGATCTGATTCTGTATGTCAGGGCTGTGTTCTGTTGCAATCAACATGAAGCCCTACTAACAATGGCTTCATCAAGCAGGGGTTTACTTTTCCCGTAACCAGAAGCCTGGAGGTAGGTTACTGCTGGTATTAGTCAGCAGGGTGCTAACATCAGGTCAACTTCTCTGATTCTTTTGGACCTTCCTTGGGTTTATTTGCCTCGTAACTCCCAAATGGCAGCTCTAGTTTCCGGGATCAAGATGGCGAGGGAGGAAGAAGAGCCGTGCCAGCCTCGTCTATTCCTTTGTATCAAAAGAGAAAAGCCTTCCTAGAAATCACCTCTTCCAGACTGCTACTAGGCCTCATTGGTCAGAAATGTGTCACACGGCACCTGCTGTTGCAAAAGAGGCTAGGAAATCAGGGACCAGGCCTATTGTAATGGGCTTTGACTAGTGCTTCTTAAACTTTAGCAAGCGTTGGAATCACATAGAGCTTAAAACACAGAGTGCTGGTATCACAGAACAAACCAGGTTGGGGGGGGGGCAGTGAACAGTGTACTGTTACCGAACAGACCCACCCTTGTGCTCTGGAGGTTCCCTACCCCATACTAGGTTAGCTTTGCTTGCTGCCAGGGAAAAATATCTCTCAATGCTAGCGATTGGTGAAAAGGAAAGGGATTATTTATTTAAAGTTATACAAACTTAAGAGTAATGACTTAATGTCTTCACTGAGATCCCAAAGTCCTTCAGAATACCCATAAATACACAGTCCTTCCTTCCCCCTTTGCCCAGTCCCAGGTACCGTATCTCAGAAAAAGAAATAAAAGTCCATGGTTCTTCTCTGCCCAAGCCTCATGGTCCTCAAAAGACCCCTCCTGGCACCATGCCTGGGTTTAAATCCTAGAACCAATCTTCCTCTGCCACACCACTTCTAACTCCTCCCACAATTGGCTACAGCTGCCAGCATTCCCGTATTTTTCCAGTTTGGCTGGCTGCCAAAGTAAGTCTGGGTAGGTGTGGCCTTGTGGTATGGAGCCAATCATCTCCAAGCTCTCATGCAGGCGCTGTATCCAGGGGGAGTTGTCTCCCAGTTGCATCTTGGGTTGAAGTCACTCCCATCCCCCTGGCTCAAAGCATGACCACAGCTGTTTAACATGTCTTTGAAACCAGTTAAAGGTTATAGCTATGTTAAATGGCCATTCTAGAGGTTATCTGCAAAACTGTTGCTATCCAAAACAGCTCTTGATGGCTCTGCTCCATGCATCCCATCCCTCAGCTCAGACTCATGGTGGTGAGGACACCATATATGTATATATTTAATATTTCCTGGACACCGAGTTCTGGACCCCATTACAAATCCCTATTTGCCACCCCACCCCCTTGGGTGTTTCCTGTTACACTGGGGGCTCAGCCTCAGAGATTGTGATTCAGGAAGCTGGATTAGGATCTGAGGATTTGTATTAAAATTCCCAGCTGATGCTGCTGGTCTTAGGAAAACACTTTGAGAACCACTGACTTCTCACCAGTGGCTCTCAATCATGGTGCTGCATTAAGAACACGTCATGAGCATTTTTAAAGGTAAAAGTTCCCTGGGTCCCACCTTTAAATATCTTGATTTAATTGGCTGGTGGCATTCAGTCATTATTGCCAAAGCTCTACAGCTGATTCTAATGGTAGCCAAGGATGGGAACCACTTTTTAGGCCAATCATGATCCCTTACCTGGGGGTATCATTGAGGTTCTATTAACGAGGAGGAAGAAGTCAAGGATAATAGGCCTACAGCAGGTTTAGATAGTGGTTTCCAAACTTGTCTGCAGTTTCCATTCACTTGGAATGTTTCAAAATCCCCAAATTCAGATAACACCCCAGATAATTAAATTGCAATCCATGGGAGGTGGGACACAGGGCATCAGTAGTTTTTGATGTTCCCCAGGTGATCTCAACGTGAGGACAAACTTGGACATCTTGTGGTTAAGGGAAGATTGCCATGAAGGTAATTACGTTGGAAAACAATGTAAGAGGAAGGTATGAAGGGAGGTTATTTGGATTAGAAAAGAGAAACCTGAAGATTTTTTAAATTATAGTTTCCAAGTGTGTGAGAAAATTTCACAAAGAATGCTGTTGTCTATCTGAATTGAAGAACCAGCCAGGAGGAAAGAAGATTAACTTGGTCAAAACCCTTGGGTTTGCTGCAAGAAAAATTTCCTAGCTGCAAATTGGTCCAAGGAAAGGTGGTGTACTGAGAATGGGGTTAGGTAATCCTGTCATTTAAGAGCTGTAAAAATAGTCGATTCTCGTCTGTAGAGACCCTTTTACTGTTATTCTTTCTGAAGGTGAAGAGGTAAATGAAATGACCTGTTTAGATTTCTTCTTTGAAATGTTTCTATTTTATTTCTCTTCTCATTTCACATCTCGATTTAAAAGACAGACCTCCACATTAACAATTCAAAGAAAACACAACCTTTGCCCACCTATCTGCTTGAATGCATAAAATAGCTGATGGGTAGTAACAGTTTGAGATGCCACCAGCTCAGACTGTTTGGATTTCTAAAAGGCTCTTCTGAGCCTCTAGATGAGAGTCAAAGTGCCAAATATACAGGGCCATCTGAATTTTTTATTTGAATAGGTTCTGGTGTTTGAAATGTAAATGTTGTGCTCAAGCATGATACGCCATTATGCCTGAGTTCTGCTACACACACACACACACACACACACACACACACACACTATTTTCATGCCACTCAGCAATAACACGTGTTTAAATATAACTACAATTAAAATGTGTTCTCCTCTGTATATGAAACGCCATTGGCTTTTGTCAGTAAGACATGCCCTCTGAGTTGTCTTTTGCAAGGCTGGTAGTAGATTGATCCTGATCATACCTAGCCTGATTACCTGTACCATGCACCAGTACAGCTGCAGAGGTTTCAATTCAGAGGAAAAAATAGTTGGCCACTGATGGAGCAAATCCACACTCAAAGGATCTTAGGCTGAAGATTCCAAAGCTTTCGGAGAGTTGGCCCCAAACTTTGCCGCATACTATGATTGCCATGGGAAATCATGGGTGTGGAATTCAGGCATCAGTCAGTAGTGTTTAAATCTCCAGGTGATTTCAATATGTGACAAAGTATGAGAACCACCACCTTAGTCACCTTGATTACAGGATTTAAAATCTCTTACAGAGAGAATTTCTTTTAGGTCTTGTGTCAAAAGTCGAGGTAGGAATTAGGTAGAATTTCCCCCTTGTTGGGTGTGACAGAGGTTAATTGTCCCAAATATTCATCCCACCTAACTCCTCCACCATAAGAGAACTTCTAATAATTCACTGACTACATGGCCGCTCAGAATGAAGTCTACTTTTTCCAGCCTCCCTGGCAGCAGAGTATGGCCTTATGCTTCAATTCTGGCCAATGGGATTAAGAAGAAGTGGTATGTGCATATTCCTGGACAATCCTTAAATTAGGGAAGGTGAGTATTTTTATCTCTTTCCATCGTCTTGCTAGCTTGAACTCAAACTTAATCCAAGAAGCTCCAGCAGCCAATTGGACAATGAGATGACTTAGAAAGTGAGTAGAAGCCACACAAAGCAAAGAAACAGGGTAGATGGAGCCTATTCCCAATACCATAGAGCTTAATTCCAGCACTGGACTGACTAAGTCTGGGCATCTCAATGGGTAAGAAAAATAAATTTCTATCTTGTTTAGGGCACTGTTTCTGTTCATTGCAAATGAACTTAATTCTAATAGACTCAGTGGTTCTCAAATTTTGGTACATTGCAGAAATACCTGCCAAGTTAACGAAGCATGGTGAAAGAGGTGATTCTGATGGCTAGGTTTGAGAACAACTCTACAGATATCTCTGGGAGCTGAAAAGGAGACACGGTGAGAGTAAACCTTTGAAAAGTAATGATCAATTGGACTCATTTTGGAAAAGTGAATCTATTGAGTAAAATATTTAGCAGTATAGTATAGTGGTTAGAGACTTCAGTTAGGGGGATAAACAGATCTGGACTTAAATCCTGGACTTGCCACTTACCAGCCACTGGTTCTTAACTTTTCTAAGCCAGTTTCCTCATTTATAAAATAGGCTCGTAACAGTACCTACTGCTGGTGGTATAATGAGAATTAAATGAGATCACCTAAGATGATGATTAGTATAGTAACCGTCAGATAATAAAGGATCAGTAAATGTTGGCTCAAAAAAAGAAATAAGGGTAGAACTTATGATCTGGTTTTGAATTCGTTTCAGTTCCTAACTATTTAGTCCTACTCTGTCCATCATGGTGGTCGCTAACCACAATGTCACAACTTCACACTTACTAGGATGGCTATAATTCAAAAAAAGACTATAAAACATGTTTGCCAGAATGTGGAGAAGTTGGAACCTGTATACACTGCTAAACACAAAATGATGTAACCCCTTTGGAAAACAGTTTGGCAATGCCTCAAAATGTTAAACATAGAGTTATTACATGAGCCAGCAATTCTCATAGGTATAGACAAAAAGAAAATCTCTGTCCACACAAAAAACTTGTACATGAGTGTTGATTACACCACTATTCATAATAGTCAAAAAGTGGAAAAAACAAATGTCCACCCACCAAAGGACCAAACAAAACACTCCATACAATGTAATATTATTTGACAATAAAAGGAAGTATTGATACATGCTACAACATGGATGGATCTCAAAACATTATCCTAAGTGAAAGAAGCCAGTCACCAAAAACACACACACTGTGTAATTCTGCTCATATGAAATGCCCAGAATAGACAAATCCCTAGAGACAGAAAGTAGGTTAGTGGTTGCCTAGGGCTGGGGGTTGGAGGAATGAGAATGAGTGCTAATAGGTATGAGATTTCCTTTTGGGGTGATCAAACATTCTAACTTAGATCTTGGTGATAGTTGCACAACTCTGTGATTGTACAAAAGACCATGGAACTGTACACTGTAGGTGGTTGAGTATTATGCTATGTAAATTATATCTCAATAATGCTCTTGAGAACAAAACATGACACTCCTCAAATAAAACATTAAAAACTAACTTTGTAGGAAAATACGGGAAATAAAATTTACCAAGGCAACATTATGTAATGGAAAAAACACTGGTCAAGAGTCAAAACTGAAATTCTAGGGCTGCAGTCATTACTTACTCACAGAAAGGCCTAAGGCAAGTCTCTCTCTTTTTTAGTTGGTTAGCTATTTATTTATTTATTTAAATTTTTGTTTATTGATGAGAGAGAAACATTAATTTGTTTTTCCATCAATTCATGCACTCACTGGTTGACTCTTGCATGTGCCCTGACCAGAGACCAGATGATGGAACCAGGTACTCAGTTGGCTGGAGCATCCCCCGAAATGCCAGGGTTGTGGGTGGGGCAAGTCTCTCAACTTCTGCCTTCAGTCTGATCATGTATTAAAGGACAAGTGTTTCATGTCTGATATTGGGTGGCAAGGATGTCTTTTCTGTTGACCTGGTAGAATAGCTATTGCATCAGATTCTGAAGAAGGTTGATGATTTCAAACAGGTAAGAGCTGTTGCTTCTGGCTTCAGCCCTATACTCTACTTACTGGTAATAATCTGATGAAATACCTGCAGGAAATCTCCAGGTTGCCAAGTCAACAAAACAGCCCTTCCTCAGCAGGGACTACAGAGTATATTCTCCTAGGAATCCTGCAAACGGAGAGGGCTATTCTAATCACAGTTTTGATGGGAGCATTAAGTTTGGGCTATGCTCTTCCCTTGCACACAGAGTGGAGTGTGAGAAAGAGAAATAAAACACTCTTTAATTCATCTCTGCTCAATTTACCTTCCTTGTAGTATATCAAGAACAAAACAAATAAAAGAAGAAATCTTACCACATATAGACTCATCTCAAAAAGAATCATGTAAATGTGGAAGGGGAAGAGATTTGTTCCAATCCTCTCATTTCACTGACACAGAAATCAATGACTGGAGGTTTGAGTGATGTGCTCATAGTCCCATCATCCGTTGAATTGAGATTAGAATCCTCGACTGTTGACTCCAATTCTGATGCCTTTTTCTCTGACCTGATGTAATACATCTTCTCAGTTGAATTTCACAAAGTGGGAGAGGAAGATTTAGCCTCATATATACCTTAGTTTCATTTAATTTAATTGAACAAACATCCAATTAAATCACAAATGAATGTTAGAAAAATGAAATCTGAGATTTCGCTGAGAGAATTTCTTCAGTCAAATAGAAGGCCAGTATTTCCAAACTCTTGTTGAGACTCTGGTACACCTCCTGCCTCAGAACCTGGCTATCTTCCTATCTCCAGGCTCACTTAGCTGGTGATCTCATGCTGTGTCACTATAAATACTCTTCCCTTTTCCTCGTAACTCACAACCAATGTATCAGAAAACTCTATTGCCTTGACCTTCAAAATATATCCAGAATCCAGACACTCGACCATTGTCATTGCTTCCATACTGGTCCAAGCCACCATCATCTCTCTTCCCTGGACTACTGTGATCGCCTCCCAGCCATTCCCTTGTTTCTGCCCAGTGCATCAGAGAAAACAGTGTTTTGAAAGAAGCTAAGTTAGATTACGTCACAACCCCGCTCAGAACCCCCAATGGCTTCCTGTCAAAGCTAAAGTTCTTACAGTGGCCTCCAAGGCCCTACAAGACCTGCCTTCTCCCTCCTACCTCTTACTGATCCTACCATGCAGGGGTCTCCTTACTATTCCTTGAGCAAGGCAAATGTTCTCACCTCAGAGTCTTTTCTCTGATTCTTCTGTTGGAAATGCTTTTCTGCAGGGGTAAGTACTGAAATGTATGTGAGCTTATAGACTTTTGTTAAGTAATCACAGATACAAAATTAGATACAAGTCCTTGAAAGGGTCCCTGAAAGTTAAATTTCGCTAGCATTACAGTAAATCTACCCCTTTTCTTTTCCCAGACGTCTGCTTGGCTGACTCCCTAGCCTCTTTCAATGCTGTATTCTGAATCTTACCTTCTCAGTAAGGCCTGCCATGACTTTTCTGTATAATACCGGAACTTGCTCCTCCATTCCTCTACTTTTTCTCTCCCATAGCACTTATTATCATTTAACATGCTATATAATTAACTCATATTATTTACTGCTCCTCCCCCACCGCCATGCTAGAATGTGAGCTCAAGAATGCCCAGAACAGTGTTAGCATGGAGTAGATGTGCGATAAACATTTGTAGAAGGAATGGATTTCTATTTCTTCAATGACATTTTAAAAGCAGTTGGAACTCCTGGGCCTGGCATATGCTATCTGCTCAGTTAGCTATGACCTTGAAGATTAATATATTTTCAAAAGCCTTCATTGTTACTAATCACCCAGTATCTAGCATGTGCCAAGTTCTTTTTCACATTCTTTTGACCACCCCATTAGGTAGGTAGGTACCGTTATTATTCCCATTTTACAGGTGAGAGAGTTGAGTTTAAATATACTGCCTGTGGTCACATAGCTCAGAAATAACCAAGTGGAATTAAACCCAGGTCTGTCATATTCCCAAGCCATCTTTCTATTTTTCTGGTAGCAAGTGACATTAATATCCCAGTTTCTTTCTGGCATGGTTGAGGGAGGCAGTGGAAAAACTGCATGAATTTGAGATTAATAAATAGCTCTAATACATACTTACCTTGCCACCTGGGCAAGTTTCTTAACCTCTGAGTTTGTTTTCTCATCTGTAAAATAAACCTCACAGTGCCTAGTTTGAAGAAAAGATAAGTAAAGGGGATAGTATTTAATATTGAAGTTTTAATAAGCATCAAATAAATATTCCCTTCAAAGGATTTGAAAGAGCTTATAATTAAACACACACATTCACAAATAGAATTTGGAGGAGGGTGCGAGCCAGTTGCTATAGGGAAGTCGGTGGTGGGGTTTTTCTGGGACCAAGCACACAGGGGCTGGGCCCAAGGAAACAATGTAGGAGAGAGGCAGAGAAGGCTAGTGTTGCAAACCGAAAGGGAATGAAAGAGACACTCTTCTGAAGTTACATTTCGTTCTTGCCTCCCACAAACCGGCTTGCTCACGACTTTTAGTAAAACCCTAGAGTAGGTCTTTTTTCAACACTTCACTGAATGAGTGTCACAGGATACGTGAAGTTTCCTGGAATTGAGTCATCTCATGCAATTTCAAATACCTAAAGTGCTAAATGAAAGAAAGACTCCAACTTGTTATATTTCTGCCAAGCTTCTTTGGGAACGATAGATGGGGAAAGCCAGTCTGGCACTGTGAGGTGCAGGGGAGGTCACACCAAAGGCTAGGAGCTCCCCTAGTTTAAGGAGTGACAGGCTAGTCCCCACAGACTCCAATTAAATTGGCCGAGTGCCCAGGGCTTGCCTCATGCACCCTAGAGCGTCCCACATTTTACAAAGACTTTGGCAAGGGGCAGGCAGCATTGATTCAGGTTATTTTTTCTTCTTCTTAATGTTCCTTGGTGGCATTTTGGATATTCTTTAAATAAACAACTGAATTTTATGAAAGATGAATTACCATATAGTAAAATAATAAAAATTTTAAATACTTATAAACCTGTGACCTTAATGAGGCAACAATTTAAAATATGTTTTATAAAATCTGTGTCCATGTATCCAACATATATGGCATTCTTGGTTTTCTAGCTAATAATGCAGGGTTCTACTGTTTGAGGAAGGTGAGACAATAAGATACATAAGAGGTCAGAACTAGTCTGGCTGTGTATAACAGAGCCTTGAAAACCAGAAGCTTAAATAAGATAGAACTTGATTTTCCTTTCACTTAAACCTATAGGTGGTCAGTCCAGGGGTAACATAGTGCTCCATGGTCATCAAGAACTAGAACTTTCAGGTTCCTGTATCTGCCATCCATGGTTTGTGGCACCTGATGGCTACTGGAGCGCCTCATGCGTCAGAAGGGAAGTTGAAGGGCATGCCCCTTCAAGGAGACTTATAATTTCTACAGTTGTATCTTGTCTGCTTACATCTGATTGGCCAGAAAGCAGTCACGTGATCATACCCCGCTGCAAGGAAGCCGGAAAATTGTAGTTTATTAGCTGAGTGTATTGTATCCAGAGCCAAGTCAGGTTTTGTTGTAAGGAAGGGAAGGACCGATAATGGAAGGCAATGTTGGTTTGCAGATTTGCAATCTGCCTCTCCTTCCTTTCTGGAGTAGGGTGAATAACTGGATACTTCTATCGTTTTGAATACTACTAGTGAAGACTATTTATATAAATTATCATAATTATTATTTTTACTTATTTTAGAGAGGGGGCAGAGGGAGAAAGAGAGGGAAAGAAACATTGACGTGAGAGAGAAACCGCGATCAGTTGCACCCTGATGGCGGCGGGACCTGCAACCCAGGCCTGTGTCTTGACCCGGAATCCAGTGGGACTTTTCGTTTGCAGGTCGATGCCCAACCAACGCAGCCTCACCAGTCAGGGCTAAATTATCATTTTTTAATCTCCACATAGTCAGTAAAATGCCCCAGGTTAGGAGTCAGTAGACATCTAAGATTACAGAACAAAGTGGGATGCGATGAAGGCTCGAAACACGGGTTCAAAAATCGGCCTCGTTTTCTTCTGAGTCATCTCAGCTGACCGGCCATGGTAGGTGAGTAAAACCTCAGAAAAGTATTTAAAATTTTTTTGGTACTTTGAGGTAATGATATATTTGGGTAAATTGTTTGAAAGCAAGTTTTTCTTTTTAAAAAGTCATTATGGCTTTTTAAAAAATATGTGATTTTTTTAAAAAAGATACTTGATTAAGAGAATGTGATTAAATGTTTTAAGACTATTAGATAAAAAATTGCTTAAACTCTCAGAAAAATTTTATCTGTGAGATTTGTAGGTCTGAATTTTAAGTGTTTGAGGTGTTTGAGAGAATAAAATACAGTAAATTCATAATCATGGTTTGAAATGTCTGATTGGACAAGGAATCGTGGTAAGGAATCTGATGAATTATGGATGTTGGCCACTGAAGAAATGCTCACTCATTAAATTTATGAATGAACTGCACATCAATCAAAGAATGGATGAAAGGTATGTTCCACTTGATTTATAAAAAGATAGGATTTAATATTTAAAAGCAAAAAATACAATATAAAATAATATATGTGTATTGTGCTTAATGGCTTAAAAATAGCAGGTATAAAAATGAACACCTTTAACATAAGGGATATTGATTAAAATTAAAGTAGTTGGGACTGTTCCTTACACACACAAAAACACCCTCTGTCATTAAAAAAACCACCAACAGATATTATTTACCCCATTTCACAGATGATGAAAGTAAGTCGCAGAGTAGTGAAGTCATTTGCCTCATATCCCACAGGGGGTCCCACAGCTGGGATTCCCACTGAACTCTCCCACCCTCTCTCAGTTGAGGCTGGAGTTTGTTTCTAGGAAGTTGCTCCAGGCCTTCCTGTGTCTGCAGCGGGCGGGAAGCCGAGGTCCAGGTAAACTGTCTCTCACTCTGGCCAGAACTGAGATACCCTGGCTGAATGCTTCTGCAGTGAGAGCTCCCAGGACTCCCCAAATGAATGAGAGAAACAGATGCCACATTTTTATTGTTTTTTAACTAATTTTTTTCATTCAAAAATTAATATATACACATAATTAAAAAATCCATGAGTCCTGGCTGGTGTGGCTCAGGGGTTGAGTACTGGCCTGTGAATCAAGGGGTTGCTGGTTCAATTTCCAGTCTAGGGCATTTGCCTGGGTTGCAGGCTGGGCCCCAGTGGGGGATGCGTGAGAGGCAACCACACATTGATTTTTCTCTCCCTCTTTCTCCCTCCCTTCCCTCTCTAAAAAAACAAATAAAATCTTTTTAAAAAAAAACCCATGAAAATTTAGAAAGTGTTAAAAGAGTCTGTGAAAACAAGTTGTTCCCATGCTCCTGCTCACTTCAAGCAAAAGAATAAAACAAAAAACTGGCAATAGCAAGGGCCGGTGAAGATGCGGAGGAACTGGAATTTTCATACAGTCCTGGCAGGAGTAACAAGTGGCAGAGCCACTTCAGAAAACACTTCGAGTAGTTAGGGATAGAGAAGAGTATATAGAACCTCAACTGCATAGAAAGTATTTGTACATTTAAAAAGTTCAAGAAGACAGTTTGCTAACTTGTTGATCGTGTGGTAGGTGATTTTATTTTATTTCCTGCTAGCTCCTTTTTTTTAACGGTACCCCAAAATTATTATTGTGAAAGAAACACTCTAAGGTTAAGGGTACTCAGCAGATTCCCTTGACCCCAGATTTTAGATCCCTGGTGTCACTATCTTAAAAATCCACATTTGTGGGTTTTGTCTCCCAAAACCATAAGGCATCACATTTTGAAATAAAATATAATACTGTAATGTTGGAATATATTGGAAGTTTCTTTAGAAATTAAAATATGGTTCTGTTATACTTCTGTTGTTAAAACTTATACTTTTAAAACTGAATTTATTAGGGTGACATTGGCTAATAACATTATATAGGTTTCAGGGGCATAATTCTATAATACATTATATTGTAAAGTTCACACTTTCAAATATGAGACTCAAGGCTTTTAAGGTTTCACTGCCCAACACGGTAGCCACTAGCCACTGGCTGCTGAGCACGTCAACTGTGGGCCGTTCTAACTGAGAGGAGCTGCAAGTGTAAAAGACATACTAGAGTTTGAAGACTTTGAATTAAAAAGGAAGAATATAAGGTATATGGTCAGAATTTTTTATGCTGATTACATGTTGAAATAACATGTCTATGTAAATTAAATAAAATGTATGTTAAAATTAATTTTACCTGTGTTTATAGAGTAATTGATCTCATTACTGTTATCTGTTCCTTTTACTTTCTCAATGTGGTTACTAGAAAAACTTAAGTTCCATATATGGCTCATATTATCTTTCTACTGGCAGAGCTGCTTTAAAAATCTGTTCTCAGTCTAGCCATTTGAGCCTCATATTCTCTCTCCTGTTCGCACACGAATAAACAATACACACCCCTCCCTCATTCCCATGGCGAGACACGGTGCCCTTTTCTGCTGCATGTTTCTGCTGTGATTGCCTCGGGTGCAGTACATTTCTCCATGTTAATTCATGTGTAAATCCTATTGCTCCTCAGGCCTGGCTAAAATGTTGCCCTAGCAGTGATGCCTTCTGCAGTAACAGGGAGCCTACCCAGCTCTGTGCAACAGAAACCACAGTTTGATACCTCGATCAAACAGGCGTTTCTCCTTCTTCTGTGTCCAGGACGGTCAGGCCAGGACTGGTGCAGCAGCTTCCTAACGTCCTCAGCCTCCGAGCTCTTTTCTGCCTTTCTGTTTCACCATTCGTGGTGTGAGGCTTCTCTCTTCATGGGCACTTTATAGTCACAAGACAGCTGATACGCCTCCAGCCATAAATCTGTGTTCTAGGTGGGTGAGAAGGAAAAGAAAGAAAGGAGAAAAGCAGACTTTTTTTTCAGAGGTCTTCAGCAGACTTTCAGTTGTATCTCATTGACCAGTATTGTGTCCAGTAGATACCCCATTTTGCAAGACACAGAGAGCAAAATACAGTTCTTTTTGGTTTTGCTATTGTTTTCATTCTTGTTGGCTTTGGTTTTTCTTTTTCTTTTTTTCTGGAAAAAAAAAAGCTGCAAGGATATATTAGTAAGGAACAGGGGATTCTAGTAGTGCCTGCCCACATCTTTGATTTTACTGGTCAAAATTTATTTCCCTGGGTGGTGCTGAATACACACTGAAAATTTTTACTGTTTTTGCTTCCCTCTTCCTAGCTTCCAGAGGGACTTTGTTTCCCTGGTAAACATAGTTTTTCTTCAAGCAGGAACACAGCAGCTTACCACATTTTAGATTTTCTTAATTGCCCTCCCATTCCCCTGTTGTGCTGGGGTCTTTTCACTCGTTGTGCACATGCCAGGGGTCTAAGAGCCTTTCAGAGGCTGAGACATTTGACACCTGAAAAAAATGTACTGGTTTCTGAATGCTCAAAGAAAATGGTAATATAAAATCATTATATTTGATTAAATGTCTATAAAATATACAGTTATATTCAATACATTGTTAAATTCAGTATTCACAAAAATGTTATGTTTGAAATCTATGTACAGATTATGGTCTCATTTTCTCAAGTATGCATAATGATTATACAGAAATCGTACCTGACCGGAAATTAAATGACTCACTCCTAGCTTTAGTGGCCATTACAGTTGCTTCCCCGAGCTTCTTTCCAGACAGGTTATTGCTTTGAGCCTGTCACAGTGCGACAGTTCACCCCTTGTCTGCGGGGGATACATTCCTTCCAAGACTCCTGGTAAAGGCCTGAAACCACAGGTAGCACCAAACCCTGTGTGAACTATTTTATTCATATACATACATTCCCATGATAAAGTTTAATTTATAAATTAGGCGCTGTAAGAGATTAATGACAATTACTAACAATAGAACAATTATAATGCAATAAAAGTTATGGCAACATAGTTTCTCTCTCCAAACATGTTATTGTCCTATAGAGCAGGTCCTTGAATAATGTCATTTTGTTCAACTTCATTTTGTTATAACACCGATGAGAAAAAAATGGCCTCCTAGCTGGGGCCACGGTCTGTGTGGAGTTTGTATGTTCTCCTCGTGTCTGTGTCGTTGACCACAGGTAACTAAAACCATGGGAAGCAAAATTATAGATAAGGGGGAAGACAACTGCCCTGGAATTCTAAATGAGCGACTGAGCTGGATTTGGGCCAATGAAGCAGGGATATACGTGCACTGGCCTTCTCTGCCCACCCTGACAGTTGTGAATAAGGAAGGGTTTTGACTGTATTGCTGCTGGCAGCCTATCTCATGACCACAGAGAGACCTAGGCTTAGGACAAAGTCTACGTTTGTGGTATGCAGGGCAAAGAGACCAAAAAAAAAATTTTAGGCTCTTGTAAACACAGTGAATACACTAAATCAAGAGCCCTGAAATCCGACCAACCTCTGGACTCGCAGTTGTGTGTGCTAGTGAATCACAGTGTTCTCGTTAGCGCCGACCTCATTAAAAATAAATGACATATATAAGGTTTCAGAATCCTGCAGATCACATAATTTTATCCCCTAATTTATTTGAAGGACACAGAGCCCCAGTGATTCAAGTAATTTACTCAACATTTGCTGTATTCCTTTGCTAGGGCTGCCACAATAACATACCACAGACTGAGTGGCGTAAACAACAGAACCTTGTCTTCTCGCAGTTCTGGAGGCTAAAAATCCAAAATCCAGGTGTTGGCAGCTTTGGTTTCCTCTGAAGCCCCTCTCCTTGGCTTGCAGATGGTGGCCTCTTTTGCTGTGTCTTCGCCCGGCCTTTCCTCTGTACACCTCTTCTGTTTCCCTCTGTGTTCACGTTTCCTCTTTTCGTAAGCACACCAGCGAGAGTGGATTAGGGCCCACCCCATGACCTCATTTTCACTTAATTATCATTTTAAAGGCCCTACATATAAAAACTGTCACACTCTGGCTGTTCTGGAGGTTAAGGCTTCAACACCTGGATTTGGGGGAGGGGGATGAAATTCAGTCTGTAATAGCTGCCCTGGACTTTCTCACCACAATGCTAGAGGTCAAACCAGGACACCGCCCTTCCTGACTTCCAGCTGTGCTTTCTTATCACAATGAAAGGAATAATGAATTTCTGTGTAATATCTGTTTGAATTACAATGAAAATTTTAAAAAGGAATTAAGGTAGCATTTACAAGGGGGTGGAAGTGCAGGTCATTAGCAGTAAAGCTGGACGGAATGTAGAAGCTCAAAAAAAACAAACAAAAAAACCAGTCTGAGCTTTCAACTCTAGAACCCAATTATATAGAGAAGGCATTTTTATTTTACGGGAATATGTTCTGTTGTTCTAGAAAAATGAAACATTCACACTATCCAATAATAGAGGATTGGTTGGGTAAACCATGGTACAGCCATCCACTTGGAATACCCGCAAACCAAAAGGTTGCAAGTTCGATTCCTGGTCAGGGCTGATGCCTGGGCTGCAGGCTAGTTCTCTGGCTGGGGGTGTGTGAGAGGCAACCTATAGATGTTTATCTCACCCATCAGTGTTTCCCTCCCTTTCACCCCCTCCCTGTCCCCTCTCTAAAAACAAGTCTTTAAAAGCACTATAAATATATATTTCTTAAAATGAAAAGATAAAATTTAAAAAATTAAAAAATACATTATTTGACTATATGCTATGCTCTGTTTTAAAAACATACATTTATGTATATATGAAACTACTGGCAATATACATATAAAACTATTAGTACTAGATAATCGAATTATGGGAAATATTTTTCCTCTTTACTTTTTCCTAAAAGTTTGAAAGAAATCTGGAAAGTGTGTGTGTTGAACATTGAGGAATGTCTCCCTATCTGGGGGGAGGAGGGGTCAAATGTGAAGGCTTTGTTTTGGCGGATGAAGCCAGCAGCGATCAGCGATCAGCCGCAAAGTGGGCACACTTTGGGCAGAGAACTTGCAGACCAGCTGCTACCCTGCTGGCTCGACTCCACTGAACACAGAATTCTTATTTCCGGAGAGGCCGCTCCCACTTTTCCTTAGGAGCTTAGCATCCTGCCTGGCGCTTTCCCTGAGCACCATGCAGGGAAAGTTTTTTTATTTTGTACTTTTTTTTCTCCTTTTCTAGCAGCTGTGGGGAGCAAAGCCTGTCTTCTTATTGCCCATTTTGAAGGCGGAAGCCACGAGCTATACCAGCATGGAGAGCCGGGCCTTGGGACATGAGCATGCGTGAAGCGTAGTCTGCGCACAGACCTGCAGCACTGCTGGGCACACAGGCCTGCCTTACTCCTCCACGTCCTGGTGGAATGATTAGTCTGCAGTAGCAAGCTGTTTGAGTTATTTGGAAATATCTCTTTTCCTTTGCTTGCTCTCCACCTTGAGTGCCGCACATACCCTCGCATCTGGCAATAACCTCATACTTATCATGTGATCAGCAATAGTGTACCGAGTGTTTTACAGGCACCACCCATTATGGGAGAAGGAACGGCGGAGTGGTAGCTTAATTTCAGACCTTGGCCAGGTATTCAAAGAATGGCCCTCCACTTGGCTTCTGGTCTGAACTTTGCTGAATTGTGTAATGATCATTCCTGCTAACTTTTGCCTCCTGGCATTTTCCTCTTGGAGAGCTGAGGCTAGACAATGAGTCATTACATTCCCAGTGTGGTGGAAGAGCTGTACCGGAGTGGGTATGAGGTTTCATCAGCCCTCCTGATCCTTCCTTCCCTCCCAGAGCGTGGTCCGGAGCTCACCAGCACTGACCAAAAAAGGGAACCTGCAGGGCCCCGGGAGGAGAGGAGAGTAGTGTGGCCTGGAAACCAGGCAGGAGAGCTGCTGCTTGTTGTTGAATAGGATTTGTACCTGCTGCGTTGAAATACGCAGGAACTCTGGAACTCTGAAAAGTAAAAACACGTGGTTTTTGTTGTTGCTTTTGCTTGGACCTTGGGAAACTAAGTGATAAAATAGCACAGTAAAGCCAATGAAACTCTCTTTGAAGCACTAATACATTAATACTAATTGCAAATCCCGGGATGATTCTGTTTTAATTCAGTGCCTTCAATGTTTCCACTTCTGCTTACAAAGAAGTGAGATAAATGGAGGCAATGAAACAGATTAAGTAAATTGTTATGTGGGAAAAGTCTGAGTTCTCATATGCTTTCAGCTGTTTTTGGTCTCTTGATTATAGTGACTGATACTAGCATCTTGTTTTCATAAGTGGATGTTATAAGGTATTTCTGTTTAGCGATTAGGATTACAATGTAATGCTAGGTAGGTAATATAGAAAGTAAGTTCAGATTTGCTCTAAGACTACTTTTACTGGTAAACAGCATGATGAGTAGTAAAGGAAATACTGCTTGAAATATAATCATGCAAATGGAAGCCATCCCTATATGATTCAGATAGATTCTTTGTAGGAAAACAAATCTGTCAGCATTTACATCAAATATTTATAAAATTTCCACTCTCCTACCTGGCTAGGAACGTCACAATTTATAATTAACCCCAATTTATTAAGTGACAGCTCCGTGTGGGATACCATTCTGATCACCTCCTATTCACCCCATCATTGAAGGAGGGATTTCCTAACCTAATTGGAACGATGGCCAAGCACACCACACCAGCACTGGGCAGATGAGAGTGACAGCAGCACATCAGTTATGGGTGCTCACAGTCTCTGAGAGGACACTGCATACCAGGGAGGGTTGCCTGGGGGTCAAGTGAACACGCAGGGGCTGTGGGAGGCAGGCTTTGTAGCAACAAGAAGTAGGGTGACCCCGGTCCCCATGGGAGGCTGTGACTGGCTTGATGGAATAGTTTTACAGGTAGGCAGGAATGACCATATTTTGACATGTCAAAGGTGCACTTTTTTTGCTCAAAATTTTGAGGGAAAAATAAGGATGTGCACTATACATGCATAGAACCTGAAATACCTCGTATCTGTTCTTGTATTTTGTAATTATTTATTACATAAAATTTCTTGCGCCATGAGATGTTCAAAAACAAATGCTAAAATTCCTTCATAATACAAAAAACCAAGTATCTAAACATAGATAAATTAAAACACTAAGACAAAAGTTTGGCCCCCTGGAAGCTGGGGCCAAAAATGTGGGCACGCATTATCCACAGCAAAATACGGTAATATCCATTAGGTCCAGGAGCAGGTGGAGCACAGCTGTTCTGGATAATGGGGGGACCAGCCAAGCGGGGAACCTTTCCCACCAGGTGGGACTACCTCCAAAGCAGGAGCACTCATGGGTCAGGCCTTGCACTGTACATACAGAAGAAGGGTGAGGCAGTTCCTGGCAGCAAAGAGCTTGAATTTTCTGGGCTGGGATGGGAGTGGGGGTTGGGGGCTTCAGAGCGTCGAACTATTATAAACGGTTCTGACTGTAAACACAGGAGGACTGCTGAGGAAATTGGGTACAGTAATTGGGACAGATTAACTTGATAAAAAACATGATGTTTTTTGCTTGAACCTTAAAGGTGGGTAGGATGCGTGGTTAGGGGAAGGCAAGTAGGGAGGCATTTCAGAAGAGGAATGAAGTGAGAAAGCTTTTGTTTCTATTTAAAGAACATTCAGTTCATTTATTCAACATATACTTGCTAAGGGCCTGCTCAGGCAGTCCAGGGTGCAGGGTGAAAAGGAAGCAGGCCTGGCCTGTCGGGCTGTCTGGGCCAAGTTGAAGGTGAACTATGGGGCAGTGGAGTCCCAGCAGGGTATTTGACTGAGGCCTACCAGTCACCAACGGCCTCAAATGTGGGCTTTGGACATAATCTCCAATGAGGTAAAACCACCACAGAAATATAACAGTGGGAGAAAAAAATGTTTATGTTTTTAATCATTATAAACACTTAAAATATACCACAATTTCAATGCACTTTTAACATCTATTTTTAAATATACAAGGACCTTAAATCATAAAAGTAGCCCTGGCATCCCTTAACTTCAGGAACACCGAGCTAGCCAGATTGCTCCCGGTGGCTCCCTCTGGCCACAGTGTGATTGGCTCTTCAGGGCTCACCCCCACCCAGCCAAGCCCTTCTCTTTGTCCGTGCTGAGCATTCCCATGGCCGTGCCCCTGGAGCACTTTGGGCTCATTCTCTCCTGTGGAGAAGTTGGTGCTCACTGCTCTGACCAACTGGGCTGCCCAGCGTGCGCTGGCAGGCACAGAAAGGAAAAGAAGTCTGTAAATCACTGCAGGGAGCATGATGTTCTTTCCAGCACAGGACAGTCATTTTGGGGTTGTCCAGGACGAACGTGTACCCCCCGAGATATTTATCGAAGGCTTATTTCACCTCTTGTACTTGGCAGTCAAAGCACACAGATGCATACCAGCATGTCCTCAGGTTTGTTCTAATTTTATATCCCAAACACACTCTGAGGGAAAAGATAGAGGGGAGTTCTTTGACTCCAGGAGATTCATTACGACTTAACTTTCTCTTCCTTAACGAACAACTTGTGCTATGTGTTATTTATGTGTGACACACCAAATCATTTAGCTGGCAAGAAATAAAGAGGAGGAAACCTCACCATATCTTTGGGAATCAACAATGACAAAAACCAAAAACTTAAAAAGAGAGAGAAGAAGAAACCTTTCATGGACACAATTATCTCAGTGGGCAGCAACGAAGCCCAAAAGCTCTGACATCAAATGGCTGTCCGGATGAGCCCAGAGAGCGCTAGCACAATCAGGTTAATAGTTTGGGGCGTGTGTGAGGGCGGGGCAGATGTAGGTAAACATCACATCAGGCATTCTGAGAACTGTGTGCAGAGTTTTAAAGACAATTGTAATCCCCTCACAATGACCCCATGGGTAATGATGTTCTCAGATCTGGACATCAGGAAATCTGAGAGTCTGTACTTGATCAGCTAGAAGAAAGCCATGCTGATCCTAAATGTGATTACGAGTTCAGCTGACACGTTACCAGGAAAACAAAAGATCCGAAGTCTGTTGGAGTCCCTAAAGCATATAATGTCCTGGAACAGGGAATCACTGTACTGTACATTCTTGCAGGAGGTGTAACATTTCAGATGTGTTCTTTCAGGCTGGAGGTTATTTGGGAAATGAGTGTATGAGAATTCTAAGACCGGCAAATCACCGCTCACATCCTGAAGAAATTCTGACTTCATCTTTGGACTGTGGTTTTTTTTGGAACCCTGAGTTACTTTTGAACTATAATAAATGCTTCAAACCAACCAAAGGGGCGCTCATATGAAGCCTGGGGAGATAGAAATGTGAGATTAGAGGATACTAGACCCTGAAGTAATGTGGGAATTGCTGAAGCACAAGTTTCGTCCCTGAATCTATTAGTGCTGCGGCTTTGCTCCCGATCAGCTCAGTGAGCTTTCGAGCATGGAGGCCCTTGTGCCTCGGCCCACTCCAGAAGGTGCCATGGTTTCTGTCTCCTCTCTCATTTATAAAAATGTACTGTCTTGAACCTAAAGGAGCTATATGAAAGCATAATTACATGGACAAATGCACACGTAACTTCATTTTGTTTTACATTATTTGTTTTGCATAATGTTTTGTTTTACACTCAGGCTGCCTTACCAGCCAACTTAGCCACTGTGCACTGTTGGCAGGGGTCACCTCAGGGCCAGGACTAAAGTGAGGTGAGTGAGGCACTCACCTTGGGCACAAACTTTCAGAGGATGTAAAAAAACTAAGCAGTCAAGGTAAGTGATAATTCTAATGCAGTGTTTTAACAACTATAAAGGACATGGGGACAAAACCAAGGGGGGCGAGTGGAATCAGGGGAGGGAGGGGGAGATGGCTGGGGTGGGGGGGAGTTGGGGGGAGAGGCAGACAACTGTACTTGAACAACAACCACAACAGACCAAACTGACAAACCATGGCTCATAGGTCAGCTGCCAGTTTTTGTAAATAAAGTTTTTTGGAAGCAGAGCCAGGATTTGGGCATGGAGACTGAGGCAGGATCATCCAAATATAGCATCAGATTCTGTCTGTATTTATATTTTTATTGTTTATCATGGGTTTTTGGTATTAATTTTGGTTTTAAAAGATTATCCCATATATCTACATTGCCTTCCAACCTTCCTCCCGCTCCCATCAACTTTGGCAGTGAGCAAGTTCATTCTCGATTAACATCATTAATGTCTAGTGTGCAAAGCTGACCCTCCCCCCAGTCAATGCTTTCTTGCTTCTTAGGGGTGTGCTGATTAAGCTCACACCTTGTTCCCCTATTTTCCTGTCTTTCCCAGCTCACAGCTAGGTTAATCCCATCACTGGTGGGCATTTTCTTCCATCTGTACATTCATGGTTATTTTTAATATCCTTTTCCTTTCTCTCTTCAAATTATCAGGCAAGTTTTTACTTAGGATATTAAAAAAAACTGATTTGGGAGTGAAAGAACACTTTGTAAAGAACCTGTGTCAGTAAGATGACCTTGGCCGAGTTCCTTAGCTTTGATGGAACTGCCGCCTCTCTTTGTTCCGTGGGTTAGTTTAGTTGACTGACCTTTAGCTTTCCTTCAAGCTGTACAGTTTCTGGTTCCTAGGTTATGTATCTGAACTGCTAAAGGTCTTGAGAGCACCTGAAGGCTTGTTTAATCCATTTATAAATTAAGTCCTTGTATATCATACATGTTCACTAAAACACAAACACATCGTGTTTTAAAAATTAGAGTATTGAGACTTCTGGTCAATATGGTGACATGGGTAAACACAGTCACCCCCTTGAGCAACCACCTCAAAATTACAACTGAAATATAGAAGAAGCATCACTCAGAACTGGCAGCAATCGAGTTGAATGGAAGTCTGACAACTATGGAATTAAAGAAACCACATCCATCCAGACTGGCAGAGACATAGAACAGGCTGGTCCCACACCCATGTGTAGTGGATAAAAATTTGGGAGGCATGTCTTGGGAGTGAAGGGGCCCAACCCCATGCCAAACCCCCCAGCTCAGGGTTCCAATGTCAGAAATATAAGTCCCCATAACTTTTGGCTGCAAAAATAGGCAGGGGTTGAGTTGGTGGAGGAAACTTCTAGAGTCCCAAGCAGCTCCTCTTAAAGAACCCACACACGGACTTACTCAGACTCAGTCCTCCTGAGCTCCAGCACTAGGGCAGCAGCTTGAAAGGCACCAGTGGCATACAAAGAGGAACTGAAGTGTCTGGCATCAGGACGAGAGCAAAGGGACAGCTTTCTCCCAGGCAGAAAAGTAGGCAGGGGCCCTTGTCCTTTCATGAACCCTCCCCTAGCAGAGCACAGAGCCAGCAGTTGGGTGCCATCTGAGACTCCATTGACCTGGCTAACACTGTTTTGCCCTACCCTGGAAATCCCCTGAGGCTCTGTCCCACCCAACTCACAGCTGTTAACAGTGGCTTTTCTATGTGAATGGCTGGTCTGGGCCCATGCTTCAAAACTTCCTAACTCCTCTCAAACAAGCAACAGCCAGCCTCAGTGAACCACTAGCACCTGTACCACTTGCTAAGTGGCCCGAGGAATGGCACTGGCAGCAGCTGGCCTAGATTCACATATTGACTTCACCTGGGAATCTCCAAGCCTAGCACAAGTGGCAGCCATCTCAGATTGCTTTATAGCTCATGCACAGTGGCCCTGGACAAATTACAGGTGAGGGATGTCCTTGGCCTGCACCACCTGGCAAATCCTAGGACCTGTGAATCCAGTGAACAGCTACAGGCTACATCAGGGCACTACCACCATGCCTCTGCACAGCTGATCCTCCACAGAGGGCAGAGGTTGGTGGTTTGTGGTCACAGCTGGTCCTTGCAGCTGACTGGCCTGGTAAATCCCTCCCATTGACCTACCAACAGCAATCAAAGTCAACAGCAATCAAGGCGAGGGTGTACTCAGCCCACACAAAGGGCTCACCTTGAGTACCCAACTTGGGTGATAGGGGAGGTTGTGCCACTGGAACCTATAGGATACTTACTACATTAGGTCACACTACCAAGATAGGAAGTCATAGCAGCTCTATCTAATGCATAGAAACAAACACAGGAAGGCTGCCAAAATGAGCAAAGAATCATGGCCCAAATGAAAGAACAGATCAAACTCCAGAAAAAGAACTAAATGAAATGGAGATAAGTAATATGTCAGATGCAGAGTTCAAAGAGTGGTTATAAGGATGCTTAAGGAACTGAGGACCTCAACAGCATAAAAAAGATCCAGTCAGAAATGAAGTATACACTAATTGAAATAAAGAACAATTTATAGGGAATCGACAGTAGAGTAGATGAAGCTGAGAATCAAATCAATGATTTGGAACATAAGGGAGCAAGAAACAAGCAATCAGGACAAGAAGAAGAAAAAAGAATAAAAAAAATGAGGGTCATGTAAGCAGCCTCTGGGACAACTTCAAGCATTCCAACATTCTCATCATAAGGGTGCCAGAGGAGAATAGAAAGAACGAGAAATTGGACATCTATTTGAAAAAAAAAATGAAAGAAAACTTTCCTAATTTGGTGAAGGAAATAAACTTGCAAGTCCTGGGAGCACAGAGAGTCCCAAACAAGATGGATGTAAAGAGGCCCACCCCAAGACACACTACCATTAAAATGCCAAAAGTTAAAGATAAAGAAAGAATCTTAGAAGCAGTAGGTGAAAAACAATTACCCATGGGGGAGTTCCCATAAGACAGTCTCATGATTTCTATTTGTACTTCTTAATCCCCTTCCCTCTTCATTAATTCTCCCTACGAGGCAGAAGAAACTTTGCAGGCTAGAAAGGATTGGTAAGAAATATTCAAAATCGCTAAAAGCAGGGACCTACAGCTCTAGTCAGCAAAGCTGTTGTTTAGAATCAAAGGACAGATAAAGAACTTCCCAGATAAGAAAAAGCTAAAGGAGTTCATCATCACCAAACAATTAGTATATAAAATGCTAAAGAGACTTAATTAAGCAAAAGAAGATGAAAACTATGAACAATGAAGTGGCAATGAACACATGTCTTTCAACCATTGAATCTAAAAAACAAACTAAACAAGAACTGAGACAGAAACATGGACACGGAGAGCATTTTGGTGGTTGGCAGATGGGAGGGGGGCGTAGGGAGAATGAGTGAAGAGGGAAGGGGATTAAGAAGTACAGATAGGTAGTTATAAGAATAGCCATGGGGATGTAAAGTGCAGCATAGGAAATGGAGCAGCCAAAGAGCTTATATGCATGACCCATGGACGTGAACAATGGTGGGGGGATTGCCTGAGGGAATGGGGGGTGCTAGGTGGAGGGGAGCAAAGGGGGATAAATTGGGACAAATGTAATAGCATAATCAATAAAATATAATTTAAATGTCAATAAAATTAGAGTATTACATTTGCTGAAATGCATTTACAAAAAATCTTATTTAATGGCCTATACGTGGCGACTTAAACATGTCTAATGAAAAATACAGGATTGTACCTGAAGAAATTTACATCAGAAAAGAGCCCAAACTGCTGACATATTATCCTGTGTATACACAAAGCACATAAAGAGATACACTTTCAACAGTTTCCTACTAAAAAATGTTTATTAAATAAGTAAATACAGAGCAAAAAACCACTAAAACATTAAAGGTCCCACAGTTATCAGACACATTAAAAATCATCCATGTCCAATTCAGTTTTTTAAAAAATTGCTTATACTTAAGTCATTAATATTTAATTCTATTAGGGAATTTCCTTGAATTTTGACAGCTTGCCTGAGTGACAATGTGCAAATTACACAATCCCCATGGAAATGACCTTGTGACCCCTGTATTTTATTTAGGTCAGTGTGGCCAGCAGTGACCACCTCTTCCTCCTCCATGTGAATGCTGTGAAAAAGAAGAATTTGCAACCCTGATGGGAGCTGGGGGTGGGGAAGTATGAGAAGCAGACAAGGGCAGTGAGCCAGGAAGGCCCGTGCTAGGAAGCTCCAGGCTTTCTTAATCTGCAGTGGTTGGGCAGCCTCAGAAAAGCAGTTTTTAAATTGCCTGCATGCCTGGGGCGGCAGGGTGGGTCCACATAGCTACTACCTCCTCCCCTAACTTCATGTATTTACACTTTGTATTTACAGAAAGTGTGTACCGACCCAGTGGATAGAAATACCTTTTCAGACAAGGACTGTTGAAGGTAATCTCGTCTCCGCGTTCTGTTTTGCCCAGCACCGGTATTCTCTCTATACAGAAAGACGCTGAGTGAGCTTGTGCTGCTCCACTCTGGTCACGTGGCTTCTTCAGGAGGCCCCTGGGCTCGCTGGATGAAGGGTAAGCTCTTAGCTGGACGTACAAGCCCTGTTGTGAGTGGGCCCCTGCCTTCAGCTCTGGCTGCAGATCCTGCCATGCACAGCACAGCTCAATAGTTGTCGGCCTATGTATTTATTTTATTTTATTTTTTCTTTTTTATTGAGTTATAAGTGCATTTATCATAAGTGTGGAACTTTGTGATTTTAATATATTTTTGTACCCAGATTTAATCACATCCAGATCCGTAAATAAAACATTTTTCTCACTCCATAGTTTCTGGTGTGCCCCTTCCCAGTCTATACATACTCCACCCACCACCCGCCGGGTTTGCCTGTCTTTAAACTTTATATGAAGGATAGTACACAATACGTATGATTTTGTCTGTCTCCTTTCAACATAGTGAAATTCATCCATATTGTACCTGTTTTTAGTTCATTTTTTCTTGCTGAGTAGTGGTCCACTATATGAACATATTACAATTTATATACCTATTCTCTTGCTTCTTCTTATTTCTTTTATACTACTTAGCTTAGTAGAAGGCTTGAATGAAAGGGCAGATGGAGGCTTAGCCACTGCCTGGGAAGCGGTTTCCTGTGGCGTCAGGGAGACTCACTCCTAGTATATTGTCTGACCTTGAACCTGGTAGCCTCAGCAGCCTGACTTGTGAAACTACAGAGAGGAACTCAGAGCAACCATGTCCTCAGGCTTTGGTTAGAAAGTGAGCACCCATTTATTTATTTATAATGAGAAATACAACTGCCATATATTTAGATGACTACACTCATATATTTTTTAAATGGTTTTATAATATTTATGTAGCCTTTCTTCCAAGGAACTATGAATACATATAATAATGAGTTGCCACCGCATTCTGGTAATAGATTGTTGGCACTTACAAATGAAGAATTTGGGACAAAAAGGGAGAGTACCCAATACAAACTTGTAAGGAAAAAAATCAGCTTTAACCATATTCCTGCTTTTTCCCTTCAAGCCCAGAAGGAAGAACAGCCAAGTGGTTGAGCTGCAGGCTCTGGGGCCATAGGGTCATGCATTTAAATGTGTGATCTGCTCCCAACTCTGCGACCTTGGGCGAATTACGCGGCCTTCCCAGGCCTCAGCTCTGCCACTGAGAAGAAAGGGATATAACAGGAGCTCAATGAACTGACAGACAGAGATTGGGCAATGCTGGAATGTAGCAAGCAACTTAAAAATGTTAGAAATGCCAGTGTTATTATTGCCTTGGTATATACATTGTCACTTCCCTCATTCTCAGAAAACTCCATCACTTTTTGGAATCACTAACTACGAAGGCCTCAACTTGAAGTCACGATGACAAAACAATCACATTTAAGTTCCCAAGGGGCAGGTATTTCGAGAGAAGGATCAGTGTTGGCCGTACTCACCACGTATTCTCTTACAGAGACTGTAAGGAGGTCAGGAAAAAACCCAATGTTAGTCAAAGCATCCTAAAGTGGTTAGAATGTTACACATAAATGTCCCAAGGTGATTAAAATGTTTTACATAAATATACTGTGTTAGGGACACTGGTTTGCACATCTGGTTCATTTGTGCTGTTTACAATGCTGTTCCAGAAAAACAGGAAATCTGAGCATTATTAACGCCGAGGCCTCTTCTGGGACGTTGCTAAGGAAATTTCACAATCCAGGGCTACTAATTAAAATTAATTCTACTTATTGTGCATAAATTAGGTCCTAATGAGGAGTGAAACTGCAGTAAAATAATTGAAAAATGAAAATAACCGTCTCTGAATAAAAACAAAACCAGGGGGCTTTCCACTCTCTGTTTTCTTTTGCTCTCTTTCGCTGCAGTCAGAGAGCAGGGAGGCAGCTCTGAGGACGGAGAGATGGAAAATCAAAACAAAACCTCTCCTGTAGCTAGCTTACACAATCCAGGCAGGGCAAAGAAGAACAGCTGTGAGTGGCAGAGAATGAAGTCTTTGTAGCCATTGAAAGATAAGCCACTCCAGGGCTCTTTGGCTCAAGCCCAGTGCAGAAGTGAGGGCCAAGTGCTCGGGAAAGGGTGCGATTCCCAGCCAAAGTGACGTGAATGTGCAAAGTTAGTTAAAGATTGGGGACAGAAGAACCAAATCACATCGAAATCCTTTGTATCTTTCAAAGGTTACTTTCAAAGAATGACTGGTATCAATGAGTGTTTTCAAGTTCCACCTCTTTTAATGAAAATAATTATTTTCATACATAGAGGGAAAAGGAGAGAGAGATATGATAGGTAGGAAGTCTGAATATTATTATTTGTTAGATTTTGAAGAACATGAGAGACTTAAAGCAACTTCCTGGAAAAGGCAAATTCCAGGCTGCCAGTTCTTGGTAAGCTCCCTTGGTAAACGCAACGGGCCGTGGCGCTCTGTCTCCTGGCATCAAAGGCAACAGTCTGGGTCTGCTTGCAAGCCCATTTTTTAATGAACTAGAGGTGTAAAAATATTTTTGAACCCTAACTTTCCAAAAAGAACGTTACTATATTTTTTAAAATCCCAATTTCTGGCTTCTCTCACAAAACCCTGAGGTGTTCTAGCAACACCAGGGCCAGGGTCCTGCCCAACAGGTAGCAGTACCTGGACAGCGGCCGCCCCTCTGCAGGTGAACAAGGCCCCAATTGGGACACCTGCAGGCCCTGGAGGCCTTGGAGGGCACTTATGTTGGTGGGGATGTCTTACTGGCTATATGACCCTCGGAAAATCTTTTTTAAGGCAAAATGTATCTGTGTCTGAAGTCAAACAGGTGGCAGTATTGTGGGATCTCCTTGGGGATTCTAATGGACAGGTCTTTGGTCCACCTGTGTGATGGCACCGGACACTTCTCAGGTAACTATTGGGGTATAAATATTTGGATAACAATCTCTGGACTGAACTTCATCAGGGCAGGTGACCGATCTCATTCATTGTGTCCCCAGGTTAGCAGTGTGCAGCATGCAGTTGGTGCTTAATACATGTCTATTAAATGAATAAAAGCTTAGACGACTGTAAGGTTCTCCACCCTCTAAATTGAGCATAAGAAAGTATTTGCTTTTTTAAAAAGTATAATTCAGTTCTCTGGATATCATCTCTCCCCGCCGTACTTGGAAACCTCCGCTCATTCTTTTGTCCCTTATGACTTGTAGAAAATTCACCTTCTACTAAGTAGCAAACTAGACAAAAACTGGGAAAATTACTGAGCCACTTCTGGATTCCCTTCTAGCTCTTAATATGAGCCTTTCAGGAAATGAACCCAGAGTACACCAACTAATGACCGGCTCCCGGGGAGGAACACTGGGGATTTGTCATTTGCATATCTGAGCACCATAAAGCAGGCCACACCACAAACTCCACGAGCAATTCTTGTGTGAACCAGCTGCTTTCACTTGCTAAAAGGACATTGTTTCTCAGTGTTCCAGTGTCCTTGGCCAGATTTCCCCCAAGATAATAATGAGCAAATGTTGGCTGTTCATAAACCAGGGTTTCCAAATTCAGAAGCCTACAGGGCCAGGCAAGTAATGGACAAGAGTGAAGCTTGCTGGGACAGTCAAGAGGAGCAGCCACTCTCCGCTACAAGTAGCTACAACTAATGCAGGAATCTGGGTCCAGTTGTTGCCAGGTTTTCTTATTTTCGGATGAAGCCAGGTATTTGGATTTATATAGACAGTGCCAAATTGAGCTGGCCAGATTGCGCCCTAAGCCCTAGAGTTTTTGGAATCTGCTGTTTAGCCAGGTAGGGAATAAAGTTCCCTACTTTACGGGCTTTTATAAAAGGCACCTAAGGAACCTTGGGGGTCTGTGACTAGCAGTAGACTATCTTCCCTACCTTGCAACTACAAAGAGCCCCAGGATGCTGTAAAAAGAAGCTATGCTTTATTTTGTTTTTCGGATTTATTCTTAATGAAGCACTTTTGAAATCTTTACTGAAAAAAGAATCACATGCATGCAAAGTGTTTTAACTCACACAGCACCTGTGTGGACGCGAATTAGTACTTAACTAGAGACAAGCAGCTAAAACTGCTGTGCACATTGGCAAGCCTATGTATATATGTACCTATTTTTTTTTACCATAGGTAATTGATATTTGTTTTAAGAATGCTTTTTTAAAATTCCAAATCAGATTTTAGTAGGTTCCCCCCTCACCCCTTCATCCAAAACCATAAAGGGAAATACATTCCTTGCCCAGAGCTGTTTTGTGTTGAATGTGGGGCTTTAATCCCTGGACTAGATTGCTTTCCGACTCACAATGAAGCCATAGAGAGGAATCGTGAATAGAACAAATGCTAAGAACCTGCATTGGCCAAAGCCAAAGCAATGGTTTAAGCCCTTCTAGTTCGGTTTACTGTACTTTATGGTAATAATGGACATACAGACAATAATGTTATTATTCCTATTCTGCCTGTGTGTCTTACTTTTGGCAATAAAGTTGTGATGAAAAGTTGAACCAATTCTTATTTAAAATGTTTTCATTTGTAAACTGGAGATGTTAGTAATTACTTGATAGGACTTTTTGGTTGTATTAAGTTTAACATCTGTAAAATACCTAGAAGAGCATAGTGAAACTGAAGGGGTAGTAGGCAGTATTGTTGCTGTTTACCTTATCCTTCATTTATGCTTTATAACCTTATTGCTCTGAGTGCTTATCAGCATTCCCAGGGTGCTTATGGAGAAAGGCAGGACTTCAGATCCCTCTCCAGACCTACTGGCTTAGTCCATTTGAGCTGCTATAACAAATTAACATGGACTGGGTGGCTTAAGCACAGCTTTGTAAAGTGAACTTTGTACTTTAAACTCTCCATATTTTAAATGCCACTAAGTGTGCAGAAGCTTGAATTCTTTTGTGCCATCTACACTCTATCTCTGTTCAAACTACATCATTATTTACTTAATACATATTTTGAACAGTCTTCATTGAAAAAAAGACTTTGGCCTACTTCTAAACAATGATGTAATAAGTTTGATATAGTTTTATTTATCTCTACTATACTTTGAAGTAAAGACTTAGGGGCTATGTTAAAAATGTCCTTCACGTACCTCTTACAACATCCCAGGTATCACTATGGTACACACACTATCTTTTGGGCAACAATCTCCCAGGTGACTTATTGTAAGAATATTGTGCTAAGTGATTTAATAAAGTGAAAACTCTTTTTTATCTGAATAATCACTCTCTATTTTTCTTCTGTCAGTTCAAATTGAGCCTGTATGATGCGATGGAAAACATTTTAGTAGTCTGATAGACCACTTCCTAGCATGTCTTCAGGCCAGATTTCTTCCCCCCTTTTTTCTTAATTTCCATCAACATCTATTCAGCAACTGTTACATACCAGGCCTTGTGCTCGGCATGGAAGACAAAGTTGAGGAAGACGGTACCCCTTCCCTAGTTTGTGATGAATATAGCATATAGACGAGTGACCGGGGTAATGGTAAAGCAACTCTCAGGACTGCATGAAAGCACAGAGTAGGGCACCTAGGCCAGCACGGGGTTCAAGCAAGGCTCCCTGGCAAGGAGCAGAGCTTACGTGCAAACCCCAAGTCTTGGCTCTGGCAGAGGGGAGGAAAGGCTAAAAACTGGCATCTATCATGGGCAAAGCTGAAGACCAAGAAGCTGTAAAGCAATCTCCCAGAGTCTGTTTCTTCATTTATGATGTGAAATCGAAAGGACACTTACTTCATTAGGTCATTTGGAACAGAAACACTAAGATATATGCTTACGTGCGAGGATTATGTGCCTGCATATTCAGAGATACGTACACAGAGAGAGGGAGTGCCAAGTGATAGCTGCAATTCCACTCCTGGTTATGTACCCAAGAGAAATGAACACATGTCCACATAAGAGTTCATACACAGGCATTCATAGTATTGTTATTCATAATAGCCAAAAAGTGGAAACAACACAAATGTCTATCAATTAATGGATGGATAAATAAAATATGATCTATCTGTACAATGCAATATTAGTTGGCAATAAAAGAAATGGTGTTGATACATGCCACAACATGTATGAACCTTGAAACATTATAGTAAGTGAAAGAAGCCAGGAACACAAGGGCACATATTTATATGAAGTGTCCAGAATAGGCAATATATTCAACAGATTCTTGTAGATCTATAATCTGTAAGGTCAGAAAATGGCCTAGAGGTTGCCTATGGCTGGAGAGAGAGTGGGAGTGGCAGGAGATTGTTAATGGGTGCTAGATTTCTTTGTGAGCTGATAATGTGTTCTGCAAGTCATTGTGTTGGTTGTATGACTCTCTGAATATACTGAAAACAATTAAATTAGATGCTTTAGATGCTTGGATTGTGGTAAGTGAATTATACCCTGATAAGCTATTATTTTAAAAACAAGTAATAGCTAACACTCCCATAGAATAATCGAGGCACAGTTCTAAGGGTTGTATATATGTTAACTATTTAATTCTTACAACAACCCATGAGACGGGTACCATGATGGTCCCCAGAGGCATACATACATTCGACTTCCACTGTACACTGTCCTGGGCTGGGAACCATTAAAAGCTTCAGTTTTAGACTTAGATAAACCTGGGTTCTGATCTTGGCCTTGTCTCTTACCAGCCAAGTTACTGAGGTTAGTTTTGCTCATGTGTTAAGTGGACTCAATAATAGTGCATACTTCATAGGATTGGTGTTTAGCACAAGGACTCTCTGTAGCAAGCCGTTATTAACTGTGAGGACCTTCTTTCGTATAGTATTGTCCCCGGTTTAAAAACTGAAAGACGAAACAAAGCAGCAGGCAGCCTAACACGGTGGAGACTTGAAGAGTCAGCTTATTATTTCTGCAAGTACAGAATTTTGTTTTCCACGCAGAAATGACCTGGTACACCAGTGGTCTGGCAGTCTGCCTTTTACATAGCGTTACTGAGAATTAAAGGTTTAAATGAGGAGACAAATATTTGCCACATGCCCTGAGCTTTGGAAATGTTGAATGTTTGCTTTTTATTACATGAAAATAAGCCGAAGTGTGGGATGGAGAACGAAATGTGTCACTTCCCCAGCCCTGGCCCGCAAGGGCAGAGTGACCTTACATGGGAAGAAAAATGCCAGTAATTTTGAACTAATCTAATTTTAAATTTCTAGATTTTTTATTTCATCTTGTAGAGACATACTTATTCTTGGAAGAAGGAAAAAAGCAACAACATGGGTGATAAATGAAGTTCTGTGAGTTTCGCTGGCAAACGTGCACGGCATGGTGCTGCAGAGCTCATTTGCAAGGCAGGGAAACAAATCCAAGGCCACTGCGGCTCTGTCATTGCCCAGACTGTTTCCTGGAGCACAGTTTATGACCGGAATTGTTATTCTTTAGTTTTGGGGATGACACAGTTTGCTGTGGTGTGATTCAGTCTCTTTTGTCCTGTCTGATAACTTTCCTTCTAACACTCCAGGTGTCCATTACGCCTCCCAGATTTCCACCCTGCGGGAAATGGACCGCCATTCATTCCATTGTTCAAGTCATCTTCAATTCTCCCGTTACTCACTCGTGTTCTCTCTGTAGGTACACGTAGTAGGCTTCCTCCAAAATGCATCTCACATCTTTTCACTTCTCTGGAACTCCTTGATATTGCTGATCGGCACTGCCTGCATCTCCTGCCTGGACTCCTGGGATCGTCTTCCAAATGCTCCCTTTGCTTCCACTGTTCTCCCAAGAGTTAATCCCCCCAGAGCAACCAGAGGGATATTTTAATCAGATCAATATCAAGTGTCAACATCGAAGTATATAGTGGAATATGAAAAGGTATCCAACATCATTTATCACCAGGGAAAGTAAAAGCTGCAATGAGATACTACTACATACCTGTTGGAATGGCTACTATTTTAAACATTTACAATATTGACAAGATCAAATGCTGCTGAGAATGTGGAAGAACTGGTGCTCTCATACACTGCTGGTGGAAGGGAGTATATAACGAGTTTGGAAAATTGTTGGGCAATGGCTAATAAAACTAAACATATGCGTATTCCATGATCTAGCAATTCCACCCCCAGCTCTATCCCCAGGATAAATGAGTGCCTATGTCCACTCAAAGATGTTCAAGAATATTTACACCAACTTTACTACAATAGATAAAAATTGGCAACAATTTAAATGTCCGTCAACAGTACAACAGATCAATGGTGATATATATATTACAAAATACAACAGGCAAAAAAAAAAAAAAAACAAGAGTGAAATGCCGGCACACGCAACAACATAGTTGAGTCCCTCAGGCAGGCAAATGAAGCCAGACATGAGTTTGTACTCTCTGATTGTATTCATAAGAAGTTGACGAACTGGCAAAAGTAATCTGCAGTGATAGAAACCAGCTAGTGGTTCCTGGGACTTTACCTCTCCTGGATTGGGGCCCGAGGATGGTTAGATTGAAAAGTGGCATGAGGTTTGGGAATGTTTTATAGATTGAACTGGGTGGTTGTTTCATGGTGTGTGTGTGTGTGTGTGTGTGTGTGTGTGTGTGTTGTCACTAAGCTGTACACTTTCTGCACATCTTACAATGTATGTTTTACTGCAATTTAAGAAAGCCGATCCTATGCCAGTGCAGGTACAATAGAATCTACACATGATTTCAGTGCATGTACAATAGAATCTACACATGAGTTCAGTGCACATATAGTAGAATCTACTCATGATTTCAGTGCATGTACAACAGAATCTACACATGATTTCAGTGCAGGTACAGTAGTATCTACTCATGATTTCACCATCTGGCCCTTGGCTTCCTTTCCTCACCTCGTACTTCATGCCCCTGTTCTTTATGCTTTTGCCACACTGGCCTCCTGGTTTTCCCTCAAATATTCCTTCTAATCCATTACTCCATTTCCCCCCCTCATAGCTCCACCATCATTTGAAATTATTTTGATCACTTATTTCCTTTTTCCTCTTCCAGAATGTCAGCTACGTGGGGACGGGCCCCACGTCTGTTTTACTCACTCTTTATCCCTGGTGCCTATGAGTGGGGCAATTGTAACCAGGTATTTGTTCTGTGAATTCATAATATGACCTTCAGATACTTGTAAAAAGTTACACTTCTGAGTGTTTATCATATCTTAATATACTTAGCAATATCTCAGATGAAAGATAGCTATTATGGCTATTTTGTACATACGACAAATTTATTCATTTATTCCCTTATGTATTTATTAAATGTGCAGGACAAGTAAGGCTGATTTAACTGCTATTGATTGGTGGTGCAATGAGGGACTGCAAAGGGAAAATTGAAAATACAAGGGGTTATAAAAATCCAGGAAACAGGAGCAGTGATTGAGGGACAATGTCCTAAACTTGGTCCAGCAGCAGAAAAAAGTCGTTGCTTCATGTGAGGCTGAGAGGGAAATATGAGTGGGGATGTAGGTGAATTTTTTGGTGAGGCAGTGGAAATTTTTGACTTCTTACTCAATGGCTTCTAATTTCCTGTGAAGTGGGAGGCAAGGCCATGCGCTGAAAGAGGGAAGGGCGGGAGCAGACTAGGGAGCTCGGGAAAATGCAGTGGTTTCCTGTCCTTCATGCTCAGGGCTCATGTTCTTGGGTGAATGGGAACCTGCTCTGCCACTCCAGGTTGGGGGGTTGCAGGACGACTCCGTGGCAAGGCACAGAGAGAGCCAGCGGGCTGTGGGTCTTCAGAAGATGCGGATGAAACAGTAACAGCAGGGGAGTCAAGGGTGGAGATGGAGGCTTGAAGCCAGGAGCAACCTGGGGAAAGGAAGAGCTCAAATTGCTATCACAACAACTAGATGAAGCTGGCAGAGTGGTCACAAGGAGAAACGTCTTTCTTCTTTCCAAGCACAGATACAAACGTGTTGAGCCAAAATCTAGACAATAATAACATGGGTGTTTGGGGAATAGGGTGAGTGAGTCAGGAGGGAAGTTGCCTTGTTCTAGAAGTCTTGTCTTGGAGGAGGCTAGAGATAAAGATGAACTATGGACTCTGTTAGGAAAATATAAATGTATGTCAGTTAAAACCACTGAGTTTTAGAGATAGAATGTGTAACTTCCAAACTTGTTGAAGAAAAAAAAGGGACTTAGGAAAACCTGACGGTCCAAAGGAAGTCAGAAAAGAAGCGGGGGGTGGGGGGGGAGAACAATTTTCATAATCTAGAAACTATAAAATGTCAGAGATGTTACTCCATTCCTAATCATAATAAAATAAATATTTTAAACTCACTTATTATGAGTCCAAAGTTTTAGATTTTGTAGAATCCAGTTATCCACCCTGCTTATAAGTTACATCTCTCAAAAAAAAAAAAAAAGAAATAACATGAAAGGTTACAAATAAATAGATGGGAAAAGATCTACCAGGAAATTCATACCTAAAAGAAAGCTGACTTAGCAATATTAGTAGCAGATAAAGTGGATATTAAATTAAAAAAGTATTTCTGGGAACAAGATTTCATACAAATTATGAAACTAT
Source organism: Phyllostomus hastatus (assembly GCF_019186645.2). Lineage (NCBI taxonomy): Eukaryota > Metazoa > Chordata > Mammalia > Chiroptera > Phyllostomidae > Phyllostomus > Phyllostomus hastatus. Next base: position 11,780,318 of record NW_025333977.1, on the reverse strand, counting down.
CCACCAAGACAGTATGACCACCATAAATCTGTATGCCTTTAACAATATGGCTTTTGTGGAAGTTCCTGGAAATTGGCTCATTCAATATTCTCCAACCCTCCGTTTATTATGAGAAAGACTACATTTCCCAGTGTCCCTTACAGCTAAATTCTCTGAGTGACTAAGCTTCTGCCAAGCGGAGATTTGGAAGATAAGAGAAAATAAGGTCCTTCTGGCAGGAAGGGTGGTGGAAGTGCTGGGTTCTTCAGTGACCGTTGTTGCAAGGGTTCTCAAATCCTGATTCCAGCGTCGGAGGGGTGAGGTAGCAGGCAGCGGCGGGCTGTGGTGCTCCTGTAGGACGTTGGCCAATCTCCTGACAGCATTGCTCACAGGCTGAGTAATATCCAGACGTGGCTCCCTAGCTTCCCTGAAATTCTGTAAGCTGCCTCCTACGTATCCTGTAACAAATCCCTTTCTACTTAAACAAACTGGACTGCATCACAAAATGATGTGGTGTGCCCTGTGGTAGAGGTAAGCCCTATGCACGTATCAGATGCCAACTCGATTTGGGGGAAGCATGGAATCCCTGGTAGCATGGTAGGCCTTCTGGAGCAGGCAACAACTGCAATATGAGCTGAGGTAAGAGTGGGCATTAGACGGGTGCAGGCAGAAGAAGTAGGAGGGCTTAGGTGAAGAGCAAACAGCATGTACAAAGGGAGAGCCCAGGAGTTGCAGAGCTCTAGTTAGTGCAGTGTCCCTAACACGGGATGGAAAGTATGGAGTGATGAAAAAGGATGTTGTAGTGTCAGGTCCTCCCCTCCCCCCAAAATCACAAATGGCCTTGCATGCCAGTTTGTAGACTGCAACTGTTGTTTTTCTGCACCTTGGCTGCTTCTCCTGCAATCTTCCCCAATCTTCTTCCCACACCAATTTATGTACACACTTCTCCTTTAAGGAGCTACTTCTCCTCCACTTGAATCAAGCAATTCTGATGCTGCTACCAATCACACTAGTCCTTCCTCTGACAACAGGGAGTGTCTTATTCCAGGTCTGGACTGGTCATCAAGGCAGTCATTCCCCTGACCATGGCAATTGGTCTAAAGTGAGCCTATGAGTCGATTCATACCTGTCAGAGTCCTTCCCGTGGATTTTTAATGTTTGGAACTGGTTCATGGAGTTGCAGATTCTGACAGTCATTTTCTGCCCCCACCCGCACCCCCAAGGAGAAAGCCTATGTGTAGTGAAAGAGAATTAAGTCAAGTGAAAAAAGTAACAAGAGATGAGAGGGGAAGAAAGAGAGGAAGAGAGAAAGAGGGGCAGAAACAGAGATGGGGGAGAGAGGCGGGGAGAGAGAGAGAGAGAGACTGAGAGAGAGAGAGAGAGAGAGAGAGAGAGAGAGAGAGAGAGAGAGGGAGATCAATCGATCGATCTAGCCAGGGCAAATCTTAGGATCTCTGACTCTGCACAGCTGCTCCAGTTCCCTAGCCCTTTGGTCATGCTAAAAAAACACAGACTAATACACCTACTTGTAATCAATTTTAGGCAACTTGTTTACATATATTAGTAAACACTTTGTTCATCATGTTCATTTTTGGTTATTGTATAATACACCATTGAACTTACACATCTTCACTTACTAGGTTATTTCCAATATTCCAAACATCTATGGATAGGGTTTGGACATGACAGAATGAGGAGACAGGTGCTGGCCGGCTGTAGGGAATAAATAGCATGGGAAAGGCACGGAGGTGAGAAAGTAAACAAGGTGTTCGAGGCGAATCAGTTTGTCTGGAGCTGAAAATAGTGGGAAAAGAAATAACTATCAAAATAGTCTCTGCCTGGTAGTACACTAATGGTAAGGTAGATGAAAATGAAAAAGGTATGCAAATTTGTACTGGATATATTGTTAAAAGTAGGAGAAGGAAGCTAACATGGGCAACGTCACGGGGTAGCCGCAAAAACCACGCTGTTCTAAGAGCTACCAATTACAATGTCGGGAAGAATAATTACACCTATAATGATCTTAATCAGCACGGTGAAGACTTGATATGAGCGAAACTACAGAAAGTCAATCAAATGTGCTAAATGAAGATTTGAGAAGGACAGCCAGCCAGGTGGAAAGACTGAATTTTAGGCAGTCGTCAGTTCTTAAACTCACGCATGCAGCCTGTGGAGGGGGTCGGTGGTGGGTCGGAGGGGGTCTTTCATATTCCTCTGCTTCACACGAGGAGAGATATTCTTGGTGTCTTGCTCCAGATTTCATAACAAATATATTCTGTTGTAATGGAGGCATCACAATCAATGTGGGCAGCATTATTTAATAAGGGACAGTGAAACATGTGGGAAGCATTATTTAACAAGGGACAGTGAAACAATTGATACATTTTTAGGAAAGAAATCAGTATAGATCCTCTTCTTACATCTAACACCATACCAAACCCAATATGGACTAAGGAGAGTTAAACATAACCAATCACATTTAAAAAAAGCCTAGAAGGAGAAATGCAACTTTGTATTAGATAGTAAAGTACAAACGGGCTTTGAGGTACTTTCTAGGCTTAAAAGTGTTAGAAGAAATTTTTCAAAAGAAAAGGTTAAATGCACTTGTTTTCACTTTCCTTTTCCTTAGAAATGCTCAAACAAACACACAGTACCTAATGCAATCAATATCCTGAAGAAATTAACAATGTTATGGAATTTAAATGTGTTGATTGTTTTATTAACTCGCACTTTCTTAGATTAGAAAGTTCTTTCCCAACGAGAAATCAGAAGACAATTCAGCTGTCTTTGTAGAGTTGCGTGTGAGTGTGACACCTACAAGTGCTGTGTCTGTCTCATGGTCACTAGAAGTGGGACAGAGACAGGCCTCCTGGGAAGGCTGGGACCCTGGAGTGGCTCTAACTGGGGCTCCATCTTCTGGGAGACAGCACATTTCCTTATTATTTGGTCCCGCTGAGTCTGGGTGTTCCCTGGTGTGCCACCAGAGGCCTTGTGACAGGGCAAGTGAGTGGCAGGACTGAGATTTGAACCCCTACACATAATTCTAAATGCACATATAACCTATTAACACACACATTCAAACTCACTAGTAAGCAAAGAAAAGTACAATGAAACAAAATTGGGGCTCCATTTTTAAAAAACTACTACACATAAGCCCTGGCTGGCGTAGCTCAGTGGATTGAGCGCGGGCTGGGAGCCAAAGTGTCCCAAGTTCGATTCCCAGCCAGGGTACATGCTTGGGTTGCAGGCCACGGCCCCCAGCAACTGCACATTGATGTTTCTCTCTCTCTCTCTAGCTCTCTCTCTCTCTCCCCCCTTCCCTCTCTAAAAGTAAATAAATAAAATCTTAAAAAAAAAAAAGATTCTCTCTTTATAAAAAAAAACAAAAAAAACAAAAAAAAATACTACTACACACGATTAAAGATTTTTTAAAAAGATTTTATTTACTTATTTTTAGAGAGAGAAAGGAGGGAGATAGAGAGAGAGAAACATCAATGTGCGGTTGCTGGGGGTAATGGCCTGCGATCCAGGCATGTACCCTGACTGGGAATTGAACCTGTGACATTTTGGTTTACAGCCCACGCTCAATCCACTGAGGATTAAAGATTTTTTTAATGGTAGGTGCTGTCATATTTAAGGATAGCTCTTCAAAAATCACAGCACCTACCATTCAGTGAATGCTCACTGCATGACGGACACCGTGCACAGCAAGCGAACTGGTTTAACCCTTCAGACAACCCAATTAAACAGAGATTGTTATTTTCAGTTTAAAGATAAAGTTTAGAGAGACCCATTGAATTTGCTCAGTTCTTGCAGGCACAGGGGGTGGCTCTATGAGACCCCACCACTCTACAAGTGAACCAGACATGTGTCAAGGAGACTAGTAAAACAGGAGCACCAACAAAGAGAAAAAAAAATTAGTTTGAAATTTGATATTGGAAAAAATAAAAGCATTAAAGTATTTATCACATGGAAAAATCTATTCATTAGACTTTCTTACATTTTTCAGCTGTATGTTGTACTTGAGTTACCTATTGGGGGAGCAGGTGACCCCCTATATACCCTTATCATTGGAGGGAGCCCCTGAGGGTCTTGCTGCAGTCCAGGGAGCCAGGATTCAACCCAGATCTGTGCTCGAAACAAAGTCTGTGCTTAAAACAAAGACTACTGGGACCCAACTGAGAAGGCAATTTAGCAAATTAAATCAGTAGCCTTAAAAACATTCATATTTCTTAATCTATTAAATTAAATATTGTGAAAAATATAAAAGCATTTAGAATAAATGTGTTAAAGGCAGAGTTTCTTATAATCACAGAAAATTAGTAGTTAATACAAATGTTTGATCATAGGGGCCTCATTAATTGTGTAATGCAACCATAAAAATAATCTTTATAAATACTTTAAAATAAAATGGGAAACTGATTATATTATATCATGTCTACTGGAGAAAAACAGATAAAAGTATTTATAAGAAGTTGTCATAACTGTAAAAAAATTTTGTTTAATGTGTAGAAAAAGACAGGAAACACAATTAAAATGCTAGCAGAGATCTGTTAGTAGAGATCTAGCTAGTAGGGATGTTGGTATAATGGGTAATTTTCTTCCATTTCTTGTATCTTTTTATAATGAGAATGTTTTCTAGTGAATATTATTTTTAGAGTAAAAATAATCTTAATACACTTTATTTTCAAAACGGCATTAATGTCTTTATTTAGACAGTAAGAATTACTGAGGGGTGGAGAGACTTCATGTGAAGATACTGCAATTGCGATCCCTCTGTGTTTGAAGCAAAGGCTGGGAGGGAGCACGCCCAGTGACCCATCACGCACAGCTTTCCAGAGCAACCTGACGTCAGACATTTGCCCCACTGTCAGCTCATGTGATTCCATGTTTGGTTCAGAAAAAATGGTCATAGTAGACTTACTTAAAACAGACATCCTTATGAAGCACCTGTATTTCTGGATCACTAACTCCACAAATAGCCATGCTGGAACAGAACTCTCTGAAGCTTGAAGGAGTTAAGTACCAAAAGGAAGTATTATCCTATCATACAGTAAAATCTACACAACTCACTCCTTTTTTGTAGAAACACTCTCTTCACTTGGTGTCTGTATCCTCTGATGACTCCCCCGGTTTTTCTCTGGTCAGTCTTGCTGTCACCCCTGTCTCCTCAGAGGCCCTCCACTCTGCACTTCTCTCAAACGCACACGCTCAGCTTGTCTGCCCCAGGCCCTCCGCTTTTCTGGCTACCCCTCGCTTGGACAACCTCATCTACTCCGTTAGCTCCTGCTACCTTCTGTATAGTGGTCAGCTGCCATTAACCTCTAAGTGCTGGTACTTAGTAACTTAGAAATAGGTTCAATATAAACATTTGCACTAGCCTTTATTTTTAAAATAACACATAACTCTCAGAAATGGTTATCAAAGAACAGGTGTATAAACCAATGTGTTATCCTTTGATTTCCTTTTCCACCAGTCTGACTCTCTGATTGCTGATGCATCAGTGTTAGGTTAGACGGGGGGCAGGCAGAAGTAGGCTTACAGTTGTTCATAGGAAAATAATAATTAATAAATAACACTACAAGAATAAACTCTGTTTCACACTCACGACTGTAAACCTACTTTTGCCTCCCCCTTTACAGATTGTCTCTTTCTTTCAAAGGGCTTCCTCTAATGTTGTTTTACCATAGTCTTAACAACCGTCATGCCAGCACAGTACCTGAAGGTACTGTGAGAAACCCACAGCACACTGCAGAAATCCACATGCTAAAGAAGGCATCCAGGCAGTGTAGCCACTCACTGGCTTCCCAGCTGGTCGGGCCTCAGTGAGGGACCAGAGGGACACTCACTAAGTAGGATGTCCACTCCTGGAATAAATTTGTATATAAATGGATACCATGACAACCCCTAACTGTCCTTCCTAAGCAAACTCTACCTTTCCCTGGAAATGGTTTAGACCATGTTTGAGTCTCATTGCATTGTTTGAAAGTCAAGGCTCTTATGTTTGCATCTCATCAAAAGATTTGTTACAAGGCTCATGAGCCACATCTTTTTCTTGCCCTCCCTCCGGGTCACTCTTTAAGGCCATTCTCTCTCAACTGCACAAGCTACTTCAAGTATTGTCACATCCCAACTCCCTGCCCTTACTGTGTTTGTCAAATTGGTAGCCAATCACTTCAGCTAAAAACTATGTTTGAGTTCCAACTGTATACAAGGAGCTGTGTCATGCACAGTGGAGTGCAAGGTAAATGGAACAAGAATCTTCCAAAGTAAACCACAATTCTGTCTCTTTCCTCTGGCTTTCGGGCCTGACCTGTGCTGTCAGCCACTCTCCCCCAGTGCATCTGCTTTGTGGCTGCAGATTGGGGTCAAATCCCGTCAGGGCCTGGGGCTGGTTATTTTGTTCTTCATCTGAACCTTTGTTGAAAATTTTAACTTACTGATATAAACTTAAGTGTCAAAGAAAAACCTGAATTCAAAATTAGACATTCCAAATGTTCCCCAGCTATCCTGACCTAATGTTTTAAATATTCTTTCTTTGATCAAATATTCCCTTCCGCTCCTCCTCATCTAGCTGCCGCCTCAGGCAGTATCATGACTTAAACCCATATAAACCATCGCTTCCAGTAGACAACTGTCTTCCTGTGGCACTAAGTGAAAAAGATTAAGACACCCCCAAGATCATAACTGGCCCATTATTATTTGTTTCCTCTTTCATAGCAAGTTAGAGAGTTTGATGATTACTATTCTTATTCTTTATTATTATCAATTTTTTTGCTTTAAGTTGCACACAAAGGAGAGCAGACGTTATTCTGCACTCATTAAAAATAGCCTTGCATTTTCCTCCATGAATTTCATACTTAGTGCCCTGTGAAAGCCCCTCATAAATAGTAAATGTGCAGAGCCAGTGCCATCCATTCAAGAGCACAGAGGTTCTGAGCAAAGGCAGCCTGATCAGAGCTGTGACCTCCTCTTCACCCCCCATCGCAGCAGCGCATCTGCAGTGTACGCCTGGACCCACTCCAAGCACTCACTGCCTCCTTTGGAACTTTTATGGGCCTGCTTTTTGAAAGCACCCTCATTCCATATGCAAAAGCTTGGATACATATGCACACCAACAGCCCTATGCATGCAAAGTGTGCAGATGGGCAAAGGAAAATGAAGCCAGGGGTTTGGCTCTGAGACAAATTATTAACCCCAGGAATCCCTAAAAGCCCACAGAGGAGTCTTACGGAAAAACAGCCTTTCTTAGAACTGGCAATAGAACTTACTTTAAATTTCAGAAAATGTAGTTTAATAAAAGTATAAGAAAAGCAGCTTTTAGATTTGTACATTTTTTTCATTGTTCCCTTTGAAAACAAGCTTCTGAAAGGTAGTGGAATTTTCAGTCAGTAGCACCATCACCAAATTTGATCTTCTCTCCACGCCTTCCATCACATATGGACCACAATGTCCTTCGCTGATACAGTACAAGAAACCAAAGAATAGGCTTCATTAACTTAAGAGCTGTATGATTCTTTTTAGGAAAGGAAAGTAAGCATAATTTGGGGGCAAGTACTATACAATAAACTATAATACATTTTCAAATATTTAACATACACAAAATACTTATAAATATATAATGGATCTTTCAACAGGTGTACAAAGCCTTATTAAGATTTTTTATTTCAGACTAGTTTGTAGAATTACAATGCTTAGATTTTTCAGACCATATTTAGGTCTAAGGGCTTCCAGATACAGGGTAACATTTCTTTCTTTTCTTTCCCTTCTTTTTTAATTGTTAAAAAATTTTAAATCATTAAAAAAATTTTTCAATTGCAGTTGACATACATTATTATATTAGTTTCAGGTGTACACCTCAGTGGTTAGACATTACATAACTTACTAAGTGATCATCCCAATAAATCTAGTACCCATCTGACACCATAAGTTATTAGAATATTATTAACTACATTCCCTATGCTATACTTTACATTCCCATGACTATTCTGTAACAACCGATTTGTACTTCTAAATCCATTAATCTTTTCATTCTTCCCCCGACCCCCTTCCTATCTGGCACTCGTCAAAATGTTTGTTTTGTTGAGTCTGTTTCTGTTCAACTTGTTTATTTTGTTTTTTTAGATTAAATTGTTGATAGATATATATTTATTGCCATTTTATTTTTCACATTTTTTATCTTTTTTCCTTCTTAAAGGAGGCCATTTAAGATTTCATATAGTACTGGTTTGATGGTGATGAATTTATTCAGATTTTTCTTTTTTGGGAACCTTTTTATCTGTCCTTCAATTCTAAATGATAGCTTTGCTGAGTAGGGTAATATTGATTGTAGGTCCTTGCTTTTCATCACTTTGAATATTTCTTGCCAGTCCCTTCTGGCCTGCAAAGTTTCAGTTGAGAAATCAGCTGACAGTCTTATGGGAGCTTCCTGGTAGGTAACTAACTGCTTTTCTCTTGCTTCTTTTAAAATTCTCTCTTTGTCTTTAACCTTTTGCATTTTAATTATGATTTGTCTTGGACTGAGCCTCTTTGGGTTCATCCTGTTTGGGACTCTCTGTGCCGCCTGGGCTTATATGTCTGTTTCCTTTAACAAGTTAGGGAAGCTTTCTGTTATTTTTTTCAAATAAGTTTTCTATGTCTTGCTGCCTCTCCTGTCCTCCTGGCATCCGCATTATGCAAATATTGGTACACTTAAAGTTGTTACAGAAGCTCCTTGCATTCTCCTCATTTTTTTTAATTCTTTTTTTCTGTTTTGATTGGGTATTTTTGGCTTCATTATATTTCAAATCACTGATTTGGTTTCTTGGTTTTATCTATGGTTGATTTCCTGTAAACTGTTCTTCATTTTATCTACTATATCCTTCATTTCTGACTGTTCCATTTTTATGCTGTTGATGTTCTTGTTACTGAGCAAACCAGGGCTCATCCACCTGGCTCCTTTACACATGACTCAACAATTAGTGTTGAAGGAAACAGGTTTTTATTAACAGGGTTCCAACCTTGAGGGAGCTGAGAGCACTTCTGCTCAGAGCACTCCTTTCTCGCTAGACCTAGAACTTCCCTTGCTTCCCAAAAGGCTACAACAATGCCCAGAAGTTCCCCATATCTTTATCTACCCATCAGTTGGTCACGCAAACAGATCTCCATCCTCTCTGGAATGTGCATTTGTGGGTTTCAGAGTCGCTATCCTCTCACAGCAGCTCTCTCCTTCATGATTTGAGGTGTGCTGTTCCCAGCCTCCACGTAGTCATTCAGGAAAATATGTGCCATGTTACAATGAATAGTAGTAGAGTCCAGGGAGGCACATGTCCCAAGAGAGTGACTTCTCTGTACATCCTTCAGAGAAGCGGAGGTCTGCAATTCAGCGTTTCCAGTCACAGTTCAGCTGTAAGCATCTCTTGCGAGTCTGGGTGGCCAGACAGGTCCCTGCAGCTCCATCAGCTCTGCTGCTGTCTTCTCCAGGCAGACGTCCTCTCTCACTGCAGACCTTGTGACTCTGTCTCCCAGACTTTCAGCCCGCCTTAATTTAAATGTTTGGCCCAAAACTGCCTAAGTGATCTAATGTCCGGCCCTTCCTATAATGTGTTATTGTCTGCCATATTTGTCAGTTCCCCAGTGTCTTTTACTCTCTTTTGGCTGCCATCTTTAATCAGGGCAAGAGTTCCCAGTGACACAGGAGCATCTGGAGTGGGCATCTGCCCCCTGCCTCTCGCACAGGTGCTGTATGAGCTCCCCCAAGGCTATGTCCAAGTCACTTCACGTTCTCAGAGTCACGTACACAATTCGCCCTGGGAAGTAGCCTTCTTCCCTTCAGGAAGGCATTGCTGTTAACTTGCCTTTGTTATGTAGTGTGCCTAGACATTGTACCTTCCACTCTGTGGGCACCCCTCCCCACCCTGATCCTGCCTGAAGGCAGGATTGTGGGGGTGGTCCCTTATTATCAGGGGACCAATGCTCTGTACCCTGTTACATTCTCACTAAGTTCACTGAGCATCCTTACAACCAGTGTTTTGAACTTTGCACCTAGTAGTTGCTTATCTCCATTTTGCTTAGTTCTTTTTCAGGAATTTTGTTCTGTTCTTTTATTTGGGACATGTTTCTTTATCTCCTCATTTTGGCTTCCTGCTTGTGTTAGTTTCTATATATTAGGCAGAGCTGCTATGTCTCCCAAGCTTGGTAAAGTGGCCTAATGTATTAGGTGTTCTGTAAGGTCCAGTGGCACAGCCTTCTTATTCACCCAAGCTGGGTACTCAAGGTGCACCTCTCATGTAGTCTGTGTACATCCTCCTCTTGTAGTTGTGCCTTGATTTCTGTCAGCAGGTCAGTGAGAGGGATTACCCTAGGACCAATCAGTTTCAATGACTGGCTGTGACCACTGACCCCTGTGGAGGATCAGCTGAGGAGGGACTCACCCTACAGAGCAGAACTTAATTCAGCAGGGCTCTGGTGCCTGCTGAGTTTGCCTCTTGAGTGTGTAGCTTGTGGAGGTGGTTAGGTAGATGTTCTTTGACAAGGTATGAAGCTGTCTACTGGGTATACTCACTCAGGAGGTGCAGACCAAGGTCAGCCACTGCCTGTGTTCTGCCTGGGGTTACCCAGCATGAGCTACAAAACGATATGTCAATGGTTGCTACTTGTGCTGGGCTCAGAGGTGCCCAGGCAAAGCCAAGCTGCAAACTAAGGTTGGCTGTGACTAGTACCAAGCCTGGGGTGACTTAGCAAGAGGAAGGACCCATGCTGAGGCCAGATGCTGCATGTTTTAGAGATCTTGAAAAATCTGAAGCATGAGCCACTACAGGTCATTTGTATGGAAGAGCTACTGAAAACAGCCAGGGTGGGCCCAAAATTTGGATGGGGCTGGGCCTCAGGCAATCAATCACCAACACAGGGCCAACAGTGTGAGCCAGGCTGATGGAGAGTCAGATATGGCGCTCACCTCCTACTCTATGGAGGGTGGGTGTATCAAAGGAGCAATGGCCTCTGCCAATATTTCTGTCCAGAAGAAAGCTGCCTCTGCAGCTCTCTCCCTGGTGCTATATAATTCAGTTCCTCCCTGTATGTCTCTGGTGCCTTTCAAGCTGCTGTTCCAGCACTGGAGCTCAGAGGGAGAAGTCTGAGTGAGTCCGTGCATGAGCCCTTTAAGAGGAACTGCCTGGGACTTCTCCAGCCTCAGTTCTTGTTGTTTTTTACAACCAGAAGTTGTGGGCACTTCTCTTCCTGATACTGAAACACTGGGCTGGGACCTGTTATGGGTCTGGGACCTGTTGCTCCTCAGGGGAGACCTCTGCAGCTGAGATTTCCCTCCCAAATTTTATCTGCCACATGTGGGTGTGGGACCAGTCCATTAAGTGTCTCCACCCCTCCCATCAATCTCAATTTGACTTCTTTTTTAATTCCCTAGTGTTTGGACTTCCATCCTACCAGATTTCAGGTGGCTCTGAGTGAGTTTGTTCAGTAGTTTAGTTGAATTTTGATGTGGTTGTGGGAGGAGGTGAGTACTATGTTTACCAATGCTGCCATCTTGACCAGAAGTCCCCGCCCTTTCTTTTATTACACCAAGATATAATTAATATATAATAATGTATTAAATTTAGGAGTACAACATAATGATTTAATATATGTATATACTGCAAAATGATTATAATCAATCTAGTTAACATCCATCACCACATATAGTTACATTTTTTTTCTTGTGGTGTAACTTTTAAGATATACTCTCTTAGCAAATTTTAAATATACATTACAGTATTGTTAACTATTAGAGTCAGCATTTCTAAATGAAGATACATGCAATTTATTCTATTCTCCCCCAAAGAATTCACATGGAGTCAGTTCAGCAGACCTACTTATTTATGAGGTGCAAGACTAAAATAGGGAGAATCCACCTACTTCTTGACACCTGTTTGGGAGCGTGGGTTGAGATAAAGAGTTCAACCTTAGGATTAAATTTGTGGGTGCTGCTGATTGATCAGACAGGAGCTGTGCAGGAGGCAGCGAGAGATAGAGGGGTCCAGGAAAGCTGTCTAGGCCCCTTGGGAGTCATCAGCATTTGGATGGCAAGGAAAGCCAAGAGGACAGATGAGACTACCCAACAAGATTGGGCAGAGAGAAGGATAAGGATGGCATGAAGGAGAGGAGGCCTAAGGAACAGGTGAGGGCAGAGGGGGTAAGGGGAAAGCTAAGGGAGGGCAGCATGGAGAGCCAAGGGAATGAAAGGCTTCGAGAAGGAAGAGAGGGTCAACAGGGTCAACACTGCCCAGTCAGAAATGAGAAGATCCTCAGTGACCTGGATGCCCTGGAGGGCAGTGGGGAGTGAAGGACGCAGGAGCCGGATTACACTGGTTGATGCATGAATGAGGGGTCAGAGGAAGGAGGCTGCCAGTCAAGTCTGACAGTGAGTGAGAATAGAGGGGGCGGCCGGAGGGAAAGGCAGGTTGGACCAATGTTTCTTAACCCTGGCTGTACACTGGAATCACCTGGAAATCTTTTTAAAAAAATTCTGTCACCTGGGCCCTACCCCTAGGCACTATAAAAATATTTAAAACTCCCCAGGTGATTCTAATGAGTATGCAGAGCTGAAAGCAATTGGATAAAATTATTTATTTTATAGAGAGGAGTGAGAATGCACCTGCAAGTGTTGAAGACACGGGGAGGTGGTGGTGTTGGTTATGGGCAACTGGGGCCCCTGGGAGGAAGGTGGGGATGGAATAGGCAAAGCAGAGGATATGACTTAGAAATAAGGAGAAGCTCTCCTTTCATTATGGCAGGAGAAAGGGAGAAATCGAGGAGTGTGGACAGAGGCAGGGTTGAGATACGGCTGGCTGGCAGGATAGCGAGGAGGCAGTCTCCTAAAGCGCCTGTGCTGTCTGCCAATCAGTAAGAGAGAGGAGGCGGTGAGATTAGCCTTTGGAGCTGAACAGAGGGGACTTGGCGATGCTGAGTGCCTGGTTTAGGTTAGAGACCCTGAACTTGCAGTGTCAGCAGTGTGTGAGGCAGACGGTTCACAGCAGAGCATTAAGAAATGTGAAAACAGGACTTCCTTAAGTATGAGTTTTACATTCTTCATACGGCGTTGTTAGGAGGATTCCAAGTGGAAAAGCTGATTCCATGGGAAGCACTGGGTTGGGAGTGGGGGCGGGGGCATGCCTACAAATGAACCAGTGAAATTCCTTCTAATTAGTTACATTCTCTAAATCCAAAACAAAGGGATAAATAAAACTTACGTTGATATAAAAGCCTATATCAATAAGAGACTGTCAACAGATTCTACATATCTCAAATGAGCAAAAAGTATGTTCTCTGTATTTTAAACTACTGTTTGCTTTCTAGAAATGTTGCAAGATCTTCCTCCCCTGGATTTGCCATGAGATGTTCATAAAATCTCTTCCACAGACTGAGCCCTTCTCCCCTCTTCCCATGTGCAGTCTAGTCCAACACTCACTGCCTTTGCAATTTTGTAATGGAGTGACTTATTATTTGTGAAGATGCAATCTGAACATTTTGAAGCTGTGGAAACATGTATGTCTAAGTGAATCCATGAGTACTTGAATTTTCCATAAGACCAGTTCAAGATGGTGAGTAAAATAACCAAACCTCCAGTTTGACAAGGAACTGAGGTATTTCCCAAGATGCAGGACTGTCGGAGCTAAAGCCTAGAGAGTCCCTCTCCCCGCCCCCCAACAATCCCTAACTCCCTCACTGCTGACAAGTGCTTGCCCTCCTGTGGCCTGAGAGACTAGCAGAGAAAGGGATCTGTGTCCCAGGTTTGAGGGGGGGATACTGAGGTGGTAAAAGGAGGTACCAAGAATTATTTGAAAACCACAAACTCTTCTCTTCCTTCTGCCCCATCTTGTTTCTTACCAGAGTGCAGTGAAACACCCATGCAGCTTTAACTCCTAAAACCCCTGTCTGTCTGCCTTCTCCTCCACTGTTTCTTTGAGGAAGCTCTCTGGCCTATCTGGGCTCAGAGACACCTTTGTGTGTCTTGTGCCTGGTGTCCTGAGGCTTCTTCCTGTCCCAAGCCACATTTCTTTTCTCCTTTCATCCCCAGATCAGATAAAGTAAATCTATTATTAGGCCAAAGCACTTCTTGATTCAAGAATTTTAACCAGCCCCAGCTGGTGTAGCTCAGTGGATTGAGCTCGGGCTGTGAACCAAAGGGTCACAGGTTTGATTCCTGTCAGGGCACGTGCCTGGGTTGTGGGTCAGGTCCACAGTGGGGGCCACGTGAGATGCAACCACACATTGATGTTTCTCTCTCTCTCTCCCTCCCTTCCCCTCTCTAAAAATAAATAAAAAATAAAACCTTAAAAAAAAAAAGAATTTTAACCATCTCTCACCAGATGGTAGAAGAGCTGGGGGGAATGGCTGAACAGGGGAAGGAATTAGAATGTACACATTGCTAGTTATAAAAGCAGTCACAGGGATGTAAAGCACAGCCTAGGGAACATCGTGAATAACATGGTAACACTATGCATGGTGTCAGATGGGTATTAGACTTAGCAAGGTGATCACTTCATAAGTTATATGAACATCTAACCACTCTATTGCATACCTGAAACTAATATAATATTGTATGTCCACTGTAATTGAAAATTTTTTAAAAAATCAAAAATTAATTAAAAAAAGAATTTTAACCATCTCAATACAAAACAGGTGCTTTGCTCTTTGGAAATGGAGAACACGGACCGGCTGCTTCTGCCCTTTGATGGTAGCAGGCGAGTTTTATCAGGAAGAAACCTTCCTTCCTCTTCATTCTACTATGCAATTTGTTTAGAGTCGATTTAAAAATGGTCAACAGATGAAAAGTCACGTTCTTGAAGGAGAATAGGAAAGAGGTTAGTAGAATAGATTGAAGAAGTGAGTGTTATCTTTATTGAACCCCGAGTCCGTGTTTGATTTGAAGAATAAGTGAAGACAAAGCGGATGACTTTAGCAATGGAAACATTTCTCCTTCCCTTCACTATAATTTAGCAAGGATGTACACTGAGCATTAGGAGTACAGCTCGGATCGAGGCTGTGGGGTGTACGAGGACAAGGAAAAGCGAGACTCGCCACAATAGTGACCTGTAATCAGTTAGGAGAATGAGGTAAGATGAGGAAAGAAAATTACAGAGCAGAAGTTAAGACCTGGAAGACTTTAGAACACCTTTTTCTCACAACTACAGGGTAAGTTAATCCAATCATAAAATAGAAAGATATTAAACAGTTGAATGGAGGACCAGAGAGGGGGAAAATTGAGTGAATATATTCTACACATCATGTGCAAAACAGAGTGAATGCCTCTTTCTGAGCAGATATGGTGGTTTATATTTTTGTTACATTTAAAAGTTATTTCCAGGTTGCACAGGGCCCAGTCTCTCTACAGAGTCACATTGAAAAGAAACATGCACCTGTCTTTGGAAGCCTTGAAGATTAATGCACATCTTCATTCTTGATGTTTTTAAAGAGCCAGACTAGACACACGGCACCTTACAGAAAGCATCCTAGAAATCTTCCTTGGCAGAAAACAGTTATTTTCTCCAAAGCTCATGGTGGCCCCTAAAAATCTCTCCTACCCACTCTGGTCCCTCTCCACCTCCTCCCTTCCCCCTGCTGTTTTCCCAGTCATGGGTGACTGTCAGGACACCCACCCCTAACTCTCAGCTCTGCCAGGCTGTTCTAGCATTCTGGAGAACTCTCTATCCATTCCTTCCCCCCACACTCCTCCTTCCCACAGAGCAGTTTGCAGGGTCCTCTGGGGTGGGTTGTTTCTTCCCTCTGACTTGTGTGTGAAACAAGACTACTCTACCTCACTCCCACCCCTTTCCCACAGGATGCTTGACACCTTTGCTCCTTCCCCCAGGTCAGAGGCTGAAGTCCCCTCTGTCTTTTCTGGAGGAGGTCGTGAAAGGGGGTCCACTTCTCTTCTGGGCAGAGACTGGGGCCTTGTCAAAACCTTCACCAGGACTAAATCTGTCTTCTTATAGTCACATTCCTCTGCTTTGCCCTCTATTTTAACTATATACTCACACATACACACACACACACTCTCTCTCTCTCTCTCACACATACACACATGCACACTCATTTATTTACAAACCAACTGTAAGCCAGAGAGTCATATGACCTCTTGTCTTTCAAGAAAACATCCATGATGTCCATACTGCGGAGAGTGACGCCAACACAGATGAACAGGGATGAGAGATGACACGTTAGAGAGTCCAAAGGACCTTGTCTGAGCCTCTGGATTGTGTAATGATGAAACTTTTTTTTATTGTAGTTAATAAATGTCTCCCTTTCTGTTCTCCCTTCCTCTTTCCCTTCTTTCCTTCTTATCTCTATTTTTTTTTCTGTTGTTGGATTTTTCTTAAGCTTATTTGAGAAAGGGCTCTGTCACTTGAAAATGAAGGAATTCTAACTCAAACAGTTAACCCTCCCTTAGTTTGATGATCTGGTTTTTGTACAGACCCACTTGGTTTTGCGTGCCAAGCAAGTCTGGACTCTGTTTCCAGAGAACCGCTCGACTTAGAGGGCATGGCCTGATATAAACCTTCTCCCTCTCTTTCTGTATATCTTCAGTTCTCATTGGCTAGAGATCTCTTTCCTTCCTACCATAAGGAAGTGAGATCACACACATACCATTTAACATTTTACAGGCACTGAGAGTTGTTTTGAAAGCATTTTTAATGACATGGCAAAATACTTGTAATATATGATCTCAATTATTTTAAGTATGGAATAGCTAGCCATACAAGGAAATATATGAAAATATAAACAGTGGTAATAATCTGAGAATAAGATTATGAGTGATTTATAGATTACATTTTCTAATCTTTAAAATGGACATTCAATTATTTTGTGATTAGAAAATAATGAGTTATTAATACAATATATAAATTGTAGTACATTCATCCAGAGGACAATTTTGTAGTCACTAGAAAGAATGTTTTGAAGACCTTTCAGTGACATTGAAAAATGCACATAATAGAACAATTGGGAAGGAAGGTCGACAAAACTGTGCATAGCACTGGTCTCAGCACTGATGTCAGTTATAGATGTGCAAATGGATGCATTGGCAATGACTAAAGACATTGCTTCAAAATATTAATGGAAGTTATCTCTGAGGGGTGAGATCATGGTTAATTTTGTTCTCTGCTTTATATGCGTATATGTTTTCCAACCTTAAGGACCAGATCTATCCTTTTATAACCATCATATAACAGTAAAGTGTTACTCTGGTGGAGAAGAGGTTTGAAATAGCAACTCTTCCTCGCTCCGACCCCTTTGGTAGAGGACACGCGACACCTTCCCTCCTTCCTCCAGGTCAGGGGCTAAAGTCCCCTCTGCCGTTCCTGGTAGAGATAGTGGATGGGGCCAGTTTCTGCTGTGGGCAGAGACTGAAACCTTGTCAAAACCTCCACCAGGGATGAGTCTGTCTGTCTTTCTACAGCCAAGTTCCCCTGCTTCATCCTATTCTCGTTTTCCCGCTCTCTCTCTCTCACATACACACACACTTGTTTATGTACAAATAATTAAAGCAGAATCTCCCAGAAATGGAAGACATGATCTGGAAATATAGCAAAAGAAAAATAAATATTTACATAATGTATTGGGAAGGCAGACCACTTGTCCTGCACTGTGCCGAGTACTTTATGTATGTTTTCTCATTTAATATCTTCAAAATCCCTCTGAAAAAATCTATCACCATTTCTCCCTCATTAATAGATTAGCAAAACAGAGTCTTTAAGAAAGATGAAATACCTTTCTCAACTGCATACAAACAACAAGTGGCCGAAGAAGAATTTGAACCAAGGCAGTTTTACTGAGGGGTGTTTGCTGTTAGCCAATATGTATATGAGAGGCTGTTGTAATATACACCATGATTTTTATACTAATTCTAATGTCTTCTTAGTTGAGAATCAGTGCAACCCTTGCAAAGGCTGGTAAAGAAAACGTTTCAGAAAAATTTTCTTGGTTCATGATCTGATTCTGCACCATTTCCTGATGTTCATTTGAATAAGATTCATAACTGGTGTACAATAGAATGAAGACTTCTTGGGATCAAGGATTTTAAAAATAACTGTAGAAAATGCTCAACTTGTAATTGATTGAAGCTCCGACTTGACATACACAGGGCTGAGCAGTTATGTGAGGCACTTGGGATATTTTCCTCCCAGCAGATCCTGCACGGAGCTGTGTGGGGAAAAAGACAAGGAAGGATACTCTCCAAGGTGCTCACTGTAAAGCTCTGGATACACTTTCCAGCCTTCCCTCACTTTCTTCTGTGTTGTGGGGGTGGGAAGCAGTTTAAAGGTCACCTCAGTTTTGTTGGTTAGGGAGCAACACTGAGTTGAAGACTGATCAGAAAAGGTTATCTCCATTTTGCCAAAATCATCACCAATGTGGCCCTACTTCCTGAGGTCTCTGGTTGGCGCCACCACAGTTTTACCCCTTGACTCTCTCATAGCTGCACGGATGGGCAAAGCTACTACTCATGGGAAGAATCAGGGAGGGGCCAGGGAAGGTGGGGAGAGCACGAGGGGCTCCTCCGGCTGCACTGGAGGCCGGAGAAGAGAAACTGTCCAGAGGATGAGATGCTCGGTATTGCTAAATGCTGAAAACAGGTTAAGCGGTTACAAGCTGAAGAAAAAAGGTTGGATTTGGCAAGTTAGTAGACCATTTCCAGAACAAATTCTGAAGATAGGCAAGAGCAGAATTCATGTTGCATGGTGGTGTGGAGAGAGTGGGAAGTGGGAAGCTGAGTGGACCCTGGCAGACTCTTCCTTTGGCAGTCAAGGTCAGGTGGGAAGTTTAAGCATGGAGCAGAGTTGAGGAAAAAGTGCACATGCATGGACATGAGAAAGCTTAGCCGGTTTATAAACAGAGCAGGAAGCAAAACATCAAGAGAGAAGAGGAGAGAATAATTACCATTATTGAGAACTCACTCTGTTCCAGACACAGTGCTAGGGTCTCACATTATTTGTTTCATTCTAATGCACACAGCAACCTTGGGAGGAGAGTGAGGCTCAGAGAGGGTGAATAATTTTCCCAAGATTACACAGCTATTACTCTGGCAGATAAAACAGACATATCTTTCTGATTCTAAGGACCCATAAACTCTATGCATGAAAAAGAGGAAAAAGAGGCAAGTATATTTAGTACACAAAGGTCCCAGAGGAGGTAATTGGATTTGGAATAAAAATTATAGATTGCACTAGCTGGTGTGGCTCAGTGGATTGAGCGCCAGCCTGTGAACCAAAGGGCTGCCGGTTTGATTCCCTGCCAGGGCACATGCCTAGGTTGCAGGCCAGGTTCCCAGTCAGAGGCACGTGAAAGGCACCCCATCGATGTTTCTCTCAAACATCAATGCTTCTTTCCCATTCTTTCTCCTTCCCTTACCCTCTCTCTGAAAATAAATATATAAAATATAAAAAAATATATGAATCAGTAAAACAGAGGGGCATATCAACCCCAAAGGCAAAGGAAGATGGAATCAGAAAATACGATAGAATGGAGTACCACTTAATTTCATTTTGGGGGGGATACAAATACACTAGGTAGCTGGAATAGTTGTCCAACTAGGTTTCTAGGAGACCATTGATGATTTTATTGACCTTGCAGTGACAAACATATCTTTCTATTTTTATCCTTTTATTGTCTCTAGTTTCAGTCGTCCCCCAAATGATCCCAAATCATACACTGCATGGCTACACCCACACACCTATTCCTTTTACCTGGAATTTCCTTCTTTGCCTTATGTGAGATGGGTGGTGGTCGACACTACTAGTAAATTGGCAAAGCAAATGACAAAGACTGAGATGAAATAACTGTCATTTAAGAATTTGGTCTTGCCCTGGCTGGGTAGCTCAGTTGGTTAGAGCGCTGTCCCCAAATGCCAAGGTTGTAGTTTCAACCACCATTCAGGGCACATACAAGAATCAACCAATGGATGCATAAGTAAGCAGAACAACAAATCAGTGTTTCTCTCTCTCTTTCTCTTGCCCTTCCCTTCTCTCTCTAAGATAAATAAGTAATTTAAAAAAGAATTTGGTCTTATGATTTTCATCTACTTACTTATTGTAGGGGCACATGAAATAAAAGAATTTTAAAATAAAAGAAATTTTAAATAAAGACTTCTAAAAGATAAGCAATAAATTACAATTGAGCTTTGCTATCATCTAAGCCATTCCAGTTGGAATTCATGACCTACTTTATCTTATATTCTGTTGCCATAGTGCTTAGGTTCAATGTGAAACTAAAGAAGATTGATTTCCAGTGCAAATCTTAATTTTTATTGTGCCCTGCAGTGCGACGTGGATGATGCATGTGTGATAAGTCTCATATTTAGACAATTCCAGAGGGAGTTTTGAGAATTAAAGTATTATCACCTCTATCAGTGGTTATGAAGATAATATATTTTCTGTAGATGTGTATCATTTTCTTAAAGAAGTAAGTGACTCTATGACTACCCCTTAGGCAGAAAAGAAGCAGGCTTTTCCGATTGTTTCAGAAGCACTACCCAGTTAACGTGGGTCAAATCGTTATTTCCCAAAAAGGAAAACACCATTTATCTTGAAACACATAAGCTTCAAGTTCACAGACAAATGCTTGTCCTTCAAATGTTTTAATGCCTCATTTGATTTAAAAATCAATTCCACAGTCAAGTTGGCATGTAGAATTCTCCAGATCTTATCTATATTAAAAAAATATAACCCAGCTGGCAAGCATCTCCTGTCCATGGCGGGGTGTGCATTTGGTGTTGGGGGAGAGGGAGGGCGCGAGCAAGTGTAAGGGCCACCATTCTACAGCATTCTTTGCAAAAGGGTACTTTTCTTGCTGAAATGGACAGGCATTTTTTTTGTTGTTACACTTGTGGTCCTGGGATTTATAAGAAATATAGATTTGGTCTTGGTCTACTTTTCCTGTGCAGAGCTCCTAAAACCTCTGAAATTTTCTAAGTGTTGAGAACATAAAGGTGTCTTTTGTTATGCTAATGAGGTGACTTTTGGAAAGCACCTAGGTGACTTACTGGTTAAGGTCTGTTTGCTGGGGAACTAAGCAGAATTAGAGGGTTGAAACTTTCTCCCAACGCCCAGACTTCCAGGGAGAGGAGAGAGGCTGGAGGTTGATTGAATCTCCAATGACCAATGATTTGGTCAGTCCTGCCAATGTACCTGAGCTTCCATAAAAACCAAAAGGAGGGTGTTCCGGGCTGGTGAACCAGAACACATCCACAAGCTGGGCCCCCAAATCCTTGGGGACAGAAACTCCTTTGTTTGGGACCTCGCCCCAGGTATCTCTTCATCTGGCTGTTCATTCATGTCCTTTAATATCCTTTGTAATAAACCAATAATCGATCTAGGGAGTAAGTAGTCTGGTTTTCCTCAGTTCGCTGAGTTGTTCTAGCAAGTTAATTGAACCCAAGGAGTGGGTAATGGGAATCCCCAATTTATAGCCAGTTGGCGACAACCTGCACTTGCATTCGGCATCTGAAGCAGGGGCAGTGAGGAAGGATCTGACACACTCTCCAGGGAGATAGCACTAGTGTTACGGAACAGGAACTGGGGTCCCTCTGTCTGCCTCATCCACTAGGCAAAATTCCAGAGGCAAAGGATTGGTGATAAAGCAAAGGAGTCCCTATTCAACACCTTCACAATTTTGGAATAACAGCTTTCCACATGCTTTAGTCACTTAAGGCTATCAAAGACTATCAATTAAGGCTAAACTCTTCAACACCTAAGTTCTATCATTTCCCCCATTAGTTTTAGTTATCTTATTTCTATAGGGTTACTTTACAAACTAAAACAACATAAGATCCAACAGCTACACAATTTTGGAACAATAGCAGGTTTCAGCCTCAGAGGTTGTCCCCTCTAGAACACCCAAAGGATAAACCTGCCACCCTCTGCCCGACCGGCCCATCCTAGGCTGCCCCGGGAGTTCCTTACCATACAAAATACCATCCATTGGGAAATGCAGGCAGCTGCAGTAGGATTATCCTCCTTGAGGAAGAGAGCCCAGGAGTGAGCCAGAGACAACCAATGCCCTTCCAAGGGCCTAAGAATGCTTCTTTTATTTCAAACCTTCTGGCCCATAATTCCATGCGCTCTGGAGGCGTTCAGCTTCTCAGTGAATCCCATTGTAAGCGGTTTACCATTGCCTAGGCAAACTCCTCCTATGGCCCCTCCCTACTCCTTTCTACTCATCTGATTAGATCTCTCCGTGTCTTCCGAATTGATCACATTTATGGGCCACCCAGTCAGTGCCCATCAGTGTCTAAGGGGTATTGAGTTAATTGCTCAGTGGTGGGAAAAAGAATACACAACCTTAAATTTTTTTCTATATTGTATGAATTTAAATCTGTAAATTTGGGAGTTTATGGGGTGGATGAAACACCAGACATGTTGTGGTTGGCTTACATAATTATTTGCTTTTGATTCTGTTTATCTAATCTATCTCAGTTTGAGTGCCTTTTGGCAAGGTGAGCTTTTCAGCTATTTTGACATCCCCCCCCCACCCCCGCTATCTCATGTCCTATATTTAACATAGTTCATTCACTGCAGTTATTATAAAAGGAAGAGAACGGATTTCCTTCTATTGTACTCTGAATACTCCTGTGGGCTTTTCCTACATTAAATGTGTGGATCTTTCCACACCAAGCTATTCTCTAATTTTTGGTGGACACTGACTGGGTGTCGGGCAATTCAACCAGTTCTGACCCTAACTGCCAGGAGTGAGCACAAACCCCGCAGGTGGAGGACTCAGTCCCACAAGGCTGTCCCCCACTTCAGGTGCCAATTGAAAGTCCCAGGCTGTCACTTGTGCTTCTGACCAACTGGTTATAAATCAAGGGTTTCCACAATCTTCTCCTTGGCTAATTTGCAAGAACAGCTAACAGAACTCAGGAAAATGCTTTACTTACTGTTACTGGTTTATTATAGAAGATCCAACTGTGCAGGAAAAGGGGGTTTTATCATCTGACATGACCAGTGAAGTACCCTCACAGGGCTATCTCATCATAAATTCCTAACTAGGCAGGTCAAGCTTGGTAGTCACATCCCAGGCTTAAATATTCCTTATTAAAAGGTTAATCTTCACTTTAATCCAGTCCCGTCCATTGTTCTTATGCTTTGGAAGCATAATCACCCTGGAGAGAGCACATAATCTTGTTACCTACTTTGTAATTCAATCCCCACCTGGCTTTCTCCTACTTTCCTGTAACCTGCCTTATATTCCCTCCTTAATTCCAAATGTATAAAAGAGACTGCAGAACTGTTATTCTCCAGAGCATTTGTGATCTTACCTTCTGGCATTATCATGAGTTTGGCTAAAAGAAACTCAGAGAAATTCTCTGCAGGTGTGGACATTTCCTAGGTCAACACGTGTTTCAGAAACAGCCAAATGGGAAAAGCGCACCATGGAACAAAGGATGTGGGAAAGCATGCAGCTGCCCTGCTGTCTGTGGATGTCCCACCCTCCCAGCACCTCCACGTGTTCACCAACCTGGAGACTCTGAATCCCATTGCTTAGGGTTTTTAAGGAGGTTCCATTATGTAAGTGTATTGATGAAATTGTTGGTCTTTGGTGATTAAGTTGAGTACCGTAAGTCAATCTGCAGCCCCTCTCCTACCCCCTCCCCAAAGGAGACCAAAAATCATTTGTAGATAAGAGCATATATCCCAGGCACATCGCCTGTAGTTCAGACTTGACTCTACTACTTACTGGCTGTGGGATCTTAGGTGAGTTACTATTGTGAATGAAAAAGGGGCTACAAGGCAGGGCTGACAAGCGCAGTGACCAAAAGTAATCACTCAGGGTGATCTGATCATAAATTCCTCACCAGGCATGTCATGATGGGTAGGTAGTCCTCCCAGGCCCATAGCTTCCACAGCAAAAGGTTAATCTTTACCTTTAGCCAGACCTGTCCATTGTTCTTATGCATCTAGGGTAACATACCTTTAAAATGCTAGAGTAATATTCTCCAAATCCCTCATAGGTCCAACCAGAGCACGATGATCCTGAAATTCCTCCTTGTTGTTGCCAGAATACCACCTCGATTTACCATACATTTAAATGTTAACTATCTTGTACGCATCAATATAAAAGATGTACCTCTCCATTTTACTTTTTACCCAATTCTAGAAATTTCCCCTGCCTTGCTCTCCTGCCTCCTCAATCTATCACCAACGGATTTCATGTAGCCTTCTTGCGTTTCACCCTTTGACTCTGAATGTATGTATGCAGAGAACTGCAAAACTGCCATTCTCTGGAGCATTTCCTCAGTCCTCTGAGGTCTTGCTTCTGGGCTTGCTTTCAATTTGCCTCAAATAAACTCTGATAAACTCTTACAAGTGTTTTTATAACTTTTATAAGGTTTGGACTTTTTATCACTGGCACTTTACTAATCTCTACCTCAGTTTCTTCATCTAACAAAGGGGGATAATAATAACACTTAGTGTTGCTGTATGGATTAAATTAGATGATGTATGTGAAGGGCCAAACATAGAGCTAGATACATAACAAAGACTCAATAAGTGTTGGTTATTATAAACAGAATTATGATTGTTATTTGGATACTTCCAAGGGTCTAGCAACCTTTCAGGAGGCAACTTCTCAATATTTGTATGAATTGTGAACCAATGATTTAATCATATACCAGTGTCTGAAATGTGCTTTGACAGAGTAAATTGTCTTTCATGTAGGACTTTAAAATATTATACCTAGAGAATAATATACCTGTTTTATCTTTTCTTAAATAATTTATTTATTTTACTGCTTTAAATCTCCATAATGAGATTTGCAGTTCAAATGGACCTTATAAAAAAAGCTCCTCCTCTCTCCCTGGATGATCCATTTATTACTCTTCATAAGGTCTCAGTGAAAAGCTAGCAGTGTTTTTTTTTTTTCCTTTTCTTTATTGGCTAGGCAATTTGCAGTGTCTGCTACAAAAGATACAGTAATTTTTAACTTGCCAGATTTTCTTCCACAAAGCCCTCAGCAGTGGAGGAGAGAAATTTGTTATCTGTAACCCTGACAGTAATAATTGTTTTCAATTCTCTCTCTGTTTCTCTCTCACCAATCTGATAAGTGTAAAGTGATATGATGGCAACATTAAGCCTGAAATTCATGGATTAGAAACAGGCTGGTATGGAATCAAGTCCATCTGGTTCATTCACAGAGTTGAACTATGTTGAAATAGTCAAAACATATGAGTATTGCAGCTCTTTGGACAGAATCTATTGTCTACCCTTCTTCCTTGTTTTAGCACATTGTTTACTTTGCTTGTCCCATGTGCCATGAGCATATATACCATATGTAAATGACCACATATGCCATATGCCTTAGATATTGCTGCTCCACCTCAGTGGGTGGAGTACTGGTCTGAGAATTGAAAGTTCGCTGGTTCGATTCTCAGTCAGGGCACATGCCTGGGTTGTGGGCCAGGTCCCTAGTTGGGGGTGTGTGAGAGTCACTGACTGATGTTCCTCTCACACATCAGTATTTCTCTCCCTCTCTTTTTCTCTCCTCCCCCCCTAAAAATAAATAAATAAAATCTTTTAAAAAAGTAACTAGATAACATCAAGTGTAAGAAAACACTGCTCTAGTACTTAAGGTGTGCTGCTTCATAGTCTTCATTGTAATCATAAAGCCTTCTCTGTTGTGAGCATCCTTGCTTATTATCATTCTTTAACTTACCCCATACAAAATTTAAGTTCCTATTTCTTAAAAGATTTTATGCATTTATTTTTAGAGAGACAAGAAAGGAAGGAGAAAGAGAGGGAGAGAAACATGGATCAGTTGCCTCTTTCAAGCCCCCACCAGGGGACCTTGCCCACAACCCAGGCTTGTGCTGTGACAGGATTGAACTGGAGACCTTTCGGCTCTCAGACTGGTGCTGAATCCACTGAGACACACCATCCAAGGCTACATTCCTATTATTTTAGAATCTCTTCTGTTTATATTTATTATCTCAGGTTTTTATTCTTGGTTTACAAAGTGTATTGATTTTTCTTAACTTATTTTGATCACTTCAATTTTAACATTTTTAAATCTACTTAACATTTCATATCTTTATCTTTCCTATTTAATTGTTTAAACATTTTTCTTAGCAATGATTATTTTTAACTCCCATTGCTTCTTATTTCCTTCCTCTTTTTCTTTCAAGTAATCCTGATGATTTTTGTCACTTTTGGTCTTAAGAGGTTTCTGATTTTATCTCTTATCTTTCTTTTCACATGTGTATTTTACAATAGCAAGCTGGAAACCTAATTATGAGAACAGGGCCAGACAGTTTTGCTGATGTACTGGTCATAGCTGGAGAGAGAAAGAACAGAATTAGTGCTGAAACCTAGCATTTTAGTTAGAGCCAATGGGCACAACAGGGAGTGACTTATTAAGACAAGAAAAACTGACAGAGGAGTAGGTGGGATTAGAAAATAAGTTTCTTTTACTATCACCATCACCACATAATAAAAGAGAAATCATTTTAACATTAAAAAGAGATACAAGTGCATATATTTTAAGATGAATACTTTTAGTTGTCTGAAAAAATTCACTAACTCTATTTTTTTCTTTCTCATTTTGCAGTGAATTGATGAAACTTTCTGGCATTTGGGACTGATTGCTGTAGATAATGGAATGATTTATAGTCCAGGAAAACTCACTGTGGTACCTACAGAGAGAACTGATTGAAAAGGTTGAAGACAATGCCATTAGAATGGAATCCGTGGAGGTAGATTGCAATTTGTATATGATGAAAGAGAAAGATCTATAAATTTGATAGGAAAGCTGGAGGTTGAGGAAGCGGTGTCTGAAGTCAATTAGTAGATGAAAGAAGCTTTTGCTGAGTGAAATGGTTGAACATTACTTGTTGAAGGAAAAGTGATAATTTCATGAGTTCAACATGGCATCCAGCCGTTTTAATAGGCATAGTCAGTTTTCTGAGCTTCAGAGGCCTGCCCAGACAATATGTTGTCTCTACCTAGTATAATGTTTAATTTAGTACGGCTCTGGAGACCACACTGCTTTAAGGATTTAGTTGAAATAAAAGTAAGAAAATAGTAGTAGTTTGTAAATGTGTTATTAGACACATGTTAAATATTACCCTGAGACCTTGTTTGAAGGTTCTAGCAGGGGAGCGCAGCTACTCCTATATCCTTGACCGAAGACCGGTCCTCTCCTCTAGTCGGGAAGGTTGTCCTCTTTGGTTGAGCGTGCAGCTTCGGGAGGGA
Source organism: Phyllostomus hastatus (assembly GCF_019186645.2). Lineage (NCBI taxonomy): Eukaryota > Metazoa > Chordata > Mammalia > Chiroptera > Phyllostomidae > Phyllostomus > Phyllostomus hastatus. Next base: position 11,753,127 of record NW_025333977.1, on the reverse strand, counting down.
CACACATGGATCGATGAGGGAGGAAGGGGACACCCGCCTAGCCAGCCAGATCAGCCGAATCAACCCTGGCGATCAATGGGGTGACAGATGTCGCAGCCAGATCGCCCTCACATCCATATATTATCTTAATAAGACTGCGAGTCTCTTAAAATTGAAATTGTCTTCTTTTTCTTACAAAGGTAGCCCTTACGGTGAAAAGGGCCCACGTCCGGACCATCAGTCCTGTTGGTCTCCCACTGTCAGCTTCTTCACCTGCAAGATAGGGCAATGATATGAAGAACAGAAAATTTCTGAGGATGTTAAATGAAATAATGAATGTGTAAAGGAGAAGGAACACTACACGTGTTAGCTGTACTTATCTTTCTCCTCTTCCTCCTCTCATGCTCCAGTACTGGCTACACAGAGAAGGTACTAAATATTTGATGGCTGAATGAGTGATTGTATGACACCGGGCCAGAGCTTCTGACCCTGGAATCGGATTTGCAAAGCGTCCATCTATTAGCTGTGAAGTGGACTGTCAATAAAGTTTCGTTAATTAAAAAAAAAGCACACAGTAAACTACAAATCCCAGCTGTCTCGTGGAAGCCATAGAACCCAGTGGATGGCCAGGAGTGCGGAAGTCTTGCCTGCTCGCCCAATCACGCTGGGAAGCCTGAGCAGCGGCACCCAGCCTGGCCAATCCTGAGGAGGCTTTCTCCGCGCCGCGCGGGTCCCGCCTTCCTGCTCAAGGCTGACGGGTCTTCAGCGGATACGCGGCCCGGGAGGCGGAGCCAGAGATCTCTCCCCGACCTCCTGTGGGGTTGGGCCCTCCTTGCTCGCGGCTCCCGCTCCACCATGGCCCCCAAAGGCGCCTCCAAGCAGCAGTCCGAGGAGGACTTGCTCCTTCAGGATTTCAGCCGCAACCTCTCAGCCAAGTCCTCCGCACTCTTCTTTGGGAACGCCTTCATCGTGTCTGCCATCCCCATCTGTGAGTTATGGGAGCCTGCGGGCTGGGGGAGGCCGCGGGCGGGTCAAGCTGGGCGGGGACGTGGCAGGGCCTGGCGTACGGGCGAGACGGCGCTGGGGCACTGGGCTCGCGCTCTCCCCAGATCGCGCTGAACTCGGGGAAGCAGGTAGACTCTGCCGGCTTCAGTGTTCTCGTCTGGGGTGGCGGTGGGCTGCATCCCACGAAAGTCACTGGTGGAGCTTTTTAGAAGTACGGTGGTTCCCGGGCCTCAGTTGCAGAGATTGTGATTCACCAGTATTGAGATGGCAGCCCCGGCTCTGTATTGAAACCCTGGTTAAGATCTGGTGCTGACACTCCTGCATATAGCCTGTTCTCTGTCCCCTCTCCACTCCCCCGGCCCCAAAACTTTTGTTTGCCCTTTTGAGATCTTAAACTTATCATTACTTATATTGGAGAACTAATGAATTAAAGGGAGGGAGAGGTTCCCATTAACTCGCGCACTGAATTAGAAGTGTAGCTTTAGGTGAACCACTTCATACTGCTGAGCATCATTTTCTTAATTTGACGAATGAGGTTGGACCAGCGATTTACCTTGTTTTACTTTTTTAACCATCCCATTAGGGCAGTTCTCACTTGGATGGCAAAACTTTGCAGACTTGGCCAAAGGTTTTTTTAGGGCTCAGGTTTCCAGAATTTGAATATCCAGTCTCTGTCACTGCTGCACTCTTGTTGGGCATTCAAATCTAGATTTGTGTTTTTTTGTTTTGTTTTGTTTTTTTGTTTAATAAAACCCAGCGCAGTTTACATGGTGTGAAGCCCTTGTGGCTCAGTGGCCGCACTGAGCACGCCTTGAGTTCAGATAACAGCCACGTCAGCAGGTAAACTGTGCCTTAGGACTGCACATGGCATTTTGGAATGGCCTGCATTTAGCTTAATAGTACCCTGATGAATGAACTTGGAAGTCAGAATTGTGATTTTGTTGAGCCAGAGTTCTCATTTTAGAAGACACAGAAATCTCATCTGGAAGGTTATGTTTTTCAAGTGTTCTATATTTGGGTAAAGTTGAGACTGTAAATTTTTACTGGATATCCCACTTAAGAAGTTCCTCATACGCTGCATTACATCCCCTAACCCAGATTGTGTTTTACCAGCAGGCCTTTATAACTGGTGGTAATGTTTTGTTCTCCCCCTTTTTTATCTTCAGGGTTATACTGGCGAATATGGCATATGGATCTTATTCAGTCTGCTGTTCTGTATAGTGTGATGACCCTAGTAAGCACTTATTTGGTAGCCTTTGCCTACAAAAATGTGAAATTTGTTCTCAAGCACAAGTAAGTATATTTCTCAAGTGAAAGTGTGATGCATTTTTATGTAGTAGGATGTCTTAAAGACCATTTGTGTTTGTGTTAGTTTCAGTGAGCACTAATTTGAGATATATATGTATCTGTATTTGGGGGGAAGGCACCTTACTGCTATGAAGAATTACTAACTAACTTGAAGCAGACTTCTACCACTGCTATGAAAGTAGGTTTTGAGTGGAATTAGATCACTTTAGCACTATCTGTAGTCATGGAGTTTAATCAGAAAAACAAAACCACCGAGTAAATTAACATTTCAAAAGCAAATGGAATTCTTTCTGGAAAGAATTGTTCCAGGCTCTCCATGTTCTATTTTTGGATGTGTAAAAAGTGGTCTAGTTGTTACTAAACTCTTTTTATGCTAATTACATTTTTTTCTTATGAGTATATGAAAACGTAAAAGGTTACCATACTTCCTCTACTTTAAGATCACAAATTTTATAAAGTACATCATTTTAAAAAATTTCTTTAATTCCCATCCGGTGATATAATGTTTTTCTTCCATTGATTTTAGATGGAGAGGAAAGGAGGGAGTGGGAGAGGGAGCGAGAGGAAAGGATGGGGAGGAAGGGTGAGGGAGGGAGAGAGGGTCAATCCGTTTCCTCAAACTGGGGTTCAGTCCTGCAACCTAGGTATGTGCCCTGACGGGGAGTTGAACCCTCAGTCGTCTGGTATACGGGACAGTGCTCCAACCAAGGGAGCCGCCCTGCCAGGGCATAAAATATGTCGTTATTTTAATGATAGCGTTTGAGAAGAAAACCCAAGCCACACAACTACACATTTATACATTCATTATAAGCAGTATCTACTCTGGTTTCACAAAGGTCAGAATGTGGGGGAAATAGTGAAAACGTAAGGAAAAGTAGGAACATTTGTTACTTTGGAGCGCTGTGGTCCTCATGGGAGATAGGTATCAATTAATGTTTGATTGGAGAAGGTGCCCATTGAAGTTGCTTTCATGCACACTTTGATACTTGATTCAGGATAGCCAGGACATTTCTCTGCTTCCTTCATGGAGCCTTCTTGGTTCTATATTTCTCTGGAATTACTTTCCTTTTTTTGTTGTTCAAGTACAGTTTTCTCCAGTTTCCCTTCACTACTACGCCACTCATCAAGGCAGTTGGGATTTTGTTGAGACTGAGGTGCCAGTGCACCTCACGTGCGCTTTGTGTTTTCATTCTCATAGTTCCCGCTCTTGTCTGGAAGCTATTTCTGCTCGGATTGCTGTAGCAGTCTTTATCTAGTGCTTTAAAGCTTCAGACCCTCCATGCCATGCACAGTACAACGCACTTACGCAATCCTTATCATTCACTTCTTTATGGAATAACAAAGATGTATTTATTCTTATCAGCCATCATTTTTGTCCTGTCACTCTCTTACTTAGAACTCACCACGGCCTTCTCTTTTCTAACCGTATTAAAGCCACATTCTGCCAGGCCCTAGGGATGCAAGTCATCTGCCTCCTACCAGTGTGGCCACTTGGGCCTTAGCTCTTCTTACTCAGCCTTCATGCCATCCTTTGAAAGGGTTTTGTGCCCTGCCTCTAATGGTCTTCCTTCCTTTCCATTCTTAGATATCTGTTATTTCAAGAGTTGAGAATCTTTTCCAGAGAAATTCTTCCTAAGTGTGTTGTCTCTGAGTTAGGGTCTTTCTGGTGACAAGGAATAGAAACAAAGTGAAGTGATCTCAGTTACCGGGGGTTTGTTGTAAGAAGGACAGAATAGGCTCAGCAGGTGGAAGTGGCCCAGCTGCTATTCCGGTCGCACAGGAGCTCGGGTTGTGCGTGGCTGCAGTTCTGCTTGGCCAGTAGAGTGATCGGCCACCTTTGTCGTCTTTCTGCTCGGCAGCCCCTCTTCACCAGCTGCCACTCCAGGATTCAGCCACCTCCGCCCGCACCGTTCTGGGCTGCCTTCCTTGTGAGGCACCGCCTTCTGAGGACAGTGAGGCATCTCGTGCAGCCCGTCCTTTGCGATCCCCCTGGAACTCAGTCCCTTTGAGACTCGGTGTTTTTCGCTTGTTCCGCATATCATTTTTATTCACTTTTTTGGAATCAAAATCATGTCCTTTTTGCCTTCTCATTTCTACTTAAAACTGCCATATCTTTTGTTTTATATGCCTTATATGACAGTTAAGGGTACATTTATTTCAGTAAACATTTCAATGGATTACTCATTTAATAGATTCGATCGGTGAAATTATATTGAGTCATAGTTTTGGTTCAGTACTAAATATTGCCACTGAGATTGAAACTCCTACAGATACGTAAGAAGCTTAAAGCTCAGAGACGGAGGGGGGTGCCGAGTGCAGACGGGTATTAGTGGTAGAGGGCAGATGACTCAGAGTTCACAGCCTGGATTTCAGTCCGGGCTCTGTTGTTCTTAAGTGTATAACCTTGGGTGTTCATCTCACCTTTCTAGCTTCCACATTCCTGAGATGTAAAGTGGGGGTACTAATGGTGCCTCCTAGGATGACGAGGATTAAATATGATAATGTGTGATATGATGAGCATAGTGTCTGTCACACAGTAACTGTTTATGTAAGTAAGTGTTGGAGAGTTTGGGGGTTAGAGAGCCCTTAGAATTTGTTTTTGAGTTGGCAGGACCTAAAAAATGTTTGCAAAAATGTGCTTATTTTAAGAAATTACATAGGTACTATTGTTTTTAAAGATTTAATTTATTTATTTTTAGAGAGAGGGGAAGGGAAAGAAAGAGAAACATCAGTGTGTGGTTGACTCTCACTTCCTCACCCCCACCACCAAGTAGGGACCTGGCCTGTAACCCAGGCATGTGTCATGACCGGGAGTCAAACTGGCGACCCTTTGGTTTGCAGGTTGGTGCTGAATGCACTGAGCCACACCAGCCAGGGCCATAGGTAGTATTTTTATTTTTTATTCTGGAAAGGTTCAGACATACTGATGTTAAAAAAAAATAGAAAATACAGTTGATTTTGTGGGTTATCTCAGTTGGCTGAGTAGTGGGCCATTGGAGTGACCTCTATTCTTTTTACAGTGCTGAGTGAGGTTTATTAAGATCCTTAAGACAGAGGGTAGGGCTTCTTCTTGAGTTTTAATAAACCTATAGTGTGGTTGTTGAATTTAGAATTTTAGACCTAGAAGAGAAACTAACTCTTTATCTGATTCAGTCTCTTCAGGAGGATTTGTTATGTGAACAGGTGATTGATTCTGTGCCCTTAAAGATGCTTAGAGATAACCAACTTTTTCGAAAATAGTTTATTCCTGGTGTCCTGGCAGGTGTGTGTGTGTGCGTGCACATGGGTATTTTTCGTACTCTCTTCAGCTAAGAAAGATTTCTGCTGTGAACCACGTGCATTTCTTTTCAGTTGGTCGTTCTTGGAAAAGAGTGGGCTTTATGTGAAGTTCAGAAACACTTACTGAATGCCTGGTCTACTAGAGAGGTTCAGAACTTTGCCATCAGTCAGGTGAAGGTGGATTTTTGGGAGGAAAAGGTACATAGCTGTCTGCCCCCTTAGCTGCCTTTTTCTTTAGGTTTCGGAACTCAATTTCCTTTTATCTTTTTTTCTTAGAGAAGTTGATTTTCCTCCCTCCAGTTATCAATTTGTAGAAAAATACTTTATTTGAAACTAACCAAAGGTTTACTTTTAACAGTGTTGGTTCTAACTTGGTTCTTGGGTCAGATACAGAGATAGAGACATAGGTAAAACAAGAAGGAGTTCTTGATTTGTATCTCAGAAGCTCTTGCAGTTAAAGAAAGGTTGAAAACTGTTGCCTTGAATGATCTTTGGCCTTTTTTCAGGAAGCCATCCTGATTTCTCTGGTATTTCGTGGTGCACGAAGCAGAACTAAGTATCGCGTAGTCACATGGACTGATTCACTGAACACAGACTGAACAGATTTCTGTCTCTGCGTTTCACGTTCTGTTGTTTTTAGTACATCTCAGTATCGTGTCAGATGTTTTCATAGTGGGACTCTATGTAATTGTTATATGTTGCTTGCATTCAGTTTTTACTTTTTCTTACTATAGATGGCTAGCAAGTTTTTCCTAGGTTGTGAAAAATATATCATGTTAAATTTAACTCATAATTTTTGGGAGACTTTGTATCTCATCATAGTTTAAATTTTATCCTCCCTTTCATTGGCAATCCATCTGATAAAATTCATCATACAGATTTTTTGATGAGTATATATTTAATTTCTCTTTAGTCTGACTTGTCACTGAAGACTCTGATCTGATATTGTGAATATATCATTTCCAGCCTTTTCTGGTCTATTCCATAGTATCTTTTTGGGCAACTCTCAAACCAGTGGTCCATTTAAGTAAAAGTGGTGTGGTCAGTCCCTGACCACGCGGTGTTATTTCTTGTTAGTGAAATAGCCCTTTGGAGTGGAGTTAAAAGCATTACTTTCAGATATCACAGCTGTTAATTTCCCTTTTGTTTTTTTTTTTGAACCTAGTTTTCTCTCCCATTATTTACTGGAATTAAAGTCATAAATCATTTGCTAATTAATGCCTTGTCAAATTTATTTGTTGAACAGTTAAATTATAGGCTGAAACAAAATGGGTTCATCATGACTCATAACTAAATCGTGCTAATATGATTTGACTTCAGTTTCCATATTAAATACATAAACTTTGGAAAATTCTTCCTTTTAAGCAGAAACGAAACACATAACTAATAAACCATATCTTGGAAGTTTCTCGAACTCCCTCTCTTTTGGCTAGTCCAGTGTAATAAACTTGGAACTTCCTGTACAGTTTACTTTTTTGAAATGTAAAGTATCAAACAGTTGCCAATACAAAATACGAGCACAGGGTGTTCCTGGGAGACTGCGGCGTTCACTCCCGGGGCACGCGGAAACATGTTTCCTTCTCCTTCCAGAGTCGCACAGAAGAGAGAAGACGCTGTTTCCAAAGAAGTGACGCGGAAGCTTTCCGAAGCTGACAATAGGAAGATGTCTCGGAAGGAAAAAGATGAAAGGTTTGACTCCTTATTGAAAGTGTTTGTGGTAATCACACAAAAGGCATACTTTGTAGAAGATAAGTTTTTGATTTCTGCTTAGAGAATGTGGGTGTTGGAATTGACTGAGGCCAACACTGGTTTTGTAGAAGAGGGTAGTAATGGGAGTAGCTGACTTCCTGAGTTTTTATTACTACCAGATACTTTCCTCTGAGTTGTGTACACAGTTCACGTATTTCTCTAAAGAGCGCTAAGGTAGGTGCTATTGTTACCTCCATTTCACATCTCAGGAAATGGAGGTATGCGCAGCTCGAGTGACTCGCCCACAGCCGGAGCCTGGCTTGTGGTGAAGCCCTGGTAAGAACACATGTGGTCCGGCTTGTGCTCCTAGCTGCTTTGCTGCTGACTTAGCTGTGTGACCTCGGGCTTATCACCTGGCCCCTCTGGGTCTGAAGAGTTCACACTGTGTTGTGTGCTGGTATTTGTAGGTGGTCGTACTTCCGTTACTGAGCCTTCAGTCTGGGTTATCTGCTCCGGTTAGGAAAACACTCAACCTACGTCACATTTGTTCGCCCTAGCCCCCACCCAGATTTTTCCTGTCAGCTACTCTTAGAAGGGTTAATAAACAGTCTAACGTCTGAGCAGCAGAGTCTCTGAATGAGTAAGCAAACTCATGCTCCAGAGTTGCAAGATGGTTGAATAGAGTCATGAATCGAGGTTGTTCTCATGGATCTTAAGTTAGTATCTACAGAGTGGTTTGTGAAATGAAATTTTTATCCCACTTTGCTCCAGAAAGACTTTGTGGGGATTTGCAATATCAAAGTGCTTATACATAAAACAATACAGTTTTAAAAGGGCAGAAACCATTTAAAAGCAAGAAAGAGTAGACGAGGACTTCAGAGTTAGTAACGGCAGTTGAGCACTCAGCTTAGCTCTGAGCTTCCAAGTGTCAGGGGCTGCATCTGGGCCGGTGCTGCTTTCATTGTCCGATGACAAGCTGTGTATGCACGTCCTCCTGAAAAGAAACTTTCCTGGCACTGAATCTTGGAAGGACTTTATCAAGTGGATCCTTACTTAAGGGCCACTGAGTAACTTAATGAACAATGTCTTCATTTTGGAACAGCACCAAAGCATTATTGCAGTGGTTATCTCCTATGGATCCTTTATAAAACTGAAGGCACCGTACTAAAATCATGACCCGGAAGGTCTTTTTACAGAGAGTACCTTTAATGAGGTCTGGCTGCATAGCTTTCTCATTGCAAATTTTGGCATAGGGATGGAGGTTTGAGAATCTAGAGCACTTTTTTAGAAACCTTTTTATTGAGTTATAATGAGAATAATAGTTCTTAAACTGGAGTGCACATCTTAGTTACCCAGTTTCAAAATGCTTGTTAGAGCTCTTGTAGGTTTCAGGTGGTTAATTATATCAGAGATAGTAAGTGGGTCTCATCTGCCCACTGCAGACTTGCCTGATTTGGTCTGATACTTGTTCTTGGTTCTGGGATGTGTCTCAGAATTTTTCTCAGTGTGGTATTCAGTTGGTCACTACTAATGGATCAGAGTTGGAATTGGAAGTGAAACCTCTGTGCCATTGGCTGGACCAGATGTTTCAAAGGAGGAGGAAGTGGAGGTTTCACTGACACAGAAAATGCAGAGTGTTAGAAGATTATAAAATTTCTGTTCTTGTTATTAGTAAAAATTGGAGCTACTATTCATTTTGTATTTCTCTCACAAAAGCCACACTGGATGTAGTTGTACCCAGGTCTGTACTCATGACTCACTCTGAAAACAGAGACCAAGATTCCCCTTATGATCTCCTATTTTTGTTCTTCAAAGGAGAGATTTGATTTAAGAGAAGGCAGGGATGCAGGTCTATCAAATCTCCATCTATGACCATTTAGAGTATGTACTACATGCCACTTTGAAACTGGTTTGCCATTCATTCACGAAGGAAATCAGCAGAGGAGAACCAAAATTTCATTAATATTTGCCCCAGGGTGTGACTTATTTCTCCTTGACTTACCAGTGATCTGTCATTTACCATTATCTGATTGTAACAGTTGTTGAGTTTGGTTTCAACTTTTGTACTAAGAAGTGCTCCTTGGAAAAATGGCTCCTTGGGAAGCACTCTCTCAAGTTAGATTTCCTAAGAGTGAAGCTTTGTCAGAAGCATTTCTGGTGAGGCCACTTGGGAGTCCTGAATTTTTTTCAAAATGAATCAGAATATGTGTGGACTACAAAAAGTTCTAAAAGCTGTCAGGCAGTCCTGACTCCCACTTGGAACACCTTGTTGCATTGGGAACTGGGGTAACCTGAAGGCTTGAGCTATTTCTTCCATCCAGACTGTTTTGAAGATGTATCTGATTCAGGGGCATGGCAGGGCATTTGGGAGAAGTGCTGTGATGGAGGTAGGGTAATGTCATCAGCCATAGTAAAGGCACACTAATAGCCAATACAAGGAACCTGTCTCCATTGGGTCTTGTGCCAGAGTCTTAAAAACAGAGACAGTTGTTCTGTGTTTTAAACCATGTTGCGTCTATGCATCTTTCTGAATTGGTATTTCCTTTGATCAGTCAGTGTTAGAATGGTATGAGGTATCTCCTCCCATTCCAAGTCATACATGTATATATTTTTTTTTAAAGTTTTTCTTCATTTATTTTTAGAAAAAGGGGTAGGGAGGGAGAAAGAGAGGAAGAGAAACATTGATGTCTTAGAGAAACCAATTGGTTGCCTCTCACACGCCCCCAAACCAGAGACCTGGCCTCCAACTTAGGCACGTGCCCTGACCAGGAATCAAACCAGCCCACTGAGCCACACCAGTCAGGGTCAAGTCATATATATTTTTACATTTAAACTTCTCTAAAATCAGAAGTTGTTTTATAGTTGATGGCTGCATTGAATATAATATTCTTCACATCTCCCACAGTTACAGTAATCAGACTTATTAAGTTAATGATATTCATAGAATTAAGGAAATATGGCATATATGTTAGAGACTGCAAATTTCTTATGATGGAAATAAAACGCAGATACTTTTCATTTAGCTCCTATATATTGCCACACTTGTTGACTCTGGATGAGAATATTTGCTGAACAAAATGGGGCGTCTTCCAGTGACATTAGCCGTAGTCTCGTCCACGGGATCAGTGACGGGTGTCTATGATCTGGCCCCAGAGGAGTGTATTTTGGTGGGGCGGGGGGAACAAAGCATCAATGGCAAGGGCTATCAACTTCTTGATAATGACCCCCAGTAAAATATAAGTTTTTCCCTTTCACCAAATACACCCACACATACGCATGTGTAATGTTTCACAAAACAGTAATTACCTTACTGTGTGTGATGCACTTAGTGTTTTTGTTCTTTCCTATATATTTTTTAAATATGAAGCAAGAGAAAGCTGGAGGAGTTCATCACCACCAAACCAGTTATCGCAAGAAATGTTAATGAGATTTCCATAAGAAGAAGAAGAAAAATCAGTATGAAAATGTTGCAAAGAAAAAATCTCATTGGCAAAACAAACACAATAAAAGCAGTGAGTCAGCCAACACTACAGTTAGTGTAAAGGTTAAAAGATAAAAGTAGGAAGATCATGTGTAATTACAATAACAAATTAAGGGATATATACATACACACACGAAGTAAACAGTAATGACAAAAACATAAATGTGGAAGGGATGAGTAGAAATGGAAGTGATTTTAGAATGTGTTTGAACTTAAGTGACAATCAACTTAAAACAGACTTCTGTAAACATAGCTTGGTATATATGAAGCACATTGTTACCACAAACCAAAAATCTACAAAAGATATACCAGAAATAAAAGAAACAAATCAAAACATAACACTGCAAAAAGTCACCAACATAGAAGAGAGCAAGACAATAAGAAGGGAACATGGAAGAACTACAAAAACAATAAAAAAGAAAAATTAATGAAAGCCATAATGATATACCTATCAATAATTACTTCAAATATAATGGATTAAATACTCCAATTGAAAGACAAATGGATAAACATGAGGTGCATATATACATAATGAAGTGTTACTTGACCATAAAAAACGATGAAGTCTTACTATATGCAAGAACATGAATGGGCGTAGAGGGCATTATGCTAAGTGAAATAAGTCTGAGGAAGATGAATACCATATGATTTCACTTATATATGGAATCTAAAAACAAAAGAGACAAAACAAACATGGATGTAGAGAACATTTTGATGGTTGCCAGACAGGAGGAGGTAGGGGAGCTGGGTGAAAAGGGTGAAGGGATTAAGAATTATGGATTGACAGTTGCAGAACAGTCTCAGGGATTTCACGTGCAGCTTAGTGAGCATAGTGCAGAATACTGTAACAACTGTATGTGGGTGCCAGATTTATCGGTGGGGGGATCGCTTCGTAAGTTATATGAATGTCTAACCACTATGCTGTACTTCTTAAACTAATACTGTCACTAAAAAATAGAAATACTTAAAAATAAACAACAAAGCGCTAGTGTCAACCCACTGTTATTTTCCATGAGCATTGAATCCACTCATTGATTTCAAGTCCTGCTAATGGGTCACAACCTACCATTTTAAAAACTACAAAGAAATTAACCAAGAGACATAAAGCCGCCCTTATTCACAAGCACCCTGGCCCTTCCTGCTGCCCATGTGAAGAAGTGTAAGAAAAGGTTGATAAAGTGCTAAACGAGTAAACGAGCGGTAAACGAGTAAAATATAATGGGCAAAGTGGATAAAAAAAGAGTAAATGGGTTTTACCAAAAAAGTATCCAAATGATAAAGCAGATTTTTTGTTTGAATTAAGTAGAAATGGCTAAAGGTAGTCATAAACAAGTCTGCTTCTGTGAGGCCTCAGCTAGTTTTTGTCTGGGGATTGTATTATAAAGTGTAATATTGAAGGCCAACGTCTGTTGGCTGGGCAGTTTCACGCCAGCCAGCAGCCAAGGAAGCTCTATCAGGCTGCGGCTGGCCAAGTTCGTGTTAGGCGAGGACCTAGAGCAAGGTGCCTGTTTTAGCTGGTGAAATCAAGCCAGATTGAATTAATCACCCCCTTTCTCCAAAGTCCTGACTGCCTGGGTAAAAAGGTAACTTCCCCAGCAACTGTTTTCTTTGTCATCAATAGAGTGAGATACCTTTTTCAGTAAAGGGGACAGTGCTGGCTAAATGTAATAGTGAAAACACATTCTGCCCAGAACACTGAAGGAAAAACTAATGCTACTATGAAGTAGAGCCATGTGGTATTAACATTTTTTAATACATATTTATAAACTTTATTGACTTGTTTCTCTGTCTACAGAATCTTGTGGAAGAAGAATGAAGTTGCTGATTATGAAGCTACAACATTTTCCATCTTCTATAACAACACCCTGTTCCTGGTCTTGGTCATTGTTGCATCCTTCTTTATACTGAAGAACTTCAACCCCACAGTGTATCCTTCCACCGGCTGATATGTTTTTTAGAAGTCTAGAAACAGTAGTTTGTTTTGGTTTTATACAGGGAGTCAATTTATTAAACAGACTGTGACCTTAGGCAAGTTTCTGAGCATTTAAAATAAGGGCTTTGGTTTGATGTAAACTTCTTTCAAGTTACAAAATTAGGACTTCATGATATGTAAAAATAAGCAGCCTCACAGATATGTGCACCTATTTAAAAAAAGAGTTCCAAGGAGCAAAGGCAAACTTGCTTTCTGTGATAGCTCCTGGTATAAGCCATGTGTCTGTGGATATTTTGGAGCTTTGGGGTTGGGTGGGTAGCCAGAGCAGTTAAATAGGCATATTTCATAATATCTTCACAGTGTTTCATGCTGCTCTTAAATTGAACTTACAGGCAAGATTCAGTCTTCTCTGGTTATGGTAATTTATTAAAGGTGTTACTTAGGAATGTGCAGCCACATTTTTAACAGTTGCAGGTTCTGCTGTAATGATCAGGCACCTTGTGTCTTCTGGGGAGTACTGCAGTGGTTTGTCCCAGCCTAGTCCTGAGTCCGAGAGTCGCTATGAACTTCCAGAACCTCCTTCCTTTGACAGGCCCACGGTGGCCAATACACGGATGGATAGCGGAGTCTTATTTTTTCTTTGCTGTTGAGGGGAGAAAGCAAAACAAGTCTCTCCTTCCCATGTTCTTTGTTCAGCTCTTCTGAAGGTTAAATGGAATTCAGATACTTTGTGATCTCAGGTGTTTTCTTCTTAAAATTGGTGCACACTTCCTGTGAACATTATTTTTTGCAGCCTCCTGGTTTGTAAGTTGTGTTTGCAGACAGTGGGACTACATACTATACAGGGTTTGGAAATGGCACATTCCAAAGAGAAGGGCTCTTTTTGTTTTGTTGAAAAACTGATTTTGGGTTCTTAATTTTTCCTTAACATTAAATTCTTACAGGAACTATATTCTGTCCATAAGCGCTTCATCAGGTCTCATCGCCCTCCTTTCTACTGGCTCCAAGTAGATGGACTGCATCAGCCTCACCCCCCGGCTCTGCATCTACGGGTGGCCTGTGGCATATGAAAAGCAGCGGGTGGTCAGGGTGCGAGACACATGAGATGTTTTTGTAGTCTGGAGTTGGAAGGTTTGAAAAACCCAGCACGATGTAATTTAGTATTTGTTTGTTGGCTCTTTTTTTGACAGATTGTTGAAATTATATGACTTGAAAGGGACACTCAGAGTACCAGGACACTTATTAAAAGGCAAAGTGTGTCTCCCAACGTGCTGTAATCACAAGAGGAGAAAATAACTTGTTTCTTTGATTTGTCAGAGGTCACAGTAACCTGGACTGAACTGTTGTTATTTGTAATAGTAGCAAGAAGTTAACTGCTGGTTCTGTGTGTTCCAAACACAATATTACAACTGTTTTGGAACCAGAAATACCAGACTGAATCCTCTTCCTTCCCCTTTCCCCCAGCTGGGCGGCGGGACTGAACTTCATGTTTACAAGTCTCTGAATTTGTGATTGGAAATAACTCAATTAACGTTAAAAACATGGTTTATCCAGCTTGGGGAAGAGAAACTTGTGGAAAAGTTCTTTTTTTAAAAAAGAAGCAAGGCAGCCACAGCAGTAACGACTGACAGTGCCCAGGCATGTGAGAGTTGCCCTGTGGGGTTGAAGTCGCCCTGTTCAGCTGTGTAGCTTTGGCCTTGGGCAGCCGGGGAGGTCAGTTTGACCCTGGCGTGCTAGTTTGACTTGTTGAGAGACTGGCACCGTTTTCTTGGAGCGGGGTTTTACTGCTGGAGGACTGGTCCCTGAGATTGACATGTAAAAGACCAGAGTAATTTTTGTGATCTTAGCTCCAGAATTTGAAGAGCATTCCAAGGAATGAAAGTGATTTTAGAGCTCGTCAGCATTTTTCCACTCAGATGTTTATAAATTTGACCTTCCAGTCCACAGGTTCCCATTGATTGTGAATAAAATATTGATCTGTTCAGCCCTTGGGGGTCCAGTCAAGAGTCATTTCTTTCCTTTTTTAACCAGTGTGTGTACAGATTTATTTTCTGTGTGTGTCATGATTTGAACAAGTTTGGGAAGCTCTTGGAATCCCAGGTGATAGTGGTTTCATATTCCTGTTAGGCTTGACCACATCCAATATTCCTTATAAGCAGTACCTCAAAGGAAATGCATTTCTAATTCCCAACCCTGGGGAAGATATCAGTCTTCCCTTTCCACTTCTGAATTTAAGATGAGTGTTGCCAATAATACTTGCTGTTTTATTAACTTTATAGAAAGAGTCATCAGGAGCTCATGTTCTACTTCTAGGCAGTTAGGTGTTTTGGTGAGGTCGCAACCCAGAACTCAGAAGGAAGACAGGGAGGAATACACTTGCATCGTGACCCAGGTCGTCATTGTCTGCAGTAGAGGATTATATTCCGTCACTGCTTCTGGAAGGTTGCAGTCATTTGCTCTGATGCATTGTTACCCATGTGCCATCACTGGATGATAGTGAATGGGGATGTCAGAAGAGATGCACTGCAAAGTAGTTAGTGTGGCACATAAGAGGTTTATTTTTATGTTCAACCTTTTTTTCCCCTGTTGATAAATAACCAGTCAGTAGTTTGACAAGTAGCATTGAGTTTTGTGTACCAGATGGACTTGCTTACTCGAAGAAATGACTGACAAACCCTCAGCATCTACTATTGGTTACTAGAGCTGGGCGGCATATCCTTTTAAATTGGCAGTAAAAAATTGCCACTAGATGGCAGTGCCTGTGTAGATGGGGGAAGAATTGCGGTCCTCCTTAGTATGTACAGTGTGGCTGAAGTGGGGTGGTGAAATAGAGGCATCAACTTAGAATTCTTCAAAGACTTTTTCTTGAATTGATAGGCCAAATAATTCATAGAAAAGCAAGTAAGCATAATTTCATTTTGATTCTGAATTTTTCTTACAGCACTCTGTTTTTCATCCTGATAACTATTTCTAGCTTCCTATACTAGATAAATTTCTCTGCACAAGTGTATGAGGCGTGTACTCACAGTGCCACAGTTTTATGCAGGACATTAATACCCTGCTCTTGCAAATTGCAGAGCCTCTTCCCCAGTCCTCCCCGTGTCGTCTAAAATGGCTGCGTGGCACACAGAATTCGGGTGTGCTGATTCTGGTTTAGTTGATAAAACCTTGCTGGAGAATTTCTCATCTCAAAAAGACTCTCAGATCCAACAACAGGAAAATAAAGGGTTCTATTGGGATTTAGAGTGATTCAATCCCTTTTTACACTAGAGGCTTAAGGTGTTGGAACATTTTATATTTCCCTATTTTTAGTTTCTTCATTTGCAACTTAATAAAAACCTTGGATTGAAATTATTCTTAGCCAATAAAAAAATTTACTGGTTGTTCTATTTAGCGTATTATCCTAATTTGGAAAGAACAACTTAAAACAAGTTTTACAGTTAATTGAAATATGGAGGTTGGATTCATATCTAAAATTTTTGTGAAAGGTCTTGCTAATTAGGTGTCATTAAACTTACCTTTTAAATTTTCTTTTTCCCTAGTCTATATAAGAACCAGGTGAGTGAGTACATCATCTTTCTATTACATTATTTTACACCACCCATCATTTAAGTTTCCCACACATGTAAAGGGGCATTTTTGTAGTTCCTCATCACATGTTTGCGTGGCAGTGTCTGGTGTGGTGTGCAGTTCCATCACAGAGCAGGACGGCAGGCCTCTGCCAGTGTGTGCCTGCCATGCTGTGCTGAGCACCCCAGTGCTCGTGCTGGGTACTCCTGGTACTGGAGACAGAGAGTGGGGATAGACATAGGCACATGCATGTGTAGAGAAAAGCAGTTACAGAGTATGTATCTGGGCTGGAAGGGGTTGTCTCCTGCCTGCATGGACTCCCAGGCAGGGGAATTAAGGTTAGGGGTAGTTTCGAGTGGTTGGTTTAAGTTTCCACGGAGGTGGTTAGAGACCGCACATTGGCCTTCATGGGCATTAGCCTTCCTGAGTTTTAGGTATCACTTTCTTGGCCTTTCCCTCTTTACTGGTTCTGAATTTGGATTCATATCCAAACTTTTTTTAACTTAAAAATTCACACACACAGTTACTTTTCCACAAAGCTTCGAAGCTAAAAAAAGAAAATTGTACTTTTTAAAAACACTGAACTAAATACTTGGATTCCAGGCCTGGTCCTGCCATCAACTGGCGGTGTGAGTTTGGGCAAGACCTTCTATCATTTCAGGCTTGGTTTGCTCATTTGCCAAGGAAGGGTGGTCTTGATGGCCAGGGTCCCTTGAGGCTCTGCTATCTGTCTTATGACCTGTGGCACACTGTTAATGAAGGTGAAGTGACAGTTCTGAAAGTGGAAAGCCAGGCACAGGGTTTCCAGTGTTCACTTACCCTGGCTGAAATTTCAGGGTGTGGAGGGCTGCTGCCCGGGCTACTCTGAGGAATGGTATGTTCTGTCCCAAGGAATTCTTTCCATGGAAGAAACTGAAATGAGAGTGCATGGAAATTTTTCCTAAGGATATAATTGTGAAGTGTATTTCTTATCTAGTATATTTACCACGGCAGATGACTTGTATATAAAAAAGGATTGCTGATCCTACGACTAAGCAATAATGTTTGTATTTGATTTTAATTTGCAGGCTCTTTTATTAATAAATGAGATTGAGAAGCTTTAACCTTAGTGCAGAGTACTTCTAAAACCCAATGAGAAATGATATCTTCAGTAGCTAGTCCTCTACTCCATTAATAAGAAAAATATAGATTGCAGTTTAATTCTTGATCACTGCTATTTTTCTTAGATATCATTCATTGTAGCCTACTTGCCAACATAATTTTTATTAAATGAATGTTACTGCCTGTTTTATGAAGCTGGATAGGTGGAGGTATGTATCTCCAGCCATATATAGATATATATGCACGCACACACAGCCTTCTCGTGAAAGGAAGATCAGATAAAAAACATTAAATGCACAAAATGCGTTTATTACTCTAAGCAAATTAATAGGTTAAACTGCAGCTTCAGTCAGACAACTTCGGCTCATTTACACATACAGCAGTTCGCTGATTGAATTCACAGAAACAACTGAGAAGTGATCCATTTTCATCATCACTCTGATACTTTGGGGCAAAACCCAAACTATTTCCTTAATTGAATACAGATAGTAGTAACCAAAGAGGAAATTTATTGGTATTTCACATTAACATTTTGAGATTTAGAACTTTACTATGAAATACATATCTGGAAATGATGGTATAAAATAGCATTTAAAGCTGATATATTTCTGTAAATCTCAATGATTTCTATATGAGGGACCAGCTGGCCAGAAAATTAAGTTAAAATTTTGTACATGCTTAGATATCCAAATAGAGTTACAGCATTCCCGCCCCCAACATACAACCCCAAAAAGAGAAAAAAAAATTGTTTTTCTCTCTTCTAACAGGTACACACAATATACTCCCCCCAGTTTCCCTCCCGTGGAGTATTCCGGAGGGTAGGTGGCCGACAGTGGCAGGGCCGGGTAGACCTCGGCTTCGGAGTGCACCAAAGCTGGGCCACTTGAATCCATGCAGTGAGCTCTCATGCATATAGTTCAGTGCACATAATGTGGTTACAGAATCAGGAGGTTCTTTAACATTTTGCTTTTTGTTGGGCAAGTTCATTCACCCAGCATATGCTGAGTGGTGACAACATTTTTCACAAAGCCTGTGATTTCCTTTTATGTTGTTAACTCCTCAAAAACACCAAGCATTATATTGTAAAATCCCAGTGCTAATTAAACAGCAAACATTTGCCTTTCTGGGTATTTTACAGGTTTACTGAAAAAACCCCGAGCCTGTGTATATTTGTTTTTAAAGCTCAAAAATATAAACTTGCAGAAGTTGTGTCTATAAGCAGTCAAAAATATAAAGCAGGTTTTCATAAAACGTAGTCAAAAATGAACATTTCATTGCAAATGCATTACATTTTACTCAAAGCTAAACTTCCATAGTAATGTAATCCTCCCTTTTCATAAGTTTACCATAATCGCCCTTTTACCATCTCTGCATGTAAATGAACATAACATCATTAGAATACTGATAGACACCTTGGGTAAGCTGCTATCTACAGGGTTGTTCTTGGGCTAAGCAACAGTGAATATTTAAAAGATAATGAAAGCTAGGAGTTACAGTTTTGTTGAAAATGATTAGTGAAACAACTTGATAACAACAGGAATGTGGGAATAGAAAAAAAATGTAAAATTGTTCCTGCTTATTTTCCCAAACAGGACTTGCGCGCGAACATAGCCTACTCTTTCTGGTGTGGTCACATTGCGTCTGTGAGTGTTGCTCTTCCGTAAAAACATCTATCTGTATAGCCTTCTTTAAGTTACCAAATGTCTGAAAGTACTACGTCCTTCCTGCCCACATACTTTCCATTGCATTAGCATGAGGTGTACAGAGAGCAATGCAAGAACAGGTGACTCCAGTCCAAGATAAGAAAATAGGATGGATTTTCTTCGTTGTGAATTTTCAGATGTGCTCATAATTCAGGTGCACAGTGGTAGTGACAGCAGACACCTCAGAGTCCGGGGACACTAGAGGTTGAGCAGCGGCTGCTAAGTGATTTAAAAGACTGGCTAGTAACACCTTTCTGTATCGGTGTGGACCGATGTTTTAACCATGCAGCGCCTGTGGCTCATGCATTGCCTTATGACCTGTAGTCCTTTTTGCTGTAGGGCTTGTTGCGCAATATGTTATCAATCTCATTTACCACATGTGATGTCATCTTCGGGAGAACCTGAGGGCATGAGAAGCACAAAAGATGTCGTTAGTTGTTGATGTTTGTTCTTTGTGCTGGATGTTAGGCAGAGTTGTCCAGACTGCTGTACGTTTAGGAACCATGACTGAAATACAAGCTCCCCACGAGACTAAGCTCCTTGAGGTCAGGGACCTTGTTTTGTTCACCTGTGTTATCTCCAGTGTCTCTAAGGGCACTTGGCCCGTAGTTAGGGCTCATAACTATTGGTTGACTGAATAAGGGAAGACATGAGACACAAATGAAGGCTGAAAGAAATATATCCAGAGCGGCTCTGCCCAGTGGAAACACGATGTGAGCCACGTAATGTACTTTTAGATCTTCTAGTGGCCACATTAATAGCAGTAAAAAGAAATGGGTGAAATTAATACATGATTTTACCCCATTATATCCAAAACATCATTTCAACCTGTAGTCAGTATAGAAAATTCTTAAGATGCTTTACATTTTTTTAAAGTACTAAGTTTTGCAAATGTACCGTGCATTTTGCACTGACACTGCGTTTGGACTGGCTGCCTAGCGTATGCTAAATAGCCACATGTGGCTAGAGGCTACTGTGCTGGCCAGCACAGGTTTCGAGACTAAGGCGAGATTTTTTTTTTTTAACAATTTTTAAAAAGATTTTATTTATTCATAGAGGGAAGGGAAGGGAGGGAGAAAGAGAGGGAAACAGCAATGTGTGGTTGCTTCTTGTGCACCCCCTACTGGGGACCTGGCCTGCAACCCAGGCCTGACTGGGAATTGAAGCAGCACCCCTTTAGTCCCAAGGCCAGCACTCAATCCGGTGAGCTACACGAGCCAGGGGCAAGGAGGGGTTTACCACTGGTGGTCGGAACCTTGGTGAAGGATGGCCAGGGGTTAACGGGCATCCCGGGTAGATGGAATAGCATGAGAAA
Source organism: Phyllostomus hastatus (assembly GCF_019186645.2). NCBI lineage: Eukaryota > Metazoa > Chordata > Mammalia > Chiroptera > Phyllostomidae > Phyllostomus > Phyllostomus hastatus. The sequence goes on along the minus strand of NW_025333977.1, from coordinate 11,732,764 downwards.
GTAAAATGTCCGTGAAACACAGTGATGCAAGTGTGAAACAAGTGGTGGAGGTAGGGCCATGGTAGGAACTGGGGAAAGAGAAGCTAGAGTGGAAGACAGGGTGGGAGGCCTTGAATATCATTTTCTTTTTGGAGTCGGGACTTTATTCTGTAGACAGTGGGGAACCTCTCAGAACTTCTCAGCTGGGACTGAACCCTGCAGACACCTGGTGGTAGTTTGAAGGGAGAGCTGGAGCAGATGGAAAGGGGACAGGCAGGTCAGAAATGTACTGTTGTCCTAGGCAGTGACACTGAGGCCTCACTAGGACAGGGCCGTGGAGGAGAAAAGGGGCATGGATCTGAGACACTGGAGGAGGATGGCGATGCCCGGACTGCGTGACGAGAGAGACGCTGATGTGGGTGATGGAGATCAGACGCCACAGGAGAAGCGGGGGGTAGGACGTGTTGAGTTTACGGTGCCTGTGGCATGTCCGTGTGGAAATGCGCTGTGGAGCTGGCTTGCCAGAAGCAGGAGGACGGGAGTCTGGGATCTGAGTCATGCGCACGGACACGCTAACTGAAGCCCTGGGAACGGATGAGATCACCCAGGGCAGGCACTCATTGTGAGAAGCGGGCCAAGGGCACACACTACACCGCAAGACAAGGGACAGAGGCAGACTTCACAGGAATAGCCTGACCCTGTGTGGGGACTGTGATGAAATGTAGTTATGACAACCAGTCCTGCGGTTGCGGCCTCACCCTTCCTCTGCGGCAGTCCCGCTGGCCAGGGCGACCTTGTCTCCACTCGGGAGCCCTTCTCAGAAACCCTCGGGTTGGTAGAGCGGCAGAGCTGCTCAGTTTGGGGAACTGGTTCTGATTACTGTTTCTCTAGCAGAAGGTGAAGGAGGGGTTTGACACTGGAGACACTTCCCAGCAGTTCAGGAGTCTCTGAGGATCTAAACTAATGTGTCATTTAAAGTGAGATTGCAACCGTGAGACCCAAATCTAGAAACTGGGTTTGTTGGAAGTTTCGTGCTAAAATATAGTGGGTGAACCACATGATGAAAGAAACTCCGCTCATTACACCACAATAAATTTCAGATAGAGATTTAAACATGTAAAAAAGCTGAAACCATAAAAGTACTTGAATAAAACATGAAACATGTATATATAGTGTCACAGACCTAAATTTTCAAGAGAAGCCACCCAGAATTTTATGTGAGATTGCTCAAGTTTTTAAATGTTGACAGCTGTTTTAAAACACTTGCATCCACAGATTACACAACATCCCACAGGCCACCAGTTTTGCGATGTCGGCGTTATACTGACTGGAGGAATTGGTGGGTAGGGGGCAGTCTGGCCAGTGCTGCCCAGTTAGTGGGGTGCTAGGGAAGTCCTCCCGGGGCTGGGTCACCGTTGAGTCGGACCTTGGGGTCGGAGCAGTATTTTCGTGGGCTGGGGTGGTGGACCCTTTGTCGGCAGAGGACCACTGTTACTTCTGGGGATCCCAGTGGTTCCTGGTGGCTGGGGATGAGATCCGGGGAAGGTGAGCCCCGGATGGGAAGGGCCGGACGCTGGGGAGCCTGGACTGCTCTGATTGGGTGATGGGGCCTCAGAAGGGTCTTGAGGCTGGTGGGGTGGAGGGGAGAGGCAACCCTCTTCTTTTCAGGTAGAAGCGGGCAGGACAGGGGCCTGTGCAGACGAGGGCGGGCCGCCTGCAGCTCTGGCTTCTCCGCTCCCGTCTCCCATCCGTCGAGGTTCTGACTTACATGTGCTCCTCTAGCTCACACATGACGTTGGTGTGCTTTATCCCTTGGCACAGTGGTCTTGATGGGCCCACCAGAAATTTCCTTTCAACTACTGGCACTGCAGCTTTCTATCCTGCACCCGATCCCAGTACTGCCCTGGACCCCCAGCCACCCAGCCTGCTCCTTGCCCCGTGGAGGGGCCCAGTCACAGCTTGCCTGGGGTGGATTCTTAGGTGCTCGGCTGGTGGAAGATGGGAGTAGGAAGGGGGCCTGGTGGATGCTAAGCGCCCACGGGGGCAGCCTCAGTTCTTGGGTAATTACCTCCCTTTTCTCTTACCCTTTTCTCTTACCCTTAGAGCATGGTGGCCCATTTCGCTACTAGCGAGGGCCTTGCCGGGGAGATGCTGTGGGAAGATGCCTTAGTTTTTCCCTGAAATGTGCCCGCAGCTACCTGGAGCGCTCCCACAGCGCAGGAGTGACCTCTTTCCCATCCAGGCCTCTGCACTCACCCGGATGGCAGGGCTCACAGTGTGTCAGCCTTACAGGAACCCCGGTTCCTCCCTCTTCCCGCCAGTCTGTCAGCAAGTCCCAAAACCTCTTTCCAAAACCTGCAGGACCCATCCACTTCACCTCCCTGGCCATGATCACCTGCCACCTGGACAACTGCCCGTGCCTTTCTTTTTACTTCCCACACAGCAGCCAGTGTAATCTTCTAAAATTCTAATAATGGCATGTTCCTCCTCTTCTTAAAACTCTCCAAAGGACTTGTTACATGTTGAGTAAAACTCTGACCCCTCTCGTGTCCTGTGAGATCTGTCCCCTGCCTGCCGCTCCACTCCTGTGCATCCACTGTCCCTTGCTCTCTGTGTGCTGGCCACGCCAGTCCCAGGCCGGCAGTTCCCGGAAAAGGCCAAGTCCCTGCCAGCCTCAGGGCCTTGACCCAGCTCCTCCCTGCGTCTGGAATGCGCTGTCCTGGGTTTCCGCACGCTGTCTCCTCATCTTCCAGGCTTCAGAGTGCACGCAACCTGCGGGGCTTTGGCAAGGACGTTACTGAAAGCGGGTCCACCCATTTCTCAAGGAGTCTGTATGACAACGCCCTCTTTACAAGAGCCCTCCTCACAATGTGAAAGTATTCATTTACCCCGTGTCTCTCCCACTAGAATGGAAGCTCCTTGAAGGCTGGACAATATGTTTTAGTGCCTGCCTGGTCTCGGTAGGCGCTCCGAGGTCTGCTGAACGCGCTGAGGAATAGATCGCTAACTCGCTCTCGGCTAGCCCTCGGGTTCTTGAGGGCAGGGTCCTATTCCGAGCCCAGCACTCTGTGCCTGGCGTGCTGCCAGACGTAGAACACGTGCTCGCTGCGTGTTAGTGGGATTGAAATCATGGGGTGGAATCCCAGTGCTCTCGTGTACAGACTGTTCCCTTATTTCCTCCTCGTCACTGTGCAGCCTTTATCTTTTCCCGAGCACCCGTGAGAAGAAGAGATGGTGGGGCGGCTTCCCTAGGAGGGAGCATTCCCCATGCCAGGGTGGAGACGCCCCCAGAATCCAGGAGAGTTGAGGGGCCCCGAGGGGCTCATGGAAGCAGAGGTGGAGATGATGACACGGCCGCACAGCCCCATGAAGGTGATGGCGGGGGGAGGAAGACTGCACCCCCAGCATGCCCTGGGCTATTCAAAAGGGTTTCTAAACATTTTAAGTTCGGTCAACTTGGTCCCCACCTCCACCTGTTTCTCTCGGGAGAGGTAACGGGGTGAGATAAGTGCCTGCTTCGGGGACAGGTGGACGGGGAAGAAGGTGTGAGACAGGTCTGTTCCCCAGTGAGCAAAAGGAAAAGATACCGTGGGGCAAGAGTTGGCTATGGCAGGAGCCATGGGTGGGCTGCTTCCGGGCCCTCAGCAGGGCTGAGCAGCGCCCAGGACTGGGATTCGGCCTTTGCGGGAGGAGGACGTCCTGAAGCGGCTAAGCCCCACCCCTCTCCTCAGAACTCCCTTGGCCCCTCCTACTGCCCTTGCAGGCTCCGCCCAGTGCCTGCGGCCTCAGGCAATCCACCCAGGGCTGTGAGTGGGGATGGGCACCTCCGAATTTCCTGCCAGGGAAATGTAACCCTGGACATCCAAACTAGAATTCTGACCCTATTTCTTTTCAAGCAACATCACAAACATCCATTCAACAGGTGTTTCTGGAGCGTAACTAAGGGCTGTATCGTGTGCTAGAACCGGAGATCAGTGGAGAAGCGAGACACACAACAGGTCTCTGACCTCAGGGAGCTCACAGTCCAGCGGGGACAGTTCCACCACGGAGTCACAAGTGCTGCGACGGGAGAGGGCGGGCAGGACGCTGGGAGGGCAGTCTAGGCTGCCAGATGTGTTTGTGGAAAGAACAAGTGAGTGTGGTGTTCTGTGGCTGTTACATTTTAAGTAGGTTATTAGGCAGGCTTTCGCGGTCAGGCCAGAGGACCGGGTCACCAGGTGTAACACTGCTTGGATCGTGGAGTGCCCTGCCCCACAGACACACGCCATCCGGAGAAATGAGGTTTGAGAACACTGCCTGTTAATAAGAGGACACTCCCGGATCCATGTACCATGAAAGCTCTGTTACCTCTTATGCCTTTGTTCCTACTTCCCACCCCCGCCCCCACCCCCACCCCAGTCTGGGAACAAACAGCCTGTTAGGGACGTTCATATAACTGGGAAACTGTGCCACGAGGAAGGACAGATGTGGGGAGAGACAGGACCTTGCCCGGGGACATCTTCAAAGTCACCATGAAACTCCCCGGAGTGGTGGGAAGGGCTGTGGTACTTGCCTGGATTGCACCCAGGTTCTCAATGAGCTGCTCAGGTGTGGATGATCCCAGGAGCACAGAGCTCACGCCCTCGTTTCTTAGGCACCATGCTGGAAAGAGAGAACACTGGGTCAGGGGATCGAAGCCCTCCTGATGATCGATTAGCTTGCAAACACCACCTACAGCCACCCTTGCTGCGACCAAAACTTACTAACATCATCGGGGAGGATAGACAGCGCACTCCAGGATTAAAAACCTCAGCAGCAGCCCTGTCCTGGAGAGGATTTGGTAGGGTCCGTGTGTTTGAATCCTGAGTTTAGAGCTCTGTGTTTTCTACGTAGGCCCTTGCTCTAACTGGGGCGTCCAATCCAGCTCCCCAGCCCAGGTCCACGTTCTTGCTCTGGAAACCACCTGACACTGCCCTCTGGCAGACGTCTGGGTCCCTGTGTCCATGCTGGCCCACAGCCTCCTCCTTTCCATCTTAGTCATTCTCTCGCTTCCGCCTCATCTATTCCGCAGCGTCCTTGCAGACTTTGAGTGTCTGGTTCCCTCATTTCCACCTACCTGTCAGCCCTCTCTGGACCCTTTCTTCCTAACACGGGATTCATCCTGTGTTGACGATCTCCCCAACCCTCAAATCCCTCACTCCTCTCCTTCCTCTGCCTCTCTGGTAACCTCTAAAACCCTCTGTCAACACCTGCCCCTCGATCCCAGCAGATAGCCTGGCCTTTGACTTTGTAAACAATTAAGTCCGTTCATCAGGTGGGATATTAATTCATCACTCTCCCACGGACACAATCCACATCCGTGTCCTCCAGTTTCAGAGGATGCCACGTGCTGATTCTGTCTGAGGCCACGCTCTGCCCTGGACCTGTCTCTCTGTCCTTTCTTGGACCTGAGTCCTTCATTCTCTCTCCTTGTGCTTACAGTAGACTTCTCAGTTCGTAGCTGCCTGGAACTAGGTGATTCTGTAGACCCATGGGTGCAGTGTCTGCTGGGTGTCCCTGCTAGGGGTCCCATAGGCACTGCAGACTTCTTGCTGCTTTCTCCTAAGCCCGTCTGTCCTGTGTTCCCAGTCTCACTGGGTGGCTTCACTAGCAGCTTGGCCTCCCACTCTGGGAACCTGGGGCTTATACTTAGGGATTTTCCTTTTCTGATCCCACATTCCCCTTTAATTGCCAAGTCTAGTTGCTATTTAAATATTTCTCTAATCCAGTGGCTCTCAAAGTTTAGCATGCATCAGAACCACCCAGGGCTTGTGAAACAGCAATTACTGGGTGCCACCCCCAGGGTTACTAACTCAGAAGCTCTGGGCGGGCCTAAGTATCTGCATTTTTTTCTTTCTTTTCTTTCATCTTTTTAAAATTGATTTGCGAGAGAGGGGAAAACATTGACTTGTTGTTCCACTCATTTATGCATTCATTTGTTGCTTCTTGTACGTGCCCTGACAAGGGATTAAACCCACGACCTTGGTGAATCGGGATGACACTCTAACAACTGAGCTACCCCGCAGGGACTGAGAACCTGCATTCCTGACAAGCTCCCATGTGCTGCTGATGCTGCGGATCCAGGGGCCATGTTTTCTTTTTTAAAAACCTTTACTGAGGTGAAATTTACATACCAAAATTTTTTACCTATTCTGTGTATAATTCAGTAATTTTTAGTAAATGTCTCAAGCGTGCAACCATCACCATTAAGATCCAGGTTTCGAACATCTCCATCACCTCAATAAGCTCCTTCATGCCTGTTCTCAAAGTCCGTCCCATTCCTACTACCAACCCCAGGTGAGTGCTCGTCTGCTCTGTGCCCTGGGCACTTACTGTTTCTGGATGCTTCAGCTAAATACAGTTATTTCTTTCACTTCACAGATTTGTGAGGTTCATCCGTGTTACAGCATGCATCAGTATGGCACTTTTTTTTCCTGCTGAGTTGTGTGGATGCAGAGACCACAGCCGAGAATTACGGCTCTGGTTCAATTATCCGCTGCCCTCCGTCAGGCCCTCACCAGCCCCTGCCCGACTGTCTGGCTTTTCCTCTTGTTCAGATGGCCCCCACCCCTACCCCATTCCACCCCGGCACAGCTTTCACGTGTCCAGCAGCAGTTTCTCCAGATATAAATCTGACCATGTTGCTTGCCTGGCTCAGCATTCTTCGACGTGTGCCTGACGTAATTCCTGTTCTATAAGATGAGGTTCCCATTTCTCACCCTGGCACACCTGGCTTTCTAGCCCAGCTCTCCAGCTTCTTGTCCCCTCGTTTCCTGCCTTGAACTTCGTGCTTCAGGAGCACTAAATTATTTGTAAATCCTCTCCATCCCCTTGGCTCAAGCAGTCTCCTTGACCTGGAATTTCTTTTTGCCTCCTCCCTTCCTTTGCCTCACTAGTATCTACTCATCATTTGAGATTCCCCGTGGGAACTATCTTCTCCCAAAGCCCTTCCCTGAATCCAAGGCTGGGTTGGGAGCCGGTAGACGTTGCTTCCAAAACCCCCGGGCCTTTCCCAATTATTTCACTACAGCACTGTATCACAGTGATCTGCTCACTGTTTTGACTCTCCCATCAGGCCGTGAGGTGTGTTTATCTGTGTTTGGATGCTCGGCACACAGCCCAGTACCTGCACACAGCAGGTGCTCAGGAAATGTTTGTTGACCAAACATAGGCATGAATGATCGGTGGATGGAAGAGGGTCCGAGCTCCTCTCCTGCCCCATTTGCTCAAGGCCCTGCTGTCAACTAGTACTCTTAAGCTGTTGCCACGCTCAGGCCTTTTAAGGCAATTGCTAACTCTTTCCACCTGGGCAAAATAATGCTCTATAAAGGCAACAAGCCAAGTGATTCAGGGCTTTTTCTTTGTGAGGCTGTATTATTTCCTCCTTTGCACTTATAACTCTTTGGTGCTAGGGGAAGTTCTGAGGGGAAAGCAGGATACGGAGAAAATCATTGCCCACAAGCTGCTTGGTATCAGCCACAGCCAATTCCCCACGCTGGCCTGCAGCGTATAAGAGACCCTACCGGGCAGAACTGGCTAGCAGCAGAGGCAGCACGTGCAGATGACTGTAGATAATTAGCATCTAACCAAGTGTGACCAAGCAGGCAATCCAGCCTGGCTCTTGCCCAGCAAGGTGTGGATGCTGGCTGCGGTGCAGGTGCAGGACAGGAGAGCAGTTGGCTTCAAGCAGTTTGTTTCCTGCTGGAGGATTCCCCTCCCCCACACCCTCTAGCAGGTCAAAGGTAATATGCCTGGAATAATTCCTTTCTTGGTTTGAGAGTTCTGTGGTTAAAAACAAAATTACTTGTTTATAAAGAATAAAAAAAATGACTGGCAAGATAGACATCTGGGGGCACACGGAGAGGAAAAGGAGAAACAAAGCATGTTTTAATTTAAACTCAGATTCTCTAGAGAGGGTCTATTGTAGATATCTAATATCTAGTGCAAGTCTAAATCCTGTAAAGATTTCCTCTTTAGAGAGACAATTTCCGACTCCTTCAGAGTTAAATTTAATACTCACTTTCATGCTACTGCCTAAAAACCGTGTTTCTGACTGTTCCTGGAATAAGTATTGCTCTTTGTGCCTATTCCTTTGACCACATGTCATGGCTACGGGTAGACTCAGTTTCGGGTCCAGGGTGTCTTAATTCTTCACAAAACACATCCTCATTCTCATCATCATCGTTACAGTTACTACAAAGAGCACCTACTCTTTGCTTTACATATGTAATTTCCCTTTAGCCAACAAGTGTGTACGGTATGTATTATTATACCCATTTTACAGGTGAGAAAATTGACAGCATGTTAAAGAACTTGCTGATGGTCAAATAACTAATATTTTTTACTGTGTTTATCTCAGCTGTAGGGATGCTAACTAATCACATTACATATATTCTTTTTTCTTTAAGGAAGGATTAAAGCAGCAGTTATCTATGTACTTCGGTGAACGGTATTCTCCCCCCACCCCCACAATCACCTCCCATTTCCGTCTTTCCGTCTCCCATTTCCATTTCCTGTTAATGGCAGCTACTGTTTCCTGGCCTTCCAGCCTCAGAAGGGTCAAGCACCTGGCAAATATTCTATCACATTATTTTATTTGTCTAGGACTTATCTTAAGTTCTTTTAAAAAATCTCATTAGGACACTGTACCTGATTTTTCCCAATTCCTGCTATTTCTTAATCCTTAGGAATTTTTTTTTCCTAGACTGTACCACTATTTTATTCTTTTCCCACAGTGTTAGCTAGGACAACGGTCTCAAGGTCTGGGCCCTCCTTACTATTGCAAATGCTCTTCTTGCTGTATGTGAGAATGTAGCACAGTATTTCACAGCCAGCTGTAAACAGGATGCGTGTGGCAGTAACCCAACCCAGTGAGTATAGGCAATTGAAACCGTGTGATTGACCAAATAGGGTACATAAGCAATGGCTAACTCTCCCTTCCGGAAACAGCTTTGGATATGAATCCCTTGTCTCCTTTATGTGCTGCCAGGAAATAAAACGACCTTGTGACAACCGTGTCCCAGACTCAAGGAGCTGCGAACTCCTTGAGTCTGGTAACACCAGCTACCACATGAATTCTTTATCTTCAGTTTCTTTGTAAAGTGGAGGTAATAACAGCAGATGCTCCATTAACATCTGTGCAGTAGGGTTTGTGATAGCACTTGGCCCCTAGGATCGTTTCGACCATTAAGGGGACGAGATAGTGGCAGAAAGCGTTTGTCACAGAGCCTGGCAAATCTCCCCCAGCAAGGAAACTGAAAGTCCAAATGCCTTCCTGGGCGTCACTAGCCACAGTGCCTGTCGAACACCTGAGACGTGGTCGGGCTGCGCGGAGATGTGCTGTTGGTGTCAAACACACTTCAGATTTTGAAGACTTAGTATGAAAAACAGTGTAAAAGATCTCAATTACTTTTATAGTTGTGATATATGTTGGCTATCTGGGGTTAAATAAAATCCTTTTGCACAATTAATTTCGCCTATGTCCCTTTGCCTTTTTGAATATGGCCACTGGAACGCTGAAAGTTAAATATGTGGCTCATGCTATACTTCTATCGGACAGTGCTGGTGCATGAGGTTTTCAGTTGTTACCAGTGACCGTGACCTTTCATCGACGTCACAGTCTAGAAGAGCAGTGTCTACGGCCCCTTGGGAGTTTCAGGGTGAAGCTGCTCCTCTAGGACAGGCTTCCCACGTGGCCGTGGGCCTCCCCCGCAGCCCGCCCAAGGCCGGCGTCCCAGCCTCTCACCCCCTTTGCCTAACCTTCCACAGGGATGGAAACTGAGCCAGAGGCAGTGGATGTCCCTGCACGGTTCAGATGGTCTCACCCGACACTGGGAGTGCGGATGAGTGCGTTTTCACGCACGCGTTCTCCTTTGCACTGTGTTATAAGGGAGAGGGGAAGGGCAAACAGTTTTTAGCTCATAGAAAATTCTGGGGAGCTTCGAAAACCCTGTTTTAAATAGTTTTAACCAGGAATTTAAGCTCCAGAGATCAGTCTGCCCTACAACAGATATTTTGTCATGGTGTGGGTGGGGGCCAAGCAGAGGGAACGGTCCGGTACCGTCTGGGCTCCGGCAGAGCCCCGCCCCGGGGGGCGTTGCCTTACCCACAGCCAGCTGGGGGAGCGTGCAGCCCAGGCGCTCAGCGATGGGCGCGAGGTCTTTCAGCTTGTTTTGTTGTTTCCTCCCTTCTTCACTCACAATTCTTTCCTTCAGCCACTGGTAGCACTAGGAATGAAAAGAACATTGGAACGTTCAAGTCTGGTAGGGGCTTGATGTCAGAGCCTGCTAATTCCATGAACTAGAAGAGCATCCCGGTGAATCCCCGCATCTCCCTGCCTTGGGCCGCAGGCGAGAAGAGACGTTCCTCGCGGTCTTGCTCCTCCTTTACGGGCTCAAGACAGACAGCCATCAACATGCACCACAGTGGTTGAAGTCCTGACGTAATCAATTATGCCCAGTTTGCTAAGTGGGAGAAATGGTGTTTCTTATTGAACTAGCCTGATTTTAGAAGGTAGCCAAAGGAAAAAAAAAAAAAGCATTTACATTTCACCAAGGTCTAGTACATGTCCTTTTCCTCAAGAAAGCTGGGCATCTAGCTCCCTGCTCAGAGGAAGCTGTTATCTTACGTCCGTGTTATAACTCCCTTTTTCTTGCCTTCCCTTTATTCCCAGTCCCGTGTTCTTGTGATGGGGCTTTACTATGAGCTTGCTGGTTCCTTCCTGGCAGTACACGTGGTGTCACTGATAGGAATCAAGCACATTTTTAAGCTTTTCAAGTGACAAAAGACTTTCCCAAATGTGTAATGAAACTTAAAAAGGTAAAGAAACTCAAAATGGGAAACTATTCTTTAAAACCTATGAGAATTGACTGACCCTGATGTGTAGACTGCAGAGCGAGACTGATTTCCTAAATACGAGGAGAAAAATCTTTAAAACTTCTCAGTGGCCTACTTTCCAGAAGGTTCTGCTCTTACTAGGATGTAGGGAACAATAGACTCTTCCACACAAAGCTAGCATTAAGCTCCAACACCCCAAGGAAAAGAATATTTGTTAAGAGTCTGCTGGCCTGTTTTAGTGAAAATAATGAGACCCATCCTGCGTGGGGCCGCGTGGACTTTCTGCATTGTGTGTCGTTGCGACACCAGGGCCGCAACAGCCCGTCCCCTTCCTCAAGGCGGCAGCTGCGGGCTCTGCGGTTGTTGTCACCGGCACTCGCCCACATTTCAACAGGCAGCTGGCTTTTGTTTTTAAAGTACTCCCCCCGCGCCCCCCCACCCAATTCTAAGACAGTGTTTCCAAAGAACAGGGGAACCACAGTCGGTTTTGTTATGATCTTGGGGAACGGTTTTGCAGATGTGAAAGAGAGAAAGGGCAAGCCACCCCAGTTCTGTGCGTCTCTGACCTCTCAAAGGCTCGGGGCCTGGCTCCTCACTGGAGCCTCTGGCTGTTTCCCCAGCCTCAGCCCTGGGAAACCTCTGCTTCTTCCGGGAGGAAGGGTGGCCTGCAGACCACAGCCGCTGCCAACAGTGATGAGGTGCACAGTTATGACCATGAGTGGGAGGCCGGGGCCCAGCAGTCTCCCCTGAGCGGGGTGCTGGGTGTGCCGAGAGCCCTGAGCTTCCTCGTGCTGTCCCCAAAGGGGAAAACATCACCAGGCCTCCCTTCACAATGCCCTTCACAGGACCAGTGTCTGAATATCATGCAGATTTTAAAAGGATTGAAAACCAATTGGTGGATGCTTTTTGAACAATTACTTTTTATTATAACTAAGAGAGTTCCTGAGGGTTCAGCATATACCACACACATAAAGAGTGGTTGGTTTACTTATCAATCTACGGGAATCCATTTTTCAAATAGTTTGTGCAATGCATTTTTACCCTGGGGATCGAGTTACAGGTTGTTTACTGTGTGTGTGTGTGTGTGTGTGTGTGTGTGTGTGTGTGTTCGCGTGCACCAGCATAACGCCCTGCTAGAGGCAGGCTTCCAAAAGTGACGCATGTCAGATACTCAGTTGTGGAATCACTCTCTCTCCACTTCAACACTGTCAACCTCACTGTTGTTTAACTATTGGAAGACAAGGAGGTTAGCGTTTTTAAAAAAGTAGATGCATAGGATTTACATTGCTTTCCTCCTACCAAAGGAAACAAAAGTGCTTTGGAAATAAATAGCTTTACCTGCTTTACAAGGGGGAAAATGTTAAGAGGTGAGGCTTAATTAAAATATTAATTAACTATGGAAACAAACCACTGTTTGAGAAGGTTGGCAGTGGATGTGGTTGTGCACAGTAAGAAACCAGCTTGTAGACTGGGCAATAATCTATGAATCAAAAGATGAAATTTCCTCTTCCAGCCCTATTATATTGCTCACCCCATTGCTGCAGTGATTTGACTGTGTGTTGATATTTCTTTCTAAGAGGAAGGCAGGGGGAGGTTCTTATCCATCTCAGCATCTCCGGTCCTGACACTGGTTGGCAGAGGAGGGGCCAGCCCACACGGCCTGGGGAGAGGAACCTGAGAAACCAGGGGTTGAGCACCCCCACCTTCAGGCATGCAGCTTTGCCTTGCCGGAAGTCTTGCATGAGTCCACAGTGCTGGTGGGCTCCCCGTTGGTCCCTAATGCACCCTTTCACTGCCGGTCTCTTGACGAGCCCCCATGTTACTCCGCAAGGGCCGAGGCTGCCCCACTCACCCCTGTGCCCTCAGCACTCAGCACGGAGCCCCGCATGGAGCAGAGAATACCTGTTAGCCAAAGGGACAATGGGAAGAGCTTTTCTCCACAGGTCAGTGGGCCACTACTTGTATCTGCGAGTCACAGTATTTTCTCAAGTTTTCCTCATGCTCATTTCTTTGCTGCCTCCCAGTGCTGCGACTGTGACCCATGGGTCTGCATTTTACAGGGACTGACACCGGACAGGCGACAGTCTGTGAGACTGGCCCTGAGCGGCCCCGGCTGGTTGTCAATGACCCCGGGCTGGAACTCAGACAGCCACTACGAAGCCACGGATAGTGGCAGTCACGTTTCACCTCTGGGTCTCGTCTAGAACACTTTGTCATCCAAGATCATTGATTTTTCTGATTAAACATCAAATTCTTTGGCTCCAAAGAGCAGCAAAGTCTTCACTAGTGAGGTTGAAATCACTAGGGAAAGTGCTGGAGCTAAAAAATTTCCTGAAGCCCTGGCTGGCACAGCTCAGTGGATTGAGCGTGGGCTGTGAACCAAAGTGTTGCAGGTTCGATTCCCAGCCAGGGTACATGCCTGGGTTGCAGGCAATAACCCCCAGCAACTGCACATTGATGTTTCTCTCTCTATCTCCCTCCCTTCCCTCTCTAAAAATAAATAAATAAAATCTTTAAAAAACAAACAAACAAAAAATTTCCTGAAATGAGACCGTGCTATGCAATATCCTTAGTTCCTTAACGTGAACACCTGCGGTAAGTACCCGGACAGCCCCTCTCCCCCAGCTTGGATTCACTGAGCTTCGCACGTTGCCTATTTCCCTTTGACAGAGGGGTGCACATTTTTGTGATTTTTCTATAAGGTGTTTTGCTAACAACTGAGGGGAGCTGCTCCTAAGTCTCATGGCACTTTTCATTTCTAGACTTTCTATTTAAAAGAAGCTACATACCTGGTCTCTCGCTCACTTTGTTGATCTTCTATTTATGGCTCACTGCATTCATTCCACAAGCATTTACTGAGCATTTATTATGTGCCAGGCTCTGTGATGGGGTACATGAGTCAAGTTTCAGTGTCTTTCCTAGAAATAGTCTCAAGTCACTGAGCAGTGTGTTGTAGTTGGGTGTCCCTCTCAGTGATTTCCTCAGAGCCCATGTCTGTGCCACCTCCCCGTGGGAAATACCCGACCAAGGAGATGATGTGAGGAAATGACAGCGCCTTATCTTTTTTTCCACTGTCGTCGGTCTAACAGGTTGGCACATGACCCAACCTTGGTCAGTCTTTTCTTGACTGAAACTGATAAATAAAGTATCTCTATTCTCTCAGGTTTCATGGCTTTCAGGGTATAAGTCTGCAATCATCAGCTTTCCTGCTGCCGGCCTCGTGGAGAACACCTACTTTCGGTAGAAGACAGTGACACCCAGTGCAGAGAGAGAGAGAGAGAGAGAGACCGAGGAGACCGAGTCCTGACAACGTGCAAGCCTGCGGAGGGGTCGCCCCTGAAGCCGTCTCCACTAGGCCTTCCCCAGGAGCGTCTGAGTGGTCCCCTTCTTTGATTACATTAGTTTGAATTGAGTTCTACTGCCTGCATCCAGAGAATTCTGACTCTGTAAGAAGCGTTTATGGAATAATAGAAGAAGGTGCAAATAACTGTTTTATAAAGTGAGGACAGGCTACACAGACAACCAAGCTCTGTCTTTGGAGATGAGGAGAACTTCCACAGCAGGATGAAAAGAAGGGCGTTTCTGGGAGGCCAAAGGGAGTCCAGTGCGTTTGGGTGGAAAACAAAGTGATACAATCGGGGAGGGACAAGAACAGAAAAATGAGCCCGACTTAGATCCCAAGGGGATGTCCTTGAATGCTTTTCTGTGGGGCTTGGGTTCTGTCCTGTAAGCAGTGATTGGGAAGTCTTTAAAGAATTTTAAGCAGGGTCATCATATGGTCAGATCAATTTTTTAGAAATGTAATTGGCCACAGGGACAGCAGTTGAGAAGAGGGGAAGGAAATTCAGAGAGTGCAGAGAGGGGGTTACCGCAGCAAACCAGGAAAGGAACGATGAAGGTCCGAACCCAGGCTGCCCAGGACGGAGCGCAGCGGGTCAGGGCGCAGACTGGGGGACGGCTGCCCCATGGGACAGGGCGAGGGAGGGGAGGAGGCAGCTTGACAGGGCACAGCCTTGGCTTCTGACCACGTGGGTGGGTGGAGGCGCTGTTAACCGGGAAGGAGGGGCAGGTTTTGGGAGTGAGGATAGATTCCCTTAGGTTTTATAGCAGCCTCCCAGAATCCTCCTGGGTAGTATTACTTTCTAAAATAAAAGTGTTTGTTGTACGGGGTTAATTTATCCCTCCAATACAATTCTATACTTACAGCAGACACAAAATATCAGCACCTTCATTTTATTGGTGTGTCTTACAATAGCCAGTTTGAAACATCAGTCATTCTATTTTGGGGGGAAGAGGGTATGTGAAAGTTGGCAACTCATTTATCTATGTGCTTAGCTCTCTCTATTAAATTTGTTTTTTTTGTATTTTACTATTAGCATTCTCATTCACTCCTAAGGCTGCCCTGATACTTGCTATCCCCCCCACCCCCCACCGCCGCCCCACTTGAGTGGCTTTTCTATGTGCACCTCTGTTAGTCCAGGAAACACTCAGGCTGACCCTTTAGGAAGCCTCAAGTGTCTTTGGAACTCTAAAAAGTGTGCTATAGGATAGGCTGCCTTTCACCTGCTGAGAGCCCTTAATGGTTATCATTAAGGATGTTTCAAAATAGATGTTGAGCTGACTTTATAAAAGTCAAAAATAGAAATATTTTCTGAGTTGCTTTTGGGCTTTGTATCTATGATACGCCTTCTTGTTTTTTTCTTTCTCCTTTGGTTAGTGCATTTGTGAACATTGTTTTTTTTCCCCAGCTGTCTGTAAGCTTTTCTCAAATGGTGATGGGGGTTAGCCAATCTTACACTCCAAATCTAGGGTAGCCACCTCTTCTTTCAAAAACTGGGTTTGGGGGAGATAAATTGAGTGCCAGGAGACCTGAGTTCCCACGGCAACCTTCTCTACTATGAGTTTACGCTCTTGGATCGGTATCCAACCTCTTTGCGCTCAGCTCTACATCTGGAAAAAGCCTTGTAAGGATAGTCTGAGAACAAATCCCCAACATAAACATGGGAGTACTTTGAGCTTTTTAGAAAGTCTTTGAAAGAATGTCAGGCCACATGCTTAGCTGCCACTGACTAATATCCATCTCTATCCATTTGTCTTTGTGAGGGTAAAAGGAGATGAATAAAAACTCTTAGCCCAGTGTTTGGCACATAGTAGGTGCTCAATAAAATTGCTATTTTCAATGCTTCCCTTCCTTCTTCACTCTCTTCTTGCCTTTTATACCATCTTCCCTAAACTGTTTCTTAGTTTTTCTCTGCTGACTTATTCAGACTTGGTTCAGAACAATCTTCCATGTTTAGAAGCAAGACCATATTTCATATTCTAGTGTAATTACATTTGTGATAATGCAAAACTAGAAATAGGACCATCATGCTTATATTGTATTATTTTTTAGAACAAACAAGCCAACTGTTTGTTTAGAACAAACAGGGCAACTGTTACGGGCAGAAAGGAAAGTGGCAGACCTTAAGATGGTTCTGATTAGGGAAGCACATGCGGTCCCAGCCACACGGATGAAAGGGCTACTGGTTTGGGCCGAACTTGAGCTGACCTCCCACTGACTTTGTGCTGATGGAGGCAAGCGGCTTTCAGGCTTCTGCTGCCTCTGTGGGGCGCGGGGCCTATCTGGATTTTGAAAATGCACGGATTCTCTCTCCCGATACTACAGAGTAATTTGTGATTCTAATGTTATTACACATTCTCATACGTTTTTAAAAACAAACATGTTGTTATTAATAAGGAGCGATGTTTGGAGTACTCTCCAATAAATTAAGCATCAAGATGTTCTGAATAGAGGCAATTTTATGCCAATGATCTTGAATATCTTTATGCTGCAGGAAAGAATTTAAGCCACAGGACTTCGAGGCCAGAGCGGACCTCTGAACACCAGCCCTGAGCCCCAGTGACAAGGGCGTGGCTGTGTGTTTGCTCTGAGTGCCCCCTTCTGACCCTCCCCCCCCACGCGGTGAAAACATCAGCCACCCTACAACCTCGCTCAGCTGCAACCGGTTGGTCCCATGTGGATTAAATTTCTGTGGCTTACATTTTGTCTTGTCAAGAAAAGTGAAGTTAGATCCTCCTTACATAGGAAAGGGATTTTTACATTTTTTCAGTTTGAAATGCCTTTTTTTTAACATAAGCATAAAGAACAGTGTAGGGATTCGCGCTCCAGGAGTCCCACCAGGTCATTGGGCTTTGCCGCCAGGCTGCAGAGGAGGAGAGGTGTCTGTGCCGGCAGACTGGGAAGGGCTGGAGCCTGCTTCAGGGACCTCTCCCGGCCAAGGCCACGCTGTGCGTCAGCCGGAAGCCACCGGCTGCTGCACCGCTGTTCTGATTCATCTTCCCTCCTCTCTGCAACCCTGTCTCCCACCCCCAGACTCTCTCCTAGAGGTGGAGGGAAATACCTTCAGAGACGCCCTGGAGCTTTCAGGTACCCCGTTCCCATATTTTCCTGAGATGATTCCACAGGCAAGTGGGGACCAGGTCATCGCTCCAACTCCTACAGGAGAAAAACAGCTTACAAAGCTGCTTGTTGCGAATGGAATCAAAGGTGTGGGGGTGTTCAAGCGGGACTTCGCTAGTTATGGGAAGAAGCTGGGCAGATAGGAAGCACGAATGTCAGCATACATCCTTATTAAAGTTTAGACATTTATAAACTGTGCTTTTATAAACCAATTACACAGGCAGAGTCAGTTATAGGGAATGGGCCTTATAAACAAGCCTGGAAAGGTGGCTTATTCACCTACAAACTTTACGTTTCTTTTTACACTCAGACACAAACACTTTTACTTGCATGGAAATGCAGCGCTCTGCTTGACCACTCAGTTCCAAATGGTGCCTGGCACATACCAGATGCACAATGCCTAGTGCATGCTAAACACACAGTAAGTGTTAGCAATAGTAAGAGTTGCTACTGTTGAAATTTTTTTTTATCCTGTTTCTCCCTCACCCAACATTTTCCTGCTCATATAAACCTCTTTCTTAGGAGGAAAGTTATCTCTGGAAACTTTTTAAGAAAAAATAAATAAGCCTGAAAATGTGGCTTTCTCATGTTTTTTCTGAGGTCCAGAATTCTTGTGTATGTCTTGTGCATGTATTTCCCCTCTCTCTTTGCAATCATTCTATCCGCTTACACAAACACGTAGAGCCTGGCCTGTGAGCTGCTCTGGAATCCCTCCGGTCTGACTCTGCTCCAGGCACAGAGTGGGAGACAGATGTTTATATCCATGTTTTTTTGAAAAGCTAATCATAATCCACTCATGTTTTGGCTACAGCAAGCACCCTATGAAAATTGAGTTTATTTACTGTTTCTTCCCTTCATTCTGTATGCATTTTTTGAACACCTGCTGAGTACGGCTTATGCACCAGTCACAATGTGCTGTAGCCGCCCTGTTTGCACATACGCCCATTTGATTCGTCTGCAGTCTCTGGAATGCATAGCTCTCCCATCCCCGGGTTAATGAGGGGCATTTAGGAAAGCATTTCAGTGACTCTTTTTCCAGATCACTGGGCCTCCTATTGTTAAAAAGTCATCAGTAAATTTGATTGAGAAAATTACCTATTTTATGGTAGAGCTCTGGTAGCTGAACCTCTACTTTCTCTCTCTGGAAAAGGTGGTACTCAGCTTGTTCACACACTGGAGGGATCATGTTGAATTGTCTTGCTACAGAATAGGCTTCCTAGGGAGAAATAAGATTGCAGCTGGGTTTATACTGATGAGAAATAAGACGGCCCTGTGATTCATATGCATGAGAAATTTTCATTGCAGCAAAATCAGTACAAACCAAGAAACACGTATGATGCAAAATAATAAGCCGAGTTGTAAGCATCAGTTTCACTAAGGGCAATACGAAACGCAGGTAACCCTTACTATTCTTCAGGAGGCCCTGGGCTGAGTCCAGCCCAGGGTGAATTGGTCCAAGTGTGACTTACGGACCATGATAAGGAAAATGAGGTTTGCCTGTTTTTAGGTTTCCAAAACAATGAAACTTGGACTAATACCTACAGATAACCTCTCATTAGCACGTGAAAAATAGTACAGTTTTAAAATAGAGTTTTTAAAAAAAAACTAGACTATCGTGTTCATATATCTCATTAGCTAAGAAATTTAACTTACTCTTTTACCACCAAAAACAGTAAAATATGATTCCTTTTAGAGATCAACCCTCCCTGCTGTGCTCCGAGCTGATGAGGTCCAGCCTCCGTATCCTTCTCTGTAATGATAGCATTGACTGTAGAGTTCTAGGGCCACAGTGACTGTGAGGAAAGATTACAAGAGGTCTTGTGATTTACACGTGGCATCTGAAGACCAGTGCAGGCACACCTCAGAGACACTGCAGCTTCTGCTCCAGACAGCTGTAATGCAGTGAACCTCACAGTAGGGTGAGGCACACAAATGCTCGGTTTCCCAGTACTTATAAAAGTTAGGTTCACACTATTCTGTAGTCTATTAAGTGTGTAATAGCATTACATCTAGAAAATGCACATAACTTGATTAAAAAATACATTATTGCTTAAAAATGCTAACCATCATCTAAGCCTTCAGCAAGAAGTAATCCTTTAGCTGGTGGGTGGTAACATCAAAGATCACTGATCACAGATCACCAGAACAAATGTAATAATAGTGAAAAAGTTTGAAATATTGTGAGAATTACCAAAAGGTCATACAGAGACACGAAGTGAGCAGGTGATGTTGGAAAAATGGCATCAATAGACTTGCTTGATTGTGGGATTGCTACAAACCTTCAATTGGTAAAAAACATTGTATCTGTGAAGCGCAATAAAGCAAAGTGCAATAATCCCTGCAATGAGATGCCCAACGGCCATTCAAAGATGGAAACGAAATTACCATGATCTCCATGGCACTCCACCGCGAGGTTCCCCAGTACATCGCCATGCCTTGGTTTATCACATGCGTCATGGCTCGAACAATTTCTGTGGAAGGCCGAACAGAGAGCATTTCATGAGCTTCTCTACTTTGCAAAGTTATGTGGTCTTCCCCGCCACCCCCACTGCCCCGGCCAAGGCTTGGATGTTTAATCCAAATATTTCCAAGTATTTGTTTGATTAATATAATTGCTCTGACATTGGTGACAACATAATAGTCTACCATGAAATATTGATGGTGTGGAAGCTGGTGGTGCTTTTGGGTAAATTGACTTTCCATTTCCATTTGCAGCAGCAGCACTAAATGATATTAAAAACATAATGAGCACTTTAAGTTCTTCCTTTATTTTTATTGCCTCATGGTTCCTGGCCTGATAAAAGAGCTCATGATTAACCTCCTTCGGAACCTGGGTACTTTGCTCACTAATGTGAGAAGGAAGAGACAGCATGGGTTTTGACCTTGTGGAATGGAAGGTCATCGAGAATAGGAGGCCTGCCTTTGTGTGTTGCATGTGTAGAGCTGGGCCTCACACAGCGTGGTGTATAATAGAGGTGACTCAGCAGACATGAATTTAGCAGAAAGATAAACATATTAAATGAAGAACAAACAGCTGAAGCCACAGTGGCTCCCAGCCCACAATGGCACTCCTTGTGCTTGACCACTTTGAACCAAATTTTATTCAAGACGCCGATGTAATAGATTTCACTGGGGCCTGTTCATGGCCTCACCCAGTTTGCTCATCAGCCTCTTTCAGCTTGACATCACATTTCCTGAACAGGACACTGAATCCCCAGAGAGGTGGAGCGCAGCTCAGCCTCTGGGCACCAGCCAGGTGTGGCGCAGAACCAGAGAGCACGGAGAGCTTCAAGTTCAGCTGAGTGAGAAGTCACAATCACGGTTGCATTTCTTCTACAAAGCAGGTCAGCCAACCACCGAGGATGCTAGGTCAGTTGACATGTTCAAGGGCTGCAGACCTTAGCTTCTCTGGGTCCCTGTAGTACCTGTGGATTCAATGTCCTTCAGAAGAGTCAAATCCTGGCTGCAAAGTTGAGTTGTGGTAGATGTATTTTTATATGATTTCTCACAAGCAAGCACTGTGTAAATTGATAGGGAACAGGGTTTGGAATGTGACAGCAAGGTTAGGGTCTTAGCTTCCTCACTTGGTTTATGTAAACCACTTTAAATTGCCCTTGGTTTCTTTCTTGGGAAGATGGGAATGTTTTTCTTCACCATTGTCTACCCAACAGAGATAGAATTTGGTTTATAAGCAAACTAAAATAACTCAGCAATAGAAACTAGGAAGTTTATTTTCCCTTTTTAAAACAAATTAGATACACAAAGTTATATGAAAGATTTTCTGTTATTTTGCAAATGGTAATAAACATTTCTGAAAGTTGAAAGCCCCAGAGGTATTCTCTCCTTTTGGACATCTCCATGGGGGTCCTGCTCCCTTTCCTTTCCCCTCCGGTTCCATTCACAGCCGAGAAGGAAGAGTTCGTTCAACCGACAGTATTAATTAGGTGTCTGCTCCGCTGGGTGGTGGGGATACTGTGGTGAATCCCACATATGGGTAAATACTGTTGAGGCTCACAGAGAATACACCGAACCCAAGATGCTCCCCTTTCCCTAAGTCTGTGATCAGGTAAGATGAGCACAGAACACTGGGGACGCGGGTCAGGGAAGAAGGAAGGGAGAGGGAGACTCGTGGGAATGAGATGGAGGCGGGAACAGTCGGGTGGGAAGGACTCTCCTGCCAGCTGGTGGGCCCCAGAGGTGTGCAGGACTCGCCCAGGAAGACACGGGAGCTCCTGTTTGAGGAATCCTACTCTCAATAAGCGATCAGTCGTGTGAGAGTGAGGTGGGTGTGGGAAGTGAGGAAGAGGAGAGAATAAATAGTCCCGAGTGTGGAAGGCCCTATGCGTGAAAGTCCGATGCCACAGGCACTTGGGTTGTTGGTAATTTCTTTCTCCCTCATCTGCTTGGCCTCTGACCCCGCAGAGACGAGCTGGGTGGAATACTGAAAGGAGAACTCCGGGAGTCCTATTCCTTTGTCAGAAGCAAAATAGTTTTCTTTGTAAACCATATAGTATTGCAAGATTTGTAGTTTATTGAGCACAGTATTCCAACTTGAAAAAGAGCCAAAAGATGACAAAAAAATTGTAAACTGGGCTGAATGAACTAAGCCAAGTTTCTCTTTCCTTCTCATTTTGCCTTAATTGGGTGAAAGCACTTCTCACGAGTTCTGAGGAAAAAGGTGTTTTTAGAACCACTTTAATGGATAGTACCACACACTGCCCCAATGACTGTCCCCAGGAATTATTTAAAAATAGAATGTATGGAAAGAGGGAAGGACCAAGGCTCTTATTTTCAGTTTCCTTTCATTTGTAGTAAAAGCTTTAATCCAGGAATTCTTACCCTGGAGGAGGCTTCAGGGAGACATTAGGGGGGAACTGAGAGGCTGCAGTTGGAGATTCGTGTTGCCAGAAAGAAAAATTTAATTTAACACACATTAATTTTTTTTAAATGTCAGAGAAAAATCCCCCGAGTGTTTAGCTAACAGGAAATTGCCATACTGATGGCTGAGGGGGTTTTTACGTGGTTCTACTATTTAGGGACACTAGAGGGCAGCATTGTTGAGAAAAAAATTAACTTCTGTTGTTTTACTTGTGCGGCATGGAAATGCATTTTAAAAGTATAGTCAGAGCATCGATTCTGAGTCAGGAGGACATTAGGAAGATCACTTAGTGCATTGCATTCACCTGCTCCTGGGAAAGAACACAGACAACCTGATTAAATCTGGCAATCCAATACTGAATGTGACTATCCTGTTTTTCCAGGAAGCCCTAGCACCAGGGGTTCTCAGCCCTGACTGCACATTCAAAACTGCACTATCCAGGCTCAGTATTACACTACACTCAGAACTGTACTAACCGAAACTCTATTATATCGGAATCTCTGGAGTTGAGGCCTGGCACTGGTGCTTTAAAAACACATCCCTCGTGAGCCTAGGGTGCAGGCAGGGCTGAGAACCACCGTGCTCGTCTACACCAATGTTCCCCAAGCAAGGCAGCAGCAGCCACCTCTGGCAACTTCTTAGAGATGCAGAGCCTAGGGCTTCACCCCAGACCTCCTGAATTATAAATCTGGGGGCCGGAGGGGCCCAGCAGTCTGTTTTAACCAGCCCTCCAAGCAATTCTGGTGCAGAACAAAGTTTGAGAACCACCGCTTTATAACATTCCCAAGTAAGGCGTTTCAGTGGGTATGAACTTCCTCTCACCATTCTTTCTGCTCTTTCATCCGATCTCAATGCTTCATGCTGCAATTTAACCTTTAGGTTAGTTATTTGCTTTAGTAGATGTGTAAACTGGTAGTCACTATGGCATGCATGTACTCTTGCACGTGCGTGTGCATGTGCACACACACTTGGGTATGAGTCGGGATCACCTGAGGAAGGTGATAAACACACAGAGGTGCAGGTCCTGTCCCTCTTCAATGAGCCTGGGCCTTTGGATTATTTTCATTAGCTCTCAAATCTCAAAGTTCGAGAAATACTGTCTACACTATCAAAAAAACAACAACCACCACCAAACCCAAAACCCGTGTTAAATCTTCCCTGCACACTCCTTTCCAGGGTGGAGTCATCATTGCTGTTCTTCAACCTGCAGGCCGCAGGCAGCTCTCTCTCCCACTCCCTGCGCCCCAGCACCTAGCTGGCCGTCTGTGCATGCCACAAGTCAGTTCTGCCTCTCCGAAGATTCTGTGTCCCCAGCGGTAAAGTGAGGAGGGTATCGATCCTGTGGAGCCCTTTCGAGCTTGACCTGACATGAGGTGTGTAGAGTGATCTGTGAATCTAAGAGCAACACAAACTGAGAAGCGAGGAAGCAGGACGTGGTTCTGGTTGTTTCTTGTTGCTTCTCAAGTAGACTCCGATTCTCACATTTTAGTTACAAAAAAAAAAAAAGCTGGCATTCTCCTTTCAGTAATGTAGGTCATCTATATTTTAAAATATGTATTTTAAGCTAACGGCCTTAATAAAACTTTATTTTAAGTGAAAACAATTTGTTGATAAACATTTTTTTAATTGTCTCTCATGCCAAAAATGGTCGCTCGCATTAGACCTCTGTTCAGGGGAATCGCTCCCTAGAACCTTGGAGGCTGTGAGCGGAGAGTTACCCTGCGTGAGCCCCAGGGACTGAAGGTAAATGTGCAGAAATTAGTGTTTTCATAAAATGCACTCGAGTTCGCCTGGCCACGAAGACATGAAATAATAAAAACAAAAGGAACATTAGACACCTTCCAGTGCAGTCTCCTCTCACTAGAGGAGGAAATACAGGCTAGGAGTCCCTTGTTTTAAGGCATACTTAAAAGCTCGAATGTTATTAATAATTATAACTATTTCAAATATAGTTACAAAATGCCGAGATTGGATTGAACTATATAGTGGACTATGTGATTTTGTCCTAGTTTTCTAAGTTTCTATAAATGTGTGTTATTATACTTTCATAATCTAAAAAATAAAGAAGAAAGAAGGTTCCCTAACAAGAATAGCATTACTTTAAAGCACTAACATGCTATAGATTAATTCACAAATGTTAGGTTTTGTGAATTTTTAGAGGTCAAAAATCGTTGACTATTGGCAGTGTCATGGACACGGTTCGGCCTCACTGCCATCAGATCTTCCTTCCTGGAAGGAAGGTGGCGGCTGGGGCGCGGGCAGAACGTGGAGGCTCGGTTTCACCAGAGGAACTGTGAACACTGATAAAAAACAAACAGATCTAGACCTGGGCGCAAGTTTTACTCCAAACCAGCTGTTTGTTCTTTGTATATATAAACTTGACTTGTTCATTAACTTCAGACGCTTGTGGCGGTGCTGGTTTCTAATGATGCTTCTTTGTGGCTTAGACATTTCTTCTTGGTTCTTTATCAGTCCTTTATCATCTTGCCTTGGAGACTCCTCCCTCAGTGCCCAGCTGAGGGTCTGGAGGTAGAGGACAATCCTTCTCGCAGGAATGACACTCATACCCACAAAGGAAGTGACACCACGGTTAGCCGTAAAGGCTTGCTGAGTGTCCAAGGAAAGCCTGGCTTCGTTTACCTTGCAGAGCGCATGCCAGGATTTAGGAGACATTTATGTCCCATCATTGTCATTAACTTGGGCACATTGTTCAACCTTCCTGAATCTCAGTTTCTTCAACACAAATGAGCAGATTGATAGTAACTGAACACATAAGAAATCTTTATACAACTCGTTAGGTGGGTTACATTTTAACCCCCACTTTCCTGATGAAGAAGCTGAGGCTCAGAAAGATAGGCATCTGGGCAAGTTCTCAGGAGACAGTGTCTAAGGCCACTTCGAGCTCTGCAGTTCTGTGATCGGTTGTCTTGGAATGCACACTGTGGGAGAGGGTGGGCTGGGGACAGAAAACTAACAGAGTATTTACGTAACTGACCCCACTGTGTATCTGTGAATGTGTGATGCCTTGTGGTTGCACCTACCCCTTTGCACGTAATATGCCGATGACCACAGTTCATGATGCGCTTGACAAGAAATGTGAGCTATCTTTTTTGCTTCTGCCAGGAAAGATCTCAAATCTGATGACACTTTGAAAAAGGGAGCCAAAAGGTGGCCTGTGTCTGCATCGGACCTGTTGAAGCTTAGAGAAAGAGTGATCCTCACAAGGTGTTCCTCTACACGGAATAGCTTTCTGGGTCAGGGTGTCAGTCAAAATGATTCTGTCTGAGAACAGCCCAGATTCAAAAGGATCAAAGGGACACATGTGGAGCTATATGTCTCCAAGGACAATGCACTGTCCTCACCCTGCAGCTACCCTGAGAGATGCCCCGCCCCCAAAGGGCACATGGTCCTCTACCTCTCTGCTCTGCCACATACTGGTTTTCCCTGACCCCAGACAGTTTGAACTGAGCCTTTGATGTTTCCAAATCTTATTCCGGAATGTGGACTAGTATCATCACATTACTGAAATGGAACACTTTTAGCCTCACTTTTACCCCAAGTCCAAAGGCCCTGAGCAAAAACAGTGGTCGGTAAGTACCCCCAAGGTTGAGAGACAATTTAATCAGACTTGTCTGAGTTTGTGGCGTTTCCCTACCTCCCCATGAAGCCTCCCTCTGCCTCCATCTTTCACCTTATCTCAAACTGAATAAAACTCCAGAAAATCTGATTTGTAGAACCTGTAAACAAGAGCAGCTCCCTCCAGTAAGAGCCTGAACTTGCTGTGACTTCTGAGCACACACACAGGCTCTCCTGGGGACTCTACTCACTCCGTGTTCAGCTCTCCCTGCAGCGGGGGAGGCTGTGGGATGCTGCATACTTTTAATATTTCTTCCTTCACCACACAGGCATCTTCAGTCCTAGAGAGGGAGCGCCTGTTCATCACACATTTAGATAAGAGTGGCCAAGGGACTTGACTGAGGCAAAGGCACAGTTTTCTGGTCTTTCAAAACTACTCTCTCCTCCTTATTTCTTTATAATCTTCTTATCACTACACCCAACAGCTCA
Organism: Phyllostomus hastatus; assembly: GCF_019186645.2. Taxonomy (NCBI): domain Eukaryota; kingdom Metazoa; phylum Chordata; class Mammalia; order Chiroptera; family Phyllostomidae; genus Phyllostomus; species Phyllostomus hastatus. Next base: position 11,706,527 of record NW_025333977.1, on the reverse strand, counting down.
CTGAGACCAACAGCTCACCAGACCAACTACTGCTGGCGAATGCTCCAAATAATTATGTGGAATATAGATCATAAAATCACACCTTGTGCTTCAAAGTAATGTGAACATAGTCCCCACTACTTCCTACTAAAACCTGCTGATTCCAAAACATCAGTTTGTAAGCCTGTGTTTGGTTAACACTAAATGGTAGTAATGAAATGACAGTTAGACCATTTCTGTCCTGATAAAAGAGAGGTAGCATTCATGGTAAGTAAAGAATACAGTGTTCTTCTTCCATATACCAGATTCTGTAAGGTTTATGGACAGTAGAATAAGTTCTAATTAATTTAGAGACATCCAGAATGAGAGTAAGTAAAAACCCCATTGCCTTAAATTATGTCTGGAGCAAGGCAACAAATAAAGAAACGTGAATAAATAAACAGATCTAAGTGAATTGAAATTCCAGGGTTGTGCAGATTTCCTAGATACCTGACTTATCTCTTCCCCTGTGAAGCTGGAAGCTGTGTTGTCAGCTTTTGTTATATAGACATATAACAAACATACCAGGGGACAAACAACAAATATTAATTTCTTAGTCTGGAGGCTGGGAAATCCAAGGTCAAGGCGTAGGTAGATTCTGTGTCTGGTGAGAGCCCTCTTCCTAGATCATAGACAGCTTCTCATTGTGTCCTCACATGGCGGAAGGGGTGAGGGGACACTCTGGGATCTCTTTTATAACTACACTAATGTCAGTCATGAAGGCTCTGCCCTCATGACCTGGTCGAATACCAAAGGCCCCACCTCCTATTAGCATCACATTGGGTATTAGGTTTCAATGTAGGACTCTGGTGGAAACAAAAGCACTGTCTCCAGCAAGGATGACGTAGAAAACTCCCAAAGCAAGTGTTGCCAGTTGTTCTGCTTTGCCACAGATGACATTCCATGAACACCTGATTTTGAATAACCTGACTCTTCTTGGTGAATATACCAGGATGAATAATTTACAAAATACATGCAGAAATAAACAAGGAAATTAACCTGCTGTGTGGATTAAGCCTAGTGAAACTTTTCTTATATATATCAGAAACAATGATGGTGAAAGGAACTCTGGTGTAGACAATAAAACCTATCAATAACACATAGAAAGACATGATAGAAATTATAAATACCCCTTATTTACAGGGTTAGGCACAAATAATGCCCCATTTTTATTACAAAATCTTTTATTACAAAAATAAACATGTAATTCTGTTATCATAACAATATCATACCCAAGCACACCATATGACATATTAGGTGAAATGCTTAAATTGAAACTATAAATGATTACAGCCATATAATTATCCTATGAACCACATTCAAGCAGGTCTTACTTCTGCCAGACTCTGTGAATCATAGATCTAAAGATGATATTTTTGAGAATTATTAGCTTTTTATTTTGTGATTGTCTTGTACTTTGGGCTCTAGTTTTTCTTAGAAATGAGGATGTCTCAGACTTCTTGGTATATCAATTGGGCTGTTATTGTTTTTTTTTTTTTTGTGGAAAGAGTTATTGAAAGCTCAACTAGAAGTCCTTAAATTATAAAAGAGATGTATCAGCTTTTGTCACTAGAAATGCAGAGGTTGTAATACATGCTTCAGAATTGGTTGTTCCAAGCCACTGAGGACCGCCTTCTTCCTACTCTGTGTTCTGCTCTCCCCAGGCTGGATTCCACTGCGGCATCAGGTGGCTATCAGTAACTTCTGCGGCCACCTGCTTCCTTGCCCATCCTTGTCCAGTGCTCTTTTGCCTCAGCTCCTGACATTCACTCTGATTGGGCTGTTCTGGTCACATGAACCAGTGACAATGGCCAAGGGATGAATGGGCTGATGGGCTTAACACAACCCAGAACTCACCTTGGAACTCAGGTCCAGCAAAGGGAGAGGAAGTGGCCTTCCCCTGAGTCAGCTGGCAGTCTGAGGGGAGCATCATCACCCACATGAATATCTGGGGACCTGAGGGGGGACAGGAGACTTCTGGGCTGACAGCCAACAATGTCCTCTGTGCTCAGACTGGGTCTGGTTGGGCACACCCACAACAGAAGGATGGGGAGACAGCTAACTCCACTAGTGCCTACTGTGTGCTGGGCTCTGTGCTGGGAGTTTTATCAACATGATTGCATCGAAGCTTTACTATAGCCAAATGAGGTGGTTTTTTCATATTTTCATTTTACATTTGAAGAACTGGAGGCTCAGAGAGGCGATGAACATGATGAAGCCAGATTATCACTTCTCCTCTAAAACCAGCTTCACCCCCCACCCCCCATGCTCAAACACAATGAAACAACACATGCTTTTCCCTTTCTCTTCATCCCTATGTCTGTAGTTCATGCCCACTCTTTTGATGTTGGTATTTGAAGCGTGGAGAGGGTTAAAATATCTCTATCAGCTGAGGGAATAAGCCTTTGGGTGTGTCAAAGGGAAATGTATTGTGCAAAACTCATTAAGGAATAGTTTTCCAAATGTTCACTGAAATACTAAAGAATAAATTTAAGCAAACCCTGCAAGTTGTATCTGGCACCCAATATTTCTGTACCCATCATTAGTGGAACAATTATTTTTACACTTGGGAGCATCTGTCATTGTGTTGTAGATGTCTGACTCAAGCCCCGAATTTCTGGTCTTGTATGTTGTGTGAAGGTTATCTAATGGTCAGACAGGCCAATGTGGGACCTTACCCGTGTAGCTTATTCTATTACCCAGTCTGCAGCTTTTTTATTTATACAACTGGTTGTGTGTATCAGCTGCTTGGGATGGGCTTTTAACTTTATTTTAAAAGGAATTCTATCGTGTGGATGAAAGATTAAAGCAGTCAACTTGGCAGAGGATTGATAAGAGGAAAAAAATATTTATCCTAATGAGATTTTCTACTGGCAAATCTAGTTTCATGCTGCAACAGGAAGCAATCTTTATTGGTTCTTTAAAAGTGTAGAGCTGGCCTTTCTTGCTGGTCCTACCAGGGGAGACGTCTGGAAGGAGATGCTATCTTCCTCTTAATTATATTAAAAACTCTGCCCTCCCAGCAGAGGCCGCTTCCTGGCTGCCCCAGATCCGTTTTGGCTCTTCGGAGCTTATCTGTGTTTGTGAGGTGCCTGGTAACTAACCGAAAGGCAACTTTTGAACTTGACAACGTGGAATGGATGATTTTCTCAGCTTTTTGACAGTGAACCACCTGGTACAGAGGAAATACCAGCTTTGCTAATATTTTAAAATGAGGCACCTGCAGCTTTGCATGTTAAAAATATAAGGCAGGCCCAGGAATGAACGGCCCGACATTCATTGCAAGAGCCACTGCAGGGGCAGCGGGCCCGGCCCCCGGGTGTGCCCTGGGAGGCCCTACACTCTCCTCCTTGCACCTCCACCCTGTTCTGCACGCTGTCTGCTTGTATCTGGACCCCTTCCTCTCTTTCTTCGGGGCTTGCTTTCCTGTTGCTGAGGTTCTTCTCCACCCCCCCACCCAAAAATGTCTGTTTCTCCTCATTTTCTCCATTGGAATCTTCTGCTAAGGGAGGGTTTAGCGAGGTTTTCCATAGAAGACAGTGCTTCTTAAATATCTCTACTGAGTGATCCACTAAAGAGCCACAAAGGAAAAATATTAGACAGCCCTGACTTTGGCATAAAAATTTATGCAAATTTTGACTCTACGCCATAATAAGGTGTTTCCTTTAAAATGATAATACTAGTTTTTTTTCTGTACAAATCTTTGAGTAAAACTGACATGGAAGGAAAATGCCCCATGTTCACTCTGTGGCCCATCCAACTCCCCTCTCCCTCCCCGAGCCGCCTTCTCCACACACAGCTCATCTCCTTCCCCATGTTTCAGGAGAGGTGCACATCTGGTTGTGAGGCACAGAGCAGCTGAGGGGGAGGGGCTGGAAAGGTGTAATGAACAGCCCTCCCTGGGACTGGTCTTCAGTTAGACACAGAACCCTCGTTTGGCCTAGCCCCTTATGTCCGAGGATTTTTGTGGATTTTCATGAGGCTCCCTCATGTAATACTAGGGTCTTCTGTCTTCTGGAACAGCGATTTGCAACTGGTGTGCTGCAGGAATTTTTAAAACATGCAGTACTTGATTAGTCAGGGCCACCGACCTCTTTTCCCTTCGATTGTCAAGTTAAAAAATGACAACAGCCCATGCAACAATAGCTATCCAGTGCGGATGAATCAAAATTATACCTATTATTTTGTCAGATCAGCAAACAATATATTTTTTGGTGTGCCTCAGCATTTCAATAATTAGTTTATGTGTGCTATGAGATGAAAAGGGTTAAAAATCGCTGTTCTGGAGTATTAATAAGGATAGCTTACACTAATATAACACTTACACTTGGCCTGTTTCTAAACACTTTACATATAGTAACTCATTTAGTCCTCATAACAATCTTATCAAGGAGGTCAATTATTATTATTGTTGTTGTTGTTGTTGTTTTGCACATGAGGAAACTGAGGCACAGCTAGGGTGAGCACATGGTTTTAGTGAGTGCTGGAGCTGCGGTTTGAAAGCAAGCAGTCCAGCTCTAGTCTGCCCGTGGCCACAGAGAACACCTGGCCGAGCCAGAAATAGGCAGACTCGGGCCGACGAGTGCACTGGGACGCGCTGACGGAGCAGGACGGCTTACGTGGAAGGAACGAAATGCTAACTGCAGAGCTGCTTCAGGTGACCGCCCGGTGTGTGTGTGACCACGTGGTGCTCCTCTGTTATGACTCTCTAAAAATAATGAGGCATAAAATAAGTGGAAATGATGCTTTCTTCTCATCCTGCAATGGGTTATCAGCCTGCTTTGGAAGCCACTGAGGGAAAGCGTGGGGTTCGGTGCGGCTTGTTCAGGGCATGGCAGGGAGGTCTGCGGTGCCGGCCTGCTTCTGGGAGGGTGTGTGAGAAGTGGGCCGGCTTCTGCTGGAGGAATCTAGGATAGGAAAACTAGCCGTGATTGTGTGTGTGTTTCTAAGCCTCAAGGAATGTCTTTGGACTTCAACAGCCGTGAGATCATAGTAAATATTGACAACTCAGTGCTACTGGCATTTTTATCTCATTTGTGTGTATGTGTGTGTGGTTATTGTTTTAATCTTTAGTTTTGTCTAAGTAACACAAGCCCATTGTTTAAAGAATCAAAACTAAAAGCCTTGTAACAAAGAGCAGTAGTAGTCCTTCGACTCTGTCTGCCATCAGAGAAAACTGCTTGCAACATACGTGAGTGTTCATTCTGGAGTCAGTCTGTACATTTCTCGGCATTTATGCATTGCTATCATGGTCCAGATTTTTTAGACATTATCCACCATTCTGGAAGTAAGTTTTAGCTTCCAAGCATGCATCCTTCTAAGTTCACTATTTTTTCAACATATTCATATCTCAGTTTAGGATTACATTCATATTCTGTTTTCATTACAATGAATGTGTACTTAGTGTCCACTGCTGAGCTAAGTAGTTTATGATGACTGCATTTGCTTTCTTGTATAACTTTTCCTTTTTCTTTTAGGTGACAATTGCTACATTCACTTAGCTTTATTTGGAGCTATAGCTAAATTTCCCATGTTTTGAATAAATGTCTCTGAATATAGTTTTCCACCTGGTGAGGAACTCAGTTCCTACTTTTCTTTTTTGGCAACATTCCATCTAGAGCCTCCCCCCGCCTTCTCCTGCCACACCCTACACCCCCATCATCCTGGAGATCCTCTTCCTCCCTTTAATGAGTTAGATCCATGGCTTCCCCTGTGTGGTTTATTCTCTCATTTCAGTAGAGCACATTTTCAGTAGCTTCTGAGGAATTGTGTTGGGGAGGCTGAAAAGTAGAATGTTATTATTTCCTCACCCATGGTTGGTAGCTTGCCCACCATCTTCTGGCTTGGAATTCTGAAGACTCGCCCCATGGTACTCTGGTTGTCCATTTTGCTGTCGGAAACTGTTGGGCCATCTCTATTCTTCAGACTTAATGGGTGTCCATTATTAAATCCCTGGAATATTTTAGGAGGCTTTTTTTATCTTTACAGTTATGAAATTTCACTATAATGTTCCTTTGTGTAGGTCTTCATTCATTGTCCTGGATACTTGGTGGGCCTTTCAATCTGGAGACTCATATTCTTCGAATCAGGAGATTTTCTTGTATTTTTGAAATGACCTCTTCTCTATCTTTCCTGTTCTCCCTAGAAATCTTTTAGTTGAATAGATGTTGGACCTCCTGGAAAGAACGTTCATTTTCTTATCGTTTCACCCCTATAGTCTGTGCCTTTGTCTCCTTACTTTTGGAATCTTCCTCAACTTCAATATTCAATGTCTTTATTGACTTTTTAAAAATGTTAACTATTGTGTTTTATAATCTCTAACATTTTTTCTTGTTCTTTGTTGCTCTTGCATTCTCTTTTATGCTGTTCTTACTCCATTGCTGCAATATCTTCTCTTTTCTCACCAAGTATATTAATTATAGCTTCTTTTGAAAGTTTTCTATATCCTTCTGCATTGTTCTGCTTTCTTCTGTTGAGTTCTTAAAATTTTTTTTTAATATTAGAGGTTTTCTTTGAATGTCATGTGATCCTTGGGTTTTTGTTTAAGAGTAAAGCACTAAAATTGTGCTTGGATGACACTTCCCAGCTAGAGTAATTAGGGGACTTGCCACTTTGTCCCACTGTTTTCTTTCATAGCAATGCCAGTATCTGTTAGATTATTTTTCTTCTGGGATAGTTAATTTTCTCCAGAGAAATGTTCTCTCATCTTTGCACAGGAGAAGTGCCTGGTGTGTAACCTGGAGGTAAATGAGAGGAAAGATCTGGGGTCTAATAATCTTTTTTTTTTTTAAGCCTGGCCCCACCTTCCTGTGTCTGGTATCCCTTAGACTAGAACTCAGTGAAATTCTCTGGCTAGTGTACCTCTTGCCTCCTTCACTGGAGGAGAAAGGCAGGAGCCTGCCTACAGATATGGGGACATGGAGCTTTAATCGCTCTACATAGTCTTGAATAACTACCTTGTTTCTAGTTCCCACCGCACACCCCGTCTTCAGTGACTTTGGTGCCTCTTGTAACTTCACCATTCTCAGGTTGTGTGGTACAAATTAACTTGCTTCTCACTTGTGGACACTTTCAGTACATCTTTTCAGTTCTGCCAAGTCATTTACAATTTCTCCATCCCTTTTCCACTTTCAGATATATTGGCCCAGATTTTGAATCTGCTACTTTTATAAGGAAGTTTTTATTTAGTTCTTTGCCCCATATGCTATTTATTGGGTGAGTTTGAATTTTTTAAAAAGGGACAGAGATATTTCACTTTGTCATCCTAAATCAAGAGGGTTTTTTTTGTTTTTGGTTTTTTTTTGCTGTTTTCCAAATGACAAAACTGAGACTCAGAGATTCGGTGGCTTCTACTCCCTTGCCCACTCCTGTTTCATCAGAACTGCTCTTGTTCAGGTTATTGATGACCTCTGCACTGGTGACCCCAACGAGCAATTCTCAGTCCTCATCTTGGCCCACTAGCAGCATTTGCTACAATTGACCACTTCTTCCTTCTTTTTGTGTCTTATTTGCCTGTTCCTTGGGCACCAAACTCTTCTCTCCCTCCTCCCAATCTTTTGATGTTGGGGAAGCCCAGGGCTCAGTTTTTGGTCCTTTATTTCTATGTCTTTTTTTCTCTTTCTTTCTGTTTTTCCTCTTTGCGTGATTTTAGGTATTCTCTCAATGCTTTAAATGTCATTTACTTGCAAACAACCCTCAGGTTTAAATTTCTGTCTGTCTTCTCAGTTTCATTGTCCAGTTGCCTCCTAAACATTCACTTGGATGTCTAATGAACATTTCAAACTCATCATGACTAAACCAGACTCCTGATCTCTCCTATGAACCAGCTCCACCTGTGGTGTTCCCCATCTCAGCTGTGACAGCTCCATCCTTCTGGTGACTCAGGCCTAAATCCTTGGAGTCATCCTTTACACCTCTCTTTCTGCTCCACCCACATCCAACTCATCAGGAACTTCCGCTGGCTCTGCTTTCAATAATATGTATCCAAACTCAACCACTTTTACACTTCCACAGCTAGTCCTGACCAAGCCGTCATCACTTAGATCCTCTCACCAGGTTCTCTCCTCCTCTGTCCAAATGTTTTCATTCTTCAGGCAAGTGAGGAGGCTTCAGAGTCACAGAGCTCAGAGTATGGGAGGAGGAGAATAGAAAGCTCACCTTTACTGAAGGATGCTCACTCACAAAGGGCTAAGGGTTGTGGTCCCCATAATAATCAAGGTGGGCAGGGATTCTCAGATGCTAAGACTGGACTGTGAGGGACCAGCCTATTCACCTGGTCTCACAGGAACCCGCCCCATGCTATTTATTCATTACTAGGTCAGGGAAGAACCATCATGGTGGAGAGAGCTAGCAGAAGTCTTCTTAACTGAGTGGTCAACCTTAACATGACCAATAAGGAGACACAGTGACTCCTGGGCCCTCTGAGGGACACGCTGAGAGGAGCCCAACATCACCTGTGTAGTCTTCTTGGCAAAAATGCTTCTTCTTAATCTAATCATGAGAAAACAGTTAGACAAATCCAGACCCAGAGATACTCTCCAAAGCACTGGCTTCCATTTTTTAAAAATGTTGATGTCAGTAAAGAGAAAAGAAAGTGGAGGAATGATTTTAGACTAAGAGATGAAAGAAGCTGTAATAACTAAAAACAATGTGAGATTCTTAATTGAATCATGAACCTGCCTCCTTGATTCACCCCCAATGACAACAACAACAAAAACTACAAAAAAAATCCTACAGGAGCCATTTTAGGAAATTCGAACAGGGCTGGTATATTATATAACAGTGGTATATCAAATGTTGAAGTTCTTGGGTGTGATGATTGTGTTATGGTTATATAGAAGAAGGACTTATTATCAGGGGACAGGAGAAAGTACGGGTGAAATGTCATCAGAGAGAAAGCACAAAAGGGAAAAACAGAGGCAGATACAGCCCAGTCTGGTAAATCTACATGAATAGTATTGTATTCAACTTTTCTGTAGGTTTTAATGAAAAAAAAAGCTAGGGGAAGAAAGAGACATGGACCCAGTCCTTGCCCATTTTTTTTGCTGGTATACAAATGGACACTGGGTGTCTCTCTTTGAAATTGTATTTCAGTTGTGTCTTGGTGCCTGGTTGAAACTTTGACTATTAATCTTACTATGTGTATCAATTCCTAAAAGTATAAACATATGTAATGACAATTTCAACCTTAATATGTATGTATAGGGCATTACAATGCATAACAACACATTTTCACTTACACGATCTCATATTATATTTACAACAATCTTGGAAGTAGCTAGAGAAGGTAATATTTTTATTCTTCACATTTTCCAAATAAAAAACTGTGCAGCAGCAAGTCTGAGTGACTCAGCCAAGTTTGTCCTAAAACTAGCGCCCTCGCCCTCTGATTGCAGACTCTCAATTTTTTTTAACTATACATATTAAATACCCAAGAAAGGTTGAACAAAACCATTTGCTCTCTTATTACTTCATTTTATGCAGAAAGTAAGAGAGAGACTTAAGAGTATTTATTCACCTGGGAATTCCAGATTAGCAACGGCACAGGTGGCCCCGCTCACCCCACTGAGTCAGCATGCTGGTAAACCCTGAGATGCTGCGAAGTGGCAGGCTGCTGAGGTCTGTAACCCCACCTGCCCGGGCTCGACAGCTAGATAATGCTAGTCTCTGAGTCCTAGCCATGTCATTGCAGATCAGCTGCAGCATGATGAGGAACTTATAAAGATGAATATGAAAGTGAATTCTCCTGAGACTGAGTCAACATCCTCTCAGAATATGGAGGTAAATCTTGTCACAACTCCAGCGATCTTCCAGGGAGACGACAACTCCCACAGAAGGAAGTGCACATGAGTCACAAACCCACAGCCCAGAATATTAAGCTGTTCTGTTTCCTCTAACAGCTGGGGTGAGCAGAGGCCATCTTCATGGTCTCTGTCTGTTTTGTTTTTTTTTTTCCTTAACTAAAAGTTCCTTAAGGAAGAAAGACCCCACCCTTTCTGAGCTGCCCTTTCTGCGACTGAGAGCCACAGAGTCGTGATGAGGAGGTCCCACAGGCCCCCAGATATGTGGCCCACCTTGTTTCTCCTTTGTGTCTTACTAATGATGGGGGTTGAATCTCTTCTGCCTTCACTGTTGAGGAAAGGAAAAGGGGGTGTGGGGAGAATAGAGGAAATAGCTAAATTGTATAGAAGTTAAGCATACTCTTCTTCCAGATCCTCCCCTTCAGACCAGGACTCTATGGAATGAGGTTGGGAATCTTTGACTTTCAAAGAAAGCACAAAACATAGCACCAGATGATAACAAATGATTAGCTGAAATTCAGTTTTCTTTAAAGCGAGCCCATCACGTATTTTCGGCAGCCTTGGCACGCTTAACCCCTCGGCACACTGCAGCAGGGGCAGTTGTTCTGAAGCTCCCGTCTCTCTGTGGTGCTCAGATGGAGAAAGATACTTGCTGACCAGGGCTTTGTTCCTGACAGACGTGGAGTGCTCCACGTTCAGAACTTTGGGGTCCTCTGTTAACTGTGGAAGATTTTTCAGTGGCCTTAGAAGGCTGCAAATCTGAGGCAGCATGTCGACAACTAAGAGTGGTAAACTCTGTAATGCATCTTTGCTGTGTTCCTTGATTCAGTTCTGCTCAAGAAGGTACAAGAAACAAACAACTAAGAAGGGTAAATGAAACTGGATAAAGGAACAACTCACTTGTGGGACACAGGCAGAAGTCACATGATGTGTATGGTAACGTGAAGTGGATCAGGAACCTTTGAGTCACGGCAGCTTTAGACAAAGTAGAGAATGTACGTGCCAAGCACAGAAAGGGAAGAATGAAAAGATGTGATATTCACAGTGTATCCATGTGTGTACAACACCAAATATTTGAGATACACTGAGTACACATGAAATACGTGAGGACACAAATGAGGTCTTAAATCAGCCATCCATGGGTGAGCCCATTCTGTCCTCAAAAATTCTGTGCACAAGAAATGTGGCATCTATAGCTGTGCATCAGGCTTACAGGTGAGCTACGGCTGATGGCCAGGTGGGTCTGTCCCCGAGGCTTTCCAGTACAGCAAGTGTACTTTTGACCCAGGCACCTTCTGCCTGCTGAACTTTCTTGCTCAAGCCTCACCTCTGACCATTATAACCACGCCACCACAGGGAAGGGCAATGTGGCTGAGAGCGAGAACAGGTCACAGGAACACAGCAAGCCCTGAGATTCAGGTAGCTGGGTCCCTCCACCTGCTTGTACTCTATCCTAACTGTTTCATTGCCCCTGTCTCTTTGTCCTAGACCCTCTCTCACTGTGCTTTTTACTTGGTGGAACAAACCACGTGACTCATGCATCTCAATTTGTTGTGTGAGCCTTTCTGTTTTGGAACCTCCAGGATTGTCTGGTAATGGACTTGGAGGCTATGACTGCATCAAGGTCACTTCCCACATGGTCCTGTTTACAGCAGGACCATGCAAATAATAACAACAAAAGAATGATAGCTCGAACTTTCTCAATAATTTTATACTATGTACTAAGCAACATTCTAAGCATCTTGTATATATTATCTCAACTAATCCTATTGACTCCATAGAATAAATATTATTACTTGCATTTTACAGATAAGTCAACTGAGCTTAAGAGAAGTTAAATAACACCGCTAAGATCACATAACTAGTACAAAATAGATGTTTTGAATCAGGGTCTGACTGATTCTAAAGTCTTGTCCTTCCTATCTGGAGGGGGGGGCAAGCTATCTCCCCTATATCTTTCTCAGTTAGATGTCCCGTGGACACTCTATCCACAGTCTACCCCCCATACTTCCTATCCTTCTTCCAGGATTTTTTTCTCCACACTACTATGACCATCTAATGTAACTTTTTTACTAATTTAATTTCTGTCTCTCCCACAGGAATGTAATTTCAATAAGGGCAGGATGTTTGCCTGATTTATTAGCTTCAGCTTCTCCCAGTGCTAGGCACATGGTAGACATTCGATGAGTATCAATTGGCTGAATGAGTGAATCCGATTGTTGAGTTTTTTTTTTTCTGGATATACATTTGAAAATAAAGTCACAGACTCTAGATTGCCTTTTGACTGAATATATTAACTCTGGGAAATGTATAATTACATTAACATTAAAGAGAATGGAGAATTTCAGAACAAAATTCCAGGGAAAAAAATTGGCTAGAAAAAAATGCCTACCATGACTGGTGTGGCTCAGTGGACTGAGCACAAGCCTGCAGACTGAAAGGCTGTGGGTTCGATTCCCAGTCAGGGCACATGGCTACGTTGGTTGCAGGCCGGGTCCCCTGCTTGGGGTGTTCAAGAGGCAACCGATCCATGTATCTCTCGCACATGATGTTTCTCTCCCTTTCTTTTTCCCTCCCTTCCCCTCTCTGTAAAAATAAATAAACAAAATCTAAAAAAAAATTCCGCCCTGGCTGGTGTAGCTCAGTGGATTGAGCACGGTCTGCGAACCAGGCATCGCAGGTTCAATTCCCAGTCAGGGCACATACCTAGGTTGCAGGCCATGGCCCCCAGCAACCGCACATTGATGTTTCTCTCTCTTTCCCCCTTCCCTCTCTAAAAATAAATAAATAAAATCTTTAAAAAAATTGCACTGCCAACTCTGTATCTCGATTCTTCCTTGGCCTCACCACAGAACCCAGCTTGGCCCCACAGCTAGGCCACCTTCCTTTTCATCGCATTACAGTTTCAGGGCCTTCAACTTCTCCTGTGATTACCTCTGAGGAGAGGCCCGGGAGGTTTATACGCATGTGCATTATGTGGAGCATTCTAGAACGAGGCTATGTTTGTTCCCCTGCTATAGGTGAGGTGCTAGACTCACACTGTTAACTCACCCAGAAGTCACTTTCTGTGTTACCTCCATTTCCAGCTGAGGATGTGGAGCCCCGGCAAGGACAGTAACTCGCCCTTGGTACACAGCTTACCAGGTACGAAGCCAAGCTCTGAAGCTGTGTTCATCAAATGTCCCCTCCCCCCAGTCCACCTTGCAGAAATATTGTTCCAATGGTGAAAGAGACTCCCAATAAACAGAAACATGAGATTTCCTAAAAAGCCTCACCGGAGACTGAAAGAACCCAAAATGAACCCAGCCATCCCCCAATGTCATTTCTTAGAATGGCTGGAAAGAATTTCTCTATGACAGGGCTTGCTATTTTGTAAAGGATAAAACATCAGCTGAATCAGTTGAAAGCAGCAGTAAAATTATTGGTAAACTCACAGTTAAAATGGAAACAAAACTGATTTCATAAAATTGGAACACATTTTTTTTTCTATAGGCTTGGTAGGGTTTGGCTCATTTTCTTGAATATGAAAACCATTTTCTCCAAATTAATTTCTTGAACACTCAGCTGTCTCAGCCTTTCAAGCCAGGAGGTTAAATTGGTCTGACAGACACCAGAGGTCCTCAGGAGCATCCTGGCCGGAGTCATAAATGAAATGTGTTAGATAATTCTAATTTGATATAGTAATCCTCAGGGACAACTGAACTGCCAGAGAATCATCCCTCCATTCACTTCTGCACACTCAGATATCAATCAGATTTCCAGGGAGAGATCCAGCATCTGGATGCTGCCGCCGTTGCAGATGAAGAGAGATGGAAAGCCAGAGTGTCCTGGGGCTGCGTGCCAGCAACCCATCCTTCTTCATTCCACCCTGAAATGTGCTGGGCAAGAATAAATACCAGCGTGGTCATAGATGCTGGGAAAACAGAATAGGGTTTTCAGTAGGAAAAGTTAAGTTGTATCTTCAGAGTTTCATGTATTCAGTTGCTCAAATACTTGTTCACTCATCTACTCCATCCTTCTATAAATAATTTAATGAGCAACTGCTATGTGTCTGGTGCTCTGCTAGACTGGAAATCAAATTCATTGACTTATGTGGTCAAATACTGTAGCCACATGTAGCTATTAAGCAGTTGAAATGTGGCTGATCCAAATTAAGATGTGCTATGATTGTGAAATATACAACAGATTTCAAAAGAGTTACTATGAAAAGAATAATCTAAAATATCTCATTAATAATTTTTATAATGATTAATTATAAAAATCACATGTTGAAATACTGAGTTAAGTTAAAATATATTTTTACAATTAGTTTCACCTGTTTCCTTTTTAACATACTAATAAAAATTTAAAATGCATATGTGGTTTGCAAAATATTTCTATCAGACAGCACTGTAATATACTATTTACAAGAGATTTCTTCCTGATACTGTTGTTGTTATTATGACAGGTTGAGGGTGTCATTCGGGGAAGGAAAAAACACCTTAAAGGCAAAAGGGATGATCCAGTGTGATTAGATGATATTTCTAGGTTTTAGGTCATTAAATTTTTATGCTGAAAATTTTATTTTTGTTGCTACATTTCTAGACCCAGTGTTCTAGAATTTTAAAAATGTAGAAAAATTGGGGTGCTCAGTATTTGCCACTTCCTGGTATTTCCTGAGCTGTTATGGGACACCCTAGATTCCTGAGTACACATGGTAACACTGGAAAAACCAAGAGAAAGAACTCAATGAAGAATGGGTTGTTTGATACGGTGATGTTACGGGAATGAAGCTAACTTTCATCTTGTCTCTCTTATTTGAAGTAGGACATCTGGGTTGTTTTATGTCTGCATAGACTGCTAGCAGAAAAAGAATAAATAATTTGAATTGTAATTGGTTGGGAATAATATCTAATGAATCAGGGAATATCTGAGATTAACTAGTTTCAGAAAAATGCTCTAAATAAAAGAAAGCTCAATTCCAAGTGTTTTTTAAATTAAAATTTAATTTAACAATCATCATATTCTCAGGTTAACAAAATACTGGGCATCCTTCCTTCATTTTTAGAAAGGTATATAAGTTAAAATTGGTTTCCTCTTTCAGTACATTGTTTATACCCTCCTTTCCTGCCTACAATCATGCTCAATGACTTCCTTCCTGGAGCAGTGAGAAGAGAATTGATGAAGAAATTAGCCTGGCACTTGGGAATGACAGAAAACAAGACCCCTCACCCCACCAAAAAACCCCTCCTAGTGCAGGTTCTCAGACACTCAAATGCTGCCTGTCTATCCCTGTCTGGCATGACTCATTGGGATGAACTTTCTCTTGTCTAATGAGCTCAAGAGAAGATATTAAAATACACGTTGAGAATTTCTAGAAATGAGGGAATTAAGAATATGAGTATCACAGAGCATGAGGAACTGTCCATGGCTCTCTTGGGAAGAACACAGCAGCATAAGAAAGAAGACAAAAACTATGGGCTGATTTTCCCCTCGGACCGGAAAACAGGCCATCCATGCCAGATATTGTAGCAGAGACAGATGGGGTGGCAGCTGCTGTGAAAGGAAAAATGATTTACTACTAGGTGAACCAGAAAAAGTAAACAAGGAGAGAGGAAAAAGGACACAAGTTCCCCTCTGTTGTCCGGAACATCTCCCTACAGCTGTAGAAGGTCTAATGGTCTTCCACAGTGCTGCGAATGAAGTGTCCTTTTTCCACTGAGTGCACACCTAGAATTCTTTTCAGAGGGCTCACTTTTTACCTATTGGTTTTCTAAGGAAGGAGGGAAGGCAACAACTCATTGAATACATGATGCCAATACATTGTGAAGAAGATGCCATTGCTAATCTTTTTCTGGCTCAGTTGGTTGCTATATGATAAGTCTAAACTGGATGAAACTCATCCTAGTTTATTTTAGAAATGTTCCCAATTAACATCCTTTCATGGTGCAAATTAGACAAGATTGGGTGCATTCACAGTGGTATGGCCGTAGATTCATGGTGCAAATTAAATGAATGGGACCGGCATTTTAATAAATTTAAACCAAAGTTGTTTAAAGTGTGCCTTCAAAAGCTGGGCTGGGCTCTCGGGGTTTAAAATGGGAGTTACAGCACAGCTATAAGTTGGTTTGTGTTGTGGCTCCATGGACCTGTCAGGGGATGGCTGAAACCAGTAGAAAGGGATCTGCCAGTGCTAAGGGTCTACGATAATATACCCAGGCACTCACATATAGTATAGTGCCAATGTGTGCAGAGTTAATGTACGAAAATTCAGCAATACGCACTTGCCAGCCACTGTTGCCTCACTTATGTTAGATAGAAATGGTTGTAATTGAGCCTAAAATTGCCAATATGAGTTGCTGAAATAAGAAAACTATGTGAATGATTTTGGGAATTTTCTAGCTATTACAAAAATAGTGGACAAGTATCTAGTGATAGTTTTGTCACTATATTTGGAGAAGAATAATTAATTAATTATTCAATTAATTAATTGAATAATTAATTAAACAGAATAATGTGTACTAAAAATTACTGTAGGGTTTTCAAGAGTAATTCTGCTTATAGATAACATTTACTTTCTATATTATTTTTAGAAACATTACCGGCCCCACCTAAGCTAGACCCCATTGTACTTGTGCAACTTTGACTGATGTATGTACACATGTGATTCACAAAATCACTGCCGAAATGAGTCTTAATCACAGTATGGGACCCAGCAACAGCTTAGACACCATTTTCTCCATTTTTAGAGGAGCAAACACAAACAAGGCTGCCTGGCGATCCTTATTTCTTATTTTCTTCTTAGTTGCGATTTCTTCTTCTCTCTATTGCCCAGACCAGTGCTTTCCACTGGTATAGAGAAGTAGAAAAGACAAAATATAGAGAATGCATTTCCAGAGACAAGTATCCAACTGCCATTTCCATCGGGCCCACCTTGGAACAAATGGGTACATGAAGTTTGAGTGCATTTTCTGAAAGTTAGGGAGAAATCACAGGGAAGCTATTTCAACATGGAGCAAGTCCTATGTGAGGAAATTGCTTGTGGTGTGTCCCTGCTAAGCTGTGCTAGAGGAATAAGACTCAGAGCCTGACGGGCCAGCTAGGAGTGGGTCCGCGCCTTGTGGGAGTGGCGGACAGAAGGCTGCACTGCAGCCTGACATGGCTGATGGCCACAGAGCCATGCTCCTTGACCCACTCAACAAGTGCCAATTCTTCATTAGGTTTCTGAGCCTGGACAATGACTCATGATAGAAAAGCTTCCTATTCCATTTCATAGAATTTTCTACAAGGAAATAAGGGAAACCGTAAATTCCAACAGAGGCTAGACAATGCTGCAGTTCTTAAAAAATAAAAGAAAGAAAGAAAACAATTTGAAGCATCCTTCTAATAAATTTCTATGGTGTTTATACAACAGACACCATTATCTTATGTATATCATATAGTTTGGCTCCCAGTTGAGAATTTCCTCCTTCTATAGGTACATAAAACAAATTATAAAATTATTTGTTGGAGAGACTACTACATTATATCCCTGAAGTTAAAGATATGAGTAGGACGGGCAAAATAAGGAAAAAATGACTGAAAAATTCCAGATGTTCTTTTACCCTGTGCATGGTATAATTGCCAAGGACACATTTCCAAAGGAAAAGAGTGGCTAAGGCTTTAAAATGGGAAGCAACTTCAGTCTTTCACAGCCCCCGCTAAACAGCATTTTACTTGACACTTTTACTCACCCAGATAGCTTTAGCATTCTGTTTTCATGTTTCAGTGAGAATAGTGTGACATCATATTATCCTTATAATAACTACTTCTTAGACTAAAAACATTTACAATCTGCCATATCAAACACCCATTCTTTGCTTTGATAAAAATATATGTTTTATGTCATTTCCATGGATAATTTCTTATTATGAATTTCCAACACTGATACTGCTTTATAATAAACTCCTAATTCACTCAGAATCAAGATAGCAGAAAACGCTAGGAGAAAATCATATATTGGTCAGAAAAGCAACCTGTAGAAAAATCAATTATGTACTTTGATCATTAAAACCTTTATAACTTCTAGAGCCCAGTAACAAGAATAAATTTTTATAGAACCTGGTGTATTATAATATCCTGAACTACTTTTTGAATCATTAAGGACAAATTTATCTTCTCTATAATGTTATGTTGATTGCTCGAGCCTAATTCTTTGCAAATGTATAAATCTATGTCATATTGTCAACCTCAAATAACAAGAACATTCTTTTTTTCCCTCTTCTTCACAAATATTTTCATTTTTATTTGCCTTGGGTAAACAATAATCCATGACTGTAAAACTCAATTAACTAGAGCATTCTTTTTCTTTTTTTAATTGATTTTAGAGAGAGAGAGAGAAACATTGTTGTTCTACTTACTCATGCATTCATTGGTTGTTCCCTGCATGTGCCCTGACTGGGGTTTGAACCCGCAATCATGGTGTATCAGGACAACACTCTAATCAACTGAGCTAGCTGGCCATGGCCTTGGACATTCTTTTTAGCTTATCCTCACAAGTTATCTTTTTTTTTTCTCAATAATCCTAGGTAGGTTCCACAAATAAATACAAAGTGAAGAAAATCTGTTTCAGGAATGTTCTAAAAGCTTCCACAGGAGGTGCCTAAACTATTGTCTTCAAACTGTTGTCATGGAAAGGAAATAAAATGTTGAAGCTCCTTGAGAATCAAAAACCAAATTGCAATGAAGAGTCTCATTTTGAACAGTGGCTCCTGTGAAGCCTCTGCTCATGGTCCCACCTAGCACTTGTTACCACAGACTGGAGAGTAATCAGACCTGGAGCCATTATAAAAGAGGAAGCCGCTCAGATGACTTACTTCAAATAACGATGGCAGGGTTATAAACCTCCCTTCCAATTAGTTTTATTGTTTTAGTTGATGGAATCACAGAAGTGAAATGAACCTGGAAAAAGTGAGCACTGTACCCAGCAGGAGCCACGATTCCAATACCTGCAACTACTTTAAAAAATAATGAAGATGCAGGATGCTGAGTATTGGCTGTGCAGGTGAATACCGAGACTGAAAGACATCAGCCGGAAAAGTTTTTATTTTTCATATTCAGTCAAATGGGGCTGACTATATTTCACTTCTCCCTGTGAGTGGAATAAGTCATCAAGATAGAATCAATACCGTATCCTCTGTGACACTTCTGTACTCACCTTCCATGGGGGTGTTGCTGTCCGGCCGGTTCGCGAAGACCACGTCCACGTACTCGAGCTGCAGCCTCTGGAGCGAGCCTTTCAACCCTGGGACCAAGAAGCAGGACAAACCATAAGAGAAAGTCCAGATATGAGCACTATTAGAAAGGGTTGAAGTGTGGTTATGTTTAAGAATTTCCCTTTTTAAAAAAAATATTGGATTAGTTTAAAAAACACATTGAATACAGTGATGTATTAATTGACCCCTAAAACTTTGTAAAACGATGTCAAAGGCTGATTTTGTCCCCAACAAAGAAAAGTGATAGAATTTTCTCAGTGATGCTAGCACTCCTACCACACCGGAAAATGCATATTTAAGTGATAATCTTGCACAGTGACTCATGTGTGGCAGTATCTCGAGCAAAGTTTAGAATAAAACGCAGCCTAAGAGTTTCTTCTTGAAAAATGCAAATTAATGTCATGTGTTGGATTACATTATTAATGGGCTTATAATGGGATGGAGATGCACAGCAAAAAATAAGAATAGTAATATAAATCAGAAATGTGACTACCAACCCCCCAATGCATTATAATAGGAATAAAGTACATGAGGGCGTCACTCAACATCTCACTTATTTGAACAAAGTTCAAAGAACCTTAATGATAGTTGAGCTCTACCATTTCCATTATTCTCCATTCTTTGGGGGAGAAACAAAAAGACTGGAAGCTATAAAGACCAAAGAAGTAATATAAAGGACAGAGTGAGAGCATAAAACGGAATCTGGAACCCATAATCTGTGTTTCAACCCTAACCATTTGGACACATTCCTGTAAAGACTCAGGAAACATCTATTCAATTTCAGTAAAATTAACACTTCTCTGAAATAGCATGTATTGTATATAATATACAACCGAAAGGATGACAGTGTTCAAGAATCATTTTATCTCATTTCTAGGAGGCACGGCATTTCCTTATCAGCCTGTTTAATTCCTCAGGAAGACCGGAGGTTTTTCTCTTTTTATTATAGGCATAAAATTAATTGCATGTTAAATGAGGCTCTTATAAATTTAAATTCGGCTCATTTAAATTTGAGTTTTCAAACTGGTTTATTGGCCAGTCACAATTACCTTTCTGACAGGAAAATTGAGTGCTCAAATACAGTTCCGGAAACATTTTTCACTCACTGAGAAGGGACTGTCTCTGGTGGCGGCTTGTTAAAGGAAGCACTGATGAAGAGATTAGGGAAGACAGGTGTCACGAGGTCTAACGCCTGCTCTTGAAGAGCTGTGGTGACTTTCAGGCTCAGGGTATTACCAGCTACCTCAAGAGGGAGATTGCAATTACATTTACCTTAAAAAGCACTATGATATGAGGCACTTTTTGGAAGCAATCGTATCTATGGAGGAGGTAAGGGGAGGACAAGATAATGAAGCAAACAAGTAAACAGAGTTACAAGATCTGAAAGGTTGGAAATCTATCCTAGCATGCTGTGTGATGTCCCTTGGCTTAGTTTACCTTTTTTTGGTGACTCAGTTCTCTGATCTGCAGTGAGGATAACAGTATTCACTACCTTCAGAATTGCTGCTCCAGAGAGCAAATCAAATCAGTTGTCAAGTACTTTGTAAATGCAATAGTCTATAGAAATGTAGTAATTGGAAAGGTGGTGGTCACATCTGGAAAGGTTCAGAATGAGAGGTGCCAAAGATTAAATGCCAGAGATTTTCACTAGACCTGCTGGTTTTGGAGGGAGGCATTTAGTGACATTCTGGCCCGTGCCTGGCACTGGACACAATGTGCTCCTTTCTGTTGACGGCCCTCTCCTTCTGTGTCTCTTCTAAGCAGCTCAGCGTGGGCTGAGAATAAGCAGGAGAAGAAGCTGTGACTGACTTGGCCCTGTTGTGAGGCTGTGTGATCAGTCATGACTTAAGTCACTTACTCTTCTGAGCAGACGTGTTCTGAATTCCAATTTGATTCTGAAACTGTGCTGGGCTCTGGGAGTATAAGGATGTATGGACATTGCATTCATCCCCAAGGAGCTAAGAGTGCATATCAAGAGTATCTATTGACATAGATTCAGTATTCAAGTTAATAATATGTACTCTAAATAATGGTGTGAACTGGATAGAGTCATTGTATTTGGTCATTCTTTACCTATCAATTCTTTCTCTAGGAAGCATAGATTCAAGTGTATTCATGTAAGAAATGATGTGTTGCATCATGTCAGTGATCCCCCTGTCCCTACTCTTACTTTGAAGCAGAGTAAAAGGAGATTGTGCCCCTATGAGACACTATGTCCACTCACATTGAAAATCTCAAGTCTTGTAACCTGTAATATAAATTATGGATTTTACTCTTCGTGAGATGGAAAAACATTGGTTGGGAACTGGAAGGTAAGGAAATGGGAATGAAGCAGAGAAGTAATATTTCCCTGAAATATTTAATAGGATAGATTTCCATTTTCAACTGATCATTCAGGGGGCTGAGAATGACCTGTAGGGGACAAGAGAGAAAGCAGGGAGGGAGACCACTAAGGACATTACTGCCTCAGATCAAACTTGGACAAAGTTGGTGAAAAGTGTTTAATTTGGGGACAAGTTGTATAAGCAGAAATAAGAGGACTTGCTGGTCTGCTGGATATAGAGTTTGGAGATGGAGGACTCAAGGATGACTCAGGTTTTTGGCATGAGAAGTGAAGTGGCTGTTAGTAAAATGAGGAAGTCAACGGAAAAGCAGATTGGGAGCGGTGGTAGTGGGAGCCGAGGTAACTCTGAACAGTGTATCAGTCAACCACTACATGGAGCTCTTGGCAGCTGCATGGACCAGTCCGGCATTCAGGCAGACCTCTCTGTGTATATAGGTGAAGTACAGGATTTGGCATCCAGAGCACTAATCTGGACTGCGCCAAATGGCCTTGCCTATGTCTCTTAGCCTCTCTGGGTCTTAGGTTCCTCATCTGCCCAAAGACAATATGGAGTTAGATGAACTTTCTTCTTTGACTTTTCATGTGATTGTAAACCACATCAGGTAGTCCTTTCTCTTCCTATCTGGATACTTTGATCTTGTAAAAATAGCTAAATCACAGCAACAGAAAGACATGAGCAACAAATGTCTCCTTGAGGACTTCTGGCCAAGATGGAGGCATAGGTAGACTCACTGTGCCTCCTTGCACAACCAAAGGACAACAAATTTAAAAACAAAAAGCAACAAGAACTGCCAGAAAATCGAACTGTGTGCAAGTCCGACAACCAAGGAGTTAAAGAAGAAACATTCATCCAGACTGGTAGAAGTAGTGGAGACAGGCAGCTGGGCAGAGAGGACTCACGGCAAGGTGGCAGCTGGTAGACAGAGTGGTCCCGTATTCTCTTGCAGATAAACCAGAGGGAAAAATTGGGGAGCAAGATAGACCACTCAACCCAGGGTTCAGGTGTGGAGAAATAAAGCCTCAAAACCTCTGACTGAAAAAACCTATGAGGGTTGAGGCAGCAGGAGAAACTCTCAGCCTCACAGGAGAGTTTGTTGGAGAGACCCACAGGGTCCTGAAATGTACACAAACCCACTCACCGGGGAATCAGCATCAGAAGGGCCCAATTTGATTGTGGGTAGCAGGGAAGTAACTGAAAACCGGCAGAGAGTGGAGCAAGTGGCACTGTTCCCTCTTGGACCCCTCCCCCACATACAGTGTCACAACGCAATGACGTGGGTTGCCCCACCCTGATGAATACCTAAGGCTCTTCCCCTTACACATAACAGGCACATTGAGACAAAAAATTATGGCCCAAATAAAAGAACAGATCAAAGCTCCAGAAAAAATACAACTAAGCCAAGAAGAGATAGCCAACCTATCAGATGCACAGTTCAAAACACTTAATCAGGATGCTCACAGAATTGGTTGAATATGGGTGCAAATTAGAAGGAAAAATGAAGGCTATGAAAAGTGAAATAAAGGAAAATGTATAGAACCAACAGCGATGGGAAGGAAACCGGGACTCAAATCGACGGTTTGGAGCAGAAGGAAGAAATAAACATTCAATCAGAACAGAATGAAGAAATAAGAACTCATAAAAAATGAGGAGAGGCTTAGGAACCTTCGGGACAACTGTAAACATTCCAACATCTGAGTTATAGGGGTGCCAGAAGGAGAAGAAGAAGAGCAAGAAATTGAAAACTTATTCGAAAAAAGAATGAAAGAGAACTTCCCCAATCTGGCAAAGGAAATAGACTTGCAGGAAGTCCAGGAAGCTCAGAGAGTGCCAAAGAAGTTGGACCCAAGGAAATACACACCAAGGCACATCATAATTACATCACTTAAAATTAAAGATAAGGAGAGAATCTTAAAAGCAGCAAGAGAAAAGGAGACAGTTACCTATAAAGGAGTTCCCATAAGACCACCAGCTGATTTCTCAAAAGAAACCTTGCAATCAAGAAGGGGCTGGAAAGAAGTATTCCAAGTCATGAAAGGCAAGGACCTATATCCAAATTACTCTACCCAGCAAAGCTATCATTTAGAATGGAAGGGCAGATAAACTGCTTCCCAGATAAGGTCAAGTTAAAGGAGTTCATCATCACCCAACCCTTATTATATGAAATGTTAAATGGACTTATCTAAGAAAAAGAAAATAAAAGATATGAACAGTAAAATGACAACAAACTCACAGCTATTAACAACTGAACCTAAAAAAAAATGAACTAAGCAAACAACTAGAACAGGAACAGAATCACAGAAATGAAGATCACATGGAGGGTTATCAGCAGAGGAGTGGGAGGGGGAGAGAGGGGAAAAAGGTAGAGAGAATAAGAAGCATAAATGATAGGTAGAAAGTAGACAGAGGGAGGCTAAGAATAGTATAGGAAATGTAGAAGCCAAAGAACTTATATGTACAGCCCATGGACAGGAACTAAAGGGGGGGAATGCAGGTGGGAGGGGGTGTGCAGGGTAGAGGGGAGTAAAGGGGGGAAATGAGACAACTGTAATAGCATAATCAATTAAATATATTTAAAAAATGTCTCCTTGAGAGCCATTTAGGATTTATTTCCCATAAACAAATTGTCAAGTTGTATTTCCACTCAGCAAATGTTTGTTGAGCACTGGCTTGGGGCCAGGTATTGCTCTACGTTTACGTAGACATACAAGAATGCATTAACCTTGGCTCCAGAGGGGCATCCTGACAGCTAATGATAACCTAAGGAGGAAAGTGCTCCAGTGTCATGAGTGCACTTGCTGAAGGCATTTTTGACATTAGCCTGTCCCTGGACACCAACCCAGCATCTGCGGGAGCAGATACAAGAGAAGCAGGGGAAATGCTCCCTGCCCTTGAGGAATGACTAGAAATTAACTGGCAATTCCTCAAAAGTCCACAGGATAATAAATTATGTTATTCAAAGGAAATGGCTTTCAAGTGACAATAGTAAAGAGAAATCTAAGTTCATTTTTCTTTTAGGTTATGAAGTTTAATGGAAACTGTACTGTTTATAAGGTGATCCTTAAATCAATTTTTTATACCTGTTTTACAAGCAACTATCTAAAGACATATGCTCAGTCCAGACTGGCAGAGAAGCGGATCCGGTGCTTAGTGTTGCAAGTTTAACTGTGCAGGGGCAAGGAAATGGATAGTCTGGAGATTCTGCAAGGGTTCTATTAAATATGCTGCATTGCCATCTTTTATACCTACCACACATTTGATTTCCTATCTAGCTTGAAAGAAAGTTGCCATAAGTAATATATACAGTTTCCCTATATGACTTTCCAGGTTCTTCTTGGCAGATCTCCCAGTCATGATTTAAGACACACTTGCTTTTTTCTTTTAAATAAAGACTGCACTGCATTAGAATAATATATGTGCCTGCATCTCCTACTATAAAACATGATTATCCTGTTGGATAATTTCAGTTACTATGAACATGATACACTGGGAAGGAATTCTGTGGTGAATCCATTTGTTATGAAGTTTTTTTGAATTAAAAAATCATAAAGAATCTTTTTTGAAAAATTAGTTTAGATAGGAGAGTTTAAAATTTGTCATTCATTAGAATAGTTTAAGCAGAGCTTTCTCAGATTTTCTTTTTCTATTCCTAAAACAATGACGGTGGGTTTGTGTTTTGAATCACATAAGAAAACTGTTGTTTACCTGAAAAGCAAATACTGACTTACACATGGGCCCCATAAAAGCACACAAGCAATTTATTCTTACACTTTGGCTTACCAAACCATTTTTATTCTTTCATGTTAGATACCAAAGAAATTTCATCTACTGAATTTTAACACTGGCATAAATTTGGGCTTAATGAATGTTGCGGAATGGTAAATGAATAGATGGACTTTTGGAGTCTGCAAGGACTTTGGGATTCTAAGTGGATATAATTAACCTGTTAGGGAAATTTCTACCCCGCCCCGCCACATTGTGAATCTAAGGAGAATGTTATTCCTAACTGGCTCTAAGTCAAGGACTTTGAACTCATTGAAAAGGTCTTTCATATGATTTTTTTTCAAAACTACATTATGTACATGTCAAGCTCATTTTACACTTTATAAGCTAACTCTGGTGGCCAAGGTCACTCAGCACACAAGTGGCCTGAACTCTACATGAATCGGGCTTCTGTCTTATTCTTTAAAAGCAGTTCTCAAATGTAATATGTGTACAAATCTCCAAGGTCAAGTCAGGTCACTTTCATCATGGGACAAGTACTAATGAAACCCAAATTTTCTAAATCATTCAAACCTTATTTTGGGTCTTATAAATTCAATGTCCTCCCCCTTTTTTTCCTGCAAAATTCACTCAATTCCCTAATTTTAGCCAGCCTAGAAATATCCCTTTTGCTGACTCTCTTGTACTCATGAACAATTTTTGTCTTTCGATGAAATTATGAACTATAAAATAATAGCAATAATAACACCACAATAATAACTGATCCCATTTTTTTCAATCTTGAGAGTTTGAAATTTTGTGTTGAAGTTTGAATCTGGGTCAATTTGAATTTCAGATGAACTGGTTTATCCATCCTGAGAGATTAGTTCCTAAGAGAAGTCCTGAGTTATTTAAAAGGAGAGAGAATTTTTCCCGGCTGGTATGGCTCAGGGAGATTGAGAGCTGGCCTAAGAACTAAAAGGTTGCTGGTTTGATTCCCAGTCAGGGCACATGCTTGGGTTGCAGGCCAGGTCCTCAGCTGGGGGTGCTCTCAGCTGGGGGTGCTTAAGAGGCAACCACACATTGGTATTTCTCTCCCTTTCTTTCTCCCTCTCTTCCTATCTCTCTAAAAATAAATAAACAAATTCTAAATTAAAAAAATAAAAAGAGAGCGAAGTCAAGATATTTTTATTAAGTTGTATGAAACTTTAAGAAAACTGATATTTAAAAAAAGAAAGAATTCTATTCAAGAAAACTGATTTTAAAAAAGAGAGAGAATTCTAAAATTATGAACAGATGCTGGTAAATATTAAAGCAAGAGAGATTCAGTAAAAAGCCCAGTAACACGCTCTTCTTTTTCTCTTCAATTTTGTTTCTTTGTTGATTGCCAGTATGAACCATTCTCTGGATCTCTTTTTTAATCAATTAGAGTAAAAAGAAAACGAAAACAAGGATTCTGTAGGCAGCACGCTGCTGCTTTCTTTGTTCAGTTTGTTGCTAAAGCCTACTTGGGTTTATTTCTTACCGACAAACTTTGTCAGACGACACAAGTCAGAAGGGAAAATGCTAGAGCAGGAATGGTAACCATTTGGAGAGACAGGTTGGGTCTGACCTTACAATGTCAAATTGGACACCAAGGCCTGAGAAGTGATTTTGTTTGGGTGAGGAATTTGGAAGTTTTCTCTAGTGCTAGAATGTGGTCATTCACTGCGGCAGCCTGAGAATGTTCCCTACTTAGTAAAGGGTGTCCTCATCCATGGAATGGTGATGAGCGGTTGCACTAGTAAGGATGATGATGATGATGATGATGAAATTTATTAAGTGTTTATTATGTGGCAGACACTGTGCTCAATGCAAATGACCTAATTTCAATCTATATATAGTAACATCATAAGGTAGAACTATCTATAGCCCATCTTATAGTCAAGGAAATGCAGACTTAGTGAGGTTAAGTAACATGCACCAAGTCCCCCAGCTCATAAATGCCAGAGCTAGAACTCAAACCAATATTTGCCTGATTTCGGAGCTCAAAATGCCTACAAATATATTAAAAATTAATTAATGAGAATTTCCAAACTCAAACAAAAACTACAGAAACAATCAAATATAATTGTGCATGTATATATAGGGATGTATATATATGTGTGTGTGTGTATATACATATATACATGTGTGTATGTATATATATATATCCTAAGATTTGGCTTCAGAAGTTTCCATTTTAAATTAAATGATTGAATACTGGAACTATTAGTTTTCCAGTAGAAGTCTAAGATATTTCCAAAAAGATAACTTTATAGGTCAATAAAGATTCCCAACTTCCAAACTGGGATGAATGTCTTCAAATTCAGCATTATCTTTCACAGGAGAGAAAAGTTCACAATGAAATGACAGCCAGGGAGAAAATGTTGGCACTGTATGTAACCAACAAAGAGTGAACATCATTAATACACAAAGAACTTCTACAAATTAATAAGACCAAGACAAACAACTCCAGAGAAAAATAGCCTAAGAATATGAGAGTTAATTCCCAGAAAAAGTAAAACAAAAATATAAAAAGAAACTCAAACAAAGAAAGAAATGTATAAATAAATGTATAAAATAAGCAAATAAATAAAACTAGCTCATTCATCAGATTTATACATATCTTATGTTCATGGATTAGAAGAATTAACAGCAATAAAATGTCCATACTACCCAAAGCAATCTATAGATTCAATGCAACTCCTATGAAAATAACAATGGCACATTTCACAGATCTAGAACAGATATTCCAAAAAATGTATATAGAACCAAAAAAGATCCAGAATAGCCTTGGCAATTCTGTAAAAAACAAAGTTGGAAGGATCACAATACCTGACGTTAAACTATAGTACAAGGCCACTGTAATCAAGACAGTCTGGCATAAGAACAGACACATAGATCACCCAGAAATAAATCCATGTCTCTATGGTTGATTAATATTTAACAAAGGGAGCAAAAGCATACAATGGGAGTAAAATAGTCTCTTCAATAAACAGTGTTGGGAAAACTGGACTGGTACATGCAAAAAACGAAACTAGACCACCAAATTATACTGTATACCAGAATAAACTCCAAATGGATAAAAGGCTTAAATATAAGTTATAATACCATAAAAGTTGTAGTGAAAAACATAGGCAATAAAATTTCAGATACTCCATATAGCAACATTTCTGCCAATATATCTCCTAGGACAAGGGAAATAAAGGAAAAATAAACAAATGGGACTACATTTGTAGTCCCATTAAAAATTAAAAAGCTTCTGCATGGCTAAAGAAACCATTATCAAAATGAAAAAGGAATCAACTGTACAGGAAAACATATTTGCCAATGATACATTGTGCAAAAGTTTAATCTCCAAAATATATAAAGAACTCATATGACTCAACACCAGGAAGACAAAAAACCCAATTAAAAAATGGCCAAAGGACCTGAATAGACACTTCTCCAAGGAGGACATACAGAGGGCCCATAGACATATGAAAAATGCTCAATATCACTAGCCATCAGTGAGATGCAAATTAAAACCACAATGAGATATCACCTCACACCTGTCAGAATGGTAATCATTAATAAATCAACAAACAACAAGTGTTGGAGAGGTTGTGGAGAAAAGAGAACCCTAGTGCACTGTTTGTGGGGATGCAGACTGGTGTAGCCATTGTGGAAAACAGTATGGAATTTCTTAAAAAAACTAAAAATGGAACTTTCTTTGACCCAGCAATTCCACTGCTGGGAATAAACCCTAAGAATCCTGAAACACCAAATTCAAAAGCACTTATGCACCTCTATGTTCATAGCAGCACAATTTACAATAGCCAACTATTGGAAACAGCCCAAGTGTCCATCAGTAGATAAATGATGGTACAGTAGACAAATGAAAAGCTGTGGTATGTTTACATAATGGAATACTATGCAGCAGAAGGAAAGAAGTCCTACCTTTTGCGACAGCATGGATGGAACTGGAGGCTATTATGCTAAATGAAATAAGCCGGTCGGTGAAAGAGAAATAACATATGACCTCACTGATAGCTGGAATCTAATGAACAAAATAAACTAAAGAGAAAAATAGAACCAGAGACATGGAACCATGGAAGAGACTGACAGCTGTAGGAGGGGAGGGAGGAGGCAGGGATGGTGAAAGGAAGGGGAGGGGAATAAACAGAGAACGTGTATGAATGACCCATGGACATGGACAACGAGAGGGGATTGACTGCAGGCGAGAGGAATGGGCTGGGTAGGGTGGGGCAAAAGGGAAAAAACTGGGAAAACTGTAATAGAATAAACAATTTAAAAAAGAGGAGAAAAATAAGTTCATGTTAAAATATGCATTATTCTTTGACTTACCAATGCCACTTCCAGTTCCTATTCATTTACATAAGAATGGTCGTTTGCACAATTCTTTATAAATCGTATGTGTATGTGTATACATGTGTATCTAAATTTATTTTAGTTGAGAAAAAAGTAAAGTTTAGGTAAATACATATAGCTTACTTCCATTGGTTTAACACATAAGTT
Organism: Phyllostomus hastatus; assembly: GCF_019186645.2. NCBI lineage: Eukaryota > Metazoa > Chordata > Mammalia > Chiroptera > Phyllostomidae > Phyllostomus > Phyllostomus hastatus. The sequence continues at coordinate 11,676,893 of NW_025333977.1, read as the reverse complement.
TTTGTGTTTGTAAGTAGGTTGTGCACATGCATAAGTCAGTGTAACAGCAGGGAGAAGCTGGGAAGGATGTGCACCAGATTGTCAAACTGGGAAAGAAGGGGAGGTGAGCAAAGGCAGGACTTCACCTCTTTGTCTACTTTTATTTTTGAAGCGGTGGGATTAGTATATACTGTATAGTTAGGGTGACTTGGGTATTTCATAAATAAAGTGAGTTTTAAAAAGGATAAAAATCATCTGTCTGATTGATTAATTATGAATCTAAAGTTATAAAATCTTGGACTTTTATGAAATAGTTCATGAACTAGTATAAAGATGTTGGAAATATATGGCAGTCCCTTTTAACATTGTTTTTTTTAGTTGTGAAAGGTGTAAATGTAAAATTTTGTAATATATAAACCAGAAAGAAAGAAATAAAAATTCCTGACAATTCTCATAATCCTCACAGTAAAGTACCCTACTATGCAACGGTTCTTGCAGGCTGTTTTAGTTCCTGTTTATTTTTAAGCTGTACAAAGTTTTGAGTGCCATCCCAAAAGCAATGGCATTGTGAATCAATCACCCAGGGGCAATTTTGTACAATTTTTTTCACACATATATACTCTTTTTTTAAAGTATAGCAATCGTAACATATGTCCACATAAAACATGTATACAAATGTTTACAGCAGCATTATTCATGTAAGAGTCAAAACGTGACACAACCCAGATGCCTATTAATTGATTAATGGATAAACAAAATCTGGCATAGTCATACAATGAAATGTTGTCAATAAAGGGGAATGAAGAACTGACACACACTACAACGTGGATGAACATCATGTTAAGTGAAAGAAGCCCGTCACAAAATATCACATATGGTACGATCTCGCTTATTTATATGAAATGTCCAGAACTGGCAAATCTACAGATTTGAGATAAAAATAGATACGTGGTTGATTGGGGCTGAAGGAGAGAGTAAGGAGGGGATCAGAAGGGACTACTAGTGGGTACAAGACTTCTTTGGGGGGAAATGAAAATGTTTTAAAATTAAATTATAGTGATGATTGTACAACTCTAATTATACTCAGGAACAGTGAACTGTACACTTTGAATGGGTAAACTTTTATGGTTTATAAATTACATCTAAATAAAACTCTTTTTAAAAGTCTTACGAAAGTTTTATTAATGTTATCATAACTGTAAATAAGAATTCTAGAAAATTTGACCTTTTTCTGAATTTCCCTTCTTCCCTCTGTTACTGCACTCCCCACACTCAACCCCAGGAAGAAACCTGGTTGACTGTGGCTCTTTTTATAGCAAGTTTCCTCCCTCCCAATATGCTTTGAACCTGTTTGGTTGACAACCTTTCTTGAATCGGCAGCCCACAGATGAAAGTAAAATGAAGCAGCAGTGCCTACCTTCAATTATATGTTTTCTTGACAACCCTCGTTCCGTTTCAGCTCTAAGAAGAAAAGAAGCAAATGACTTTGAGTGGGGTGTGCTTTCTTTGATCACTGTTTCAAAAGTACAGAAGAATAATCATTCTGGATTCCAGACTGAATGGCTATTTTATACCCTGTTTTTGGAAAATTCTGCACCATGCAGGCTGAGGGGAGAAGGCAGGTGGGCAGCATACTGAGCCTCTTTTCTCCGGAGACCCCAGGCAGTGAATCAAGCACGTCTGTCTCCGCACCATGGTGATAACTACTCAGCCACCCACACTTGTCCATATATAATTTGACACACAGCTCAACCTTCCCACCTTGTTCTTGCCAATCCTAAGCAAATACAATGCAACACAACACAACACAACACAACACAACACAACACAATACTCGATATAAGTCTGTTAGCTTATTATAATTATTGCCGTGCTGCTGGTGCCATTAGCTTTTCCAAGAAAGGAAGCAAATTTGAAAGTGCCTTTTGACTTTCAAAAGAAATGAACAACTATTGCCTTTTAAAATGTGATAAAACAATGTCTTTAAATTAGTATCCTAAGATGACCAACATTTAATGAGGACTTTTGCCTTTTCAGACCATTCTCAAGCTCTGGCCAATTAGAAAGAAATGTGGTCCCTGTGTTTGAAAGTATTGAGGAAATGTTTCTTCAACATCAATACTTTTGGCGACCTCTTTTATAAGCATAGGCGCCATTTGTCTGCAGTGATTTTGCATCTTTTATATTATGTAAAACTGTATGTAGTACTCTACTACACATTGGTGCTTGCAGATTGTCTTACTCCCTGCTTGTTTCTAAACGATAGGCCAGGTTTGGAGCTCCACTGCAGAAGCACCAAGCCATGGCACCATGAATCAGCGCACAGACAGTGAAAGTCCGACACATTTCTCATAGGTGCTGTGTTGCTTTATTTTTATGTAGACTACAGAGTAGTAAAAACCTAAGTTCCATTTTTGTTTTTGTATTCATCATAAGCAAGCTCAAAAACAAAAACACGAGTGAGTGTGTGTGTGCACACATACATTTTGATTAGAAGATTTATAAAAAACTGGCCTCTGCCTCCAATTTTGTTTTTAACTGTTTCCTATAAATTACAGGCAGGTAAATAAGGTTTCATTTGTGCTTGGTTTTTGTTGATAGATCTTTAGATTTCCATGAAAAGATGTATGGAATAGTTTGTTGCATTCGTACATGTTTATATTAAAGGCCAGACTTCTAAGTCCTGCTGGATAATGTAAGTACAAGTTTAAACACCAGGAGGTTCATCAGAGGGCAATTCACCCTCTGACATTTGTTCTGCATCCCACACCGGAGAGAGGACATCTCTTTCATGTGGCCTGACAACGAGGGACACAGGAAGCTTTGCATTCTTCTCTGATGAGATGCCCCTTTGGGGCAGCACTTACAGAGCCCTCTGCAGAAATGATCAGAGACTTACATGTGGGGCCAGACAAGGTATTTTTATCTTTGCATTCCATAGAAGTCTCCGAGTTTTGGTAGATTTGAGTAGCTTTTCTTCTGTAATGCTATGTGCTTATTTCCTTTTCCCAAAATTTGAACTCTATATTAGAAATGGTTTTAAGTATGAGGTTGGTATTTGAAGACTCTCCATGAATCACTTAATAACAAGTGACCACATACTTTGCACTAAATTTCTTTGGGATCATCTAGCTAATATTGAATCCAAGCTAGTTGCTATTTCCTTTGAGTGAGAAACAATCATCGTTCTCTCTAAACCAATTAATTTTGGTATATTAGATATAAAATGGTTGCCTAGAAATATAAAAGCACAAACTACTAGTTGTTTTCCTGTCAAGTAGGAAAAGTAAAAGGTATTTAACTTACTTTCCACCCCAGTAGAGTTTGGTTGTAATGACCAGGCTGGACCTCCTGTATATTAAACAGAAACACACACACAGAGCAATATTAAAAAATTGCTGGTTATTGTACTGAACCATATTATTATTATAACACAAAAAGAATTTATTGTACCTCACATTTTAAAAAAATTGGTAGAAAGATAAATTTGTTAATTCATATCACCGCAAAATGAGAACAGAGAGAAGCTAGTGAGTGAGGACCTGAAGTCAGGTCCCACAGGTAGGGGCTGAATGGAAGTCATCTCTACCCGGAGGGGCTGGATGGAGGAGGTTGAGGGCTGTGACTACGGGGGTGGGTGCTGGCAGAGCGAAGATAAGCGGTAGACATGGAGGGTCAGCAATAGCACATGAGAAGGGGAGATGAAAGAACTTAAATGATGCATTGCTTTAGGATCTCAAACAGCCACCAACTAACACTTAACTTAGTATCTGACATAATCTTGATGAAGCGTGAGCTTTCCTGGGGGTAAGTCCATCCTCCGTGGACCTAGTGGCTCTGAGTCACTACCCTAACCAACCATCCCATACACAGGCAGGAAATGACTACAAGGAAACATGAACGATGAAGTAAATTATAATGGGCAATAAGCAGGAATAAGCAGTGTCTTATTGAATGGAAATGCTATTTCAGGAAAACAGTCCAAAAATCCTTATCTTGAAATCCTGTCACAAACATAGTACTTTCTCAAAACCACACCCAAAGGGAAGAAATCCATTCTGACCATGGAATAAGAAATATGTCTGGAGAACTTTGGTCATATAGTTCGCAATTGAGAAGATCTCAGTGTAGTTTAGTTTCTCTGCGTATGTAATTCAATTGAACTCATCTAGAAGAAAAATCATTTGTGACTCAAAGGTTAAGACCAAACTTTGGGAGTATTTGCAATAAGGCATTTGTAAAATTTCATCATCTACAGCGGCGACACATCGGAACCCTCAGGTATAAAAGCCTCGCATGGTTAATGGTAACCAATGGGGAACAGCAGTGACAATTCTGACAACTTGGCTGCTACAAGAAGAATTTGTAGAAAATGTCAGCACCCATCCCACCGAAGTTAGTTCCCTGAAAAATAGTTGGAATCACTGTAACGGAAGGTCTATAGCTACAAGCATCTGGAGACTACACACCCAGGTGAGCTGATGCACTTCCCTGGTCGATCCTTGATCTTGTGAGACCTAGTAGGGCAGTGATCTGCCGGGGGGAGCCAGGTCTCCTTTGGCAAACACTTCCAGAGCTTCAACAAAAGGCTGGATGAAATATTGTTAAAAAATGAACACAGCCCTCGTGATTATTCAGAGCATTTGGGCCTGCCAAAGCTGCACATCCTCCTCCAATACAACCACCATAGACTTAATCTTCCCGAGTTGGGCTTCCTGTAAAATGCTGGGCCTATGTGGCTGTGCACACGAACATGAACGTTCGGACAGCAAGAGCAGACAGCAACCTGGCAAATGATCCCTCACTTCACAGGGGCATTTAGAATGGGTGAAGAATGATCACAGGAATGTTTTACTTTGATGCAGAACAGCCTTCAAAATACTTTTGCACACCTTATGTCACTTTGCCAGCAGGACACTTTTTGAACAGCGATGACATCTATGTTACAGGTGGAGAAACTTAGACTCAAAGAAGGAAAGTAATCTGTCCTGCGCAGCACAGCCAGCCAAGTGGTGGCACTGGGACTAGAAGCTGAGTATGTCCAAGTAGAAAGTGCCTCTATGGGCTCCATGCTATGATAATATAGTTTATCTTTTCCCCAGCTTTCTAGGGGCAGCAGTGAGCAGACATCAATATTCTGTGGCCTGGTGATAGCTTGATTTTTTATTTGCAAGACTGAAAGGCAGTTTGTGGAAGATGTACATTAATCTACCTTCTTGTAGGCATAAATAGGCTCTGCAAACTATGGAGAGTGATGGGTAAATGTTCTCTGGGCTTCCAGGGAGAAGGAGCCACAGCACTGACACGGCCCCTCCTGTTTCAGGTGTACGCGGTTGCCTACCCCCTGCTGCAGAGTTCACTGGACTGCTAGTGGACTCATCCCCAGGGTCTCTGTTATAGGTTGAACTGTGTCCCTCAGACAGATATGTCACTGAAGTCCTAACCCCCAGTACCTCAGAATGTCAGCTGATTTGAAAATAGGGTCACGGCACATGTAATTAGTTAAATTAAGATGAGGTTATACTGGAGAATGATGAGCCCTTAATCCAATGTGACCAGTGTCCTTATAAGAAGACACACAGACACACACCAGGGGAGAAAGTCCTGCAATGACAGAGGCAGATGCGGAAGAGCTGCACGTGCACCAAGGAACGCTGATGATCACCAGCACCCCCCAGGGGCTGGGAAGAGGCAAGGGAAGATTTCACCCAGAGTTTCAGAGGGAACATGGCTCAGCCCAAACCTGATTTTGGACTTCAGGCCTCCAGAACTGTGAGAGAATAAATTTCTGTTGGTTTAAGCCATCCAGTTTACGGCCCTTTGTTACAGCAGCCCTAGGAAATTGATGCAGTCCTGTCTGGGCAGTGGTGGGCGGGCCAATGTACTGAGTGGGAAGGTAATTCAGACAAGACGGGGAACTGGGTAGAGGCATGAATACTTTTCCACATTTAATGTTGAATACTGGTCTTTCTTAACACCCTTACTGTCCCTGGAGTTGGGGAGGAAGAGAAGCAAGAGGGAGAAATTTGGTCACCAAAATTTGTTGACAACTCCATAAATTTCTGTTTTCCTATTTCCATAAGGCCCTGTATTCCTACCAAACATTTTTCTAAGAGTGAAGGGATAGTAGCCCTAGGAATGCGTGGAGCTCTGTTCGACCCTTCTAGTTTTCCCTCCAGAGGGAACTGAAATACTTTGTGCAACGTCATAATAAAATCAGTCTGGCCTATACTCCTCAAGAATGTCCCTTTTTCCTGGACTAAATCTTATACAAGTTTTGCATACAAGCATGGTGCAGGGTTCACTTTGAACAGCTGTCTCACTAATACTGTTGATTGTTATTTATTTGACCCTCAGTAGAGATTATACCGGAGCAGAAGAGGACCCCCAACTTGTCCACTGGTCTTTGTTGGGCTCTGTCTGATGCTGTACTCATGCGGGGGAGGAAGTGGGGGAGCTGACACGCACAGTGACATGGAGGGTGCTGTCCCGCCCCCTGGATGTTATGGTTTCCACTATAACCACTGGCTTTGGCTACAGAAGGTGAGAGGATGGGACATGACCCCTCAAGGACAGAAGCTGAAGCACTTTCTTGAATGCCCAGGCGACAGGGCTCCCCGGACACAGGAGAGACATTGGGAGATACAGCTTTGGGGTATTTATCCCAAGGGCTTCTTATTTCATCATTTCTTTGCATTCAGAGTTGTGAATAAAAGGAGCAGTGGAAATAAATATGTGTGTATAAATAATCAGTTCCTGCCAGCTGGCTTCCTTCACCGAAGTACCATAAGTGGCAGTCGGAAGCCATGAGAGTGTCCCTTTCCTTTAGGGATGAATACCTCCTGAACATCCCCTCTTTCTCAGCTCAACCCCAAGGTAATTCATTGTGACTAATGACTAGTCAATAAGTGTTGAAGCACAAGTAATGAACTTGCTGGTATAACTTTCAAACCACTGTAGATCATTTCATTACTAACAGTTGACCTTTTTTGGACAACCTTTTGGTCAGTTGTCACCCAATTTTGTTTTCCCTTCCCTGGTACAAAATAATGACTGTCTTTTTAAAGGCAGGTGAATGATGACAGTGAATGCATTACCTCCAGCCTTTCTTCTTGATGATGCTCCCCAGAATCACTTCAGCCCTGGAGGGGGAAACACATAGTGTCTTAGGCTACAGTGACCTGGAAACGCAAGAGTCAATCCAAAACACCAGAGCCATCCCTTGTTTGAACTCTCAGAGCCTCTATGTCCCGAAAATAGAAGCTGTTCTCGGCTGGTAGCACAGTTTCCGCTGTTTCTGCTTGCGCCTGCAGAATCCTGCTCCCGAGCATTCCAGGAGCACCTGCCAAACCCTGACGCGCTGGCAGGAGACCACCCTGTGGTCCTGATACTGAGAAACAGTGGAGTCATTTGGCAGTTCGGTGTTTTTAAACTACTGATCTCATCTATAAATGTCCTGCTTGGCCGCGTCCAAGGGGAGTCAAGGTTTTCCTTCTATTTGCTATGGCTTCCAATGGTGACTGGAGGACAGCGAGACCTCATGCTGTTTAGATGGACAATATTGACTCCCAGGAGATCTTGCAGGGAAAAACAGCCTGTGCGTGGGTTTCGATGGATCAGACCCAGGACTGCAGATGCAGTGGCCCATATAGAGAATGTCTCAGGTTCCAGTGACAAGGATTGTCACAGAAGCAGGACATAAGGAGATTTAGAGAACTATCCTTCCTGCACTAAGGCTCAGTCATGGAGAGGTGTACCAAAGACATCTCCAGTCTTCTCCCCATCTCCCTAGCCCAGCTTGTACCCCAGCTTGAGGAGACTAAAACTTTATTCTAGGTCCCTGCCAGTGAGACCAACTTGTGAGAATCACTGTGCTCTCAGAGCTTTTGTGAATGGGGACACTAACGAGATGAACACTTTGTCTATTAGGGTCCTGTAGATGGGAGTCATTGCTAATCATTATTTGTCTTGACTGAGGGTTCTGTCTTTACTGGTGCATTTTTTGGAGACTGGCAGTAAGCCACGATGCAGTTTGCTATGGAGCACACCCCAAACAGACATGCACGGAATGTTCTGCAGTGCTCTTGGCTTCCTCCCCTTCCATCTCTCTGATAGTTGCCTTTTGCAACCTTGCTTTTCACAGTGGCAACTTATCTCAGTTACACACTGACAATCAATCAGTAATTAACCAGGACTGATTATTCTTCACAATGGGAATACAAACAGAGCTCTAACAGACTTGTTCACCACGCCTCCCTTTTTCAACCTTGGCCTCATTTGGTAGTGAGCCGGATTCAACAAAAGAAAAAAACTCCAAGAAAGAGTGTGATGTTGAAAGGAGCAAGGCCTTATCAATTTTACTTTCTCTTCTTGGACTCAACAGAAAACATCAGGGATGTGTGCTCTGGACCTCCTTGATGGACGTTACATGGAGACCTGCCCTTGACAGGGAGGAAACACACACAGGGAAAACGCACTTCCACCAGGCGATGCTGAGCCAGACTCAGCACCGTCCAGCATTTTCATTGCAATTTTCACCTGGAAGCGCGGGCACTCGGCCTGCAGGTGATCATGTACCTCAGCCTGTTAGCAAATGGCAGAGCTGCTCAAGCTGCTGTCTAGCGATTTAGTCCCTTTCAGCTCTTGCAGCTGTGTCCATGTTCACAGTGGGAGGTCAAGGTATTCCCATTCTGTTCTGAAATGTGCTTGTCATGCTGGAACCCGGAGGACATGGACCTTGAGGCATGCCTGAGGTCAGGTCACGTCACCCGTGTGCTCTGATTTAGCAAGAGCCCTGTCTGAGCTCCCAAACCTGCTCGTGTGTCCCTGGGAAGGTCGTAACTAGGTGTAACTTCTCCAGCAAAAGAAGTGAGGCTTCTTTGCAGCCTCCTTCTCTGTCCTCTGACTGGGGTCTGAAATGCCCCTTGTAAAGGATACTGGACTTCTTGGCATCTTTGGGGATCCCTCCTTTAATCTCTGATCTACCTGTAATGCTACAGGGAGGGACAAGCCTGCAAACAGGAAAGTCAGTTCCTGATTCCCTGCAGAGAGGATGGCCCAGTTTCCCTCAGGGGTTGAGAAACTATGAGATGTGGTTATGAAATAACAAGACTAGCCTTTGAACACCCATGCTGGAATCTGTTCATTTATTTGCTCACTCACACATTGAACTAACATTTATTGATCTCCACTGCCACCACTCTGGTCCCAGCCACCTCTGCCCCTCATGTAGACCACAGCAATTGCTTCCAGTGTGTCCTTCATACAGGGCCCAGTGGTAGGAAAGTTGGGGTGGGCAGAGGGGGCCGGAGACAGTCCATATCCCTAAGCCCTGGCGATGGTGATGGAAGGAGGGGAAAAAGCAATGCCATTGACATGTGTGACAATGACAGACCCTTCTGTGCCAGCATGTCAGTGATGGTTTGGGCAGAGTCCCTTGGTTCTAAGAACACCACCTGAAGGACTGGTACAGGTATTGACTTACTTTCCAGCGGCATAGACCTCGGCAGTATCAAAGAGGTTAACTCCACTTTCATAGGCGATTGTCATCAGCCGTTCAGCAACCTACAAGAAGATGTGAAGATCAGTCAAAAAAGCCAAATGCTTTCCAACTATGGGAAGCAACTTTGAATCCTTTAGTGGTCCTGAAGAACACTGAAATTTCACTAACCACTCCTTGCCTTTCTCAATCAGAGCAAAGAAAGGAAACAAGAAGATTTAGGCAGCATGTACAGGGTAAATGCACCCTTCCCCTCAGACACAGACCGGGCACTAAGGGGTTTCCGGCAGGTGCTGGGATAAGGCAGCCCCCCAGGAGCACAGTGAGGTGGGTGGACTGTTTCTCACTCTGCGTGGAAGACCTGGTTTGACAACATTCTCTCTGACACTGTAATCTCTTGGACAGAGAGGATCATTTGTATTGCAGCCAACTCCATTTCTCTTCTTTCTCCAAGCCAATCGGTTGTGGCACCAGGGTGACTCGTGACTTAAAAAGTCTGTGCCTTTTTTCCTCATGGCTCAGCAGACTGTTCTGGGAACCAAAGGTGAGACAGAATGGTGACTGCACGTCTCAGCAAATCCCCAGACACGATCACAGAGTGGCCAGCCAGCCGAATCCACGCGCACACAGAGGAGGGGGTGAGGCTCCGGGGTCCAGCTCCACACTGTCAGCCTGTAAACAGACCTCCAGGCTCCTGTCCCTTCCTTTGTGTTGCTGATGGCAAGCGGGAGGTGTGACGAGAATACAGGGATAACTACAGAGGAAGAGCAATAAAGAGAAGTGGAGGGGGCCAGTTTTTCATTGAGACTTATTAGTCAATTGAGATGCTACATACCTCATAAATAATTAAAATTGATTTTTCCATTATGTTTTTGATGGTGGGCTAAAGTTGCTTCATCAACATTTCCAAGATAAATTATTTTCCTGTTTTTCAAATTGGCCAACCAAGGAAATTGTTAGGCTAGCAAAGTGGGATCCCTGCAAACACTTTAGAAAAATAGCAGCAAACATGCTATTCCCTTTAAAAGCTACAACTGCTTTTAATTTTGTAGCATTGTGACATTTACTCTAAATAAAAATTAAACATTAAGACAAGTATGTTTTTTTCCAAAGTGACTTATTCTGTGTTTAAGAAGTTATTGTGATTGTATTATAATATTGCCCTTGTGCTGTATCACATGGCATAGTGGGGGATTATTATTGGGAAATGTACACAATAAATCTTATACAGACAGAAACTTTAAGATAAGAGAGACTCCTAGATGGAGGTTAGACTGAATGATTGCTGAGATGTTTTCTAACCAACCGCCACATTTGAAGGCCCCAACGTGGAATAATGAAATCATCAAACTAAGTCAGAACACTGACTTCTGGTCTTGAGTGAAATCACTTACTGGATGAAGAAACTTGAGCAAGTCATTTGAAATCTCTGCATCTCAGTGTCTTCATCTGCAGAATGAGGGTGATTCTGTTCAGGTCCTCATGGAGCCTAGAGGCCCAGAGGAAGCTCATCCCGCTCTTTCCTGGACTTATGATTCTAATCGAGGCCTAGAGTTTCTATGGCTCTCTTACTGCTGGAGACTGAAGTTCATGCACAGAGGAACACAGGGCCAGTCACTGGGAAATGGAGTGGGGACCACTGACTGAGTCAACCCTAAGGCTTGCTCTAAGCCTACACTTCTAGTGTGCAAATTAAAATAATTTCTTCCCTTTATTCATTAAGCCAATTTGAGTTTTTTGTTACCTGCAATTAAAGGAAGCCTAACTACCTTACAGATGAAAAAACGTAAGACTCTGAAAACTAAGGGCTGTAAGATGATAATATACTCTTACTATTACTTGAAAGTATTTATCATATGAATAACATTTAGTTTGGCTTTATAATGAAGCCAAATCTTCTTTGGGAGGCACCTCACAGCAGTATCTAGTTTCACATTTGAATCCTCTTGATAATACCCCTGTAAAGTGGCTATTCAATATATGGTTGAACTCTCCTGGTGGTGGGGATGTCATCACTTTCAGAGGTAGCACCACGTCACCCAGCACATCATACTGTGGTCACTCCAGGATCTCCTGTTTGTATTTGCATTGTGCTGAGAGAGGAAGTGGGAAAATCTGTGGAGGTGAACTTGTTGCTATTGGTTTGCATTTTTGCCACTTGGAGATATTTGAGCTTGAGCACTACAACCACTGGTGTGGCTGGTCTCCCTGTGCCCCCCTTCCTCCTCCTTGCTGGCATTCTCTGTGCAGGGACATAGGGGGAAGCCACCGCTGTCTCTGGAAGGACAGTACTTATTTGTCTGATCTGCATCTGAGGTGAGGCCTGCTCCAGACACTCATGACAACTTGATAGTACGGTTTTTAGAACCGTAATTTTGAGATGATTCATTTCAGAGGCCAGCCCTGCCCACTCTGACCTGGAGCAAAGCTGGGCTCACTGTGTCAGAGTGGCCAGCACTATAAAGGGCGGAGCAAGGATGAAGGGAAATTGGTGCACTTACAGTAGGCCTTTGTTGTCTTTTCCCTTCCAAACACCACACCAGGCAGTAGGTTATGCACAGTCTGGATACAATGGATTATTAACGTTAGACCTCCTTCCCTACCTGTCACCTATTTTGTATGTAAGTCAGCGGTCATTGCTCTGCTGTCTGTGGACTTGCCTATGTGCCTGTCCCACATACCCTACCTGATGCCAGTCAGAGGCCCCTGCAGTGAACCCTGTGATGGACGCCCAGATCCTCCTGCAGAACTGAGGGACTTATTCTCGTAGCTGCTAGGAATCCTGGCCTTCAAGCTGTCAGCTCTGTCTGGAAATTGCATATGGCTAAAGAGAGTCAACTAGCTCAACGTCAGACCTGCTTCCCAGGGCAGCCCTATTTAATGATTGTTCGTATAGGGGATATAAATGCTCAGTCCTTTTGCCCCAACTTGGGGCAATTCTGCATGGCCGTCCCATGTGTGGATTCTGAGATCACTACTTAATACTGTTCTGCATGCTAATCTCCATCTCAAAATCTGCTTCTCAAGGAATCCCCCGTGAGACAAACTCTCTATGGTGACCTATGCCTGATACTGGGGACAGGCATTCAGACTGGTAAGAATATGCAGATAAGTCTTCTCCTCCTGGATCTATTAAATAATGCTGGTGATGTTGGGAGCTGTTGACAAGACCCCCAAGTCCCCCATGCTTTTACTTAGGAATGATAGTAAGAATTGCCTTTACAAAAGGCTTGTTCTGCGTCAAGCACCGGCTCAGCACTTTACAGGCATCATGTCGTTCATCTCAACCATGGTCCCACTGAGTAGGGGCTACCATCTGCATTTCACTGATATGGCAACTGTTAGTAGATGTAAATGTTAGTAACTGTAGTTGGTCAGTGGCAGAGCGGGCTGGATCCCATTGAGCGCACCCGCTCAGACACACCACCCCTGACCCTCAGTGGTGCTCCAGGCAGGCGAGGAAGGACTGGAGGGTCTGCAGGGCATTGCCAACTTAGCTCACGGATGCCATGAAGGCATGCCCTTTACTAACATTTTATTTTTAATCACAGTTTATATTCAGTATTATTTTATGCTAGTTTTAGGTATACAGCATAGTGGTTAGCCAATTATATATTTTACAAAGTGCTCCCCCTGCAATATTTCCAGTACCTACCTGGCAGCCTACATAGTTATTACAATACTATTGACTATATTCCCTGTGCTTTACATCCCCATGACTGTTTTGTAATGATCAATTTGTACTTTTTAATTCCTTCACCTTTTTCACTCAGTTCCCTAACCCCCCTTCCCTTTGGCAACCATCATTCTTTTCTCTGTATTTATAATTCTGTTTCCATTTTTTTAAAAAATTTGTTCTATCACATGGTACTTGTCTTTCTCTGACTGCCTTTGTATAATATCCTCTATCAGGGGTGTCCAGTCTTTTGGCGTCTCTGGGCTACACTGGAAGAAGAGGAGTTGTCTTGGGCCCACACATAAATACACAAACACTAACGAAAACTGCAAAGCAAGAAAAGGATTTAAGTAAATTTGCAATTTTGTGTTGGGCTGCATGTGGCCTGCCAGCCACAGGCTGGACACCCCTGCATCTAGGTCTATCCATGTTGTCATGAATAGTAAGATTTCACGTGCCAGTATTCCTTAAATCCAATGATAAGGATATCACCTTCACAAGCACTGTTTTGAATGTGTAAACCCTTAAAGGAATTTCATGGTAAATATAACTATTATAGTTGCCATTTTTTTGAGTGTCTGCTACCTACTAGTCAAAGGGCTGTATAAATGTCTGACAGGTATATCATGGTTAGTTCTTCCCACAGACCCTGAAGGTCCACACTTTTATCCCATTTTACATAGGGGAAACTGAGACTCAGAGTGATTGGATTAACTTGTCTAAGTCATGGTGACCACCTGTCCTGGTTTGCCCAGGCCTGAGTGGTCCCATGCTAAAATGAGAAAGTCCATGCAAACAGGGACCAGGATGGTCACTCCAGGCAGAGCTAAAACAAATAACAATAGCAGTAAAATCTTTCCATAAAGGAGCTAATATTCATCCATACTGGTTCCTTCCTGATCAACTGACTACCACATATAATACATTGACAGTCTCAAGGATTAATAGTACAAATGTGAAAAACACAAGAAGCAAGATAAAATTGGAAATAATCTTTGAGTCAATCTTAACCATTTCCTGTAATTGAAATGCTGTCCTTGTTCAATGCCAGAATCTCAGGAAGAATGCTCCTATTGTACCATGCTCTCTATGTTTTCTTTGATCAGTAGCCATAACAGAAGACAAAAGTAACTTACCTCATCTGATATTTGACCTCCAAATGTCACCCATGTTCCTAGAAAAGATGAAATATTTGCACATTACTTATAATCATGTTTCTAATATGTGTATAATGATAGGAAACACTCTTTCTTACAGAAAGACTATTTCACAGGTTGTTTATGAAAGTAGCTGGTTGGGGGGCATTGGAGGGCTGAGGTCCAGCCCATCCTCTCACTAAGCCGCCCAGCAGGGGTCTGCAGGCCCCTGGAGGAAAGGATTCTCTTTCTGCACCCACAGGCACCTCATAAGAGCAGCCCAGCCTTACACAGCCTTTCTCTGCTGGTAGAGGACCATGAAAGCTAGTGTGCAGATGGCAGTGTCATCATGCCTACTCTGGCCACACACCCATCCTTGCTCTCACTTAGCTAAGGAGCCACCAGTTCTGAAAGTGAAGGTAAGATTTGGGTTAGGGTTCTTTCCTTCTTTGTCTCCAACAATTGACTCTGTTTTGTATTCCCTCTTACCTTTCAAAAGGAACCCTCTCAAAAGTCTTTCCAGTCCCTACTTCCAAGCCCCAGGAGAGGACACCTAACCACCTTCTCTGCTGTGACCTGCTACTCCAGAGTGGAAATCTGCATTGCTTTGGGGCCTGGACTGGGGGCAGTAGCTGGAGTGAGGATTGGGAAGGTAAGGGAAAGAGGCATAACCAGCCGCCATGTTTGTCTTCATGAAGCAGGTGGGAAGCAGACACTGCATGGGCTCTGTCACCCTAGTTTACAGTCACTTCATTCATTCCTTCCCTCCTTGATCCATTTTTTTTTTTTGAGTCCTAATTACATGCCAGGGAAACGCATTGCACCCAGGCGGTAGGGACTATGAGGTGACTGATCCAGTTTCGCCCACTGAGGCAAACACAAGGCAGTAAAGGAGGGAGGACTCCACCTAGACTGGAGGGATGTGGCACTCAAGAAAAACTTCCTAGAAGGGGTGATACTTTAGTTGAATCTCAAAGGAGGTAACTGAACAAAGGAGAAAGGGACAGGCACTCAGCTATAGGTATGAGCGCAGGCAAGGCGAGGAGGTAGAGAACTTTAGAGTGTGCTGACGAGCTATGACGTGGGCCACTGGGCCGAGCGAGGAAACGTGATGCAGAGAGAGGGGGGTGGCAGGAGTCAGAGCAGCCTGGGCACAGTTCACATTCGTGGGCAAAGAAACGCTGTGGAGACCTTTTTCGTTTCATAACAACAGTCCTAGCTACTGTTTATGGAATGCCTTCCAAATGCCAACAGTGTCCTAAAAGCTTTCACACTCTAATCATTCTGATGAACTTAACAAGGCAATTTTACTATTCCTATTTCCAAATGAGAACTCTAAGATCAACCAACCAATAAACAAAATACCCGGCATTCCCCACACACGCCTGACTCCAAGAAGGATGTCCTTTTTATTGCATCTCACTGACTCACTGCCTCTAGAATATTCCCAGATCGGTTATGGCACTAGAATGTCATACTCCATAGAATGTTGATTGTACCTTTTCTCTTCTTAGTTCCCAGAGACTAAAACAAAGGTAAGCTGACTATTATACTATTAATTGACTATTGATTAATTGATTGATTGGCTATTATACTCCATATCCCCAGAGGCTGCAGATGGGCAGTCCAAAGGCTGCACTCACATGCAGACTAACACAATGGTGACCCATTTGCTAGTTTAATAAATTCTGAGTAAGTTATCAGTGTTTAAATGATTAGGAGATTTTTATTTCAAATGATTGATTTCCAGTTTCTTTTAACAATAGATGGCTGGTGTCCCCACAAGGCAGACACCCCTGAATCCGAGGGCCAATGTCCTCTGTGGAAGGCCATGCCCTCCAGGGTTAGTCCAAGTCTGCACGCCTTCCTTTGTATCTTCAGCACCGAAATCAAATGCAGTTGTTATTTTCTGCCACGTTTATTGCTCTTTTTATTGTAAAATTAAAAAGAAAAATGAACTTGTGCATCTCCTAAAACACACACACAGCTGAGAAGTTCAAGAAAAAAAAATAGGAGTGCACTTTTGGGGGGTGGATGTGAAGAACATAAAAATGGAGACTATTTGCATAGAAAAATTCCAACTTAAGGCACCATGACTGGTGTACAGAAAAGACGGGTGTTGAGAAACTTAATGAACTGGAGAAACGGCAGCGTTTGTATTTGAATGGGAGTAAAAGAAGTGATTTGCTGTGAAATGCAGTTCTTTATTAAGTGAAAAAATTGCAGGGACATCAAAACCGTTTTATAGACAATGCTTTTATAAGAGTCTCTTTTGAGTGCAGCAGAAATGATGATGTGTCCAGGGAATAAATAAGCATTTGCAGATTTTAGTGTAATCAGAAACATTCTAGCTCAGCATGTTAAAAATATGGTTGAAACTTGGAGGATAAGTTAAATTATTGGTGGCATTTTCTATTGCAGCAAATGAGAACACAGATATAAATAATAGCACACTGTTAGCTGTGTTTATTTGTGATGTTCTGAAAATTTCAGAGAGGGCAAAGGACTTTTGAACAAGAAATCCTACAAGGCAAAACCTCAGGAAATGGCTCACTTTGTGATGAGAAAGGTCCCAGACCAGCGAGCGCAGAGTGCACTGGTCCAAGGTCTGTGTTAACTGCAGGAGGGGCTCTCACAAAGGCTGGGGCTGACATCGGACCTGTCACGCATCTGATTCCTAGGCGGCAGTATTTGGTAGGGGCACTAAACAATGAGGTCTGTAAGTTCATTAATTTTCTCATTCATCAGGAGTTGCTTTGGGCTAAAAAGTTAAAATGAACAAGCCATGAGTTCAGTAATTAATACCCTGAATCCACCATTCTTCTATATCTTGGAGCAGCATCAGGTCAGTGTCTGCTTGATGAATAGGCTGGCTTACTTGTACTGAGATGACAGAGGTTTTTTTAAAACGCCTCATGTCATCAAAGGGAGTAGTCCTATCTCCACTTAGCAGCAAAGACCGGCTGGAAGTTCCAGGTTTCCTGCTGATGTTACAACTCATCTACACCTTCTGAATATTTTTTTAAGGGGGCATTCACAAGTATTTGCATAAATATCTCTCACTTGCTTCTCTCCATCCTGACAAATAGACTCTTTGGGAAATTCAGTTGTTAAAAAATAATCCTATCCATTTTCCTATATTATAGTCAGTCTCCAGAATTGAAATTGATAGCCTGAAATTTGTTCTTTGAAATTGGGCCATTGAATATGGAATTTCAAACTTTATGAAAATAAACCAACACTATTTGGCTTAGCTTTCTTAATTAATTTTTTAAAGATTTTTGATCCAGAGATCCCACTGCTGGGACTATACCCTTAGAATGCTGAATCACCAATTCAAAAAACCTACGCACCCCAATGTTCATAGCACCATTATTTACAATAGCCAAGTGCTGGAAATAGCCTAAGTGCCCATCAGTAAATGAGTGGATCAAAGTACTGTGATACATTTATAAAGTGGAATACTATGCAGCAGAAAGAAAGAACTCCTACCCTTCATGACAGCATGGATGGATCTGGAGAGCATTATGGTAAGTGAAATAAGCCAGGCAGTGAATGACAAATACCATATGATCTCACCTATAAGTGGAACCTAACCAACAAAACAAACAAATGAGCAAAATAGAACCAGAGGCTTGGAAATAAAGAACAAGCTGACAGTAACCAAAGGGGAGAGGGGAGGGGAAAATGGGAGAAAGAAGGGGAAGGGGCAAGCACAGGAACACAAATAGAGGACTCATGCGCACGGACAATGGGGGGACTGACTGTGGGAGTTGGGAGGAGTGGGGTAAGGGTAAACAATGGGGAAAATGCGGGACAACTGTAACTGAACAACAATAAATGTAAAAAAAATCTTATGGCCTAAAATCTTATCTCTTAAGTAAATAAAAAAAGGAAGCAATGTATTACTAATTGAGAATGTTTCATTGATGTAAATTTTTTCTTATATAGGCAAAAGTATTAGTTCAAAAATCAGTCTTGACTGCATTAAGCATTTATAGATTAATAGGGTTTTGGAAATATATTTCCCAAAGAATTGTGATTCTGACTAAGTATAATGAATGTATTAAAGCAGCCTGCCCAATTGAATGTAAAATTCAAACTAAATGCGATATTGAATTTATAAACAACTATTAGCTGTAAAATATAATAAAGCCAATTACTGTGAAGGGAAAAAAGTTTATTTATTTTTAGAGGGAAAGGAAGGCAGGGAGAAAAACATTGATGTGAGAGAGAAACATTGGTTGGTTGCCTCTTGCAAGCATCCACACTGGGGACTGAGCCCGCAACCCAGACATGTGCCCTGACTGGGAGTCAAACCGGCAACCTTTCGCTTTGCAGGATGACACCCCACAGGGCTCTTACTTAATTTTTGATAGTACAAGTGAAAGGCTATGACTTGAAGTACTTAAGCTATACAGTGATCCCTCACCTATTGCGGGAGTTACGTTCTAGGGACCCCCGAGATAGGCAAAAATCCTTGCAGTAGTGCTGTTCTATTTATTTTATTATTTATATATTTTTTAAGGCTTTATAAACCCTTCCCATATTCCTATAAACCTTTCCCACTCTCTTATTAACCTTTCCCACACTCTTATAAAACACTTCACATGCTCTTAAACACTTTTTACACTCTTAAACCTACGTAATTTTAACAATATATAAAATTCTATATGGGCACTCACCAGTGAAGTACACCGTCATCCCTCGCTGTATCACGCGGGTTTTAGAAAACCCACGACACAGTGAAGCCACAGATAAGTGAACCTCAAAATAGTGGGGGACGACTGTAGTACAAGGTGGCACTGGAGACTGAGCAGGACAACTCTGAAGCCAGCACTGTCCGCGGACCTTGGAGGAGACCATCCTACTCACAGAGCCATTTACAATAATTCTATCCATGCTGGGAAGAGCTTGTTTTTATAAATATGGGTCTGAAAGGTGAATCTGAATAGAACTGCCCAGTGATCGCAGTTTAAGCCTTGAAGGCTGTACACCACACATGGCAGTGAAAACTACAGGGCCTGCCCCACATTCTGGTACAGAATGAAAGACGTCAGATTTTTTATTCCAAGTAAAAGCAGTAATAAATTGTGAAAAAATAGTCATAGTAAATGTTTTTTTTGTGTGTTATTTTTAAAAAATTGGTGTAAAATAGAATACAGATAGCATATATATTTACGGGTGCAGTAAGGTACGTGCATGACAACATTTCTGGGACTGTGTTCCCCTCATGCTCAGCTCACTTTGCGAGGCTGGCGACCCACCTGGCCCTTTGGACATTTCCTACTCATCTGTTTTATAGTCACTTGTTTCCTTCCCAACTTTGTATTTTTTACTAGGGGTAAACTGTCTGAGGGTTGGTTTGATTCCATTCATCTTCTTATCTCCACAGCCCTACAACAGAAGCGAGTCCTTGGTAGACAGTCAATAATTGGTTAAATTAAATGGCCTTTTGTTCTGTCATTAATCTACAAAATACTGTACAAATTTCTGAGCGAACCAATATATTTTTATTTCAATATAATGCTCATCAACAGTCCTAGTCCCGAGGTGATTAACATGTTTCTCTGGGTCCCTGGGTACCCTCTCAGCTCTGCCCCCTGGAGCAGGGCCGGGGATCTTCTCCCTGCCTTCCCCCATCCCACAGGGTGGGGGGCTGTGTGTGGCACATGGTAGGCAGGGTCCACCCAGCCACACCCCAAGAAAGAGTGGCCACTCACAAATACGACATATTCCCTCCTGATGGAGAGCGATAGAACCTTCCAGACAGGGGACCTCTGCCCGTATGATGTTTTCCTTTACTGCCTACCTCCACAAGATCTAAGGTGGTTTATTAGTTAAAATGATTGTTGGAAACACTCTGTGACTGCTTTCTTAATCATTTTTCTGCCTCTAATGAGAACACGCCTTCCTGGGACTTAGGAATGGCATATGATTATTTCACTGTGAAATCTCAAATTAGTGGGATGCGATTTAGAAGGTAATTTCACTAAACTGACGTTTGTTATATCTAACCCTTTAAGAGCAGAGGGAGTATCAAGAGAACTTTGAATTGTTATTTTATCTTCTGATGAGACTCCTTCATGCACCAAGGAATATATGCTTTGAAAACTCTGGGTGCCTTGGCATACACCTACCATCGCATAGAAAAATGATTGGCAAAATGGAAACAGAAAAAGAAAACTGCCTTTACACACACACACACACACACACACACACACACACACTCCTATCTTGGTTACTTAGTTACTTTGTTGGTGGTTTACTTGTTGTCATTCATTCAAGAAACATGCTCATTTAAATGACCTCCTTGCTATTTAGACATTTAGATGTAATAATGTTTGTTCACAGATGCTACCTCCCTGGCCCCTTAACATCTTACATTACCACAGTGCAAGTATCAAACCAGGAAACTAGATTTTATGCTATTAGTAACTAAACTACAGATCTTTGTTGAATTTCACTGTCCTCCTTTCTGTTCCAGGATTCTATGGGGGACCCAGGCCACATTTAGTGTGCGTGTCTCCTCAGCCTCCTCTGATCTGTGATAGTTCCTTGGTCTTACCTGGTCTTTTGCAACCTTGACACTTTTGAAAAGTGCTGATCGAATACTTTGTAGAATGTCTCTCAATCTGGGTTGGAATCCATTTAAAATGATAGACTTAGTGATGTCTTGTTCTCTATTGCACTTTGACCTGCTATAGTTTGGGTGATTTTTTTTATAACTATCAAGACGGACATATAAAAATGCAATGGTAATATTTATTATACTGCAACTAACCTTCCATTCAACAAGTATTTGAGTCTCCCCTGTGCCAGGCATTGTAGTTAAATTACTATGATACAACAGGGAGAAAACCTGGTGATTACTTCTCCTTCCATGGGGCAGAATTATAGGGAGAGACAAAAATAAGTTAGACACATAGTCTTTATTTTAGAAATATTAACTTTATAAATAAATATAATATAAACATAAATAAAATATAAAATGCACCATGTTTATTGATGAGTGTTAAAGAGAGTCATTTTTTGTAAGAGTAGGGTATAAGAAAGGTTAGGGGGTAGGTGCTGAGATTTTTGATAGGGTGGCCAGATAAGGTCACAAAGAAAGGAGCTTTTGAGAAGACCCAAAGAAAGTGAAGGAGGGTGCCGTGCAGCCATCTTGCAGAAGAGCGTTCCAGGGTGTGTGTGTGGGGAACATGTCGGGGGAGTGGGGTGTGCTTGCTTAGAATGTTCAAGATCAGTGAGAAGGCCATTGTGGAGAGAAGGTGAGGAGGTCCAAGGAGTCATGAGGAACGGGTCATGTGGGGTCAAGTTAATTAATGAAAGGAACTTGCAGAGACCAGTGAAGAGTTTGGAATAGAAAGTGATACCTTCTGACACCCCTCGAATAGGACTGTGTGCTGTGAGTGGCAGTTAGGGGGCTGTTGTGATAAGCCAGGTGAGACATGACAGCGGTTTGGTCCAGGGTGGTGGGAGTGAGGATCGTGAGACGTGCTTGAATTTTTGATTAAAAAATGTAGAGTGTGACAGGTGAGACTTCCAGAGCAAGCATCAAGGTCAGAGCAAGGGGGAGAAGAGAGAACCAATTCAACATATTTCACTGTGGATTTAATTATTTTAAGTTTTGTAAGTAGAGCGCATGTCGATTCCAGGTTAATGTAGTCGAGGTGGACCACGTGATGGTCAGCTAGTTATTTAATCTGGAGGTGTTTAGCTTAGAGTTATTTGCTAAAGTCTGTTATATCCCTGAAAAGTTTAAGGTTGGACATTCAAATCCCAGATCTCACTGGACTTAGACAATACACTGGGCAAAATTAACGTGTTTACCATCTCATTTGAATGCAGCTATTCCTAGAGAGAGGTGAAGCCTGAGGTGGGAGCAGCCCACCAAATCCTGTGGAGAGCAAGAAACAGGGTGTGAGCCCAGGACCAGCACTGATTTGGAGGAGGGGCACCAAACTGTTGGCCACCCCCGGAGATCAGGGTCAGGGCATCGCCCTCTGCGTACTCACTCCTCTGGGCTTTGGGCTGAGTCTTCTGAGAATGTAACCCTTCCCGTGTACTTACGTTCTTATCCTAGTCATTCTTCGGGACCTGGAACCTCAGCCTCACAGTCTAGTGCTGCTGTCTTAACACTTCCCCTGGTGAGTCAAAGTGAGGATTTTAGATCTCTGTTCCATGAACCCTGTGACCCCGAGAAAGTTGTGATTTCTAGTTTCCTTAATTTCTAGTTTCCGTATGCCAAAAATTAGGGACCTTAAGCCCTGATGGGTGTGGCTCATTGGTTGGGCATCATCCCATGAAGTGAAAGGTCACTGCTTCGATCCCCGGTCAGGGCGCCTGCCTGGGTTATGGGTTCAGTTCTTGGTCAGAGCGTGTACGAGAGGCAGAAGATTGATGCTTCTCCCTTATATCAGTGTTTTTCTCCCTCTCTTCCCCTCTCTCTAAAACTAAAAAAGTCTTTAAAAAAAAATTAGGGACCGTAAGCTTCCTTTATCTCTGTAATTTCATGATTCTGTGGTTGGACTTTGAAGGGAGGGGTAGTTTCATTTTCTCTTCTGCTGGTACTTCGAACAAGCCACCGTTACCACACTGACCACACTGCAGCGTCACTGCCACATTTATTTGTGCAAATGACTTCCCCATCAGACTGCAACTGTCCTGAGGGCAGGGATCAAACTCAGTCTGACTTTTTGATTCTAGCCGCTGAAGTGGAGCGTGCACACAGCAGGTGCTTAATAATCATTTGTGGAATCAGTAAGTAAACATTGTAAACCACGAGCATTTCGCTCTGGTAACAAAGCGTCTCTGACCCGAGAGAGAGCACGTGCATGCGGCCTGTTGGCGGTTTCCCTCGCTCACCATCTGGGATGAGTGCTTTTCAACCCTGGCTGCGCATGTGAATATCCTGGGGAGCTTTCAATAGTTCTGCTGACCTGGCTCCTCACCAGACCAGTTCAACCAGGATCTCTGGGAACAGGAATCTGGCGTCAGAATTTTAAAAATACCCTCAGAAAATTCTAACTGCAGCCAGGGTTGAGCACCACAGCTCCAGATTCTTCCCATGCTCATGTTTCAGTATCTCACCCTTCTCTTTATGTCCTGACTGGCGTTTCTCGTTCTTTTCCTACGGTCCCCATTTTTCAGAGGTTAGTGACTTGCCCAAAGTTCAAGTATCTGGTAAGCAGTGGAGCTCGGATTTAAATCTAAGCAAACTTATTTCAGGGTCTTTCCTACCCACAACCAACTTTCCAGTCTTAATGGCAGGGTGGTGTGGAGCCAGCGCTGTTCCTTCAGTAAGATACCTAAGTCACACAGGTACCTGAATGTTTGCTTTGATGCAGGATCCGAATCAAACACAGAAAGCAAGTTGCAAGAAGTCTGGCCCTAGGGGAAGCCTCAGATGAGGGGGCTGGGATGCACAGAAAGGTAACAGAGGTGAAGAATTGGCAACTTGCCCTTGGCACTCTGCTAACTGAAGAACACGAAACAGATCGATGGCCCTGCTGCAGAGGCAGTAGAGTGAGTGGCTGAGCAGGTAAGGGAAATCAGGTGGCCCTGGGCTGGAATTCTAAGTCCATCCCTCACTAGCACAGGGAGGAAGGGTAATAATAGTATCTAGTTTATAGGGTTGTTAGGAGGATTCATTGAAATTTTGTTGGTGTTTAACAGCGTCTGCCACATGTGAGCATTAATCTCCATTTTCAGATCAATGGTTTCTACTCCTCAGGGTGTATGAACAATCTTCTCGGAGCCCCGCTCTGAGATCCTGGTTCGGCACATCTGAGGTAGAATGCAGGATTCTTTATTTAACAAGCATCCTAGGTGGCTGGGAGATAAAACACTGTTCTGAGCAACCCAGTGTGGCCACAACAGATAAGCTGGAGGTGGACCTGTATCTGGGCACCTGGGACACAGCTCAAGGCTCTATCTTTTACAAACGGCACAGACAAAGCGCTCTTCCTTGGCCTGGTTTGCATCTGTTGGTGCTTTCTGCAGAGCCTGGCCCTTATTTTAGAATTCAAGCTGTAGCCTGGCCTTTCATTTTTGGCTTCTAGTGTATTGCTAATGAGCATCTGGCCTGAGTTAACAGATGTGATAACAACTTAGTTTTGTTGTTGTTTTTTTTTAACTTTGATTACCTTTTCTTGCAAGAACCAATAATACGACTCAAGTCCTTCGGGGTGGGGGGGGAGTGGTGCTTTTGCAACTGCGCTTCATAAAAACGTTTGAGATCTCAATGGGACTAGGCAAGGAAGTGGTAAAGGCTGTGTGGAATCAAGGCGGGCTCTCGGGCAGGTGAGGTGCAAGCAGTGTTCCCATTTACAGGCAATTTTGCACAGCCTGAAGAATTCTACTCATTTTACAGATGAGGAAGCGAGTGGTAGGGAAGTGACTTTTCACAGCTGGTTAGAAGTGGGGTCTCCAAGGCCATGGTCTCTGCCAGCCCCACGCTGCTTTCTAGCAATATGATGCCTACCGCCCTTCCCCACCCCCTTGGGCCAAATGCTGCTGCCTAGTGTTTGCTCTAAGTGCTTGTAACAGTATCCTGCTCTCCTGAATCTTCCTGTGTTCTTCCCTCTGCCAAATGCCTCTCCCACTGAACTTTTCTTCTGATAAGCTTCATATCCATCCCTGTCCCCAAACTGCCCTGTCTGTGGAGACCTACTTCCCCCCAGTCCTCTAGACCACCTTCCTGTTCCCAGAGCCTCCCAGATTGACCCAAGAACAGGTTGTAGCTTGTCTTGCCCAGAGACCTCCTGCACAGAGCCATCCTGAGCGTGAAGCTCTCGAATCCTTAAGAAACCTGGAGCCAAGGCTAAGAGCTGGGAGATAATAGGATGTGCCTGTCATTGAAGGAATCTGGGGCAGGGTGGACCAGTGTTCAAGCAGTAGTGGCAGAGGAGAGCTCGGTTTTAGATTAGGCAAGGCTGAGGTGGACCTGGCTGGCTGGCTGGCTGGGTCTCCCATGAAAATCAGAGGGGAGGTGGACCCGGGGCCTTCTTCTAATGTCGTGTGTAAGTGAGGTTTGAGGGTTAACTGGCTGGGGTTGATATTAGGTTCTTCATGATCCTTGTAGAGAATGTACAAATATTTGATATTTTCCTTCCCTCTTTGATTGAAGGTTTTATGTGCTTAAGTGCCAAGGGATGCCGCCAGCTCCATTTTGTTTTAAGTTTTGTTTCGGGGCAAATCTTCCCGGAATCATTTTGTTCTCTTTCTCTTTAATCTGATCAGTAAAGTTTAGAGACGAGGAAATAGGGTGAAGCATGGGGAGGGGTTTAGAAGAGGCAATTTTGTGTGTAAGGCAGAAATGCAAGGCTGGGTATTTCTCTGCAGAGGCCGTTGTGAGCGTAGGACAGGAATGAAATTTCAGTGCCCTAAGTCTTCCCCCAGGAAACAAACTTTTCTCCACTCCCCAGAGTGTAGGTATTTGAATTAATAATGCTTAGTAATTTAAATGCAAGGCTTAAGCTCCTTAAAGTTCCTTATGTAGGTATGACTCCTGCATTGATTTAACACCTTGAACCTTTTATGAAAATTTAAAATAAAATGGAGCCCAAAAATTCTTAGATGAATATTTCTTCTCTGTGTGTTTAAATTTTTTGAAATAAATATTATTACTTTTATAATAAAAGCAAAATTTTAAAAAAGTCCTTATTACTTCACAGGGAAATCCATTCATAAACAAGGGTTTCAACAAATTATAGCTCTTCCTACTTCCTGAACGTGAAAAAGAGGCAGTGTTTTTGTTTTGCTAGTATATTTTCCTAAGTTTGTTGGTCAAAATTCCTCCAATTTTCTTGTATTGATATTTACATGTGAAAATTATTTCTTACAATGAAGTTTCTGGAGCACTTACAACTAGCATGCTTCGTTAATGTGCCTGATTCATTTTGTTCTTTGGAAAAACACACGTAAGGAAGGTACACATAGGTGAAATAACACAGTGTTAGAATAAAATCAGACACCTACTATGGGACGCTAGGCCCAAGTGGCAATTTCTGTTTGTTTGGTTTTTTTAACAAATTCAAATATTTTCAATATCTTCTTCTAAAATGGGATCTGTTCTTAAGATTGAAAGTTTTATTTTTCTGTGAACTAGCACAGGTCCTAAAACATAGTATATACTAAAAAATATGTTCTTATTTCTTTTTTGGATTTATGTTTCCATAGTAAGTTACTGTGAATAAGAACTCTCAGGAAAAACACAGATGTCAAGAAGTTTGAAAGTCAGCATAGTCTTTACACTTTCATCTCTAGAAAGTTCAGGTCAAATTCTTATTTTTGTGTGGGGATATATTTTTTGGTGATTCAGTGAGTTATTTTTCCCAAAGAGTAATAATTTGGAATAACTGGTATATCTGTATGTAAAAAACAGTGTGTGCTCACAGGACTATCAGGATATGTAAAGAAAGAAATTTTTATTCCATGCTGAGGCAAAGAAACTCTTAGTGAAAACAAGATATTACACTGTAAAAAAGAATGAAAAATATTTTATAACAGTCCTTTCCAGTTCTCCTTCTTGGGCTATGGACTTTGTGATGTTGATGATATTCAATATCACTAGTAACTCAAAATAAGGGTACACAATGATTCATATACTTTTTGACCCAAGAAAAATTTTGAAATGTAGAGAAATTAAAACTGGAGAAGTGTATAAGGGATAATTTAGCAAAAACCTAAAGATTTAAAAAATTCCCGAATTAACTCAGTTCTCATATTTCCCTGTAGATTCATACATTTACATATAGAGACTGACTTATTTTATCTGTGCCTGATGGGTACCAACTGTTAATGAGTTTAGCTTTAAAAAAACAAAAACAAAACTACAACATCCTTTCCTAATGGAAAATTCATCACTGTATCACGCAGATGGGGCATTTTTGCATCTCCCATAGAACAGTGCATGGACTGTTCTTACGAACTGACTCTCGATTTCTATCTAAGAGACAGAGACCTTCCCTTTTCAGTAATTATGTGCAGAAATTTCTCACGTTAAAGAAGAAAATGGAGCAATACTAAGTCATAAAACCATGTTGGTATATCATTAATCTTAGGAGATCCCATTTAATTAAAACTCTTCCCAGACTCATTCTCCTTTGAAATGCTATTTGACACTGTACTGAAAAATTAACTGTGGCATGGGAGAAGCCCAGCACAGCTCCTGGCAGCCTGATCTGGCACCACCGTCCCCAGCCAGGCTTGGGCATCAGGCAGATGGCAACATAACCACACAGGCCTGAGTTTACGGGGTTGGAATGAAATTTCTGAACATACTGTATGGAAAGTTATTCAAAAAATTTAGGTAACCAGAGACATTAAAGAATATAAAAGTTATATCTCTGTGTCAACAGTAATTTGCATTGCTCTCAAACACAGAAGATAGGCCATCCTAAGACATTTTCGAAACCACTAAAATCTTGGGATAATCTCTGTATCCCCACAGACTATGTGAAACCTGGCACACAGGAGGGGTTTATTAAGTGCTTTATGAATGAATGAATTTTAAGAACAGCAGAGAGGGACTGATTAACATAGAAGTAATGTTCAATAAATTCTTTTATAACCTGTGTTTCCTTTCATTAATTTATTGCTTGAAAAGGAGTTAATCTGAATGAATACATCTGTGGACTTTATACGAATTAGTGGTCTGGGTATCTACCAGCTACTGCCCCAGTGTACACTGTGGCAGAACGTTCCAGAGGATGGCTGGGAGGTTGGCATGGATGTATGGAGTCATTACAGCAGAATAATACTTGTATTTTCCATCTTACAGTAGTAATAGCACCTGGATACTTCTTCTGCTAGCACCAGGGGCTCTGGTTTCAGGAAACAAAGGAGAGTCTTCCTAGAAGGAACTTCTACTCCTGGGGGAGTAGAGATACTCGCCTGGTGACATTCTATCTTTGACCATTGTGTGATTAGTCAAGAACCTTAGGGACCACTCACTACTAAGGATTAGAACTTTCTGTTAACCAGGAAAGGACGTGTCACCAAAAGATCTGGTGCATACCACACCTCATGGCTCCCGAAGTTGGGTGGAGATGTCAGCCTACTCTCCACAAGGACGGGGAATCCAACTGTCTTGTTCATCCCTGTCCCTCCAACACCCAGACCAGACCTCTGGTTTGCCCGTCAGCTGTCTCTCAGGTCCTAGGCAATGCACTCTGAAATTACTTCTCTTAATTTTCAACAACCCTGAAGGGTAGGCATTTTTATTTTCTTTCAGACATACCTGAATTGAGTATGTCCTTGGATAAATAGATTCATCTTTGAGACTTTGCTTATCTCTAGTCAGAGGGAAAGGGGGTGGGAGGTGAGGAGGACAAAGAGGGGGAAGACACTTTGCTTGGGGCAACGGGTGCACAATGCAGCATGCTTATGATGTTCTATTGAGTTGTACACTTGAAACTTGTATGGTTTTGCAAACCAACTGTCACCCCAATACATTAAAAAACAAACAAACTAGGGAATAAAATAAATAACCAGCATTTTTGTTTAAAAAATAAAAGTGGATCATGATACCCATTCCAGTATTGTTGTGAGAGCTAATGGGATGATGACAATGCCAGCCAACAGTTTTCTGAGAATTTAAATGATGCCAGGCACCGTGTTACACACGTTATAGTCATTATCTCACTTGAAACTCCTGGGCACTCTGTGATTGGAGTTTTTTTGCTGGGGAGTGGCTGGGCGGGTGTGATGTGAGCCCAGGCAGTCTGACTCCACAGCCATGCTCTGAATGATTTTATCAGTATGGGTCAGTGGTTTTCAACCTTTCTCATCTCATAGTGCACATAAACCAATTACTACAATTCTGTGGCACACCAAAAAATATATTATACTCCTTGCCAATCTGACAAAAACAGGTATAATTTTGATTCATTCACACCAGATGGCTATCGTTGTGTTGGCTATTGTCATTTCTTTATTTGACAACTTAAAGGAAAACAGGTCAGTGGCCCTGACTACATAGTCACGTATTGCATGTTTTAAAAATTCTTATGGCACAGCACTGTGCCTCTTGTGACACGCTGGCTGAAAATTGCGGGCATATGCCCAGTGTCTAGTACAGAACTAAACATACAACAGGTGCTCATTACATGTTATTTTCTTTCTGATCTTCCAAGGAGATGATATTTTAGGCGGCAGACAATTTCACAGGAAGACAAATGACTTTGCCAGAGACCACAGTGAAAGCCTAAGTCAACATTAGAATACATAGATTCTAACCAATTCACCATCTTAATGAAGCACAGAAATATTTATTATTTATTATGGACTGTTCTGAAGGGATATGTGTAGATTAATGAATAGACTAAAACATTTTAAAATGCCACAAGATTCTTAATTTTAATTGGAGACCAAGCTAAAGGAAAAATAAAGACCCCACGTGGCACTTGCTTCTTGCACTAGGCACCAACGGTGGTGTCCCCCCGGTCACTGGCGGTGTCTCCTGCATGCTGCCTGGGAAGCAAAATCTCTCAGGTGCTCAAAGCTTTCATGGTAGACTCAGCCCTCTGGTGAGCAAGTAACTCAACTGGGGATCCAGGAAGATGAGTTTGGTGCTCCTTGTCTGGTCCAGCGATCCTCAAGCCTGGGAGCTGAGGCCCTCTCCTACCCAAGATTCTGGTGCGGTTAGTCTGAGGTAGGGCCCAGGCACAGGTATTTTTGGAAAGCTCTCCATGTGATGGTAATGGCAGCCAGAGTTGAAAACTGGTCTAGGCAGTGATTAAAAACATTGTTGAAATGGACTCAAATCCCCTACAAGCTCCCAAAATGAGGGGAAGCTCAGAGTACAAGGTCAGACATTGAAAAACAAGTCAGCAAAGAATGAACATGGCTTTGACCTCAAACTGGAGATTGTAATGCCTTGTGGGGTCTTTAGCCCTGGCTAAACAAAGGGTTACAGACTATTCTTTTAAGATTTTCTCTTTGCCCTTCATTTTATTAGTACTATTAAACTTCTGCAAAAATCCCAGTGGCAGTAAATGGACTAGCAAAAATAGTCCAGTGGACATAAAAAATAGCAGAATAAAAAAGAGCATTAGCACTCTTGTTTTCTAGGACAAGATTATAAGGACCACCAATCCTGATAGAATAGGGTACAAGTGAGACACATCAGTATTATGGGTTCAGGGTCAGATTTCTCCCACTGGAGCCATGTAGAATGATTAATTCAACTTGGAGAGTTAAAAGCTTGACTGCAGCCTAGTCAGAGACGGCCTACTAAGTCATTATATTCTCCCAACATGTTTTATTAACTCGGGGCAACTCTTGTTTTCCACTACCAGATTTTCATGTCTATGGCTCCTAAAAATAAAAATGCAAAATTCATTCTAAACACAAACATAAATGCATTTTTAATTTTCTGTGTCACTGTTTCCTCCCTTAGCAGACGTAATTGAGGATCTGCTGTCTTCCTCACATAACTGGTGGGTCAACTGGAGGAGTAACACAGCAGCCACCTCAATAAAATGCCAACCCTCCTTAAAGGTACACTGGTAAGGAAATTATATACATTTAGCTCACCCTGGATATTGCAAACTCCCAAGTATAACACTCAATTTTTAAAAAATGAAAAAAAATGTTTGTAAGACAGGTGAGGACTATTAGATGGAACAGTAAAAAATGCTGATCAGGTGGAACTAGAAGACCAGAAAGGTGCCATGAAAAATGCACACAGAACAGCTTGGGTGGAGGCGTGCCTCAGTCAGATTCCAAACTCACGTGTTAGAGGTCTGGTCATCAGCTCTCGGGTGCTCTAATCTCTCACTCTGGCGGATCTTGTGCAGTTACCTTCCTCACACACTCTGGCCTCCAACTCTTTACTTTCTTCCCGTCCACCTAGTCTCTGTTTTCAATTCCTTTCTTAACCAGAAAGGTTAGGATGGCTGAATAACATGGTTCATTATTTAGAAGATTCTCTTGCCCTCTTCTCAGCTCCATTGCTTCACTCTTCCTTCACTGCACCTGCCTGGCAAAAATTCATATCTGGATGAATTTGACTGTGTTCATCACCTATAACCAAGATGCTGAGCTGTGCTGGAGAAAGTCACAGACTGCTGAGACTCATGTGCTGTACATTCTCGGTTTATTCTAATTATGCATAGAGACCACTAGCCTTCTGTTTTCTAATCATTTCTCTCCCTATCTGGATTTCAAACCTGCCCTAGTTTTCTCATCCTCAGATCCCACCTCCTCTTCCTTCATCACTGGCAGACAATCACACCTTCACAGAGCAATTCAGCAAAGAACATAAAAGCAAACAAACTGTAACCCCCTCCATTTTCTGCTACCAAATCAACCGACCTCCCCAGAGCAGATGAGAATGATGTCCTGCCCCGCTCCCTGTGGGTGTCCACCTGTCTGAGAACTCCCCCTGGTGTGCAGACGCTCCACCTTCCTAAGCGTCTGCTGGGTGTGCACTGGCGCCAGAGTTAAGGAAACATAACTAAGAGAACATCATTTTCCCCCTTCTCTTGTCACCATGGAAGAGGGGACCCTTCTTCTCAAGATTTATTTCTCCATTGCTTATCTAGGTACTATTTCCTGCTTCTTCCCGGGACCTTACTCCATTGGTCATCATCTTCCATTATTGTAGCTTTTCTGTCTGGTTCTACTTTGGTTATTTAATATTAATTTTACACTTCTGATTCAGTTCCTTTTATTTTCCCATACTTGTTTGATTTGTATTTGCCCATGTCCTTATTTTCCATTTATCTTTGTCCTTTTCCTTAAAGAACATAGGTAGGAACTAACACTTTTATTTTTACTCAATTCTAAAACTTTACAATTTACTACAATGACATCTTTATTGGATCTTTTCTTCTGAACTTTTATTTCATGCTTTTAGAACATTTCCTTTTGTATCTTCTTTGCCTATCTTTAATTTGGTCAAGCCTCATTTATCTCCCAGCTTCCATACACAGGGTCCGGCAGAAGTAATGCCTGCTGGAGTGTGGTTGGTAGGGTAATAATGTGGGTGTAATAATTTATAGTTTTAATTTGAACACTCCACCTAACGTGTCATATAGTGTGCTTGAGTGTGATATTGTTATATTACCAAATTACATGCTTAGCATTTTGTAATAAAAAGGGGGCATTATTTGTGCTAGACATTGTATATTCTGCATAGACTTTCTCTACATGTCCACCATATAATGAACTGAGCTCACAATTAGTGAGCAACTGATTAATTGTTACTTGAAATCTGCTGTAAAAGTGGGAATATTTGAGTCATATACTGCCCTTCTCTTTGCCTCTGTCCTCAGCCCTCTCCAGTTTGCCGTCTGCACTGGTGAACACTGCGGCCAGAATGAGCTTCCTTAAACCCATCTGGTCAAGTGACTCCTGGAGTTAACTATTTCAGACTCCCAGTCACAAAACCAATTAATTGCAAGCTTTGTGGCATGATCTTCAAGGTTCGTAATCTTTCTAAAGCCTTCTCTCATTGTTTTATTTCCCATACAGTTCCCTCTCCAGACCATGTGAATTTAGACTTCCAAGGTTTCCTTCCTGAAATTTATGTATCAATTCATTTAGAAAATATTTATTGAGTCCCCATCATTCTTCCAGAATCATGCCAGATGGTGGGGTCAAAATGGCAGATGATAATAATGGAGCTCCCAGTTTAGTGGGGGAAGAAAGAAAAACATTCAAGCAATCACAGTGCAGGGACCAACGGGGCTATACACTAGTAAGAAGGGTTGTTATGGGACTACCAGAAACCCCCTAGCTGGATTCAGGTGGTCAGGAAAGCAACCATCAAGTCTGGATCTGAGGGAAGAATAAGTAGGAAATTCAACAAAAAGAATTAATTGCCCATGGCTTTTTTTCTCTTATCAACCTGACAGATTCCTATGCATCCTTCAAAATCCTGCTTCCTTCTGAAGCTTCTCCCTGCCCCCCAGAAAAGCTAGTCACTTTCTGATCTGTTATTTCTGTGTCTTTTATGTCTATCTCTCTGTCTCTCTAACTCCATCACATTATTGTTAAACTGGTTTTTAGTTCATTTACTCTTTGAACTATCTCCTTCCTACCTTACTAGTAATCAGCTCAGATATCTCTTCCTTCAGGAAGCCTTCCATGACACCCCCAACTCTAACTGAGGCAGCACTTGTATGTGTTACTATAGCATCTCACATTTCTCCCAGAGCACTGTTCACATTGTGATTCATTCATTCATTCATTCATTCACTCATTCAGTCACTCATCCATTTCATAAATGAGTATATATTGAGCACCTTCTCCAATCTAGGCATATGTTCTGAACTGAGCATCCAGCAAGAAATGACAGTCTAAGAGTTATAAATGCAAGGTGTCCTCCGGGGTTACCAGCCTGGCAATTAGGTCAGCTCTCCCCTACCCACCCCCACTCCCATGCAGGCTGTGTGAGGGCAGGCTCTCTGCATTAGAGCATCTTTTCTCCCACTTCCCCAGCATAGCATCTGGCATACCTTTGAGCAATCAATGACCTGGTGCATCAATGAGAAGAGTGCTGGATTCCATGCTTTACAGGAGAGACAGACAGAAGCAGTTGCAGTTTCTGCCCTCTAAGGCAGCAAATTCACTGGCAGGGCCAGGGTAGCTAACCAGCCCACCCAAGAAAGCACTGACAGCGATCAAGGTACTGTTCTGCTCCTCAGCCTTGACTCTGGGAATGGTATAACAGGTAACAAAGTCAGAAGAAGGGTCACTTCCAGAAACATGTCTCAGGACCAGTCTGGCCTCCTCTCCTCAGCCAGTACTTATGGGTATCATTGCCAAAAGCATCTGGGCTGAGTTGGGCTGCAGTTTCTGCTCAGTAAAGGCAGCAGGAAAGGGTAGCATGGAGTGGGAGGTGGAGGTACCAAATGTATAGGAGGGGAGGTAGAGACTAAGAAGAAGCAGGACAAAGTCCTGTAGAAAGTTTGTTTTGAGTCACTGTCAGCAGAGCCAAGCCAGGACTGTCTGTCTTCCCACTCCCTTCTCTTCAGCCTGAAGAGTTCCCCCTGGTTAGACCGTCAGCTCCAGTTTAGCTCCTATGCATCACAGCATTGCCAGCTCTCTATAATTACATGTTGGGTAGCCTCTTCCTCCTCTCAATTTAATTAGTTATCAAATATAAAATGTGCATTGAGGGTATTTTCTGCTTTGTTCTCGTGGAGGTCCTCCTTTGCTTATTTTCATCATCCAGGTGTTATGACGAAGCTTTTAGTTGTAAATGAGACTCAGGTCTTATGGATCCTTCAGGATTATGACAAAAATGTACAGAAGAGAGTATATTAAATAGGCAAAGCTGCATATTTACCCTGCAGAGGGAAAATTTGTCAAGTAGATGAACTGAGATAGCAGGAGGTAAACATGATCTGACCTCCCAAATTTTGAGCAGGTCTCATGCTTTAGAAAAGGTTGGGAGAATGTAAATTTTCAACCTTGGCTACCAATGACATAGAAAAGGCTCTGATAAGCTAGAATAGGGGGAAGGGCTTTCAGGATCCAGGAATATCAGAGCTCTTTAAGCTAGTACACTTTAAATTTCCTTTGGGAATCTGCATTCTGAAGGTTGGGTGGATTTAAGCCCTTCCCCAGCCACAGAGGAGGGTCTTGGTTGGCTGAAGTCCTTCAATGATTGGTTCAGGATAGATATATAAACCAATCGGAACCAATGGGATAAGAGGCCTGGAGGTGCTAGAGCCATCTGGTCACCCAGCCTGAGAATGGAACCAACCTTCCAGTTTGCAGAGCTCTTAGTCTAATCCCTGGCCAAGCCATATGGGTCCACAGTCCATGTGATCCCAGAAATTCTATGTGAGCCTAGAAATTTCTGGTTTTGCCTAAGCTGATGTTTTTGCTTTGTTTTGAGCTAGGTTTTCAGTTCGCTTATTCAAGAAGGCTTCTGATTGATCCACACTTGGTAGACCTAAAATGAACTGAGATTTCACTCCTAACTTGGTGCAGCTAAGGCCTCTAAGGCACATGTATGAATCTCCACTCATCTTCCCTCGGTGTGTTGACCCACAGCAGGTTGCCCCTTGGGCATTTATGCCACCCTCCCAGAGGTGGCTCCCCGCAGCCCTGTCCTCCCTTAACCCAAGCACACCAGAGGCACAGCCCAGCTCTCTGGGTGGACTCACCCCAACTGCTTCCCTCATGTTTAGCCTCACTATTAGAGTAACTCAGCTGAATTGTTGATTGAAATTATAAAAACTTCATTTGGGTTTTTATGCTTCATAGGGTTTAGGCAAAGAATTTTATAACTGTAGAGTGCTCAGAGCAAACTCTGGGCACACAGTATGAATAGACTTGCATGTACACAAGGTGTGCCTTAGGCTGCTTCTGTGAGTGCAGGAGCTAGGGCAGAACTTCATGAGGTCTCTAGGGCAGTATGCACAGGAGGGAAAGGCAGGAGTTCAGAGCTTCATTCAGGGCACCCACACAAAAGCGAAAGGTCTGCACTCAGTGGCACTCCTACTTTGAAATCTCTTATAGTGAAAGCACACTTGATCATGGACGTGAGACAGATTCTGGCTGCTGTTCTGTCTGTAGAACTTTGATGGGTCATCGTCTACCCTAACAATGGAGAGTGACGCCAGAAGTTCCTCAGGCTCTAATATTTACTACTTCTAAAGTAAAGGCATTTTTACCCAGCTGCCGTCCTGGAGTCAGGCTGAATTTGACCACTGAGCTCATCATGACTGTGAGAGCTGGAATGGGCTTCTGTGCCTGGTCCAGCCATTTACGTCTGGAGGAAGAGGCGGAGGAAGTGGAGAGACATGGGGCTATGGGGACTTGGAGGCTGGAGGTGATGGGCAGGAACCTGCTGGCTGGTGGAGGGATCAGGGTGGGATGATGGGGGCTTTGCTGTCTCTACCACTGGTCGGGGGCATTTCCCTTGTATATGCCTCTTTTTCTCATCTGTAAAGGGGCTGGTGACTGCAATAACCAATTCTCCCTCTCCTAACTGTGAGACCCTGTTTCTGAATTGTTATCAGTTCCAACAAATTGCCCACATCTGGGTCTATGGAAGACCTTCTCTCCCCTGACACTGAATGAAACATTTTGCAGGCATTTGTTTCACTTCTGAAACCCAGGCTAGCATTAGAGGCTATTTGTCCCTTTACCACTACACTGAGGGCAATGAAGGGTATGTGCATATGTGTGTGTATGTGCACGTGCACGCACACAGGGTGTTGTAGGCCTATGCTTTCTCAAGTCCTTTCCCGAGCTCCAGCTCCAACCATGCAGCCCCAGGCTTCGTGTTCTCACCCCGCTGCGTCTAACATGCTCCACGAGGGAGGGCAAAGGCACGTGGGCAGCAGTCACTGGTAATTCAGAGACGGCCAAGTTCTCAGCAATTCTTAAGAAGGATTTTATCCAGGAAGATATGAAAAATGAAGAAGCAATATTTTAAAACAATTTTGTAAGAATACAAATGCCTTTTCCTTTTTAATGTGTATGCACCATGGCATTTACTCAAGGTAGACTTTCAAGGAAAAGTAACAAGCCTCTCTTGTTATATGTTTGATATTCATACACCATTCCCATTCTGTGAGTATTTTGGTCTTAAGATAGTTCCGATTGTGTTGTGCAGAAAAATTAGTAGACTCTCTGACAGAAGGAATTGCACTTATTAAATTATTTCTTAGGAGTCTTGGAGGCACTTTATAAATACTGTTGTTGTCGTTACATTGTTATGGTAATAGGGGAGGTGGCTAGTTTGTATTGGCTTCTGTAATAAGAATGACAGTCATGAAGAGTGTCACAAAAATAATACATCCATGTTAAATACTTAAAGTCATGTTCTCCTAGTGCCAAAATATTTAGTGCAGCGAGAGCATCTCTAAGGCAGAGGAAGATGAGCCAGGAGTATATCCTGCATCTGTGCAACACATTAGAAGGAAGTCACACATTTATTCTTATGATTGATTCACTGTGTTTGCTCTAGAAGGTTCCCTTGGGTAGGGAAGGAAATAAGGCGAGATGAGCCCAGGTGGCAGGTGCTGAATGGAAGGGAATTGAGCACAGTGACTGCCACAGGTACCTTCCTAGGATTTCCAGAGAACTTTAAGGCCAACACTGAGGATACCCTCAACCCAAAACACCCTCAGGACACACCCACATTAATGTTTGACCAACTCTCCAGGCGCAGCCATGGCCCAGTCAATTGGCACACAAAAGTAATCGTCACAGGCCCCTTTTCTCAACAGCCTCTCATTGGGAGGGAAGTGCACACTCTTGATGTGAATGGTGGGTCAAGTCAGCCCCATTCAAGGACATGTAGGGGCAGCTGCCCACTGTGGTGTGTCACCTCCCATGGCACGGATGAGATGGGCCTCCTGCTCCTCATGTCAGACCATGTGGAGCCACTCAGTGTGGGCAGTTGCCTCTTGCTAACGGCAGGAGTGAGCCCCTGCTGAGAAGGCTCTGAGCCAACTCATGCACTCCATGGCATGGTGTATGCGGTAGACCCCTGGGCCCTGACCTGCTCTGGGGACAGTCCTCACACTGGGCTGATCTCTAGCTCTTCCCCCACCCTCCACTTCCACTCGGCCTTCTCTGTTTCTGAGTTGAAATGCTGCTGAAGAAAACCAAAGAACTGGGTTGGCTGGACCCCATCGATTCATGCTGTCTGCCCTCTGCCAGATCTTCACTCTCACCTGGTGCGCTTTATTTCATTCCTTAGCAATTGACCCATCTATGCAGATACTCATTCAGTAAATATTTTTGAGCACCTACTACTCGCCAGATATTGTGATCTGCTAAAGGCACAATAGGGGTGCAGAAAAAAACAGAGGCTGCTGTCAGGGAACATACAATCTGGCAAACTCCACAAGGCCACCATTTGAAACCTGGGCAAATAGCTCAGTCCTCTGTGCTGGCGATCTTAATAACAACCCAGGGTCCACCACCTGGGTTAGAAGTTCCCGAGTCTTTTTTTTCCAGCCCCGAGCTCCCTCTGGGTAACTGAAGCAGGAGTTCACAGGCTCTCTGATCACCACTTTCCAACGCAGCTCCTGCTTCTCTGAATCCTCCCTCCTCTGACTGTTCCCTCCTGCATTTCCTCCTGAGATTTGGTCTCATCCCCCCCACACTCAGTCCAGGAACCTGGGCATCCTTCTCTGTGCAGGGCGACTTCTCATTCTGCACCCAAGGTCACCAAGTCCCGATTATTCTTCCTCCTAAATAACCATCTCCTTCCGGTCCATGTTCAACACCACTGCCTCGTCATCTGGCCCCTAACTTATCTGCCTATCCCTGCTTTCAACACTTTCCCCCTCTAATGTAGCCTTTGTATCACTGCCAGAAAACAATTCTAAATGTCTGATCATGTCCTACTTCTGACCCAAGTTTTTAAATGGTTTTTCACACACTAGAGCAGAGTTTTAAACTTTTGTTTGGCAGAATTCCACCTCCCCCACCTGCCCCACTTCAAAATGTGATGTGACGAACTAAAACAAAAGGAGCTACTAAATCATGAAAAGATATGGAGGGAAATTAACTGCATATTACTCAGTGAAAGGAGCCAACCTGAAGAAGCCACATATTGTATGATTCCAACTATATGACATTTTGCAAAATGCAAAACTATGGCGACAGTAAAAAGATCCGTGGTTGCCAGGGGTTACGGGGAAGGGAGAGATGAATAGGCAAGAGCACAGAGGATTTTTTGGGCAGCGAAACTACTTGGTGTGATACAATGGTTGATATATGCCGAGTTCATTTATTCAAACCCACAGAATGTAAAACACCAAGAGTTACACATGTACCTAATGTGACCGATAGTCTTCGGGAGATAGTAATGTGGTAACATGAAATTGTAACCTGGGTACGACTCTGGTGCGCCATATCCAAAGTGGGGGAAGCTGTGTGTATGTGGGGCAAGGGGAACTTTCTGTACTTTTTGTTCAGTTTTGCTATGAACTGAAAACCACTCTAAAAAATAGTCCTTTGTTACTTACTACATTGAAAAATTTATATCTACATTTAGAAAAAGAGCCACTTTGATGGGCGGAGGAGTGTGGAGACAGCCCTGTCTGTCACTTATCCTCCAAGCTTTCCCTGAGACCTTGGGACCTTAGGACTCGGAGGAACACCAGAGACCTAGAAGACAAGAGCTGACGGCCTTAGCG
Source organism: Phyllostomus hastatus (assembly GCF_019186645.2). Taxonomy (NCBI): domain Eukaryota; kingdom Metazoa; phylum Chordata; class Mammalia; order Chiroptera; family Phyllostomidae; genus Phyllostomus; species Phyllostomus hastatus. The sequence goes on along the minus strand of NW_025333977.1, from coordinate 11,637,479 downwards.
GAGCAAGCGAGAGCTCCCAGTCAGGCCTAGCTCTCCTTCTAGGCTCATCTCTTAAGGTTCCCAGGCACCTTGCGTTCACAATATTCTGCACACACACCAGTGTTTCCCCAAGTACCTCCTGCTCTGGGGGAGTCTCCCTCCGGGCCATTGCTTGAAATGCTCACTCTATCTCAAATTCTTCACCCCCTTTTCCCACCTCCTTCTCCATTTGATGACTCCCTTCAAGTCTCAACTGTGCAGCATCCGCCCTGTGAAGCTGTCCCAAATTCCCCAAGAGCCTTTCCTTGTGCTTGGTTCGTCCTGGACTCTCTACTGCAGCGTTGTCACATGCAATGTCTGTTTCTGCGTGCATGACTCCTGCTGCACTGGGAGCTGTCTGAGAGCAAGGTCCTTGCTGCTTTCATCTTGGTGTCCCCTATAACCAGCACAAGGGCTGGTTTCCTAAATGTTTGCTCAGAATGAATGATTCTTCCTCTCCGAGAAGAGGGTCTCACCTCCCACTAGACTGAGATGATTTTCGGTCACTCTTTGATGGATTTACTTTTTCCATCAGTTTAAATGACTTTGAGTCTCAATAGTAGTTGCCAGTGTTTTTATAAACCAGGTCAGTCACAGCAACCCACAAATGGGTTTGGCCACTTAATTTTTTCCCCTATTTCTCTCATCGGCAGAGCTGTGTTCCTTCAGGTATATTTTCAGTTCATCCTCAAGTTACTCCCCCTGCTTGCTCTCAGTTACACATGGTTTTAGTTGATCAAAAGAAAGCTTGGCAGGGCAAGAAGTTCCCAGCCAGTCCTCTGGTAGAGAAGAAAGTCAGAATTGTTAGCTTTAATTATGGCTTTTCAAGTATTTAAATAAAGGACATTTACAGTTCTGGGATTGCTTGGAACACTTAATACTTAGTTTCCAAAGCTCCCGTTGAACACGGGCTGTTTGCTGGCACCCCGAGCCCACAGCAGTACACCCAGCCCCCCCTCGGTTTGACAGATGGGGTCTGCAGACCCTGACAAATTATCTAAGGCGGGTGCATTATTCCTTTCTCTAATTTTTTTTGTCTCTTCTCGCTTACAGAGGTAGCTCAGAAAATTTCTTAAAGAATGCTTATTCAAGCTGTCAAGCTTTGTTACCTGTTTTGAATGAAGCCAGTCAACCCTTAAACTTCCTTGTTTCCTCCTATTTTTCATGCAGTGTCTTATCACAAGTGTTCAGACTCTCAGAGAAGCTTGAAGCTCAAATCGGGACTTCTGCTCCTGAATCGTCTGCTCCAGAGTTCACCCCTACAGCTCAAGCACATGGGGTTTCTAACAAACTGCTGTCTGCCTTCTGGAGACTCATTTACATGCAGCACATCATAGATACCTAAGATTTTTTATAGTCTTACGGGCCTTTGGTTGAATTTTTTATGTACTAAAAAAATTACTTATTTATTTTTAGAGAGAGAGGAAAGGAGGTAGAAAGAAAGGGAGAGAAACACTGATGTGTGAGAGACACATTGATCGGTTACTTCTTGTGCACCCCCAGCTGGGGACCTGGCCTGCAACACAGGCATGTGCCCCGACTGGGAATCGAACCAGTGACCTTTCAGCTCACAGGCTGGCACTCCACTGAGCCACACTAGCCAGGGCAGAATTTTTTATGTCCTTTTGACTAAATGATTCTCTACTATAGCTCCTGACTCTATGAGATAATTGGTCAATGATTTTTTACCATATTCCTTAATTTGTATTTTCTTAAATTAGTATATTTATAGGCAGCTATATTTATAGTTTCTTTCAAAAGTGGATAGTGAATAATTATTATGAGAATTATTAATTCTTATAAAACTAAGGTTAGACTATCCCTGATAGTGAATCTCCTTTAAAACAGAAGTGAGCAGTAACAAGACTAGAGCTCTAAATTAAGTAAAGCTGAAGTCCCTTAGACTTACAGTGAACAAAGATCACCCTTACCTCCCAAATCAGATCATTAGCAAGAATCAGGGAAACTTAGGCCTCAACAACTTTAATATCTTTGAAATACAGTGAAAGGAGGCGGAATTAGCTGCCACTTTCTTTTTTCATTCATTGTCATCCCTTCCCTGGTCTCCATACTTCCATTCAATAGGAGTCAAGAAACCCTCCTCCCAAATTTAGTTTTATATATATATATAAAATCACCCTGTTCCTAAAGTATGTAAGGTAGATTGTGAAAGTATATAAAAATCTAAAATATAAAACGACATAGAAAAACAAGTGAAGAATTTTGGCAAAGAGAAAACAAGGATAAAAAAGTGCGGGTGAGGCTGCAGGACAGGCGAGCGCACAGACGGGGGGCCACGAGGTCCCTCACATGCGCTAAAGGGAAGTACCACGTGAGTCTTCGTCCAGAGCGTGCCTTCCCATGTGATTTATTTCTGTCTGATGGGCCCCCAGAAGGCATCAAGGACACAGTGTCTCCTTGAGTGAGAGAGAGGCGGGGCTGCGTTGGGCAGGAAAGGATCCGAAGCAGAAATGGGCAATGCTGGTCACAAAGTCCTTTTCGCCTCAGACCTGCATCCCAGTCACTCCTTGGCATGCTCCCCAATCTCCCACCTCCCGGCCCACCCTACATGATACGCCAAGTACTTACCAAGACCCAAGCAAGAAACTCTGAGTCCTGATTTTCCAAGGTTCCTGGAATAAAAATAAAGCAACATGTGGTCACTGTTTCGAACTCAGGTGATGCTGTATACATTTAACCATGCATATTAGTCTCACTTGGATGAGACTGCGCCTGACTGGAGCCATGGGGGAGGCTGAGCCCCAGACACCGGCTGTGTGGCCTTGGGGAGGTTCATATTCATCTCCACTCAGGCCTTAGGGAGCTCCGACTGTGCTCGGGCTCAGCACAGGAACAGACGTCCCCACCAAACACAGGTTTTCAGCCCCGAATGATAGTTTTTATTAATTTGTTTACCAATTGTCTTTCTCTTTCTAGAATGTGGGTTCCTTGGTGACAAGATTTATATCTTATTCATCAGCCAGTCACTCGTTGTTTATTTGTTCTTCGTCAGCAGAGCCTGATGCCCAGTGGACTCTGAATATATATATTTGTTGGCTGAGCAACTGACAGACTGACTTCTAAAACCAAGTATTATTACTAACGGGTGAAGATTATCAGAAGAACAAATACAAAATCCTTAAGGCTATTTAAATAAAATTCTATTTCTTGAAAAATAAAATGTTGCACGAAGTTGATTACAAGAAGGTCAGATAGTCATTTTTAAACGATTCTTTTCCCCCTCATCAGCACCTTTGCTTTTTGCCCCTAAAAGCGTGTCAGGGAAAGGAAATGCACAGGGAGAGAGCCAGGCACTCTGGCCTTTATTATAAGGTATTTGTCCATGGAAACCCCAACCCAATCCATCTTCCTGTCATCCACCTAACTGCTGTCAGAGGAGAAATCGAATTCTCGGGGAGAAGATGCCTCATAGAATTTCGTAGGGAGGTGAAGCTTAAATAATTGAAACACAGAAGAAAATTGCATCCCTTTCTTTTTTCTTTTTGTTTAAATTTCCTTTTCCAGTCACAGTTTACAATCAGTATTATTTTGTATTTGTTTCAGGTATACAGCATAGTGTTTAGACAATTATATATTTTACAAAGTGATCCCCCTGATATTTCAAGTACTCACATCCCATAGTTTATAATCAGATGCCCTTCTGAGAACACAAGTTTCCTCCCCCCGTCCAAACAGAACAGCACACGCTTTTCCAACTACAGCACAGCTCAGCTCCTCCAGGTCCTCCCTAGATCTTCCGCAGTGTAGCTTCTTCGGAGTTAGTAATTAGTGCTCTAGCTTTTGCATCGATTTCTTCCCTTTACTTATTATTCTTGTTTATAGAATCACCCAAGCAACACATTTAATTTCATAACATAGTCCACAGTGCATCACATTGCAAAGACCTGAAAAACTCAGGTTTCTATCCTATTGTCACAACTAGCCAGGTAACCTTGGAGAAGTCACTTCCTTCCTGTGGGGGTCAATTTCTTCATTAGTAGGATGGGATATTAGTGGCTGTGCCATTCATCCAGCATCTGGGGTGGGGACATGGTAATGTCTGCTAAAGTGTTACCCAGTAAACAAAGGCAAGGCATAATTACTTTTGGTATTTCTGTCTCTGCTCACCCTCTCACAGACATAGTGCTAAGTTTTCCCACATGAATTGGATATGTCTTCCTAGAAGGAAACTCTCATGTAAAAGTGGGTATGAAGAATATTTTGAACTATTGTACTAAAAAAAAAGTCACTGGACCTCTCCCATGAAAATACTTTGCATAAGAAATTGTTCATTTATTTATTCATTTTAATTGTTAAATTTTTTGAATTATAATTGTATGTAAAAAATTGTTCTTTTAGTCCTGGCTGGGTGGATCAGTTGGTTGGAGCATCATCCAATGCACCAGAGGGTTGTGTTTTCAATCCCTGGCCAGGGGGCAACAGGAGGCAGCCCATTAATGTTTCTCTTTCACATCAATGTTTCTTTTCTCTCTCCCTCTTTCTTCCTCTCTCTCTCAAATCAACAAACATATCCTCAGATGAGAATTTTTAAAAAATCATCCTTTTAGTAGTTTCTTACAAAACTACAGGGTGTGCAACTAGAAGAACTTTCTTTTAGTCTAAAAGTCTACCAATTTTAAGGATAGGCATTAAGAGCAAAGCTATATAGTAAGGAGAATAAAAGAAAAAGACTATGCCAAAACAAACAAACTAAAATATATATGTGTGTGTATGTGTGTGTGATTGAGTCTTCCAGGAGGAGTTTTCAACATTGATGAGTCAGCGAAGATTTATGGAGAGGTGACCACATTCCAGACAATGCCCAGGTCATGGGATTATAGAGAGGAACAAGGCACAGGGTCTTTGGGAGTACATGGGAAGGGGGCTGCCATCACAGGCTTATATTTGCATAGCTATATATGCATATCATGGGGGAAAAATCTAGGTAAAAAATTTCCTGTCATTTTATAAAGTACCTAGGAATAAACCTAACCAAGGAGGTAAAAGACCTATATTTAGAAAACTACACAACATTGAAGAAAGAAATTAAGGAAAACACAAATAAATGGAGGCATATACCATGTTCATGGATTAGAAGAATTAACATCATCAAAATATCCATACTACCCAAAGTGATTTATACATTCAATGCAATCCTTGTTAAAATACCAATGACATATTTCACAGATATAAGAATAAACATTTCAAAAATCTATATGGAACCATAAATGACCCCAACTAGCCTCAGCAATTTGAAGAAAGAAGAACAAAGTATGAGAGATCACAATACCTTATATCAAACTATACTACAAGGCCACAGTAATCAAAACAGCGTGGTACTGGCATAAGAACAGACACATAGATCAATGGAACAGAACAGAGAGCCCAGAAATAAACCCAGGTCTCTATGGTCAATTAATATTTGACAAAAGGGGCAGGAGCATAAAATGGAGTAAAAATAGCCTATTCAACAAATGGTCTTTGGAGATGTGGACAGCTATATGCAAAAAAAAAAGAAAGAAAGAAAGAAAGAAACTCAACCACCAACTTATACCACACACAAAAATAAACTCAAGTTGGATAAAAGACTTAAATATAAATTGTGACACCATAAAAGTCTTAGAGGAGAACATAGGCAGGAAACCCTCAGATATTGCACACATATTTTCACCAATATGTCCCCTAGAACAAGGGATATAAAGGAAAGAATAAACAAATGAACTTCATCAAAATAAAAAGCTTCTGCAAGGCTAAAGAAAACATTAGCAAAATGGAAATGGAACCAACCATATGGATAAATATATTTGCCAGTGATAACTAGGACAAGGGTTTGATCTCCAAAATATATAAAGAACTCACACAACTCCACACCTGGAAGACAAATGATCCAATTAAAAAATGGGCAAAGGACCTGAATAGACATTTCTCCAAGGAGGACATACAGAGGGCCCAGAGATATATGAAAGGATGCTCAACATCACTAGCCAGCAGAGATGCAAATTAAAACTGCAAACAGATGCCATTTCACACAGGTGAGAATGGCTATCATAAACAAGTCAACAAACCAGGACTGGTGAGGTTGTGGAAAAAAGGGAACCTTAGTGCACTGCTGGTGGGGATGCAGACTGGTGAAGCTGGTGTGGAAAACAGTTTGGAATTTCCTCAAAAAGACTAAAAATGGAACTGCCTTTTGACCGAGCAATTCCACTGGTGGGACTATACCCTAAGAATCCTGAAACACCAATCCAAAAGAACCTATGTACCCCAGTGTTCATAGCAGTGCAATTTACAATAGCCAAGTGCTGGAAACAACCTAAGTGCCAATTATTAAATGAGTGAATCAAAAAACTGAGGCACATTTACACAATGGAATACTATGCAGCAAAGAGAAAGAAGGAACTCTTATGTTTTGTGACAGCATGGATGGATCTGGAGTGCATTATGTTAACTGAAATAAGCCAGGTGGTGAAAAACAAATAAACCATAAGATCTCACCTATAAGTAGAACCTAATCAACAAAACAAACAAGCAAGTAAAATAGACCAGAGACATGAAAATAAAGAACAAACTGACAGTGACCAGAGGGGAGCAGGGAGAAGGATAACGGGGAAAAGAAGAGGAAGGGGCAAGTCAAGGAACATGTATAAGGGACCCAAGGACAAAGACAACCAGGTGGGGGGAGGACTGAATGTGGAAGGTGGGGGTGGGTAGGGCAGGGGAGAGTAATAGGGGGAAAACAGGGACAGCTGTAATTGAACAATAAAAAATTTTGTAAAAAGGAGAAAAAAATAAAAATTTTTGTCAATTTAATGACAAATATTTCCTGTCATTTTACTATCTTTCAGTGATTTTGCGAACCACAGGGAGGAGGGATATGGTGCAGAAAACTACGCAGAGCAAGACATCTTCATTACAAATGAAAATAAGGCAAGTCACATAACTGGGCACTTACTGAGCAACATCTCTGCACCTGAGGTGGGGAGGCCTGCCCTATTTTCCTACGACAATGACTTAGGAGGATAATGGTTACTCTGCTATGTATGGGTTTGGAGGACCAAATGGAGAAACAACTTGAGAATTGTCAGCAAAATCAAACTGCAAAGTAGCAAGCACTAAACGTGGCTTGCTTTTTTTTTTTTTTTTTTTTCCCACTGCTGTTTAAGCACCCAGGCCAGCTTTTCTGGAATGAAAGCCTTAGCAGATTTTGCACTGTAAGAAAAGTTCAGTCACAGACAAATATTGATGTAGTGGTGATAGGTCCCACATTAGGCCTTGATGGTTTTATTTCCTTTAACTCTTTTAAAAATATATCTTCAACCTCTGTAGGGAATGGTTACAATATTCAGGTGGTTGTTTTTAAAGTGAGAGGCATTTTCTGTGCACGAGCCATATCTAATCTCCCTGAGATTGTCCAGGGCTATGTATCTTTGTGAGACTCCTACCTTATAAAGCTCTTACAGCATATAATGATGCCTCTCACTCTGCAGATGGAAAAGGTAGGAGGAATTAGCTCCTTCCAATTCAGGGCATGGAATTCCAACCCAATTTCCATGATTCCAAATGGCATATCTGCATCCTCCTGTCTATGCTTATGTCTGCACAATATTAACTGGAGATGTGGCAACTGTCCAGCTATGCTCATCTATTTAAGCTCTGCTGGGTAATAGGATCTCAAATACTGGATGTATTTGATCTAATGAGTACATGTCTCACCCATATAAAAAGCTTGTTTGTATGGCTATAGCACCAAATAATGGCTCAGTTTACACATCATGCTGGGCTGTAATGGAGGCCTTGGAACCTTCCTTATCTCACCAAATGGAATTTTCATGAACAATTTATGATCCTGTGTGACATTGCACAACAAAACAGCTTTATAGATTTCTATGTTATTTCTTAATTCCTCTGCATTTGCACAATTGAGGCTACATAAAAATTTTGTAGGCATATCACATTTCCAATTAGATTGAATTTCTTTCCCGTTTGATTCAAAACACCAGTTTCATTGTATGGGTTTAACTATTTTATCTGTGCCAGGTATACAAGAAGGAAGTCTCGGAGTGTTCATTTTTAGTATCTGCTCCTGTTTGACTCAAAATAAAAGCTCCTCTCTCCCAGGTGAATCTGAGCTGTGCTGCTGCTAATATTAGAAGTGAATGACATCAGTGTGAGGGCATGGGACCTTGAGCTTTGCCAGTCAAATTTTGGAAATCCTAAATATTAACTCAAGAAACTTCAGTAAAGAGAAGAGATAGAGCTTCTGAGAACTCAACCATGGTATTTCTTTCTGAAGGCAGGGCAGTCGCTTAGTGAATACTTGGCTGAACTTATTTTAGAACAATGTTAGTTCTGTGGCAGAGATGTCAACTGTAACTCCTAGGGTTGTTCTGCGGAGCATCCGCCAGGCTCTTTCTGGTTTTAAGGCAGTGATGGAGTTTTGAGAACTGAAATCAATCGTCGCTTAGGCAGAGCTTCGCAAGCCACTGTGACGCTTGCTGTTCCTTTACAAATCCAAGGTGCTAAAAGCAGGAGATTAGCAACCCCAGTGTGTTGTTTTAAGTTGTTTGTTTCTGAATACATGTATTTTAGAGATTATACACAGTTGCGAATGGCCCAGGTGTAAGGAGTAGGGAAAAACTTAGACCATGAGAAAATAGGAACCTACCTAGCTAGAGCTAGGAGATTACTAGGTTACTGAACAAACATCCTGCCTTCCCGCTTTGTACAAGAATGCTTGGTTTGAAATTCCCGCGCTCGGTCTTTGTAAGCGAATTGCTAACTGCCATGTCTGCTTCTGTATAACACTTGCTTGCCCGCCCCATACAAGGACATAGTTGTAAGCGCTCGGCGTGGCTCTCGTTTGCAGTCCCTTGTGGGTACCGTGTCTCTGGACACTCAGAGTTCGCCCCTGCGCAGGTTAAACTTGGCCAATAAAGTAACATCCTTGATACCCTGAAAGTCTCCGACATTTGTTCTCGCGTTTGCTGGATGCAACACCAGGAAAGAGGAGTAGCTAGCTAAATTACGTACCTTGCATTTGACCAAGTAAGATGCGTATTGCATGGGACAAAATTCCTGACTTAAAGATTGACACAACGAGACCGCCTGAAAGGGGTCACGTGGCCATGTCAGCTTCTCAGAAATGAGTTTCAGTTTGCCCTGTTAGCATGTGTTCAGACCATTGCACCATCTGCTGTCTCACTCTGTGTGAGCATCTTTCTGACTCCGCTAACTCATACACCGTTGTTGTGGGGTGCCTTCCCTGGAAGTTACTAGTGAAGTCTGGGGCATGGAATTTTTTAAAAAACAAGAAATGTACATTTAATTTTTCTTTAAAAATCTAGAGTGTATGCCTGGCTGGCGTAGCTCAGTGGATTGAGCGTGGGCTGTGAACCAAAGTGTCACAGGTTCGATTCCCAGTCAGGGTACATGCTTGGGTTGCAGGCCAGGGCCCCCAGCAACCGCACATTGATGTTTCTCTCTCTCTTTCTCCCTCTCTTCCCTCTCTAAAAATAAATAATAAAAATAAAATCTTAAAAAAAATCTAGAGTGTAAGGCAGGTTCATTTGTCAGTCAGCTGCTTTTGCTGATCACACAGGAACGTACATTTTGACTGCCATTCAGGTGACTACAAATGGTAACAATGCTTTCTGGTGAAGGCACCATGCGTCACTGTTGAAAAGTGAATAACGATTTGTTTGGAAACCAAAAAGCCATGCATTTTGATGACAGGCACTGACAAGTAGCACAATGAAGCTCTGTTTTCTTCTCAACTTTTATGGCAGTGGCAACAAAGCAGAACGGGGTTCTTCTAGGTTCACTGAGTTATAGGTTTAAGTCCTTTGTCAGTTGTAAATTCCAACAGGCAATGTAAATTCTTATTTGTTTTCTTTGAATATATAAAAATCACCTCTTGATCTTTATCATTCTAGAAAATCCTAGAGAAGCATGGCAAAAGAGAGTTTCTGTAATCAATTAGTTAGATACAGATGTACTGAGTTTCAATTATATAACAAGCTTTGTATTCTGGTGTTGGAGTGGGCTAAGCAGCAGACAGTTGCTGCTATAGTGGGGCTCACATCAAAGAAAAGGAAATAGACGTTAAATAGTGAATCCAGTATTTGCTTATAATCCCAGGAGTATACCCTAAGCGTAAAATTGGGATGTTGGGGAAGCTGACATTGTCTGGATGGTTAGAAAAAGCTTCTCCAGCAGCATTTAATCTGAGAACCAAAGGAAGAGTAGGAAGTTAATTAATGAAAAGGGGAGGGATCAGCATGCTAAAAAGAGTGAAGAGCACGTGCAAAGGCTCAGCGTTGCAAGAAGCACAGGTAGCTGAAGAAGTGGAAAAGTAGAGTTCAGAGTGACTCCAGGTGAGGAAGGGGTGACTGGGAGAGAGGAAGGACGCCCACCAAACAGGGCCTTATTGGCTAGTTTATATTACCGATCTTGGTCTTTTTAAAAAAATTAAATTAATTGGGGTGACATCGGTTAATGAAATTATACAGGTTTCAGGTATACAATCCTACCAAATTTTGTCTGTATGTTGCATTGTGTGTTTATCACCCTAAGTCAAGTCTCCTTCCACCACCATTTATCTCCCTTATACCCTGTTCCGCCTCCCCCAACCCCTCCCTCTGGCAATCACCACACTCTCATCTGTGCCCATGAGTCTTTCTTTTTTTTTATTTGCTTAATCCCTTCACCCTTGTGCCTTTTTTCCAGTAGTTTTCCATTACTCCTTCATGTTAAGACTGAAATTGGTATAAACTAACAAACTAGTATATAGGAGTAATAGAAAACTACTGAAAAAAAGAAACAGCAGAATGGGTTAAAGGGAGGCAAGAAGAAGAGCTAGGAATTTACTTTGAGCTAGGAGTCCTGATGAGAAATAATGGTACCTTGAAATCGGACTTAGTGGAGGTAGGAGAATAGGGAAGATTCCAGATGTTCCTATCTGGTAAAATCTGTAAGACTCTGTGTTTGGTTGAATATGAGGGTGAAAGATTAGGAGGAGTAATGGGTCATTCTCAGGTCTCTAACTTGGACAGCTGAGTGAAGAGGGGTACATTTCACTAAAGTAGGGTTCATTTGAGAAACAGAGGTTTTTGACTCACCTTTGGGCATATGGGCAAACATGCATGAGATATCCTAGCTAGTTGCCTAGAGCTCAGAGTGGGGAGAGGCATTTTCTGGGTCTCTAGGGCAACAGGTGCCATGGGCTGGGGGCAACTGCCAAAGGAGATGGTACTCAGTTGGAGGAGAGGGCCAAGGACCTGGCTTTGAGAGGCTCCAATGTGTCCAAGGTGGCGGAGAGGAAGCTGAGAAGGAAGGAGTGGCAGAGACATAGAAGGACACCAGGAAAGTGTCCGTGTAGAAGCCGAGGTACAGATGGTGTCATAGGGCGGAGAGATCCACTCCTGGGAGGACAGAGACACAATGCTGACTAGCGATCCCCAGAGGGAAGAATACACTTTGCCCTCTACCAAATTTTGTCCAGGGTCACATGTCTCCTCACAAGAGCATGATTATTTTCCTATGTAAATATCACATACAGACTAGCTGAAGCAAAGGTCAAGTCTTTCCCAGCATCCTCATTGTAATGGGAGCTATGATTAGTTCCACTGTAATGAGCTGTGCAGTTTTCAAAGGCAAATGAAACAAAAAAGCATCTGAGGTAGGAGTTCCGTGCTTCACATCTTTTCAATTCCATTTACTGTGGGGGAGTTTCTTGCTTCCTCTTTAGAAAGCGGAGTCAGCAGTGCAATGCAGACCGAGGCCTGAGCCTGAGGGACAGGCAGCTTGATATTTATATATCCACTTTATCAGAAGCAAATGCTTTCAGCCATTGTGCATTAGTTCGCCTTCCACTGTCCTTGACAGAAGAACAGAAAATTAATGCCTGTTTTCTCTGTGTGTCCATAGCCTTTATATCTGCCATCAGAGTGCCATGTATCACAGTGCGCGTTATACGCACCGTGTATGAGGTTGTTTCTCCTTTCACACTGAGATCTGTGAGGGCAGGGACTGTGTCTAATGCATCTGCTTATTCCTAACACTTAGCACAGTGCTAGGTGCATAGTAGGTGTTCAGTGATGCCCACAGTGAGTGCTCTAATGCTATGGCTTTGCTGTGGATAAAGACCACATTGTCTCTCACTTGTCCCTTGTCTTGAGCAGCTCTGTGGATTACAGGAAACCGCTGGCCAGCACAGCGCAGTGCTGAAGTACAAATAGTCTCTAAAGTGCCTTGACCCCTCACTCTCAGTGAAACCTTGGGAAAGTTACCAAACCTCTGTGTGCCCCATCTTTTACTGGTGATGATAATAGCAACTACCTCATGGGGTAATCGTGAGGATGAATGCATTTAAGATAGTACTTGGCACAAGGTTAGTACTCTGTGAGTGCAAGCTGTGATCAGACAGATACAGGTTAGAATCCAAGCCTTGTCAACTACTGTGTCTTAGACAGTGCTATGTCTCCTCATGGTATATTACAAGCCAGTCTCTAACATTACCAGGATTTAGCTTCCTCCAAGGCACCTGACATAGGCTATTGCCAGAAGCAAGCTACCATATCGTAGCCTCTATTGATCCACCTCAATTAAGGAAACCCCAGTGTCCCAAGCTTTACCAGTTGAACAAAACACAATTTAAATAATTATGTATCATTCCCTCTTCTGTCTGCAAAGGGAGAGAAAATATTCTCTAGATTTATCATTAAAATAGTAGGTGTTGAAGAAATGTGGATTCAGTTATTTAGACTCTATTTACTTAACTCTGGGCAGTTTGGTAATTACATAAAAGTTCCCTAAAATAAAAATTTTCAATGCAAAATACTAGTAGGCCAAAAATATATGTTTATAATGAGAGCTTGTGTGAAGCATTTTTTTTCTCTAAGTGAACAGATAAACATATCTCTTATATTAACTTGTAAGTACATTATTTCTATTTTTAGAGATATTAGATTCTGGTAGCACTTAATATTGGTCTCAAGGGATAATGAAACACTATGATTATTACATTTTTTCAAATGTTCCCACCCACAAAACTGAAAAAAAAATGTCAAACTGCAATTTGCTTTTCCAAACACTTTTCTAACTAGTGTAAAAAATAAAGTTGAAAATCTTTGGGGAGACTTTGCCCTTTTCTCTTAATAGTGCCTTGCCAAGCAGTCATTCTTTTATAAATGTAGAAAGGAACATGTTTTGGAATGAGCTTTACATTTAATTTAGCTCATTCTGGAGAGAGTATTTCAAAAAACTGGCTGTGCGCCTTGTTGCTGTTCTGCAAGAGAGGCAGATTCCGTGAGGTGGCTACAGCCTCAGAGCTGGGAATTGTCAGCTGAAGGGAAGGTGGGTTCTCATTGTTAGACAAAGAGAATGGAGATCTGGACTCAGACCTTCCAGGTGGCTTTTCTATGGATTAAATGAGTGAACTTGGACATGGATGCGTTAACACGGCCTCATTTCAATGCCAAGATGCATCCATTATCTGAAGCACCCTTAACTTGGATTTCACTGCCTCCCTATAAAAATAGGGGGAAAAAAAGGCAATCAAGACCCAATTCAGTGACTCATTAAGTACATTTTCAATGTCCAGGACTGGCTCAGTAATAGAACATCAGATGTGGGGCTGCTGTTAAAATCCAATTTGCAGCTAGTTCATCCAGGATTTATCTGGTTTGCATACACATATATGCACAAAACAGAATTAACATCTAAAAAGTGGCCAGTATATGTGGTAAGGAAAAAGACTTAGCAATGACAGACACTTTCTGAATGATGTTCTGTTTTATATTCTATTTCAGCTTGAGGTTTTCTACTTATTTACAGATGTCCTATAATTTGATTCAAGGTATTTATAGAGAAGTGGTGAATGAATCTGAGGTCCTCCACATTCAGACCTGGGGATTGGGCCACCTACGAAGAAGAATTATGTAAACCCCCCAGAGAGGAGATTTCTTTTTTTTGTTTGTTTGTTTATTTATTTCTAGAGAGGGAAGGGAGGGAGATAGAGAGAGAGAGACATCAATGTACAGTTGCTGGGGGTTATGGCCTGCAACCCAGGCATGTACCCTGACTGGGAATCGAACCTGCGACACTTTGGTTTGCAGCCTGCATTCAATTCACTGAGCTACGCTAGCCAGGGCTGAGATTTCTTTATTAGGAAACCTCAAAGATCAATAATTCCCTTCTATTCAGAGACTCATGGAGGGTCTATTGAGTGGCGCTGGGGTATCTGTATCAGTTCTGGAGGCAAGAAGGACAATGAGGAGACAGGAATCAGTCTAAGACAATGGCGAGTACACAACAACACTAAGTAGGAGGTAGGAGGTGGGTGGGAGCAGAGAGGAGAGGTGAGTGAGGATCTTTGCTTGCTGGTGTTTGAAAGCGGCATTGCAGGAGTGAAAAAGCTGAACTGAGACTTGAGGGGAGAGGGGGTATTCACTAGTTTAAAAAAAAGGCGGGGGAGGGGAAAGTGTTCCACGCAGAGGAACCAGTTGGAATAGAGAGCACGCCTAAACAAGGGGGGGCATGGCATGGTTAACAGATGGACCGTGGGTCAAAGTGCAGCTGGGGATCTTGAGACAGCTGGAGAGATTGATGGGACTAGAGTGAGAAAGGCTTGAAGGCCAAGTTTGATGAGTAATGTAACCTGTGGGTGATGTAAAGCTATCAGAGTGTTTAAGCAAAGATAAAATATCATCCCATTTGCATTGCAGAAAGATACTGACAGCAGTGTGGAGGATGGATTGGCGGAGGCAGTGACTGAAGGGAGAAGATCAATGAGGAGGCGATTTCAGTAGTCTAAAGAAGAAAGTATCAGTCTGAATTAGAGCAGCTGTCTTCAGTTGACAAGAGGTCTGTGAGGGACCTGGGGGGACAACAGCTGTTGTCTTTGCAGACTGCAGCATTTTATAGACTCTGAAATCATTGCCATCACGCCCGGTGATTGAAGGGAGACCAAACCAAGAAACAACCCCAGGAAACATAAACATTTTTTAACATTCATGTCAAACCTTTATAAATCTTTTCTCCTTTTTATGTCACTGACAGATAACAGATTTCCCCCCTAGTGGGCACTGAGCACAAATGGAAAGATCACACTGGGGTGTCTTGTGAAGGATTACCCATGGATTCTCCCTGACTCTTGGGTGCCCGGTCTGTGGCCAGCACCGAGGGGCTCCCCTGACCACGCAGGCTCATGAGGAGCATGGCGGGGCCTCTGTGTGGGCTGGAGAATAACAGACCATGCTGGTAACGGAGCTGGATGAGGAGGCCAGCAGTCCAGAGGGAGAGCTATGGTTGAGAAAGTGGTGCAGCAATAGGATATGGCTTCTGACATGGATGATTGCAGACTGTTTTACGATGGAAGGAATTTTATTCTTCAGATTCCAGTGATGAAAATTTCTCCCAGCGAGAAGACTCATCCACCTGTTAAATTCTGCTCTTCAGTCTGCCCCTTCAAGACAGCTCCTATTCACCAAGAATGGGTCTGGCCCCACGGTAAGGGTTGTGTCCAGTACCCTGCTCAGTATGCGTGTCCATCGCTAGTCAACCCGGCATCCCTCTTGGGCTACCCTGGTCCCCTCGGCGTGTTGGCAGGACTTGGATAGTACACGCAGGTATTCTCTGCATGACCATGCCACGTCCCATCACTACAGGACTATGCCGCGTCCTGTCCTTACGCAGCTGGCGGTGTAATACAGTGTCTCCACTCCGTACTTTGGTCTTCACAGGAAGACTGAAAACTCCCTGAAAAGGACAACCCTACCTTAGAGTTCTCCGACTGTGACAGGGCCTCAGCACATGTTTGGTGAGAGAGCTAGTGTGTGGGCTCCCTGAGAATCCACAAGATGGCCCGGTTCCACAGTCGCGCATACCCCAGCCTGTCCCCCCACCTCTTTACCATAGCTCCATCTGGCCTGGAATGAAAGAAGCTGGATTGCTTCTGCGAAGAACTTTCCCCATGACTCTCATGGGCGGCCATTTCATACAGCCCACCTAAGACGGCCGAAACACTGGGCGGACTGTGAGATCCTCACAAACCAGCAGCCCCTGGGGACTTCTTGTATTTGCCAGCAAGATGGGGGAATGCAGGCTGCTGGGACACCTTTTACATCTAAGAAAATAGTCACAGAAAGTATGAGTATAAGTTAAGTAAGAAATTCGCCTCCCATATATCTTCTTTGATACCTACTGAGTCAACGTGTATGGGAGAGGGAGGCATTGAAGAGACAGCATGGTGGGCAGGTGGCTGATGGGGAAAATAAGCGATTCAGAACACGTGTCTGGGGCCTGAGTGGCCAGGGCAAGGGTTCGGTCTGAAGTCAGCCATTCCTCAGTGCCGCGGGGCAGCAGTCTCCACAGCATGTCCATGCCTACACGACAGCCCACTGCCGTGTGGGGGGGGGGAATGATAATAGAAGTATTCATATTTGCACTTGTAATCCCTTCTTTTGAAAATGCCTGCTTTTTGTCTATTTTATGATTACTATAATATTAGCATAGTAGTACATACTTTAAAAATAAATTCCTGTTTATTGGAAATAGCTGGTTTTCTCGGGCATTCAATGAAAGTGGTCTGGGGGACCTGCTATGGAAAAAACCAGCCCTACATCAAAGGTCTTGTTTCTGAAGGCTTACATTCTAGTTAGGGAGCTGACAATACATACATATAGAAACAGACACTCAGTGGCTGTTTCCCCCCAGGTATACACACACACACACACACACACACACACACACACGGTAATTGTTCTCAAAGATCAGGACAGGTGTAGGAAAAAGAGTGAGTAGGATGGAGGTGAAGAGCAAAGAGCACCCCTCTTCCCCAGTAACAGGATGGGCCTCTGGGTTCTGAGGCTGTTATTCTTGCAAGTATGAGATTCTTAAGACACCAGTGGAAAGACAGTTTTAACGTCCCTATGGAAGGAAATGGGAAGGAAACAGAAACAGCTCACACAGGCTGTCGGGAGCCAGGCCATTACAGCTCCCTCGGGGGTGAGGAGCATCATTACAAAGCAGAAGGGAAAGGCGTGGAAAACGTTGATAATTCCATTTTTTTTTTTCACAAAGGCAGTTTGGTCGACCATGTGAGCTGTTCCAAGATCTCTCTTCGAGTTAGTGTAAACTGAACACATAGTTCAGAAGTTGGCTGAGTAAAGAAATTCAAATGAGGCACCCAGATACTCATAAT
Source organism: Phyllostomus hastatus (assembly GCF_019186645.2). Taxonomy (NCBI): domain Eukaryota; kingdom Metazoa; phylum Chordata; class Mammalia; order Chiroptera; family Phyllostomidae; genus Phyllostomus; species Phyllostomus hastatus. Next base: position 11,620,261 of record NW_025333977.1, on the reverse strand, counting down.
TCTCTTCACAGAGAACTTGTGCCCAGCTCTTTATATATGTCCCTTCATTTACTTCTCATAAATACAGCTGTGAGGTGGTAGCTCTCCCATAGTTTTAGAGGGGAACACGGAGTCACAGAGAGGTTCAGGGACGAATGCAAAGTCTCTCAACTCGCACTGTTAAAGCAAGAATTCCAGCTAACCCTGCTGGGCTCTGTCTGCCATGACACGTAGCTTGCAAATGCTCTGTAAGACAATGCCTAGCTTCGGATTATCTGGTGGGTTCCTGGTAGCCAAAATATATCAATTCTGTTGCCTCAGGCGCAGTGGCAATTCCTACTCCTCAGCCCAATATTTTTACATGTGCAAATCAATATACGCTGGTAAATACCACCAGAGCAGCAGCCAGCAGTCATCACAAATGTTTTATAATTCTACCATATGTGTTTGATTGTGTCATTACGTCGCCTGTCCTAATTGAGATGAAAGGAATCTGAATGGAAATAACCAGTTATGGGAATGCCAGAGCCACCAAAATAGAATCCCCGTGGACCTCAGTGTTCCCAGCCCCCGTGCTGCTCACATAAACTTCCTGAGTGATTACATATCTGCCGTCCACCCCCACTTCGAGAATGATTAATTGTCACGGAAAATGTTGGAAAATGATAGTGCTGTGAAACACACCCAGGCAGATGCGGCTTACTCAGAAAACTCGGGGAAGTAGAAGTCCTGTGGTTTATTAGATTGCGTTTGTTCCGGAAAACCTGAGGCCCCTCTACCATGTTCTTTTGGTCCTGTAATTGCTGGGAGGGCTTGGAGTCAGGGCAGCAGAGAGGAGTAAGTAGAAATATTGACTATTGTATCTGGCTGATTGATTAGGAGGTGTTGTGACCGAGCTCTTTGGGAAATGAGGCCACACATAAGCAAATCTTGGTGAGAAATGTTTGCTTTGCTCTGGTGGAACAGACGCATTTTAAGTATCAAAGAATGACAGTGGCTGCCTTGTTCAATATTTATATTTTGAATTGTAATTTTACAGTGTTGTGGTTTTAAAACAAAAATTAAACAAAAGGAAGTTTCTAGCTTCTTTTTACAATTTGCATAATCTACTTGTCAAAGCAGGTCCCCCCTGAGTTAGTTCCACCTGCCTGCAACCAACAAGATCAGTGCCAGCTGCGCATGAGAAACTATACAGGGTCACTGAGGTTACAACAGAGGTAAACTACTTGTAAAAAAAAAACCCCAAAATTATATAGGATCAGTAAATGCAGGAGAACAATTAGATCTCGCTTCAGAGAAAAACACCACATGCCCTGATCAAGTGGGGATGTTCTTCAGCCTTTCAAAGTCACCTCAAACAAGGTTTACCGGCCAGACGTTCTCACCAGAACCTTGTGGGTTCACTATTGTTTAACCTTCTCATTACTGGTCTATAAGCTCATTGTCCCTAGCCTTTGAAGTAATCATATTTTGGCTCAGTTTGACTATCCTCTTTTTTTTAAAAAAGGTTTTTATTTAACAAGTTTATTGGGGTCACAATGGTTAATAATATTATGTAAGTTTCAAACGCACAATTCCCCACCCAGAGTCAAGTCTCCTTCCATCACCACAGACTTCCTTTACCCTCTCCATCTCTCCCCCAACCCCTTTCCTCTCTGGTAAACCCCTTCTGTTGTCCGTGTCTATGAGTTTGTTTGCTCATTTGTCGCTTTCTATTTTATACCCCATATGTGAGGGAAATCACATGGGTCTTGTTCTTTTCTATCTGACTCATTTCACTTAGCATGATACTCTTAAGATCCATCCACACTGTCACAAAAGGCAGTATTTCATCCTTTCTTATGGCTCAGTTTGACCACCCTTTAAAAGCACTAAAGGGCAGGACTGAGTGGGCGTTGTCCACATGCGGTAAGAAGGTATGATGTAGGGAGGGAGGAGGCTGCTTCTCCCGAGTACTCAAGGCATCGGTCTCTCCACAGTCACTGGCCTGGCCCTGTCTTGCCCGCTCTCATAGGTGTGCATGCACACCACGGGCAGTGTACACAGGTCTTTAAACCTGGAAAGAGAGAGCCTCCTAAAATGATACATGTTGCTTTAGGAATGTTTACCTTAAATCCACAACCTACTGTTTTCTCAGGAGAAAGAAAAAACAATAAATATTGCAACACCAGTTTCCTTTTGCAAATGCTTGGAACCAGTGGCCTTCACAAATCAAAATGCCTGGCTTTGAGACTGTAAGTCAAGTGCATCTGAAGACGCTGATTACATACACAAAGAGAAAAACTGGATATTTGTCTTGATGAAAGAAAATCAGACTGTGGCGAGCATTTCTACTGGAAAGAATGTGCATTCTTAGGATTAAAGAGTACACATCCATTATTGCAACATTTTGAACAAAGAAGCTTAAGAGGTCTAATTTAGGGAAATTCTCCTTTATATCTGAATGTTATATGAAATAGAATGGCAGAATACTAACAAGAGCTTGCATGTAAAATAGCTCCCACATTGTCGTCTTGGTTATTTAAGAGTATTTCAGTGTCTGCAGTGAGCAGCTTTCAATAACCCTGGGTGATTGACATATAATTGTTAAGTTCATTTATATCCTGGGCCATAGCCAAGTGTCATTGAACACTGGAGCAGGAACTCCCACTGCATGCTTTCTGGGACTTGAAGGGAACAGAATAAAGCTGGTTAACAAAAATATGCAAAACTGGAAATTAATTGGTAGTTGCCAGGATTAGTGCAGAGACTGTGCCGAAGGGTGACTTGGAGACCGGACAGCGTAATGGGGTCTACATGAGGCAAACATGTTGAATTCCCCTATGAGATTTGGCCTCAAACACTCTTCTTTTCTTTCCTTTCTAGCCTCATGGTGCTTGTCTTCATCACAATCAGTAAAGGTAGGAAGCTGACAAGTGGTTGTGGAGGCAGCTTTCTCCCTAGCACATGTCAGCTGGGGAAGAGGTTTCTCGCCACCTCTCCCCTGCCCAGAATCAATGTGGTGTGTCGTCCTGGAGGGGTGAACTTCCTCTGAAGCTTTTTGTTCGTTAGTCCAACTTCTTCCACCGCTCTTGGTCCCTAGCTTTGAAAATAGACTTCACTCCTCTGGGCTCGTTTTCAGAATATGGCAGAATCAGCATTTGTCTTACTGTAGCTCCCTCACTGCTGTTGAGCTCCACGCTAGAAGAGATGAAGCGGCTAATATAAATGAGGTGTTTATCTCCAGTTTTTTGCTCCCCCAGCATAAGCCAAATCTTGCCTCAGTAAAACAGCACTATGTCTCATTTGAACCCACTGCATTCATTAGTCACATTTAGACTGGGCAGGCCAGGCATGGTTCTTGTCCCAGGGACGTCTAACTAATCAGCACTCTAGAAGTTAACTGACTTCACTGAGAAGAAATGAAGGGATGGATCTGGCCTCACATCCAGGTCTTTGATTTCTGGGTTGGTGTTCTCTCCCTGAACTATGGTTCCACTCTCAGCTGGTGACAAAAAGGTATTAAAGATTTTTTTTTTTAAGATTTTATTTATTTATTTTTAGAGAGGGAAGGGGGGGAGGGAGAGAGAGAGACAGACAGACAGACATCAATGTGCGGTTGCTGGGGGTTATGGCCTGCAACCCAGGAATGTACCCTGGCTGGGAATCGAACCTGGGACACTTTAGTTCCCAGCCCGCGCTCAGTCCACTGAGCTACGCCAGCCAGGGCGCTAGAGATTTTTTTAAAGCCTTTTCTCTTTATCGTTTTCTTCCCAGTGCTACTGTGGTAATCATTTTCAGCTGGCAATTTAAAGTTCCAATTTGTGCAGGTGAATAGATTAATCCCGTCTCTCTTAACTGGATCAAACTGTTTTCTTTTGAACATCCCTTCATCCTCCCTCCCCCCAAAGAGGAAATGGAGGGAGAAATAAGACCTCATTCCTTATCCGGTCGCACATTGGTTGCTATTATTTAACCCAGGAGTATTTGTTGAGGGAGTGTCCTCCACTGTACCACGCAAGGAAGGGAAGCTTATTCCTGGCATTGAAAAAGGTGGCCCCGAAGAGGCAGACAGGAATAGGGACTTGGAATAATTATTAACCGGAAAGCAAAGCAGGAGGGACTGAAATGTTTAGGTGTGCGGTGTGGTTGCTGGGGGCAACGAGGAAGGTAGTGGAGGCTGGGTTAGTAAGAGGAAGGTCCACAGAAGAGGTGGCACCTGGCAGCAAGGTGGGATTTGAGCTGCTGTGGGGGGAGGAGGAGGACCTCCCTGGAGAGAGGATGAGTCGGTGAGGGTGTGGAAGTGAAGGTGTGGGAATGAACGGGCTGTGGGGCTGCTCTGAGGAATGGGGTGTGCCCAAGGGACAAACACTCCGAAGAGACCACAAAGAAACGGCTTCTTAACAATAAGTACTCGGCTGGGAAAAAGAGAAGAAACTCTTACCATTTGCGACACCACGGTTGAACCTGGAGATTATTATGCTAAGGGAAACAAGCCAGTCCGAGACAGACAACTGCCATGTGATCTCAGTTATATGTGGACGCTGATGAACAAAGTATACTGATGCACAACAACTTAAAAAAATAAAAGAAATTCTGAAAAAATATAAGAAAAATTTAAAAATAAAAATAAGTTTGTGACGTTTTGATCTTCAGAAATTGCTGTGTCAGAATGTCTATTTCCATTTCCTATATTTCTTAAGAAAAGGTGACAATATCTTCTTTTCCAGGCAGAGGACCACCCCTCCGCCTCCCATGAGTATCGGGGACTGAACTACACATCTAAATTGGAGGTCTGACCTAATGACCTTCTCCAGCTTTCGACATTTACAGGTTGCTCTTGTTCTGGAATAGCCTGCAGCTGGGGAATGCGGAGAAAGCATTTTCGATATTGTAGAGAGGGCAAAAAATAAAAAGAGTTTCTTAGCTGCTAAGGGAAAGTGTTTAAACATCCTCTCCTCTTTTTTAAGCATCTAAGATAATCAAATAGGCCTTTGTATAAAAGCTTTCATTTTATAGACATGTTAATCTGAGAGAATCACGAGCATGCTGCCTCAAAAAATCTGTAGTTGTTTTTTTAAGTCAAGGGATGCTTAGACTGCTACAAGTTAACCTCTTCTGTGCATAGCTGACAGCCCAGCATCCCTGCCTCTCCATTCCTGTGAACCTGCAATTCTGCCCCTGGTCTAGCCATCAATCCCAGGGTCTCCTGGGGCTCAGTGCCCGCAACAGCCTCTACCAGAGACTTCTGATTTCAGCTAGCGCTGCTTTCAGAGGTTTGGAGAAAGCCATTTCATTTTCAGGCAGAACAAAATATGCAAGTGCCCATTCTGCATTGTGCTTACATTTGATCTGGCACACGGCACCTCTCCCCTGCCCAGAATCAATGTGGTGTGCTATCACGCTCTGTGCTCTGAAAGGAGCCATGTAGATGGTCCCAAAGAGGATTTGTCTGTGTAGACCAGGAGTCAACAACCTTTTCTATAAATAATTTAGGCTCTGAGGATAATATGGTCAGTGTCACAGCTATTCAACTCTGCCCTTGTAGCATGAAAGCAATCATACACAATATGTAAAGCAATGGGCATGGCTATGATCCAATAAAATTTCATTTGCAAAACAGACCCGGGGCTGGATTTGGAATATGAGCTATAGTATGCTAGACTCTGGTATAGAATAACAATTTCCCAAAGCTCATAAACTGGTTCTCAACTCGTGGCCCTCAGATCAGCAGCATCAGCATTACCTGGACAACTGTCAGAAATGCAAATGATCAAACTTTGTGTCAAAATCACCTGGTAGGCTTCCTAAACAGAATGTCAGGTCCCAAATTCCAATATTTCTGACTCAGTAGGTCTGTGGTGGGACCTGAGAATTTGCTTTCCTCAGAAGTTCCCAGAAGGTGTGGATTCTTCGGGTCCAAGACTACACTTTGAGAATCCCTGTAATGGATACATGTCTTCCTCTACGTGGGGTCTGGGTGTGGTCATGAGAATGTAATGGTGGCAGGGGCTAGAGGGGCAAGAGCAGCAGGGAGTTGCAGACCTGCCTGTTCCTCTAATCTACGCCTTGCTGGGGTAGGTTATGCTAAGGAAGTAAAAGAAGCCAAGGTCATGGCAAGGTGAGGAGCTTCTGATAACTGACGCTGCCAGGAAACAGAGAGAAAAGCTGTGAGAGGGTGGGACTGTCCCGTTTTCCCTGTCCCCTTTCCATGCAGCTCTATCCCCTTTCCTATCCCCCACTGATTGCTCTGTGTGTGTGTGTGCGCGCACACATTATAATTCTGAGAGTGTTAGAGAGTGAACCTGCGTTCAATAAAAGCTAAGTGAAGAGCATAGTTATTGTGTGTGACTCTTGTCCATTCCTTTGTGCTGAGCTGCTCAGCAGGCAGCTAGCCAAGCAGTTGCCCGGGTGACTTATAGAAAAGACTATATCACGAACATATGCTCGTGACAGGGTGTCCACTCAAAGCCCATGATTTACAAAGTCACGAAGGCAGGCACTTTAGCATTGGCAGGAAACACTGAAGTCTTGTAAAAATTAAAGACATTAAGGCAAGATTTAATTGCACAAATGTTACCAAGATTAAATTTATGAAGGGGCTGGTGGGGAGAAAAGCCCAATCTAAACAATTTTAGGTTTTCTGGTTTTCTTTTCCCTCCCTCAGGGTCAGCTGTGGGAAAGTGCTGAAGTCCAAGGAATAATATTTACGGCACACTCTTTCCTGTCCCTTCTCACCTCCAGGTGCCCCTGCCCCTCAGGTGCCGTGCTCTGCTGCTGGCAGAATGAACTCTAAGTGATAAATCCACTCATATGTACATGTCATCCCATTCCAAGGGACATTTCAACATAATGGAAGTTTTCTAAGGAGAACAAAATTTAATCTAATGGAAGAAATAGTGACCAGTTTTCCCAATACCATTTATCAAATAAACTATCATTAGCCCACTGCATGTGCTTGCTTCCTCTGTCAAATACTAATTGACTATAAAGGTGTGGGTTTATTTCTGGGCTTTTTCTTCTGTTCCATTGATTTATGTATCTGTTTTTATGCCAGTACTCTGCTGTTTTCATTACTATGGCCTTGTAGTATAGTTTAATATTAGGTAGAGTGATTCTTTCAACTTTGTTTTTCTTTCTCAGGATCATCGTTGCTATGTAGAGCCTTTTGTGGTTCCTTATAAATTTTTGAAACACTTGTTCTAGTTCTTTGAAATACGTCATTGGAATCTTCATAGGAATTGTGTTGAGTCTATAGATTGCTTTGGGTAGTATGGACATTTTAGTGATGCTAATTCTTCCTATCCATAAACATGGTATATGCTTCCAATCATTTGTATCTTCTTCAATTTTTTTCTTCAGTGTCTTATAATTTTCTGAGTACAGGTCTTTTATATCCTTGGTTAGGTTTATTCCTAGGTATTTTATTCTTTTTGAGGCAATTGTGAATGGGATTGTTTTCTTAATTTCCTTTTCTGTTAGTTCATTAATGGCACATAAAATGTATCTGATTTCTGGATGTTAATTTTATATCCTGCTACTTTGCTGAATTCATTTATTAGTTCTAGTAGTTTCTTGGTGGAATCTTTGGGATTCTCTATGTACAATATCATGTCATCTGTGAATGAAGACAATTTTACTTTTTTCTTTCCAATTTGGATGTCTTTTACTTCTTCTTCTTGTCTGATTGCTGTGGCTAGGACTCCCAGTACTTCATTGAATAAGAGAGGTGGAAGTGGACATCCCAGTCTTGATCCTGATCTTAAGGAGAATGCTTGTAGTTTTTGCCAGTTGAGTATGATGCTAGCAGTGGGTTTGTCATATATGGTCTTTATTATGTTTAGGTATGTTCCCTCTATTCCCGCTTTGCTGAGACTTTTGATCAAAAGTTGGTACTGGATTTTATCAAAAACTTTTTATGCATGCATTAATATGATCATGTGGTTTTCATCCTTCATTTTCTCTATGTGGTGAACCACATTTATTGATTTGTGAATGTTTGTACCAACCTCGCATTCCTGGAATAAATCCTACTTGATCATGGTGTATGATCTTTTTGATGCCTTGCTGTATTTGATTTGTTAATATTTTGTTGAGGATTTCAGTGTCTGTGTTGATCAGGAATATTGGCCTATATAATTTTTTTGCAGTATCTTTATCTGGTTTTAGAATTAGGATAATGCTGGCCTTGTAAAATGAGTTTGGGAGCCTTCCATCCTCTTGAATTTTTTGAAATAGTTTGAGAAGGAGAGGTGTTCTTGGAATGTTTGGTAAAGTTCACCTGTGAAGCCCTCTGGTCCAGAGTGTTTGTTGGGTGGGAGTTTTTTTATTACTGTTTCAATTTCACTAGGTGTAATCTGCCTATTCAGATTCTCTGATTCTTCCTGATTTGGTTTTGGAACTGTATGTTTCTAGGAATTTATCAGTTTTGTCCAGGTTGCCCAGTTTGTTGGCATAGTTGTTCATGATATTTTCTTACAATCCTTTGTATTTCTTTGGTGTCAGTTGTTATTTCTCCTCTTTCATTTCTGATTTTATTTCTTTGGGTTCTCTCTCCTTTTTCCTTGACAAGTCTGGTTAAAGGTTTTTCAATCTTATTTCCCTTTTCAAAGAGCCAGCTCTTCAATTCACTGATATTTTGTATCATGTTTTTTAGACTCTATTTCATTTATTTCTGCTCTGATCTTTATTATTTCCTTCCTTCTATTCACTTTGGGCTTTGTTTGTTGTTCTTTTTCAAGTTCCATCAAGTCTTGAGGTAGGCCTCTAATGCTATAAATTTCCCTCTTGGGATTGCAGGAAAATGAAACTAGACTACCTCCTTACACCACACACAACAATATATTCAAAATGGATTAAAGACTTAAATGTTAGGACCAAATCCATAAAAATTGTAGAAGAAAACATATGCAGCAAAATCTCAGACACTGCTCATAGCAATATTTTATCAGCTATATCTTCCCAAGGCAGGGAAACAAAAGAAAAAATATAAACAAATGGGACTACACCAAACTAAAAAGTTTTTGCACAGCAAAGGAACTCATCAATAAAATAAAAAGACAACCCACAAAATGGGAGAATGTATTTGCCAATATGTCTGATAAGAGGTTAATATCCAAAATTTGTAAATAACTTACATAACTCAATACCAAAAAGACAAAAAACCCAATTAAAAAATTGACAAAGGACCTGAATAGACACTCCTCCAAAAAGGACATACAAATGACCAGTAGACCTATGAAAATATGCTCAACATCACTAATCATCAGAGAGGTTCATATTAAAACCACAATGATATATAATCTCACATATAACAGAATGGCTATCATCAATAAACAACACATGCTGGTAAAGATGTGGAGAAAGGGGAACCCTTCTGCACTGTTGGTGGGAATACAGACTGGTACAGCCACTGTGGAAAACAGTATGAAGATACCTCAAAAAATTAAAAATGGATCTTTTTAGATCCAAAGAAAAGTGCATTTATCTTCCTTACAGCATTATTAACAATCACCAAGATATGGAGACAGCCCAAGTGTCCATCAGTAGGTGAGTGGATAAAACAACTGTGGGACATTTACACAATGGAATACTACTTGGCTGTAAAAAAGAAAATTGTACCCTTTGTGACAGTATGGATAGACCTGGAAAACATTATGCTAAGTGAAATAAGCCACTCAGAGAAAGACAAATACCATGAACAAAATTAACTAACAAAGAAAATGGGGACAGACTCAGAGAGAGAGAGAGCAGGATGACAACTAAGTGGGTGGGGGCATTATTAAGGGGTAGAGGGATTGAGCAAAAAGGAAAAAGGACTCATGGGCATGGACAACGGTGATTGCTGCGGGGAGGGAGGCATAAGGGGGCTAAGGGGAGGCAATGAAAAAGTATGATAAAAGTAATTATAAAAAATATAAATAAAAATAAAAGAAGAAATAGTAGACTTTTTAATATTGTGGTTCCTGTGCTGGAGTGAATATGTAAAACAAGAAGCCTTTCCCAGCATTGGTCAAACCTTACTCGCTGGCCCCCACAGCTCTGCCTCCCACCGGGGCCACCCCAGCCTCCAGAAATGTCATCCCTTCCCTTCCTTCCCACTCATTGTATTTGGTATTTCATCTTCTCCTTTCTTCCTACTTCCACCTCCATGGAAGCAGATTTTTCCTTTTGCACCCTATTTCCCTTGTGTACATTATTCCGAGGGCAAATTGTTTCTACAACAACCTCTGGTGTGGGATGCAGTGCTTACTGGGAATTAAAGGAGGGGGAGGGTTAGCGAGCTAGAGGCAATCTGGCCTTTCTTCAAATCCTATTTTCTACTGGGCTGCAGAGTAGAAGGACGTTCAGGCCAATAGCTCACTTCAGAGGTATTTTCCTAAAGTTAAAAATAATCATCTTAGTCACTTCATAACACCTTGTATAAGCCAGAGGAGAAGCAAAAGCTGTATCAGCTTTAAATGCTTAGGGTTTCGGCCATTTTCCTACAAGCTTCCGTTCAGTTCCTCATTACTCAGGTCCCAATGACCATTTTCAACAAAAGGTCAGTGACTTTACTTAATTACAGTACAAAAATGTCTAACCTTATAACTTTTTAAGCAGACTCTTCAAGTAGGAAACGGACCAGTCTCCAACATTTAATACTTTCTGAAGCAAATCTGTTCTGGGGTTTGTCTGGAAAACAAACCACCCAAGTACTAAACACATCTTGTCTAATCATCAGAACAGGAGAACCACAAGCGGCTCTGATGGTGACAGACTGTGGCATCCCTGCCAGCGTCTGGAAACCTGGATGCCGTCAAGTGGCAGAGCTGTGAGGTTCAAACCCAGCTCAGGGGAGAAAAGCTCTGTTGGAAACCACCCATCTCTGCCATTGCCTATCAAGCTGGCAAAAGAATCAAACTGAGAATTTTTTTTTCTTTTTGGCTGGCATATTGAAATCTGTAAACCTTTTTCTGTGAAACAGAAGCTGTTGAGGGTTTATTTTTTCCTGACTTGAGCTAGAGCACATGGAAAGAGCTTGAAATCTAACTTTGCCAACTCTCGAGTGGCGTGGCGGTGGGGTGGCGAGAGTTTATCTTCATAGTGACATTACTGGAAAGGAATGAAGTGGCCCGTAGGGTGACCAACTGTCTCAGCTTGCCCGGGACTGGGGAGTTCACCATAGTTGGGGCTTTCAGTGCTAACACCAGGGCAGTTCCGGGAACACCATGATGGTTGTTCACCCTAGAAACGGTTGAAGGTGACCCGAACTGTTGTGCTCAGGAGCTTAGACCTCAAACTCACGAAAGACTTTCGAGGCAGCAGGATTTTGAGGGACCATCTTCACCCATGATGAAAACCCCAAAGCAGACTGTGCATCCATTCATTTAAAAATTCCATCCCCAGAAAAATCGAAATGATAAAGGGAGGAATTGCAACTGCTGAGTTGGCTCTCAGCCCAGGGAAGACATGAGCCTGGAAATATGCCGGACCCTCGCTCCCAGGTATGGCTGCTCTCTCCGAGAGCTCCGCTGCACCCCTACCCTAGACAGCCCCCTTCACCAATCGGACCTCCCCACACTTCCCATTCTGTAGCTCTCAGAGAGACCTCAGAAGGGCCTTACCAATCTGATGGCCAGCCAGCATCTTCTCAGAGGTGAATAGCTAACACCCTGCTTCCAGAATCAAAAAAGTTTAGATTTGGAAGACACCTGAAAGGTTGTCTAGCCAGGGGTTCTCAGAGGCCTGGCCAGCATCAGGCTGGCCTTGTGGGCACCACCTGAAGATGGTTATTAGCTGGTCTCAACTATGTTAGGCTGTGGGAACAAACAAGCTTCCCATCTTTGTGGCTTATAATGACAAAAGTTATTTTCACTCAGGCTTCATGTCCAGTACAGGTAAGCAGGGTGCTCTGCCCACTGTGGTCCCTCAGGGACCCCAAAGGGACAGGCTGGTGACAGTGCCCAAGAGAAAACACACACAGGGACTTTCTCACTCTTGTGATTCAACACTCCAGCCAGGAGCAGACACTGGCCCCTTCTACTCACAGCTCCGTGGCCAGAACTAGTCCCATGGCCTCACCCAACCACCAAAGGACCATGAAACACAACCTGACCTGCTTCCCAGAGTGAACTGAACAGGGACTAGTTGGTGAATGGCACCACACACACACACAGCCCCATAAATTGTACATTTTAAGTCCAGCTTCTAGAGTTTCTGATTCAGTGAACCTGGGTAGAACCTGGAAATCAAGATAGATTTTAAAACTCTCTAGGATTTTGGAATGGGCAGCATGTTGGGAAAGTGCCGATGCGTGATCTGTGGAAACTGAGGCCACATAGCAGCTCAGGTGAGGAGTCCGATGAGGTCAGGTCTCTTGACGCTTGGTCCAGTGTTCTTCCGACCTGCCTACACTGCTTCCTCAGAAGGGTTTGAATTTTATCTTTTTCTCTTCAGCTAAAGGAGTGAATCTTTAATAAAACAGTAAGCATTTGTTTGAGGCCGATAGGGCAATTCTTTGGACCTCTTCACATGTCGAATGAGTGGCTGGGCCTTCCCAAGTTTGCCCAGGCCCCATCTGTTCCAGAGGCGTCTTGGCTCCTGGGGCGAGCAGGGAAGGAACAGGGTAGAGGAGTCTGTTAGGTCCACTTCCCTGAGTTTCCTGGGTGCTGAAGCTCCTCCACTTTCCCCTACCTTTCCTTACTTTGTGTTTCTGGCCAAGTTGGTGATTGCCTTCTGTCTCTCAGTGTTTGATTTAGTCAGACACGGCGATCTGTAAATTTTCCCAAGAAGCCCATTAGGGAGCCCTGCCATGAGCCTCTCCCGGCCTGTGCCTCTCCTTGGAGGGCACCCACACAGAGTGCCTGCATGTGAGAGATGAGACCAGCAGTTGTGGGAGCTGGTGAATGCTCTGGTTCTCTCGGATGCTGGAAGTGTCACACTGTCCTGGCCCACCTCTGCCTCTCTCCAGTGTCGCTGAAACCCTCTCAGGTTAGGCCTCTGGGGCTGTTCTCTAAAACTGTCATGTGCCGTGGTCAACCTCACACTGAACCTCAGTCTAAAGTGTTCCACTCTCTTGGGCCAAAATTTCTGTTCTTTAGCCAACCAGCTCAGGTATCAACACTCACTGCAAAATTCCCCATGCCTTAAACTCAGTATTAAACCTTCATTTTTCCTAGAGTCTAATGGCTCTGCATTCTTGGGTCTTTTCTAAAATTGATTTTTTTCCACCTACTATGAGTTAACTTGGAGGCCAATGTGTCCTCAATAGACTATGCACTGCAAGAGCAGGGAGCTGATCTATTTTGTATGTTTGTGTTGCTAACATCTTGCATAAATCCTGTAATATCTGATGCTGAATGCACATTTCTGGAAGGATGGAGGGAAGTAAAGGAAGAAAGAAAAAAAGAAGGAAAGAAGGGAGGTTATTTCATCTTCCTCTCTAGATTTCAGTAACTCTAAGGTTATATTTTATTTATCTTTGAGTGTATACCTTATCCCCAACCTCGATCAATTCAGCAATCATTTCAAATAAGTACTTCAGGATTTTGTTTGACCTGGAGACTGGGATTGAATTCTGGTTTTCTGTGAACTAATTGTGTCATTTTTGAGGTTTAGGCCTTAGTTCTCTTAAATCTAAGTCAAAACAATTCAAATATCATTCAGGCCTTCCCAGATGAATGTTCAGGACCAAAAGGAATGCAGATCGCATCTAAAAATGAACATTGGCCACACGCAGAACACATGATTCACAAACCAAATCAAGGCACTCGGAGGGGGAACCATGGCATTTCTCTGTAATCCCAACCAGCTGAGAAAGTGAACCTTCTTCCTGTTGGTTGCCTTGGTTTCCTCCTCTTTTCCCTGGCAATGAAGCAGAAAGAAGATGCTGGAGAAGAACTAGATGTGTTTAGAGTCCTCAACTGACGGGAAGGTTTCGGGATGGAGAAACTCGCCTTGCTGCAGTGTGACTGTTCAGTGGCTGACAAGCCTGCCGTGGCAATCCCCATATCTAGAATCACGAAGCGTAGACAGCAAACTTGACTGGAAGCAACCATATCCTTCCAGTAACTCAAGTTAAAACCTCACCATCTGCTGAGTGTCTGTGTCCTCTCCAATGTCCAATGTGATGGCATCGGTAGGGTGGACCTTGGGGAGGTGATTAGTTCATGAGTGTTCTCATGACCTAATGAGACTAGTGCTTTTATAAAAGAGACCCCTTGACCCCCTTCCACCACGTGAGAACACAATGTGAAGTCTGAGACTCAGAAGAGAGCCCTCACCTGACCATGTCAGTGTCGTGATCTTGGACTTCCAGCCTCCAGAACTGTGAGAAATAAATGTTTGTTATGTATAAGCCACCCGGTCTGTGGTGTTCTGCTATAGCAATCCAAGCAGACTAAGACAGCATCGGTCCTGACTCATCTCTTCATCTTGCCCTCCACACCCAGCCCATCGAGAAGTAAATCTTGTCTGCTCTCCCTTCAAAATGCATTCAGGACCGAGCTGTTTCTTACCACTTCCACTGCCATCACCCATCTCTTCAACAATTACAAGAGCCATGAGAGAGTTCCTCTGCTTCTAACCTTGTCTCTTCCTTAGAGGCCAAAGGGATATTGTTAAAACACAAGTCAGATCCTATCTGCTCTGCTCCTGTGAATTCCCACATCTACCGTGCAAAGGCCTACGGAGTTCTGTGGGGCCTGGCCCCCGCTGCCTCCCACACTCATCTTGTATTCTCTGCCGGTTCTCACTGTGGCCACCTCCCCAGCCTCCTAGCTCTTCCTTAACAAGATGGGCACACTCCTGCTCTGAGCATCTGCACAGGCCATGCTCCTCTCCAGACCACTACATGGCTGACTCCCTCACCTCCTTCAGCTCAAGTGTCATCTCCCCATGGCTGCTTTCCCTGACTGTCCTGGACAAAAAAAAACACAGTGCTCACACCCACACCCCCTTCTGTTTTCCTTTTTTTTAATGCACTTAATTGCCACCTAACACAGTACACATTTTCCTCATCTTCTTTACAATCTGTTGTCTCCTCATTAAAATGTAAGCCCTTTGAAGGCAGGGATTTTTGTTAGGTTTGTTTTGGCTATACCCCCAGTTCCTGAACCAGAGCTGGCAGGTGTAATAGGGGCCCAGTGAATATTTGTTGATGAATGAATGAATGAACGAATGAATGAATGGCTAGAGGACAGCTCACAGAATTGAGAGGGGCCTCTAGCACCCAGCTCAGAACTAAACAAGAACCTGGCCTTCCAGAAGGAGTGTCACCTTCACAACACTGCCATGGAACACTTGTGTGATCTGCTCGGATGAGGTTAAAAAAAAAATGATTCAGCAAGTCCTCGCAAACCCTTCTCAAGGAGTGGCTGGCTAGAAATCCCACAGGAAACATGGTCCCTACAGACAGGTGATAGCTCTGGGATTATCAGCAGAAACAGTCGAAGAGACAGCCTTTGACTTTATAATGGTTCCCATGGCAGCTCACTCAAGGTGTTGGGGATGGCCTGCCTTTTTGTCACAGGCCCTCCTCCCGTCCCTGTCCTCTATTCTTGGATTTGGTTGAGGCTGGCTTGGCTCTTGGCCCTCCTGGTTCCTGGGCTTGGAGCCACCTTAAGGCAATGAATCATCCAACTAAGAAACATTTTCCAAGCATCAACTGTCTGCTACAAACTGTGCTGTGTTCTAGGGACCCCAGTGAACCAGTCAAGGATGGTGCCCTCTAGGACTCACTCCCACCCCACACCACTCCCTCGAGAGAGATGAGGTGGATGCACGTGGACAGGAGAACAGTGAAGCAAGGCCTGATTTAAATGTTGAATGAATGAGGCATCACTGGAGTACAGAGGAGGGGCGAGGGGGCCCTGGAACGTTGATGCCCAGAGAAGGGTTCATGGAGGTGGCTGGGTTTAAACTGGCTCAGAAGGGCTGACAGAAAATAGGCCAACCTGAAGGAGCAAGTTTCCTGGAAACATCCAAACATCCATGATTCAAAGCCCAAATTCAAGGGACATAATTCTGGAGTGAGTGAGGTCAGGGACCTCCCCCAGACTCTGACCTGGAAGCATCTGCCTTCTTTTTTATTTTTTTAAGACCTGGTTGTGGGGACCTGGGCCACAACCAAGGCATGTGCTCTGACTGGGAATCGAACCAGTAACCCTTTGGTTCACAGGCCTGTGCTCAATCCACTGAGCTACACCAACCAGGGCTGCCTTCTTTTCACATGGACTCTGAAGGTGGGAACAGCTCCTCAGGGCAGTGGTTCCCATTCCCACCTTCTCCGCCCTTTGTTCCAGAGCCATGGCAGTGCCCTAGCTGGCCCACACAAGCGTGTGCAGCGTCCACTTCTGAGCTCTAGGACATGCTGATTCTGAAGAGCTTACAGCCTTTACTTCTCCCCTGGGTTTGTTCCTACAACTTGGTTCCAGTGAATTCATTTTGCTTACAATCAGCTTTGCTTGCTTTTTCATCTCTGAACTGTGCTCTGAGGATAAAGCCTCTCTGCATGTCCACATGCACATTAATCATCCTCTTTCAGAACGCCAGGGAGGCTGCCTTCCCTCGCTCACCAGCACCTTCTCTAGCACCTCCCTGGAGATGTTCCCATGAATATTTACACTGCCAGTGTCTCTCTCCGAGCAACACTATTGGGGCCATCCACTAATGTCTGAAGAAGAATTGAGGTAAGTTATAAAAATAGGAAGACACACTGAGAATAAACCAGCTTTTCTCAGCACTTTCCATGAACTTAGCTTGTTCTGGAATCTTTACTGGGCCTTTCTTTCCCTAATAAACTTGAAGAGCTATTTTTCCAGATTGACATGGTTCGAGTTTCCTTTGCTTCTCTCCCTCCTACTACCTGCAGGTACGCCCACCTCTGCATGACACCTCTCCCATCTCCTGATAGGCATCTCTTTGCATTCACCTTACCGACCTTCGTTCCCCCTCACTTCTGACGGGATGGAAAGAGGGGCGTTGGGGGTGAGTAGGTGGAAGTGCTGAGATGTGTGGAGGCTGCTGCAAAGCTTTCACAGAAGTGCCACGTCAGGTCTCCTCTCTGATGCAGACAGTACAGGCCACCAGCCTGCACTGCCTCAGTGTCCCCTCCTCCAGAGCGTCCTCATCTTCAAGTCACAAGTGTTAGGAGGAGACCTTCTTTTGCACAAGGTCTCTCCACTACCTACTGTTCCATCAAGTGCATATTTTGCACCCTACTTTTTCTTCAAATATTAATTCAAATATTACTTCTGGGAAACCTTCCCTGGACAATATATACCCTCACATGTAACTCACAAACACAATTGTTATCTTTTGCCTCTAGCGAACTATACCTTATAATTCATTTAAGAAGGCTTATACCCTTTATTATGTTGTTCTGATTGCTTATCTATATTTCCATTTGTATCACTCAACAATGAGCTAGTTGTCATCTTCTCTCTGCCCCCACACCAGTCATGTCACATTTGGAAAGTCGTTTAACTTCTTGGAGTGTCGATTTCCTCACTTAACAAATGGGGGTAGTAAGACCAGCCCCAAGTCATAAACTCTATAGACAAGGGTTGTGGCTCCCGCAGGGAACAGAGAGTCAGGAAAACTGTGTTCTATTCCCTGCTCTACCACTCACCAGCCCTGTGAACTAGCTTTCTCATTAGAAATTCCACTTGTTGACTATGGGAGACAATGCATGTGAAATAGCTTTGTCAACAAATGAATAAACATAACAAAGAAACAAACTACTAGACACAGACTACAGTATGGTGGTTACTGGAGGGGAAGGGGGTGGGAGGAGGTTGAAGAGAGCTTTAAGGGGGTCCAATACATGGTGACAGAGGAGACTAGACTTAAGGTGGTGAGCACACAATGCAATATACAAATGATGTGTTACCTAATTGTATGCTTGAAACTTATATAATGTTATTAACCAATGTTGCCCCAATAAATTTAAGAAAAACTTACTTTGTAAATTGTGAGGGAACAATGCAAGGATTATTACTTTATTATTATTTTATTTTAACTGACCTATTTTAAACACACAACTAAAACTATATCCCTGCAAAGGTCTGTAAAGGGAGACAAGAGGGAGACTTATAGGTTGCATAGAGTCCTAGTGTATTTATATCACAGAAAAAACACTGGTTTAACATTTTAAACTTCTTTATGTTGCCCATCACAAGAGCTCACTTTTGTTGAGTACTTACTTACTCTAAACATCACACTGAGCACTCAACCTACATTAGAAATACCTAACCCTACAGGGACGTCCAAACTTTTGGTGTCTCTGGGCCGCACTGGAAGAAGAGTTGTTTTGAGCTACACATTAAATACACAAACACTAACAAAAACTGATGAGCAAAGAAAAGGTGTCAAATAAAGGTACAGTTTTGTGTTGGGCCGCATTCATAGCCATCCTCAGCTGCATGCGGCCCACAGGTTGCATGCACCCCTGCAAACAACTTAGAAGTAGGGATTGTTGTTAATCCCCCTGCTTTATGTATAAGACAAGTGAGGCTTTAAAGAGTTGAGTAGCATGGCCAAGGCCAAACACCCCTAAGTCGCAGAGCTGGGCATGGCACTCAAATCTGTCTCAAAGGGACCAGCATTCGTGCCATTCACCACTGCACTGTGCCTGCCGCCTGGCTCTGGTGGGAAAGGCAAAGGCACCTGGCTCCTAAAACTCAGTGATACCGAGGGCTTGCTGAGGGCAGAATTTTGTCTTCAAGTTCTCTACCCACTTGGCCAGAAAAGCTGTTATTTCTGTTGCAATTTCTCCTACATAATGATTTTGAACTGGAGCTATCTAGTGCTATGAATTAAAGTTCAATATTGGTGTACCTTCTAAAAAATGATGTTTGGCAAACAAACACTCTCTATGTGCAGATTGTCATGAACAAATCAAGTTTCCCAAGGCAAATAAAATGTTGAGAGTGGTTCAAACTCTCAAGTAGCTCAGGAATTCATGACCAGAACTTGTGAGGAGATAAAAGTCAGTCTTTTGCTCCTGTCCATCCCTTTATTTCTCTGCCCACATCGAGGCAGTACGGTCACAGCACAGTCACAGAATCAGAAAGTTTAAGTCCAGGAAGGCTCTCAATGATAAACTCATCTTGCCGTCTCATTCCCTGAGAAATCTCAGGTCCAGAGAGCTTAAGTGAGTTTCCTAAGGCCACACAGCTGGTAGGCATCTGATTACTGCCCATTGAGTGGTGACATCTCAGATGTAACCCATCTGATGTTCACAACAATTCCATAAAGTAGGTACTATTACCACACCCATTTTACAGATGGAGAAGCTGAGGTATAGTGAGGTTGGGTGACTGTGCAGTGATGGCAGAGCCAAGAGGACATTTGACTCTTCTTAACTTCTTTCTTCTGGACCTTCAATAACCCACCCCGTTTTCACACAGAACAAACGCAGCCAGGCAGCCCATACAGGTCAGACAGAGCCCCTAGGACCTGCCCACCCGCCCCTCCTCTCCTGCAACGAATACCTGAGGAGAGTGAAATTTCTTTTGTTCTTGCCAGCCAAAGTCTATCACAGCAGGGGCTGGAAAGGCCATTGGGTCCAGGCCTTATATTTAGACCTTCAATATTGATCTTTCTACGTCCACACACACCGTCTCAGAGAGACAGGGCAAAGAGGGAAATAGCCCATCTTCATCTCACAGCCTGGCAACCGATCCTCAAAACTGGCTGTGTTTTTCAACATAAATTATTGCATCATTCCATGAAAACAGTGATTTCATATTTTATGTTTTGTGTTAAAAGGGTGAATTTACAGAATTGAAACATTTAAAAGCACTTGAGCAACCTTCGTTTTGCATTTTTTTCTTCTTTTTTGCTTTTTAAACAATAAGGCCTCTCTTGAACTCCAAGAGACTTTGATTCTCAGCTCCCAAAGGCTCTTCAAATTATTCTTATGGAAAATAAAAATGAGATTAAGCTCTCCATTTAAGGATTGGCTGCAACAGGGGCGATTCATTCTATCTGGATTTCATATACCCCGGCTCTCAGGAAATTTCTAAGGTTCTTGTGTTATTCCTGCACCCAGCTATAATTGTTTCTTAGTAGATACAATTGCTTTGAGGATTTTCCTTGTTCTGTTGGGGTGAAATAATGAAAGGAGACAGTTTTCAGCTGCTTTAGCTGCCTTGAAATCTTGTGTTTGACCTAAGTAGCTCATGGCTGCCTGTGATTTTCAAGTTAGGAAGTTGCTAACTGCTCAGCTACTGCTCTTTATAATTGACACAAATTTTACTGCTAATATGCATTCAGCCCACAAACATTTACTAAAAGCTCACTGTGTGGTCTCATGACTGCCCCCCAGTAGCTGCCCTCCAGTAGCTGAAGTCTTGCAAAAAAGAGATAAGATCTGAGAGCAAAATATTATAATATAAGGGGCTCATCAAGTCATGCTTTAGTCTCTGGCACTCACAAGCATTCACAAACTGTTCCCCAGTATCCTTCTGCAGTCTCCTCTTAGCACTCCCTAACCTGTATTCCAGCTACACCAAATCTCTCATTTATCCCAGAGACATCATGTGTTTCTTTTGGCCAGAGTGTCTCGGAGTAGAGTCCCTCTTCTGGGAGTGTATTCGTCCACCTGGCAAACTCCTACTCATGCTTTGAAACCCCACTCAAAGCCCATATGTAGGAGCTCACATTTATTGAGTGTTTGCCATCTGCCAGGACTGGTGCTGAGGCCCTCACTTGTATTAACTCTGGTTCTCGAAGTGTTGTGCCCTGTCTGCCAGCACCAGGTTCAGGTTCACCTGGAAGTTTGTTAGAAAGGCAAAGTCTAGATTCTTACTCTGGAACTAGTAAATCAGAAACTCGGATGCAGAGCCATCAACTTCAGCCTTAACTCTGGGTGATTCTGATGCACACTCCAGTTTGAGACCCACTATTTTAGCTCATTTAACCCTGACAACAATCTTGAGGTTAAATAATATGATCATTTTACAGCTGAGTCCACTGAGGCACAGAGATGTTGAATCATTTACCCAGGGTCACACTCTTACCCACCCGATATCCTGCTATTTATTCACTGTGTTACTTTCACAGACTTTTTTTTTCTCTATGAAGAAATTCCTTTCCTCTAAATTGTGTTCCCCAGTATCTTGTGTCAAATCTGTAATCACTCTTTTCCCATTTTGTTATTATAATATATAACTGTGAGTCTCTGGTTTTCTGGAGACCAGGATGGTGATGCTGCACATTGATGTGAAACCTCATGCCTGGTTGGGGTAGACGGTCAATGAACATTTGTTTGAAGAATGAAAAATAAATCACAGGGTTTTATCAAAACTTTGCTGCACTGAAATCAGTCTGAAACTGTTCTCAGTATTCTCTAAGGAGCAAAGATTGATAGATTCAGCATCCTTGTTTCATTGCCTTGTGGTTATTCAGGGTAGTTTTTCTGCAAAAAAAAAAAAAAATGGGCTTGGACTCTGCTTATATTGCATGCAGAGTTAGACTGACCATTATAATTTATTTCAACCCCTATTGGCTATACTGAGTATTTTTCTGCAAAACACTGTGAAAATTGAGAGGCAGATTTGTTTTTTTTAACCAAAATTGATCAACATTGTAATTAGTTTAAGCCCCAAATCACCTGGTTTCTTTTGCACATAAGAAAAATCTACCCTGATAACCTCCCTTTCAGATTGCATTCCTATATTTCAAAAGCTGTTGGAGACCCTAGTGTAAAACATCCCATTTTTCTCTAAATAGAATCATGTCTCAGGAAGTGAAACAACAGTCAGCGTGCAAGATGACCTTGAAAAGAGGAAGTGACGTACTGACTTGCTGAGGGTATCTGAGCAGAAAAATAGAGTGGGGGAGGACTGTGGTGGGAGAGGGGTCGATACCAATGTTTGTTGACCTTCTCTCACAATGATCCTGTAGTGGCCACTGTTGATCCCACCTTTTTCAGGTAAGAAACTGGAATTCCAGAGGTTAACATTCCCAAAGTCACAGAGCTGGTAAGTGGCAAGTCTGAGACCTGAACTCAAGCCTGCTGCCTCCCAAGATTATGCTGTTCTCTAACCAATTTCCTCAGTCCCTTAAGAAGGGATGGTGGGAGAGGCACAATTCAGGGAGGGCTTTAATTCTTCAATTCGAGAAGTTGGGGACAAACCCTCTGGCTTCTTTTGTATCACGTCTCCCTCCCTTTCTAGTGACTTGGCTCTGTTCTGTACATCAGTTTCTGCTACGCGAGTTTTGAGTGAACAGCTCCACACCAGAACCCTCATCTTTTTGATGCCCTGTGGTATAAAAATACGCCCTCTGAGTACTTGATCTTATTTTCTGCTATCCCGACACTGGGCTTTTGGTAACATTGGTTATTTCAGTGCCAAAAAATATTCACAGGCAGAATAATCCATTTCACATCAATTTACAAGTGATTGTACTTTACAACCACGTTCTTAACTTCTTGGAGTTTCATTTGAAAGATCTCATTTTGAGGGACTCTGCTTCTTCTCCTTGACCTTATCACTATTAGCCGCCTTCCCTGAGTAACTTCAACAGTGGTGCCCCTGGAATGGTGTAGTTTAGCACTTACATCAGAGGAGGATGAGTGCAGGTGGTAATGTAGTTCAAGGTCAAGTCCTTTTTTGCTGGTGCCAGAATGCAGCATCCCTCACCATCGTAACACAGGAGGGAGGACTAGAATCTTATACTGAGAAATTGCAGCAACAGGCACAAAATGCCCACAGGAATTGAAGTTTGTAATATATTGTCCTAGTTTATAAAAGTTTTATTTTTCATAAAATTCAATATATTTTATTTCTTTCCAAAATGGAACAACTCTATTGATGTTTGGTACATCTTTGGCCTTTAAAACCTGACTTGTTTGTAAAGCATTTTCATGTCTGAGTTAATCTCTATGACGCGACAGTTGGAGCAACTGCAGAACTGGCAAAAATATTATGATTGCTATAAGACAAATGAATATGCAGGTTTGAACATAAATTTTATGTAGGACAAAATAACCGTTTTTTTTTCCCTTAAACTAAATGACATTTGTTTAAACTTAAATTAAATTAACCGTCACTCATGGCCCAAGATTTTCTAGGGATTCTGTTTTCTGAACTATGTTAAAGAAGCTTTCTCCCTAAACTCAGGGCCCCCTCCTGCAGTGAGATGTGAATTTAAAACATGCATCTAAGTACGGTGAAGTCTGGTGAAGGAACTACACTCACAGGTCCTCCCTTTTTTCATTTCTTATATACTTAGTCCGTCATTCCCTCTTGGAAAAAAAAAAAACGTATTTGCAAATTTACAATGCAAGCTATGCACCTGGCGTTGGAGAGAGTGAGAACATGGAAGTCCCAGCCAGAGTACTACAAATCTCAGAGAAATGACTACATACACTCACAAAAAGATACGTACAAGAATCACTCAGAACTGGAAACAACCTTAGTGTCCATCTACAACAAAATGGATAAATAAACTGTAGTATAGTCACTCAATGGTATATTACACTGGAGTGAAAAAATCAACTACTGATACACACAGCAGTATGGATGAATCTAAAACATATATTATTCTGTGAAAGAAGCCAGACCCAAAGTCAGTATTCTGTATGATTTCATTGCCATGAACTTGAAGAGCAGGGAAAACTAACCTACGATGACAGAAGTAGGAGTGTTTACTTCCGGAGTGATGGTGTGGAAAGGAAGAGGTTCGAGGGAACCTCCTGGGGAGCTGGACATGTTCTAGGTCTTGACCTGCCTGTGTTCCCTGTGTGTGTACATAGGAAAAAATTTATCAAGTTGTACATTGAATATTTGTGCCCTTTACCACATGTAAGTTAAACATCAATAAAAATATACTCATGTGCCGGATAAGGATGTTTCTGCCAACTATGAGTACATATTTCCAACGGTGGTCCCAGAAGATTATAATGGGGCTGAAACATTCCTATCTCCCAGTGACATCAGATGTCATAATGTGGAAGCACAATAATTACAATTGCCTAAGGTATTCAGTACAATATCATGCTGTACAGGCTTATAGCCTAGGTGCGATAGGTTATATACCACACAGCCTCGATGTGTATTAGGCTCTATGCATTTCTCATAATGTATCCCACCATTAAGTGACAGATGACTGTATTAAATACAGAGAGAAACAAGAAAACCTATGCACCAACACTTTACCGAGAAGTTTGGTGCTATAATCATCACAGCATTGCCTTTCTACGGCCACTGAGCATGGTTTTATATACTGGACAATGTATTCATTTTAGTAGCTTTATGTTCACTTCTAATTCTCCAACCTGGGAGGTGTGCAGAACAGCTATTTATCATCTCTGGTAGCCAATGTAGATTACTGAGTCTGAGGTGACACTGAATAAATGTCACAGTGTGACACAGAGTTGGAATTACATCCAGGGCACATTGGCCCCTAAGTGGGTGTTCCTTCCATTCTACCGTGCTGCTTTCCCAGGCAAACTCTATTTGCAAACTCTATTTGCAAGTATATGTAAACCAGCAAAGGGTGAACCTCTCTCCAACAAGCAACCACCACCAAGGGTAAGAATCACTTTTTCATCGGAAGACACTTTGGCCCCTTTGGGTGGATCACCAGGTCCTCCTTATGCACAGATGCACTCACTGAGATTTCAGGGGCTTAGGGGAGTGCTTCGTGCCCAGGAAAGCCCCTCCCCAGGTTGCAGGTAAAATACAGGATGCCCAGTGAAGTTTGAACTTCAGACAAACAATGGATACATTTTTTAAATACAAGTATGTCCAAGTATTGCAAGGAAGGTATTTACACTAAAAAATTATTCATGATTTACCTGAGGTTCAAGTTTAACAGGGCATTTGTGTTTTATTTGCTAAATTTGGCAACCCTACCACTCTCACATCCATCTTTTTTATGAAACCTGCAAGTTCTACAACCTTTTGTGTCACAACCAGGGCTCAGGTGTAACTGCAAAAAGCCAAACACACACACAGCCCTGAAAACAGCTTTGATGAGGAAAAGAGGACCAGTCAGCCTTGGGGTTCAGGGTAGAAAAAGTGACCCTGTAGGGAAATTTTGCTACCAAAAATTTCATCTCATTCATTTTTTTCTAAAAGATGTTTCAGTTTTGAGAACAGGTTTAAAAAAAGATCTCACTGTAACTGAATAGCAACTTGGGCCCTTTGCATTTCTGGTGTATCTGTCTGCAGCATTTGAGGGCAGGAGGAGGAGGGATTAAACATTAAGCATCTCTTGTGCCTTCCTGATGTTGTTGCTATAGCCGTTTCCACTTGGCAACTTGTTAAGGAAAATGAAAAGCCTGCTCAAAATTGTCAGCCACTAAAATAGCACCAGCTGCAATTTTTGAATTATTGATTTTTTGAGGGGGCATTGCTTTTTCATATTCTCCAAATAACTTCTTCCATAAAGGATTTGTATTAAGGTACTCAGATCACTCTGTAATGCCACTTACTGCAGATAAGAATTATTGAAGTCACTAATCACTCATACAAAAGAGTTTTATGAACTACAGAAATCTCTAAAAAATTTTCCATTTAAATTCAAGAATCCACTCAACATGCCCAGGTATTGGGTTATCCACAACACAATTACAACTTTCTGTTTCTCTTGCAGGTTTCCGACAATACTCGAGAGACTGGTCCTTTCCTTCTGCTAACTATGTGCTTGTTTTCAGGAGCTAAACAATATTATCCTTGAGAGCTGTGTGGCTTAAATTTAAAGGCATTAAACTTTAAGATGAGATATAGTATACACTGCATGAGAGGTCATAGGGAGCAAAGTAGTTTTCCTATTTGAAAGTTATTAAAACAAAATTAGGAGGTAGAGACATTGGGTTTTCCTTCTTACTGGGTAATAATGTCAAATTATCACTCTAAACAGGGAGTCAGGTGGCAATGCAGTAGTCTTTGTTGCAGGCTGAAGTGTTACTCCTCTACATTTAAGTAATGAGATGCTGGGAAATCTCAGTTCCTGCATTGGAGGTCTCCCTCAAGTGACCTGAGAGGATATCATGCCTGCTGAGAGCTGGAATGTTCCATGGGTATGGTTGCTATTCCAGTGGGGCCATCATGCCCAACTTTACCCACCCTGTAAACTCGGGGGCTTGAAATTCTGTGTTTTGTTTTCTCACTCTTTAACAGATATTTATTGAGCACCTGCTATGGACCAGCCCTCTCCTGGGTACATCAGGGTACAGCAGTAAATGTGAACAGGACCATCAGCGTTCTGAAAACTAACCAGAAACTGAGTACACGATTTCGCTCCCTTCACCTTCCTCCAGCATTGTCCTACACTTTCAGTTTCTGCTCAATTATTTAAAGTTTGCTCTCTTGCCCTGGCTAGTGTAGCTCGGTGGATTGAGCGTGGGCCTGTGAACCAAAGGGTCAAGGTTCAATTCCTCGTCAGGGCACATGCCTGGGTTGCAGACCAGCTCCCAGCAGGGGGCACACGAGAGGCAACCACACATTGATGTTTCTCTCCCTCTCTCTCCTTCCCTTCCCCTCTCTCTAAAACTAAATAAATAAACTCTTAAAAAAAGAAATTAAAAAAAAAGTTTGTTCTCTTTTATCTGTCATTTGTTTTAAACATGATGGGAGAGAAAGAAGGACATATTATTTCAAAAGAGAAATGGTAAAAGAAAAGTATTTACTATTTTCCATCATTAGTACTCATGAAAATGTCATATTGTATGCATATTTCATATACTGTGATATCTGTGCATTGGTTACAATAATTTTATGAACCATTTGAGGGCCAAGAACTTCTACTTTCTTTTAATGTCATTCATGTCTGAGGGCCAAGTATAGAACAAAATACTGCATGTTTGATAGAGAGTCAAGAGAAAGGCCGAGGTAAGGAGCATTTTCCCCTCCAGCCCTTCCATTTCTGGGCAATGCCCACCCCACCAAGCCATAAGTGTATTACACTTCCCCAGTCTACACAATTTAATTTCTGCAATTTTCAAAACTTGTTTGCCTAGGTTATGTTCTGGTCTGCATCCATTTAGATTGAAAGAGACTGTGAACTCTTGAGGGTTGGGACCTTTTCTATTTTCATTCGTTGTGGAAAGAGTGAAGCGAGGACCAAGTTCTTCGTGAGATAATGAGTGATTAGGAGTGGAAGTTCAAGATGCAGAGGCTCAGGCCCTTCCTGACAAAATGGTTTGATTTGTCTTGGTCCAAGGCCCTCCTCAAATCCCAGTAGACAAAAGAGCGTGACGTATGGCCCAGCAGAAGAGAGACTCAAAGGAAGTGAGAAGAAAATACTGAAATATGAAAGCATGCAGTCACCGTGATTGCAAATGTGAAAAACACTGTTGCATAAAAGTGAACACTGGAAATGGGTGCAAAGCCGAGTGCTGCGTGTTGTTGTAAAGGGAGAGTGGCGGGGGAATGTTTAAATGCTTTAATAAAGTTGCCCACATTTTGTGGGTCTACAGGAAGTTTAATGGCAAATGGCATTCTCCTTAGGTCAGGAGATGAGCCTCTTGCACTCATGTTTCTCCTATTCTACTCTATACATAGGGTAGAAACTAACAGTTATATTGACACTACATATACACCCAGCACCACGTAGTCCATCATTAAGCATCTCAACCACCTTAGGTTGCAGGTACCATTGTTATCATCACCTCCATTTTCATCATTTTATAAATGCATAGCAGGAGGTTGCCACTGGTAGTGGCAAGCTTTGAACCTAGGTCATGTTAGTCTAAAGCCCTGCTCTTAACTCTTCTATTGCTCAGCCTTGGTTTGGAGCAAGCTTTCAGTCTCTGGGACAACAAACAAAGAAATTCCCTGAATTTCCTCTTCCTTTTCCCAGCTCATGTTCCAGAAGTCCCACAGTAACGGTTTGAGGAGAGATCCACCCTGTCTTTACCACTAACGGATTGTGTTTAATATTTAGCTTTGATTCTACCTTCTTCCCGGACATCGTTTCTTCTGTGACCTCTTCTTGGACACCCCTTCCCCAGCAGTAAGCATACAGGTGCTTCCAATGAAATAGATTTTTGAATATTGACTCTTTCCCCATGCAGATGGCTGCATTTATTTGTGCCACAGTTTTAACCCACAGAGAGGCATCTGGTTTCTGTGCTGAGGGCATTCGTTCCAGATTAATTCCTAATATGCGCTGTCAAGCGCTAAGGATCATTGGATATTCATCAAAGGACTCGGCTTCATGCTAAACTGAGGTCTGGGGGAGAGTTTCTGACATAAAAAATGGACTGAACTTAACTAGAACAAAGCACTTCTCCCCAATGTTCAAATACACCTCATTCGTCACGCATACATCTCAATTGCTCAGGGAGGAGAGAAAACTGCAAATTCAGTCTTAATTGTGCGACGCAGCCTGAAAACAGACGAATGAAGCAGACTGACTCTGATACTTCCTTCAGACTGATAACTCTGTGGCCTCCCTGGCATGGTATCCTGGCATCTCTCTTGGAATTACAAGCATTGAAAAAATTTGAGAGAGTGCTATGTATTGTATGGAACTGAGAAAAAGTAAGAAGTGTTCAACTGTCAAATACATAAGCAAAGAGCACCTAAGCCACCACACTGGATTTGTCGTTCGCCACTTCTGTTCAGCTGTTGAAATGGAAACGGAGTTGTGCAGCCTCGCCTTTCAGCATTCTGGTCATCAGCCTCGGAGAACGTGGGTTAATGTTGGGATTCTGCACGTTCTATGCAGTTGCCTTGTAAAAGTTCCTAATTATAATAAATATGGCTGCCAAGGCACAGAATTCACAGGTGTCTTAACACTGATTCCTGCATTAAGCAACATGCTTGACTGGATTTAGCTGAATTATTTGTAAATGAATATGATAAAATGCTAAATGAAAACATTCACAATTAATAATGTAATTGGTTTAATGTAATTGGCCAGACATACAGAGAAGCAAAAAACAAATGAACAAATAAATAACTACCGAAGTATTAAAACCTTCCAGGTTGGACTTGATAAGGCATAACCACTTGTCAAACAATAGCATTTGAGAATGTTCTTACCAATACACAAGAGTGTTATTAATTTTAATTGTGATCTGGGGCTAACTCGATTATTTTTTCTGAGACAGTGTAATTGTTTCCCTAGTTAATATAATTAACTTCCAATCAGGCATCCAGACATTCACATTGGAGTGCCAATTACAGAAATTCATTTTCCCTGCTATTCTTGAGGCAGCTTAAGAGGCAGCGTCCTGACTCCCTCCTCCTGCAGCCAGAAAATCAGCTTCCGCAGGCTGGGTCTGAGACGGCTCTGAGCACTGGGCGCGGCTGTTGGGGAGACTGCTCCTGCTCTCAGAACTGTTCTGCAATTCCTGGTGAATTTACCAACAGAAGATCTTACCATAAATTTATGTAAATGTGTGTGTGAGAGTAAAATTCTACATAGTATTTTTTTTCTAGGAGCCAGTAGATGCATAATTAAATGCAATGGTCTGGAGAATAATGACCCCCCCTTCATTCAATAATAAGATAATTATAATGCCAACAAAAACAATAACAGTACTTATTAGTTGTGTCTTGCACTGTTCCAAGCACTTCACGTATAGTAACTGAATCCTTACATCAACCTAAGAAGTAGATACTATTATTATCTCCAATTTTTAGAGGAGGAAACTGAGCTACAGAGAAAGCTTAATTAAGGTCATGTAACTGGTAAAGATTAAATCCAGGCAATTTGTCTCAGCAATCTTGCTCTTAAATTCAGTGCCACACTGCCTCAACAGCAGGAATATAATGGTTTGATATCTAATCCGATGTTTGACTGAGTTCACTGAGCACAGGAGAGATATTAAAATTTTCCTTTGTATTTAACTGTTCCTTCACTCCTCTTTCCTATCTACCTAGTTGTTTCTGATTACAACAGTAATTGCTGGTTAATTTTGAAAGCACAGAAGAGCACAAATATGGAAAATCACCCCTAATTCCATTACATATACTTTTCAGTTTCTGATAGGAAGGTAGGTAGCTATACGGATATATGTAGATGGGTGTGTGAGTGAGAGAGAGAGAGAGAGAGAGAGATATCCACAGATAGAGATATAAGTAGGGCTCCAAAAGAACCCTATCATTGTCTATTTTATTTACTGTGATATTTCAAGTTCCTAAAACAATGCTTAGCACAGGGTGGGGGCTCAATAACATCTGTTGAATGAATATAGGTAAATAATTCAAGGTAAACTTACTCCAAAAACATTTATTGAGCGCCTCCTCTGTGCTAGGCACTGTTCTGGGCAGTGGGGCTACAGCAGTGGTAAACAGATCCCTGCCCTCATGGACCTTACATGCCAGTAGGAAGTGGCTGGCAATAAACAAATTACATGCATTTGTGTTTATATGCATACATATTATGCACACACATACACATGTATACACATCAAATAGTGATAATGTCAAATGGTGATAAGCTTCCCAAAGGAAAATGAAGCAGGGAAGGGGGACGAGGAGTGAGGGGTGGGGTAGGGGGCTATGTGACATAGGGAGCTAGCAAGGACCTCACCGAGAAGGTGCCATGTGAGATGAGACCTGAAATTTGTCAGAGGGGAGCCATGTGGGTGTCTGCGGAAGAGCAGGCAGGAAGACACAAGTGCAAAGGCTCTGAAGCAGCAGAGGGTTTGGTCTGTTAGAGGAACATCCACAAGGCCCATGTGGCAGAGACAGAGTGAACAGAGGTGGGGAGAACGATGAGGACCAGGAGATATGGGGGAGTGGGGGGAGATCAGGTCATGTAGGGTTTTGATGAACCTTGTAAGGGCTTTGGCTCTGACTCTTAGTGGGTGGGGAGCCATTGGAGGGTTCTGCACGGAGCAGTGACAACTGACTTGCGGTTCAAAGGATCCCTCTGGCTGCTAGGTCACATGTAGGCGATTCAAGGGCAGCAGGCAGCAGTGAGACCAGGTAGGGGGCATAGCAATAGCTTAGGGGAGAAAAGAAAGCCTCCATTGGATGGTTGCAGTGGAGGAAGTGACAGTTGAAATTTGGGGTAGTTTTGAAGGAAGAGCCAATAGGATCTGACGATAGATCAGATGTGGGGCAGGAGAGAAAAAGAAGAGCAATAATGAGTGCAAAGTTTTGGTTTTCATGCCCCAAAGGATGGACGGAATGAACTGTTGTTGATTGAGGAGACGGAGAAGGCTGGAGGAAAGACAGTTTGGGCAGAGGTGGGGGATAACAGGAGGTTGGTTTAGGGTATGGGAAGATCCAAGCAGAGATGCCAAATGGGCAGTTGCATGTGCAAATCTGGAGCCTGAGGGGGAAAATCAGGCTGGAAACAATGATGAGAGTATCTAATAAAAAAATTAGATGACCTTATGAATAATATCTTAATCTACTCTTTCCATTTAATGATCTATTATGAACATTTTTCTTATGTGGGTAAATAAAATTATGTGTGTTTAAAATGAATTTCAAGCACTTGAGGTTAAGAATAGCCCTAGAAAACCACATTTGTTATAATGCTTAATCCTCACATATTTATTAGGGTATATTTTGATGTTCATTGACAGATGAGGAAACTGAGGGTTCAATGGCATAAGAACTTGCCAAGGTCCCCACTAGTATGTGGTAGGATAGAATGCAAACTTGGATTTTGCAGGGTTTTTTTTTTTACCACCATTGCCTGTAATATAACATTCCCAGTTTCAATTTTCTCAAACTATGAATCTATAAAAAGTTTATTACAGCTAAATATTGGTTAGGTATTTCAGGATGTTGCCAAAAACAAACCCATAAAGACACACTCTCTGTGTATTGCATAACTTGGTGATGTGCAATTTCTACCTAATGTGATCATTTGCAGATGACATAAATTCACATAATGATGTGCACACACTGTGGTGATTAGTTCCTCAGTGTTACACAAGAAAATCGTTTGTCCTGTTCCTGGTGTCCTTGCTCATTTTTGTTCTCTTGGATCCCTTGAAGGTCACTGACCTTTCTAGTCCGGCGTCAATAAGAGCCCACTGATCCAACCTGATGAGCTGGAAGAAAATCATTGCTTATTCGCAGGGCTTCACTTTTTGAAATCCCTTAAAAACCAATGGCAATAGGTTACGGGAAAGGAATGACATGGTATGAAGTCATTACACATTCTCTTAGTGTCATAGAAGCTTGGCCTCTGACATCCCTTCTAAGCCATAGCCTGAGCCCTGTGGCCCCTTTGGGTGTTGGCGACTGAGCTGAGAAGAGGAGAAACAGGCAAAGAATAAGGAAGAAGTCATGCATTCATAAAGAAAAGCAGATGACTGACCATGGGCAGAATTTGTATTTTTCTTCCGCAACAAGTGGAGGGGCATTCATTTTTAATGCATACGAATAAAATGACTCAAGCCATCCAATTCTGGACGGCGGTCTGCAGGTGATATATGCTCCTCTTCGGAATAACTGGGGTGGTGCTGCTGCTGGACACATTCATACGAAGTAAGTCAAGATTGGCTTATTTCAAAATAAATACTTGGTTGAGAAATCATACAAGGGCTTTTCTCTTTTGCGCAGTGTGGGATGTGCTGCTCTCAAGTGCCTGTACGTTATGCATAGGGAGTACGTAGGGTTTTTGATAAATTTTATATGTCTGTGGTCTAAAACAATAATAATAAGTTTTACCCTTTCCTGAGGACTTTTCACCGACCAGACTCCCTGAGAGGTGCTGAAAATACTATGTCATTTTATCCTCATTGAAGCTGTGCTTTCTGGTGGGGAAACCCAGCCATGGTTCTTGTCTGAGGCCACACGGGGACAGAAGGGCCGCTGGAAGTCTGACTCAACAGTCATCTTAGCTCAAACTCATTTTTCAAAAAATGAAAATCAGAACCCATCGAAAATAACTGATTTTAATTATTTCCACAGGCACATGCGGTGTTTTCTAATTTGTGTGAAAACTTCTGGCTCTTCCATAGAAATTCCCAAGGAGACCTCGGAGACCCATGCTGTTGCAGGCCGGTTTGCAGTGACTGGGAGGTGGTGGCAGAGGGGAATGAACAGATAGGGCAGGGGCGAGGAACTCGGTGAGATGAGCAGGCCTCCGCTTCTGCTGGCTCCCTCTCCGGCTTCTCTGCTGTCCCGTTCTTAGCTGGCCGGAGCACCACTCCCCCTACCCTATGTCCTTTCTTTACTGTGATGCAGGGCCCACAGGAGAAGTGGAGCTTATATCACTCTGGACAGCTGTTGGTTGAGAAACAGTGCTCTTTGAGTCCTTCTTTTCTCAACTGGTAAAAGACATTTCTGCAGAACCTGTGCAGCCAGTGAGGGAAGTTCACTTAGAACTCTGACATGCATGTACCTTATGGGGCCAGTGGTGATGAATTTCCAAGTTAATTGCAGGTTTGACTTGTGCTGCATTTTGTTGTGTTGTTTGCATGAGAGAAAGGAGCTATGTGAGTTGCTCACTTTCTAAGTTTGAAAAATATGCACCTCTTGGGTTTACAAAAGGCCACAAGTAAAAATCAAAGAGCTTGGGTTGAATTAGTGCTCGACTGCTCACGCCACTCAGCCCCTCTGTGACTCTGTTGGCCTATCGGCAACCTGGGCCAATGATCCTGGCTCCTGCCTTGGTCAGAGGAGTGACAGAAATGCCTTCACGTGACTTCTCAGACACAGTATCCTCTTTTTAAAGTGAAGGCAGAAGTTAGGTTATTTTTGTGGTTATAACCTTTGCCTCACTTGATGTGTTCCTGTGAAAACTGGTTTTGCAGAATGAAAATGTTCGTGTTCACATTCACCCCTCTGTAAATGATGGAATAAAACAGGTTTCCATGTTTTTCTTCCTCGGCGATCTCTAACTTGGGGGTCACATTTTCCGTAGTGTGAAATTTCAAACATTTCAGAAAAATAAAACAGTAATATAATAATTGAAGCTCTGAGACATCAAAACCAAATTCCTCAAAGATGACTGTAGGTGACTATCAAAAGTCACATGCATTATATGGAATATTCCCAAACTAATTCTGATTACTGACACAAATTTACTCCTTGATAAAATTAACAATACCATTCTAAGTTTTGAGTTATAGAGTAAATATGATTTTATTTTACATTTGTACTATAAAATCTAATTTAATATGCACTATTTCAATTAATGAGGACTTTTAAGGTAGGTCAACACATGCAGGGCTGATGGTTTTGCAGAAAGGTGAGGCAGCATTGACCATGACAGAGGAAGCTGGCCAGGCAGTGTGGACATACATCTCCTCTACCTCCATCTCACCGCTGGTGACCTGCCTCTCAGGGGGTTCACGAGGGCCACTGCATTAATGCCTGTGAGACTGAGTTAGGATCTAAGAACGTGGGTCTTGTTTCAATGTTGGCAATTTATATGAATAAAAATAGCAGATTCTTTGCTGATATATCATGCATTCTGTATAAAATATTTAGTGTTTCCATTCTGCATGTTTCTTTAAAAATGATGACACTAGTGTGATTCTACTCTTAAAACTCTTACACAAATTATACTCCAGAATCCAGTTGAGTGATCCATTATTAATCTTTTAGAATAAATGTAAGTCCCCTATAAATAGCTCTAACATCTAACTGACAGTAAGATATCAGCTGAATTCGTCTCAATGCGTTATTCCAAGGCAGCCAGTTAGGAATGCCTTCAATCTTCCCCTCCTCTGACATGATAAATGAATAATAACCAGACTCATAGGCTAGATTCTTGAATGGAAATCTTTCATTTGGATATTGTGTGTGAACTAGTATTCTTAAGGTCACAGGTTTTGCTGGTTGGAAATTTGAATACAAAAGGTATTGAGTCAAAGTAGATATGCATATCACAAGTTGTAGTGAGCTTATTTTTCTGGAACTAACTTGGATGGATATTGAGCCAAATATTGAATATTCGGTTGAATAATCTCTACTTGCGTCACTGGCACTGGTCTTTTCAGGGGATGTGTGGGAAGGATAAGCTTAAACAGAATTGGTAGGGTTGTCTCAATTCTCCAACGGAGACAGAAACTGAGATGTAACATTTGGCAAAGTCAGGAAACAGGGATAATAAACCTTCTTTATTTTATCTTTGGCGCTTCATTCTAATGCTTCTTAAGTTTCCTCACCTGCCTTCCTCACTGCATCTTAAGGGTAATTGATCTTGTAACTTACTGTGCTTGGGCCAGTTATTTGAGGCTTCAGTGTTTTAAAAGACATTATAGCAACACTTCCATGGTAGGCATGATCTCATATCCCCCACCCCAGGGATTCCTACCTCCCAGTATTACACCCTGTACACCCTGTATAATCTCCTCCCTTTGAGGGTGGGCTGGAGCCACTGACTAGCTTCTAACAAATAGAGTATGATGAAAGTGATGGGATGTCATTTCTAAGACTAGGTTATAAAACAGCCATGGCCTCCTCTTCCCTCTCTTGCTTGCTGTTTCGTATAGAAGCCAGCCTCTACGATGTGAGCTGCTCTACACAGAGGCCCATGTAGTGGGGAGCCGAGGGAGGCTTCTGGTCAACAAGGAACGGCTCCAGCAGGGAACCGTTCATCATATGTTGGAGTCTGCCAGTCATTAGATGGGTGAATTTGGAGGTACGTCTTCCCAAAGCTGAGCCTTGAGATGGCTGCTGCCCAGTCCAATGCATTGTCAGCTCAAGAGATGCTCTGAGCCAGAGGACCCAGCTGAGCCATACCTGGATGACTGATGCCCAGAAACTCTGAGATAATAAATATGGCTTTTAGCCACTAAATTTTGGAGTAATTTGTCACACAGCAATAGACCACTAATAGAGCCTACAACACTTATCATAATAATGTATTCACTTGTGTGTGAGCTCCTTGAGACCAGGTCTGACTCATCCACGTATGTTAGGCACCTAGCACACCCCCTGGCACACAGCAGAAGCTCCATAAATGTTGGAGAAAGAAGAGAAGAAAGAAAGAAAAAGGGACAGAGAAAGGGAGTGAGGAAGGGGGAAAGTAGGCATCTGTGAAAGAACAGAAACTCAAGCTGACAGAACACTGAGAATCAACAGCTGACTGCCTGAAGAACAGTCACTCAGTTGACAGATTTTACCTCCACTTCTAATTAATTTTATATTTGGTGAACAGCTTAACAACTGTTTTCCCCTTGGGTATGCACTGAAATCATCTCAGGAGCTTCTGTCAAACATGTGAGTGTGGAATGCCAGACCCACTAGCCTAGCCCGCTGGGGGTGAGCCCACACCTGTGATGCCCTGGCTGAGAAGTCCAGCCTGCCCATCAGCACCAAGGCCATCCCCAGCCGGGCTCCCACCTCCCACCGTGGTGAGGTGCCTGTGGGGAAGCCCTGAGGCAGAAGCTTGCAGAGAACAGAGAAGGCATCAGGAATGGGCCAGATGGGTTCTGGGGTCGGGGGAGGAGGGTGGGGTTGGGGCTGTGGCCTTTCCCTGCCCAGAACTGGCCAAGGCCTTTCTGCTGTGGGTGGGGTTTTCCTTTTCCGGCAGCTCACCTGGGGCCTGGACATCTGGGAGCATCAAAGGAATAAATAGATCCACTGAGTGTGACCCTGACGGCAGAACCTGGCCAACTTGTGGATGTTACCGGGAAACCTGGTATAGAGGAGACTGCCGGGGTCCAGTGTGGTTCCTGCCACTGCAGTGTTTGAGGCTGTAAGAAAGTCTAAGCCTGGGTGATGACTTGGGGTGGATGAACGCTGAGCTCCTTTTCAACTGTGTGAGCTCTGAGTGGACATGAGATGACATGTTCACTGACGCATCTTTCTCTTACGTTTCCTGCTCCCTCAACCACCCCTTCCTCCAGGACCATCCCCTTTGAGAAGCTGTAGACACAGGTGCTCAGCTTCAGAGCAGAGAAAGGACTCCACACAAATAACAGCTTTGGGAGGATCTGTGATCAGGTGTAGCCCATATCCTTCCAGCCTGTGGGCAACGACAGCCTCTGAGGGGGAAAGAAGAGAACCAGACATCGATGTGAGTCCCCAAGAGCCATTATCGGTGGACACTTCAGATAGATCGGGGACAGTGAGTCTGAGGGCAAAAGCATGGCCCCAGGAGGCAGCAATGTTCCCCCAGCCCCAGTTCTCTGATGGTGGACTTGAGTTGAAGTGCCTGAGTAGGAAGCCTGGGCAGATGAGCCCTAGCCAGATTCACAGGGTTCACTGGGTCCCAATGCCATGCAGGGAGCCACGGAACAGGGCTGCAAAGAGCAGCAGATAGCCTGAGCAGGCCGCCATGGTTGGATAGGGTAGGGCAGGATGGGGACTCTAGGCTGAATTGGGAGAGAGGGCAGTCCAGACCACACTAACCCTGGCATTGACCCAATCCCCCAAGACAGAGGTACAGCCCCAGAACAAGGGCAGAGAAAGGCCCTAAATTATCTGAGACTGTTTCACACACCCACTGGAATGAAGAGCAAAATAAAATTAATCTCAGCTACAGAGATGAAAAGAGTGTCGCAGGTCATGCACAGCTCAAGGGATGAGGCAGGACCCGTACCCATCTCCGAGCCTCCCACATGTCAGGAGGGCAGATGAGAGGAGTTATGGAGTGAGGGGAGCTTCTGCCGTAACCCACTGCCCCTGGCCCCTCCACCTTTCACCAGGCTGGAAAAAATTCTCTGTGAGTCCAGATCTTTGTCCTACCGGTTGGACCCCAAATGAGAAAGGAAAGGACCCCTAAAGAGTACAAGGAAACCAGGTGGCCTCGAACAGCAAGATACAGTAAGTGCTAAATTAGAGATAAACTGCAGTTCGATTAATGTCAGAGGGCTGCTGGGGGATTGGAGTGCGCCCCGCACACCATGAGGCAGGAACGGAAAGCTGACATCTGTTCCTGCCCGTCTCCATCACCTCCGTTGCCTCTTCCTGAGAAACCCACGCACTCGTGACATAGAACCTTCCTTTACCGCAGAGCTGTCTGCTTAGCCCCGACGCTTCCTTTCGGTAGGATTTTGTTTGCTTTCTTGGCTTACCTGCCAACTCACAAGATAAGCTCAGTGTTGCCAACTAGGAGAATAACAAGAGCATTGTTGTGTCTGCTCTGAGATTTCTTAAAGAACTTCAGAGACTTTTCTTATGAGAGCTTCCAGATTAGTTCAGGCTTTGATTTCCTTTCCATCCTGGATGATTAAAAACATGTTGTTCCTTCACCCCAACGACCTATTAATCTGTTTATCGGATTCCATGCACTCACTCGGAGAGCCCTCTCCGGGCCCCAGGCGTATCTCTCTCAGAACCTTTAACCCGGTGTCCCAGATGCTGAGTCCCTCGCTCTGCTGCCCCACTCTGGGTGGGGCTGAGGCTGCATCTGTAAACACCTCCCCCAGCACCCGCCCTGTGCCAGGGACTCAGCAGGTACTGGGAGTTCTCTCATTCAACCAGATCTTACTGAATTCTTTAGTGGGATTTGTGATACAGGGTCACTGGCACTACCTCCATAATGTTCTCCTGAACGTTTTGATGAAACAAAACACGTATCTTCATGGACTTCTGTCTTAACTTCTGAAGGCTTTATTTTTATTTTTTGTTCATCTTTAGGAGGCAATGGCTAAGAAGCAATTCAGAATTCCAGTTTTCCTCACTCAACCTTCTCAAGTAAATGCTCTATAAACAAAAATCTACATGTATTAAGAACACTTCTTTCCCAAGAAGAGCTTTTTTCCCAATGAAGAAAATCACCTCTCATAACTGACCCAGTTGATCAATTCAGCTTTTTAGCTCAATTATTTAAAAATTAAAACAAAACAAAACAAAAACAACACTTGTACTGAGGTGTGCTCAGCACTGAACCAAAGTTTAGTTATTCCAACATGGTCATGGTCCATGAAGGGTTTTCAGAATGAAATGGCGGCAGATACAGGAAACAATAATATAAAAATAACAAGATAAACACCCAAATATTGGTACATGTAAAACAGAACATGGAGCTTGGCATTTTGAAAATAGTTTGAAAAATATGAACAACATTCCAAGTGATCCCCGCCTGGAGCTGAGAAAAAACGTGGCAGCTGTCTGAGCCAACACCACCAGGTCTCCGTCAGTAACAGGAAGACAAAGAAATCACAGAGAGAAGAAAACTCAGCAGCAAATGAAAATGGACGAAAAACAAAGACAAGAAGCTGGGAAATTTCCAGTAGAAGAAGTGGGGTACAAGGTCACCGACAATTATCTCAATGCCATATCTTTTCCTCACTGGAAGGAAACCAACAGGTACTGAAATAGGGAACTTTGGCCCTGAATCTCTGCCGACACCACCCTCATCTGACCACTGGCACCCTTGCCGAGACTGCTGGGACGGCACCTTCTTGGCTGTGGCTCCTCTCCTGCGCCCCTCCAAGCCACTCAGTTCTTTCCCAGCTCACGGCCTTTGCACACGCTGTTCCCACGGTCTCAATGCCTTACCGCCCATTCTGAACTATCTCCTCATTTTTATTTCTCAGCTTAAATGTCACAGCTTCAGTGAGCCCACCCTGATCAGTATATCTTATAAAACAGGTCTCCTCTTCCACCTCTTTATCCCAACCCTTGGTTTCTTTCCTTTCTCTTTTAGAGCACATCACTCCCTACATACTTTTTATGAATGTGTTTGCTTTGTGTGCTTGTGCCTCAAGGGCAGGGCCACTGTGTCCCCTTCTCCCTGTCTCCCCAGTGTCTAGAACAACATCTGGTCCTCGGGAGATAGATGGTTCGTGGAAACTACCTGAATGAAAAACAAAATGAAGGAAGAGTGAGCCAGAATCCTCCTAACTGATCCCGCTGTTTCTTACTTCATTGACTCTGCCCTTTTGGATCCACACTGCACATGTTTTGAGAATTTCCCATGGAAGTCTCACAGAAGCACCAAGGTAGTTTAAAGTATACAAAGATGTGACTTGTGAGAAAATGTAAAGGTCACAATTTCGAAGAGCTAGAAAATCGTGTTTGGAAGAAAAACAGCTCTTAGAAAGGATGGAGAGGCTCTCTCATTAGTTACATAAGTCTATGAAAGGACTTCTTAAGGAGGGGAGTTTCCCGACTCTTGAAGGGCTGTTCTGACTGACCTCACAGAGGCAATACAATGGTGTAATTAGCATGCTAACTGGTGGGTCCGTTTCTTACATGACACCAAACAAGCCTGATCCTACTGATGCCCTAGCTTCTTCAATGAATCAGGGTCTCATTGATGATGAAGCCATGGAAGACAGAGGTGTGTTTTCAGAGTCATCTTTTTAGAGTCTTAAGAAGTCTGCCGAGAGCTCAGACCCAGAACAGTGCTCAGACAGCAAGCAGCAGCGCCCCCATGCGCCTGGCAGCCCTGACTCCCAGGGTGGGAAACTCCATCTTCCGTTCAGTTCAGTGTGACCCGAGGTCTCATTTCTCCTGGGACTCGTTTAGTGCTGGGTGCCCTCTTCCTCTTGTCGCTATAGTTTCCAAATATTAAATCATACATTTTACCTGGTACTTGAGGCTAAACTAAAAAAAATTGTCTTTTAAATGTATTAAAATTTGTGATACTTTTTTTAACCTTATGAGTAAAACAGTAATTAATATGTTTCTGACCTGAGGATTATTTTTCTTTAAATATTTATGCCACACAGATTCTGAAAACAAAATATCACTTAGGTTTTTTTAAAGATTTTATTTATTTAC
This sequence comes from Phyllostomus hastatus, assembly GCF_019186645.2. NCBI lineage: Eukaryota > Metazoa > Chordata > Mammalia > Chiroptera > Phyllostomidae > Phyllostomus > Phyllostomus hastatus. Next base: position 11,579,762 of record NW_025333977.1, on the reverse strand, counting down.
TTTTAGAGATGGTGAGGAAGACAGAAAGAGAAGGAGAGAAACAACAATGTGCAAGAGATACATGAATCAGTGTGTTGCCTCTTGCACACCCCCAACTAGGGACCTGGCCTGCAAATGCAGGCAGGTGCCCTGACTGGGAATCGAACCAGCAACCTTTTGGTTCACAGTCCAGAACTGAACCACACCAGCTAGGGCTAGTTTCTTCTTTCTTTCTTTCTCTCTTTCTCTCTTTCTCTCTCTCTCTCTCTCTCTTTCTCTCTCTCTCTCTCTCTCTCTCCCTCCCTCCCTCCCTCCCTCCCTCTCCCTCTCTCCCACTCTCCCTCTCTCTCCTTTGACTATTTTAGTAAGAGAGCTTGGCTTATTCTATCACTCTGATTACTCTTAAGTTTTTAGGCAGGGGCAGGCTGACTAGAATAGAACCAGGGAAGCAAAATGTCTGAAAATCATCTTCTGAGTTAATATAAGGGTTATAGTTGAAAAAAATGTTTCATAACATTAACCAACTTCTGCATTTTTCCTAGACTCCTTCATATTTGACTACTTAATTTTTGATGATTATCATAGCTAGCTTTAGATGATCAGTTATCATGAACAAGATAACTTACATATATCACTTCATTGAATCCTCACACCAACCCTGAGGCTTATTTCACCTGCTTTTTTTCAGAAAGCAAAACTGATGCTTAGTAAGATTTCTCCTGATTATAAAGCATGTAAGAGACAATGTCAATGACTAGAACTGAAATCCTGGTCAAGCGCAAATTCTATGCCTTTTCCCACCAGGCCCCACTCTTCTTAGTGAGATGTAGCTGTCCCTTATGTGTTTGGAGAGGTGATGTTCCTGCTAACTGATTTCTGCATGGACTTCCATATGACTGTAATTCATCACAGACCACATATACATTAGCACTTCATACACTACAAATTGCATTATTTCCTCTGAGTTTCTCTCCTACCAGTTCAAAAATAATGAAGTTAGGGCTTAAACTGTAGTTGATATGTTATTTCCCTTTCTGTGTCTGCTGTATGAACTTGTTGCTAATAACTACTCATGATCATATACTTAACTATTATGTCAACTTAGAAAACTTATGTATCAAACCATGACAGGCCCAAATCCATTGCTGTTACTCCAGGTAGGGTAAATGCTTAATGTTTATTCAATTTAAAATTGCTCTCCTCTCATTTGTTCCTTCAGAGCAACCAGATGGCTCCCAAATGAGGCCTAACCAAATCTGACTTGTTTAAATTCAGGCGGCACTGTGGCGAGATGCTGTTTTGGTGCACAGAACCAGACATCCTCATCAACTTATTTCCCTTTTTCTTTTCCTTTACTGCTTTCTTATGGAGGCTACAACTGATCATTTTTCTCCTCTTTGTTTCTGGTTCAAATGAAGGTAGACAATATTCCTCCACTGTACTTCTAAATCAGTTGGGAAGCAGTTCCTGCCTCAAGCTCTCCCCAGTACCCCAGCCACCACGGTCCCAGCTACCGACCTGTCCCTCTGGCTGTCCCCACTGTTCAGCAGCTAATGGTTAAAGCCTTGATTCAGAAGGAAGGCCAATGTATCATCCCTGCTTCTAACAGAGTTTGTTCCAGCAAAATGTAATAATACAACTTTTCACATTTCCATTACCCGAGTCCAGGGATATCAAATGGAGCATGCTCAGACTAAAACATTTTTGTTTTGTAGGTCATAACATAATGTTTTAACAATGGCAATATCATACCACAAATCCACAAACCTGCTTTCAATTCAAGTTTTATGATCTCAGATCCCAGGGTTCTTGAGTTTCAGTAAATTTGTATTTTTTCCTTTGTGTTAAGAATACACTTGAACAAAGACTTTCCTTTTCAATTACATGATAAACTTAGAGAATTAAGAACCATAATAAAAAATGTACCTAAGTTAGAAAGCGACATTAAAACTGATATGCTTATTTCTAAAACATTAATCTATTTCTTTAGCCCCCAAACACACATTACTGATGTAGTGATTAGTTTTTCCCTTTTGTTACTAGGAAAAGAGAATTGCGAAGCCTTCTGAATCTGATCCACTGCCTGCTGAACACAGCATGCAATTAAAGTGCAAATGGAGAAAACGCATTATGCTATTTATTTATATCTCTCATTCCAGAAAAGATTTTAGGCAGCTTACTTTTTATTGTGGGGGAGAATGCCTAAGAACAATTTGATTTTAGTTTGTTTAGCCTGCTTAGAATGTAACCTCTGGGAGGAAGGAGCTATACTTCTGGTGTACCATGCATATACTAGTACATTCCCAAGAACTAGATTTTCTATTTCACCATGGAAGATGCGGAATATTTGGGGGTGACCAGCAAAATAAGGTGGGAGAAGCAAAAATTCAGACAAAAAAGTTCTTATTTCATATTCAATAGTTGAGTGAACTTGGAAGCATACTTTTCTGTGTCTGGATCTCACCCTCTGGGTCTAGAATTAGAAGAGAGCCAAACCTGGAGATAAGACTTGACAGGCTCTCAGAGCTTCAGATCATAAATGTGCAACCTGCTCTGGCTGGTGTGGCTCAGTAGATTGAGTGCCGGCCTGTGAACCAAGAGGTTGCCAGTTCGATTCCCAGTCAGGGCACATGCCTGGGTTGTAGGCCTGGTCCACTGTAGGGAGTACTCGAGAGGCAGCCATACATTGATGTTTCTCTCCCTCTTTTTCTCTCTCCCTTCCCCTCTCTCTAAAAATAAATAAATAAAAACCTTCAATAAAATAAAATAAATATGCAACCTGATACTGTTTTGTTTTATATTGTTCTCTGAGTTTATTTCCTTTGTCTTGGTGTTTTATCTGTAGGCTAGTATTTCTCAAAGTGTAGTCCCTGGACCAGATTAGAATCACCTAGATCACCCCAGGTGCAGTAAAGCAAAATCTTTGGGATTAAGACCCTATTATCTGATACTCAATGGGCCCTCCAGTTGAGGGTCACTGCCCTGGTCTTTAGTAAAGGTCTGTTTAACTATTCCCACTTTCTTAACTATGCTCTAAGCCAGTTGTCAGTGTACCTTTTGTTCCACATGAAGCAAGACTGTTAAGAGGGAGCACTGGCATCTACAACCTGGCTGTAGAGGTGGACAGTCAACGGCAGCTAGTGATAGCTTCCAGGAGGGGCAAGTGGGTCTTGGCAGAGGAGTAGAGAACAGAGAAGAATCAGGACTGAGAAGTTTAATCCATTTCTACAAGGTGAATTTCCCTCCCTTTCCAACCTTAGAGTGCAGTTTTATTTTATTAAGGAAAATGGCCCTTTTCTTTTCAATTCTAATATTATTTGTGGTTCAAATAAATGACCCCCTTAAGAAGTCAGCCAGAAAGAGCTAAACTCAAGTAACAATGATATAGATCTAACTAAAAGGAGGTTTGGATGGATATCTTCAGGCCATTCTAGAACAGGAGTCTAGAACAGGACTATCAAAGATCAAATGAATTCCAGACACAACAGTGCTAGCCAATTATTGAGTAGGAAAGTAATAATGTAGTATCTCAGCCAGGGTATTAACTGTTAAAAAAAAAACACCAAGAAGCTGAACGTATCAAGCAGATCTTCATACTTCAGTACGAAGAGGCAGTATACATTTTTCCACTTAGAAGTTCTTTGTTTTCTTTGACTTGGCATTTCGTGATTTATATATTTAAGTAAATTAGTTGTTTGGTGTTGTTATAAATAAGTAGTCTTTTTGTGTACTCACTGGTGATTGCTCCCTGGGCTTATTGAATTCTCCTGTCCTAAAGACACTCATGCCTAAGCCCCAGTGTCCTTGAGGTCATCAGAACCAGCACTGAAGCCAAGCAGCCAAGGGCAACCAAGGAGTGAAGATCTTAGTGAGAGCAAGAACCAAATGGTGCCTTTTCAACAAGCCCCACTCCCTTCCACAAGCCGAGGATGCTGAAAGGACCCTGACCTGGGAGGCCACTTTGCTGGACGAAGCTTCTCTGTAGCCAGGAAAGCTGGCTGCACCCTCCCCTCTGACCCCAGGTCTCTGGGTAGACTTCATGGGGTCATCATAAACTCCCACATGACTCCTCGCTTGCTAGAGCCAATATGTAGAGGATCTGTGGCCAGAAGCTGTTCTGTTCTAACACTTATAGACAGATGGACCAGCAGCATCACATCACCTGGAAGCCAGTTGGGAATGCAGAATCTGTGCCACTCCTCAGACCTACTGAATCAGCACCTGCATTTTAACAAGAAACCTCAGGTGATTCATGTGCATATTAAAGTTTAAACAAGATGTTTCAAAGCTGTGGCAGCTGGGGGCTCTGCATTTGGACCTTATTTTATACAGCAAGGTCTAAGTTCACAACCTAGAAGGTGGAGTTTGAGTAAGGGAGTGGAGGTTGAGAGACTAACATAATTCTTTATAAAAATGAAGGAACCTGTGCAGATTATGTTGCAGATATGAGTTTTCTTCCTTAATGTGTATGTAAACTGTACTGACTCTAATTAACTCATAACATGTCCTGGGAAACATCTCTGTGTTTCTGATTGCCCAGCCCCCATCCATGTGATCAAGGAGAATTCTCCCCATGCTCCTTGGGTGGAGAGAACATCTTGAAGAGAACTGACCTGGAGGCCCAGACCCCTGGACTCCTCTCCTGAAGTCCCCCAGCAGTATCAGGCAGTCCCAGTGTTACTCAGCCCTGGCTGTACATCAGAAACACCTGCGAGCTCTCAAAAACTCCAGTACTCGGGCCCCACCTCAGGCCAGTCACATGGGAATCTTTGGATATGAGGCTCTGCGCAGGGGTATTCTGGAAGGGTTCTCTGGGTGTGCAGGCCAGACTGACTAACCTGAGTTAGGAAGTGAACAGTGTGTCACAGAGATGAGGGGAGGTACATTTAGATGAGCTCCTAGGGCAACCTCAGGGCATGGAGCTCAGGAGACTGGAGAATAGGAGGATGAGTAGACACTGAGGTCTATCCACAGGGAGATCGCATGGGAAGAACTGAACATCTTTTGTAGCTTTCCCTTGGGTTAAAACAATAGGCCTGTTGAATGTTTTAATTCCATTTAGGTCTCCCCATCCCAGAGAGTAGTCTACCTTTAGCACCGTCTGTGGTGTTGGCAGTTTAGAGGGGAAAAAAAGAAATGTAGGCATAAAAGGAAATTTGGCTTCCCCCTCAGTCACACTTTCTTTAAAATTCACATTTGTTTGGGAACAAGGCATTATTGAAGGGACTTCAGCCAGACCTTCCGGGTGTTGTCCCTGGGGCAGCTGAGGACACCACAAGCTCCACTGAGAGCATGGGGCGGGGGTGGCAGCTGGGGGTGGCTCTGCTCTGGGCAGGGGATAAACCTCTCCCCACATACACTAGGGAGTGGCTTTTAAGTTGATGACTGAGACCTACTAGTTTGTCATAAGATTTTTTTAAAAGGTTACATCCCATATTTTTAACCAGGAAAAAATGCCATGGAATGGAATAGAGTAGAAAATATCAGGGCTCAGAGTCCATCCCATATGTGAGGATAACTTTCATTTTGTGAAACTTTGGTTTATGGTATGCATGTATGCAAGATAAGTATGTGCGTAGTGGGCTACAGTGGAAAATGTATTTCTTGCTATGGTTATGATCAAAACATCTGAGAATGACTAGATTACATTTCTTTGCAGCAAAATGAAAAATAAATTTTATTACACTCAGTTTGTGGGCACAGCACTCTGTGTCACTGCGAGACAGGCCACTGGGAAGATAAGCCGCAATCTCAACCTGACCCAGCCTAGGGGCCAGCAGGGCTATGAGACCAATGCCTGGATGAGGACTGGATGGTGTGACAACATGTGACCTAGTTTTCTATGGCATGGGGCAGGTCTTGATTGAGGTACAAATTCAGAGAAAGACAGTGTGGTTAAGGTGGTGAGAAGGGAGCTTTCCACCATAGCTTTGTCTTGGCACTCATCTCAAACGTGGTGTACAGTTTGATGAGCTTATGTGCCGAAAAAGAACTTGACCCATTGTCTAGATCTTGTTTTTATTTTATAAGATTCTTTCACTGAGAGTCAACAACTTTCTACTAGATTTTAACCTTATGAATTATCCATGAATGTAGGTATGTTACTCTAGGAGACACTAACATGTATATCTATAAATAGTGACTTTACATTACAAAAATAACTGTATAGAATACTTATACAATTGAGTTTAGAAAGGTATTTTGAATGATTAAATTTACCCTATAATATGCTACATTTTCCAGACCAGCATATTGCATAAAGTGTATGTGTTTTTTCTTTGATAATCATTTGACAAAAACAAAATTTCTCTGTTATTCACCTTAATCTGAGGGGGGGAGAAGTGGACAATGTTAGAGAAGTCTAATACTCTCAGTAAAAAACAGTAATAACAAAAGTGATGTATCAACTATTACATGCTGTGAAGATGCAACTGCTATCTTGGCAGCAAAGATGACCAATAAAGAATAGCAGTAAAGGCCTGGGCAGGCACCCAAATTATAAAATCTATTTTCTCTCCTCACACTCACTGATTTGGCCCATCAGTTGAGTTCATTGCAGGCCTATTGAAGATGCAGGTGGTGGACTTCTGGTCAAATGACAGCGTAGGTAAACATGGCTTACCTCCTCTCACAACCACATCAAAATTACAACTAAAATACAGAACAACCATCACTCAGAGTCATCAGAAATCTAGTTGAATGTAAGCCTGACAACTATGGAATTAAAGAAACCACATCCATCCAGACTGGTAGGAGGAGCAGAGATGCAGAATGGGTGGTGGATAGAAATTCAGGAGGGATATCTTGGGAGCAAGGAGTCCCAGCTCCACACCAGAATCCCCAGCCCAGGTTTCCAGTGGCAGGAAGACAAGTCCCCATAACTTCTGGCTGCAAAATCCAGTAGGGATTGAGTCAGTGGAAGAAACTTCTGGAGTCCCAAACAGTTCCCTTTAAAGAACCCACACACGAACTCACTCTATCTGAGCTCCAGCACTGGGTAGCAGCTTGAAGGGTAGCAGTAGTATACAGGGAGGAACTGAAGTGTCTTGCATCAAGGAGAGAGCTGGAGGAGAGTTTTCTCTCAGACAGAAAGGTAGGCAGAGGCCATTGTCCCTTTTCTGAGTCCTATCCTCACAGAGCCACAGAGCCAGCAGGCGGGCACCATATCTAAGCCTCCATCAACTTGGATCACACTGTTTGCCACACCCTGGAGATCCTCTGAGGCTCTGTCCCACCCAACTTATGGACCCAAGCAAATTGTTAACCATGACTTTCCCCTGAATGGCTGGTCTTGGTTCATGCTTCACAACTTCCTAAGTCCTATCAAACAAGCAATAGGTGGCATCAGTGAGTTCCTAGCCCTGTACCTTTTGCTAGATGGCCCCAGGCATGGCACTAGTGACAGACAGCTTACATTCACAGTTTGGCTTTGCCTGGGAATATCCAAGCTTAGCACAAGTAGAAGTCATCTTAGACTGCTTTATAGCTCATGCAGGGTGGCTCTGGGTAGAACACAGGTGGAAGCTGACCTTGACCTGCACCACTGGGGAACCCCCAGAGCCTCTGCAGCTAATGGACAACTACAAACCATGTCAGAGCACCACCACCCTGTCCCTGAACAGCTGATCCTTCAAGGAGGGTAGAAGTTGGTGGTAAGTGGTCACAGCCAATCTTTGCAGCTGACTGGCTGGAGTAAATCCCTCCCACTGACCTGCCAATGGTAATCAAGCCTCAACTACAAGAGGAGGGTGTACTCAGCCCACACAAAGGGCGCACCTTGACTACCAGGCTTGGGTGAGAGGGGAGGCTGTGCCACCAGACCCTACAGAACACCTACTATATTAGAGCACACTACCAAGACAGAGAGTCATAGCAGCTCTGCCTAACACATAGAAACAAACATAGGGAGGCTGCCAAAATGAGGAGACAAAGAAACATGGCCCAAATGAAAGAACAGATCAAAACTCCAGAAAACAAACTAAACAAAAATGGAGATAAGCAATCTATCAGATGCAGAGTTCAAAACACTGGCTATAATGATGCTCAAGGAACTTAGTGAGGACCTAAACTGCATTAAAAAGATCTAGTCAGAAATGAAGGATATACTAATTGAAATAAAGAACAATTTACAGGGAAACAACAATAGAGTGGATGAAGCCAAGAATCAAATCAATGATTTGGAATATAAGGAAGCAAAATAAAATCAATCAGAACAACAACAAGAAAAAATAATCCAAAAAAACAAGTATAGAAGCCAACATTAGCATCATCAAGGTGCCAGAAGAAGAGGAAGAGCAAGAAATTGGAAATTTGCTTGAAAAAATAACAAAAGAAAACTTCCCTAATTTGGTGAAGGAAATAGACATGCAAGTCCAGGAAGCACAGAAAGTCCCAAGCAAGATGGATGCAAAGATACCTACTCCTGGACACATAATTAAAATACCAAAGGTTAAAGTTAAGGAGACCATCTTAAAAGCAGCAAGAGGACCTACAGGGGAGTTCCCATAAGTCTGTCAGCTGATTTCTCAAAAGAGACTTTGCAGGCTAGAAGAGAGTGGCAAGAAATATTCAAAGTCATGAAAAACAGGGACCTACAGCCAAGATTGCTCTACCCAGCAAAGCTCTCATTTAGAATCGAAGAGCAGATAAAGAGCTTCCCAGACAATAAAAAACTAAAGGAGTTTATTATCGCCAGACCATTATTATATGAAATGTTAAAGGGACTTATTTAAGTAAAAGATCAAAACTATGAAGAATAAAATGCCAAAAATATATATCTATCAACAATTAAATCTAAAAAACAAACTAAGAGAACAAGGGGAAAAGAGACAGAATCATGGATATGAAGAGTGTTTTGATAGTTGCCAGATGGGAGGAAGGTAGGGGAATGAGTGAAGAGGTGAGGGGACTAAGAAGTACAAATAGGTAGTCACAGGATAGTCATGGGGCTGTAAAGTACAGTATAGGAAATGGAGTAGCCAAAGAACTTGTATGTATGTCTCATTTACATGAACAATGCTGAGGGAATTGCCTGAGGGAGTAGGAGGTGCTGGATGGAAGGGGCAAAGAGGGGGAAAGTGGGACAACTGTAATAGCATAATCAATAAAATATAATTCTTGAAAAAAGAGATGCAGGTGGTAATCTCTCCTGCAAAGTTCTTGCTTTGGCTGGTTATTCCAGAAAGTCTTGTCCAAGGTGGCACACTGGCCGGAAATGGAGTGGAGGTACCCGGAACTCTCAGGAAGGGAGCTATCTGCAGGGGTAATGGATGGTGGTGGTTTTTGAAGCCCCTTATTCTCTGAAAGAGGTGTCATGGGGGTATTGATATTAAACAAAACAGTTTTTGTTTTGTTTAATATCAATTAAACAAAACTCCCTGTCAGAAGGAATACTGAATCACTGCTAAGAACTTCAGGGATTTAATTTTTTTAGCTTATCCAGAATTCAGTTTCCTTTGGATTTTTCCTTTTACTTGAGCCAAATGCTCATCAAGATGGACTTTTCCACTGGGCCCTAGTGAAGGATATTTTGGAGTTGCACTGACGTCCAGGAAGCATGATGTGTGTGATTCTTTTGTGGATCCCTCAGAAATGCTTTGTTTCTAATGTAAACCATGATAATACACAGCACTGTACCTTCAGAAATTGTTTTTACCTCAGTGATCAAATTTGATGTGTATAATAATCTTGAGACAGAAGTTGAGCAGATATCACTATCTAGAATCAGAGGTGAGAGAATGGAGACACAGAAACTGACAGGAGTTTTCCCCATCTCACTAGGTAGCAGAAAAGACAGGAAATGAACCAGATTATCCTGTCTCCCAGCATCACCTCTTCCTAGGATGCCACACAGAAGGAGGACAAGCAATCATGAAACAGGAGTGAGGCTCGTTGTCCCTGGGCGGCCTGTGAGCTTTCCACCCTCCACGCAGGTTGCAGGGGTGCAAAGGCAAGAGAACGTACCTATACTGGGGCATGTCTGTGACAGTGACTGGGACACTCAGTAGCATAGGCTTGCTGCCTGCCTGAGAAAATGATCACAAGACAATGGACACAAGGTTTATTTTAACTAAAATGGGCTGGCCTTTTGCTGGATTGAAGTAAGCAAGGTTGTGGGGAGAGGCCACAATAACAGAAGCTCTGGAGCCACGGATCTGAAGCTCGCATCATGGCCCTGTCACTTATTACCAATGAGATTTAGGACAGAGACTGCACCTCTGTGAGCCTCCAGCCTGCTTCTATAAAATGGAAAAATAGTCACCATTCAGGGTTGTAAAGATCAGTACTTAAATAATTGAAGGGAAGGTGTTTTACTACTATCTTGGGCCTCAACTAGGTCATATTACACTTGGAATAAAGCCTGTTTATATAGATTTTATTAGGAAAAGTAAACAAGATAGTCCTTATGTTCCAGGACATCAAAAAATGGGTATAAAATAAAACACTAATAAATATTAGCTAAAATAGAGATTCCACGCTTATGCCTGGGCCCACATTTCCACTTTCTTGAGCAAAACTTCACAACCATTTAGTGTGGACCAGCTTGCCTGGGTCAGTTGTGTTTCCGACCCTCAAGTCTAGGCCAGGTTCCTGCCTGACACCTTCCAACCTGAGGACACTCCCCACCCTTTATCATGCCCTTGCTGGGAATAATTTTCCTTTTCTGGGACTTCATATTTTGATGAAAATCTTCTTAAAGGCCTATGTTAGAAGTGTCAGTAGGGTTTTAGTGGTATTGTGGTGACACAGGTGTGCCCAGTCTTGCGCTGCGGCATATTGCCCCCCCCCCCCCGACAACCCCATGAGGTGCCAAAGAAGGTACAGCACAGGACAGACTCACTAAGATGAGCAATAAGAAAAACTGCTCACTGTGCACTAGCTCGGGGTTCACTGACAGACCCAGGGTGGAATCACAGGGACTGATGGCTGGGACACGGTCAAGGATAAAGATCTAAACAGCCCACCTTCTCCTCTTTAACTTAAACCTGAAATTTACCACCCTTTGGGAGGCTTACTAAAATGAAAATAAGTGGACATGCCAGCAAACAGAACAGATGACTGGTTTCCCAAATGAAAATGGATTACTGCTTTTTGACCTAAACAGAGGTCAGTGCCCATAGGCACAACCTTGGAACACACAGAGATCCGGCCCACTAGCTAACTGCCAGACTTGACCCACTTCGTGTGTCCTAGAACTTGATCAATCAGATTTGTGACGCCCTCCCTGGGTGGCAGACAGTGAGCAGAGGGGCTAGAGAGATGGACCTTCTCTCATCTTGGAGGCTGTCAGCACACATCACCTAATGGCTTGAACCAACATTGCTGGTGTACACAGTGTCTTCCTATCAGGCTACGAGCTTCCTAAGAATAGGATCTGCCATTAGTGCATACTGAATAGTGTTTGGAACAAAGAAACAGACAACACCTTGAATGTGGAACAAGGTAAAGGAAGAAAAATAGTATTTATCAAGCACATACAATATCACTATGCTAGGTACTCAAATCTCCCACCGTATTTTAATTCTCAAAAGAACCATTTGAGGTAGGCATCACTGTCCACCTTTCACATATGAGGTTAAGTAACTCACCAAACGTTACTAGTGACTGATTCTAAGTGGAGAAGGTAAGGTTTAAAACCACATCTGTCTAAGGCCAAGCTGGTCTCTACACACATGTGCTGACCTAGGAGTTTCCAGAATAAGATAAAATGTAGTAGTGACCATGCATGCACGATGTATACATGCCATATGACATCGCGCAACAGCCACAGAGCATCCACACTGCTGCATGTGCTGTGACTCCACAACGGGACGTCGTTATTGGAGAAGGCAATGCCTCCCGGCTCCCAGGGGCAGAGGGGAGAAGGATTGGAAGTGGGAAAATAAAACAGAAGGCAGGGTGAAGGAATAAGAAAAAAAGAGGACTGAGGAGAAGAGAGACAAAAGGACAAAAGAAGAAAGTGGGGAAGAAAGAAAAAGGAAGTCAAACATTATTCAGCTCTCTGACTCCAATAAGAAATGCTCTAGTCTTTCTGGGCAAATAGCTCCAAAGCCACTAAGTCGCATGCTTCAAAGTGGCAACTCCTCTCCCACAACACCCCGATCCTAAACAATAATTTATTTCCAACTTATCTCACTTATATATATTGAAACAATTTCTAAAAGAGGAATGTTGATCCCTTAAGGCAGATGTAAACAATTTGAATAATTTCTGTGCAACTAAATGCTGTATGAATTATGTTACATTTAGTGAGATTGGTAGCAAAGGCAAAAAAGAGAGAATAATGGTGACAATAATAATTGTATTACTACTACTAATAATAATAACGGTGACAAGAAAAATTTGTGACAATAGTAATTGAAGATATTTTGATCTTTACTTGCCTACCAGTTCTGTCAAACTACAATAGCATTCTCACTGGCTGTTATGCCTACTCCTTACACTGTCAGTGGTCATAAATATGTGCTGTAATTCAATCTGCATTTATCACAAAAATCTAGTTTTAAAATTGTGGTTCTTGGATATCATCATGTGACACTTGTTTATAGACTTGGGTATGACTGAGCTGTGGTGTATCAACTCATTGAACCCACAACCAGGTCACCTAACTGAGCTGCCCAGGTGGGTGACCATCCCCGCTTTCCACACCTTACATTTCTTTCTCAAGGTAGAACTTTTATTCAGAAGAGAGAACTATCTCCAAGAGATAGAATCACTCCTAGAATCTCCCCAAAGCATCTCCTGGTTTAATACTGGAAATTTCAGGATCTCATATGTGTAAATAGAGTCTTGTAAATTTTCATCACTATCAACAGCAGCAGCCAAATTTCCTTAATCTGGGCCATCCTGAATGTACAGAATCTGTGGATCTTCAGAATTAAGCCCCAAAGTGTTAACCATTTTCTGTCCAGTGTTTTATTCCATAAGGAGCTTGAAAGAACTGTGGTTGCTATTCCTATAGTTTATTAAATTAATTCAATACCAACCAAGATTATTTTAGCGCATGGTTACAGTATTGTTACTTTTATATATATATTTTGGATTACAAAAGTTAAATTAGACAAATAATTATAGTTCCTTGGTTGTAACTAATGTTTCTGATATTTCACCCCCAAGTAGATAACCACAAATCAGTCACATAAAAATGGTATCTCACAGTAGAATGTAAGATGCACAATGTTAGCCAAACGGATGTTAAGCTATAATTTTCACATCTGCGGAATGGGGAAAAAATCCCACAAACAAACAAACAAACAAACAAACAAACAAACAAATCCCACATGGCTTTAGCACTTCCCACAGATCATACTCTTTTTTAAAAAAGCATTTTGCTCTTATCTGAGTACAATTCTAATGCATTAGCCAATGTTTTATATTAGGCTCAGGTTATAAAATACCAAATAAGAAATTCTGACAGTGAAAAAAAAAAAGTAGAAGCTTTTTCCTTGAGGTATCTTGGTATTAGCTGAAAGTGACATATTCCAAAGCCTGAAATCCTAACTTTACCATTCCTTCCCCAAGGCCCAGAAAACACCTGAATATTTAACAAATCAAATCATTTTGAGAGTGGCCTGTGCACTAGGCAATGTGTTAGAAGTAAACAGAGCGGTAGCCTCGACTTCAAGGAACTCAGTCTAGGGAAAACCAGACATGTGTATGAATAATTTAGCACTGTGCGAGGATAATGGAGGTGTCACACAGTAAGTGTTGTGACTGGTGTGGGCATAAAATAAGTGGTGACTCGCAGCCACTGTCTTGCACAGAGGCAGAGGAAAAGGCAAGTCATGATGGAGGTAAAGGGGAGAGGTGTGCAAACTCAGAGAGACAGAAGAAGCAGGGACAGGGTCTCAAGGTCCAGGGAAGAGTTTTCTCAGTGAAAAAAAAAGAGTGAAAGAGAGGGCATTCTGGGATGAGAATGGCCAAGGAAAAGCCACAGCAGCATGGACAAGGACAGCGTGTCAGGGAATCTACCAGCACCTGAAGAGGAGGTACCAGACAACAGCAGGAGTGAGCTGTGGAGAGCCCTGTCCAGCCCCCAAAGATGCTGGGGTTTTAGCCTTTAAGAACGGAAATAATGGGACTGGATTTTCTTCTGGAAGCAGAGTTTAGCAATTTCGCAATTTAGCTGTAGTCCCTAGCATGGATCTGGAGGAGAGGGCCAGGCTAGAGTTAGGGAAATGATCAGAAGGGAAGTGTATAATCCCAGAGAGAAGACAGTCTAGAAGCTGGGAGAATCCAGACAGAACTGAGGTTCAGGCTAAGTTCACATGCAAGTGTACCTGACCCACAGTGAGTCCTAATGGGTATAGGGAGGAAGGTCCCAAGTCCCAGAAAAGGATGGGTGCAGGGGTCAAGTTGTGAATAAGGCCAAAATGGGAAGCTAGGGACCATGATTTCTGGCTAAAGTTAATTTCTCTTTGTATGAGAAAAAAGGCCAAAGTTAAATGAATGAATTCATCAAAGGGAAGATTAAACTAACATTTATTGGGTGACTTTAAGATGCTACTACGTGCCCTCGCTGACGTAGCTCAGTGGATTGAGCATTGGCTGCAAACCAAAGCATTGCAGGTTCGATTCCCAGTCAGGGCACATGCCTGGGTTGCAGGCCACGGCCCCCAGCAACCACACATTGATGTTTCTCCCTCTCTCTCTTTCTCCCTCCCTTCCCTCTCTAAAAATAGTAAAAAAAAAAAAAGATGCTACTATGTATTGCATTGGGCAACATGGCACACCTTTTCACTCTTGACCTCCATAATGACTATGGTGTGCAGGAACTGGTGAACTGGTGTCCTTACTGTCACAGATGCAGAAACTGGGGCTCAGATAAAATAACTGGTCTGAAGCTTCAAAATTCACTAGGATAAAGCAGAGTTTTGTTCCCAGCTCTGTGGAACTCTGAACCCATGTTGCAAGAGATGGAAAAGAAAAGAAGGCCCTTCCACGGGCCTTGGCGCTGAGGAGCCTACAGCATCATTCTACCAACAAACACATCATTGTCAAAATGCTCAGAGCCAGGGAGATGAATTGGCAGGGCAGAGAAGGCTACTTATTGAGGGTGTGGCTAGTCCCACAACGACTTACTCTATGTCTCCTATCTCCCTGACCCCGTGCTGACACATTTGGGGATGTTCTTTTTCTTTAAAGACAAAGGGAGAAATGTACTTGCTGCACCAGAAAAAATTCCAGAGGGATTGAGAACCTAAACGTAAAACAATGAAACCTAAGAGGTTTAGAAGAAACTTCAGGATTTGAAAAAATAGTCTAGAAGGACTTTCAAAGCATGACACAAATGCCTTCATAAAACATGACTACCTAAAAACTACACATTTCTGAAAAAGTGTGATTTGCCTCCCACCTGATACACAAAAAGATAATGTTCTCAATAAATAATGGTTCTAACACAACAATATTAAAACACCAACAATCCAAATTAAAAAAGCACATTCACAGAAAGTAAAAAAAAAAAAAAACAGAAGTGAATTTTTAATTTGTGAAAGGATGCTAATTTCAAAACCTCATTGTTATACCAGATTAGTCTATCGGATTAGCAAAACCTAAAAGTTTGATAGTTCTCTTCATTACCAGGGTCTGGGAAGCGTGCATTCTCAAACATTATCAGGAATGTATTACAAAGCTATCTTATTACAGAGTGATTTGGAAATATGCACGAAAATTTTAAATGGACATTCCATTTAACCATGGAAATTCACTTCTAGAAATTTTTCCTATAAATGTACCTACGTATAAAAAATGTGTGCATCGTGGTGTTCTGTGAAGCTATTGTGTGTGCATGTGTATGTGTTCCTAGAGAACTAGTAACAATGTAAAAATTAGTTGACAGGGACTCTCTAAGTCCATTATAGTATAGCTAAACAAAGGATATTCTACTAAAATGAATGAGGCAGATACATGCTGACATGACCTGATTTCCAAGATGTATTTTTACAGGCGAAAAGCAAGATGAAGAACAATGTATATAGTGTATCATTATTTTAGAAGGAGAAAAGGCATGTGCATGTACATGTGTATTGCATACCTCTGTGTACTTGTATGTGCATGACTGTTAACATGCATGGAAAGCTGTTTCCATTCCAAGGTGGAGGAACTAAGGACAGGTAAGGGAATGAAGCTGACTTATCAATCTGCACCCTTTGTCAGTGTTTGGAATTTTTTTCCACTGTGTGCATGTATTTTCTTCTCTTTCTATGCAAAAGGAGCAGGGCGAAGAAGGGCCCAGGGAGTGAAAAGCGATGCACACATAAGAGAGATAGCAGTGCAGGGGCACTACCAAACAGATTTTATCTCCGTTCCCACTTTATTTCAGCCTCATTTCAAGGCTCCTTGAGGCTTTACATGGTTAAGATCAACCCCACAAAAGAGTGGCTAAGGAAGCAAGAAAAGATAAGAAGAAATTTTGAGAACTATGTTACACTTAGGGTTCTGACCAAGCTTGGTTGTGGAAACTTAGAAATGAGCCATGGATCATAAAATCCGGGGGCAAAACTGGTCTCTCCGGAGGAGGTCACAAATCACATATAGTATTGTGCTGTTATTTGCCTTAATCTAAGGTTGAAGCAGTTTTCACAACCATCAAACACAACTTCATTATTGCCTTTCAATTTTATGTAAAGGGTTGGTATCACAATGGTCATATTTTCAGAAAGAAGGATCACACCTCTTGGTCTGACCATGGTCTTAGCACCAGATGGAAATCACTGCAATTCTGGGTCTGTGTGTGTAGAAGTTCACTGAGTATAAAGGTCTAGGCCACATTCTTCAGTGTAGGTGCAGAGACATTCTCTGTGAACCATCACAAATACTGGTTGGAACTAACCCACACTCTAGGGGGAGCACTATCCTACTACAGACCAGTTCCCAGCAGTAAAGGTAAGGCACAGTTACACAGATAAATAAGGTTTCAATTGAACTAGTTAAAGAGATATAAAGGATTCCCCATGATCAAGAGAAACTAGATGACTAAACTTGGTGAAAACTGTTTAGGGAAGGAGCAAGAATCTTGTGTAAGAGCAAGAAAACTTGGCATCAAACTATTTATGCTTGACCTTTTTAGTCATATATATAATAAGCCACATTAGTGTTTCATAGACCATTCAAACAAAAGAATGTCCACAGTCTCTAATGAAGAATCTAAACACATAAAGCCCAGAACAACCGTTTTTAAACCAACTTATTTTAATTACAAAGTCCATGTACTCTTTATGGCTTTTTAAAAAAATAAAATGTGTTAAGAGATGGACCTGATTAGGATTAAGCCGGGTTAGAGTGCGTATTTACATGTGGTGAATGAGAGAAGGGCTCCAGGCACGTCCCCTTGCGCCCCAGCCTTCCGCCCAGAGCTCAGGCACGTGCCGGCAGGAGCGGGGAGAGTTTCCAGATCACTGATGACTTCTCTGCAGACGCAGACTCCCCCTTCTTCCAGGGGTTGTCCAGCTCATCCCAACAGGGCCCTGAATACAAGACCTGGGAAAACATGACTTTCTGCTGCCAGAACTTACGTCATGGGGAATTTACCAACACTCAGGGTTCCCAGAGGCTGAGATTTTAAGTGCCGGTAGATATTCTAAAAAAAACTGGGCACTGGACATAAGGTTGCTGACTTATATTTTGTCATGTTAGGACATTAACAAACATGAGAACAAAATGCCCATCGCCATCTGCTATCACCAGGTTCTTATAAATTTAAAAAAGCTTTTTTCATACTACAAAAAGTGTAAGACAATACTCTCTCTAAATTCTACTTTAAAAACCATATGCTCTCATTTATGCAAAATTGGGTGTGTGACTATATGTAAAAACCCTCCACCCTGCACACCCTCTCCCACCCACATTCCCCCTCCTTAGTTCATGTCCATGTGTCATACTTATGAGTTCTTTAGCTTCTACATTTCCCATACTATTCTTGCCCTCCCCTGTCTATTTCCTACCTACCATCTATGCTACTTACTCTCTGTACCTTTCCCCCCTCTCTCCTCCTCCCACTCCCCTGTTGCTAACCCTCCATGTGATCTCCATTTCTGTGGTTTTGTTCCTGTTCTAGTTGTTTGCTTAGTTAGTTTGTTTTTTTGTTTTAGATGTGGTTGTTAATAATTGTGAGTTTGCTGTCATTTTACTGTACATGTTTTTTCTCTTCTTTTTCTTAGATAAGTCCCTTTAACATTTCATATAAGAAAGGCTTGGTGATGATGAACTCCAAAGTATTCTTTTATACAGAATGGTTAGCTTAAAAGAAAAATTTCACTCTGTTGTTCTAATGATTCTCATTCTGCCACGTACTGTTGACACTGTCTTCTTGAACCAGTAGGGACCTCTGTTCCAGTATCAGTCCCACTAAGGTGGGCAATAGCAGCCTGGTTTCTTCCCTTTCTCAGCTTGACTTTTCTCCAGCTGCCTCTGAATACCATGCCCACACCGGACTGCATTGCCCATTACTGGACCGGCCAGGGGACAAATGGGGCTAAGTGTTCAGAAAAGAATCTCAGGATAGTTTTAAAGAACAGGCTGGGAAATACTTGTTTGCAAAGCCAAGTCAATCACTTCAAGGCTTCTAAGAGCAGGTCCCCCGGGCCCCCTCTGAGTGCATGACTGGCCCCTCTCCATTCGTGTGAACAGCTCTTCCTGGACTAAGGTGATGGCTGCACTTAAGAAGAAGAGAAGGAGGTTCAGTCTCTCTGGACTTTAAAACAGCTTTAATAACAGACAAAGGGCACACTCTAAAAGAGGAGCACCAAAATAGTAACCCAGAGGCAGGAACCTTAGGGCTTTTGCTCTGAAGCTCTGAGTAGGCCTGCGGTGTGTCCATGGAGCACAGAAGTAGGTGAGCCGAGGTCTACCAAAAGTGGTAAAAGATCCTCAAAAAGGCAGAAGACCACAGACGATGCTGAGAACACTAGTTCACTCAGCAGAGGTTTTCCTGGCGTCAGACATTGTCTTAGGGGAGTGACAAAACAATGGTTGCGACTTGGGACGGGTGATGTGATGTGGCTGGTGACAACCGGGAGTCAAACTTCTCAGCTCTCCTTTTGAGCTCATCTTTCCCCTTTAAGGACAATGTTCTCAAGGCGAAAGTGTCAGAAGCAATGGCTCATAGTGCAACAGAGACCCAGCACTGGGGGCAAGAATAAAACAATCCTTGGGGCTGTATTTAAAAGTTTTGTTGGAGGCCTTCTGAGTCATTGTATACGAGTTTAGAGATCCAGACTCTAGAACCTGTCAGGGTCTGGGAGAAATCTCCGGTAACGGAAGTGCCTGAAGGACAGGGGCAGGCAAATGCTGCCCTGACTTGTTTAAGTGGGAAAAAATGAGCCCTGGAAACTACACTGATAAGTCAGGTGCTGGTTCCTGGACCAATGAGATCCATGCAGCAGAGAAAGCAGTGATAATTCATAATTAGCCACCAGCATGGATAAGCCATAGAAAAGTAGTTCTGCTTTCTCACTTTCCATTGTTTTACTATGAAAGTATGGCAGATGGGATATTTTACAAGAAAGCGAGTTTTAAAATTTTTCTGTAACTATTTCAGACTCTCATTTGCAGAACATGTCATCTCATTATATTTGAGGAAAGTCAATGAAATTTCATGATTCCAAAATCACTTTGCAATTAAGTCTTTGTCTCATTCAGGATTCTTTTCTCTATTCACTTCCTTTTCCCTGCAGTTGTTTATAAATTGTGGGTTTATGAAAATGCCAGTGGTGAATGATGAAAGGCATTCACCTTTACTTCTTAATCTGGCCGAGTTTGTACCCCCCTTGAAATGTAGAGTGAATTGACTGAAGATCCTCAAAGGACAGTTGCCTCTATGTCCGTATCTGCTGGAAGTCTCTGGGTTGGTCCTTTAGCTGTCTTCTAATAGACAGTCCATGACACTGTCTTCTCCTCTGTCCCCTCTTTGCAAAGGTGAGGTGGCTTCATCTTTCAGCTCTCTTTCTCTTTCCCAGCTATTTTCACATTTCACTTAGGACTAACTTGGTAGATTAGAGAAACGATATAAATATCAAACACTTCCATCCCAATAAGGCAAAGGCTCACCAGATGGACCGTGGAGCCACGCGATTTTGTTGGTGACTGAACTTGTTCGAAGCTTGCTCGAAGCTTATTGAATTATAGACCAGTTTCTCTCTGGAAGGAGACCTTTAATGCCGTACCACACAGTTTCATTCCATTCTGCATTCTGTTCAACAACTCTATTAATGATTTTGCTAAGAACAGAAGATATGATTATTGCATTTGTAGTTGGCCCACAGCTAGGAAGGACACTAGCTGCAATAACTAGCCAAGAACTAACTTGATGAAAACTCAATAATAATTGTATCTTGTAGTTATATTTAATATAGCAATATCATAATTACAGGATAGAAGTGACCCAGCTGAATAATAAAGGCATCAAATTCATATGTAAGAAGACTTAACCATAATAGTAATATGTACCAAGAACGAGAGATGAGAATTGGGGTATCTTGTGGGTTTGAGCTGTGTTGATAGAAGATCAGTGTCTATAAGAAGCATTTATCTTATTATAGTTTGTCCTGGAAAAGTACATTTCCTTCAGTTCAACCCCCAAGTGTTTCAGCTCCTCTTCCAAAGCATGTCATAGCTCTTCACTGCCTCCGGAACAAGGTCCAAACTCTTTTCTTATGGTGTGCCCACTGTGCCCTTCACAATCTGTTCCAGCGACCTAGCCTCATTTGCTGCTGTTCATGTCTCCTGCCCTCTGTCCTGTTCCAAACCACAGCGTACTCCCTCCACGTGCTCTGTTGTGCCTTTGTTTATCTGTCTAAGTCATCCTTGTCTAAATATTCAACTCTGCTATGAGGTATGGGACAGTGAGGATGGGAGGGATTTGGGGGTGGTGGTAGGTGTGGGCAACAACAATTCCGAGTCAGGAGCTGGACAGCATGAGAACCCAGAAGGAAGTGGCAGGCAGACATCAGAACTGTGCAGAACTGGGGGAGCCAAATGCCAGGAAGGTGCCAAAGGAGGCGCCAAGGCTATGAGAGTCAAACATTGGAAGCAAGAGTGGTACTTGGGAAAGAAGGAAGAAGCACCTACCTGAGATGCTTGCTTTCTTTATTTTTCTTCCCAAACCTTTTTGTACTTTATTTTCTCTCTCTCTCATGATTCCAAGATAGAGCTGACCACTCTCTTCCCTATGGCAACTCTACCCTGAATATTTCTCCGTTAGATTCTATATGGCCCAGATTTTCAATTATGTGTTTATATTTCCAGTTTTCATACTGGACTGAATATTTGTGTGATGATGGGGTCGTGATTTCCCTGTGTAATCCCAGAGTCTAATTCACAGTACTGCACCTGTGGCAGTACCACAGTGTCTGCACATAGCACATACAACACATATATTTACATACATGCACACATATGTGTATATGTTCAGTAAATTAATGGTGTTTCTAACTTGTTAAATCTTAGTGACAACCATATTTTTCAAAGTATCATGCTAATATTAACATACTGGAATCAATGCTTCCTGATCTATCTCATTTTGAGAAAATTATTTTTTAAAAATAAGAAGAAAGTATTTTTCAGTCCATGTTCTGAGTTAGTTATATCTGCCCGAAAGCCAGGAATTTGGATCATATGGTGTCGCCAGGTGCACTGCTGCCTACCTAGAGCTGATATGGGTGAACTGTAAGTCTTCCACTGACAAGGAAACAAAGTACCTGATTTTAATACAAAACCCTTCCACTGTCTTTCAAATCTTGAGCATGTGAGTAGGCTGAATCTCTACCATGGAAACGTGCTATTTTATTATTGCTCTTGCGTTTGCCTTTACCAGATCTTTAAAAATATGCTTAATTTGGTGGAGTAAATTTTGAAAAGTGTTATGCCTAAATTAGACACAGAGAGATTCACGGGTCAGCATTCTTGTCAATTGCTTCTTATCTATTTTGCTCTTCAGAGCATGGAGTCTGAGCTGCGACACTGTAAACGTTGTTTCTACTCTTAAAACTAATAAGCTTTAGTCATCCATTTATCCTACAAATATTATGTGTTAGCTACTATTCAAGGTGCTGAGAATACATCAAGTAACAGGACGGGCAACATCCTGCCTTGAAGGGCCTTATGTTCTGGTGGGAGGAGAGAAAAACAAACAATTAAATAAATATATACTATTATACCAAGTGATAAATGCTACAAAGAAAAGAAAAGAAAAAATAAAGGGAGTCAGGGAATGGGAAATGATGGCAACTACTACTTTAGGTAGTGTTTCCAGACAAGACCACAAGGAAGAGGCAGTACCTGAGCCAGAACCGAGTGACGTGAGGGAGGGAGGCATGTTAACTGCTGGGCTGGGAGCATTCCAAGTAGAGGAAATCACAAGTGCAAAACAAAAACAAAAGAACAAATAAAGTAAGGAAGGGAGAGCACTGCAAAGCCCGATGCTTGTAGATGGTAAGGAATATGGTAGGACTGATGACTCCAACAGACATCGGCTTCTTTCTTCATTTGGTTTGCAGAAGAAAGAGCATCTTGGTCAGCAAATCTGCTGGCCCAGGTTTCTGCCCTGTGGGAGGATTGCCCTGTGAACAGCCCCGTGGTGACAGCAAGTCCTCATCTGCTGGTGTCAGCAAATACGGCGGATCCATCTGTCTCCTCGCACTTTTCGTTCTGGTCTGGGGTTTCCTTGAAGAGTTCATACTTCCGTTGTATTTTCTTGAGGAAAACCCCTATTTATCAGTCCAGAACTTTCCTGTTAATAGAATTTATGAGAACCTTAGTTGCCTGACATTTTCCTTCCTGGGAACTCAGTTAATTAAACCAGAAACTAAGATGAGGGCATGTTAGATCTGCTGATTCACTGAATTGTGAAAGAAAAAGGGCAGAAAGGCCACGTCTGTGGATCTCAGGGCTCTGTCCTCTATCTGACCTTTCACAGATGACTAACTTTCTGTCTAAGCAAGGTCGCCTGCTGCATGGTTGGGCTGCTGTCCCACGCAAGGCAGGATGCACTTTGGTCAATGCTGGGTAGGGCTCTTCCCATCCCATTCACAGTGTGGTCTGTCTTGGTGAAGAGGCCAATTTCACTTCCTGTAATGGCTAAATAAGCATCTATCAGAATGGTCCTCTTGAAGATAATAACTATAAATACTGGACAAAATATTAAAAAATAATTACCGGAAGGCACAGAACAACAACCAAAAGAAGAAAGAGTCTGGAGAGTGCTGGGAGAAAGAATCTGCTTTGTGTCCCTGCATACTCTTTCTGGATATGCCTAGGATATAAGAACCTGACTGCTCATGACCTGGGCCATTACTCAGGGTTGAATGTGCAGTAAATGATCTTGAGGGATCACATAAGGTCTCTCTGAGGGACCAAGAGCAGGCTAGTTAACTTCTTAATATAAAAGGGAGGTAGATTCCCTGAGCTCAGTGTTCCTCTCCTATAATGCAACCCACTGTGTGCACAGGCCCACTGTGTTCTGGGCCCATGGAGCAATCCATGTGGAACCTGGGGACAAGAGATATTAATGCTAGCTTGTTGATACTCATGATGCTTGCTCTGCCATAAATAATAAAGCCCATGCTTGTGACCCATGAAATATTGACAGACTTATATATTGGCTTGTAAGGAGGGTAAAATCAAATCCCAGACTTGACAGAGGGGAGCTGACACTTGAAAGAAAGGAATGGCACTAGATGGATTTCCCAAGTTCATGACTTCTGCTGTAGCAGCAGCTCTCAGTCTATGTCATGCAGAGTGGCTAAGACTCTGATAGAAAGTGTGCAGTCTTTCTCACTTAAAGAATTAGAGTTTGGGACAAGCTCAGACACTGAAAAGTGAGAAATAAATCACAGAAATGAGAGAGCCAAGAAAGGAACTATAAATTCTGTGTATCGAGTCTGTCCAAATCTCTGGCTGACCTCTGAACCATGCATTTACAAAGCAACTCTAAATCGCCAAGGAGAGACTAAAATTTCAGAAATGAGATTGCAGTTGTTGCCTAAGAGACAGAATTTGCACTTTAAATTCAATCAAGTTACTTGCCTGTGATGACAATAAAAAACTCCTTGGAGAACTATACTCCCCTTCAGAGTCTTTAGAATACAACATTTACAATGTCCAGAATATAATCCAAAATTACTCAGGGTACAATGAAGCAGAAAAATACAACCCATTCTCAAGATAAAAAACGATCAACAGAGAAAAACACCAAGTAGAGAAGATGTTGGAATTTGCAGACAAGAATTTTATAGCAGTAATTATAATTCAACTCAAGAATGGAAAGGAAAATATGCTCATAATGAAGAAAAGGAAATTTTAGTTGATAGAAATGACATATTTTTAAAAGATGCACATTCAGAATCAAATAATACAATGTACCGGGAAGCAGTCACTGGCAGGACATAACATCAGAATGCAGATAACAGGAAAATCTCTGACTTGGAGCTAAATGAATAAAAAGTACCAAATTAAAATAAGAGAGGAAAAAATTTTAAGACATGCTCAGACCCTCAGAAACGTGGGGGATAATATTCAAAGGGCTAACAAATATATTAATTGAAGATGAGAGAAAATGTACTTTAAAAGGCAATGACAGAAAATTTCCCAAGTTTGGTGAAGACATTCATTTATGGATCCAAGAAGATCAGCACACCCTAAACAGGATAAAGGCAAAGAAAACTGTCACTAGGCACATTATAGTCAAATTGCTAAAAAACCAAAGATACAGAGAAAAACTTGAGTGCAACTAAAGCCACATGGCACATTGTTGACAGGGAAACAGTGATTTAAATCAACCAATTTCTCAGTGGACACTAGGAGCCAGATGGAGAACAACGCATATCACTGGGGCAGGGGATTCAATCCAGAATTCTATATCCTAGAAAAACAAAGACAAAATAAAAACTTTTTTTCAGATTAAAAAACCTAAGAAAATGTATCACTAGCAGATCTTTAATGGAAGAAAAGCCAAAGGAGAGTCTGCAGACAGAAAGAAAATAATACCAGATAGAAAACCTCCAGGAGGGAATAAAGAACATTGGAAATGATAAATATGTGAGTAAATACAAAAGATGATTTTTTCTCTTTGTTTATTTAAAATACCTTTGAATCTATAAAGTAAAAAATATGACATTGTCATGAGGGTTTAAACATCTATAGTCTAAAGGGTGTGGGGGGGCTGTAAAGAGATGTATATGTCTGCAAACTTCTATATTCTATGTGCAGCATTACAACTCCAGCTCTAAGCAGACTGTAAAAAGTTAAGGATGTATACTATACTCCATGGAGCAAACACTTAAATAATGCAAAGTGGTATAGCTAAAAAGGCAATCGATAAGCCAAAATGCATTCATAAATGCAATTTTAAAATGCCAAAATAAGACAGAAAGGAAGGATAAGGATTAAAAAAAAACACAGAAAGGGCAAACAGAAAACACAATCCAAACATAAATCCAACATTATCAACAATTACATTAAATGTTAATAGACTAAACACTCCAGCTATAAGCCAGAGGATGTAAGAAAGGATAGAAAAGCAAGATCGAAATACGTGCTGTCTTCAAGAGATGCACTCTCTACATAAAGGTAGACTGAAAGTAAATGGATGGAAAAAGTCATGCCATGCCAACAGTAAAAAGAAGGCTGACTGGCTATGTTAATAACAGATAAAGTAGACTTTAAGACAAAGAGTACTGTCAGAAATAAAGCGACACATTTTATGATGATATAAAAATTAATTAATCAGGAAGACATAACAATCATGAATATATATATCCTAATAGCAGAGTTCCAAAATATATGATACATCAATTGAAAAAATTAAAGAGAGAAATAAACAATTCCACTTTCAGGAGCTAATAGAACAACTGGACCAAAAACATCAGTTAAAAAACCTGGTACACAGCTCAGGGGAGAAGTGGCTGTTCTGTGGTTGCTTTCCCTGGAGTCCCGTGAGACTCCAGTCATTCAAGGTCCATTACATTATGGGTATCATTAAACCCCACCTCACTTGAAGCAATGTAAGGGGGCCTTTGTTTTGTGCAAATTAAAAAACCTGACTAGTACCCACCTGGCACCGTACAAAGTAATTGCAACGTTATTGACTTGAAATGTTGGGGAGATAACTTCATAACGTATGACTGTCTGACTGCTGTGTTGTGCACCAAAACTATACAAAACAATATGGAGTGTGCACTGCCCTGGAAAAATAAAATCCTTAAAAATTAAAAAAAAACTAATTAGACCAAAGTTATTAATAAAGTTCAGCCTGCTGCTCAGTGCTTACCAGCTTTAATAATTGGTATTATCATTTTAATTTGGTGAACACCTTAATTTACAGATTCAAGAAGGTAAGCAAACCCAAACATGATAAATACAAAGAAAATCACCCATAAGCACATTAGAGTCAAACTGTTGAAAACCAAATACAAATTATAGAGAAAAACTTCAATGAGCCAAAGACACATGACACATATTTTAGACTTTTATGTTATGTTGAAACTTACATCCCTTAATGTAGCTATATCACTCAAAAAAATAAATTTGCACTACTTAATATATAAAATGTATTTTTTAAATGTGGAACAAGTATTCAAAGGAAAGCAAGGAAAGTTATTTTCTTTATTTAATTCCTAAATCCTTCTGAAATACATTAAATAAGTTTCTACCTTTTCTTTCTACATCTATGAGTTACATTTATTTCTAAAGAGACTTGTAAAAGACGTATGTTTGTCAATAAAGTATAATAATAAAATAGTGGCATGGATATCATAGTTCACAAGTGAGAATGGACACTACCGAGAACTAGACCGATACCTACTGTAAAATAATCATGTCTGCGCTGCAATGTTTAAGGACTTGGGCACTAGCATTAGACAAAACAGGATTTGGCCCTCGGCTTTTCCCACGGAACTACCTAGGAGACAGCAGAATAGCTTCTCTCAAGAATAACAGTAATCCCTACCTTGCATGGTTTTTGTGAGGACGAAATGAGATAAAACGTGTGAAGTGCTTAACATCGCATCTAGCACATAATGAATTCTCCATAAATGAAAGCTGCCTCTTTTACTATTGGGCACACCCAGCAAATGAAGCTCGGTGTCATGCTCTTACGAACTGCACCTTCATGAACCCTTGCTTGGAGGGGAAAGGGGAAAGAAGAAATGAAGAGATTGAAAAGTTTGAAGAAAGGCTGAGCATGATTGCAGTAAGGTCAATGAGAAAACAATCTCCTCTGGGCTCACACTCCCAAGGGCAGGATCCCAGCAGGCTCTGGACTAATCCTCTTCGGGCAGGGACTACTGCTGCCTTTATACCCCGTGAGCACGGCAGAGAGCCTGGCCCCCCAAATGCCGGCTGAATAAATGAATGACGCTGAGATGAAGAGCCATTGTAAAATGGCTAGGATAGTGTGGGCCTGGGAGAAAGTACCAAAACTAGCACAGCCCAAGAAACAGGGGTGGCCTCTGACCACTGGCTCCCACTTGGAACTGGCTATGAACTTGAGAATTCTGTCACCCAGGTCAGTGTGTCATCATGTTATGATCCTCGACACAACACGGACAGTCAATATTATCTACTGAATGAATAAATGCATGAGAAAAATAAGGCAGTCTCTGCAAAATCTTTTCACCAATATCACTAAACCATCACTGATTCGTGGAAATCATATGGGCATCCTTTTCCTGGAGGCAGATGGAAATTACAGAACATGGTCTTCATAAAATCACTTTGTACTCGCCTATTATGTTTCATCCGTAAAGTGCACTGCAATACAGGCCAATTTAGAGAAGACAGCTTGACCGACCCAAAGCCTGAGAGAGCCAAACTGTTGCCAAGGACAGGATGAACTTGAATTATTTAAATGAAAATACTTGTCTGTCCATGCAGCTCAAAAAATGCTGACACAGCAGCATCTAGATTATGATTTCTCTTTTTTGATTAATTCCAACTCACATTTCTGATCACGTCCTGAAAGCAGCCCCAATTCTTCATATATTTTCAGAAAATATATGTGTTGTCCCAAGGAAATGAAAGCAAATATTTCACAAATGCAAACTAAATTGTTCTAGTTCTTGTCAATTTTTCTTTGTGCTGTTCCTTGGCTTTAAGAAGGAGTGGCCATGCAAAGTAGAAAACAGTGGAGCAGGGCGCTCTCCATGTTTGAAATGCTGTCAAAACTGTGAGAACTCTGTTCCTCTGTAATACCTGACACAAGGCCATTTCCATAATGATTCTCTTTTTGTTTTAAAAGCAGCATGGGGTAGAAAAACAAGGCGACCTCGGGCTAGAAATACAAATTCCCACTATTATAAAAATATCAAAAGATTGTTTGGGACCAAGAAAAGTCAAGTTCTGCCCCAGCTATAATAACAGGAACCCAATATGGAGTTGCCACATGCAGTGTTCCTAATGCACTTCTCCCAATATTTCACAGCAAGCCATTGCCATGGCAACTTAACCTTCCCGCACACACGCACACACAAGAAATACCTCAAATCCTTTTTTCAGAATGACACAGATCTGACACACAAGAACAACAGATTTGTTTAAATAATACTTCTTCAAGGCTATTTTTAATGGCTAAAAGATGCATTTAGGAAGGGGGTGGTGTATAGACAGATGAAAGATACACCAAGTACACAAATGATTGTTATATATTTTTACAGATTAAATGGCTCAAAGGTCTACGGTAGTGGTGCAAATAAATAAACAAATATCTGTGTGCATTTTCCCACCCCTCACCCCCAATACCAATGGAATAGTAGTGATTCAGTTTTATGCTGCTTTGAAAAGCACTCCCAACCTATTCCAGTCATTTTACCTAAAGAATCTTCTTGTAAACCAGTCACTAATGTGCACCCAGCCATGTGGATGGGGGACAGGTGGAGAATTCGTTTCCCACGAGTCCCAAATCATGAAAAATGAAGAAGGTGTAGGAGTCAGACACTGAGAGTGAATCCACCAGAGAGTCGCGGGACCTGTTGAATTGGGCACCACACCCGAGCCAGTGAAGAGGTGCGGCTGGTTGGTCACATTCCACCTCTTGGAAAAATAATAAAAAAATGCAGGCTTGCTTTTGGCACATCAGTAGAATCATCTTTTAATAAAAGGAGAGCTGATATCTCATAACCCAGGCAGCTTATAACACAAAGTCTCCTCAGATATGTCAGCTTAAAAAATCTTGAGGCTGAATGTGGGCTAAGAAAACAGGCTCAGTAGGTGAGACCAGAAAAACATCGAAATAATTTGAGCAGTTCAGTGATTCCTCTCTTCCTTAGTGTTGTGTTTCTACTGGGAATTCTCTTAGAAATCTGTGGTTCTGTTCAATTTTAAAGAGCTCTACAGAGTGGGTGACAGAGTAACAATGGGAATGCTTGCGCATCTTTTGAGATCATTCAGAGTCCTAAGTTTTTGTGTTCTGCCTTATTGTATAAGCATTTTGAGTTTAGTCACATCAAACATTCATTCAACATACTCAAATTCAACCAAAGGCACTGGGTCAGAAAAGTGAGAAGAGAAATAATAATTTAAGCCATTCTGCTAGTGATTTTTTTCATCTAAAAACTATTCTGGGATGACCAGAAGGTGAGAGTATCTGCCACTTCCTCAGTGGGACCTGGTCCATCATGGCCAACGCAGAATGTGCACCTTACAGTGCAGAAGTGATCCTGAAGTTCATGGTCATAAATACAGCTGGTGTTTCACAGCACTGGAAGAAACAGTAGGCCAGAGCTGGTACATTGGCCTCGCATAGAGAGACTTCCAAAAGGATTTTCAAGGCTAATTTTACCTATACCTGGTTTTCTCCTTACCCAGTGACTTTGGAACATAACTGATGTATAAGACACAACTCCGCTATTTTTAATTCTAGGATATTTCAGAGGACTGTGGCTTTCTGGAACCAGAATTTCCAGGTTTTTTTAAAATGTTCTTTTCACTACCTAAAATTTAAAATAAAATAAAATAAATATCCAGCTTATAAATAGGGCTCAACATTTATTTGCAAGCTGGCTATTTGGAACTTATAATGCATTTTGCTATAAAAACAATGTTAGAAATGGTGCAAAAGGTATGTGGGTTCCCAGAATAGCCCACATACATCTTTGTTCTAAAATTTATACATTGCAAAAAAAAGAAAATAGAAGGAAAAGGGGGAAAATGGGTACAGAGAAGGAAGTATAGTGTAGTGGCTAAGAGTGCTTGAGCCAGGCTCTCTGTGTTCAAATACCACCACCCACTAGCTTTTGGCCTTAACTAAGTTAGTCTTCTTGTGTCTCAGTTTGCTCATCTATAAAGTGGGGCTAATAGAGTATTTCCCTTTAAAGTGTGTGTACAGATATAACCAGTCTATCCAATGTACATTCCACACAGGGAGGGCTCTGTGCCTGCTCCGACAATTGTCCCTCTGGGTGTGAACTGCTCACACATTGCAGCATTTCCACTACTTGTGCTTCTGCAAACACCTGCCATTCTGAGAGGGGGAATTCTGCAATCTAAACCAAACCAGAAACATTTGATGCAATGTGAAAGGAAGAAAAGGAGAGGTGTGTCGATGGGAAGGGAGCTGGGAACAGTCGTTCTCACCATGCTTCTACTCCCGCTTCTCTCCTTGGCCCATCACTGTGCTGACCCTTTTCGGCTCCCCTCTGGTCAGGGGGTGTCTGAGCCATAAGGCAGTTAAGAACATGAGGTGGTGATAGGGGAGAACATCTTCCAGGCTTCCCAGAGACTACTAGACAAACCTCGTGAAGCTATCCTTACAAAGCAGCCCTGAGCAGGCAGGGCAGAGGGACCAGGGAGAGCTTCTCCAGCTACTTCCTGAGCCACCCCTCAGCCCTGGCCCGGTGCCCAGCTGTTCACCACACACAGTCCCACCAGGTGGCCTTCTGCCTTCTAGATCTTCTTTGTGGTCTTCCGAATGCTCTCCATGAACAATGGCAGGAGACTGTGGATTGTACACAAGTGATAATCCCAGAACTGTAGGTGGACCTCAGCAGTTTCTCAATCTCAGAAAAGGAATTCTTGAGTAAGAAACACATTGGAAGATGAAATTATAGTCCCTGACCTCTCTCAACGCAATTAAGCACATACCAAATGCTTGTATTATTCATTCTTTCATTTACTCGATAAATCTTTTGTTAGATCCCAAGAATACCTTCTGGAATTTCAGGTAGTGCATATCTATAGCATGATGCTTAAACCTTTTCATGGGTTAATCTTAAGTGTAATCACCACTCTGATGTTGTAGGTGAACTCAAGTTCATAGCAAGTCTGTTATAAAGTTCTTAATATTCTAAAAGAGAGATAAATAAAACTTTTGTTTAAAGAAAATTTCCTGTCCTCCAAGAGCTTACAGTGTAGGTTCGGGAGCGCAAACAGCAGCTTGGATTAGGGCAGGCCTATGTATTTCCACCTGCTAACAGGCCAAAGCTTTGCCTTTCGGTGCCGCTGGGGCCCAGCAGCTATGCCTGTAGTTTGCAGAGTGGCTCCTGGTCCTCTGTGCACTGCGCTGTCTGATGCCCTGGAGACTCTTTGGTTACGGAGGAAGGACTTACAGCATCTCTGAACACACTTCTAATTTTCTGGAGTGGACCCAGCTCCACCCTGCCCAGGGTTACATGTATGGACAAGGGTACTCATGGAGTTATAGGGGGAGCTTTACAATCAACATTAAAATTAGACTTCATCAAAGCAAAATGCATAGTTATTTATTTGGAAATTCAGAGTATTCACATTAAGCCATATATTTAAGGTTTTTATTTCCTTCCATCTAGTTAAGCACTTCATTACCAGCTATTTGGAACAATTTGAAAAAAGAGACAGCACCAGAGAGAATACTCAATGAGATGTGTTGACAAGCGGAACATGTGGTTTTCCCTTACTAGCCCGAAGTCTAAGAAACCACTGTGCAGACACAAGTCGGTGCTTTTCAAGGGCGCGTTTCTTTCTGCGTGCTCTCGAGCTCGCTAAACCAAGCTGTGCAACTGTCCACCAGCAGTTCTGGCCCTGCGTTCCCAGCGTGTGGCGGGACTGTTCTTGCTGCCTTTTCTACATTAGGAGTGGCCCCATGACTTACAAGGCCAATGCATGTGAACAGAGGTGACAGGTCTCGCTTCTGGGCAGAAGCTTTAGGAGCCAGTGTGCCACTTGTGACGCTCTCGCGATTATTCTGTCGTAGCAGTGGGCAATGTCCCGGAGGAGGCTGCTTGTTAGCATGGGTACCCGAGCGCCCCCAGCTGACCCATGAGGAAATGCAGTGTGAGCAAGAAACAAACGCTGTGCTTGAAGCCACTGAGATTTGGAAGCTGTTTGCTCTTGTAGCGTAACATGGAGTTTAGGTTCCGACAGACTGAATGTGGGACAGGAGAGCTTATTCCACCACCGGACTGGCTGTGTAGGAATCACTGGCGGGGTTCCTTCCGTATCTTCCTAAGTAGCTTCACTGCCCCGCCCCCCGCCCCCCACCCCTGCTGCCATTTATCTTTTAATTTCAAAGCTCCTGGCTAGCCTTTGACCTCTTGTAAAGAAACATAACTTTATTTCTTGATGTTTTGTTATTGCTGTTGTTTTTGTATTTTTGAAGTCATAGCAAGGTACAAAGGAGGAGAAAGCTCTAGATGTACAATTACAAGGTGAAGTTTATTTTACTGCTTTTCTGCCTCCGCTGTGAATCATCTGTGTGACCCCTGAACAAGACAATAATGTTTCAGGGCCTCAGTTTCCTTGTCTGTAGCACAGGGAACTTGGACTAGACCCCTGGAGGCAAAGCAGTGCCCATGATGAATTGTACCTGGTCCTGAGATAAGTTTGGTTCAGTCCACATGGTGGTGGGGAGGGGCGGTTCTCCCTTTTAACTGAACCACGACAACATAAAAATCTATTTGTGAACATTAGAATTCAAAATAATTCACATGAAAATACTGCTTGCTACTTGTTTGTTTGTTTTTCTACAAGCATTCATTCCATATACACTCATTGAGTGCTTACTGTGTGCCATATGTGCTTCTAAGCACTGGGTTTCCAGTTATGCACAAAACAGGCAAAAAATTCATGGCCTCTTGGAGTGGACATTCTAGAGGACTTCCAGCTCCTCTGGGCAATTTGGAAGGTCGGGCGGTAGGGGGCCCACACTTCAACACGGCAAGGGTTCCTGAGACGAGAAGGAGCTGCCAGACCTTTAGACTGGGCATTAGGTCCCGCCTCCACAGGCCTGAAGGCGGCCCAGCCGGGTGCCCGCTTTACCTGCCTGGACCCTGTGGGCATCTATGATTGCGATGCTTGGACTGGGTGACCTCTCAGAGTCCTTCACTGCTAACAGCCATGACTCTAAAAGTATATGCAACACAAAATGAAAAGGCATATTTTCAACTGTTACAGAAAACCTACATCTTAATACTGTTACAAATTGTATAAACTGAGCTATGGATGCACGAGTGTGTAAAGCCAGGAAACGGCCTCTGCCCCGTGTGCCTCTTCGCCCCGCCACCTCTCACGTGACTGAACTCTTCCGGACAGAGAGAAGAACACCCAGCACACTGTGGGTCTAAGTCTCCTTCCCTCTCTCTGCTGCTGCTGTCCTTGCAGCTTCTCATTCAGGAGATGCAGATTCATTTTGGAAGTAGCCAGGAGTGCATATACATTAGGTATCTTCAATATTTAATTATGTATCTAAAATTTTAGCCCAGCAGTTGGATGGAAATGAGCATATCACTGTAACAAGATTCTGGAAAATTCTCTGTTTGCTCTGCAATGTTATTTACTAACTGCATCACTGTTCCCCTTCACAGTGAATCCAGGAAGACAGGTGGGTGCTGAGTAATGGTGACGTGCTTCAGCTCCGATGGGAAAAGGCTTTGCGAAAAATATGTGGGTTGTTAGATACTGAAAAATTATTTGCAAGGTTACTGTAAGTCATCTTTCCCATAGTCTTTCTCTGCTTGTTCTTTTGCTCTTTCTTCTTTCTTCCTTAGGTGAGATTACAGATGAGTCATCTTTTTGAGTCATTTTCTTGTTAAGTAGCAGGGTTAAGAGTATCAAGACAGAGAAGTAAAATGGAACACCAAGCAATTATTGCATGTACTAATGGATAGGTATACACTGAACTATATCCACAGTGTGCACACACATATATCCCATTACTCAAATGAAAGACAATTAAGAGGTAATTTTTCTCTGTCAAGATTTTCATCTAAAGGCTGAGACAGAGTAAGCCAAGTTTCTGGCAGAACAAAATTTCAGAACCGAGTTATAAAAGCTTGAAAATAGCAAGACACATGGAAACCCTGACACAATCTTAATTACACTGTCACCAGACACAATGCTAAAATGTGCATGTAAATGTTCCTTTTTAATCTTATGAATTAGTCCGACAGATGTGTCTGGAGTCCTGTTTTGAACATCCGACACACCTCTCCCATCTCAGAGCAGAATAATTATTCAAAGTTCCAGATAAAAGTAGATTCTTTTCAGTAGAGTTTCTAGAAATATCTCCCTGAAGGTGAAAAATAAATATTAATGGGAGTAATCATAAAAATAATTTCAACGACTAACGTTTGTTGAGCACTCATTCAGGCCTTGTGCTGGGCCCGTTCCCTGCCTTGTGTAGAATCGTCTCGATGGCCCTGTGACATAGTCCTTCCGCAGGCTACTCTTCGTGAGCCCCGTCAGGCCTACTCTCCACCTCTCTTCACCCTGGCCCGTGCCCTGGCTCTGACCTTCACTGACTGTGCACAACACAGTACTATCAGTTCCCTTTTGTAGAATGAAAAACAAACGGAGGCTTTGACATGTCATGTGACCTTTCCAAGATCTCACAGGCAGTAGATACCGGAGTCGAGACTTGGGTGAGATCTCAGCCCAGGCTCTTACCCAGTACAGGGCATGGTCTGTAACCGCATCCCCACTGTGCCGGCTTTCTGCCAAGACGTCAAACAAGGAAAGGGTCTGGACTCCCAGCCCAAGGAGAGGAGCAGCCCTTCCCCTGCCCTGCTGAGCTGGGCCATGTTGTTTCTCTAAAGCCGCCTGGCTTCTCTGCACCTCAGTTTTATCATCCATGAAATGGGAGAAACACGTTTACTCCACGTATTGCTCAGCATTCTTATAAGAATAAAAGTGACATAATGGGTGTGAAAGGGCCCAAAAGGATGTGCATGCCCTGTAAATGTTATTTTCCTTTGAGTTGTGCAATTGGTAACAATGTTAACATGTAGAGCTCTCTATGTATTTATGTACACTTGTGTGTGCACCCACATGTGAAATAGTATGTCTCATGTATTGTGTAGGGTAAAATATCACTGTTCTTCCATGACACAAACTCTTTGTTAAAGTATCTACTACTATTAGCCCAGAGTTCAAACTTCTATATGTTGTAACTATTAGGATCCCACATTCTTATTCAACCATTTTAAAATGTAAAAAAAATTTCATTCACTATTGATAACCCACTGTGTAACAAGACATGCCTATACCCTTAGGGAATAGGATAATAGAGACACGAAGATATGTTTTACAAAATAGCTTTATCTCACATAAAAAGGTAAAGAGGAACTTTTTTCTTAAACCAGGCCCATTTATATACTATAGCTGAAATACAGAATGCATATTACATTTGGGATCCAAAATAAAATAAAGCCTTTTGTAAGAAATAGTGAAAAGATGAATTCCACTCCTTTCCATCAGCTGGGAGGTGGGTAGATATTTAACAATATTCAGGGACACTGGCTTGCAGTAGGAATCGGTGCTTGAATCGATAAAGCCTCACATCATAAGGAATTCCAGAAAATGCGAGTGAGCAAGGTGCTCCCTGATATGGAAGTGGTGGCGGGGTAGGCTCCCAGAAAACCTCAGTAATTTGGCTGGTGCTGTACTGCCTGGCAGAGGCAAAGCCAGGGTCCCTGACTGTGCCCTGGTTACCAGCCCATTCTGCTTACAGATACGTTGATACTGACCTCCTCCCCATTGACGAGGCTGGCTGGCCACAGCACGGGGAGGTAGAAATGAGCATTCATACAGCACCACTGAGACATGGGTAAGTCTCACCTTCTTTGCACTGTCATTCTGGCTCACTCTCTGATATTGGGGATACCACTTAATTGTTTCATGACTCAATGTTGCTACCAACAAACTATCAGCTTCCGGCCTCTTGCTCATACGATTCCTGAAGATTTTTTAAGAGACCCAAGAAAATGTTGCCACAGAGAGATGAAGACAATTAATTCTCTGTATCTTGAGCTGGTATCATCTGGGCATTTATCACATCCTTATAAACGAGCCGCTCTACTTAGACAATAAACATTTGGAAGTTAGTATCTTTGAAATGCAAGGTTCTGGCTCGCAGCCATGCGGGCCGCTCATCCTTGATGATCCTGCTAATATTGCCCTGTAGCTGGGCAGGCAGACTGAGGCAATAAAGCAGAAGGGTTTACAGGCTGGCCTCTAGAGTCAGGCGGGTTGTGCGACCATGGACTGATTTCCCATTTAAGCCTCACTTTACTCAGCTGTGAAATGAAGATAGCAACACCCACTTCACAGGGATGTTGAGAGTTGTAAACAGAATAAATGTAAGCATTTAGCAATGTGCCAGTACTTAGCATGAACCAAATGAGTGTTAACTTGCCACTGTACGTTGATGGCACAGCACTTAACACATCACATAAATTTACTTACATTTTTGCTTTTTCACTCCCATCTCCCACGCCGCCCCTCCAATGCTTTGACCTGTGCCTAGTAAATAGCAGGTGCTCAGTAAATGTTGAATGAATGAATCAAGGAAAAGTATAAGATGGGGTCCTGCCCTCCAGAAGTTCACTATCAAGTTGACAGATAAAATATTTACCCACCAGATAAGTAGTAATTATGCCTGGCTGCAAGTGAGTGGCATGCGAGTTACACACACAGGGGCAGGAGAAGGAATCCTTCTGCCCAGATTGGAATGGAACGCTACATGGAGAAGGGCGCTTGGAGCTCTTCAATTATTACCCCTCCAGTCGGGCAGCTTCCAAAGAATGTCAGTCTATTTTTTTCTGACATATCTCCTCAGACAAAGGAAGCAAAAGAAAAAAGAAACAAATAGGACTACATCAAACTAAAACATTTTTGCACAGCAAAAGAATCCATCAGCAAAACAAAAAGACAACCTACTGCATGGAAGAATATATTCACCAAAGATACAGCTATAAAAGGTTAATATCCAAAGTTTATAAAGAATTCATATGACTCAACACCAAAACCACAAACAG
Source organism: Phyllostomus hastatus (assembly GCF_019186645.2). Taxonomy (NCBI): domain Eukaryota; kingdom Metazoa; phylum Chordata; class Mammalia; order Chiroptera; family Phyllostomidae; genus Phyllostomus; species Phyllostomus hastatus. The sequence goes on along the minus strand of NW_025333977.1, from coordinate 11,542,563 downwards.
TCTGATTTAAAAATGGGCAGAAGACCTGAGTAGATACTTCTTCAAAGAGGACACAGAGGTGGCCAATGGACATATGGAAAGATGTGCAATGGCACTAATTGTCAGAGAGATGCAAATTAAAGCCACAATGAGGTATCACCTCACACCTGTGAGAATGGCCATTGTCAATAAACTAACAAGCAAGTGTTGACAAGGCTGTGGAGAAAAGAGAACCCTCATACGCTGTTATTGGGAATGCACATTGGTGTAGCTGCTATGGAAAAAAGTACAGAGATTCATTTAAAAATTAAAAGTGTAACTGCCTTATAACTCAGTGATTTCAATTCTGAGTATATGTTAGAAGAAAACCAAAACACTACTTTGAAAGAATATATGAACCCCTATGCTCATTGAGCATTATTTACAATAGCCAAGTTATAGAAGCTATCCAAGTGCCCATCAATAGAGTAGATAAAAGTGATGGTACACATATACAATGGAATACTACTTGGTCATGGAAAAGAACAAAATATTACCATGTGTGACACCATGAATGGACTTAGAAGGCATTATACTAAGTGAAATAAGTCAGTCAGAGAAAGACAAGTACCATATGATTTCACTTATATGTGAAATCCAAAGAACAAAATAAACAAACAAAACTGAAATAGACTCACAGATACAGAGAAAAGACTGATGATTGCCAGAGGGGAGGGGGACTTGGGGCCTGAGCAAAAAAGTGAAGGGATTAAGAAGTACAAATTGGCAGTTATAGAATAGTCACGGAATTTAAAGTGCAACACAGGGGATACAGTCAATCATATTGCAATAACAATGTGTGGTGCTGGCTGGGGACTAAAATTATCAGGGGGAACCCTACGTAAAGTAAGTGATTGTCCCTGGCTGGCGTAGCTCAGTGGATTGAGCGTGGGCTGTGAACCAAAGTGTCGCAGGTTCGATTCCCAGTTAGGGTACATGCCTGGGTTGCAGGCCATGACCCCCAGCAACTGCACATTGATGTTTCTCTCTCTCTCCTTCTCCCTCACTTTCCTCTCTAAAAATAAATAAAATCTTTTTTTAAAAAAGTGATTGTCTAACCACTGTGCTGTCCACCTGAAACTAATGTAAAATCATGATGACTATAAACTGTCATTGAAAAATGATAATGTTACTACACACTCTGGTCACTCATATGCTGAATATTTCACTTCCATTTTCTTGGTTTTAGCTTAGTAGGTAGCTGAATGCATTTCCTATTGCTGCTGTAACACATTACCACAAACTTAGTGCCTTCACACAACTAACTTACTCTCTTACAGTTCTGGAGGTCGGAAACCCCAAATCAGTTTCACTGAGCTAAAGTCCAGATAAAGCAGACAGGGCCGGTTCCTCCTGGAGGCCCTAGGAGAGAAGGCATTTCCTCACGGCTTTCAGGATCTGCAGCTCCTTCATTCCTCCCTCTCCAAAGCCAGCAGTGTGTGTAACGTCTTACCTTTCACTGATTCTGTCATCGCTTTGCCCTGCCTGACTCTTCTGTTGCCAAATCTCTCTGCTGACCCCTTGCGAGAATACTTGTGATTATGTTTAAGACCCCCTCAGATAATCCAAGATAATGTCCCCATCTCCAGATCCCTAACTTAATCACTTTCTGCAAAGTCCTATTTGCCATGTAAGGGTCACATTCACAGGCTCCGGGAATAAGGACTTGGATATCTTTTGGGCCACTTTGCGGCCTACCATGGTAGCCAATAACATAGGGGACAGAGGCGGTGCCGACCAAACACTACTTTTTTCTAGCCCATTTCAATATTGAATCCAGCAACTTTGTCAGTGAAGTAAGACACACACCCTTGCCATACTATGTCTACCATGGATCAGATTTTGCTTAAATTCTTCCACTGAATTTCATTTGGATGTTCAGGTCTGAGCTAATGTTGTCTGTTACTGATGCTGTGGAAGGGCCAAACCATCAATATTTCCAAAGGAATAGAAACATGGAGCAAAAAAGATACAGTCAGAGGTATGTGGGTGGGGTGAGGGATTAGAGAGACATGAGGTCAGGAGAGTAATGCTCACAAAGTGAGCGAAGGCCTCAGGGCTCATTCCGGCTGGGGCCAGGCGAACAGAAAAGGCAGAGGTGACCAGCTCTTTCCCTGAGAACAATCCCCACAATCCGTGGGGAGACAGCCAGACGAGCAGTCAACCCGCACCCTCGGAGCCTGCAGCAGCAATACACCTATTTCTTCACGGTAGCATTCAGGCCATTCAAATACACTTAGACCCATGCTCATCATTATGAGATATTTGACATTTCCACAATCGGTTTTTGTATGCACATACTTTGGGAAATTTGGCTTTTTTGTGTTTAGCATATGAAAAGTCTCCTTCCTGGTACTCCTGATAGTTCACTTTTCTTGCAATTTAAAACCTTGGGGAACTTGTCTTCAAAGTAAAGGTGTAGCCCTATTTTCCATTTGAAGTTCAATATCCACATCTCCAAGCAGAGGGGATGTTCTACATAAATGTGGTCACAACACTTGTCACCTACTTTACTCAATGAAGACATCCATGCTGCCGGCTGTCACATAAAACCGCCTCAGTACTGCAATTGTGCATGTCACTAAGCTCTGGCCACTCTAATAGCACCACGTCTCCATAGTTACTAATGCACTTCAAGGGGTGAGGGGAGCAGAGCAATCGGAAATTGTAGCTGACGGGAGAATTTGCACAGCTGGCACAGCTGTGAGTGGCACAGCCAGCATGGGCCATGGGTGGGGTGCTCCAGAGTCAGCAATGTCTGTGCAAAGATGGGGAGCCTGGGCTTCTTAATGGACAACTACGGTCAGGTTGCAGAGCTTCACGTCCTCAGACCTCTACCCTGTGAGCCCTTCAAATGCTTGAAATGAAGAGACTCAAGTGCACAAGTGCAATATTTATAGTCAATTCACGGGGCTAAGTGCAGGTGTAGGTGGGACAAGTCCCCGTCATGCTTCTGAATCCCTTTGCCTCACACGGGGGGTTGGGACAGCTTCTCACGGAGCATCTTTCCCTCTGCTCTCTTTCATAGGCTCGTCATCGTCCTAGGGCACCTGTCCTGTCACATCCCCCAGACTGAAGGGTGTGCTCGCCACCCCCACTTCCTCATCGGGGCATTGTAGCTGACGGGAGAATTGGCACAGCTGGCACAGCTGTGAGTGGCACAGCCAGCATGGGCCATGGGTGGGGTGCTCCAGAGTCAGCAATGTCTGTGCAAAGATGGGGAGCCTGGGCTTCTTAATGGACAACTACGGTCAGGTTGCAGAGCTTCACGTCCTCAGACCTCTACCCTGTGAGCCAGGCTCTCTGGTCCAGGCTGGTCATGTGTGTGTCACACTCTTTGTGCCTGTCGTCCATCCAGGCTGGTCCCCCACTGCCCCATGTGGCTCACCTGTTTCCCCCCACCCCCGTTCTGCTCCTCCCCTGCCTATCCTTCAACAGGAGGACTCAGGCCCCGCACCCCCCTTCTCCCTGAAGCCTTCATGATAACCCTCTGGTCAAAACTGACCTCTCCCTTCCCAAGCTTCTCACAGCACACACTATTGCCTTACGCACTGGATTATACAAGTCAGTCAGTTGTATTTTTCTCACTAACTGCTTCCAACTCTACTCTTTGAACTCTCCCCACCTCTGTCTCACGGGGTGACAGTTCCCAGTGAGGCACGCTGGCTCAATTCCATACCTTTCAGTTGCTTTTCTTAAAACATTTTCTGAGAGTCAGCTTTGCTTCTTTTAAAATGTCAACTTCGAATTTAATTCATATAACTCTCCTCTTCCCACCCGTGACCCTACCACCGTAGTTAACACACAATGGCCCATGACAGTGGAGCAGAGCAGACTGGGGCCTTCCACTCTTCAGCACCTTCCCGCTCTTCTGTGCTTTGTCTGGTGCTGGTCCAGGAGAAGGGAGAGCGAGAGCTGTCTCCTTGCCGCTCTTCATGTGGAGAGTTTGGCTCCTCCCCATGTCTGGGCCTAACTGCCACCCTGCTTGGTTTCCTTGGAGATCAGAAGAAAGGGGTCTTTATGAGATTAGCCTATCAACCCTCAGCTGATGGCTTCCTACCAACCCCTCTGATGTGTATTTCCCTGCACCACCCAGAAATCTGTGGCCTGTAGTCTCATCTTTCTGGCCTCAGTTTCCAGGGCTTGCAGGAACCCAGCTGGGATCCTGCCCTCACACCTCTTTATAGTTCTTCATGCCCTTGCCCCACGTCATGCCAGCCATCTCTCTCCTGACCCTTCCTCCACACGCTGGCATTTGCCAGTAGCTTGATAACTATGAGGATGGCGTCCATCATTAACCCTGACTTTGAAGATGGTGGGTGGTTATGGAAGATTTATGAGTGATTCTTCTGGTGTCTCCCTCTTGGCTTTGAGGTGAGAGGAGAAATACCCCATTTCCTTGTAGAGGGTCAGTGAAAGGAGGAAGACGATTGCTATTCCACAAGGAGAGCTCTCACTCTCTCCCCAGTCAGCCTCTCTAGATTAATTTGAGGGAGTGGGTGGTAGAGATGGTGTCAGGGCTGTTTCTGCCGAAATCCCCCCTCAGTGAGCCTGTGGGAGGTGGTTGGCCACTGCACTTGGCAGCTGTCTATACAGAACTAGATCATTCCCTGAACAGTGGGGACGCATTGCACTAGCTTTCCGTCTAGATCCCAGAAAGGGATCCCAATCTTCTGCCCCTGCATTCTCTGGTGTGTGACACTTGATAATAGGGTTGGTCACAAAGATGGCAGAAAGATTGGGAGCTGCCAGCCTTCTCCTTGCTCCTTTTTCTGTGATCGCAGGTCTGCTATCTTCTCTTTGACCCCAAGGATGCAGTGTGTTGGAACCCACCGTTTAGACCATTCAACTTGAGATATTGTTATAATTCTACTGAGCAATCTATTTTATATTACTTATACTGTTCTCAAGTCTCTTAGGCAGATGAATCTTGTCTCCCCAACCAGGTAAAAGCTGGGATGCTCCTTAAAGAAGAAGTAGAATTCAGTATTTCTTTTGCTCTATGCACAGAGTGCTGTGCACATAACACATCAGGATTACATAAGGATCCGTTGGTTTGAATGGGGGACCACAGAAGCTGGAGACCCCAGGAGTCTGTGCGGCAGCAATCCGTGCAGCTGCCTACTGCCACGGAGCTGCAGAGGGCTGAGACCTCTGGGGCAGAGAGGGCCGCAGCCTCATTCTGGCCTGCAAGTCTATGTGACCCTCAAGATGAATCTCATTCATCAAGTACTCAATACGGAATTAAAATCCAGATTCCTAGTGTCAGGGAAGTAAGACATCCATATATTGAATGCTTGCCTTTTATCTAAAAAACTAAAAACAAAACACCATTGATTGTTTGCAACTCAGGATAGTGTCAAAGAAAAACCGGTAAGGTGAGGAAACAAGGAGATTGCTAGCACTCCTGAAGAAATATTTGTTTTTCTGTTTTTAAGTCTGACGGAGGGAAGGTAGATTTTTTTTGCTCTTCTTTTTGGAAGGAAAAAATAAGAAAAAAGTAAGGAATATATCCCTAACTAAAAGGAAAAAATAACTTAGTCAAAATATAAAAGCTAATGCTAATAAATTCTCAGGATATATGTGTTCCAATTTTTACCCTGTATTTCCTAAATTCTAACATTCCAGCAATTGAAAGTGTACCATCCATTTACTAATAGCCGCTCAGAACAAAGAAACATTACCACAATAATTCTTGATGTTGATTATAAGATGCTTTCTGACATTAACATGACAGAATTAAAACATCAAAATGTTAAGATCAGTGCTTTACTTAATCCTCTTAACAACTTGGAAGTCAGATACTGTCATCATCTACCTCTTACTGGTGAAAAATTAGCTCAGCATCAAAGACAGTGTAAGTGACAGAGCTGAATTCAAGCTCAAGACTAATCACTACAGTGAACAGCCTCAGCTTAGAAGCTGCATATGTAAAAGGACCTTATCATTACCCTCATAGACTGGTTAACCTGCGATCTGACCATTTCCCACCATTTCCATCCCTATCACCCCAGGTCCAGCTACCTTCATTTTCATGAAGATGACTGTGGCATCCTTCTGATTGGCCTCTTGACTTGCACTTGTACTCCCACAGCCCATTTTCCACCGAGATACCTGAGCTATCGTTACAAAGCCTGTGTCAATTCTTGTCACTCACTCCTCGGCTCAAAATCCTGCAATGGCTCCTTCTCACTCGGAAATAAACCCAAAGTTCTCACCATGGTCCACGAGGCCCACCCAGTCTGGCTCCTGGCTGCTCCTCTCCCTCCCTGGCACATTCCAACCTCACTGAGCTCTTAACTGTTCTCAGATGCAGCAAGTGCCCTCCAGGCCTTTGCACTTGCTATTTTGTCTGTCTGGGTTGATCAGCCTCCCCACCTCACCACTGCCCCCGTACTCAGAAGGCGCTCCCTCTCTCACCTTCTCCTCGTTCACGATCAAAAGTTACTGAAACACACCCCTATCTACCCTCTTAAATAGTGCCCTCCAGGACTCTGCTTACTTCATAGCAGGTCTCACCCCCAACACTCAAAATATTTGTTTGTTTCTCTTTCTCCCTGATCTAAAATGTAAGCTTTTTAAAGGCAAAGACTATTTTATTCATTTCTTTATTCTTCACAACCAGCACGGAGCCTGGCATGGAGTGGGAACTCAGGGAGTGCTTGTTGAATAAAGCCATCCATTCGAAGTCATGTTGGCCTTAATAATTAGGGATCCATGCACTATGTGAGCACGATGCTCTTCTAGGAGCTATTTATTCTGTGCAATCCCTATTTCATTCTCAATGATCACAATTAATATAAAAAAAAGTGTTAAGGCCAATAGTTTAACAATGAGACACATCTGTCCTCTAATTCTGCTGCATGGTGGTGAGAAGAGGGCACATATTTCAGTAATGTGTGGTCCATCAAAGGCCTCCATGAGATGGTGTCTCTCCATCCCTTATTTATACACCTGCACTCCCCTGGCTCTCCATTCTCAGAGGGGCAATAACAGCATCGGGGCAACTTCAGAGTGCTTAATTTTCTCTTTGTACTCAGCACTGCACTACCAAATGCGGCTTTAATTTTAATAAGATATTTTCTTGTTCTAAACTGGAGACCGTTTACTTGTTCTTTTGAGAAATAAGCATGACAGTAAAAGGAACTTTTTAACCAAATAAATAATTTCTGTCTTTGTAAAGACAAAATTAAAAAATGATGAAAAAAATCTTCAAATAAAAAAGTTCCCCATTTCCATAAAATGAACTTCCGTTGCTCTTAAAATGAATCCCTCTGGCCTCTGGGTGGCTAAGCCTGGAGACTCACCTCTGCAGCATAAAGTGCTTTTTCCCTTCCTCATCCTTCTTGCTTTACTAGCTGGGTTCCCACTTTGAAACAATGCCTGGATTGTCCTTCCTGCCCTCCTTGTCCACCTTCCAAAAGGCACAAGAAGCAGGTAACCTTCTCAGACCACAAACTCAGGTGTGCGAGAAATAAACATGTTAAAAGTTTTCTATAAAATTAACTTAATTTCCACTCAGGGACTCCCTCCTGCCAAGCTGACCGTTAATTGAACTTTCAGACAATGCTGGCTCCCTCCTGGCTCCCTCCCCAGCTGTTATTGGGCCAAGGGCCAGGGTCTTATACGTCCGAGGTATTAGGAACTCCCTCCCATCAGCAGTCATCTGTCCACTCTTACCCCCAATGACCTTTGCCCAGACCATGTGGTGCTTGGCTGTACTACTTTGCAGCCACTCAGGGAGCTTCATAGGCCTTGGGGCAGTGGGCAGACCTCTGGCTGGGGATCTAGCATCTCCAACACCACAGGGCCATTTCCTCTGACATCCTATTATGTTCTTCCGGTGTTATCAGGGAGCGAGGCTCATGGGGCTGAATCTGGGAAGTGCCTTTTCTCTCAAACCTGAACTTCTTCAGTGGATTTAGAATTCTGGAAGCAAAAACCACCTTTTCTGCAAATAAGAAAGCATCGGCTACTCTCTTGAATGAAAAAGAAAGAAAGTGGGGAGATGCAGTGAGAAACCATATATGTTAATACATGTCTTTAAATGGTCTCACCACACCTGCCCCCATTACAAACAAACCAGGAGATCACTTCTCTGTTCACGAATCTCAGAAGAAAACATAATTCAGTGTGGGCTGGAGTGAGTGGACCCGGACTTGGGGTCCCCTGCTACCTCTGCCCTTGGGAAACTGAGACCCTCGGTAGTCCGCTGCAGCCATCGAGAAAAGGCCAGGGAGCCGGACGTGCCATAGGGAGGAGACTCAACAAGCTCCATCTGCACATCACGTTCTGTTCAAAACTGAAGTCACTGAAGGAGCCTTGGAGTTGTTATATCATTATTTTAATTGATCAATATGAACCTGTGAATCTTATTTATTATTATAAATAATTTGCCCCCCAAATATCATTTGCATACAGGTATTCTCTTTTCATGACTAATCTGTTTACTATATATAGTGATAAAGGAATATATTTTGATATATAATTTTATAAACTGACTTGCTTTCATCGTCCTGTTTTTTATGAAGGAGCAAATGATAACTCAGGATTCACCATCTCACACAGACCCTCATTCTTAGCAGAAAACCCACAAAAACAAAGACTGGAGCAGTCCCTGACCAATCCTTCCTCCTGGCCAGTCCCCTGCACACAGCATAAGGCCATCACCTGGTTTTCAAGGACGTGAGCACGCCTTAGCGTTTGAATGAGACAAATGTTACCAGCATCCTAACCCCTGTCTTTACCCTGTCATGTTAGTTTTCTTTTTTCTTGTTATAATCCATACAATTTTGGGAACCACCTTACATTCTTTTCTGGTACAAAGCTGAGTGTAACTGGATATGACAGAAACCATGGGAGACCTCAAAGACAGGTCAGGCTCTTCAGCAGCCAAGGTCAAAAGCAGACAGGATTCCTGCCTCCAAAAGAAAGAAGACGCATCATGAGTGTGAACAAGACAAATCTGTAGAGAGTGAAGTTTGCACTGGAAGCCAAGAGAGTTGTACTGTAATAAATGTTTACAGTAGCCTTTGCAACTTGTGAAGACTGGACCTTCATACACCCATACATCCACCCAACAAACTTTTAATGATTACCTATGGCATGCCAGACACAATGTTAGTACTGGGGACGACTAAAATATGAATATTTTGAAGCCAAAAAGAAAGTTTAAAAAAGGCCTACCACAATGACCATACTATATGCTGGTAGAGCCTCATTTATTCTTGCCCCTCGTTATTGATGTTAATGACAGTTATGATGGTAACAATTGGTACTTTACATACATTATCTCATGCAATCTTCCAAACAACACCATGAAAGATTACTAGGCTCATCTCACAGATACTGGGGCACAGAGAAGTTATTGTCCAGTGAAGATAAAGCTGAGTAAGCAAATGCTACAGGACCCTTAGTTACTATGTGGTTCTCCCCCCTCCTCACCCCCAACACACATCTTGCTGGACCAGATACGCATGAGAAATACTTGCCAAAGAAGCCCACCTTCAAAATATCTGCTGCTTCCTTAAGCTATATATAAATTTACTTATTAACACCTGAAGACACACTTACTCCCCACCTTCATGAAGATTTCTAATAGCTTGAGCAGCCCAAAATAAATACAATGGCTCCTGAACTTCACATCGGCCTGTGGATTCTGGGACCAGCTCTGAGCTCCTGAGTACACATCCTCTGTCCCGTCCTGCTGCTCCAGCCCCATCTCTGCCAGGATGGAGAACGCCGAGCACCGGGACCACCCCGCCACCCCACTCCAACAAGGGAAAACGAAACCTTGCCTAGAACTGTCATATGCCAATGTTAGATATCTTTTCATCCTGGTTCACTCCTTGCATAAACATATGCTGGTCACTATCAGAAGAACTAAGCAAGAAGCTGTCTGAACTTAAAATTAAAACCAAGAGCTGGATATTTTGGATTACACAATATGTCATTAGGTTCTGTTTCATGTCTCATTCGCTGGAACTGAAAATAGGCATAACTCTACTTGCTACCCCATTTCAGTGTTTTTTCAAGGATAAAAATAATATTAATTAAGCTCTTTCCATCCCTTGGTTTAACTGTTTACATAGGCAATCAACATACAGTAAGATTTTCAGTGGAAAAGTATGTTATTCACACATTCTGATAATAAGCATTTGTCTTGTCAAACATTGCCCCAAGGTATTTCTATCTCAAAATAAGTATAGACCAGGCGAATCCCCTTGGAGGAATAAACAACAAGAAAAGCAATAAACTAACATTTTATGAATGTTTCTATTCCTAAAAGTAACCATTGTTAAAGTAAGTTCAAATACTTTGATCAAGAGCATTGTCACGTGGTGGTGTTGCCTTCCTGCTAAGAAATGACATCAAAGCACACTTCTCTTTGCTCCATTAGTGGCCGTCAACAACCTGTAATCAGGCAGAGTTTATTAGCAGAATAAACATACAGACTTCAATGTGTTTATTTTTCTGTTCTGCTGTACACATTAACCAATGTTGTCATTGCTGAATTTGCATTAGGCCCTAAAGAAACTCTCTTCTCTGAGTTGGCATACAGACCCTGTTGATGAGAATTCAGTAGAGGCCCTGACTGATGTGGCTCAGGGGGTTGGGCATTGTCCCAGAAACGGAAAGGTTAACAGTTGATTCCCTGTCAGGGCACACGCTGGGTTGTGGGTTTGATTCCAGTCAGGCGTGTCTATGAGAGACAACAGATCAATGTTTCTCTCTCCCATTGATGTTACTCTCTGTCCCTTCCTCTCTCTCTAAACACAAATAAAGTTAAAAAAATAATTTGGCAGACAGCAACCAGCTCTTCCCCTTTCTGCCCTCAATGTACTCTTAGAGGGGCTTAGTGGTTTCTGTTGGCTCTGAGCACACTGAGCTGTCTATGTAAAGATGACGACACTGAGTTGGAAATGCACGTGGAGCTGGCTAGCCCTGGGAGGGGTTTTACAACACCTTCCCACTTCCGGTTTAGAATTACTGCCTCTGCCCATTGCTTTCTGGCCTGTGCACTGCACCCCACTCTGCAGTTGAGGGTGGTGGCCCAGCCCACCGTCAGTGCCGTCCCACAGGAGTCATTTCCTCAATTCCCTCTCTGGAGAGCTGCATTCCCTGCAGCCCCCAGGAAACACGATCTGGCCATGAGAGAAGGAATTACAGGCCAAGGTTGAGCTTTAACTGTCGACTCTGCTGATTTCTGAATTCCCAGTGAATCTCTTTTCTTACTTTGATCTGCAGCCACTAATCTTTCACCACAAATTTGATGCAATCTGGTACTTATTGCTTTCATGCCAAGAGAGGGTGTAGGTTTAAATGATTTGGCGTCAAGAACACGTAATCTTCAAAGCCCAATGTTCTGAGTGGTGGCAGAGGAGCTGTGGGTCTTTGGAAGGAGAGGGAAAAACTGAGCAACAGCCGACTTCCTCTGTTGGTGAGTGAGGCCAAGCTCAACAGAGGAAAGCTGCATGGGACATAAAAAATTGAAAATTTTTGTCAGAATATGTACCAATTTTATGAATAAGAATTAAAGCTTTTTGTGATTAAAATAAAATGACTGGCCAACCTAATGGCTTCAAGGGAATGATATTTAATAAAGGGTTTAGAAAGAGAACTTTACATCTCAGCAAGAAACACCTTCCTCCTTCCCCCACAAGACTGCCCCGACAACTGCTATGAGGAGGTGCGGTGGGACTTTCACGGGTGTCAAAACCCTGTCAGCGGATGTGCACAGAGCCGCACAGATGCATCCCGTGAGGATGAAAAGTGCACCGCTGCTTCTGCTGCTGCTGCTGCTGCTGCTGCAGCGGCGGCGGCTCCCACCAGCCCAGGTGCTGGGAAGGAGGGTGACTACTCCCTCTCTCAGACTCTAGTTCTGAAATTTAGAGGTAGGTGTTACCTGTTGAGACACAGGAATTTTAATTACAGCTGATCTTTATGGCTATCTATTGATATTCCACTAATGTCCACTTCCAAATCTTCTCATTTGTCCTTTGGCCTTGAAAGAAAAAAAAAGGAAAAAGAGATATTTCTAGTAGCTGCTGCATTAAGGAGTCTAAGGAGCAGAGCAGATTCAGGCAGTATGTAACTGCCATCATGGTAATTGCCAAGGCCAAATTAAGCTGTTTAAACTTTTCACACTGGGGCTACACACTGTAAAAAGGAATTTTTGTTCTGATTCAAAACCTAAACTATAGCCTTAAACGCTGAAATCCTGAGTACCCTGCATTTGTTCAATCCTTGCCCGAGGATATGTTTATTGATTTTTAGAGCACGAGGAAAGATGGGGGGTGGGAGGAGAGAGACATCAATTGGTTGCCTCCCACAGGTGCCCCAACGGAGGCTATAGGTGCCCACAGCCTAGGTATGTGCCCTGATCAGAGACTGAAACCAGCAGTCTTTTGGTGTACAGGCCGAAGCTCCAGCCAGGTGAGTAACCCAGCCAGGGGTAGACTGCCCTGAATTTTCCATGACCTCTTTATTCCTTTAGCTGTCTTGACACACCTGAATAAGTCTTAGAGAAAGTGATGAGGATGTATGTAATGTTTGATTCCTTGGGGTTCCTTTAACTCTCTCCTCTTGCTTGTCACGTCTCTGCATGATGTGTGTGGTAAGCTGTCTAATGGCCCTGAAGGATGCTCATGTCCTCATTTGTGAAACTTGGGAATAATATCACCTTACACAGTAAATGGGACTTTACAAGTGTGATTAAGTTAAAGACTTTGAGATAGAGAGATTATTCTCATAAGAGGAAGACAAGGGGATCAAAGTGGAAAGGAAAGAGGTGAAGACGAAATCAGAAGTTGAAGAGGTGGAGGGAAGAGCCTTGAGCTAAGTGGCCTCTAGAAGCAGGAAAAGGGGAGGCCATGAATTTCTACCCTGCAGCTGCAGAAGGAACACAAGCCTGCTGACACCTTGATCTGAGACTTCGGACTTCCCGAACTGTGAGAATAAATTTGTGTTGTTTTGAGATGCTAATTTCATGGTAGCTTGTTGCAACAGCATAGAAAACTAAGGGTACTTGCTGTATCCCCTTTTACGTTACTTGTTTTGAAATAGGACCACAGAAGGTCTTGCGGAAGCCTCGGGAAACATCTGGTCAAATCTGGAGTCCTCAGGCAGGCAGTCATTTGCTTCTCTGGCGAAGGAATGATCCTGTTCTTTCAGAGACTAAGGGATCCAAGCCTCCTGATTTCCAGAAGACTGCTCTTGGAGAAATTACATTTGAGTGAAATCTGAAACCTGAACCTTCTTCCTTGGAAACAAAAGATAAGCCATCAGTGAGTGGGAAGTTAGGCCACGAATTTCCCAACGCCCACTTTCATTTGAGTCCCTCTGCCGTTCATCTACTTTTGCTCTTCATTAAAACTGAACATATATGGTTTCCATCGAGATGAAAATGCTCTGGAATCGAACTAAAACTTCTTTTCCAGCACTTTCAGCCTTTTCAGTAAACACAAAGACTCTGTGACGCAGAGGTGCTTGTGCGTGTAGAGATGGGAAACGGAACAGGAGTGAGTCAAAAGCCTGTTTTCATCAAATGTCTCAGAGGAATTCATCGCTGGTTCTTGAGCTGAGAGAGGAGCAGCACTCATTAAAGCCATATTATTTACACAATTGATTTTTATAACAAGCTTGCTGCTCTGGTCTCAGGACAAAGATGCTAACAAGAAAACCTAGTGACATAAAAACCAAGTTTAAAGTGGAAACTCATTTCAAAGAAGTTGGAAAGCGGGTGCTTTATTAGCATATGTTCCTCAGGGTGGGGGAAAAGCCTGTTTTTCTTATGTAAGAGCTCTTTTAAACCAAATGGGCCTTCCAGTAGATACAAACTCGTCCTGAAGAATACTGTGCTTGGAATTTTCTGCAGCCAAGTCCCTCTGGGACACTCTCCTGGAGGGTGGTCATGACCAACACAGAAAACTTTTCTTGTGAGTAATACTAGCCACGTACAGTCACCTTCACATTTAAACCTGCTAGAAGAAAAAATAAAAAACACTCCTCTATAAAAGTATTGCAAAGTCCAATTAATTGTACTGCAAGTTTTTAGTTTTCATGTGGATACTCCACTACCACTGAAACCTATACATCAAACTTGACTTCATCATAATTCTCCAACCCAGAGACTTCAGTTGTTACCATTACAACCTTTAGGGCTGATGATCTTATAAGAGTTACTGTGTTATCACCAGTCATGCTCCATGATTCTAATAAATGGGTTAGAATTATTAAAAATGTCTCACAGCACTTTTTCAGAGGTTGTCTCACGATATTAAAAATATTTTTTCTCCTAATACAGTCAGCATGACCCTGACATGCAAACAAGGCGACAGAGCCTGTCTCTGATATCAGGACAGCTCACTGTTCTGCACTGAAAAGCCCAGCACTTTACTTGGAATTGTATCCTGCTCTGGAGGACCTAAAGGATGAGGGTCATTCTTACAGATGGGAATCAGAAAATGAGATCTAGGAGGAAAAAGGATGGAACCATTCTGGAAATCAGGAGGATTTTCAAGTACCAGCAGCCTTACGATGCAGGAAATCATAGCAGGTTTGTTTTCTGTTTCAATCAAGGACAGACCAAGAAGCTTCCAATACAGCTTGGAACAAGCTGAGTCAACTGCAAGGATTTTGTCCTCGTGAAATGTTTTTTCACTCTTGGACGGTTCAGCAGTGGAACAGTCAGGCCAGGTGAGCAGTGCTGAAACCAGAATGGACGGGGTCTCCTCCCCGGTGTCCCAGGGGCTTGGGATCTTCGGCATGCCACCGAGGGTCACTCTTGCCTCCCTGCTGTGCCCTTGCTTTCTTTGCACCCCCATCTCCTATTTTCACTTTCTAAACTGGCTTGATTGCGAAGGGCCAGACACTAGAGGAGAATTCTAAAAACCCTCACCTTAGAGCTTCCTCTGAGGATTTCAGAGCTTAATGAATGATTCTAATTCTTAGAAAGAAGAGCCATTATTTTTTTCATGTCTGCTGTGAAAGGAGATTACACAGTATTTCTTCAGGGGCCTTTACAAGTACTCGCTGCACAGTGCAAATGGAAAAACAGAGCAGATTTCTCGTGAGGGCTGGACCAGATGGCTGGTGTGAGCGCTCTCAGAGTCCTCCCTAGCAGTTGGAGTCCAAAGGAAAAAAAATCAATGCTGGGCTTCTGTTTTGGTTTCCAATGTGAGTAAATGAAAACCATCCTACAAGGAGGATTCTTAAATGTATTGCATTCTGAGCCTCAGCAGCCAGATTTCAAAGTAATCTCTAAAAGCATGAAGGAGAGTAAAGCAGGGTCAGCACTGAATGCCGAAGTGAGCATTTCATATCCCAGATTGGCACGTTGCACTGTCCAATTATCTGTATCCATGGTTTTGTAGATCTCTTTCTGAGAAACCAGTTCTTTACACATTGGGATGCTAAGCACACTGTCATCTGGAAGTTAATTTATGGCCAGCTTCAGAACATGTATAAGTAGAAAGTTATCTCGAGGACACTTTGGGGTCCATACAACTCCACAGGAGATAAAGAAAGCTGTTCTGTCTTGCTCAGTGCACAGCATGGCTTTGCGTCTTCTAGAGATAAAAGCTTAAACTGCAAACTGTGCATATGTATAGATGGGAATTGTCCCTTCCGGAAACCGTTAACGAACTGTACTTCTCTCCCATGTTGAAAATGGGGCATCGCCAAGAAGCTGCAATGTAGAAACTAGAGGAGTACAAAGAGTCCTGCCCATGGCGTCAGGAGACATGAGTTTGGCCCTGACCTTTCCATCAGCTCCCTGAGAAACTCCGACCAAGGAGCAGGCCATGTTCTATAAAATAACGTGACTGCTGTAGATGGTACCTAAGGTCCCCTCACTGCTAATGTCCACCGCTAACTTCTTCATTACTAGTGATCAAATGGGATTGATCATTCTCAACACTGAAATGGAAACTTTAAAGACTTTTGCCTGAAATTCCTCAGTCTCTATCACTCTATTTCCTAATTCTGAAAAGAGTGGAAAACTGAGGACAGTGATGTTTTTTAAGCCTGCAGCATGATTAATTTGCAACACTGAACCATTTTTAATGCCTGATAACTATCAGAATGGCTTTTAAATTCTTGTAGGAAAAGTATGAATCGATGCTTATGTATTCAATTCTTCTCACAAAGAGGTTTTCTCTCCTAAAAGGAGTTTTGAATAATATTCAAAGATATCGACAGTCCTATATTTTAATCAGATTCACTGGACCCAAACCTCATACTTTCATGAATTAATATATTAATAATAGACGATGAATTCGTTAAAATGAATTGGGAAAATCAGCTATATTTACTAATCTGATTTTCCTTTTGAGTCTAACGTTATTTTTTCTCCCCTCTGAACATTTCTCAAATTACCACAGGTTGAAGTGTTTGCAGACATTTTCATGAAATGATACCTCTAAAATGAGCACACTTCCGCAGGGGGTCAATGAGTGGATTTGGGATGAAGGATTCCACTGGAAGCAACCCAATTAAATGTTGCAGCTGGATGATGAGCTGCTTCTGGAAACACTTTGGACGGCTCCCTTCCCTCGCACCTGCACACACACACACACACACACACACACACGTGTGTGCACGCACATGTAACCAGGGAACTGTAGCAGCATTTGCCTGACAACTTCCAGAAGGCTCCCTTCCTCCTACCGTTTTCTCACCATCCCATGGATGCCAGACTTCTGACTGGTGCTTTGCAGAGGTGGGATAAACTCCAGGAGATTGAATCAGCAAGTAATTTTCAGAACGGTCCCTCCCCATTCTCAGCATTTTGCTTTGAGGAAGAGAGGAAGGCCCACACCCATGATGAGAGTTAGCGGAAATGACAATTGTATTCTTTACCAAAAACAGAAAAAAAATGGCATTTTAAATAACCACGCTGCTGTCTTCTCTGGACTGAAGTCAGATTTTTCTATTTGAAACACAGCCACAGAGCTGGCTCTTCTCCTCTTCCTCCACTTCAGCCCACCTGTTTCCTCCCACTTTCCCCTATACGGAGGCACTCGCACACACACATGCACACACGCACACACAGTGCCTTTTATGTAATCGGCTGACAAGACTGATCTCAGTTCAATTGCTTTGATTCAAAATCTGCCCACCACTCGTGGGAGGTAAAGAACCGTGGATGAGACGTGTGCTTTAAGAGGCTGGGAAAGGAATGGCATGGAAAAGGCATCTGGTCTGCGTCTTTTCTCTGTAGTCTTGCTTCTCTGTAGGAAAAGACAGAGTGCTGTGGAATTCAACAGGAATTCTCTTAGTTCAAACTTAAAACTCTTAGATTTTTCTTTTTGGAATAACTGTAGGTTTAAACTTCTCTTAACAGAACTTTGTACCCAGATACCTGATCAAAAATCAGTAATGGTTCCACTACAGCTGTTTTCCTTGTGACTGAATTGCTTAGCGTGACCGCCAAGGTACCACAATACGACCCCTCTTCACTTCTGCATTGTGCTCTCTCACCACTTCCCTGCAGGAGCCCTCTGCCCTGTTCCATGGTTTCCCATCACTCCACGCCCAGGGTTTTGGACACACAGTTGCCCCTGCCAAAGTCTGCTGTTCTCCTCCTCTCTGCTCATCTTGGTAGTTTTCCTTCCTCAACGCCAAGCTCCACTCGCCTTTCTCATGAAACCTCTCCCTGACTCCGACAGCCCTTGCTGAATGAGGGCTCCCAACACTACAGCAAGATTTATTCTTTGCATCACTTAACATATCACCCTTTTGTGTAGAAAACTACTCAGACTAAACTATAAATAGTCAACAGAAGACTCTCACTCTCTGTGTCTCCAGCACTTAACAGAGTGTCCCACATGGGTAGTCATGTTCCAAGTATTTATTAAGTAGCTATTATGTGCTAGGTGCCAGGTTAGACTCTGGGTTACAGGGATAAATAAAATCCAGACGTCATGCTGTTCACAAACTAATGGGAAGACATAAATGCAGATATATAATAGCAGTGCTATGCTCTCGATCATTTCCATAACAGAAATAAGGACCAGAGTCAGTGAGGGCATTAAAGAGTAAATATTTAATGCTATCTGGGAAGGAGCCAAGGAAGGTTTCACAGAGAAGATTATGCTAGAGCTGGTCTTAAGGGATGCATAGGAGTTTACCTGACTTATAAAGAGGGGTAGGAGAATTCCAGGGCAGAAGGAACAGCGTGAAAAATGACGCAGAGACATAAGAAACAAGAAGGTTCAGGGCACTGTGAGCAGACCTTTCATAACTAGGTACTTCTGATAAAGCAGGAAGTTGGAGGTAAGATGAGAAAACAAAACACAGCAATGGGAAAGCTTGATGATAGTCAGATCGTGAAGGACCTCAGGTGCCACATTAGGTCATTTAAATCTGATCTCCTGAGCTACTGAATGGCAGGGAAAGGGTTTGGAAATAATGTTATAATCTGATGGTCTCTAATGCATCCTAAGAGTAGTGGTGACAACTTGATTTTCCTTCAGTGGATGAGTGGTTACAAAATACTGTGGAAACTCCACACCATAGAATACTACTCAGAACTAAAAAGAAATGAATTATTAATATGCACAGCAATGTGGATGGGTCTCAAGAGAGTTATGCTAAGTGGGAAAAAAACAATCCCAAAATATTTTAAAAACTGTACCATTCCATTTATATAATGTTTTTGAAACAGCAAAATTATAGAGATAAACCACAGATTAGTGGCCATAATGGAGTCTTTTGTAGTGATGTAAGAATTCTGTTTCTTTGTGGTGGTGTTAGTTACACAAAGTTCTGCATGTGATAAAATTGCGTAGACAAATAAACATACACACACATGAATATATGTGTAACTGGTAAAATATGACTACAGTCTGTCGACTGTGTCACTGTCAGTTTACTAGTTTTGATGCTGTGCTATCGTCATGCAAGACGTGACCACTATAAAACTGGACTGGAGTACATGGAAATTCCCTGCACATGCGTGTGTGTGTGAATTCCTGTGAATATGTAATTATTTCAAAAAAGTTTTAAAATGATAACAAAAACTGGTAATATGATTAACCTGGAAATTTGGAAAAAGAGAAGTTTTTAGTGGAATTTAGATTGTTACTCAGGCAATAATTTCTTCTGAGAAAGAATTCTTAAGGATTCCAATGAATGTTTTATGTAACTACACAGCACAAGGTTATATTGACATGAATGTATACATTACAGGTAAAATTTTTCTCAGTGAATTTGGGTTCATCAATACTCAAATGCTCTAGAGCAAAAGTAACAACTATAGAATTGGAGGTAGCTTATCAGTACAAATGTGCTCAATTTGGAATGATGAAAGTGCCAAAACCATGTCAAACACTACTAGTTGGATCATTCTAAAAATTTAAAAAAAAAACACCAACAACCAAACAAGCAAAAGCAACCAAACCAACCTGACTTAATTTGTGTTCTGAGTGATTTGGCTTTCGTAGGATGAAAGGTTCATGTGTGTGTCTACATCTACCACATATGGTTGCAGATTATACATCAAACTCTAACGTAGTGTGATGAAGTCTGAGATTAAACACATACACACAATTAACATATGCATTGTAACATAACACACACAAAGCATTCATGCATTGGTAAAGCACAGGTGTAAACTCTATCAGTAATGCAATAATTCTGTTATTAACACACAAGATAGTCCCCAGGATGAATATTAGGTGGAATCTTGTTCTTTGGGCTGACAGTATCATTTGAGTTGCAAATTGTCCTAGTGGAATTTTTTCCGTCTTTAGCCTTAAAACAATAGCTAATTAATTTTATGCAAGATTCTTGCACAAGGGTAGTGTGGGTTTAATAGTGACTTTGAACATTTTATTCTTGCAGAATTCAGATGCTTCACATACATATATGCATTTCTAAAACCCCAAATTCGTGAGTTCCTGATTAATCGGGAATCACAGATTTTGATATGAATTGGGCTTCAAAAATCATAAGGCATTAAATGATAGGAGGCACTCTACTCATCTGTCAGGGTTATAAGTAAGTCCTCAAAGGCCAGGTAGCACCTTGCAGCAGTGCTGAAATGTGGAAGAAGTCCTTGGGGTGGCAAAAACAGGTGGCAGATGTGGACACAATTACCCATGCCCCAAGATGCCACCGTAATCCTGAAACTACAGCAGAGATGACAGCCTCAAAATGTATAAACCAAGTTGGCCCAGACATGACTATCACCCCCAAAATATAGCCTTCATAGGAATATCTCACAGTAGATTATTATGTATTTGTTTTCTCATCCATGGTCTGTTTTCCCAACCTTAATGTAAGTCCCAGACCTTGCCTGTTGCTATGCCTTTGTGCACCCAGTTCTAGTAAGGTTCCTGGGACAGATGAGGTGCTCAGTAAGTACCTGTTGACTAAACAAACATCGCTCTACTCTCTCACACTGCCCTTTCATAGCTTGAGCAGTAGACACTTTTCCAATTTCAATGAAATCTATGAACCTTCTCCTTGAAAAATGTACAAAACTATAACAATTTTGATCTTCTATAGGGTTTATGGATCCTAGATTAAGCTATATCTATAGAAATCATTTTCAAGGATGAGAATATTATTATAAACACAATTAGTCAATGACTTTCCTCTAGTTCCTTCAGACGTTCTCCTGATTACCTCCCCAAGCTTCCCCAATCCATGGCATTTTTTTTTTTTGCTATTATCATTAGTCTACACGTGTACATTATATTTTAGTGACATCAATGTCAAAGAAAAGGAGAGCTTGGCTGATAAAACTATTTCTATCATTTTTTATAAAGTACACGGTTAGTTTGTCTCTCCTCCCCGCTCTTTCTGACACTAAGAAAATCTTTGTGTACATTTGGCATAATCTCATAATTTCTTTCCCAAAGGTCACTCTGAGTGGAATTTGTAAAAGAGAGGGGTTAAGTCATACTCTCTCAGACACAAAACTGCCTGCCTATCATAGAAAGGTCCAGAATAAGAAGGGAAGTAGAGACCAGGTATCTGGTCCAGTCAACATAAACAACAAATAGCATATTCAATTCCAAGTACACTGAAGACCACATGTGGCGCACTCTGTCAGAGAAGAGCTGACCTTAGTTACCAGTAATGAAAGAGCCCCATGTGAATCTCACTAGCACACTGGGCCTTTGGGCAAGAGACAATTATCATCCATCTGAGCTGAACCGTAAGTATTATGAGAAAACCCTTAATGAAAATCTGCCTCCGAAAGCCTTCATAAGGCCAAACTCTTCAGTACAATGATCCCCAAGCAACCATGAAACTCTGCCACAAGAAATGAAGGGGGTTACTTTTTATTTCTTCTGGTTTACAAAAAAAAAAGTTCATGATGCTGCTAAAGTGCTGGAGGCCACAATTCAAATCACCTCTCTGATTTGCCTTAACTCTGAGGGTCCCATTTCAAGGAGGCCCTTGGGAGAAAAGCAGCGAGCAGTTCCTCTTCGTCTCAGCAGTGGAGCTGGATGCAGTGGAGTTGGATGCAGAGCAGCAGAGCGGCGCTGTGTCCACGGGGCAGGGGTTGGGTATGTGCCACAGAAGCAGCAATAATAGAAAATGCCAGTGCACTGGAGAGTGCAGTCCTGGTTAGTGAACTGGCAGTGTGGGCCCCCACTCCCCATCAGGGGAGTAGCAGGAAAGCAGAGATCCACGGCTGACAGGCGGGGAGCTGCCTGGAGTCAGGCTCTGTGCACTGTACTGAGGTTGGGGCGAAGGGCTTTCGCTATGGTTTTTAGTGCCCCTGCCCCCAGCCCCACTTTCTTTATGGCTCAGAAATACATCAAAACAACAGAGCTTGAAGTTCTTGCAATAAGAAGCTTTCCTATAACTCTGCAAAGAAAACTTTTTCAGGGACAAGTTTTATAGAAATTGGTGTAAGTGCTTATTTCAAAAATCCCACATGGGGAATAATTTTAGATGTGCATTATTTTAATTGCATTCAGTTCCTTCTATCCTAAAACCTGGTTCCTAAGAAAAAGGCTGGACAGTTAAATGTAAATCATTGACGAAATTGTACCTGCAAATTAAGGTAAGCAAAGTCTTTGGAAGGTGCATCATTAGTTTTTCTCCTCTGCATCTCCAAACTCTTTTAGAGATTAGAAGCACAGTAGCTTTAAAAAAAAAATAAAGTCAGAAAAACTCAGTACAAAGCAGATCTAATGAGAAAGCAGGAGTCACATAACTGAATACTGCAATTTTCTACGTATCAAATTTAAGTCATCCCCCATTTAAGAGAGCATCAACTACTACCAAGAAGACTTTCAACTATGAACAACAGCAGAAGAGGGACCTTAAATTTTCATGAGGAAACTATGGTATTACAACAACTGACTTCTTTCTCCGTACTTCACAACAAAGTCTACATTTTATTTCCAGCAGTAATTTGGATTTAAATGCGTCAGTGTTCAATCTAAATTGCCATCATAAGGTGTCTCTGCCTCCAACAAAACTTCCTCAAAAGCTTGCATACCATTTGATACCTTGGTCTTTCGAAAGATAAATAAGAATGCAGTACTAGATAGGAAACTATTTTTAATAGTATAACCACAGACACTACAATCTGTACCATAAACTGGGACAACCACATGCTGTTGCAAAGCTGCCCTGATCTCAATGCCAGTTTCCAGCAGTTGCGTTTTTCTCTGCAGACCGGAATGCATACAGCTCCTAAGGTGTTCCTAACACTTTAAAATATACACAAAGGACCGCATTTAAAAAAAATCCTATCCACACACATCCCAACACAGCCATGC
Source organism: Phyllostomus hastatus (assembly GCF_019186645.2). Lineage (NCBI taxonomy): Eukaryota > Metazoa > Chordata > Mammalia > Chiroptera > Phyllostomidae > Phyllostomus > Phyllostomus hastatus. The sequence goes on along the minus strand of NW_025333977.1, from coordinate 11,519,797 downwards.
TCCTAAGAAGCTATTTCGGAGATGCCTGATAATTCTGAATTCAGCGACCCACCAATGAATAAGTCACTTTGCAAACCTGAGGAACTGCCTCCACTGCACCTGTACCGACCACGGAAACCCCGGGCAGAGGGAATCTTACATCCATACCTATATTTCATGCCAGTCTGCTTTGCAGTGGACTCCTTGAGAGAAATGTGGTGCTGAGGGGTGAACGTCCCCAGGCTGCGCGCGATGATAGCGACCGTGCGGAATTTGGCCCGGGCTGCGTTCACCACATTGGGGGCGTTGGAGCTCTGCTTGCTCAGAAGTCGGTCCTCACCATTCCGACTCTTCAAATTGTGCTCTGTGCAGGCTATGGAGACTTGCATTGCTTCCCCGGGCAGCGCACGGTCCCTCTCAGAACCCCAGAGCGCAGGCAGTCACGAGAGGGTGAGTAGTTGGGTGGGTTTCTGCTCGTCTTTTAACCCCTCCTTGTCCCACCCCCCTTCCTGGGGATGCCGTCGGAGGAGTCCTCGTGGCCGACTTCAGATCCCGGGAAGCGGCGGCAGCAGCAGCAGCAGATGCAGTGTAGGACGGAGCCCAGGCACCCACAGAAGTCAATAGCCAGCCCTGAAGTTGTCACCGCAGCTGGTGCGGGGATCAGGCTCGCCAGTCTTCCCGGGCAGTAATCTCGGCTGATTAAACGGCCAAATCCATGCAGTCGGGAGGCTGTTGCAGACGCCTAGAGCTGAGCATTCGTGCTGTCTGCACACAGCCCGGCCGGAAGCCTGTCCGCTGCTGTTTCTGAATGCGGGCTCGCCTCTGGGCGATGGCTCAAATCCACGCAGGCATACCGCAAGATGCGCCGCCAGCACCCTCTGGACCACAGGCAGGATGCTCAGCTGGCACGCTGAGCATCCCGAGAAGCAGCTAATCGGAACCCGGTCCCCGGGGACCGGTGGTCTCCATCCACTCCAGCTGTCAGCTCCCTCCCTGCCCTACTCAGGGATGTCGTGGGGGCTCCTCAAGACCCCTTCCCACTCATTTTCAGGCAAAAGCTTGGGTCGTGGAGCCCAGAGGAGCACTGGCTTTGCAGTTACGGAGGAGCAGGCAGTTAGTTACCTCAAAGAGCTCCCTGCCTTTGTGTGCAAGGGGAAAGAGGCAAGGATCACTTTCACAGACTCGCTGTAACAGAATCTGAGGGCAGCTCATAAAAGGGGGCCTCTGCCCAGATTCAAACCAAATCTTGCTGCAGCACAACAGTTGGAACAGGGGAGAGGCAGAGTGGAGGTGCTTCTGCCACGGAACATGCCAGTGAATTAACACAGAAATACTCTGTGACTGGCTGACTTGCGAAAACACAGCCTAAAATCCCTATTACTAGCCTTGCCAGGGTTCATTTCCCCTTTGCACATCATTTCTTAAGCAGACAAGCTTGATGTTTCCTGAAAAGCCACAATACAGACTTCTTGGACTCAAGCCATCTAACTTGCTGCAAAATCTATTCCAGCTCCCAGAGATTGACCAAGGGTGGGGGAGGAGGAGACAGCACTCTGGCACCACCCAAAAGGGGCCTGCATACACTAGGGAAAAAGCTGGTCCACATCACCACCCAGAAAGGTGCCGGCCAGGTGTCTGGAAGTGTGTACACTGCCCGCTGGTCATCTGTGGCCCGCTGGTGAGGACTAGCACTATCCCCAAATCACGGGTGAGCAGCAAAGTGCGAGTCAGGAACATTGCCTGGTTCAGTATCAGGTGCAGAGCAACTGCTTCATAAATGAATCAAGCTAAACACCAACTGGCCGGTAGAAATTTATCTCTCCATTTAAAATGCATGGAGGCCAGACTCCTTGTACGGATGTATTTCCAATAAAGTTGTGGCTTCCGCTAAATTGGCTTTCTGAATGTGGTTCCCAACAGACACTGCTGTCAAGCAAAAAGGATCAGGGTACAAATCAACATTTGTGAGCACCATCTTTGCACTAGACAATAGAGAGAAATATGGAGAGAAAAAATGAAACACTGTCTTCTTCAAGGAAGTGGCAATCTAGGTGGAAAGGACAGAGCATGCAGTCATAAGGGGGCTAATTAGCAATGTCAGGCACACATTAGTTTTTGAATGAGCTGTACGGACACTAAACACACTGGAGTTTAGCAGGGGAATGCTTACAGGAAGCTGGAGAAGGCTCCTCATTTATTAATTCCCCACACTTCTACTGAGACCCTATTAGGTACTGACTTTGCTGTTGCTGGGGTGCAAAGATGATGTAGAGGCTGCACTTCAAGGAGCTCACAGATGCCTAGGCAGCCCTTACAGAGGGGTGGGGCTTTGCCTGGGGCGTGCATTTGATTAGCAGGAGAGGAGGGAGGCTGCCTTCCCAGGGGTTGGCAGGTGTGGAAGGAAACACTCTACATGATTAATGTCTATATGATTAAAAAAATAGCAGGTCTGACTAGTTCTTCCCAGCCAAATTAAGTTGTAAGAATTAAATTTTCAAGTAGACTGTGTGCTTGTCTTGAATTCTAGTCCAGATATAAATTTTAAACATTTTTTAACCTGTAGATAAGGTTTAAATCACATTGTGGAATCTCATTCTTTACACTCCATGCCCTTCCCACTCTTTAAAAATAAATATACTGCCTAATGTTCAGTGGTTGGGAAGTAACTTTAGGATGGAGTGAGGGCCATAGAAAAGAACAAATGAACTTAGGATGACTTCTTTTTACCCTCGATATCTCTGTTCTCTGGAATAAACAACAGTGGGTACAGAGGAAGCAGATCATTCAAACGTTTACTTTTTCATACTAAGCTGGCTCATCGGAAATGATCAATGTGAATCAGGAAAAGAGTCAAAGTGAGAAGAGGCAATCAGAAGGAACAGCTCAGAAAAAGGGAAAAATAAAGCAGCCTGGGAGGCAAGATGAGCCCAATGATCATGGTGGGTCCGGAGGGATCAGGAACCAGTCACTGAGGGGGAGAAGGTTTGGGAAGCTGGTTAAGGGACCAGGTAAGAGTGCTGTCAATTCTACAGAGAGAAGCATCCAGGGTTCAGAAGATCTCCACTCAACACTGTTCACTGAAGTGGCTTTCAGGATTGCCAAGAACTAGCACACCAAGGCCTGAAAATATACCCAAAAGCAGAACAAGGAATAGGTCATCGGAATAAAACATGCATGGTGGAACCCCTCTGAGTCATCTTTGGATCCCCTACAGGACCTCACAGAGTGCCTTGTACAGGCAGACCCTCCCTGAAAATAACTGAGAAAGGAAGATAAGGAAGAAAAGGAAGGAGGGAGGGAAGAAGGGAGGAGTATGGGAATATACCAAATTCTTTGATAAATGTGACTTCTTAAAAAAAGAATAGAAAATTCTGCATGTTCTAGTTTCACACAGCCTGCCCACTTAGAAGGAGTAAATAATTGCCCCACATTCAGGTCTGCACCTCTTGTGTGCAGACAAGCGTTCCAGACATTCGTACGTGCCACAAAGAGAACAAAGAGACTGAGGCCAGAGGAATGCTCACAGGGTGAGCATTTTTCTTGCTACCCACAGTGCGTCTTTTCAGATCGGACGCCACATGGGCTTTCTGACAGCCAGCCTGTGGCTTGGGGACTTACCCAGCTGTTCTCACCCTTCCCAGCATTAATGGAGCAGTGGGTCTCAGGAGCCTGGAAATTAGGTGATGGGTGACTGTGAGAATGTTCATTCCAATAAGTTTGTGCTAACAGGCCACATGCTAATTAAGCTAGGGAAATTAGATTTGGAATGTGCATGCCTTCATTGTCACACAAGATTTGCAGGAGTTTTCATTATTATTTCAAGTTCAAATAAGACCCACAAATGATGACACAGATATAAACATAGATTGGACACAGACATAGATATTGTTATGGGTACCCCCCAATTCATATATTGAGGTCCTAACACCTGAGTAAATATCTCAGAATGTGACTGTCTTGGACATAGGGTGTTTGAAAAGGTAATTGAGTGGATCAAAAAACTGTGGCACATTTACACAATGGAATACTACACAGCAGAAAGAAAGAAGGAGCTACTATCCTTTTTAACAGCATGGGTAAAACTGGAGAACATTATGCTAAGTGAAATAAGTCTGGTGGTGAAAGACAATTACCATATGATCTCATCCATAAGAGGAACCTAGTGAACAAAACAAAACAAACAAACATGCAAAATAGAACCAGAGGTATGGAAACAAGGAACAGACTGACAATGACCAGAGGGCAGGGGGGATGGAGATAAAGAGGGAAAGAAGGGGAAATGTTTAATCAACAAACAGGTAAAATGACCCATGGACATGGACAACAGGATGGGGATCGGCTGTCGGAGTGGGGGGGTGGCTGGAGCAGGGGAGATCAACAGGGGAAGGGGAAATTGGGACAACTGTAATAGAACAACAATTAAAAAGAGGTAATTGAGGTAAAATGAGGTCATTCTGGTGGGCCCTAATCCTATATTACTGGTGTCCTTATAAGAAGAGCGAATTAGGACAAAGACACATTCAGCGGGAAGAAAACACAGGGAGAAGACAGCCGTCTGTAAGCCAAGGAGAGATGCCTCAGAAGAAATCAACTTTTGTTGACACCTTGATTTTGGACTTCTAGCCTCCAGAATTGTGAAAAAATAAATTTCTATTGTTTCAGCCACCCAGTCTGTGGTATTTTGTTATAGCAGCCCTAACAAACTAAGACAGATATAGGTATTGTTTGTTTTTATTCTAATTCTTATATTTTGGGGCAAGTGAAACTACTGGAGCTCTCTAAAGAAGCAGCCCCTAAAAGTCTTTATTAGACCGTGATAAACATCATCATCTTGCCACTTTATGAATCCTAAACCAACAGCACAACAGGCTCTAAAGACATGTTCCAACTACAACTTACTCCTTTCCAAAAACTCATAAAGCCTGTACATGCTGACTCTGGATACAAAAGCGGTGATTTTCGAGGCACTTCTAGTACTTTTTCTTATTCTTAATAATCTCCTTATTCCGTCAATTTGGTCTTTTAGGGGCTTTTTCTGCACTGGGTGTCTGGACTCAGCGCCCGTAAATGTGTCATAAGGCAATGAAGAGAGGCCTGCAACAGAAAGCAAAGGCCTGGGTTCCAGCCCTGGCTATGTCACTTTGTCACCTCCAGTGGCATTACAGCTCTCTCTGCCTCTTTTCTCTCACTTGAAATATGAGGACAATACATATTTGTTTCCAAGATCCTTCCTTGCTCTATAGATTCCATGAAGTGCTTTTTCAGAGAGACATGGAGGTGCAAGATTACATAAAGCCACATCACCACTTATTCTGCAATTTTACCTTGATCTGATCTGGTCTCTATTACTTGACATTTAGAAGTCTTTGGAAATGATGTCAAAAGGTCAGCATTGGGTCATGATGACAGAGGTGGTAAGGAACAGATCACACACTACTTAACTGGCACCCTATCTTCTCATTTTCATCATAGAGGCTTCATGGTATGTGGCAGGACTCTGGAGTATGGGGCCAGTGTGGAGTGTGGGTGTAAATCCCAGCTCCACTCTCCTCTTCCTTCCCATGAGCCACTGAGCAGTACTCTCAATCTCCCTGCACCTCAGCATCCTCTGAGGAAAAAAGTGGTGCAAGAAGTGGTCTCTGGATAATTGTGGGAATTGCATGAAATAGTGCTTGACCCACAGAAGGTGCTTAATAACTGCTACGTATCTGTCTAGATTTATTAAAAGCAGAGCTGTTAAAAACCCTTTAATCTCTCAAACAAGCACACCAGGAGACTCAGCAATTACTGATACCAGTAACATATAGCACTTCCTCTAGCCTAGAAACCCTTAAGAACATTTTACACACAATAACTGATTTACTCTTTATGAAATCCCATGGGGAGGCGCTGAGTTATCAGCTCCATTTTACAGATGAGAAAACATGCGATACAGAGAAGTAAATAAGTTGCCCAAGGTGACACAGTCAGGAAATGTTGCGGACACTGCTGACCAGTGTCTGCGTAGTTATGAATGAGATGAGATACATTCACACAGACTGAGTCCTGTGGAGGAAAAGGGATGGCACGGCCACTCTCTCAAAGGAGAGTGCCCCGACCCTTGCCTTGACGAGTTTTTATTGGCTTTCAATTTGCACAGGAATACTGGAGAAGCTCATTAATCATTGTCAGGCAGTAAGGATCAAACAACAGATAGTGTACAAAGAACTACAAGGGCTTATTCTGAGTCAGGGTCTGTTAGCTAAAGGGCTACAAAACTTTGGGAAACACACTCATTTCCTGCTCGCGCCCTTATCATTTAATTGACAGCATTCTTAGCAAAGCAGATTTCACAGGATTTTACATATTCTTTCTCAGGCCTGATCACCAGGGGAACCCACCCTTTCCAGCACAGGGCTACACTGCCCTCTGTCATTGTTTCAGACTTAAGTCAGGCAGGGGAAGTAAGGCAGCCAAGTGATTAGGAGACTTCTTGCAGACAGAATGAGGACTCAGGGTATGTCAAAGCCAAGGGGCGAGGGTCCATCACCCCCTTTTGCTATAGCCCCCAAGTTCTTCCTAGGGGCCACCCCATGATCATGCCTGTCTTAGGTCATTCCCCCCTTGGGGAATCTTATCCATCATTGGCTAACCGATCAAGCATTGGGGGCCTGTTATGGATCCCACGGCTCAAAAAATTTTTCTATGACATGGAAAAATTTTAATTGATTCAATTTCTTACAAGTAAAGTCAAATGCTTTTGGCTGAGTCCACTTAGAACGTATGGTTTCTATTCCATTAGAAACCACAGCCAGCCAGGGCCAGGAAACATTTAATTATGCAGCCACAAAACTGGATTCATTGAAAACAGAAAAGAATCTGCTAATATCCAAAGAATTTTAAACATGCAAGTATACAGATGGCAAGCCAGTTTATGTGCCAACTATTTGTGATTAGTAGAGGAACTGTTAGGGAGTTTGCTATTTATCAGACATTCTTAACACGTGGGTTTGGAGAACAATTTATTATACTGTGAGAAATTGAACCAGCCATGAAAATTAGTATGGGCTTAGATTTGCATGGGCTTAGTTTTGGAATAACTAAGAAAGTAAAATAAAGAGGCCAAATTGGAAAAACTCCAGGCTCTGCTGAAGGAAAGAAACTTTCAGATGTCAACTCTTCTGCTTCCCTGGAGAGAAGTCTCATCAGAAAACCCTCACCAAGAGAGTCTGAGGACAAGCCAACACAGGTATTCTCACAGCACCAGCCACACGTCCAAACCAAAACATAATTCCAGGACAGTTAAGCTTTTCAATTAACATTTAAGTATGCCCACAGCCATCAGCAAGATCTCCAGTATTTATGCATCACTTTATATATTCAAGGGAAAGTGGTGTAGCGCTATAGGAGGCAAGTGTGGAAAAATTGGAAATTCACAATTCAAATTATTTTGTTCAGGCCTCTTCATAATAGGTAATTTCTCATAAACTTGTCTGGAGCCTGGTCATAATGCTGGGAGAAGACAGGACACATGGTATGTTTATTTTTTTATAAGTGTCATTAGTACTTCCTAAATTATTAACCATTAGCAAAATTTCTACCACTGCCTTACAATAGAAAAAGCTGGTCAGAAATATTTGTCTTATCTTTGGACAAAAGATTTTCCTAAAAAGTTCATCTCACAGAGAACCAAGGAATTCCACTAATAGATATTAAAAAATATGACCACATTAGGACATGTACACAAATATTTATAACAGCATTATTCATAACTAAAACTAGAAAACTATCCAAATGTTTATCAAATAGCGAGTGGATAAATAAAATGTTATATTTATATAATTCTAGTTAGCATTTAAAAGAATGGAATATGCAACAACATGAATCTCCCTTAAAAATATTATGCTAAGTAAAAGAAGCTAGACCAAAAGGCTACACATTACATAGTTCTGTGTTTATGACATGCCTAAGAAAGGCACATTTACAGGGACAAGCAGCTCAGCAGTCACCTGGCTCCTGGAATGGGAACCGCGAGTAACTACAGACAGGCAGGAGGAAATTTTCTGAGGTTATGGGAATGTTCTAAAACTGAATTTTTATTATAGTTGTACTATAAATTTACTAAAATTATTTAAAGATTTATTTTGAGACATATAAATTGTATTTCAATAAAGCTGTTTTAAAAAATAATAAAACAAAGCATGACTTGGATGAAAGTTTGTATTGTTTTGTTTTGTTTTGTGTTGTTTTAAACTCCAGGCTTCCCTTTCGCTATCAGAGGCAAAGACTGGAGGTTTGAACATAGAATTTATTACAAAGCCAGAGGTCTGGGATGTCTCTGAGAAGGCTTTGAGGACAAGATTGGGAAGAACAAAGAGTTTGGTTGCTGTGCGGTTCCCCAGAAGAGTCTCTGCTTCCTTCGTTGCTGAGCTGAGATCCTGGAAACCCTAACTAGGTTGAGGGAGAGTCCAAGGCATTCCCAAAGAAGGTCCACACTGGGCACAACACTGGATTTGGGAGGGCATGCAGGGATGGCAGAGCAGCAATGGCTGAGGGTGGTACCACAGGCAACAAAGCAGCCAAGGACCACTGGGGTTCCGGGGCACACAGGAGGTCGCAGAGCACAGAGCTGGATACGGAGGCTGTGCAAGGTCTACAGTCAAACATACTGGGTGCAGGTGAAGGCCCAAAAGACCAGCTGGAACAGCTCTGGGACACATAGGCAACAGGTGCACAAGGGACCACTCAGAGGAGAAGAAGAAGAACCTAGAGGTTTCAGCCCAAAGATCAGCTCTGATGGGGGGTTGGAACTCTGAAATAGCTCAATGTTCACTCCGAGCTCTTCAAGTTGCTAGCTTCTTCTTGCCTTTGTCAGAAAGAAGGCTTATGAGGACAGCCAATAAAAACCTCTTTTCTGGCCACCGATGGACATTTGCAGGATGTAGCAGACTCCCAGTAAGCTGAGGGTCTCATGCTGCCACCTTTGACCTCAGACCTCCCAGACTGACCTTCCTGGAAGAACGTTCTATGTCCTCCAACGGCCAATTCTGGGTTTAAGGAGACTCACTTTTTCATATTAAAAAGCTTCCTTGTCTCTGTCGGAATGACTCAGGTCTTCCTAAGAAGGTTTGAGCAGATGGACAAGGTGCCCAAAGGTCATGACTAGGGCCCTCTCGTCTAGTCACTGATCTTCCCACTTTGAGCCTCAGGCAAAACCCCCGGCCACAGGGGGCCCTCTGGGGCTCTGATGGGGCTTGCTTCTGCGGGGAGCACACAAAGAGTCCCGAGCACTTGCTTTGGCTTACACCCTAAGTGTTTCCAGGTTCATTTGCAGATCAGGTTGCCTGTTTGTAACTCTTGAAGTGACATTTTAAAGTGAGGTATCATTAAACAAAAGCCAGTTGGAAGCAGAGTCATGCCACTTCCTTGATGGACAGATCAGATCGTCTGTACAGACCGCTGTTGTGTTCCACATCCAGGGGAGCCTTCCCCACTCCATAGCTAACACAGCTATTTAGGCTCAGTGCTCATCCGTGCAACAGTGCTGCACATTGTTCACAGCAACACGGTCATTTGTTATAAAAGGCTTTCATGTACGGGAGCAGGAAAGAGGGCATTTGGACACCTAACATTTTTGGCTCGGGGCTTTTCCTTTTAATTGATTGGAAATGAGTTATCTAATGTTACATGTACCTAATGCGAAAATATATGCCTTCCAGAAAATGACTGCTTGATTTTAATTCCCCTGTAATCATGCTTATTGTTAACTGTCTTCTGAAATTCCAAAGGTGGTCATGTGGAGGGGGGACTCAGTTTGGGGGGTGTCGTTGAATATGTAGGACAGAGACGGGAATCGGCAGCAGGGCCCACTGACAGTGAGGGCTGTTCCACGCACACCGGGCGGCCCACCTGGACATGTGGTGAGCTTGTTGTCACTGGAAGCCCTCAAAGTGTGGCCGCAGGACCAGATGTACATGATGGAGAAAAGAAAGAATTTACTTCTCTGCACGGTAGTCGGGTTCGATGATCCCTTTAGGTGGTAAGAAACTGAAATGGGTTTGCTCTTTCGGCATGTCCATCTCTCCTCCCTTCTTCTGATAAGAGTATCCCCCATTTAAGTGGGACAGAGTGCCACTCTCAAGCTCCTGCTGTGGGCATGTGACCCAGGTCACAGTGATTGATGCAGGATGATCAGTAATGTGACCCAATTCAGTTCAATAATACGAAATCCTGGGACTTTTATTGGAAAAAAGAAACTCTGTCTCTCTCTCTCTCTCTTTCTGTCTTTTTAACTAGTAGTCCATTAAGCCCAGGAAAAGACCTGCTTGAGAATTAACTGGAAGGCGGCCATGTCCTGTAGTGCCCCCTCCTTCTCATGGCTCCCTCAGCAGGCAGAGCCTGCTCTTTCCTTCTCTGGCGCTTTACCCACCATATCACCGTGACTCAGCTACTGCGCCTCTGCTTCCAGGGCTCCAGGGACCGCAGACTGACTAACTGCAAACTTCCCACATCAATTCCCCAAGAGAAAGAAACTGACCACACCATACCGTCACCATCCATGTGATACACACAAGTAAACTCTAGATCTCATACCGACCACCCCAGAAGGCTATCTTCATGTCAGGCACTGTGTTGGACTCAACATTTTTTTTTGTCTCCCTACATCCTATGTTGAAGCACTAACCGCCAATGTGGTGGTGTTCGGAGGCTGGACCTTCGGGAGGTAATTAAGTTTAGATGCAGTCATGGAGGGGGAGCATAATGAGATTAGTGTCCATATATGAAGAGGAAGAGGCCAACGCTTCAAAATTCTTTCTTCAGGTAAAGGTGTTGTAGGTATAGAAGCTATCCTCAGAATGTGGCCCTGGGAATGGACCGGATCCCACCCCATTTCTAATTTTAGCTTTCTACAATCCTTTTTATCCTTTTTAATTCTCTCTCAATTGTTTTGTTTGGATTTTTATTAGTGTTGAGATGTGTCCCACAAAGATTAATAAAGGGAGTTTACAGGCAGAAAACCTCATTCATTTTTCTTCTCTTCTTACCCACCATTCAATATCTGTCCCACTATTGGGCACCAGTTTTCCAGAAGGGGAAGGAGATTTAAAAACAAAACCAAATCTGGGATACCTGAGCCTCATCTGATGAGATATGGTAGTTTGGTCAGGCCTTAGCAGGAAAAGGATAGTGCATTCATGGGCCATCTGAGGCTACAGACAAGGGAGTGTCCCCGAGGCCGCAGTGCCTCAGGCCTGGTAGCAGCTGGATCTCTTACCAGCCCTAGGCCTGAAGAGACAATCTGAAGGCAAATGGGGCTGAGTGGTGACAACCACCTGACAAAAACTGTGACCCTCGATGGAGGGATATGGCCAGCCCGCAGGAAATGAGTTCAAGAAATCAGAGTCCCAACTAACCACCCATCTCCTGCCAATTGGTTGAACCCAACTAGAAGCCAAAAGCCACAGGAGCATACAGCAGCCCCCTGGGGTTCGAAACAGAGTAGAAAAGGGAAGGGCGTGGATCTGGGCAGGTAAACAGAAACTACTCAACACACATTGGGTTGGGAGCACTGAAGTCACATTTTCCTTCAAGTAGGCAGGAACAGGTCAATATATCACAGCTCACTGATAAGTCTTTGCTGTAATAGGCAGATGTAGTCCTGTTCTGGGGACACTGAAACAGAAGATGATGTCCGACCAGACGGTGAGCATCCACTCGGATTGGGGGGGCTGGCTTGCCCTGCTTGAGGATATCATGAAACGAGGAACTGCTGCCTCTCTGGAGAGCACAGTGACCTTTGGAGGCAGTCTGAGTGATGTGTTTAAAGCGGCACTAGCCACATATGCTGGGCCACACCATCCTTCAGGCGTTTCCAAAGACACAGTTGGATAAAATACTTTCATTCTTTCATTAAAATACCTAATTTTAATCAAAATGTGGAGAAATATTGTGTTTGAAATGCAGGAAGTGAAAATTTTATAGAGAAGGAAGGTAGGTTTCTGGGAGCATTGCCTTGCATTTAAGATTAAAACAGGAATATAATTCATGTTGAAGACATAATGCTTTTTCATTTTTTAATTTAAAATTAGTCCACTAAAACCTAAAGATACAAGCAGTTTCACTCAAATTATTCAAATCAGCAGTCCAACTAAGGCTGTTTTTTCCCACCTTTTTCTGGGAAGAATCTAACATTGGAGAGAAATCACATTACCCTTCCATTTATTAAACAAATATTTACTGAACATACTGGACACTGTTCTAGGTGCTGGAAATGGTAGGAACATTCTCAGATAAACAAGACCCATTTTTCCTTAAGCAGTTTAAAGTCTAATAAGAAAGACCAACATAAAATTAGCAAACTACAATACAGGACAGAATGAAATGCATGCTAAAGAAGCTAAATCAGACAGAGAAAGACAAATGCCATATAATTTCACTTACATGTGGAATCTAAAATAAATAAATAAATAAATAAATAAATGGAAAAAAAAACCCAGAAACGAACTCATAGGTACAGATAACGAACTGATAGCTGCCAGATGCGAAGGAAATTGAGAGTCTGAGGGGGAAAGGTGAAAGGATTAAGAAGTACAAGCTGGCAGTTACCAAACAGTCATGGGGATGTAAAGAACAACAGAGGGAATACAGTCAATTATACTGTAATAACTATGTATGGTGCCAGGTGGGTACTAGACTTATGGGGGGGATTGTAACAGGGTGCAGCCAAGAGGGGAGCCCCAAAGAGGGATTTGGAATGGGGTCCAGAACTCAAGGTGTTCAGGAAATATTAGGATATCCTCACCCGCAGTGCCCCCCCCCACAGGTGTGGGTTGGGGGAAGGGACAAATGGAGCAGGGCCATTAAGAGCTGTTTTGCATAGCAACAGTTTTGCAGCTAACCTCTGGTGTGGTCATTTAACATATCTCTAACCTTTAACTGGTTACATAGATATGCTAAATAGCTGTGGCCACGCTCTGAGCCAGGGATATGGAAGTACTTCCCCCGCAAGAGGTAACTGGGGGGCAGGTCCCCCGAGTTACAGCACCTGCGTGGGAGCTTGGAGATGAGTGGTTCCATGGCATGGGCCACACCTGTCCAGACTCAGATGGCAGCCCAGTACAGCTGGAAGGATATGAGAGGGCTGGCAAGTGTAGCCAATTGTGGGAGGAGTCGGAAATGGGGCTGCAGAGGAAGATTGGCTCGGGGATTTCAACCCAGATGCAGCAGCCATTGGAGAGAGAGTCACGTGGCTTTGCCAGAGTGGGGACTCCCACAGCTCTGTGAGAGAGAATCACCACTCGGCTTTAGCAGAGTGGCGACCCCCCTCCTTGTAGCCACTGAGGAGGGAGAACCACGCGGCTTTGCCAGAGTGGGGACCCCCGCAGCTTTAGAAGGAGGAACCACCACTCAGCTTTAGCAGAGATCCCAGCGACACAGCTGATGGTTCTGGGAACCAAGGGAGGCCTACCAGCTGAAATGGATCACTGGGAAGAACCAGGGGCTGCCTGAGCCTCGGACTTCTATTTGTTTTCCCAAGACATGGTACCCCAGACTGGGCAAAGCGGGAAGGAAGGACTGTGTGTATTTGTAGGTGTTTTAAGGGACTTTGGGATTTCGATGAAGGCATTAGGTCACTACTTTAAGTCTGTATAGCATTAAATAACATTTCCTTTCCTTTTTATGAATCTCGGGCATTGAGAGACATCTTTCCTATAAGGCGGCAGACATAACGGACCTGGGGGGTTCCTTTAGGTAATAGTATATTGCCTTTGGCTTCCCCTTGTTGTTCTGTGACAGGATCACTTTGTAAGTTATGTAAATGTCTAACCACTATCCTATACACCTGAAAATAATACAATACTGATGTCAACTGTATTTTAAAAATTAAAATTAATAAATCGCAGAAAATGAAGAAGGAGCAGCTCAGATAATTTTGGAGTGGTGGGAGTGCCAAGCAGAGATTCATTTTGACTATGTGAAAATCAGAGAAGGCTGCATGGAGGAGGTGATGTTTGCTCTGGGCTTTAAAAATGAACAGGATATTGTTTTAGGGCATAGGAGTTCATCATTAGACAAATAAGACAGGGACACCTCGAGTTAGGGGCAAACAGACATGGATGCACGAAGTGCTGGGCAAATGTGCCTCGAGGAGGCGATGCGGTACAGTCGGATGGGACAGTGAAAGAGGACATTAGAGGCAGATGGGGCAGGGAAAGGTGTTGAATCATATCGTGAAGAACCCTAAATGGCTTGCCTAACTCTATTCTGGAGGCATTAGAGACTCTGATGGGTGGCATGTCTTCTTGGGATGTACGTTACACATGTTTTTCGTTGTTTTATTTTGAGCATCACAGTCTATTGCAGCTCCATCTTCCTGCTTCACGACTGTGGCCAATTTGTTTTTGTGACAGTAAAATATCTAGTGCAGTCAGGCCTAATGTCCCACATCAAAGCACTTCAACCAAATGATATTAATGGTTTCAAACTGTAAGTAAGACCTGGCGCACAGCACCCTCATAGATGATGGAAATAGTTCAATACCAACCGGACGAAGGAACTTGGAATGAAAGTGGTTTGTTGGAACAAAGCAGCCTATAAATAGTCATGCTGGGACAGACAGGCTGCGTGGCTAAAAGGCCGTCCAACTTAGCCGCTGAATGTTCCATAAGTCAGTGTGAGTAGGGGTGGGGGGCCGCGTGTCACCCACTCAGTCACCTCGGGGTGGGGGCGAGGAGCAGGAGCCTGCTAATTGATGTCTGCATCCTGCCATGGTGACTCACTGCAGCTTCCTTTCTATCGGGGCAATTGGGATCAAAAATGAAAAGAAAAAAATCCTTCTGCTTCCTTTACAGGCTCCATTACCTAATACCCAAGGCCAAACCAGGAAATGCTTTTAGATTTTGATGTTAAAGACTGGGGGATGGCAAGGATGTTGTGTGAAAGCAGATCTATTCGGCAAAGTTAACTCTCTGAGATGGAGAGGAAGCCGAAGACTTCAGCCCAGCTCTTAGCAACTAATGCTGCCTCTGCTTTAGGGCTCAGATAAGAAAACAGAGCCCAGTGAAGATCTCATTTTCAGCGGCAAGCCTTTGTGATGATCAAATATTGGGACGGCCTTGTGCGGAGTTCACACAGAGTTGCGCGTAAGCCTGGGAGGGGCTGCAAACAGTCCTTGAGGAGAAGTGGTTGAGCCCCCCCCCCCTGCCCCCCCAGCACACAAGGCTGCTGCGGATCTGAGCAGCAGCTGCTGAGCTGCAAAAAGCCAAGTCTGGAGACCTTTTTTGCCTCAGCATGGGTGCGCCGAGTACATCCACACAGCCAGCCTCCGCTGCCCCGGGAAAATGCTCCCCTTGGGAGACAGAGGGCTTAGCCAGGGATCTGCGTGCAGTCAACGGCTCCGATGCCTGTGGCCAGGGCCTGACCTGGGGGTGACGTCCATCCCTGTGTCCAGCTCTGGGCTGGCTGAGGTGTGGTCCTGCTGAGGGCAGGCAGCAGAACAAGGTCTCGTGGCCAGCATAGTCCAAATAAGTTCTTCACATGAATTGCATTTAGCTCCTCCTTGCCTTTGGTTTTTCAAAGAAATGGCAGTTATTTGTCAAACCTCTTCATAAACACCTCTTACCACATAAAAATCGTAAGTTTACTAGCTGTACAACAGTGTCCTCAGGAAGAGAAAGGGAATGTATCTGCCTTTTGTTTCTTCTTACACAGCCTCAGTTTCCCCTCACACCTCTTTGCCTGGGACTGTATCACATGCCCACACTGAGGGGCCCCAGGGCCAGGGGCACGAGCCTCCGCTCGTTTGGCTTAGACCAGCGGCTCTCACACTGGAGCAGGCATCAGAATCCCCCAGGAGGCCTTCTGCAGCAGATGGCTTCTCCTCTCTCCCAGAACCTCCGATGCAGCAGGTCTGGGCTGGGGCCTACGAATCTGTATCCCTAGCAAGTTCCCAGGTTGATGCTGTGGGTCATCACATTGAGACTGTGGTTTAGACAAATCAAGGTTCTCCCTTAGGTACAGGGGAGAAGCTAACCCTTCCTTAAACACATGGCTGCTTGGAGGAAGGGAGCAAAGTCAGAATTCCCTTAGTGAGAACAGGGGTGGGCATGTGGCTATTGAATGACCACCACCAGAGTCTTCTGGGTTGGAAGCCTAAACTAAAACCTACAACTAAACTAAACTAAAACCTAAACGTGTTCACAAAGAGACAATCTTTTGTGGTCTATGTGGATTCTGGCTTCTTGCCCACTTGGTTAATGGCCCCCAGTTCTGCTGTTTCCAGCAAGCCCAGGGCAAGCCCTGAGGCATCTCTTACATTGGAGAAGGTCAATGGCCCAGGAGCATGATGGAGCCTAGAAGATGCCATGGGAAGGCATAGTTACCAAGGACACCAGTGAGGAGCACCAGCTGGGACATCCTGGGGAAAGGATCTCCATTTTCTGAGATAACATGATAAAAAATAAAACAGCCTGCTGATGAATAGTCTGCAGGTCAAGCAGACTTGAACTGCCCCTTTAAATCAAAATAATCCAGACTTTGTAAATACAAGTCTGCTGCAGCAACCTGCCTTTTATGTGTCTCCTGAGCATGTACAATAACCCAAGCACTCAATCACAATCATGTTTGAGGTGGGCCATAAATTACTGTTCCACCAGTGCTTTGTGGGAATATGAACCATTCAATAATTTGTTAATTTGGCCTTTCCTTGGCTGCTCCTCAAAAGAGAAGCTTTGCTTCTTACACAGCTTTGGTTTTCATTAGCTTTAGGGTGTTAGGAAGGAATGCCTATGGCCATTTGGGAGAATTTCCAGTGAAGTGACTAATGGATGAGTTTCTTGTTCAGAAAACCCAGTAGGCAGGACATAAAAGCTTATAAAACAATGTGTGTAGAAAACTGTTAATTCTCCCCTACCATAAATCCCCATCCAAGCTCCAACACTAAGACAGGAATCTTTCCTGAGTACTTTGGGGATTAGGATGGGGTATATTTTAAGTTATATATCTTGGGCACTCTGCTGTCTCCTGTCTCCAGCCATCTTACCACTTTCTCCCATGTATTTGAAGCAAGCCGAAAAGTACTTCTAACTATGTGGAGAACACATAGATTAGGAGAACAGTTATTTTGAGGACAGCCTCAGTAACTCCATGTTTTGAAGGAACAGACAATATATTGTGTAACATATGATACTGTCTTTCAATCAAACCATATCAGCTACTTGACATAGAGTGTTATCAAAGACAATCCATTAACCATGCCTGTCTTCAATTGATTCAGACAGAATTTGAAACAACAAAAGAATAAAAGTGTTGGCTTATCAGCCATACCCAGTCCTGCTCTACTTTCCGTGCCAGCAGGAACACTGAGGGGTGGTGATGGGGGGAAACATACTGATAAGAGGTAAAAGCAAAGACACCACTTTCAGGCCAGTGATTTAGTTCTGGCATGAATAACGTTAAGCACCTTGCCAAGAGACAGGTCCACATGTGTATTGCTCCGTGCCTGGGCATGTGTTTCCCATGTAGAGGGTGCTGAGACAATGTGACAAAGCCAGTGCCCTTGGCTGTATGGTTCAGTGGTGCCCTCTGCAGAAGGAGCCAGGTCCCTCTCATCTGCCATGCCTACAGCGTGAGATCTTCCCATTTCCTGGGGGTTATCAGAGCCCAGGAAAAAGGCTCAACCCACCAGCCATAAAGAAGCTGGAGATGTCACCAGAGTGAGTCAGGGCACAAGTACTTGGAGCAGCTGAGACCAGAAACCACAGCTTCTTTTTTAGGGGCTGCATGAAAAATAGCAGCTCTCTGTTTCCAACAGTTTGGACTAACAAGGATTTTGACAGACACTCAGCTGAGTTTTACTTACAATATAATCAGGTCAGGCAAATTTTATAAATCTTTGCAGACAAGTTTAAGATATAGTTAGCAACCTAAATTTCAATTTCATGGGATATCTCAAGGAACACACACATCTATGGAAATTTTGGTCTCCTTGCTGTTTGATTTTACATTTATATTTTAGAACATATGAATGGATTTAGTCCATCTATATAAATCTGCTCACTGAATGGGTAGAAATTCCCTTTACTGTATGAGGGGGGGACCCTGAAAAAAACAGAATTATTTTCTAGTGGGAAGAAAATAAGCCTTGTAGTACAGGCTTCTTGCTAGGTGAGCATTCTACAAACCCATCTATATCAAGGTACTGACTGGCATTGTTGTGAGAGGCTGAGTTTGACTTCAATGAAGTTTTTTTGACGACTCTCTCAATGTGTTTGCTCATTTTGTCATGGGTGATTTATGAGCACACCTGCCCACTGCACTGTGTTCAGCAGTTTTTGACCAAAAATGGCATGACCTGTGTGCCCTGCCCTTCCTATTCACCCAATCTCACACTGAGAGACTTTTTTTTGTTTGTTTCCCCGGATGAAAAAAGTCCTCAAAGGGAAACATTTTGCTGATGTGGAAAAGGTAAAACACAAGACAGCAGAAGCACTAAAAGGCATCAAAATCAATGAGCTCAAAAACTGTTTTGAGCAGTGGAAAAAACATCTTGATAGGTATATTACATCAAATGGAGAGTACTTTGAAGGTGATTGAAGTTTAAACATGTAAGAATACATACATAATTTTTTATAAATAAATCCCATTTTGGGGGCTCCGCCTCATATCTCTGAGGCCACCCATTCATGGGAGAGAACACTCACCACCCTGGGAGCAGACTCGGGACTGTGGCCAGATGGGCACAAAATACCAGCTGTCCTGGGAACGCTGACAACTACTCTATCCAGGGGCAGATACGTTTCCATAGTTCTGCTAGTATTAGACTACGTGCCCAAATTGCTATATTTAAAACTAACTTCCTTCCTTCTTTCCTTCCTTCCCCCCTTCTTTCCTTTCTCTTCTACAACACGTAAGGGTGGAGTAGAACGTATCACTACCTTAACTTAGATATGACAGATCACAAGTGCAAATTAGAGGGTTTGCCACTACCCTGACATATCCATTGCTTTACTGTTTTACAGAATGTAATTATTTTCATATTTACTGTCATTTTACTTTGACAATGGTGCTAAACAATTCTATGAGGTGGAATAATCTTTTCAATAAATTGTCCTCTAACAACTGAATATGTAGATGCAAAAGACCGAATTAGGGCCCCTATCTCAAAGCATGTACAAAAATTAGCTCAAAATGGATGCAAGACCTCCATGTAGGAGCTAAAACTATAAAACTCTCAGAGGGTAATATAGGAGCAAATCTCTGTGACCTTGGATCTAGTGATGGCTCCTCAGATATGACACCAAAAGCATAAGAGACCCAGAAAATAGATAACTTGGGCTTCATCAAAATGAAAAACTTTTGTGCATCAAAGGACACTATCAAGAAAGTGAAAAAACAACCAGTGATTGGGAGAAAATATTTTCAAATTATATGTCTGATAAGGGATGTTATATAAACTCTTACAACTCAGTGATAAAAAGACAAATAACCCCATTTAAAAATGGGCAAAGGACTCAGATAGAATTTGTCCAAAAAAGGCATACAAATGACCAATAACATAAAAAATGCTTATTATTAGTTGTATTATGAAAATGCAAACCAAAAGTACAATGAGATACCACCACTAGGATGGCCAGAATCAAAAAGTCAGACAATAGCAAGTGTTGGTGAGGATGTGGAGAAATTGCTGGTGGGAGTGGAAAATGGTGCAGCCACTTTGGAAAACATCCTGGCATTTCCTCAGAAAGTTAAACATATAGGTGTCATTTAACCCCCAAATTCCACTCTTTGCTATAGATCCAACTAAAAGAAAACATTCCATACAAAAACTTGTACAGCAATGTTCATATTAGTATCATCTACAATAGTCAAAAGGTGGAAACAACCCAAATGTCCACCAACTAATGAATATATAAGTAAATGTGGTATCACCACGCAATGGAATTTAATACCACCCATTCATTGAGAGGGCGTCATCCCAGGTACAGACTCAGCAATGTGGCCAGATAGTCAAAGTCATTAGTTCTTCTGTAAGGATGAGAGCTACTCTATCCAGGGGTAGAGAGAAAGAGAAAGAGAGAGAGAGGGGGAGAGAGAGAGAGAGATTGGCTTCTCACTGATGGTAAGTATCCCAGCGTGCACTCAGAGGCACCACATGCTGCAGAGTGGGTGCATGAAAAGCTTGTTGATGAAAAGCTTGTTGAATGAATAAATGCTATTAGCTGGAACTATGGGATCTGGAGCAAAGGACCACACAACACACAAGAGGAGGAGGAAGAGAAAAATAATGAAATTCCCCTCTCCCGCAACCCAACTTGGCCTTGGGCAAACTTATAGACTAGTCTTTGAGATGGAACTGATTTGGATCCTGATGCCATCACTTACCAGATCTTTGAACTTGGTTTGCTCCCTGTTAAAAAGGAGAACTGTCCCTGTTGAGTTCTAGGCCGGATGGCTTCCTTGGTACACTGGGTTCCTTTCACTCCTCCTTTCTCAAAGGTTTCAATCTTGCTTCTCTCCTACATTGTCAGTTTCTCTATCCAAGCTGGATCATTCCTGCCAGTGTTCAATGATGCTATAGAACATCCAGTCTTAAAAAGGAATCTCCCAGACCCCCACAACCCTCTAACCATCATGCTATTTGCTTATATACAGTAGAAATCCTCTGAAAGTTGCCAATCATTCCAATCAAAATTTCCCTCGACTCCCCTCAAACAGCTTTTGTCAGGGTCATAATGACCTTCATTTTGCCAAATCCAGTGGTCAACGTTCAGCTTATCTTACTGAGATCTTACTAAAGCAGATTCTCCCACGTGCTTCCCCTTCCAGAGCATGGAGCCGGTGCTGAGGGGCCTGCTGAACCAGAGATTACATTTCCCACTGACCCTTACTGGCCCCACAGACACATGACAACATGGAACCAGCACCTGCCAATGGGCAGGTCATATAAGGTTGAACAGAGCATGGTAAGGAGTTTGGATTTTATTCCAAGATTGATAGGAAATGACTGGACCATTTTCAGCAAAGTCTGCTTTTTTTTTTTTTTTGAGTAGAATAACTCCACAAGGAAACTGGGGCTCTCAGACAAACAAAGTCTGTCCCCTCAAGGTGTTCAATGAAGGGTGAATGTCAGTGGTCTCCTGAGGAGTGACCCTGCGTTCTTCCTCAGCCACCCCAAACAGGAAACCCACCTCCTCCCTCAGAGACCAGCCTGATGCCAAAGGACAGGGCAATCTCTGAGGTCCAGTCTCCCTGTGGGGCTCCTCACCCCATGAAGAGTCTCTTCACTTCCCATTTTGAGAGACCTGAGCTATTTTGTTAGAGGAACTAGCAGGACTCCTACCTTGAGACAGTGAAAATATAGGAATCAATTCATCATGGATGAGATAACAATCTGTAGAAATAATTTACCATAGAAGATATTTTACATTTGAGTGGCTGAGGTCCAGCCAAAGTAGCTAAGTAAGGTCTAGTTTCAGAAAAATACAGCTGAAATTTAGAGAGACCCACATGAACCAAGCCTGGTTGAAAAAAGGGCAAGTAATCAAAAGTAAATCAAACCCTGGCTGGTGTGGCTCAGTGGACTGGGTGCCAGCCTGCGAACTGAAAGGTCCCCAGTTTGATTCCCAGTCAGGGCACATGCCTGGGTTGTAGGCCAGATCCCCACTTGGGGGAGTGGAAGAAGCAACAGATGGATATATCTCTAGCACATCAAGATTTCTCTCCCTCTTTCTCCCTCCCTTCCCCTCTCTCTAAAAATAAATAAATAAAATATTTTTTTAAGTAAATGATTAGCCCAGAGTTCAGAATGAGTTACTTGAAGAGCAAGATCAAGTTTCTCCAAAGAAACAGAATTTATTATATATCTATATATTTAGAATATGTGCAGCCAAATCTCAGTTCTTGAATGTCTTTGTTCTCAAACAATTCGGTTCTGTACCAAGTGTTCATGGAAAAATGTCTCATTTTTCTACCAACCCTTTTGGGCTGATACCTGAATGATCAGTCACATGTCTCTCAGGCAACAAAGAAGGAGATTTGGTTTTCAAACAAATCACTTCCAGAGCAGTTTTCCAGAATGAATTAAGTTTGAGAACCGAGGTTCCACTGTGGGGGGGGCTCCGCCCACAGAGTCCCCCTGGCCACCACAGATGAGAGTAAGTCTATCAAGACATGATCTGCTTGGGGAGGAAAGGTGGCCGATCTCTCAAAGGAGAAGGGCCCAAAGTCTGCTTTCTGATTGAACCTGAGAAACTCATCCCTGGGCAGGTTTTCTGCATTTATTCTTACTTATTCTCCTTTACCACAGATCTTTGCATGGCCAGCTGCTTATTTTTCCAGGTCTCTGGTGAAAGAAATCTCCACTAACTTACCCATCCAAACAGCACCCCTTCCATCATCCCTTTCTCTAATTTATTTTCCCCCGTAGCACTTATCAGTGCTTGATGTTATATCATAGTCATTTGTTCTCACACTTCAAAGTACACCAGAATCACCTGGGCACTTGCTACAAACACAGACTTCTGTCCCAAACACCCAGGAATTCAAGTCTGGGAAGGTGCCTGGTAATCTGCATTTAACCAGATTACTCTGATCCACAGATAGCAAACTCAGATGAGTACGTGGACTCCTGGTGTTTCCAAAGAGGAGCTACCCTTTACATTTGACCTTGGGAGACATGATACATTTTTAAATGGGAGGAATCTCTGTTAAGGAAGGACTTCTCTCATGTGAGACTTTACCTGGCTTACCTAGAAGAAAAGGGCCATCTGGTTTGGCAGCTTATTTTTCTAGAACATTTCTGAATTGTTCCGACTACGCAAATCCTGTCCTAAACCCTAAAGTCATTGTGCAACTTTGAGTTGTCACTTTACCTCTATAGACTTCTGTTGTCCCTTTTATAAAATAAGATTGGCCCTGGCTCGTGTGGCTCAGTGGGTTGGGCATCATCCTGCAAACTGAAAGGTTGTTGGTTCGATATCCTCTCAGAGCACATGCCTGGGTTGCAGGCCAGTTCCTGGTTGGGGGCATGGGAGGGGTAGCCAATCATTGCTTGTCTCACATACATCGATGTTTTCTCCCTCTTCCTCCTCTTACCCTCTTTCTAAAATTAAATAAAGTTTTAAAATAAAATTGTATTCAACTAGGTGTTCTCTTTGATCCTTCCTAGCCCCAGAGAGTCTTAACTATAAGTGCTTATTCCATAGTGCTTATACCCTTAAGAAATTTAACAAGAGGCAGATGCTGAGAAGCAGAGGGGTTTGTTACAAAAGGAAAACACCGTTACAGGCCCCCAGAACTGTGTACCAACTTCCCCTGGCACCAAATTGCCAGTTAAAGAAAAATACTTTCAAGACCTGAGTCTTGCACGATTGCCCAGGGAGGTCTGTACATTTGACCACAAACATTTCTGTGCTTACGGGTGCTAAGAACCTGGGCACCTGCGACTGCACCACTAAAAGGACATGGAAGGGAGAGCTCCCAACAGAAGTAAAGTAGAAATGCTACAGTGTAATTAGTAAGCTTCACAAATGCTCAAAGCTCTAGCTGCAAAATGCAGAACAGACCAGCATTGTTCCTTTGATTACAACTTGTCAAACAGTGCAATTTTTGTCCAGGCATTCAAGGGAGAGAGGTTAAGGGGGGGGGGAGGGGTGGAGAAAGAGTCTCCTCAAGATGACAGGGTCATGATGCTGTGGATGGGCAAAACAAAAGGTCTGAGAAATAGCCATCGCCTTATTGAATCAGAAAATGTTTGTTGGGAACTGGAGATATAAAGATGGTTAAAAAAAATATTTCTTGTCCTCAAGACACTGAGATCTGTAAATACACAATAAGTGACACCAAGGAGGCACAGGTACAATAAGTGCACCTGTGGTCCACTCTGCTGGGACAGGGCAAGAGCAGGCTTCCCAGAGGAGGTGATGCTTGAACTAGAACTTGAATAATGAAGAAAAGTGTGTCAGTAGTATAAGAGAAAAAAAATACTTACCAGGTACAGAACATAACACAGGAAACATTGATCATGTTACTATGTTAGTATTTTTCTCTTAGCCACTGAGACCAGCCCTGAATACAGATTGGCTTTGTGACCTCCTTTGGCCAGTGGAATGCAGTGATTGGTGTCAATCCCGAGCCCAGACCACATGAGGCTTTGCACACTTTCATCACTGTCTCAGACCCCTGTAACGACTGTGTGAACAAGCCAGAGCTCGCTTTTTGAAGGATGAACAACCACTCAGAAGAGAGCCATCCTAAACCAGCCAGCCCCAGCCAATCTGCCAAATTACCACATGTATTAACCAAGTGCAGCCAAGGATCAGAGTGACTTTGACAAGATCACTAGATTTTCTCCCAGTCAACCATAGTCTCATAAGCAATAATCAATGGTTGTTGTCTTAAACTACCAAATTTTCCAATGGTTTCTTACGCATCTATGGGCAATTGAAAAAGCTCCTTCCAACTTGAGTTTGCAATTTTATTAAATAGGGTTAAGAAAAAGATGAATTAAGTTCTAACTTAATGTAGTAATCATTCTCTCACAGTTTCCACTAGTTCTTCTAAACCATAATGCTTTCATGTAATGCAGTTCTCATGCCCTTAATTGGCATCACAAATAGGCTGAAGCAAAAGACTACAGAGTAAAAAAAAAATCTTATCATTTCTGTTCATCAATGCCCACCAACTTCGTTACCTCCTTTGCCTGAACAAACGTAGAAAATAAAATAGTTATGTTAGAAATGCAACCTCCCAGAAGAGCCTAATAAGAAAATAAAAAAAATAGTATTCCTTTTTCTCATCTAAATACATCTTTAATAAGGCACAGTGTATCACAGTGTATATAAAAGACTAAACATAAATTGCTGACTTTCATTTTAGATGTTGCCTGACTTTGATTGTTTGATATAGCCTCCACTTCTACTTTCTGACTGAGTAAAAATACACATTGCAAGTTTTCTTTTTTTTAGTGTATTTTATTGATTATGCTACTACAGTTGTCCCAATTTTTTTCTCCCCTTTATCCTCCCTCTGCCCTGTACCCCCCTACCCTCCAACATTCCCCACTCCCCTTAGTTCATGTCCATGGTTCATACATATAAGTTCTTTGGCTTCTCTATTTCCTATATTACCCTTAACCTCCCTCTATTTTATGTCTGATAATTATGCTTCCTATTTCCTGTACCTTTTCTACTCCAATTCTCCCCCTCCCCCTCCCCACTAATAACCCTCCATGTGATCTCCATTTCTGTGAATCTGTTCCTGTTCTAGCTATTTGCTTAGTTTTTGTTTTTGCTTTTTAGGTTCATTTGTCAGTAGTTGTGAGTTTTTTGTCATTTTACTGTTCATAGTTTTTGATCTTTTTGTTAGATAAGTCCCTGTAACATTTCATATAATAAGGGCTTGGTGATGATGAATTTATTTAACTTGACCTTATCTAGGAAGCACTTTTTCTGCCCTTCCATTCTAATTGATAGCTTTGCTGGATAGAGCAATCTGGGATGTAGATCCTTGCCTTTCATGACTTCAAATACTTCTTTCCAGTTCCTCCTTGCCTGCAAGGTTTCTTTTGAGAAATCAGCTGAGAGTCTTATGGAAAGTCCTTCGTAAGTAACTGTCTTCTTTTCTCTTGCTGCTTCTAAGATTCTCTTATTTTTAATCTTGGCTAATGTAATTATGATATGCCCTTGGTATGTTCCTCCTTGGGTCCAATATCCTTGGGACTCTCTGAGCTTTCTGGACTTCCTGGAAGTCTACTTCCTTTGCCAGATTGGGGAAGTTCTCCATTATTTTTTCAAATAGGTTTTCAATTCCTTGCTCTTCCTCTTCTCCTTCTGGCACCCCTATGATTTGGATGTTGGAATGTTTAAAATTATCCTGGATGTTCCTAAGCCTCTCCTCATTTTTTTGAATTCGTGTTTCTTCATTCTGTTCTGGTTGAAAGTTTATTTCTTCCTTTTGTTCCAAATCATTGATTTGGGTTCCAGTTTCCTTCCCTTCACTATTGTATACTTTGCTTTATTTCACTTTGTATAGCCTTCATTTCTTTCTTTATTTTGTGACCAAACTCAACAAATTCTGTGAGTATCCTGATTACCAGTGTCTTGAACTATGCATCTGACAGGTTGTCTATTTCCTCATTGCTTAGTTCTTTTTCTGGAGTTTTGCTCTGCTCTTTCATTTTGGCCATATTTCTTTGTCTCAGAGCACCTGTTATGTTGTAAGGGGTTGAGCATTAGGTATTTGCCAGGGCAGGGCAACCCTCTTTGCTGCTTTGTGGTGCTGTGTAGGGGAGGGGTCAGAGAGGGAACAATGCTGCTCGCTCACCCACTCTGCTGTAGCCCCACTTTCCATCACTTCCCTCTCTTCCCATAAGTGGATTGTGCCCTTTCACGGTGATTCCCAGGTGGGTATGTTTGTGTACGTTCTAGGATCCCTTTGGCCTCCCCGATGAACTCTCCTGTGAGACTGGGAGTTTCTCCCACTTTTGCAACCCCCACAGAATTTTACAGCTGGAGGTTTTGAGTCTTTAGTTTCCTGGTCAGCCAGGCCCCGCCTCACCCATGAGGTCTGCTGCCTTGCTGAGGATCCCCTGTGCCTGGCTGCCTGACTCCACTCCTCCTACCGGTCTGGATAAATGTTTCTTTAACTCCTTGGTTGTTGGAGTTCTGTGCAGTTTGATTTTCTGGCAGTTCTGGTTGTTTATTGTTTTTAAATTGGTTGTTATTCCTCTTTCAGTTGTGCAAGGAAGTGAAGGATTTCTACTTATGCCTCCACCTTGGCTGGAACAACAAAAAAAAAGTCTTAAGCTTGGCCTTCACCAACAGTTGATCGGGCAACACTGCAAGTTTTCCATGACACAATTAAACTGAGTCCAAGTAGCCCATTGAGGCAGTGTAATCATCTGAGTAGCCAACTAATAGTGGTTTTAGGGGATTCAGGTACAGCTACTGCATATCCAAAGGTGGAACCCCATTGTTACCAGTCGTTTTTAGCCAATTGTTTATGAAGCAAAGAGAGCAAAAGGACAGACATTGAGTTTAATAAAATGGGTAGCATGCGCCTGTTTTGCTCACCAGGGAGCTACAACCTTACACTGCAAGGCATCATAGTATTGCTCCACTGTGGGTTTTAACACTCCTCCCTTCCTGCTCTCTGGTACTAGATAATTGAGGGGAATAGAGGGAAGTGCTGGACCATAGAGGCCTGTCACTTTAACTGGAGGGTAAAAAACCATCCAAAGTCTGTCTAAGCTTGGGAAGTTGATTGGTCCTTTTGAAAAAGCACCTGATCTATCCCATGCCCAAGCTAATATAATCTCAGGGGAACACAGAGGTACTCTCTCTATCTCTTGCTGGTAGCCTGCACTCACACTGCGCACTCACACATCCTTTCTCCATAGCCATGTGGCCCTAGCAGCCACATGGCCCATGGCCATGCAGGCTCCACAAACAGGTTCCAGGAGGGAGCCCAAACACCACAGCACAGCCATGGACTGCAGCTGGAAATACCTGCTACCTTAGCCAGGTGCTGGACTCAACTGTACTTTAGTATGGCTTAGGATCTCTGGACATTTACTCTATTTCTGGCCCTGATTTTCCATGGTGAGACAGAGGGAGATGGAACATTGGAAACCCAGGGGACAGCTTCTATTTCTACTCAAATAAACCACACCACACCACAGTCTGCCATGTGTGGGCCACTGGAATGTCTTCCTCGTGATCCTGTGGGAGAACCTAATTCCCACCTGCAACACCATGGTCTCTCTATTTAGGCATCCTACTGGATCACTAATTCTTTCACTCCTGTAGAAATTGGAAAGCACAACTTTCCTCTTTAGAAAGAGAATGTGAAATTTAAATACATAATAGTGTATGTCTCTTTTTGGCCAAGCTTGATTAATAGAACCCATCAGTTATAATTTAGCATGGATAGGGAGCCTATCACCAGAGAGAAAATATAGTGTCCTGATTCTAAAAAGTGTTAATTTAGTTTTGTGCTGCAAAATTACTTTCTCTAGAATGAAGGGGGAAAAATAGATATTTATGACCCAGTAAGCTAAACGAAGAATCTCGTTAGCTGACCTGTTATTCTGTGGACCAGGCTGTAAAGAACATACAGCTTGACCATACTCTGCTCTATTCACAAGCTCAAAATACTCTCTGCTATTTTTCCTGTCATTCAACTTTCAGATAAAGATGGCATATGGGACACAGCATCTAATTTTCTTCCTCCAAAACTGCACTAAGTTACATTAAGGGGATTTTTTTCCCTTAAAAATATTTTTTAAATTATAATATTGCACAGAACCAAATACACACACACACACACAATTTCATGTAAAACTAGTGAAATATGAATAAAGTGAGTGGATTATATCAACATCAGTTTCCCAATTCTGATATTGTACTATAGTTACACAAGCTGTTACAATTTGGGGAAGACAAGTGAAGGGCATATGGGATTTCTTTACATTCTTTCTTATAATTACATGTGAATCTAGAATGATCTCAATCTAATGTTTCATTTAAACATGCCAAAATAGAAAGAAAAAGAATGGATAACATCACTACAATTTTGGAAGCAGTCAAGCAGATGGATAGGAGATAACTGTCTCCAGAAGCCAGATTCTAAGACAGAGTAAGGACAGTTGAGAAGCAACCTTATTTAACCACAGAATCTCCAAAAGTTTTGGGAACTGGTAGCAACAGCCACAGGAATGGAGTAGAGGGGGTGCTCCCTGCCACAGGAATGGAGTGGAGGGGGTGCAACTAATGAAAGTAGGATCTGAGAAAGGATCTTTCAGAAACACTTTGCTAGAGTCCCTCCCCCTGCCCTGCCCCTGAAATTCTGCTCCTCATACTCATGGTCAGAGGCTGGGAGCTATGTTCTCTGGAGAAGAGAGGGCAAGAATGTCTGTACTGGGTACCCCTCCAGCAGGTGAGTGAGGGAGAACCAAGCTGAAATAGCAAAGCAGTCAATGAATGAATAGATATGACCAGTGAACAGCCATCTATCATTTTCACCTTCTTGACTCCTGGACACTTGGCAGCCAAGTATGTATTCTCCAAGCTGGAACTAGGAGAATAATGGGGGGGGGGCGTGATTTGACTAGCCCTAGAGGAAATATGTGGAGATATTGGTATTGGGAGTATATCAGTCAGGGTTCAGTCAGGAAATCAAAACCACAGAAAGTATTGGTTTATTCTAGAAATTAGAGTTTGTACAAATCTGGGAGGAGCTATGAAAATGGAAGTTTGGAGGAGGGGAATCAGAAGAGCAGAGACAGTCACTACTCATGGTGTGAGACACAGTAGTGGCCCCAAAGACATCCACATCCTACTCTCCAGAACTTCACCTTACATGGCAATGGGAACTTCATAGATTTTTTTAAAGGGTCTTGAGATGAGAAATTATCCTGGATTATCTGGGTGGGCCCAATGTTATCATAGCAGTCCTTCGGGGAGAGAGAGAGAGGAGGATCAAGAGGAGATTTAAAGAGAGATTGTAACAAAGTGCTTTGAGGATGAAGGACCCAGAGCCATAGAATGTACTTGGCCACAGAAGCTGCAAAAGGCAAGGAAATGGATTTCTCCCCTCAAGCATTCAGAAAAAGACACCTTAATGTTAGACTTCTAGCATCCAGGACTGTGAGAGAATAAATTTGTGTTGTTTTAAACCAGTATGTTGGTTTTCATTTGTTACAACTGCCACAGGAAACGAATACACTAACTACAGCATAAAGCATGGATATAAATAAAGCACATGGGAAATTTTCAGGGAGAGTACATGTTTGACCACCCAAGTGAAACAATGACAGGGGAGCCCAGGGGAGGTTTCTAGAATCCATGGCCTCTGTGGGAACTGCAGTCCAGTACTTGACAGTTTGGGGCCTCTCTTAGTCAGTGGGGTCAATAGTTGGGATGAGAGGCTGGAGCCCCCTGGGCTATCGGTCTGTGTCTATATGTCACTGTCTCTGATCACTGTGACCTCTGAGAGTAAAAGCTCCTACTTTACCTCCACATTCCAGATCCTATGCAAGTTTCCCTCTTAAACTCATGCTAAAAAGGGAAGGTCTGGGAAAGGTAATTTCCAGTCTTAAATAGGAGCAGTCGTGCAAATGCGACAAAACACCCCCAAGCTCTGCAGTTTTTCCTACAAAAAGTCTGGATAGCTCATTCCTCAGCAAAATTCAAAGTTAGCAAGCCCCACTGTATGTCGGGAGCTTCCAATCAAAGTTAGCCCCTCACCTCTAAAAACATGCAAACAATCAAGGATTATTAAACATTTGAGAAAGCCTCAAACCTAAAAACATATGTTAAAACCCAAAAGTCAATATCAGAAGAGAAAAAGCCAACTTGAGAGAAATAGAGACCATGCACAGAGAAGAAAATGTAACAAAAATAATAATTGAAATAATTGGTTTATTTGGAGGGTTAAGAAAAAACATTATATATATGAAATAGTATTAAGATGCTTTAAAAATAAAGAATTCTTAGAAAGTTAAAACATGCTATTTGACATGAAAAACTAATGGAATAATTGAAGGGTAAATTTGAGGAAATTTTTCAGAAAGAAGAGATTTAAAAAGAAAGAGATAAAAAAAAGTAGGAGAGAAAACATAAGACAATGAGAGAACCAGAGCAGAAAATCTGTCATCAGAATAACAGAAGCACCAGAAAAAAGAACAGAGAAAATGTAGGTGGAAAAATAGAACAATTTAAGAACACTTCCCAGAACTGACAACATGACTTTCCAAATTGAAAAGACCCAGTCCATGGAGCACACAAGACAAATCAGCTCATACCAAGAAACTTCATCAGAATTTCAGAATATTGGAGCTAAAGAAGAGATTCTATAAACATCCAGAGTTCTAAAATTCACATCAACAACAGACCAAATACAAGGATTTATATAGCAGAATTGCTCCATACTTCATGGCAACATTGGAAGGTAGAAGACTAGAGAAAAATGTCTTCACAATTTTGAAGGTAAATTATTTTCAACATATAACTCTTTAGCCAGACAATCTGTCAATCAAGAGGACAATAAAGACATTTTCAGACCCAAAAGCTTTCAAACAGTAATCCCCCCAGGCACTTTTTCTAAGACAATGGGAAGTTTATTCCATCCACATGATGGAGTGATTCAAGAAAAAGAAAAACACAGAATGGCGAAAACAGGAGATTCCACACTGGAGTGCATTGGAGGGACTCCCCTTGGAGATAGGAAGGGAGATGCTAAGTGGCACCATTAAAGAGGCTCAGATGGGAGCAGTGTGACTCAGGAGACACACAGTTTCTCCCAAATGGCCTTCTAATCTGACTGTGCTCTGAATGGTGGGCTCCACCAAGAAGTAAACCAAGAAAGAGAAACACATGTGAACTGACAACCAAGAGAATCCAACTCAGAAAGCACAGCATCTTCCCAGGATGGAAACGTAGGCAGTTCCAGAAAGTCGCTTCCTCTCCAAGGAAAAAAAAAATTGGAGCCTACAGATGACCTGATGTAATCAATTTTGTAAAATAGTATGTTGAGAAACTGTTGGAAGGCATGGTAAGAGTTTGCAATAGGTATTGAGAATAAGTTCTTAAAAGGCAATTCTTAATTTCAGGAAAAAAAACAAAAAATATGAAAGCATAAACATAAATGCAGTAATAGTTGGTGTTCTTCACCATGTTCTAACTGCCAGCATTTGCACACAGCAGGGTGTAACTGTTGAGGAATGAACCATGTTTGAGAGCAGCCTTCAACAAATGTCTGACAGGAGCTGGTATACAAACAGCAGAGCTCCCTCACCGCTGGGTGGACGACCATTCCCAGAGTGCCCTCCCTGGATAAGCTCTAATTACCCGCACTGGTAAGGACCTGACAGTGCACCCTCTGTTACTGCCTTCCCTTCCTTGGATCACTGCCTACTTCCTGGTTGCTGTTTCCTGTGCCTCCCAAATAAACTACTCATAGCAGAATCCTTGTCTTGAGGTCTGCTCCTGGGGAACCCAGATACCACAAATTTCAGGGAATAAAATATGCACAGGCATAAGAACGTTAACACTGACTATATGTTCAATGAAAATGTGTCATGTGATTACATGAGAAGAAGCACAAGGGATGGATAGATAAGAGAGTGAAGTCTTCATCCACCACAAAACGAACTCAAAAGAATATTTCTGAAATTGATGAATCAACAGAGAACAGTATTCACATATGATTTAAAAGCATAGAGGTTCATAAATGCCAGAGAGAACAGCTGAAAGTCCAAAGGGGTGGTTTCTGGGAAGAGGGAGCCAGGAGAATGAAGAGGTTGGGACATAAGCCCTTTCATATCACTTGACTTTTTAATAGTACTATTATTTTAATAGCATCAGTACTAGTATGTACTATTTTGACATAATTTGATTAAGAAAAAAAGAAAGAGAAGAAA
Source organism: Phyllostomus hastatus (assembly GCF_019186645.2). Taxonomy (NCBI): domain Eukaryota; kingdom Metazoa; phylum Chordata; class Mammalia; order Chiroptera; family Phyllostomidae; genus Phyllostomus; species Phyllostomus hastatus. Next base: position 11,487,420 of record NW_025333977.1, on the reverse strand, counting down.
GAAAGTAATGACGGAAGGCAGAAAAAGGAGAAAAGAGAAAGTTTAAAAGGAGAAAGGTAGAGAAGGGCAGCTCTCTCAGCAATGCCAAAATGTATTACAATTAAAACTGCCTTTCCAGCCCTGGCTGGCATAGCTCAGTGGATTGAGCGCGGGCTGCAAACCGAAGTGTCGCAGGTTCGATTCCCAGTCAGGGCACATGCCTGGGTTGCAGGCCATGACTTCCAGCAACTGCACATTGATGTTTCTCTCTATCTCTCTCTCTCTCTCTCTCTCTCTATCTATCTATCTATCTCTCTCTCTCTCTATCTCCCTCTCTTCCCTCTCTAAAAATAAATAAATAAAATCATCAAAAAAAAAAAAAAAAGAAATGAGAGCTCAATTTAAAAAAAAAACAAACAACCCTGCCTTTCCTCAGCTGGACTGTAACTACTGAACCCCAAGATTTGTGTTGAATTCAAAGCTAGGTAAATTTATTTTAGAGAACCATGAAGTCATAAAACATGTCTATTGTAGAAATAGTTTTAGACAATGAACTGTGCCTGCTATTACTCACTTAAGTTGGAAAGGACCTCATTAGTGTGTGTGCTTCTCATTCTCTCTCCCCTCCCCCAACACATCTCTCCTGCAACTACGGGAGTTTAAGAAGTACCTCTGGCTCATGAAGCTTTGTTTCCTCCCCAACTCTTCAGAGGCCTTTTGATCCCCTTTCTAAACAAACACCCAACATGAGGGGGCAGGTGTGCATCCTCACTGGTTTGGAGTGCACTGGTTTGGAGTGCAAAAGACAGAAAGGTGAACAACACACAGTCTCTGCCTTTATGAGACCTATGTCCTATGGAGGAGAGGGGTAAATGAACAAATTTTTGAAAAGACACATGCTTACTAATTATGATAAATGTCATAAAAGGAATAAAAAGTGGGATGTGACTAAGAGAAACTGCAAAAGAACTCTCAGGCAAGGTGCTGAGCCAGGCCTCCCTGAGGATTGTAAATTCCAGAGGAGGAAAGGTGGTCAGGGCAGGAAACCGGAAACCTAGGCCATGGGGACAGAAAAGCACCTTGGGTAGGAAAGGGATGGGGACAAGGCAAACAAACTTGACAGTTCCACCAAGGACTGGCTCTATTAGCTGACTGCCAGGAAGCTCCTGATAACAGCAACATAAAGGATTCCTTTCATAGTCACTTAGAAGTGCAAACTACTACCTTTAAATTCATCCTTTTATCTTTACATTAAGCTTGAAAGAAAAGTCAAGAAAAAGAAGCATTTCCCCCAACAAGCACAGAATACCAGGAAAGGAGCAGAATGACTACATATTTGTATATAAATTCATTATGTGTTTCATATGCAATACAGTGTGTACCTTTGACTGCTAGACAGAACTGAATATCAGGTAAAATCTTCCAAGTCTATTACAGTCCTCAAACCCACATTTGATTAAAATAACCATTTCTCATTATCTTATCTGAAATAGGAGTTAATGACCTGCTCTCTTTTCCCCCTCAAAAACATTATAAGTATTATAAACCTTTCATTAATTTCTACCTGCACCAAGTTAAGATCTTGCGTGACATGAAAGCCAAGTATTATTGCAGACATTTTTCACAGTAACTTTGTTGTCAACTAGCTGGTTTATAGCTTGAGCATTCATGCATAATTTCATATCTCAACACATTTTTCATTTTTCATAATTTTAGATTACAGGCAAGGATGTGCCAGTAATTCAAATCAATGACACAAAAAGCAATGCCATTTGGAAAGATTACTTGTGTTTTTCTAGAGTCAACCACCAGAAACAGATGTGTAACCACAGATTTCAGTCTAAACAATTAATCTGAAAGAGGCAATGTGTAACTAAAAATGAGTCTATTACCCTGAAAGCTAGCTCTAAAGTACCTGTAGATTCATTGAATTCTATCAAACCCTCAATCAGGTCTCAGACTTAAAAATACAAAACAAAACAAAACTTTGTTCATGGTTTGTTATTTTGTTAGTGGACAAGCAGTGTCATTGAAGAGTTTTCTGGGCCTATTAACAAGTGATCCACCCCACTGTCCTCAGAACCGTCTGGAAAATCCTGCCTTTGTTTGCCCATCCTGGGTCTTCAGCTCACCTTCTAAGTTGTGCCTCTGGCCACTACCCTCCTAGGCCAACATTCTCATTCATTCATTCATTCATTCATTCATTCAATCAGAAGGTCTGTCATTTCCTTAATTATTCTACAAATATATTATAAACCCCTACTCTGGGCTAGGCACTGTCTAGGAGATAGGAATACAGTGGAATAGGATAGAAAGCGTCCTGGTTCTGATGGTGCTCACCCTGTAGTGGAGCAGACAGACAGGAAACAAGAAAACCATGAAGAAGGCAGCATAGGAGGTAATGGGGCTGGAATAACCAAAGAATGGAATGCAGCTTTAGATTGGGTAGTTACTGAAGGCTTCCCTGAGGTGGTGATATTCAGTCCAAGGAATTGAAAGATGAGAAGAAAACAGCCACTTAGAGAGAGTAGGTAAGGTACTGCAGGCAAAGCTACATGCAAAAATTTCCAATCTCCAAACTCATTATTTCTATAAAACAACATGGGTGTGTGTGTGTGTGTGTGTATGTGTGTGTGTGTGTGTGTGTGTGAAAAGTCTGGAAGGTTGTTCCCCAGAACATCAACAGTCTCTTTGTGGCTATTAAAATGGGCAACATTTATTCTCTTCTTTACCTTTCTTACAATTCCTAATTATTCTATAATTAATAGTAATTACATATGTAATAAAAAGCAACTATTCTGAAAAGTTTCATTTTCTTTCTTAATGACAATAAATGCAAATTTAGGGAGAAAATGACAATTTTTATTCATTTATTAAACCTCACTTAGTCAGACTTTTTAAATTCAAAACCTGAGATAATTCTAGATACACTGGACTGAAGTTTGCCTTGCTATCCAAATAGATTATTTGGAAGTAATAATACAAAGTAATAATAGGAAGTATTACAAAGAAGTGATTAGGTCAATGAAGGGCTAAAATCAGTAAACTGTTTTCAAACTTCTCTCTTCCAGACTTCCTATTCCAACATCGCTGTACTGACAACAAATGCTTATCTACATTCACTGCTCACAAATAGCCCAGCCCGGTCTCCGCCCAGGTCCTCACCTCCACTCAAGAACAATGGCAACTCAATTCCATAAAAATGTTCTTCTAACTCAGCCCTTTTCCCAGGTCCTACTTCAGTCTTTGCCCCAATAAGGGGCCTGAGATGAAGGTTTGTTGTGTTTAGTAAAATCAGTATGAATACAACTAAGAAGTCACACATGCTTTACTATAAAAGCTAGATTCATACAATCACTGACTAGATACATAATTCCTGAAAGTAAACAATTGCCGTTTCAGGCAGGTCTCTGTCAGTAACCAGACACAGCAGTGACACAGAACCGGAGTGGCCACATGGCAGAGCAGGCAGTAGCGGCAGTGGGTGCAAACAGACTCGATGGATGCTGGGAGTGGAAGTAAGAGCGTAAGAAGTCTGACCAATATTTTCATGGAGCAGATTTTAGGTCAGAGGCAGTGCAAAGCATGACGTGTGATGGGATCGGGAAGTGCACAATTTGAAGGCACGTTTCCATTTTAATCACCCTGGTGGTTCCTGGAGCTCCTCTAAAGGGCCATTATGGCACCTGCATGTCAAAACATCCCACTTCCTGTTGGTCACAGACTTGTGGCTCCCAAACTTGCCTTGTGCTTGTAGTCATCTGGGCTGTATCTGAAAAGGAAGGGATTCCTGTGCTCTGCTCCCAGAGACCATGATTCAGCAGGCCTGGGCTGGAGCTTCAGAATCTGTTCCTCCAACTCTCCTGCTGCAAACACACTGAGTTTGGTAGCTTGAACTTTAGAGGAGCAAAGCTGGCCACCCCTGAGTTTCACAATGCACCCCAGAGAAAGAACTTTGCAGGAGCTGAATGGCAGCCATTCAGCCAAGTGCTGCTGCTCTCTTACCCAGTGAGAACATTCTCCAGCGCAATGCATCTTTCCCAGATGAGCCCGAAAGGACTTGGCATAAGGAACACTTGACATTTCCAACCTGGCTGATCACCAGAATCACTTTGGAAGTGTTGGTGTCTTTGTTATTGTTGCTGTTGTTTATCGTTGTTATTAGTTTTCTCATAGAGTCTCAGGCCCCACCTCAGAGTCTGATTCAGCATGTCTGGGATGACATTCACAAATATGCATATTAACCATCCTGAGAGAGTGGTTAAGGAGCTACTGGGCTGGGCTAGTAGTCTTAAAGTCGTAGAGCATGCATACCTCTTATGCACTAATTAAATAAGGAACACCTTGGCCCCACCACCAGAGATTCTGATTCATCAGTCTGGGACCCAGAAATTTCTATTTTTTGACAAGCAACTATCTTGCAGAAAATCCAAAAACTGCCCTTTCAGAAACCCAGATGCTAAACAACCAGGCCCTCCCATCTCCTCTGCCTCACGCCACCAAGCTGATGGTGATCCGCACTCTTCAGGAACCTTTCATCCAAAAGTAGAATGTAAAAGACTTTACATTAATTTTTTTTTTGTATAGGCCATGGTAAGCTTCCACTGTGGACTCATTGCTTTCATAGGGTTCAGGCAGACCTGTCAAATAGGTGAAACACGTGAGCCAAGGTTAGAGCACCGTGTCGGGTGCTGCTTACTAGAGCAACATGAGACTACAGGCAGGAGATAAAGATTAAGCTGAGGACTTTGGGAATAGGAGATTCCCAACAGATGGGACCCAGAATATGAGGAAGGATGAAGAGCTACAGTTGTGGACACCGGATGTGAATGGACAAGGCTGCTGCTGTCATCTGGCCAAGTGGCGTGTGAGCAGAGCAGCCTGGTGAAAGAAGCCGAATGACAAACATGAATCAGGGCAGATAGAATGATGGTGCCTATGAATTTAGCAGCTGAACTTTCCACCAGCAAATGGGCTTTTCTGAGGCATGACGTCAATACTGCCTTCAAGGCTGGTGAGTGAAGTACTTAGCTAGAGTATGAACACAGTTACTTAAGGACAGACACACTGGAATAGAAGGTCACTGAGCTTACTCATTGCTGACAAGGTAAATATTCACACAAAGAAATTAAAAACTAGAAAATCAGCATCTAGTGGTGATGATACACAGGATGAGAACTAGAAGAGAGACAAAGACAGTAATATTACATTTCTTCTTATATATTAGCAAATTCTCATAATGTTGGCATCTCACGTGAGTTTGGATAATGTGAGTCTACTTTCTGAGAAAAGCATTAACTCTACTTCAATCCAAATCCCACTCTACACTTGCACCCATGTTAGCTAAATCAGACTGAAGCAAAACACACAACTGTGTGTTTACTAGTTGACTAGTCTCACTTTTAAGTACATGACACAGACCTTAAGGGGCCTTTATGGGCCCAGAAATGGCACCTTAGTGTGCTTCCCTAGTCTTTTTGCTCTTCGTTTCTTCCCACCTTGTCTTCTCTCTTCTGTGATTCGAAAGTCTAGGTTTTAGCTACCTGCCACTTCCCAGCCAGCACTGCCTTCTTTTCCCATCCCTGTTCTCCAAGGCCTGTGCAGTGTCTGCCTTCCCACCCACACAGGGACGGCCAAGGGGCTGATGCTCAATAAAAATGTGAGGGATGAAAAAAATGAATGAACAGAGGGAAACAATTAGCCACCTTGCTACATGAAATTATTATACAAAACCTTGAGAAGAGGACATGTCTGATGTTTGGCTTTAAATTATGCTATAAGAGGGTACCAGTTTAAAATTGTGTCTTACCAGTGACTTGCCCCCTCTTCTGTGTCTCTAGGATGCCATCACTAAATGTGCAGTTGGTTCCTACATCATTTGGTGACTTCGTGTCTCTTTCAGAACTTGAACCCTTGGCATGATAGGAGAGACCGGAGGGGCAAATCAAGGTCTGGGCAGGAAGGCTGTATTCAAAGGGTCCCTCCTTAAGTACAAGTTGTTGCAAATGCTCTAAAAGGGGGGCAGCCTGGAAGGGGGTTGTGAAGAGAGGTGACCCCATGCCTGCTAATGGGGGCCCTGCTCTCATTACATAGAGAGAAGAATCATTTGGTGTTAGAGTGACCAGGGTTCATGTCCGAGCACTTCTGTGTACTAACTGCATACCAGGAGCAAATCTCCTAACTTCTCTGGGTCCCGTTTTCCTCCTTCCCTAAAACTGGATGATAATGCCCATCTTATCTGTATCACCTATTGTCCAATCAAGGAATCAAACAAAAATCATGTGCTGAGAGGTATGATATATGTATACACTATATATATGTATACATAATATATGCATATGTATGTCTTCTAGTCCAGGAGTATCACAATAAAAGACAATTTTTTACTGCAATCAGTCTCTCAGAATTGTCACACTTTACTGCATGTCCGGTATGGATCTATTCCACTGCTGTCACAGGCTTCAGGCAGACCTGTCAAACAGGTGAAACACGTGAGCCAAGGTTAGAGCACCGTGTCGGGTGCTGCTTACTAGAGCAACATGAGACTACAGGCAGGAGATAAAGATTAAGCTGTGGATTTGGGAATAGGAGCTTCCCAACAGATGGGACCCAGAATATGAGCAAGGATGAAGAGCTACAGTTGTGGACACCGGATGTGAATGAACAAGGCTCGTTTCACAAGGTTTTTCTTCCCCTCTAAGGCAAACTTCTAGAACCTATTAGATACCTTTGAGAATAATGCCCTTTACCATTTTTCTTAAAATTAGTTATTTCTTACAAGTGGCCAGTCATTTCAGCACAAATCAAAACAAGTTCTTATTGTAAAAGAATAAAAAAATCTTTTCTTTTTGCAAGAGCTACTGTTCAGTGGATTAATGGTCTACCCTTGTTCACACACAGACAAAATAGGTAATTTATTAAACAGCATTGTTACCAAGCAGCACTCAGATTTTGGAAACCATTAAAATTTACAGATGAGAATAACCCCAAAGTTTTTGATCTTCCCTGTAGCTGTTTTTATCTGTAGCTGGAATTCATTGTTTGTGTGCTTTTATTTTCATGTAATGCCTGCCAGCTCTGGGTTCTGGTTTTTTCTCTTTTAATAAATGTTTAGCCCTATGTCTGTGTCACATAGTCCAAGCAGTTGGATTTTCCCTGAAGTCAAACTACTCTCTTGATCATTGTGCACAGAATTAATCAGGACAAACAGGACTACTAATGGTGCTTATCCCACAAGAGAGAGGAAGAGCACCAACAGTCGGGGCTTGGCTGCAGGGTGTTTTCTGATTCTGGGATTAAATAATCACCCCCCAAACATGGAAAGTTGTTCACAAGCATTTGGAGATAATGCCTTCCACCATGCAGCCCTGGAGTCCCTGTTCCAGCAGCTGAAGGCACATTATCCCTAACAAATGCACATCTGATGGGACATTATGACCACTGCGTGTCTCGGAGTCAGAATAACAGGGGCTCGTCATCCCCTGGAGAGACAAGCAGGCATATTAAATGATGAGCTCCCTTTTTCTATCAGTAATTAATAGCAAAGCAGCTCTGAGACTCGTGCATTTTTAAAATGGTAAGATCAGCTCTATACTCTCTACATCCCTGGCACCCAAATAAGGAAAGAGCTGCCGTTTTTCTTTGCTCACACAAAACTACAGAAGAAATTGAATGACTTTTTTTAAATTTTATTTTTCAATTACAGTTGACATTCAATGTTATTTTATATTAGTTTCAGGTGTTCAGCATAGTAATTAGACAATTATGTAATTTATAAAGTGATCCCTCCAATAATTCAAGTGATTTTTAAAAAGAACGAAAATCTTTCAGGATGGGTGGACTTACCAGGACAATTTCTTTTTTACTCAAATCTGCAGAAAGTCATTTTTAAAATCAAGAAAACAAAATTTTTTGCATATTTTACTTAAGTTTACTGATTGTGTATCTCCAAACATAATGTGGCATGAAGCTTTAAGCCATATAAACTTTCTTGTTTTAACACATTTGGGGTAGAGAAACCAAGGTAACAATAATTACATCACCCAGATGAACAGCACAACCTCTGCATTACAACTTCCACAAATTCATCAAAATTGGAACCTAATTCTTGCTATGCTTGCTGACTCTAAGTGATATGTTTGTACTTTCTCTTAACATGCTAATCCTTGTGGAATCTGCTTGACTTAACATAGAAATCATTGTGGAATCTGTTTGACTTGCAGAGATGCTGCTGCATCAATGCCCTTGGTTTGAAATGCTGTTTTCTTGCTTTTGGCAGATATCAACCACCTGGCCTTGACACACTAATTCTAATTCTATCTCTGTAGCTTGCATTGTCATTGTCAACAAATGCTTATGATTTCACTATTCTGGTTCCATTCTGAGTGAAGAGAAAATAGGCCCCTGAACAAATAAGCATTTGACCTCCGGGTTTGTCATGCAAAACCTAAAATCTCTTTGTGTAGGGATGTTGATGGAAAGAGCCCAGGCTTTTAAGACAAACTGACCTGGGCTTAAACCCCTGCTCCACCACCTCCTAGCTGGTTGGCACCCCAGCTATTTTCTCAATTTCTCTTAGAGTCCATTTCTTATCTGTTAAAAAGGATTAACGACACCTAATTTGCCCGAAGGTGAGGAAAATGAAAAGGAGATAATCAGACAAAAGCCCAGTGTCTGGTACTAAGTAGACCACGTCGAATGTTTCTGTCTCACACACGCCACCCTTCTCCACATAGAGAGACACTACTCTGCTATACTCATGAACGGGACTGGCACAGGATCATCTTTCTGAACAACAGTTTAATCATCTTTATTCATTCTAGTTTTGCCCCCAAACCCAAGAACCAGATCCACAAATACACCTGGTTTAAATATAGCCATATTCCCAGTGCCTGGAACTGTTCATGAAACATTTAGACACTCAGAAAACAGTTGGTGGATGAAGAAAAGTAAGCACAAGCCCCAGGACACCCGAGGTTGTCCTGGGGCTTAAAAATATGCACGTCCATTTATGCCGGCTCTCCATAGAAGTCCAATTCAGGCAAGTAGTTCCTACCATCAAGAACCTTCTTTAATCTTCATTCTCTACCCACCCTTTTCTTCATAGTTTCTAGAAATTTCTGTGATTGCATCAACAACCAACCAATCAGAGCCTGTGATCTCTATCAAGTAGCCAGTGTTAGCATCTGCGGTTCATCAAGTTCCAGCCTAAATAAACAAAATTTCATTTCAATGCCTTACTGACTAAACTAAGGTACCCAAGATAATTATCAGACCCCTACAGTATTCTGAAGACCTCTAAAGGAAGAATACCCCAAATTTATAGCCACACACTATATGCAAAGGTTTTCCAGAACCAGAAGCAAAATCTCAAAATGTGTTAAGTTGAATCATATGAAATTATCATTTTTGTAGATCAAAATGGTCAGATGTCCGCATTTCTGTATAGTTCAATCTGGCACTTTATTGATCATCAGGAAGCAAACCATGAGTGTTTTGCTCTCACAAAGAAGGAATGTGATCGTGTCACCTCTCTGAAAAATCTCCCATGGCCACCCATTCTGTATAAGCCCCTGGCCAGCACCACAGACCATTCTCACCTCCAGCCCAGCCTCTCTCCAGATTCCCCTCTGCCCTCTTCCCCATAGCCTGTGCTGCACCTCGGTGGCTGGTCCTTGAGCACAAGCATGCCATGCACTGTCTCACCCCAGGGCCTTTGGTCAAGCTGCTGCATCTATGTGGGATGCCTTTCTGTCTTTCTTGGTTTATAAACTGGTAGCATACACAGGGGGCAAGGAGAGAGCAAAGAAAGAGGCATGCTGGTAGATGGCAGTTTTAATAACCAATGGAAATTACATAAAAGGCTTGCCTTGGGCAGCTGTAAGATGAGTAGTTCTCTACACCCATCTGCCATAATCTTAAAAGTTTATGTAGAGGACTTAACTGGGCTCAGTCATGTACATGGTCCAGAGGGTCCAAACAACCCATTACTCCTTCAAGGCTGCATGCTTGACAACACAGCTCCTAGTGTGGGAGTACTGGGCAAAACCTACATTCAAAGAACAGGGGTGGGAACGAGGAGCCTCCAATTGCCCTGTCTAGTTCACAGGTGAATGGGTGGTCATATACTCCAGATGAATTCCCCCAGCAGACTCCACTATCTGCCAAATGCTTGCTGGTCTCTTAATATGCAACTGAAAAGCACATCTCCCAGATTTTTCCTAGTTGCTTCCCACCCCACCCCCTATACCCCATCAGAACTTACTCTCTCACCTCAGTGCTCCCATAACCTATGTCTGACCTCTACTTTAGCACTTAACGTAACATGTCTTGTATTATGTGGACATCTGAGTTTAACTTCCCCAAAGACTTTAAGCCCTATCAGAGAAGAAATTCAATTTACCCATTTCATGTTTCTTATATTGAGCATAGTACCTGGCACATAGTAGGTGGTCATTAAACGGTAATTGAATTGAGTGTGGATTATGGGCCACAGTTACATTCTTCAAGTTACCGAACTTCTACAGCTTCCTTTTTCTCATCTCAAAGGTAGGCTAGTAGCCCCTACTTCTCGGAATCGTTATAAAGATCAAATCAGGTATGGCAGGAAGCATGCTTAGTGTAGTGTCTGTCATAGAGTAAGCACTCAGAAATTAGAACAAGTATGACCTTATTACTTTTACAATAAATATGATTGCCTCTTAAACAATTAACTGACAGGTGATTAATCTAAAGAAAGAGTAATGCCAGGGGCAGGTAGAGGTGTAGACATTTTCAAAGCAGCCTTTACACCTTGAGTGACTCCAGTTTTGTGCTCCCACTAATGGTGGGCAACAGCCTGATGTGCTTGGTACAAGAACACCCATCCCACTCTCCCCGGGTGACAAGAATAAATGTTTCAGCCTTTCTTTCCCACACCCACTGGGATGATATGACTGGATCTGAGCTTTTGAGTTTGGCTTCAATGGAGCAGCAAGTGCTTGTTACATCAGTCCATTCTGCTGCCAGTCCCCAACAGGGCAGGATCGGGCGGTGCCCTGAGTGTCTTCAGCCTGTGGCTGGGCTCAGAATCCGTTAGATAAATGCCCTGACCTGAAGCCCACTACCGCTGGTAGCTACTGACTTTGAGTTGACAAAAATCTCTTCCTCTTCCAACAATGGGGGCAATGATAGGGAGTTTGGAAACTGATTTTTTTTTAAATCCTCACCTGAGAATATATTTATTGATTTGAGAGAGAGAGAGAAACATCCATCAGTTGCCTCCCATATGCACCCTGACCAGGGACTGAACCTGCAACTTAGGTGTGTGCCCTGACCGGGAATCAACACACAACCTTTTTTGGTGAATGGGATGATGCTACAACCAACTGAGCTATCTGGCCAGGGCAGGAAATTTTTATTTTAATTGGGTTTTCATTTTTTTATCTTGGGTGGGGATAGATAAGGGATGCTGCTTACGTCTTACCAGACGCCCCCACATCAAAGGCATGTGACACAGATGGCAAGAATTTCCCCCGAGTCCTTGCAGGAAAGTGGAATGTCTCCCACTTCCCCTGGAGACTATGCAGAGACGTGGGGGTGGAGTAGCCTTGGCAGCATCTTCAAGCCTCGTGTCTACGAGGCTTATGAAAGCGAGACAGGCTGATACCACACTCAGCTGTCGTCCTGGGTACTAAGAGAACACCAGCGCGGGATTGCAGGAGAGCTGCTCTTTCCTACTCCGTGCTGAGCCCATCACCAAATCCTGCTGGTTTTAGTTGCTAAGTAGCTTTGAAATCTGGCTCTAGCCTTCCTGCTTTATCACTTACTTGGCCCACTAAATTCATTCTCCAAATGGCAGCCAGAGTGGTTGTAATTTTGAAACATCACGCTTCCTTTCTTAAAAGCCTTCTATGGCTTCCCCACTGCTCTGCGCATACAGTCACAACTCTACGCTGCCTGCAAGGCCCGCGCTCCAGCCCTTGTCTGCCTCTGCAGGACTCCTCTCTTTGCCTTCCCTGTGACCCACGCTTTCTGAGCCTTGCCAGCCCCAAACTCCACCCCAGGCCAGCACGCCTACTGCTCCCTCAGCCTGGAGTGCTCACCTCCCCTCGGTGTTTCCCTTTAGATCTCAGTCCAATCATTGCTTCCAGCTCCTTCCTGATTAGGTCAAGGCGCTTTGCGATAACTCTGAGTAATGAGTATCATCCTTTGCCACCCAGGGGTGGGTGCAAATGCATGATCGTTTGTCTTATTCCATCTCCCATTGCATTCCCCACCCCACCCCCCAACCAGACAGCAGTCTGCTTCTGCTGTGCTGTACTGTCTCTAAAGCTCAGCCTCGTTCCTAAGCATAGGAGGGGCTTCGTGATTAGCTGTGGATTGTTGAATGATTGAAGGGGAGTTTGACTTTTATTTTTTATTCATAAGAAATTCTACCACGCAATCTTTTATTTTCAAGTCCTCCAGAGAGGTCAGTAAAATTAAATGATCTCTGGGAAAGAGAAAAGTTTTTTCCTCCGCTCACACTGGAGTGGCCCAGGGAAGCCTGTGTCGCCTCCTCCTACCACACGGCAGCCGCTCCCATTCTGTTCTTTGCACCACTCCCTCTCCTAGGTCCACATTTGTGGGATAAATTACCACTAGGATTGGGAACCAGGAAGATACTTCATTCTCCCTAAAAACTAACATGGGTGGGGGGTCATGAAGTTCCCTTACGAGTTGACCTTTCACCCCGGAAAGAACTCCCACCAGTGCTGATGAATCCCTGGAATCTGGAGGACAAGGCTCTCTGTGCAGCTTCGTTGGTCTGTACCCCTCTCGGGCCTGACTCTCCGCTTTGACCTGAGAGCCCAGCCTCTTTCTCCGGTTCCAGCCCCTCCTCAGAGCATCTTCCTGTGAGCATTTCTCGCTGAGCCTGCTCCATCTCCCCTGCTACTCCACTGGGCAGCCTGCCACATGCTTGGACACCATCTGGGATTGTCACATGGCCACAAATGTATCCCTGGGTCTTCTGGAGTCATTCATTTCCTTTGAGTAATTATCATAGAATTATGAGAAGCACTGAGGTAAGTAAGTCTGTTGGCCTGGGTAAGTAAAGTAACTTATTTTTCCATTGCTGCATATCCATTGTGATCTTTATGGAGGCATAACATGATAGCAAAGAGAAACTGCCCTTAGAATGCCCTTTCCACAATCATGCTTAAGTGATCACCCTGTATATATGCATTAGCGTGGGACCTGGGGTAATGAAACTGAAGGAGTGATTTCAGAATGGAGTCTATTACATTAAGGCTGAAAGGCATCCATCTGCACCTTCTGAAGCTATACAGAAGAATCATTTGCTGACTCCCCAGAAATTCAACCCACTGCATTGACCATATGTCTAAAAATAATGCAGTTTGCATATTCCAAATACTAATCATTGCAGATCATCAGAAAGAATAATTTGCTGGAAAGCATCAGACAATAAGCAAACGTGGAAGACAATTTCTAGTCAGTAATACATTTTGTGACTCTTTTCCTCATTCTTTCCTTTGATTTGTCATCCTCAGGATAAGGTGTTAAAAAGCACACTTCAGTCGCTATCACTTGATTCTTATCCCTGACTAATCTACACTATTGTTCTCAGCACCGCCCTGCACCCCCCTCCCACACTTACAGCCAGGGCCAAGGGCTGGGCCGGCTCTGATCTCCCCTTGTTTGACATCAAATGTAGCCTGACAGCTCAGATTTCATTACCATCCACGGGGGAATTATTCTTTTCTTTTTAAACAATCTGAAATCTCAGCTTTGCATTTGTCCAACCCTGCTTCTTGGACCATAATTTTCCATAAGGACCAAACCTTATTGAAAATTTGGTCCATAAGGACCAAACCTTATGGAAAATTATACTCTGAGGCACCTGTCCACTCATTCTCTATCCCATGTTCTCTTCGAGCAGGCAAAAAATAAAGGGAACTTGAAAATGGAAGGGAAGTTTCCAGACGGGCAGCTTATGCCCAAGAGAGAGGCGGGCAACTGCCCAGGGTCCGTCTGCAGCCCAGGCCCTGGGGCGCTGTGGGGAGAAGGGAAAGAACACAGCGCCTGAAGTCAGTATACATGGCTTTTGGTCTCAGTGTCACCACTCACTCCTGTAATTCTGGAACGGTCTCTGGACTTATGGTGAGTGGGATGCCTAGCGGCTCCTAGGAAGGTGCCTGTTACATAATGTGGTCAATAACTGTCAGATGAGTGGATGAATAAATGATGTGTGTTTAGTAAATATTGAACACTATAACCTCTCATTTTTCTAGTGTAGGCTGAAGAAACCACTTCTAACTCTTTTAGCCCTCTGACGTCCAGAAAGCACGAACAGAACCTGGGAGCAATTGCCCAAATTCTCTGTACTACAAATGCAACTCTGCTCTCACTGCTAGGAGAGCACGGGGAAGGAGGATTATAACCCAGGACAGTATGAAAACTAAACATCAAATCTACACACATTCAAATTTAGCCTGAATTCTGTTCTGCATCCAAAGCTCCAGAGGGAATGAAATGTACACAAAGCAGAGTGGATGGACATCTGGCTTCATAGAGCGGGGCCAGATTCTCAAACAAGGCAAAGGAAAGCAGAGGCATTACTGCTCAGCAAGCTGCTCTCCTGAGCAGCAGCCCTCAGCTCGCCAGCGGGGCTCAGCGTGCCATTGCCTTCCACGTCAATAATCCAACACGACTTGACAGTTGCTTAGTGAGCATTCGTGATGACTGCAGACCGCTGTAGATGTCCTGCGGGGGAAAGGGGAAATTGGCACAGTCTCCTGATGATTTTACTAGTTTTAAAGAAATAACAGCAAGGTAACATTTGTAAGATCCCTTTTTCAGGACATTTTCTGTAATGTGGAGAACACAGAGGCCACTGGTGTGAAATTAGTTCATTTTTATTTCCATTGCCTGCTCAAAATTACAATTTATCCTTTTTTCTGCCATTGTTGAACAAGGTTTACTATGGAATAAATGGCATGATCAAGATGCTGGATGTATTTAACCCTGACAAGAGAATCAGCTCTTGGAAATGAATTTAGCAGGCTTGCTGACACACCAATAATGAGAATGTTTGCCAGTTCCCCACACAACATGCTTCCTTGTGCCCTTGTGTTGTGAGGATATTTTCCAGAGTTTTTGTGTTCTGTTTGCACATGTGACCTGGTACAGAATGTCTGTGTAACCACATTCCAAAAAGCATCTGTGTCAGCATGAACTGAAATGCATGCAGTCCAATTTTGTCTAAAATATCAAAATCATAACATGTCATTGATATTCAGGAAATACTTGCACCATCTTTTTTATCCTCAAAGGGTCTGCTCTTATACTAAGGTTTGTCAGTATGGATGTTGGCTTATAAGTAGTATAGACATTGGCATATACAGTAACCCCACAGGATCTGCTCCACAAAGGAGAGCCTTCTCCATCATTCTGAATCAACCCTAAACAAGATATCCATTAACATAACCGAGGTCTATCCCTTTGCTATAGTACCTTTGCATATGCTATTTGCTCTACCTAGAATGCCTATCCCAGGGGTGTCAAACTCATTTTCACTGCGGGGTCACATCAGCCTCGCAGTTGCCTTCAAAGGGCTGAATGGAATTTTAGGACTGTATAAATGTAACTACCCCTTAACAGTTAAGTGAGAGCTCAGGTGCTGCCACTGGGTAGAAGCCAGGTGCTGGGCTAAATAAAACAAGGTGGAGGGCCGCATTTGGCCCACAGGCCTTGTGTTTGCCACCTGTGGACTATCCCATTCCAACTGCAATTCAAATTGCACATTCCTTCCAGAAGCCATCCCTGGCTCTTGCCTCTCTTTCTACCAAGCTAAAATATGTCTTCTCTGCGTACCATTAATGCCATCCACATTTGGATTATGACACATCACTTCTAAAAGTAATTGTATACAAATTTAGTTCTCTACTTGACTTTCTTAAAATCTGAAAAACATAGAGTGTATCCCTTTCTTGGGAGTGAATACATGAATGACAGTGATGCTTATCCATGTGGGCAGGGATGGATGGACACCTGCCTAGCCTGCATTTTTGTTACTGTATAGTCTTGAAAACTATACACCTGAAGTCAATATTCCAGAGCTGATATTTGTTAAGTCTCATTAGTTATCACTTCCAATTAATATAAATAGTGAGGGTTCACTATAGAACCTTTGACTTGCCTTGTGTCTATAGCATGTCCCTAAATAGTAAGAGTGCTGGCTAATTAGTGCCCATTGTGGTAACAGGGCAGGTGGTCAGGACACAGGCTCCTAGGACAGCTTACTCACCCAGAATTAACATTTTGTTCTGTTTGCTCACAGCATGGAATTCATCTCATCGTCAGCATGGGGAAGTATTCCTCCTTCCTAATATAAACACTCATAACATACTCAGAGTACAACACAGGAGTCAGTCTCTCTCTCTCTCTCTCTCTCTCTCTCGTTGTCAGAGATTTTCTTAATCAAGCATGTTAATGACTCAGAAGGGGCATTTGGAAATTTAAAAGCTCTTAATGAACATGCTTCCTGCTCCACACACCCACACTCACCCCACTCCTAGTCTCTCAAGACATCGTTATTTTTAACTCCATGCTGCTACATCTGCACTTCAGAGAAAGCCAAGCTGAGACGGAGGCACAGCCCTGTTCACAGGGTTGGGAAGCAAGTCATGCAAACGAGGCTGTGAGAAAGAGAGAACATCCAAAGGGTAGGCATCGAGAGATGGGCTGGGAGCCCCTAAAGAACAGAACTGTCACAGAGGTCAAGTGGGACCAAAGGCAACCTGAAGGAATGGGAAATTATGATGACCAACCCACCTCCCAAACTTGGGGTGCAAGGAGGGGGCACTCAACTTCCAGGTCTAAGGAAACTGGAAGTTTTGCCAACTGGAATTAAATTACATTCTTAGAGGCCCCTATATATTCTAACAAGCCTCCAAGGCAAAGCTCACTACCCCTCCTCACTTCCATATACGACTCTTCGTCTGTGTTATTTTAAAGCCTCGGAATTTTCAAGCAATTTTCAAGGCCAAAAGAAGCTAACAAGTTTGGGGATTCCTTTTCTCTTTGAGGTATTTCTTGGTACCAGTTTCAACCTTATTTCACGCCCACCCCCCAAAACTGCTTCATTTGATATCATTCTCTTCTTTCAAAACAGAAATGATTCTGGTTATCGATCATTCCTAAAGTGAGCCTGGATCCTCTTTAAGCATTTCCCTTCCTTGGTTTGCCTTTTTAGCCATTTTCACATGGGCTCAGCTAACATTGGCTTTAGTCTTCCACTGGTCTTAGAAGATAGTGTTTCATGTGGCAGCACCAACATGCATTAGATTTGTGTTGTCATGTATACTTCCTCTTTATTTCTGAAATGAGTATGTATCACTTGGGGTCCCAACAGAACACGGATAGCACGTGAGGCATGGAAAGGTACTGTGTGTGTGCTAGGGGCAGTGGGATATCCAGTGTGTTTGGGTCACAGGGCCTGGGGACAGTTCTAGGTTACAAAGATGTTTGGAACCACTTTATGTAACAATAAGGTTTCTGAACCTCATCCTTGAAGCGTTAATGCATTTAGTCAGGGGAATGACGGTCAGATCTGTGTTTCAGAAAAAAACAATACATAACACGCTATGCAGGGGGCAGGGGCGGGGACTCAGAGGGGAGCTGAGTCTAAATGTTCAGAGAGCTGTTCAGGGACCACAGAATTCAGAGGCAGGAGATGGTAACTAAGTGGAGAGGAAGGAGAGGAGAGTTTGGAGAGACAGCAAGGTGTTAGGATCAGTTAGACTTGATGATCAACTGGACTTGAGAACAAATGTATAATGGCGAGAGAAGAGAATGACTCTTTGACTTTGCTTGGCACTGACAAGGATGCTTTTTCCTGTTCCAGGTGTTCTTATTACTCACTCACATATGTTTCATGCAAATTCACTTTTATATTTATTAACACCATTAACTTCTATTACAGTTGAAGCTTATAGTGGTTTAATATATACATACAAAGCAAAGAAGAAAAGTAGAATAATTTCAGGTGAAATTCAATCCACAAAATACCTTGGCTAAAATGAGAACAACCAAAACTTCGTACCAAGGTTGATTTTAAATACTTTTTAAAAAAGCATCTGAGTAACTGAATGAATGCAGATACAAAATCAATAAAGCTCAAGAAATTATCTTTGGAATTTTGCCTTCTCCTTGGAAATGTTCTAAGAATTCTTTGTCTACCCAAGTGTTGGCAAAGAGAAGAGTAAGAAGTCTTTTTTAAAATTATCTTTTCAAGTGATTTACAAAAATCATTTAAAAATGTAATTATCAATTGCCTGGGCATAGAAGACACATATAATTTTGTTTTGTACATATTGAGTATTTCATTGAATGTTTTCTCTTTTATCAAAATATACAATTTAAAAACCTAAAAGAAATCAATTGGTGTCTATTTCAAGGTTTCAGCCTAGCTGACCAATTATTTCTGCTCAAATGAATAGGAGTGGAGAACTTTTATCAGTTTCAGACACAGGAAAGTGTGTCTTTATATGTCAATAACATTGATAATACCTGTAAGATACAATACTATAATACATGGAAGAGCTCACTTCAAAAAGAGTTTACAGAACACCAACTCATGACTTTAAAAGGAACTGCCCACCTGGAAAGTAAGTCGATGGGACCCTGAGCCAAACTCCTACAAGTGGCAGGTGCTAGAGAAAGGAAAGCCCATGAAGCAATCAGCAGGGGGGTAAATCTCAATCCTATGCTACCAGGGTGGCTCCAACAATAGGTGTGATGGTTGGGAAGAGGGCAGTGCTCAAGTAACACATAAATACAATAGTAATCATAGAAAATGAACTTGTTTGGACAGGTGAAGCTTTTGGCTTTACAGCTGAACTCAGCAACAGTGGCTGTCCCACTGACATCTTGGTTTCTGCTCTTAATTCTTCCTTTCACCAGTTTCCCTGACCTGATATATTGCAGAAAGACCTAAACAAGCTCCATTTGGATCTATTAGCAATCACAGCAATGAGTGAAAAAAGATCCCCCTGAAAGTCTACATAGAAAACAATCACTGAATATATAAGGAACTAGAAAAACTGTAAGAAGAGGATCTGAAGAATCAAAGCAAAAACTTTCCTATGAAAAAGACATACTTAAAAGATAGAGTGTAGACTTGATAAATCCTTAACTTATCATTTTAGTAAGACTTTAAAATGCATTTTATTTAATAAAAAAAGAATCTAGATTAGAAAAAATACTTTTAGGGGGAGATAAGAATGTGGAGGAGTGAGTGGAAGCTACACTAACCTCTTCCCAGGACCAATCTGGAATTACAAACAAATTGTGGAGAAATCACGCAGAACAAATAACTGAACAATAGTGAGAGAGAAGCCTTATAAGCTCAAACACACAGAAGAATCAGCTGCAGCTCTAACTGACTGGTAAGGAGTATGGTGGAGACTCGTGAGGGCTGACCAGGCACCCACAGGTGGCAGCACTGGAGGGATAATTAAGCAGCTGGTTGGATCCCCCTGAGAAGAATGGGGTCTAAATCCTAAGGTGGGGTCCCCAGCCTAGAACACCAGAGCCCCCCAATTACACAGATGACAACTGGTGGCAAAAAGTGGCAGGGTTGCTGTCTGCCAGGAACAGACTACTGGAGACACAAAGAGCCATTTAAATGGCCAACACACAAATTTTCATTTGTAGCCACTTACCCATGTCTCTGGCAAAGGTGGGGGCAGAGTGGGCTAGAGACACCTGAGTAGAGACTGGGGATGGGAGCTTTGGGGAGAGTGAGGAGAGAGTAGCCACTGGGATCCTGGTGCAGAGTCGTGCCCCAGACAGCTCCAGCTGTGATCAGGTGGAACATTCCCATCTGGGCAGCAGCCTGAGGGGAAACAACAGCCCGCCCCCAGGAGAGGCTGCCCCGACTTTGTGGTGCTTAAGGCCTGACTGCTGAGTGCCGAGTGACTAGATTAACAACTGAAGGAAACAGCCACAGACAGTAGATCCCTAGAAGTTGCAGAGTAGGCTGCCTAAGGTCAGACAGGGTCAACATCTGACAACACCAGAAGCGGATCCAGAATGAACAAACGGTGGCAAATACTAGAGACTACCGTGACAAAGTCCACTGTGGTCTTCTCCACAATTAGTGATATTTCCTATTCTGCAAGCTTTCTAACATTCATTTCTTGTCCAGCAAGTTTGTGCATGTTAAGTCACTAAAATTTATACTACAGTTTATTTCTCTCCTCCCTTATAATAGTCTTAATCTCTTTACAGCATTACCAATACTGGTTCATTTGCTGTTGATAGTGGGATTGTGGGGTGGGGGACAGTGGAGATATTTTTGTGGATGTGGGTTTTTTCCCTGGGCTTTGTGGTTTTGTTTGGGCAGCACCTGCACAACAGCATACAAGACGTGGTCAGTGAAGTGACCCTTAGTCACCAGCTGGAGGGAAGGACTCACAAAAAAACAACCGGACAACAATCAAAACCCAATTACATCTACAGAGCCAACAAAAGCAGCATAAAGGATATCCTAGGAGCATCAAGTTCAGGAGATCGGGGAGACTGGACCACTGAATCTCACAGGTATCCTAACATAGAAGTTCACACCACAAACCCAGGGGTTCATAACAGACCAATTTAAGAAGCAAAGGCTAACAAGAAGAGTCTCACAAACAATGGGAACACAAAGAAACAAACCACAAACAAAAGAAAAGGAGAAATCCTCAGAAAGAATGCTAAATGAAATAGAGACAAGCCAACTATTAGATATTGAGTTCAAAGCAATGGTTATAAGGAAACTCAATGAGCTCACTGAGAATTACCAAAAGCTACAGAGAAACTACAAGGAACTTACCGCAAATGGTATCAACATGAAAAAGGAAATAGAAACTATCAACAAGAGCTAAGAGTAAAGAATAAAATTTCTGAATTGAAGAGAATAGACGGAATCAAAAGCACTCTAGACAAAGTAGAGAATCAAATCAGCAAGTGGGAAGACAAGGTAGAAAAAAACTTCCAGAAAGAGCAAGAAAAGGAGAAAAGACTCAAAAAGAATGACAATGTGTTAAGGGGACTGCAGGACAACACGAAACATAATAATATCCATACAATAGGGATGCCAGAAGGAGAAGAGGAAGAGCAAGTGATAGAAAACCTGTTTGAAAAAGTAATGATGGAAAACTTCTTTAATTTGATGACAGAAAAAGTCACACAAATCCAGGAAGCACAGAGGGTCCCAATCAAGAGGAACCCAAAAAGTCCCATTCCAAGACACATAATTAAAATGGCAAAATTACAAGACAAAGAGAGAATCTTAAAAGCAACAAGGGAGAAACAGGGAGTAACATACAAGGGAGCCCCAACAGGTTAGCAGCTGACTTCTCAATGGAAACACTGCAATCCAGAAGGTAACTGCAAGAAATATTCTACATAATGAAAAGCAAAAGCCTGCAACCAAGACTACTTTGCCCAGCAAAGCTCTCAATTAAAATGGAAGGCCAAAGAAGGAGTTTCCTAGACAAAAGAAGGCTGAAAGAATACACCTCCACCAACCCAGCACTGCAAGATATTCTAAGGATCAATAAATCCAGGAACTGGTTCTTTGAAAAAATAAACAAAATCAACAAGCCTTTAAGCAGGCTCATCGACCCAAATAAACACAATCAGACATGAAAGAGGAGTGATTATAACAGATACCACGGAAATACAAAGGATTGTAAGAAATTACTATGAAGAACTATATGCCAAGAAATTTGAAAACCTACGTGAAATGGACAAATTTCTAGAAAAACTGAATGAAGAAGAAGCAGAAAGCCTAAACTGACCAATAATAGCTGAAGAAATTGAAGCAGTAATCAAAAAACTCCCAGTACACAGAAGCCTTGGACCAGACAGTTTCACAGTTGAATTTTACAACTGTGTAAAATTCAGGAGAATTTTACAAAACATTTAAGGAAGAGCTAACCCCTATCCTTCACAGACTATTCCCAAAAATCCCTTTTTTATGAAGCCAGCATCATCCTAATTCCAAAACTAGATAAAGACACAACAAAGAAAGAAAACTACAGGTCAATATCACTGATGAACATAGACACTAAAATCCTCAACAACATATTGGTAAAATGCATCCAGCAATGCATTAAAAAGATCATACACTATGATCAAGTGGTATTCATCCCAGGGATGCAAGGATGGTACAATATTTGCAAATAAATAAACCTAATACATCACATAAACAAAAGGAAAGACAAAAATCACATGATCATATCAATAGATGTGGAAAAAGCATTTGAGAAGGTATAGCATCCATTTATGATAAAAACACTCAGTGAAGTGGGAGTAGAGGGAGTATACCTCCACATAATAAAGGCCATATATGAGAGACCTACAGTCAACATCATACTCAAGGGCAAAAACTAAAAGCTGTCCCACTAAGATCAGGAACAAGACAAGGATGTCCACTTTCATCACTCTAAAAACATAGCATTGGAAGTCCTAGCCACAGCAATCAGACAAGAAAAAGAAATAAAAAGCATCCAAACTGGAAAGGAGGAAGCAAAATTGTCATTGTTTGCAGATGACATGACAGTGTACATAGAAAATCCTATAGACTCCACAAAAAAACTGATGTAATAAGTGAATGTGGCAAAACAGCAGGATACAAAGTCAATATTCAGAAGTCACAGGCATTTTTGTACACCAACAATGAAATATTAGAAACAGAAAACAGGGGAAAAAATCCCACTTAATATAGCAACAAGAGAAATAAAGTACCTAGGAAGAAATCAAACCACAGAGGTAAAAGACCTGTACTCAGAAAACTACACAACATGAAGAAAGAAATTAAGGACACACAAACAAATGGAATCATGTACCATGTTCATGGATTGGGAGAATTAACATCATCACAATGTCCATAATACCCAAAACAATTTATAGACTCAGTGCAATCCCTATTAAAATACCAATGACATATTTCACAGATATAGAATAAACATTTCAAAAACATATATGGAATCACAAATGACCCCGAATAGCCACAGAAATGTTGAGAAAGACAAAGTAGGAGGGATCACAATACCTGATATCAAACAATATTACAAGGTCACAGTAATCAAAACAATCTGGTATTGGCATAAAAACAGACACATAGATCAATGGAACAGAATAGAGAGCCCAGAAATAAACCTAAAGTCTCTATGGTCAGTTAATATTTGACAAAGGGGGAAGAAGCATAAAATGGAGTGCAAATAGCCTCTTCAACAAATGGTGTTGGAAGAGCTGGACAGCTACAGGCAAAAAAATGAAACTTGATCACCAATTTATACCATACACAAAAATAAACTCCAGATGGATAAAAGACTTAAATATAAGTCACAACACCATAAAAGTCCTAGAGAAAAACATAGGCAAGAAAATCTCGATATTCCATGCAGCAATATTTTCACTGCTATTTCCCCTAGAAAAAGGGACATAAAGGAAAGAATAAACAAATGGGACTTCATCAAAATAAAAGCTTCTGCAAGGCTAAAGAAGACATCAGCAAAATGAAAAGGGAACCAACCATATGGGAAAATATATTTGCAAATGTTACCTCAGACACAGGTTTGATCTCCAAAATATTTAAAGAACTCACACGACTCTACTCCAGGAAGACTAACAGTCCAATTAAAAAATGGTCAAAGGACCTGAACAGACACTTTTCCAAGGAGGACATACAGAGGGCCTAGAGACATATGAAAGGATGCTCAGCATCACTAGCCATCAGAGAGATGCAAATTAAAACCACAATGAGACACCACTTCACATTGGTCAGAATGGCCACCATAACCAAATCAACAAACAACAAGTGCTGGCGAGATTGTGTAGAAAAGGGAACCCTAGTACCATGTTGGGAATGAAGACTGGTGCAGCCACTGTGGAAAACAGTATGGAATTTCCTCAGAAAATTAAAAATGGAACTGCCTTTTGACCCAGCAATTCCACTGCTGGGATTATACCCTAAGAATCCTTAAACACAAATTCAAAAGAACCTCAATGTTCATAGCAGCACAATTTACAATAGCGAAGTGCTGGAAGCAACTTAAATGCCCACCAGTGAACAATGGATCAAAATCTGTGGTACATTTACATGATGGAATACTTTGTAGCAGAAAGAAAGAAGGAGCTCCTACCCTTTGCAACAGTTTGGTTGGATCTGGAAAGCATTATGCTAAGTGAAATAAGCTAGGCAGTGAAAGACAAATACTATGTGATCTCACCTATAAGTGGAACCTAAGCACTAAAACAAGCAAGCAAGCAAAATATAACCAAAGACATTGAAATTAAGAACAAACTGGCAGTAACCAGAGAGGAGTGAGGAGGGGATAATGGGGGAAGGGTTGTCAGGAACATGTATAAGGGACGCATGGACAAAGCCAAAGTCGAGTAGGACCGAAGGTGCGAGATAGGCATGGCTGGGGTGGGAAGAGCAGTGCAGGGGGAATGGAGACAACTACACTTGAAAAACAACAAAAAGAAAAAGAAAAAAAGGAAAGAAATATGACCACAGTAAAAAAAGAAAAGAAAAAATACTTTCAGATAAAACTAAAATGCTGAATTTAAGAATATCATTGGCTGCAACTTGCATGCCTTTTTATCGCCTCTCTACCATGTGTTGTAATTATTAAAAACCATTTTCATAAATGCAAATTAAAACCACGATGAGCTATCACCTCACACCTGTCAGAATGGCTATCATCAATAAATTAACAAGGAACAAGTGCTGGTGAGGCTGTGGAGAAAAGGGAACCCTAATTCAATGTTGGTGGGAATGTAAATTAGTACACCCACTATGGAAAATAGTATGGAGATTACTCAAAATATTAAAAACAGAGCTGTTGTATGATCCAGGAATTCCACTTCTGGATGTTTATCCAAAGAAAACAGAAGCACTAACTCAAAAAGATTTATGCACCCCTATGTTTATTGCAGCATTACTAGTAATAGCCAAGATATGGAAGCAACCAAATGTCTATCAATAGATGAATGGATAAAGAAGATGTGGTCTGTAGAAATGTATGTAGAAATTTAATAAAATGTTGCAATAGAATTATATTCAGCAATAAAAAGAATGAAATCTTTCCATTTGCAGCAATATGGATGGACCTAGAGAGTATTATGTTAAGTGAAATAAGTCTGTGACAGAACAACTTACATAATGTCTTATTTATATGTTGAATCTAAAAAACAAGAACAAAATAAATGATTAAACAAAACAGAAACAAACTTACAGATATAGAGAACAAGTTGATGGCTGCCAAAAGGGAGAGAGGCAATGAACTGTAGCTACAGACATCAGAAACGTTTTTACATTGCTTTCCTATTCTCTAGGCCTCTCCTTGTCCTGTGCTCACCCAGCCCTGTGGCATCAGTTGGGCCAATGTTACCAATTTGCAGAGGAGGACTGAGTCTCAGGGAGGGTTAGCTGTTTTCCCTGAGTCTCACAACACCCAACAAGCTAGAAGACACCTGAATGTTCAACAAGTAACGGCTATTCAGTCTCTCTATGTGTGTACTTTAAAAAGGACTGAGTGTGTTTAGAAATGGCCTAAGTCAATTCCTCTTTCTACTTTTTGAAGTTTATGTTTTTGTGCTGTCAAGAAGAATGCATCAAACTCTATAAATAAAGAATAATATATGTAGAAATAAGCATTTAATGTTCAACACAGAAGGAGGAGGAAACATCACAATCTAGGTTCTAGGGGAAGGAAGAGACAGAATAGTTTTGGAAGTAGTTTGCAGCTAAACTGGGGGCGGATGGAGCTGGGAAAGGAGGCAGGACGGAGAAGGACTTTCAGACACTCCAGGAGGCTGCCTGGGAAAACCTGCAACAGTGGAGCAGGCCGGGTGTACTCCATAGAACTCCCCACGGCCAAGCTTTGACTAATGGGCCAACACAACTCAGATACTAACTATAGTTGAACTTTTGTATATTTGTACGTACTTTCCTGAAATACATAACATTTTAAAGTTACTGATTGTTTCAATAATTCCTTTCAGTTTAACATTTGGTCAAACTCTATGTCTATGAAAAGGCCCTTTCAATCCAGCATTGTTATCACATTCTGGAAGAGATTTGATGGGTGACTTATTTTGTGAAAGAACATGACCGTGCTCTCCTGTCCCTCATCCCAAAACAGTGACCTTAGCACAAGTCTGCTTAGTCCACGAAGGGTCCTAGGTTGTCTGTACATTGTGGAGACAGATGTTTCCCGGTCTGCCTCTAGAACATACAAAACCTGTGCCATTGTGAATTTTTAACCAACTGCTAGAAACAATAAGCTTTTCTTCCCTTGAATTTCATGATCACATCTATTTAGCCACACTTTTACTTTATGGGTGTACTAGAAATTTAAGTGGTAGAAAGATAGAGAAGGGGAGATGCAAAAGATCAGGAGAATAAAGAATCTTTCACAATTTACAAATGCATGAGCGCCAGCGCCAGCACTGGGTTTGGTGATGTGGCATATAGCACATGCCGAGCAAAACCACAGTGTCTGTCCTTTGTAGGGGCACACGGGGCTCCTGACCCACCATCTGGTGTTTCCTCCGGCAGTGCCGATGATCCCTGCTTACTCACACATTCTCTGTAAGAGGAAGGAAAGCTCGTGTCTCTGAGACAGCTGCCTGAATGTAGGCAGGTAGTTTTAATCAGGGAACAGGTTAACAGGACTACACAGGAATTTGGATAGCTCTTGACTCCTTAGTCTGTGGTCCTGTCCACTGAGCTTGAATGATTCCACCCCTACCTAAGCAGTACTATAGGCCAGAGTTTCTAGGCAGTAACTGAGGCTTAGATTAAGTCAGATGAAAAAATAAACAAACAAACCAGGGTCATTCAACAATGGCCAAATGTACCACCAACACTCCAGGAGAGCAAGAGACGTGTATCCAGGGGCTTGGGGTTAGAGGAGCCTGTCCTGAGGCAGGGCGTGCGCCAGAGCCAGGGGGCTGCTGAGCCAGCCCCAGGGACAGCTGGCAGAGCCTCCACCTGCCGAAGCCTGGCCAGTGCCTGAAGTTCATAGGGACTCATCCTCCCACAGTGGGCAGGGGGTTTCCTGGAGAGAGGTGGCCGAGACTGTCTGCCTGATATTCTCCCAAATCACCTGGCTAATAATAAATTAGATGCCTACAAGAACACAGCTTGTCTTCCAGGGCCTTGGGGTGCAGTAGAAGAAAAAAATACAACATGATAATCACAATTGAGACATCATTAAAGTCTGTTTTTACATTTTCAAACATACGTTGTTAAATATTTTTTAAAAGAAAGTTTCAGAACAGTGTGAAGCATATTATCCCATGAATGCAAACATAAAATTTAAGTTAATAGAAGCATAGGGAAAAGTCTGAAAGAATATACCACAAACTATTTAAAAATTATGACCAGATTAGAAAGGACTTTTCTAAATTGTACACAGATGGAGTCAAAGATACCGAGATGAGTCAGGAAAGCAATACCCTAGAAGTCAAGAGAGGTGTACAAAAGGAAGGGAGAGTTCAAAGGCCAAGACCAACAAGGCTTGAAACCTCCCTTTGACCCTTAAGGAAAGCAGCCATCTCCTTACTGAGAGCAATGTTCCTGGAGTGATGGAGGTCGGATGCTGGGGTGCACAGAGGTAAGAGGCTGAATGGAAATGAGAAAGTAAAAGCAGGTAGGACAGGTAGGAATGAGACAGGGTTGCAGTTAGAAGGACTCTAGTACAGAGGAGAGGGTTGTCATTTTGTTTTTGAACAGGTCTGTATTCTGAGGGGACAGAGACAGAGAAAGCAGCATGAAAGAAAGCAGGTAACAGATGCAGTCCATAGCACGGCATGGGAGGATGTTCACAGGAACAGGGGCAGACTCTGCTGATGCTACGGGGATAGGGGAGAGAGGGGAGTTAGGGCAGGAATTGACACAAATAATGAGGTAGATTCAGAAGGCTACCCTGGCTGGTAGCCAGGCTTAGTGGATTGAGTGCCAGCCTGCAAAATAAAAGGTTGCCAGTTCGATTCCCAGTCAGGGCACATGCCTGGGTTGTGAGCCAGATCCCAGGTGGGGAGTGCGCTCAAGGCAGCTGATCTATGTACATTGATGTTTCTCTCCCTCTCTTTCTCCTTCCCTTCTCTCTAAAAATAAATAAATAAAATCTTTTAAAGTATAAATAATTACAAGGCTGATTTTAAAGGAGATACTGAGAGATAGTCTCCAATTTTTTTTATAGAGACAAAGGCAAGATCATCAGACACAAGTCAGGGAGTTGGGCACAAGAAGGAAGCTTGAAACTGGGCTGGAACATTGAAGAAGCAAGTGAAATGGAATTGACAGGGTCAAGGGGAAGTTCTCCAGGTAGCAGCTGGTCACTGAAAAATTGAGGCCTGCCGATTGGTAAGACGACTTGATTTTTCCCTCCGTGATGCTCAGCTGCTGCCACACATGGGGATGGCACACGAAAGAGACTGTTTAGATAGTTCCAAGGCTTTGAGTTCAGAACTTAGGATTTGCAAGGTCAGGACCACAGGCTAGGGAAATGGAGAAGGTTAGCAGCCCAGAGGTTGCAGAGATGTGTGCTTGGCTGGCTAGGGGAGAAAGAGATGCCTAGGATATCGTTGCTAACTGGAAGCAGTGGGGTGGGAGGGTGGTTGTGGATGGGGCCGGGGCATGGGTGTGCCAGGGGCCTATAATGCTGGTGGGAAGGGTGGCTGTGAGGGGGAAACACCTCGGAGCTCTAGAACATCAGAAAGCACTCAGGCCCCAGACTTGGGAAAATCACGTGAGCCTTGGAAAAGGCCTGCCAAAGAGGGCAGAGTGTCGCTGAAGGTCGCTGAAGATAGTGGGGACTCATCGGGGAGTGGCAGTAAGAAGACCTCCAGACCTGGAGTCAGGAGTCCCGGGATTCCATCCCACCCCCTCCACTGTCTGCCTGTGCGACCCTCACACTCCCTGAGGCTTTGTTTCCTCTTATGAGAACAGCAGTATGAGGTGCCATGAATATTAGATAATGTGCACGAGAGCTCCTGGCATGTGGCCGGCCTCCCTCCATATTGATGGCACCTGCAGGCTGGTGCATAGGCACGAGCACAGGCGGCTCCAGGGCTAGTGGCGTGAGGGAAGACAGCCCGACCAGAGACGGCCTGACCAGTATGAAAAAGGGGAGAGAACTGGGCTGGGGACAGCAAAGACACTTTGGCAGACTTCCCAGTTTTGCTTCAGGCTGAACTTACTACCTTCAGATGAAGGCCAAAAGGAGCTGCCCTGAGAGATATTTTGCTCATGCTGGTCTGTAAAGGTGGACAGCTTTATTTCATGAGATTGATGAAGAGTGTTTAAAAAACCCAGCCCCCTCGGTTCTCAGAGACCTGTGCTCTTGAATCCAGCCCCTCCTGCCTACTCCAGGCACCCCTCCATCATCATAGCCTCCTGCTAGCATCTCTCAGCTCTCCTCCACTGGCAACTCCTCCCTGGGCTCCAAACACCCTGCAGCTCTAGAGGGCCTCTCTCCACTTCCTGTCGAACCACGCTCGGGCTGGCATGAAGCTGGGCGGAATATAAAGTTCTCTCTGGGTACGAAGCACATGGAGCTGCAACGAGTTGATCCCAGCTGGGTCTGGGGGGTGGAGTGCAGCTGTCAGGAAGGAAAGTCAGAACTCAGAACGGGAAGTGGTTGCGGGGAGGAGGAAGGAGCAGGAAAGCAGGAGAAATACCCATCCACCTCATCTCATCTACTTCTAAGTCATTTCTCTGTCTTATACAAACCTTCGATTGACTTGATTCCTCTGAAGGACATTTATACATAAATAAACTCATTACCACTTGTATGATAGCTAACACGTACACAGCATTTACTGAGTGCCATAATTTGTTCTATGTTTGTTACATACTCTGCCTTTTTTAAAGCACACAACAATCCCTTCAGGTAGGTATAATTATTATCCCCATTTTACTAATGAGGAAACAGAGAAGCACAAAAGCTAACTTGCTCAAGTCACATATTTGGTAAGGGGCAGAAATGGTGGTCAAACCTAGGAAGTCTGGGTCAATTGCATTTTATAGAGCATTTACACCTATGCTTTTTCTCATTTCAGCCTCATAAATGCCCTGAAAGGTCTAGGTGGTCTGTCTAAGCATGCTCATTACCACTTAACAGATAAGGAAACTGAGTCTGGGAGATAAAGTGATTGCCTGAAGTCCCGGGTAGGAGACAGCAGAGTCAGGAACCCAGGTTCTCTACTGCAAATCCCTGCCGCTGGGCAAACAGAGATGATGTTCAGGTGGGTAGGTACCTCCCTTTTTTCCACAGCAGCTTGGCCCAGGGCTCCTCAGTGCAGCAGAAACCTGCGCTGGTCTACAAGTCAGGCTAACCTGGCCCCACATCTGGCTTTGCCGTGCACTGGCTCCGTGACCAGTACTAGAGCAATCACTCCTCCAACTCTGCCTCCCCGCCTGTGAGACTGAAATGTCCATAACCCCTCAACAGGATTGCTGTGAGGGTTGAGTTAGAAATAAGATGAAAGAATCTACACTGAAATCTCAGCTTTCCACGATTTATCAGCTGAGTGAGCTGTGATAACTTGATCGATTTAAGCCCAACTGTGAGACTACATAAAGAACTATGAAAGGAGGATAATAATAATTTCAAGTTAATAAAGCTGATTGCTGGAGTATCTAAAAGAGTAATTGTTCAAAATATGTCAAATAGTATAATATTAAAGTGTCTAATGCAAAGTGTATCACATAGAATCTATCAAGTAAGTAATATTTTTATTATTATTACTTCCACCAGGAGAATTTACATCAAAACTAGAACTACTGTCATGAGGGAAAAGAAGCCTTTTATTAAATGCAGTCAACAGCAAGGTTTCTAAGGGAGGGTTCCAGTGTATGGAGCAATTTAACCTTCTCCTGAATGAAACTAATTTTGAGCTCAAGCATTAACAAAGCAATGTATATATAATCTAATCAATCCTTATCTATTGCATTGGTGCCTTTGGTGTCCGTGCTTCCTGCCGTCTTTAAGCATCCAGAACCCTATGTTATAGAATGATTTCCTGCAACCGCAGGCAGAGAGATAAAGCTCTTGGTGAAACTGGCTCAGATACACGACACACACCTTCTCAGAGAGCCCCAAATGATCTGCTTCCCCGACCTAAAGCGCATGTGCATGTACGTAGCTGGGCCCTTCAACAAGCAGCCGCAGGGGCAGTCAGTCAGAAAAAAACTCCATGGAGGGGTGGGCCGGCGGGGAGGGGCGGGGGCGGTCCAAAGCCGGGAATAATAAAGGATATTTAAAAACTGCCTTCTATTTTACAAAGGCGTATATCTCCCTTTCCAAAATGGGGGGGGGGGGGAGGAGTGTGAATGGACTATAATTTTTTCAGTACTTAGTATTTACATGTGGGTTTTTTAAAATTAGCATAGGACTATGAACTCTCTTGTTAAATATCCACTGTTTTGAAAACTCTACTGTGTCAAGCATGTCATAAGAGCTCAGCAAATATTCCTTGATTTTCAATTAATCAAAAAATTAATATCTATTTAATAACTTCAGTAAAATAAAACCTTAGACAATATTGGTAATTCCTAACCAGAGTGGAACAGCAGGAGTTCGTCACATTATTTGGTTAAAAAAGCAACTAATGTGAAAAAAACTTATCTAGTCAAAAAGCATTTACTCTGTATTTATAATATGCCAAGTATATAGGTTTTCAAAGAGCAAAGATAAATTAGATCCTATATGCTCCCGAGATGGAATAAATAAATCCTCTCCCAATTCAATGGGCTCTCGAGGAAGAGAGAACATGGGAAGGGCTCTACTCCCTTCCCACCACGCCCCCACTGACCCATGGGGCAGAGCTGTGAGAGGAGAGCCAGGCTGCCAGCCGTCTGCCCATCCTCTTCTCCCCACTGGGTCTTGGCAGAGTAGCCTCTCAACTTTGTGCGGCAGAATTTCTGGAGCCAAACCCGAGTCACAGAACACTGGCACCAGAGTTCTTCCTAGAGGCGTCCTTCCCTGGCGTTCTCAACCCCACAGAGGCCTATCAGCTCTCCTGAGGATGTTTTTCAAAACAACGTTTGCCTGTCCCCCGGATCAGATATATTCTGGACTAGTGTAAGGGGTAAAATATGCCTGCAGCACTGTCCCTAGTTGAAAACCACTGCTTGGTCCAAGGTTTTGATATTGACCACTAGAAAGGAAGGACCTTGCCAAAGATCACAATGGGGCATAAAATCCAGGTCTCTTTACTCCAAATACCAGGCTTTCTCTAACCCCCAAATCCCAAGGAAGTCTAGTGACCCCCTTAGAATGGTAAGCAAATGTGGACATGTGTGGATACGTTTATTGGACTATGGAGGGGATCTGCAGCTCTTAACATATTCTCAGAAAGAGCCATCATCCCCCTCAAAAAAAATTAAGTAACATAAGTTCAAATTTGTATTGGCTATTTCCCAGGCAATTCTACAAAATGCCTGGGTCTGAGGCAGAACAGCCGTGTCTGACTGGGGGCTACAACCCTCACATCATGTAATTTGAAAACTGCAGTACAAGCTTCTCTCTGTGACAGCCCCTCAAGTACTCCTGGATGTTTGCCTGAAATCACTTGTGTGTTAATGGATGGTGCCCCATTAACGTACAGATGCCCCTGGAGAAACAAAACAAGTCATTATCACACACAGTGGAGATAAAGTCAGCATCTTGCTTCCCCAAAGTGCTGTGGAGGGGCTGCAAGCAGACTTGAAGAGTGGGGGGTGGGGTGGGCAGCAGGACTACAGAGACCCCACATACCAAAGAATGCGGACAGCTCCACAGAGGGGCATGAAAATAGCAGATAGGCAGGTCTAAAAAACCCTGCTTTCTTTTAACAACAGTCCTCAAGGGTATCAATCCAAACCCTCTGCAACCGACCAGAAGCCTGAGTGAGCAGGCCAATCCTTTGGCTGAGACCAGTCTAAGCCCTGTGCCATCCTCCATCAAACAAATAAATAGGTAAATTTTTTAAATAATAATAAATCCCATGAAGGCCAGAGGAGAATCATGTTGCCCTAAAGAATTCCCCTTGCAGATTTGAGGAGGAGCTGAGCAACTGGAAGCTGATGTGTCCTCCAGAAATGAGAGCCCATGAACAGATGCCCCCTCCAGCCACGTGGATTCCCACTGCCACTTTATACCATGGCTCCATGACTTCTGCTCCCACTGGGCTGCTGTGAGGCTCAGAGAGCCAGAGGAAGCAACCACATTTGCTAAACATCAGCTCTTCTGGACCTTACCTGCATCTGACATTTAGGGGCAGCTAACCACTTTAAGCAATAAACCTGAGGTGGACTTGGCAGACACGTTCCTGGTTCCCTTTGACCATATGTTGATACTATACAGTAACACCTTGACTACATGCTGAAACAATCAGGGTGCCGGGGACCAGCCCATCCCATTTCTTACAAAGCAGGCCACTCTGTGCTGGGAGAAGTTTATTTTCTTGAGGACTATAGATCCTGCTGACTAGTTACCCCTCCGACAGCTGTTCGCACAGCTGAAGAGCTCCTCCTGCTGAATTCTCATCAAGGAACTAGCTGCAGAAAGCATCTTCTCCTTACAAGCTCTGCAGGTAGTGCACTGTTGAACACATAATGTTTCTAATTCCTGCCTGGGAAGAAACCACTAAAAATCAATTACTACTTGAAGAGAGCAAAAATAATATACACCAAGTATTTAGTTCCTAAAGTTATTTTCAGTGAAATTGGAGACAAGAAGGCTAGACTTGAGCAATGTCTTCATCCTCCAGTGGACAATGCGTTGCTGGTCAGGGTTTGCAGAGAAACAAAACTAAGAGGACAGAGATAGAGAGAGAGAAGGAAAGAGAGATTTCTTACAAGGAATTGGTTCCTGTGACTGTGCAGGCTGGGAAGTTCCACAATCTATCACTTGAAAACCAGGGACCCGGGAGAGCTGTGGTATAGTTCTAGTCTAAGTCTGTAGGCCCGAGGACCAGGAGAGCTGATGATGTAAGTCCCGGCCTGAGGACAGAAGACTGATGTCTCATTTCAAGTGGCCGAGAGCAAATGCTCCCTTCCTCTGCCTTTTTGTTCTATTTAAACCCTCAACTGATTGGATGTTGTCCATTACTCACTTTGGAGAGGACAGTATGCTCTCTCAGTCTACCAACTCAAATGCTAAACTCTTCTGGAAACAGAGACACACCCAGAAATAATGTTTAGCCAAAAATCTGGCCATGCTTTGGCTGTAAAAATGACACATTAAATTGGCCATCACATATACCTGGTGGCACTGTTTTTGACTACACAAAGTGTTGATGCTAGAGGAGACTTTAGAGTTAATGCTCTCACTTAAGGATGGAGAAGCTAAGTCCCTAGAAATGTTAAGGGATTTGACTCAGTCTCAGAGACAGTGATAGCAGAGCTGGAAATATAACCCAGATGGACAATGTTTTTCTTCCTTACTGAATGCTGGATATTAATTGTTCTTATTACCCAAATAGTTCATCACCCACTCCTGGTCAATTGTTCAGTTAAAACTAGGAAGAGTCCCACTTACACAGGAGGAATTTTAAATTTCTTTTTTTCCTCCTCTTTTTCTCATTGCTTACTATGTCCTGCATCATCCTTCCACCTCAGAAACACTGCAGCCAACTCATCCGCTATCGCGATAACAGTTCTGTTGCCCTGGCTGTGAAATCCTCGGTGCACTTCTTAAGTCCTGGCAGATGTGCTGTAAGAAAAGTGCTGCATCCACTTCGGCTGAACAGACAGATTTTGTGGCAGGATCTTACAACCAGGCCCCTACCCTGCTTAGAAGTTGACAGCATGGTTTGAGGCATCTGACGTTCAGAGCTTCTTCCAGATGTTTTTTTTTTTCCTTCTGAGAAGGAACATTTTTTAGACAACACTTGTTAGGTGCTTTTGATGAACCTTACATGTCTTTCCCAGCAGCAGAATGTCAAAGGCCCATCAGTACATAAAATACCCAAACCATTTTCTGAGAGAATCTGCCCGACAACAGCAAGGCTGGTGAGGTGATGTGGGGCAGCACCGATAGGTTAGAGCACCTCTATCCTAAAAGACATTGGACATCCTCCGCTCTTCTGTGGTTAAATCCAGGCTCAGAAAGTATTCCCAGCCTCTGATATCACCCTGAGGACTTTCCATATCCTACCTCAGTCCTTTGGGCTCAGGGTCTTATCTCCTTGCCCTGTCTTTCTACAGCTTCACAATGGCTGCCTCAGTTTACCTAGAAAGGCCTCTGTCTTCCCTTAGTACCACTTGCCACTGACTACTGGGCTAGATGCATGTGATCAGCCATGTCATCATCTTTAATTCCCTTTTTAAAATGCCATTTGAATTATGAAACAGGGCAATGCTTAAAAATTCTGCTATGAAACTCTACTGTCCCTCTGCCTGCCATACCCCACCAAAGGGAATCAAGTGTGTGCTTGGTTTAATAACAGTTCCTGATGAGTGAAGATACCAAGAAAATCGCCAGGTTTATGTGCAGATCCACTGGGCACCAAATGCTCATCTTGTTTTAAGTTCCAGGGTTTTCCTCGAAATTTATCTGAATTTTGTACATATGTATTTTAAAATTATGTGTGCTTGGCACACTGCTAAGAAATGCAAAACCCAGTCTACCAAGTCCAGGTTGTACAGATACGCATTTGAAAAGTGTTTGTGAAGAGATACAAAGAACCCCCTTACCTGGCACACACTCATATTCTCAGATAATTCTACTCGCGGAAATGTCCTGTGACTTGTCAGATGGAAGAAATTCAAAGATCCCTGAGCAGGCTGTGGTTTGTGAGGGAAGCTTACAAAAATGGAACCCACCAACAGACTGGGCATTTTGCTATTGATTTCAAAAGGGATTTTCAGAAACAGGCAGTCAGGGAAGACAACTGGTTATGTACTTAAGCATGCAGGCTCTGTGGTGGTTCAGCTCCCTGGGGGCGCGGGGTGGAGAGCCCGTGTAATAAACACTCAGAGCACTAAAGCTTACCCACGTTGCACTCTTCCTTGTGATTGGTTGATTCAAAGCACAAAATGATATGCAAAGATGAAAAACAGCCTTCAGGGAGGACATATTTTACATTTTTATCCTTTAATGGACCTAATGATAGAAAATTGCATAAGTATTACCACTAAATGAAAGATATAAATCTCTTTCCCTCTTGCTCGCCTATTTCCCTCAAGGATATTCTTCCAAACACTCCACTTTATAGTCTGTGCTAATTTCTCCATAGCCAAAGGACCACTGGAGAGATGTTTATACTTAAAATGTCCTCATATGAATTAGGAGTCTTCAGGAAGGCGTAATTCAATGACATTGACAAGGGAAGGATAAGCCATTCTTACCCTTACGATAATGTTCCTGGAAGGGATGTCGCAGGTCAAGATGACGTAAGTGAACACCCATTTCAGCGTCTGTGTGAGTATGGAGTTTCTAACTATGGCCTGATGCTCAGATTCGATAGAAATGGACTTAAGCAACATAGTTAAACAACTATAAAATTTTCCCTAGTGTACATTACACAAGGACAAACATAATGAGGTAGCACAGAAACCCAGAACAGATAACCAGCCATAACCTTTGAACCATGACTCAAAGTGTCCTAACTGCCACTTTTTCCCTGTCCGCCCCCAGAGAGCAGTGTGTGGAATTCCTCCCTTCACCCCCGTTTAGAGAAGAGACTCAGCTGATCGGGAAACACAATGTGCTCGGATCCCAGAGGAATGGCCACTGGACCCCAGGAACCGGGAAAGAGCCATTCTCAGGGCGAGCAGCCTTCAGAAGTAGGAGGAAATGTGATCGGTCAGGAATCTGTGCTTAAAACCAACTGTAAACAGAGACCGAAGAGAAGACCAATTAGAAATATTCAAATATTCCATGTGGCAAGAACAGTTCAAGACAGGAAATCAAAACTGAACAAGAACAGAAACTCTCTTAGTCATCTCCAACTTAGGGGTTTTGCCCATTCCTCCCAGAAGAAGGGCAGATTGTTATGGTACATAATTAGGCTTGAAATCACTGCATATTGTTTCCATCATATAGAGGAGTTCAAGCATTTTCCACCAACTCTGCCATCTTCCTCAGGTCCCAGCACCACCCCCACGGGTGAAGACGCTTGGGCAGAATGAGCCTACTTTGTCCCTTGTCTGGCGCGCTCAAGACTCCGGCTCTGACAGTGAGCTCTCTGGGGAAGTCTGCTTCCCCACAAAATGTTGGTTTAGGGACGTACATGAGACACAGATACATAATATAAAGATTTAAGTGTGTGTAAGTAAGTTTAACAATGTGGCATAGTAATACAACACGTACAGGTAATGTAGTATAAAAGTGGTTCATTGAACACACTCATTCCTTGCCTTATTTCTCCTGGAAAAGAAATGACAGCTGAAGGGGTACCTTCAGGAGAGTCATGGAATTAAGTAGTGCTTATTTCAACAAGAGTTTCATAAAAATGTGGAAAAAGTAACCAGGATCCCTTGATTGCTAAGAAACTGCTCTGGAAATTCTTGTTCACCTGCCTTCCATTTCTCAATGCAAATTTCTGCAGAGTGATTCTGCATTAAAAACCAGGTTTTTGGTGATTCTGCTCTGTCCTCGTAAGAGGAGATCTTGCTGTTCACTTGACCTGAACTTTCATCTGAATCACTAGCTTCACACAAGTGCTGACATTATGAAAGGCAGATATACTTTAAAATTCTGTTATTCAGTACATTCTGATATATGCATGTTGCCTTGCCTGAAACAGAGTAGGCACTAGGTTTATATTATTTATTGAGTGCATAAATAAATGACTAGATATGGTAGGTAGCTTATAAGACTCTGTAAAGGCTGTTTAGATGAATAAGATAAGAATTACTGTTTATTAGAGACTCTAAGATACACCTTTTTTATATTTTTCACATCTCAAAACTCAAATGCTGCTTGGAGTCAATAGTATTAAAATTATGACAGGCAGTGTGTCTTGTTCCTAACAGCACACAAATTAATGGTGCAGCTTACAACTGATGGTACATTTGATTTGACAAATATCTTATGTCATACATCTAACTGAGAGTATATGGCTTGTGCCCAACTCCTGGACTTTCAAATGTGGAAGAAAGCTCAGAGGGCAGCTTGTCCGTTCTCTCTCATTTAAGAGACATCAACACCGAGATCCTAAGAGGTCATGGCCCAAATAATTCAGCTGTTCTGCAGAAATGCTAGAACTAGAGTGTAGTTTCCCTGACTCTTGGCTATATAATATCACACACCACACCACGTTACACCATAGAAGTTCCATAAATAATGCCAATCTGCACTGGCATTTTTTCTTTTGGCTAAAAAGCTATTTGGTTCAAAACTGGCTGTTTGTTTTTATCAGACATACCAGATCTGATACATGTCAATGAATTTTCTTCAAAGTAAGCACCTTTAAAATTATATACTTTTACTCCATTGATGCTGTCATAGCGTAAAACATCTCTAGGGTTTGTTTGATGTCATCTTCAGAGAAAGTATAGCTGTTAGAAAAGAAAATTAACCTTCTTGCTCAGAACAGTTCGATTATCGATACTTCCTAGTGGGCATTTCAGAAACTCTCAGAAATGATTTGATTGTAGAAGTGATGACATGGCCACTGCAGTCTAATGGGTGTAGGCCGGGGACGAGCTCACACCTGATCTCGTGGATGAAAGCCCCTCCTCGTCCATCTCGTACTCCTTTGGTCTCTGCAGAGAGCCTCCCAGGCCACCCCTGAGGACGTCCCAGGCCAGGGAGACAGCCCAGCCCACACGTCCACACCCTATAGGAAAGAAACCCATCCAAGGGGCTGTGCCCTCTAGAGGAGGATTCTGGAGTTCTGGATCTGCCTGGAGGATGGTCCAGAAAGGGGCAGCAGCTGCAGGGGCACATCTCTTGGGTCCCCAGGACTCCTTGCCCTGTTGGGGTCAGAGCTGGACCCAGAGCTGCCTGGGGCAGCACTGGTCATGTCCTGCAGGGACAATCCAAGGCAACCAAGAAGTGCCTGTGTCCTGAATGACCCCCCAAGTGTCCTGCAAAACTAAATATACCAATACCAATGCAAACTGGTTCATAAATATCCTAAAAACTCTTTATATGAAGTTACATGAAAAGCCCAAGCTTCTGTAAGAACTTTATAGAAAGAGAGAAGCTTAATTGGAATAAAAATCTTTCAGAAAATTATCGACCAGTTTATTCACTCCACATATTCTCTCTACCCTTTTCAGCTATGCCTTCAGTTGAAAGGGCGTCTGTCTGTGCGGTAGTGCAGTTGCCACAAAGGCAAAGAAACTATTGGCAAATGGCTGAGAGGTGACATTTGAAAGTGTTTTAACAGATTTAAAACCATGTAAGAAGTAAAAGGATCTCAGTGAATTTCATTAATTAGGATTACTTTTAAATATACTATATTATGGACTCCTTATATACATATAATTTAACGTTTTCCTACTATAGTGATAAAGATAAGATATTGACCCTATTTACTTTGGGATTACCTGTTCCTTTCAGTCTTACTCTGTTACTGTCCTTCTGGTTCTACCCCACAATTTATTTACAGGTCCTGCCATTCCTGTTTGTTTTCAAACCACATCCACGACTGCCCCTGGGCCATCCAAGGCAGAGACTGTCAGGGCCTTTGAATGTACTAAAAACTGAGTGTGGGTCTCACAGGCCATGAGACTTCAAGGCAGGGAACATGTGCCACCTCCACTCTCCTGTGTCCCATGCTACAACACCGAGAAGTACTTTGACACTACACTTAAAGTAAAGCCCAGCATGTTATTTACAGTATTCCACTTTCTCATTACTTCTGCAGTTTATCTTGGCATGTTACCTCTGCCCCAAGTAGGGCCATTTCCCTCTCTCCCTTCCCTGAACATCTTGCAACATGGGAAACAATGAGGGAGGCCAGCTCCAGCCAGAAGTTGGGTGGTTCCCACGCCTCAGTTCCCGGCGTCACCACAGGCTTTCCTTATTCAGCCAAAGAATCTTTCGCTCACCTTCAAGGAAGCACTCTGTGATCCAAAGGGGAGAGAGGCTTTGCAAAAACACACTAAGCAAGCCCCCAGTTCAACGAGATTCGCAGCAGGACAGCAGTCCCCCTTATCCACAGGGATGCACTCTAAGACCCTCAGAGGATGCCTGAAACCGTGGATAGTACTGGCCCCATATATACTATATTTTATCCTATATGTGCCTACCTGAAATGAAGTTTAATTTACAAATTAGGTACAGGAAGAGACTAACAATAACTAATAAAATATATAAAATTATAACAATGTACTGCAATAAAAGTTATATAAATGTGCTCTCTCTCTCTTTCTCTCAGAATGTCTTCTTGTATCACATTACAGAGTGGCTCTGCTGGACAAAGGGATGATTCACTTCCCAAACAGGAGAGAGTGGGATGGTGTGAGATTTCATCATACTACTCAGAATGAAAAAAGAAAAAGAATGATGTGCAATCTAAAGCTTATGAATTACTTATTTCTGGAATTTTCCATTCAGTATTTTCAGATACTGGAAGCTGAAACCATGGGTAGTGAAACCGCAGGTGAGGGGGGAACTACCGCATTCAAAGGTGAGAACTGATCATTTACGTTGGACAGCTAAAACAAGGAGAGCTCCGAAATACAAGAGGGAGCTAAACCATAAATATGAAAGTAGTCTAAACGTAAATATAAGTAAAACATTCAATATAACGGAACATTTGCTCAGGAGAGAAAAGGCACATGCAACAGCAAAGACTGGTAAAGGAGCTATGTGTTTGTCAACGAAGCACACCTCGTGCTGCAGTTTGTGAGTTAGGAGTGTTTATGCAACATGCAACCCACGAAGTCCTGCTGATTGTGGGGGCCGCTGCCTCTTCAGTCTGCTCTATTCTGCTCACCTAAACTGCGTCTCTCCTCTGGAATCTCCAGGCTCAGAACAGAGCAAGACTTTCAGAGCACACCTACAAGCTGCACGTACCACTGACCACACGGGACATCACATGCCTCTGTTCACCAGAGACCAGCAAATCCATTCGTCTGCCTGCGCTCAGAGCCTGGTTTGCAGTGTAACACTGCAGTCACGTGTCTGCTCTCCCTGGGATCTCCTTTCACATCAAAGCGTTTTAGACATCATATCCAGGAACAAAAGTATAAACAGCAGCACAGCTTTTCAATTCCTCCCACTTACACATTTGTAATGTATATTTTTATTCACTATTCAGGTAAAATTCATTTTCCCTTTCTCTGGACTAGCCACAAAGAGAAATGGGATGTCTTAAAGATTCGGTAGTATAAAAAGAATAGAACGTTATAGCGGGAAATGTACTGAAAGGAGACCCGAGTCCTAGCTCCAACGCTGTCACTGGGCACCATGTGAGCCAGATCATGCTAAATAACATCTTCCTGAATGGGGCAGAGCAAGCAAAACCCAGCACGAAGTTTTTCTTCCTTAAAAATAAAATATCCCACCCCCTTTGCAGGTCTTCGGTGTTACATTCACCCTTCTTTTTCTGAGCAAATGAACATTTTGTATAGGAGGCATCAGGCTAGATGCCAGGAAAACAAGATAAATAGAACATGGTTGTCCCACCCCTGCCTTCAGGCACCTTCCAGTCCAGTGAGAGGGATGGCCATGCACACAAATAATTGCACGCAGGCAGAGGAACGGAGCTGCTGGGAC
Source organism: Phyllostomus hastatus (assembly GCF_019186645.2). Classification (NCBI taxonomy): domain Eukaryota; kingdom Metazoa; phylum Chordata; class Mammalia; order Chiroptera; family Phyllostomidae; genus Phyllostomus; species Phyllostomus hastatus. Next base: position 11,445,733 of record NW_025333977.1, on the reverse strand, counting down.
CCAGGGGGGAAAATGACCAATTGTTCTCTAGAGAGCTGCCTCATTTGTGACACCTGACTCTTCCCTGCTTGGATACAGAATTATGTGAGGATCAAATAAGGTATTGTATGTCAAAGCGCTTTGAAAAATATACCGCTGCCCTGGCTGGTGTGGCTCAGTGGATTGAGTGCCGGCCTGTGAACTGAAGGGTCACTGGTTCGATTCCCAGTCAGGGCACATGCCTGGGTTGCAGCTGGGTCTCCCGTGGGAGCATATGCGTGAGAGGCAACTGATGGATGTTTCTCTCACACATCAGTGTTTCTCTCTCTCTCTCTTTCTCCATTCCTTCCCCTTTTTCTAAGATAAAAAATAAATAAATATATTTATTTTTAAAGTATGCTGCTCTCTTCTCTTCCAGGGCACTCCTCTTCTGTCTTTCTTCACTGGTCATGTCTAAACTGCTGTGTTGGGCCAAATGTCAACAGCCAACTGTAGGTAGGGTAAGCCATACTTTACATTTCACCACTCTCCCAGATTAATTCACTGTATTTCGGTAATTGACTCCAAAAGGCAGCTCTTCCTGCAGCCAAGGGGTTAAGAATCAGTTAGATGTGAGAAGGTTCAACACCCAGTGTTGGCTCTGGTACATTAGCATGCATCGCCGTCGACTCCTCAGTTGGAAAACAGATCACAAGTGATGTATCACCCTGCAGATCATAAGGTGGTGTGCACACCAAATGAATCTCAGTACCACAGCACCCAGGCAACACTTGGCCTTGATTTATAATTCTGCACAAAGGTTGTCATTACTGCAAAAGGGTAATGAAATAACAAGATAAAGTTAAATTAAAAGTACTTCTTCATCTAAACGTCTACATCCAGCCAACAGTTATGACTGGATTTGACCCAATGTGAATAAAGACAAAATTCATATTTCACTTTTCCTAATTACAGGGTCCAGCTGGTGCCAGAAATCTGCTCATTGTGGTAATTTAATCACCAAGACCAAATAATGCTTTTCATTGACTTGAGAAATGACTGGGCATGCAGAATAGCATACATCAACACGCTCTCTGGTGAGGTGCGCTCTGACACCTCCTCCATAACCAGGTCTTGTTTACAAGTTATTGAATCAGCCCCACTGCCAGAGAGTAATCTGATACTTAATACCCTATTCCTACACTTTCGCCGTGAGGTTGGCATGGTGGTTGACCAGACCCCACACTTGTCTCAAGATAAGGAGACTATGAATTAATACAGCTTTTTAAAATGCCATCGTTCACTTGAAAACCTGAAAAAATCCGTAACAGCCAAGACAACTTTGTGGAAGATGAGTCTGAGATTCGTGCCCTGAGCTGACCTTTTAGTGCAGGACCACTTCACTGGGTGACAGAAATGTCCTGGACCCTCTCCGTCTGACACGGTAGCCACTGGCCTCATGTGGACACTGAGCACTTGGAATATGCTAATGTGACTGAGGAACTAAATTTTATTTTAACTGAATGTTAACTTTCACTTACATAACCACATATTACTAGTGGTTACCATATGAGAGGGCATAGTAGGAGTCCTGTTTTCAAATACACCTAGAATTCAGTCCTAAAAGCGGTTTCATACACCACCTGAGTATAATTCTCCTGCAATTTGTTGCTAACTTCAGAGCACCTAAGTTTTGTGAATTTCGTAATTGACTCTGTAGAATGGTTTTCCTTGTTGTTCTGATTTTATTGTCTTAAACAAGTATCAGTGGGGATTTTAGCTTCCTTTGGCTTAAGTTTGAAGCAGCTAATCACATGAAGGAGACGAAGAGTTGTTTTTATTGAGTTGTTTTTATTCATCTGGAGACACAGAGCAGGCAGACTCCCAGACTGATCCAAGGTAAAGCTTTTGGTAACAGTTACAGATGATATCAAAATGCTGGCTGGCCATGGGCTCACTCTGAGGCACTGGCAGGAAGGACCTGAAGGAATTTCATAAGCACCACATCTGTGAGAGACGTTAGTAGCCACCTTATCCTTTAAGTAAGAGACTCCAAGTCTTAACATCTGCCATCCTCTCCACCTGACTCTGAATTCCTGAAGATTCAGATGAATGCACAATGAAAACAAGACAACAGCCCTCTCCAGAGAGTTGGGAGGGAGGAGATTAAAGACAGCTGATGGGATGTTTTGTTTTGAGAGTTGTTAGAGCCTTATTAGTGTCTAGCATAATATTTTGCATGTAGCAGGTGGTCAAAATTATCAGTCGACTGGCTGCATAGTTGAGAGACCTAAAACTGGAAGGAATAGCGAATTTACCTAATGCATAAAAACAAAGAGGTATGAGATTATTGCTTCTGTTTGCTCTGTCTTTCTTGCTTAAAAAAATTCAGTATAAATGCATGCTAAATATGCGATCTATTCAATTTGGCTTCCAGCAATGTTCAGAAAACCACTTTATGATTTCAGGTAACAAAAGCACCGCAGATGTGAGTTAATCAAAGCCTACTTTTACAGGCCCTACACTGAGGTCAGGTAACATAAGCACAGTGTTCTACAGGTCTTGTGACTTCTTAGAATGCTTTCAGGATCTAAATCATGTCAGACCTAAGAAAATTACACAGGTCGTTTTTTTAAAACACAGGCAGTCAGAGCACATGATTATTTTTACAGATAAAAGTGAAAATACCTTGCCAGTAATTTTTCACTTGTTTTCATCTGGGACCCCACAGACAGGTATTTTATAGATAATGAAGTTAAAGGCAACCGCTTTATGAAAAGTCTGGTCGTGAGGCTTCTGACTGTGGACCAGCTTTCATAGGTTATGCAGGAACCCACATGAAGGTAGAGTTAAAAGATTTTCAAAGTATATTTGTGTCTGCTTATATTCAAAATGAAAATATGGACAAATCCCAAAATACCAGTTTGATCTAAAATAGACATGAAATGAAAAAAACCTCTCTCTGGCTGGAGCCTTGAACATCCTTGTAAGGAGGCTGGAAGTCAGATAACATTATTTTTTAAATTGCAATTTTGGTATTTTTTTTTATCTTTTTTAAAGATTTTATATATTTATTTTTAGAGGGGGAAGGAAGGAAGAAAAAGGCGAGAAATATTAATGTGTGGTTGCCTCTCACACGCCCCCTACTGGGGGCCTGGCCTGCAACCCAGGCCTGTGCCCTGACTGGGAATTGAACTGGCAACCCTTCAGTTCACAGGCTGGCACTCAATCCACTGAGCAACAGCAGCCAGGGCAACATTATTTTTTTACATCAGCCCTCTAGGGTGTCAGGGAGAAGTTAAGGTGTGTGTGTTTACAAATTATTCCATCTTTCAGTTTTGTCATCAGTACAAGGGCCATTAAGGCAATTTGAAACAAGAAAGAGAAACTAATAAAGGCCACAGGGCTTTCAAAGGGAAGCAGAAGTTAAGGGATGGAGGATGATAGAGATAATTGCAGCTGATCCAAGGGATGTGGCGAGCACTCCCCAGGCCAGCCCTGTGCCCACTGGGTGCTTCAATGCCTATGACAGAGGACACACAGGCCAGCCTCAGAGGAAAGTCTTCCGCTGCTGCAAAGTAAGGTATTTGAGGTTACTCTGAGTTAATAAATTGTAGTAAAGAGATCATTGCCTCAGGAATGAAGTAGTTTAAGGGGTTGCTTTAAAATCAGACAAAGGAGAAAAGACTGGACAGTGCAGTGGCTCTGTCTGAGGTTTCCTTTCATGTGAATGAGGATGGGGATGATTTAAGAGCTTCTGTGGAAGCACTTTAGAGACACAAGAGCCTACAGCAATGCAGATGCTGCAGAGTTCTGCCCTTCCGCCTCCTTCCTGGTGCCAGAGTGCCTCCGTACCTTGGGGCCTAATTAGATCAGTGAGCATTTTCCCTTCTACACCATCTCTAACGCCCGTGTGGAAATGAAAACCAGAATGCAGTGCACACACAGCTGTACCAGAATGTGTCCTGCTCAGTGCACCTCCCCAAATCGCTCAGTCCATGCTTTCTGCTTTCCATCCCACTGCCCTTGCCCGTGTCTTCAAGCTCTCTCACCTAGATTATTAGAATAACTTTCTACCAGTTTTCTATGCACAATTCTTCCAAAAATACCTTTTTAGGACACAAATGTGGCCTTGCCCTTTTTACCTAAGAATCCAGCAGCAGTTTTTCATGGGAAATGTTTGCAATGATCATCACATTTCTTTCCTGCCCCGTAACTTCCTCTTCTAGCACTCTTCTCACCAAGAAGGGCTGCAGGGAAGCAGGAAGGAAGCAAAGAAGAGTAGTTACCTGCTCCTGAGTTCCTACTATGTGATGTGCTTTTCAGTTGTAACATTATTTAATCTTCTCATTACCTTATGGGATAGGTAGTTATTTCCATTTTACTGATGAAGAAAGCGAATGGGTAGAAGGGATAAATAAACTGTGTAAGTCACCCACTTTGTAAGCCTTAGAACCAGCACTCAGTCCACATCTCTCTGTGTCCAAAACTTTTTTATGTAACAATCATCCCTGGGCTTTCAAACATACTATTCTCTCTACACCAAATGCTCTCCCAGTCTTGGGCCCATTGTAGGGTTCTGATTCATTCTTCAAAACCCTGTGCATGAACTGACAACTCTTCAGTCATCACTAACTCTCAAGCAACCCTTCATCACTTGCTCTGCTGCATTATGACTGTGTTGAAAACCGCAATATCGCATTTATCTAACCAGACTCCAATTATCTGATTGACATGGCTCTCTTGCCCACTGGACTGTTCTTGAAGCCAGAAACCATGCACTTCCTTGTTGTGAGTTCGGGGATTGGCAGACAGCCTGGGCACAATTGTTGCTCATTAATCTTTGTTGATTTGAATAATTCTACTGTACAAAGAGTAAACTAGTAGGTCAAAAGTGTTTGGTTAAATTCTTAACTAGAACTTAGCAAACCATCTATGTGACTGTTAGCAGGTTGCTTAACCTCTTCAAGCCTCAGAAAATACATTTGTAAAATTACTGGGGGGTAGGGATGGTGGAAAAGAGATATTAAATTATCTGCAATATCTTCACAGATTCTAAAATTCTACTCACTCCTCGCATACAGACTGTGCGAGAAGGGAGAACTACTATAATCAGATGCAAAATGAAACATGGCATTTGTATAATTGCACCTACTGAATCACTGACGGAACTTAACTGTAGTTATTGCGGTAATGGAGGGGGCTAACCACCTGATAAATAAACCACTTTATGAGTTTTTAATGTGTTCCTTATTAAAAATGCATTACTTTTCATGCTAAATTAAATAGCATTTAAAGCCAATGTTTCCCTTCTACCTTTGGTTAAATTAGATTTCTGCTTATTTTAGTCATGTGATTAAGTAGCATAAGCTACTGGTGATGTAGACCAACAGAGGAAAATATCCCTCAACACATAAAAAGTTGTAGGGTTTTAGAACAAGAGGAAAACTAAAAACAAGGCCCAAAGCTCAAGGAATGGAATGGCACACAGCTGGTGAATGGTGGAGCAGTCTCATTCCCAATATGCAGATGATCAACTAACCGGAATCTTATTATGAGTCTATTGCCACACCAGCTCACAGTACATTTCCTGCCCGCCCCTCCCCCACCCCCGGCTGTGATCATTAGAGAATATGGTTGACGTACGTAGGCTGCCTCACCATAATCTACTCCCCTCTTCTCATACCAAGAGTGTCCTGCCTCTCCATCTGTGGCTAGCCAGTTTAAGAGGGGTTGAGCAGGAAGCTTACAGAAGTCAGCTTCTACCATCACCCAGATCTGGTCAATGATCCAGAAGTGGACAGGACACCAAATCAAAACCAACGAATCAACAAGAAGATGAACTTCCATGAGAAGAAAGCTCTTTCTTTCTTCTTTTCTTCTGGAAATGAGTGGGAGCTTCTGTCAGCCATCACGAAGAGGAGAGGAGAGCCTGAAGCTGCCATAGACCCACCATACGAAGCTCAGATTGGAGCCATTAGCCTTAAGAAACAGTTGTTATGCCCCCAGATCACATGGAGGGTTAGCAGCAGGGGATTGGGAGGAGGAGAGAGGGGGAAAAGGTACAGAGAATAAGTAGCATAGAAGGTAAGGAGAAAATAGATTTTGGGGAGGGCAAGAATAGTATGGGAAATGTAGAAGCTAAAGAACTTATGACACATGGACATGAACTAAAGGGGGGAATGTGGGTGGGAGGGGGTGTGCAGGGTGGAGGGGAGTGAAGGGGAGAAATGGAACAACTGCAATAGCATAATCAATAAAATATATTTTAAAAAATGCAAAAAAAAAAGAAACAGTTGTTAGAAAGGAGCATAAACCAGACAGTTGGACTCTGTCCTCTGTCAGTGAGTCCCACTCAGGCTCCTTCAGGCAATTTTTTACCCACTGAGTAGAAAGTGTGACCCTACTCTTGCCGTCGCCCAGTTCCACTAACACTGAGTTGAAGGAGTCAGCGTCTTGCCCAGGAGGTAGAGTGGGGCCAGACTCCCATGAAAAACCTCACAGTGACCTACTGATAACACCAAGGTACCATCCTGCAACTGCAAAGCACCTGCTAAAGAGTTCCTTTGTTGCAGCCCAGGTTGCTCCTGGAACAGTCTGATCCATACCAAGAACAAGAAGGTCCAATCAGGATCCACAGTTACTAAGTAAAGAAAACATCTTCTAGTGTATTTAGGATGATGGGTCCTCCAGGAATCTCAACAGGAGGACTGACTCTCCAGACTTGTCCCCCATCTTTTGTGAAAAGACACCTGGGTAACCTAATGAGATGGTGCCCCTCTTGTAATAAAATTGGAAATAGAAAATGCTCAGGAGAAGCATAAACTAAGGAGAGCTAGCGCATGGGACTGAAGGACAAGGGTAAGAAGGGGAAGAGCTTATGGTGGGAAGGGGTGGGGAAGGAGAGGCTCAGGGCCCCACTGTGTGGGTACATGAGCACGCATCAGAGAAGTGAGGAGTATGTGCAGAGTGAAAGCCACTCTGGTCATTATAACTAAGGGCCCCAGTATGGAGAGGGTCAGCCAGTGACACCACAAGGAGCTTCCTGGAGGAAAGTACAGCGAAGACTGTCATTAGAGTGAAGTAAATGAGTAAATGAAAGTGAAATGAGATGGACATCTGAGGAGAAACAAAACTGAAATGAGCGTTCGTCATTATTCTCAGCGTGAGGGAACCGATAAAGGATCTTAAAATCCAAGATTTAAGGACCTATTTCCTGTGGGAACAATGCTGTCTCCAAGTGCTGCTGTCACAAACGAGGACACTCTGGATGCTTTCAGTAAGCAGAGAAAATTAGGAAGTGAGTGTCAGGGAAACTCCGGATGGAGTGCCTGCTAGAACAGCCCCCACCCCGCCCCATGTCTGATGATCCAGCAGACTGTCAGCCAGTGAATAATGAAGGCTGATTTGTCCTACTCCTGCTTAAGAATTCATGTATTCAGCAAATATTTGTTCAGTTCGACACTAGGTACCAGGTTCTGGGGATTCAGCATTAACGAGACAGATAAAATCCTTGTCCTCCTGGAGTTCACTCTGGAGGCGGAGGGGGTGGGGAGGTGGAGAGACAGACAGTACAGGAACAAACAAATAAGAGCGCTACAAGGAAAGACAGAAGTGAAGGAGAGAGGTGCTAATTTGGTTACACAAAAGTTACAAGTATTAACCTTTTGGGAAGTTATGCATAGAAGTGCCATCTTACACAATGCTCACCTCAAGAAGCAATCATAGCTCCTTTTTAAAGCCATGGCCAGCTTCTAAAGGTATGTGTTGTCACTGTATGCTGAGTTATAGAGTGCTGTAAAATGTCAAAAGGAGGGTGAATCGATGACCTGTTACAGACACTTCAAATGCTAAAGCAAGAGCTCAGGTGCTTAATGAACTGCATATACTACACCCACATCCCACAATTGTCAGAGCTTCTATCTCATTCTGCCTTAACAAATTAAAAGAAATATCATGGAAGAAAAAATAGACTAAAGGCGATTGGATCAAAACTCCCTTGTCTAAAAATACTCTAACCCACTCAGAACCTACGTTTCCCTGACTGCTGGGGCATCTCCCACCATGGGCTCACCAGAACCCAGTGCCGCAATCCACTCTCTGCCACGCTGGCGCCGGTTTGGAACACACCTCTGCCTTTGGCGGCTGCTCCAGGCTCTTGGGGCGGTTCCCTGACCCGAATCCACGCGTACCTGCCTTGGGCTGGAACCGTCCAGCCCAAGGCAGCCGCATGCTTGGCCCTGCCACCCTGCCTGCCAGTGCCTTGCTCCAGTTCCTAGGGACTCAGCCGCACCACTAGTGCACACTGCGCCGCAAAGATGAGTGACCGCTGATAGATGGCTGAATTTATGCAGGTCAAGTAGATCAGTAAGTCTCTGAGACCCACCTCAGCTTTGGACCTAAAGTTCAGGATAAAAATTTAGTGGCCCTTGCTGGGTAACGCAGTCTTTCACAGAGTTGGTAACGGGAACCTGACCTCAGGACAAGCATAGCAATTGTGCGGCCCTACAGCGCCACCTCCCTACTCAAAGCTGACATTGCAATTAGTCAGGGCTCTTTCCCACAGACCTCCCTGTGCTAATATCAATTCCTGCCTGAACTGTTCAAGGTAGAAGAAAACTAAAAAGACACGACAACAACAACAAAACAATATGTGACCAAAGAAATGGCTATGACAGAGTTTGCAGACATTCTCAGGCCTCCAACCTCAACTGGGACAGCTTTGCTTTCACCTGTTTGAAGAAATTGTTCTTCTGCTTCATAATTGCTTGAAAGAACATATCTTTATCTGAACATTAACACAATACAAGATACATAATTGAAATCTTAGGGAGCATTAGTTGACAACTAGCTGTGGGCTGGCAAAGGGATCACTGCATGAGAAGCTAAAGTGATGGGTGTGGACATAATAAGTGAAAATGAGCCCCATAATAAATGAAAATGAGCCCTGGGCACAGAGGAGGAAGGGCACCAACATTCATCCACACCCCAGTTTGGTGCTCAGCCAGACCTGCAGGTCATGGTGCTAGAGACATTCCTGGATTCCGAAGCGGCCCTCTCCAAGGCCATCCCAACACACGCCTTCCAGATTCACTACGTCTGCTCCAACGTAACTGTGCAAAAAGGGGCCTGCACCTGACATGGGGCAAAAAGACACTAACAGTCTCTGAAGGAAGGCCCAGTGGGGACACATCTGTCTTTCTTTTCAGAGCTCCCCCAGCCACCCCCGGAGCTCTGCAGTGTGGTTCAGAATCCCCGTGCTCAGCAACTCAGGGACATAGAAAACTTGCTCCTTCAATTATCTAAGTTATGGTAATGTGCCTGGTGTAAGATTAGGGCTTCTGAGAATCCCGAGTATACTGGCCATAATTTCTTTTTTTTTTCCTCTCACTATAGAAAATTTTCCATGTCGTCTCAATAGAGACACTTCTTAATTTTCACAATCAAGGTACATATACACACTCAGATTTAGGTTCTGCTCTAACATTGCCTGGGTAAAGATTTCCTCTATCTGCGGTTCAGGGTACTAAAACATTCCATTTTCTTTATAAAATAGCACATTCTAGTGGCACTCACAGGCACTGCAGGGAAATTCAGGAAGTGGTTTTGGTTTTTTTTTCCTTGAGATAAAAAAAATGTATTTGACCTATAGCTGCTCCAAAGTCAGAAAGAAACAGGCTTCAAAATGTCTACTTTTTCTTATGAAACCACTGTCAGCAATTTCTATATGAGAAAACGTGGAGTCGTGTAATCTAGTGTTGTGTTCGAACCCTGAATTTGCAATGTTTTCTTTCTGCCGCAGAAACAAAGCAACTTTCCCCCTGGAAAACCACAAGTGGAAATGTCAAAACGGGATGAACATAATATTTCAAATCCAAATGGCACTTGTCTCTCGTTCTTGTTTAAATTTTACAGCATTTTCTATCTAAACTGGCATTTTAAAAGATGTACCATTTTAGGGCTCCTGTTCCAGTCAGCGGGAGAAACAACATTCTGCCCTGTTCTGACCAGGCCTCTGTCACAGAGCCTTCTGGGCCCTTCAGTAGCAGCCTATTCAGGTGTCAAGTGACCACATAGGTCTGGAGCCGGAACCATCTGGATGTCACCCACATTCCTCCCGAAACATTAATGCGGGAGAGCCACAGCTAGAGGGCTCAGAGAGAATTAGCACAGGCCCCGAGACTGACCGAAATTAGGCCAGTCTAAAATAAATCATGCGGGCTTTTTTTTTAAAAAAAATGTAGGAAATACAACCCCCTGCACAGGTAGCACTTTTTCCTAGGCTTTGATTTCCACGGTCATGGCCATAACTACTTTTCAAACAGGTCTGAGTGTGCCACATGGTCCATGATAAAATGGGTCATGGGAATTGCAGTGAAAAAAGACGGGGGAGCGGGTGGGTGTGGAGAGGGGATCCTTCAAGGATGACCATAAGTTTAATTTAGGAACAAAGATAATTTTAACTCTAGCACTGTATTGTGGAAATTATGAAAAGCAGAAAGGGCAAGAGGAGGAGGGTCTTTCCTGAGTCCTGCTGTGCCCCTTTGCACGAATGGTATTATCCTGTCAGGAAGGGCTTGTTATTTTTATTTCATAGAAAAGGAAAGGAGGATCAGAGAGCAGGAGGGAGGAAGCTGGTCTTCAAATCCTCCAGCCAGGACACCACACTCTCACCACGACAGAACCCAGGGAACGCTTTTCAGCATGAAAAATGGTCTCCGCTTATCTTTAGCATCTTCCTTTTGAGACTAATGAAAACTCTATCAGTTAGTGAATGTTTCCCAGCTCTTTGCACGGATGTCTTTGAGAAGAGATGACAGGTGAGTGAGGTCTCTCTCTGGCTTCCCCACCCTCTTCTTCAGCTCCTTCCCTCCTGCATTCCTGCACAGGCAGCCTAGAGCACTAAAAGCCAGGCCCTGACACCCAAGCTTTCCCCTTGATCTAGTCTAGAATCTTCTCCCACCCTGTTTCCAGGTCAGGCCTAGCCAACGTCCCAGTTCCTTCTGGGTCTGCCACTGATCAGCTTAGATTCCATTGTAACAGGGGAACTGATGCCTCTGGTCAAAGACATTCTCGGGCCCTGTGGCAAGCCAGTGGGGGAGGCACCGCCAGATACAAGCGGGAGCTTTGGCCCTTTCATTTCATTCTGTCTCAGAGAGTCACGTTCTAGATACAAGGTAGCTTCTGGACATTACACAAATTGGTCAAAGATTATTCCATCTTCATATTACACCATTTGGAGAGTGACTTATTGCAATGCTTCATGAGGCTGTTTTAATTAAATAGAAGGCCATATACAAGGTACAAAGAAAAAAACTGGCAATAGATCCTAAGGATATATTCTGATAAGAAAAGCCAAATATTTATAAAAGCAAAGGAGGAGGTGATATGCTCAGAACTGTGCAAGACTGAATTGGCAAGTGTTTATTTTGCACCCCTCTTGCTACACCATTACACATGTTCTCTTTTAACCTGTGAAGGAGGACCACAGGAAGACGGAGTCTGGAGCAAGGGAACTCTGTTCGTTAGGCTCCCACTCAAGGAAGCAGTGAGCTACACACTTAACACATGCGACTTCATTTAATTCTTGCCACACCATTGTGAGCTCAGTTGAATTAGGCCCATTTTACAGATGAAGAAACTAAAGCTCAGCAAGGTTAAGTAACATATTCTTCCTAGTATGCAAGAGAAAATATGAGAGAAAAGGGAGGTTCTTATTTGCTCTTTGATGCTGTTCTTTCTGTTCCCCAACTTCTCAATGGAGGTCTCCCAATCAAGCAATACAAATGCAATGAGCATTTTCTACATGTGTGTATTGCATGGGAGAATTACAAAATATTATAAGCTCTAGTCTTTCTCCTCAATGTGACAAAAGCATCTTTTTGAAAATAAGACACACACATGCACAACTAATAATCCAAATTCTATGTGCAGCAAAGACAGGTCATGCTGTAAGAGAGAAGGGAAAGACTCTGCGTTGGATTTTCCTAGGCAGGGAGGATGTGAAAAATATTCTAGACAGGCAAAGGAATTGTGAGCGAGACTCAGTGATTGGGGCAGAGCAGTGGACTGAAGCAGGTTCCTGAGCTGAGCAATAAGAGGAGCACCTGGAAAAGTGGACAAGAGCAGGCTGGCGAATGAGGCAGCATCCCCAAGAGGAAGGGGTGTGTGTGTCTGTGTGTGTGTGTAGGTGTGGGGTGGGATAGATGGGGAGCTGGAAATAAATATGGGGAGTCTACAAAAGGCATTGGGCTAGGACCCACAAGACAGGGGTTCCCTGCTTCACACCTTCAGACTAGTCACCCAACATCTCTGAGCCTTGATTTTCCTTAGCTGTTAAATCAGAAATTAGACAGACTATCTCCAAGTTCTGTCCCATAAAATAATTCTGAGACTTCCCCCTGCCTCTCCTTTTATTGCCCCCTCCCCACCTTCAGCTCAAGGCTATAAAAAATTATCTTTGGTTAGTAAATAGCATAACTGTTTGTTTTGTTTTTTAAGAAACAATTGCTTTATTCCCCAAAACTGGACAAACCCTGTCACTATAATAAATAGCAATGTCTGTGTCATCATTATTGGGGAATTTTGAAAGCCTAAATAATCTCAAACTGATCGATGTGGTTCCTATTAAACTAATATAATTTTTTCTACCATCCACCCACTTGCTTTTGATGAATTATTATTTGATAATAATGGCAATGCCATTTATTAACGTTAGGGGCTCCATAGGAAAGAGCTCTAGGAACCTCACCGCTGTGTTTACTACAAGGATACTTTGCAGGATGTTATTGAGTACACAAGGAAGAAGAACCCAGAGAGAAACTTCTCTCTGATCTCCAGATCAGGAAGAGATGCGTCACTACTGAGCACACCTGGCTCCTCTCTACCTCAAAGACTCTGACTATTCTAAAGAGCTCCGTTTCTCTTTTCACCACCCAGTGCTGCTAGAAAGGGCAGAGCCAAATCCAGGTCCAAGTGCATGGCCTGCACATGGCATGCTCACTCACCCAGACTGTCTTCTCATTCTGCTGTTAATCTGTCTCGGCCTCATTTTTTCCCCTTCTACACTTATTTTTATCTTTCTGATTTATATGCATTTGGACCCCTTAAGTACCTCTGGACACAAGGAGGTATAAAAAAATAAAAAACACAAACAAATAAACGAACAACCTGTACAACTGAAAGCTTTGTTTTCCATGCCCAAGGTGAGCAAACTTCAGCCTGCTGGCCAGATCCAACCTGCCACCTGATTTTGTACGGTCCACAAGGTAACATTGGCTTGTATCATTTTTAATGGTTTGGGAGGAGAAAAAAAAGGAAGAAGATCTGCGACATGAGAAACCGACGTGAAACTCAGATTCCAGTATCTGTAAATAAGGTTCACTGGCACACAGCTACGCTCACTGTTTGCTCCTTTGGCGATGGCTGCTCTCGCCCCGCAGCAGCAGAGTTCGGTGGTTAAGACACATGTGGGTGTGCCGGGAGCCTGGAATCCTTACTCTCTGGAGTTTTACGGGAAAAGTTTGCTGGCCCCTTGATTAGACCTTCACTTTACATATGTTTGAGTGCCTCTTGGCTAATGTTAGTTTTATAATATTGCCTCGAAGCTAGGTGCTTGCTGCATCCTTATTCCATGTAGCTATTTTTTTGTACTCTGTCCATAAAATTACTTCTCAGTACACTTTAACCTCGACCCAAGCTTGGGTGTACTGCCTAGCTCAGAGTTCAATACTATGTAATAAAGACAACTAACTTTCAGTCACTTAGAAATAACTGAAGGACCCTCTTGGGTGACGATTTTATGGACACTAATAAAACAAACCCACAGAAACTTCTCTTTCTGCTGAAAATTCTAAGCCAACAGAAGGATCTACACAACAACTTGGCACTTTTCACACTACATCCAAACTATTTCCTCCAGTTTCTTTTCAGCCGATACATGTGTTTGCATATTTACTGTTTCTTCCCCTCCCCTGGTCACCCTTAGTTAGAAATATAACCAAGTCTCCATGGAAACACAGCAAAACGCTCTCTCGCAGATGATCGGGGGACCTGAGCAGCTGGTATCGGGCTGAAGGCTGCAATGGCTTCTAACCAAATTAGGAAGAGAAAGCAGCTTACCCAGCTCTTCTGGTCCTCTCAGAATTCTAAAGCTCAGCATGGAAATCTACACAGACTGTGAATTGCTGAGAATGTTCTTATTCTTTCTTGTCCTTATTCTATCTCATCTATTCTGTCTTTCCTGTTTCTATGTTTCATCTATAGGGGGTGTTCATCTCCTCCCCCTAGGGTGATTGACAGAGTCTACAGAATAATCAGGAAGGAAGCCTACATTTAGTGAGCACCTACTGTGTGTTAAGCACTTAGATGTCACAGCTGGCCCAATGTCACACAGTTTGTAAACCAGAAGAACTGGGGTTTGAACTCTCATCTGGTTAATGCCAAAGCCCATTCTCTTTCTACTATACATGAAATAAGACCCTTTCTACGAAGAAGATAGGACAGACAGGTTCAACTAGATCTTTTAACAAAACCTTGAAGGAGTGGTAGAAATCCAGATAAAGAAGCGAGAATATGAAAGTTATCCTCTCTCCTAAACCCCAATTATGTTTACAAGAAGTCAAGGTCAAAGCTAAGTTATGGAGGAACCAAAAGAATCAGGATTCTCTTCCCCAACAATCTGTCCCTAATGCTTAAAAAAAGATGTCTTAAATAATGTTAACAAGTGCCTTGAAAGAAGAATAGACAAAATACTATGGTAATTTAGAGAAAGGAGACATGCTTCAGGTCAGGGGCAGAGTATGGAGGACTGCGCCAGGAAGAGGTGGCAGCACACAGCAAATTCATCGTAATTCAAAGCCTTGGCCATTCCTGTGGCCAACGATCAATTCAACTGCACTTTTCTTTCCTCAGATTCTGATGAGGAACAGCAGTCTCCTGAGTCTCGTTTCTTACTAGATCTGGTGGCATGCACGCTTGCCCAAGAGCTTGCCTCTCTGAGCAGGACCTGGTATCCTCAAGGTCACAGAGCCTTGCTCTCCAAGACTGTATGAAGAGTCAGCTCAGAACTGCACTCTCAAGCCGTGAGGAGCATGGAGCCTCAGAAACCAGGCTGGGGCTGACTGCTCCCCTCGAGCAGGTGGGCTCTTGGCCCCCAACTTCAACCAGGACACCTTTCCTTTTACTTGTCTCAGGAAAGTATTCCTCTGCTTCATAAATGTTTGAAAAACACTGTCTTAGAACATATCTTCGTCTGAACATTGGCACACATCACAAGACATATAATTGACATTCAAACCAGGACTTTTGAGAGAAAGAGGTCTGCCCTCTGAAGGTTCATATAAGAGCTCATGGCAATACCACACCTCCTGTGATAAAGATGCAAAGGCAGATTTTTTTTTAAATGAAGCAGCCCATCCTCACCTGGTCTACATTCCACCAGTGCTACCACTGAGGGTCCAGGAAGGCGTAGAGAAGAGAGTGCGAGAACATGAAGAGGCAGAGAGAGAGGCAGCTCCTTCTCGCCTCGGAAGCCAGACTCAGGAAAGGCGGGTAAGGGACCCTGGCACCTCCTCCTCTATCCCAGTGTATGGAGCCTCCAGCTGTCTCGGAAAGGTGACTAGATTCTTCCGAGACTCCACTTCTAAAACATGATGGGGTGGGCTGGCCTAGGAGTAGATGCCTTTTAAGCCTAGATAAGTGCATTCCTCTTCTGCACGAGCCCTTGATTTTATAAAAGTCTGTGTGAACACTTTGTTCTCCAGAGAGAAGCTATCTCATTGCAAATTGCTTTATTAATCAAATTAGTGGATAAACTAGAGTACAGCTACTACATTAAAATTGGCCTTTAGATTATAGAGAACTGAAATCATTGGGGACATCCTGTCTGTGCAAAAACAATCTTATTCTGTGGAGTAGAAGTTTTGACTTGAGCTAAAACAACTGGTCTTCACAAACACTATATATGCGTTAAAAATATATATGTATTTAACTATTCAGCACACTTGCCCTTCGGAACAGCTTTGGCTCAGCCTCCCAGATGTTTAAAACTCCAGGCGTTAGTCAAGGAAGCATTTCTCATGAGTGATTTAACTAAGCACAAGCACGTCTTATAGAGGTTTGACTATTAATTGCTCTGAAAGAGAAGGATGCTTCCCATCTCAGAGCCATTTATAAAGATTACACATCCAGCCCCATACTGGGAAGGAACGTTCTCCCTTTTGTTAATGTTTCACAGAATAAATAATGAGATTGGAAGTTTAGAGAATAACCAGTAATTTATCTTGGGCTACATTGATAAAAAGTCCTGTCATTTCAAGAAGAACTAGCTCAGTTTCATGAACTACTTTATTAGCCATTAGCACAGACCACATGATTCAGGCTTAGAAGGAAATAACAGCCCTGAAGCCCAGGCAGCTAAGGCATCCTACTCTTAATTTATAAATTCCTTTAAGAAGACCAGAGTCCCTATTCTTCATCATGACCCACTAAATCAGGGGTCGCCAACCTCAGGGCCACAGACTGGTACCCGCCCAGGTCTATTAGAACCAGGCCACCCAGCAGGAGGTGAGCTTGAATGTAATGCACTTCAATCATCTGAAAACCATCCCCCACATGCCAGTCCATGGGAGAAATTGTCCCCCACAAAACCAGTCCCTGGTGCCAAAAAATTGGGGACTGATACACTAAATCACCTGCCTACTCAAGGTCAAAGACAGCACATCATTAGGAACATCGCAAGTGAGCTTGACTGTTTTTAACATAACCTTTTGAGCAGAAAGGAAGTAGACAATTTAAAGCTTGAAAAAATAAGGCAGCCCAAGGAGAGGGCTCACTGCATTCATATTCCTTTTCCTTTTTCTATATGTGGTTTTTTTTTCATTATTCCAATTCTTATTTCTTTGCAATAACCTTTGACTTCAGTGCAGTGCCCTGGGTGGATGACAGTACGACCAGCAAGTACCTGTAAGCCATGCCCGTCTCTGCCCTGGTGGTTTCCTTCAACGAAATTCCATGGACACGTAAAAACTTCTCCAGGTATTTCCATTCCGCTGCTCCACTGGGCCTAACGGGCCAGCAGGCGGCCTGAGGCGGAGGCTTGCTCACTGTGAGGTGCCGTCTACATTTCAGGGCAGATTCACTGGACTTAGGCAGACCCAGCTTGGGGCTGGCGATGTCTGCACAGGCGGGTTTGTACAGATGCATGTTTCAAAACCCCGGAGAAGCAGTCCTGCTTTCACGGCACTCTGCTCTAAGACTGGCTGTATCTCACTATGATTAACTTATCTGGCTTTGGTGTGTCCCTAAAAGGGATCAGACTGCTTGCCTTAGATGTCCCTTATGGTTTTTGCATGCGAGCCGGCTCCTGAGTTCCTGGCAGAGCTGCTGGCTGTATGTGTCTGCTGAATCCTGAGAAAAAAGAAGCCTGACAAAGTCCAATCACTTTTCTTGTCCCTGTAAAGTTCACTAAGTCAAACTTCAGCCACGAAGTATTGGCCCTGAGGAAAAAAAAATATGGGCATTCTTCCCATGTCTTTCTATTTAGGTAAAAGAAATATTTTGGTGGGATATGAGCCAAATGTTCTGTTCTCATAAGGAACATATGGCTTTGAGGATGGTTCATGAGTGCATAATGAGACCTCTCTAAATGATCAAATATTTCATAATCGAATAATTTATTATACTAGTGGCATGATTCATTTGGACAACAGGTCCAATAACTCTTTTTCTTCTTCAGATGTTGCTGTCAAACTATAAGACATATCGGGAAGGTGGCTGTGAAAAGCAGAGGGCCCCCACCGACACATTCAACCGATTTTTGGTGAAGGTGCAAGAGCAGCTCAATGGGAGGACAGGCTTTTCAAAAAGCGGTGCTGGGACAGCTGGACATCAATAAGCAAAAACAGACAAAAATAAATGGATCCTTGACTTACACCCCATACTTATACAAAAATTAACTCAAAATGGACCACAGACTTTGATGTCAAATGTAAAATGATAAAACTCATAGGTAAAAACTTAAGAGAAAAACTTTGGGACCTGGGGCAAAGTGAAGAGTTCCTACACTTGATACCAAAAGATACACTTCATAAAAAGAAAAGCTTATAAGTTGGGTCTTACAAACATTCAGAACTTTTACTCTGTGAAAGACCCTGTAAAGAAGATAAAACAAATTACAGACTGAAAGAAAATATTTGCAAACCACATATCCAACAAAAACCTTATAGTAGAATGTAGAAAGTCTCCAAACTCAACAATAAAAACATAAACAATTCAATTAGCAAATGGACAGAAGATAATAAACAAACATTTTACTGAAGATGAGGTACAGATGGCAAACAAGCACATGAAAAGATGGTCATCATCACATCATCATTAGCCCTTAGGGAAATGCACATTAATTCCACACTGAGATATCACCACACACCTACCAGAATAGCTAAAATAAGCATGATATTAGCACCGAATGTTGGTGAGGACTCAGAGAAACTGAATCACTCATAACTTGCTGGTGGGGATGTGAAAAGGTACTGCCATTCCCCCCAAAGTATGACAGTTTCTTCTAAAACTAAACATATCAGACTTACCATGTGACACAGCAACTGTACTCTCGGGTATTTATCCCAGAGAGACTCAATCCATGCCCACACAGAGACCCATACACAAATGTTCACGGCAGGCTAATTTGTAAGAGCCAAGGAAGACACAGGTGAACGGGGAAAGCAGGCATGAAAAATGAGACATGAGCCTTCTTCAATGCATAACTGTCTTCTTCTCCCCTCTAGATATGGAGTCAATATGTGGCCTTCAGTATAAAGTCAATGCAAAGGAAATGGCCGACAGGACCCTGATGCGCAAATATGCACGCTGTGGCCAAAAAAAACCTTGAAAGATGGCTGTTGGGGGCACCAAGTGCTGTGGGACCATGGAAGGTTTGAGATGGTTTTGTGGTCATGCACCGCTGAGTCAGCACTGAAGGAATGCTTCCAGGATGCTGAGAACACCTTTCCCCTTATCCTAGGCTGCACTGGCCTGGCTGAGAAGAATTTCCATGGAATGCGGGTGAAGTATGGTAGAAATAGCACGGCCTGTGAAATCAGGAAAACTTGGGTTTGAATCCTACCCCTATGACACACTAGTGAATGGACTGAAGGCACTTTCTGAGTCCCAATTTCTTCCTCTGGAAAAATATACCATATTACCCCATAGGGTTGTTGTAAAGAATAAAGGAAATATGGTATTTGATGTACCTGGCACAAAACAAACAACCCAGCAGGTGGTGATTGTTGTTATAATATTTCCCACATGGCACAACTCTAAAGACTGCCATGGCCTCGCTGTCCATGTGGATGGTGCCCCCTAGTGTTGCATCGCCCGGCTGGCATAGCTGTATGTGGCAGACCTGGACAGGCTCAGCAAGCAACAATTTTCAGGGCACTTCAGTGCTATGGGCTACGTGACTGCAAAATGGATGAGATGGCTTTAAATATGACTTGATCCTTTTTAAGGTGAAGGATTATCTGGATAAAGTTACTTTGTTCATCCTGTAACAAGACACCACTTCTTCAGCATCTACTTGGAAAGAAGATTTGAAAGTTGCAAAGAACCCCACACCTCATAGCCACTGCTCTATGTGCTTTGCCACGGGGCTCATCTGTCTCCTTCTACAGGTTGTCCTTTTAGGGTCTGGACCTCGTCAGAGACAAGGCTGGGAGGCTGGGACCCAGAGTAGCAACAGCAAAAGTGAACCTCAGCCCAAAAGCAAGGCCAAAAAATGTGTAGTTTCAGTTTTGTGATCCCAAGCACTGCTGAGAGGTCTTATTGGGCACTTTCCATCTGAGCCAATCCACCTCTTCATCACTTTCTTCTAGGCACGATGACAAATCCAAAAAATCTGGGATTCTGCACAGAGCTTCAACAAGTCTTAGAACTCTACTGGTTAATTCTCTTGTTTTACAAATAAGGAAGGAAACTGCCAGGTAAATTGACAATATTGAGTCAGTTATTGTTGAAATATACAGGTGATGTATCATAAAATTGTACATTTGAAACCTATGTAATTTTATTTTTTCAAATATTTTATTTATTTATTTATTTATTTATTTATTTATTTATTTATTTATTTATTTATTTTTGAGAAAGGGGAAGGGAAGGAGAATGAGAGGGGGAGAAACATCAATGTGTGGTTGCCTCTCACACGCCCCCTACTGGGGACCTGGCCCACAACCCAGGCATGTGCCCTGACTGGGAATCCAACTGGTGAGCCGGCACTCAGTCCACTGAGCCACACCAGCCAGGGCGCAAAACCTATGTAATTTTATTAACCAATGTCACCCCAAGAAATTTAATTTAAAAATTTTTAAATAAAAATATTAATGATTAAAAACATTTTTTAAAATAGTTATTGTAAGGACTGGGATATAAATGCAAATTCCCAGGAGCATGGGTTGAGCGGTCAGACAGATGGGGGTTTAAATCCTTGCCCAACAGTGCCCTGCTGAGTGATGTGCATATTCTCTGAGTTTTTAGTTTCTTCCTTAGAAAAATAAGTAAAACAATACTACCTCCACAGAATTAGGTAAGCTAAGTCAGTTTATATATTTTCAATCCCCAAAGATATCACACTGCCTCCTGAAATGTCATTCCTCTGTATAATAATTGTATATGTTTAATCGTTGGCTAAAGTTCCAAGATGATATTATTGAAAAAGTCTGTTTCTTCTGTGGAGCACAAACTCACTTTGCTTACGTTATGAGAGAATGTTCTTTTCAGCTGGGAAAATTAGAATGTTCTTTTCAGCTGGAGTACAAGTGCCCCATGAACATTTTGAGAAATTGTGTCCTACATGGTTTGTTTTTCTAACATCTCTCAGAATTATTCCAAGATAAACTTCAACTTCAAGCAATTTTAGCATTTGGCATTTTCCTAAACAGATTCAAACGTTAGTTCAGATAAAGGAACAACTGGATGTTTTAGAGGTCACCTTTTTAATAACCTGGCTTAATGAAACACAGCCAAAAATAAACAAATGAACAAATAATATATCACAAGGCCAATGTTTCTAGCCTCCGGGGAGAGGACTTCAATTTATAAACCGTTTACTCTTTCCTGCTCATAATCCGAAGAAGGCGGATTTTATGTCCCATTCCTCAGCCGAGTAAAGGCAGCAAGTTAGATGAAAAAGGCTATTAGCGGCAGACCTACTGACAGCAGCAAGAACAGTTTACAGATGAGGGAGGATACAGAAAAAGTAATGGAGAAAGGAAAAAACACAGAAGTCAAACCTTAAACATAAAATAGCAAAATAAAGCCTCTAGTTTTCAAGGCAAAGAGTTCTATATGCCTTCATAGTCCCTGAGAACATTTAACACAGCACAACAGTTGACATTTATGAAGATAAAGTGGAATAGTCAGGTCGTTTCTTCAGGTTTAAAATGTTAAAATAGAGCCTCCACACCTAAATTAGGAAGTTTCGGGTAAAAAATCTCCTGAGTGAAGGTTTTCATTCTCTGACAATGTCAGGAGAACAAGGCCTAAGCGTGAATATTTTCTGGATCTAGAAACATTATTTGCTCACATCACAAACTTTTTTCCCACTCCTAGGAACTTGGTGGGTTAGAGGATCCCTAGCCTAAAAGAAGAGGCCAGCTCTGCTCCTGAGCGACAGAGCGCACACTGCCTCCCTGCCCCCTTCCCACCTGCCCGCTTGCTGTTCACACTCCCGCAAACCGCTGC
This sequence comes from Phyllostomus hastatus, assembly GCF_019186645.2. Lineage (NCBI taxonomy): Eukaryota > Metazoa > Chordata > Mammalia > Chiroptera > Phyllostomidae > Phyllostomus > Phyllostomus hastatus. Next base: position 11,424,040 of record NW_025333977.1, on the reverse strand, counting down.
CCGCCCTTGTGAAAGTGCAGTCGAATCGGTGCCTGCCCTTGTGAAAGTGCAGTCGAATCGGTGCATTTTGTGAGTATTTTTTGCTGACACATCTCTTCCCTGTCTCCCCCGTCCTTTATCTCTTTTCATAGCATTTCATTCATGCTTCTAATATTACATCTATAAAACTATACTGTAGTCTTGTCTTCCCTGAAAAAAAAAAAAAACAACTCCAAGATTATTCATGGCAAGAAGCCTGTCTTATGTATCTCCCTATCTCCAGAACTGGAATATAATAGATAATCAAAACTCTTGAGTGAATTTCTATTTAATTTTCTAGTTTGACTTAATTTTTTTTTTCAGTATTACACATGATAACAAAAGAGTGTCCTTGAATTCGGAATATTGACTGCATTGGAAATTCATTTGACTGAAAATACTTTAAAAACACATTTAAACTTAATATTTATTTGGCATTTGTTTTGGATAAATGACCATCTGGAACTTAAAATACTGTATACAGATTTAAGCATGCAGTATTTTGTTCGACAAGCAACTGGTGTTGGGAACGCCCGATCGTTCGAGTCACTGAGCTAGGACAGAAGGGTTGCTCTTCCTGCTGCACCCCACGTGGGGCCTCGTGTATGCGGACACTCTCCTCCTAACCCCGGGGGCCAGTAAATAATGCAACGGCCCTTTGGACAGCTGGTTTCATTCTTGATATTCAAAGCTCCAATCCATTACACATGAAGATCAAGCGAAAGAAATGCACCTTGGGCTTTAGTCTTTTTTTGTAAGTGAAGTATTTCAAATGGGAGGTATTGTGATAAACTAGGTCTCTTGAACGCAAACCCATATTTTTCTTAACCAATTTTTACTCAAATTCTTCACCATTTCACATGAAAATGTGCATTCATTTTGTGTGAGGATAGTGAGCCAGAGAAGGGAGGCCAGCACATCATAAATGATATGCAGTTTTATTTAATAATATCACATTAAAAACCATGCTGTACCCTGCTGCTGGGAACAGAGGCTGACCCGTCTTCAAGAATCCTGCGGGTGCTTTTTAGAGAAACATGTGCGATGACTGCACTGATGGAATAAACACCGTCACAGAAGCTCCCCTGAGAAACACACACCTGGCCGTTTGTGGAATATCAGACTGAAACAGTGAGCTCTCTTGGCTCTCGGCAAGTGCCCTCTGACCTTCGGTTCCATGTGCCTGATCCTGCCTCATGAGCTATCAGCCCGTGTCTGTGGCACCGAGCCAGTGCTGTTACCATGGGGAGGGATGACCTGGGGCACGGCAGCCACTCCAGCTCATGACCTAACACAGCTAGAATAAAACATGAGCTGTGGGGAGGCTCCCAGCTCCTCCATCCCTAAGCGGTTCTTAGGGCAATCCAAAAAGATTCTGAACCTTTCAAAATGAGAGCTGAGCACGCACGGATTGGCAGAGGCAAGGCTTGTGGTCTTAGTCACTGCCAAGCGGATCAGATCACCATCTACCTTCAGGTTCCTGAAGGGCTGTCATCTCAGTGAAACAGGAAAGTGAGCTCTAAGGAGAGAAACCTAAAGAGATTGACCCGCCATGTGGCTAAGGCCAGGTCGGCAGGTCAGACTTTGAACGAGGAGAGTAACGACGAAGGAAAAGGTGTGCTTGGCTTCTCCCCTGCTGTCATAAACACCTGGGCTCTCCCTCGGCGGCTCCCTCACACGTTCTGACCACGGCTGAGCGTGACCAGAGATGACCGAGTTCACCACGCCCATTTCCCTCTCCTCCTAGGCATTTGTTTGGCCCGCAATTCCCAGTCTCCCCTGTAGTTCAGTGTGGTCATGTGACTGGATTCCAGCCAATAATACCACTACTGCCCACAGGTGCCACTGACAGGTCTCGTCCATAAAGTCCCCTCCACATGACCCTCCACAGTCTCCTGTCCTCTCTGCTGGATCAGTGTCCATACTCAACCACCATCCACCTTAGAAAACAGAAGTGGGAGGTGACAGAACTCTCACCAGCCTGGACCCCACCTTCCACCTGATTGGAACTTCCCGCCCCTCAAATGGACTGCCCCGAGGAGAAAATAATGTCCAGTCACTGAGGTTTCAGGATTTAGCAGCTATGGTTATTACCTCCAATAAAACCCATGGACTTTTGTAAAGGGCACTTGCCAACCAACAGCCCAACTATAATAAGTACTCGGGAGCCCTTCCCGGGTTAGAAAGCAGAACCACAGACCTGGTCTGGAGCCCAGTTTACTTTCCTGATGACTGAAGAAATATCTGGTAAGTTTCTGTCTGTAGTTAGGTTGCAATAAGTGCACTAATACACGCACAACCCCCAACTTATCCTGCCTCTGAAAGGAGATTTTTCTCCCAAGCTGGAAGACTGACACCTGGAGACATTCCACCTAGCGAGGGAAGCGGTTGGGGAAAGGAAGCATTGTCTCGAGTCTCAGCTCCAGAGACCAGTGAGCTCTTCCGAGCTATGCTGTCTCCTACTCCCACAGAGCACAAGCACACAGCACAACTGCAAAACCCTCCAGCAGGACACATCAGCACAGGCCATTCAGTGACAGACACAAGCTGCAATCGGACAGGCCAGGGCAGCTGTTGCTGTGGAACCTTCACACCGTCTCAGAGCTCAACCAGGAGGGAGTAGGCCAAAGACTCGGACGTACACCTAAGATCTGAAATGAATGAAATTCATCAAGTGGAAGATGCTTCATGGGGGCCTCCAGGACCTCGGTTTTTGCACAGCTCTTCTGATGGAAACAGCATAGTTCTTCCATGGCAGAGAAGCCTGGGGAAGCACTGAAATTCACTGTCCCGTCTATTACACAGCCCTCTGCCCTGTCTGAGGGACTTCCTCCCCACCAGAGCTATTCTTGTCCAGACACTGGGGGGTGAATGCAAGGACCTCAGATGGGGGGCCGGGCAGGGAGCTGTGACTCCCCCAAGCCCATGTTAAGCAACCTTAAACTGTGATGGCAAGTGAAAGTGAAAATTACTAACTTTACATCTCAGCAGCAACCGCCACTCGACCCGCACTGCGGGAGGAAGTGTTCTGTGGGGGGGCAGGGTGACATCTGCTGTGCGTCTGGCGCTACCACTTACTGGAGTCTGCCCTTGGGCTCAATCTTTTCTAAGCTTCGGTTTCCTCCCATAAAGTGGAAATAATAAAAATAGCCACCCCGTGGATTACTGGAAAGCATTACATTGAATAATCTAAGGAAAGTGCCGTGTGTCTAAGTATTCAGTAAACGGTTGCTGATGTTGGGGAAAGAAAGGAGATGCCATGGTCCTCATGTGCACCCGAGACACCCTGTCTGGGGCCTGGGAGACAAGTACGAGGTACCTACCCCATGTTGACTAGAAAAGCAGATCAAGGGTAGCCATGGTCTCAAGCCATTTCTCGGCTGAATGTGAGTCAATGTCTCAGGGCAGAAGGTAATAAAAAGAATATAATAACATACCATGAACTTTCACATATACCATTGGATCTAACCTTTGAAATCCTAGAAGACAGATAACACAGGTGTGTTTATTTCCACTATATAGATGCAGAAATTGAAGTTCGGAGGTCAGACATGATTTGCTGGAAGCCACACAGAGGACTTTAAACTGCGGCCTCCCTCTTCCAGAAACAATGGATGGATCTTCTCCGTACGGAGAGAGGGCACATCAGACAGACTTTGATCCTTGCTCATCAGAAAGGATTTTAAATGACGGCATAAATGAAAATCTTAGAAGAATGGGGTTTGAAGTAAAGCGAGAAGGGGAGCAGCCTGGCAAGACTGTTCTCGTGGGGTTGGGGAATTTTCCCAGGCTTGGAGAGCTCCTGGGGGGAGTCCAGTGACGGGGAGAGAGAGGAAATAAAGTAACAGATGAAGGCTGATGACTTTAGAGATGAAGATGAAGACTTTAAAGGCAACGGTCACAACAGCATTTGCTGAAGGGGCCTTTCTGTGCACTCAGCGCTGCCTTGAAAACTTTTATACATTACTTCATTTAATCCTCCCAAGTCTCTGAATGTGTAATATTGTTATTCCCTTCTTACAAGGAAGGAGACCGAGGTCCAAGGTCACACAGACAGGGACCGGCAGAGAGAGGCTGGTGGAAGGGTTCAGACCGAGGCTGGCCTGACCTCAGAACTCACGTTACTCTGCCCCCAGTCTACGCAGCCGCAGACACTTACGAAGAAGGCACAGTGTGCGATGTCTTTCAGTGGCTGACACCAGAAATACCCAAGCAGCTGAAGGGCAAATGTAAAAAATTAATAGGCTAAGGTGTATAAAATGAAACTACGCTGTAAACTGAAGCTAAATTTTAAAATCACAGTATGATGTTACCCAATCCCAGAAGAAGCACAATATTCAATTTATAGAGACAGAACTGGAGAGGTCAACCTGGGGCAGGAAATAGAGCAGCCATGGCTCTAAGATGTAACCTGGAATGTGCCTGAGCCTATTCAGAGAGGGTCAAGAAGAACAAAACTAATCAGCAACGTCTGAAAAGTAAATAACCAGAGCCACACTCTTGAAGGACGTGGGCTGTAACAAGGCCGTGGGCCACTGTAAGGATTCAATGGAATGAACATAAAAAGCCCCGGAAAGATGGCCTGATGCTTTGTAGGTGCTTGGTAAACACGAAGGAGATCAAATACATAGTCTTTTGTGTACCTCTTCCAGGATTTTTGTCAGATCTGAGTTTCACCTCTACTTGCAAACATTTTCCATTAAGTTGAATCACTTGTTTTAAAACTCAGCCTTCTCCTCTGCCACAATAGTTGTGAATTCATAGGTCTGAGGTGTACATTATACATTTCTTCCTAATACTCATCAAAACAAACACAAAACCACTGAGGTGTCAACGTGCATGTGCCCCTCCAGGATCATCTCGGGGAAGAGCAGTGTGCCATAGTTTGGGAAACACAGGAACTGCATAAAGAGCCCCGGATGGAGGACCAGGAGGCCTGGTCCAGGCCTGGACGATCAGGCAGGCCACCTGCATGAGGCCCAGCCCCCCGACAGGCAGGCGGGACATAAGAACACAGGCGTTCTGTTGTGGGAGAGCACATGAGATAACGAAGGTGAAAACATTTCCTAAACAGGGCCATTACAAATTAAAGGTGTTTGTGTGCTGTCTCCGTCTGTTAAAGGAAATGCATAAAAAAAAATCAAACATCTGGCAATGGTCGACCAATTACTAAAATAGTACGCTCTAAAAATCCAAGAGACTTTTCTACTGCTCCTACAACTTCCAAATAATGTGTCACCTGGATTCCTTTGTCTTAGTGGTAACACGAGTGTGCCATCCCTTAAAGACAAGGGAGCGGGAAATCCAGCTCCATCCATTTGCCCTAGATTATGATATTATTATACCACGTGGGCTCTGAGTGGGAAAGGGCCCAAGAGGGCATCTTGTCTAGCCTTCACATGTTACAGACAAGCACTGAGTTCTGCAGAACTTCAAAAACCTTGCTATGGTCACAGAGCAAAATGGGGTCGGAACCACAGCTCCAGGCCCATTTCATGTGCGGCCCCGGGAAGGCAGAGGCGCGCAGGGAAGGAGGAGCCAGAGCTGCCGTGCTCTGAGTAATTCATTGACAGCCAGACATGAAAGAGCCCTGTGGGCTAGTCAGAGGACCAGGACACAGATGCTGCCTTCACGGCATCCACAGTCCTCCAGAAGGAACTGGGCACCCACCACTGTGGCCCAACTAACAGAAACTGCTTTAATCTTCCCAAAGCAACCCAAAAACTGTCCCAGAGATGCAGACGGAGGCAAACCTCTGTGTCTCCGGCTACTACTTACTGCTGTGAGGGTGGGTGTGCCTGCCCAGGGCCGTCTATCTCTAGGTCACCACCCTGGGGGTACAGCTGCATGGGGCAATGGCCTCCTGGTTCTTAAACCAAGGGACATTGTCCCCACCATGAAGGACCAGGGCCACTCCACCTCTGCCCAGAGGATGCTGCTGGGGTTCTGGCAATGACCTAACCTTTATCTGATTAATGTTCACCGTCTCATTACACACCTTGTCATTCAGTAGCCTAAGATTTGCACTAACATGCAAAACAACAGAACGACGATGATTGCTAGGAAGCGATCTTTCTCGAGTATGTCTAAAATCACAGAAATGTCCTCATAGTCTAACACCTCTAGGCAGATATCTGGGACTTCTCATATAAACATTCCAAGAGTTACAGCCTTAAAGAAAGCATGCCTGCTCTAAGAAATACATGTCATCTTTCCTTTTAACAAGCAAAGAATCCAACAATACTATTTTCTAAGAAAAAAGTATTGGCTTGAAATGTAAAGTCATTCCATCATAGCTCTTTTCCATCATTTTATACTCTGTCCCTGACACCATGTTACTGGTGTCATCCACTATCTTCTAAGTCAACAGAGAAGAGGAAAGAGGATGAGGACCAAAGCTGTTCGAGTGTCGCATCTACACCAGATGACTGACATCACTTTATGGAATCCTCACAGTAGTCTTCTGAGCTAAGTATGCTTATACCCATTTACAGAATCAGACTAGAGTCAGTAGATTTCAGAAAGGGGAGGCATCCCTAATTTTGGTAGGTCTGATAATAGCTTCATGGTAATAACAAAGGGCACGACCATGTGTCAGAATTATGCTTAAGACCTTTATATGATGACATACTTCATATAATAGCATACTATGTGCCAGGCCCTGTTCTGTGTGCTTCTTATTTAAGTCATTTGACTCCCACAGCAACCCCACAGCATCGGTACTCTCCTTACCCTACTTTCGAAGCAGAAGAAGCTAAGTCATACACTGGTTAGTGGCAGAGCCAGGGCTTGATTCCAGCAGCCTGGCTTGAGGATCTGCTGCCCTAGCCCCTTAGCCAACTGCCTCTGCCAGGCAAGGCGCCTGCTCAGAGCTTCCCACTAGTGGGGGGTGCTACTGGACCCCCATCTGGTGCTCCATGCTTTTGTTCTCCACTGGACTCCTCTCTCCTGCCCCAAAACATCCTCAGATCAGCTTTTTCTAACAAAATTCTCGCAGACCCTGCTTCAGACTTCAACTCTCATCCTCTCTTTCGCCTCCATAGCCTCTCCCTGAGGATAGCCTCCATACACGGCCTCTCCTCCATACCTGGTCTCTGCCTGGCCCCCAAGTCTCTGAGACGGTTTCCTCTCCTCCCATTCTCCTGGCTCCACCCTCCGCTCCAGGCTGCTTGCAGAAGCCTCACGAGCAGAAGCAGCTTTCCCTTTCCATTTCATACTTTCCCATGTCTGCACCTTTGCTCACACTCCTCCCTCCACATGGACTGCATTCCCCAGCCCCATCTCCTCTTGTTCAAGCCCTGCCTGTGTTCCAAGTCCAATCACTCCAGCTGGGAGCACTTGCCCCTTCCTCCTGGCTTTGTTATGACCTTTTTTTTTAATAGCATTTCTCATGTTAGTACCGTTTGTATCTCTAGTAAGTTTTCCCTAACTTGAGGGCAGGACTCTTATCTAACTCATCTGTGGGTTAGCTGCAAGGCCCTGAACAAAGAGGCTGCTCGCTCAGCGTTTGTTGAATGTTCTTGTACTGACCTCAGGTTGATTCCCAACACCTGATCTTCCTGCCTGAACTCAAGCCAGGTTGCTAAGCTCATGGATTACCTGCTGCCCTGCTGGCGGGAACTGAGTGCACCAAAATTCACCTGGTCCGCACACAGAGCCACATCTGATCCTCTGGCAGTGGCAGAAGTGAATGGTTTCTAAGAAGTCAGGGGGTTTTCATAGCAGAGAGGAAATATCAGGAAGGAGGGTCAAGTGTACCTACTCTCTGGTTAAGAGGAAACACTTTTTAGGGTAGTAAAAATCACTATTGAAGTACTATAGCTGTTTATTCATGTGCTGATTGTCCTACTGAATGTACCCAGTCATTTCAAACTGATAGGTTCAGTCAGCTAGGGTTTGGAATGTGGACACTGGTAGTATTTAAAAGCTCTTTGTATTCTATCCCAACGTCACCTTTCCCCAGGAGGATGGTGATCCTATGAATCCCTAAAGAGCCTCTGTAGGAACACAGGGGTCTCCCATAAAATTCAATTGAGCACAGCAGGATCCGCGGCTGTCAGGTGCCAGGTGAAGTGCACATTGTCCCCAGATACTGGAAGAGTCACCCTATTCTTAATTATCTTCATAACACCTATTTAAATACACCATACACAACCCGGGTCACGTCTCTACCCTTACTTCAGACAGTTTGAAAACAAAGTACATTACTCCTTAAAATCACTTGTACATGAGCTCATTTAATTTTGACAATGGTCCTTCATAATGCTATTCATCTTCTTTTCCAGTTGAAGAAGTTGAGACTCAGAAAGTTAATTAATTCACCCAACACTATGTTTAACCGTAAAACTTAGTGCTGCAGAGTCCACGTGACACTGTGTCATCTGGAGGAAGCAGTGAGACAGGCGCTCTCTAACACTGCCGGTGGGAAGGTGGAAAGGTGCGACGGAAAATGCCTCCAGACCACAACCCCATGAACAAGAAGCACGATTGCATTTCTGTGTACATAACACACACACAGTGTTCATCCTTCCCTTCCACCACCAGAAACAGAGCCCCCAAAGTAACTGGGGATATGATTTTTAAAAACCTGATACAAAGGTGTCTACAATAATACAACTTATAACCATGATAAATAATAAAATAAGACCAGCTAAGCAATAATATAAGATGTAGTCCTTAAAATTTTAAGTGGTTTTTGAATAATAAAATAGACTGACATAATATTTGCTGAAAAAGGTAGAAAATAATACCTAGTATAATTCCAATTCAAAAGCTGGGGAAAGCATGGCAAACTATTAGCAGTGGTTACCTTTTCTCCCTTATATATTTATTTTTAAAGTTTTCTACCAAGTTCAGATGACATCTCTGTGACCCTAAAAAAGTTATTTTAAAAGCAACAAATAACTTTTTTTAAAAAGTCATATCCACAGTTACACTAGAACTAGAAGCCAACCCTGTGCCTCCGACGCCAGGGCTGTGGTCCCTGCACCACCCCCTCACCACGCGGTGGAACAAACCATGGTGTGAGATGCACCATCCTCACGGGGCCATCAGAAGAGTCTGGAAATGGCCGGTCGGTCAGTACGAAGCAAATTAGGTTTTTCACATGTAGTCCTATGTAGACGCCACCCCAGAAAGGCAGTCAGAACGATTTACCACAAGACCAATGTTCATTCTCTTCCCTGCCTCCTGCAGTTTTCCTTCTTAACTATACCAGCACTGCTGGACCCCTCCTGTCTCTAATGCCTTCTTCCAATCAGTTAATAATACCCTTTGTTTCAAATACAGGTTTTCATCCAATCTTGGCATAAGACAACCCTCAAATCCCTCAAAAACTGGAACTAACCTGATGTAAAACATTTTCATTCTGTCTTCTCAGAAGGGAAACTGGAGTAGGAGCCTCTAGCAACTCCCTACTGATGGACATAGAGCAACAACCCGTAGAATTCTTGCCCACAACAAATGCGTAATGTCTCCAAGGCCTGTTCAAGCCATGTTATACTTTGCCCTGGTGGTCAGGCTTCACAGATGGATACATTTGTTCATATTTGGTTAATCATATTCATCTTCCACAGATAGGTCTCTAATAGAGATACTGTTACTCTTGGACCATGTGGTTGGAAGAAAGGACAATTGGAAGTCCAGAAAAACTTTCCGTGACTTCTTCACAGGTAACATCTACGAATGAAAGAAAAACAGATGGCAGGAGGAACTGCTTGGACTATCGTTTACATTACAATCTGAAGGAACTACACCATCGGTCACAGTCACCGTTCCCGTAAATGTAAGGACTCAACTGAGCTAGGTGATTCCAACGTTGGGTTTTGAAAGGGAAGGAGCTGGTGATGAGAAAAATTGCCTTTTTCTGAGATGTACATACACATAGAGCTCCTCAATAAATCTAATTTATAAACAGACTTAATTCCAACTGGACACCCCAGTCTCCTCCCATAAACAATCATGCTGTAGAAATAAAGGGGGAGGAAGTGTTATTAATTTTTGATCATGTAAGATAGACATTACTCGGACTGTTCTTCAGCACGTTCATTAAACAAGGGATACACACGGCTGTTGCAAAGCAATGATTAATAACATTCCCCCATAGGTTGCCATGGAAACCATTTATTCTGGTTACAGGACAAGTTGTTATTGCTTGAGTAAAACAGAAAAGAGCTGTGTTTGTTTGTTTGTTTTGTTTTGTTTTTTTTTTTCCCAAAAGCTGCTGGCTAAATCTCATTACTTTAATTAATATTCCCCTCTAACCTGATACACGTTATTCCAATGTCAGATAATAGAGTAGGAATTTTATGGTCCTGTGTTAGACTTCTTTAAGGAAAGTTTCTGAGTATAGAAGCACTGAAAAAAAATGTGTTATGGAAGGAAATTATTACCAAGGCTTTCCTTTACCACTTAATTCTCCTTCCAGGAGTCCTTTAGCAACAGCTTTCAGATTTACAGATAGGACAGGCACTCCCAACATGGGCAGCTCACTTGGGCTCTTTCTGACCCAACCCATTCTCCTTCAGTCCCTCCCCGTGTGCATGAAATAACAACTCTCTCGCCATAAATGGTAAATATCTTACGGAACATTTCTAGAAACTCTATTTCACTCTACCTTTTAAATATTGATTTTTAAGTACTGGCTTAGACTTAGAAATACCTATTGTATTCCTCCCCTGGAAAGGGAAAAACAAGTTCAGGCATTTTGAAGTTTGTAGTCTAACAAATATTTAGTTCATAGATATCAGTTTCTTCAATGGGCAGATAAGATTTCTTATAGTGCCCTTTTGGAATGAGAAGCATAAACCCAGGGTGGCTCAGAGCACGCGGGGCTGCTCTGATGACAGGACACAGCCAGGGTTTCTGTGCTACCACACAGCCTCTGCAGGACCAGTTTCCCATACTTCAGCCGTTTCATTGAAACCATTTTTTATTTTTAATGGGTTTTTATTATGAGTTAATGAAAACAGTTATTTTAGGCTTTGCTTTCACAATAATTTTTCTTGCAAAATTACTTTTAATTCCTAAGAGATTTTTATAGCAATTACAAGGGATAAGCATTCTTAAATTTCAGGACTGCAGACACTTTTACTGAGTACATTTTGCCTTATAACTTAGAGACTCGTGAAATTATGCCTCTTCTGCACTGTTTGAAGCCGAGGCTGGGAAAAAAGGGAGAATAAGAAAAAAGAAACTCTGTAGAGATTTGCCTTACATTGCCTCGTTTGTTTTTTTTAGTGCCTTTTTCTCCTAATGTTGACTGTCTTAGTCAGGGGGTAAGCCACCCCTTTACTGGTGGTCTGTATGTTCTACTCTGCACCCCTATTGCGAAACCTAAACCCCCACTTGACAAGTTCACACAGGGCAATCAAGTACCTTTTTCAAACGGGCAAAATGCATTTCCCTCCCTTGTCCCCAAATTCTGAAGGTAAAGAAAGTGCAGAAAGATCAGAAAGCCTTTTTTGTTGTTGTTTTAGAAGGGGGTATTTTCCTGCAATCTTTTAACTGATTTGTACTTAAGACAAATCTTATTGCCAGACACCTCTTTCCAGTCAGCTCTTGAGTGTCTACTGCCTCTTTACAAGGGGTGTTTTCTGAATGACTGTCTAGGGACCATTTTTTGCCATTTTCACCAAGTTCCTACTCTTTGAGGTTACACATTCTGAAGTGTCAATCATCCGAGCCCGTAAGACTGCCAACAACATGGGAAAAGAAATGAAAGCACCCACTCTGGACAGCACTCCCAAGGCCACGGGAGGAGGCTTACCTGTGAGGCATGGTGGTGGTGCAGGCGGTGGTGCCCTGGCTGGACAGGTCCCAGAGTTTTAGGTACCAGTTCATCTCCATGTCACGCACCAGCGCCAACTGCCGCTCCCTGAGCTGGGCTTGCCCCAAGGGGCTGAGGCTGTTGTCTTTTCCATTTTCTGGGGCTTTCTTGGGAGATTTGTCTTTGCCCCCTCCAGAGGACCCAGATGGTTTTTTTAACTTGGAGTTGTTCTCTTCTAAGATCTGGGATGACAGCATCCTGGAGGGTCCTGCCTGTCTTTCAGAGAAGATTCTAACTCACTGTCGTCAAAGTAATTTGAATTGATTTTTCTTCCTCTGCCTTCCCTCCTCTTCCCTGTCCTGCTCCATCCCCTTAACCTTATCCTGCCAGAGATCTGTAATTGAGCTGGGTCTGTGACTGGGCATGAAAAGGTATCTCTCATTTTCCTGAGGAAGAGCTAAGGACCAGCGATATCACAGAACATGGAAATTTTAAAAACCACCCCCTACGACTTCGTAATTTGGAAGTTTTGCTGTGCTATTTCTTCTGCAAAGCATGAACCTCTGCTTCATTTAATGACTCTGACTCTGAACCTCAGATCATTAGGGCTTAGTAAATTATATTTGATCATCATGTATTATTTAAAAAAAGGACATCTAGAGGCTCATTAGCCATTCTTTATTAGAGTCCCACTAGAGATTTCAAAGTTTTAATGTGAATTTCCTCAAATAAGTTTAACAATATCAAGTCAAGGGGAGCAGAGTCCTTTTGTGTGAGCCTTAAAATAATATCTTAATTGATTTCCTAATCCTCTGGGAAAGAGGGGCTTTCTGAATGTCAGCGAACCACACATGTCAAACGTTCACTGTCAATGAAAGAACGATAAGCCCACCCTAACTGATTCAGTAATTGACCCTCCTGATACTTCTGATGGCTGGAAGCATGAGAACCACTTACAACTGAGGGGACTGAGGCTGAAGTTGGAGTGAAAAAAACAGTAAAATGAGAGGAATTACTAAAGGCCTGAGTGTGCATGGATACGAACAAGGCAGGTACGCCCACCGCACAGGAAAACCAGCTCTGAAGGTGGAAGGAAAGTTCAGTGAAGATGCATGGGATTGATCTACACATGCCCACTGATCTGGCCTCTGTCCTAGCTCAGAGGACGCTGATGTCAGCGCTCACCTAGGTGTCTACCACAAAGTTGCCTGGTGACCTCTAAGCCCCAGGCATCCCCTTAATCAACCTCAGTCCCTCCTGTATCAACTCCCTCTGTGCTGGCTGCATGTAAAGAACTTGGGAAGGTTTGTGAATTTCTTTGTCCGTGCAAGACCATAAATTAAAAATCATAGAGGTATAGTGAGGTCCTGCAGCCTCTGAGAATGGCAGGAGAGAAAAGAGGAAAGAAGAGGCTCTTCTGAAAGAGGTAGCTCTTCTGGGAAGTATGTAAATGACTTTAAGAAGCCCTGTGACTGATGATTAATCAAAGCGAAGAACAAGAGGATGGGAAATCACACGATGTGTACTCGTCCATATTCAAGTAAAGGCTGGCTAATATTAATATCCAGGGAAGTTCAGGATCAGAACCATGACCACCAAACATTGAGCAAGCACCAGGTCCGTCCCACCAGAGGCTCTGCGGGTTTAGGGATTTTTACCACCAGCGGCTGCAGCCTCTTCATCTCCTCTCTCTGCCCACCATCCTTGAATCATTGAAGAGCTCTGGCAACATGGTATCCATAGCAATAGGCTCCCAAAAGTATATACTCTGGAAACCGTCTCCCAGTTTGATATCGGGAATGTGTCAATAGAGGATGCTGCAGTGGAACTGGAAAGGGGCCCGGGCCTGTGCTCATTCAGCCAGCGGGACTTAACACCTTCCTTGGGCTGCCTTTCTCAGGATGCCATGTTGTTCTGCTTGAGAGATTTGTTCTGAAGTCAGGCTGCTTGGGTTTGAAACCTAACTCCATCACTTACCTGTTCTGTGATCTTAGGTGAATTACTTAACCCCACTATGCTTTAGCTTCCTCATTTTTAAAAATAGGGATAATTATCTACTTGTGGCCATTTTTAAAATATGGCTCTCAAGTTCCTCGACACTGCTTTCATTGACAGGGGAGATCCAGTTCCCTTCCCCTGAAGCTGGGCGGGCTTCTGACTGCTTTGATCAATGAAATATGGGGAACATGAAGCTGGCAGGAAGGCCATGGATTGATAGCTTTCGCCCACTGCCCTTGAGATGTTCATTCTGGGGGAAGACAGCTACTGTGTCAGGGATCTGACTACCTTGGGACAGCCCTGCCTGAGAGTCACATGCAATTGCTCTGCTTAGTAGCCCCAGCCGAGTTTCCCAGACAACTGCCAACTCTGTGAGGAGGCCAGCGTGGGCACCTGGGCACTGTCTGTTCTTCAGACGACAGAAGTCCCAGCCAACATCTGATCAGCTGCACGAGACAGCCCAAGTCAGAATACCCCCCTACGCAGCCCTTCCCAAATTCCTAACCCACAAAATTCTAAGCTAAATAAAATGGTTGCTTTATCACCACCATTAAATTTTGGGGCTACTTATTTTGCAGCAGTAGTAACCGGAACAGTACTCATCCCTTTATTATAAATAGTTCACAGAAGTTGTGAGAAATCGTTAGAACACTGTCTAGCATATATTAACATTTAATAAGTAGTAATACTTTTTCTCCAGGTCTAGATACTATTGCAGCACTAGAATTCAAACTTTCTGCTTACATTTTCCTTTTAAAAAGTTGGTAAACTGAGTATCAACTTAAACATTTTAAAATACAGAACATTTTCCTCATACATTTAAAAAATCACAAAGGATGGCAGGTCCAGTATACTTAAGTACTGTTATTTTCAAAATAAAGTTGTTACATCACTGTCTTAAATGTATCCAATGGAATTTAAACCCCATAGCTATTTGATATCTATCATCACCCATTTAAAAAATTCATGAGCATACTCTTTAGCAGTTGGAAATTTTACATTCTTCCTTTTTCTCCCTGAACTTGTTTTTCCAGTCCACTTTTATTTTGGACCCAGAATTTTATTTTGATATAAAATATTTGTGTACTTGAAAATACTTTAGATGTCCCTATCAAATAATTCTCTGCAAAACATATGAATATAAATAAAAATGTTAACTATCTTTTCTATGCCCATAAGACTCTTATAAAATGTCTCAGAAATTTAATTATTATGATAATTATTATTGGACATAATTGATCAAAATTACATTTTCTAAATTTTGAAAAATTATTACTTAACATAAAAAGTAAAATATTATTGAAAGTATATCTCTTAATGACATACTGAGATGGAGCTGGGATTTTTTTCCTGAATTAGGTCATGTATCCATAGAGTAATATTATTTATTGGCAGACTGAGGCAAGATTCAGCATCACTTGCATTCCCTTGTGTTTTTTTTTTTTTCATTTTTAAAGACGCATGTTCTGAGGAACTTGTTCATATCAGTAAGTTAATGGGAAAAAAAAGACTTTTTATTGTAGTAAAATTATTTAGTCCTTTAACTGTCTAATCAGATATAAATAAAAATCACAATGATGTGTCATTAAAAATAACATAATAATAATTTACCTACCGACAACTCTGAGAGGGGGAGCTTTTAGAAGGCGGTGACAGAGGAGTGACACGATCAAGTTTATGTATGAAAAAGGTCACTCTGGCTGCTATGCTAGCACAGCTCTAGGGGTCCAGGAAGCAGAAGGCAGGCAGGTGGAAGCTGCCGCAGTAATCTAGGAGAGATGGCTTAGACCAGGGAAGGTTAAAAATGAAAAAGTGGTCAAATTCTGTGCACATATTTTGGAGGTGGGAAGGAAAAGATTTCCTGGTGATTTGGAAGCAGTAAAGCAGTACAAAAGAATGAGAGGTGTTGAGAATGACCCAAGGATTTTGGCCTGAGTCACTTGCTGAGACTGGGGAAATGCAGAAAGATCGAATTTGCTGGGTGAGGGTTGATGTAACCAGAGGGTCGACTTTGTCTGTATTCCCATACTCACCATTGATTCCTTCCTGGGGGTCCGTGTTTCCATCCATCATCATTTGCTATAGTCTGAAGAACTTCCCTGAATATCTGTGTGGGTCTACTAGCAACAAACTCTCTATTACCTGAAAATACATACGTTTATGCCACCCTCATTCTTAAAAGGCATTTTCCCTGAGTTCTTTTTCCATTATTTTCCAGACATTTTTTCATTGTCTTCTAGCCACTATGTTTTCTGACGAGAAGTCAGCGCTCAGTCGAGTCATTCTCCTCTTTGTGCAATGTGTCACATGTTGCTGGTTGTTGCCACCGTTTTCTCTTCACTGTTGGTTCTGATCGGTTGTGCTGCGCTGTGCCCAGGTTTTCTTTGTACCCATGCTGCTCAGGGCCTGTTGAGCTTCTTGAATCTGTCAATCACTGCCTTTCACCAGTTTTGGGAAAGTTTTGGCCATTACTTTTAAAGACTCTCCCCTCTTTTCCAGAACTCAAACAACACATTTATTAGATCTTTCGATGTTGTTCTTTATGTCCTTGAAGGTTTGTTCATTTTCTTCATTCTAATTTCTCTCTTCCTCAGATTGGATAATTTTATTGATTTCATTTGAAGCTCATATTGTCATCTCTGTTCTGCCCAGTGCATCCAGTCACTTTTTAGTGACAGATGTTGCATTATTCAGTTCTAGAACTTTCATTTGGTAATTTTCTATATTTTTATTATCCTGATATCTCTTACCTTTTCATTCCCTGCAAGTGTATTTTCCTTCACCTCAATGATCACTGTTATAGTAGGTGCTTTTAAGGATTCCAATCTGGTCTCTCTCTCTGAACATTCTAAAGTTTTATACAGTCAACATACTTGATGAATAAAACAAACAGAAAAAATGAAGTCAGAAGGAAGAGAAACCTGCTCTAATATACCTCTCCTTGGCTCAACATTATTCAATGTTTCCCTTATATCAAAGAATAATGTTGAAACTCATTAGATTGATTTTATTTTTTCCTTTTTAAAAAAAGATTTTATGTATTTTTAGTGAGAGGGAAAGGAAGGGAGAAAGAGAGGGAGAGAAACACTAATGTGTGGTTGCCTCTCACGTGCCCCATCCCAGGGGCCTAGCCCACAACCTAGGCAAGTGCCCTGACTGGGAATTGAACCTGCCACCCTTTGGTTCTCAGGTCAGCACTCAATCCACTGAGCCACACCAGCCAAGGCTCATCAAATTGATTTTAAAGGCCAATCACTATCTGTCTCCAGTCTATTTTTTTCAATTCCTATCCAGCTGCTTCTCTGAACAGAGTGTATGTTCCAAATGAATTGCTTTACTCCTGGTTTGTATGCTGTTCCCATAAAGTGCCTGCTATTTCACTACTACATTTTTATCACTCGTCCCCCGACCCCTTATCAATAATGCCTTCTATCCACCCATTTCCCACATTCCTCATGGGAATTCCAGGCTGTCATTAGGCTTCCTCTGACTCCTTCCAGCCTGAAGGGGTCCCTACTCTTCTCAACCCTGTTGTCTGAACTAACAAAAGTACACTGTTTACACATGACTTTGTGACAACTTCTTTACTGCTGTCTTGGAGTATTTTGCTCCCTTTAGTGCATGTCCTGCCCTCTTTCTCCTGCCCTTTGTCTCTCTCCTTTGAAGCCCCTTCTGAGGTATCGCCTTTTCTATACACCTTCAGTGTCCTACCCACTGGGTCTCCCCTTCACCACCAACATAGGTTCTTGAAGGCCAGTGACAGGGCCAGGAAGCTGAAAAAGAAAGATTCTGTTTTTCTTTAGTTCTTGAAGCTTCTTCTGTTTAAATAATAAGAGAGAAAGCTCAGAGAATAAAGTCATGAAGTGGAGAAGGATATTTGATCACCTGAGTATTATTTTCCTCCTCTCCCATCCCTTGGGCTCAAAAGAAACTCGAGACAAGATGACAGGGGTTGGAGTGGACTTGATTAGGGTTGAGATGCTCCCAGGCCCCATCGACCCCATATCCAAGGAGGCGTGAGTGGGAGGGAAGCACTGGCTGAGGGAGGCATTTGGCCATGTGGGCCAGAGGGGCCTTCCTGCATGTTAACGTGGCTACAGGATGTATTGTGAAACTGGGACACTTCTCAGACTAAAGTGCTTCTAATCAATAATAATGATATAGAAACAGCAGGCAAAAACCAGCAATGTCCCCCAAACCAGAAGGTGTCATCATGCTACGCACACCCCCACCATGTGATATAAAGCCTCAGTGGCCCCTGGCATCAGAATGCATATAGAAATGACTGGGAGAAGCCAGCAGTCATGAAAGCTGCGGTTGAGACAAAGGAACCACCAAGTACCCTGATGTGGACCCTGTTGTGAAGGGAGGAAGTCAGGGGACACGCAGCCCTGAACTGCAGGCCGCTGAGGACCAGGGATGGTCCCACACCAGACGCCCCTCCCATGGTCAAGGCTCTACGTAGGATGCCTAGTACCTTAGATCACCTGAGATCACTCCAAGGAGTGGGGAGGCGAGGACATAATCTGAAACTGACTGCATTCAAAACTGACTATTTATGTTGAACTGGCAGAATTTTTGTTCTGCTCTAAATGGAAAGGAACATTTTGTGAGCTAGACACTGAGGAATGAGTGATGTTTTTGTATTCCTGCCAGCCACCACTGTGTAATATTTAAAATTGTTTCAACCCTCATCCTAAGACTATTGATACTCCCATCAGCTCCAATGTCCCCTGCATCCTCTGAACCTGGGCGAACCTATCAGCCTATTCCCAGGTACAGGAAACACACATGCTGGCAGGCGGGCAGGGCTGCAGGCACAGGCTCTGACAGCAGAGCCTACAGGGAGGAGCCTGAGATTCAACCCTCAAGTCTCCGCAGGGAGAACTGTCAACCACAGCCTTTTCCCAAGGAGGGCCACTACTTCTGATCAGAGTAACAATACTTATCATAATAACAACACTCACGCAGGTGAGATTGTAATCATCGTCACATGCATTCTCATCTCACTCTCCATTTCAGATGAGGAAATGCAGACCCAAGAGGTCGGTTAACTGACTCCACTTTAAGCAGCTCGGTCATTCTTATTAACTTTTAAACACTTAACACTGTGCATCACAATGTATTCCTACAGCATTTCTGCTGTTTTAATATGCTGCACATTTTCTTCAGAACATTATCATTGAAAGGAAAACGCAGCTTCTCTTGATAGATTTTAGAACATTGCTATTTATAATGCATGGAGCGACCTTCTGTGAAAACATTCCAGTGCTTAGCAAACAAAGCAAGCACAATGAGACCATCGATGAAGTGGGTGCTGTGGGCCGTGCCGTCTCTGCCATCACTGCTGTAAGGCAACATCAAGAAAAAAACAATATCCTGCATGAGCCTTTAGCAACCTCTAACAGACCCTAGACACTTAGAAATCTACATTTTCTCTACCTCCTCTCCTTGGAAAGAGACGTTCCGAACATGGTCCCACAAAAAAAGGAAGGGAAGAGTAGAGAGTGTGCAAAGTGGGAGGTAACTTTTTTGTTGTTTTTAAAAGTAGATAAGTTCTGATGATGGTTAGGCAACCAGGATCAACGACATTTTGTAATCTTACTGGAAACATTTGGGAGGTCAGACCAACCATAAGTCTGCCCCATACTTTTCCCTTTATTGGTATAATTCACTCATACTTCTTTCTTTCTTTAGACCTTGAAAGACCACTCATGGAGGGCACTTCCAGTTTATGAAAATATTGTGGGGATTCAGTATCCGTGTCACTCCACCCATGTGGGAGGGTTGCCGCTATGACAACTTTGGTCATGTTCCTGTTTAGTTCCTGTGGCCTTGGTTCCCATCCTAGGGGCTGACTCCGATTCAATCCCTCACAGTAAAAGTCACCCACTGAGGCTCTCATTGTGTGGTTTGGTATGGACCCAGAGATTCCTGCAACCCCACATGGGAATGCAGATAATGGCCCTCCTTCCTGCTGCATGGATTCGACACTCCGCAGGCCAGCACTGCCTCCGTTCCCCAGTCAGTCCTGCTCCTCGGGATTGCCATTTTGTGTAAGATTAGACTCAACTAAATATTTTAAAGAAGCCTCTTATTGGTATTTTCCAGTGTGATGATCACATTGCCCCAAGTCAGGAGAAGCTTCAATAATAAAATCCACAAATATTATGAATGAGGGAGTAAACGGCCAAAGTTAAGGAAGACATGTATCTCATCAGCTGTCTGATGAGAAGGGAGCCTGAGAGGTCACTTAAACCTGGAGAAGCAGAAGTGGCTTGACGAGCTTGCACCTCAGACAGGTGGGTGGATCCAAGCTCGGCAGCACAGGAGCTGTGTGACCTGGGACAGTTGTTTAACCGATCTGAGCCCCAGTGCACAGATGACAATGTTTCTGTGAGCACTGGGACATTCATTGTAAGTGTTCTATACAACTATAGACAATATTATGATTACATCTTGTCATTTATTGCTACATTAGTTTTACTTTAATACTGTGAGTATATTTCAAATGTGTCAAAGCATCCACCCATGCCTTATTTAAGTGTAGTAAGTGTACATTGAATCATTGGCCCATTTTTTTCTAAGTCTAAAAGATGATTTATACTGTGATTGCCCACTACAGCAGATCCTGGAGTGGTGTCATTTCATTGGGTATCACTTCATTATAATGATAATGAGCAACCTGTGAGTATAACAGGAGGAAGAATGGATGCAGATGCAGGAGGGTTTAGCCTTCATGGGCGGAAGTTCAGGAGGTTCCCTTTTAGTGGCCTCTGTTCTCCATGTGATGTAAGAATGAAGGAATCGTTTCACTCCTGGGGAAATAGGAGTCCTCAGATAGCCCATGTGTGTGAGGGGAGTGGATGTGTTCAGTCACTTTCCAGCAGGGAATAGATAAAACACTCAAAAGAGTTTAACTAAGGGAATTAATGAAGGGGTAAGTCAAATAGATGTGAGCTGGGTTAAGGGAACAAATAGGGAATGTGAAACACTCAGGAACAAGCTACCATGGCCAAGAGGAAGGAAGGGAGCTCTTGAGAGCTGGAGCCATGAAAGGGGAATTGCCCAACAGAGACATTAGTCAGAGGGACCCAGCCCTCGCCAGACCCATGGGGAGGCAGGGAGAGAGCAGAAAAATAGAGAACCTGCCTTCCCTGTCCTCTGCCCTCTGATTCTTCTACTGGTGCCTCCCTTGAGCAAACCCAACACAAAACTGTTGGGAACCACCCCGCCTAGTTTCAGAAGCTGTAACACCCACCAAGGCTAAGGCTGAGGGAATGACCTTGGACTGTAAGCCACCAAGGAGACAAAAGCTTATCTCCCTGGCAGGAGCACCACTTCTGCTCCTTTTACTTCACCCTGCCTGGCCCCCAATGCTTGGTCAGTTAGCCAATGATGGGTAAGATTCCCTAAGGGGGGAATGACCTGAGACAGGCATGATCACGTGGGAGGCCCCAAAGGAAGGACTTTGGGAGCTACAGCAAAAGGGGGTAATGGACCCTCACCCTTCGGCTTTGACAAGGCCTGAGTCCTTATTGTCTGAGAGAAATCTCCTAATCTCTTGGCTGCCTTACTTCCCTTGCTCCACCTAAGCCAGAAACAATGACAGAGGGTGGTGCAGCCCTGTGCTGGAAAGGGCAGGTTCCCCGGGCAATCAAGCCTACGAAAGAATATGTAAAATCCTGTGAAACCTGCTTTGTTTAGAATGCTCTCAATGAAATGATAAGGGTCCAAGCAAGAAGTAAGTTTGTTCCTCAAAGTTTTACAGCTCTTTAGCTATCTGACCCTGACTCAAAATAGGCCCTCAGAGTTCTTTATTATCTATTGTTTGATCCTTACTGCCTGGCAATGATTAATGAGCTTTACCTGAATTCTTAAAGCCCCCTGAGGAACAGGGTCTTCGCCCTTCTCCTTTGAGAGGTCGGCCACCTTTCCTCCCCAAGCAGATCATGTCTTGGTAGACTCATTCTCATCCATGGTAGCCAGGGTGGGGGAGGGGGGTGCCTGCAGGCAAAGCCCCCCCACACAAAACCAGAGAGCAAGGATCCAGATGATGTTGCCTGCAGAGATTAGACAACCAAGGCACAGAAACAACATAGGTGGAGACTCCATCCACAAGAGAAACAGCAAATAACCAGCAAGTGGAGAACATCTGGAATGGCCACTGTGGAGGATGCATCAAAAGGCTGCCTAAGAATTGAGCTTGCAGGAGGTTTGAGGCCAGGAACTTATAGTGGCTCTTACTGGTGCAGGCCTGGGGTTTGCAGTTCATGTGTTAGCGTGGAGAAATGGGATAGTTTGGTTGAACTGGATTTGGTTTTCAGACAGGTGAGTTGGAAACACAATAGAGGTGAGGAAGTTGACACTGGGAAAGCATCCATAAAAAATAATGAAGTATCAGATCTGTGAATATGAAATTGGAAAGAGGAAGTTATGTAGGAAAAAAAAAAAAGGTCAAGTTCATGGAGGTGAGGCCCAGGGTTAACATTGGATTTCACAGTCTTTATGAGGTTAGTGCATCTTTGGATAAATGAAGGTTGAGACCAACCCAGGGATTTAACCCTGCTTCTGGTCCTCTGGTCATGGGCATCTCTTTGAGTTATATGTATTTGTTGGGTTTTGTATGGCACATCATTTTTGTTGCTGGTAAAGAACAATTCCTCTGCTCCATGTAGATATCATTGGACTATAAATCACAAGGCCACATCACCCAGGCCTCTGTATTTTGAGCACTGTGGTACATCATTTACATGCTACCCTGTGCTCGTCCAAGGAAGGAGCCATAACTAAAAGAAGCACTCAGAGCCCTTGCACAGGACTTGATACATGGACACAGAGAGAGATGAGGTCTATTCCTATTGGATTATAAGCCAAAGGCTGTAAGCCGAGGTCTGCCAGGGTCCAACCTGGCTCTCAGGTAGAGGAAACTAAAAGGCCAACATTCAAAAAGGAAACAAGAACAGAGAGATATAGAGATTGTCTGAGCCCCTCATCCAGCCACACATGGATCTAGCCCTTAGACTTCCTGCTTTCACGTGACAATCTCTTTAGCTGCTTTTTATTGGGTTTCAGCTGGTTTTTATGGAGCTTCTGCTCCTTTTCACCAAAAGGTCAAAAAATACAATAATCTGGACATGTCAGAAATGCCTCATTGGGCCATGGAATTGGCTGATCTTTCAGAACTCCAAATAGGATTTGGACTGAGCCTCTGGACTCTTCTTGTCCTCAGAAAGTTTCAGACGATTAGCCACCCTGAGGCTCACTTGAGGTGTCCCTAACCTCTGTTCTTCTGCTTCCCTCAGGCCCAGCCCCCTGGAGGCCACAGAGGCCACCCAGCTACTTATGGTCATTCCACCTCCTTTGACCTTGAAACCAATTCAGTCCAATGTTGGAGCAGCTTATGAGTGAACGGTGACAACATTAAGAACCACAGAATTGTAGACTTTTCAGACCCTGGGTAAACTGACACCAGGCTGGTCCTAAGAGGCTTGCCCATGATCATCTAATTAAAAAGCAGTGGAAGAGGCAAGGGGAAGGACCTAACAGTTGTTGAAATGTATTGAGTTCTTAGTGCATGCGACGCTCTGTGGGATTTACTTACATTTCCTCATCCTCCAAATCATCTTGCAACGTGGGCCTGTCACTGCCATTTTCTAGATGAGGACATCGAGGATGATGGGTTTTCAATAACTTGCCAGAGACAAGTAAACGGCTGGGCTGGAGCCCAAGCCCTGGTCTCTGCCCTAAAGCCTCCTGGTCTTCTTTAAACTCTGCAGTGACCTGCTCACTTCCTATTGCAGGGAGAATGAGTATCTGAAAAGGGTTGTTTTATAGCTTTAATTTGAAAACTTCTCAAGTGTTGTAGATACTGCCGGGATATAGAGGAAACTGGCCTTTCCCATGATCTCACATCCACAAAGTATTTCTAGTGGTGACCGTCAGGGAAAATCTTAGCCCACATCATGGCCATAAAGAGTAAAATGTGTTGCAAAAACTCCAGGCTTCCAAATAACTTCTTCCATCATTACAATGGAACAGGAAGGGGGAAAAAGAAAATAGAAGACTCCTTCACCGTCAAAATAAAATGTAGCTGACTTCTGCCAAGGCAGTTATTCCTGGAATGTCTAAATATTATAGCAGAGGCTGTGGCTGAAAAGTCAAGCATTTCATTCCCTATGTTTTGGCAAGAAGCCCTTTGGAACCTCAATTCAGCGACAGAGCAGGAGGGGAAATCCTTCTTCTGAGGACTGTGCAAAATTCAGTTTTATTTGAAAGAACATTCTGCCATCTCCTTGCCAGGAGATGTATAGCATGCATCATAAGTAAAATACAATGACTCCTAGGGCCCCAGTTTCTTCCTCGGGCCTCCAGGCCCTCCCCTTCATCTTCAGCCTTCTCCAGCTCAGCTCTAAAGGGCGTGCCCGGGACAGAGAACAGGTCAGAAGGGCACAGCGCTCACCATTCCTCTGACTCCAACAACCTTAGACATGTGAATGTTCCCAGTTCTATTATTATTATCTATCGTTAATATAACTCACCTATTATTCAACACTAACCACGTGTCGTGAGTTATGCTAAGCACTCAATGTACATTTTCTCATTTAAATGCCACAACAACTCTATAAAGGAAGTAGCACTATGATCTCCATTTTATAAATGAGGAAACTGAGGCTCAAAAGGGTAAGTAAATTCCTTGAGTGAAAACCTCTGTTTTGTGCCTCCTGGTGAGTCAGAGTGGAACTATCTTCTGAGGCCTCTTTGGAGAGAAGGGAAGGGAAGGAAGAAAGCCAACCTTTTTTTTTTTTTTACCATCTGTTATGTGTCCTACACCACACTAGGCACTTTGGTTCTTGTCTCTCTCCTCACAGCAAGCCTAGTTTATGTAAACAGCCCTATTCTCTATAAGAGTTAACTAAGAGAGAGATCAAGTAACCAGACCACAGTTAGTAGATGGCTGAGTGACAACATGACACAGATCTCCTGTTCTAAAGATCCCTTTCCACATACGTCATATGTGTGCAGATAATTTAAATCATGGCTCTAAAATATTAGCTGCAGGATCTTGGGCAAGTCCCTGATTCTTAGTTTTTCACTTTTAAAAGGAGTAATAACCCCTCCTGAATGAAAGGATAAAGTCAGCACCATTTGCTATCCTGGCACCATTTGCTGAGCAGGCCTATGACCTTGTTAAACATGACTGCCATTTTACTTTTCTGAGTTTATGTCCTAGGACTGGAAATTACTGGAAAGCTGGAAAGCAAGAGCAAAATGTGACTACTGCCCCTCACAGCCACAGGCAAAAGGTAACATTGGAGCAAACCACAGCTAATACAAAACCACCCAAACCTCCTGTGTTCAACAACCCCAACAGCCCAGGGGTCACAGGACAGCAACCCCCCCGCTTTTTTAACCCAACTATAGTCCAATGAAAGTTCAAAGCCCCCACCTCTCAAGGCTGGCATATCTCTCCACACCACGCCCCTCTCCTTTATTGGAAAGTGAATAAAATCTTTACTCTCTACACTTTCTTCTCTTTGTGAATTCTTTTGCAGCCTGTGTCACCAACCACCCATACACTGAAGGTCCACTAAGATCATATATGAGGATCCTTACTACATGCCACTTTCACACACACACCTCCCGTCTCTGGCTTCTGTGGCACCTAGTCACACCTGTCAGATCCCTCTGGGCAATTAGGGGCTTCTGCGTGGGGACTGTATTGTGAACCCTACACATTCTGCAGAACCCACATCTTGGGGTGGGCCTGGCATTTGCCTATAATTTAGTAAGTGTGGACGATCGAGGATCTACTGTTTCCAATCACAGGGACTAAAGATGTTTTTGGAAAGGCCTAATTTCCTTAAGGGATCATTCGACCTGCTGGTCACCTTTGGATGACTTCAGTGTCTATTACTAAAGAAACCTGGGCAGAAACTTTGCCCCCTCTTTATAATCTAAACTCCCAAAGCAATGCCCCCCATCCAAAATATCCATTATAGTTTCCCTCTGAAGAGCTACCTTCTCCAGCAAACACTTATTAGATTTTATTTTTTGAAATCCCATTTTTACCAAAAATTTAGGAAAATACATAAAGGAAAGGACTCTCATACTCACCTCCGTGGCGTTCGGCCACAGTAAGAACTAAGCGGTCCCAGAGTTGCAGATCCACTCTCTGGTCCTTGGGCCAAGCAGACATGGCCTAATATGTGTCTTGTTTGTGTGAACCACACAAGTGAGAAGCCCATTGCACTGTCTGCGCAGTCAGTCACTGATGGTGCAGGTCAGTCAGGTAGGGCTTTTACAGAGGGTCACTCTGTAGGATCATGCCCGAGTCAGTACCATTGGGTACATCTAGTATTTGGATGAGGAAATTTAGATCTGCATTTCTCTTGAGCTAAGCATTTTACCAATAACACAGAATGTAAAAACAAAAGTTCTCAAAGGGTTAAAAAAATACAACATGTTTTGCTCACAAAATATTCAGTTTCACACTAGTTCAGTAGTTCTCTGGCCAGAAGCATCAACATCACCTGGAAACCTGTTAGAAATTCAGATTCTCAGGCTTCAGAATCAGCATATATTTTAGTGGTCCAATCTCATGTCATTTTACAAGAGAAATCCTATGCTAGCCAATAGAGGCTCTGAATATCTGTTCACTGATGCCCTTCTAGAGCCAGGGACCTACCACAGAGCCTGAAAATAACCCCATAGTTGTGATCCCTGAAGCTCCTGGACATCTGGTCAACCCCAAGCACCAGGAATGGGGGTATAGAAAGTCAGGAAGCAACCTGAAGGGGACAAAGGGAGACCAGGACCTATGCCAAACCCAGTCCAGGCTCAGAGCACACTGCTCAGTTGCCACTGCAGGCCCTGGCTGGAACTAGGCACTGGAGAGGCACTTACACAATTTTGAGAGAGATATCTCAAAGCACAGGGACCCTTGAGACTGTATGAGGCATAGTGGGGACAGGAGCAGTGGGTGACTCGAGGAGCCCCGCTTGCCTAGGTCGAAGGACAATAATGCTGTTGGCTTCTGTCTACACAGACTGGCCCCTTACTGATTCAGACCAGCCTCTACTGCCCCAAGGCCAGTCTCTATAACCTCCACAGAGCCCAATATAACATGTTTCATGTAAGAAAAGCTCAATAAAATTTGTGAATTGCTCCATACATAAATCTTATGGTTGCTTTTACCTAAAGGAAAAAGCACATTATTTGTGGTCTAAATGAAACACCCTGACTCACTCTGGGAAGGCGGAGTCATAAGGCTGTCCCAGCAAGTCAGTAGCACACCTGAGGCCGGGAGATTACTAATCAGGTCTTTCTGACTCGAACACCTGCTCTTTCCACTGTACCATGCTGCTTTGAGACCACTGGACGTTATGGAGATTGGAGCCTGGAAAGGTGTGGAACCCAAATAGGGTATGATAGAAGTCAAAAAGTCTCCAGCAAAAATCTCTAAAATGATAAGGATCTACAGCCAAACTATGGCCACAATGTTGGGTCTCCTCTCCCCTCCTGCAAATATTCCCTCATTTAGACTGCTTTGGTTTTAAGACAAGTTGTTTGACACTCTTCCCACTGAAGATGAAGTCTAATTCCCCTCCCGTGAATATGGGCTGGCTAAGAAGTCTGGCTACCCTGAAGACACCTTACTGGAGAGATCACACAGACGTTGTGAGAGACGACCTTGGAGCTCCCAGGGTTCCAGACCCCATCTGTCCGAGTTTCCCCAGCACCAGCCACCAGAGACATGAGTGGGAAGTGTTCTGATAATTCCGTGCTTGTGTCTTTAAGCCGCTAGAGCTAACATCAAGTGGACTGGAAACAAGTTGTCCCAGCCAAGCCCTGGCTAAGTTACAGATTCTTAAGCAAAATATTGTCATTATTTTAAAACACTAAGGTTTTTTTTAAGATTTTATTTACTTATTTTTAGAGAGAGGAGAAGGGAAGGAGAAAGAGAGGGACAGAAACATTGGCGTGAGGGAGAAACATTGATCTGCTGCCTCTCGTGGGGACAGAACCACAGTGCAAGCACGTGCCCTTGACCGAGAATCAAACCACTTATACTTCAATTTGCAGGTCATGGCCCAACCAACTTGAGCCACACCAGTCAGGGCAAGACACTAAGTTTAAAAACAGTTTTTTTAACACAGCATTACATAACCAGAAAACAACCCAAACCAAAAGAGGTAAAATGTCACCTATGGAAAAGAAGAGGGAAATAGGCAAATGTTAGCACTTAGAGGGGTATTTTTCAGTATCTGTGAATGACATATTTTCGCCTCTTTAACCCCAGTAAAAGATGAGTGAGTATACTAAAGCCATTCCTTGCCAGGGATGTGAAGAAGTCAGTAAAACAGAAGAAGTATTGAGTGTGTATTTGAGATGCCCACAAAATTTGAATATTTCATTCTAAATGAGATTTTCACCTCCAGCTCACAATTACTATGAAATCAGTTCTCATTTGTTTTCCTCAAGGATGTCTCTTTGCTGGTATTTTTACAGGTTTTCCAGCTGAAGGAAACTTTTACTTTGGGGTCTATTTACAGATGCCCCTGTTGATGTTGTTTGCTTGTTCTCCTTAGAAATTCCATTGATTTTACACACTGGGACAGTCTCTGGTGTCCCCAGGCCCAACCTCTTGCATCTGACATGGCTACTGCCCCCTTCTCTGTCTTGTCCTGCTGGTGCCTCTTTTAGCGTGACTGGCACTCAGTGTTGTCTTCTCCACTGAGTCACTCAACACTCTGCCCTCCTTTTCAAAGCCCTGTCTCAGTATGACGCCATTCAGGTCCCTTAGGCCCCTGCCCTGGTCTAACATTTGTCCTTTTCTACCATCATTCCTCTTCATTTCTTTCATAAGTAATTATAATTGTCTCTTGACTGGTTCTGCTGTTTCCAGCACCTCCCACCTGAAATCCAGGCACCCTGTTGCTCTCTGATATACCTTCCTAACGAAGAAATCTCATCAAGTCACCAGTGTCTCTGGAGTCAAGTCCAAGCACACAATGGCACAAGGCCATTCGTGATCTGGCCACTATCTTCCTCTTAAGCCTTATCACACATACTTCCCTCTCCCCAGAGCAAAATTTCCAGCAATGCCATGGCGCACATGGTTTCCTAAGTACACCATATAGTGTTAGGCTCCTTCATGTTTAAAAATACTGCTCGCTTTCTCTCTCTCTTCCCTACCCTTCCTACTGCACACCCACCTATGGAACCCCTATTTATCCTACAAAATGCATCTCAACTGTCACCTCTTCTAGGAGGTCTTCCCTGACTCCTCCAGAAAGAGTTACTATCTCCTATATCTCGCACGTGTTTCCACTGCTGCACATGTCACTGTGAAGAAATCTGGATATTTACATGCCAGTTGTCCCTTCTAGACCTCAAGCTCCTGGAGAAACTGTCCTGTTCGTCACTGGGCCTCAGAGCCTAGTTCAGAGCCATCTATACCAAAGGGGCTCAGTAAATGTTTTTTCAATTAATTAAGACAAAACCAAATGAACAAGCATTCAGTGGTGAATTACCTGAATAACAGACCAAGTACCCTTGAAAACACAGCCTCTGGCAGCTAGCCAACAAACCTAAACTTACCGTTTGTATCACTATAACAACAAACTGGGTCAACAGCTCTGCGGGAAGTGACTGAGCTGATTAAGTCAGAGACGAAAGGATGAAGGGCCAACTAAACAGAAACCACTTCGAGAGCTAGTTTTATTACGTTAACAGCTCGTGTGATTCTGATTGGCATTACCAAGTACTAGGAACTGTAAGAACCAGAAAGTCTCCTTGATCTCTTCTTAAGTTTGATCAGGACTTTTCTTAGATTACTAGTTTCTGAATTTAATCTTCAAACTTTAATAAGAATGGAAAAACATTAAATTGGATCCAAAGAAGAAAAATCAATATGAGTAAGGTTTAGAAAATAGGGATGATAAGAAGACATGATAGATATTTAAGAAATAATTTTACTTATAAGAATTAACTAAGAATTTTGACAAAAGGTTTCCTCCAAGAAAGACTGTAGGAAAATTGTTTTAAACTGTAGGGGAGAAAACTGAAAACAACCTGAGTGACCAAAATAGGAGGTCAGATCATTAAACATCCATGTGTTTGATAGCCAAGATATGGAAGTGTAAACATGGAATTATGTTTATGGAAATAATTACATTATAGTAAATATGGTAAAATTCATTTTTTATAAATTTACGTATGTATAAATATGCAAGGAAAAACATCTGAAAGAAAATATAGCCAAATGTGGACAGTAATTATCACTGAGAGTTTGTTATAAATATTTATATTTTTCATTTTGTTCATCTGGATTTCCTATGTTTTCTAAAAATCAACATGTGTTACTATCACTTTTTAATTAAAGTAAAATAATGGTAGAAATGGGCATGATTTAGCACCACATGTAATTAGAAAATCTCTCAAATTTTCTTAGGAGCATAAAATAAATATAGTGAAATAGACATGAGGCCAAAGGTGAGCTGGAATGAAAGCATAAAGATTCTACAATGCCAGGTTGAAAAGTTCAATCTTTATTCTATATGCAGTATGGGACACTGAATCCTTTCTGTTCAGAAAAGTGACTCAGACACAATTGTTATTTAGAAAAACGATGAAAGAATTGAGATTGGTGGCTACTTGGACTGATGGAAAGAGAAAAACAGAATCCCACGTTTCCAATGGTAAAGTTTGATGCCTAACACTTGGGGCAGGCAGTGATGGCTGGGTCAGGCCTCCAGAAAGAGAAAGAACAGCTGGGAGACGCAGACGGAAGGGAGGATGAGAGGGACTCGATCACGCTCAGGCACGGGCCACTGCTCGGTCCAGCCGGGCCACTGCTCCTGGCTGTTCCTGGAAACTTGATATGGAGATTTGTCAGAGAAAAGACTCTTAAAATGAAGTATCTGCACGTGTGAAGTTTACACAGTTCTTATAAGCTTCGTGTTTCCTAGACCAATATTAGATTTTGGAGGCCAAATTTAACAGAAGGTTATAGTTAGAGACAGATTAACCTGGGTCTCTAAAGAAAAACCTAACAAAAAATCAGAAGAAACTACTCTTTTAAGCCTGAGTATCTAAAGCTGAAAAGGCATGCAAGGATCACAAATTTGATAAAATAGCAAAGAAAGTAATTTTTTAATCTCTTCATTGATATTTTAACAGGATTCTTAACTAATTTATCCTTTGCTCTTTTCCCAAAAGCTGGCTGGTTTTACCCCTTGAATGTATTCATCATCGTTTATAATTTCAGATAAGCTCTTTTTGTTCATTACAAACTGAATTTTGGCGAAAAAGAACTGAAGTGAATGCTGATGTGACTTCGTAGTCACTTCATGATCTCTATTCCAGGTTTGACACCTGGTACAATGAATCACCATTCTGTATAACCACTAACCTCAAAGGACATATTATTGATCAAAGGATGTAAGACTAGCCTATATCCTGAGTCTTTAGAAGACAGACAGGTGTTCGCACAGAAGAGTCTGTCTGTTTGTAAGAACTACGAGAAATTTTACAGAGAAGTAATTGATTGGTGCTCTGATGGAAAACCACTTTACACTGATACCTTGTGAGCAAACAACTCACCTACCACCCAACACAGACTGATTTAAAACTTAACATAAGGCTGAATTCATTTCCTCTTTATAAGTCTTACGGGAAGAAAGAAGCCTCCAGGCCCAAAGAGATTTTTAAGTTTTCATCATGAATACTATCCAGCCCCCTTTACATAAGCCAACCCAATGTTCTGGGAAAACAGATCTAGCCATCTGGATTTGCATAGAGGCATTTTGTTCCATGGCCACAGTAGGCCTGCCCTACATGTGTCATCAAAAAGCTGGTCTCCAGCAGAGATGTCCAGGAGAAGGTCTGAGAAGCATTACTCCCAAATGACAGCAGAAATGTCTTGAGAGTCCTTTTACACTGTGAAGGTTGTGGTGCTGGGCAGATCTCGGAGTTTGTGTTCATGTGACTGGGAAGCTTACTTGCTTTTTGAAGCTGCTTCTTGGCTGATGTCACCCCATGAGGACAGCAGGCTGGCACAACCCTGTGGGGTGCGGGGCACCTTACACTGACTCCAGTGTGCTGGGAAGACCCAGTTCTTCTGCACAAAGCTTTTTTAAATTTTTTTAAAATTATATTCCAGATGTTTTGAGCTATAACGAACAGATAAAAATTGTATATATCTAAGGTGATGTTTTGGTATGTGTATACACTGTGAAATGAATACTTTAATCAAACTAATCAATACATCCATCACCTCGCATGGTTACCATTTGTGTGTGTGTGTCTTGACAACATTAAGATCTACTCTTGGCACAGTTCAGGTGTACAGTACAGTATCAGTAACTCTAACTGCCATGTGGCACCTTAGATCCCAGAACTTACTCATCCGGTGTAATTAAAAGTTTTGTAAGCTTTCCCAAACATTTCCCCATATCCTCTGCATCTGGCAACTACCACTCTAATCTCTGCTTCTGTGAGTTCAACTTTTTTAGATTCTACATATTAGCGATATCATGAATTATTCACTTTTCTGTGGGCAAAAGCTTTCTAGCTATATCAGACTTGCTCTAAGTTTGTGAATAATAAAACATCTCATTCACCATCCTTGTAATATAGTTTTTATTTTTCTATATTTTTATAGATGAAAACCCTTTCTAATTGCACCCTTATATGGGCAACAATGTCATAAAATGATGATATCTACACATATAAATGCTTCTCACTTGTAAAATACTTTCACAAAAACTCAGGGTAAGTTGAGTATTAATTACATTATTACTATTTTACAAATTTTTAAAAACTGAGGCTCGACATTCTGGCCAAGATAGAGGTGTAGGTAGAAACCCTTCGCTTCCTCTCACAACCAAAGGGAAGATAATAACCAATCTAAAATCAATAAACAACCAGAAGCACCAGAAAATCAAACTGCATGGAAATCCGACAACCAAAGGATTAAAGAAAAAATCAACCAGAACAACCAGACCAGTGCAACAAGACAAAGAAATATGGCCCAAATGAAAGAACACAGTGAAACCTCAGAACTAAGCAATAAGGACACTGCCAACCTAACTGATGGAGAATTTAAAGCCCTGGTAATCAAAATGCTCACAGAATTGATTGAGCATGGTTGAAAAATGAAAGAACAAATGAAAGATACCCAAAATGAAATAAAGCAAAATATTCAGCAAGCCAAGAGCGACAAGAAGGAAACCAGGATTCAAAGCAATGATTTGGAACAAAAGGAAGAAATAAACATCCAACTGGATCAGAAAGAAGAAACAAGAATCCAAAAAAATGAAGAGAGGCTGAGGACTCTACGGGCCAACCTGAAATGTTCCAATATCTGAATTGTAGGGGTGCCAGAAGGAGAATAGCAACAGCAAGAAATTGAAAATTTATTTACAAATAATGAAGGAGAACTTCCCCAATCTGGTGAAGGAAATAGGCTTCTAGGAAGTCCAGGAAGCTCAGAGATTCCCAAAGAAGTTGGACCCAAAGAGGAATACACCAAGGCACATCCTCATTAAGTTACCCGAGATTAAAGACAAGGAGAAAATCCTAAGAGCAGCAAGAGAAAAAAAGACAGTTACCTACAAAGGAGTTCCCATAAGGCTATCAGCTGATTTCTCAAAAGAAGCCTTACAGGCAAGAAGGGGCTGGAAAGAAGTATTTGAAGCCATGAAATGCAAGGACCTACATCCAAGATTACTCTACCCAGCAAAGCTTTCGTTTAGAATGGAAGGGCACATAAAGTGCTTCCCAGATAAGGTCAAGTTAAAGGAGTTTATCATCACTAAGCCCTTACTATATGAAACATTAAAGGGACTTATCTAAGAAAAAGAAGATAAAAAATATGAACAATAAAATGACAACAAACTCATAACTATCAACAAATGAACCTAAAAGAAAAGAAAAACAATGAAAAGAAAAACTAAGCAAACAGCCAGAACAGGCACAGAGGGAGTTCAGTGGGGAGGGGGAAGGGAGGAATGGGGGGAAAAGGTACAGAGAAGAAGAAGCATAATTAGTAGGCATAAAATAGACCGGGAAAGATAAAAAATGGTATAGGAAACAGAAGACTCAAAGAACTTATATGTACAACCCATGGACATGAACTACGGGGGAGAAGAATGCTGGAGGGTTTGGAGGACAGGGTGGAGGGGGATAAAGGGGAAAAATTGTGAAAAATGAATAGCATAATCAGTAAAAATACTTTTAAAAAAACTGACACTCAGAAGCCATCAAGACTAAAGTCCCATGCAGCCAGGATGGGAACCCAGATCGTCTGACTTCAATTTCCCTGCTCTTTGCAGTGTACCACACTGCCCACCTTGCTGGGTGGGATACTATCGTAACACTGAGCCTCCTAGTTGTGTCCAATGCCAGCCTCCCAGTGGAGTTTCACAGTGTAGGCAGCCGGGCCCTGGGGGCCTTAGAGGGCTTTTGTGGCAGCTGGGACTACATCATGTGTTTGAACCCCCTCTCCCTAAACACAGCTGCTGCTGTGTGAGGATTTACAGTTTGCATCTTTGTAGATCATCTACAGACTGACACTCAAAGATGTGTCCTCCTTTGCTGGGCCTGGACATTGGGGAGGACTTGACCCCTATTTTATCTCCTCAGGGGACCGAGCAGCCTCCTTAAAATAGAAGATTAGAGTGAATCTATTATAAAAGTCCTACTCTAGCCATGAGCTAACATGTATAAAGGTATAACATCTGCACAATAATAGTTATTGTTCTAAGTATTGCTATTAATAACACAAAGTTATTGCTTGGCAAACAGCAAGCACTCAGTAAAATGTAACAGTGCTGCAAGGTACAATATCATGATGCAATTCTGCATGCATCAGCTCAAGAGTCTTAGGAGGCATTAACATTACTCCCATCTTATAGATAAGAGACTGGGTCTGTGGGGGCTAGATAACTTCACTGAAGTCACAGAGGCAGCACATGGCAGAGTCAAAATTCAAAACCTATCTATCTCACTCCCAACCCTGGAATGCCATTATGAGATTAAAAACAGACTCTGTATCATTGATTTCTGTTAGAGCAGTGCTTCTTTAAGATGAAAAAAAAAAAGCACAGAGTGATGAAACTTTTCCTGCTTTCCACAAACTTTCATCTCTTTTCCACAAGCTCCTGTCTAGAAGCTTCCAATATTAATTTGCCTTCCAGTCCTCTGGCCCGGGGAAGTCACTGAAGTCATGCATTTCTCAGGGCCATCCTACTGAGTGCCTGTTGACCAGAGCCCGTCAAAATGCCTCTCTGAGCCTGCTGGCTCCCTGTGATGCTAGTCCATGGGTCCTGGGTGCAGTGCACAGGTCCTCCTTGGTCCTCCTTAACACCAGGCCTGACCACACTGGTGCTCACCAGTCAAGCTGAGTCCAAGATTCCATCAATTCCCACAATGTGCTATAGGAATTCAAGGTCTGGGGGCACTCAGAGTGCACAGGTTAAGCCTATACCATCTCTTAGGGGTCTGCACATAGACTAACTACAAAATCCATAGGACCCGAGAACTCATGCCCAGCACCCTCTCTATCCTGACATCTACACCTGTGTACCAACCGGTCCTCCGTTCAATTTCATGTCTGTCCCCCTCCATCCCTACCCTTGCCTCCAGGCTCTGTTCTGTGTTGCAGGAGGCTGACACCTGCAAACTGCACTTCTTAGCCTCCCTTCCCACTGAATTCCACCTGGGTTCAGTCAAGGAGAACCTAGGGTTGCAGGTAGGGTCAGGGAGACATTGAGACAGAGGAAGGGAGAAGCCAGGGTATTTCCCTTAGGAGATTATAAGATATTCCACAGCCCCTTCTCCTCTGCCTAACAACAACAACAACAAAAACAAGTTCCCTAAGGACTTGCTTTAAACCAACCCAGGAAGGTACTGGGTCCAGTGGATTTGGGTCTTAAACATTCAGACCTCCTGCAGGTAGAATCTTAGAAGTTCTCCATACCCATAATCCCCTTGAATTCTCTGTCTCTGAGATATTTTACCCTCATAATGTTTTCTTAGTATGCTTTACTCTTCATGGGTACACTTCTTGAGCTCCCCCCTCCCCCATTATTACCTGGTAACATCTAGCACAGGCCATATTTTTTGTTCTACTATAAATTCAAAGCCATATGGTCAGCAACTCAGTAGATTTCAACAAATCTAATGCTGTTTAACATTCAACCAACTTTGTTCTCTCTCTCTGGGGACTGACAGATGATTCAGGATACCTGCCTCCCTCCAAAGACCAGCTTCCTGGCATCTGTCCCTGGAATTCTCTACAGAAATTAGTCTGGTACCTTACCCAGTGAGAACATAGTCCTGGCTTCTGGTGGAAACACCGTCACACTCTCATTATAACGCAAGTCCCAAGATTAGAGCTGTCTCCCCTTCATCCCTCTCCTTTGGAAGGGTATTCAGAACCTCTTTGCCATTCATGATGGATCCCGCAGTGTATTCAGCCGCCCCTCCTAAGGGTTTGGATGTCATGATGGACCATCCCTTTTGATTCAGGTGCAGCTGGAGATCACAGCAGAGTCCAATATTTCCAACACGAATACCAAACAGAAGGTATTCTTTCCTGAATACAGGAAGAGAGTAGCTATCTGCCAAGCCCCCTGAAGAGGGACAACAGAGAAAGCTGCGTGGCCATATAAGCAGAGTAACAAGGTAAATGCATTTATATTTGTGGAGTTTCAATTTTATTCAATGACTTGGAGAAACAAAATGAGATAAGTAATAATTTTATAAAAATTAACATGGCTATTAAAGAATAGAATAAAATTCTCATAAGTTTGTAAGATAAAGTGAGAGAGCTCAAAGGTAGGACAATGGCCTGCTTCAAGCTACATCCTTCATTTCCTCAGAAGCATGAATTCTTTCTTCTCCACTTGGAGGGGTACAGGATGGAGGCAGTGGGAACTTTTCGGGTGCACTCAAGGCTCATGCCCTCTCATGCTTTGGGGTCCAACCCTGCACTTCCTCCTAAGAAACATTTCCCACCACTTATGGCACAAAAAAATTGTAAGGAAGAAAAAGGCATTGGGTAAATGGCTCAGGAAACTCTCCACAGGAAAGAATTTTGTTTCTCTCTCACAGAGAGAAAATAAAAAATTCCCAAAGGAAGCCACAGGGTGTGGATTTACAGGAAAGGAGCCCCCTAGCCCTCTTCCATAGGGGCCTAAAAAGAGCCAAGAGCAAGCCAAGAAAATACTCAAGGTTTACAAATAGATCGGCCCAACTCATCAGGAAAGTACACTTAGGGGTCTGCATTGTTTGACATTTCAAGGCAGTCAATTCTTTGTTGGAGGGCGCTCTTTGGGATGCATATCCCTGGACTCCATGCACTAGGTACCAATAGAAGCAGATGCCCCATTGTCACAGCCCAAAATATCTACTGACATTGCCAGTGTGCCCACGGTTAAGAACCACTGAGTTGCAATAAAGAAACTGTTAATAACAAAACATTTGTCTTCTTGTAGCATTCTCCGCGCTACTTACATCACCCAGGACTCAGGGAGGTGCCATGGCCATAGGAGGTGGAGCAAAATTCAGGCTGCGAGGATTCAGACCCCGGTGCTGCCCACCATCCCGGGGACTAACACTACCTGAACTGAGAACCACAGTGAAAGTCAGGGTGCATCAGCATCACCAGGGCCAGCACAATCCCAGAAGGTGCTACTCACATGGACTGGGGTGTGAATGGTGCGTCCTGGAGTTGTGCCATGCTCAGCCCTGGATAGCACAGTATTCCCACTGTCTATCTCCGGTCTGGTAGAAAGAGTCTTAGGAAGGAGTAAGAATAAAACGACATAGTAAACACTATATATGGGTCAGGAAATCATGAGTCATGGTCTCAGCTTCCAAACAGGATCCCACTTCCAGATGGCATCACAGTCTCAAAAATTAAAACAGAGCTTCAAATCTAAAAAGTCTTGTAACAAAAATTTATGTTACATTTTTGCTCTGTTGTCAGGATTCTACTGGATTATTTGAAAACTGTAGAGAAACTGTATAGTACAGCGGCATGAGCTTGGGATTCTTCAGGGAAAGATCCAGATTGGATTCATGTTTTTGCCACTTA
The DNA here is from genome assembly GCF_019186645.2 of Phyllostomus hastatus. Classification (NCBI taxonomy): domain Eukaryota; kingdom Metazoa; phylum Chordata; class Mammalia; order Chiroptera; family Phyllostomidae; genus Phyllostomus; species Phyllostomus hastatus. The sequence goes on along the minus strand of NW_025333977.1, from coordinate 11,386,151 downwards.
AGAGCCTTGAGGTGACTTTCTGGAGGCAGACTGGAGATACCCGTGAGCACCCCTGCCCTGGAGTGCTGTGAGGGTCAACAGCGAAGGGAGGCGGTGGCCGTGCGTGTGCACCAGGAAGGGCGCAGCACCACACCCTCACTGCTCAACCAGACCAATAGCGCGTGTCGCTTGATAGCTTACTGAAAATTTTAGCTTTTTAAAAAAATGTCAAGGACATCTGTTTTCTAAAAGATACCCATTTTAAATATTTTTGAGAATTCTCTACTCCATGTCATTTTAAATAGTTTTTTTCAAATTTCATATTATTTTATGCTTAGAGATCATAATGTTTCTCTTAGCTTGATGGCTGAGTATTAAAAGAGCTCTTTATAGAAGCCCTTTTAAAGATTACTTAGAGGAAAGTATAATTGCCTGCCTTTATCCTAAGAATCTTTTTTCTAATTATAAAAGCAATATGTGATCATTTTGAAAACACCCATTGACATCAATGGATAGATCATCCAGAGAAAAAAATCAGTGCAGAAACAGTGGCCTTAAATGACACATTAGCCCAAATGGACCTAACTAATATTTTTAGGACATTTAACCCAAAAGCAGCAGAATATACATTTTTCTCAAGTGCACATGGAATATTTTCTTGTCCAAAAAAATACGTCTACATTGTCCAAGATGGACAAGGAGGAAAAACAGATATACCGTAGATTGTAAATATGTGTAATATGTAGTTAATATATGCAAGTGTATCTCCTTTCCCACTCATCAAAACACAGCTTTCATCCCATGGTGTGTACACACATATACGTGCACTATGTGTACTGACACCTGTTTCTGGCCACATGGGCTCCAGTCATCTGCCTACTAGCCTAAGATGGTATGTACAAGATTTGGGCCCAGGAACTCATACTTGCTTGGTTTTGCAGCTTTCATTTCAATTGCATTCAGATGACGTGTTTTCCTGCAGTCCTCTCCCAAGAAGTTGCCCACCCCTAAAATAATATTAGCCCTTCATCTACCTCCAAATAACATACACCAGACTGCCTCTGCATCCCTCAGCATATCCATTCATTGAGAATGTTCAGAGATGCGCTGAAATGGGCCCCTATCAGATCACAGGAGGCAATGTGCATTGCTTCCCAATTCCACATTCAGGGATGTCACAATCATACTTTGAAATTGACCCGGTGAGAGTATGTATACCACAGAAACCAGAAAAAGCGACAAATCTGGACCCTTGTTTCCAGGGAGCCAGGTCAGCAGCATACCACGGACTAGACTGTCTCTGAAGGCCCCGAGGCCCGGGACTCCCCCACACAACTAACTCTGATACAACATGAGATTAAAAGGACCGTTAGCTAGACACACTGGTACTGCATCAACACCCAAATAAAAATGTAAATTGAAAACATGTAACCTAAGGAATTTTTTCTATAGTCCTTTTTTCTCTTTCTCTCCTTGGTAGCTAGAACCCTGGGAGCTTACTAAAATAGAAACTATCTGCACTAAAATCAGGTGGGGAAAAAAAAAGATGTTAAAAGTACAGCTTTGACCTAGAAGAATGTGACACTTTGGATTGTGATGGGAGAATAAATAACATTTTCTTGTATCAATCTCTGCCCCAGGGGGGTCTTGGGTTATTAAATATAACTGTCCGGACAAATAGTACTTCAGGGAGAACTGGTTGTTGTTCGGCTACTCCCAGGACAAACTACATGAAGCCTATTAACCAGACAGCCTGTGCCAGATTAAAACCCTCTCCTGACTCCTCTGGATACGACTAGTTAGTCCTCCTTAGCCACCTCCATTGGCCTTGTTGATCCGGAGCACAACACTAACTAAAAGTGACTCTGTGTGCTGGCTGGTCTGCCATGGGGTCTGAACACAGCCCCCATGGGCAGGGGGCAGGGGGGTTCCACTGTGGCAGGCACTTGGTCTTTCAGTTTCCAGTGGCCTTTACCCATAAAAGCCCTCTATTGAGGCAATTTGTTCAACCAGTCTCCTCTGGATCATGGGTGCCCCCAAAATTTAGCCCTAAAGTTATAGACTTAAATCCAGAAAGAGTCTCAGGGATATTTTGCTCCGATCTTCCTCTTACAGGTGAAGTCCAGAGAAAGAGGGTCACTGGCCCAAAGCAACAGCAGAGCCCTCACCAGGGTAGAGCAGGAACTCAGGACTGCCCAGCCCAGGGCTCTGTCCACCCTCTTTCACTGTCTCCCTTGGAGGTGGGAGAGAGAGGTGGCACCCTTGAGGGAAAAAGGACAGCAGCTTTATTACCTATACCTGACAGCGGTCACAGGTGTCACGGATCGCTAAATCTGTGAGAACGTCAAAGGCCCCCACTCAGCTAATGAACAGAGATTTCATTGAATTCAATTTGTGATACAACTATTGTATTTAATTGGTTGAGTCATTTCTTAAAAATCTTTCTGATGGGACTTCTGGCCAAGATGGAGGCATAGGTAGATGCACTGTGCCTCCTCGCGCAACCAAAACTAAGGACAACAAAAATTTAGAAACAAAAAACAACCAGAACAGAGAGAAGTGAATCGAACCAAAGTCTGACTAACATTCATCCAGACCGGTAAGGAGGGGCGGAGTCGGAGGCCTACGGAGAGGGGTCGAGGGGTCCCAGCAGGAGGAAGTGGTGGCTGGCAGATACAGGCGCGCAGGGCACAGGTGGCAATTGGCGGACCCCAGAAGCCCAGGGGCAGCTGACGGACCAGTGGCAGACCCTGGGCGCGGGAGGCAACGAGCAGACCCAATGAGGCGTGCAAGGCAGCTGGCTGTCCACAGCCACACATTCGAGAGCAGACAAGCTAGGTGGAAATGGGCAGCGACACAGACCACACAACCCAGGGACCCAGCGCCGGGAAACAAAGTCTAAAGGCACCAATTGGAAACACCTGTGGGAGTTGAGGCTGGAAGCATCTCTCAGCCTCACAGGAGGCTCCTTGGGGAGACCCACAGAGTCCGAGAAAGTACACAAGCCCACCCCACCTGCCTGAGAGCCAGCACCAAAAGGGCCCAATTTACTTGTGGGAAGTGGCAAAGGGGACTGAGGTCCTAGAGAGAGCGGAGCGGGCACCATTGTACCCTCTCGGACCCAGCCCCCACATACAATGTCACAATCCAGCGACTGAGGTGCCCCTCTCTGGTGAACACCTAAGGCTCCACCCCTCATACATAACAGGCGCGACCAGACCAAAGGGTGGGGGAAGATGGTTCAAACAGAATTAAGAGCCCCTTGGCCAGTCCTTTTAAGCAAACAAGATATAGCCAACCTATCAGATGCACAGTTCAAAGCACTGGTGATCAGGATGCTCACAGAATTGGTTGACTTTGGTCATAAATTAGATGAACAAATGCAGGCTACGATAAGAGAAATGAAGGAAAATGCACAGGGAACCAAGAGTGATGGAAAGAAAACTGGGTTTCAAATCAATGGAAGGGAGAATCAACCAGAAGGAAGAAAGGAACAACCAAACAGAAAAGAATGAAGAAATAAGAATTCAAAAAAATGAGGAGAAGCTTAGGAACCTCCAGGACATCTTTAAACGTTCCAACATCCAAATTATAGGGGTACCAGAAGGGGAAGAGGAAAAACAACAAGTGTAAAAGTTATTTGAACAAATTATAAAGGAGAACTTCCCCAATCTGGCAAGGGAAATAGACTTCCAGGAAGTCCAGGAAGCTCAGAGAGTCCCAAAGAGGTTGGACCCAAGGAGGAACACGCCAAGGCACATCATAATTACATTAGCCCAAGGTAAAAATGAAGGAGAGAATTCTAGAAGCAGCAAGAGATAAGGGGACAGTTACCTACAAAGGAGTTCCCATCAGAATGTCAGCTGATTTATCAAAAAAGACCTTGCAGGCAAGAAGGGGCTGGAAAGAAATATTCCAAGTCATGAAAGGCAAGGACCTACATCCAAGATTGCTCTATTCAGCAAAGCTTTCATTTAGAATGGAAAAAGGAGATAAAGTGCTTCTCAGATAAGGCCAAGTTAAAGGAGTTCATCATCACCAAGCCCTTATTATATGAAATGTTAAAGGGACTTATCTAAGAAAAATAAGATAAAAAATATGAACAATAAAAAAAGACTTCAAACTCACAGTCAGTAAAAACCATACCTAAAACAAAAGCAAACTAAGCAAACAAATAGAACAGGAACAGAACCACAGAAATGGAGATGACATGAAGGGTTAGCAACAGGAAAGTAGGAGGAGGACAGAGGGGGAAAAGATATAGAGAATAAGTAACACAGACAATAGGTAGAAAATAAACGGGAGGAGGGCAAGAATAGTATGGGAAATATAGAAGCTAAAGAACTTATGACACATGGACATGAAATAAAGGAGGGAATGTGAGTGGGAGGGGGTGGGCAGGGTAGAGGGGACTGAAGGGGGAAAATGGGACAATTGTAATAGTATAATCAATAAAATGTATTTAAAAAAAACTTTCTGATGCATTCCCCAAGTAATAACTGAATTACAAAGCCACAAAGAAGAGAGAATTTAATCAAAATATTCTAGTGGCTCCTTTTCAAAATAATTCAAGGACAAATAAATAGGAAGCCTTACTTCTTTGCCTTAATTAAATAAACTTCTCAATAAATTCTTCCATCATCCTAGCAACAGAAAATAGAATCCTCTATTGAATTTTTCTTCTTTCTATTTTTCTTCTTCTATTAAGAAGTATAAAGTTTCTAAGCAAAACAGACCTTTAAAAAATCACTGTAGCCTCAAGCTAGCTTTAAAAAGGAAAAAATGTTACATTACTTAATGTTACTGCAAGTTCCTTTTAGAGCACAAATCATAGATTGTAAGAATAGATTTTCATGTATGGCAATATAAACATTTCATGAGAAAATAGTGGATCTATGCATTTGTTTATTTATTATATGAATTACATTGGGATAGCTCCTATTGTCTGCACAGAATGAGCTGGTTCATTTTTATATTATGTATAGGATTTCCAAATTACAAAGCTAAATGGAATGTGCATCGTAAGTCCCAGAGACTGGCTCCCTCACCCTTCAGATAAGAAAAGCAACACACAGGAAGGTTCTGGGACTCGCCCAAGGTCACAGAGCTAATTAGCTGCAGAGCTGGAAATAGAATCTCCCCAGAATGTATGACTCCACAGAATGTACACTGCTGATCATTCTCACAAAGTTTATAAAATGTCTTTTAACACCACAAATTCCCATGTTTTCATTAGACACATGAAAATTATAATAGTGGTTCCTAATAAATGTTTTCTCCTCAGTTATATATGCTCTTGGTATATACATGTGTAACATCAGAATATTTATGCTTTGTCAATGACTGTCCCCACTGGCCTTAAAAATATCATAATGCTTGTAGGGCAGAGCGGGGAAGCTCAGGTTCAGGACTCGGAACAGAGTTTGAACCCCAGACTGTTGAGTATAAGAAAAATGAAGCTGGTTATTTAACCTCCTAAAGCCTTTCAGCCCCAACTTCCTCATCTAAAAATGGGACAGTGAATGACTGACTACTTTGGTGAGATGAATGCAAAGCCCTGAGATAAGTGTCTGGATTTTGGGGGCTGAGGAGAGAATAACTTTTGACATTTGAAATTCACAGTATTTCTAGTCTTCCTAAACTTACTCATTCATTCACAAAAAATTTATTAGGTACCTTCTTTTTTTTTTTTAAGATTTCATTTATTTATTTTTAGAAAGGGAAGGGAGGGAGAAAGAGAGAGAGAGAGAAACATCAATGTGCGGTTGCTGGGGGCAGTGGCCTGCAACCCAGGCATGCGCTCTGACTGGGAATCGAACCTGTGATACTTTGGTTCGCAGCCCGTGCTCAATCCACTGAGCTATGCCAGCCAGGAGCTATTAGGTACCTTCTATAGCTACACATTGTTCTACATTCTGGAGATACAATAGTGGACCAGATAGACAATACCAGATAGCCAGTGGGTGCTGATGGCCCTGAGGGGACACAAAATGAAGTTGGTTTTATATGTGTTAGAAAAACTGCAAAGTAGACTCTGCCACTGCTAAGGGCATGAACTACTGCAAAGGAGCATTGCTAGGATGACATTCAGAATCAAAAGACAAACAAGAAGCAAGTCCTTCTCTTTCCTCCAACCTTTAAACTCCCTCTAGTGCCCCCTGTTGACAGAGTCTAACAGAGAGCCAGCTAGCAAAGCAGAAAGGAGATTTGCATCAACAGCCCCAACATCACAAAGCAAAGCATGAAGGGTAGGTTTGAGTCTTAAAGACAGTATCTTAATAACTGACATAGCTACTGAGGAAGCTATGCCACCTGGCTTCCTTTGGTCTCAAGTCCAGATGAGTGGGTCTCAGTCTATCTCTGCAAGTTTGGAAAGAACACTTTCCAACTACTGCTTAGAATTTTAAACCTTTTATTGCAGAACACCAACTACTCAAAACAGTGCATACCTGTGTGGTCTCTTTTATTTTTCCAAGGAAACATCTCTCTGTAAGTTTGTTCATTCTAAAGTGTTTTTATATTACAATAAATTGCTAGAATGGCAGGTGAGGAAAGGAGAAAGGAGTGAGAGATTCAGAAGGTAAGAGTGGGGAAATTTGGGAAATGGCAGCTGAGAACTTTGGGAGGAGAAATAAGTTTTACCAAGAGGAATGAAAACACTAGTCTTATCCATCTCCCTACAAAATCTACAATAAAATTTGCATCACTCATAAATGTGTTGTGGACTTGGATTTTATTATTACCATTATCATCATCATTATTAGAATAGGTAATTCATACAACGGTACAGAAGACCAAAGGACAAAAGAACGTATAATAATTATCTTTCTTCTACCAGTACCTCCCAAGCAATGAAGAAAAAACACGACAGCAGATGTATTGTGTCAGGGCCAATTTTCGGGATACAAAACCCATCTGATTAGCATGAGCAGAATTGTTGTAGGTGTTCAGTTCTGTACCAGATTCATTGGGAAGGTGAACAAAACAGAATCTAGGCTGAGTTTCCAGGAACACCTCCCAAAGCCTCAACACAGAATTAGGCCACCAGTAAAGCATCTGTTCCTCTCAGAGTCAGGAAAGTGCCGACTGCTTAAATGCTCCACATTTGTCACAGTCTTCACCAAGGTGAGGGCCAGACATGGCACCTCTGCTACAATTGCTGTAGGAAAATCAAATATGCTCTCCTCTCTCCTCGCCAGAACAGATGGCAAAGAGCAGCCTCCAAAACACTGAATCCCACTTTGCCTTCTAAATATTAAATGTCAAACAGAAGTGCAAGTGCAAGAGCATCTGTGCAATGTAGCTGTCAGTCTCCCCACTTCTGAAAAGAATTGGAATGGGTGCTCAGGGAGCCTCTATACCAGACCTGCCACAGCAGAAACCCTCTACACAAGAGCAAACATACGAAAGTTTCTAAAAATAAAAACTGTATGGTACTAGCAGACAGAAAAATAGGGCAAAAAAAAAAAACCCAGAATCCAGAAAAACATTCATGGATATATGAACATTTAGTAAAAGATAAATATAGCATTTCAAAGCAGTGGAGAAAATATAAGCTATTCCATTAAATTGGTATTGGAACAACAGGTTAACCATTGTAATACAACTGTAAAGCTACAGCATCCACACACCACACACAGAAAGAAATTCCAGATGTAGTTAATAGCTAAATGTTAAAAATTAAAACTACGATAAGATAATTGCCAATGTATAACCTATCATCCTAAATGATGGTAAGTACCAGGAAGCAGGGACAAAGCTTTGTCTTGATACATCTTCTATGCCTAACTCTGAATCTCGTGCACACCAAGCCTTCAGTGATGAATGGAAGGAAGGAAGGAAGGAAGAAAGGAAGGAAGGAGGGAAGGAAGGAAGGAAGGAAGGCTATTAGAGCACTAGAGGAAAAGGGGGATCATATGAGCCACATGAAATCAGGAAAATAGAAAGCAGGCTCCAGGAATTGCAGAAGTATACCTGGATTGTGTTATACGGATGTGGGCAGGAAGGTGGCAGGTGACAAATGTTGAAAATAGAAGATGCAAAACTGTTACTAGGGTTTTGAGTGTCAGGCTAAGATAGCTGAACTCATGCTTTAGAGAGCAGAAAGCCACAGGAAGTTGAGAAACAGGGAAGGGCTGAGATCAGAACTGTGCTTTAAGGATACTAACCCGACATTGAGAATATCTTTTTTTTAAATATATTCACTTTATATCAGAAATCTTCTTTGCCTTAACCCAAAAGAACTGGTTTTCAAAAGAATTGATCTTATGGTGTGGATTTGAGCAGCCCTGATAAACATTCCTTTTTCTAAAATAGTACAAACCATCTGTGTGACACAGAGATAGCCAATATACATATGAAAAAAATGCTAAATGTCACTAACCATCAGAAAAATGCAAATTAAAACCACAACAAGATATCATCTCAAACCTACCAGAATGGCTACCACCAATATATGAACAAACAACAAGCGCTGGTGAGGATGTGGAGGAGAGGGAACCCTTATGCACTGCTGGTGGGAACGCAGACTGGTGCAGCCGCTGTGGAAAACAGTATGAAGCTTCCTCAAAAATTTAAAAATGGAACTGCCTTTTGACAGTGGATCGCTGTCACTTCTAGGAATATATCCTCAGAATCCCAAAACACCAATTCGAAAGAATATATGCACCACTATGTTCATAGCTGTGTTAATTACAATACCCAAGATTTGGAAGCAGCCCAAGTGCCCAACAGTAGATGAGTGGATAAAAAAGCTATGGTACATTTACACAATGGAACACTACACAGCAACAAAAAAAAAAAGGAGGAACTCTTACCTTTTAGGACAGCATGGATGGACCTGGAGATAACTATGCTAAGTGGAATAAGCCAGTTAGTGAAAGACAAACACCTCACTTAAGATCTCACTTATACACAGAATCTAATGAGCAAAATAAAATAAAATGGTGAACAAAATAGAAACAAAGTCATGGACACATGGAACAGACCGACAGATGTCAGAGGAGAGGGAGGAGGGGGCACTGGGACTAGCCAAAGAATGTGTATGCATAACCCACAGACACAGACAGCAGTGTGGTGGCCTGAAGGAAGGATGGGCGAGCACTGGGTAGAGATGGGTAAAGGGGGAAAAATTGGGACATCTGTAATAGTGTAAATAATAAAGTTAAAAACAAATAAATAAAACAGTTTAAACCTACGTGCGTCTACATCAGCCTTGAGTAAAGTGTTCTGCAGTTTTTTTCTTTCAATCAATTAGTCCTTATGCTCCTCCACAAGCCAGCAGCTGCATTATTTTGATGCAACACCCTGAAATTAACTCTGAGCCCCCCCCACCCAAGGACTCGCCTGCAGTTACCAGCAAATGCTCACCCAGAGCAGGGGGTGTCACTAGTGACTGACTGGTCTATGAGATTCTCTTATAAGGCAAGATTTGCTGATAGAAGTTCCAGTCTTTTTTTTTTTACTAGAAATATTTTTTAAATGATACATTCATCATAAGAGAAATTATCTTTTAATGTTATGAAAAACATTTTACTACTTGATAAGCAATTAAATACAAAGAATAAATCAATACTAAAAATTAGACCATCATCCTTTGACAACCACATATTATTTAATTTGTCCGCCAGAAGCTGGTTTCTATGACAATGAGCGTGTACTAAATCAACAAGCGATCATTTTAGACCATTTTAGATAATAGTTGTATCTTCAAATGGTAAAGTTGTACAAGTAAACATTAAAATTAAACATGCAAGTTCAATTAATATTTTGTTTTTAATAACATTTATTTTCTCTAATTTCCCAAACATGTGCTGATTAGAGAAATAAATAGCGAAGAACACAAGTCCAGTAAGACAGTATTACTGACCCATCTGGTATGAAAAGAGATCATGAAAACTTTGATTCTGCCCAGATGGGCTTCTGGAATTGTCTTTTTAGACATTGTAGGTTCAATAATCAACATTTTAGAAAATAAATGGATTATTCATTTTCCCATTGCTTGATATTTTGGCAAACCATCCTTTTTTTTTTTTAATTTTCTTTTAATTGTTGTTCAAGTACAGTTCTCTGCCTTTTACCCCCATCCCAGCCCACCCCCCAGCCCTCCCTTCCTCCCTCCCATTTCCACCCCTCTTGTTACTGTCCATGTGTCCTTTATACTTGTTCCTGCAAACCCTTACCCTTTTCCACTGAAATTCCCTCCCCTCTACCCTTTTCCAAAGTCCATCCCTAGGTCGAGTGAGGGCACAAAGGATGCAGTTTCCCCGCTCTCCATGCTTTTCTAAGAGTCCAGGCTGTGAGGAAAGCACTGTAGCAGTCTGGGAGTCAGCCGGGTGAATAGATGCTGTCCCAGAAAGTACCAGGATGCTGTTCACCCTATGACAAGTGAGTTTGCTTGGAGCTTTGCTAAACCTTGGCGTAAACATCGTACTTAAATTACAGAATGCATATCTCCATCTGGTCTGGAATGATCATTCTTTAACAATCAACACATAAAATCCTCATAGACCTACCCACAAGCCTGCATAAATCTCTGTCCAGATTGGTTAATTGATATTCACAAACGTTATTAAGTTCTCTTGAAAAGAGAGCTCTTTCTGGTCCTGTTGGTTTATTAGGGTCAAGTTTGCACTGGGTATTTGGTTTATCAGCATTTCTACAACTTCCATTTTTCCACACATTTAATTTATATGCACATAAATATATATAGGTCATTTTTAAAGATTCATATCTGTAAGAAGGTTGCAAATATTTTTAAAAAATAGTCCAGTTAACACTGTATAATTGGAGAGCAAATATCTATTATTTCATTTATCCTGAAAAATCTTTAATTCTAATGCCTACTCTAGGTAAGCATTTGCCTTTTTTTTTTTTCTGGCCTTCCCAGTATTCACTGTATAAACAACTAATAACTGCTTTGCTGACATCTTAGCTTCCTTCATTTTCATTTTTCAAGTAGAAGAATGTTTTGAAACTCAAATACTTTATTGCATCTTTCCGTGAAAATGTGAAGCAGGTAGGCTTTGCCTCCCCCCCCCCCCCGCCGGGGAGAAACATGCGTATTCCCAATCTGAACTCAAGCAGGAACTAAGTTTTGTTCACATCTCAATTCCGTCAATATTCTCTGTAAGCCACAGAGTCCTTTGAAACATAAATTCTCTTACCAAATGCCTTGTTCCAAGAGAAAGTTTGTAAGCTGTAATTCTGACCTCAGTCATAAAAAAGCTGTTTATTCCACGGAAGCATCAACAGAATATAGAACAAGATGTCTCTTTTGGTTCCCACAAGGTAATTTTGTTTAATGTAACTTTCTAGATCAGCCACTCATGATATTTAAAAAACTGTACATGACATCAATTTTTTTATCCATCACTTTAGATTACTTGTGCCTATCATATCCTCTACTGTACTCTCCTTATACCAAAGCATATGAAATGCTTGAATGAAGTGGTTTACAATTTTGGTAGGAATGGGTATTCTAATTCATGACAAATGGCATCTTACAGTATGAGAGTTCATACACCATGCTAAGACTATACCACCAGGACTCAAATCCTCAGCAGTACCCCAGAGCATCAGGCAGGTGCTGCAGAGACAACCTGAAAAGGAATGTTCAACCACATCACCACTGAAGCTTTTTTTTTAATTTTTTTATTGACTTTATTGGAGTAACATTGGTTAATGAAATTATATAGGTTTCAGGTGTACAATTCTGTAAGATATCATCTGTATATTGTACTGTGTGTTCACCACCCCGAAGTTGTCTCCTTCCATCACCATTCATCCTCTCTTTACCCTCCTCTACCTCCTCCACTGCCCTTTCTTTCTGATGATCAGCATACTGCTGCCTATGTCTACACCACTGCAGCTCCGAACTCACAGCTCTATTCTTCCAGAACAGTTGACACCCGGTATTGTTAAGCTCACTGCTCACAGAGGCTGAAGTCAGTTGGATGCTCTTATCTATAGTACTGACTCTTCCACCAACAGTTTAGTTTCATGGGTGTTCCTCTTTGGCCTCAGCAAAATAATGAAGCACTGATGAGCAAATATACAACCCCATAAACCATAGCCAGATGCAAAGATTGCAAATATTCCACAGCCACTTTAAACTTGCCTTTGGTGCTCAAATAAGCAAGAATAAAAGAGATCCAGACCATGAAAAAGACCAGCATCCCAAAGGTGATGCATTTTCTTTCCTAGTAACTATCAGGCAACCAGAAAGCCACAATTGTTGTAAGAAAGCATAGCAAGGGCAGAAAGACATCAATTCCAAAGATAAAGCATAAAAATTCTATAGAATCTTCATCACATTCCAGAATGATCTTTACATTTTGACCTTCCATGTTCTTGTACACCCTTGGGGGTTTCAATAGTAAGTAGGCTGTGCATACTCCAATCTCAACCAGAACAGAGATTAGCACAATGATTTTCCAATAAAGGGGGCAGATGGATATAATTCGGGTTTTGGATTTGGAAATTCTATAGGCTAAAAACAATGAAACAGTCTTTCCAAGAATGCAAGACAGGCACAAAGACAGGCCCAGAGCCAGAGTGACCTGGCGGGCCATGCAGGACCAGTTGTGTGACTGGCTAATGAAAAGCATGGAAGACAGCAGCGTGATGACAAGAGAAACCTGAATGAGAAAGCGCAGCTCCGGGCATTGGCGTTCACCAGTGGGGCGTGCCCGTACGTCACATACACAGCTGTGAAGGCCAAAACCACAAGCGTCCCAAAGATGGAGAGAATGACAAGAGTAAGCCCCAGGGCCTCATCATAAGCAAGGAATTCCACTTCTTGCAGCACACACTCACTCTTTTGTTCATTTCACTGATATTCTTCACCACATTCATTACACTCTCTTTGACCTAAGAACAAAAAACAGAGGACTGACTGCAAGGAAATCCAACCGACCCCCTTTGGTGCTGACTAGCCCAGAGCAGCCAAAGGCCTGGTGAGATCCCTTTACAAAGACTCCATAATCTCTCCAAAAACGCAGTGAGAAAATGGTCTTGGAGTGTGCAGCTAACATTATATATTGAGAATTATTTTCACTCTTGGAAATTCAGTCTCCCTTCTCTGTTTCAGCCCTTCCTGCATGGGCTTTGTGCAGAGTCATACCTTTTTCTTCCTCTTCCAATTATTTAATTGTGTGTATCCTCATAAGCCCCAGAAAAATTCACAAAGTATTTCCCGTATATGAGAAAATTAAAGCTACCAATGTGAAATAATCAAAAGGATTATGACAGGGATAAGACTGATTAAAATGTGAGTGTTTTCAGTCTTCCATTTGACGCCACTCCTACCTACTGAAGAGAACTTGGTCTTTGCCTGCTCTGCTCTGCCCTCCAGAGGCACCCTCTGGACGCGGATTAGAGAGAAGTAGCGAAGTCCTGAGAACAAGAAGGGAAACAGAAATAACAACCATGTTGACTAAGGTTGAGGAAACGTTTGGGGCATTTAGCTGGGCAAAGGATCTAAGGGAGAATATTGTGAAATATAAAAAAGTTCTTTGAGATAAAGTTGTGGTAGATTAGGAAAGAGAGCTCTTCCACATTCTTTGAAAGATGCAGATACAGACTGGAATTCCCTTTCTATTGCTCTGGCTGCTGGACTGGCCTTCTCCTGATGTGACTGTGCAGGGACTGGGCCACAGGGGGAACAAGGGATTATTCAGGTGACATTATGCTTGTCTTCCATTTGGGGAAATTTTAATTTTTAAAAATGTTCTTTTAAACAAATGTTTATTGAGTGCCTTTTGACAAAAAGGCAAGTATAGTTTGTATTATCTTTAACAAAAGGTAGAGATTAAAATAAGCCTCCTCTGGCATGCTTCATAAGGCTAAATATACCATGCCCAACTAAAATTCTGGTCATGAAGAGCAACACACTCAGCAGGTGTAGTGAAGAATTCATGGGGCAATAGCCACTGGACTCCTCGGTCCCACAAACCTACATAATGATGGTTTTAAGTCAATTGTCTTTAGGGATGGAATTCTTGATCTTATAGTTCCAAATTAGAAATAATTTAGTAAAACAGAGTTAAAATTCATTTATTTTTCCATCTACTATTTTTCATAATTAATGTTTAATATATTTCAGAAACCAAAATAACTTTAAATACTTTTTATGAATTCATTTATTCATAGTTCACATTTTAAAAAAATGTCCTCTAGCCCTGGCTGGTGTAGCCTAGTGGATTGAGTGCCAGACTGTGAACCAAAGGGTCGCTGGTTCTATTCCCAATCAGGGCACATGCCGGGTTGTGGGCCAGGTCCCCAGTGTGGGGGCATGAGAGGCAACTGCACATTGATGTTTCTCTCCTTCTCTTTCTCTTCCCCCTCTCTAAAAATAAATAATTTTTTAATTGTCAGAATAAGTTTCCTCTCAAATTCATGGATGCGGGTCTTTTTCCCAGCTGTTTCAGCTTTAGAACTAAATCCCGGTATTTTTTTTTTCAGACCGCACAGAACATCCAACAGTCTGATGGACTATAATGATATTCGTTATAAGTTGTTCATACCTATTTTCATAGCAGCTTCCCAAGAATCTTTTGCCAAAGCATGTTTAACCTAACTGCATTTTTATGTCAATGAAAAAAATGACCATCTGTACCTGGTTCCCGTGAACACGTGTCCACCAGCACCTGGGACAGCGTCAAAGCAGCACATTGGTTCCCCTGATGAATCCTCTTCCGGGTCCCGGACGGCACACATCGGTGCACACGGCACACATCCATGCACACGGCACACACCCGTGCACACGGCACACATCCGTGCATGCCGAATAGGGAAGCTAACAAAGGCAAAAATGGCGCATGTATTTGTCATCACCACTTGTGATGCCAAGCGAGCTCCTGTCTGGTTTTCTGTGGAAGTCTCGTGATATCTTGGGAAACCCAGGACAGCTGGGCAAGGACAACAGATACGGGGCATAACAACATGAACTGCCCAAGGAGGAATTTTGCTAAAAAGTCAGTCATGAGGTTGATTCTGCATAGGCTAAGCTACTGCTAAAGCTAGCTCTTTCCAACTTCAGGGACTCAAACTAGACTCTGTGCCCCTGGAACTCTGCGGAGGGGACAATTTGACAAATTTGTTCCTGTTTGGGAGGGGCTTGTGACCCCAAAATTATCTTGAGAGCCTGAAAAAGATTTCTTCTCACAACGTCGTCCCAGGATAATCTGAAAGCCAAGGAAGGATGCATCATAGCAGAAAAGAAAATGAAAGATCTGTTCCGTGGGAATAACTGGCACACCAAACAGGAAGAACGCACAAGGCACAGCCCCGGGCTGATTTCTCACAAAACGTGTAGACATCTCAATGGCCCACGCAGGTGCCCTTGACATTCTCCAGGGGCATGCCCCTGGAGCCCCAGTGCAAACACAATGTCTGTAAATCCGTTTACAATGGGATGTAAATGAAGGGCTTCCCATTTAAAAGGGAGATAAGATGTATTTTCTTTTTATTTTTATTGAATTTATTGGGGTGACATTAGTTAATGAAATTGTATGGGTTTCAGGGCATGCTTCTATAATCTACCATCTGTATATTAGAAAAGATTTATTTTGGAAAGTGAATAATCACATTTATATTTATTTTAGAAATCGGAATTTTCTCATGTAAAATCTGAATTGTGTAACAATGCGACATACTAGAAATCTCTGAGTTCAGTTATGGTGTGTAACATTACTAAAATATATATATTAGTACTATACACGATAGATAGGCTTCTTACAAGATGTGCGTGTCTGTGTCTCTGCAGAATGAACCGGATTTCCTCTCCCCTGACACAGTCTTCTGAAAAGAGCGCTCAGAACGATGAGTGGAGGCCTTTTGTTTCATCTCTCAGTATCCCTTCCCTTCTCCACTCCCATCATCTAGTTTTCAACCTAAATCAGGTCATGACTCTCCTGTGTCAAGGGTCTCCTGTGGTCCCTCTTTTCACTCAGTGGAAAAGCCAAAGTCCTTTACTATCCAATAAGCCCTGCGTGACCCCCTTCTCTTCCTCTTCTACTATCCCCGCCCCCTTTCTCTCATTCTTTCCAGCTACTCTGGCTTTTTGGGTGTTCTTCCAAAAAGCCAAGCACGGCCCTGCCCTCGAGGCTTAGAAGTTGCAGTGCCCTCTGCCTGACATGCTCTTGCCGAGATAATGCAGGAATTCGTGTCCTCATAGCTTTTATTCCAATGTGCCCCCAGGAGGCCTTTTTCACCACATTATGTGAAATTGCAACACTCACACCGGTACTCTCTAGCTCAGCCTCTGCTGTTTTTTTCTCTGTAACATTATCACCCTTTAAGATAATATATAATTTATCTACTTATCTTGTTTATTTCCTATTTGCTCCCACTTAAACGTTAGCTCCATTAGACAGGGATTTGTTCTGGTTCGTACACTGACGCACTCCCAGTTCCTAGAACAGTGTCAAGCACATATGATACTGTACTGATAAGTATTTGCTCACTCACTTCATTAGTTAGGTTGTAAGTGCTCTGAGGACAGCGGGTTCTTCTGTAATGCTGAACACAGAGGTGAACTCTTAGTAGGTGCTTCGCAAATTGGTGTTGAACTGCATTTCAACCAATTTTATTATGCAAATATATCCCCAATTTCAATAAAGAAAATGAGAAAAATAATATTACTATGCTCTAATGAAGCAATATTAAAATAGAAATATATTATTACACTTTATTATTTTTCCATCAATTTTTAGTAGAAGGAGCAGTCTATGTATTTTTGTATGTACAAGCGGTAACAACTTCTACTTTTTTTAATGTTAAACAGTATATTGAATATCTACTACATGCCTAGTATTAGGAATACAAAAGTTTCAGGCTCCACTCAGCGAGAGGGCTCTGGGCCACAGAAGATGGTTTATAGTTTGGGTCTGGGGCAGCTCTGTCTTTCTGCAGTGACAGAAGTTTTAGGTATCTGTGCTGCCCGATATGGTAGCCCCTAGCCACATATGACAGCCCCTAGCCACATATGACTGTTGAGCACTTGAAATGCAGCTAAGGTGACTAAGGAACTGCATTTTTAACTTTATTTAATTTTAATTAATTTAAATTTTAAAAGCTACCTGTAACTAGGGGCTACTGTATTGGGCAGCAGCTCTAGGTCAAAAATAAAATGCCCCTACAGTGGCAAACACTAATAAGGTTTTTATCTTTATATCCTGTCATTAGTATTCAAATGCTGCTTAAGAGTGGGCCAAGAGAAAAGTAGTGTGCATGTATGCATGTGGGTGTGTGCTTTTGTGAGCATGTGTGAGTTTATATATGTTTAGCTACCCAGGGAAAGCAAAAAGAAAAAAAAAGATTAAGAGATTTAAAAAAAAAACGTTCTCC
This sequence comes from Phyllostomus hastatus, assembly GCF_019186645.2. NCBI lineage: Eukaryota > Metazoa > Chordata > Mammalia > Chiroptera > Phyllostomidae > Phyllostomus > Phyllostomus hastatus. Next base: position 11,368,823 of record NW_025333977.1, on the reverse strand, counting down.
TAGGTGTCTGGCACAGCATGGCAGCTCAGAAATCCTAATTCCCTTGCCACTTTTCTGTGGAACCTTTCCCAGCATAATTTGAAAGACTGTAGGTCTAAGCCCTCGGGTCAAAAGGGCCACACAATTAGAGGGGAGATAAATAAAAAACAATATGGTAAAAAGACACATGCCCTTTAAAAAAATGCTATTTAGGCAGCAAATTTAAAATGCTGGCTATCCTGACACTCACTTTCAGCTAGTGCTCAAGCTCATGCTCTCTCTCTCTCTCTCCCCCTCTCTCTCTCTCTCTCACTGGTTCCTTTATTTTGAGATTCACGTGGAAGATTAAATTGCCAATGTTTTTCCACCACCCTATCATCTTACTGTAACCCACAGGTCACCCTGTAGTAAACACTAAACTAGAATATCAAAAGCACTATAATCCTACTCTCCTACAACTAATATTTCATTAAAGGTAAAAAGTTCAGCTGTCTGGTTTCTTCTTAACTTCTGGTTAGTGATCAGGCTTCTTCCTGGCTTTCCCCAACACATCTCTGGGTGTTGTCTCTACATTGTATACCCAGAGGACCCCCATCTTTAGCACACCAACCACCTCTCAGTCCTACATGTCAAGATCTGCTTTTGCAAAATAAACAAACAAACAAAATAGAAACAAACTCACAGAGAATAGACTGATGATTGCCAGAGGGAAGGGGGGTTGGAGGACTGAGTGGAAAAGGTGAATGGATGAAAAAGTACAAATTGGTAGCTGCAAAATAATCACGGGGATGTTCAGTACAGCCTAGGGAATATAGTCAATAATATTGTAATAACTATGTATGGTGCCAGGTGGGTACTGGAAATATCGAGGGGGAGTCACTCTATAAAGCATGTGATTTTCTAAACACTACGCTGAACACCTGAAACTAATACAAAATAATATTGAATGTCAACTGTAATCGAAAAATAATTTTTGAAAAAGGAAAGCTCTCCTGTTGGTATAAGAAGAGAAGGAATAAAATTGTAATAATAGCTTATAAATGTCTAATCATTGCATTGTTTACTGGAAACTAATATAATATTGTATGTCAACTGTAATTAAAAAAGAAAAATATTTTTTAAAATAAATTCTAGCCCTGGCTGGCATAGCTCAGTGGATTGAGCGCGGGCTGCGAACCAAAGTGTCCCAGGTTCGATTCCCAGCCAGGGTACATTCCTGGGTTGCAGGCCATAACCCCCAGAAACCGCACATTGATGTTTCTCTCTCTCTCTCTCTCTCTCTCTCTCTCTCTCTCTCTCTCCCTCCCTCCCTTCTCTCTCTAAAAATAAATAAATAAAATCTTTTTTAAAAATAAAAAAATTAATTCTAAATATTAAATAATTAAAAATAAAATATTCTAAACAAACAAGTTCAATAATTAATAATAAATAATAAAATAATTAATTTAGTATTAATAATGAATCTATGACATAACAGCTTTTTATCTAGGGTAAATACTTTATATCCAAAACCAATATATTTAACCCACAGGCCTTATTTCTGCTACCTGTCAGAAAATTTTTAAAAACAATACTTTCTTAGGATTTTTAAAGCTTATTAAACTCATCTTTCTCTCCTATACCTCTCAACAAAAGTGTTTTGAGTGACACATGAAAGCTTATTGACATGCATGTGTGACCATACATGTATGAGGTAGCTAGTGTTCCCACCTCAAATTATATTATGAATTGGTAAACTTCCTTCCCATTCTTTGACCGTGGAAATACAGCAGAAGAAAAAGGGAGGGAAGAAATGAAATCTCTCTAGAACTACTGTCTGAGAGAGTAGGAGGGACCTCTGGGTTGCCCCAGGGAAATGGTAGCTGGTAAACTGTGCATCACTATATACATCCTCTGAAAAAGATCATACATAGTTTTAAAATTTTAAAAAACCATCTATGACCTGCAACTGCAGCATCATAAAGAGCCTGAGAATATCATTAACTTTATACAGAGACCAGCACAAATACTGCCCCCTTTTTATTACAAAATCCTTTATTACAAAATCATAAGCATGTAATTCTGTAACATAACAACATCACATTCAAGCATACCATATGACATTTAGGTGAAATGAAATGTTCAAATTGCTGCCCATCTCATGAGAGACATTCACACACCCTAGAAACCATGCTCAAGCAAGTCTTACTTCTGACAGACCCTGTAGTATTTGTAAGTAAAAATATACCCACTAAATTCCAGCAAAACCATCTCTAGAGTCCCCTGCTCATACCTGGATGTGTGGGAAATGAGAGAAGTCCAGGAAAACTGTCAGGGAAGAGGAAGAGTGAGCAGAGAACCTAAGGTTTATGGAGAGCAGACAAAATCAGCCCTGGAAAGAAAATGCCCATCCCACATTAAAACAGGTCCAAAGTCTTGTAGAGACAACACTGGCTATAGGGAAAGTTCTTGCAAGTAGGACTCATGGGGACAGTTTCAGGAAGGGACCAGAAGGTGCAGAGAGGGAGAAGTGCCTTTTGAAGATGTGGTAGAGAGGGAAAGAAGAAAAAGGGGAATTTAAGAAATCCTGCAGAAACAAACTGCTGTTCATTTGACTAACAAAGGAAGGCAGTGAAATAGGGACTTGTAAGACACTCAAAATTCTCATCCTTGGCCATAGAAATAACCTACAAATTGTGCTGTGATAGAGGTTTACTATAGGTAAAAAACACAAAATGAAAATCAAAACATTCCAGCAGATTAAGATTCCCCTCCAAAACAAATGCACACGTGATTGGCCAGAAGAATACTATAGCGCAGCATGTTAAATAAATATACCAGCATTACAGTTAAATATTCTCAGAAGAGCATTTGGAGATGAGCAGGAATACCTGACTCGAAATAAATCAGATATTTAAAATGAAAAACATAAATGGATATAAAACTAGAAGAAATTTTTAAAAGTTTATTTTTCTCAGAAAAGAAACTTAAACGATAACAAAATTGTTTTAGATATTATGATAAAAGTTATAAGGAATTAAAAAATTATTCTATTTGAATAAAAATTTAATATGGGGCATTGAAGAAAGTAAGGAAACAACCAAGGGAGTGAGGATGTGATAAAGACAAAGGCAAAAATTACCAGAGAGAAAGTTGAACAAAATGGAAGACAAAGGGAATCAAATACTCTGAAGAAAACATAATAGAATTAATACTTAAAACTATAATCCAAGAAAATGTCCCCAAAACAAAAGATCTGAATCTATATATAGAAAATATATGTGCTGTACTTGGGAAAATTGACTCAGAATAATCAACTCTAGGTGTCTAATATTTCCAAATGCCTGAAACAATACGGAAATGCAATTCTCTGCATATGTAAACAAAATAAGATGTCAGAGTAACTAACCTCTGATGATTGGGTGTTCCAAAATACGGTCACATCCTTTTTCATCACAAGTTCAAACTCAGAGTCAGTGAATATATATTCTCCAACCTTCAGAAGCAATCTCCCCATTGTCATCTAATTGCCAGTTTAGAACATCATAGTATCCAGTCCATAGTATCCAAAATGGAGATGAAAATTTTCATCAATTTCATTCTCCTCAATTTTCATCAATTTTCATCAATTTCTCTTCTCATTCCATTATGAGTAGTAAACTTAAGTGTCTTCAAATAGTATGTGAACTACAAAACAAGAGGGGAAACAACAGAGAGAAAAGCAATTTGTAAAAATTTGCCTAGAAAACAGATTCTATAAAGAAAACAATCTCAAAAGTAATCCAAGTCATGAGATTGGATATTTTTTTGTTTTTCTCTCTCTTAACTGTCTAATATGACAACCTCTAGCCACATGTGACAATTAAAACCTGAAAGTGGCTGGCCAAGTCAGAGAAAGACAAGTGCCACATGACTTCACTCATATGGGGAATCTAAAACTGAATTAACAAGCAAAACGAGACAGGCTCATAGATAGAGAGCAGGCTGACAGCTCTAGGGTGGAGGATTAGAGAGGGAGGGATTGAGCAAAAAGGAAAAAAGATTTGTGAACAAGGACAACATTATGGTGATAGCAGTGGGGAGGGAGGTATCAGGGGACTGAATGGTGATGGAAAAAAATAAAATTAATAATCATTTAAAAAATAAATAAAATTAATTTTTCCTGTTTCAAAAAGAAAAAGAGGAAAGATGAAGGAAGGGAGGAAGGGGCTGGTCAAATTGAGATGGGCTCTAAGTATAGAATACAAACTGGATTTGCAAAGTTTTAGTTCAAAGAAAATGAAATTCTCATTAATAATTTCATGTTAATATTTTATATTATTATATTATGACCACACGTTAAACTATTATTGGGCTTCATATAAAAGATAATTAAATTTCGCCCTGGCTGGTGTAGCTCAGTGGATTGAGCGCAGGCTGCAACGCAGGTTCGATTCCCAGTCAGGGCACATGCCTGGGTTACAGGCCATGGCCCCCAGCAACCTCACATTGATGTCTCTCTCTCTTTCTCCCTCCCTTCCCTCTCTAAAAATGGATGAACAAAAATCTTAAAAAAAAAGATAATTAAATTTAATTTAATCTGTCTCTTTTCATTCCTTTAATTTGGTTACTAGAAAAATTTTAATTACCTGTGTGGCTCATATATTTCCATGGGACAGCTCTGATCTATACTAAGGCAAAGTGGTGCCTAATATTTCCTAATGCCCCCATATCTAGGGAAGAAGGATATGTTGACTTGTCTCTTAGATTTCTTTCACTTACAGGTACCAGTCTACCCTGTTACCACCATTCTCTTCCCTAAAGGTCAGGTGCTAGAGACGTGAAGAGCAACAAAATCCATTCCCTACTCTTGTCACATTATTAAAAGAGATAGAAAACTAAATGCAATTGGAATCGATCTAGAAATAAAAATACAAATGAAGATGCAGTGGTTCCAGTTATTGTGGGCTTGTGGGAGTGACAAGCAATTAAGAGTTGCTGGAGAATACAGTGCTGAGGGTCCCAAAAGAAGTGGTAAAGTCAGAGGTGCTGACAGGGCGCAGAGCACGGGGTGGGGGCTGACAGTGCCAGGCCAGGGATGCCCGTGCTTCATGCTTTCCGGGAGGAGGGGACAAACTGAAGGATGTACACAGAGGGGCACTCTGATTAGGTGTGCATCTTGGTGAGATCATTCGCACTACTGCGTCCCAAAATAAATTTCTGGGACATCAGACCTGAGACAGGAGATATGAAAGCTGCATTTTCAAGATGACACCCGATAATCTCACCTCCAGGCCTCATGCCCTTGCGTGCGCCTCCCATCTGCATAAAGACTACACATTTCTGTTTCCCTTGCAGCTAGACATGAGCGTGCAACTAAATTCTGCCTAATGGAATGTCAGGGGAATTGTGTGTAATTTCCAAGAAATATCCTTAAATGGAGAGATGTACACATCTTTGTCCTTTCTTAATCCTTGTGGTTAAAGCGCAGACATGATGGTGAAGCCCACATAGCCACTTGAAAGTGTAAGGTGAATCCACATATTGAGGACAGTGAGATGAAGAAGTGGTAGGAACTTGGATCCATAAGCCACTTTTTCAGTCTTAGAATGCTAATCTCTAGTCCTGACTAGTGTGGCTACGTGGATTGGGTGGCATCCTGCAAAGCTTTTGCCAGTTCAGTTCTCGGTCAGAGCACATGACTGGGTTGCAGGTTTGGTCCCTGGCCAGGGCATGTACACAGAAAAAAAAAAAATGCCTATCTTGTTTAATGCATTATTTTGGGGGGTATTCTTTCCTGGAGTCACAATAAACCTAATAATAACTCTTTGTTAACAAATGAGAACTTAAAAATGCCCATTTAGGTCACACAAGAAAGCCATTCTTTTCAGTGAGCATGGGACAAAATCATGTGTATCACATACAAAAGCAAATCAAAGGTTTTATTAGTATGCATTCTTTTCTCAAACTATATCACGAAATAAAACAAAAACAACAGCTTACCTCCCAAGGTTCAAAGTCAGGTACACATGCACAGTGGTTTCCTGTCATATACAGCCCATGTCCTTCTCCACACCGACTTAGACCATCCAAGGTGTAAGCCAGAGAATAGACAGCTTGCTTGACATTGTTTATAATTCTTAGCTGAGACACATCCAGATAAGCATTTTTAAGATCCTCCAACGTCTCCTCTCCAGTACAGAATGTATCAGGCATGGCATACAACCTGTCCCCTTTACCAGTCATATTCACTCTGTGGTCAGTGCTGTGTGGAACAATACTATCGCAGCAAGTACAGTTGAAAGCAGTTTGCCAAAATTCAATGGTCAGAACATCCTTTGGATCCATGACAGGATGAATATCATGAAGAAATTCTTTTAAACCTGGTATATCGGCTCTTGGTATTTCAAATCCAATGCTTCCACCTAAATATGGGAAGTATCCAGGCTTCGCTCACTGTCCACATTCTGCCAGGTATGTTACAGTAAACCATTTCTAGCATGAAAGGACTAAGTTCAGTATCAGATGCATAAAGTACAATGACTCTGGCAGTGGATTTCTTTATAGCATCAATAGCTTTTTGTGTTTTCTTATTGGAATAGACTTTGGGGAAGGTTTCAGAGAATGTGATACAGAGGTTGGCATGCTCCATTTTTTCCTTAAAAGTTTGTACTCCAAGCCCTGGCTGGTGTAGCTCAGTGGATGGAGTGCAGGCCTTCAAGCCAAAGGGTTGCTGGTTCGATTCCCAGTCAGGGCACATGCCTAGGTTGTGGGCCAGATCCCCAGTGGGGGGTGTGCGAGAGGCAGCCACACAATGATGTTTTTCTCCCTCTCTTTCTGTCTCTGAAAAATAAATAAACAAAATCTTAAAAAAAAAGAGGTTACCTGTAGCATCGGTGGTGCCTCTGATTAGTGCACTAGAGCCAATTGTTAAATATTCTGGAATTCTATGAATGATTTGTTACAAACTCAATATCTTGAAGTTGGCCATATGGGAGTATTTACATCACAGGAATAAGGGAGCCCTACAAATCAGAGCTTTAAAAAAATTATAGTCCATATTTTCCACAATCATCATCAGCTGCAATTGTGCTGACCCAGACCCAACCAAAGTGTTGGATAAGACTTACCAAGGCCTCCAGCTGGAACTTATCACTGGCTACTGTATGAAGATAAGATAGAAGCTGATATTTGTCACTAAGCATTGAGGAGGTAGAAGCATAACCCACCTACAGTTGAAAATATGCATGCAGTTATTAGAAAGCAATAACACAATCTCAAATTACACAATCTCCGAATATTTTTATTGGTGAGGGACAGAATTTAACAGTTCTTCTCCCTTTATTCTCATGTCCTTCCATCAACAAAAAGATTTCTGCTCTTCTCCCTACTCAGTGGGTGGGGACTATTGAGGGAACACTTTGGGCTTCCTTATCCACCTTTTCCCATCTCACCCAAGGGAGGTGGAAGAGCTAATTATTGAGATAATTAGCATTCATTGCACCACTTTTCACAGGTGGGCTCACCGCATTCATTCACCCGCCCTTTCATCTCTCCTCTCCTGAGACTAGGTGTGTGAGCTGAGCCACCCAGACTTCCTCAGATCTAACTCATCTCTCCCTCCCCTCTTTCTCTCTCTCTTTCTCCCTCTCTCTCTCCATAACTACTTTCCCTCCTTCTCTCCCCTCAACTTTCTTTGCTTCTCTCTGCCAGGACTGTTGAATGTTTAGGTTACAAAACTCAGACTGAGAAAGGTGGTAGGAAGCACCACTTCAATCTCAGGTCTAAGTCACGTTCGGCCAAGTTACTGGAAGTCCTCATTTTATAGGTACTGCCTAGATAAATATAGAAGCATTTTTTTTCTTACGCCAGTGATCCCTGTGTGTATGTGTCACCAGTGAGAACTTAAGGATTCAGTAGCATGACTTCCTGACAGTCTTACATGCATTTCTGCTGCACTTTACTCTCACTTTCCCTGATACTACCGTGAAGAACTTAGGTCACATTCTCCCCTAACCCGCCCCATTCCCACTCCATGTTATTAAATCATACACCACCTCCAATAGGACCTCCTATGTTATAACTCCACAGTTTCATGACTATCGATTCTTTCACAAGTGACATAATAGTCCTATTTTCTTGTTTCTCTACCCTTTGTCCTATTCCTATTCCTTTGGCTGAAGTTGACATTCTTTGGAAACTCATAAGCAGCAACATCAGGCAAGTCATATATAGGGGGATCTCATTTAGGATGCAGAGACACCTGATTTGTAATTCTGGCTGCATAATTAGTATAAGATTATGGCCAAGTCACTTGAAACTTCTGACCCTCAGTTTCCCTACAAGTAAAATCTGAGTAATGATATCTATATCTCAAGCATATTAAGTATGCTTAATATATATTCAGTATATTATAAAGAATAATATACTTGTTATATAAAATACATGTTATGTATTTTAATGATTTGATATACTCAGTACCTTAAGTGAAACAACAAATGTAAAAGTGTTGAATAAAAGATTTCTTTTACCTTTCCTGCAGATTTACATCAAGGATTTAAATGGGGAATCTATATTCAGAGGCCTCTGGCCGGTGCCTGGGTGACAGGTGTCTGGTGGAAGGCAGAGCTCACAGCAGCCGCAGTCTGAGCTGCAATAGTTCCACACCCACGGCATCAGCTGTACCACCCAGCCCCTCCTCTTGGTTCTATTTCTCAGTGTTTTCCTGCTGCTTCTGCAATTTGAATTGGCAGGCCTCTAAAAAATACTATGCTATGTAAATGCCCCTTTTCACAATTATTTCAAATCCTCCCAGTACTTGGTAATACAAATAAGCTTAATTATCATTCATATTCATAAATCTTGACTATTGATACTATAATGAGCCATCCATAGAAATTGTAGAACTTTATATTTTCTTAATAACCCATTCTTCCTACTATTATCTATTCTGAAGTTAAAACATGTCACTGTCTCTGAATTTAAAACAATCCATAAAGTTATCCTTCTAACACTCTAGCTGTCTTATAAAATTTCCAGGCTCATTTCTATAGGGAACCTATCTTCATGGAATGGCAAATGTAGCTCAGCCCTATGGGAAAGGCCATAGGCGTGTGGTGGCACTCAGGACACCAAACCCACGGATCGGCTCTCCCAATGGGAAACCAGGCCTGCATTATACCTGGGCTGCTTTGTGACTTGCTCTTTCTAAAACTCCCTTACCCTGAGTCGAGGCAGCAAATGCTTACTGTATACCTTTAAAGTAACTTCCTGAAGTCTGCTAATTCTCCCAAGGACTGAAGTGTAACCAGACCAATTACTCTTATCGTTCCCCTGCATTTGCAACATTTTTTCCATGTTAATCTGTAAGAAGTAGTCAGTAACATCCCTTCCATTGCTATCTGTTAAAAGTAATTACCTAAAGCAAAGCTAAGTATAACGAATGAAAACCTCCTTTGATGTACATATGCTATTAATAAAAGCCTGTCAAAGCAAGGGTCAGGGTGCTCTCCCCTTGAGAGAGTGGCTGTGCCATCCCTTTTCCTCCACAGGACTTTGGTGGTCCACGTGAAATTGTCTCGTCTCATCTACAATGCTGAAGACACTGCGGGCCGGTGTCTGTGTCACATTTCAGTATGTTAGAGTATAGAACAAAAAGGGTCATTAACAATAAGCATTAATACAGACAAGAAACAAAATGCATTGTGTATACCACAATCAACCAACCAACCAAGCAGTATTTCCTCATCACCTACTCTGGGCTTCACCCCCTGCTACAGTATGTAGTGCCTAGTGAGACGTTAACATACTAATCATTAGATCACAGCCCCCAGCCAGAAATGAAGGAGGAATCCAAAGGAATGTAGAGGAGTCTGAAGCCACCTCCACATAGGCACCAAGTCACACTTGCTGAGGCAGGATCCAGCTCAGTAATCAGGAGCAGCCGCATCACCACCATCCCTGTTTGTCTCTGCAACTTATCCCAGCTCACCTGAGCTCCTTGCTATTTGCTATAATGTCCACAAACAGAGCTGTGTTTCTTTACCAATTAGTACCTAGCACAACAACCTGAGGTACCTGAGGTGTATAATACAGCCCAGGAACTCCTGAAGAAGCCGTCGTTAAGGACGATCCACTTGCTCCAACAGTTCCTGCCAGAAATGCTCCAGTACTGTTTCCGAAGTTGGGCTTGTTTTCTTCCTGCCCCATAAGGACTACGAAAGCTGCTTTCACAGACTTGGGTATACCGAAACACAGTTCAAAGACCTGATAGCCCAAAGTGATGATGGGTAAAATGCCCTTTTCGGTAATCTCCTCGATCGTGTGAATCATGGTTTTCATAAGGCAGAACCCCCTAAAGTTAAACCTGAAAAGGACATAGCTTTTGTAAGGCTCTTTGGGGTAGACCTTTGTGGGGAGGGGAAGCAGATCTTAGTCAGGGTTGGTGTGAAGAGCATTTTGCCAAGATATCAGCAGGCACTGCACTTGGCTGAGCATGTTAGTATTTCACAAGTGATGCTGCAAACTCTAAGGCTTCATGTATGAATCATATGACTTATTGATTGGTTTGGGTTGTGAAGTACCTTTTGGGACATTGCCTTGCTTCATATATTTTTCATAAGATGTAATCTCCCTATCCAAACTGCTGATTATCTCTTTTCACAAAAATATTCTTACAGTCTCAATTCTCTCCACCACCCACACCCAATAGTCCCTCAAAATACATTCTCCATTCATTGGAAGTTCCCGGTGCCATGTGACTCTCCAGCCCCTCCTCCTTGTTTCCTGTAGGTCTCTCTTGTTTTCTTCTGGGCACTAATAATAATAATAAAAGTTATGTTAATACATAAAAATACTAATGCTAGGAGTAGTATATCAAAGCTGCACATAAAATTTATATAGACTATGTATACCATGACTCAGAAGTAATTATTTTTCCTGCCATGATTTGATGGTTGAGAGATTTTTGCATTAAAAAAGGTCTTCTTCTTACCATTCTCACATATAATCACGAAAAAGATGCCTCTTTCTTTCCATTCCCTAGCCATTAAAGAGGAAAATATTTCTCTTGCAGTCTCTCACCACACTTTTTTTATTTCTTCTCTATAAGAATATAATTATTCTAGTCCTAACTCTTTCTTCACAGTTTTAACCAAACTTTAACCTATCTGAAAGCAAAGACTTCAAGATTTTTTCTCTTAATATCTTCCTTGTCTATAGTATCAAATTCCATGTCTTCTACTCAATACATATTTTTAATTAAATGTGTAACAGCAAATAGCAGATTAGACATCTTCTCCACATCTTTTTAATTAATTAGTTTAGCTGAGATTTGTTTTTCATTTAATATGCAGTTATTCAGTTCCACTGGTGCTAGACCTATAAATACAATGGTGAATTAGCTAGACACTGCAATGTTGAAGTGGAGGAAGAGAAAAATAGCCAAGTGATGCATCAATTGATTTTGAAAAAACAGTAATGGGGTAGCCACAGAGACCATGAGATACAAAATAGAGGCACCTCATCCTGGAGGATTGAACAGCTGGGGCTTGAAGGGTGACAGAAACAGGAGATGAGTGCTGCAGGCAGAGAGGAGAGTGTGTGTGCAGGCAGGACACAGAGCGGACCCGAGACACTCCAGCAGTGGAAGGTCGGTATGTTTGGAGGGTAGAGTACAAGTGCACATGGCCCCGGGAAGGGGAGCCCAGAAAACCAGGAGGTGCCAGAGCGTGAAGGGCTTCATCGTCCTAAGGTAGTTGGTGTCCACACTTACACAGGTGGTGATACAAATTCAAGTGCACATTTTCAAATAATTGCAGCAATATTTTTTTAAAGGTAATATAGCATTACATTGCAAGAGCTGGAAAATTATTCACCTGCTTTGAATGAATAATTCTACTCCTGAGAATTTATCTGAACAGACTGTTCTTCCCAAGGGAAAAAGCTATGCATGTCCCAAATGGTTCATCAAAAAATTATTTAGAATATTGAAAAACTGGAAAGAACTTACATGCTCAATGATAGTCAACCAGGGCACATTGACTTGATGGAAACATTTTCTATCATTAAAAAGCTATAATTAGTGAAATTACACGGCAGCATGCTTATAATATTAAGTGAAACAGACCTTATGCAAAGGTGCTCCCATATTATAATTAAAACCACATGTAAATTATGTGGACATTTGGATAAGTATCAACAAGGAAAAACATTTCATGAGCACAGTAGAACCACTGGAAGGGTGGGGTCTGGCATGCTTCTCTTCCATTCATTGATTCTCGTTATCATATTGACAGCATTGCTACACAATGTATACCTTTTTGTCCCCAGAAAATTTTTCTAAATTTTAAATTTGTTTAGATCAACCAAAACAAAAATCAAAATACTCCTTTTCCTTCCATTTCATTATCTTCTCTGCTCTGAATAACACTGTCAAAATAATAGAATAGCTTCCTACCCAGTAAAATTTAGCTGATGGATAAACACAACTAGCATACTGTTTAAACGGTGGGTTTCAAATGAGACTCCTCCAAACCCCAGGCTGAATTTCTAGATCGCTTCTAGGAAAAGGTTAATGATGCCAAAATGAAATTCTGTGTGGTTAGACCCTGAACCCCACCTAGGTCAGGCCTTCTGCAAGGGCTCTCCCACTGGGAGAGGCACATCACGTGGAGGAACATGAAGAGGTTTGGAGAACTTGGGGTTGGGTACATATAGAGAGAAACTGATGACAGTTATGGGTGGAAATAAATTATATGGGTCTAATTTTAAAAATATATCAAAAAAATTTAAAATATTGAACACTGTTGATTTCCAAAACATGCAGGTATATGTAGGATGGACTGAAATGCTGGGGGAAGTTTTAGCCTCATAATTCATAAAGATGAGTGGTTTGGGTTTCAGCGAAATCAGACTGGGAAACCACCAAATCCCCACAATGAAACCTAGCATTACTGATTCACATTTAGGACAAGGAACTGGCTTTTTGATGCCCTGGACCACATGAAACAAGATCCATACAAGATATCAGGAATCAGAATGTCATCAGATTCCTCAGCAGCAACACTGAAAGTCAGAAGATACTGAAGAAATCTTTTCAAAGACTTCTCAGCCTTCGAGTTAAAGCTAAGATAGAGTGAGCACACGCCACCCTGACTGTCCCAGTGATTCCAGTGAAAATCACTGGACAGACACATAAAGCAACTATCAGACTCCTCTGAAAATTAAGCAAGAACAGGTGGGCTGGGTAGGGAAATCAAAATGCCCCCAGGTGAGTGACTTACTTACTGTTAAAATGGGGTGGACTTCTCACTACTATTTCAAACACAACAGATATGCCAAATTAGTGTTTTAACGAAAGGGTTGAACTTTTATTAAAAACATGTATATTGGCTGTTTCATTTAACCTTGCTACAAAGATAACCTTCAGAAGTTCTGGTGAAGGGTGAAGAACAAATTAAAAGATTCCATTTGCAAAATATTAGTGCACTGTAAAATGACAAACTCCAGTTTTCATTTTATGTCACTAGGGATGAAGTAAAAACTTCTGGGATTATGAACTGACCCCACGATAATGAAGCTGTGAGCGAAAACCCTTCTTACCCCTCTTTCCGTTCATCCACTGTAAAAATATAAAGGATTAGAAGGTCCAGAAAAGAGGCAAGAAGGAAATAACTGCACTCCTTTTCTTTTGCAAACGACATTATCATTTATTCATCACTCATGATATTTCTAACATGTAGCATGAAATATGATCAAAGGAAAATAGTTGTGATAAGTAAACATTTCACTGTGTAAAAAGTTGGTAACAATTTTGCAGCATGCATTTACAGGTATAATTACCACGGAGCATCATGGAAATGCTTACTACAGCATAGAATGTAAAATGCCCAGTAAAAAATTGTGTGCAGGCTATGGTCACAACTATGTACAAATTATGGCTGCATTTGCATAAAGGACTGAAAAAGAATAGAGAAAAGTGAAAAAACTGCTTTGATATTGTAGTGAAATAGTGAATAGCTGTTTTTCTTTTTAATTTCTGGCATGTTTCATGTCTAAAGATCACATGCATGTGTGTTTGTGTGTCCATACAAATACACTTCACACCCAGAAATCCAACCCAGGTTTGCCTTTCTTACAATGGATTAATAGCAAATTCAGATTATCAGTCATGGATCCCATTCTGTGACACGACAATTTTGGGCAGAGGGGAGTAGGGCAAGAGCCTTCCAGCTGAAGGAATCTTGCTGTGCCCCTTAACTCAGAAATAAATCAGTGTTCCCACACTGCATTTTCACTCGAGGAGAGTTCAGTCTAAGAACAATTCATGGTAAAGCCGCACCCCTGCATAATTCTGCATCTGAGCTTCTCAGACCTTCATATATACCTGAGTCAGCTGGAGGTCCTGTCAAAATACAGACTCTGATTCAGCAGACGTGGGACGCAGCCTGAGATTCTATGTCTCTAACAAGCTCCCAGGTGATGTTCCGGTCATCCAAAACCTGTTTTTTCCTTTCTGCGGCATAGGTGTGGGAAAGGACCCACGTGGGCCCGAGCTTTTCTTGTTTTTAAAATATCCTAGAACCTCCACCTTGGAGAAACTGAGGCCCAGAAACAGGAAGTACCTAACCTGAGTCAGATAGTCAGGGCTGATGTCATGGCTCCAGGTGCGGAATCCGACCCCCACAGTCAACACTCCTTCATCCCCCCCAACAGGGAACCGATGTGGAAAGGAGACAAACAAAAATGGCTTACCCTTCACATTTTACTGGTACTGGCTCCGAAACAGACTCATTTGCTGGGATGATCCTGGAGCAAACCAGAAAAAGTCCTTCAATAACAAGCAAGTGATTTTTGGCATCTACATACCCATTCACATCGAACTTGCCCAGCAAACAACAGGTCTGTTCTTTCTCTTTGCCTTCAATGCCCAATTTGGCCCATAAAAAAGGAAGAAATCCTAGAACCAAGCAATACTTCCTGCTGGTCATTTTAAAAAGGTGAGTTCAGGAGAAATGACCAGTATTAAAAGTTTTAGCGGGACACCTCGATGGAGAGTTACAGTAAGTGTGTGCCACATCCTGGGGACTCAGCTGGCCACTATTTGCCACATAATTGTCATGCTTCAGTCAATCACAGAGCTCAAACTCACCTGCGATTTGTGGATCTGCATTAGGAGCTGAGTAATCCGTTTGAAAAGAGCCCCATAAAGATTTCTTTTGTGCTTAACAATAATATATAATAAAATATAGTGTGTTTAGAGTTTAGAAGCACTTCATTTTGCAGAAATTGTCCCTTTCTTGTTAATTGTTCATCAGCCTCAATCATTCTCATTTCCCTTGTGGGAGCTGCTCTAGCCTCAAAGGTGAGGAAAGACATTCTCTTGTATCACAAATATAAAGCTCTTTTTTACAGAAAAAGTCAAGAGGAGAACCCTGGGGGATTTGGACTACAAGAAATCATTTTGAATCTGTGTTCTGTGCCACTTGTATTAGTGTGATAGTAGGAAAGTCACTTAACTTCTGTGTGTCAAGTTCTTCCTCAGTGACTAGGACGGTAATAAGCTTATTCTAGAAAAATTTTATAAAGCTCACAGGAGTTCAAGGAACATCTTTCATGGACATCATTTGCTTTCACCTCCTCTTCAAGGTCAAGTGTTGCCCTCAGCTGACTTTGCTGACTTTGTCCCAGGTTCAGGCACACACCCCTGAAAATGGCTGGGTTCCTTCCTTAGCATCATGTCTCCTGCCTTCCCTGTGAGGCTCCTCTTGCCAGACGCTCCCAGTCTCTTTCCCCAGGTCCCCGGATTCTCAGGCTCCCAGGCTCCCTCTTTGCCCTTCCTCAAGCATCCCCCCCGGGAGTAGAAATCCACAGAGTATTTTCTGAACACAATCCCACATCATGTTTCAGGAGCAGGAAAAATGTCTATGCCTCTTGATCACGTGATTTCACTTTGCAGTATTTATCTCAAGGAGGGGGCAATAGAGATCCACACAAACATGATGTTTATGAGTACTGAGTAGAGTTTTATTTATAATAGTAAAAAATGAAACCAATTAAATGGACACAATAGAGAATTCCTAAAAATTGGTTATAATCTATCCACATGATGGAACACAAAGAAGCCATTTAAATCATGTTTTAGAAAATATTTACTCACGGGGAAAGAAAAGCTCACAATATGCTTAAAATGAAGATACAGATAACAATGCAGCATGTACAATTGCATTCTAAATTTATAAAATTTATAGCTCTTCAACTATGTATTTCCATTAGACACACTAGAAGAAGACATTGCAAAATGAACTCGAAGAAAAGCAAGAGACAAAAATTCCATTTCCCACTATTCTAACAAACCAGCTGTTGTCATGTCCCCACGTCCATTTCCAGGCCAGATTGATACCCACAGCCTTCCTAATTACTTGTTGCTGGTAGATTGTGGGTGATTTTAATTTTCTTCTCTGTATATTTCTATATTTTCCCACATGTTGTAAAATATCCTTGTATTTCTTTTATAAAGGATGCTACTGCAAATTTTAAAAATCCCCCCTTCTCTTCTACAACTCCAACACCCTCCACCACACATACCTCGCATATTTACCACCCTGATATCATTAGCATTGCCAGTGCCCTGGGTCCCACCAGCCCTTCCACACAAAAGCCGTTCCCTGCCTCTCATTCCCACATTTGTTGGTCACGTGTAATCTCTACCTGACCCTGAGAAACCCACAAGAGAGGCTCCCATCACCACTGCCCTGGTGAAACTGCAGGCCCGTGCCTCAGTCTCCCCATAGCCGAGCAGCCTTCATGGGTGAGCTAGCAGGTGACACGCCCCTGGCCCCTCCCTGAGTGACAGCTCAGTCTGTCACGTGTCAGACTGATCTTAGTTTTCTAAATTGTGCCTGGTCCACAGGTTCTACTGTCAGATTTTCACAATGATTCTGAAAAGACTTGAAGAAAAAGACACTCCCAGGATATCTGACACTTCTCAGATATGCTCCAGACTCTGGCTTCGCCCACACAAAATGGCACTCTGAGGCACAGACCCACCGACAGCCTGAATGAAAACCCCTCCCTTGAGCTCTTGTGGTTTAGTGCCCGGCCTTTCTCGGAACTATTTGGAACTATTCCTCACTTCTCTCCACTCTCCCTTTCTTACCAGAAGGCAGCTGCCTCTAAGCAATTGCCCCTCTTGTTGCCAAGGGCTACCCTCGAACAAAGATGTGTTTACCAGCAAAGCTGACTTGCCTTAATCATCTCGGCAAAACCTGTGCTACGGACCAATGAAAAATCATTCAATCAGATTAAGTTACAATAATAACAAAACCCAGCACTCTGTAGCATTTTACATTTCACAAGTTGTTTTCACATACACTATTCTTCCTCCAGGTCAAGAATTGGATTCGCGTTGATGAGGCTTCCAATTTGCGCGGCAGCGTCTGGTACCCAGCGTGTCTGTAATTCCCAGGATGTGAGCACACTTGACCAGCGCCACAGCGATTACACCCTCCAGATGGAGAACCAGTCATGAGAGAGGCAGGGAATGGGAAAAACCACCTCTTTGCTCGTATGCAGAGCGTTCTCATTGAGTTCACAGTGACAGAGGCTCAACAGCATGTCTTGCCCTCATAACACCATATGTGACTGGTTCTGTTTTGTTCATTTTACAAAGGAAGAAACGTGAGTCCACAAGGCTAGTACGTGTGAGCGTGCAGATGCCAAAGCCCATGTCCTTTCTGATGCCTTGTGATACACAGAAAAGACACAGACCACGTCCAGGAAGGTGGGTCCTAAAATCCAGCTTCTTTCCTCTCTGGCCCCCCTTCATCACTTTGGACCACCAGCTCCTTATTCCAGAACAGGGGACTTTGGACTAACTGGCCTTTTTTGAAGTCTATGAATCCAAAGGAGTCAGTGATGCTCTGATGCTGGATGAGCCTTTTCAAGGCTCAAGTTCGATGATAGCTTAATGACATGCTGTCAGAGCAAGCAGTAGCTTGTTGTTCTGTTAACTATGCTTTGAACCTAATTACCACGTCCACAGGTCTCTGAGTTAAAGAACCTCTGATCAAGCTGAGAGACACCAGGTGAATGTTGGTACAAATGGCCTTTGGTATTTAATCCCATGTGTCCACACCCAGGCTTTGAGATCTGCATCTGTGAGCTGTATGTTTTCACCACCGTCCCCCACACTTGTTTGATCCTTGCTGTTCCTCAAGGGCCCTGGTGAAGGTCAGGCTCCTTTCCAGGAACAATAACACCTTCTGTCCAGACGTGGCTCTGCCTTCAAGCAAAGGAAAACAC
This sequence comes from Phyllostomus hastatus, assembly GCF_019186645.2. Taxonomy (NCBI): domain Eukaryota; kingdom Metazoa; phylum Chordata; class Mammalia; order Chiroptera; family Phyllostomidae; genus Phyllostomus; species Phyllostomus hastatus. The sequence goes on along the minus strand of NW_025333977.1, from coordinate 11,350,583 downwards.
CTGAGCCCTTAAAGGTTACAAGAACCATCTTATTAACAAAGGCTAAAAGAGTATTTGAAGGCTGTTACATGGTTTCCAGGAAAAGCCCAAATTCCATATCAAGTGCGTTCAGCTTCCCAAGCATTATGGCGAAGACAGTGGACTCTAGGCTGGGTTATAGTCTGTTGGTCAGGCAAAGCCTGCCAGATGTTACTTGGCTTTTATATTCCTCTATGTCGTTCCCTCGGCTTTTTAATCATTTAGAATCCCACGTACTACTCACATCATACCATCCGATGAATGTATACACTAACCTACTTCATCTTATTTTCTAAGCCAGAGCCATCCTCTAAAAAGCCAAGAAATGAACACAACATCTAGTTATATGTGTTTAAATTGTTGTTTTCACTTTATATAATTTTTTAATGTATGTCTCCAACAGCTAAAATTTTACTACCTGCATTGAAATTTGTGACATTATGACATTATGGCTTGACTGTATCTTTATCATGACAAGGAAGACTAAAAATAAATCAATTTTCACAGATGTATTGGTATATGAAGTACAAGTTATTGACGAGAGGCCTTGGGATATGTAAAGAGCAGGGTTTGGGGTTTTTTTTTAACACGTCAGCACAGAAGGGCCCCTTGTGTCTAAATAGAGAAAGCGCTCATTATAGCCAGGGAGAGAGACACTGCAGCACTACAGGCTGCCTCGCTGAGCTGAGAAAGCCACAGGTTACTAACTCTTCTGCTGCATCTATTTTCAGGGAAACAGTGTGACAGCCTGATGAGTCTCCTGCCTCTAAATCAGCTGACTTGCTAAGCAGCAAACTCTCACCAAATAGAACCGAAAGCATCTTTTCCCCATGGACGCAGTGTATGTGGCATAACGTGGGCCATGGTGGTACTGCAGGTGGTGAGAATGGTAAGCAACTGACTAGAGCTGGGAAACATTACGTTCATCATCTTGTAGAAAACAAACATCCATTTTTAATAAAGTTTAAAATTTCAGAAAACCTAGCCAGCTTTTAACTCTTGTCTGAAAAATGGAACGTGCATGCCTGCTCCAGTCACACCTCACTTCCATTCCTACACTGAAGAAAACTGGGCATGCCAGTCTTAAGGCCATTTAAGAAAACTTTGTACAGCTTTATTGAGATATAATTCACACACTATAACAAGTTGGAAAATATCCTAATATCCAACAGAAGGGACTAATTGGAAACAACCTAAATATCCAGTAAGACGGATTAGTTGGAAACAACCTAAAAGTCCACAGGGTGGGACTGCTTATAAAACTTTCGATAATTTTCAAAAGAATAGGTGTGGTTTGGTCATTTTTTCAAAATGTATTCAAAGTGATCTGGAAGGCTATCTATGAAGTTAATAAGGTGCATAGGCCATGGGTGGTCTGTATACTAAGTCAATGAAATAAGCTTATGCAGTGAAAGAAACAAGAAAATAGAGAGAAAAATTGGACTTTTTAAAAGCTTGATTAGATTTGATTTCTCAATTTCTAATTTATATGCATTCAGCTTTTCCTGTCTTATTTGTTCAGCATTGTTTTCAATAACTTCTCCATCTTGTAAGTTGGTTAAAAGTGAGTGCTTCTAATTTCCAGCTCATACGTTTATAGCTTTTCTACACACCTTATGTATCATGCTATAACCCCTGCCACAGGAACGCGTATTTGTCTGCCATGAGATGTAGTGCTGGTCTAGAAATGAACATTTTGATGATGACCATCATCATTAAAACTAAGTAAAATAATTAGATAATGAGGCCATATGTAATAAAATGTTGAGTTCTACAGCTTAGGTTTTAAGAGCGTGATGATGTGGTGTTTCATGAAACCAGACCGACAGCTCTGCGTGTGCTCAGGTTGTTTATCCACACCAGGGTCTCCCAAACGCTAGTTCAAAATACACCCATTAATAACAGGCAGCCACAATGATAATAGTACTAACACTACCCATAATGGTGTTGCTTTCCATGGTATACTTGTCTTGTTGTTCACCAGCCCTTACAAAAACTATATGCAGCAAATGCCATTTTATGTTTATTTCCACTTTCTAGATGAAGAAGCTGGAGCTCAGAAAAGGTAAGCTATATTCTCGAGGTCACAAAGGTCCTTAGTGGCTTTGGTGAATTTTCTAGTCAGTGACCTACCCATGGGAGTACACACGTCTCAGTGGTTATCTGTCTTTAAGATAAAAAAAAAAAGAGAGAGAGAGAGAGAGACATTACCGGAGCTCTGCCCCGGTCTCTGGGGGATTTCCAGTAAGGAGGAAGATGTGGCCAGAAATCGCTGGCTGACGTCCGCCCGCCCAGGTTCAAGGAATTTGCAGGGCCTAAGGGTCATGCTGGTCAGATTGTTTTTGAGGGAAATAAGTTACTGCTCAACTTGCCAGAAGTGACTTCCAATACTTACATCTTACATTAATATGACACAGCAAAACTGGAATTTATAATGATTCAAATGTATACTACGTGCACCTTTATTTCCAAAACTGCTCTCATCTTGCTCCAACCTTCTCTGGCTCCATTTCTCCTGCCGGCCACTGGAGGAGAGTGGAGTTGGGGTGACCTTGCGGAGGAACACTGATTCTGCCCAATAAAGGCAATAGCATCTCTTCCCATTGCAAATCGTCTCTTAAGTTAAATAACCAGTGTATTTCAGATTAGACTCTTCATCATGGGGGTTTCTTTCCACTCAAGAAGACTGACCAATCAATTTCTTTTTCCTCTTAGTTCAAGGGAAAGTTCAGGACAAGGTGGGGAAGACCCTGGGATCCACACGCCCCGGTCCTTCCTGGCCTCAGCCCTGTGGATCATCCTTGCGGGTCTCCTGTTGGTCCCCACCGGCAAGGCTGTGGACCTCCAGTCACACCTCCATCCCCAAGACCCCTCACTCTGCCACCTCCTGTCCACGGCTCCAGGCTCCTTCTAGCCTCTCAGTCCTCACCACTTCCACATTCCTCCCCGCTCCACATTCTTCTCTACTTCCACGCAGTCTGAAAACACTTGTGACTCTCTGGTGTGCCACGGTACAGACCACAGAGAATAGGGGCACCACTAGGCCCTCCCTGACCTCACCTGTGAACTGAGCCCAGACAGTGGCGCCATGTTGAACAGGTGCCATAGGAAGCTCAGGGCTTCCCTCCACCACTTCCAGTCTGCCCAGCCTGGACACTGTCTGACAGCCCCAACCCTGTTTAGATGTTTAACCCTGAGGACGTGGAGAACCAAGAAAGTCTTACCTGGCCCTCATCTTTCTCAGTCCCTTTCTTCCTCTAGCACCAGAAGTACTTTCTACTTACTTTCCCTTTTGGAAGCAATTCTCCTTATGTCATGGCTTCCTTCTTACCAATCCCGTGAGCTTCTCATGTACAGGTAAATATCTTTCCCTTACTTATCACAAAAAGCCTCATGATCTAGCCCTAATGGTAGAAGGACTGCAGAAAAAAAAATTTTTAATTACCAAAAGTCAAGTAATACATTAGAAATTATTTCAAAAATCTTAGTTTCTTTACAAAGCAGGGATTAAGTGTGATGATCTGTCTCCAGGATTTGGAAGCCTGACTCTACCACTCACTGTGTGACCTTGGGCAAGTCACTTAATGATTCCTTGGGCAAGTCACTTTAGTTTCCTCATATGTAAAACATAGAGATAATACTAAATTTGTTCTGAGGAACAAATAACTGTGAAAAAGCAGGTGTAACACTCAATAGAGACACTGGCACAAAATAAAGTGCCTTGCTAACATTCGAAATTAATAGTGTTTCTTTGTCCCCTAGCTAGTAGAGTAGTCATTAAGTCAGGTTATTGAATTTCATATACAGAAAAGGAACACTAAACAAACAAAAGATATGGATTATTTCCTTTTCCTACAACACCCATAAAATTCCACCTTCAGTGTTTTAGATTCCCATACAGAATGCCACTGCTGAGATGCCTGGCTACCCCTGGGTGCACAGTTCCACTGGGTAGAATTCATTAGGACCTTAGAATGCGGGCCCTGGCTTTCTAAAAAAGGGCACAGTTCAAATCAGCCTGACAAAATCTTAGGTTAAAATGTTCTGTCACACACGTACATATGAAACCAACCAGAAGATATATCTACAAAGGTATTTGCACATCTTAAATGATCTATTTAACACTATCTGTTTTATTAGCATTGAAATATATACATATTTATATATATATATATATATAAAAGATTTTATTTATTTATTTTCAGAGAGGGAAGGGAGGGAGAGAGAGAGAGAGAGAGAAATATCAATATGCGGTTGCTGGGGGCCGTGGCCTGCAACCCAGGCATGTGCCCTGACTGGGAATCGAACCTGCGACATTTTTGTTCGCAACCCGTGCTCAATCTACTGAGCTACGCCAGCCAGGGTGAAAAATATATTTTTAATACTTCAATAAGTGCTATTATCAGTACATAGTTTTCTATATGCAATGGTCAAGTGTTCAGTAACATCTGATCACTGTGACTCAATTGTCAAAGTCACTTCTGAATGGTTTGGAAGCACTCTGAAACCTGCTGAAATTATTTATCTAGTTGTTCACATGCAGCGCAGTGAAACGAGCTAATAAATTTACTTGGCTCTCGGGCATGCTCTCTGCGCTAAAGCTTGTCGAATAACAAAATGTTATCACACAACTGCCTTGAGCCAATAATTCCTTAGAAATTACCATTATGGAGATTCAGGGTATAAAATTTTTTTTTATTTAATTTAGTGACATACATATAATAAATCAAATGGGAATACAATATTCCTGTCACTTGTTCACTCACTCAGACTACGGTTGAGAGAGATCATCAAAATAAGCCAGATTTGCAATTTCATTAACTCATGCCAGAGTGCACAATTTTTCCTCTCAGAACTCGGCGGTCTAAATAATAAATGTGTGTTTAATATTTATCTAAATATATTTATCTAAATAATATTTCTAACATGTCTGGAACATAGTTACTCTTATAAATATAAATCACTACCAGCACCCCAGACATTATTGGAGTCTTATTTATAGTATTAATTTTCACCATCTCTGAAGAAAGCGTTGGCGGAGCAAACCTCAGCCTAACGCCTGTGGAATTAAGGATGGAATCTTAATGGAATTAAGCCTGAACTCAGGAGACTTTATAGCCTTTAGAACCAGAGGCAGAGCCAGTCCGTGAAGGATATCTGTCTTCAGAATTGACATTGCCTACTCTTTGGGTTTTGCTGAGTCCACACGGGAGGAAATGTAAACAATATTCTGCCTAGTAAATGGTGGGGGAGGGGGTTCTTTCAAAGGAGAGAGCTTGATAAAGACTTGACTGCCTCTCCCGAGTCCTAGTGCCTCCCTCCCCCCCCACACCCCCCCCCACACACTAGGATATGTGGAAACTCCCACTGCAGCAAATACACACAAGGAAGAATCTGACCGATACTACTTCTGATATGTTATTCTTACTTTGTTAAATTTCTATTTTATTTCCAAACTCAGGAGGAATTCTGAGGCTCTTCTCCCCAGTTGTGTTTGGTAATCAATTCATTCCATTTGCTTTGGTGTGGGAAAAGAGTAGCTAATGCTACTCTCTTTAAAAATTATGAAGTTTCGCCCTGGCTGGCATAGCTCAGTGGATTGAGTGCAGGCTGCAAACCAAAGTGTTGCAGGTTCGATTCCCAGTCAGGGCACATGCCTGAGTTGCAGGCCACGGCCCCCAGCAACTGCACATTGATGTTTCTCTCTCTCTCTCTTTCTCCCTCCCTTCCCTCTCTAAAAATAAATAAATAAAATCTTAAAAAAAACCACATTACACAAAGAAAAAGGGGGACAATCCAACAAAAGGATATAACCCTAGTAAACATTAAAAAAATATGAAGTTTCTTCTGCCTTATGTCTCTTCCTCATCCCTTTCCCCAAATTTTAACTTTTCCAAATAAAATTCAATTATTTTTCATCATAGATGCAAACATTTGAGCACCCAATATACATGCCTTGCACTGACATGAAAAATAGCAAAGAAAGGACAAAGAAGGGAGAAAAAAACAGGTGAGAAAAATAAAGTCACGTAATTTTTTCAAAGAAATCAGTTGGACATAAGCAGTGTTTTATGAGTCATTTCCTATTCACTCCTCCTCAACAGTCCTCTTCCTCCCCACCCCAGCTACCTCTCCTGATTGCAACTGCAGATTAAAAAGTTTTAAGCTTTCTTTCATTGTGTGTGTGTGTGTGTGTGTGTGTGTGTGTGAGAGAGAGAGAGAGAGAGAGAGAAAGAGAACTTAAAAAACCCAGGTAAATCGGTGTAGATAATCTTTGTATCCAGGAAAGTAAGAAATTCTTCAGGTTAAGTGGATCAGGTAAAATAGGAATATTAATTTATTTTAGTAAGTAGTATATCAACTTTTTCTCTGCCTACCATACCCAGTGAAAAAAAAAGAAGAAACCATCATTAAAAAGAGTTGACTGTTTTTAAAAAGTGTCATATAGTTTATCATAATAAATACTTTGCTCTCTGACTTATCCTAAGAGATGAAATAGAAAATAAAAATTAATGTAAAACAAGTCACTGATAATTATGTGATTAGTATGTATTCTTGAAGTCAGTGAATGTTTTTTACTGTAATTTTGATTTGGTCATTTATCTCCCAGAATATAAATATTAGAAGAAAGTTATGATAAATTTTCTCCCTTTTCTCTTTTAAAGACACATAATCATAAGTATAGGTCTCAGGCAGAAACACACGAATTTTAACAAACATTTTTCTGAGCTGACAGGAGAAAGATGTGAAAACTTTGAAATGGTCCAATAAGATCATGGGTCCAAGGCATCACTCTGGGTTATGTCTGCCTTTCATTGCCTTCGAACTACCCTGCAGCTCTCTAAGTGTGGATGGCCACAGGCAATGAGCGCTGGGCAGATGAGCTTTGTCAGTGTGAATTGATGGCCTTCTCTCCCAAGAAGCCAGTTTGCAGTCAGTGGGCAAATTCTTCTTAACATTCCTCGTTGTCTATATGGGTGTCTCTACTTTGAATTCTCTAACGTGTTCCCCATTAATTAATGAAGCAAATAAAGTAGGAATTTTTCACTTTATATTTGTGTGAGAATCATGATTTTTAGCTTTTTATCAAAATCATCTTTTAAACAGATTCAAGATGCCTACACCAGCCCCTTACCAAAAGGAAATGTGGAATTTCCCTTCCACATTTCCTAATATCCCTTCCTAAAAAAGGAATATTAATTCTAAAATCACGCCTCAGAGAACATCTCCGGTGGCAAATGACACATTCCACCACCCCGCCATTTTTTGGTTTTAATAATTTAATTAAAAATCATTAACCCACCAAGGGTAAATAACATATGTGTAAAAAGCGAGGAGTGACAATTTCTCCCCAAATTCTTAGGTACCACTTTCCAGCAGTAACCAGTGTTGCTAGTTTACCACTCCCATTTGTGTGTAGATAAAATAAGGATGAGAATAAAGACTGTGTATGTAGATCTAGACTCTAGGGAAAAGGACTCACAGGACGGTAACAGGGAGGGGCAGGGGATAACTTGGCCTTGGTGTTCAGAGGGAGTCTGGTCACCGCTGGATACAAAGTTGGGAAACAGGAACTCAGGGCACCTCTGTGGCCTCTCTCAGGGACACGTGCAGACACCGGCCCGCGGAGCAGCTGCACCTGCCTCTGCAATCGCTGGGGGCTGCCCCCCATCCACTCACCCTCCCTGCGGCTCCACTTCTGGGGGCCCCGTAGTGCTTGATGTTCCCCCTTTTGGTTCTGTAACTTAATTCTCATTTGTTTTACAGCCTACAGAACCCAGTTAGAGACCCTCTGTCTTAGTGGTCAGGCTGGGCACACTTCCAGAGTAGGACTTCATGTTTTTCCTTCCAGAAAAGGGGGTGCATTAATGTACATAAAACCAGGTGAGGAAGCAGCCCTGCCAGCGTCTAGGCTATGCTGTTGCCAGCTGAACAGAAACCACACTTACAGAACAGAAACAACGTCTAAACCAGGCTGCTCCACGACTGGATTTGGAATCAGACCGACAGAAGGCCACTCTGCGACCACAAAAATGGTGAAACATCCCCCCCTTCTGTCTAATAGGAGAGACTGCTGCTCCTTAACCAGGAGCACACCCATCCTGTGCTGGTCCTCCTGACTGACACACAGCCCCAAAACTGATGCTGTGTCCGGAAACATCTGATCCACAATCGGCCTCCACAACCCTAGGCCCACCCTGAATCACCCAGCACACACCCACATCCTACAAGAAGCTTCTCTCAGCTCCTCATGCTTCCTTTGGAGTGCTCGCAGTCTTGCTACAGCAAAAAAAAGAACCCTAATGTCTTGTCCCGACAGTAAGTGTGATCCTGATGGCTTTTGTTGGTGGGCTTTAACAGAGAATATAATTTTTACTTCCAGGACATATTTAATTTCATTCTGATCTTCTAGGAACCCTTAAAAAATACTTCTCTCTGTATGCTTTATATTCTTCCATTTCAAATAAAGAGCCTTCTTGCAATGCATTTTCCCCACTTTAATCTAGCATCAAACATGTAAAGCAAGTAAAATAAGTATTTTTGTCTCCAGCACCCGCTGAGGTTGAGACGTGCGCTAGTTCATCCAGGGAGCTGTGAATAATGCTGTGCAGAGCTCTGACTTCGCCACCTCAGAAAAAATCAACACAGGGAGAGAAAAGAGCCAAAACTGCATTTACCAAAAAGTACATGGAGGTGCAGGAGCCCCTAGAGGGGCCCTCTGTTGACTGGCTGTGGGCTCAGGAACAGTAGACGCTGACACCTGAGCCGTGGGCGACCCCGCACCAAGGGGAAGGCTCGCCAAGTAAGCTGCTCCTGTTTCCGTAGGTTGACGCACACACACACACACACCACGCCATTAGGGACGGCCAGACTGCGAGACAATGGAGCTGGAGGCAGAACTAGGTCTGTATCCAAGTCCCAGTTTTGCTGTGGATTTCTGTGTTGACTGTATCTCCAAGGGTGGGGAGTGATGAGGAGTTCCCCAGCCCCTGACTCCAACACTCCATCAGCCCTTTCTTGAGTTGTCACTCATCTTGAGTCCCCTTTTTCCCAACCCTTCACCCACCATGTCCCACCTTCCAATTTCACTAATGGAGCTGAAGCTCACCAGCGCTGCCTTCAGGCTTCAGAATAAATAGCACAACCACCCCAGGAGGTGATCAAAGAACCTGCAGCTACACGGGTGGTGGGGGAGTGTCCTGTGTGTGTGGCACCTGCCACTTTGGGAGATGCAAAGTCAGCTGGTCACCACGACTTCCTCCAAAGTGTTGTCAAGCTCGCCACTAAAGAATAAGCCTTGAGGTTCCAACTTCAGATACCAGCTGTGTCTGGAACCATCTCTTCCCGCAGATGATCGAAGTAGTGGCATGGGGCTGGGGTCCACCTCCCGAGGCAGTGTCCTTTGGGGAGGTCCCAGCCGGTCTTACGCTGCTCACCATTGGAGACAATTTTGATCATCAGAGATGTTTTAATAGCAGTTCATATAAGAAGAAAGAAGTATCAACCCTTGATCTCGGGTTCCATGTCTCCTATGCAAAGGTGACCACTTAAATTCCAGCAAATTTTGAACACCTCATTCCAAGGGATATGGATTAGAACCTGCCTCATTAGCTGCAAAGCTCTTGCTTTTTCCACTGAACCTGCTGGCATAAGACCAATGAGGATTTTCAGTAACCGCTTCAGAAGTGGCCCCTGCTAGAGATCCCGGACCCAGCATTGACCTGCATGGACCTAGTACTGTCAAATGACACGTTCAAGTTCTACTGCCAGGACCTGCACCTCAGAAAGCATGAAGTCATGTAAATGTAAGGTTTTCAATTATTTTAATAGAAAATATAGCAGAAGAAATCGCGTTTCGGTGTATATATATTGAACAGAATCTTTTCAAACAGATTTCTATTTAGATAAGTATTTGCAAACACAAGAAATAACATGTTCTATGAGCATTCACCATGCGAATCAAACACTCGCACAACTTTCAGCTGGATGTCTTGATGGAGCCCTGATCGTGACAGTTGTGTGTGTGTGTGTGTGTGTGTGTGTGTGTGTGTGTGTTTGAGCCTAATTCAAAACTAGAGCGTAATTCACCTCCCCAAAGAGGGTTGTTAGTATATAAAAAGCTTTCTGGACATCAAGTATAGAAGCACTTTTTGAGAAAAACCCATTTTCACTTCCAGAATTGGTGTAATGAGGTATAAGTTAATTCATGCTATTTGATTTCTTCTCAGAGGTATGTTCTCCGCTAAGCTGACACAGAGGCTGTGTCTCATCTTCCTCACAAGACTCTCAGCTCCTGAGGATCCACCCAGGACTCTCTACCCCCTTGTCTTCCTCTTGGGAGGCCACAGGAGGTGCTGACACTTAAAGAGCATCTCCTATGTCCTAAGCATGTATCGTACCTCACCTAATTTTTTTTAACATTTCTATAATTTTAGGTAAACTGGAGCACAGAAATTTAAGACACTTCCCCAAGATCACAAGGCTAAATAACAGCAAAGTTGCTGCTTGAGCTGTCGTCATGTGAATCTCAGGTACACCCACATACGACACTGCAGCGTAACACACTGCCACACGCTATGCTGTCCGAAACCACAGCACACGGTGACAGGCCTCACTCCAGCACAGCGTGAAAAGCAGGTGACATTTACTAAAACCTGACAGTCCAGATTACTGCTGAGGGAGAAGTTATGTCCGTGAGAAGGCACCGATATTTCTTCCGTCTTCCAGAACCTCAACTCCCTATTCGACAATTTGAAAAGCCATGTAGCGAATGCAGAGCAGTCCAAAAAACGCAATACACATCTCACCACCAAAGGAAGAGAACAGCCTAACAATTACCTGGTGAGAGTTAGAGCCACACACCTACCACATGTGTTCAGCAAGTTCCTGCTGAATGCATGAATGACTCAAAACTAAGCTACAACTTTTGCTCTGTTAAGCATACATTATTGAAAAAAACTGAGGAATAAGAAATACTTACAGACTCACTTTTATTTTTAGTCCCCCAAATCCCAGCCCGGTGCGAAGGCCCTCGGTCTGAGGAGGGAAGCCCAGGAGGCTCCAGCAGAGGCCGCTGTGCAGCCAGCCGCTCTGGCAGAGCTCGCCAGCTGTCTTCAGCCCCCGGGGACTTAGGCTGCAGTGTTCGGATACAGTTCAGCTGATTTTCTGATCTTTAAAGACTGGACTAGTAACAAGTATTTGGAAATCTAAATGGTGAGGGAAAGTGAAAATCCAATAAATCCAGCCTGTCGGCGAGCCTTCCCTCCCACCCCTTCCCGAGCGAGCACCCTCTCTAAATATCACAGTTGCTGCAAAACTTCAACGAGGCAAAGGCCAGGAGGGCCTCCCCAGACTGCAAACCAAAGGCGCTATCACTCCGCAGAGACCCAGATTCGGGTTTATCACTAACGCGGTTCCTAGGAGGGGTCTTCACCCATTTAGCGAGGTCGGTGTAGACAGGATTAGCGTACAAATGGGCTGAAAATGAAGGAGGAGGGTAAAGGGCCCTTGTAAAATCCAGCCACCACCTGCCACTTCAGATCCAGCAGCACTAAGGCAGTTTAATCTGCAGGGATTTCCCTCTGGCGTGTAGAAAACACTGCTTAGGCAAAGGTGGGATAGGCCGCCTGGCAGTCTGATGCACAGGACGACTTCGGTGAGTAGAGTAAGTGAACGCACTGAAAACAACAAAATGGGAAGACCACACACGTGTGCCTGGGTGACAGGGAACTGCGACAACTCCATTAGCGTCTGGCAGTGGAGCTGCTCCAGTCCAAACCATGGATGCTGACATTACTACGGGCCCGGCATTTCCAGGAACAGGACACACGGATTCTCCCTGTCACTGCACTGCCAACAGAGCTCCCTGAGGGGCTGTTACTTCTGCCACCAGCCACAGATGAGGACTCTCGTGTCTTTGGCCACTGTTTGGTGTAGTCTGACCTCATAAGTTTTGCCAACTGGATTGTGGGAAAATGGAGTCATTTTATTTTATATTGAATTTTCTGATTATATTCACTTAAGATATTTAATAATTATACAAATTTCCTTTTCTGTTCATTACTTGCCAACAGTCTATGTTTCTGATTTTTCTTGCTTTAAGTTAAAATCATGTTCAAGAGTTCCTGGGATATTCTAGATAATAATTCCTTGTTAGTTTTATACCTTGAAAATAGCTTTTTCCAATTTGTCTTCCTGTAGATAGCTTCTCTGTGAGAACCACTGTTGAGTAAGAACCATTAATTCTGATAAAAAGCATTTATCAGAATGGCTTTTGAGTAAGAACCATTAATTCTGATAAAAATAAAGTTTTAGTGTACAGTGTAAACTATTTGGAATCTTGTGTAAGAAATGAGTCCTTACCCTGGCGGGTAGCTCAGCTGGTCGGGGTGTTGTCCCAAACACCAGAAGGTAGTGGGTCTGATGCCCGGTCAGCGCACGTACCTGGGCTGCAGTTTAGATCCCCAGTCCGGGCACATTCAGGAGGCATCCGATCCATGTTTCTGTCTCACATTCACGTTTCTCCCTCTTCCTCTCTCTCTCTCTCCCTTCCTCTCTAAGCATATTCTCAGGTGAAGATTAAAAGAAAAAAATATCTGTCTTCAAGCAGCATGACAAAGATATTCTCCTGCCTTTTCTTCCATCAACTTTAGTTTTACTTTTCCCATTAAGCTTCTTAAGCCACCTGGATTCAATGTGGAGAACTGGATGTTTGTGCGCCAACCCAAGTGGACACTTAGCAACACAGCTGCAGCCAACTTTGCCCTCTAGGAAGGTTGGCAAAAATTCACAGGTCTTTCCATTTTTCAAGAGAAGCCAAAAACCTTGATTCTTTCTACATAACATCTCCTGGTATTTAAAACATATATGGGCCCAGACTCATCCTGTGAGCTGTCAATGTGGCCACTGAGTCACAGTATCTCTTTACCAGTTAGATGCGACTTTGGATGCTTTGTGCTCTGGTTATTGCCGGAACAATAGTTGCATTTTCTCTACCTACTTACTTAATACAGCTTAATATTCTTAACCTGTTGTTAACCCTGCCCATGTGGTAATTTTATCTCTGTCTCAGTACCCTCTTGGTACTCAGAAGGAACCTACCCAGCTGATCTTTAACTTGAACTTCTAGCCTCCAAGATAGTAAGACAATAAATCTGTTATTTAAGCCACCTACTTTGTGATACTTCATTATAGCAGCCCTAGCAAACTAACAAAAATGCTAACTGTATCCAGGCCAACCTTTATTAACTAGGGTTAATAAAGAAACTACCCGACACGAACAAAAATGAGTCACTGTGGGGGGCGGGGGGGAGAAGGGGAGAGACAGGGAGGAGAGCAAAGAAGAGGAGGGAAAGAAAAAGGAACACGGAAAAATGGTGGGAACTCCAAAGGTAACAGGGGTAAGAGCTGAGAAAGAAATAGTTTGCATTAACAAACAAACGAAAACCACAGAATCCTACCCTGCCTCTTCCAGGCTTCCAGGGGTAGTTTTCGTCTGGCCGGCAGGAGGACCAGACGGGGGCTAAAGCCTTATTTGGTGATGAAGCAGCGGGCCCTTGTGTGAGCCAGGTGAGGGAGGGATACTGGATATTTTTGCATTTTGCACCATGTCCTTGTTTTTGCCTCTGCTCAGACATGATTACAGAGCGGTCCTGTGTTAGTCTCCCTGCACCATAGACACAGAATGACCTTGTCAGATACCAATGGTTTGTGAAATTGTTTTCATTCAACAGAACCCCCTCAGCCCAGTGGTGAGTGCAGGCCAGCTCCCACCTCAGGGCTCTCCGTGGGCACTGCTTTTGTCTCTCTCACTCTGCTGGTGCTCAGACGCACCGCCCCCCCCCCACACACACACACCTCCCGGTAACAGGCGGTCTCTCAGGTCTGTGGAGCTGCAGCGGTCACAAGACCTCACTTAACTGTTCTAATCTCCTCTTCCTTATGTTCCAATGCCTTCTCTTTTTTTGTAATTGTGTCATGCATGTTTTGCATAAATTAATAAAACTTGTAATCACAAAAACAGTAAACTTGTAGAATACAATCACTCATAAACCCATCTCCCGAACACGGAACACAGTTCAGTTCTGTGTTCCCTTCCAGATGTGGTCCACCGGCATCTATGTATGGTGATGCAGTAAGCGTAACTTTACCCAGGCATGATGGTTCAGTGAATATAAACGTGCATTTTGCTTTTCTCATTTAATGCTATATAAGAACTTTGTTTTCCCAATTATAAAATTACATAGCATAATGAAGAACAGCTTTGAATAACAAAGTGGCCTTTCAAAAAATCCACTCTAGGTAGCTGTCAGTGGAATTTCACACCCAGGAATTAAAAAAAAAAAAAAGTGGTGAAAAATAAATAGGTCTAATGGGCGGGGCTAAGTAGAGCTGGTGATTGGCTGATGACCTCCAAATTCCCACTGTGGAGATCGCGGTAGATCCTAGGATTCCACAATTGTTTTCTTGATCTCTACGCTTTGGACCCTGGAGCGCCTCTTGGGGAATATGAGAGTTCCCTAGAGGTAAAAATAATGTGGGAGTCTTTTTTCTTGGCTCAGAGAACAGCAAAGGGAAAGCTTAACGTGAAACTTAAAAGGCAGTTGCTCATTCAACGCCCATCCAGAAGGACTAAATAAACTCTCTGATGAGCTTGGACTGGGACCACTGCCAGGGAACTGAGCCATTGAAGGTAAAAGAGGAAGAGTTCTGGGTCTGCCGGAACCCGGTGGCCAGAGAAATGCTGCACTCTGGGAACTAAAGACAGGCATTGTGTTTTGAAAGCCAACTTTTCAAGGAGAAAGTCCTCCCAGAAGGGACTGTGAGGTGTTTGGGAGCTGATACCACATCTCAAAATTATCTTCCAGAACTGTGCTTGGTAAGATCCCCTTAAATGTTTGCTGAGTGAGTGAAAGTGAGGCAGCTGGCTGAGGAGGGCAGCTACTAAGCACAGCACCAAAGCAGTTTTCCTGAGGAGTGCGCTGCTTCCCCAGGACCACCTGCGGAGGCAGGTCTTCGAGAACTCTGACCAGAAGAACCAGAGCCCCTGCCTGGAAGCTCTGGGATCCCTGGCGGGAAGCTGCAGACTCTGCTGCAAAGCCAGGGAGCTGTGGACACAAGAACCCTGCCGGCTTCGGGACTGAAGCACTGCAGGTCTTGATATCTCTGCTGAGCTCCCCAGACACATTTCCTATTGGGAAAATGGAAGGGGTAGAGATTATTGATGTCTTTTTCATGAACAGATATTGCTGGGGAGGAAGGAAGCAGCATATCCCACTGAGAAACTGTATGGGGTTTGGACTGAGAAAGGTGGTCAGAATGAGATGCAGCGTGACTGGCTCCGACTCCCAGAGTAGAATGAAGGCTGTTTTGGGGGAAAGGAGATTCATGGAAAATACTGAATTCACTGCAAAGTGTTCTGACCTCAATGAACATGACCATCAGGGTATGCACATAGGTGACAGTCAATTCCTAACCTGGCTGCTTCGGCTCTGGCTGCTGTAAGGTATTTTCCTTGGAAATCTGAGATTCCTGGGTATCTCTTCTCTATGCAGGAGAGAAAATTTCTGAGAGCTGAGCTAGGCATTGAGACATAAAGAAAAGTAAGACACTGCATGGTGTAATTAAAAATCTCCAGAATCTGTGGGTTTCTCCTCAAGAAGGCAACGCTTCTCAAGTGTCTGAGGTAGATTCAGGGAATGAAAGGGTGATAGGATAACTGCATACTCAGGGGGAATGGGCTGGATTGGAGGGGAGATGGAGGATCTCTGTTTTTCTTTTTTTTAATTTTTTTTATTTAAGGGAAAGCCCATTTCTTTTTTTTAAGATTTTTTAAATTATTTATTTATTTATTTATTTATTTATTTATTTATTTATTTATTTATTTATTTATTTATTTATGAGAGAGGGGAAGGGAGAGAGAGTAACATCAATGTGTGGTTGCTTCTCATGTGGCCCCAGTGCCTGCAACCCAGGAATGTGCCCTGACTGGGAATCGAACCTTCGATGCTTCGGTTCGCAGCCTGCACTCAATCCACTGAGCTATGCCAGCCAGAGCGGATCTCTGTTTTTCCTTTACTCATAATAAAAAGAAAGGGGCTGGGGGAAGGCACGTGGCCATAAAAAAACACAAGAGACAAGGGGAAGCATGAATTAATCCAAAACAAACTTTCAGAGAACTAACCACTTCTAAGGCGGGGAGCAGGACTAGAGGAGCTGTTCTGTGGAATCACTCTCACAGGAGAGATTCTCCGGTATCACATCTAAACCGATGTCGATGAAGAAAGGAAAGCTGATGAGTGTCAAAGATAAGGGGGTACAAACAAAGGGAGAAGCCACCAGACAATGGATACTTAAGAAGGGTCCTAGTATTACCCCTACTCAGTATCACCTCTGGAGCTATTGGGAAGAGATCCAGAAGTTGGGACTGGAAACTAGATCTGGGGACACTGGGCTGGCAAGTGTCAACATTGGTGTGTCGATTTCTGCACATGAAATGGGTAGGGATGTAAGAACAGAAGCTGTGGTGTAGGACAGGGAACTAGGGAATGAATTGGGTGTTCGAGCTGGCTCTCTATAACAGTAAGCATGAATCCAGAAAGCCAGGGAGGGCCCATATTTCTGGGGCTAACCCCCAGAAAGTGTTGGCTCTCCTGCCAACAATAATTTCATGAGTGTAAAACAGACCACAGAGCGATGTAGAGTGAAAATGCGGTGCAACAAACCTTGGGTGACAAATCTTAGTTCAAAGGGACAAGCCACATAGTGGTCGCATCGGGTGAGGAACTGGTCCTGGAAGATCTTAGCTCTTTTGTTAATAACTGGAAGTGCTTTACAGTGACTGTAGAGGAGGCTGCAGTACAATTTTTGGTAAGACAAAATTTAGCCAATTTTTATTCATAGGGACAATCTGGTTGTGTCTTCATTGAGTGGGGAATAGAGTACCAGAAAATCTTGGTCACTTTGTTGGTAGTAATTGGAGGAGTTTTAAGGCAACTAATGATATTTGGAGTCAAATAGTAGGGCGAAGCTTGGATGGCCAAGCACACACAGGGACCGCCTAGTTAGTGCCCCCACTAAGTGAGGGTCTGGGCCCCTGAAAATGTCAGCTCCTCTGTCGATGGTAAGTGAAAGAGCATCAGGGTGACTAGGGGAAGCCTAAAGAGAAAGCAAGTTAGGATAAAACCTAGGTGGCTAAACAGCTAATTTCTTAAATCTATTAGGTGAGTGGGCCCTGCCCCTGTGGGTGGTTTCCCATGAGGTTCTGATTCTTATTGTTTAAAAAAAATTTTTAATGTAATCTGGTGAGAGAGACCAAGAGTTTGTCACACAGAAAGAGGAAACTTCAAACAAACAGAGCTGAAGTAGACATTGAGAGTAAAGAAAGAAATGTAGACACAAGGGGAGAGAAGGAAAACGTGTGCTGGGGACAGAGAAGGGGCACTGAAAACGAAATGGGGAAGGGCAGCACGAGAAAGGAGGTATCAGGCATGGAAGAAAAGCCAGAGAAACTGAGGTAAATATTCTCTCTTCTCGCTCACTCCTGCCTTCCCCCCACCACTTTTTCATAATTATGGAGTACCCACTATCTGTCGAGCTAAGTACTGGAGATAAAATAACTAAGGTCACTCTCTATTTTGGGGTCATTGCTTAGGGCTAACGCTTGGGAGATTACAACAGTAAATTGCTAGTAAGGGGGACATCAAGCTTTTAAGAGGAATCAGGACTGTCAGAGTGAGGATGGATCATAATATATGCAAAGATTTGGCTACCGGGGATCCGATCTGATGAAGATGGGCGCTGCTTCGGTCTGCGATCACCTCCGCGTGCTGAGGTTGGGATTCACGGACATGTGAGGGTCGGGCTGGTCCTAAACCATGTAGTCTTCACCCCAGCCCTTGTGTTGGGAGCTTATCTCTGTCTCATCCGGGCCTGAGATCTCAGGAGTCTTCATCAAAAAAGCTGCATGAGACTAAAAAAGAAACACTAGCTCCTTCCTAGCTCTATCTGGAGCTAGATTAAAATAAAAAAGCAGAGGCAAAGTATCTAAGAACCACATTATGATTCTGTTCATGTGTCATGAGTTGATTTAAACATGGAGTGGGCATCAAACGTTGTTTGAATAAATTGTTAAATGAATTAGCTTTTGAGGACATTAAAAAACTTTTCTTCAAACACTTAAATTCTGCTTTCCAAAAAGACCTCTCAAGATTGAGAAACCAGTCTGCATAATCCAGCACAAATTAGCTCGAAGAAGGAAACAATCTTGTAGGTGGTGGTTCTCTGCAGAAAGGGCTATGGTCCTGGTTCTTTTGAGAAGGAAGCAGATGGGAGTCTTAGTTTTAAATTAAACTGGACAGGAAAGCCTCAAATGGCACTGCAGTGACCCGGGACGTAGACGAGACTAGTGGGGAGAGGCACTTGCTCTCAGAGGTGACAGCAGAGGGTGGGAGGTGGGCCCACCCCGACCACTAGGATCTGCAGGGCTGGAAAGAGTCCGGGGTGGAAAGAAGGGCTCCCGGGAACGGAGCTCCCTGTGCAGCTCCACCTTTAACCAGCTGTGCAATCCTCCCACCGCTAGAGCCTTCATTGCCTTTTGGGATAAAATTCAGCTGTTTTCCCAGGTCCTTACCAATTCTCGCCTTCTAGAAACCTGAATAAACTAGAGCTTACCCTCAAATAAACTTGAGGCCAATAGTATTTCCTTCCCCACTAAACTTCTTTATAGGCTGAAGTTATCAAGAAATAAAACTAGCTTACGTTTCCATGCCTTTCCCTTTTCTTTCCATCCCAATGATCAAGATGATAAGCGGCACTTCAGTAGCTAAAGTCAAGACAATGAGCAGACAGGGAGGGGAGGGTCTAACTAATCAGGCTCGCATGGCGGGAGGATGCACAGGCATCAAGACGCATTTTGAACTTAAACTATAATTAGACCAAGTCACATTATATGAGCTCCAACAGCCTGCACCCTCCAAACCATACACCTTATTTTTATTTGTCCTAGGAACTGAAAGTCTTCAGAAGAGTAATGAGTGATAATTGCTCAAAACAAAGAAAATCTGACCTTATATAATTTTTTCCAGACATCTGATCTCGTGTGTTTTCTTCTTTTTTTTTTTTCTTTTAAAGATCTTCTTTATTTTTAGAGAGGAAGGGAGAAAGAAAGGGAGAGAAATATCAATGTGTGGTTGCCTCTCCCATGCCCCTTACTGGGGACCTGGCCCGCAACCCAGGCATCTGCCCAGACTAGGAATCGCACCAGCAACCCTTTGATTCGCAGACCGCAGACCGGCACTTAATCCACTGACCCACACCAGCCAGGACTCAGGTGTGTTTCAAATTGAGACAGACTAAGTTCTAGTGCTAGATAATCAGAAGGCAAGGAAACCGATTAAAATAGCAGCTCTTTTCCAGGCCAAATCAGACACTAAGCTGATAAAGAGCTTTGTGCCTCCATCTGGGTGTGGAGGAGAGGCAGGGGGGAAACAGGACATCTGGGGAATGCTTAACCCTTGTTGTGCAGGGGACTCTAACATTCTTTCTGAATTATCAGACCAGGATGGATGGGTTTTATTCGTCCACAGTTTCACTGCCTAAACTAAAAAATTGAACTAAGATTTCTTCCCTTTGTTGCTCAAATTTTCAATACTTGCATCATTTCAATCATTTAACTTCAACTGTAAATTGCATAATCTGTGATGTCTGCTTTCTGGTTTGGTTCCTTTGGGTCCTGATGCCAAGCTCCTGTCCATCACAGGAGTCATGACTGGGGTTACCCAGCCCTGTACCCTGAGCCCACGTGACCACATTTGAGCCTCCCAGGGAGAACAAAGACCACTCTTGTCGCAATTCTCCAGTGCTGAAAGGACCCAGAGTCCTACGGGCAAATGGGCCTGGAGATCACATTGCAGACCATTCCTCGGTGACAGCCTGTCTGGAGAAGCACCCTAGGCATCAACTCTGCAGACCGGCGTGAGCCGCCTGACCAGCTGGACCGCCTCAGCCCTCGGAGGAAGGGAGCTAAGAGCACAAAGCCCCCATACCACCTGGTGCCACATCTTCTGTCTCCTGTGGAAAGACACAAAGGGCTGTCATACCATCTGGGAGACAGTACTAAGAGCTACTGAGAACCAAGTCTACCATCTCTCTACCTGCCTCTCGTCCTGCCCTCCCCCACCTGTTATCCCTGCTCCTTCCTATGCATCTCTTCCGTTCTCACTTGACCACCTTCCCCTGGTAACTCAGGACCTCGCCTTGCACAGGATCAACACAGCCTCTCAAGATCCAACTCTAATTTACCTTAAATACTTTCAGAACCTCCCTGCCTTGCCCCGCATTTAAACTGCCAAGCAGGAAACAATAATCAATGCTAGCGAGGAAGGGCCCTTAATGCCAGGTGACTATGTCTCTGATGGCTAGCCAGTCTATAAACAGGCTGCTCTTGTCTGTCACTGTCAGTTGTAGCAAGGAGTGTGTAGGGTCATACAAAACAAAACAAGTCTGGCTCAGTTGGCTGAGTGTTGCCCCACAAAGCAAAAAGTTCAATTTCCGGTCAGGGCATATGCCTGGGTTGCAGGTTTGATACCCAGTTGGGGCACTTATGAGAGGCAACCAATGTTTCTCTCTCACACCTTGATGTTTCTCTTTCTCCCTCCATACCCATCTCTCTAAAAATAAATATATGTAATTTTTTATAATTGAAGATGTAGGGTTTTTTTAAAGATTTTATTTATTTTTAGAGAGGGGAAGGGAGGGAGAAAGAGAGAGAAATATCAGTGTGTGGTTGCTTCTCATGTGGCCCCCACTGGGGACCTGGCCTGCAACCCAGGCATGTGCCCTGACTGGGAATCGAACCTGCGATGCTTTGGTTTCCAGCCCGCACTCAATCCACTGAGCTACGCCAGCCAGGGCAAAATAAATATTTTGTAAAAAAACAAGTCTGCTGAAGCAGCAGAGGCTGTGGGCAGAGCAGGCCATGTGTACGGGGATCACCATTTGCTGAAAACCGTCATGTGCCAGCATTGCGCTGGGTGCCACATTAAAAATGAAACAATTTAGCCCTGACTGGTGCAGCTCAGTGCACTTAGCACCTGCCAGGCTGTGAAGCAAAGGGTCGCCGATTCAGTTCCCAGTCAGGGCACATGCCTGGGTTGCAGGCCAGGTCCACAGTAGGGGGTGCACCAGAGGCAACCACACATTAATGTTTCTCTCCCTCTCATTCTCCCTCCCTTCTCCTCTCTCTAAAAATAAATAAAATTTTTTTTTAAAAAATAAAACTTATTTGGTCCTTACAATAGTCCTAGTAGATAGGTACTATTTTCATCTGACTATAAGTAAAAAAACATGTTGAGAAAGATTACCTTGTCCAAGATTACAGAGCTGATAACTGATGAAGCTGGAAAAACAGCCTCAAGAAATCCGGTTCTCTATCCTGTGTCAATTCTCTCTGCCGCTAACCTATTTGTCACAGACAAACTCCCTCTACCTTCTTTACCCAACCCTGACCTGTAAGTTCGGATGATGAGGATCCAGTCCACCAGTAATTTATGAAAACTAAGAGTTTGCTGACCAAAAGGCAAGCAATTAAAAACCTAGAAAGCACAGATCACAGCACTGACCAAGCATCTGACAAGCGGCCATACAAGTCAAACCTAACTGTGGGCAGCAATGGGACACGGAATCCGCTCTCTCCCCTCCCAAAGTTTACAACCGAGAGTGGGACATGGCAAGCGAACTGCCGCGGAGCAAGGCGGATGGAGTCGGTGGAATACGACAGATGCACACGTGTGCTCCAGGAACGTAGAGGAGAGGGAATGCTCAGACTCACAGGAGCTGAGAGAGGCTTCTGGGAAGGGTGACAGGCTGGGCTTTAAAGCACAAGCTGTCTCCACCTCATTTGCGGGTCACCCCAGCCCAGGAACATGGGGCTCAGCCTGGACACGCAGACAGGGGCAGGGGCTACTCAAATTTGAGTAGCTGGAGAATATTCTTGGAAGATGAAGCTGGAAAATTAATTACCATATTTTTTAGGACTATAAGAACCACCGGACCATAAGATGTACCTAGGTTTTAGTGGAGGAAAATAGGGGAAAAATTTTTGAAGCAAAAAGTGTGGTACAATATTTAATAACCTGTGACCCGGCTCCCCTGCTGCCCACCCAGCACAGCGAGCCAGGTAAGCTACATTTGGACTATAAAATGCACCCCCTTTTCCTCCCAAATTTGAGGGGATGCGTCTTATAGTCCAAAAATACGGTATATGTTGGGTGAAGCAGTCTGGGCCCTGTTCCATGGGCATAGGAGGTTACCAATGGGTTTTGAACAGATGAATAAGGTGGCCAGAACGTTTTGAGTCCACAATCTGTGTTTTGAAATGGAAATGCTAGCTTGGGAAGGAAAGAAACCAGGAGCTAAGAAAACCCCGCAGCTGCCCCTGTAGTAAGACAGGGCAGACAAGTGAGGGCCTGGCCTGTGGTGGGAGCTGGGAATGGAAAGCAGCGGACTGGAGAGACATCTTGGAAGAAGGAGTGATCACTTAAAAAGAAGCCAGATATGCACATGGAGGGCTGGGAATGGTAACGAGAGCCAGAGTCGTCGAACGTGAAGAACGTGACGTGACCTCCCCCAGGCTCGGAGCCTGCCTGCTCCCTGGGCTCCAGCACACTGCCACGCAAGGGACCGGGGGTCAGTCCGAAGTTCCTGCCAGAGATGCGCTCGCATTTGCTGGGAATATAATAAACATCAAGTTGCATATACCTTCCCATCACTGCATAAATGCAAAATGTTTATGGTAATTACGATGGATAATAAATCTTTCTCTTCTACTGTTGAATCACAAAATAAGTGCAGTCTATGGCAGCCTCACGTTTGCCAGGCCACTCTGCAGCACATTAGCACTCAAAAATAAACCTCAAGATTTATTCTTCACTTTTCTGAATCATGAACTGAATAGTGTTTAGTCTTCACTCTTCTGAGTAATGAACTCGAGTGTTTCTCTGCTGCAGCCGCTGAAAAACAGCTTTGAAATCCTCATTGAGATTTAATTACCTAACCTTCTTTGCTAAAACTCTCCTTTTATCTTGCTGAAAAGAGTATTTACAAGATGTTCAGGGAGGAACTGAGAGAGCAGTTCCGGAAACCCGAGCTACCACTGGCCAGGCCAACCACCAGCACCTGGAAACGGTTCCGACCACCCGAGGCCGGGGCTGTCAGCGCACTGCTCTGAACGTTGAGGTTTTCTGCCTCCCTGACACGGAGGACCTTCTCGGCCCAACCTCATGAGAAGAGTGAACAAACCCCCATAATGGCATGCTACGCTCCGAGCATTATTTTAATTTACAATTCAAACAGAATTTGCCAAAGAACCAAGCTGTCTGCCCAGAGCTTTTAAAAAAAGTGATTTTTATAAACACAGCACAGCATTTAGGGCTGTAACAGAGGGCAGATGTCACACCTGGGGGAAAACGCAGTGGCTTCCTATTCGGTGATTGCAGGAGGGGAAGTTGGGGCGCAGGCTGGGTGGCCTGCCGGAGCTCAGCATCCTCGCTCAGGTGTCTGATACACGAATCCTCCTACTGGACACTTTTCCTTTGACGTAGGCCTTGTAGGTCTTGTGGGTCTTTTTAAAAAAGCATTCAATTTTTACATTTTAAGAACCAGGCTCTAAGAGTTCAAAGGTAAAACACCATTGATCCTCTTTGAGAAAGTTTAGTTTGGTTGAAGAAAATGCATGTAAATAAGTAAAATAGAAATAATAAACATAAACAACTAGTCATGACATTCCTCAACAGGCAACGGGAGCTTGGAAAGGAATCTCCCATTCCGACATGAGGATGGCCCGCAGAGTGGGGCACGAGGGCCCTGGGGCTGGCTCCCGGGCAGGGGGAGAAACAGGGAGCGGGGGAAAGAGAGGTGACCCACAGGAGGACCGACCTGGCTGCAGAAGGCCAAGTTAGGCCAGACTGGCAGGCACGAGTCAGATTGTGGAGGGTCTCAAAAGCCACACTAAAGGCTTTTCTCAGACATATAGCATGTTACTTAAACCACATGTAAAGCATGGGAAACGATTATGTGACTGACTGGACTGATGGCCTTGTTTACAGCAAGGGAAATGGGCTAGGGCCATCTTCCTCCAGGGTAGCTGGGCTACCGCAAAGCAAAGCTGCTCCAGCTCCGCTGCCTTGCCCAGTACACACTCCAGCTGGACAGTGCCATCCCTGGGCTGCATCACAGCCTCCCGGTGTCACACCAACTCGCTGGTTCCACCTCCCAATGACCCAGGGCAGGCAGTCTATTCACTTAGGGCTCCACCTGGCCCCCGCCCTCCTGGAATATTCCACACTTTCTTCCTTTCCGTAGCCGACTGCCTGCTAAGACTCAGCTCCAACGCAAGGGGTGACATCACACACCAGGACACTGCGCATGGGCTTCGGTGTTCTCCCTCACTCTCACCACTTTGTGGAAGTAGTGCCTGAATGTTTGCCTGCTATTACTCACATGCTGACTTATCGCATCTATTCTTGTCCCAAACTTTGTTCCCCAACAGGAAGAGAACATGTTTCATAATTGCACAACACCACTAAAATCAAAAGAAAATAAACGGGGCACTTGATTTCAAGTACCAGACTGGAGATTAGCTTACAGGAGACAAGGGTTCTCTTCCTTCTGTGAGGGGTGAAGTCATGTGACATGAACTTCATAAAGATGCACACAGGGCCCTTGTGACACTGAAAGCAAGTTACCCACCCCATCCACGAAATCTGAAGACGTGGCAGAGCGCGAATTTACCTGCACTGCCCCAGCTAATTTCACACAATGGGATGATCAATCCCGCATCAGGTCTTATCTGCACTGCCACGTTTTAAACAACAGACCATGCTCACAGAGGCATTTTACAGGTAGAGCACAGCTTTTCACCCTCTTTCATTGGACCGCACAGGCACGTTTGTTAGCTGTTGTCTAGGAGCTGCTTCCTTGCCCAGAGTAACACAGCTACACGGAGTCAGAAATAGATCAAGTTTGTTGGATTTCAGGTTTTTATCAGCACAATTAGGAACAGATATTTATGTACAGTCCCAAATTGCACACCTAACAACTAAACTAAGAATCTTACTTTACATCATGAATACTCTTAAGATCTCTGAATAGAGTCTCATTCCTCTTTCTGAGGGGGAAAATTTTTACATTTTCCGCAATGATTCTCTCCTGAGATTCAGGATAAAGTCACACACAGGTGAAACTATGCGAGATAACTGTGGTCTTGTGGTAAGCTTTCAGTTTAACCTACTCCCAAACTGATGTGAGCAGCGCTCTCTGCCTTAATGAGACACATCTCTCAATTCAGAAAACATGTTCTTCAAGAGATGGCCATCGCTGTCCGCTTAACAGATTTTTTTAAGTGTGTGTGATGTGACTGTTTCCCTATATTAACAAATGTGTAGGTAACACAGTTGGCATGGTGTAGTTCAGTAAGTTAAAACAGGCACTTCTCTAGTATAGGTTTAAAAGTATAGGATAGTTTTAAGCCTCTGTAGTACTGCACTTACCTGACAGAGCAAGCTCTGCAGTGAATCAAACTATGCAGCAGCCCTGGCTGGTGTTAGCTCAGTGGATTGAGCTCGGGCTGCGAACCAAAGGGTTGTCAGTTTGATTCCCAGTCAGGGCACATGCCTGGGTTGTGGGCCAGGTCCCCAGTGGGGGCATGTGAGAGGCAACCACATATTGATGTTTCTCTCCCTCCCTTCTCCCCTCTCTAAAAATATTTTCCCCGCCCCCCAAAATATTTCTTAAAAGGTATACAACAAACTTGGATCTAGGCACATTCTATACATGTATACATTATGTAATATGGTTTAACTGTTTCTCCACTCTTAGGAGGATACGTTGAGATTTTTAAACATCCGCATTTTTGCAAAATATTCCAACTCTTAAAAGTCAAAACCAAGAAAGAGAACTCTTTCATTATTAAGGACACAAGTGTACTGTAGACATCCCCTTTGAACTTAAGACAACTAAATTGAAAAAGAAAGAAAAAATCAAATACTCATACACCAGAACTCTCAAACAGTTCCCTAAGGCACTCTGGCCAACTGACATAGACAGGTGAACCCCTAGCCTGTAGCAGTCAGTTTTAACACAGAGTCCTGCTACCTTTCTTTCAGTGATTCATACCTTAGCAAAGCTGGGTTTCAGTGGCTGCTGTGATGAAAACTACTGTGCAAAAATCAGCACGGGACAATGAGGATGGCAGTGATCAATCAATCTCTAAGTTTGGTAAATTGTGCAATGCCCAACTGATGCATATGTGCCATTTGCAATTAACTGTAGTTATTTAAGAATATTTTCTTTCAATGTAATTTTTTTTCCAAACAGCTACTATGTTGTTAGGACATAATTACCTTTTGTTTGAACATGATTATCACTTAATAAATGGAATATTAGATACTTATTTTGGTCTAGGGTCACTATTAAAAAGTTATTGCCCTGGCTGGTACGGCTCAGTGGATTGAGTGCTGGCCTGTGAACCAAAGGATGGCAGGTTCGATTCCCATGCCTGGGTTGTATGCTGGGTCTGCAGAAGGTGCACGAGAGGAACCCATGCAATAATGTTTCCCTCCTCTTTCTCCCCACTTCCCTGCTAAAAATAAAATCTTTTA
The DNA here is from genome assembly GCF_019186645.2 of Phyllostomus hastatus. Classification (NCBI taxonomy): domain Eukaryota; kingdom Metazoa; phylum Chordata; class Mammalia; order Chiroptera; family Phyllostomidae; genus Phyllostomus; species Phyllostomus hastatus. The sequence goes on along the minus strand of NW_025333977.1, from coordinate 11,323,908 downwards.
AAAGAGAAAAAAAAGAAAAAATTAGTAATAAAACCATGAAAGGAAAAAGTGTGGGAACCTCAGTAATAAATTTGTGTCAGGTACTTTAGTAACTTAACCAAGAAAGAGAAAAAGTAAAGATTTTTCAAAATGTTTCCCATTCAACAGTATATTCTTAATATTCTTTAAGCAAAATTCTGATGGGAAACAGGCTAGGGCAGCAGCAAAACACTGAATTATTTTAAAAGATACTCCAAGATATCTATCTCATTTATTTTATTTAAATCTCTGGGTACTTATTACCAACCTTAGGGAAATCTCATTATGTGCTACATCACTTTATTCAGTCATCAAGGAAAAGTACTAATTCTTCAATCTAAGTAATACAAACTTGGATGGGATGCCATGTCCTTGAAAAGTTTTAAGGTGATTGTTGAACACCCAACAGTCATAGCATGTATTAATTCCTAGCACTTTTTCTTAAAAAAAAAAAAAAGGCACTATAAAACTTCCATTCATTATAACACTACATCATTACCAATGTAACAGAAGTTGCTTTCCAGAAGAATCAGATGAAATTTTCTTGCACTTAGCTAAATATTTTTCTTTAGTTCATTGAAACTTGTTTCTTAGAGCAATTATCAATTATCCTAATACAATTAGGAAAGGCGTCTTTATTTATTTTTACAGAGGGGAAGGGAAGGAGAGAGGGAGAGAAACATCAATGCGTGGTTGCCTCTCTCATGCCCCCTGCAGGAGACCTGGCCCACAATTCAGGCATGTGCCCTGACTCGGAATGAACCAGTGACCTTTTGGTTCCCTGGCCCATGCTCAATCCATTGAGCTATACTGGCCAGGGCAGGAAAGGCATCTTAATGAAAGGCTCTTACGTGCTTCACTATTTAATGTAACCACATCAAGTGTAATTTTTAAAAATATAATTTTCCCTATGGTGTTAATTTTTCTAAAAAAGAGTGTGCTGGCAGGTTACATATTGTCTAAAAGAACTGAAATATAACACTGCATATAGAATAGCATTCTGAAATATAGAAAATGTATTTAATTAGAATTTAACACAGTGTTTAGGTAACAGTGAGGTTCAAGTGAAATTCCCAACTGCTTGTATAGTACCTAATATGTATAACTAATTAAAATAATCCACTAACAATCTACAAAAAAAGCCCTATTTAGCTATGGTGTGAAATACAGCTTTTGATTTTTCTAAAAGAGAATGAGATTTTTGAGAGTTCAAGATGAAATTTCAGTATTATTTTGTGCCATGTTAAAACAATAAAGACTTTTCAAAATACAGTGAAATTAAAGTCTTCTCAGATGACAGAAGGCCAGACCAGATCAAGGATTGAAAGGAAACATACCACGGCAATGTAGCTACCTGAAAGTAATGACTGAACTTGGTTTCTGAACATGGTTATTTCTTCTAATCTTCACATTGGTGACTCACTAATACAAACACTTAATTTAATGGGTTTGATCAACTCTGATAACATAGTTCCAAACAATGAAAAGGGTCCAACCTGTCTATCAAATAAAGGTAATTTGTAAAAAATAAACAAAAAAATAAAGGTAATTTGTTTTAAGAAATTGAGAACAGATTTGACCAAATATAAATAAATATGCAAGAAGTCAAATAAGCGTGGATGTGACTTTAATTTTGGAAACACGAATACAAACCTTTTAAGTTAGTCATTTAAATAAAAGGCTACCTAGTATTTTGTGTCCACTATGTTCAATGTTAACATTCTGGGCAAAATGTTGCCTACTCTCTCACATGTGGAAGAGGAGTTAAGTTTATTTCCCAGAAGCCCCTAATAGTATATGCAATTTCTTATTTCCCATATCCTGATAGTGTCTGTCGTCTTTGCTCTGGTTTCTGACTTTCTCATGGACACTTAAGCTTAATGACAAAGTCTGGAAGTTGTTTCCTCCTTTATGAAGTATATTGAAGACAAAAGGCATTTAGGTCATTTCACATTAATTTAGCAAAGCATTTTTGTGCCAACATTTTCACAACATACATTTCGGTATACCATGAACAATTACATAATGGTTTCACAACTACACTACTTACTCCAAGTAACAAAATATTTCTGTATGAAAAGTCTGCTCAAAAGATTACATTCATTTCTTCACTTAATATCTTAAGGTCATAGTAGATTCAAGGAAAGTTACTTACCTTCAACATCTGTATTCTCCAAAAGCATATACTCCAATTACTCTAAATACCCCAGAAATAGTCAAACTCCCTGCAGTTTTAGTATTCTGCTAATCAAAGGACTCTTAACAAGGTCAAGAAAAAAATGCCACAGGTATTATTAGTGAACAAAGACCTTAATGGGCAAGTAAATTAAGATGGAACTGCTCAAAAACTTCTCATTCAAGGAACTTAGGTTTCAGGTAGGTAATCTCTCTAGCTCTCTAGAGAATTACCAGAACGACACAGCTCCAGGATTTTTGAGTGGGTACAGTATCAGTTTCACGATCAGGTTACTCAGATTTGCAGAGGGGACTGCAGCATAGGGGTCAATTTCTCCTCTTTGACAAAAAAAGCAAAAGGAACAGGTTGAAAGAAAGAAGCAGGTAGAGTTGTTACTAAGGCCTCGACAGAGACGACATATATGTCAGCCATCCTAATCACCAAACAGACCTTCGGAGTGTCTGAGCTACAACAGAGTACCGGTAGAATCAGTTGTAGAATCAGTTCTGGAGTCTGGTCCCCAGTTGCAAACTAATTTAGCTGTGAGATCTTGGACAAGGCAGTATCTGTGGCCTTCTCTTCTCACCTATGGGTTCGTCTAAGATTTTAAATCGTCATGAATAGACCAGGTATGTTCCTCATTAACAATTTATTCCAGTGGAGAGATTTAAAACTGTCAATGTTCAGGCCACATCGAGATTCAAATTTAATCTGTTTGATCATGAGGTCTAGGCATTACGCCAACTTAACTCCTCAGGTAGTAGTTAAGAGGCACCCAGGGTTGAGGACCACCAACAAAAAGTTAGCGTTGGATAGGGTTGAATACCTGGGCCTCTTCAATATATAAGACCAGGGCTGGGAGCTGGCATTTTGGCACTCGGTGGGGAGTCCAAATCTCTTGTCATTAAATGAGACATTCCGCAAATTTAAGAGCCAAAGGCCCCAACACTACTACTATTGTCAAAGCCCTCCAGTGCTAAAATACCTGGCTTCCCTGTATCACCTGTGTGGCTAAGCCACCCCAGTAGGGGCAAAAGGAGCGCTTTCCAGGGGTGGAGACATCCAACTGGTACTCACTTCTGTTACTTGCTTACTTTGGGCCAATGAAAGGAGCACCCACTGAGGTGTGTCCTCAGCATATTCCAGTGAGGATTCAGGAGAGGGGGAGGGAGGAGCAGGGTGTGGAGAACAGTGAAGGGGGCTGGTGTGGAAAGGTTACACTGGGCCTGAGTGTCAGAGGAATTTCTGAAAGATAGTACTACCCCTAGAGATGAATCACTAATTGTCAATAACGAGGTGATTAACACACTTTCAAAGTACCTTCATCCCTGATGGTCAATTACACACAGACAACTTCCTGGTAAGCCTTACCTTGAAGGGCCTTATAGCATTACCTTCAAGGTAGACATCTCAAAGCCTGGATTCTAAGTCCAGCTCTGCCAACAATTAGCTGTCTATAACTGACTGGGGGAGACTTCTCAGCAGTCTCAAAGCAAAAGCATGTTCTATCAACCTTCCCAAAACACACAGCGAAGGGACTGCCACTGGGAATGTGTGGATGGGTATTTTCCAAGTGTCATAATCACCACAGATTTCTTAAGTGTTCAGACCTTGCTTATGTATACCATAACTTTGATGAAAGGAAGGGAAATTAATATTTTATTTTACAATGTATTCTGAGGTTTACCTTTAACTGATATTTTAAAAAATTATTCCTCTTCTCCATTCTTTTTCCTGCAATGATTTTTCTTATTATTTATATAAAATAAGAATTTAGGGCTGGATTTGATCTTGTAAGTTTATCCAACTGCCTCATCTTACAGATAAAGAAACAAATGACTTGAGCAAGTTCTCACAGCTTTTTAATGACAAGACCACGCACTGAAGATGGACACTCCCACCTACCTAATCTGAGTGCCTTTATTCTCTAGAGTTTTGATTCAAAAGTACTTTGGTAAAACAGGGTATCAAGAGATAAGCCAAAACACAGCAAGGAAACGACTTTTGCAATTCTTGTTTGGCTAGATGCATGTAGCTGTTTCAGGATGAAGGCAGCAAAATATGGAGAAACAGTGCACACCTATCTCCCAGATACACCTAAAGACTTCCTCTCAGACGCTGTGCCAGGCTACCCATGTTATTTCTAACACAGCTGACAATCACAGGTGGGACATGAAGGTGGGACTGGGTGTTTGGTCTTAAAAATTCTTAGAAGTAAATGATGCTTCCACTGCTCTGCCACCCTCCTCCTAGTAGGTATAAAGAAACAAAATACATTTAATTAGATAGAGGTGTCCCAGGTAGGCAACAAATGATGGGAATGCAGTCGTGATCTACCACGGATCATGTTTAATTCTGAAACTCATCAGGTAGCCATTACTAAGCTGAGCTTGTTTCCTTCAGTGTAAAACAGGACTGTAATCTTACTGTTTCTCAGCTGCATGAATGAAATCCCGTGAGGGTACGGAGTAGTACTGTACGCCACAAAACAAACAGTGCTTCGCAAAAGAAGAGTGGGTACTTAGTATTAGGGAATTTCTGAATTTCAGAAATTTTCATTTTTTTCTATATCCTGTCAAGGTCTGTTTTGGAGAAACCATTTCTCCAGTATTAAATAGGACTGTACGAGAAGGGGGTTAGTGAACAAATAGCAGGAACACATTAGGTTTAAAAAAATTAACTGTTTTAAACTTCAAAATTTCTCAGAGCCTTGAATATAATACAGATTACGACTCCAAGATCTCCAAGACGGACGGACAAGTGAGCAGCGCCTTCCAAGCTTCTAGGACCTGACCCTTTCACAAGGACCATCGCGGCGGAGTGACGTTCCCTAGAACACCCTTTGGGGGGAAAACAACAACGACAGCACTATTACTATTACTATATATTTTTCCTAGTATGTGCTTGAAAACACAATCATAAGACACTTCAGTAAAGAGAAAGTTTTTCACATAAACATAAATGTCTGTAAACCTTTCATAGGCTGTCTATTCCAGCTCCAGAATAACATGACTCCAAATCTGTTAAGGCCAAATCACTAACATAACCCTCTTGTCAAAAGGCCATCGAGAATAACCCACCATCAGGACAGAGAATGAACCTTTCAAGTTCTGTAGAAGTCATCTGACTCCTAGGTCCCAGGTAAGGATATCTGTTACAATAGACAGAGCTCTTCCCTAGATGGTCCAGCAACAGCTTTCTTGTCCTCTGGACCAGCCAGAATGAAGGTATCTGCCACACATAATTTTATTGTTTACCTAACACTGAATCCCATACAAAAAATTTTTTTTCCTAATACAGAATTTTGAAAATTAAGAGGCAGCAACCTGAGATGGAAATAGTATGAGAAAAACAGGGACACCTAAAACTAATATAATGTCAATTATACTATTAAAGTATAATTAAAAAATGAACAAAGAAAAGCATGGTAACACTCTTAAACAGTAACATCAGCTAAAACACTGAGTGAGAGATGGTTGTAGAATCTATGTCTAATACTGTGTATTTTTAGAGTGCTTATACAAATGTCACAAAGGATCTGGTAGAGACTGGTGGCAACAGCAACAAGTTCTACACCAGTTCTCGAATCTTCTCTTACAGCTGGTAGAAGGATTACAAAGTTTGGCAATAGTCTGCGTGGATCAAGACTAGTCACAGTCTTCTGGGCAGCGGGTAATAAATCTGTCTACAGATTACATCTAAGAGTTTATTTCACAACTCTTCACTGGACGATATAAGCTGTGGGCATGCATTTGTAAACTGCAGGCATGCGTGATGGTTTTTGTGGTCTCAAAGCTTCCCCTCAGACCAAACGAGGTTAAAGCACTCTAACTTCAGGCTGCGCCAGAGACAGTCTCTTGGGTGGGAGAGACAGAGGGAGAGGGAGGGAGAGACGGAGGGAGGGGGAGAGAGAGGGAGGGGGAGAGGGAGGGGGAGAGAGGGGGGGAGGGACAGAAACTTCTTATGCAAGGCTGCTGGAGCAGGCAGTATGAGGCAAGGAGGACAAAGCTCCTTCCTAGTGAAAAGGCTGACTGTGAGCAACATGACATCTATTTGAAACATGATTTGAAAACATTTTAAACTGAGTCCACTCCTAGTTCCTTTCTCCTATGGCTGTGACAGCATTCAATTCTAAAATACCTCAACAAATTCTTGGTGCTGTCCATATTAAGGTAGCTTGCATTTTATAATGCCGGTGTACTGCCAAAGTGGCTGGATCAGCCCACCTGTACCTTTATCTGATATGCTCGTCACTTCTCTCCCAACCTTTGGAGAAATAAGGTTACTTACAGGGAAACTCAGATTCTAAAACAGGTATACATACTAAGTCACACTGGTAAATAATGTTTTTTTTCTAACAGCTCTCAGAAACTGGTAAGGAAACAGAATCCCATTACTACCCCCAAACTCATCCACCTTCATACATCTTCATGGACAGAGGCATCAACAGCGACAGTGAGTTTATACACAAAGAACAAGTGAGGCAAAGGCAAATGCAGTGTCAGTCTGTCTGAGTGTAGGCAATGATGCTTTGATTGTACCCGTACAAACTCTGCAGTCCCTTTTAGATATCCCCAACGCAGCCCTCAGGCCATAGCGCTCTGCTGTGAAGAGTTCAGATGTGATGTAGCCGCTCCAGTACTCTTCACAGTACTGCACATATCAACACTGGGAATGGTTGCTAATCAAGTTAAAATGCACACAGGACTTTAGAACAAGAAGTTTATTACTCCCACTCAGTAGTTCCTGGGGGCTTTGATGTTAAGTCATACATAATTCGAGAAATACCAGGAATCTTCTTAATCTCAGTAACCATCTTTAACACCACCTGTAATAAAACAAAGATTACAAATAGAAGAGCCAGAATCCACGGCATGTCCAAAGGACCTAAAGGGCTTGCATTTGCAATTTGAAATTGTGATCTATTTTTACTACTGTCCTCTATGTATATGGGATGGTCCCTGATAAATTTTGTGCAATGTACCTATTTCCCTGCACAGATTTAAGTGGCTTAAATTCTATACTACTCAAAGTACAGTCCACAAACAGGTGCCAGCCCGCAAGTTGTGTGTGTCACAGGTCCACAGGTGTTTAGAAACACAGCAATGTGGCATTGTTATGGCATCTAAACATGTGAAGCCGATTCTCCACAAGCTACCTATGACTGAAACATACAACTCTGAGGCTACCACGGCAGTGCATAATGCACTAGAATAACAACCACCACTGAGTGTACAGGAGACGGAGGCCTGGTCACTGAGTGAACAAAATTTGGCAAATCCAAGCCTAAAGAAAAACAAGGCCGTAGGCCACATCTCACAGCCCAGCTCTGCAGCTGTAACCAGAGCCCTGCCCTACACTAGAGTACTGGGGCAGTGGTCCAGCTAACAAAGGCCAACTGTGATTTTCATCCGCTAGTAAGCAAATAGCTCCTTTGGAACACTGTGCTGGAGAAATAACAGGAGGGAGGGGATCAAAAATGGAATTGCGAGTAGGTGGCACATTAAGCAATTCATGGGTTTCTGGTCATAATGCCATCAATTCTCATCCTTATTTCTAATAAACTCTTCTTCACTCCTGAGGTTCTTTACTTGGAGAATAAATACTATTTATAAAGTAGAGGATGGTTGACAAAATTAAATAAAGTTATAGGTTAGAGTTAGTAATCAGACATCTACAGGGATATAAATTTAAGGCCTTTTTCTACTACAGTGTGCTAAACAGTCAATTGTGGACATAAAAAGCTTATCTTATGAACAGAAAACCAACCCCAGAAATATCAACATTGTCACAGTCTATTCCATTCACCACATTATAAAATGCACGAGGTACTGAAAATATATGATAGAAGAAAATATATAAATTACCTCTACAGGGATCTCATTGCCAGGCGTTGCAGGTATACCAGTCATGAAATCACTAGTAATAAAGGTTCGAATAACCACAGATCTCTGGCATGAAGGCTGCTTCTGAAGTGGGTCCCGATCAAAATGTAACGGTGTCAAAATCACTGGCATCTGGCTGATTTTTCCAGCATACCCTATGGAAAGGACATTGACATGTAGAGCCCACCACCATCCCTGGAAAAGCTCTCTGACCCAGTTCAGTGAAATCCTCCCAGACAACATCTAAAATCTCTCTCTCAATCTCCCTCTCTCTCAATCTCCCTCTCTCTCAATCTCCCTCTCCCTCTCCCTCTCCCTCTCACACACCCACCCACACACACCCACCCACCCACCCACACACACCCACCCACCCACCCACAGCTAGCACCACAGTCGTTCTGCAGTTTCCAGCTGCTCTCATGGCATCTTAAGTAAACTCAACCACAGATACAAGTAATAGAATTTGATGACTGCAGTGATACATTATATAGCTTTGTGTGTGTGTGTACATATAAATATAAAAAACATAAAGTCTACTATTGTAATTCATGGTTGTTCAGGTCTATACTGCAATGAATTGGCAAACACTAAACTACTGCCCCCAGAAGAACCAAGAATTAGGTTCTCGCAAGCCTTTGGTTCCATTTTCATTAACCAATCAGTACATAACCTTCTTTTTATGTGCTTCTATTTAAAGACACCTTTTTAACATTTACTGTACATTCATTAACATTCAGCTCACTGCCAATAGCACTGTAATCCAGACATGAACAAATCTCATCTAACCTACATATTTTCTCTGTAAGGCACATCTCAGCCTTCCTGTGCTTAGAAGCTTAGACAGCAAACTCAGTATCATGCTTGGGGAACATTTTAAGCAGTGAAATCACCAACAAAAAGCACGAAAATGCAAAAGGAATGGCACTAAATAGACTACAGAAAGGACACTTGTTTACAGTAAGAGAACTGAAATAAGAAAGATGAATACTGCCTTGTTCAATCTCAGCTGAGAACATGCAAGTTGGGCAACTCAAATTTTCTGCCACTATGCACATGTCTGCAAATGACCAAAGGGCAAATAAATTTTATATGAAGGCAATACCACAGAATTATCCATAGAAATGAATAATAAAAATGAAAGCATCTAAAAATCAGCGGTTGCATTCTCCTACTAGAAATCACAACGCCAGCTCCCAAATCCTAGGTAAAGTATGCAGTGATGAACAAGATGATCAACTCACCAGACTCCCTGAGAATGTTCTGAGCCTCGAAATCAGCTTGGCGTAACGTGCTGAGCACCCCTGTTGTCAAGAAAGTGGGAGTAACATCTGTCGGAGGCTCTTTAACTGGCGGGCCAAATATATAGACGACTCTAGAAGAGGGGATGAGAACATTCCAGAGAATTACAATTTAGTATGGGAAGCAAGGCACACAGAATGACATTCTTTTCATTTAACTCTTAGGCATCTCTCCTATCCACTTGAAATTCCCCATGGGTAAGTTAGGATATAAAATTATAGATGGGTTTATGTTCTATGTACCTCCCTCAAAGCGTATTCTATAGAATACTGATATCTCAGGATGTGCAAAGACAGTATGTGATTATTGCAATCCTCTTTTCATGTAATGTCTTGGATTAAAGAATGTCCCCCAAACTTCATATCTGTCTGGACTCTGTGGTGAAAATAGGTCTTTGCAGATATCATCAAGTTAAAATAAGGTTATAATGCACGAGGGTGGCCATTAATCCAATGGCTGGGTGTCCTTCTAAAAAGAGAAACTTGGGAACACAAACACACACAGACAGAAGAGGGCCGTGTGAGAACAGACACAGAGACTGGAGTTACACTGCAACGAGCCAAGAACTGCCAACAAACACCAGCAACGAGGAAAAGCCAAGAAAGGACCCTCCCCCAGAGCCGGAGGAGAGAGCACGGGCCCTGCTGACACTTGGAGTTCAGACTCCTAGCCTCCCACACTGCAAGAGAACAATTTCCCCTGTGACAAACCTCCCAATCTGTGGTCATTTGTTAGGGTAGCTCCAAGAAATTAATACTCATAAGCCTGGGGAAACACTGGGTTGAACAAATAAACAAGTTGTTTTACAACAGAACTTCAGAAATTGTAACAGGCTAATAATATACAACACTGGAAACCTCCAAGATGAAGAAGCTACAGTGGATTTCCCACACTTACTTGACCACTCAACCTTTTCACTTTGGGAAACACTGATCCCAAGGAAAGATTTTCCTTTTCACTTTATTAAAAGTGTCACCAAAATGGACCCCAAAGCTTGGTATGCTCCTGTTTCCTTCTAAAAGGAGCAACTCGGCACCGCTTTCAGCAAACATCTACTTGAAAGATAGGAAGACACCACTGCAGGTGTCAATAAAAGCTGGGTTTGGAACACGGCTTGAGGGAGGCAGGATCAAACAAACTCAGGAGAATTACTGTTGACATATCCAACATAAAAATTAATGTGCAAATCAAAGGAAAAATAAATCTGACACACTAAACTGAAAATAAATCGTACAGGTAGTTATTTTAACAATACCTGGCACATGCCTATTTCTTTTCTTTGCTTTCCCCTGAGATGATTATTAAATTAACTATAAAACCTTTAGATATTTTTTCAATCCTTTTGAAATGTTACCATAAAACCAATAGCCAGTTAAGCTGCTAATTTGGAACACGTGTTTTAAACTGCCTTTAATATTTTATACTAAACTAAAAATCCTTTCTATTTTTCCTTTAAACAAACAAAAAAGTAAGCAGATGATTGTATTGTGTCGAAGGAACAAAACACAAGATCTTATTAAAAACCTGTTTGATCGTGACCTAAGTGTGTACCTGTCTCTGTGCTTGAGCCCTGCGGTCCTCCGACTATGGAAAAACCTTAAAAGCGCATCCTTCCATTACACCTCACCCTGCTCCCACGGCAGAACACACCTGTTAATGTTGTGACACATGCGAGGTATGAGCCTAGCCAGGAAAATGAGAGACTCCCAGTCGGGTTCATCTTTGCTGGAGATTCCGCACACGTAACTATAGGAGCGACAATCACCCTGAAAGCACAAACACAACCAATTTTAATGGTCTTACAGAAGTCAAAAGATGGACTGGAAAACATTTCATGCATTCGGTGACACCATTAGTAACAATCATCTTTTGAGAAAAAGAAAAATCTGTTTTATGAAAGCATATATGGATATTTCTCTAATAATATAAATAAATCCTAAATTAAAACTTCACATTAAGTTCTACCTAAATCAGTTCAGACATAAAGTGTCCCGGTAATCTTAAGGACTTGTTGAACATGCGCCAGAGGCACACTGGGATTCGCTCCAAGTGTCCGCCCAGCTGTGGGCAGCAAGCACACGGAACCTGGCGACCATCTGCCCGTGCTGATCGGGTGAATAGAGGATTCTTAGGTCAGAGGTAACAAATGATTTCATAAACTTTCACTTGTCAATTTCTTTTAAACTGAGCTTAAATAATTGAATAAAACTGTACTAATATTGATTCCCTTTTTCTTTGTCCTGTTCCATCCAAGTAATTTTCTTTAAAAAAAAAATCAAACTGAAAAGCAATTTTAATAGTCATTAGAGAACTACCTAATACCCAGTATATTGAGAAAACAAGAATTCAGACTGTGTGAATGCTAATTTGATAGTATCTATCAAAGTTTAAAATGTACATGGTTTTAAACCAGGGAATGATCTTACAGAAGTACATGAGTGACTGCTTAAAGAAATAAAACATTACTTGCTAAAATGCCTATAACAATGAAATGCCCATAGGTAGGGGAATGATTAAAAATATGGTGTAACCATGTATGGAATATAAGGCAGCAGTTAAGAATAATCTACCTTTAGTGGCATGAAACGGTAAGTTCATGATGCTCAGTTAAGAAAAACAAAGTGACAGTGTGTCTGTGTAATTCTCTTTTCTTTTTAAAATAAATGTATGTGGAAGAACACACACAACAGTTGGAGAGCAAGAACAGAGAAAATTCCTTTCAAATGTATTGCATTTTGATTGTTTTTACAATTATGGTTTACTTTGGTGTTCAGAAAACAAACTTCACTGCTATCCTAACCATGTATCACGATGTTTACTGGGCTTCCAGGGCTCCCCAAAGGCCTAAGAGACTACAATGAAGTTAAATATCTAACAAAAAAAAAAACAAAAAAACAAAAAAACAAAAGCCCTTTGATTTTAATGGGAAGAATAGTGGAATCTGAGTAAGCTTCATTTTTAAAAAAGCCACTCATCCAACAATTCAGCAAAAAGAGTATGTTTATTAAGTTTTAGATGAATAATCTCCACAACAGTTCATTTCTTTCCACACATAATTCTACTCTACAAGGCCATTATAAACACATTAACCCAGTAACTGACACTCATACCATTTTAATTATTTGACACCTTATAGTTTTCATTTTACTACAAACTCTAAACAACAGAAAAGAAACCTTCCTCTTCTCTACCCTTTGACCATTTTTTCCCTCAGACACTCACTTGAGAATCCCATAAACAAAGGATATAGTCTAATTATGAATAGCACTATAATAACAGTTAAAACTACATTATCCTCACATGCTTTTACAACTGGAAAGACAGAACAATACAAAAATGTTCCCTGTGCATCACCACAGCTAAGAGAGAAAACACATGAGACAGAAACAGAGAGCGCTGGTTTAAAAAGTACACGGGCTGAGAGCAAGACCTGAAACGGTGAAACCTGATGGCATAACATGTTCACCTGGGGCCTTCGTGCAGCTGGATACTTCTAAAGCCACAGTGCATTTCGTACCAAGAAGGATAAACGAGAACATGACCTCCTGGTGACTACCCTTCAAGGCAGAAACAAACAAGCTAACCCTAGAGCAAACCATTCTTTGAATCTTTACTTTTGTTAGAGATGACAGATGCTCCAAAACTACAAAATCTCAGCCTGAATACGGAGTCCTCAGATCCTTATTCACTGCATAAACATTATATCAAACACTGCCTTTTTACATTTCTACACTTGGCATATATATTTTCATATTCCGAAGTCACCCCTATTTCCATGTTAGTGGAAAGAACATCTGCAGAGGGTTATGTCACGGGTCAGTCAATGAACTCACACAACTCACCTGCACACCCACAGTTTTAATTGGCAGAAGGAAGGCATTCAGTGAATGCAGACTGGTAATCTGCATCAGCTTCTCCTGGTCCTCTTCTGTAGTGCAGGCTTTGACTCTCTGTAATAGCGTGTGTGGCTGAGAAAACAAGACATATTTCTTAAGATTTCAAGAAATAAGGTACTCACTCTTTTGGTATCTCTATTACTATCTAACATATTTACACCCACTAGTTTACAGTAATAGATCCTGTTGGGCATTTCCCTCTGACTTGTGTGTGCTATGTAGCAAATCAGAATTTCATTCCTGAGGGCTAGGGCTATCAGAAGTTAAATATCAGGATAAGAAATACAGATCAGATTTACATCCAAGCTTCAATCCTCTGTCACCAGCAAGGAACCTACTTCACAAGTCAAACCTTCTCCTCTCTAGTAAAATTTTTTGCCATAAAGTCCATTTTGTCTGAAATTAATCTTCCTACTTTTTGGAGGAGTGGGGGGCTTATTTACCTGGTATATTTTTTTCCATTCTCTTACTTTCACCCCTTCAATTTGTAGGTAAAGAGACTATAGGTAGATTTTACTTTTCAGTCTAGTTTGACAATCTATGTCTTAACTAGAGATGCTAGTCCTTTTAATTAATTGTGAGTTAATGATATGGCTGATTTCATTCCACCATTTTATTCAGTAGTTTCTACTTGTCCCACTTCTTATGCTTCTTTCTCCTTTCTTACATTGTGAGCTGGTGACTTCCCCCAGCTCCTTTATTTCCCCTTGGTTTTGAAGTTAAACCCTCCGTTTTTAGTCTTTCAGAAGTTCCCCTTAAATGTTCGCATGCATATTTAACAAAGGAGAATTAATCTCTCTAGCCTCCTGGCAAACAATACAATCATTTTTAAAAGCTTTAACTCCAATCAATCCCCTTGTGGTTTACGTGCTATTAGTTATGTATTATCACAGTGCTTCTTAAATAAACAACAAAAATTACAGACCATTATTTTTATTATATACTCCATGTTTGTTTGAATTTTAGCCATTTACCATTGTCTTTGTTTACCACATTTTCTTGTATCTGAGACCTTTCTCCTAGAAACCTTTTGCTTCTCCTAAAGTCAGTCCTTTAAACAGTGGTTCTCAAGCCCAGCTGTAGACTCAAATTACTTGGTATGATCCGGTTCCATCCCACGTTAAATAAGAAATTCTAGGGAAGAAGGGGTCCCAGCACAGTATACAACAAAAGCTCCCTCAGATGGTTCCAATACACAAGCAGCTTAAGAACCACTGCCTTTAATGAGAAGGCAGTGTATCTATTCATTACTGTTCATAAATATTTTCTCTTGGGACTTTGAAGTCTTGCTTTTACCATTGCTTTCTGTATAATGGTCTTTCCTTTGTAAGGTAAATCAATCTCTTCCCTGGAGCTGCTTTGACTTTAGGAAGTGTGCAGCTTTGCTAGGTATGTCAGTTCAATGTCAAATTCTTTTCCTTTATCCTGATACAGATGCATTATGTTTTCCAGAATCCGAGGCATGGTCTCTAACCAGTGTAAAGGAATTCAAATATTTTGTCTATTATCTCCTCTGAAAATATGTTCAAATTGACCTTTTCATTCTATCTTAACTTCTATCCACATTTTCCCTTTGATGCTTTGTTCTGATTTCTGGATAATTTCTTAACATCGCTCTTTAGCTATTTTTAATTTTAGTTATTTTCATTTCCAGGACTTCACTTTTTAGAAACTGCCCAGTCATTTGATAGCCTCTTGGCATATTCCTTATTCTTATCATCAATTGCTTCTTTTATTTTATGTACTTTATGCCATATGCTAATTCCAGTACTCGAAGTGTCTGAGGGTGCTGTTCTGCTAGTTTCCACTAACTCTCATTCACGGTGCCTGGCTTCTGTACATATTTTGTAATTTTTTATTGTAAGCTCATATTTGTTGGACCTGTATCTATGGGAATTCTTTGAGGACCAACTGGAGATATTTCAAAGAGCAAATTAATTTACACTGCTTCTTGCCTGACATCTGTGAGCACTGTCAACCAAGGTCCACTTTATATTAGAATTGAATTCTTGGCTTGCAGTTTTTCAGACCACACAGACTGTGACTTTAGACACCAAATACACAGAAGGACCAGAATACTTTCCCAGTCATCCTCAATATGAGCTAAAACAAATACCCTTGCTTTCTTGCAATACATAAACAGTATTTTAAAACACCTTTTCATATCTAGCATTTTTAAGAACTTAGGGTATCCAATATGCTCTAAAGTGTACATTTAAGTGTCTGTAGAATATTTTCTTCATAGTCATTTCTAAGGTAAAATTACTCTGAATCTTCAAATAAAGTAAGTCAAATAAATTCACTGTAAATTCTGAAGTACAAGAATCGATTCAATTCTTTGCACTGATTGGCTTAAACTGTTTAAAGCTCTCAAAACATACAAATTCAAAGTAAATTATTACCTTTTTAACACTTGCAGAGAAATCTGCTACTATTTTCAAAATATTGTTGGTTTCAGGAAAGTCCTTACAAATGTAAGGTTCTTCAGCACATATCACTCTGATTGCCAGACCGGGACCTACAGAGAAGAGTAACAATGGTATTTAATACCAAGTTTAATACAAAAATGTCAATACTCCCAAAATAGAAAATCCTTTCAAAAATTAAACCTCATGTGCCATTTTAAGTTTTTTCTTAGTTTTATTGAGATATAATTGACATATCACCACTGCAGACAGTTTCGAGGACTGAATAAGACAATATATGTAAAATATTTAGCAGAATGCCTAGCACATATCAGTACTCAAGAAATGTGAGCTATTACTATTTTTTATTTTAATTAGACCATTCTCTCAAGTCATCTCCAAATGATGAGAGCTACAAATTAAGGTACAGACTCGTCTAAATCCATAATAAAAACATGTTAAAATTCTCAGTTCTAATTTCAAATAAATATCACCTCTAATTAATTATTTTTCTAAATGACAGGAAATGACTATTTAAAAAATATTTTTCATTTGTTCTTGAAGTAGTTACAGACAGCCCGTGCAAACAAGTGGTTCAGCGATTCAGACAAGCAAGCCATGGTATAAGGATCTCAGAGAGCAGGTCTGAGCCCTGTCTTCCATCACGGCATCACAGAGAGAACTCACAAATCCCAGCTCTGGCACCAAGAGCTGTCTGGCAGTGCTATTAAATATCTTTATGCCTTGGTTTTCTCATCTGATGTCAACATTATATGCCAGAGGTACAAGAGTGGTACAATATTTAAATATAAACAGAATGGAAAATAAGAATTTAATAAAGTATACACTAGATAGCAAAAAGAATGCTTATTCCCTAATCACCTTTTCCATTCCCTCAGGTTACGTATTGCCCGTGGTAACGTATTATTTCAAAATTGTCTGAATTGATTTTTCTTCAAAATGAAGGTCTAAGAACAAACACAGAATTCAATTTTAATTTTACCTGGGAATGGATGCCTGGAAACTAACTCTTCTGGAAGTCCAAGTTCTCTGCCTAAAATTCTTACTTCATCTTTATGAAAATCTTTCAGAGGTTCTATTACTTTTCCCTACAACAGGAAAAAAGCCAATTAACACAAATTAGAAACCAAAGTGACATGGAAAACAAAGAATAACAAATTATTGACTTTCCCTATTGTCTTTTACCTTAGATTTAAAAATCAGTTTTTAAAACTTCATTTCTTCCTACATGCTTATATGCATTAGATGAATATTTTAGTGATCTTATTTCTCTTTGAAACACATTTTAAATATACATACAGCAAACTTACCCTCTCTTTGATATAGTTCTCACTAGATGACAAGGCAAGTTAAAAATATACTAGTGTTTCAAAATAAAACTCTCCAAATACCATCAAGGGAGTGAAAAGACAACCCACATTAGGCAATCATATATCTTATAAGGAACTTGTAATTATAATATATAAAGAACCTAATTCAATAAAAAGATAAATAAACCAATTTAAAAAGGAACGAAGGATCGGAATCAGTGTTTCTCCAAAGATATACAATCGGCCAATAAGCACATGAAAAAATATTTAACATCATTAGCTATTAGAAAAATGCAAATCAAAACCACAATGAGATACTACTACACATTCGCTGAGATGCTCAAAATAAAGAGAGATAAATACTTCCACCATTATGATAGCTGTATCAAAACAACAGAGAATAACATGTGGTGGCAAGGTATGGAGAAATGAGAACTCTTGGCATTGTTGATAGGAATGTAACATGGCATATCCACTATGGAAATATTAAGGAAGCCTCAAAATATTAAAAATATAACTACTACATGATCCAGCAATCCCACTTCTTGGCATGTTCTCAAAGAACTGAAAGCAGAGTCTACAAGAGATATTTGCAAACCCATATTTACAACACAATTCACAGTAACCAAAAGTGGAGGAGACCAAAGTGTACACTGACAGAGAAACGGATACACAAAATGGATGTAAACATACAACAGAATACTAGTCAGCCTTAAAAAGGACATCTTAACATGGACTAACCTTGAGGACCTATGCTAAGTGAAATACACCAGTCACAGTATGAGTTCACTTACACGAGCTACCTGAAATAGTCAAATCATTGAAAGAGAAAGCAGAATTGTGACTCTCAGGGGTTGGGGGGAGGGAGAAGAAAGGAGCTGTTGTTCCACGGACACAGAGTGTCAGCTTGAGAGATAAAAAGTTACAGAAATCTGTTTCACAACAATGCAAATTCACCGAACACTACTGAACTGTATGTACACTTAAAAATGGTTAAGGGAGGGAAGAAAAGAGGCTTTATGGGAAAGTTCACCTAAGTTTTTACCTCTTCTCTCAACTTCCTGATAAGCTCTGTGTCATTATGATGGGTCTTGATGAGTTCAGCTTTGCCACTTGCAACAAGGGATGCACTTTCAATGAGATCAGGCCTTAAGGTACCTTGGGCAAGGAAAACCTCCTCAGGTTTCAGGTTCATTTCTCCAATTACTTCATTGGCAATCTATAACCAACAGGAGCAAAACAGCCTTTTAAAAGGTGAATCTTTTAGCAAGATAGAAAAATTTTATACTTTCAGCTAAATTTCTCAGAAGTCCTTGTACAATGTTGACCAGGTGAAACCCACCCATTCCCAAAATACACTCCTTTAAGAACACTAGGAACAGGCTTTCACATGATTCAAAAAGGTTTGCAAACATTCCCCCCTCCAAAAGCTAAAACCTAACCACTGAAACACTGAACATCTAATATCAACTGAAAATAGCTGTGCTTAGTTTAAACAGTAGCACAATGTGAGTACACATGCTTTTTAAATATAAAACAGTTTCTACCATCTACATAACAGCAATATACAGTAAAACTCTTGGCAAAAAACAAAACGAGGAAATTTAGTTATTTGATAATGACAAAGAAAAACAAATACTAAAATTCACATCAAACAATGCTACAGAGGATGTTGAAAAGCTACCTTAACAAAAGTATCCCCAATGATTTTTCTTTTCTCCTCAGGACTTGTTGTCATATTTAACGTTTTGCTAATTCTCTTCCGTGGAGTTCTGTCTTCCTCTGATATCGGTAGAGTTGTTGTTCCATTGTAGAAAGAGTGAGCAGCATTTATCACTGGGCAAGAGAGCAGAAACATGTTTTAATCTAAAAGATTTTTAGCCATGGCTGGTGTGCCTGGCACTGACACGCCCAAGCCCAAAGCCTCTCCTGTTTAGCGTCTCCGCAGAGTAAATCCAGTCCTCGGATGGAGAGGGACAGCAACAGTTTGTTCCTATGCTGAGGCAAAGAATCTGCTCCACAGTTTTCGACCAATCCACTGTAGGCTCACCCAGAGAACCACGCCCCAAAAAGCTTCCAACTGCTGAGCCTCCCAGAAGTCTTGCTTTTGTTGGCTTCCTCCCCTCACCTCCACCCCTCAGTTTTGGAGTCCCTCCATTTTACTATGCAAGTTACCAGGAGCAGAGGCAGGTTCTTGTGGGGCTAAGAATGTTTACAATTTGGAGGTCCTTTCAAGAAAAAGAATAACAAATTAAGTATTTTAAGAATTAGCCATCAATACTAGGATGGCTAACAGGAACTTACCTATACACACAAACAATTACAAATCACGCATGTACAGGCATGCCTCGTTTTATTGTGTCTTGATTTATTGCATCTCACAGACACTACTTCTTTTTTTTTTTAACAAATGGAAGGCAAGAACCTCCACTGGCAAAAGGATTACACTTCACCTTATTATGATGGTCTGAAATGGAACTTGCTGCATCCCCAAGGCATGCCTGCACCACCAAACCCAAATGAAATGTATACCTAACTCAACCTTTTCTTAGCCTAATCCCAAAATGCCCACAGCCACTCAAACATGACCCAATAGAAAGCAAGTTAGAGAGAGAAAACAAAGTGAACTTAATTAACTACACATTTTTAAAATATCTCACTTGTGCCCTGGCTGGTGTGGCTCAGTGGATTGAGTGCTGGCCTGCGAACTGAAAGGTCACCAGTTTGATTCCCAGTCAAGGCACATGCCTGGGTTGCAGGTCAGGTCCACACATGGAGGCGTGCAAGAGGCAACCACACATTTGCTGTTTCCCTCCCTCTTTTTCTCCTTCCCCTCCCCTCGCTCTAAAAGTAAATAACTTAAAAAAAATAAAAATATAAAATAAAATATATCTCATTTGTAAATTCATGAAAATATGACCATGTGAAGAGAATCCTAGGGTCCCTCCCAGAATTCTGGAAAAGATCTAGCATGAGGGATCATGAAATTTTAACTTCACTAGCTTCCAGATAACTGGCTTTTTCTCTATCAGCTTTCCACCTTCAGCACGTAGTTGAAGCCATTAGACCCCTAGCCCCTCCTCTGTTCTTTGTCCTTGTGACATGACATTAGTTTTATGCCCATGCTGCCACTTCAGCAAAGATTCAAAAGGTGAAACAGACTGCTCTTCATGTTTACTACAAGTCTTCATTTTACATTCAACCTTTCAGCACAGATTTCAATTAGTTCAATAATTTATATGGTTTGCATCATTAAACTACTGACTTGATCTCACTGTAACTATTGATAGCACCTTATTTTTTAAAAAAAGATTTCCACTAATGTAAATGCAGTTATGACCTAAGAAGCTTACTAAGTGGCTTTAAAAAATGACTATAGACTTTTCAGTCCTCCTCCATATCAGCCTTCCTGTTTGTAAAATAATCTGTATAACCATACCTGCTGTAAGCAGGCTTGGGTATGCTCATGCATAAATGATACTATGGATGGGAAAAGATAACTTACAAAAAGAAAGAGAATGAGTAGAAGAGAACAATGATAGCTAGAAAATGGTAACTTACTGATCTATATATAACATTAGGAGTAATTAACAGTTTTAAAATTTATACTGGGACCCCTTCTGAACCAGAAGTAATGATAATATAAAAATAAAAAATAAAAAATACTTTAAACCCGCCCTGGCTGGCATAGCTCAGTGGATTGAGCTCGGGCTGTGAACCAGGCATCGCAGGTTCGATTTGCAGTCAGGGCACATGCCTGGGTTGCAGGCCATGACCCCCAGCAACCGCACATTGATGTTTCTCTCCCCCCCCCTTCTTCCCTTCCCTCTCTAAAATAAATAAATAAATAAAATCTTTAAAAAACAAAAACAAAAACACAAAACTTTAAACCATGAGATTAATGGGAAAACTGTACTTAGGGCAATGTGTTCCTTGGTGTGTGGTTGGTTTATAAGGCTAGATTTGACTCAAGCAGTCCTGACATTCAAATTAACTTTTCTGGGGTTCATCAATACCTTTGACCTGAATTCCAAGTTTTTTGAGGGCCTCTTCCACAGACTGGCTTTCTCGTTTTCTCATAAAGCCGTTGTCAATGTGCACAGCAATGACTTGATCTTGGTTCAAAGCACGATTCAGCAAAGCCGTACAAACTGTCGAGTCTACTCCACCACTGAGTAAAACCTATAGGGTAAAATGAAAAAATCAAATTGAGTACAGTAAGCAAAAAGTAAAAATAAAAAATATCAGCTGAAATCATTACGTAAAAACATTGTATCAAGGGAATGCATGGTAACTGAAAAAGCTCTCTGAAACAGCACAATTCACGAAGCATATGACCACCCAGTCTACACGCTATGTTGAAGAAGCCAGCTGAGTTCTAGCATTAGACATACATTTGTAGACTTTTTGCTTACCAAAACTTTTGACGTGCCTACTCTCTCTTTGATCTCTCGGATGCACTCAAGTTCTCTGTTCTGCACAGTGAAGGTCCCACTGCACCCCGCTATTTCATAAAGGAAGTTCTTCAATATTACTTTCCCATTTTCTGTAAGGCCAACTTCAGGGTGGAACTGTACTCCATATAATTTTTTAGATTCATTTGCTATACCTTTACAGAGAAAATAATCACATATTAAAATTTTTTCATATTGAAAAGGCTCAATTAGTACCCACAGTAATTCCTCACAATTTCTCCCTCTAGAAATGTCAAGATTGATATGAATTAGTTGGATTTTTAGAGACAGGAAAAAACAATAAAAGCAAAAACTGTATTACCATGATCTTTCTTCATAAAAATCTTTTCTTGTGTAGCAATTAGTGAACTATATGACAATAAAATAAGCCCTACAGAGATTATTTCACGGTACCTCACTTCACTAAAATTACTTCGATTCTCCTGATTATTTATTGCAATTACTCAATTTTGGTTCTTGGACCCACATGGCTTTCACATGCAATGTGCAGGTACCAATTTTCTCTATAAGAGCAGAAGGGAGACCACAGAATATTCCAAGTGTACTATTAACCATAAATATAATTTCATTGACTTAATTACTGTGTTTCTATCAATTACTGATTACTGTGTATCAGATGTTAGGTTAGATATTTCACACGTGCATATATTACCCTGTTAAGAGATATCAAGATACTTGCCTGAACTCAGAGTTAAGCAGTTAAACAGACCCGAAGACTCCCAAATTCATCCTCATTCCACTACGACAGGGTACCTCACACTGTATTTACTTGGCTTCCAGGGCCCCACTCTCCCAGTTCACTTAATTCACCGTCTGCTCCTTCTGAATCCTTTGTTGGTTCCTCTTCATCTTATGCAAGCTGACCACTACTCAGCCCTTAAATCTCTTCTCTGTACATTCTGAGTGATGTCAAATTCTCATGACCTTAAATGCTACACCTATGGTGGAACACTCCCCAATCTGTACCTCCAGCCCAGTTCTCTCCAGTCTAGACTCATGTGTACACAACTGCTTACTCGTACTTTCATTTCAACATTTCATAAGTCATCTTGAATTAAACATGCAAACCCAAACTTCTGCATTCTTTCCCATCAGGTAAATGGAAGCTTCATCCTCTGGCGCTCAGGCTGAAAAACTTGGGAGTTAAAACTTGACTGTACTCTCATTTCCCTACTCCACATGCAATCCAACAGCAAATCCTCTATACCCCCCTTCAAAATATATCAGAATTCAGTCTAACTTCCCTTTTCCAGTCCGGCATGTAAAAAGCTGGAAAATGCCACATTGTCCGAACAAGAGTGTAAAAAGCTGACTATTGTCCTTAGAGAAACTAACAGAGAATCACAGCTTAAAGGAGCAGAAACCCTTGAGCATCCACTCCACAGGAACCACTGCCGAGGAGGGAAAACCTGAACTACAACTGATGCACTGCTGGAGGCTCAGCCAGAATAATTCTGAGATAAAAATTCCAGAAGCACCCAGTCATTAGAGAGGCCCACACTTTCATGAATGGTATGTCCAGCGGAGTTTGGTAAATTTTTCCCATAAAGGGCCAGAAAGTATTTTAGCCTTTGCAGGCCCTACTGTCACTAAAGCAAATACAATCATCTACAGCAGGGGTGTCAAATTCATTTTCACCAGGGGCCAGATCAGCCTCGTGGTTGCCTTCAAAGGGCCAAATGTAATCTTAGGACTGTATAAATGTAACTACTCCTTAACAGTTACGCGAGAGCTCAGCGCTGCCACTGGGTAGAAACACAGTGCCGGGCTGGAGAAAACAAGGTGGAGGGCCGCATTTGGCCCATGGGCCTTGTGTTTGCCACCTGTGATCTACAAGCAATACCTAAAGTAATGGATGTTGCTGTGTTCCAATAAAACTTGATTTATGAACACAGAAATTTGAATTTCATTTAATGTTCACATGTCACAAAATAGAATTCTCTTTAAAAAATTTTTTCCAACCATTTAAAAACATGAAAACCATACTAGCTTGTAGGTCATGAAAAAACAGGCAGTGGGCTAGACCTGCTGGGAGGCTGTGGCTTGCTGACTCCTTGACTCTAGGACAAAGTCCAAGTCACTTATATTGAACCAAGACTCTTCGTCAAATGGCCACTGTCTAGTTAATCTCATCTCTTATCTTCCATTCATTCTCTCCTCAAGCCGTTCAAGCAAGTGTGATTATCAAAACCGACCATACTCTCAACTCCAGATCTATGCAAAAAACCCCAAAGCAGCAGCAGCAGCAACAACAATGAACAACAACAACAACAATGAAGAGCAACAACAAACTCCTGAATAGTAGGTGATCAGAGCTGGACTGCAGAATACAGGTTAATACCAAAAGTTCATTGCTTTCCCATACAGCAGCAATGAACAAGTGGAATTTGAAATTTAAAGCAAAATACAATTAATATAAGCAGACCCCCAAAATGAAATAGTTGGGTATAAATCTAACAAAATGCATATAAGATCTCTGAGAATCCAATTACCCCTGCCCACCTCCACTTCTGTCACAGTGCTCCTTAGACCATTTGCTCTCCTTTCCTGATTACCACCACAGATTCCTAGCTGCTCTCCTTGCT
Source organism: Phyllostomus hastatus (assembly GCF_019186645.2). Lineage (NCBI taxonomy): Eukaryota > Metazoa > Chordata > Mammalia > Chiroptera > Phyllostomidae > Phyllostomus > Phyllostomus hastatus. Next base: position 11,299,838 of record NW_025333977.1, on the reverse strand, counting down.
TCTGTGTTTGATCTTCTCTTTTCCCCTCACTGTAGTCACCTCACTATGAGTAAAGCAAAGGGTTTCATAATGGCCTCAAAGGTCCTGTGTTCTGGTGCCCGACAACCTCTCTGGCCTCAACAGCTCTCCCCTACGTCTACTCCACTCCAGCCACCTAGTCTCCTTGCTGTTCTCAAACATGGTCTCATCCAAGAAGCGTCTGCACTCACTTCCTTCATGTCCAATATCGTCTTGCAAAAATACCTTCCCTGAGTATCTGATACAAAACATTAACAACCCTATATCACACACATTCTGCAGCACTCCCCTCTTCCCCTAGTTTTTCAATGCACTTAATAAACACTGACAACTGATACTCTGTATTGTCTGTCCTTCCCCTTAACTAGAATGTTAAACCAAGATTTTGTCCACTTTGTTCATTACTTTATCTTGACACCTATGTGCATAGTACATAGTAGGTACTCAAATATTTGTTAAATGAATAAAACTGCACAAGCCATCCACCACTGTTCATCTTTCACATGAAGTGAAAACATTTCAGTATGAAAACCATTCTTGATCATTCTTATGGGAATATAATAGTCTCTTAAGTAACTGCGGGAAGATTACTCAATTCATTTTATCCATGACGAATCTTTCAATGTATTATTTATTAGATACAGCATTTTAAACAAAAACTTTATTAATAAAACCACTTTTTTTTTTTACTGACTTCTAGGACTACTGGCAGTTTATTTACATTAACAGTTATCAAGTAAGCAAGTAATTACAAACAGCCAGAAAATCAATTCCTCTTCTTCAAAAAAGCGGTGCATGGGATGACAAACTTTCTATAGAGCACTACACAGTAAAAAGATGAGGCTCTGTGGAATGCCTATGTATAGTCTCTCTTACTAGAACCCTTTAATAATGTAAAAATTATATCCTTAATTTTGGACATACAAAAACTGGCTACTGGCTGGATTTGACCCACAGGTTAGAGTTTGCCAACCCTGGTTCAGAGAAACACCCCTGTGTGCTTAGTCCAGTGTTCTGCAGCTGTCCAAGACACATGCCTATGTATACCTAGGGAAGACATTTAAAAAGGCAACGTGAACATATCACGCTAGAAAGATGGACAGTTTTCAAACTTTTCCTGAGCTGTGTAAGTACAGCTGCTGTGTTTTATGTCTGAAAAACTTATGTTAGGGTAAACAGTTAAAAAGTATTTCAGAGCAAATCAGTAAGTAACTTCTAAATAATCCTCCTAATACTTCATTCCCTTCACAAATTGGTGATTAATCCTACGACATTTACAATATCTTTAAAAAATAAGAAAAATCATAAAGAGTACCTCATACAGAAACATGCTTAGACTCTCTACATAAATTTTTAAGAATAAAATCTGCAAAAGTTGTAGGGTTTTCACCTGCCACAATGTTCCCAGAACGCGCCACAACCTTGAATCCGTCGGCGACTTTGTCTACACTGTCTCCATGGGTGAGCAGAACAATTTCTTCCTTCTGAAGGCCTCTGAACACACAAAAGGTACAACACAACACATAAATATCTTCAACACATGATTAATGGGTTCTTTCGCTTTGTTTTCCCCCAGCTGGAGATATAACTAACATATAATATTGTGTAAGTTTAAGGTAATTATATATACGCATATACAATTACAGTTGTACACCTTAATTATATACGAGGTCTGTCCAGAGAGTCTCCAGCTGTGTTTGCGTGACATCTGTGTAACCTGGCAGCCAGAGAGTGGACTGGAATGTGCATGCACGAAAAATGAATGACAACTTCACTGTACTAGTCAGTGGGTGCGGTAGATACCCTCGAGTTAGCATGTGTACTGTGTGGCTGTCACATTCAAAATGACTGAGTGAGTGAGTAGAGCAACATGTCAGCATCAAATTTTCCAGTAAGCTTGAACAATCCTCGGCAGAAACAATTCAGATGATTCAGAAGGCCGCAGCTATGGGCAACTGGTAATTGGCAGCTTCATCACGGTAACCCGCCCACTCATGCATAACATCTCCTACTGTGTTTTTTTGGCGAAACATCAAATAGCCCAGGTGACTTGGCCCCCCTACAGCCCAGACTTGGTGCCTATGACTTCTGGCTTTTCCCAAAACTAAAACCTCCTTTGAAAGGAAAGAGATTTCAGACTGTCAGTGAGATTCAAGAAAATAAGAAAGGGCAGCTAATGGTGATTGGGAGAACTGTGTGAGGTCCCGAGATGCCTACTTGGAAGGGGACTGGGGCGTCATTGTTCTATGTACAATGTTTCTTGTATCTTCTTCCAAAAAAGTCTCTATTTTTCACAGCACGTGGCTGGATACATTCTGGACAGAACTTGTATGTATCGTCTATACATGGAGAAATGATAACCACAGTAAGGTTAGTAGTTCCTACATCCATCACTTCACACAGTTACCATTTGTGTGTGTGGTGAGAACACTTAAGATCTACTCTCTCATCAGCTTTCCAGTACACAATACAGTGTTGTTAACTGTAGTCACCATGCTATATATTAGATCCCCAGAACTTACTCATCTTATAACTCAAAGTTTGTTCTTTTGCTTTAGAAATACTAGTGTGCCATATGTATAGATCAAGAAAATAGAAATAAGCAAGTAACAGTGCAACACTGCTGGAATTTAAATTTATTCTATCCATTATCAATGAAGTCAATAAAAGAACATTAAATCTAGGTCAGAAAGAAGTGACCAATAGTCCACCAAAATGGGCTTTACCCAAAACATGGAAAAAACCCAAAGAGAAAGCAAGTGACTAAAACTAAAGTTTTCTGGTTTTCAGAAAACTCAAAAAATTTTTCTTATCCTCATTCAAGGACATGTCCGTTGATTTCAGAGACACGGGAAGGAAGGGAAAGGCAGAAAGAAAGAGAGACAGACAGACAGACGATAATCGGATGCTTCCAGCACATGCCCTAACTGGGGATTGAACCCACAACCCAAGTATGTGTCCTGACTGGGGATCCAAGATGCAACCTTTTGCCTCCTGGTGCACAGGATGATGCTGCAACCAAATGAGCCACCTTGCCAGGGTCGATTTAATTTTTTTTAAATAAAGCAGAAGATAAATAATTTTAGGAAATTAGTAAACAGTTCATTCAGAAATTTTAAATAGAGTAAAGCTTTACATCTAATCTATTATCATGTAGCAATAAAATCAATATATTCGCTGTATTAAAAAGAATAGTATACCAGATACAGTTGTGCTCCAATTAAGAAAATTAAGAGTGAGACAAAGCACCTATTAAGTAATGAGGCCTGCAAATGGATGGCTTGCTAAGTACCCAGCAAGAATGTGGTGAGAAGGTATACAAATACATATGGCAGATGCAGGGCAGTTTAAAATGGAATGCATTTGCCACATCTGGCACATATGTTTAGAATCACACTCCACACCAAAGAGGAAAAAGGAAAACTGCAAATGTTGGCACCACAATATGTAAGCCCAAACAGGCGTCCCAGACTGCAGAGGTACTTTTAATTATGGTGTAAGTGCTTTCCTTATTCCTCGTTAGCATCTGCACCTCCTCTGCTGTCTGGACACTAAACTGAAAGACAAATACTATGACAATTCTACCTTTGGCCAGTGTTGTGGCCTTAATTTTGTCTAAGAATTATAGAATCTCTAACTTTGAAGCATAACAATCCCATCTTTAAATCAATCTACTACCATTCTTGGTCATCTAAAAATATCTGTAATACCTGAATAGCGAGCATGTGTTATCCACACTAATACTGAAGACCCCATCTTCTCTAACACTTTTTTTGTGCACAGTACCTCCAAATACTTTATTCATCATCTGTTCAAAGAGAAATAAATGGGTATTAGCATAAATTTTTTAAAATATCCATTTTATATTCTTAATTTAATCATTTATATTCCTGGTTTTTAGGATATAGTATATTTGTGCCCCCCCAAATAAAGGTAGTTTGATAAATGTAGGTAACCTGACATTATTATATAATTATACAGTTATTAAGAGACATCATTATAAAACAAAACTAGATTAAAAATCTGACCTGAGGTTAATTTCCATTAAACACTGGCAGATTTTCCATTTAATATACTTTAATTAATTCATCTGTTAAAAATAGATTTCCTTAATACGTTCTTCTGAATTCAAATTAAAAGCATTTTAAAAGATAATACGAGCTCAGAAAAGGCTAGAGTAAACAAGAAGAGCTATGGTGTTAAAACCAGACAGGTATAACCTCAGGTATAAATTCCTCCAAGCTGTCTCATGTGTGGCCCCAGAGGAAAGGTCTGAAAGCTGGCAGAAGGCTGTGCTATGGAGACAGGGTAAGTTAAAAAAAAAAAAAAAAATCTAATCTTTCAGCTGAATTCATCTGTTCAAATCCCATTCACCTAAAGACTCTTATTTCAAATGGTCTCTTCATTCTGCCCTTCCTGTGTCAGTCGCTCTTTTTTTTAAATCTGCATTTACGTATGTCCAAACCCCCCAACACCAAATAAATACAAACAAGACTTTTACAAACATTAAATCTGCACTAATACAACTCATCTTGATATGCTGCTCCACAACAGGTGTCATATCTATCATCATAACGCATGATGACAGCTGATCCAGGCTAACAGAAAAGTAGGCAGAAGGCTAAATAAACATTCATTCTTATAATGCACAGTGGCACAGTCTTTAGAACCATCACCAAACGCTGCCCTATAGACTCTCCTTTTAAGACATTCACAATAAACCTTCCTGCAACTAAAGTTTGGGTCAGCCCTGGCTGGTGTGCCTCAGCAGACTGAGCACCAGCCTGTGAACCAAAGGGTCACCGGTTGGATTCCCAGCCAGGCACATGCCTGGTTAGCAGGACAGGTCCCCAGTAGGGGGTATGCAAGAAGCAACCACACACTGATGTTTCTCTCCCTCTATTTTTCCCTCCCTTCCCCTCTGTCTAAAAATAAATAAATAAAAATATTCAATTAAAAAAAACCCCTCAATTTTAGAAAAACAAGTTTGGGTCAAACCTCAGAAAAAAACTTGCTAAACCTTGTTCAACCCAGTATAGTTATACTTCATTTTTATTGTGCTTACTTTACTGCTCTTCATAGATATTGCCTTTTTTCTTTTTAAACAAACTGAAGGCAAGAGCTTCCACGAGGAGGAAAAAAAAATAGATTATGGCTCACTTTATTGTGGTGGCCTGGAACTGAAACTGTGGTATCTATCTCTGAGACATGGCTGTAGCAACGTTAGCTACTAAAACACAGACTGTATTAGTGCATGATTAAATTCTTCAATGGCTCTGTCGCATTTATAGTAGGGATTGGTAACTTTTTCCTACAAAGGGCCACAGGGTAATTTAGCCTTTGCAGGCCCTACTGTCTCTGAAGCAACTATTCACCTCTTGCTGTTGTGGCGCAAAAGCATCCATAAACAATATGTAAAAGTAATGAGTTTCACTGTGTTCAAATGAAATTTTATTTACAAACACTAAAATTTGAATTTCATGTAATTTTCACATGTCACAAAATAGAATTCTCTTTAAAAATTTTTTCCAACTACTTAAAAGCATAAAAACCATTCCTAGCTTGCAGGTCATAAAAAAAAACAGGCAGTGGGCTAGACCTGGTGGGAGGCTGTGGTTTGCTGACTCCTTGACTCTAGGACAAAGTCCAAGTCCCTTATATTGAACAAAGATTCTTCCTTAAACAGCCACTGTCTAGTTAATCTCATCTCTTATCTTCCCATTGATTCTCTACTCCAGCCATTCAAGCAAGTGTGATTACCAAAACAGACCTCACCACTGCATCTTCAGGTTTCTTCAAAGTCCCAGGGGCCTAACAAAGTGGGTGGCCCAGAGCAGTCATTCAAATTTGCTGAATGAAATTTGCTTCTAATTTGCAGTTCTTAATTAGAAGACAGCTGAATGACCAAGATAACCAAAGCTGTTGGAACTCTACACAATTTAAAAGTCTATAAGGTTCAAACTAAAGGCTTTTTACAAAGATGATGGCTTGCAGTAAAGTTTAAAGCTATTTCCCCTACCTGTTCAGAAGGCTTTTGTACTTATTTTTGAGGGATGGTCTAAAAAGTAACTTAAAAAAAAAAAAAAGACTGTCTAGGTCATGAAAGAGAAGGTAAGACTGAGGAGTGGATCCCAACTAAAGGAGTCTAAAGAGTCGTGACAACTTAAACACACGGTCCAAGACTGGATATGGGTCTTACGAGGGGCATTAATGAGAAAGACCGTGAAATGTGACTGAAGTCTGTGGTTTAGATGCTAACACTGAACCAATGTTAATTTCTGATTTTGACAGTTGTACTGGGGTTATACAGGAGAAAGTCCTAGCACTTAGGAAATACAAGTCAAGGACTTCATCACGTCTGCAACTTACTCGTAAGTAATTAAACACGTCAACGTTTTGGGAAACAAGCAAAAGTATACAAGAGCTCTATGTACTGTTTCTGCTACTTTTCTATACATCTGAAGGTCTCAGTTGTTTTTATTTTAATGGACAGTATTTTGTTGTATGCAATAATCTAGTTACTTTCCTGAAAATAGATTCCCATTCAGGTCAGTTTTGCCATACTAGTGAAGCAATTCATAAACAGTTGTAATATACACAAACTATTTCCCACAACTACATATCCTAAATAGTCTAAAGACAGAAAACACTAACTTTGTAGGAATACAAACAGAATAAAATTAAATCAACAGTTAAGACACATTCACAGATGTACCTGCATGCCATAGCAAATCCCAAGAACAGGCTTGCCAATAGTGAATATCGCAGGATCAAACCAGGGAGCGTCTTCGGCATACACAGAGTTAGGTCCTCCAGAGATGATAATAGCACTGTGGATTGAAGGAAGAGTCAGGGAAGAAGCTGATTTTTAGACAAAGTCCACAGATTCAGAGATTTTATGTTTTGGGTGTATTATAGGATATCCGGACTCTATCACAGCTAATTATTGGGTTGGCCAAGAAGTTCATTTAGTTTTTTTCAAAAGATGGCTCAAGTAGCACTTAGTCAAAACAATTTTGTTAGATTGTATTGTGACAGCCGTCACATCAGTGTGCATTTAAAAAAAAGAAAAACTGCCCTGGCTGGTGTGGCTCAGTAGATTGAGTGCTGGCCTGTGAACCAAGAGATCGCCGGTTTGATTCCCAGTCAGGGCACATGCCTGGGTTGTGGGCCAGGTCCCCAGTTGGGTGAGTGTGAGAAGGAAGTGATTGATGTCTCTCTCACACATTGATGTTTCTCTCCTTCGTTTTCTCCTTCTCTTCCTCTCTCTAAAAATAAATAACATCTTTTTAAAAAATGTAAAAACAAATTTAAAAACATAAAAATTGATGGATTTGGGGGCAGACATTTTAATATTGAAGATGGAAGAAAATACGCAACATTTTTCGTGTATCATGCTTTATTATTTCAAAAAAGTAAAAAAACAACTGCAATGCAATAAAAGATTGTGCAGTGTATGGAGAAGGTGCCATGACTGACAGAACGTGTCAAAAGTGGCTTGCCAAGTTTCTTGGTACTAGTGACACTTTGCCAAATAATTCTTTGCTGTGGGGCTGTCTTATGCATTGGAAGACGTTTAGCAGCACCCCCAGACTCTACCCACTAGAAGCCAATAGATGGAGATAGCCAACATACTCAATATATCCAAATCAATAAAATTATTGGTGAAAATGAAGACTGTCTTTTATTTTACATTTGGACTTTTTGGCCAGCCCAACAGTATCCTCCCACATGGCTTAATCATATTTACTTTATTGCATGTACTGAAGCATCAGTTCAACATTCACTTGTTAATAGGCACAACTTCCGAATATATAAATACCAAGGTTTCTATCCACAAAGGTGGCATAAATTTGTTTTGATTGTTTCCTTCATCAATGGAGAAAATAAATGAGAAGTCTGGGAGCTGGAGAAAATGTAGGTCGTTCTGGGAAGCAAGCAGTAAACCAGGTTACTAAAAGTATTATGAAGGCCCCAGATAACTCAGAGCAAATATTCTACAGCAAAGGATGGCAGAATGTGAAGAATTACCTAACTTTGCCTGTTTAAAACCTGTTCTACATTCCCAACAATCTTACCTGAAACCCAGGAAAGGAAACTAACATCATTTTTGCTCCAAAGGCTGTGCTCTGAGAACCAAGGCCAATATTATAATTTAGTGACACTACAATTCACACAGCCTTCTTTCCGCAGGTTAGCTTAAGAACCCAACTACTAGTATAAAGGAAGCTGTAAACGGAAATCTGTTCCTCACCAGGCTGCCAATACATCAAATTTGACCCTGAGCATTGATTCAAGATAATTTAGAACACTAATACTGTTACAGATTTTATGACTATTATAGCCATAAAAATGCAGATTTCCAGGTTTTATTTAGGGAAAACAAGGGATGAATCTGGCAAAATTAGGCCTTCAGTCTCACATGGCTACAAACAACTGGAATCACAGACATACACTGTCACACTACATGCGCTCTCCAGTTTGCCGCACATGCCCACTTACATAGTACAGACAAGCTTAGGCCTTTTGCTCAATTTAAGGTATTCTCAGGCTCATCCTAAGTTTGAGTTTTCAGAAATCCCGATGGATCTATATTTCTAAAGAAAAACATGCATACATTCCAAGATCTAACCAAAATGTACTTACAATCAAATCTGGATTACAATTCACTTTATAATTAGTGGCTGCCTTCCATACAAAATCATATAAACTAAAATGCTAGACTTATGATATTGTACATCCAGAAAAATAGAAAAATAATATAACAAAAGTCAAATTCACAAAAATTACTCAGCAAACTGGAGCATTTTTTTTTATTTTTTAAGTTTATTGGAGTGACAATGGTTAGTAACATTTAAGTTTCAATTGTACAATTCTATAATACATCGTCTGCATATTTTGTTGTGTGCTTACCACCCGTCTCTGTCACCATAAATTTAACCCCCTTTACCCTATCCATCCTCCTCCAGCCCAGGAATTTTTTTTAAATATAACAATAGCTGTGGGTGATATAGCTCAGTGGATTGAGTGTGGGCCTGCAAACCAAAGGGTCACTGGTTCGATTCCCAATCAGGGCACATGCCTGGATTGCGGGCCAGGCTCCCAGTAGGGAGCACGTGAGAGGCAACCACACATTGATGTTTCTCCCCCTCTATTTCTCCTTCTCTTCCCCTCTCTCTAAAAATAAGTAAATAAAATCATTAAAAAATTATACGTATGTATATATAAACAATTTAAGTGAGCTCAAAAGCTCCACTCTTTGAACTTTGTATGTTCTACATTGTCTATTAGCCTATATTCTTCAAAAAGAAACTGAAGAAAACCTACTCATACAATAAACTTAACATCTTTAAGATAACAATTCTAAAGGGGTTTGAGGTTATAACCTAGCTCCCTAAAAATGCAGAAGCTAAACTTCTATAAAACATATTTAGTAGTCAGAACCTGTATAATTTCAGTATATTTAATCTTATAAAGGAGAACCACCATGGGACTACTGCCCAGCATTCCTCATTAATCTGATAAACTCAAGGCTTTAAGAGTCTTAATGCTTGAAAAGGAAATGGTCTTAGTCAAAAATAAAAACTCAAGCAGTAGTTAAACCAATTATGAAAATTCTAATCTCATTAAATCTTGAGAAAAGCTAATCACTCATTGTGAGTCTTCTATTTCTATCTTGCTATTATTTTGAAACTAACTTAGAACTGTAATGCCCAATAAACCAAAAGGCATTTCAGATATCAATTTTATGAATCAGGCAGATCAAGGTTCCACAAACATATAGGTTAACATGTCTCATGTCATAAAACTGTTATTCTGCCCTGGCTGGTGTGGCTCAGTGGACTGAGCACCAGCCTGCAAAGCAAAGGATCACTGGTTTAATTCCCAGTCAGGGCACATGCCTGGGCTGCGGGGCAGGTCCCCAGTTGGGGGCACATAGGAGGCAACCACACATTGATGTTTCTCGCCTTCTCTCCCTCCCTTCCCCTCTGTCTAAAAATACATCTTTTTTAAAAAACCAAACTAACTGTTATTCTACAAAAAAGGTGGTCAATACTTACCTCAACAGAAAATATTATAGTAATAAAGCCACAATGCTATAGTTCCTACACTCCCATACAGAGAAGACGCTCTAGGTACAAGCAGGACCTAGGAACTGTTCATGATCAGGTGACAAGAAAACCAATCAGACTCTTCTACAGCCAACTATATGTCTACCCTATGCTAAAACAATTAGTCTGGGTTAGTTTGCTGGGGATTTTTATTGTTGGTTTGTTTTGGGTGGGGAAATGAGGAGGCTTGGGCTTGACAGCGAGCCACTCAGATTTCTCAGAGTTTTCTGATTCGCTTAAAACTGGTTCTAGCTGGCAAATGAAGACAGGTGAGTTAGATAAATTCAAGAGACGCTTCTTATTCTAAAGATCTACAGTTTAAAAAAGATAGCTGTTTTAGCTTGTATCTGAAGACTAAAAACTAAAACAGTTAAATTAAACCTGCCTTTTCTGATTTCCAATTCAGCCTAATTCAGAAACAAGAATCACAGGACCATGTATATATGTCTATGAAGTCTTTAAAAGTTAATTTTTTCCCCTTAGGAAAAAATAGTTACATTTTTAAGAAAAATTAAAAACTTTATATTTTGGAAGAAACATAGCACTAACATTTAGGAGCCAATTATAAACTGCAGTTGCTTACTTCTGGATAAGAAAAAAACATTAATTTCATGAGAAAAGACATAGAATTAACCAGAAATCGCTATTAAAGGAAGAGTTTTATATGTAAGTTGGCTGCTGTTTGGACTAGTTCTAAGAGTACAAGCTGAAATTAGCCCTTATATTAGACTTAGGAAATCTTCATATTTTAGAAATTAGTTTCTTGGGATAGGAAGCAACTTCTGTGCGCAGAATTCCTGTCATTTACATATTCTAGCACTGTAAATATTCCTTAGATCAAATGTTCTGGGACCAATTGAAAGAAAGAATGAATGAATGAATGACTACAATAGCCATATCTAAGTCTGACCCAGAAATCCTAAACATAAAATATTCAAATGATAAGTCCTTAAAATTGTGCAATTAAACTTATGGTAATCTTTTCAATGGAAAAACTTAAGTTTTCTTTCTTTCTTTTTTTTTTTTTTCCCTCCAAATCAGCCCTGGCTGGTGTGGCTCAGCCAATGGAGTGTCGGCCTGTAAAGCAAAGGGTAGCCAGTTGGATTCCCAGTCAGGGTAGATGCCTGGGTTGTGGGTCAGGTCCGCAGTTGGGGGTGATCGAGAGGCAACCATACATTGATATTTTCTCTCCCCCTCTTTCTCCTCTCTCTAAAAATAAATAAATTAGATAAAATAAAAAATCAGAAGCGTGGGAAATTTCTTGTAAAACCATTCCATATCTTATTATATTCATTAAAAATAAAATGCAGTGCTCAAGCAAATAAATAATAAAATATCCTACAATGTAAGTTCAATCTCCTCAGAAAATCATAAGTGAAAAGTCTACCGGAATCCTTGCTCTTTTATAGCAAATGCTGGTGTTTCCAAGGGGAAGATTTCAGACTGCACGAAGAGTTCCCTCACTCTCCGGTCTATGACTTTTCCGTACTGAGCACCAGCATCCAGAATGACCACAGCTCCTTCGTACTGGTGGCAGCCATCCTTAATGTCTCCTCCAGCATTTTCTACCTGCAAATATTAATACACATGTCTTAATTTTGAAAGTTAGAGCTACTTTATAAAAGAGTGGTCACTGCCAGCTCCAAAATCACACAGAACCAAAAACTGTTAATTTAGGACTTTCTAAATTATCAATTCAAAACACTTTGTTTAAGGTGAAAGTTTTTATACATACCCACATACCAGCATACACATTTTACATAAAAGCTACAATTTACTTTTTATAATTTTTATTTATTGATTTGAGAGAGAGAGAGAAACATCGATGTTTTTCCACTTACTTGTGCCCTCACTGGTTGATTCTTGTATATGCCCTGACCCAGAATCAAATCCAAAACCTCGGCGTATTGGGACAATGCTCTAACCAACCGAGCTACCCCAACAAGGCAAAAGCTACCGTTTATTACCTACATGATAGTCATTTTATGTATAATGTATATCTTATATGCCTTATCTAAGAATACGGTAAGCATACAATCCAGCTGTACCAAAATGTAGTCCTAATTTATGCCTGTTACACTAGCATTATTATTAATAATGCCTCTTTCAAATCCCAAAAGCACCCCAATTGAGCAATAAATTACATGGTCACCCTCCTTAGTACTCACGGCTTTCCTATGATGGATATACTGATGAGAAACTAAATTTTGCTGCCAGAGTATAAGCATGCCCAAATTCACTTTATTAGGGTTCTTTGAATTACCTGGGGAAAATGATATATATGCATCTAACCCATAACAATAAAATTTTGAAGGTTTTTAAAATCTTATCTCTGTGTAGTACACTAATGACACTGTTCTAGAAAGTGATCTGACAAAACATAAAATTCACTATGCACCCTCAAGTATTTACCTGGAACTGGCTTCAAAATAATGCAAGTGTAGGTGGTTACAGATAAAACATAACTGCTTATGTACTGAAATCACTGAAGATGGGTGACAGGTATATTGCTTTCATTTCAGTCTAGTCTCTATACTGTTTTGGATATTTTACTTATGAAAAAAAGCTTTTAAAATGTGTACATACCCTGGAAATCCACTTGGAGGAAGCATATACAACATGGCCCCATTTTAAAATATTTTGTGTAAAAGCACAAGAGTGTATGTGTTATGTATGAAAAAGTACAGATATACACCAAAATATTAACAAAGGTTGTATCTGAGTGAGGGAACTATAGGCTATCTTAAATTTACTTTCTATACATTTTCTAGTATATTCTAAATGTATATGACACACATACTTTGAACTCCCCTTTGTTTATAAATTTGTGCATTAAAAAAGCTCAAATAGATCTTTTAGGTACTTATGTAACCTTTCTATCCCTCTTCCCTCTCCATTTATGTGAAAAAATAAATACAGACCTCACAACACTACTCACACTTCTGCTACAGTGATGAAGAAAGCAACTATCACAACCATCTACAGAGGTGGATTTGGAAAAGGACAAACCACACACCAGAACAAATTACTCAGATTATAAACATGAGTTTTAATCATAGGCATATTGAATAATGGTCAAAAAATCAGGTCACAGAAAAAAGGCAGTTTATAGAATATGTTAGTGCAAAAAAAAATGCCAACATTTTCTTCTTCCAGACCTTTGCCATTAATCTTACCATACACGTGTGTGCATGTACACACACAGACACAATGCCCTTTAAGGAATGTATCTAAAATTCCTTAATCATAATTTATTTTTGTAAAGAATAAAGTATTTTTTAAAGATAACTATATCTTTCAATCCCATTATCGCAATTTTTTTTTTTACCAAATCCAAGTTCAACCTCACTTTGCATGATTCCAACATGCACGAATTTCAGTTACCATGGTTTATACCAAGCTTTAGTTAACTAAGACTGGCCCCCCAAAAGATGGCTTAAATTTCAGTTAACATATATTAACTGTGAGTAAATAAAATACAAACTCAGTGCCAGTTCTTCAGTCCACAGATCATCACATTAACAGGTGAACAAACATCATGATCAGTAGTAACCAATCACGACCCTTCTTTCAAAATCTGTTGGTGATTGGTCACTGTACAACAAAGGGACAAGGGTACAAGTTGTTATGTCCCAGTGATAAATCCATATGACATTTTACACATATGGATAATCCAAAGCAAAAACTTAACAATGAAGATGAAAGTGCAGTAAAGAAATGAAAAGTGATATGCTGGAAGTGAAATTCAAATCCAATGTAAATGGAGCTACAGAACAAATAGCTGGCCCCGGCAATTTTGACACTGCTGTGGTTTGAGAACCTCTAGAACAGGGGTGTCAAACTCATTTTCACCAGGAGCCACATCAGCCTCGCAGTTACCTTCAAAGTGCCACATGTAATTTCAACTCCTTAACAGTTAAGGAGTAGTTACGTTTATACACTCCTAAAATTACATTCAGCCCTTTGAAGGCAACCACCAGGCTGATGTGGCTCCTGGTGAAAATGAGTTTGACACCCCTGCTCTAGAATGTGCAGGAACTTCACATTGTGCAGGAATGTCCAGAGGAACTTAGAAAAAACAAACTCATTAGTATCAATGAGAAAGGTTGCTGTGACGAAAAGGATGTCTCAGAGGAGCTGATTCCCAAGAAAATACTTCAAATTAAGGTAAATCTTGCAGATATTCCATGGCATTCAAAGTGCAAAGGATAACTTTGCAAACGTTGAAAACCATCAAAGGTATAGGAAAAGTGCAAAGGGAGCTGGCTGGTGTGGCTCAGTGGACTGAGTGCTGGACTGCAAAGCAAAGTGTTGACAGTTTGATTCCCAGTCAGGGCACATGCCTGGGTTGCAGGCCAGGTACCCCAGTAGGGGGACTGTGAGAGGCAACCATATATTGATGTTTCTCTCCCTTTCTCCCTTCCCTTCTGGAAGGAAGGAAGGAAGGAAGGAAGGAAGGAAGTCTTCAGAAAAAGAAAAAATCAAAAGGAAGCACTGTTTAAACTAGTCTTGATAAGTCTTTTACAAAGAAATAGAACAATTTTCAATGTTTCTATTTTTTATTTTACATTTTATTTATTTATTTTTAGAGAGAAGGGAAGAGAGAGAAACATCAATGTATGGTTGCCTCTCACGTGCCCCCTACCAGGGACCTGCCCCACAACCCAGGCACGCACCCTGACTGGGAATCAAACCAGCGACCCTTTGGTTCACAGGTTGGCATTCAATCTACTGAGTCACACCAGCCAGGGCTCAACATTTCTAATGTCTGAAGTTATACTATACTATATAGTAGTTTTACCAATTTGTTTCACTATGTTTTTATAATTAACTGTAAAAGTTAAATGTTTTAACAAGAATTTTTAAAGGTCATGAAACTATTGTAATTTTCCCACTGATTATTAAAATCACTTTGCATAGTTTTAGCTTACATGATCATTATTATGGTTGTTTCACTATTGTGCAGTGATATAAACAGTTCTATATTTGTTTAAATCAACTAATTTTCACTTAAATGTATTTTATAATTCTATACTGTTTTCTCAACAATTTGTTCTTATTGTTGTCCAAGTATAGTTGTCTCCATTTGCCCCCCTACCACTCCCCCCACCCCAGCCATCCCCACCTCCCACCCTTGATCCTATCCCCTCCTGTTTGGTGTTGTCCATGTGTCCTTTATACATGTTCCTGAAAAACCCTCCCCCTTTTGCCCCTTTATGCCCTCCCACCTCTCCTCTGGTTACTGCCAGTTTGTTCCTAATTTCACTGTCTCTGGTTATATTTTACTCGCTTGTTTGTTTTGTTGATTAGGTTCCACTTATATGTGAGATCATACAGTATTTGTCTTTCATGGCCTGGCTTATTTCACTTAGCACAGGGGTGTCAAACTCATTTTCACAGGCTGGTTGCCTTCCAGCCTTCAAAGGACCGAATGTAAGTTTAGGACTGTATAAATGTAACTACCCCTTAACAGTTAAGTGAGAGCTCAGCACTGCCACTGGGTAAAAACAAGATGCCGGGCTGGAGAAAACAAGGTGGAGGGCTGGATTTGGCATGCGGGCCTCGTGTTTGCCACCTGTGACTTAGCATAATGCTCTCCAGATCCATCCATGTTGCAGCAAAGAGTAGGAGCTCCTTCTTTCTTTCTGCTGCACAGTATTCATCATGTAAATGTATCATAGTTTTTTGACCCACTCATTTACTGATGGGCACTTAGGTTGCTCCCAGCACCTGGCTATTGTAAATTGTGCTGCTATGAACATTGGGGTGTATAGGTTCTTCTGAATTGGTGTGTCAGGGTTCTTAGGGTATAATCCCAGCAGTGGATTGTCAGGTCAAAAAGCAATTCCATTTTTAGGTTTTTTTTAGCAACTTTTTTTAAATGTTCAATCACATTACACCACAGGTCAATGAGGAAACACTATGAATCAACCCTTGCCTCACTCCTTCCTACCTCAACCATCAACTATCCTATTCAGCACACAGCTTCAATAACTCAGAGAAAAGCAAAAAGGTCACTAGTAGTAAAAGCAAAAGTTCCTTTCCCTTAAAACCCTGAAACTTTACTCCTACTTCATACAGAGTTGCAAAGTTTGATATTTAGACTTCCAAACCTTCAAAAGGTTAGTAAAGTACCCTAACAAGAAAAGAAGCTGTTGTTCATATCAATAGTAAAGACAAATGAATTTCAACAAAAGACAGAAAAATCAATGATATCTATTTATAAAATCTATTTAAAAACTGAAGACAAAAGACTCAAGTCTTAAGCCTTACATTCATCTCAACTAACCTGAGGTCATCACAAAGTAAATGATATTCATAAAAATATCATTTTAAGGCATCAAGACAATATTAAGGAAAATTCTAAACTAGGGTGCATATTCAGCACCCTATTTAAGAATAAGACAAAAGAATCTAGCAGATTCTGAGAAGATGAAGATGGTATCACTTTTGGATCTTCCTGAATCCCCACATATCACTGAACAACCAGAGAGCAAAACCAAAAACATTTACCTTATAACTAAATGACCAATTAACCCCCAAGAACTCAAACTTCAAGGTGGTCGTAACAAACTACCAAAGTCACAAATCCTGGTATAACAGCATCTGTGTGGGAAGCAACCAGGCCTCATCAAGAACTTAAGAACAGGAAAACTCCAGAACTGCCAAGAGATACTAGCTGGAAAGCACTGGGAGGGAGGTGTGCCTCTTCCAGTGGTGCACAGGGGGCCAGAGACCCCAGGTAAGTAAGGCCTAACGCTGTGGAAGGGGTTTAATCCCTACAAATCTTCAAAACTAACAGGCGAGGATTCCCTTCCAAGGCAGGGCTCACAATGAGGAGAAACTGCTGGGAGCAGATTCAAAATTAAGTAGGACAAGGACAAGGGAGAAGGAAATAGAAGGGCCAGACTAAAGTGGAGGGAGAAGAGGGATCAGAGAGCCAGGAATCCTCAGGTAACAAGCAGCCATAACGTTAACAGAAGAGGGAGCTCTATAAAGTTATAGAATTTATTGGAACCAAGATTTCTTCTAAAAATTCAGGAATATTAAAGTCACATAAAAGAGAAACATGTCCTGGCTGGTACGGCTCAGTGGATTGAGTGCTAGCCTATGAACTAAGGGGTCGCTGGTTCTATTCCCAGTTAGAGCACAAGCCTGGGTTGTAGGATGCATGAGAGGCAACCACACACTAATGCTTCTCTCCCTCTCTTTTCCCCTCCCTTCCCCTCTCTAAAAATCAAATAAACAATTTTTTTAAAAGGACATGGAAAATTCTTTTTAAGTTCAGCTTTTTGTGGAATGCTCCATAACCAGGATTTATTTGTTGCCTCATGACTACATTCCAGGTAAACTTTTTTTTTGGCAACAGTTTTTGCATTGGTGATATCATTCCTCCTCCTGATGTAATATAATAAGGAAAAATGCTGTTTTGTTTCACTATTGGTGATACTGACTTCCATCAGTTGGTAAAAATGTCTGTGCTTAAAAGATAGAAATCTGATTCAAGTCTTCCCCTTGCTCAAATCCCTACAGCTAACTTCCCCTTAAAGTTTAATGAAGTCCAAAATACTTTCCAAGCCCTGTGAGGCCTTGGCTGACTCTTTAGCCTAACTGCTGTTTAAAGTCTCCATAGCGCCAGAGTGGTTTGCTGTCCTTTCTGGATGAAAAATCCCAACATTGGTGAATCGGTTTCAAACACTGTCAACTGAAAGACATCTGTGAAATTACACTGTATCATAAATTTTTCCTTATGGAAAAGAGATTGCCGTAGTCTCTCAGGAAATTTCCCTTAGAACAGAAAGACGACCCAAGGGTCCAAGGAAAGAAATATAGGTGAACTTGGCTGAAAATTAAGTTACCTAGAATAGACATGGTGGAGCTTTATGTAACTCACCATCTAAGTCACTCCTCTATGCACTAGATGAACATTTGAGTAAGATCCCTGGAAAGTATAGTGGCTTGTTATCCCTGGTGGTATGACTGGACAAATGTAACCCCTTAACATTTATTTCAGTCAGCAAAACATTTAAAAAACATCTGAATAAGGACTGAGTTCTGTTTATTACCTGAAACACTTCCATTGACATCTTCTGGAAAGATCAAGGAAGTGCTAGCCTCAAAACATGCAGAATAAGTTGTCAGTGGCCTGGAAAAAAATCCCAAAAGTAACTGGGCGCTCTCAAGAGATGATGAATCATCAAAATATGTAATGGTACAGAGCAAGGGTATCAAACTCATTTTTACCAGGGGCCACATCAGCCTCATGGTTGCCTTCAAAGGGCTGAATGTAATTTTAGGACTGTATAAATGTAACTACCCCTTAACTAGGGGCAAGGAGCTTAGCGCTACCGCCGGATAGAAACAAGGTGTCTGGCCAGATACAACAAGGTGGAGGGCTGCATTCAGCCCGCAGGCCTTGTGTTTGCCACCTGTCGTATAGAAAAATAAGACCTAGACAACTTAAGCCAAAAAGTAATTTAGAAGAGTCAGACTAAACATGAAGAAGGTTTAGAAATATCAAAACTAATTTATTTCATACATATAGATATCCTATATTTGTGAATAAGTGGCATGTGATCCTAAAAAATCTGTCTAAATAAGTCTCTTACTATATATATACACACATGTATAATTCTAGGTGCAATTATTAAATACAGGTGACAGTTATACAGTTGTTCACTTTATGCAACAAATGCATAAAATGCCTTTAGGAAATGATACTGTGCCTGAAAAAAAAATCTAGAAGTCACGATGCATCCCCTAATGCAATAATATACAATATGAATACACGTTTAGTTGTATAAGCAATGCTTACCAATCATCAACATATTGCCTAAGTCATGATCACTGGCTTTTGTCCCATTTGTATTATAATTTCAACAGACTTGTAGATATTAACATTGTAAACACAAAAAAATTTATCCTCACCTGAGGACACGTTAATTAATTTTAGAGAGAGAGAGAGAAACATCAAGGGGTTGCCTCCCTATGTACCCCAAGCAGGGATCAAACCCACAACCTAGGCATGTGACCTGACCCCTGAAACCTGATTTTGGTGTATGGGATTTCCCACACTACAACCAACTGAGACAACCAGCCAGGGCTGTAAACAAAATTTTTATTATTCAATTCATCTGAGTTTGCTTTTCTCTACCTCCTTTAATCTGAAAATGCAACCTACAGGTTTCTATTGGAATTTTTTCAATAAATTACTATTGTTTTCAGCATTTAATAGGTTTGAGAAATACAAGTCCCTAGTGACATATAGTGTTGTCTTAGCCTTTTACTGATCTTGGTTTGTTGACTTCACACATTGAAAAAATTTCTTTCTGTTATATGGGCCAATGCACCGTCCTCCCCGTATTGTTCTCTAACTTATCTGTTCTCCTTTACTGAACCAATTTGTAGTCTGAAAAGAATTTCATCTTCTTTTGAATAATCCTATCCAGATTTCAACGATGTATTTCACAGAACCAGAACAAGTATTTAAAAAATCTTTATGGAACCACAAAAGGCCCCACATAGCAATAGCGATCCTGAGAAAGAAGAGCAGTTAGAGGAATCACGCTACCTAATATCAAACTATGTTGTAAGGCCATAGTAATAAAAACAGCATGCTACTGGCATTAAAAACAAGCACATATACATAGATCAATGGAACAGAATAGAGCCCAGAAATAAACCTACACCTTTACAGTCAATACTTGACAGAGGAAGCACGTGTACACAATGGGCTAAAGATAGCCTACTCAATAAATGGTGTTGGGAAAATTGGAAGATACATGCAGAAAAATGAAACTAGATCACCTTATACCACACACAAGAATAAATTCAAAATGAATCGAAGACTTAAATGTTAGACCCAAAACCATCAAAACCCTAAAAGAAAACATAGGCAGCAAAATCTCAGAGATTGCTGGTAGCAATATTTTATCAGATATATCTCCCCAGGCAAGGGAAACAAAATAATAAATAAACAAATGGGGGGACTATATCAAACTCAAAAGTTTTACACAGCAAAGGAAATCATCAACAAAATAAAAAGACAACCCACAGAATGGGAAAATATATTTGCTGATATATCTGGTAAAGGATTAATATCTAAAATGTATAAAGAACTTACAAAACTCAACACCAAAAAAACAACCCAATTAAAAAATGGGCAAAGGACCTGAATAGACACTTCTCCAAAGAGGACATACAGATGGCTAATAGATATATGAAAAAAGATGCTTAAAGTCATTAATCACCAGAGAAATGCAAATTAAAACAAAGAGATATCATCTGAAACCTGACAGAATGGCTACCATCAATAAATCAACAAACAAGTGCTGGCAAGGATGTGGATCTTTTGCACTGTTGGTGGAAATGCAGATTGGTGACGTTACTGTGGAAAGCAGTATAGAGATACCAAATAAAAGTAAAAATGGATCTTCCTTTGGACCCAGCAATCCCACTTCTGGGAATATATCTGAAGGAACTTAAAACACTAATGCAAAAGAACATAAGCACCCCTATGTTCATTGCAACAATATTTACAATTGCCAAGATATGGAAGCAGCCCAGTATCCATCAATAAAAGAGTGGATAAAACAACTATAGGGCATTTACACAATGGGATACTACTCAGTCATAAAAAAGGAAGAAAATTTTACCCCTTTCAGCAGTAATGATGGACCTGGAGAACATTATGCTATGTGAAATAGGCCAGTGAGAGAAAGACAAATACTGTATGATTTTACTCATATGTGGAATAATGAAGAAACTGAACAAGAAAAATGGGGACAGACTCATAGATGGAGAGCAGATGACCCCTGCGGGGAGTATAGGGAGTGGAGGGATCGAGCAAAAAAGAATCAAGATTCATGGCATGGACAACAGTGTGGGGATTGCTGGGGGTACTGGGGTACAAGGGGACTAAATGGTAATGGAAAAAATACAATAAAGGTTAAAGCAAAAATAAATAAATAAATAAATAAATAAATAAATAAATAAATAAATAAATAAAGTACTGTGTTGGGAACCGCCTTGCCTGGTTTCAGAAGCTGTAACCCCTCATGGCTAAGGCTGAATGAGAGACCTTGGGACCATAAGCCACTAAGGAGACAAAACTTATCTCCCTGGCAGGGGTACTGTCTTTGCCCCCTTTACTTCACCCTGCTTGGCCCCAAGCCTGGCCAGTTAGGCAATGACAAGATTCCTCAAGGGAGGAACAACCTAAAACAGGCACGGTCATGGGGGCCCTCAGGGAAGGACTTGGGGAGCTACAGCAAAAGGGGGTGATGGACCCTCGCCCCTCGGCTTTGACATAGTCTGAGTCCTCATTCTATCTGCAAGAAGTCTCCTAATCTCTTGGCTGACTTACTTCCCCTGCCTGACTTAAGCCTGAAACAATGACAGAGGGCAGTGCAGCCCTGTGCTGGAAAGGACGGGTTCCCCAGGGGGATCAGGCCTAAAAAAGAATACATAAAATCCTGCAAAACCTGCTTTGCTAAGAATGCTCTCAATTTTCTGGTAAGGGTCTGAGCAGGATATGAATTTGTTTCCCAAAGTTTTGTAGCCCTTTAGCTATCTGACCCTGACTCAGAATAAGCCCTCATATTTCTTTGTATGTCATCGATTGTTTGATCCTTACTGCCTGACAATGCCTGATGAGCTTTACCTGTATTCCTGTGCATATTGAACCCAATAAAAGCCCATTGAGTAAAAGGCTCCTGGCCCTTCTCCTTTGAGAGACCATCCACCTTTCCTCCCCAAGCAGATCATGTCTTGTTAGATTTATTCTCATCCATGACAGATGGGGGGGCCCTGCGGGTAGAGTCCCCCCACAATACTGAGTTTATGAACAGACTCAATTTTGCTTCTCATATAACCACTATTCCTAAAATACTTTTAAGATGTAATTTTAGCTAAGAAGAGACCTATATATCTTTCCTTTCTTTTTAAAATACGGAACACTTCACAAATTTGCATGTCATCCTTGCACAGAGGTCATGCTAACCTGCTCTGTATCACTGCAATTCTAATACATGAGCTGTCGATGCAAGCACTACACATTTCCTTTATAAATATTGTAAAGTTTAAGCACAGACTGTCACAATTTCACAGGTGTTTAGTACGCAGTCAATTTTTCAAGATGCTTCACAAACCAAGTTGCCTCTCTACATATGGCCTTTTCTATTGTAGCAAGTACACTTTGTTGCGAATAATCACGAACTAATAAAGCCTGTATTCCAGAAAGAATAGAATTAGAGTATCACCATTTTGCAATCCCTAATAAAATAATGAACCTCGGCTATGGTGGTCCACAAAAAGACCAGTGGTGGTCTGCAAACTGTTTGTTACCAGTTCGTAATAAGAAAAACGTGCCCTGGCTGGCATAGCTCAGTGGATTGAGCGCGGGCTGCGAACCAAAGCATCGCAGGTTCAATTCCCAGTCAGGGCACATGCCTAGGTTGCAGGCCACATCCCCAGTGGGGGTCATGTGAGAGGCAACCACACATTGATGTTTTTCTCTCTTTCTCCCTCCCTTCCCCTCTCTAAAAATAAATAAATAAAATCCTTAAAAAAAAAGAAAAAGAAAAACGTACATAAATTTTATATAAGCATTCATAAACTTGTATTACAAGTTTACAGTACTTTTATTTCTGTTGAATCTACAAAAATTTGGGCCTTCTACTTTTCGCGTCTTTGATTTTTAAATTTCACTTGCCTAAAAATTTATTTTACTTTACAATAATAGAGTCGTCAATAGATTGAAACTGGTTTTTTTAATGGTTTTTACTACAGACCTGTGAGAAGCACTAAACTTAGGTACTGGCTATAAAAATAAAAGAAATTAGATGAAAGTGAAACTTGATAATGGATAGATAAGTTGGCAATATCTGATTCAATTCATCACGCTTAACATACAAAAATAGAGACCAGGTATATGTAACTCTTACTGTGAGGCACTAAGTAAACATATGAAGGAAGACTAAACCATGTGTGTCTATAACTGTTTAGTTGAACGACAGAGACATTATACTCTTTGCTTTAGTTACATTATACATATGTTTTTAATTTTCCATATGTAGCCAACTACATGATTGGCCCTTATTCCTCACTATTCTCTATAGCCTGACTTTACAGTTTGCCCTGTTATAGGTAGGATATATTTCTTCACTCCTCACACTTGGCTCAACCATGACACTTGCTTTGGTCAAAGTAATGAGGGCAGAAATGATAGTGTGCCAGACCTTAAGATATCTTAATGTTTCCACTTGCCTCCTGTGCTTCTGCAATCATCACAGCCCACTGATCCCAAGGGGAAGGTAAGAGTAATGGAGCTCAGCAATGCTGAACCAACCCACAAACTCATGAGCAGGAAATTAGTTAGCACATGCCCTTCTGGTACCACAAATTAGTATTAGAAGTATTTGAAAATACTTTTGAGATTTATCCATGTTGAGATTCATCCATTAGAAAATACTTCTTAGAAGTATTAGAAAATTAGAAGTATTTTCTAATACTTCTAATACCTATTAAGTAAAATTTTTAAAAAACACTGCATACATGGCAGGCTCTGAATTAATAACATGCCGTGATTCGGCTTTCCCTGGCCATAGATAACAGAAATATGTAAGAATGTAGGGCAAAACTGGACAGAATGGCTCTAATCATGCTTAGTTCTTCGTGATCTTGTCCTTAAGACAGGTATTACACTGATTCTTTAGCTTTACAGATTAAAATATAGATGCATGCTTACCCTTCTTTAAAGAGCTAGCTAACGAAGGCAATACATCAGGACAGAGAAACTAGAGGCACGAGTAATTAACTCTAGAGAGCTAGGCCTGATGAGCCCAAGATGATACTATACCTCACAGACAAATTGATAGTTTTCTTATCAAATTACTAAAAATAGCATTATATGAAAGTACTACACCAATACCAGGATTGCATTTTTTAAAAACCCAAGCTTGTTAAGTCCAGAGCACTTCCAATTCTATTTATTTTCATCAGCTTTACTGTCAAATTACTTTTAGATTTAAAATTTAGACTGCTACTGTCAAATAAAGAAGTATTACACACTCTGGTACACATTTTTATATTTATAAAGTCAATAAAAAATTAGTGTGTTTCCCCACAAACCACATACTATTTCCCTTAAAATATAGCTGAATGAGTGCTTTTAAAAATATTCTTAAGGATCATTATACAATTATTATAAAATATTATAATGAAATTCTTAAAAGTGTATGCACTATGCCAAGGTTTATCTCCTGTAGGAGCTACCCTTTGACCTAGCAATGGCACTAGGTACTTATCCGAGAGAAATGAACAATTCAAATGGCCATCAACAACATGTGAACAGACAAATAAGTTCTAATATATCCATATGTAGAATACTGTGCAAAAATAAAAATGAACAAACTAATGATACAACAACATGGATAAATCTCAAAAACATTATGCTGAGAGGAAGAAGACAGAATCATTGTATAATTCCATTTATATAAAGTTCAAAAACAGAAAACTTATGCACGGTGACAGAAAGCAGAACAGTGGTGGTGACTGAAGGAATGGAAGGAATGATTGCCAAAGAGCATGAGGAAGCTTCAAGAGTAATGAAATCTTCTGTATCTTGATTGGGGTGGTGGTTACATGGGTACACACATTTGTCAAAACTTAACTTAAACTGTAAACGTAAAGGTCTGTATACTTCACCACATATACATTTTACCTCAATGAAAACAAGTAAAACAAAACACCTGTTAGTGACCTTTTCAAACTACCACTTCTCTCCACCAACTGAAAGACAATACTACAATAAGCAACTGTTACCTCACCCTTCAGGGGCACTGGATGGTCGAGCACTGCCACAGTATCGATGACAAGGCTGACACACGCACACAAATCTCAAAGCCACTATGTTACAAGACCCTAAATCCATCCAGCTAAATCCCTGTAAGTGGATGAATTAATCATCCATTAAAAGTTTATACTCTTAGCTAGAAAAATATTCAGACTAACTTAAGCTATATCCACTCAAGGTATACCAATAACCTTCAAAAGAATTATCTTCTCAGTCTAATACTGTAAGTATTATGCCTTATTTCACCCAATCAGATGTTGGAGTTGGAAGGAACATATCTTGACAGTTTGTTACAATAATGAAGCAATGTGAAAATAGCCCACCAAAATGTAACTTAGGGTCTACACACAAAAAACTGGTGATATAAAGCAAGTAGAGTACAAACTAAATGGTATCTCATACGATGAGGTTAGTATGGCCGCAACACCAAAATAACTATAAGCCATTTTCTATTATGAAAAGAGATGCAAAACTCCACAAAATGGTTACAAAAAATCCAGAAACATTATAAAAAATGATTATATACTATGATGAAGTGACATCTATCCCAGGGACGCAAGTTTAGTTTAATCCAAGAATCAATTAACTTAATAATATACCCAATCAATAAAGGACAAAAACCATATGATCATCTGAATATACATAGAAAAGCATTTGTCAAAATCCAAACTATTTTCATAACAAAAACATCCAATGAACTAGGAATACACAGGAACTCCCTCAACGGGATAACGGGCATCTATAAAAAACCCACAGCTAATACCCTACTTAATGGTATAAAACTAAATGCTGTCCTTTAACATCAGAAACAAGGATTTCTGTCCTTGCCAATTGTATTAAAAATTATAGTAGCAATGGTTGGTGTAGTTCAGTGGGTTGAGCACCAGTCTGTGAATCAAAGGTTGCCAGTTTGATGTGCCAGCCAGGGCACATGCCTGGGCTTTGGGACAGGTTCCCAGCTTGGGGAGTGCGAGAGGCAACTGACAGACGTTTCTTTCTCTCACACATGGATATTTTTTTCCCTCTCGTTCTCCTTCCATTCCCCTCTCCCTAAAAAAATAAGTAAAATCTTCTAAAAAATTATAGTACAGCCCTGGCTGGTGTAGCTCAGTGGATTGAGCACCAGGCTGCGAAGCAGAGGGTCACTGGTTTGATTCCCAGACAAGGCACATGCCTGGGTTGCAGGCCCGGTGCCCAATAGGGGGCGCACGATAGGCAGCCACATACTGATGCTTCTCTCCCTCTGTTTCTCCCTCCTTTTCCCTCTCTCTACAAAGAAATAAGTAAAGTTTTTTTAAAAATAAAGAAGACTTAAATGGAAAAATACCCCCACACTGATCTATACATTCAGCACAATCTCTACCAAACTTCTTTGCCAAAATAACAAGATTATGCTAAAATTCACAGGATCCAAAATAGCCAAAACAAACTTGGGGAAAAAAAGAGAAAGAACAGAGTTGGAGGATTCACACAACCCAATCTCAAACTTAATACACAAAGTTACAAAAGCAAGACAATGTAAAATTAGTGTGTGGATAACCAGATAGATAAATGAATCAGAATCAAGAGTCCAAAATCAAACAATTGATCTCCTACAAGGGTGCCGAGGTCAGTGTTTGCCAAAGAATGGTACTAGGACAACTAAATAGCCACAAACAAAATAATTTTATTGGTACCTTCCCTTATAGCATATATAAAATACAGCTCTAAACAGATCAGACACCTAAATATAAGTGCTAAAAGATTAAGAAGAAAACACAAATCTTCATGATCCTGAATTAGGAAATGTTTCTTAGATACGATGCCAAAAACACATGACAACAGAAAAGATAACTAGATTGAACTGCATCAAAAGTGTTTATGCATCAGAGGACACGATTAAGCAACTGAAAACCCCCACCCCTAGAAATATATCTGTAGACCCCATTTGACAAGAGACTTGTTAACAGAATAAAGAACTTCACAACTCAGTAAAAAGACAAATACCTGAAGACCTTTCTTCAAAGAAAACATACAAGTGGCCAATAAGCACATGAAAAGATGTTCAACATGAGTAGTTACAGAAATGCAAATCAAAACCACAACCAGATACCACTTCATACTCACTAAGATCTATAATCAAAGAGACAGAAAGGATTCTGTTCTCCCCTTGACAAACAAGAGTAGCTAATAATTTTAAATGTCCAAGCAGCTTTAAAGGTTTAGGAAATATCCTCTGAAAATTTTATGGCAGACTAGAGCACATTATTTTTCCTTTTGGTTAGTTTCAACATTACTGGTTCTCAACTTTTAGAAAACAAGTAATTTGACACTCAATTTTTAAGAATTTTAGAGTAACTCTCTTCACATAGTTATTAACTCAAAAAATTACCCTCCTGGCTGGTGTGGCTCAGTGGACTGAGTGCCGCCTGCGAACCAAACAGTAGCCGGTTCAATTCCCAGTCAGGGCACATGCCTGGGTTGTGGGCCAGTTCCCCAGTAGGGGGCGTTAGAGAGGCAACCACCCAATGATGTTTCTCTCCCTCTCTTTCTTCCTCCCTTCCCCTTTATCTAAAAATACATAATTAAAATCTTTTTTAAAAAGTATTCTAATATATACATATTAGGCTTGAATTTTAGCCAAATTTTAAATACATGTCAATAAAAAGATCTGAAATCAGGACATTATGTGCTCTATAGCTGAGTGGCCATATGGCTCAGTTTTCCCAGGACTGTCCTAATTTACACCTGTTATTCCCACAGCCTACCCACGTTAACATTTGTCTCATTTTCTAATTTTTAACATAATATTATGAATAACTGCATTAAAGTAAGATATGTTGGATTTGTTATACTGTACTTTCACTTTATACTTCACCTTCTGCCATGCCTTTGTCTCGTACTGTGTGGAGTGCAGGTGCAGTGAACAGAGTTCTCACTTTAATTCTGTTTCAATGTGAAAACCAACCACCGATTATCTAGCCCTCATTCCCCATAAAATGAAGTACACTTGCACACTGGCAACTGGGGGTAGCTACTTCTGTGCAGTCTTGGTTGCTGATAGGAGAAATGTTTGAAGCTGCTACTCCCGCCAGTCACTTGGTGCACCTGCCGTTTGAGTTACAGCCATTCCTCAGATTGCAAGGCCACTTACAGCTGGGTCAGTGGGAAATGCGAATAATGTGCTTGTAAAGTCCACGCAGGAAAGAGACACTATGTGTCCCTGTGCATAATGTACAAAGAGTATAATCTGAGCACTCATGCTACAGTGATTTTGCCATTAATTTATTTACTGTATTGTGTAAATCCACAATTATTTATTTGTTTGGTAACATTATTTTAGAGCAATTAGAAATTTAAGTTATTTTAGCACCTGCTTTTACGATCAAGTGCCCCAGTTTAGACAAAGAAAATATATGGTCACACTACCAAAACAAAACACCTTATTTTCTATCACATTATAATGGATTCTATTAGGGAATGTGTAGACATAATTACATGAAGCATCTCTTGGGTTCTCAAAACCACGAACCCGCCCTGGCTGGTGTAGCTCAGTACATTAAGCGCAGGCTGTGGACCAAAGAGTCACCGGTTCCATTCCTGGTCAGGGCACATGCCTGGGTTGCAGTCCAGGTCCTAGTGGGGGACATGTGAGAGGCAACCACACACTGATGTTTCTTTCCCTCTCTTCCTCCCTCCCTTCCCCTCTCTTTAAAAATAAATAAATAAACAAATAAATAAAATCTTTTTCTTTAAACCATGAACCCAAAGCCATGGCAAGGGTCCACCAAGAAGTATTTTAGCATTTTTAGAGAAAGGGGGCAGGAGGAAGAAAAACACTGATGTGCCAGACAAACATTGGCTGCCTCTCGCACACCACCAACCAGTGATCTGGCCTGCAACCCAGGCATGTGCCCTGACTGGGAATCAAACTGGTGACATTTTTGTTCCCAAGCTGGCACTCAGTCTACTGAGCCACACCAGCCAGGGCATGAACTGCTGTGATTCTTGAGCAAATACAGAAAACATCTCTATTCCACAATAAGCATGGAAAAAAAAATACTCTATATAATCCAGAACAATATATGCTATATAAAGGTTCAAAATTCTGTAAAACAATTGCCCTTTTTATTGTTGTTGATTCATAAAGTACTTCAGAATTATGTATTAACCCTATAGATTTCATTGATTTTGAGCATCTAAACAAAGTTTAGGTTAGTAGGAATCATGAAAAGAGTTTAAGTACTAAAATGGAAGAAATTTTTACCATTGCAGATAGCAAACATTGTATCAAATGATATCCTTTGGAATATTATTCATTAAATAGCCCTAAAAATATTACTAAACACATTTGAGCAAAGTATGAGACGAGTCTATTTTTTTTTTAAATCCTAGAAAGACAACTACTTTCCTTAAGTGACAAGCTGGCCCATACTAAAAGCAAAGCCATCTGATGTTCCTATAGAAATTTCAAAACCTTCCAAGTCCAAGAAGAGAAAATAAAAGCCATTCCTTTTGTCTGTAATAGCTCTTCCATTTCTAGATGAATATCTTGATGGAACAAAATCTGAAGCAAAAAAAAAAAAAAAATCTTTGACCCCAGAAAAAAAATGTACTATAGGATTATCAAAAAAGGACAGTTAAGCCCTGGCTGGCATAGTTCAGTGGATTGAGCGCGGGCTGTGAACCAAAGTGTCGCAGGTTCCATTCCCAGTCAGGGTATATACTTGGGTTGCAGGCCATGACCCCCAGTAACCGCACATTGAAAAAAAAAAAAAGGACAGTTAATTCTCAATGCACCCCAGATAAAAACCTCAGGTCATCTTTCCATTAAATTACAAAACTTATACTTTAGCCCTAGCTGGTGTGGCTCAGTGGATTGAGTGCCAGCCTGTGAACTGAAAGGTCACCGGTTCAATTCCCAGTCAGGACACATGCCTGGGTTGCAGGCCTGGACCACAGTTGGGGACAGGCAGGAGGCAACCCATCAATGTCTCTCACAGATGGATGTTTCTCTCCTTCTCTTTCCCCCTCTGTCCCCCTCTCTCTAAATAAATAAAAGCTTAAATATGTAGTGAAGTTCTTTTAAAAAACCTTTATACTTTAAAATGCAAAATTTAAATTTATAACATCAGTAAGTATTTATAAAACAGCCTTAATCCAAGTATGACACAACCTAGTTAATATTTTAGTGAAGGTGGTGGGACAAGTCTCACTTCTACTCCAACCAAGAGGCTGAGGCTTGGTAGGGACGTAATGTGGAAAACCTGACAAGTAGCTCCAAGAACATAACTCAGATAATCCTGCCTTAATAAAACTGAAAAAAGTTATTATGTCTAATACTTGACATTTACACGTATTTTAATTGACAACACTGAATAATTTTTAACAGAATTGCTGACTGCCTATGCTTTTGTTTATATTGTGTGAGATACTAACCAAATAACATTTGTTAAGGAAACAAAAATATCTGCTTTGGATGGTTGACCAAAGTAGCCCTAAAGAAAAGAAAAAACTCGTTTCCAACTCCAGCTGTTTTTTCAGTATAAGGCGCTGGAACACATAAAGGTGCTTTCCAGCTCTAAAAGGGTCCTTTGTAGATAAAACTAATGAAGACAGCCCAAATGCTTTTATAGATTTTAGGTCTCTCCCAACTTTCTATCAGGTTAGAAAAAAAAGTCATTCTAGCAAGTCCTGGATTAAAAATTGAAATATGCCAGAATAAGAATCAAAATCAGCTCTCTCCTCACTTTCATTTATGAACTAGGATGTACACACTACTGTCAGAGGCACGACAGATGTGCAGACTAAGCTTGGGCCCAGTGTCTCAGCTATTTACGTTGCACCACAAGGGGAAAGGCGGTTCAGGGGTAAGCTATGGAAAATAGATGCCTACTCAGATTTCCAGGTGGATCTCTGAGATATATCTTATTTCACCTACTTAATTATTCAGTATTTCCAATATTTAAAGATGTCCTCACTTGAAATGTTCCCTGTGATCAGTGCACATCATGGTTTAATTGTAAGGTTTTTCCTCCCTTAAGAATACATGAAATAATCATAGATTTGATGAAATAGGTATTTCCCTGGATTGCTCCTCGTGAAAACACTTCCAATTCTGTCCATATCTTAATGTTAGTATAGTAAAACAAACAAACTACTCTTGATTATGCTATAAGAGATAAAGGACCTTTAAATAAAAATAAGTTAATCAACAATTCACCTGAGGCTCGAATACAGCAAACTGCTCAATATACTCTTTAAAATTCAAGTTGGACAAAAC
Organism: Phyllostomus hastatus; assembly: GCF_019186645.2. Lineage (NCBI taxonomy): Eukaryota > Metazoa > Chordata > Mammalia > Chiroptera > Phyllostomidae > Phyllostomus > Phyllostomus hastatus. The sequence continues at coordinate 11,268,592 of NW_025333977.1, read as the reverse complement.
AAACAAGAAATACCAGCAAGGAAAAAAATAATGTATGTTCTATACTCCTGAGACTGATCAAGTAATTTGGAAACTGAAACTTGAACTTTCTTCTGTTAATTTTGTGAAAATACTTTTTTCAAATCACCATTAACTTTGCAAAATTAGGTTTGAGTCCTCTTAATAATATAGTCATTTCCTCTATCAGGACAAAGCAGAATCTTTCCAATGAGCATAAGGCTCAAACTAAAAGAGAACAAAAAGCTGTGTTAACTAGTAACCAGGGAAGAGCTGTACACTGAGGTTTACATTCTGATGTTAGAAGCTAAAAGTTTGAGTGTCTTCATTCACCTATTTAATTCAGAGAAAGAGCCCCAAGAAGTCTGAGCATCAGTTTCCTCGGTTTAAGAGTATTGTATCAGCTAGCTACCTTACAATCTTCACACATTTGTTCAACCAACACTGTCTGAACGTTTACTAAATACTAGGCAAGCATGGAGAAGACCCACTAAAATGTGACACTTTGGAACCACTTTTGTAAGGGAGCACTGCCTAAATAAGACATTCCTGCATGACTTACATCTGGCACCTGACGATTAAAAATCCACACACCTGAATGAAATTTAATAAAGCAGTTTCTTAACGTCAGGCCCTAAACAGCGTACAGGAGGTACACCTTACTCAAGTAAATCTTAATTCAAAACTCTGCCGTTTCCCGCTGATGAAACTTAGTGAGGGTCTGAAAGAATTCCAGGCCGACTTAAATTGTAAGACATAAATGAAAGCGAAGGCGCTCAATTCAGAAGGGAGACGAAAGGAGTCTAAAGAAAAAGTGAGCTGGAGGTGGCGAGAAGCGCTGCAGGGTCCAAACAGGCTATCCCCAATCCGAACATCAACTAAGCAACTTTTCCAGCACCCCGGGACTGCAGACTCCCCCAGTCCTCTGGCGTGGTGGCGGAGGCTGGCGTCCCAGAGACGGCTCCCCACGCTCGCCACTCCGGGAACCGGTCCCATGGCAAAGAAACGAATAAAATCACCATTCAGTCGGTGGGGGCGGGGTTGCAAACGCTCCTTTCCTCGGAGGATGGGGGAGGGGAAAGGAGTAAGCGACCCTCCGGCCACCGGTCCAGATCCGGATCGGGGGGTGGGGGTGGTGCAATTACGGGGCCTCACCGCCAAGGCCCCCCAAGGCGTGCGTGGGGGAACGGGGAGGGCCCCACCGAGGACAGGCGGGAAACGGGGTGGCGGGAAGACGAGAGAATGGCCCAGCTCGATCGCCGCACGCGAGGCCAGGACCCTGCCTTGCCTTCAGCGGGCCCCAGGATCTCACAAAAGGCCCCTAGCCTCCCGAAGGGACGGGATGAGGTTTGCAGAACTCCCCCCACCCCCGGAACACACACACACACACACACCCGCTCGCCTCACTACCCCCACCCTCGGGCCGCGCTCCGCGGGCTCGGCGCCCCACAGCGGCGCGGGGGAGCCAGGGCCGGTAGCGTGGCCATAGGGAGCAGACGCCCTCCCCGACGCCCGGCGCTCGGAGGGCGCAGGAACCCCGACACGCAGAGAAAATCAACAAAGCACCTGCCGCTCTAGAGAATACATGCCACAGGCCCCTGACCCGTGGCTCCCCGATGCGCCGCTGCCCGGGCAGCAGGGCTGCGCTGACGGTTTTGGGGGAGGGGGCGGGGAAGGGCCCCGCGCGGTGGCTCGCTGGCCCCAGAGCCAAGCCTTCGTCCGGAAGCGTTGAGGGAGGGACCCCCACGCCAGACACTGACCTTGGAGTCTCCGTTGCACAGAGCCATCGGGGCCGGTGCCGCGGCGGCCAGAGTATGAGACGGGGCGGGAGAGGGCCGACCGGGTCGATGCCACGGGCCGCGACTGAGAAAAGGGCCTGGCTGAGGAGCGGAAGGGCGCGGAGAGAAGCTGGCCGCCTGCGAAGCGCCTAATGCAGTAGCAGCGGCGAAGCGCGGGCCCCAGCGCCGCGGGAGAAGAGACCAGCAGCGCACACGCTACCCCCACCTCCTGCTTCCGCCCGGCCGGCCACTGGGAGGAGCCAGAGCCCGTTTGGCCCCGCAGGCGAGTCGCGGGAAGCCCCCGACTTGCCGCCGCGGCTAAATAGGCGGGGCTTTCAGCGCGGGGCCCCTCCTCCAGGTCCGCCCCGCCGCAGGGACTGGCTTTCTGGAGAAGAAACCCGCCCAGTCTCGCCTGCCCGCCTGCAGGAGGAGGGGCCTGCAGCGCTTAGCCTTGCTCTTGGGCCAGATCCTGCCCCGCCTCCGTCTGGCCCGACCCTGGCGGGAGGAGCTCGAGGCGCCCGGATGGCTCCGCCCCTCCCATCTCGGCACTGGACGGCCAGCGCAGAAGGAGGGATCCGAGGTGCCCCGCCCCATCCCCGCGGTTCCAGACAGCCACAGAGGAAAGCCGAAGCCACTCCAGCTTCGTGTTCTCCCGCTTACCTAAAACCGCTGCGAGAGCACTGGAGCCGCTGGGTTGGAGACCTTAAAGAGCTGGGCCCGTGGGAAAACTCATATCCAGTGCGTGGCTTCATCTTAGGTTTGGGGACCTGGAGGAGCCCGAGACCGCTTTGAAGAGTTCAGTGGTGACGTCTCAAGGGATGTCAAAGTGAGATTTGATCACTTAGTTCCCTCGAAAGTTCCACAATGGATACAGAATTTCTGAAGGCAGACGTTTGGGAGCAGCAATCAGGTGGGAAGCTGGGCCAGGGGACTAGTGATGAAGTAGTTTGCACGGCAGTGTTTTTATTTGGATCGCTTGAAGAGAAAGGTTTGCAGACCCTTCCAACTACTCTTTGGCTCCCGTCAAGACGAGGTAGTGCTTTGAATTTGTCACTTGAAGGACTAAATTGGAGCTGGGGAATAAATAAAAACTCACTGAATGGCTTCCAGTTAGCAAAGCTTTTGAACAAATACTCAATTATAGGAAGTCAAATTTGCTGAGCTCATGCTGTGTCAGCCTCCAGGAGTCCAGGTATTAAGGACTCAAAGTGAGACAACTCTGACCTCCAAAACTTCATTTTATTCTAACCAATCCCATGAAATTAGTGAGGTAGAACTGATGTTCTTATCAACTTTTTAAATAATGAGGAAATTGAGGCTCAGTGAGATGATGTGCCTCTCTTGGTGTAGGATAATGAGGACCTGATCTGGGAAAGTTGAATAGTACAAATATACAGGAACAAAAGTCCTAAGCCTCTAGTGGGTCTCTAATGGAAAGTGTTTCTGAAAAATGGATACTTGAACTTTCTTTAGATAGACATAGATACTGGATTCTCTTGGTAGTCTGAACGAACAGTCCAGAGAACAGTGTAATCACTGATAGAAAAACCCCCAACTTGCATCAACATTCACCCAGAATGGAATGAAATGTAATGTGCCAGCCAGTGTTAAGAACTGGCTAAATCCCATCTATGTTAGATAATGCCTAGTTTCAATATAGTCTAGTGGTCACGTATGTTTATGGCTAAGAATATCAGCATATGCCAAAATCTTTGTATCGTATGTTCTTCTGCAACTTTTGACTGTATCAAGCCCTCCTTTCTTGAAACTGGATTTTCCTTAAAATACATCATAGAGGTATTTTTTTCACATCTAGGATTGTACTTGGTCACCTTTTCTTGCCCTTCTTCCTGTATCCTATAGGAGGAGGCTTAAGTTATGTTTTTCATCAGAATTTCCATTTCTAACCCTCTTCTCATCTTTCTGTCCACTTACGTTCCTCTGGGGCTTTTGTTTAAATGTATAGACTTGCTCAAAAATACCCTTAATAGCTTCTATGTTTTGACAGCTCTCTTCTGAGCTCCAGATCCACATTACTCTACATATCCCCAGTTAGATGTTCAATGGTATCTTGGGCCCCAAATTCAACAAGTCCAAAAGAGAAGCTCCCAAATTTCTGTGCCCAATCTCACTGGCACTGTGATAATAGAGGGAAATATTCAGGCTTTCACCCATAAGCTACAAGTTTTTCCCAGATGCCCTAGATCAAATTAAAGAAGTTCCCTTCTATACTAATTTTGCCAAAAAATTTTATCATGAATGGATATCGTTGCACATTTTTTCTGTGTCTGTTGAGATAATCATACGGTTTTGATTTTTTGATTTATTAATGTGATAAATTACATTGATCGATTTTGAAATGTTAAACCAGCCCTCCATTCTTGGGATAAATTTAAAGTAAACATGAGGTATTTGCCTTTTCATATATTGGATTGTCTTTGCTAAAATTTTTATTTTGAATTTTTGCATCTATGTTGATGAGGAACATCAAATTGTAGTTTTCTTGTAATGTCTTTGACTGGTTTTGGTGTCAGAGTAATGCTGGCCTCAAAGAATGAAGTTAAAGAGTTTGTGTAGAATGGACTTCTGGCCAAGATGGAGACATAGGTAGACACACTGTGCCTCCTCGAACAACCAAAAGAAGGACAACAACAAATTCAAAAACAAAAAAATAACCAGAACTGACAGAAAATCAAACTGTATGGAAGTCCAACAACCAAGGAGTTAAAGGAGTCTCCATCCAGATTGAGGGGTGGAGATGGCAGCCAGGCGGAGAGGACTCTCGGCAAGGTGGCAGCTGGCAGACTGGGGGAGGCAACAGCTTGTGGACTGGGTGGTCCCACATTCACATGCAGATAAACTGGGAGGAAAAACTGGGGAGAGAAACACACTGCGCAACCCAGGGCTCCAGCTCGGGGAAATAAAGCCTCGAAACCTCTGACTGAAAACACCTGTGGGGGTTGAGGCAGTAGCGGGAGAAACTCCCAGCCTCACAGGAGAGTTCATTGGAGAGAACCACAGGATTCTAGAACATACGCAAACCCACCCACATGGGAATCAGCACCAGAAGGGCCCAGTTTGCTTGTGGGTTGTGGGAAAAGTGACCAAAACCAGCAGAGAGCAGAACACTGTTCCCTCTCTGACCCCTCCCCCACATACAGCAGTGGCATGGGTTGCCCTGCCCTGGTGAACAACTAAGGCTCCACCCCTTACTATATGACACGAATACCCAGACCAAAAAAAAAAAAAAGGCCCAAATGAAAGAACAGGTCAAAGCTCCAGAAATAATACAACTAAGCAATGAAAAGATAGCCAACCTATCAGATGCACAGTTCAAAATACTGGTCGTCAGAATGCTCACAGAATTGGTTGAATATGGTTGCAAAATACATAAAAAATGAAGGATATGCTAAGTGAAATAAAGGAAAATGTATAGGGGCCCAACAGTGATGGAAAGGAAACTGGGACTCAAATCAATGGTGTGGACCAGAGGGAAGAAAGAAATATTCAATCAGAACAGAATGAAGAAACAAGAATTCAAAAAAATGAGACCTGGCTGGCGTAGCTCAGTGGATTGAGCATGGGCTGTAAACCAAAGTGTCGCAGGTTCGATTCCCAGTCAGGGTACATGCCTGGGTTGCAGGCCATGACCCCCAGCAACCGCACATTGATGTTTCTCTCTCTATCTCCCTCCCTTCCCTCTCTAAAAACAAACAAACAAACAAAAAGAAAAGCCCACTTCTTAAAAAAAAAAGAACTAAAAAAAAATGAGGAGAGGCTTAGGAACCTCCAGGACATTTTTAAACATTCTAACATCTGAATCATAAGGGTGTGGAGGATACTGGCCAGTGTATCCATCTTGGCTGCAGATGTTCGTCGGAACACGAGAAAAACATACACAGAGACAACCAGGTCCTGTGGGGGAATAAGGATAGAAAGGCTACTCCTCACATGGGGAACGCCTATGGCCACCCTCTCTCCTGGAGGGCATAGCTTGGCCACTCTCTCCAGTGGGGAGAGCGCGCCATTCCCCCTCCAGAGAGACTTTTTATTGGTTTCGTTTGAAATAAGAATTCAGGTAAAAGCTCATTACTCATTGCTAGGAAGTAAGGATCAAACAATAGATAATAAGGAAGTCTGAGGCCCTATTTTGAGCAGGGTCAAAGAGCTGTAAAACTTTAAAGAACAAACTTCTTTCTTCCTTGGACCCTTATCATTCAACTGAGAGCATTCAAAACAAAGCAGGTTTCACAGGAATTTACATATTCTTTCTTAGGCCTGATCACCCGGGGAACCTGCCCTTTTCAGCACAGAGCTGCACCACTCTGTCATTGTTTCAGGCTTAGGTGGAGCAAGGGAAGTAAGGCAGCCAAGGGATAAGGAGATTTTCTCCCAGACATTGAGGACTCAGGCTATGTCAAAGCCGAGGAGCGAGAGTCCATCACCCCCTTTTGCTGTAGCCCCCAAAATCCTTTCTTGGGGGCCTCCCACGTGATCATGCCTGTCTTAGGTCGTTCCCCCCTTGGGGAATCTTAACCTGTCATTGGTTAACTGACCAAGCATTGGGGTTCAGTTATGAATAAAGCAGCAGAAGCAGCGCTCCTGCCAGGGAGATAAGCTATTGTCTCCTTGCTGGCTTATGGTCCAAGGCCACTCCCTCAGCCTTAGCCTTGGAGGGGGTTATAGCTTCTGATACCAGGTAGGGTGGTCCCCAACATAAGGGTACCAGAAGGAGAAGAGGAAGAGCAAGAAATTGAGAATTTATTTGAACAAATAATGAAGGAGAACTTCCCCAATCTGGTGAAGGAAATAGACTTCCAGGAAGTCCAGGAAACTCAGAGAGTCCCAAAGAAGTTGGACCCAAGGAGGAACACACCAAGGCCCATAATAATTACATTAGCCAAGATTAAAGATAAGGAAATAATCTTAAAAGCAGCAAGAGAAAAGGAGACAGTTAACCTCAAAGGAGCTCCCATAAGACTATCAGCTGATTTCTCAGAAGAAATCTTGCAGGCAAGAAGGGGTTGGAAAGGAGTATTCCAAGTCATGAAAGACAAGGACCTACACCCAAGATTGCTCTATCCAGCAAAGGTATCATTTAGAATGGAAGGGCAGATAAAGTGCTTCACAGATAAAGTCAAGTTAAAGTTCATCATCACCAAGCCTTTACTGTATCAAATATTAAAGGGACTTATCTAGGAAAAAGAAGATGATAAAAAATATGAATAGTAAAATGACAGCAAACTTACAACTATTGACAACTGAACTTAAACACAAAAACAGAAATGAACTAAGCAAGCAACTAGAACACGAACAGAATGAAGATCACATGGAGGGTTATCAGTGGGCATGGGGAGTGGAGAATAGGGGAATAAGGCATAAATGGTAAGTAGAAAATAAACAGGGGGAGGTTAAGAATAGTATAGAAATGTGGAAGTCAAAGAACTTACATGTATGACCCATGGACATGAACTAAAAGTGTGTGGGGGGGGCGGTTCAGGTGGAAAGGGGTGTGCAGGACGATATAGGGAACCTAGCCACATGGCATGGCGAATGTAGCCCAGCCCCTGACTCAGAAAACTGGCAGGCAGTGAGTCAGCACACAGGAACAGAGCCCACGGATCGCCTTTCCCATGGGGAATCAGGCCTTCATTGTACCTAGGCTGCTTTGAGGCTTGCTTTTTGCTAAAACTCCCTCACCCTGAATTGAGGCAGAAAATGTCCACTGCATATCTTTAAAGTAACTTCCTAAAATCCATGCTAAACCTCCCAGGTATGGAATGTAACCAGTTCAACTACTTCTCCCCTTGCATCTGCAAACATCCTTCTCTTGAAGTAATCAGCAACACTCTTTCCTTTGTTATCTGTAAAAGGTAACCACCTAGAGTGAAAAAGCCTGTCTAGGCAGAGGGGTCGGGGCCCTCTCTTACTTAGAGAGTGGCCATTCAGTCCCTTTCTCTCCACGGGGGGTGGGGGGAAATTTGTGTAGAATGATTTCTAGAAGAGTTAGTATAGAATTGGTTTTATTACTTCCTTAACTTTTTCATAGAATTCACCAATAAGGCCATCTTAGCATGAAGTTTTCTTTGTAATAAGGTTTTTAATTACAAATTCCATTTTAAAAAATAGATATAGGGCTTTTGGGAGGATGGACATGGGGCTCTGTAGTTTTTTCTTTTGGAGTGAGCTTTGGCAATTTGTGTCTTTCAAGGAATATATCAGCTTCATTTAGTTGTCGAATTCATAGGCATAATGTTATTCATAATCTCTTATTATCCTTTCATATAGAATTTTGCTTTTTTGTCTGATCTGCCAATTTCTATATTTTAATGGAGTGTTTAGATCACTTACATTTAATGTCATGTTGATACGGTTAGGTTCATGTATACAAAGGTAACCCTCCAAAAAGCGGAATTTATTTATTTAAAAAATTGTGTATTTATTCTTACATGTTTAAACTTCAGTCACCTTCAAAATACTCTCCATTTGATGCAGTACACCTATCGAGACATTTTTTCCACTGCTCAAAACAATTTTGAACTCATCAATTTTAATGCTGTTTAGTGTTTCTGCCATTTTGTTTGTTTGTTTTACCTCTTCCACATTGGCAAAACAATTCCCTTTGAGGACTTTTTTCATCCAGAGAAACAAAAAAAAGTTGCTTGGGACAAAATTGGGTGAATAGGGAGGGTGGGGCATGGGGGTACCTCTGTTTTGGGTCAAAAGCTGCTGAACGCTCAGCATGGTGTGGGTAGGTGCGCTTGTAAATCGTCCATCATGAAATGGGCAAATGTGTTGAAAGAGCCTTTAAAAAAATTCACTGAAGCCAAACAGCCTGTCATGACAATGCCATCTGGTACCCTGATACAGATGGGTTCCTAGAACACTCACTCACCTAGTGGAGGTAGCCTGTATTACAAGGCACCTCCCCCCACAGAAGAGAATTCTGGGGGTTTTTTTGTGTTCCCCGTCATATAACCCAGAGATTCTCAAAGCAGTAGGCTGGGCAACTAAATGGCTCACTTCTCTTTTCTGTTCCTGTCTCTCAGGTGTCACTGTCCTTTGAAGTTTGATATCCAGTATTTTGAAACCATTATTTTACATATTTTGTCGGATTTTTTTTTTGGTTGTTTCAGGCAGGAGTAAATGTAGTTCCTGTTACTAAATCTTTGGCAAAAGTAGAAATCTTGAAGCCTTATTTAATGATTAGTTGAAGCTTCTTAAACCTATAATGTCTTCCTTTCTTATACGTATTTTTGTTCAGAGTGAAGATTGTCTTGAATTCAGAACAACTTAGGAAACATGAAATAGTGATGTTGATTCTTGTAAATGTAATTGTGTGGTTCCTAGGACCCACACAGTCGTCAAGGAACATTTGATAACATCCGCAGATAGAAATTTCCAGATTTGGGCCCTGGCTGGAGTGGCTCGGTGAACTGAGTGTGGGCCTGCAAACCAAAAGGTTGCCGCTTCAATTCCCAATCAGGGCACATGCCTGGGTTTCAGGCCCAAGAGGCAACCACACATTGATGTTTTGCTCCCTTTCTCCTTACCTTCCCCTCTCTCTAAAAATAAATAAATAAATAAAATCTTTTTAAAAAAGGAACTTCCAGATTTGGTGTATATCATATCATTGAAAATTTATTTTAGGTATAATTCATGGTCATCTCATTTGATTTTTCAAAATGTTTACTGTTTTAAATCTCTAACAGAAATTTAACTCTTAATCTTATGAAAAATATTAGATGTAAACTTAAAATGTGGGAGTACCTAGTTTTTCAAACTCCTTTTTAGGATGGTATGTGAGGTTTTTTTAAATTTATAAACTACTCAAAAATAAAATTTAATCATATATCCTTTATTAATGACTTTCCATTGATCTGAGGATAAACTCCTAACTTCTAATGTTGCTTAATTGGTACTTGGAGATGTGGCCAGCTCCTGTTTACCCTGTAGCCTGTTCTCTTACCACTGCCCCCTCGCTCTACTCTCTGGCCACATTCAACTACTTTAGTTCCTTAAACAGGACATTTTCTCTCTTGTTTTGGGCCTTTGAACTACCTATCTTCTGTCTAGAATCGTTCTGTTCCCCAAATACACACACACACACAACTCGGCAATCTTGGGATAGACATTTCTTCCTCTTTTGTGCTCCCACGAGCCTCTCCCCTTCATTAGTACTTACCACCCTCTGCTGTATTTACCTGTTCACTTGTCTCTGTCCACAGAAAGTCCAGGAAGCAGGATCATCCCAGTAGCAACAAGCAAATGTAGCACCCAGATCCTGGTTTTTAAATGCTGTTCTTTAGCAAGAAGAACCAGGCCTTTTTAGAGAAATGACTGATTTCAAGACCAAGGCAAGGACAAGGAGACCAGGAACATTTTTTGTGCCAGAAAGTAAGGAAGTGCTCAGAGTATAATGGGGACATGTCAGAGGGACACAGGAGTCCATTTGAAAGGATTTTACTGGCCAAATCTGGGACATTATATCAAAATAAATAGCCCTGGTTGGTGTGGCTCAGCTGGTTGGAGCATCATCCCATAAACCGAAAGGTTGTGGGTTTGACTCCAGGTCAGGGCACATGCCTAGGTTGCAGGGTCCATCCCTGGTCAAGGTGCGTATGGGGAGGCAGCCGATTGATGTTTCTTCTTCTCTCTCTCATTCTCCCTTCCCCTCTCTCTAAAAAAACAATGAAAATATGTCCTCAGGAGAGAATTTTTTTTAATTAAATAAATAGTCATGGTAAACAGATGATATCTGCTGATTAAGCTAGGAATCCATCATTGTATGACTATATAAATGAATAAATGATTAAATGGAGAGAAACCCCTTATAACAGAATGTCAACTAATAAAGTTCAAAGTTCAAAATAATGAAAAATCATCATTTTGTAACCATCAGAAATAATAAAGTCAGACAAGAAACAAAAATGGATGGTAAAATTCAAGGATAGAAGTTAGATCAAGAACAGGTTTTATTGAGATTGTCTCAAAGTCTCTCCCTGCAAAATAATTATTAAATATTCGAGGAAAAGGGGTAACCTCACAGTGGAGAAACCTGAAGGTACATCCTTATTTTAGTGATCAAAGTTACCATCAGCAGTAGTGGAACAAATCAACGTCATGTATCATCTGATGGATATGGTGAGCCCAGCACAGTATGACTTCAGTGGTGCCATGCCTAAAATGTATAACCTAATTGTAAGTGAACATCAGGCAAACCCCAGAGGAGGCACATTCCACAAAATAATCGGTCTGTAATTTGTTCCAGTTATCTATTGCCTCGTAACAAACACCCTAAAACCTAGTGGATAAAACAATAGTTTTTATTTTACTGCAGTTTAAACAAGGGTTAGGAGCAGCAGCTCTTCTCTGTCCCAGTGCAGCTGTATTGCAGTTAAGAGCTGGGCTCCACTCGGCCTCAGCTAGAGCGGCTAAAAGGCTGGGAGCAAGAATCATCTGAAGGCTTTCCCACTCTCATCCCTGACACCTGAGCTGGGAGACCCAAACAGCTGAGGGCTGCAACAGCTGTGGCCTATCTGGCATCTTTGCCTCTATGTGGTCTCTTCATGACCACAACTTCAAGGTAACAGGATTTCCTAAGTGTCAGCTCAGGACTACAAGGGAGAGAAAGAGAGAGACAGAGAAAGTGCAAGCATGCCATGTAGAAGCCACATGGCCATTCTGAACCTACCACTGGAAGTCACACTGGTTTATTCCTCTGTATCTTTGGAAGTCACACAGGTTTACTTCTTTGCATTCTACACATGAATGAGTAACAGGCCCATCTAGATCCATGGAGAGGGTTCTAGAAGAGCATGTGAACTAGAAGTGTGGTGCAATGCTCGTAAAATACAATTTGCCACAGTAATCTTAAAAAATGAAGGTCAAGGAAGATGGAGAAACTGTTCCAGATTGAAGGAGAATAAAGATACATGCCAACCATGTGAAATACAAGCTCCGGGACTGAAACCTTTAGCTATTAAGGGTATAATTCGGACAAGTGACAGAACTTGAACACCCTCTCAGAATAAAAAGTATGTGGGAGCTCTTTGTACAGTTACTGGAACTTCACTTTAGGTTTGAAATCACTTCAAATTTTTTAAAAATAAAATGCACCATAAAGGTCATGTTTTAAAATTTTTAGTTAAATCCTTTCAAAAAGCAATAGATGATTATGTAATAATCACCCAAGTTCCATATATGGTACATTTATATATATATTTTAAAGATTTTATTTATTTTTAGAGAGAAGGGAAGGGAGAGAGAAAGAGAGGGAGAGAAACATCAATGTGTGATTGCCTCTCATGCACCCCCTACTGGGGACCTGGCCTGCAACCCAGGCATGTGCCCTGACTGGGAATCAAACCAATGACCCTTTGACTTGCAGGCTGGCACTCAATCGACTGAGCCACACCAGCCAGCACACATTTATACTTTTTAATATCATGTTTTCTTAAAGCAGAAGACCACTGAATGTTATTAACATCGTTATATTTTTACTGATCACCCTTCTATGCCCTCTCTCCCAACTATGTAATCAAATTCTGGTCATCTTCTCTTGGGACCAAACTGACATTGTCCAGGTGAGAATGGATTCAGCCAAATTCTGTCCCTTCTCATCTCTAGGAAAAAGAGGGATACAACTTTTGGTATATTTTCTTTGAAAAGTTTCCAAAACTCGTGACCAAAAGCCCCTTAATAATAATGGCAGTGGTACTGGTGGTAGTGGTGGTGGTAGTCGCAGTAGGCCTTATATAACTTCATGTGTCAAGGTGTGATTCTCAATTCTTTGCATGTATTAACTCATTCAATCCTCACAATAGCCCTATGAGATGGGTACCATTATTATCCACTGTTATTATTCCCTTGTCATCCTTTTTTGATTGAGAAAATTGGGAGAGAAATTAACTAACATAAGGTTATACAGCCACTAAAACACAGAAATGAGATTCAAACCAGGCCAATTGGCTGTAGCCTTTTTATCATTTATTAAACATTCAAAATGTACTTTGCCAAACAATCCTGAAAGCTACAAGTATCGTTGGGAACATTTTAAAGCAGAGCAATGGCCCTGTTACCACTGTTTCTGGCATCTGTTTACAGTGCTATTTTTTTTAATCCTTCCCTGAAGATATGTTTTTACTGATTTTAGAGAGTAAGGAAGTGAGAGAAACAGACTGGTTGCTTCCTGTATGTGCCTGACCAGGGATCAAAACTGCAGCCTAGGTGTGTGCCCTGACTGGGGATTTAACCTGCATCTTTTTTGTGTATGAAATGATGCTCCAACCAACCGAGCCACCAAGCCAGAGCTGCAGTGTTATGATTGTAATGGATTTTTGAATTGGTTATTCCTAAAATTCATGGCACAGATTCACTGGGCACACACACGTACACACATGTGTGTACATGTATGTGCGTGTGGTAAAACACATAACATAAAATTTATAATCCGAACCATTTTTTTAAAATATTTTTATTTATTTTTAGAGAAAGGGGAAGGGAGGGGTAAAAAGAGGGAGAGAAACATCAGTGTGTGGTTGCTTCTCTCACACCCCTGCTGGGGACCTGGCCCGCAACCCAGGCATGTGCCCTGACTGGGAATAGAATCAGTGACCCTCCAGTTCGCAGGCCCACATTCAATCCACTGAGCAACACCATCAGGGTTCCATCTGAACCCTTTTTAAGTATACAGTCTAGTAGTGCTAAGTATTTTTTCTGTTGTGCAACGGATCTTCGTAACTTTCCCTTTGATAACATTGAAATCATACCCATTCAACAAGCCCCATTTCCCCTCCTGTCAGCCTCTGGTTAGCACCATTCTATTTTCTGTTTCTATGATGTCACTAGTTTAGATACTTTATGTAAGTGGAATCATATAGTGTTTATCTTTTTGTCACTGGCTTATTTCACTTAGCATAACATGCTCAAGTTTCATCCATATTATAGCATATGGCAGGATTTCTTTCCTTTTTAAGGCTGCATCAAATATTATATGTGTGTATTGTGTTACACACATACGTGTGCACCCACATGTGTGTACATATATGTGCACATGTGTGTGTGAAGCAGCTTCAGGAGATTCAAGTAACATTTTTACAAAAAAGAACAGGTATATTAATCTCTAAAACATATGAAGCACATTATAATAAATTAAGAACTAAAAACACCAATACCCCAATGAAGTAAGGGGGACATAAAATTAAGCAGTACTAATAGTTAATAAACATGATATGCTACTTAAAATATTTGGTGTCATTTTCTCAACCTTCTGAAATGCCATAAAATGACAGAAGAAGAAATTTTTAATTTTTAATAAAAATATAACAGTATTGGAAAACCAGGTAGGTTATCATAAGCAGAGAAAAATGTTGCCTGGTTGTACTGGCACAACCAGTTAGAAAATGTTTAGCAGTTTGTCAGTTTCTTATAAAGTTTAATATATACACACCATATGACTCAGCAATTCTATACTAAGTCATTGCCTAAGATTAATGAAAACTTAGGCTTACACTAAAGCTGGACATAACCCAAATGTCCTTGAACTAATGAATGGATAAAAACATACTGGTAGATCCATACTATGAAATGCTACTCAGCCAAAGGGAAAAAAAAGCCTTCAAAGTGTGGTAGAGGGGGGAGAATTAACAATACAGGTGACAAAAGGCTACACGGCATATGATTTTACTTACATGACCTTTTGGAAAAATATAACTTTTCCAAAACCATAGCTAGAGAAAAACAGATCAGTGGTTGCCAGGAGGGTAGGTGGAGAGGGTGACTTCAGTAAGTACAAGGGAATGTTTTAGAGTGATGAAACTGTATTATTCCATGACTGTGGTGGTGGTTATATACCCGTTTGTCAAAACTCATAGAACTGTGCACTAAAATTTTGCCACATACAAATTATACCTCAATAAAGCTGACTCTCCTCCACCCAAAAAAGCAATTAAAAGTTCTGAGGAATATATAGAAGATATAGCCCTGACTGGTGAGGCTCAGTGGATTGAGCACTGGCCTGTGGACCAAAGGGTTGCTGGTTCGACTCCTGGTCAGGGCACATGCCTGGGTTGCTGGCCAGGTCCCCCAGTAGGGGATGCGCAAGAGGCAGCTGATCAATGTTTCTGTCCCTCTCTTTCTCTGTCTCTCTAAAACTAAGTAAATTTTTAAAAAGAAGATATAATTCAGATGATAGTGAACTGGAAAACCAGTCAAAAAATCTGCAACTATACATCGGTTTAGGAAGGACCACTAGGTGGTGGCATTAGTTTTTGTAAGAGAGCCCAGGGTAAATCTTGAAGCTCAAAGATCACAGACCAGGCAGTGGAGCACTTTTGGGGGACTTTTCCTGTAAGTCTATAGTTCTAATTCCTGCTGTCAAGCCTTGAGCTGTATTGGTTTCCCTGATTTTACTAAACCAGGTCTCCCAGCCTTCCACATATTCTGGGAAGCCATCAATATCCCTCCAGTAAAATTCTCTCTCTTCCCACTTCAGATTTTGTTTTTGTTTTTGTTTTCTGAAACAGACTGAATAGCAGAACTAAAAACAGCTGTTAAACCAAATTTTTTTGTTTTGCTTTTCTTCTTTTCATGACAGAGAACTTTGAACATGTACAAAATAAACAGAATGGTGTAATGACCTCCCATACCAGCAAGCCTCAATAGTTGTTGGTAATCTGCCATTCTTAATTCACCAAACCTTCACCACCCCAACACCTATGCAAATAGATTTTCACAGTTCCTTTTTTAATGAGGTAAAATTTCCATATTTTGAATTGCACAGACTTTTAAAAATAGACCTTTTTTATAAAGCAGTTTTAGGTTCACAGCGCAATTGAGCAGAATGTACAGAGATTTACCATTTAACCGCCCCCCCATCCCCACTCATACAAAGCCTCCCCCGTTATCAAGATTCCCCACAGAGTGGTATATTTGTGACAACTGATGAATCTACATTTGCACATCATTATCACCCAAAGTTCACAGTTTACATCGGGGTTGAGTCTTGTTGTATATGCGATGGGTTTGGACAAATATATAAAGACATGTAACTGCCATTACAGTCACTCCAGTACCATGCAGGGTGGTTGCACTCCCATAATCATCTTCTATACTCATCTCTCTCTTCTTACCCCCGGTGAAATGCACACATTTTAACAGTACAATTCCAATTTTTTGGAAAGATCTGATTTGGAAGTTTCCAATAACAGAGGACAAAAAGAAAACATTTTGAGAGAAAATTAAGTGACAGAGCCTATAAACTAACTAAAAGTTTATTAGAATTTCCAGGAGGAGTTAATGAAGAGAACAAAAAGGAAAAATCAAATATATTATTGGAGAAGATTTCTTAAATTCAAGACAGATTTGGAACTTTGTAAATGTTGAGTAAGATTACTAGAAAAACATACATGCACATACCTTCATACATCCTGGTGAAAATTCTGAACACCAAGAATAACGGTAAATTCCACAAGATCCCAAATGAAAAAAAAACACAAAAAAACAGGACACAGGCAAAGAAACAAAAATTGGATTGATATTAAATGAGAATGACAATATATATCATAAACATGAATGTATGCTTTTGTCATTACAAGGATACAAAACAAAGTATCATATTTTATACATGTCATATAAGTATAAACTGACAAGTCTGAAATACAAAGTGTTGATGAGGGGCAAGCAGATGCAAGTAATCACAGTTGGAGTGTAAAATGGCATAAAACTTTTTGGAGGGCTATTTGGCAATAGTATTTTAAATATACATACTCACCCAGAAATTTTACTTCTATACTATGTGTGTGTGTGTGTGTGTGTGTGTGTGTGTATCAGGAAAGCCATCAAACTAGAAAGAATGGTCATCAGTATCATCAGTATTAGACTGGTTGGGAAATGTTAGCAATCCATATAATGACTGCGATGGGCCAGGATCCTGTGTTCACCCTTATGGTTGTTCAGGTGTGAGCAATGGACGATGGCCAATGTACAGGGTAGGACGATTGAAAGCAAAAAGGGATTATGGCTCCCACCAGGATAGTTTTGTGTTTGGCAGCTTCACCAGCTTCACCGAACACATTAATTAGGGAAGAGCAGTTTTGCAAAGGAAAGGGAGAATTCTATCAACAGAAGAGGGTGAGGGGCACTGAGTATACAAACAGAACAGTGGTTTACCACAGTACTGGCTGCAGGTCCTATAGTATCGGTCTTGTTTTCACAGTGGCAGTGACAGTTGTTTCACGGTAGATGAATAACACTGAGTGCCTGTTGGGGGAGCACTCCCAGATTTGTAAAGGAGTATCTCAGTCTGTCCCTTAAGATGACTGCCATGAGGTCATTGAAGAAGGAAACAGCAATTTGGGTATGGCAGAATGGTGAAGATTTGTCTCTGCTCTGCATGGTACCAGCAAGGACAGTGCAATGTGGGGCTGGAATTTACTTACCAGACAGTGCACACTTGGCCGGTGTTGTTAACTAGGTCAGACAGCCTGGGGTCACAAGCCTTAGTCTCCTTCCTGACAGTCTTTCCCAGAGTGACTTTCTCAACAGAGACAAGATGGAAACTACCAGTTTCTTAAGACCTGTTCCTGGAAATCAGTCTAATCTCACCTCAGCTGTATTCTATTGGTTAGTCATAGAGCCAATACTCAAAGGATGGGACACTGGCCACACTCTCAAAGGAACAAGGGATAAAGAATTTGGAAGCTATATTTTAAAACAGCCACATCAGATTCAAGGAAAACAATTTCAGTTTTTTATGGATCATCTAAAAAGCCTTGAGAGTTTAGATGTGGAGTATACATTATGTATGGCCAGCAGGCTTACTATGTGTAATATCTGGTGTAGTGTAGGAGCCCCAAACTGGGGAGCTGCTTAAGTGTTCATGATACTCCAATAGAACCACCCAGTGGACGAGTAGATGTAGACATGCCCTTTACTACTCACATTACAGGGGAGTGCACGGATGGCAGCAGTCTGTGTGAGACAGGGCCCCCCCGCCCGCCCCCGATCTGAGGCTTGTTTTAAGGGGTCCCAAACAAAGGAGGCATGTTTCCTATGAGTGACTCTAAACTACATCATCTCAGTATAAAGAAAGGGTCAAGAGGCAGTCACTGGACAGGAAGCCATTCCCAAAAGGTGATAAGGAAAAAGTTACAATCCATTTCCAAAACAGCACATTCCTAGCCAGTAGCCCTGGGACTAGCCCCTCAGTTGTGGGAGGGGGAAGGGCCATGTATTGACCCAACATCTGGCATCACACTCCATTGGCAGCTACACCTTAGATAAACCAGGACTGCGCCATATTCTACATCAGAATGTCCTGACCCTATTCCTCATCGCCCACACTGCCTTGAGTCAAAATTCAGCTCCTGAAGGGGAGGACGCGACAATGAGAGATTTGGTCTCTTTTTGATGCTCTATTATCATGTGAATGTCAGCTCTGGATTGCCATGTAGTAATATTTAAAACTCTGGCAGATGGTGAAAAAATGCATAAAGACCGAGGACAATGATAAATATCATAAGAGATATTTGGGAACTATTTTATATTTAATACTTTGTCAACCTACTGCTAACCAGAATAAATATCAAGAATGAGTTTGATCAACCTTATTTATTTATTTATTTATTTATCTTTAGCTTCCCCCACTAGCTCTGCCTCTCCAGTTCTTCCTGATCAACCTTATTTAACCAAGTGGCCTATAAAAAATTGACTAATTGTTTCACCTTTCTTTGATGGGTACAAAATATATTGGCTATTGTATGAACTCTTGTCCAGCCTATAAATAGTTGAGAGCACTTGAATTGTTTTTGAATGATTTTAGACAGCAGATTTATATATATTAGTTTACTGAATTTAACCTATTTTGTTATTTGTCATGGTCAGTATTATAACATGTTTTAGTTTAGAAACTTCTAGCCAGTGCAGACTCCTGTGTTCTGAACTCTTCCTGGCTAACTGGACTTCTAAAGACAATGAATTATTGCCCTGCCTGGGTAGCTCAGTTGCTTAGTGTCCCAATATGCCAAGGTTGTGGGTTCAATTCCCAGTCAGTACACATACAAGAAGTCAGGGCACAAACAAGATGAATAAATAAGTGCAACAAATCAATGTTTCTCTCTCTCTCTCCTCCCCTCCCCTCCCTCTCTGCTGTCCTCTCTCTCTAAAATCAATCAATAAATAAAATAAAAACAATGAGTTACTGAAAGGTTTGTTTTGAATACTTAGAAAGGCAGAATGATCTGTCCAAATTATAGGTTCCTGATTGATGTGGTAAGTACATGAAGGCCATATGAATACATAAGAATAGTCCTGCCCTGGCTGATGTGACTCAGTGGATTGAGTGCCAGCCAGTGAGCCAAAGGGTCGCCAGTGCGATTCCCAGTCAGGGCACATGCCTGGCTTGTGGGCCAGGTCCCCAGTTGGAGGCGTGCAAGGAGCAACCGATCAATGTATCACTTGATCATCAATGTTTCTCTTCCTCTTTCTCCCTCTCTTCCCTTCTCTCTAAAAATAAGTAAATAAAATCTTAAAAAAAAAAAAGAATAGTCCTGAGGGTTTACACTACAAAGATGAATTTTTGTTTGTGGTAATCCACAGGTACCCATCATTATATGAATTTATTTGGTCTGGGTGGACTTAAATTTTGTTATAGCTTCTGACTACTAAGAAAATAATTGGATTGTAGCTTATTTCATTAGTCCATGTTCCTTTCCTTTTTATCCTTGATGTCTCTAGAGTTTCTTTGAGACGCTATGAAACATCAGTAACTATATCATTATCAGAGTCCAGAGATACAGAGTAGGGATGTTGGGGTTAGTAATGTTAACTATAATAATATAATTATAGTTATAAATTGATACATAACAATAGTTAATATTAACTATAATAGTAACCATAGGATTTAGAGGCTTGATGACAAATACAACAGATTTGGTAATTCAGAGGTTTTATAGCATACTAGTATCTTTCCATTGGCACCCCAGAATTGCCCCATTTCCTTTCTGAAATTTCTCAACAACAGAAAAGAACAACCCTAACAATATGCAGATAAATTATTACAATTTGTTAAGTAATAGAAGATGACTTACCTGAACTAGAGAAAGATTTTTATCTTCAGATTGAAATAATTTATCAATTCCCAGTGTGATGATTTTAAAGTATGTCTACCAATTCTTTGACATTCCTCCCTAGGAAAGTTGGAGCTTTATTCTCCTTCCCTTGAGTGTAGGCTGAATTTAGTAACGTGCTGCTCTAGGTCACTTGCTCTGGAGGAAGCCAGCTGCCTTGTCAGAAAGACATCTAAGCAGTTCTACAGAGAGACTCTGATGGCGGGGAACTGAGGTCTTCTGCCACCAGCCATGTGGTGTGCCGTTTTGGAAGTGGATCCTCCAGTGCCAGTCAAGCAGTCAGGTGACTTGAATCCCAGCTGACATCTGCACTGCAACTTCATGAAAGACACTGAACCAGAGCCATCCAGCCAAGCCATTTCTGAATTCGAAACCAACAGCAACTGTGAGATAAAATGGGGGTTGTTTTAAGGTGCTAAGTTTTGGAGTAATATAATGAAAATACACAGCAAGGATTAAGAATTTTTTTTAAAAAAGGCACATTTATAAATTGAAGAAAAACATTGCAACCATAAAACAGAAAAAGTTACCTACAAAAGAAAGAAAATCAGATGAATATTTCATTCGTATCAGTAGTAGAAGCTGGAAGTCAACAACTACACTTTTTAGACAAGCAGATTCAGTTTACCTATATATACTTTTTTTTTTTTTCCAAAAATAATGGAAGAAGTACTGGCTGGTGTAGCTCAGTGGACTGAGTGCTGGTCTGTGAACCAAAGCATCACCAGTTCGATTCCCAGTTGGGGCACATGCCTGGGTTGTGGGCCAGGTCCCCAGTAGGAGGTGTGAAAGATGCAACCATACATTGTTGTTTCTCTCCCTCTCTTTCTCCTTCCTCTCTCTCTAAAAATGCATAAATAAAGTCTTTAAGGAAAATAGTGGAAGAAACTCTTAACAATATAAAAAAGGAACCGAATTTAATCATGACTACACTAAGATCCTGGGGGTAAGATAAAGAATAGCAAAAAAAAAAAAATCCTATTTTGTAATATATAAGTTAGATCTAAATGAATGGAGATAGTGTGTGAATGAGAATTTGTCATTTATGTTGTAAAATTAGTCTTAAAATAATTTTCAGTTACACACATAACTTAGTATTAAATTTTCTGATACATTCATCATTCAACAAGTATTTATGTTTAACTTACAATGCATATGTATTTTAAAAGAAAAAAAAAACACATTTCAGTAAGTTCATATACCTTTGTTGTCCACAAATGAAACTTCCCTTAAGAATCATTCCTTAAAAAGTTTTCCTTAAAATTTCTTAAACTCAGTTAGTTTAACCTTCAAAAACTTTTCTGAAACATGGCACAACATTAGTTTTTAGAAATGAGGTGTCTACATAGTTTGGTTTCCTGTCTAAACTCTAGCTGACATTTAACACATGTGTAACTTTTTGCATTCAAATTTTAACATCCCTCTTCAGGAAACCAATCTTTTTTCTCAATAATTTTGAGATGGAGAACATTTATTTCAACATTTTTTTTAATATGAGATTGTTTACTTATTTATTTTTTAAAAAATATTTTATTTATTTATTTTTAGAGAGGGAAGAGAGGGAGAAAGAAAGAGAGAGAGAGAGATCAATGTATGGTTGCTGGGGGCCATGGCCTGCAACCCAGGCATGTGCCCTGACTGGGAATTGAACCTGCAACACTTTGGTTTGCAGCCCGCGCTCAATCCACTGAGCTATGCCAGCCAGGGCTTATTTCAACATTTTAAGTGGGAGAGGCCAGCAATGTTACATTTTATCTCTTAAATGATGTAAAGTGTTGTTATGTTTAAGTACAGGTTTATGTTTTTAGAATGTTATCCAGTGGAAAACATTAACCTTACACATAAAATTTTATATGTAAATACTTGCATGTAAATATTATAATTTATATGTATGTATATGCTTATAAATATATAAATTACTTATATATAAATATTATACATAAAACTTATTATAGGTGATGTATTTTCTATATGTTTTTGTGCCATTGTGTCAGCTCCAACGCCAGTCAACTCTATGAATGAGTGATGTCTACAACAACGGCCTGTCCTCAATAGCCCTGCTGAGGTCCTGTAGAGTCATGTCTTCCTTTGTGTGGAGTCAATGTATCTCGTATTCGGCCTTCTTTCCCTGCTATCTTCTATTTTTCCAACATTACAATCTTTCCTAAAGAACCCTGCCTTCCCACAATGTATCTGAAGTAGGATATCAGTTTTATTATTTTTGCTTCTACCTGTTTCAGGCTTAATTTGCTCTAGGACCCCACTTGTTCATCTTTCTGGCAGTTCACATTACCCGTAGAGCTCTACTCCCAATACATTTCAAATCAATTTATATTACAAAAGCTTTTGGTTCCTTAAGCTCACTTTTCTCTTATTTCAATTAAGAGTCCACATTGAGTTATCATGAAACAAAATTTTCATACTTGCCTCTTATAAGAACTTTTACAGTAGCTCAAAAATAGTGAGATGTAACGAGTTGCATAATTCCAATTCACTCAACCTAGTGGATGGGGGCACCTAGTCCCCAGTTTCCCCTCTCATCTTCCTCTATTTTGGAAAAGCGGAAAACAGAGAAACCTAACACCTCTTGAGCAGTTTCATTCATTCTATAAACAGGATCTATAACGCATCTCTTCAAGTTCTAGCCAGGCCTTTTTTCTACCCTTTGGCGGGGGGGGGGGGGGGGGCACAAAGCACCCTTGCCTGCTGATTAAGAAACTTCTTAAACTTAAAACCATTTTCTCCCGGGTTCTAGTCGGCCCACGAAATTAACGGCATCGCACGAAACCCCAACCTGCAGTTTGGGCATTGCCCTTCCTCAGCCTAACGCCCAGCCCTCGCTTAGCTACTGGAGCTTCACAAGTTGCAAAGATTTAGCACTGGCCGCGGACACCCGTTTGGCTCAGCTCGCCCTCACGTGGCAGCAACGGCCCAGTGACCTAGGCCCACGCTTTCCAGACGGCCGCATGCGCTCACAGAGCCTCAGTGCTTCTGGAGCCCCGCCCCCGCTGCACTGTGCCACCGCGTTAACCCTCCCAGGAGGTCCCGGCCGCCAGAATTGCGCGTTCCTACCAAGCCCTGTTTCCCAGCCGGGCCCCGGGAGCATGTCCTGATTGGCTTGCTCTGAAGGCGGAGATGGGACTTCTTTGAGACTAGGACCACTTCCTGAAGCGCGGGGCAGGAAGTTATTTGGTGTAGCTGGAGTCCCGTGGAGAAAGTGCTGTGTGTCGCATTGGTAGTGGCGCGAACGGTCCGGTCTTGCTGCAGTTAGTGCCGGTTTCCATCGTAGCACCACGGCCCCTCTTCCAGCTCCGAGCCCGGCGCGGCTGCCCGGGGGGCTCCTTCAGCCTCCTTGACGCCGCTCCAGGGGGCGCTTACCTAGCCATCGCCTGGGTCTCCAGCCTGGAGACTAGCTCCCGGCTTCCGCTCTCCGAGCCGCAGTAAGAAGGGCCCTTGTCACTCTCGCTCTGCCTTCCTCTGTCAACTATCGAGACCCTGGTCCAGAGCGGCAGCCTTGGACCTCGGACTAGACGGATCCAAGACGCTCAGCCCAGACCCCCCTCAGACAGGGCTTTTCATCGTGTCTAAAATGTCACCCACCATCTCCCACAAGGACAACAGTCGGCAACGACGGCCAGGGTCTTTCAACCCCTCCCTGGATATGAAGAGCGGCCCTCTGCCGCCGGGCAGCTGGGATGACACTCAAGTGGAGTGGGTGGGCGGAGAAGGGGACAAAGAAGCTTTTCTTTCGGAGGTCGGCACCGGTGATTTCCCAAAACCACCAAGGAGTTGCCAGGCCGAATTAAGCAGCATTTTCCTGTTGCTTTTTCTTTACGTACTTCAGGGCATTCCTCTGGGCCTGGCGGGAAGCATACCACTCATTTTGCAGAGCAAAAATGTTAGCTATACAGATCAAGCTTTCTTCAGTTTTGTCTTTTGGCCCTTCAGTCTCAAATTGCTCTGGGCCCCATTGGTTGATGCGGTTTACTTTAGGAACTTTGGTCGTCGCAAATCTTGGCTTGTCCCTACACAGTATACACTGGGAGTCTTCATGATATATCTATCCACTCAGGTGGACCGTTTGCTCGGGAATACCGATGGCAGAACCCCCGATGTGGTTGCTCTCACAGTGACATTTTTTTTGTTTGAATTCCTGGCCGCCACTCAGGATATCGCTGTGGATGGTTGGGCATTAACTATGTTATCCCGGGAGAACGTGGGTTATGCTTCTACTTGCAATTCAGTGGGCCAAACAGCGGGCTACTTTTTGGGCAATGTTTTGTTTTTGGCCCTTGAATCTGCTGACTTCTGTAACAAGTATCTGCGGTTTCAGCCTCAACCCAGGGGCATCGTTACGCTTTCAGGTAGTGTATTTAAACTATGCTGTTTGGTTTATTTTACGTTTATGAATCTTTTTGAAAGTGTGTGACGTTGGAGGGAAGTTCATTATTTCATTTACTGGAAATCATTTTATGGGTGGTGACACAAGGTAAGTTTTCTCTTCCACTAAAATGAGAATGGCTTAATTGGAGTAATCATAAGTGATCAGTACTGTGCAATAAGCAGGGAGAGGCAACCTATGGAATGGCAAAGAAAACTCAGTCGAGGATCTGTTGCCTAATATACAGATGCGCTTTTTTTAATGTTTTCACCCAAGGACATGCTTATTGATTTTAGAGAGAGAGAAGGGAGGGAAAGAGGGAGAGAAACATGGATCTGTTGCCTTTCGTAAGCACCCCGACCAGGGAAGAACTCCACTGAGGACCAAACCCACAACCTAGGCACGTGCCCCAACGGGGAATTGAACTCTTGATCCTTCCGTTCACCGGAGCAGGCTCCAACAAACTGAACCACACTGGCCAGTAACATTTTTTAAAAGTCTGGCTAATGTGAAGACACGGATCCAGGTTGACACCTGTGTTTCACATTTTCCTTTTTTCTTTCCACTGGATTGAGATTTCTGTTCCATTTCTAGCCCCTGTTCTTATATCAAGAGACTTCATTTAGACCTCTTGTGAAAGGAACAGGGTTAATTTATTCCAACATTAGTTATTTGGCTAAGCGACAGAGTTCTAAGTACCTGCTAGAAAGCAGAGCCCAAACCGCAGGGAACTGGAGAGATGCCCATTTTAGGGGAGCTCAGAGTTACTGGTGATTGACTGCTTGTGGGAGTCAGGCTTTTCCACTGCAGATGTTTGACCCTGTTGAGTGGTAACATACCGTGAAGTGGGTAAGTGAAATTCCAGAATGCACACCAGGTGAACATGCTCTGAAGAAGCCAAGTACAAAAAAGTATAGGACAGTGCCTGTGATGTTCAAAGTGCCTGAAGCAGTATCTGTGGGGGCTCGGTTCGGGAAATAGTGCTGAAAGAAAGGTAGAGACCAATCAGTAAGATCTCTTTTAAATGCTATGAGAAAGAGTTTGAAGTTTATCTAGTAAGAAGTTGGGTGTAAGTTCTACAAAATTTCCCCTTCTTCTGCATGAGTAAAATACATGCCTCTATAAGGTTTTATGAGGATTTTTTTTTTTTTAACTTTCCTAGCAACTAGGAAACAGAAGTGAAATGCTCACTATTAGTACTACCCAACGTCAGGAATATAGTATAATTCTTCATTCTGGTAGTGATGATGAATTTAAATAGCTAAATTTTCTCTCATCTTCCCAGTACTAGATTGGGAATTCCCAGCAAGGTAAATCAGGGGTAGTTGTGTGGCAAGGGAAGTGTAAGAGTTACAGTATTTGGGGAGTGGCAAGGAGGGAGGGATTCACAACTGAAGTACTCATCCCCTGAAATCTTAGAAACCTCTACACCCCGTAAGGGATCCCCTTTCTACCTTAAACCGCTAATGAAGCCACTACTACTGATAAAATGATAATTATACTTTTCATTAGTTGGTTTGGGGCCAAAAATGACTGAGAGCTCATTGTTTTGCACTATATAGATTTGTCTGAATTCTCTGGGCTCCTTCTCCTGCTCTATGGATAAATCTCTGCCTAAAAATAATTTGTGACTGCATCAAATTGGCACCTTGTTGCTTTGTATCTGTCCTGCTTTTCATTGTGTACTAGACTGTGCATGCCAGTAGGAAAGGCTAATGAGGTGATAATGTTACTTAACATAAGAAGTCTCAGTAGAGAAATTAAGATTTAAAAGGCTGTGGAAACTATATTACTAACAAGGTAATGAACTCTCTGTTAAGTGTAAGAGTGATTGATAAAACATCATTCCAGAGAATGACATTCAGGAGCCATTCTAATTATATCTTTTCTTAGCCATAGCTGTTCCCCAATAGGAAGATTTTGTGCCATTGGAGTTTTATGCACACTGATTTGTTATTTTGAATAGCTGTTCAACTGTGGAATTGGAACTTTGTTCTCCTGGAAATTGCAAAAGTAGCTTACTGTTTAATTTGATTTTTTATATCTGTAGTGGACTGCTGTTTTTGGTTTAAACATTTTAGTAAGTTAAGAGTTGAAGAGTTTCTGAATTTTCATTTGTCTCTTTATGACTGCACATAACACATTCATAGCCTTGTACTTTCTGGAACTTACTATACAGTAATTGAGAAAAACCAGTGGTTTTGAGGAATTTAAAGAACATGGAAATAATCATGAAGGAAATAAAATTGTTAGGTAATAAAAGAAGAGCCAAACACTGAGGCAGATGCTTTAGAAAATCAGGAAATTAAACGCAGGCCTTATTTTTTTTGTAGAATTCTAAAATATGTTCTGTGATTAATACTTTGGGCATTACAAATACATGGAAGTGAATATATTGAGAAAGAACAGGTTTTGCCATCTAGAAAGCAGTGATCTAAATAGTAAATATAGAACAAGAAGGATAGGGTGCAAATAAAATCCCCTAGAAACAAATCTTGATTATGCTGAGACTGGTTTTGGTACCGTCAAGGGTCCAGGACAGCACTAAACTCACAAGTGGGCTTTTTCTGTCCTGCCACATTTGGTTTTCAAGGATCTTTAATCGCAAAAAGGCATGACTTGTTTAGCTGTAGGAACTGATTAAAGTAACTAAAAAAAAAAACATGAAAACATAAAGTTTTATGACTTAAAAGAATCATGTATTTCAACTTCTTCATTCATGTCGATGAAGAAACTGCAGCCAAGTGGCTAGAGATAGATGTATACCTACAGTTTAGATTTCCTGACTCCTTAAATATAATACATGTATAATGTAACATAATAAAATATAATATAATATGTGCTCATTGGGCTTTTCTATGAGAGAAAAGTAGCACTAGGACAGCTGATGTCTAAAAAAACATTATCCGACTCCTGGACGGTCCAATGACCAGAAGTGACAGATCAAAAAGGTTTTTTGTTTATTTTAAGTGATGCATGTTAATTCATTTACTCAGTAGTGAGTGTTTGTTTCATACTAGCCATGTGATAGAGTTATAGTTTGATGAGTAAGACCTGAGAATTTTCCGCTCCTAGTGAATTTAGAGTCTGTAGTGAGGTTTGTAAACCAAAATGATGGAGGGGGTGAATGGATAATGTAAATGAGTGGGTTGGTACAAGACTGCAGGGATTGGAGGGGACAGTGATGACCTGGAAAACCCATGCCCATCTAATGACAGGGGGCTTCAATGTGGCAGTAGGGGCCTAGGATTGCTAGATTTCATGAATATTCAAGAGAAGCTGAAAAGTTTTTTCCTAATTAAAACAGTGTTGATTGATTTTAGCAAGAGAGAAAGCAAGTTGGGGGGTTGAGGGGAGGAAGAGAGCAGCATCGATTGATTGCCTCCCATACACTCCCTGACCAGGAATCAAACCCACCACCTAGGTATGTGCCCTGACCAGCAATCAAACCTCCAACCTTTTGTTATAAGGGATAGCCTCCAACCAACTGAACCACATCAGCTTGGGCTTTTGCCCCCTAATTTTAAAAGCACTAATTAGATTCATGTAAAATGTCTCTTGGCCAGATCTAGCTGGTAGTTGAGGCCAACTTCTCTGCAAGCAGTGGTAGCAGCAATGAATAGAAGAAGTGATTGGGACTGGAGACAGGAAATTTGGGTTTGGGGACAGGGAGCAGGTTAGATATCAGAGAAGAGAGCTAAACATACTAACAGTTTATGAATCAATTTGTTTACAGACAGGGATACACATTAGGAATCAGAGAAAAAGGAACTGTTGCTTTGGAAAAATGGATGCTCTAAGTGTGGAGCTAATCAACCTAGTGATGATAATAGTGACAACAGTATGTATTCATAGGACATTCATGCTTTGAACTAGGAAGAGAGCAGGACCAAGTCTTACTTGGTGGCACATTTCTTTGTCTTGCTTTTTGAAGCAGTACTCATTAATATCTTTTATGTGACTAGTAATGCTATTCAGAATTGGGTAGAACTAAATGACACATTTCTAGATAGGCCGGTTAAGTTTAAAGCTCCTCTTACATTCTCAAAAGGTAAAACTAGAGAGATGGAGAACAGATTGGTAGTTGCTAGGGGTTGTGGGTGAGAAGATGATGGATAGCTGGAGGGAGTTTTGGGGAGTGATGGAAGTGTTCTGAACCTCAGTTTTGGTTGTGATTTGAAAATGATACGTGTTAAAATTCATAGAACTATACATTAAACATTTAGTTTTACTGTATAATAATAAAGTAAGAGTTGTATTAAAAGAGCTAATTCATTACCTTAAAAGCTAATCTCTGGATGAATATTATACACCACACCCCCCCCCCCCCGCAAAAAATGAGTCCATTACCTTTAAAGCTAATCTCTGTATAATAATTTAAAAAGTAAGATTTATACAAAAAAAATTTTTTTTAATCCATTAACTGCTATGGCCAGGTGGCTCAGTTGGTTGGAGCATCTTCCCATACACCAAAAGGTTGTGGGCTCCATCCTTGGTCAGGGCACATACCTCTGTTGTGGGTTCGATCCCTGGTCAGGGAGCATACAGGAGGCAACTGGTTGCTGTGTTACTCTCACATCACTCTGTCT
Organism: Phyllostomus hastatus; assembly: GCF_019186645.2. Taxonomy (NCBI): domain Eukaryota; kingdom Metazoa; phylum Chordata; class Mammalia; order Chiroptera; family Phyllostomidae; genus Phyllostomus; species Phyllostomus hastatus. The sequence goes on along the minus strand of NW_025333977.1, from coordinate 11,239,719 downwards.
CGCTCTCTCTGTCTCCCTTCCTCTCTAAAAATCAAACATATCCTCAGGTGAGGTTTAAAAAAAAAAATCCATTACCTTAAAAGCTAATCACTGGGTAAGGATGATATAATCCTTGAGTTTAGCTTCCTTTTTGCCTTGAATGAAACAAGTCTGTAAATCTGGTGGATCTTACCTCTCAGTGTAGACAAATGGAGCAAATTTGGACTTATTTTCAAATGTTGTGGACTTAGTAGTAAAGTGAGATAAGTGGAAAAATACCGTGGCTATTATATTCAAGAAGGATTGGATATCAGTTATTAAAAACTGGAGCCAAGCTCTGGTTGGTGTGGCTCAGTGGATTGAGTACCAGCTTGTGAACCAGGGGGTTGCCGGTTCAATTCCCAGTCAGGACACATGCTTGGGTTGTGACTGGGTTCCCAGTATGTGGCATGCGCAAGAGGCAACCACACATTGATGTTTCGCTCCCTTTTTTTTCTCCCTCCCTTCCCCTTTCTCTAAAAATAAATACAATCTTAAAAAACTGGAGCTCACATCACAGAAGGAAAGTCTTAAAGCCACTTAAGAAAAAAAAAAAGGAAGGAAGGAGAAATGGTGCTATGTGCTTTCTTTGTCAAGTAAAGAACTGTGGATTGTTTTTGTGTGGAAAAGTCAGTTTATAAAATACATAACAAACCAAGAAATTATTAGATTTTATTTGGCATCAATCTTATTCTGAATTTCACTTCCAATTTTATTGAAATTTATTTAGAGGCCAGTTGAATTAGCCTGTAAAGACTTCTTTTTTGATTCTTTATATTGTCTTTTATTTAAGACCTACATATCTTGTTTTCAGCACAGTCTAGAACTTTTGCATTCTTAAATTTGTCGTTCATTTTTTAAAAGCTTTTTATTTGAAAATAATTATGGATTACAGGAGGTTGCAAAGAAATGCTTAATGAAGTCCCATGCACCCTTCCCCCAGCCTCCTCCCTTAAGCATCCTAGGCAACTACAGTACAATATCAAAACCAAAAAATTGACAGAATCAATAGAGCTTATTCAGATTTCTCCAATTATACACACACTCCTTCGTGTGTGTGCCCGTGTGTGGTGTATGCACTTCCATCACATGCGCAGCCTGGACTAACCACCACCACAACAATCAAAGCGCTCTGCTGTACCATCGCCGCAAGACTCCTTTGTGCTGACTTTTACAGCCTTACCCCTTTCTTCCTCTCCATCCCTAACCCTAGCAACCACTAATTTGTTTTCCATCTCCAGAATTGTTATTTCAGAAATGTTACCTAAATGAAATCATGCACTGTGTATCCCCTGGAGATTGATCCTTTCCATTCGGCTTAATTTCTTTAAGGTTCATCCAGGCTGTTGCATGTAGTAATGATTTATTTCTTTTTATCGCTGAGGAGTATTCATTTGTTAGACATATCACAGTTTATTTTGACACTCATTCGTTGAAGGAGATTAGGGTAGTTTTCAGTTTTTGGCTATTGCTTACATGAAAATAAGTCTTCTTTTGTCTGAGATGAATGCCCAAGAATGCAAATGTTAGTTTATGCTAAGTCCATTTTTAGTTCTGAAAGGAACTCCCAAAATTTTTTCCAGGTGGTCCTACCATTTTATCTCCCTACCAGCAGTGTATGAATGATCGATTCGTCTTCTCTGCATCGTTGCCAGCATTTGATGTGATCGTTGTTTTTCCTTTTTTTATTTCCCCCGTTTCTTTTTTGATGTGACCATTATTTTTATTTGATTGCTCTGTCCTGTGTTTTGCCTTGAATATTAAGCACGCAGGTGCTAGCTATTATATCCTATTTTTGCATTCATGAGAGCTCTAGGTAAGATCTAGTAGCCACTTCAGAATATTTAGTTTGTATTATAGGACTTTGCTCAAAAATCATATTTATGAGACTTAAACATCAGCTTTGACATCTTTTTTAAAAAATATTTTATTTATTTATCTTTAGAGGGGAAGGGAAGGAGAGAGGGCGAGAAATATCAATGAATGGTTGCCTCTCTTGTGTCCCCTCCTGGGAACTGGCCTGCAACCCAGGCATGTGCCCTGACTGGGAATCGAACCTTGATTTTTTTGTTCACAGGCCTGCACTCAGTCCACTGAGCTACACCAGCCAGGGCAGCTTTGACATCTTGATCATATCATAGAATACATTATATAGTATAACATCACAATGCTTTTGTAGATACATAAATCAAAATGAACCAAAATATTAATAATGAAATATTGAGATCATTTTTGATAATAGCTTTATAGTGGTTAGTATATCAGGCTATGCATGTTTAAGCATCAAAGGAATGTTGATAAACAATAGCCAATAGTCCAGTGGTCAGTATTTATGGTAATTATGTTCATAAATTATGTCAGTATGTTTTCTGGCAGTGGCAAAGCCTCTCTTTCAGAGCTGTTAGCTTCATTCTGTTCATGTGAGCTATGGAAAGCCTTCAAATTAGGGCTCTGAATGATGCATTGTTACTATTTCCTTCTTTCATGTGCACTGTTTTATCCTCAAAGCACAAAGAAATTACACATAATCCTGTCTGCAAATGAAACTAAAACCTGTTTAACCTGTTCTTACCCTCTATTTTGTGCTATTGATATCAAGGAGTTTAAGTTTTAGATGAAGAGTTTTTTTCTTTTTTTCATTAAAATTGGGAGACTATACTAAGCAAGTTTTTTTAAAAAAACATTGCTTAGAGAACTGGAACTCTTAAAGTAATATATAACTGAAAAACTTTTAATTTTCACTTAACATTTACATAGAGACCATTAATTGAAATTTCTGGTGACAGTGATAATATCGTTTTGTGGGGTTTCTTAAATAGTTAATTTAAGCCAAGTAAGGAGCAAAAACTTTCTGAATGAGAATAGTATTATAGATGAAATTCTGTAAGCAGGCCATTATTTGTCACATTTCACAGATGACTTTTGAGGATGCAAAAATAATGAACATTAGCCTTATTTAAGGAATAATCTTAAATTTTTGTTCATTCCTTTTGAATTTGACTTCAGAACATCCTATTAACATAAAGTAGAAATTGTTGTGATGTTATTTTGATGAACTTTAATCATAACTTGTATATATTACTGTGTTTTAAAATGGATACCTTTGTGTTTAAGAATGTTTTCTGTCTTCTGGTACGTAACGTGAAGTATAACTTTCCCATGTAGGAGAACTACCTCAGAATACAAATATCCATTTATGCTTGAATCATTTTAGCTTCTTTAATTTGCATCACTTGCGTAACAGAGTCTTGTTTTTGGTTAGCCTGTGGAGATTAAACAAGAATTCAAGTAAATTCTTAAAAATTTTTGTTTCAACATTAATTTAAAAAATTATGCAGGTAGTGTGAAAGATGATAAAATCCCAATTCAGATTTAGTTTCAAGTTCTGCCTCAATAATTTTACATTCAGCAAAGATTTAAGTATTCTGGGCTTCTTTTCCTCATGTCTCTGCATAGTAATAATGCCTGCTTTGCCTTTCTCATGTATTTGCGTGTGAGAAAACGAAATCAGATGACATATAAAAAAGGCACATTCAAATACTAAGGTGAAAAATGGGTCTAAACATACAATGCTGTTGTCTCCGTCATAAGTGAGGGTCAGTTGGCAGTGATCACCGTCAGCCAGCGCAGCAGCAGAGTGAGGCCAGATACAAAGGAAGGCCCCGACTGAAGAATGCTCTGCTTGTTTCTGAGAAGAGGCAACTGGGTTCCATGAACAGTTTGTTGTGCTCTGTGAGCAATAAAATAAGAAGTAGACATATAAAATCAGTACAAATCTAGAATGTTAGAGCTAGAAAGCATCTGGGATTTTCTAGCCAAGGCCTCGTATTTTACAGAAGGTGAAACTGGCCTGGGTTATCCAATAAGTTTTATAGTGAAGAACTGAGATGCGCTTCTCAAGGTGATTAAGGAGATACCAGTTTTGAAATTTATTATATAAGGCATCAAATCAAAATTTTATCACCGACTCAGAACTAACTTCAGGCATCACGTCTCTAAGTCTGTTTCTTTATCTGTAAATTGGGACTAGTAATAAATGAATCTCGGGTTGTTGTAATAAGGGAGACATTTTATGTATGTAAAATGCATAGCACACTTATGGCACATGATATATATCCAGTAAATGGTGCTTTTATGATCACTATTATTTTGAGCAACTACAGAGAATCTTTCAGAACGTCATTCACCCTCTCTGCTTTATTTGTTCAAAGCAATGGCTAACGGCCCAGCTATCTTTCACTGACAACCCAGTGATTTTCACGTGTCCCCATTGTGCAACTGCAAGTTTGAAAAAACTGTTTCCATACCTCAGTATTGGAAACAGAAAGCTATTCTTAAACAGTTTTAAAACATTAGAAAGTTTAAAAATATGAGCTAGAAAATCTAAATGATCATCTGTTTATTGTCTGAGTTGTCATAATTTAATAAAGAACTGAAATGGCTTAGGCGCTTAGGAAGTGTGACTGATGGGTTGGTCGTATGGGATGTGAAAATCACCTCTCCAAACCCCAAGCACGTTTCTTCAATAATGACAGGTAGACTTTCATTGTCATCCAACCCACTAAGCGTCTGTAACCCTGTTGTTTTTCCTCGTTAAGTATCCCTGTCTAATTTTGGTCTGTGTAACGTATGTTAACAGAGCCAGGTCTGCCTCGCTCATATGCAGCGTCTGGTACTTACGGCACCTTGAACGTGATAGGCACATTGTGCTAAATTTTTTGTAACAGATTTTAATTGAAGAAAAGTTGTATACAGAATTATATACTATCAATGAAGTTATGTCATTTCAAAAGTTAATTATCGATGTTAACATTTTAAATTTCAGATTTCCTTTTTTTCTGGGGAAGTGTATTTTTGATAACAACAACTTTAGTTGCCATTCTGAAAAAAGAAAACAAAGAGGTATCAGTAGGAAAAGAAGAAACCCAAGGGATCACAGATACTTACAAGCTGCTTTTTGCAATTATAAAAATGCCAGCGGTTCTAACATTTTGCCTTCTGATTCTGACTGCAAAGGTAAGAGATTTATAAAGCTGTTTACCATTCTGTTATAATTACCATTATCATGAAATACTTCTGTTGCCTTTTCATATCATAAGCTTCTTTCCATTACTATTAGAATTTAACAATAAAAAAACATTTTTGTTTATTAAATATGCTTTAAAAGGTATAATGGTATCATATAATTTCAAAGCTAACTGGGGAATCTTGAAAAGAATTGTGCCAATTTCAAGTATGTTTAATTAATGTGAAATTTATTTAATGAATAATAACGCTTGGTGTAAAAGTGAATGCCTTGAAAGAACAATAGCTCTACTGTTACAGTGAGTATACATTTAATGTTAGAGATAGTAAAATTATTTACTTAGGATGTGATTTACAAAGATATAGAAATGTATGAGTATTAGAAGTTTATTTAAAAATCAGTTGTATTTTTTTAAATGTAGAAGGAAATATACATAAAAATGGGAATTTTAGTGATTTTTATTTTTTTATGGTTTCTATATAAAGATGTCCTAATTTTATAGTTCTAAAACATTTTATTTTATTTTTAATATGTTTTATTGATTATGCTATTACAGCTGTCCCATTTTTTTCTCCCCTTTATTCCCCTCTGCCCTGCACCCTCCCTCCCACCAGCATCCCCCACCCCTTAGTTCATGTCCATGGGTCATACATATAAGTTCTTTGGCTGCTCCATATCCTATATTATTCTTAACCTCCCCCTGTCTATTTTGTACCTACCATTTATGCTTCTTATCCCCTGTACCTTTTTCCCCCATCTCCCCTCTTCCTCTCCCCACTGATAACTCTCCATGTGATCCCCATTCTGTGATTCTGGTCCTGTTCTAGTTGTTTGCTTAGTGTTTTTTGTTGTTGTTGTTGTTTTTTAGGTTCAGTGTTGATAATTGTGAGTTTGTTGTCATTTTATAATTCATATTTTTAATCTTCTTTTTCTTAGATAAGTCCTTTTAACATTTCATATAATAAGGGCTTGGTGATGATGAATTCATTTAACTTGACCTTATCTGGGAAGCATTTTATCTACCCTTCCATTCTAAATGATAGCTTTACTGGATAGAGCAATCTTGGATGTAGGTCCTTGCCTTTAATGACCTTGAATACTTCTTTCCAGCTCCTTCTTACCTGCACAATTTCTTTTGAGAAATCAGCTGACAGTCTTATGGGAACTCCTTTGTAGGTAACTGTCTCTGTTTCTCTTGCTGCTTTTAAGATTCTCTCTTGGCTAATGTAATTATGATGTGCCTTGGTGTGTGCTTCCTTGGGTCCAACTTCTTTGGGACTCTCTGAGCTTCCTGGACTTCCTGAAAGTCTGTTTCCTTTGCCAATTAGGGAAGTTCTCCCTCCATATGTTTTCAAACAAGTTTTCAATTTCTTGCTCTTCCTCTTCTCCTTCTGGCACCACTATGATTTGGATGTTGGAACATTTAAAGTTGTCCCAGAGTTTCCTAAGCCTCTCCTCGTTTTTTTGAATTCCTGTTTCTTCATTCTGTTCTGGTTGCAATATTTATTTCTTCCTCCTGGTCCAAATCTGGCCCTGGCTCCACCCCTCCTGCCCGTCTGGATGGATGTTTCTTCTTTGGCTCCTCAGTTGTTGAACTTCCGTACAGCTCGATTTCCTGGTAGTTCTGGTTAGTTTTTGTTTTTAAATTTGTTGTCCTTCTTTTGGTTGTGCGAGGAGGCAAAGTTTATCTACCTACTCCTCCATCTTGGCCAGAAGTTCTGTAGTTCTAAAACATTTCAAAGACATGAAGCTAGAAGAGGGGTAAGTATACTTTGTTAGAGTGCTAGTGTTGGAATTAATATCCCTAAAACCCAGAATCAGTTATAGGAGTTTCCTATTAATATTTAAACTTATATACATAAACACTGCATAACTATCTTTGACAACCCTGAAGTAAAAATTTTTCCCTTAATGTTTTTCAAATAGTGAATGTTTCCCCCTCTCTAGTGATAGGGTGGGTTAAATTTTAAGGAAATATTAAGAAAGTTTAAACTTAAAGAACTTAAAGTTCAACTGAAGGTAATGCTGAAAGATTCAAGAATGATAATATTAACTAATTACATAATTTACAGATTATTTTCTGTAACATTTTTGGTATATTTTCCAGTCCATTTCCTCCCGGACATGTGTGTGTGTGTACCCACATGTGTGTGTATGTATACTTTACATATATAAGTGTAATGAATTAATTATAAACAAATTGATATTAATACTATATATTGATATACACATAAATACTTTAAAAGTGTAATTGTATCATACTGTATTACATTTTAATCTTTTTATTGTGATTCCATATTCCTGTATCATTGAATAATATTTAAAAACTTTTGCATAACAATATAATTATCACAGTGAATAAAAATTGTCATAATTTATTCAATCATTTTTCTGTTGTATATTTAATTTGCTTAGGTTTTTTAATTATAAAAATGCACTAGTGACTTTTTTTGCAGAAGTTTTTCTTTGATGTTCCGAATATTTCCTAATAATAGATTCTTTTTTTTTCTTTTTAACATTTTATTTACTTATTTTTAGAGCAAGGGGAAGGTAAGGAGAAAGAGAGGGAGAGAAACATCAATATGTGGTTGCCTCTCATGCACCCCGAACTGGGGGTCTGGCCTGCAACCCAGACATGTGCCCTGACTGGGAATTGAACCAGCGACCTTTTGGTTTGCAGACCAGTGCTCAATCCATTGAGCCACACCAGCCAGGGCATCCTAAAAATAGATTCTTAAATGGGCAGTTAGCAGGTCAGTGAATATAATTGCTAAATTACTTTTGAAAAGATTATAATAATTTGTACTGTACACAGTAATAAGGAGGTGCTTCAATTACAGAGTCCAGAATCTCATGTTCCCCTTTTAAAGTAAACCTCACCAAAAGTAATCTCTCCTAACTTTTGTACCAGAAATTAGTTTTCCCTGCTTTTGAGTTTTATATAAATGAAATATCCAGTATATATTTGGATGGCTAGCTCTTGTATTCTTTCACTCAACATTATATTTGTATAATTTATATTGTTATTTATAGCAAAAGTTTGTTCATTTTATTGCTTATAATATTCCACTGTTTGAATATGCCACAGTTTACTCTATCCACAGATTAGTTTTTTTCTACTTTTTGATTATTACAAATAGCATTTCTGTGAATATTCATGTACATTACTTTTGGTGAACACAGGTGCACATTTGTGATGAGTAAATACCTAGGTATGTAATTGCTTGGTCATAAGTATACTATGTTAGTATATACTGCCAAACAGTTTTCCAAAGTGGTTATTTCAATTTCTCTACCATCAGCAGTGTAAGAGTTTAAATTTCTTGGTACCCTTGAAAACAGGTTTTTTGTCTTTGCAGTTTTAGCCTTTTTGGTGGATATGTAGTGGCATCTTGTTATGGTTATAATTTGTATTTCTCTGGTTACTAAAGAAACTGAGCATTTTTTTTCCATATGGTTATGGCCATTTGAATGTTCAATGTTGCCTTTTTCTTTACATTTGTAGAATTTTTATTTTTTATATATCCTAGATATGAGGTTATTGTTAGATGTGTATACTACAAATATTTACTACTATACCAGTTTTAAGACAGAGTAAATGTTGAAGTGAGTTTATATATAGAAGTTTTACAAAGACAATGGATGAATATAAGTGAAATTATTTTCTGGACTTACGTGAAGTATCTTTGACCTTCAATATTTTTTTTTACGGTGAAATTTATTTTAATGGCTCCATTCCAAGAGGTTGAAGTATATAAAATTTACCATTCCTTTTTTTAAGGAATTTTTTATTTGATGGAGTTTCATATTTATTAAAAATCTACTATATCATTTAAAGAATTCGCATGTATCTTTATCAAAGTTTTCTAATTGTTAACATTTAGTTCCATTTTCTTTGTTTTGTAAATTTGCAATCTATTACATATTTCTTCTGAAATATTTGAGAGTAATTTGTATATATCATGCCCCTTTATCCATAAATACCTTAAGTATGTATTTTCTAAGAACAACTTTCTCTTACAAAGCCACAACTTGGTTAAAAATTAGGAAATTTTAAATTGATACAATACTATTATCTAATCATAGTTCATATCCAAATTTCACCTGTTGTCCCAATAATAGACTTTATAACCTTATTTTTCTTTTCTTGTTAGGGATTCAGTCCAGGATTACACATTACATTTAGGTGGCATGAGTCTTTCTTTGGCCTTTGTGAATTGAACATTTTTAAGGAATATAAATGTTTTGTTTATGTTTTTTTTTTAGAAGGGAAGGAGAAAAAGAGGGAGAGAGATATCGATGTGTGGTTGTCTCTCTTGCACCCCCAACTGGGGACCTGGCCCACAACCCAGGCATGTGCCCTGACTGGAAATCAAACCTGAGACCCTTTGGTTCAGGCTGGCACTCAATCCACTGAGCCACACCAGCCAGGGCTGATTTATGTTTGTTTGATGTTTCTTTATATTTAGGCTCAGTTATACAAATATATCAGAAATATCACAGAAGTAATATTGTAATGTCTTCAGGGAATTACATCAAGAGCCATATCATGTCCCTTTATTCCATTAATTGGTGTTAACTTTGATTACTTTGTTAACCTATTTTAAAGTCACTTTCCGTTTGTACATAATTAAAAACTAATTTTGGGAGAGATACTTTGAGATTCTAAATATCTTAATTCACTTCATCTTTACTCACTACTCTTAGTATCCTTTTTTAAAAAAAATATTTATTTTATTTTTAGACAGAGGGGGAGGAAGGGAGAAAGAAAGGGAGAGAAACATCAATGTGTGGTTGTCTCTCACTTGCAACCCAGGCATGTGCCCTGACTGGGAATTGAGCCGGCATCCCTTTGGTTGGCAGGACAGTGCCCAGTCCACTGAGCCACACCAGCCAGGTGTTGTTGTTTTTAAGAATTAATCTAACCATACTTTTTCTTCCCCCTCATTTTATTCAACCTTTCAGATATAATGTTTTCTCAGAATTACTTTTGAAATATTAGAAGACTTTTGAAAATTGTATTATGGTTAGTCAGATATGTATTTGTGACACTGATGTTTCATTTTAACCAGATTTATTTGGAGTCATTTAAAACTTTTGAACTTAAAATAAATAAATCAGCAAGTTTGGATTTGGATACTTTATTATAAGAGATTGAACTTTTGAAATGGAAATTTAATTGTAATTAGTGCCATCTACAGTCCCTAGGAGGGCTGAATTTTTAGTTATTTTTCACTGAATATTATTATTAGTCTCCATAGGGCAAAGTGTACCTTCTTTAACTTGATTGTACCAGACGTTATAATATCACACTTGCATCAGTCAGTAACGAGATTGAGGTTCTTGAAGAGCTTACATATGCTTGGAGGAAAATATTTCATAAATCACAACTTAAAATATTTTTGTTTTTATATTACAGATCGGCTTTTCAGCAGCAGATGCAGTAACAGGACTGAAACTGGTGGAAGAGGGAGTGCCGAAAGAACATCTAGCCTTACTGGCAGTTCCGATGGTTCCTCTGCAGATCATACTGCCTCTGATTATCAGCAAATACACCGCAGGGCCCCAGCCACTGAACGTGTTTTACAAAGCTATGCCCTACAGGTAAAAACAAAATAAAACCTTCCTAAATAATAAGAAAGGTTAAATGAGGAGCAGTCATCAGTATAACTAATGTCTGTGTGTAGAGTATTTATGAAAAAAAAAAGGCTTTAAAAACATCTTTAATATCATTTATATGCACTTTTATCTGTTTTTAACTTCCTAGTAGTTTTTAAATACGGGCTTTTTTTGTGTGGTAGACACAGACTTCTGTTTTAGTTGTTTTTTAACCTAAAATGGAAGTTAGCTCAGTGTTCCTTTTTCTTTTCCTGTAGATTATTGCTTGGATTAGAGTATGCTCTGCTGGTTTGGTGGACTCCTAAAGTAGAACATCAGGGGGGGTTCCCTGTGTATTACTATGCTATAGTGCTGCTGAGTTATGCGTTACACCAGGTAAGCTTGCTGTTGTTTCCTCAGGAAGTAAACTTTTTCATAAAATAAAGAAGACAATTTTTCTATGGTTGCCTTAAAATAATGATAGCAAGTTTTAAGATTTAAGCACAGATCTGATAATGAAATTATTTGACAGTATACTTTAAACTTTGTGACTTTTTAAAAAAGATTTTATTTATTTAATTTTAGAGAGGGAAAGGAGGGAGATAGAGAGGGAGAGAAACATCAATGTGTGGTTGCTTCTCATGTGTCCCCCACCGGGGATCTGGCCTGCAACCCATGCATGTGCCCTGACTGGGAATGGAAGCAGCAACCCTTGGGTTCACAGACCGGTACTCAATCCACTGAGCCACACCAGCCAGGGCTCCTTCAACAAATATTAAGTGACCACTGATTCCATGCCAGAAAACATTCTAAGTAGTAAAGTATAACAGAGAGTAAATTATGCCGGAATCCCTGCCCTTGAGGAGTCTGAATCCTAAAGGCTTTTAGAAGGCCTGCAGTGAAAGGGACTGGTTTAATTTTATGTAACGTAGTGTTTCTCAGTCTTATTTGATACTGGAACACCCCATGGAACAGTATTCAAAGAAATGCTGTTTTGGAGACATGGTTTATTTCCATGCTCCTAAATGGATGGTTAATCCTTGGTTTTTGCCTTTAAAGAGATTTTTCTTTTCAGTTTGTCACATAAATTTTGAAATGTTATTTTTCTTATATCTGTAGAAGAAAAAAGATACATATGTATATAATTGTATTTCATGTTTCTTTGAATATTTGATTGTTTCCATGTATAATACATATATACGCATAAATGGACACACACACACGATATATTGAGGTGCAGTACAAATACGAAGTTTTGGCTATTCCTATGTGTATCTTCAAGACCACCTCATCTGTTTTCTCATTTGAGCCTTCCTTGACTTTTTATGGTAGAATTAATCTCTCATTTATGTAGGCCCCAGTAGCACGATGTATGTACTTCTGTTTATAAGACTTACTGCATTTCATCGTAATTATTTATTCCCTATTTATCAGCCTGGAATAAATTCTTGAAGGGCACAGAGAGACTCTTCGTCATCTCTCTGTTGCCACAATCTAGCGTAAAGTCTAATCAATAAATACTCAATAAATGTTTGTTGACTTGAGTTTAATAAGGGTCATGAAAATTAAGTTTCAGGTTTATGATTTTGATTTTCTTAATTCGGACTATAGCTTTATAAATTCTAATTGTACTAAAGATGTTTTACATTTTCCTTGTAGGTTACTTTGTATAGCATGTATGTTTCCATAATGGCTTTTAATGCAAAGGTTAGTGATCCACTCATTGGAGGAACTTATATGACCCTTTTAAATACCGTGTCCAATCTGGGAGGAAACTGGCCTTCCACCGTAGCCCTCTGGCTCGTCGACCCCCTCACGGTGAAAGAGTGTGTAGGAGCGTCAAACCAGAACTGTCGAACACCTGGTGCTGTTGAGGTAAGTATTTTGTCATTTTAGATAGCATTTAACGAATATTAAGGTATTAATTTCCTCATTTTGCCTCTAGAAGTACTACATTTATTTTAAAGATCATATCTGCCTATAGTTTCTAGTATAGAAATCTACATATTTTTTTCTTTTCCGTCATAACTAAGGGTCATAATGCATTCAAATCAGTAAGAGTAGCTTACTTGAAAGTGCTTCTCAGCAAGGGAGGAGCAGTCTCTCCCCTCCACCTGAGGATCGATGTCCTACACAGTAGGTACTTAATAAATGCATTATTAATAGTTGTTTCATAATGACAGCAAAAGGGAAATTTCATGTGGCTACTGAAATGGGAAATGGCTACTCATTTAACAATGGTAGGTAAAGCGAAGTGGTTAGTAGTTTGTTGATACATTACCTGAAGATAACATTCGCTTACTTGTGGAGTAGATTCATTGGGTATTTCTTCATATTTCAAATATGAAAAGCTGTATCTTGAAAATGAATGTTGTTTATAGTACGTGCTGAAAATTGCTTTTAATCTTGTTAGTACCAAGAGATCAAGATACATTAACATGTAACAAAATAGATTTCGATTAATCTTTTAAATTATAAATATGTAAATTTTTAAATACTTCCATTTTGAAATTATGGAATATTTATTAAAATTTTATTTTTACAGCTTTGCAAAAAACTTGGTGGCTCGTGTGTTACAGCACTGGATGGTTATTACGTGGAATCCATCATTTGTGTGCTTATTGGATTTGGGTGGTGGTTCTTTCTTGGTACAAAATTTAAAAAGTTACAAGATGAAGGACCGTCTTCGTGGAAGTGCAAAAGGAGCAATTAATGCATTCACTATTGGGCATTGTGAGAAAGGTAACTATAGTTTAGTTTTAATTCAGAGAGCTATGATAATCAGTGTACAGAACATAAAATGTTGTTTTCAACAAGGAAATTATTACTACAAATGCCAAATGGTTAAAAAACAGACCTCTCTCCGTACATGATTCTACTTTTCCTTGCCTTGTCAATGTATTTACAGTTTACTTAAGGTCAGGAAATGGGTTCTGAAACAACTTGCCTGGCCTTCTTATTTGATTTCTGTCTTTCAAACGGACTGACCAAAGTGTGTTTTAAGCAGCAGTACAGTAGCCACAAGTGGTGCCTGTGCAGTCGAGTATTGTTATCGGTGTCTGTCACTGAGCTATATTTAAAATTTTGATAAAATATAGTAAGTGGAAAAGAGCTTGATATTCCCATACTAACTGTGATACTCGTGGCCTGTTGAAAGATAAATCTTGTTCTGAATTGCAAATTGTTAAATTCTTCGTGGAATTTCCTGAGAAGAGAATTTAGACCACTGACTGAAATGCCACTTTAGTTGTTTTTCTGACCACAACCATGTAGTACTCATGAATCTGTGTTAAAAAGTCTATTTTAAATGTAATTCCTGCTTTTGTAGGCATTAAAGATTTATAAGATTATTCAAACTATTTTTTATAGAATGAAAGCTATGATCTTTAATTTATTGATTCCCTTGTCTACCCTTTTTGGGAAGATATTTTGATTCCTCGTTAACTTTTACCCTAACGCTCGCACATGTTTTTTGCCACAAGCGCTACATGGCACACAGAAGTCTCATTAGCGGGTCAAAGGTAGTGTTGTGTGTGTGTTCTTAGCACAAGTGTTGGAGACAAAAATTGGATGCTTCCCTTCAAGTCCTTTTTTTTTTTTTATGGAGAGAAATAGTAAAGCTTTCAGATTAAGTAAAATTTAAGTGAATAATACTGTAATTTTTTTTAAATGTTCTATCTAAGGAGAGGAGCAAAGACATTTTGTGCCTTTGACAAATTAAATTGTGGTGGAAGAATGGTTCTTAATTAAGCACTTTACTAGTGAGAAAAGATCTCACAATTACTTTATATCAAATCAGGTACTGTATTTCCACTTACTAAAACACGGTCTTCTGTTTGTAAACTATAGTCTCCAGTAGAGAATTGCTGTTCCAGAAAAATTAAGCTTTTCAGTACATTTAGCAATTTCCAACATAATTATGTTCACCCAGTAATAGAGTTCTTTGTGTATTTTGTATTGTGTGTTACTCTGACTTTTAAAAGATTACCAATCCTTCAAAAGAGAAAAAGAGAGATGAGTAGAGCCTTGCTTAATATTTTTTGTGGAAGAATATATACTAACTCCTGATTTTGTTAATTTTGTAACATAGGTCGAATGTTAGAGTGGGGTTTTTATAAGTAACGGAGGATAAAATGGGTGGGAGGAAGTGGCAGCCGGCATCTGAAGAAAGACCAGAAAGACTGCGGCGGCGGCCTCTAGCGCTCGCGCATCCCCGTTGCAGAGCCGGAGCTGGGCATTGACTCGGATCCTGAGGAATCACCTGGAAGCTCATCCCAGAGACAAGGAGTCTACGTCAGACAGTAGACTGCAGTACTCCATTCCATAGGTTATGCATTATCATGTGTTATAATCAACATGTTTACTTGAATAAAGAAAAAATTCACTTAACTCTCACCTGTGAAATGTATTTTGATTTTTAATTTGTGCACCAGGTAGCTCACATTGCCATAATTACCTTTTATTTTTTTCTTATTCATGTTACTATGAATTATACATATTTCCAAACATACTTTAAAGTGTTTTGTTTTTTTTTAATTTTTATTTTACTGATTTTAGAGAGGGAGGAAGGTACGGGGAAAGAGAAATGTCCATTTTTTGTTCCACTTATTATATGTGTTCATGTATTCTTTGGTTGATTCTTGTTGCACCCTGACTGGGGATTCAACCCGCAACCTTGGCACATCAGGATGATGCTGTAACCAGCTGAGCTACCAGGCTAGGGCTAATGACTGAAGTTTTAAAATATATTTTAAGCCTTTACCCATGCGATAAAGGTCAGTTATTGCATTTGTTCCTGAAATGAACAATTATTTTAAATTGTAGTCATTTGGTTATTGGCATACATGCTTATAATGCATGCCCCAAATGACTTATATTAATAGCTATATGCAACTGTGTTGCATACCTTGATTACTAATGGCATTTTAACAAATGAGCTAACTGAATCTGATGATCTGTTTATTGTAGATCAATAGTATTAGAAAATAGTACCTATTTTTGTGAATATTTTTCTTTACTGATTGGTCTTGATAAACTCTGCCCTCAAGGATGAGCATTAATTCCTTTGTTTAATGTATGTATTTACTGGCTAACATCAGATGTGAACATATCTCTTTTTGTCAGTACCTCTGTTTGCACATTGGTTTCAACCTGTATACTTCTGAGTTTGAAAAGTTCTTGTAAGATTAGCTAAGACCAAAAATAAAAACTCTCTCCTCTGTACTTATTTTAATTTTGCCTGATTGATCATAAAATATTTGTTCAACACTTAAAATAGGTTTTTCTTTCTTTATATTAAACCTTTGAAATCTAAACCTATTATTTGATTTCTTCCCTTTATTACAAGGGATTTTAGGTTAAACAGATGTCAGCAGAGACTTGAAATCCCTGAATTACTCACGAAACTGGATACGTAATTTTTTGTTTCTCTGGAAAGAGCTCCCATTAAAATCTTAAGTGGACTGTGATCCAGAAAAGTGTAAAAGCCTTGGCCTTACTGAATGGGGGCTGCATTAGGAAGTGTAAATGTAAATTTAGGATAATAGTTGTGAAGCTAATGTTGAAAGCATTGTGAAAATGATGTTAAAAGAAAAATCTATGATGAAAACTGGAAAATGCGTTTGTGGCACTGAACTTAAACCTTGAAGGAGTTAGAGCAGATAAGACAATACTAGTAGAAGAGGGACATAAGGTGAATTTTAACTCACAGAAGATATATTTTAGCTATTATTTTTTCTTATGAAAAACTTCTGCCTTGTTAACAGAAACCCCAAAAAAGTACATCTTAGATGGTGGAGATCATTATTTAATATAGCACAAGATCAGATTTAGTTTTGTGTTTTAGGCGGTCATGTTTTTTCACGTACTTGAAAGAATGAGTAAAACTATATGATATAGAACCTGCTAAAAACAACTAACTTGATTCCTACATGTATATATTTAATATTCATTTTAGTTACAGAAAGGAAGGTGATACAGTGGATTGTAACTACAATGACTTTTTTTTTAAACCAATGTCTTTGGTAGATAGCAAGGCATAATTATTTGATTTTCTGTTAGAAGGTTGAAAATACCTATTAAAAACTGTGTTCTTTTTGACTTCAGCTTAATCCCTTCCTGATCTGACAGTGCCAAATTTTACTGTAATCATATTTAGTTTGGGGTTGAGAGTCTTCATTTCCTGCTTCTCAGAAGTGCTATTAGAGTCTTCATTGGGCCTCTCTCTATTGTTAGCAAGGTAGAATGGGCACGGAGAGCTAATATTCCTTCCCAGGTTTCTGCAGTGGTAGAGGCAAGTCCTGTGTTGGGCAGAATAATTAATGTACAGGATTCATGCCCTCTCCCTTAAGTGAATAGAAACTTCATCTGAAAGTTGGATTCTAAAGATTGCTTTTAAGGAGGTTTTTAAAGGGAGGGTGGTGGCACTGGACATTTTGCAGGAGAAAAGTTTCATGTAGCAAATGAATATTCTATGATTATGCCCTAGCTGGTGTAGCTCAGTGGATTGAACCTGGGCTGGGAACCAAAGAGTCTCCAGTTTGATTCCCATGCAGGGCACATGCCTGGGTTGTGGGCCAGGTCCCCAGCGGGGGCCATGTAAGAGGCAACCACACATTGATGGTTCTTTTCCTCTCTCCCTCCCGCTCTCTCTAAATAAATAAAATAATAGAAAACAATAAAAGAAAAAGAAAATTCTATGATCATAGTTCATCCTTTAAAAATTTTTTGCCAAGTGTACAGTTAAAATATATGAAAATATTAGCAATATTAATTGTCATGGTTCATATGAAACCTTGAAGCATTGAGGAAAAGGTTGCTACATGTCAATAGTTTTTCACTGTGTCCTGGCTGGAGTGACTCTGGATCAAGTGCCACCGGCCTGCAAACCAAAGGGTCTCTGGTTCAATTCCCAGTTGGGGCACCTGGGTTGCAAGCATGAGAGGCAACCAGACATCGTCTCTCTCTCCATTCCCCTCTGTCTAAAAAATAAAATAAAGTCTTTAAAAATATATATATAGTTTTTCAGTGTAGACATAACTTTTCGTAACCATTTTGTGTGAAGAATAATGTTCAAATAGCACGACAGAAATGAATAAGGTACTGGCATAATCCTTAGGAATTGTCATAAGTCTAAAATTTAGTACCCCGGCCCGTTACAGTTAATGTCACTATTGTAAAATATGAATATTGAAGCTTAATCTTATTTTCATTAAAATTACCTTAACTGTGGGGAAAGTTTACTTTTCATAGACTTACAATTAATGAAATTGTATTTTTTTAAATGCATGCATCTATAAATATAGGAAAATAAAAAGGACAAAAATTTGATATTTTAAAAGTTTGGCATATTTGATAAATTAATAGAACTGTCAAGCTAGTATGTCTGTATTTATTCTTGTCCTTTGTAAGAATTAGTATAAAATGGGAAAAAAATGTTGAAAGCTGCCCCTGTTGAGGTCTTTCATGAAATATCAGACTTATGTCCAGTTTGAATTAAAAATGCACAGCACAAAGTCATTTCTGTTGCTATAACTTTTGAAAGATCTAGCATTAGCTTGACAGCTAAGTATTTAAGTGTTTTTAGTACGTGAAATGTTCATTTGGTTATTTAAAAATGTGTGCTAAAGCTTGATATTCATGAATGTTTAAATATTTATTTGGAGATATTTGAAAGAAATTCTCCAGATTTTATATAAGGGATTATTTAGATGGTCAACATGATTGCAATGGATCTATAAAAACAAAGCAGTAATAAAATATTCTTTTTATTTTCAGTAAATAGTAGCCAAGTATACCTTTTTATCATTGATGTTAAAATTATACTAGATTGGCATTATGTAGTAAAAAGCAAATTCAGTAACTTCAAGTCATTCACACTTACCACCGAACTTTCTTGTTACGAAGACAGACTGAATTACTGGTTGTATCTCCTACTAGTGACCTGGGTGAAAGGAAGAGTAAGCGGAGCCACAACACTTTTCCTTCGAGAAGAGGTGGTGTACGGATAGTTTGGGATTGCAAGAATTTCACTGGGAACTATTCCAAAATCTCTTGCTTTTTAATTTTTTTACGGGCTTTGGTAGTTGTAATGTTGAAGACTTTCTTTAAAGAACAGTGTGGGAGTATAGAGAAAATATTTTTGTTTCTTTACCATTAAAGCTTGCTGAGCCAATTTTACTGATACTTGGGACCTGTGCTGAAGGAGAAGCCCTCGAAGTTAAATTTGTGCCTGGATAGTGAGAAGCCATCCAGAATACATTAGTTTGCTAGGGCTGTCAAACAAAATACTACACTACAGACTGGGTGGCTTAAACAACGCAAAATTATTTTTTCCCACAATTCTGGAGGCTAAAAGTCCGAGATCAAGGTGGCAGCAGCTGTGGTATCTCCTGAGGTCTCCTTGGTTTCGAGACTGCCAGCTTTTTGCTGTGTCTTCACATGACCTTTCTTTGTACACACACATCTCTGGTATCTCTCCCTATGGGAAGGATGCCAGTCCTATAGAATTAGAACCCCATCCTTAGGACTTAATTTAACTTTAATTACCTCCATAAAAGCCCTGTTTCCAAATACAATCACATTGGGGTTCAGGTTCATAACATGAATGTTGGAGGGACATAATTTGGTGCATAACAGATACTTGCTTCTCTAGTATGCACATTTTAAGAGGAAATGAGACCTGGGGCCATGGCCGTATCTCTGGGTTGTAAATCTAAAGACAAGTTTGTCTTCCCTCCTGAAGACATATGCATACACTCCAAAGGAGAACCCAGGGTTCTTCCCAAGGAAAACTTGTTTACACTAAGGAATTAAGATTTCCTTTCTCTGAAGAAAGGAGGGCTTCGGTACAGCTGTCCTGGAGCGACCCATATTCCTGTTTGTATTGTGGGGTTCCTCACCTGTACTACAAACCCCAGTAAATGTAGGCTCTGACGAACTGTTAATGGGTCTGGTTCTCATCAGTCACCACACAGGTGAGCATTGGAGTGTGTGGAACAAATGTGATCATTGTAAGTAGTAATTAAACCTATCCATGCTCCAGAAACTTTGTGTGTACTTTCAGTAGAATACGAGCAAATAAAACTTAACAAACACGTTTCATCTGATGTTTCTTGAAATTGTAATCTCTTTAATACACATTTGGGGGGGGCATGTTATATTATGGTTAGAGGCTTGGGGTAATGAAAACCTGGGTCTCAGAACCCAGAGTTCAGTCTTAAGTGATGTCCCTTTTTTATATTTTCTCCTAGTCTAAAAGGGGCAAATCAAGGATTTAATTTAAGGTAATAAGTTAAAAAGTCAGCGCCTGTGGGTAGAGGAAATAATAAATCTAGTATTTGAGTAATGAGGTATGACTTGAGGCAAAAAAAAAAAATTGGAAGGTTTATGTGAATAAATCAGACCCTCCTAAATTAGCCTTATTTCATGACAGAATGGAATGGCACAGCAATGGACTACAAATAGGACAATCCTGTAAAAAGACTTCATTCTGAACTTGATACAAGGATTACAAGCGTTAGATCATCACAGACATATACATTATCCTTGATATATTGGTGAGTCCCTTATAGTCTTTGATTCTTACTTGATTCAACAATTTATTATCTTTTCTGCAATACAAATTCCTTGACATGTCTCTCTCCTTTAGAGCTTCATAATTTACTCAGCAAAGAAAGGGCAATGAAAGAAAGAGGAGGCAAAGAGGAAAGAGGAGGTAACTTCGTTTAGGAGAATGCTCTGGGGAGGCGGTTTTCTCCTACATGCTTACCACAGCCTCTTCTGAGGGCAAGTGCCATGCTCAGAGCCCCAGGCTTAGCAAAGCAACTCTAGCTTTACCTTATGCTTAAGTGGCCATTTGTGAGCACTTAACCATGCATGTCATAGTGACTCCAGCTGATTGTGCTAGAGGAGTAAGTCCCTGATTGACACACAGGCAATTTGTAGACCAGCTATCAGTCTAGTAGGTGTCTTGACATGAAAACCTTGCTTGATATGGATGATAATGTCTGTACCAATCCTAGTTTCTCAGGGCATCATACAAAGAGCAGGAGATGCAGAGCGTGTGTTGGCAGTGGAAGGAGAATAAGAAATACACAGGCAGACACCGAGTTGTTGGAGCTGGGTTAATATTTGTAGGGATCCGCTCCTGGGGTATGGGGCAGTGTTGGTGGCTAAACTCAGTAGAGCTCTATTAGATCCTGGATGTAGCCCAAACTATGTCCTAACTATATCACATTTCCTTGTCACTGCCTGATAACCAGCTTGAGGTCCCAGGGTTCCTTGCTTCTACTATCCAAAAGCCTCCCACCACCTATTTAAAAAAACAAAACAGAAACAAAGTATAATGTACACAAAGTGCACACAAATCAATTTCAATAGCATACAGAAACTGTCCAATATAATTGTTTCCTCCTCCCTCCTTTGTGCTACTATTGTTACACAAACCATATCTTTATACATTATAGTCTTATTATTTTACCTAGTTGTATTTGAAATCATACAGGAGAAGCAAAGAGTTATAAACAAAAGTACACTTCTGCTGTATTTTATATATTTTGCAGTACCTTGACTGGTAATCTTTAATTCTTCATGTGCACTGTAATGACTAGTTCTGTTCTCCCTAAAGGCTGTAGGACTGAATTGGTGTGGAAGAATATGGAAGAGAAGGTAGGAGGTGGACAAAATGAACGAGGAGGAAGGGTAGGTAGAGAATATAGAGAATTGAAGAGGATGTCTCTCATTCAGCTAATATTTAATAAGATTCTTCTATGTATCGGGAACTATGCTTGGCTCTGGCAATGCAGGCATATACCCAGGCATGGTAAAGAGACACGGTCCATGGCCTACACACTAGCAGGGAAGGAAAGGAATAAAAAGAAAGCCTGTCCGTCAGTCCATCAAATTACAAACTAAATTTTATGTGCTGTATGGAGAGGACCTACTTGAGATCACGTGTTCAGAAAAGCCGTCTTTGTGGATATGATACTTAAACCGAGAGGATAAGAAGCCAGGCTGATGGTGGTGGTAAGGTGGAGAGACTTAAGGGGAGGAGGGATCAGGACGTTCTAAGCAAACGGAACAGTAAGTGCAAAGCTGTAAGGCAGGGATGAACTTGGCATGTGTGAAGAACACAAAGAAGGTCAGTGTACTCAGTGTGCTTGGGGCGTAATGAATGAAGTAGGGAGTGGAAAAGAAAAGCTTAGATAGCTAGGGTCTTGATTACCCAGTATCTTGCACATGAGCCTAAAGAATTTTGACATTACTTAAAGCATAATGGAAAGCCATTAAAGCAGAAATAATGCACAGAAAGTCTGTAGTCTCTGCCTTAACACATATTCTATGTCCAGCACAGTGTTTTGCCAACATTTCATTTTAATTTCAAAACGGTGATTTCATGTAAAAGTCTACATTTGCAGCTTACCATGAAAAAAGATGAAGATCTCTCCATACTGGACTCCAACTGTTCAGTGCACATTGGGTGTCATCCAATGCGAGGGTTTTGCCAGGCAAGTGCCAAGAAGGCGGGGGAACTGGAGTTGAAGCTATTTACAAGGGAGTGATTATACGGCTGAAACAGAGACTAAGCTGGAAAAGATGGGAACTAGATGGGGCAGGTGAACAGGGCACGGTTCAGTGGCATGGTCATCTCAGTGAGCGCAAAAAATTGTTGCTGTAAGTGGAGGAATGAACTACTTCAACTTCCTTTCTTGCATGGCACCTGCGAAGCCCACACTGCAGCTGGGTTAACTGAAATCACAAACTGATCATCTTCCCACTAGCGTAGTCGAGAACTCTTCAGTCCTCACCCACGTCCCACACAGATCACCCACGCTGTAGGAAAACCCTGTGGGAAAGTGTGGAGTCGTCACTGCTAGGGTGTCCCGAAACGGGTTGGGAGGCCCGCCCACAGGCGACGGAAGGTGGGAAGGAGGTCCTCCGGCCACTCCCAGCGCGCGGTGTCCGAAAAGCCCGAGGATCTTGTGTCCCCGCGGTCCGCCCGAGGAGCGCGGCGCCCCCTGCCGTTCGCCCGTGGAGCGAGCGCGGCTCGGGCTCGGGCTCTCTGGAAGCCGGGAACATGGCTGGGCGGGCTGCGACCGGGGCCTCGCCGCCGGCCGACCGAGATGGAGCATCGCCCAATGTGGTGGCGCGGCTGTCGCAGTGGGCGGACGACCACCTGCGCCTCGTTCGGGTATCGCACCCAGCCAGCCGGGCAGGTGGTGGGCGGGCCGTGGACAGCGGGCTCCAAGGCCACAGCCCCAGGCGCATGTGGGCGAGGGGCAGGCGCGGCGGGCCCGGGAGGCCGGCGCTGCCCAGGTCCTGCCAGCACTGCGCTGGGACCCGGGACTCCCTAGAGAGCGGGAGCCCGCGGGTCTCTTAGAGCCGTTGCGGAGGGCAGAGCACGTAGGCCCTGTAGGCCTGGGGAGAGGAGAGCTTTCTTTGTTTTGTTTTTATTTTTAAGTGAAGTAGGAAGCCACTGAAGTTCTAGCAAGGGAGGGACGTTTGAGGCCGCCAGGCTAGAGGGGATTGTGGCTAAGACCCATTTGGTGGAGGTGGCGTGAATGGTGTGTGGCGGGGGACTGGGTGGGGGGTGGGGGGCCGGTGCGAAGAAATGGAGGAATCAGGGCAGCTCCCCCACTCGGTAGATGTTGGCAGAAGTTGCTGATATGTAGTAGTGGTTGGGGGTAAATGTTCTGTTAGGGTAATCTAGAGGACTTTTTGGACACGTGAACTTGAAGATGCCTATTAGACTTTTAAATAGAGCTGTGTGAACTCGAACATGGTCATTGGACTTCTAAACGTAGTGGGAGATGTTCTAGGCAACTGGATATGAGTCTAGTGTTGAAGGGAGATCAGAACTGGTTATACTTTTTGGAATGAGCTGCGTATGCCTGAAGAAGTATGTAAATCTTGGAGCGAGTCAAAAAAACTGAAGTACCCTAGTTTCAAACTGAGACCTGCAGGGCTCTCTAACAGCTAGAAGTGGGGGAGTGAAAAGAAGAATGTCAGCAAAGATTAGGAAGGAACAGTGAGGGAGGAGGAGGAACACCAGGTGTCCTAAAAGCCCAGTAAAAAGAATATTTTTAGGAGGAATGACTGACTTGGTTGAATTCTTCTGGGAATTTGGGTAGGACGAGCAGCCTTGCAAATACTCGGCAGCCAAGCAGCACACAGGGCGACTAGGACGATGCCTGATCTCACTTCCAGCAGTGCAGCTCCAGTCCTTAAAGCACTGTCTACCACTTAGTGCTAGATAATATTTCCTGCATTAATGAATGGTGGTAGGTATGTATATGCGTGTTAGTTGACCAGCCCTCCAGTCTCCCAGGTAAACAGAAACAGATGCATGGATTATTTTAAATGGAGAAACGACTTCAGTAGGATTGGGAAAGGAAACAGCGTTTAAGTTAGTTGAGAGATTATTGCAAATAACCCATGACAGCATGTAGCCCGTGTATGCTTTCAACTTCATTTTTTTAATAATACTTAGTTGTATTTATCAAGGAAAGCATGTCATATTCTCACTTTTGTTCAGGGAGTTGCAAAGTTCTTGTTTTTTAATGAAACTCCTTTAGGTCTATTTCTTTTAAATGAAATACTATGAAAACATCACTAAGTTTTTCTCAACTACTTACTCACATGTATTTTCCAAGGTGTTGTATTTTTAACATTTTGATGGTCGAGTTTTCCACCAAATACTTAAATTCCCACTGTAGACTCAGGATTCTGTGAGTTACTGTGGTCATTACACACGAAGTGTTAAACTTACCCTTGCTTTCAAAGAACTCATGGTTAAAGGAATCCAGTTAATAGAGAGCAGTACAATATTATGTGAACAATTACTGTGCATGCCAGATTGTTTGGGAGGAAAAGGGGAAGATTAATAGTTAGGTAAGCAGTTAAAGGTTTTGGTTTTTTTTGGAATAAGTAGGCCTTTTGTTGAAGAATGTGCCTTATTTGGATGGTTAGATATAGGAGGATGGTCTTTTTTTCCCCCTTCTAATTAATACTTTCACTGTTGTGAATAATAATTAGAATTAATCATTAAATCTCTTTCTGAAGAACTTCAGCACCATCATGGCCATAGCTGGAATAACATTACTTCTGAGAAGTGTTCGACTGGTAAGTTAAAACATGAACAAGGCATTGTGGGAAACAATAGTTCATTTTTTCTCACTTCAGTTTTTATCTCAAGCAGTGTGGCATTTTGGTATTCATATTAGAGACATTTAAATACTATTTTACAACAATGAACAATTAAGATCTTGTTTTAACAGTCACACATCCTCTGTATTTTATGGGAAGTAATTGCACAGCCTATATTTCCATCATCACTTTCTTTATGCTTAAAAAGGAATCTGAAAAGATTTAGTTTGCCCCAATGGTATAATCACTAAATTTGCATTTCAGACACTGTGGAATATCTCAAAACTTTCTATAGCGGTTTTAGATTTAGATCACAGCAGAATTATGTCCCTTTCACTGAATAATTTATGCTAGCTCTGATTTGCAACAATCTTGAAGATTGTTCAATGAATAAAGCAAGATGTGCAGTGTAAGAAAATAATTTATGCTTTCAGCCACAATATTTTTTTGCACTTTAATAGTGTTTTAATAATAAACATTGTGGAAATTCATTTGCTATGTCAAGATTTACAAGGTTTTTTTAATAACTACTTGCTATAGGATGTAATCTTAGTATCCTATTACAGTCTCACATGGATTTATTGCTTCTGTGTATATTAATTTCCTACATCTATTATCTCTTATTGTTTTATATTATCATAGACTGACTACAAGTATTACTGTACTACATCTTTTCCAGCTGTTGTCTTTT
This sequence comes from Phyllostomus hastatus, assembly GCF_019186645.2. NCBI lineage: Eukaryota > Metazoa > Chordata > Mammalia > Chiroptera > Phyllostomidae > Phyllostomus > Phyllostomus hastatus. The sequence goes on along the minus strand of NW_025333977.1, from coordinate 11,214,241 downwards.
CCCCCTGGCTCCATGTCAACACTTTTGTCTTTTTTTTAATAAATGCCTCAGTCTTATTTTTAATCTTACAACTAATAGGTTCTTTCTCACAACTCCATGATTTTGTAAATAATTTCTTTAACATAATATATGTATATGTTTATTTGTACATATTTTATATATTATCTTTAATATATATATGACCGGAACTTTTGAAACTTCTTTTCATTCTAGTTTTTTCTTCCTTGATCTTAAAAATCTATATATTCCATGTATTTTGAATGTTTTCAAATTGTCAGAATGTTAAATGATCTGATTACGAGTTTGGGTAATAATAGCGCTGAGGGATCATTTGGCTTGGTAACCCTTAAAAATATACTTAAATCGGCCCTGGCTGGCGTAGCTCAGTGGATTGAGCGCGGGCTGGGAACCAAAGTGTCCCAGGTTCGATTCCCAGCCAGGGTACATGCCTGGGTTGCAGGCCATAACCCCCAGCAACCGCACATTGATGTTTCTCTCTCTATCTCCCTCCCTTCCCTCTCTAAAAATAAATAAATACAATTTAAAAATATATATATACTTAAATCATCCCTGGCTGTTGTGGCTCAGTGGATTGAGCACCGGCCTGCGAACCAAGGTTGCCAGTTTGATTTTCAGTCGGCACATGCCTGGGTTGCAGGCCAGGTCCCTGGTGGGGGGCACACGAGAGGCAACCGCACATTGATGTTTCTCTTCCTCTCTTTCTCCCTCCCTTCCCTTCTCTAAAAATAAATAAGTAAAATCTTTTTTTTTAGTGTGTGAGCTTTTAAAAAAAAGATTTTCTTTATTTATTTTTACAGAGAGAGGAAGTGAAGGAGAAAGAGAGGGAGGGAAACATCAATGTGTGGTTGCCTCTTGTGCACCCCTCGCATACTGGGGACCTGGCCCACAACCCAGGCATGTGCCCTGACTGGGAATCGAACCAGTGACCTTTTGGTTCACTGTCCAGAGTTCAATCCATTGAGCCACACCAGTCAAGGCAAATAAAATATTTAAAAAAGAAAAATGTACTTAAATCAGTTTGGTGAAGGACAAGCAGACAAGCAGAAGCAGAAGGGAGTTGTACTTTTTTTTGGTAGTTTTGTCATACTTTTGCTCATTTTGAGTTCACAATTAACTAAAACTTCTAACTTTTTATATATGCTCCTGTTAGCTTATTTCTTCTATCCTTCATTAGTTGGGGGTATAGTACAGGGGAAGACGTTTACATTTTAACCTTTCATTCTTGTTGTCAAGATATTTTTATTTTTTATTTTTAAAGATTTTACTTACTCATTTTTAGGGAGAGGGGAAAGGAGGGAGAAAGAGAGGGAGAGAAATCTCAATGTGTGGTTGCCTCTCACGTGCCCCCTAATGGGGACCTGACCAGCAACCCAGGCATGTGCCCCAACTGGGAATTGAACCAGAGACCCTTTGGTTCACAGGCCGGCACTCAATCCACTGGGCCACAGCAGCCGTACTCAAGATCTTTTTAAATACTCACTCTGACTCTTAGTGTTCATACCCTTCCAAGCATCAGACCATGCTGATGTTTCATCCTTACGCTCTCATTCAGGTTGGTGGTGGTCATCTTAAACTGGAGAGGATCCAGTGAGAGGTTTGTGGCTTACTCCTAGAGTGCTTGCCCCCAGTGATACTGATGAATTCATCAGTGCCACTGTTGTGTGTCATCTATGTGACATTAGCCTATGCGTCTTTTTCCCACAGACTTTTCAAAAGAGCCTTTGTCAGGTGACTCATTTAAACTCTTCATTTAGGATTTCTGCTCTCTTGTATTTACATTCTGCATATTTCACATTCCTTTTTTAGATTTTTGTTTTAATTTATTTATTTTTAGAGAGAGAGAGAGGAAGGGAGGGAGAAAGAGAGGGGGCGAAACATCAATGTGTGGTTGCCTCTCATGTGGCCCCCACTGGGGACCTGGCCCACAATGCAGGCATGTGCCCTGGACTAGGAATCAAACTGGTGACTCTTTGGTTTGCAGCCAGGGCTCAATCCACTGAGCTACACCGGCCAGGGCTGCATATTCCACATTCTTTAGGTTATTGTTTTGCGTTAGTTTTGGTGCCACATTCTTAAATGCTAATGGTAGATCCACAGTCCTTCTCCACCCCACTTCCCACCCCCAGCGTCTTCTTTAGAAAAAGCCTGTAACACTCACCTACTTTTTATCTGGCTTCGCCAGTTGTTAACATCTGTGGCAGTTGTGCTTTCTCTCTCTGTGAAACTATTTGAAAGCAGGTTGCAGACATCAGGGAACTTGCCCCATAAATACTTCATAGTGTACTTCCTAAAACAAGAATATGTTCCTGCATAACCACATAAGTATTAATTCTATCAATTATATTTAACATTTTTGCAGTAATATGGTCTAAGATACAGTTTATATTCAGATTTGCCTTCGTAAAATATCCTTCGTAGCTGTTTTTCCTAACCGCAGATCGCATCAAGGATCCTGCACTGTCATGTCTCTCTAGTCTCCTTTAACCAGGGAAATTGTCACCACCTATTTTTAATTTCTGTCTCTTGTGACATGGTCATCGTTGAAGAGCCAAGCCAGTTGTGTTGTAGAATGTCCCACACTCTGGGACTTTGTGTGTCCTCATTAGCTTTAGTGTGAACAGGAAGGCAGTGGATACTGCTTACTGTACTGCATCAAGAGGATCATAATGCCAGTTTGCCTTATAACATTATCACACATGGCATATTTAATAATCCCTTAGTGTTTTAGATCCAGTCCGTATTAAAATTTCCTTGATTGTCTAAATGAGGTCTTTTTTAAATAGATGATATATGCAAATCAGGACTCAAATGGTCTGGCTATTATACTTGTTCGTTGTATCTCTGATCTGATGTATTTTATAACGATCTACACTTTCTATCCCCCCCCACCCCGCCCAAGCCATTGATTTGTAGAGCAACCAAGTTGTTTGTCCCGTTGAATGTTTCACATTCTGGATTTGTCTGCTACAGTACGTTACTCGTGTGGATTTTTTTATAATGTTTAGTTCAACTTTGCTGGCCTAGGAAGCTGGGTACTAATTTATCCTGGGTATGTGAAGTTCTTACATAGCCATGATTATGAGCAAAGCTAGTCCCCATGCGCCTGTAGGATTGTTAATGTGGAAGACGCAGTTCTAGAATGTCGACTAACTCCAGGGCATTAGGTGTTTGTTAGGTGCTTAATTACATTGCTAATGTGAACCTTTTTTTTTTCATTCCTTTTTCTCCTACAAGATGAAAAATAAGAAAAATAAAAGTCTTTTCCATTGAGAGTTCTAATTTAATCTGACTCAGCTTTGTGTAGGTTTTCCCAGCGGTACCTGCAGGAGCGGGCGGCATGTCTGTACACCAGAGTAGTGACCATTTAACTGGGTCTGTGTGGTGCCTGATGCGGATCTGCATTCACTACACTCACTTCTTTCTGATGAACTGTGGCGTATTTTGAGAATATTAGCTTTCAGAAGTTAGGAGTCTGTTTAATGTGCTCTATGAGGCAGGTTAACATAGTAAAGCAGTAACAAAGATTTCTAAAGAATGTTCTTGTTTCATTTTTTTATTACTCTCATTTATTACATTACAGTTACCCCAATTTTTCCCCTCTGCCCTCCTCCACCCAGCACCACCCACTGCTGCCACACTCAGGCCCATCAGTCCCCACACTGTTGTTGTCCATGTCCGCGGGTCATTCCTACATGTTCCCTTCCCCTTCTGTCCACCATTGATTGCCCCTCCCCTCTGGCAGCTGGCAGCTTATAAAGGATGTCCTTATAACTTTAAACTAAACCATTTAAAATATTAACATAAAATTTAGAACCAAATAAAAATTTTTCAGTGGCTGTCTTCTGAAATGTTTAAATAACAATTTGACACACTTAAATTTAAAGTGAAAATAATAACAAAATGTTGTATTTCTCTCCTTGTAAACCATCAGACGTCAAAATTTACAAGTTCTTCAGATATTCCAGTAGAATTTATAAGAAAGAATGTTAAACTACGTGGACGATTACGCCGAATTACCGAGGATGGTTTAGAAATTGAGCATATACCTATTTCTTTACCGATTATATCTTCATGGAGAAGTAAGTAAGATGCAAGGATAACACACACACACACACACACACACACACACACACACACACAGAGGGTCTGGCACAAATAACGCCCCTTTTTGATTACAAAATCTTTTATTACAGAATCATAAGCATGTAATTCTGTAATGTAACAGTTATACTCAAGCATATCACGACGTTTTAGTTGAAATGTTCAAACTGCTGTCCATCTCACGTGAGGCATTCACATACCCTGCCAACCACACTTAGGCAGGCATTGTTTCTGCCGGACCGTGTGTGTGTGTATATATATATATATATATATATATATATACTATATATATATATATATATATATATATATATATATATATAAAAATCTGGAAGTTTTTTTAAAAGGTAAATGGGTTTTTGAAATTATTCCATCTGTCATATACTTGTATTGTTTTCAAAGAAAACTTGAATATAGAAATAAACAGACTTCCATCTGGAGAGAGTCTGGGTATTTATAAATAAACATAATACATTCAGTTGGTTTTTTGGGAGTTAAATGGTTTTGCAGTTACATTCACAGCATAGTATTACAGCCACGCTCATTTCTGCCTGACCTTTTAGAGGAGCCACGTGGTGCTCTGCTGGTCAGGCTGGCCGGAGTGGAGCTCACTGACGCTGGCAAGGTGTGGCTGCAGAAGGAACTCAGACCTTCCCAGCCACTTTGGTTCCAGCTTCTCGGAAAGGAGAATTCAGCACTCTTTTGCTACCTTTTAGTGAATAAGGTAAGTTGTATAAAGAAATAATGAGCAATATTGTATTTTTTAAATTTATACATAACTATGTATATGTATATATGATAGGCCTAACTATGTTTTTGCCTTTTTAAATTGCTATTCTTCATGATTATATTTAGAGAACCAGGTATTTATCTCATATATAAATTTTATTGTAAAATTTTAGTTATATATGTTTATTATAAAAATAGAAAATTAAGAAAAAGGAAACACTTAAAATTATTAATGCCTGTGGACATTGCTAATTTAAGGAGTCAATAAACTCTTTATACATTTATTTATGTTATGGGAATATGATATCACACTTGATGTTAGAAACCATTTGTTGAATGATGCTTGTTAACTGGAAACTACAAAAAGCAAGGGTGTTTTCTGAAGGTGAACATTGTTCAGTCTTTGAACCCCAAAGCTGAGCATCCTTAAACACTCTCATGACCAGTGGCCAGCCATCGGAAAACACTGCCTCGTGTAACTGGGGTGGGGGTGGTGGGACGCCCCAGAGCGTCACAGGAGTTGCTGGTGCTGTGGGCGTCACTGCGCTGAGTCCGTGAGGGTGCCTCACTCAGGGTTTCGGTGGGTGATTACTGAAAAAAGAGCATAGAAAAGTTAAATAGTGTTTAATAGGAAATTAAATTATGACATGTTATTGTAACATGTCATGACAATAGGAAATGTTATTATGACAGAATTAAGAGTTGTTTTTCTTCTATTAAAAGTCCCTTATTATATAATAAACAAGAATAACTCAAAGAATAACTCAAAGAAAACAATAACCATACATTAAAGTGATTGGAATTGTATCCATTTTAATTCTTAGGTTTTTGACTTATTGATAGAAAACCTACTAGAATCCATAATTTTTTGTTTGTCCAGATCATATCCATTTCTATCAAAATAAGAATTATCCAAAAGCATCTTACATTTGAAATTGATGATATGAAATTATATGATGATGCCAAAGGCACTTCAAAAATACTGTCTCCTCTTTTGAGCTGAGGAGTACATTTTACTGATCCTCCACGCCACCCTATGGAGTCGCTGTCTGTATTCCCATTTGCAGACGGGACGCGGGGTGGCCGAGTGGAAGAGCCTACACTCGGGCCGCTCTTCCGGGCTCCGGAGCCCAGACCTCACCTTCCCTGTTTTACCTTCCGTAGCTTCCTGGCAGGGGGCCAAACTAGGCAGTATGTATATTGTGGTAATTTACATATGTTGAATTTTGCTAATGTGTGAGATTGAATTTTGATTATTCTGATTTTGATTTAAGGGAATGAGCTCTTTAAATAATTGAGAAAAATGTGATAAACATTTTAAAACTCTATTAACTCTTCAGCAGCATCATACACCAGAAGTTACTGCATTTAAAGAAGGAAAAGGTTCCTTTTTCTTTAGATAGTTCTAGAAAATATCTCCTACTTTAAACCTGGAGTTTTCACATTTTTATATTTTAACTGTAAATTATTTGTCTAAGGAAGCTAAGAAAGTACTAATAATTTGTTAAAATACCACAAGGCCTATAGAAATAGCTAAGCTGGATCTCCTTTATATTGTAAATTAGTGGGGAGAAAAAAAGTCCCATTTATCCAGTTTCGTTAGGAAGTGTGGGATTCCATGAATGAAATTTTCTAAAGGATGAAAATTCAAGGCCAGGCCTATTTTTATGTTAATTATTTGGTGGAAAGTGTTTTAAAATGTTATTTACATGCCAGTGCCTTCGTTAACCTAATTTAATAGTTCCATGATGGTTCAGTTCATCTTGCATTTATCCACTGCTGAGTTTCTTCTGCCTGTCTCCTGTGGTCCATCCCCCACCAAACAACAAACAAACGAACCACTCTTTATATACTTTACTGCTTCTGCATCTCTTTGGGTGAGACCAATGAGACTGTGCAGAATAGTATGTTACAAAACAGGCAATTGACTTTGAGTAAGGATCTCTTTTAGTAATGAAATTCTTGGATTTCGCATAGCTGTTTTAAGCTCTTTGGGAAACCTTGACTTTTTGTTTTTTCTCGGGAAGACTCAAGTTGCTGAATGACTGATTTTAAAGTAAATAGATGGCAGCTGTGGGGGGAAGCTGGGGAGTGGAGGGATTGAGCAAAAAGGAAAAAGGACTGTGGAGATTACTGGGGGAGGGGAGTATTAGGGGACTAAATGGTAACAGAAAAAATAAAGATTAGATAAAAATATAGTAAGTATATGTTATGGGTATAGTATCAATTTTCTTAATTGGTTTGTGTTATTTGTTTATTCAAGGGTAGATTTTTTAGTGTGAGTCTGAATGAAGAAATTTTGAGAAGAGGCCTTGGCAAAACTGTTCTCATTAAAGGGTTAGATTATGATTCTAAAATCTATTGGAAAATACACAGAAACTTACTTAAAGCTGAATTAGCAGCCTTAAAAAAGGGAGAAGGAATCTGGAAAGAAGAATCTGAAAAAGAAAGTTATTTGGAAAAATTCAAAGGCTCCTGGAGAGAAATATGGAAAAAAGACAGTTATTTAAAAAGAATTGGATCAGATTTCAACCTGAAAAAAGAAAGTTATTATGACAAATTTAGAAACACTTATGAAGCATGGAAAGACAACTCATTAATCCTGAGGTTCAGAGAACTTAAGAGTCGCATACACTTTCGTAGAAAAGGGTGAAATATTCCTAGAGAGCCGGAGATGACTTACTGTGAGAAGAGCAGACTATGGAAATATATGGATATTCTTCATTGATTTAAAATGGGATTCCTCCCCTCCCCCGAAATGATCAAACTTGTATTCTCATGGCATTTAAATATTTAAGAGATAATTGTTATGAAGATGACATCAGAATAATTTAAACCAATTGTGATTAATGTAATATACTTTTAAGAAAAACGAAACACTGTAAGACCTTACCGGGTTGGAGGATATATACATGTACTGTTGGTCTTTGAAGAGAGAGTTTAACTCTGGGTTGTATTATTTGTAGTTATTTTGGACAGCCATATTTAATATTTGTTTGGAGAGAATAGTCTTCCATTTTTTTCAACTTCGATTATTTATAATAAAGGACCTGTTTATAACTCATGTCTGAGGCTGTTCTTTTCTCTCATCTGCTTTCTGTCTGTGCATGTGGGTCAGTGCTCCTGGAGAAGTTCACTTGGACCTTTCCTAGCAATAAAGAATGTCTAATTCCCACTGTTATTACTTGAGGACAGAATCTTTTGTTTTTTAAGGTTTTATTTATGTATTTTAGAGAGAGGGCAAGGGAGGAAGAAAGAGAGGGAGAGAAACGTCCATGTGTGGTTGCTTCTCATGGACCTCCAACCAGAAGCCCAGCCTGCCCCCTCAGCCATGCCCTGCCTAGGAATCGAACTGGCAACCTTTCAGTTTGCAAGACGCCCAACCCACTGAGCTACCCCAGTCAGGGGAGGAGTACAGAATCTTGACGATGATGATGAGGGGGATAATCCTGAAGCTAAAACATGTGTTTAGGATGGCAGCACAGAGTAGAAAGCATAGAGATGCCTTCTGACATTGTTAAACTCCTAAAGTAGCCAACCCTTGAAAGATTTTATCGTCCATCTTCCTAATTACGTGAAATAGTAAATTCACTCATTTTAAAGCCAGTTTGAGTTGGTTTGAGGATTTGGCATAAACACATACTTGCTGCTAAAACCATGCTGACAGTGCACAGCTTCTTTGACAGTGCTGGTGATAATCCCCTAACATCCACAATGTCCACATTTTTCTTAATGACCTGTGATCCTGATAAAAGTCAGAGGTATCATCTGGTCCAAATTGTTGGCTCCTGTGAGAATCAGCGATATAGAATACGAAGTTTCCTACAGCTGCCCGACTCCTGGTTAAAACATAACAAAGCAGCCCTGGCTGGTGTAGCTCAGTGGATTGAGCACTGGTCTGTGAACCAGTTGGGTTGTGAGTTCAATCCCCAGTGAGGGTACATGCCTAGGTTACAGGCCAGGTCCCTATTAGGGGGCATGTGAGAGGCAAGCACACATTGAAGTTTCTCTCTTTCTCCAACCCTTACCCTCTAAAAAATAAACAAAATCTCAAAAATATGTAATAGTGTATTTCCCTATGTGAAATGAGGTCACAAATTTTCCAAGGATTCTTTTTTTTAATGTGATTTTATTTCATCACCTTTGGGGAGGATAAGAGGTTATGTTACCAATTCAAGGTTTGTGTGCCTGATGCTTCAAAGGCCCATATTCAAAATGTCAGCTTGGAGTAAGGAAAGGTTTATTGACTGAGAAAGTACCAGCTCGTGAGGATGGGGCCTTACAGCTTCCGCAAATCCACGAGAGCCCAGAATTCAGGCTGCTTCTGTGTGATGGGAAGGGAGAGCGGGCCAGGTAAGAGGTGTGTGACCCCTAGACCCCAACAGAGGGCCCAAGGAAGAGGGCGAAATCTCAACATCTTGTTCCCTGGTCTCTGATCCGGCTGATCTGAGTCTGGTCTTGAGATTCCTGCAAATTTTTGTCAGAAGCTCAAGTCTCAAGCAGAATGCCTCTAATAATTAGCCTATCTGTAATTATATGCAGGAACTACTTGCATGAAGGCCATGGGAGAAAGGCAGGCTACAATTAAGGTAGGGTCAGGGAGATTAACAAGCATTTCACTCTTACAGTTACATGCTAGCTTCTATAAGCTGGGCCTAATGCCTCAATAGCTTTTTGTTTTGTTTTAAGGGGATGTTTTATTTTTATTTACACTGAAATAAATATTTTAAACTAGTTTTGTAGCAACCTCTGGAGCCATTTGCATTTCCAGTTTGCCTCCCAGTGATGTCAGATCTCATCTTGGTTCTCACTATAATTAGTTCTGATGACCTCTACCAGCTCAGCCAGTAAACAATTGTCTCTCCAGTTAAGGCAGGTGAAGGTGAGGCTGGTGCAGGTCTTTCTATAGACTAGAATCCGCTCACCTTTCCCTTGATGCTATCGTAGGGAACTCTGATTTTATGGATGAGACGGACAAGAAGAAAAACAGATCAGTGGGACTTGTGTCACATGCAGTCGCCGTGTGCTGAATACTCTTGCTGTCCACTTAAAGAGGGGCAGTGTCAATAACTACTCGAAGGTTAGGATGAATCCCATTGGTCAGCAGCTTTCATCTGGGCCAACAACCTCTGCTTTTCTGTTTTTCTCTCTGGTGTTTGTTGTAGACAAGCTTGTTTGGGGGCCCAAGGGTAAAGTGCTCTAGGTAATTGCAGAGAGGCTAGATCTTTGTCATTGGAGATGTTTACAACAGGGCTGTTTGGAAAAGTGGGAAGATCCCTTTTAAGCTGGACTTCTGACCATAGTCCAGGTTCTTTGCCTTGTTCAAATGGAGAATTTATTACTTCTTGGTCTTCCTCCTGCCTTCAAAACAGGATCCATGACCATCTTCCCCTCTTGGCATTTGCATATCTAGACCCTTTTACTTTTTAAATATATATTTATCAAATGAATTTAGTTCTTAATTTTTCTAAAGGATTGGATTTTTATGACCCTTATCAATCTGTTTTCTTCTAGATCCACATTTCCTTTTTCAGGTTTTATATATTTATTTATTTACTTATTTTCTGATCATACTTCTTATATAGGAGATGTTGACAGCAACACCAGCCTTATCCTAAGTAATGATGGACAAAACTTGGGAGGAGAGTGAGAATTGCGCCCATACGTATGACCAGGCACAGTTGTGGTTGGGCAGCTGAAAGCATGCTCTAGCAACATCCAGAAAGGAGGAAACAGACAACCAACTCTCCTTACAATTTGCTTTCTGTTTGCTGTATTGATGTTTCTGTTGGTTCCGCCCACGAGACAGATGTCTAGATGCTGGCTCCTCTCTGACACATTTGGTCACAGTTGTTCCGTGAGTGCTCTCTAGGGGTCCTCTGTCTTGGGAAACTCTTACCACTCTCTCTCCTCACCTACTTAACTCCCGGGCAGTCCGGTCTATGGTCTTTTACTTCTGGATCCCTACCCTCCGGGACGGCTAGGGCACTGAGTTTGCTTTGGTAAGGTGACTGGCCTTAATCACTCCATTCATGGGTGTGTGTGTTGGGAGGAGGGATGGATCAGCAAGTCTGTTTCGACCCTGCCACTTCGCATGGTATTAGTTCAACTTAAAGGAATTTCATGGATTTTGATACTAAATGTACTAGTGATGGGAATGTAGGCTATCCACCACGTGCTTCCTCTCTCTTGCTTTCCTCTTTTGTCATGCTTCTTTCGTCTTGTCTCAGGAATCTGAGGTGCCAGAGGGTCCAGTAGTTTAGCAAATGTCAAAAGAGATCGTCACTATTTCCCAACGTAGTGAAAACAGGATGTACGGCATCCGGGGTCTTGCCTGAAGGGCAGTGAAGAGCTAACATCAGATCCTCCCCCTCCCTGTGTGAGCAGGTGAGGGAAGGGATGGTTGCGGCTCCACAAACCCCGCCTTCCTCCAGGACCTCTGTCCTCTCTCGGTTGTGAAACCTTCTAATCCGCTTACCTTTCCGACCTCTGGGAAAGCGTGGGGAATCTGCTGCCTGAAATGCCATCTCTTAAACACTTGACTTGAAGAAATATTAGGGTCATTAATTCCAACAATTGTGCTATCATCTCTCCCATTATTTCTGCTCTCTGTGGTAATTTTGAGTGTGCTAAAGATGTATAGTGGTTAGTGTAGTGTTCCGTACTTCACACCATCCTGGAACACTTGCAATGTCTGCTTGAGAATGGACTATATCTGAGACAGGCAGATAATACTGGGCCCAGAGTTTCATCCTTTTCTGGATGTCCCCAGCATCAACTGGTTCCTCATCAAGGTGAAGTTTGCATCTCTGAGACATGAGTTCCCCCGGGGTAATGCAACTCCATGCGCTGTCCTCAGGCATATTGTTGACACAGTCTGACCCACATCCAGTGGTGGCATATGGCGCTAATGTAGAGACAGTGGCTTTTCATGAACAGACAACGTGGTTCACAAAGCCAAGAAACAGCAGCATTTCAGAAGTCGGAGGCACCGACAGAATCATTCTTGCTTAAGCCACCATTGGCAGACACACTGAGGAACAGCAGGTGCTGCAGGGATAGCCTGGGTGGAGGTGGGGTCCCAGCTTTGCTTTGTGATGTGGAGAGACGTTTTCCTCAGCCTTCTTGGGGTCCCTAGCTGGGCCTGAAAATTAAACTGACAAAGACAGATTACCAAAAGGAAAAGCATACATATTTATTTAATTGGTTTTATGGGACATGAGAGACTTCACAAGGAAACAATGACCCAAAGAAACAGACCTGAGTGTCTTGTGCTAGGTTTGACGAAGAGCACCCAGTCACGGGGGAGTATGGTAAGGTAAGGAGTATGAGACAAGTGTACTAACCTGGAGGGAATTTAGCAAGACCTGTTCCGGTTCCTCTTGGCGTCCCTTTGCTGTTGGAGATAAGGGTGTTCCTTTCCTCCAGCTATAGGGAGGACACTTCTTACAGGAGGGTTTTATGACCTGTTTCAGGGAAGAAGGCAAGCGAAGGAGGAAGACAAGTGACTTTTCTGCTCTGGCCATTTTCTCAGAGTCCTTCAGCTTTAAATAGGAAATGTGTCCAGGTGCTGGTACTTTGGGGTGGTATGTCCTGAACCTCATTAGTGGTGTGGAGCTTTTCTAACGCTGTTTCCAAAAGCTGCTATTTCAATGAAGGCAAGTCACAGGAAGAAAGTAATGCAAATTTATGAAAAGACTGAAGAAAAGAAAAGACCTCATGATTAAATATTAAAACATGAAGAATGGAAATTTAAAAGTGATAAGGAAAAAAGCTTAATTATGAGTCAACTATACTTCTATTTCAAGATGGCCATTAGCTTATTTACTTCCATTCAAATTACATGAAAATATCAAACAAATACTAAAATAGAAAAAAATGGTGTCAATGCTGGAAAATGGGACAATGCCATCATTAACTATCTAGATATTTGGAAGTTTTGCAACGTATGATGAAATGGCATTAGATTGAGATACTGATGATTTTAGGGTCTAGTATTTAGGGAAGACGGTAAGGCTCATATAGAAGTAAGTCCATGCTCTAGTTTGGGGTCTCTGAGTGATAAGAATTTCTTTTGGTTGGGTCCAGCAGTAGTTCCTCCTGACCTGGAAGCCTAAGACGAAATGTCAATGCGCACAAATATATAATATTCAGGGAAAATAGGATGTCTCGGCAGTTCATAATATACATCTTATCCCTCTGGACAGCGATCATGATGATTCCCAGTGCTGGCAGTGTGTGAATTTCTTGGTCAGTCAGTCCGGGTTCTGCTGTCCTCCAGAGCCTCTTGGACAGTAGGCGTAGGGGGAAGGTCTACCCTCTGAGGGCTGGACTACTTTAGAAGACCCTGTCTGTTGATGTGGGTTCATGGCCAAAGTATTGAGCAATCACGGGCCTTTTTTTTTCTTTCAGAGATTCAATCCTGTATGGCTTTGAGATCTCTCACTTTACCGGGGTGGGGGAAAAGGTGTGCAGTTGGGGTCCTGTTGAGCACACTTGTTTCTGTTCTGATCATTATGCTCAGGATGTTTTGCTTGTTTTATATTTTTTAAGGACACCCTGGAGCAGTGTTTTCCAACTGGAGGCCCTGAACTACTAGTGAGATGTGAAGTCAGTTTAATGGGCTGTCACCAGCAATGAAAAAGGAAACATAAGAGAATAAAATTTATCAGACTGAGTTGCACATAGCAAAGACAGCGGTTGTTTGGCTAATTTGTTTTCATTTTTTAAAAACTTGGAACACTTCACAAACTTGCATGTCATCCTCACACAGAGGCCATGCTCATCTTTTCCGCATCTTTCCAGTTTTAGAATATGTGCTGCTGAAGTGAGCATTTTTTGTGGTATAAATATATTTGAATGTGTGTCCTGACTTGCAGTATAAAAATACATGTGTTACTGGAAGTCACTGTAGAAGACCTCATTTTCTAGTACACCTTTGAAGAAACTCAATGACTAGATTTCCGTAACTGAAGTAAGGACAAGCAATTCAGACAGTAGTGAAGTTTTTGTAAAAATGAAGTTTTGGGGATTATTCTATTTTCTGTTTTATTTTGGTTATCAAAACACAGCTTGTGGGTAATTTAGTAATGAAGTTGAGTAATAGCGCCCTCTCCTGTTCTTCCACAACACTGCAAACATTTATTTTAGCACTTGTCACATAATTATCTATCTACTTGTCTTCCCACTTCTCAAGGCACAGTGAGTGGGTCCTGTAACTCAAGCCACACCTTGTTAAATTTCGGGTCATCTCTGCTCCCTCTACAACATTCAGCCTGGTTTCTTGCTTTTTGGAAATTATATTTGCCGATACATCCTATGATCCTACACCATGAAGATTAATTTGCCTTAAATGGTCTGAAAGAACACTTTTTTAAAATTGTCAAATTGTAAAATGTCATTTACTTTGGAAAAATCAAGCCCCCTAAGTACACACTTAGTTTAAATATGTAAGTCAGTGACACAATAACCAACATGCACTTTTTAAAATGCAGTTTTTCCTTTTATTATGTTTGTGTGGAAAAACCTAACCATTTGTTGTCCAGTTAATTACTAAACCAGATTTAGTTAACTAGTAAACTAAACAGGTGTTAGTAATGGAGAGTACATGCCCCATTAGGATTTCAAGTAGTAAGAAATAGTAAGGAAACAGAAGAATTTTCCTTGTGGTGTAAATGCCTGCCTGTTATCCATCGGTACCCCACCACTCCCCTCCCCCAGCTTCCAAAGCTTTGGGATTTACACCCTGCCTTATCAGTTTCTTTCTTTATTTTGTCTCTGTAATGCAGCTTGCTCATTCATCCAAAATTGTGTTCAGTGTCTGGAGAAATGATTGCTGTATTAGATGACTGGTCTGCAATTATGAAGATATGCTTTTCTTTTAATTATACTACAGGATCCTGCAGGAATTTTTAATGGTAGTATGGGAAGGGGAATCAAGTACATTTTATAATGGAAAGATGTCATTTCAGAATTTCAATTTTACTTCCTAGCTGAAGCAAGGACTTCAGTTACAGGTCTGTCCCGCCCAGCAGGCTCTGACCATCCGGAAAGCTGCAGATCCCGGCTCTGTGGGAGGTCTTTCTGGAGAGGAGCCTCACGGAGCTCAGCTGTGAAGCACTTAGGAAGAAGGAAAAGGGGCTCTGTCCTCCTCTGACACTGTCATTTTCTCTGAAATACTTCATTCCCAGCCCTCCAAACCCCCAGGAGAAAGAAAGAATGAAACAAGTTGGGGGAAAATGGAAGGTGGGAAAATTTCACTTGAGCGTATTTGCTGCCTTTTAAAAAGTATTCATTCTATGCTGAGAACGGAAAATGTCTTGAGAAACGTAACTGGGATATAAGGAAACCTTAGTTGAGCTGAAGAACTTAAACCTGGGCAGGCACAACACTGCCCCTTTATCTTTGTGGGACATTTGCAGGATGAATTACTTTTGCCAAAGTAAGGAACCTAGAGGTTAGAATTGACACCTCGTCCAAACTCATTCCTATAATCTTGACAAAAAGTTAACCTGTATTGTCTCCGTATGTGTAAGGTGAAAAAGTGCATTTGCTTGTAATATTTAAAATTTCCATATAAAAGGAGAAACAATTATGTAGGCTTGCTATGGAAAAAATATGAATAGCACATTTAAAAATGGATCATGGAAAAATGTTGTTGTCTATTGGTAAGAGATTTAACCTTAAATGTTTTATCTTCCATAGGTCAAATACATTTCAGTGTGTAGAGGTTGTTAGTATTTTAAAGCTTTCAATAGGTTGCCAAGACAAATAATTGACATTTTTGAGAGCTCAGTTTGTACTAGGAGCTTCACATATGTTGGTCATAGTTTAGTTAACTCTGGAGGTTGCATTTATTCCATTAACCGAGATTAGAGCCCTGCAACAATGTGTTAATTTAAAAATAAATTGAAGTATTTCAGTGAGTTCACCACATTTCTGAATATATAAAAGAGTGCCAAACTATTAATAATTTTTGGAACTGGTGACTAATACATAGTGCTTCATTATGATTCATCTTTTGTGTACATATGAAAATTTTCATGAAGAACACAAAACATAAAACAAAGGAACTCTCCAGCTTGGGAGGGAAAGATTGGTGGCATTTACAAGGGTCCACCCCCTACTCCCCCACCCCCCAGCCTTTGCTGATGAACTCAGGAAGTTTCTTTTCTCGTTGAAAAAAAAATCTGTTATATACATATGAATCCGTACAAAGGTCCTTATGTCTTTTTCAGGTGGCTGATTCAGGAGGGCCTACTGTAGGGAACACCTGCTCTTTTTATCTGCCAGAATCTCCTCCTCACCTCCCGGGAGGAACAAATCCTCCCGATGTTATCTCCTCGGAGTTCTGGTGGGGCTGCTCCTCTGCTGTCTCACCTCCCTGCCTATATATAGGGGTGGCTGTGTAAGCAGGGACTGGCCACACATATACTGTACTTGTTGCTGCCCACATTAATAGATCTACAGATGGACACATGGCCTGAACCAGGTCAGTTAGAATGCTTTCCTACAACCTTATTTGCACATGATAAAAGCAAGGAAGGCCTCTCTTTCCCCTGGGATCACTAGCCGAGATGATCGAAGACTAGCCCTGTCCCTGGTAATGCTTTCCCCACCCCCACCAGCCTACAGAGGATGCACATGTGTAATAGGAGAGATAAGATTAAAACATGGAGAAAAGCAGGGAGAGAAAATAGAAGCAAAAAATGAGAATGAGTGTGAGAGAGAAATGATGATGCTGAACTCCTGGATCCCGTCATTCCTGAATCACCTCTGTTAAGGTGAGTTAGTACATTGGGTTTTCCTCCAGAAGCTAGTTTGATTTGGGTCTTGTTTTCTTATTTGCACCCAAAAGTCTTGACTGATATGGGGAGTAAGGCCTGAAGGACAGCGACTGCTGTGTACTTCAGTACTATCTATAGTCCAGCTAAGACGTCATCTAGAGCAGTGCCTGGTACATGGCTAGTACTCAACAAATGTGTGTTGAAAAGGGGGTAACTCCTTCTGGATAAGAATTAAACTCTGATAGTCCTCTTGACGTCTTTATGTATTTATTGAAGTAGGGATAATATTCATCTTCTTCACTCGCTGCATGGTTAAATTTGACTCTCTTAAATATAGCTATTTTTGCAATTGAAAGCACCATTTTTCTACAGCTAGAAAAACCTACTTCTGACACAGATTCCCAGGACAGTTTGCTAAGAAGCCCCTTACGATATGCAGCACAGCGGGCCCAACCACAGGGTACATCAATCACCTTACTGCGTCTCAGGCAGCTTTTACAGGATTTTCTGTGATCCTGGTGTCAGTGCGCCTTCTGTATCAAGGCAGAGGTGATATGTAGAAATCCGGCAGCTTTTTAGAAGGGAGGCCAGGCAGTGCTGTGCCAGTATAATTAATGAGAGTCATCGCTCTGGAAGCAAGAGGGGAGTGGGGGGTTGGGAAGGATGTCTTTCACCAGTCAATGGCATGTAAGAAAAATCGGTGCTTTCACAGCCCTCTTTACTGCTGGGAGGAGGTTAAGTCAAAGGACCCCTGTAAAGGGCTCTCTGCGACTCACCGTGCGGGTGGAGGTCCTCCTGTGTGGGGAAGCTGGATTCAGCCCCAGACTTTTCACCGGGGCTGGTTTCAATCTTGAATTGAAGTACTAGCAGGAACCCCCTTACATTTGAATATCCTTATTAAAAGGTTATGGCTTACCTGATCATTCAAAAAAAAAAAAAGAAAGAAAGAAAGAAAGGTTCTTTAATACCATATAGGACATACAGCTCAAAGAAGTGTTAACCAAGATCCCATTTCTTCCAATCCCCTGTAACCAGTGGAGTAAGAGGGTGTTATTTGTTTTGGTTTTCTATTGACTTTTCGGTAACCATGGAGGGGCTTGTGTGACTTAGGCTGTTTGCTACCCACTGTCTAATCCCTTTGTTATTATTTCCCCTGATTGTCATGGCAGGGAAAACTTATTTTCTCCTGCTTCCAAAAAGTTGGCAATGTAACATCATTTTCTTAGTTGTAGTTGTTTTTTTCCCCCAGATTAATGGTATAAAAAGAAGACTCAGGGGGAAAAGTTACATTAAAAGATTTATGGGCTTATTCCTATGTCCTAAACACTGAAGACCAAGCTTTAAGTATGATTCACAATATCTGTTTAATTTCTGATAAATTGAGGATTTGTGTGGGTACATTAAAAAAAAAGTAAATTTAGGGCGGTTTCTTTCTATGGAACCCAAAGACCTTCTATGTCTTTTTCCAAACTGATTTCTCCTTGGTACCCTGGCAGGAAGAAATTCAAGTGACTGTTCTGGTGGCTTTTCCTTTTCTTCTGAGAGTCCAGAACTGCTTTCAGGATAAAGTTTCTTCTTGCCCATGGTGCTTTGCTCTGACATTGTAATTGCCTCCGTTGAATTGAATAATACAAATGGGTTGTTTCTATGGTATCGGCTAAGTGGGATGAAAAGGTGAAACCCTAGATCTAGCGCTGAGAAGTCACGGTGCTATCCCCCACCCCCAAGTGTCCGTCAAAGTGGACGGGCAGCCATGCCCGGCTCTGCATGCTCTGGCACTCATTTGTAGCTTCCTGAGCAAATTCACGCATGAAAAAGAAAATGACTTTAGTTTATGTTGTCACTAAGCCCAGAAAATCCCTGCCAACCCCATGCTGTCGGCTTTTCTAGAGCCTTCTTATTGGTGGAGAATTTTAAACTGAAGGTGAGGAGCTGAGTCTCGCAGACCCTCCCAGGCAGGCTTTGAACTAACAATAGGGCAGGTTGAATGAATGCTGATAAATGCAAATCCTGGAATGCCGACGCCGGATCTCCTCGCGGCTGCGGAGGCCAGCTGGTTGCCGGCGTTCCAGCAGCCGCACCAACCTGCTCGCTCACCACCGTAGTGCGCTCAGTAGACTTCAACGTTTCATCACCCTCTGAGTGCCTACTGTATACGAGCTTTCCTCTGCCATGGCCAGGCTCTAACTGCCCGCAGGTTGGCTGTTTGAGTCCGCCAGCCACTAAATTGATTTGATTGAATAATTGGCCCGATAACACTTAAGAGAAGCATCTGGAAGAAGAGACAGCGGAGGCAAATAGAAAGTGTTACCTATACTCCCTCTTCTTCAGTCTTAGCTGCACTTTACTCAAAGTAGATCTTAGTTGCAACGGCAGAATTGATGCTGTATTTTCTTAAAATGGTAACAAAACAAAACAAACAAAAAACTGCGAGGGGCGATAAGATGGACAGTCTGGGATTTTCTTTAAGATGTAGTCCTGACACTTTTTACTTCGGTGCAAACTGCACACAGTCCCCAGTCCCTGTATCCTCACCTGCAACTTCGTTTAGCCGAACTCCTGTGCTCTGCCACTACTGAGGCTCTCCGGGACACATCCCCCAACTGAGCACCAATGGGGTGTCCCTGGGTTGGGGAATCATTGAAACTTGAGGGGGGATATAAATAGACTATTTCCAGTGCTTCTGACCCTTGCCTGCTGCGGATCCCCGCAAAGGGGTGTAGGCCTAGGGGTCAAGGTCCAACCCTCGGCTCCCTGCACCCAGACGGAAGGCTGGAGCCCGTGGTGCCGGCGGGAGCTCCAGTCCACTCTCGCCAGCTCCAGTTCCTGATTTCCGCGGGAGCTACGGGGCTAGGAGGGAGGGGGCTGCAGGGCGAGCTGGAGGATTTGAATGAGAAAGCAGGTTGTGCAGCGTCGGCGCCCCGCTCTTCCCTGCGCGTCTTGGGAGAGGGGGCGGTCCTGCCGGCTGGTGGGGAGAAGTGTCCTTCTAGGAGTCTTTCTGACCCTTGACAAGGTTTTGGAGTTGGAGTCACAGGAGCCAATAACTCGTCACTCGCGCACTTTGGAGGTCGCTCCTGCGCCGAGGACTCCGAAGAATCCTTCCTCTGCCGAACACTCAAAGTTGAGCAGGTCAGTGCTTTTGGGGGAACGAGGGGGCACGAGAAAGAAAAGGGAGATTGGTTCGGCAGTCCAGGTGTGCAAGTGAGCAGGTGGCCCGCGTTCCTCTCTCTGCTGTCCGGGCCGGGAAACGCTCTTTAGGGCTGTGTGAGTGCTGTGCGTGGGGTCCCGCGAGCCCCTGTGTGCAGCCCTGGGCACGGCTGGGCGTGGGGTCCCGTAATTCAGAGGGATGGAGAGTGTGAGCCGCCCCAGAACTTAATTCTTGGGCCTCTTGTGGTGGTGGGTGGGTTTTGCCGGGTGGAAGGTCAAGCATTCGTGCTGGGTGCATCGCCCCTCCGCCCCCGCGCGGGTCCGGGGGACCCGTTTCTGACCCCCGGACGCCGCGGAGAGAGCAGGTTCGTGCTTCCCGGAGAAGGAAGGCTGCGCGGTGTCCATTACACTCGGGGAGTCGCACGGTTCTTCCTGCGCTGGGCGACCTCTCGCAGGACCCTGTCGGAGGAGACCGGCTGCTCTCGGCGCGAGAAGGATTTACTCCATTGCCTTTTCCCGGAATAAACTAGGGGCACCCGAGCGGCGCGGGACCGCGGGGGAAGGTCGGGGCCCCGCGGCGGCGGCCGCGCTCTGCGCCTGCGCGGCGTTCCCATGGCTACGGGGCCGCCAGTCCCGGACGCCACCCCGCGCGCCCCGAAGTCCTGCTCCGCGCAGATCTGCCCTGCCGCCCTCGCCGCTCCTCCCCGGGCTGCTCTTTGTTGTTTGTAACGTGGAATCGGTGTATGGTCTCCTTTTGACCTTAGGAATTCAGCATTAAAACAATAACCAACTAAATTGAAAAATAAGACCGGCCCCCTCCCACATGCAGACATTTATCGCTTTGATCTTAGGCGGAAGAAAATGATGAGAAATTGCTAATTGGGGCAGTCACTGAAATTTTTTTCCTCCTCCCTCTTCTAGCCCATGAAAGTGAAGGCGAATAAAATATGTTTACTTCCTGGTTAGGTAGTTTAAAAAAAATCGCTCAGGTGCTTGCTCTTGAGAATTACGGGGACGATCTGTTCCTCCTTTCCTCCGGGTGGAGGGCGGGGCGCGTGCAAACCCACAGCACCTGTGTCCCCTGGTACGTTTCTGAGAACGAGATTCGCTCCAAAATGAACCAAAGTAAAATGCCACTGAAAAGAAACAAAGGCTGTCTCAGGGGAGGTGATTGTTTTTCCAGTTGCTCTGGCTTTTTGGTCATTTCTGGGTTTAATATTATACATTTTCTGCGGGGAATGTTTCAGGAGGCCTTGAGCAAGCCAGTTAGATTTCTCAAGATTTCTGTTAAGAGAGTCATTTTCGTTTTCTTAAAAATGTGTTTTGCCAGCTCCATCCCCTTTTTAAAATCTCATTTGTTTACAAGTAGGTTAGCATTCGGCAAGGGGTAGATAGAAGGAGCTGTAGTTTCTCGTTGCTCATTTTTCTTAGGTTGCATCAATATTTGGCAGCATAATTCACATACCTCGTTGCTTATATTAAATAAACATTGGTTAGAAGTAATGTAAAATGGAGTTACTCTTCCTAGGACAGAGTACATAAAAATACCTTAGGTGAAGTAATATATGAGCACTGTCTTGCTGTTTCCTATTTTTCACTAGTTTGCTTTCAAATTTATTAGTGATAGAAATGACCAGACAATATCCTTCCACCATCAGCAAATGAAGTCAGCATAATGTTAATTTCAGATGATTAGCAAATAATATGTTAGTTATTTCTCTCATCTCCCTCATCATAAATGCCTATACATTCTGCAATCTATTTAGATGAAATGCTAAAAAATGCTTTATTAAGTTTTTCCCCTTTTCTCATAATTAAAAAAATAGAAAAACTCCTAATTTTCAGGTTCACATACTCTGTGACCCTCTTTGGTGTCTTGTAACTAGCTCCAATTTCCTAGTTCTCAGTGACATGTGTTTCTGCTGGTTCTGGGAGGTAAACTGCAGTTTAGTGGATCCTGGGATAATGATCCTGGGAGTGTGGGAGCGGGGTGGGGAGAGCCGTGGGGATGGAGACAAAGGGAGTGAGGGTTGATGGGCAGAGAAAGCCAGGATTTATAGCTGCACCAGATTCTTCATAAAAGCTGTTGAAGTCATTGCTTCTGTTTGTTACATTTTCCCACATTATCAACAGCAGTTACATTTCTTTTTAATATCTGTCTTCTAAATAATTATAAGGATGAAATTATAAAAGTAGAATATTATAAAGGTGTTTCATGTTAAGGTGCCATGCTATAGTGGGAAAACTCTTAATTAAGTGTTTTCTACTTAATTTATTCATTTAGTCAAATATTTATTGAAAACTAATTACATGGAAGGCAAGATAAATAAATCCAGCTTCCCACTCTTAGTGAACTAAGAGCTGTGAATTCTGAAAGAATTCTAACACTTTTCTGGTTTTCTGGGTAAAGATAACTACCCATGGTCATCTTAAGAATAGTTTATTTAGTGCTAAGTGATCAGACTTCTTGATTCAGAAACAAATGCTTAAACTTCGATTAGAAAAAAATCCTAAACATTGATTTTGAGCATTTCAGATAAGAATCTGTATATATGGTAAAAAGCATCATGTGCACCAATCTTACATTTTTGTAGTACAGACTGAGCCCTAAAACCTAGAGTCTGGGCAGGTACTGCTCCTGAGTTTGGGAGGAACAGAGAAACCCTGTAATTCTTGGATTTCTTAGATGAAGATAAGGTGAGTGATTCAGTAGTCCTTTGTTCTGACTCCCTGTTTCACGATACAATAAACCTCCTGCAGCTCACTCCTAAGAATAGGGTTGGCCTGCATGCCTGAAGGATCATGACTATTTCTCTGGAAAAAAAAATGGGAGGGGGCTATAAAATTATGATAGAAAAAGTACAATAGGGCACTTAAACCTTTTAATTTAGAGCTGGAAAAATTTCTAGGCATTTTCAGTAAGTTTCGACTTGATAGAAATCCATTATAGCCATGCCAAACCTGGCCTAACAGTGACCAAGGTTGACAGACATTTCCACTTGTCATTCATAGGACATAGACGGTTAGGAAGACTGTCATCGTCCCTCCTCTGCCGCCTCATGAGTCAACAGTAATCTGCTCAGAGAAGCTTGCTGAAGAGCATCCCCATTCGGTTATTGCTCTTTGTCTAGGAAAATCAGACTCAGCGGTGAATTGTGGACCAAGTGGTGCAGAACTCATTACTTTGAACAATGCCTCCACTGCCTGGGAAGCAGGTTCTCTCTCCTCACTCTCAGGGGCTCATTCAAGGCTGGCTTTCCTCACAAGGAAAATCATTTAGACACAGTTCAGTGGACACTCACTCACATCTCTTTGACACCCGTGACCATTTTTGTTTAAGGAGAAATCCAGTACCGCTGTGGCAGGGTGTGCCAAATTAGAAGTGCATTTTAAGAACCCTGTGAAGAAGTTTACACAGCTTTACATTGTTATCATCACGGTCTCTGTCTTCTGCGCTTCAAAGCAAGAGGGCAGGATGGATGCAGAAGGGACAACTAAGAAAACTTTTATGGCAAAGTTAAAAACATTCCCACCCACGCTGCATTTTGGATGTACTCAACTACATGCCTGTGCGTCTTTATTGTCGTAAAATCACAGAACAGAAAAAGATAGGAAGGTAGATGTTATGTTTGTTATATAAATCAGGAAGCCAGGGCCCAAGGCTGCTACATGATTTTCAAAGTCATACAGCTGATAAATGGCAGAACTGGGAGGAAAATACTGAGTTTTCAATTTCTAATGATCCTTGGAAGTCTGGGGTGAGCAAATATGAAACCCTTGCTCCAGAGTGGCATTTGCAACTGTATGAAATTGCTGTAGTTGTCAATGTAAAATGGTCAAACATCAGCAATATTACATAATTCAATCTAGTCATTGAGTGGGATTGGCAGTGGACACCTTCTGATTATGTATTTGCAATAAGTGTGTATCAATCATGAGAATGTATATGGAGCACTTGCATACATGCAGAAAGTCTTATAGTATCTATTTTAGCTTGAGGGATTCTGGCATGCTTAGGATTTAATACAAGGGGGAAATGTTTTTCTGGTTATTTATTGTCCAGGAAATATCTTAGACAAGGGGTTCTGGAGGGAAAGGAGGAAACGAACATTAATATATTCCAATCATTACTTTGTCACTTTAAAACTCATAATAATCAAGAGAGGCAGAAACTATTATCCCATGTCACTGAAGAGGCTCAGTGAAGTTAGTTTCTTGCTATAATGGAAGAGACTAGGAATTTGAACCCAGGTCTGTCTGCCTTTATGCTCCATTGTATCATGTTGCCACTTAGGAAAGCAAGACTAAATTTATAAAAAATATTGTCTTTTTTTTTTTTTTCAAATTCACCATTCAATCCAAAGTACAGACAGAAGTGTTTCTGACCAGCTTTTTGGTGAGTGGAGAAGCTGCATTTCCTATTTGGAGGTTGGGAGGTTATAAATTCAGGCTTGGTTCCAGAAAAGCATTCAAGACTTTGTTTATAAACTCTGTTGGCTATTTGTTTAGAAGTGAGTGGTGTTTAGGTTCTCCTCTGCAAATGATTTTCCACATCAAAGTAGCCCACGCTTCACTAATAAATTGTCAAAATGCGGTGGGTCTAGGAGAATACCCCTCATGATTTTAATGTGTTTTCTGGCATCCCAAGACTAGGTATTGGTTTAACCTTATATAAACTTTGCTCACTTACTTTTCTTAAAATAGTATTGAGAGACTTGGTGCTGGATAGAACCAGATGGTGTCTTCCTGTAATGTTTTTCAAATTTGAGAGCAGAATCAACTTGGACCGTTGCTGAATGAAAATTTCTAAACTTATTCCAGAAGCTGGAGGTGTGGAGCTCTTAAAACTGCTCTGCTATGGTGTTGGGAAGCTGAAGTTCGATGGTGCTGAACTGGTTTCAGATCTGCAGTATTTTTGAGCTAGGTTGCCCAGGAAGAAACTGAGGCTCTGGAATGTGCACATTCACACAGCCGAGGTGGGACTTGAACCTTGACGTGGCCAGGCTGCTGGCCTAGGGCTCTTAGTAGCTCGCCCCAGTGTAAAAGCATGCTGGACTCCAGCCGGAGTTTCAAATACTGCACAGGATCCTGGAAGGCTCTCTGGGTTTCCCTCTTCGTGAGTTTGTTTTCTGTGGTTTGCTCTTCTGAATTATAGCAAGGGACTTAGGAAGCTGTCCAGCCACTCAGGTGCCCATGAATTACCTCTTAAATTGCCATTGGAAGGCAGAAGAATCTAGTTTAATGTTAGCATATTTGAGTTACTGATTAACTGAACTAAGGTAACATGGTTTCTCTTTTATCTGCCTTCACTTCCTTGTTGCTAGTCCACAAGAACCAAACATTTGAATTCCGTCTCCCACTTGCCTCTTCTCCTGCTCTTCAATTGAATTGAAGAGGTCTCTGAACTTCAGAATAGGTCTCTGTGGAGTGCTAATGGAACCACTGCAAAACTGCCCCTGGCGGGAACTTTGAAGGTAGATGTGGTTTTTTCAGGGGTTGGAATTCTGGACCAGAAGTGCAGTGAGTTGATTTGCTGTGTGATGATATGGAATTTAGTTCTCTAGACCTCCTACTGCTTTTTGCCAAACAAGTCTTTCTTAACTTTAAATGATGTGGGAGCTATTGAAAATAATTTTTTTTTAAAAACAAATTTCTTTATTGAAGAGAGTAAGGTGCTCATATAAGAAGTTAGGATTATGTAAATTGATTTTCATTTCAATTTAAAGGCTATTGATTCTATACAACCATTTGTATAAAAGAGAAAAGGGGAGGTTTCTTTATACATATATAGTACACAAGACACTAATAATGTTGGTTGAGGGGAGACAGATGCTTGAGGTAAACTATTGTGTATACTTTTGTGCCTTTTCAGTTTCAAAGCTCCAACTTAATAAATAAAATTAAAATAAAAAAGAATACTTGGGTTTCAATAATAAATAAATAACCATTTCTTGGCTCCTAAGTGGTAGAAATAGAATACTGGGGAGGAATTTTACATAAAAGAAAAGCTATTCTCATTATCTTTTTAAGTCTCACCAAAAAGATCACATTTAGTGATTTTTTTCACATTTAGTAATTTTTAAAAGTAGTGCTCTTTAAGCTATTCTGGATTTTGATACTAGGGCTGTGAAAACTTTTTTTTCCATAGTTTTTTTTTCCTTCTCATAAAGCATCAGTTATTGGCTGCAGCCAGACTCAGTGGGCCAATAGGAATCAGGTCCTCTCCTGAGTTACTAAACCTATGTGATGGGTTTGTTTATAAAAGTGAGGCTAGAAAGTACCCCACCCCCACCCTCCATACTCTCCTTCCCCCCTTGGAGAGAAATCCCTGTAATGGGGTTATGCTTTTATTTTCCTGGGCAGTGTCTAAATGGGAATGTCAGAGGAATTTTTTCTCCTCAAATTGAAAAAAAAAAAAAAGAAAACTCAAAACTTCTACACAAATGTTTTTATTCTTAAACACAGCTTTTCTTGTTTTAAATAGGTTTTGAATTGAAAGTCTTTTTCTGTTTACTGGGTAAGTCATTAAAATACAGTCTCAGAAGAGAGTAAATACAAATTGTGTACCAATTTCTTTTTCACTTGTCAAAAGAGAAGAGTGAAATCCATTATTTAATGTCCAAGTTTCAGTCAAAAGCAAAAACTCAAGGCGGGAACAGCTCTCAGTACATCCTTGAAAATTTCTCATCTCAAATTAGGTGCAGTACATAGAAAAACATCTATTTTCCTCCCAGAATTGTCCTTATTGCTGTTATTTTTTTGTTAGAAAAAACAGCTGAATAGATCATATAGTCTCATGCTCAAAAGGGCATTAATGGGTATTCTCACTTACACCTCTGTCCTCAGCCATCCAGTTCTTTCTCTAGAGCCCAGCAGTGGCATTCACTCCTTATGTATTTTTTGAAAAGTTACTGTATATCAGGAAGTACGTATAGATGGTTTTTTCCTCCTTCTAAAAAACAAATGCTAGCACATCATTCACATGATTCTGTATTTTTTCTTGTAACAATTTATCTTGCATATGATTTCATATCAGCATATAGAACTTATTAATTAAAAAAAACTTTTTAAAGAAAGCAGTTTTAGGTTCACAGCAAAATTGAGGGGAGAGCACAGAGATACAGAGATGTCACGTCTATTCCCTGCCCCCACACACGCATTGCCTCCGGGTTATCTATATCCCCCACCAGAGTTACGATTTGTTACAAATGGTTAGATAGTTACCATTTGTTACAATTGATGGGCCTATACTGACACCTAATCACCCAAAATCCATAGTTTCTAGTAGGTTTCAGTTTGGTTTTGTACATCTAATGGGATTGGACAAACATATAATGAAGTGTACCCATCATTATGTACCCTGTACAATACAGGGTACTTTTCACTGCCCTAAAAGTCCTGTGCTCCGCCCATTCACCCCTCCCCACCCTTTAACTCCTGGCAACTACTGATCTCTTCTGTGTCTCCATAGTTTTGCCTTTTCCAGAATGTCATATGGTTGGGATCACATAGTATGTAGCTTTTTCACATTGACTTTTTCATTTAGTAATATGCATTTAAGACTCCGCTATGTCTTTTCACGGCTTGATAGCTCATTTCTTTTTTAACATTTAATGATATTTTAATGTAGGGACAGACCACAGTTCATTTATCCATTCACCTACTGCAGGACATCGTGTTTACTTCCAGGTTTTGACGATTATGAATACAGCTGCTGTACACATTCATGTGAGGGTTTCTGGGTGAACTTGAGTTTTCAACTCATGTGGTAAATATTAAGTAGCACAATAGCTGGGCTGTATGGTAAGAGTATGTTTAGTTTTGAAAGAAACTGCCAAGTTGTCTTCCGAAGCGTTTGCCATTTTACATTCCCACCAGGACTGGATGAGAGTTCCTGTTTCTTCCCATCTCGTGTTGTCAGTGTTCTGAATTTCGGCCATTCCAATAGGTGTGTAGTGGTATCTCATTTTATTTCCATTTCCTGATGACATGTGATGTGAAACATCTTAGTTCTGTGTATATTTTTGAGCAGCAGTCCTTTATCATATATGTTTAAAAAATATTTATTTATTTTTAGCCCTGGCTGGTGTGGCCCAGTGGATTGAGCACTGGCCTGTGAACCAAAAGGTTGCTGATCAGTTCCCAGTCAGGGCACATGCCTGGGTTGTGGGCCAGGTCCCCCGCTGGGGGTGTGCAGGAGGCAACAAAGTGATGTTCCTCTCCCTCTCTTTCTCTCCCCCTCCCCCAGCTCTAAAAGTAATTCAATAAAATATTGAAAAATAATGAAAAACACACACAATGCACATACTTGCAAAATACCCAAACACCAATAATTAGAGGGAAGAAAACAAGGGGCTTACAGGCTTGAAAGAATATCCTAGGCTTCGGAACAAAACAAATGCAACCAAATATTGAAAATTTCTTCGTTCAAAACACAAAGATATTTTGTTTTTAATAGAATTTAAGTTTTGTTTTTTTAAGGAACATTTTACAGACAAAAACAAGCTTCTTCTGTTGCCTGAGACAGGCCTGGCTTCTGTTTCTTGAAGGCCTTTTGTAAAAATACAGATGGCAGCGTTCACCACCCTTGATGTTCACTCCCCCCAGCCCCTCGGCCCCTGACCCCTCCATTCTGCCTTCTGGAAATACACCACTGTGGGGCCATCCTGAGGACAACTGGCAGGGACTACAGAGCACCTAGGATGTGCTCAGTCTTCGTGACCGGCTCCGTCACTTTCCTAAGATGACCTTTTGGTTCCCGATGTAGGTGTCTTTCTTGAGCTTGCCAACCACCAGCTGCTGAGCTTCCATCACCGACTACAGCACCAGCCCCTGGGCCTGGGCACCCAGCATCCTCATTTTGCTCGCTTTGTCTCACAGGTCTGAGGTCTCTGTCTTCAGCCTGGACTGCGGCAGTGTACTCTTTCTGGTCAAGGCCTCATGTTTATCTCTAGGTTCTTCTTGCCACTGTTGAGAGCAGACACATCCCAGGACTGCTTGTATCTGTTGACCATCTCAGCAAAGTGATGCAGGCCATGACAAGGTTTAAATTTTAATGAAGTCCAGTTTATCGAGCCTTCCTTTCATAGATAGTGCCCTTGATGTTGTATCTGCAAAGTCACTGCCACCCTCAAGGTCATCTAGGTGAACTTCTATGTTAATTTCTAGGAGTTTTATAGTTTCACATTATGCATCAGGATCTGTGAATCATTTTAAATGAAATTTTTGTGAAGGGTATAAGGTCTGTGTCTAGATTCATCTTTTTGCATGTGGGTGTCCAGTTGTCCCAGCATCATGTGTCAAAAAGACTGTTTTTGCTCCATGGTATTGCCTTTGCTCCTTTGTCCGAGATCAGCTGATGCCATTTATGTGGCATCATAATGTGGACCATTATGTGGGTCCATTTCTGGGTTCTCTATTCTGTTGCAATGATCTATTTGTTTGTTCTTCCTCCAGTAGCACATTCTGTTGATTACCATAGCTTTAGAGTAAGTCTTAAAGTTGAATAGAATCAGTCTTTCAGGTTTGTTTTTCTCCTTAAATATTGTGTTGTCTCTTTTGGGTTCTTTTATTTTTTTAATGGCTACATATTTTCCACTCTACAGATACACTGAAGTTTAACCAGAGTAACAGATAATTAGATTGCTCCTGCTCTTCTGAAAACGACAGTATAGTGAACGACCCTACAAGAACACACACCACTTTGCACATGTTCAAGGACAGTAAAGGATGTGTTTTTGGAAGTGGGAATGCTAAGTTAAAGGTATTTGCGCTTGTTACTTTGATAATGAGTGCCACACTGGTCTATGTAGACGTCGTAGAAATTATACTCCTAATCAGAAGTATATTATACTGACAATTTTTCCCTACCATTTGTCAACAAACTTTTTGTTTTTTGCTAATTTGGTAGGTAAAACATTAGCACCTTGGCGTAGATGAAATTTGATTTTCTCTTATTCACTAATGGTGACTTCACAAATTTCTACTTTGAGCAGAGCCTCAGAGTAGAATCCTTTCTTTTCAGTATAGATGAAAAAAAATCAGTTTTGGACCTGGCCGGGTAGCTCAGTTGGTTGGAGCATAGTCCTGATGCACCAAGGTTGTGGGCTTGACCTCAGGTCAGGGCACATACAAGAAGCAACCAACGAATGCAGAAATAAGTGGAGCAACAAATCCATGTTTCTCTCTCTCCCCTTCTTTCTCTCTAAAATCACTTAATAAAAAATAAATAAAAATATTTAGTTTGAAGAAGCAAATGAATAGGTTTTTGGCCACTGCCTGGTAGAGGAGCAGAGTCAGCACACTCACTTTCCTTAAAAGCTATGCATTTAGCCACCTTTCACACTTCCTATCAAATTTCAACATTTCACTTTCCCTACTTACCCTGCTGTAAAGTGGGGAAGGAGAGAAGGTGTCGACTAGAGGTTTAATTGTGGAAATGTACCCTTCTCTGGGAAGTGAGTGCTCTTTCTGAGACTGAATTTTCTTATTCATGAAGGGATTGGGTACAGAGCTATTCTAAGTTCCATTTTTAAAATGGTAATATTCCAATATTTAAAATGCTTAGAAATCACGTCTGGGCCTTTTGGCTAAGGTCAAGTGTAAAAAACTTAGAAATCACTCACTTTAGAGACAATTAAGGACTTTTGTTTCGAACTACACATATGTAGATGAAATTAGAATTATTTAAAAAAATCTGCTGTTAGTGTGTCATCAGGAGAAAGAATCTTCAAATGTAATCAAAGGCTAGATTTAAAGATTGATGGCGGCTGAGAGTTGAAACCTAATTACCAGTCATTCCTTTGGGTGTTGTTTTTTTTCAATCCAGTCTGCACTGTGTACCCACTTTTAAAAAGAAGGAATAAATAGAAAGTGATGGAAATATGCTAATCTTGCCATGAGTACAGGAAAGTGCAGTGGGCTGTAGGTGGGGAAGTCTGGATCCTATTACTGATGGCGATACCTTGGCAGCGTCCTTGCTCCCACTTGCTCTCTTTCACACCCTCTCTTTCCCTCTCATGTTCATTATTTATTAGGAAGCAAAATTACATAGATCTTGAGTGCCACCTTTGGAGTTACATTTTTTTTTTTTTAGTTCAGATACCATTATTGTTATGTGATATCTGTGGATCTTAGGTAATTATTTAACCTCTCTGTGTTTCAGTTTCCCTGTTTGTAAAATGTGGATAATAATTAGACCTTGCCCTTGGGACTGTTGTAAGGATTAAGTACAATAAAACATGTAAAATGTTTACCACAAAACCTGGCATGTAAGATGTGCTAGAACATATCAGCAGTTATTTCAAAGCAGCAGGCACTGAACTAATGCGTCTTGGGCTCAAACTGCACGGGCTCTGTGGCTTTGAATGTGAAGCCACAGGGTTGAATTCTGTGTGCAGCAATGTAGTTTACCAACACTCCTGCTGAAATAACTTAAAAATGCTGAATGTAATAGAAAGAGCATTTTCTTAAATGTAATGAACCAGTAAGAACGCAATGAATATTTAAGCTAAAAGCTAAGCAAAGAGAGGTCTACTGAGCAATGAAGCTGGCTTTTGCCTTGATGACATTTGCCAAACCAGTTTAACTTGAACTGTTTTTTATGGCCTACGGGTACAGGAGAGACAAGGTAAGACAGCTGAGAGGGTGTATATCCTTCAGTCATAAAGCTGGGACTGCAAAAGGCTTTTTCCTCAGTGTAAAGGTGAATTAGAATAAAAACAAAACCAAAAATGTAATTTACTCTTCCCAATCCTAGAAGGCTACAGGAAAATCACCTATCAAAAACCTAGCTACTGCCCTGTTTGGTGTGGCTCAGTGAACCGAGTGCCAGCCTGAGAACGGGAAGGCCACTGGTTTGATTCCCAGTGAGAGAATATGCCTGGGCTGTGGGCCAGGTACCCAGCTGGGGGCGTGTGAGAGGCAATGAATTGATGTTTCTCTCCCTCTCTCTCCCCCTTCTTCTCTTTCTAAAAATAAATAAATAAATCTTAAAAACAATCAAATAAAAAAAACCTAGCTACTGAGCAGATGCCTAATATTTAGTCCTGAGAATCTCTGATCTTTTTTTTTAATTTTTATTTATTTTTTATTTTTAGAGAGGGAAGGGAGGTAGAAAGAGAGAGAGAGAGAGAAACATCAATGTGCGGTTGCTGGGGGCCATGGCTTGCAACCCAGGCATGTGCCCTGGCTGGGAATTGAACCTGCGACACTTTGGTTTGCAGCCCGCACTCCATCCACTGAGCTATGCCAGCCAGGGCAAGAATCTCTGATCTTAAACCCACTTTAATGCTGGTCTGGAATCATGGTAACTAGGTGGACAGAAAACCTCAAGGTGAAAAATTGACTTAAAGAATTTCTACATTGGAAATGTTCCTGGTACAGAGCAGAAACAAATTTTTTTCTCTCTTTTGGAGAAGTCTCTTTTTATGCCTGACTTTGAAAAATCCCCACCAATAAAATTAGAAGGAAAGCGAGCATCTCGTAGGAAAAAAAAAATCACTAAACAAGATATGAGCTGAGAACAAGAAACTATAATGACTAATTAAGCTGATGTGAAAAAGAACTAACTAGAACTTGACACTAAAAATATAATAATTGAAAACAATGACTCAATGAATGGATTTAATAGATTTGTCAAAGTAGAACAGGAAATAGTCAACTGAATGGTAGCACTGAAGAAAATTTTCAGATGGCAATGCAAAGGGGCAAAACAGTGAGAAATTCAAAAGAAAGGTTAGTCAGCTCTGGCAGCTGTGGCTCAGTGGATTGGACCATAGTCCTGTAACCAGTAGGTCACCAGTTGATTCCCGGCCAGGACAAGAGCCTGGGTTGTGGGCTTGGTCCCTGGTGGGGGCTCATGTGGGATGTGGCCCACTGGTGTTTCTCTTTCACAACGATGCTTCTCTCTCTCCCTTTCTCTCTCTCTCTCAAATGAGAATAAAATAAACCTTAAAAAAAGGAAAGGTCAATATACGTGGAAGACAGAATTCGGATTCAGCATACGTTTAATTATAGTTTCAGAATAAGAAGAGAGAAAATGGGAAGAGGCAACAATTAGAGAAAGAATATCAGAGAATTTTCAAGGATCAATAATAAAAAGCACTACTTTACATATTCATGAAATCATATGAATCCCAATCAGGATCAGTGAAAAGGAATCTGCACATAGACATACTATAATTAAATTTTGGAACACAAAAGATAAAGAGAAGATCTTCAGTGAGGCCAGAGAAAAGAGGCAGCTCATCCTCAAGGACATGACAAATTAGCCTGACAGTGTGACAGTAGAAACCAGAAGACAGTAGAATATTATCTTTCATGCACTGTCAGAAATTAACTGTTAGTTCAGTATTCTATTTTCATTTTAAAAATCTTTTTTTGTAAAGATTTTATTTATTTACTTTTTAGAGAGAGGGGGAGGGAGGGAGAAAGAGAGGGAGAGAAACATCAATCAGTTGCCTCTTACACACCCCCAACTTGGAGCTTGGCCTGCAATCCATGCACGTACCCTGAGCGGGAATCGAACCAGTGACCTTTCAGTTTGCAGGCCAGCACTCAATCCATTAAGCCCTACCAGCCAGAGTCATTTAAAAAATCTTTAAAAAGCAAGGACAACATAAAGACTTTTTCAGACTTACAAAAACCTAGATAGTTGGTTCTAGCAGATCCTCTCTAATGAGATATCTAGCCGACTCTTGAATAAAATCGGTGTGAACTGTGCAGGTCCACCTACACGTGGATTTTTTTTTTTTCAATAAATGCAGTCAGCCATCCTAACCATGGATTTTGCCTCTGAGGAGTCAACCAACCCTGGGTGGAAAATAGTAATTTTGCATTCCCAATTGCAGTTTCAATTTGCAGTTTGTTGAATCCGTGGGTGCGAAGTTATAAGTGGATTTTCGACTGCATGGGAGTCAGCATCCCTAATTCCTCCCTTGCTCAAGAGGCAATTGTACTTCAGGAGGAAGAAAATTATTCCCAGGCAGAGGTCTCAGAAACAGGAAGTCACGAAGAGCAAAGAAAGGGAAAATGTGTAAGTTAAAGCACATATTGACTGTATAAAATAATGATAATGATGTTTTCAGTGAGAGCTAGATGAAATAAGTGACATAGCTGGAGAAGCAAAAGGAGTTAGTTAATACCTTCTAAAGTTTTTGCATAGTTCAGGAGGAAGTTAAAGGTATTGATTAAATTTAGACTTTCATAAGTGAAACGTGTATGTTAAAATTTCTAAGGTAGTCACAAAAATTTATTAAAAGAATGAATACACCCAGCAATTCCACTGCTGGGACTAGATCCTAAGAACACTAAAACACCAATACAGAAGAACCTTTGCACCGTGATGTTCACAGCAGCACAATTTACAATAGCTACGTGCTGGAAGCAACCTAGATGCCCATCAGTAAATGAATGGATCAAAAACCATGGTACAATTACACAATGGAATTCTATGCAGCAGAAAGAAAGAAGGAGCTCCTACCCTTTGCAACAGCTTGGATGGAACTAGAAAGCATTATGGTAAGTGAAATAAGCCAGGCAGTGAAAGACAAATACCATGTGATCTCACCTTCAACAGGAACCTAATCAACAAAACAAACAAACAAAATATATCCAAAGACACTGAAATAGAGGACAGGCTGACAGTGACCAGAGGGGAGAGAAGAGGGAATTTCAGGGGAGAATGGGAAGGGTTTACAGGAAAAATTTAAAGGACACATGGACAAAAACTAGGGGGAGGGTTGGGTGGGTGGGCTGGAATGGGAGTAAAAGGGAGAAAACTATTTGAACAAAGATTAAAAAAATGAATACTTTCCTAGCTAATGGGGAAAATTGAAGTGAGAAAAGTAATAAATCTTGAAGTAAAGGAAGCTGAGGAAAGAAGTATAAAGTAGGCAAGACAGATAACAAGCACAAAATAAGATGTAGAAACAAATCCATATGTATCAGTAATTATAATACATCCAAAGGTACCAAAGTTTGTGAGAGTGGATGAAAAATGAAAATTCAGACATATGCTATTTATAAGACACATTAAACTATAAGGCTACAGAAAGGTTAAAAGTGAAATAATAGGCCCTGGCTGGCATAGCTCAGTGGATTGAGCTCGGGCTGTGAATCAAAGTGTCGCAGGTTCGATTCCCAGTCAGGGTACATGCCTGGGTTGCAGGCCATGACCCCCAGCAAGTACACATTGATGTTTTTCTCTCTCTCTCTTTCTCCCTCCCTTCCCTCTCTAAAAATAAATAAAATCTTTTTAAAAGTGAAATAATAGACAGAAATAGGTGGTGAAAAAACAAAAGGAAACTGGCAACATTGACACGAGACAAAATGGGCTGTAAATGCCCTCCCAAATTTTTCTAGAGACAACGAGGGTCATATTGGTTAAAGAGTTGCAATTCAGAAATATAAAAAACTTGTATGTATACAATAACATGGCCTCTTTGCACAGTGAACAAAAACTGACAGCACGACAACGAGAAACATAACGGTGTATATTCCCGGTGAGATTGTAATATACTTCTCAGTTCTTGACAAAGTGGGAAAGAGATTAATTACCACACACAGGAGTTGAATGATACCATTGATAAGTTGGAGCTGATAGACACGTAAAGACCACCACATCTCAGAACTGCATACACATTATTTTCAAACATACATAGAAATTTATAAAAAGTGATCTCAAACTATGCCATCAAGGAAATCTGAACAATTACCAGACGATTGGCAACACACAGACTAGATCTGTGACCACCACGCACAAAGCTAGTCACCGATGACTGAAGAAAGCACACACTAGGACCTGGGGTTTGGTGGTGTCTCCTGTGAACTTTGAAAAATGAACACAGTGCTCTTTTATGTCTGTCCCTTTGTGTGCATAGCTGGGAGGGGGGTAGCTATGGAATCAGGCTGTTTGCTGAGCCTTTTAACAACCAGTTGAGCAATGCTTAGAAACCTGGGGGAAGCGGGGAGGGGATGCTGGGGGAGGGGACTCGCTGGGGGAGGGGACTGGTGATGGTGGGAAGAGCAGGAGAGCGACCTGCCAGCTGGGGAGGGGAGTGGGGCCCCTCTGACCAGGTCCTTCTGTGCCTAACCCAGGCTTCTAAACTGCTTTAGAAGCTGTTCTGCCTGGACCTGGGCTAGAGGAAGAGGCGTCTTGACCCCGCCCACCCCATTCTTGCACTGTGTAATTCTCTTAATTTGTCTTAAAATCAGTGAAGAAATAAGAGCAGCTTTCTTTGAAATCTTACCTTTTAACTGGATTTACAGATGCTTCCTGATTTACCACAGTGCTCTGTCCGAACATACGCATTGTAAGTTGGAAATATTTTAAGTCAAAAATGCATTTAATACATACTAACCTACCAAACATCACATCTTAGCCTAGCCTACCTTAAACATGCTCAGAACACTAACAGTTGGGGAAAGTCAGCTAACACAAACCAATTTTTCTAATAAAGTGCTGAATAAATTAAATATTGTACTGAAGTTAAAAAACAGAACAGTTGCATGCATATCATATTCAAACCATGTGAAATCGGAAAATCATAAGTCAAATCATCTTAAGTTGGGAACTGTCTATAGTTTAATCTCAGTGTTAAAGGTTACCTGGATACAGAGGCTACGAGGTACAGGACATAATTTTGGGACCTTTTTAAAATTTCTAAGCACTTAATGTTTTATATATATTGCTGTCAGAGCCTATTAATTATGTCTTTGGTCTCAGCAAGGCTTAATGAGAAGAGAATCATTTAAGTTAAATGTTATACTACTCATAACTGTGGTTTGTCAGGTCCACATTAGTTAACTGTTAAGGTGAATGGGTTGGCATATTAGGAAGGGTTTTTCCATAGTACCTATTCATGCAATGTGGAATACTAAGGTTGGAAGTTCTGAGACACCATTTCCTTCACCACCACCTTTTTCAGTTACACAGATGAGGCAGCTAAGGCACAGGGGAGTGATGAGATTCACCTGACACAGTTTAGCTAGAAGGAGAACTGGGCTGCCACTCTGGCCTCTTGACTCCCATTGTCCCCGATGCCTTACTACAGCCCATGAACTAGTTATTCTTTTTCCAAAAAGAGGGTGAGTTTATACATTATGTTTTAATTTATGGCTATAGCCTTCTTTCCCATTGTTAGCAGTCTGGAGAACACATGAGCTCCTGAGATGACGTGGGGCTAGAAAACTTGGCCTTGCTGTTTCTGAACTTGATCCAAGTGGCTCACTCAAACTACATTGCAAAGAAGGCCTCCACTGTTTGATAGTCCAAGGACCAACGCTTTGCTCTGATCCCCTCCAATCTGTATACTCCAACAGCTCCTGGCTGGAGGAATAAGTGATGCATTTCTAAATATGGAACATTTCATGTAGTCAGATCCTCCCGTCTGTTCTTCGTGGGCCTGTGGTGGAGTGGGATCGAGTGGTGGAGGTGGGAAAGAATTAGTCTTATCTAGCGTGAGTAACAATGCTGGGCTCTTTTCACAGGGAAGCAGAGTGTTGGGAGGAAACACGACTGGACAGTGTGGCCCTGGACTGGGGACAGTGGATTTGCAGTCAGAAGGAAGACTTGGGTTTGCAACCTGCTGTTTCCTGTTAGCCTCTTTGAACTCACATTTAATAATGTGTTACTCTTAGAGTCATTGTAAGGGTTATGTAAAAAAAAAACCCCACAAGATACAAATGGAGATATGTATAAACCATAAAGTGACTTGCAAATAATGTATTATTATTAAGAAAGAAGGTGAGGGGGTGGGAGTGATGATTTTTCGGAAGGGGTGTGCCAGAGGAGAGTGCTCGGTTGTGGCGCTTCTGGCGCTAGGTAAAGAGGTGGAGACAGCAGTCAGCGTGTATTGAACAGTATGAATTCCTCTACTTTAATATATATTTCCATATTTCTGTTTTCCTTTAGAGTTAGAATTCTCATTTCCACGTAGTTTGTCTTTTATTCAGTCATTTAAGTGACTTGAACAGATCTGTAGTCTTTCATGAAACTCCTGTTAAAGCAGTGATGTACACTTGTCTCCGGTGTAAAGACAGTGAAGATGAAGATAAGATTTCAGGGTTTATTCTGCTTAAGTGCCTTCAGAGGGTGTGAGGGAATCCTTTGCTACCACAACAAAAGCCCAAGCAACTACACAGGCATGTTTTGAAACTCTCAGAGGACCAATTAAAAAAAACTCGCCCAAGATCCCCCAGTTGTTAGATTGAAATCGGAATAGAGAGCTCAGACTGACTGCCAGATGGGTTCCTTTACACTTGGCTCTGCTGACGCATTTCATCAGTGAGGACTCTTCGGTTGCAAGTGACAGAAAACCCGACGCAATGCTGCTTAAACAAAACCGAACAAGATTTAAACAGGGAAGTGCATTGATGCTGTTAACTACAGGGTGCAGCAGTATCAGGTGTCAGGTGCCACCAGAATGATAGTCATTCCCTCTGGATTGGATTCAGTTCACACAGATTTTCCCTTGGCTGCCAGGAAATCTAGATTTTGAGGCTTCACAAACACACAGCCTCACAACTTCAAGTCCAACACAAAAGGAAGTTTCTATAACAGTTCAAACAGAAATTCAGGCCTGACTCTCAGTGGTCAGGAACGAGCCGTGTGCCCCTCCCAGGCAATGGATGAGGCAGTTGTCTGATTTGTCAGGGCGAAGCCACACGCTCACCTGAATTGGTTTGAAGCTGACACCACCTAGATCTCCTGGACAAAAAGTGGGAGAAGGCAACCAGCCGATGCCTGTCACTGTGAGCTTTCTCTTAGGGGTCTCTAGTTAAAAGCAAATGGGTATTAGTGTGGAGGATTTGTTTTTCCTTTGTAGAGTTTTAAAAGCGTTGACAAATGTTTAGTACTCAAGATACTTCTTGCATTCCTTCCTTCCTTCCTTCCTTCCTTCCTTCCTTCCTTCCTTCCTTCCTTCCTTCCTTCCTTCCTTCCTTCCTTCCTTCCTTCCTTTCTCTCTTTCTCCCTCCCTCCCTCCCTCCCTCCCTCCCTCCCCCTCTTCCTTCCCTCCTTCCTTCCTTCCTTCCTTCCTTCCTTCTCTCCTTTCTTCCTTCCTTTTGCTAGGGGAATGAAGGGAGAAACAAAGGGAGAGAAAAATCATCTCTTACACATCCTCCAACTGGTGACCTGGCCTGCAACCCAGGCATGTGCCCTGACTGGGAATCAAATCAGAGACCTCTTGGTTTGCAGGTCAGCACTCAATCCAGTGAGCCACACCATCCAGGGCCCTGCTTTTCTTAGTTAACAGTATCTTCCTAGAATTTCTAATTTTTTTTATTAGTGGTGTCTACTGCTACAGTTTTCTGACTGTCATGTAGTTTGACATTAGCAATTTTAATCATGCACCTTCAGGTAAATGTGGCAAAAATTAGAGATGTAGAATGATTATAGAAGTTACTAATCAATTATAAAATGAGCTTATGTACATTTAAACCTTAAACATTTTTTTAGTTCATCCGATGCATGAATCTCTGCATACTTAAATGGCTCCTTTTGTTTCTTGCTGCCTTAGGGTTTTTGGAGTGTGCATTCTTTGAGCAAAGTTGGCTACAATTTCTTTTTCAAATTGCATTTATTCTATGGAAGTGTATTTATTGATGTGACTAGGGTGTCAACATATTAGTAACTTCTAAGCGAAGAAAGTTAACCACAAAATAGTGGAATCCGATGCTACGTAGATCTCTTAGGAGGCATAGTAAGCATTTTGTGAGCTGCCAAAGAAAGTTAAAATCAGTTTTAAACATCTTTGCTTTTGCCTGAATATTGACCAAATAATTTCATATTGGATACAAGGTGCAATGGAAGTACATTTTTAATGTAATCTAAATTGTCATTCTCTGAACGATCAGTGAAAGTGTATTTTGATGGATGTCTTGCCCATTGTGTTCACACAAATGGGACCATGAAACACTTGTGAGAACCCCGCTTTGAGGCTGTTGAGGTGGGTTTCCTGCCACCCTTATCCAGGAGCTAACTGTGCTATCTTACAAGTTACCCATACTTCCTGGCCTCCCTGTCCTCCTGGCTACACCATGAGAGGTTTGACTTCACTGGTTTCTAAGGTCCCTTCCCCTTAGTGAGCAGTGGGTTCCTGGCTCATCTAAATCTGATGGAACGCAAAGTTGTTGTTTTACACAGCTTTCTCTTCCCCTGCCCCAGTCATACTAACTCCACTCACCATCTCCAGCTCCATCATCTCTAAATTTTGAAATCATTGGCTTGGATTCTGGAGGCCAAAGTGAGTGCTTACTTCTTCAGTCTCCAAGAGGCAGGAATCCAGGAAACGGGGCTTTGTAGTGGAGGCCTCACTCATGTTACTGACAGCGCGTCTGGTGTGCTTGGCTCAGGTCTGTCCCTCAGGACAGCTCACTGCCTGATCTCACCTTTTAGCAGCACACAGATGCCAGGGGAGGTAAGACAAGCAGGTAATCAGTGAACATAAGGGTGCGTACAGCCTGGAGGCCATAGGGTTTAATGACTCATACCTTGGTGCTTTTTTTTTTTAAAGATTTTATTTATCCATTTTTGAGAGAGGGAAGGGAGGGAGAAAGAAAGAAAGAGAGAAACATCAATGTGCGGTTGCTGGGGGCCGTGGCCTGCAGCCCAGGTATGTGTCCTGACTGGGAATCAAACCTGGGACACTTTGGTTCGCAACC
Source organism: Phyllostomus hastatus (assembly GCF_019186645.2). Taxonomy (NCBI): domain Eukaryota; kingdom Metazoa; phylum Chordata; class Mammalia; order Chiroptera; family Phyllostomidae; genus Phyllostomus; species Phyllostomus hastatus. Next base: position 11,173,793 of record NW_025333977.1, on the reverse strand, counting down.
CGCGCTCAATCCACTGAGCTACGCCAGCCAGGGCTTACCTTGGTGCTTTTGCTCAACCATTTACATTCTCATAGCCTCCTCTTTCTAAAAACTCCCACCCAGAAGGGTTTCTTTAAGCACTAGAGCTAATGTGTGTGAAATGTTTTTCAGCTTTGGCTGCACTTTGGAATCACCTTGGATCTTTAAAACCCACCACTGCCCATGTCCCACCTCCAGAAATTCTGATGTAATTGGTCAGGGATGGGCCTGAGAGTGGTGATTCGAAGGCTACCCAGAGTCATTGATTCTGCTGTGTAGTCAAGGTCGAGACCCACTGACTGTAAAGCCTTATCGCAGCTCCTGACACATAGTAGGTTCTCAAATTGGTAGACAGGATTATGACAGTTGAGTGCATGAAGGAGGGTTAGGTAAACTGGAGGGAGAGATTCCTGGGGGCATTTCAGGAAGGCAGTGACATTTTACCCAGCCCTTGAAGAAAAGGCAGTGATTGCAGTGTGACCAAGATCTAGAAGTTGGAAAACCTGGTCCATCGATGTGAACCAGTGTACAACTATCTCAATATTATAGACATCTCTGTGGGTTTGTGTGTCTGTCCTCAACCAGGTGAAGGTCCCACCTTCATTGGGTATATCTGAGGGCATTACCTATATTCATTATCTATTGCTACATAACAGATTACCCCAAATCTTAGTCTTTTTCAAAAGTATATTTTGATTATTATGCTATTAAGTTGTTCCATTTTTTTCTCCCCTTTCTCCCCCTCTGTCCTGCACCCCACCTCCCTGAGCATCCCCCCCAACCCTAAGTTCATGTCTGTGGGTTGTACATATAAGTTCTTTGGCTTCTCCATTTCCTACACTATTCTTAATCTCCCCTTGTGTATTTTGTACCTACAATGTATGCTTCTTATTCCCTGTACCTTTTACCCCAAACTCCCCCTCCCCACTGATAACGCTCCATGTGATCTCCATTCCTGTTCTTGTCCTAGCTATTTGCTTGGTTTTTGTTTTTTAGGTTCAGTTGTTGATAGTTGTGAGGTTGCTGTATTTTACCATTCATAGTTTTGATCTTCTTTTTCTTAGATAAGTCCCTTTAACATTTCATATAATAAGGGCTTGGTGATGATGAACTCCTTTAACTTGATCTTATCTGGGAAGCACGTTATCTGCCCTTCCAATCTAAATTATAGCTTTGCTGGATATAGGTCCTTGCCCTTTCATGACTTTGAATCTTCTTTCCAGCCTGTTCTTAGTGTCTTAGAACAACCATAATTATTATCTCTCACTGCTTCTGTGGGTCAGAAATACAGGTTGGGGTGCAGAGAGCATGGCTAGTCTCTGTTCCTCTGTCCAGGGCCTTGCCTGGAAACCCTGGAAGCTGGGTTTAGAATCCTGTGCAGGTTTATTCACTCTCATGTCTGTGGTTGATGTCAGTTGTTGGCTGAGGGCCCAGCCGAGGCTGTCAGCTGGAACATGAGCACCCGGGCTTTCTTGCTACTTGGTGGCTGGGCTCTTAGGGCCCGCATCCTGAGAGAGATGGGGAGGCAGTCAGAAGCTGTATTCTTTCTATTACCTAGTCTTGGGAGACTCATAGCATCAATCCAGTTGATTTTGTTAGAAATTAACCACCGAGTCCAGCCCATAGTCAAGGGAAGGCAAATTAGATTCTTCTGTGGTTTGAAGGGGAGAGATGTACAAGGCTTTATAGGACATATTTAAAAGCCATTGCATTACTTAAATGCTTTAGTTCTTTCTAGCCTGTCATGGCTTGAACCTGGGGTTTGCAATCTGAAAATAAGATTTCAAGTCCTATTGCTACCTTCTCCTGGCAGGGGGGTGAATCACTTACTCTAACATAACACGCTTTCCTCTCCTTTTTTTCATCCAGTTAAAAGGAAGACCAATGACATGTATGTGCATGTGTTTTGCTAACTATATACAAATGCATTGTATTCTTTCTTCTTTAAAAAATTGTTTTAAGGTTTTATTTACTAAATTTTAGAGAGGGAAAGAGAGGGAGAGTAACATCAATGTGTAGTTGCCTCTGGTGTGCCCCCCACTGGGGCCCGGCCCACAGCCGGGCATGTGCTCCAACTGGGATGTGCTCCAACTGGGCATGTGCTCCAACTGGGAATTGAACCTGCCACCCTTTGGTTCATAGGTAGGCACTCAATCCACTGAGCCACAACAGCCAGGACTGTTCTTTCCTTTTCTGATTCCACTAACCTTCCTTGGACTGAGAATGAACAAATAATGCAAAATAAAGAATGACATGTGAAATCATGAGGTCAAGTTAGTGAGGAAAACTGATCATGAATACGGACAGGGTCTTCTTTAATTCCATGTAACGTAAAATATTTCTAATATAAATTATAAATGTACTCTTTATAGGAAATAGTTACTACTGATATTAAATTATTTCCAATTCTTGGAACAAATTCTTAAAAAATAGACTATTTTGTCTTCAAAATGGCACATGTATGTGTATATATAAAATATGCACACACACATGTACACATAAAATGTATGTATACATACATAGGTGTATATATAAAATATATGTATACATACACATATACATGTGTGTGTGTGTACATATATAACTGCATAGAAAAAGAATTGGAATGATACACCTCAAACAAAATTGGTCATTCCAGGAAAGGCCATTAGGTGAGGGAGAAGGGGCTTTCAGTTTTTAAAACAACTTGATAAATTGCACTAGTTTTTTAAAAACGAAGAATGAGCATGTGTAGCTGCACTATTTATATACCTGCATACTTTTTTAAAGAGGAGATCTTGGTAGTATGCAGTGCTGGGCGGAGAGAGGAAAGGGCAGGTGAGGGAGGTTGTTTCCATAATCTCCTGTGTTTTGTCCCAGTTTACAATTGGGTCCCTGGGAGATTTTATCTCAGTGTGCTGGGACTCCTGTGCAGCCTGAGGGAGTAGGAGACAGCCAGACCTAGCCAGGAGGGGATGAGACTGGAAGAACCTGGAGCCAGAGGAAAGGTAAGAGAGGCTGGAGTTAGCGAGATTAGATTGCCGTTGGGGAGGGTTAAGAATGAGCCCAAGGAGCCAGGGGAAGCTCGGGCACAAGCTCTGGGAGCCTTCCCCAATTGTTCTCTAAATGAATAGACAAAGCTCTGATTATTTATTTATTTTTTTCACCAAGGGGCTGGCTCCATCCTGGAGTACCTTTATAAAACTCTAGACCGTTTTAATGGGACAGATGACGAGTTGTTTTCCACCTGCGGTTTTTCCGTCATGCCAGCCATGCTTGGGTTTGCCTGGCTTTATTCTGTGACCAGAAGAGAAGTTGGAATTCTGAAAAGTTGCTTTAGCCAAATCCCACGAACAAAGAGGGCCTTGTTTGGGGTTATGCACATCAGCTTTTGGAGGAGTCTGATTCATCAGTTCGGATCTCTGCTTTTCAAGTTCTTGCTCTAGTTAGCCTTACGTTTCTCTGTCTGTGGAGGGCAGGCCCGATGAGGAACGGGCAGCGCAATCGGTCACCCTGCTCGAGGCCTCTGCCCGATTCCAGTGACCCCAGGAGGTTCAGCCTGGGCACAGCCAGCCCCTAGTGGTCCTAAATGGACACCTGTAAAGAATCCCAAAGAGGGAGGCAATCTTTTTAAAAATTCTTTTATTTACTTTTATTTTTGAGAAGATTTCATTTCTTTATTTTTATTTCTTAAAGATTTTATGTATTTATTTTTAGAAAGAGGGGAAAGGAGGCAGAAAGAAAGGAGAGAAACATCAATGTGTGGCTGCCTCTCGCACACCCGCCCTGGGGACCTGTCCCCGAAACACAGGCGTGTGCCCCGACTGTGAATCTAACTGGCTGGCGACCCTTTGCTTCTCAGTCTGGCACTCAATCCACTGAGCTGCACCAGTCAGGGCATCTTTATTTATTTTTAGAGAAGGGGGAAGGAGGGAATAAACGAGGGAGAAAAACATTGATATGTGAGAGAAACATCAGTTGGTTGCCTCCCCCCGCCCAGTGGGTGACCTGGCCCGCATCCCAGGCATGTGCCCTGATGGGGAATCAAACCAGCGACCTTTCTGTTCGCAGGCCAGCGCTCAGTGCACTGAGCCAGGGCTGGGAGGCGAGCTTTGTTACTGGGCTGGGCTTCTCCAGGGCTACATGGACACTATTATAATCTCTAAAATCTCCATGGATTGCATAATCCACCAGAGGTGGGTAGGTACAGACAGAAAATTCAGCAACTGGGAGTGACAGTCGCTCTCCTATTAGTCACTTCCCTTCCCGCCACTGCAGCATCCTAAGAAGATACCAGCATTGATGAGTTTGGGTCCTGGCTGAATATGGCTGAGGCCTGGAGCACATAAACCGGTCCTGAAATTTGTTTCCTGTTAGATTTACTTTCTCCGTAGACAGCAGCTATATGTTAAATGACGTTCCACCCCTGGGGAAGACTTGTGAGAAATCTGTAGGACCTGGGGGATTCCAGCTCTGTGCATGGAGAAGTTGTACGCTGCCTGTGTTGCCCATAATGCCTGGTGACTAATGGCATTATGTTACCAGTGTGAGCATGTGGCTGTCATTTTCTTCATCGTTCTCTCACTCTGTTTCCCTTGACAGGGCAATTTGGTTTTGATGCTGTGCCAGAAATCTTCTGACAATGAGTTACTGGAACTTGGAGAAAAAGAACTGTGTGCAGTACCGCAGGCATTTTCTGGTGGACAACAGCGTGTTTCACGGTGAGCTGCCTTTTGTACTTATGTAGATGGGGCTTTTATTTCCTTTCTGACAGCACTTTCATTCGAGCACTCTGGGTGCAAGTGTGGTGCACTGTTGGGGGGAACCCAGAGCTCGAGTTAACTTGTTGATGGGTAGTTACCAAGAACCCACAGTTGTAAGCAGTGCACCCCAGCCCAACAACCAACATGGTGCCATCACTTTCTACCTTACGAGTGAGTTTATATCAGTGCCTCATCTCATCTACTACACTGTCAGCTCTAGTGATGCCCCTTCCCCATGTTTGAAATCTATGGATCATCCATCAGTGCTTATCACCAGCACAGTGTGTGTCTCTTCTCGGGCCACACATAGAACCAGAACAGCGAGGCTCACAGCACTTGACTGTCACTATCGGGGTGGATTACCGCAGCAGCTGTAAGGCACAGAGTGACCAGTGTTTGTCATTTTCACGGCGCACTGAGACCGATGGCCTTTCTCCTGCTCTGGCGTGTTTACTCTGTGGTATGCAGTCAGGGATAAGCTCTGTCAATACTGCCATCAGCGTACCCTTGAGTGGAGTTTATTTACGCGTCAGAGATTCATGTGTTGCCAGAAGTTTTTGAGTAATCTCCATCAGAAGCGGATGGAGGTGTAGCAGGAAAGGGGAGATTTCAAAGGGAGTGGGGTGCTGTTTTGGCAGAATCCTGTAATCTGAGCTGCCTTCTGCTTTCTAAGCTGGGTTTTTCTTCCCCAGTGTAATGACAGTGTTTTTATTCCTTTAAATTAAGCTTACGATGACAAATTTACCATTACTTTATTAAAGCACTTTCGAGTTTCCACTGTTTTTCCACATTCTTTATAACCACCATACTATAGGATTTTACTAGGTGGAGGGGGACTTTATTTTACAGGTCAGGCAAGGGAAGCAGAGATGAGATGACCAGTCCGCGTTGATGTAGCTAATTATTATTAGCAAGGCCAGAACTGAAAGTCCTGCCTCCACCTTTCCAGGCTGGCTCTTGGCTTCGCAGCCGTGAAGGAAGGGCCCTTAGCAAAGGCGTCACGGAAACCGCGCCTTCACACCGGGGCACCAAGTTCGGCTTTGTTTCTCTGTGACCCTCCCCTAAGGGTCGTGTTCATTGCTCCATTCTCTCACATGCAGTGCTCGCTGTGTGGCATTTTCCCTCGGAACTTTATCTGCAGTAAAAAAATTATGAACAGGTCATCGAAGAAACACAAGCGTTAGAAAAAGTAGCTTTACTGTGTCAAGTTTTATTTTGTGCCAGTTTTGAAGAAGTTAACATTTAAATGCCTTCGTATGTTATTTTAGAATGCCTTTGTCCAGAGGTCTCAAGTTTATAAGAATTTAGAAACCATTTCCTATGTGTTTTCATAGTTGTACAACCACTTCTTAGCGTGTTACCATATTGCAGATATCTATGCTGAGGGCTTGATGATCATTGTCATATTGCATTATCTCACTACCTTGCAATAGTTGTTATTCTTCCCAGTTTATGGATGGGGACAATGGAGGCGTGGGAGGGGTTGTGAAGTGGGAGATCCAGAATCCAAACTGTGCTCTGCATAAGTCCCAAACCCCACCATGTCTGCCACGCTGTCACTTCCATTTCAGTAGAGAAATTAGCTCTCTGGGAGGTTTGAGTTCTCTTCAACCAGACTTGCTCTGCTACTCGCTTTCAGCGTGTGGGCTTGATTTAAGCAGTTTACATAATCCTCTAGGATAGCAGTCCACTCCTCTATGAAATGAGGGTGCTGGTGTCAATGAATTTTGAGGTTCTTTTGAGCTTTAATTTCCGAGACCCCATTGAAATAGTTCTGAGAATAAGAATTACTGTTACTTTGTGAGCTGCCTTTTCACTAAACAGGAGGTACACAAGAGGGCAGTAGAATGCTTAAAATATGAATGGATTACTTCTTAGGTGCAAGAATTACTTTTTTTTGAAAGGATGTAGAGATTTTATAACTGCTCAATATTTAAGTGATTAGAGTCCCTTAGAAATAGAATTCTATTCATTTAAAATAAAGCAGTAGCCTTAAGTATTTCTGACAGTGTAAATTATGATTTTGAATTTTTGTACCTAAGGGTATGTAATTCAGGAAAAAAATGATGCCTCTGCTCTTCACCTCTGCAGAAAATTAACATTGTTAAGCCAGGAAGTTATTTAACTTAATGGAGCATTGTAAGGGTTCTTGGTATATTTTAAGCCAAGGGAACTCTAGTGATAATATCTTTGTAGAGGATTTTGGAACATTTCCAGGAGAAGACAGGGACAGGATATGTTGAGTCAGAAATGTCAGCTTTGTTTTAGAGGGACTTCTGGAACACAGGATGAGCATTTGGATGCTTTTTGCGGATTAGCTTGGCCTCTCCATCTGCTGATAATTGTCCTTACATTACCAAATCAATCAAAAAGAAACAAAACTGTCCATTATAAACAGAAAACAGCCATATCCTCTGTGAGATAATAGCTTGTAGAATATACAGACATGACTGTGCAAATCATGCCAGCCAGACTTTCACGTGTACACTTAAGTGGGACTCCCAGAAGAAGGGAACTGCATTAAAATGAGGGCTCTGTAGGCTAAAATGGTCAATAAAAGTAACAATAAAAATGTGACTCATGTATACAGTTCACAGTTCAGGAAGCATATTCATAGACTTATTTTATGATTATAAAGGAAGTGTGGTTTTCATTGGAAACAATTTAGAAGTTTACCCACAATCCCACAGCCCGAAGAGAAACACTTTATAGTTTCCGTTCAGTCTTTTATCAATTTCATCTGTGCAGCAATCCTGATGTGGAAATGTGATGATATCTGGGGAAGTCAGGAAATGGTGGATGCTGCTCACCAGAAATGAGCTGGATGGGTTGACTTAGTTCTGTGTGCAGTGATGAGAGGAACCCTCCTAAAAATTATGGAAAATTGTTTTTGTATTTCCCACTTGTCTGCCCTTTGCCCAGATTTTTAGGTGATCTACTGAATCCAAAGGGATTAGGTACCTGCCAAAGAGGCCAGTCACTGGAGTTTTCCTCTACTTGGCTTTTACTCTCTTGTTATGTTTGAAGTAGAGAAAAAAACTTGGGCAAAGAATGATTGTTGCAGTATGAACCTTTTAATGGTTTATACACTCATCACAGTATTTTTGTTTAAAAATTACCTATACCCTCAGGTGTTTCTCATGGTTGCTGTGAACTGCAGCATTTTTTGACCTGGGACACAGGTTTTCAAACCAATAATCAGTTTATTTTTAAATTAATATATGCAATTTCTTGTGCACATAAGCTTTTCTAAACATTTGAGTTCCTTAATAGAATATACTTGGAGGTGACTTAATTTTTGATTTCAGGCATTGCTAGTTAAAATTGTGATATTGGAAGAAATGATTGTTTTCCTATAAGTTATTTTGGTATTATCCCAACTTATTGTATTGAAATTTATTTCTGTTGCCATCATGTTGTTATAGGCATTACATAAAAATTCAGTTGAGTAAATTTCAAAGATCTAATTGGCTTTTTTAAAGACTTTATTTATTTATTTTTAGAGAGAGGGGAAGGAAGGGAGAAAGAGAGAGAGAAAAACATCAATGTATGGTTGCCTCTCGCGTGGCCCCCACTGAAGACCTGGCCCACAGCCTAGGCATGGGCTCTCACTGAAAATCGAACTGGTGACCCTTTGGTTCCCAGCCTGTGCTCAGTCCACTGAGCTACACCAGCCAGGGTTTATTGGCCTCATTGACCAATTCATGAATTGTGCAGCATCCCATCTAGCAAGTAGAAAGGAGCTCCAGAGGGCTGTAGAAAGGGAAAAGTTTTTAAAGGAAGAGAGAGGCTGGGACACCTCCTCTTTTTATAAATAAAAAAAGGTTCTTTTGGGTAGGGTCACCTATCTTTGGGACAAGCAGTTTTGTTAAGAGGATTGGTGTTGACCCGGAAATTCTAGGCTGATTGCTTAAGATTACCTTCCTGAGGAAAGTTGTAACTGCAGTTAGGTTAGGCATTAAATCTTGTTTGCTAGTATGGGCCTAGCACAAGTGACACCATTTTGGTGGTGTTGTTCCTTAACATGCGAATGTTTCTGAATGACTGTCACAAATCTAGGCTAGAAATATTTTGAATTGAATCATGAGTGTCTCGCTCTTACTGAAAGTGGCCCGAGATGACCTCTGAAAAGGGTTGGCTCTTCACTTGACCCAGAAAACCCCACAAAGTCATGCAAATCAAGAGGTTCAGATCTTCACGTTCACTTTAAGAACACTCCTGAAGCTTCCCAGGCCATGGGGTGTGCATATCTGAGAAGCTGCTCCGTGTCTGAAGGATGTCACTTTATAGAAGCACTGTGTGCCATTCCGTCGTTAGAGTGGTGGAGTTGGTAGGCGGGGCTGGACACAGAGTTGGTAGCTTAAAAATGCAGAGAGTAGTGCTGAACTTAAGACTTTATATGTAGGTTCTCTGGTCATTGAGCACATTCCGGTGAACAAAGCTCCCAAGATGCGGTGTAGACTTTACAGAATTCATGGGCAGATTAACCCCTACGTGAGCTCTCCCGGCCACACTGAGGTGACCCTTTCTGAAAAAGGGCAGATTGTTCCTGACCCAGAAGAGGAAGTTGCACAGAAGAAAAAGCTATCCCAGAATAAACTGAAAAAAACAAAACAAAACAAAACAAAACAAAAACTTATGGCCCGGGAGTAAATTCAGCATAAAATAAATACTAATAACAGTGTAAAAAAGAAAAGAACTATGAATGTCTTTTACTATCTAGGGCTAAAATTAAAGATAGTTCTCTTATTAAATAAACATGTATGTAGTATTTCTTTTCAAAAAGTGCCTCATATGGGCTTTTACTTTGCCTTATGACAACCTTCTGATAAAAGTAATTTAATTTAATTAAATAAATTTCTTTTTCATTCAGCCTCCACGTTATGGCCAGAGGCCTAGCTGATGAAGCGAGGACAGAAATTGGACTGCCGGTTTGCCAAGGAAAGGAGGGTGGAGCGGGGTCCTGGAGACTAGCGTGTTTCCAGTTTTGCTACTAACTCGTGTAGCCTTTGTCACCTAGGAGACCCTTAGTTTCCCTTTCTGTAAAATGAGGGTTTTGCCAGATTCAAAATTTCCCTTCTAACAGCAACATGGATGGGTATGTGGTCAATGGGGGGCGGGGTCCTGCAGGCCTGCGTGTGGGAAGGAAAGGCTGAAGGTGGGGAGGAAGAGGAGGCAAGATTCCCTCTTAATGATAAATTTTGTAGTTAGCTCTGCACTGGCAAAAAGTGACATTTTCCTTTAGGAAGGGATGGGTGTGTGTGTGTGTGTGTGTGTGCGCGTAGGAATGTAGGATGCTTGTGAGTTCTTTCTCACCATGGAGACACCATGGCTAGGACTGACATTTCCAGACAAGTAAGTGTGTGTGTGTGTGTGTGTGTGTGTGTGAGAGAGAGAGAGAGAGAGAGAGAGAGAGAGAGAGAGAGAAACTTTGGTCTCCTCTGTCAGAAGGGCTCTTAAGGCCAGACCCATCTCTCTCTCTGCAGCCCCACGCATTGTCCATTCCTAATTTCCGCTGATGGAGGCATGGCTTCCTTTGCCGTGAGGATACTTCAGCAACTGTCTGGGCCCTGCCCTTTCATCTCCACATTTCTTCCCATCATGAAGTGGAGACTGCTATGGACTACGGAGGCTGGGACGGAGTATGAAATTGTCCTCTTTCTCCTCCCGAATTTATTAACTACAGTCCCCTTCACAGTGTTATGGGGACTGCTCCCATAAACATCTGCCGTAAGAAACCTCTGAATCTTTTTTTTTGTAGCTCTTCCCCCTGCTTGTCTCCGGGGTGAGGCCATCTCTGCCAATCCAGGCACCTCTCTGAACAGGTAGTAGGAGCTCAGGTAATGGGATTTTGAATGGATGGAATCCCACCTCCCCTTACCCCTGACCATTCAACTTGACCCTGATAGAGCCACTGCAGGCTGGTCCTCGTCCATGAACATTTGGCTAGGGTGACTTCATTTCCTCAGAGGTGCTTGTGTTGGTGTTCTTTGTGGTGCTTGCTTCTTGCAAGGATGCGTAGCTGAATTTGATCAGAACCAAACAACACGCCAGATTTATAAAAATCCATGTGGAGGTGTCTCAGCCTCTTTTCCCCATTGGAAATCTAATTTGATTGGGAGATTTTTGCTGGGTATGTCATGATTTCTATGTTGAGATTATTCAGACTTTGCATGATGCACAGGAAAATAGCAAATTGAAGATTTGGATACCTGGCAGCCCCAGTGTACGAGAAGTAACAATGTTCAGTCTTTGAGGCTTTGGTTTTAGTTGTCTGAAACAAACCTATTGTGTTCAGGGAGAGTCTTGGCTGGCCTTTGCCATCGGCTCTCGAATTTGTTCTCTTAAACTTGTGGCCACTGGGAGTCCAGCTAGGTAGAAAACCCTTAATGATTTTATTCCTTTATGCTTGAAAATGCCAATTTTATAATTAATAAATTAGAAAAATGTCTAAAACAGTCAACTTTTTTTTCAGATTTGCAGACTTCTCACATTTTAAGTGGTTACTTATGACAATTATTTCTCATTAGACCTATGTTACAAATTTAGGTCTTTGTTCTTTAAGCTGTATTCCTATAATTACAATTAATTTTCCTCTGCTCCCTCATTTCCCCAATTGTCTTCTCCTGGTCTATGCCTAAATTATGCACAGATTGATGGGCAGATGAAATTCCATGAGTAGATTTAGGGTTCTAGTGGGACAACATAATTATTCAATATAGTTATACAAAAGATCCAGATTTCTTGGACCACAGTAACAATGATTAGTGACTGCATTTGTAATCAGAAAAGCCTCCTGCCTCCCATCTATCAAAACAAAGATTGAAAGCTCTTATTTGTCCCTCCATGCCGTGTGAATGAAAATTCATCCCGATAGACCTGTGATAGTTTATTGTATTTTCTCAGGGCTCATTCCTTTTAGCAAGAATGTCTGTGGTTATTACAAGGGCCAGCTGTTATTTCAAAGGGATATTTAGATTTTTAATTTCAAGTGCATAGCCTAGTGCATGTTTCACCCACACCCACAGTTTTAACTCCCACGTATATGCTGATAAACTCCCAACAGTGTGCCCCTGGCTTAGACCACCCCTCTGAGCTCCGTACCCAGAGGCTCATCCTCGTACCGGATGGCTCCTCTGATGCCTTTCAGCTCCTCAGACAAAACCTGTCTGGAGCAGAACTCCCGCCTCCCCACCTGCACCGGCTGGCTCGCCAACCCCATCTCACCCTTTCTCTCCCTCCCTGCACCCCAGCTACAGCAGCCTTTACGTTTTTTTTGCCCACAAATCTTACTTCTTCACCTAGCCAGCGTTTAGCTCATGTTTCAGACCTAAGTAAAGGTCTCTTCTGCAGAGAAGCCTTTTCTGAGTGCCCACACTAAGCCAGCCCGTTTTATGCCCTCCTGTCTCCGTGTATTGCTGCCTTATTGCATTATTGCTGTTGCTTTTGTGGTAATTTAATTTCTGTTCTCCCCCACCTTCTAATTTCCAGGAGAACAGGGACTGTTGTGACTTCTATCTCTAGTAAAAAGTAGAGCGCATTGTGTACAATAAATAGGTGCTCAATAAAATATTGCTGAATGACCTTACTTTATTTAATAGGGGAGATAACCATTTCCTATTTTATTATTTTGGCACTCTGTTATGTTTGGCTTTTAATCTCTGTGCCGTAGAATGCATCATTTCTCTTTCTTTGCAAGAAAGAAAGAGGAATGCAAACCCTTTTCTTTCCTTGAACAAAAGAGTACCCATAAACCACTCCTTCCAGAGACTGAGAAGGAAAAGGCCACTACTGCTGAGAACCCTAGTGTGCTTTAGAAAAGATTATTACAACTGGATAATGCCTTGAAATGGAAAAGGACAAACCCACTTCTTTAACAGAATTTCTTAGACTTTTTGAATTCATTTAACACTTTCCAGAATTTTCATGTTGTTTATCTCTGCACTGATTTTATTCAACTCTGAAATGGGAGGTTTTGCTCAAAAGATACCACTATTAGTAAAAGCTGTTTAATTGCAGTATTTTGCATGCTGTTAAAATTCTGTGCTGCTTGTGTCTGAAAATCTCATCACTGAAGTGTTGTCTAGGGGTTAATATTTACCCCAGCGAGCATAAAATAAGCCTGCGACAACAAAAGCACCCATTTGCTCAGTGAGAGAGGAGGGAAGGAGGCCTGGGGATACATGAGGAGAATAAGCAAACAGCATACGGCTCCCTTAAAAGTTAAGAACAGGCACTTTTATTTCAGATTTGCAGATGAGGAAAATGGTCAGCCCCTAGGCCTTTCATCTGAGAATCTCGAGGAATATGAGAGTGCGGTGCTGACTTCCAGGCAGCAGTTACCCAGGATAGTCACCAAGCCGATAGGATAGATGTGGAATCTGTGCAGATGCTTCGTTCTATTCAGTGTTGTTTCCCCATGTTCATGGTCAGGTCAGAACAGATGACATGACAGTGTTCCAGCATTTCTTGTGTTTAAATGCAGAAGATGGTGACTCTGCCCAAATGAAAGGAAGGACAGTGAACATGTTTATTATTTAGTGTTTTATTTTTACTCATTGACGACTTAAAATTGAACAGTAATGCATATTCACAAATAACCAACCATTCTTTGAAATTAGACCAGTGTCAGAATTTCAAGATACTGTGCTTTTAAGCTAGCAGAAGCTTATTATCTCCAGATGTGGAGGCTTGTAACTAATTAACTCTTTAAGTCAGTTGTTCCCGGCCTTGGCTACACATTGAAATCACTTGAGGAGCTATATATGGCTGTTGTGTGGGTCCTAGCCCAGAAGTTTAGCCCTGATTTAATTGGTCTGAAGTGTAGCTGGGGACTGGGGCAATTTTTAGAACTCCCCTGGTGATTCTGGTGGGTTGAAAACCTCAGATTTAAGGTGACAAATGCATATTTTCTCATTGGAACTATAGAATTTGTGGATTTGATAATGATTATATTCTGTAATGACAACCCATTTTGTACTAATCTTGTAGGTATGAGAAAAGGGGCATTTGGCAGGAAGGATATGATCACAAATAGTGTGTTAGAAAATAGGAGAAACAGGAGTTGTAGAAGAGTCATTTATGCCTGGGATTGTATGGATACTGATTTTCTTTGAAAAAAATTTTTCACTTAATTTTTTTCTTACGACAGCAACCCTAACTCACTGTAGAAAGTTGGAGGGTACAGGAAAAATCCCTCCCCCCCAAAAAAAAACTATAACCTCAATATGGTTTAAGACTACACTTAGAATGGTTTAAAAACTAAAGACCAGTGATTTCTCAACTCTGGTTTTACTTTAGAGTGTGCTGGAGTGCTTAAAAATCAGATAGCTGGGCTCTACCTAAGGCTGGTTAAATCATATCTCGGGGCTGAGACCCAGTTGTCTTCATTCATCAGTTCCTTCCTTCCTTCCTTCCTTCCCTATCTCTATATATTTATGTAGATTTATATCAGGTGATTTTGATGCAGTGGGAAGTGTGAGAATCACTGGACTAAAGTATTGATCTGATCAGTAAACTAAATCAGTTATCGGTTTACTGATTTAACACAGTATGTATTTGCTAGTTTGGGCAAAACTGATAACATGAAAATCATGATGGGGCAAGTAACATGTTCACCTTCATGTAGTTATTTTTTCTTTTTAACAGATTTATTTCATATTCCTTTCAATATCATTCTTTCATAGTGTCTTTAAGGTGGGATTTGTCTTAACTTTGAGCAATGTTATTTATGGCCTCCTCCAGGAATCAAAAATACTTTGGGAAGGCCCTTACCAACAGGGAACAAAGAATGTATTAATAGTGCTTTGTTTTGATTAATTTACATTGAGGACAACACCGTTCACAGCAGGACAATTTAAAGGATTGGTGCAGAAATAAATATGAAACACAGAAACTGGTGGAACAGTACTTGGAGTGCATCAGATGCAACCTTGAACATTATTAGTACTGTTTGTTTATCCGCTTTGGAAAATTATGGGATATCTACAGACTTAGAGAGGCACACCCATTTTATCATGGAAGGCAAGCTTTGTCAGCCCCTGTGGGCATCTGTTCTGCCTCCATCAACTCTACACATGAGAAAACTGATGTGCAGGGTCCCTGCGTTAGAAGTTTCAGATTGTGAAGGGCAAATCTTGTCTTCCCAGGCCACCCTTGTTTTGCATGATACCTCTTTCTTTGCACATAGGGCCAGATGGGGGACACAAAGGAATTGGTCATACTTTAAAACCTAGGGTTTTTCCAATATTGTAAAACAATAATGTGTTACAAAACTTGTGTCTTGTAAAGCAGCTGAAAGGATGGGTTTGAAGGTTTTAAAGAGCTTCAAGCACTGGGTGGTGTGGCTCAGTGGATTGAACATCGGCCTGTGAACTGAAATGTTGCTGGTTCTATTCCCAGTCAGGGCACATGCCCAGGTTATGGGCCTTGGGTTGTGGACCAGGTCCCTGGTTGGGGGCCTGTGAGAGGCAGCCAATTGATGTATCTCGCATACATCAAAGTTTCTTTCCTTCTCTTTCTCCTTTCCTTTCCCTCTCTCTAAAAGTTATTAACTAAAATAAAAATAAAAATAGAGCCCTGGCTGGTGTGGCTCTGTGGATTAAGTGTCAGTGAGCTGAAAGGTTGCTGGTTTGATTCCCAGTCAGGGCACATAGCTTGGCCAGGTCCCCAGTAGGGGTGTGTTGAGGCAACTGATCAATGTATCGATGTTTCTCTCCACATCATTGTTTCTCTCCCTTTCTCACACATTGATGTTTCTCTCCCTTTCTCTCTCCCATCTCCTCTCTCTTAAAAAAAAAAGCTTCGCCCTGGCTGGCGTAGCTCAGTGGATTGAGCGTGGGCTGCGAACCAAAGCATCACAGGTTCGATTCCCAGTCAGAGCACATGCCTGGGTTGCAGGCCACAGCCTCCCAGCAACTGCACATTGGTGTTTCTCTCTCTCTCCCCCTCCCTTCCCTCTCTAAAAATAAATAAATAAAATCTAAAAAAAAAAAAAAGCTTCAAGACCCTTTAGAGGCCATTATAGGATGCCATAGACATACCATGATGAGTTGCCCTGAGGCTGAGAAGAGGACCTGGGGGCTGAAAGATGGTATCCACTGGTGTGGTGCCTGGGAGCTTGTTAGAGATGCAGATGCACAGCCCCATGCAGAACTGAGTTGGAATCTGCAGTTTCATAAGATCATACTTATACACTATTAAGTGTGAGCAACACTGCTCTGAGAGACCCACTGGGCTTGAGTGTGAGTCCTCTGAGTGAGGGATTAGTCCCCATTGTTCAGGGAAGAGGGATGAGATGTGGGGGAAGCATTTTGAGGATGGAAACTTGTGTGAGGGGTACAGCTAATGACAAAGACCCCAAGTGGTATCTTAATGCTCAGATTCCCAAGTAGAAGACATAAGGACTACAAATGACCAGGTGATTTCTTTGTAGAATGGACTTAGTATTTTGAACCTCCTGTGTCTAAAACCCTGGAAGAGATAGTCAAGAGTATAAGCAGCACCCTAGTCTGCAGGTGATGCTTGGCATGTGGGAACTGGAGAGGACCCGAGAAGCCATCTAATGGGGGGTTAGGAACAGAACCCATAGCTGGCTTCAGGACGGTTGTGAAATCCAAGACATTATGCTAAATGTATGCATCTACATTTGTGCACCGCCTGCCCCCCGTGAACAAAGCCCTCAGCTTTCATCATAGTTCAAAGTAATCTGTTACTCCTTGCCCCTTCTAAACATTATAGCCTCTGACTAAAACCACTCTCCTTTTACAGATGAGAAGGTAAGCAGTGTATATTCCTACCATCCAGCTGGTGGCAGGGTTAATTCTGAGAGCCAACATTCCTTCAGTCTAGCTTAACAGGTCTTTATGGTCCGAGCTAGGGAGTATGAAATGCTAAGTAGATCTTCTGAGGATAAATCTTGCAAATCTGTGCATTTTTTGGTTATTGCAAATGATTAGATCTTTATAGTATGGAATACTGTGACATAAAAAGAACTTTACAAGACAGAGTGCTGAAGCATTTGTGTATCGGCCAGGTGAGTATGAGAGTATTCACTGCATAGGAGCTGGAGTGCTGAGGGCCCCCAGTATTGGCCCTGGTTTTCCCGTTGCGCAGGTGGGGGCAGCAGAGCTTGCCTACCTTTGGCATCCAACTGACTTTTTTTGGTGTTTTCATAGCTAATAAATGATCATTAACTCTCTGTGGGGAGTCAGGAGCGAACTTGACAAAAAGAGTGATATAATCCATGTAGCATTTAGATCAAGCAGTGATTTTACTCTCTGGTAAACTGTTGACTCCACGACTCCAAAGGACATTTAGAACATTTTTCATTTTGGGGGATTAAGCTTGTAAAGCTGCTGCTCTGTAAAACCACAGATGCACAGCTTTTGGTTGTAGAAGTTTTTAAGGTGGTCCCTCTTTGCAGCTACTAGAAAATACCAGTGTCTAGATCCTTGAGAATTCTGTCATTCAGGGTTAAGATGGGGGTTGTTTTTCAAAGACAAACACTTTTAGTCTCATTGTCTCATCTTGCAGCCTGTGTCTGAAGGTGTTGCAGCACCTTCTTCAGAGATGCATGCCTGTTGTAGCTCCTGGAAACCCATGTGGGAGATAGTCTTCTCATACACCTCTTATTTTGATCTCTTCATTTTTGATGCCCTATCCCTTGCTATTTCTCCTAAATTATAAAAGTCCATGCAGAGGTTTGATATCTGGTAACTGTAGGTACCTTGTTTCTGATACTACTTAATATAAAATTTTTTCTTGGCTAGATAACAAGTTCAGCATAAATCATAGTACTGAATTATTTCTAAATTGGATGAATTTATATAAAGTGATAAAATGTTATTGGCTTCCCTTTTTATTATCTTTAGTATTCATGAAGGAACAATTCTTTCCTCTTTTCTCCAAGGTCTTTAACAAAACTAGCCTTTGTAACAGTTTTTGTGCTATTAACTGTGAATGAGGAGAACTAATAGAGCAGAAAATTAAAATACCTTTGATGTTTTAATTTTAAACTTCTCATTGATAAATTTATTGCCGTGATTTCTCATTGATAAATTTATTGCTTTAAAAAGCATTCCTGTCTTTTATAGTGTTTTTTCTAGGTTAGAGCTTTGTTGATTTTTAAAATTTTTGCTATTTATATGACTTGTCCAGGAATAAGAATTTGGCCTCTAAAATCAACTTGATCATTGGCAGAAAACATATATGTGCTCTCAAGTATTTCATAGCCTATGTGGACCGGTTATTTTTGTTTTTAATATTTTATTTATTTTTAGAGAGGGGAAGGGAAGGAGAAAGAGGGAGAGAAACGCCAATGTGTGGTTTCTTGTCACATGCCCTCCACTGGGGACCTGGCCTGCAACCCAGGCATGGGCCATGACTGGGAATCAAACCAGCGATCCCTCCGTTTCAAGGCTGGCACTCAACCCACTGAGCCACACCAGCCAGGGCAGGTTCTTTTTTTTTTAAGTTAAGAAATGTAGGGCATCTCAAATAGGTTTTCACCCTTAAGAGAATATGCCTTTGTTATGAGGACGTTAGAGAGTGGTTATGCTAGAATATCCATGCTTATTTTTGAAGGAAAAAGCTCCAAAGCTTTTGTGTACAGTTTTCATGGCTGGAAAAGGCCTCAGGAAACTATTTCATGCAGTCAGTTTGTGGGTCCCTTCGAAAAAGGAAAGTTCTAGGGAGCAGGGAACACACCCGGCTTATGGGAGATGCCCAGTAAGTTCTTGGTAAATGAATTGGTAACCTCCCACATGCTGCCCCTGAGGATCCTGAGGCTTGGGAAGGATAAATGGTGGGTCTAACTGAACTGCTAGTGAGTGGTGAGAGCCAGGGCCCTGGACAGTGTGGTGCAGGGTGCCGTGCTTACCAAGCGACACCGTGTGCCCAGGTTCTCACGATTCCTTGGTCCTATTCTAAACAGAGGCTGCTTGCTGACTCCCAAGCACTGACGTAACTATCCATCCTTCGCCCTGCCCCAGGTCCTTATTCCCCAGGCTAGTCGGAACATGGGTTGTTGCTCCCTTTGCTCCTTCTTGCCTTAAATATTTGTTGACCTAGTTTCTGTACTGGGGGTTCAGCAGTTAGCAAAGTACAAATAGCCCCTCTCTGGACAGAGGTTACAGCCTTGCCTCCCTGTGCTATTCCCTATTCCTCCCTCTCCCCCCCACGCGCATATGGGACCTTTATGCTATATTAGTTTTTTCTTAGAAATAATTTCGTCCTAGTGTCCCAGATTCGAATCCCAGCCAGGGTACATTCCTGGGTTGCAGGCCATAACCCCCAGCAACCACATATTGATATTTCTCTCTCTATCTCTCTATCTCCCTCCCTTCCCTCTCTAAAAATAAATTTAAAAAATAAAATATTAAAAAAAAGAAATAATTTTGTCCTTACAGAAAAGTTGCAAGAATAAGAATATAACAAAGAACATCCATATATCTTTTATGTAGATTTATTTACTGTTAGCCTTTACCCTATTTGATTATCATTATGTACACACACAATTATTTTTTGGTAATGATTTGTACACCTCACGGTCCTTTGCCCCTACAAACCTCAGTGTGTATTTCCTAAGAATGAGGATATTCCCTTATAGATCATAGCACAGTTATCAACCTAAGGAAACTTAACATCAATAGAGCCCTTTATGATTTTTAAGGTCCTTTATTTTTTTAATAATTAAATTTACTTTTTTTTTTTAGATTTTATTTATTTATTTTTAGAGAGGGAAGGGAGGGAGAAAGAGAGAGAGAAACATCAATGTGCGGTTGCTGGGGGCCATGGCCTGCAGCCCAGGCATGTGCCCTGACTGGGAATCGAACCTTTGATGCTTTGGTTCGCAGCCTACGCTCAATCCACTGAGCTACGCCAGCCAGGAGGTCCTTTATTTTTGAAAGATTTCCCCCCCCCCCCCAACTGATATCTGCAGGGAAACAGACCTGGGAGAAAGAAAGGAACAAAGATAGAGAAAAGATTCTGGCTTCATAAAACTTACACAGTTCTTAGGACCAGGGCTGGCTTCATGGGTGTGACCTGTGCAGGCCTTAGAAGGGCGCTGTGCTTGGTTTAATGCTCTGCTGCTGCTGTCTCGAAATTCTTTACTTTTTGAAAAAGAAGAAAAGCCCCATCTTTTCATTTTTTGCTGGAACTGAAGATTATGTAGCTGGTTGTACTTAGAGTGTACACAGGTCCTGGGCTAGGAACTTTCTCATGTGTTAAGGTAGGTACTATTGTAGATGGGGAAACTGAGGCTCAGAGGGATTTAAAACCACCTGGCTTGGCTTGCTGAGCTATGTGGTGGAGCCAAGATTTGAGTGCTGGTTCCTCGGGTGACGTCTGCCCTGTTGCTTCTAATTCCTCCATGTCCTCAGCTCTCTGCCACTGCCCTGAATTATTTCTAGATTAGGAACTGAACTGTCCTTTCTCTTTTTCCCCTGAGGAATTCTACCTTCTTTTGGTACCACAGGGTCTCTCACTCCTCTTAAATCCCTAAAGTTGTTAACTAAAATGCCATTTGGAAAACTTTGATAAATTGATTTTCATTTGGAGAGAACTGCCCATGAGCTGTTTCCATGTTAAGCTTCTCTCCGGTCATAGAGAAAAGGCTGCCTGGGTCAGCCCCTCTTTCCTGGGCCTGCTTCACGATTCCAGCAACCGGCGTTCTTCATGTTCCCAGTTTTCGGAGTCTCTGGGAACTGCAAAGTGTCACCCTTTGGGGTCCTGTGCTATTCCCAGTGTCTTCCTGGAAGTGGAGAACTATCTGGAATCTGAGTTTCTGTGTTGGGTGGGGCTTCCTGCCCTCAGGCCTTCGTGGTGCCCACAGCTGTCCTGACCTGTTGCTGGGGATACATCGGTGACCGGGACGTTCACCTTTCCCGTCCTCGAGTTTACGTGATGGTCCTCCCTGTTGCTATGTCCCATCTACCTGTTAAGATGCCTTTTAGGCACAACAAAACATTGGTACATCAGGATTGTTTTTGGGGAAAATAATACAAGGAGGAAGGAAGTTATTTGACTTAGAGAAGAGACACTGCAGAAATATTAATATGTGTAAAAATGCATTATTAAAGTTGTGGAGAATAGTCATTTTCTCTTTGATCAAGAAAGCGACAAGGGTCAATTTTTCATTTAGGTTTAGAATTTCAATGGTTGTGGTATTAGTCATTTAAGATCATCCTTTCCCTAAAGGTCATGTTTAGCTGCTGAAATGTCCTCTGCAGACGTTTCAGGGTTAGGTTTTCAGAGGCATACATCTCTTCTCCTGTCCTTCAGGGGGTTTGTGGCCGTCCAGCTCTCCCAGAGAGACCTGCTCCTCATGAGGACGAGTCAGGAGAGCCCCCGGTCAGCTACGCCAGGGCAGCAGACCTGACGTGGGTGGAGGCTGGGCTCACCTCTCGCTGCCGCAGGAGCTTTGCAGTATGGTCCCTCCTTTGCCAGGCATTGGCTTTGCTGGCCTGTGAGAGACTTTCCAGAGACATGGCTGCTGTCTCGGTTCTGAGCTTTTCTGGATACTGACTTTGGATTCAGGGGATCAGAGTTGCTCTCAACTCTACACTCAGAAGAGCTTTGTTTAGGAGATAGATTGCTTAATAATCTAGAATCTCCTCTCCTCTTTGCTAACTCCTCTTTCCTTACGGTTAACTTTGCGTTTGCATTCCTTACGGGATCAGTCTGTGTGCTAGTGTTCTGGAGTTCAGCACCACCAGAAAGGAGTTTGCATTATGTGATCACATGTGCCTCCCATTTGAACTCACACATTGTAATCCCTGTTTGACTCGCTGTAAGCCAAGCCATGCCTGGATAGGTATCATTTACCTTCTGTTAAGAGATGTCAGATTTAGGCATGGAAAAATGCTCTCTATTAAAATATCAGATATGCACACAAGCTTAGTTCTTCCAAAAGCCAACAGTCCTCTTTTCACTGGAGTGTTGGAGAGAAAAAGCCCTGAGGGCTTATTCTGGAACTTTCCTACTCCAGCTAGGGGGCTTCTCTGTTGAAAGGTCCAAATGCCTCCTGAGTGCTATTGGGGAGGGGCTTTGAATATGTCTCTAGAAGTTTTGAGGATTTAATCAAAGCTTCAGCTCTCAGAGTAGACATGTGTTTAATATATGTCACTGTCAACAAGCATTTGAGTTTCCCATGTGCCTACCTATCTCTGGTTAATTCCCCTCTGTTAATGTTATAACTAACACTGATCAGAACTGATGGGTAAAGTCTGGGTAATTGGCTTTATATCTGGGTACGAGTTCATGAAACCCAGCTGTCAATTGAATTTCTCATTTCCCAAGTCTCCACCAGAAGCAGCAAGTGCTGTTGGTGCGTGTGCACCGGCTGCGGGCTCCTCCTGGGTTTCTCACAGGCCCGAGCAAAACCTGCCTGTAAGGTCTCGGGACTCACGTGGGCGGGCAGCTGGAGCAGAACTCGAGCGCTGAGGCTGCCAAGCATTTTACTCTGAATTACGTTGACTTCTTCATCAACTGACAGTGATGTGCTTGTAGATTTTCATTCTAAACTGTAAAATCTCGAGTGACGTGACTGATAGTCAAGTTCTTCCAAAAAGTAATGAGAACATTTTATTTTAAAGCCAAGATCTTGAAAGGGAGATGAATAAATCATCAAGGAGACATCATTACAAAGAGGCAGTGGGGCTAAAGGGTGGCTCATCTCTGTGCCGGGAACACAGCAAAATTAAATGTGGGTACCATTCAGTTTGTTTGGGGATTTAGATGCTAAAAAATGTGTGGTGATTACTGTCCACTGATGTGTGTCAGATTTTTAACGTAGGCCAAGTCCAAACTGATGTGTTTGACAAACATATGTGATCTATCCGTAGGACACATTCTGTATCATTACAGGATATAGTTGTATCTCTGCAGTGGTGAAAAAACAGCTATGGTAAACCTGCTAAGTAAAACCTGCTTCTGCCATCCTCAGCATCAGTTAAATTTTCAGGCATTGGATGGACATGCGTACCCCTTATGTCTTTCTTTGTGCTCAGCTGAAATTTTTGTAGTATGCTTGGTTTGTAACTTAAGTTTTTGGTTATAGTTTATTGTCTAGCAATTAGATATTGTTGGCAAAAATATGTTAAGCATGTATGCTTGGTGCTGGGAAAGAGCACTGTGTTTGGGTGAGAAAGCCCAATTTCAGGTAAGTTTCTCCCAATGTATTAGCTTTGTGACCTTGGTCAAGTCACGGAGAGTCACTGAGGCTCAGCTTCCTCCCCTGTGAAAGCAGGGTGATCACAGTGCCCCTGCCCACTCATATAGTTGTCACGAGGTACCTGTCCTTGAAAGGACTTCCTAAGGGGAACAGTGTAAGGTGCCGTGCAGGAATGGTACGGTTACCGTTACTGCTGCTGTGGAGCATGTAGGTGTTGATCCATTGCACGTACCTTGGTCTGTGGAGCGCCTTCACTTTTCCTTTAGAACTTAACTAATGGGAGTGTTTTTGTTCTTTGAGGTCGATGCAGAAATTTTAGCCATTTTCTTAGCCCTGACAAGGGTTTCTAAATGTTGTGTAGTAGTGATTTCCTTAATTTCATTGGCAATGAATAGGCCTCAGGCCTGTACTCTGCTGGTCTTGTTTGAATGGAGACACGATCCCTACTCTTTTCAGCCCGTCGAACTCCACGTCTGCAATGACTGCAGCAGCTTTTGTCTAGTGAGTTGAGTCCATTGTAAACAAACACTAAGGGCAGATTTCTGGTACTATTCCATAGGTTATTAATAGATACTCTGAGGCTCAAGTCTCCAGCCCTTCAATGAGCTACTTTATCTCCATGATTGGCACAAGCCAGGTAATGGGGATGGTGCTGTCTCTGCCTCTGAGTCATGTATTGCTCAGGACAGTTAGGTGAGTACAGATGGCCCTGAGTACCGATGGTCAGAGGATTTCAATGGACTGGTGCCCAGTGTCCGAAGAATGACCCGGAACAGCTTGGGGCTCAGCAGGGTTCTCAGACAGGACAGTGCCTCAGTGGTGGGTACCCTCTGTTTTATGGAAGAAAATGAGCTTGCTTCCCGAAAACATCTCCATGGGCATTCATTTGGGACTTTGCCTGCATCCAGCTCTTTGGATTTGTAGGTACATGTCGGATTCTTGTTGGGCTTTCACGTGTTTGTGTAGTTACAGTAGTCATTTTGCTACATGACTCACATTGAGGATTTGGGATTTCCTGTGTAGTTGAGTGCACAGTGGAATTTCCTAAAAGGAATTAAACTCAGCCCTAGCTGGCGTAGCTCAGTGGATTGAGCGCGGGCTGGGAACCAAATTGTCTCAGGTTCAATTCCCAGCCAGGGTACATTCCTGGGTTGCAGACCATAACCCCCAGCAACCGCACATTGATGTTTCTCTCTCTCTCTCTCTCTCTCTCTCTCTCTCTCTCTCTCTCTCTCTCCCCGCCCTCCTCCCCTCTCTAAAAATAAATAAATAAAATCTTAAAAAAAAGGAATTAAACTCTAGTAGCTCTATTTATTTTTGGGGGGTTTCAGATGAAAAAAACATGTTGCAGGATGTAACATGTTCAAGATCTCCGTGATACCTTATCTGGTGAAGGGCGGTGGTCCTAGAGCCGGACTGTGGGGGTTCAAAGCCAAGGTTATCACTCAAGTGCTGTGCCAGCTCAGGCAAGTTATTTAACTTCTCTGCCTCCATTTCCACATCTGAAACTAGAAAAGCATTTCATCGAATTCACTCATAGGGGCATTATAAAGATTAAATAAGGCATGTACAATGCTAGGAGCAGTGCCTTAGATGTAGGAAACTCATCATAACTGCTAATAATCCCCAAAGTTAGTGCTCCATCATTATAACCAGGGGGAAGGGATTATCTTCTTTCTAACAGAGTGTTACTAAATGGGCTAATTTTTAGAAAAATGTTATTTTCTTTACGAATAAAAGAAATAAATGCTAGTTCTAAAACATGAAAATATAGTTAAATTTAAGAAGAAAATAAAACCACCTAGAGATACCTATTGTTACTCTTTTTCATATGTTTTTCTATGCCTTTAGTCTGTTTCTATATACATAATTAAAGTCATATTGTATATTTAGTTTGTATCTTTTTTCCCCACACAGTATTTTAGACAATCACCAGGTAATTGCAGTGTCTTAAAAACCTTGTCAAACTATTATTCAAGACGGCAGCATAGGCAGACGTGGCTCGCCTTTTCGCACAACCACATCAAAATTACAACTAAAATATAGAAAAACCATCACTCAGATGGTTTTAGAAATCAAGTTGAATGGAAGTCTGACAACTACAGAATTAAAGAAACCATAGGTAGGAGGAGAACAGATGCAGAACAGCTGGTCCCGCACCCATATGTGGGGGATAAAAATTTGGGAGGGATATCTCAGGAGCGAGGAGTCCCAGCCCCACACCAGGCTCCCCAGCCCAGGGTTCCCGTGCCAGGAAGATAAGGCCCCACAACTTCTGGCTGTAAAAATCAGCAGGGATTGAGTTGGTGGAAGAAACTATTGGAATCCCAAGCAGTTACTCTTAAAGAACCCACACACAGACTCACCTGCTCAGACTCACTCCTTCTGAGCTCTAGCACTTGAGTAGCAGCTTGAAAGGCACCAGTGGCCTTTCTGAGAGAAACTGAAGTGCCGAGCATCAAGGCAAGCACAAGCCATAGTCTCTTTTCTAAATTCTCCCCAAACAGAGCCACAGAGCTGGCAAACTGGTGCCATATCTGAGACTCCATCAACCTTGCAAACACTGTTTGACCAGTCTTGGAGATCCCCAGAGACTCTGTCCCACCCAAATTAAAAGTCCACCCAAGCCACTGTTCCATATGAATGGCTGGTCTGAACTTATGCTTCACAACTTCCTAAATCCTCTTAAACAGTTGGCCTAAGTAAGCCCCTGGCCTAGCACTAGCAGCAGCCAACCTAGATTCACAGCTTGGCTTTGCCTGGGAATCTCCAAGCCCAGCACAAGCAGTAGCCATCTCAGATTGTTTTGTAGCTTAAGCAAGGTGGCCCCAGGCAAAACACAGGTCAGGGCTGACTTTGCTTTGTATCACTTGGGAAACCCCAGGGCCAGCACACCAAATGGACAGCCACAGATTGGAGCACCACCACTCTGTCCCTGCACAGCTGATCCTCCATGGACGGTGGAGATTGGAGGTCAGCTCCAATCCTTGCAGCTGACTGGCCTGAGTAAATCCTTCCCATTGATCTGCCAAGTATAACCAAGGCTCAACTACAAGAGGAGGGGGTACTCAGATCACATGAAGGCCCCACCTTGAGTACCCAGCTTGGGTGATAGGGGAGGCTGTGCCACTGGACTGTATAGAACACCTTACATTAAGCCATACTACCAAGACACAGAGTCAAAGTAGCTTTACCTATTACATAGAAACAAACACAGGGAGGCTGCCAAAATGAGGAGAGAAAAAAAATATGGCCTAAATTAAAGAACATATCAAAACTTCAGAAAAAGAATTAAACAAGATGGAGGTAAGCAATCTATCACATGCAGAGTTCAAAATACTGGTTGTAAGGATGCTCAAGGAACTTAGTGAGGACCTCAGCAGCATAAAAAAGATCCAGTCAAAAACCGAAGGCTATACCAATTGAAATAAAGGACAAGTTACAGGGAAACAACAGTAGAGTGGATGAAGCTGAGAGTCATATCAATGGTTTGGAACATAAGGAAGCAAACAACTAATCAGAATAAGAAGAAGAAGAAGAAAGAATCCAAAAAAATGGGGATAGTATAAGCAGCCTCTGGGACAACTTCAGGAGGTTCAACATTCACGTCATGGGGGGCCCAGGAGGAGGAGAAAGAGCAAGAAATTGGAAATGTATTTGAAAAAATAATGAAAGAAAACTTCCCTAATTTGGTGAAGGAAATAGATATGCAAGTCCAGGAAGCAGAGAGAGTCCTGAAGATGGATGCAAAGAGGCCAACTCCAAGACACATCATAATTAAAATGCCAAAGGTTAAAAATAAAGAGAGAATCTTAAAAGCAACAAGAGAAAAGCAGTTAGTTACCTACAGGGGAGTTCCATAAGATTGTCAGCTGATTTCTCAAAAGAAACTTTGCAGGCTAGAAGGGATTGGCAAGTAATATTGAAGTCATGAAAAGCAGGGACCTACAGCCAAGATTGCTCTACCCAGCAAAGCTATCATTTAGAATCAAAGGGCAGATAAAGAGCTTCACAGATAAGAAAAAACTAAAGGTGTTCATCATCACCAAACCATTATTATATGAAACATTAAAGGGATTTATTTAAGAAAAAGAAGATAAAAAATATGACCAATAAAATGGCAAAAATACATGGCTATCAGCAACTGAATCTAAAGAACAACCTAAGTAAATAAGAACAGAGACAGACTCCTGGATACAAAGAGCATTTTGATGGCTGCCAAATGGGAGAAGGGTGTGGGAGAATGGATGAAGAGGTGAGGGGATTAAGAAGTACAAATAGGTAGTCACAGAATAATCATGGGGATGTAAAGTACAGTACAGGAAATGGAACAGCCACAGAACTTATACACATGACCCATGAACATGAACAAGATGTGGGGATTGCCTGAGGGAGTGGGGTGTACTGGGTGGAGGGGGCAAAAGGAGAAAAATCAGGACAACTGTAATAGCACAATCAATAAAATATAATGAAAAAAGCCCTGCTAATCGCTAGGTAGTGTTCTAAAATATGAATGTATATTTTATCATTCCCTGTTGATAGGCATTTAGATTGCTGGCATGTGTTAATTGTTATGACTAATACTAAGGAAACATCCTTGTACATATATTTATATATTTCCGGTGATTGCTTTATGATCGCTATGTAGCAATGATGATTATTGACTAAAGCAAGTGTAAACAGTTTTAGGAATCATGCTGCATCCTGCCTGATGACTTTGTTAAGTTTGTTACAATTTATGCTGTCAATTGGGATTTACCAGCATGCGTGAAAAAGTTCCTGTGGACTCTACCTGCCACCAACTTACCCAGGGGCTTTGGGCCCAGGGCTGGAGCACAGGGTCTGGCTGGGTGGCTGGGCGCCCACCCCTTGCCAAGAGGCTCTTTCACTGTGAAGCTACTGCTGCTCTTTACTTGCTTTGAACTGCTATGCAACTAGTGAGGAGACCTTAATATGCTTTAAAAATTGTAGGGGTGAACAGGGATCATGGCTTTACAGACCATTTTTCTTCCTAAGCATTTTCGTGTCTCTAGCACTCTCTGTCACAGTGTCTGGCACTGTGTGGGAATAGCTTCTAACTGGGAAACACGAGGAATTCTGAAGTTAGGCCTGAAATCTTGCAGACGGTTCCCATGACCTGAAGCATGGAGCTGGTGAGAAGGGCCTGGACCAGGAGATGGCCTGGGTTTGCGTCGGGTTCTAGCACAGCCGTGTGATCTTGGACGCCTTGCCTAACCTCAGTCTGTTTTCTTCCCTTTAAAACATGGGTCCCCTATGCTTTCTTGTAGGATTCTTGTGGAGGTTAGAGAAGGTAACGTTTGGGTGCTGGTGTTTGGTAAATGGTGACTTTGGTAACAAATGTCTCCTGGAGTGAGGTACCCCCCATGTTTGTGTCAGTAGGCTTTCTGATTGGATTTGGGAGTCTCGGGGCCGGTAAGTGCCCTGAGTTGGCCTTGGTTCAGAATTACGCAACTGGTGAGGTAGAGTTAATGGGGAGAGAGTAGTGTAGAACCTCTTCAGCATCAGACTTGATTAAATGAAGTTCTATCAAACCAGTGATGTCGCTGGTTTGGAGTGGCCATCCACTTAACCTCTAGCTGTGGAACATTCACTTGTCCTACCACTGGGTTTGTCCTATACGAGCTCATTCACTCTTCAGAAATACCCTGTGAGGTGGGTGTACAGTCCCCAGATGAGAATATTTAGGTTGAGAAGGCTCCTTCAGTGGGGTTGTCAGATTTAACAAATAAAAATACAGTAAGTATTGCTTGCATGGGATAGCCTCATACTAAAACAAATTTTTTTGTTTGTCTGAAGTTCGAATTTAACTGAACGTCTTCTTTTATCTGGCCGCCCTACCCATTGCTTCCACAAGATCATGCAGTGAGTAAAGGAGAAAGCTAACCCTTAGAACTTCCTTCTATTTGACTTTGAAGCCTATGCTTTGACTTTTTCCTCTGTGATGTTTCTTTAGGGAACCAGAAGTAGGACTCAGATGTGAAAAATGAGGAAAAACGATGTCAGATGGTGTTTCGGTTCCTTCATTCATAATAAATTTAGCTGAACTCAGAGACAGTTTTCTGTATCTTTCGCCTGAACGGTGAGAGGTGTTTCCACATTAGGTCTAATTAAAAACGGAGACAACTAATATAGCTACTACATGCCAAGTACTGGGCTAGAAAGAATCTTGAAGAAGCCTCACTTTTTCAAATGAGGGTTTCAGGTAAGAAGTTAAAGTTTTTAAAGCCATATGGTTCTAGAGGTGAGCTGTCAGTGGAAGCACCATTCATCCCCAAAGTCTGTTGGTCTGGACTTGACTTTGTACATGACCTTTTGTTGGAAGAATACTGGAGAGTAATCAGGCATGATGTGTTATTCATCCAGCACCCCTGTCGACTTCAGAATAGGTGTAAAAGTTTTTTGATTCTTTCCCATGGGCTTCGTAGGAGGTTATTTGCTGCTGCTGAAGAATTGGGTATTTAGTAAGGGGTAGATATTTCTAGGCTCTCAGAAATCCATGAGTGTTCCTTGGTGGTCAAATGCATACACATGGGCCATGCCTGCCCTTTAAAATCTCACCCACCTGCCCCCGCAGAGCCACTGAGCGCTCGCTCACCTTGAGTGTGTGACTGGCCCTCAAAGTGCCCCGGAGTTCTTCAGCATAAACCCGAGGTGCTGCTCAGGGCTGCGGGGTTGGGCTCCGAACCTGAGAACCTGACTGCTGGGCTGGCCTTCCGGGGTGGAAGCTGGGGTGCTCCGAGGGTGAGAGGGTGAGAGGGATGAAGAACTTGGGAGGAGGCTCTCTGTGGATGAGGAGGGTGAGGGGCAGACTGCTCCCTCCCCCTCTGCTGACCCTCCCTTGTGTTGACATGGCAAGACTGCAGTGGGGGACTTAAGGAAGGAAAAGGGGAGGGCGATTTTCCAAGCCTTCCTGGAGAGAACTTGGGCCTCCATCTTTTTTTTGGATTGAGTGGGAAATGGGTCCGAAGATGCTCTTTGCTTTTTGGGTAGCTTTGGTTCTGGGAAGCCAGAGGAAGTGAGAGTCCCTCATTTGGCACCAATTTGGTGTTATGGGAACAATTGTGTGTTATAAGATTATGTGGGAGTGTCAGTCCTTTGAATCATTTAACAGAAGTGGGTATTTCGGAGATCTCAGGTTTTGGGGTTTGTTCAAAGTGCTGCTTAGTTGGGATTAAACCATGAAGCCCACTGCTTTTCTAGAATTTCAAGACTAATAACAATAGTGTTACAATAATGTAAAGTAATTGTAATTCTCAGCTTTTTGCATATTAACTGAATACTTTCAATTAATACCACTTTAGAGTGGGAACTAGTACACCTAGTGTACAAATAAGGAAATGAAGGAGCAGAGAATTCAAGTAAGCTGCCGAAAATCACACAGCTGGTTGGCAGCAGAGGCAGGATTTGAACCCAAGCAGAGCTCCTAAACTCTTAACTGCTATTTTGTGTAGTTGTGTCTTTGTAAATGTCAGATACATCTTACAAGAAGGATATTTTAATTATGTGTTCTTACACACACACACACCCCTTTGAAATTCAGATTTCTCAGGATTATTTAAGAGTAAATAGTGGGGCTGGCAAATTGGGAAAGAGAGGAGTGGGAATCAGGTTACAGCTTGGCACCTCTAGAGGAGTGGGGAGGGGGTTAGCAGTCTGGGCTTGGGTGGTCCCAAAGGGAAGGGAGTGAAGGGGTTGGCACTGGCATGTGCAGAATGGGAAGTGCTGGGAGCCTCAGGGGCCACGGGCTGCAGCTGAGGAGAAAAAAAGGCAAGGTTGGGGTGGGGGCAGGGGGGGTGTTATTATCACAAAGAGAATCCTGGGAGTAAGGGAGTTAATTGTCAGGATGCCGAGACCTGCTGGCAACTCTTAATGCAAGGCTACAGTACATTTGCTTGTGAAATACCTGTTTGCCTGTTTATCTGACTATTTCTATAAAGAAGTTGATTAAAACATGCAAACAATGCATATATGTACTTTAGGGAAAATTGTGCTCTAATAATATGTTGGTTCATTCACTAAAAGCTGGCTTTTTTTGATCCATTCATGCTACTTACCTTGCCCCTGGGGATGTGATTTTTACCTGACAAGGAGCTCTCACTGCCCAAGTGCTTTGAAATTGTAACCTCATTCATTCTAAGTTGGAAACATTCCAGTCTTTTCTGTGATTATTGCTGTGCTTGTGTGTGGAATGAGGACAAAAATGAAGGAAAAGCTTCAACAGTAGTCAGTAAATAGGTGTTGAACCTGACTGGCACAAAAGGAATGCACAGTGTGGAAGACCACATGGGACTTATTTTTAGTGGACTGCTTTGCCTCAAATGCAGTGATGTTTGCTTCTGAGACTGTGTGTGCTTCTGTGTGCGTCTGTGTGTGTCTCTGTGTGTGTGTGTGCACGTTCGTTTCCTGCATTCAGCCTGCGTCACTACCATGGCAATCAGTGTTTTCTCAATGGCCTTTGTAGGTGAGGAGGGTTTCTTTGACGGTTAAAGTCCTGCACTTCCCAGACATTAAATGTGCAGAATGCCTGGAGGGCTTGAAGCGCTGCACTAAGCATGCATGTCTCATTCCCAAAGTAGCCACAGCGCCTGCATTCCCACAATAGCGGCAGCCCTGAGCAGATGCTGCTGGTGTTCCTATCTGGCTGTGCTTTTCACTTTGGGACAAAGTTTTATAACCATATCTTGTGGATTTATTTTCTCCACACTAAAAGCCTGAATTGTGAAGATCTCATCATGCTATACAGGGAAGCATGAGCCAAATCCTTGGGACTGCTAAGGATGTCTTTGCCTTTTTTCCTTTTCCTTTCTGGAGATGTGTATCAGGAAAAGGCTTTGCCTTTAGAGACAAATTTCACTGTTCTTGCCAATAATGTGTAACAATATTAAATTTAATGGCAGACCTTGAAGTGTATAAAAACTTAAGTCCAGAAAAAGGTAAGAGTCATACTACTAATTTTAAGGTAAGTGTAATAGTCCTAGTAAAAGATGGTATACATTTCTTATTTTATTTCATGTTTAGTGAAGTTAAAGATGATCTGACTCTTGACGGCATACTTGAGAATATTATGTTTCAATATGAGATGAAAATGTAACAAAGTATTTTTGGTTAGGTAAAAGGTTTATTTTTTTCTTTCAAATGTGTACTTTTATGATGATAGCATTTGCATGCCGACAGATTGGACGTGCCTCATTGTAATACAGTGGTCAGTGATAAAAGCTTTTGCATTCTTATGTTCGAGCCAAGGATTAAAGACCTGCTTCAAATTCTGTCTAGTGCTTACAAACAGTGGGTTTTAATTTAAGCATTGTCAAGTCTAATTTCGTTCGAATAATGATGAATGAAGCTGTGTTTTAACTTTTTATGATGATCTGGACAGAATGACTCCCAGCGTGGATCAAGATAGTCATGTTTGATAGTTACAGTTGTACATTGTATGTTTATAATCAGCTTTCTGAGATGAAATGGCACAAGTACTCAGCACAGATAAAATGGAGGCAGGGTCCATGCATCATGTTCGCAGAGCCTGTTGGCTCCAGGAGCATGGGAGACACATCTTAGAGGGTGAGCTAGGAGAACAGAAATTGAAAATCTATGGAGATTGCTCTTGAATTATCAGCAGTGTTCCTGCCTGATCAGACAGAGTAAGTGGCATGTCAAGAAATGTCTTGTAAAACTTACCTCCCAAGTGAAATTGGAGGGTAAGTGCCTGTCAGTTCAGACGCTGCCTGGGCATCTGTCACTCAGACGGAACTTCGTAGACCTCAGGGCCGGGTGGGAGAGCCTGTCTGGGGACCGGCGCCGGTTCACGGTGCCCGCTTCAGTGTGTGGTGTCCACGGCCGCAGCGCTGAGGGCGGCTTTTTGCTCAGAATATCAGTGAAGCCCTGGTTCACATTTCTTGAGTGTTTCTGAGTTTTCTAACCTTTGGAAGGACCTTTTATAGAGAAATATTGTAGAATTTGGTTTACTCTATGCCCAGTTTGTTAGAGGATTTTCCATTTAGAGTTTTGACTTTTAACATGTCTGGAAACTCTCGTGTGCTGGGTGCAGGAGTAAATTGACTTGCACAGCATACTGTCAGGATGCCTTACTTTCTACTTCCTGAAAGTAATGACGAAAATGACTTCTGTTACTTTCACCATATAAAGTCAGCTTTAAGGTGAAAGTTAAAATTAGGCTGTAATTTTTAAACGTCATGGAAATTGGAATGAATTTTCTAGTTGTATAAGCTCTTAAAGTTGACGAATGTAAGGTGTCTTGTTTCAAGGTAGATGTCTTCACATATTGATGGTTTTACCAGGGATTTAAAAAAATGAGTATATGTTTCATATTTTACTCAATAGATTTTTAGTTATTTAATGGTTTATTTTGCAGCATGAAAAATTTCCTTGACTGACTGTACATCTTGGTATTAAAATCATCTTAGCAGGTGGCAAGATTATTTTAAAAGAAAGCTTTCTGAATTCCAGATCAGTTTTAAGTGGAGCATCTTAAAGTGTACAGATCAACTATATTTCAAAGTGTATACAACTAATGGAGTCTGAATTCTTATGAAACCTGAGTTAAACAGTAATGTTAGTGGGGGTGATTGCAAATGATAGAGATACAAAGTTGAAAAATGTTCATTTAGAGCCAGGAAGACCAAAGAGGAGAAACCTGAGTTTTTGATGGTATCTCCTTATTTTAAAACTGTATCTTATGTGTAAAACTTGTGATTGCTTCTGTACTTTGTATTTATGCATACACTTAGGAAATTATTAATATTAGCCTTACAATTTAGTATAATGTACTAAATCTTTCAGTTAGAAGTCACCTTCATGGTTCTTAAAGCAGTCAACACCAAATATGTAAGGGACTTGAACAGCAACATAAAAACAGAAGTCAGAGCAAGCTTCAGGCATCTAAGGCAAGTGTTTTAATAAACTTGTTATATCTGTGAACCCTAATTTCCTTTTTCGTAACAAGAGATAATACATTCTTGCTTACTTCACAAGGTTGTTACAAGAATTACTGGTGTAATGTCTCTGAAAGCATTCGGAAGGTGAAAAAGGACCACAGAAATGTAAAATGATATAATTATAGAAATAAGAATAACATACATTTCATCTATTTTAATGGGAAAGAAATTGTATTTGATTTGGAGTGCAAATAATAAAAACAGTTTGACCTAGAACCTTGGTGGCATCTGCTGCTAATTTGCCCCTTGGCTCGGTGTAACCTACATGCCAGCAGTGTGCGTGCTGTGCGTGGATGCCTGACGGGGCTGGCGTCGATGTAGGAGGGAGTCCTAGATTTCTGGAGCGGGGAGGAACCACAGCAATCTCACTCTTTTTTAAGGAGAAAAAACCAACAGTGCCCAATTTTCTCCAGACATGAAGTCGATCTGTGGCTGGCATCCAGCTTGATCCTGGTGGCTCGACCTGCTCTTTTAATCACAGAGATTTTTGCTCTTAGGAGATGCTAGACATTTAGATACTTGTGATTTCTCTCATATGCCATTTGAATTCTTTGTACAAGATCATTTTTAGGGAGTAGAAAATCAAGAGTTTCTCGTGGAATTTTTAAAGGCTAATAATCGGTATGATGTATTGCAGGATATAGTGAAGTCTTTATGTACATATGAGGTGCTCATTGAGGACATAAAAGATAAAAGTATCAACCTCTCTTCAGTAACTCATGGTGTAGTGCAAAGACATGCTTACATACCTTGAGTGTGGAGAAGTCAGCAAAGGACTTTTGGAGGTAACATTTGAACTGACACATGAAGAATAAGAAGGATTATTTTGGGTAGATAAGCAAAGATTGAAGATGAAGAAGCAGGCAGGGGGTGTTATAATAAAGACCCCATAATACAGGTTAAGAAATTTGGACATTATTTTTTAAAAAAATAGCAGGAGGTTTTCAGCTGGGGAGAGATTATTCTGATTTGATATTCAGAAAGATCTCTTTTCAGAAATATCAGTAGTTCAGCCCTGGCTCATGTGGCTTAGTGGATTGAGCACCCGCCTGTGAACCAAAGGCTCATCAGTTTGATTCTCAAACAGCGCACATGCCTGGGTTGTGGGCCAGGTCCACAGTAGGGGGCGTGCAAGAGGCAATGAACGGATGTTTCTCTCCCTCTCTTTCTCTCTCCCTTCTCCTCTGTCTAAAAATAAGTAAGTAAAATCTTAAAAAAATAAAAATAAATAAAAATCTTAAAAAAGAGAAATATCAGTAGTTCAGAGACTGAGGGGAGGAATGAGGCTGGAGCAAGGGAGACCAGAAGGCTGTTGCAGTAAATAGTGAGGATATAATGGTCTCTACTCAAGTTTCTCGGCTGAGCTCTTTCATGAGAAAACACTGTGCTCTCATGCGCACCCTGGCTTCCTTTGCCCACTGATCAGAGCTGCCCTAGAATTCACACTGCTTCTTCCTTGTGTATGCTTTTTACCCAGTCACTGTCTTACAGTTAGGATAAATCAGCTATAAATCGGTAATTGTCTGGTATGAAACCTAACATTTCTGCTTTACTCAATTTGAGACAGGATCATGCCAATTATCAGTATTTTTGTTCTGCTTTTACAGAGATCAAAACCTTATTTCCCCATGAAGCTCAGAGAACTCCAACTCCACCTGTTTTAGGGTACATACAAAATATTGATTTGAATGTTGCCATGTTGCTTGCATTGGTCCAAACATACCCTTAGACTAGGGAGGTCAGTGACCATGTCTTGGTATTGAACTTCGTTAAAACGGGTATTTTCCTGTTTAATGAAGATGATGCCGTGTACTTTATTCAGACCCACAGACCTATCAGACTGGCTCTCGACTGTCAGGACAAGTTCATCTATTTTCTATTCCAGATAAAGTTTAGAAATAGCCTGTCTAGTCCCAAAAGTAATCCTGTTGGGATTTTTTATTGGAATTGCATTGCATGTAGAGAATAACTGAACAGAACCACCCACTTGAAGATACTGGATGTTCCCTTTCAGGAACATAGTAGGATCCACTACATTTTAAGGTCATTTATGTTAGTAAAGATTTTTATAGTTTTCTTTATGTAGTTGGTTTTATTTTTTTAAAAAAAGAAAATGTCCTTGTTTTTTAAAAAATGATTTTATTTATTTTTAGACCGAGGGCAAAGGAGAGGAAAAGGGAGGGAGAGAAACATCAGTGTGCGGTTGCCTCTCACACACTCCATACCGGGAGCCTGGCCCGCAACCCAGGCAAGTGTCCTGACTGGGAGTCAAACCAGTGACTCTTTTGTCCCCAGGCTGGCACTCAGTCCACTGAGCCTCACTAGCCAGGGCTGTGTAGTAGGTTTTTGTTGGCAGTGTGAATAGATTTTTTTAATTTACATTTTCTTATTTTTAAAAACAGTTGAAAAACTTCACAACTTTATTATAAAAGAACCAGGACAGGCACTATAGTTTTCTCTCCTTTCTTTTCCCCTTTCTTAAAGAAATGACTTTTAGCTAGTTTACTTTCCTTTTTGTGGGGTTTTAGTGTTACTTCATATCTCTCAATGATGTACTTATACTACTATCCATTGCATTTTCTATTTTACTATTATCTGTTCATTTTCTCCTGTGTTAGATGAGGAATTCACTCACCTCTAGCATCGCCCTCACATCTCTTTCAGTTACTCTATTGGTCACCTTTGTAACTTGGCCAATTCACTCACGCTTTTGATTCCTGCTCTGCCCAATAGAAATACGCTGTCTAGTGACTACAGCCCTCCTTCTACCAATGCTTTCTCTCATGGTTCCTTCTACCTCTTGTCACATATATTTTTTCCCAATCTTTTTCTGTATTCATAATTACTCCTTCCATGTTTCCATTATAGGTTGATTTTAAAAGATTAATATCAATAAGAAATTTTACATTTATGACTACATAAAATTACGTTATTGTGCTATGTAAATTCTCACCAGAGCAACGTCATCGCTGTTAATTTTGGTTAAGGATACTGCTTCAGAAAATGATGTCTGAGGAAAAGGACAGATTCTGGAGATCTCAATACAAGATAATCACATCAACTTCATTAGAAAAAATCGAGCACCTGAGAATAATAATTTTGGCAACCAGTAGTCTTTGTCATAACGAGGCACGTGTAGTTGCTACCTCCACTTTGGGTTGAGGACTCTGAGGTGCAGGGAGAGAAAAATAACTTGCCCTAGGTCATACAGTAGTCTGTAGAGCTGACATTTGAATCCATGCAGTTATGTTCCTTTTCTCCCAGGTGA
Source organism: Phyllostomus hastatus (assembly GCF_019186645.2). Lineage (NCBI taxonomy): Eukaryota > Metazoa > Chordata > Mammalia > Chiroptera > Phyllostomidae > Phyllostomus > Phyllostomus hastatus. Next base: position 11,136,614 of record NW_025333977.1, on the reverse strand, counting down.
TAAACTTCATAAGCAGGAAACAATCGATTGCCTTCTCTGTAAAAAATTCTCTATCATCTCTATAAAGATGTTTCAGTTTAACTTTACTTTTTGTATATACCTTTCTCCAGTCCATAGGTTAGCCTGCTTTGCCCTTGGGTATAAAGATCTGCAAATGAATACAGGGATCCCTCACCTATCGCGGGAGTTACGTTCCAGAGACCCCCCGTGACTGGTGAAAATCCACGAAGTAGTGGTGTTCTATTTATTTTATTATTTATATATATTTTAAGGCTTTATAAACCCTTCCCATACTCCTATGAACCTTTCCCACTCTCTTATTAACCTTTCCCACACTCTTATAAACACTTCATATGCTCTTAAACACTTTCTACACTCTTAAACCTACGTAATTTTAACAACATACAAAATTCTATATGGATACTCACCAGTGAAGTATGCAGTCACCCCTCACTATTTCGCGGTTCACTTATTGCGGCTTCACTGTATTGCTGCGGGTCTACCATGAAGCTGCAATAAGTGAACCGCAATATAGCGAGGGACGACTGTACTTCTTAAGTGAGAGACAGAAAGAAGAGTGGTGGGGTGGTAGATTACACTGGGTTTGGTGTAAGGAGGCAGTGGGGTAAGAATGGTTACCGTGAGACCGGATCACACAAGGTTTTTTATATCTCTCTGAGGGGTTGGGTTGGATCTCATAAAGAAAGGGAGATGATGGTAAACTTTGCAGTGGATGGGTGATATAAAATTGCTCTTTTAGGAAAGAAAGAGTGGTATTTTAGGAAAAAAGTGTGCTTATTTATTTAACCTCATCCAAGGGCATGTTTATTGATGAAAAAGAGAGAGACAGACAGATAGACAGACATCGATGTGAGAGAGAAACATCAATTTGTTGCCTCCTGTACTCTCTCTGACCAAGGATCGAACCTGCAGCCTAGATACCTAGATATGTACCCTGACTGGGATTCAAACCCTCAACCTTTTGGTGTATGGGTGATGCTCCAACTAACTGAGCTACCTGGCCAGGGCAAAAATATGTTTTTTTAGAAAAAAAAAAAGGAGGCACTGTGAAGAATTGATTCAACAGCCAAGATTAAATATCCTTCAAACTACTTGAGAAATTGGTTCGGGCATTTAAGGCCATGAACTCTTGTCACTGAGGTTTTGACAAATGATCCTGTACTCTCTCTAATTACTTGTCAACAGAACAGAAGCTACCACGAGTGAGCTAGAGTTACTTTAGCTGTCTCTTTGAAGAAAGGTGAATGATTGCTTCTATTGATCTGTTTAAAGAATAAGTCATGGTCATAGATGTGTACAACACAAAAGTTTAATTTAATCCAGTGACCTGTTGCCTCTTGTTTTTCTTTAAAATCGGTGTCAGTATTGTCTGTTTTTCTAGGGAGGGAGAGAAAAGATAAAACTTGAGAGGATATACAAGCAGGAGCTTGAGACCCCCCCACCCCCATTCCCCAATGTAGATACAAAATCAGGAGAGAAAAGGTGAAATAAAAGCTCTAAAGGATGATTTTGATATTCTCTTTTATAGTTTCTCTTTGCACATTCCCCCTCATGTCTAAATTTGTTTGTCATTATTTGCCATTTTCTGTTTCTTTGTTTTATTTTGAATGTCCAAAGTTGTACCCGACGATTGCTTTAAAAAAATCAAATACTATTGACCTATATTAAGTACTAAATGAAATTTCTCCTTGCCTTTTTTACTCCTCAGATATTAGCATGTTGACACTCTTCCAGGAGAATAGGTGTGTGTGTGCTCTCTTATACAGAAAGGAGACACATCAGTAGTGAAGGTATTTAATACAGGGTATTAAACTTTTATGTGATTAACAAAAAGAATGAAAAATTTAAATTGTGTGGGCCATTCCATAACTTCACCTTCCTATGTCTACTTGTTGAGCCCCAGAATGGACATGAGATAGGACTTCCAGCTATTATTTATTTAGCTGTTATCATTTAGTTACTAAGCTGGACTTAGTAACTAAATGCTCTTATACAGTGAGTGTTCTCTTGACATTGAGATACGAAAGTTAATTTCAATTATCTTATACTTTCCTTATTCTGTAATTTTTGTATTTTTAAAATATACTGATTTCTTTTCTCAGATTCTCATTGATGTTTTGAAAAGTGGAAAGTCTAGGAAATCAACTAGGACAGTGAGTGAAGGCAGGTGTGGGAATAGACTGAATAGAAATATACAATTTTTGGTGGTGGGGGTGGGGAGGAAGAGAGATCATGCCTCAGGTTTCTTATTTACCACTTAATTTTCATCTTGTTTAATGAATTTGGCTGGCCAGTCTTATTGGGTGCATAGTCATTCTGAACTTCATTTCATATTCTCTCACTACTTAGTTTTTTCCATCTCAAATTGGGGCCCTTTCCCCTAAAGAAGTGGTGAATGGAAGCAAGACATACACACAAGGGCAAGGGAAAAAAATAAAATGAGTGAAGAATGAGGCTGTTCTGTTCTTACGCCAGCGTCCCTTACTTTTTCCTCTCCGGGCACTCATTCTTCTGGTGGTTGTGATCTTCCTTCCACAGAGTCTTCCTTTTTGTTTTTAAATTTTCTTGCCCTAGTTTTTTCATTCCCTTTTGTGTTTTTTTTCCCATTGAAATCAAATTTGGAATCTATTTGATTTATAAAGCCACATGCAAGTGCATGAAGATACTAATCAGTCATTGGCATGACCCTGGCTCTGACATGTGTTAGCTGGAAGAGCCTGGAGCAGATGCCTACCCTTTGTGTAGGATGAGAGGGGATTTTTCTAAGATACTTTCCTTGGCTTTTCCTCTAAGCTCAGAGAAGTGTCAGGAAGAACGAAAACAAGGCAGCACAAATGTTGGCAGGCCTGGCGGAAGCCCTGAGGATCATGGAGAGCAAGAAGCTGATGAAAGTCCTAAAGCTGTCAGCTGTTAGTGCAAATAGTGTTATCAGGACCGGCTAACATTTTCTTTGTAATCACTGGATGCGTGTGACACGTATTTGAAGAGAGGCCACAGTTTTGGTCACTGCATTTACAAAGGGCGGTGGGAAAATGGCGTATGATACAAATATTAAGAGCATGGAAAATGGGCTCCTTTAGGGATCCGTCAAGGTTAATAATGGGTTGGACATATTGTTTCTTGGTCAAAACATCCAGCTTTATATTTCTGTTGTTTCTGGGCATTATCTGTCTTTTCCTCTTTTAATTTCTTCATTTGACGTGTGTGTGTGTTCTATGCCATTGTTTTACTGTGCTGCTGCTTTATCCTCTATTCATTTATTTTTGTCTTCTGGGCACAATTTAAAGTACACACTTCTTCAACTTCTTTAATTTCTCATTTACTCACTACATAACTTATTGTTTTTTAATTCATGTTTCCTCATTCTCACATGGAACACATTCTCTTTTAAATTTTATCATTTCTTTGTTTCTTTTTACTCCAAAGTGAGAGAAAAGGAATACTGAGCCAGGGAGGGAGAGCCTGGAAGTCCTAATCCAGCATTTCTCCAGTGCTTTGGTACGGTGGGGCTGGACCTGCGATGTGGACCAAAATAGGAAGCCACAAAAGACAAGCAGATGTTCTAACAGCAGCCTAGCTTTTCAGGAATCACCTAGACCGGTTTCACTGGCACTCATTTCCCTTATTTAAAAACCATGGATGCTATGCACTTCGAAGAGTTGTGAGGGTTAAATGAGGGGGATGTGTGTAACAAGCCTTGCCCAGTGCTTGGTAGACAGGCCTTCGGTAAATGTTACGTCTTTCCCCTAATAGTGCATGCTTGCTCATTTTAGTACCTCTCACATGCACCTTGTCCGTGTCCCATCCCTTCCTTTCTCTCATGGTGGACAACCTATGGCAGTTTTCTATTTGCATTTTTTTTCTTTCACCCTCCTCATGTACTCACCCTTGCACCTAGTTTTACTAGATAACCAAACCAAAAATAAGTATGCATATGATAAAGGCATGAAAAGAAAAACCTAAGGAAGCAATGTTAAACAAACCCTTAGCTGATTTTCTCAAAATAGCTTATTACGTAGAGTATTACATAAATGCAGAAATAGCTTACCCACTCAATTTTGATAATCTCAGCCCACCCACAATACTCAGTATTCCCTGGAAGAATTGATATTTGATCATCTGTACTGAATTCTTTCATGCCAAGTCTTTCAAGTCCATAAGTCACTCTGCTTCTAGTCGTTGAGACTGGTTGAATAAATGGAGCACCCGGTCACCTTACTAGACATACCTTCTAAATGTTACATGTTTAGGATCTTCCACAGGCCAAACAGAGAGAAGCTTTAAAAACTTACAAGGACGAGGACTACAAAATGTTGTGTTTTCAAACATTTAAAGGAGTCACAGTTTTTTTTTTTCCTTACCTGATAGGCAAAGGATTCTGCAGAGGTGTGGGAAAATAGGCACTTTTATACCTGGTTAGAGGGAATCTGAATTAGTATTTTTGAAGGGCAGTTTGAGAGTAGACAAAACCCTTTGGCTCACCAGCTTTACTTCCAAAAACTAGTTCTGTAAAAGTATTTGCACAAAGATAGAGCAATAGAAATGTTGATTGCAGTAATTTTTTTTTTTTTGGTAATGGTAAGAAAGGGGAACTACCTAAATGTGTAGTAGATAACCAACTTTTTTAAATCACCTCTAGCTATGGAATGATTAGAGAAAGTTCTTTAATTTACTTGAGTCTCCGTTTTCTCACTTATAAAATGAGGAAAAGAAGACCCACTCACCACAAAGGGTTGGTATGAGGATTACATTTTGAATCATTGGACATGAAATAGCTTCATTTTTTCTCAAATGTTATTGCAAATACAAGGGGAGATTTTCATGAGCACAGATCTTACTGTTTTGCATTTTTAAAAAATATGCACCTGACTCATGGATTAGAGCAGGAATTGGCAAATTATATGCTCTGGGTCAAACCTGGCTGGCTACATGTTTTTGTAAATAAAGCTTTATTGAAACATGCATATTCAATAGCATATATATTTTCTTAGGCTGTTTTTGCACTACACTCAAAGTTGAGTGATTGTCATAGCAACTGTATGGCCCCTGGAGGCTAAAACATCTGCTATCTGGCCCTTTACAAAGTTTTCCAACCTTTGGACTAGACTTTGAATGTCTGCAGTCTTATTTGATATTTAGGACAGTGTCAGAGGCATAGCACATGCTCAGAGAATCCTTACTGAAAAGAGCTGAAATCTCTTGGAGTCCCGTAGCTCAGACATTGTGCAGCTGGGAATCAATTTCAGTAGGAAAGATGCCTCTGCACTGCAGTGGTTGAGCACCAGAGGTTCCTTTGTACTCTTGAATAGCCAAAAAGCCAAGATAATCAGGTACCCTGGGTTCAGTCCCATCTGAATCCCCTCTTCTGTGCTGCCTTTGCCGGGTGTTTTTTTCCCTGACCATGAGCAAATGCCCTTTCTCATCACTATAATTGGTACAGTCATCAAAAGTGTGTATGACACATCACTGTTCAGCTTATTAGGGTTGGCAACTATGTAGTGAGTGATTATTGCAGAGAGTAAAAGAGGAAAGGGCATTTTGACGGAGGAATGTTTTGCTATTACAAGTGCACCATCTCATTAGTATTAGTTTCTGCTTGTTATGTAGCCTGATTTTGCTAGTTTGAAGACCTAACAGCCTGAACAACAGTGGTGCAAACTTGATAGTAAGTCTTTTCCTCTAATGATTGACAAGTTAAGTTTTATATTAGCCAATCAGTACCAATTCGGTATTGAACATGTAGAGATATTAAGATAGATGATGGAGAGGAAGTTCATTTAGCTGACCTTTTATTGACTGCCTAGTAGCTGTTATGCATCATGCATGTGCTAAGTGCCAAGGTTGGTAGGACAAATAAGGCATAGTCCTTGCTTGAGGCACATGCAGCTTAGTGGGAGAAGATGCAAAATGAATGGGCAGATCCCTCCTTTCGTATGAGAAGTAGGGAGAAGTTTGCTGGGAGATTATATTTTTATAGATGCTAATATCTGGAGCAGCAGTCTCTTCAGTTGGGATAATCAGGAAGTTGCATACTTTGGCTGGCTTACGGAAAGAGGAAAGAGGCTCAGAACAGAAAAGAGGAGGAAAAAAAAAGCAAGAGACTTCAGCAGTTAGTTAATGATAGAACTGGGTCAAGATTTACTTTCCATGCATATTCTTAGCTACCCAAGTCTAACCAAAGGCACTTGTCTAACTTGATTAAATCACATATTACAAAAGAGGTGTTTGTCCAGCTATGTTTAGCACATACATTTTTGTAGCTTTCTCTCTTCTCTGTCCTGTTTTTTTTTTTTGAGCAGTTAGATTTTAAAACGGTGCAAAACCAGAAGATATGTCCATAGAAAACCGTTGTTGAAAATACCAAACAAGCAAAATATAGCCAAAGATACTGAAATAGAGAATAGGCTGACAATGACCAGAGGGGAGAGGGGAGGGAATTTCAGGGAAAAGGGGAAGGGTTTACAGGAACAAGTATAAAGGACACATGGACAAAAACTTGAGGGGGGGGGGTGGTGGAAATGGGAGGGCTGGCGGGTGGGCTGGGATGGGGGTAAAAGACAGAAAACTGTACTTGAACAACAATTAAAATAAAATTAAAAAGTAATAATTTTTTAAAAAAGAAAAGAAATTGCCAGGGTGTGTTTTAAGAAATTTGCAGAACAGGGACAGAGCCTGATCCTACTTGGCGTCTCTAGAATCTACAGCAATGTCCTGCTCAGTGTTGGTCCCCCATTATTGTTTATTGATAAATTATTGAGAGTTTTGAAATTGAATCCAAAGATTTAACACCCCTTTTAATTATTGCAGAAAACAAAAAGATGTACATAAACATGGAAAGCAAAGATCCGTGAAAGAGAGTTCTTGTCGGGACTGGGGCTGTTTGGTTGCAATGGATTCACTGGTTTCTCTGGCTTATTTTACTAGTCTCAGGCTGTGACAAAGAAAATGAGTGATTTAAAATCATGGCAGCACCTCCTCTAATTCTTGCAAATTAAAAACTTGTCCAAACAGTATGTTCAAGGCCTTTTACTGAACTGTACATATGATGGACCCCCAGCTAGGATATGGATGGGTCCATTGTTGGGCTTTCCCTGTAGATTCTGCTGATTCACTAAGGGGACACCTCTCTAGTCTTCCATATAGCAATTCTGCATGTGGCATTATACTTGAAATCCCCAGGCATGTAGGGGTTTGAGCTCTGTGGAATGTTCTGCAGCACATACCAGATCTTTGTTATTTGGTAAATTTCATATGAAATTCAATTACCTATGAAGTCACTCTTGGGGAGCCACTTATCCTAAGGTACATAGGAAAAGGAACATTGGCAATTTATTTTTCAACAAGGGATTTATTTTTGTTAAAGAAGCATGTTGATTTTCTTTCAGTAATGTAAAATCCAAATGCACAAAGATGAGGCAAAACCCAAGAGACTGATATGGATAAATGGGTAGAAGAATTATTTTAGAACTCTTCACACCCAGCTCTTGCAGTCGCTGCAATTATTTAGCTAAAGTTCAGGTGCATCTGTAGTTAAATAAGTTCTAGTATTAGGATATTAGGATGGAATATATGTTTCTTGGGGACAGAAACACTGCTATTTTCCTTTGGAAATCCTTATACTTTTTAGTATAGTGCTGAGCACACAGTGGGATTCCAAGGGCCATTAACTATTGAGCTGTCCTCACTGTGTAACGCCTACTGTAGCTGGCTAGAAATAGCCCTGGAGTTTGAGATTTGCTGCTGCTACCTCAATTTCACATGCTATCAGCTCCTGTAGCATTCTCTTTTAAAAATATAATCTTTATTGTATTATTCCATTACTTAGTCTCCTTATACTCCCCTCCCCCCAGCACTCACCTCCCTGTTCATGTCCATGAGTCCTTTTTCCTTTTTGCTCAATCCCTCTACCCCTTAACTTCTACTCCCCTCCTCCACTAGCCTTCGTCTATTCTCTGTCTGTGAGTCTGTCTGTTTTGCTTGTTAGATTTGTTTGTTAGATTCCACTTACGAGTGAAATCGTATGATATTTGTCTTTCTCTGCCTGGCTTATTTCACTTAGCATAGCATTCTCCAGGTCCATCCATACTGTTTCAAAGGGTAAAATTCTCTCTCTCTCTCTTTTTTTTAATGGCTGAATAGAATTCAGTTGTGTAAATGTCCCATAGTTGTTTTATCTACTCATTTACTGATGGACACTTGGGCCACTTCCATATCTTGGCAATTGTTAAGTATTGCTGCAATGAAAATAGAGGTGCTTATGTTCTTTCAAATTAGTATTTTGGGTTCCTTCAGATAGATTCCCAGAAGTAGGATCGCTGGGTTAAAAGGCAGATTCATTTTTAATTTTTTGAGGTATCTCCACACTGTTTTCTTTTCTCTCTTTTTTAATATTTTATTTATTTATTTTTAGAGAGGGAAGGGAGGGAGATAGAGAAAGAGAGGAACATCAATGTGTGGTTGTTGGGGGTCATGGCCCGCAACCCAGGAATGTACCCTGGCTGGGAATCGAACCTGGGACACTTTGGTTCCCAGCCCGCGCTCAATCCACTGAGCTACGCCAGCCAGGGCTCTCCACACTGTTTTCCACAATGGCTGCACCAGTTTGCGTTACCACCAACAGTGCAAAAGGGTTCCCCTTTCTCCACATTCTCGCCAGCACTTGTTTGTTGGTTTATTGATGATAGCCATTCTGACAGGTGTGAGATGGCATCTCATTGTGGTTTCTATTTGCATTTCTCCAATGATTAGTGATGTTGAGCATCTTCTCCTATGTCTATTGTCCATCTGTATGTCCTCTTTGGAGAAGTGTCTATTCAGGTCTTTTGCCGATTTTTTAATTGGGTTGTTTGTTTTTTTTTGGTGTTGAATTTTGTAAGTTCTTTATAAATTTTGGATATTAACCCCTTATTGGATGTATTGGCAGATATGTTCTCCAATTCTGTGGATCGTCTTTTTATTTTGTTGATGATTTCCTTTGCTGTGCAAAAACTTTTTAGTTTGATGAAGTCTCACTTGTTTAATTTTTCTTTTGTTTTCCTCATCTGGGGAAATATATTGGATAAAACATTTCTATGAGCAATGTCTGAGATTTTGCTGCCTATGTTTTCTTTTAGGATTTTGATGGTTTGGGGTCTAACATTTAAGTCTTTGACCCATTTTCAATGTATTCTTGTGTGTGGTGTAAAAAGGTGATCTATTTTTATTTTTCTGCACATATCTGTCCAATTTTCCCAACACCATTTATTAAACAAGCTATCTTTAGCTCATTGTATGTGCTTGCTTCCTCTGTTAAACATTAATTGACTATACAGGTGTAGGTTTATTTCTGGTTTCTCTATACTGTTCCATTGATCTATATGTCTGTTTTTATGCAGTGCATGCTGTTTTGATTACTATAGTATAGTTTGATATTAGGTAGTGTGATCCCTCCAACTGTTCTTTTTTCTCAGGATTGCTGTTGCTATGCAGGGCCTTTTGTGGTTCCATATAAATTTTTGAAATACTTGTTCTAGTTCTGTGAAATACATTATTGGAATTTTGATAGGAATTGCATTGACTCTATAGATTGCTTTGGGTAGTATGGACATTTTAATAATGTTAATTCATCCTATCCATGAACATTATGTGTGTTTCCACTTATTTGTATGTTCTTCAGTTTGTTTCTTCAGTGTCTTATAATTTTCTGAGTACAGGTCTTTTACATCCTTGGTTAGGTTTATTCCTAGGTATTTTATTCTTTTTGAATCAACTGTGAATGGGATTGCTTTTTTAATTTCCCTTTCTGTTAGTTCATTATTGGCATGTAAAAATGCAACTGATTTCTGAATATTAATTTTGTACCCTGCTACTTTGCTGAATTCACTTATCAGTTCTAGTAGTTTCTTGGTGGAATATTTGGGGTTCTCTATGTATAGTATCATGTCATCTGCAAAGAAGGACAGTTTTACTTCTTCCTTTCCAATTTGGATACCTTTTATTTCTTCTTCTTGTCTGATTGCTGTGGCTAGGACTTCCAGTACTATGTTGAATAAAAGAGGTGAAATCAGACAACCCAGTTTTGTTCCCGATCTTAAGGGGAACACTTGTAGTTTTTGCCCATTGGGTATGATTCTGGCAGTGGGTTTGTCATATATGGCCTTTATTATTTTTAGGTATGTTCCCTTTATTCCCACTTTTCTGAGATTTTTGATCATAAACAGGTGCTGAATTTTATCAAAAGCTTTTTCTGTATCTACTGATACAATCATGTGTTTTTTATCCTTCATTTTGTTTATCTGGTGAATCATATTTATTGATGGGAATGTTGTACCATCCTTGCATTAATAGAGTGAATCTCACTTGATCATAGTGTAGGATCTTTTTGATGCACTGCTGTATTCAGTTTGCTAATATTTTGACAATTTAGCATCTGTGTTCATCAGTGATGTTGACCTATAATTTTCTTTCTTTGTAGTGTCTGTTTTTTTATGTATTTATTTTTAGAGAGAAGGAAAGGGAAGGAGAAAAAGATGGAAAGAAACTTCAATGTGTGTTTGCCTATTACACGCCCCCCACAGGGGACCTGGCCCGCAACCCAGGCATGCACCCTGACTGGGGACCAAACAAGTGACCCCCTGCTTCACGGGCCCGTGCTTGATCCACTGAGCTACACCAGCCAGGGCTATCTGGTTTTGAAATTAGGATAATGCTGCCTTGTAACATGAGTTGTTGACCCACTCATTGTTTAATAACGTGTTATTTAGCTTCCACGTCTTTGTGTGTTTTTCAGTGTGCTTCTTGTGATTGATTTCTAGTTGCATAGCCTTGTGGTCAGAGAAAATGCTTGATATGATTTCGATCTTCTTAAATTTATTGAGACTTGTTTTGCGTCCTAGAATGTGGTCTGTCTTAGAAAACGTTCGATGTGCACTTGAAAAGTATATATATTCTGCTGCTTAGGGGTGAAATTCTCTGACGATATCATTTAAATCCATTTGATGTAGTGTGTTTAAGTCTGCTGTCTCCTTGTTGATTTTCTGCTTGGAGTATCTATCTATTGAAGTCAATGGTATGTTAAAATCTCCAACTATGACTGTATTTCTGTTGATCTCTTGTTTTATGTCCATCAAGATTTCCTTTACATATTTAGATGCTCCTCTGTTGGGTGCATAAACGTTTACTAAGGTTATATCCTCTTGTTATATCCCTTTTATCATTACATAGTGTCCTTCTTTGTCTTTTACTATAGCCTTGGTTTTACAATCCATTTTGTTGGATATAAGTATGCTACCCCAACTTTTATTTCTTTTCCATTTGCATGAAATATCTTTTTTTCCAACCCTTTACTTTTTGTCTGTGTGTATCTTTCGATGTGAGATGGGTGTCTTGGAGGCAGCAGATATGTAGTTCTTGTTTTCCTATCCATTCAGCTACCCTCTGTCTTTTGGTTGGAGCATTTTAGCCATTTACATGTAAGGTGATTATTGATAGATATGTATGTAGTGCCATTTTATTGTTGGACTGTTTTTCTCTGTTTTTGTTTTCTTTTTTCTTCTTCTCCTCCTCCTCCTCCATCTCCTCCTTCCTCTTCTTCTTCCTCTCCTAGCAAGCCCTTTAACATTTGTTACAGTATTGGTTTGATGTTAACAAATTCCTTTAGCTTTTTCTTGTCTGGGAAGCTCCTTATTTCTCCTTTGGTTTTAAATGCTGGCCCTTTGACCAACATTTTCTCACTTCCTCACCCCCCAGGTCCTGGCAACCACCGTTCTACTCTCTGTTTCTATGAGTTTGGCTTTTTTAGACTACATGTATAAGTGATGCCATATAACATTTGCCTTTTCCTGTTTGACTTATTTTGCCTAGCATAATGCTAAGTTTCATTCATGTTGTTGCAAATAGTATTTCTGTTTTTTTCTCATGGCTAAATAATATCCTGTGGGGGTGTGTATGTTTGTGTGTGTATCGCATCACATAGGTTGTTTCCATGGCTTCACTACTGTGAATAATGCTGCAATAAACACGGGAGAGGAGATATCTCTTGGAGATTCTGTTTTCATTTCTTTTGGATATATTCCCAGATATAGAATTCCTAGATCATATGGTAGTTCTATTTTTAGAGGAACCCCCATACTGTTTTCCTTAACAGCAGTACCAATTTACATTCCTACCAACAGTGCACAAGGGTTCCTTTTTTCCCACATGCTTGGCAACACTTGTCTCTTAACTTTTTGATGATAGCCATTTTAACAGGTATGATGTAATATCTCATTGTGATTTTGACTTGAATATCCCTGATGATTAGAAATGTTGAGCACCTTTCATGTACTTGTTGGCCATTTGTATGTCTTATTGGAAAATTGTTTATTCAGTTCCTCTGCCTATCTTTAATCAGATTGTTTTTTGCTATTGAATTGTATGAGTTCTTTATATATCTTGGATATTAACTCATTATAAAATACATGGTTTGCAAATATTCTCCTATTCTATAGGTTGTCCTTTCATTTTGTTGATTGTTTCTTTTGTTGTGCAGAAACTTTTAGTTTGATATAGTCCCACTTTTCTTTTGTTAGTTTGCTTTTGTTGCTTGTGTTTTTGGTGTCATATTCAAGAAGGTGTTACCAAGACCCAGGTCAAGGAGTTTTTTCCTTATGTTTTCTTCTAGGAGTTTTATGGATTCAGTTCTTTTGTTTAAGTCTTTAATTTCTTTAGAGTTAATTTTTGTGAGTGGTATAACATAGGATTCTGTTTTTATTTTTCTGTCTGTTTTCCCAACACCATTTATCGAAGATACTATCCTTTAGCCATTGAGTATTTTTGACTCCCTTGTTAAATATTAGTCAGCTGTGTATGTGAGAGTTTATTTCTCAGATCTGGATTCTGTTCCATTTGCCTATGTATCTATTTTTTTATGCCAGTACCACACTGCTTTGATTACTGTAGTTTTATAATATAGTTATGATGCCTCTGGCTTTGTTATTCTTTCTCAGGATTGCTTTTGTGGTTCTCTACAAATTTTAGGTTTGTTTTCCTATTTCTACAAAAATGCTATTGGAGTTTTGATAGGGATTGCATTAAATATATAAATGGCTTTAAGTAGTATGTCCATTTTAATGATACTAGTTTTTCTGATTCATGAAATTGAAATATCTTTCTATTTGTGTCTTCAATTTCTTTCATCAATGTCTTATACTTTTCAGTGTACAGGTCTTTCACCTCCTTGAGTAAATTTATTCCTAAATATTTTATTGTTTTTGGTGCTATTGTGAATAAGATTAAAAAATTTTTATTTTCAGATAGTTTGTTAATGTGTCATGAAGCACGACTGATTTGTCTATATTGATAGTGTATCCTGAAACTTTAATGAACTCATTGATTTTTATTTTGAACAGTTTTTGGTTGAATGTTTTAATTTTTCTATATAAATATAGTATCATTTGCAAATTCCCTTGTGATTTGGACCCCTTCCATTTCTTTTTCTAGGACTTTAATTACTATGTTGAATAGAAGTGCTAAGAGTGGGCACTCTGTCTTGTTCCTGACCTTAGAGGGAAATCTTTCAACCTTTTACCTTTGAGTATGGTATCACTGTGGTTTATCATATATAGCCTTTATTGTGTTGTGATATGTCCCTTATATACTCAATTGTTGAGGTTTTTATCATAAAAGGATGTTTTATTTTGTCACTTGCTTTTTGTGCATCTATTGAGATGATTATGATTTTTATGTTTAATTTTATTAATGTGGTATTATACATTTATTATGATACATTTATTGCAAGTGTTGAACCATTCTTGCATCACTGTAGTATTTTCTGACTCCTAATTATGCTCTGGGTGTTGGTTGTGGATGGTTTTATTTGTCCTCCTTTGGTGGATGTGTGGATGGACCTTAATTCAGTTTCTATTATCCGCAAAGATTCTGAAAGTTCAACATTAATCTAATAAAATAAGGAGGTGCAACAATGAAATAGTGACTAAAGGGGAATATTTTAGATATTCTTAGGATCTTCTTAGGATCTAAGAAGACCTTTGAAAGAGATGTCTGATAGCATGAGAGTGAGCCATGAAACAAGTAAGGGAAGAGTGTTCCAGGAATAGGAAACATCATGTGCAGAGGTCATGTGACAAGATCAAGGATGGTGCATTTAAGGAATAGCAAGAAGGTCAGGGCAGTGGAAACGAAGTCAATGAAAGGGAGAATAATTGACATGGAGTCAGAGAAGTAGCTAGGGTCAGACCCATGGGATTCAGGTATTTTAAGGGTAATTGGAAGCCATTGGAGGTTTTATGAGGACCGTGAAAGATTCTCAGGTTGCATCATAGAAAATGGACTTATGAGTTGAGAAAAAGGAAAGCTAGTTTTGATGTTATTGCATGAGATGACTGATGATGGCCTTGACTGAGGTAGTAACTAGTGATGTTTTTAGAAAATGTATTAAGGGTTGACTTTATGGGGCTTGCTGATTGGTTAGCTGTGGGATGTGCAAGAGAACTATCCAGGATAAATGGGGTAATGGTGATGCCATTTTCTGAGATGGAGAGGTTGATTATTGAAGAACAGGTTATTGAGATGGTGGTGGTTTGGGTGTGTATATGTGAAGAATTCTTCTTTGGACATATTAAGTCAGATGTCTATTAGGCATCTAGGTGGAGATGTTGGTAGGCAGTTTAAATGCTTTATTCTGGACCTTAGGGGAGAGGTCATAGCTTTGTAGATATGCTTTTGGAATCGTCTACATATTTAAAATCATGGTATTGCTGAGATCACTAAAGAGTGTGTGAAAGAAGAAGATCACAGATTGAGTCCTTGATTTTTTCCAGATTTAGAACTCAGTGAAAGGAGAATCATCCAGTGAGAAAACCAAGGAGAACTGGCCAGTTTGATATAAAAAACACCACTCAGGGATGTGGTGTCCCAGAAGCCACGGGAAGAAAGCCTTTCAAGGAGAAAGTTGTTGTCAGCTGGGTCACATGTCACTGTGGAGTTGAGTACAATATTTATGTTGAGAAATGCCCTTTGGGTTTGGTAACACAGAGGTCATGGGCATGCTTGATCAGTACAATTTCAGTGGAGAGGTGATGACAAAGGCCTGGTTGGAGTGGATTAAAGAGCAAGTGGATGGGAGGAAAAAGTGAAAAGAGACAGACAAATGTTTCTGAGGAGTTTTTCCTGAAATATATCTAGAGATACGGGATGGTCATTAGAGAGACGTGGGAGGAAGGAGTAGAATTTTTTAGGGACTTTTAATAGCATGTTTGCAGACTCTCGTGGTCTAATCGAAAACACATGGGTGGCGTAGGCGAAAGAGGAGGCAGTGTATGTGAACACAGATAAAGATGGTAGGTGGAAAGAGGAATTTCTCTGCCTGTTTCTCCTGTTGGTGAAATCAGAAGCAGAGTTATTAGCTGAGAATGGGGGAGTGTATTAGAGGTTTCAAGAGAAAAGTTTTGTGTAAGTAGTTCTGGAGTATGATGGAGTGAAACTGACAAGGAATGAAGGTCTATTTGGAAACTGAGGACATAAACATTTAAAAATTAGTCTTGTTCCTGTGTTTTGTTCTAGCCAACTGAGTGCAGGCACAGAGGAGGGTGGAGCACAGGAACCAGCCTGGGTAAAAGAGACCAGAGTGAAGGAATTGTGTGTCTGTGTAAATCTGTAGAGTCAGTTCTGGGTGAAGGGGGCAGCAAGGAAGGCATTTGGACAGTAAAAGCAGTAGTCAATGATTTTGGAATTTCTGACATGGTCAAATCATTGGGATCCCAGGGGAAAAATCAGACCCAGTGGTGGTAGTCCAGTGGAAAGCTTCAAGTGGACACCTTAGGAATTCTACAGTTAGTGGTAGTTAGAGGTCTAGCGTGGGACCCCTGAAGTAGGAGGATTAGGGGGTTGGAGGACAAGATTATTGGAAGTGAGGAAGTCCAGGAACAAAAACGCCAGCATATTGGGTGTACCATCCAATATTAAGTCACTGCCACCAGGAATGGTGGCAGGAGTAGAAGAGAGCTTGGATCAGAAATGGTCAGAGAGAGAGAGTGCCTGAGGACAGGTGTACACTCAGCCGCAGTGAGGCCAGGTAGTAGGTGCAGGAGCCCAAGCAAATGAGTTAAAGCACTTAAAGATCTTACTGCATGTACTAAATACTCTATGAGTGGTAGATAACATCTAATATTAAATATTTGGTGAATAAATGATCTTAAAATGTAATGCTATGTTCAAAGTGGGCTCAGAAAATGGGAATGTGTTCAACAGGGTCTCAAACATAAAACAAAAGAGAAGTCTGCAAACATGCTATTAAAAGTCCCTAAAAAAATTCTACTTCCTCCCACATCTCTCTAATGTCCCTTTAGTCCCTTCACTAACCTGAAGGGGAATTCTGGCCCCCTTTCACTGAACGTGGCCTGTCCTACTGACTCCATGGGACTCTGGGGGATAATCATAGTCTTCGTTGGGCTATCTATGCCATGCTGGCTTCTTTGCATGCATTAGGTAAATGATGCAGTGCCAATGTAGATTATTAGAAAGCAATAAATAAATCAGATCTAATAAGTATGATGTGATTCGTAGTGTAGATGCTATGCTATAGGAGAAATCTAGCAACATGAATGAGTCAAGTTAACTGGTTTTCTTTTGTCAAAAGTCTCCTGGAATGTTTGGAAAAACAAGAGATAGTATTATATGTAAAGTCAAACAAATGCTAACACCCAGCTCAGACTTTGCTCCATCCTCCTGCTCATTCAGAATGATTGGATCATTATCTTTGCTCTGAGAAAGTCAAATTATTAAGCTTATAATGCATGGTTACCTGCATGGGTCCAAAGGCTGTGAGGCATAACTTACATAGTTTTAGAGATTCCTGGAGGGTGGAAAGCTGAGGAAGTTAGGACTTGAAAAATGGAGGCCAGTAGAGATTCAGGTTTCCTTTTTAGTTTATCCTCGGTAAGAACAGATCATTTCTAAGAACTGATGTAGAATTAGCCCTTCAATGAAGGTCATTGAAACAACAAATCTACCTATTAATAAAAGTGGAAAAAGGAAGCAGGATTTCATAAATTAATGTTTCATGTGAGATCAACTGGAAAGTAATTTCATATTACAGCATAGAGCAGTCCAGAAATAAAGTGAATAAGAATGGAACATGCTTACTCAGCATTTTAGTTTGCTTGATAAAGGACATTATGCCACTGAGGCTTTGTTCATATTAAAATAGTCATACTAATTTTAAAAATTGTAATATATGCATGTCATTGGAAATACAATAATACAGAAGTATATGAAATAAATGTAAAAACACTTCTGAGCTGTGCTCCTGCTTGCCATTCCTTCCTTTGTAGGTAGTCACAGTTGACAGTTCGGTGTGTGTGTTTCCTGCCTTTGCCCCACACACATGCAAACATAGCTTATCTTAACAATAATGATGTGTCTTATTATACCTCCTGTTTGGTTAATTAGTTTTGATTTTTCTCTCTTTCTCACTTTCTATACAAAGACACATTCATAGTGTTACATGCATATCTGCCTCATTCTTTTTAAGAACGGTTTGTTTTCAATACTGTAGATTTAACATTGTTTTAAGCAAATAGTTCTCTATTGATGGGTGTTTAACTTTTTTGCTCTTGCCAATAATGCTGTAACAGACATTCATTTACTTATGCCTTTGTACCCTTGTGCATCCTGTAAACTCCAAGAACTGAAGTTGCAGGATTGAAGGATACAACAATTTTGATAGGTGGCTGTCCGTGAGTTTACCCACTGCAGTTCTCCCGATTCCGACATGTGCGCTTCACCCCCACACTGCCAAGCAGTTCTCCGACACCAGCTGGGTATCCTATGATGCAGCTCAGTTCAGACACTACCTGTCTGGAGACAGCATCAGATCCCACAGTGAAGGTCTTGGTCCCCCAAGGTTGCCCCTGGATTAAGATAGCATTTGCAAGTCCCAATTGGCTGGCTATAAGTCAGGGGTTCCTATGACCCCTTCCTTGGGTTCCATTCATTTGCTAGAGTGGCTCACAGAACTCAGAAAAACATTGACTTACTAGATTACCTGTTTATTAGAAAAAAATTTAACTCAGGACCAGCCAGATGGAAGAGATGCATAGGGCGAGAGATGGGGAAAAGATGGAGGAGATTTCCTGCTCTCTCTGAGTGCACCGTTCTCCCCAAACCTCCGTGTGTTCACCAACCCAGGAGCTCCCTGTTCTCTGACCTTTGGGTTTTTGTGGAGGTTTCGCTGCTGAGGCTCAGTTAATTGAATCATGGTCACCGATGATTCAGCTCCATTTCCAACCCCTCTTCCTTCTGTGGAGGCCTGGGGGGCTCCCCTGGTAACCAGCCCCCATGCTTAATTTATCAAGGGACTGTCAAGAAGGCACCTCATTAATATTACAAAAGACATGTTGATCATACTCAACACTTAGGAAATTCCAAGGGTTTTAGGAGCTATGTGCCAGGGAGGAAGGCCAAATATATATTTCTTATTATACATCACAGTATGAAACGCACAATCTAGCCAACACTGGATGAAGTCATCCTTTTAAATCCAGCCAGCAATGCACTTCTTGAATCATTAGCATTGTCGAGCATCTTTCCATGTTTACTGGCAATTTCCTCTTCTATAATATTGTCTGTGTCCTGTAACCATTTGTGTGTGGGTTTATCTTTTTTGTATTGACTTGTAATATAATAGCTCATTGAATATGAGGCATATACAATGTTGTTACATATATTGCAAATATCTTCATGCATTTTCTTTGAATTTCTGACTTAATTCATAGTGTATTTTGCCTTGCCTTCTGTAGTTTAAAAGAAAGATTCCAGTTCGGTGGTGACTTAATGCTAATCCCAGGCTAATCCCAAATAACATCTGATTTGAGACTGCTCGAGCCCCCCACCCCGGTCATGGTGACTCCTGCCAGGGCCACCAGTGGTTGTCCTCTGGTGGTTTGTCCAATACAAAAGGGGCCCACTGAGCACTTGTTTGTGGCACTATTAGATTATTCTGTCCCTTAGGACAGTGAGTTTCTGTAGCAAGAGCGTGGATTTGGGCTAAGAAGTTTTTTTTTTCCTGCTGTATACTAATTGCTGGCTGAGTAACCAGCGATTGCTGGTGAGTTCCACTTTTAAAGCAAGAACTCTGTCATGTCTCACAGAACTGTTACGACAGTCACCTAATGTAATGAAAGTAAAATGGTACAAGCTATAAAGGGCTTTCTATATATTTTTATTATTTATATGACAGGTCTTTTTGTTGTTGTATTTGGCGGTTTCTTGGGTTAGTTTGAGGAAGCCCACAGGAAGGTGCAAAAGTCTGACAGACAGTTCCTCTCATGTGCTTCCTTATGTCCTAGTCACACACTCTCTGAATCTTACTAGTTCTACTTAATTCACTTTGGAATTGTTCTCTTTCCTACTGTTCCCACTGTAATCATCCTAGTCCAAGTCAGAGAGGGACTTAAGATGGGTTGGTTGGGTAGCTCACAGAATGCTAAAAAGACTAGAGATATGAGGTGACACAAATGGGTTGGGAGTCACTAGGGGGAGGAGAAGGGAGAGCCCTGTTCTCCATCCCGCACAGCGGGGGCGCTCTGAGCTGCTGTGCAGGGTGTGTGCTGCGCTGCTTGTGGTCTGCACAGTCAGCCCGCTGTATGTCGGGGCCCTGCCTGAGGGGCCCATGCTTGGCAGATGATCCCTAGGCCTTTTTATAAGGAGGGCAAGGTCAGCTGAGTGGCTTTTTTTCTGTTGTTCAGGGTATTACTTGGGAGCCTAAACAGAATTACCTAGGGCAGTTTTTTTGGCTCACCTTTCTCCAGCAGTTTCAGACAGGTGCTGAACAAACCTTTGAAGATTTCTAGTTGAAGAGGACCTCAAGTTATTAGCCCACATATCTCAGGGCTGCTCTTGTCTTAGTCACTGCTAGTGTCCATGGTAAACAGCCCCTGTCTGGCAGTCTTGTCCCCACAAAGTATCCTCCAAACCACAGCTGGACTGATGTTTACAAAAGGCCAACCTCATCACGTCACCTCCCTGTTTGAAAGCCTTTGGTAGGTTCCTATTGCTCTTAGGATGAAAACCAATATCCTCAGCGTGGCCTGAGAGGTCCTATGAGGTTGGTCCTGCTTCCCCTTCCACCACACTGTCACGGTGCTCCTGCACGATGGGCTCATTGGGCTAAATGCTGAGTTCACCTTCGCCTGAGCTCAGATGAAAAGCCACCTCCATAGAGCAGCCTTCCCTGGTAGCCCAGGTTTTGGCAGGTCCGATGTCATTTGTTTTCTCTCTCTATACCTCTCTTTCCATAGCACTTATGACAAAACTTATGAAATACTTTGTGTGGTTTGTTGTTAATTGTCAATCGCCCCTGCCTACCCAGGACAGGCATTCTGTCATTCTCATTCTGGTGTCCTTAGCACCTAGAAGTGCACCTTGTACACAGCAGACACTCACTATTTATTTGCTAAAAGATAGGGTGGATGACTATAGAAATAATTGCGGCACTGGAAATTTGAATGTGACCAGGCCTTTCTCTCTGCTGGAAGCTGGACGTGAGTCCAGAATGCAGGACCTTGGCCCAGGGGGAGCCTCCTCTGGCAGGGAGCGGACCGAGACCAAGGCCCCTGCACACACACCTGGGCTGTTGTGGTCCCATCCACCCTAGAGTCGCTGATTTGTGACTTCTTTTCCCTTGCAGGCCAGCAACAACTTGTGGCATTGGTTCTTCTACCAGTTCTTGTTTGTTTCTTTGTTTGTAGTCTGATTTGATGGAGAGTTGAAGCTAAACATCAGGAAATCTCTGGTACTACCACCTTTGTCCCTGGGGTTGGGGAAGAGTTTAAATTCCTAAGCTATGACCCTACCCATATAGTCTCGCTACTTACCCCTCAGGCTGGAGTGTTTCAAGATGACAGTGTGGCTGCTTAAATTATACTTTTTCTCTCATTCGATCCAGAAGGTGAATTTTTAACTCTGCAGAGCTTTCCATTTGAAAACGTGTACCAATTCTTCTTTTACTGACTTTGGGTGAACTCAGCAGGTTGAAGACACAAGTTGCTTCTTCCCAGAACCCTGCCCAAATCTCTCTACTACATGTAATGGGGGCAGTTGGCACCAAGGAAAGAACGGAGAACAGGTTCAGTGCCCAGGGTTTAAAAACCTATCTTTGCCATAGGCTCAGAAATTCTTAGTACTCGATTAGATATTTCATAGACACTTAACACTACTTGTTTAGTACAAAAAAAATTAATGTTTACTCTGTTTTACCTTAGGACAGATAATTGTCCTTTTCTCTTACCTCAGGGTTTTGATATTTTTAAATTCACTCTTTTTTTAAAAAGACTTCTGAAGTTCTCATTAAGCTTTAGAGTGAGGGTACGAGGTAGATTTGTGTTTGCTAGTTATCACTTAAAACCTTCTTCCTATCAAACACTGTCTGGGCATGGCTTTACCAGGAGACTTTGGAGTCTCTATTTTTTTTAAAGTTCTATGTACATCGTCCCCTTTCCCCATTTCTGATCTTCTCAATTGTCTGCTTTGTTGACGTACAAAGGAATCATAACATCTTGTTAATTGTGTGTCTTTTGATTTATCTCAAAGATTCTCCAAGTTTGGGAGAAAGGTTTATAGGATATATGCCCTGGTTTGACAATACTATCCCCAGAAACATTCTTATTGAAGTGCTGAAAAATTTTTTAATTGTATCTTTTCCATCCCCATTTATCCCCCTTATACCTTCTTCTACCCTGCCTCCCACCCAACTCAGTTACCACACTTGTCCGAGGCTGTGAGTCCTTTTTCTTTTTTGCTTGGTCTCTCCAGGCTCTGCCTCCCACACCCGCCCCAAGGGCGGTCAGACCGCTCTCATCTATGCGTCTGTACTTGTGAATGAAGCAGTCAAGCATCTTTCATCCTGGAGCCATTCAAGTGTATGTAGGGAATTACTGGAATTGTTAGGAGCACTAACGCTCGTTGTTATGCTGGATGGGAGAGCACATTCATTTTCCTTATTGACTCTGAGATGAAGAAGGCACACAGTTTTTATTAGCTAAGTTTTTACATCCTCAGCCTGCTGAATTAGAGAAGCAAAGGGGTTGACCCTGCATGATACTGCATTTAGACAAAAATAGTTTCCCTCTCTGGGCAGAGGGTTGGCGATCCAGAATGAAGGCGATGGTGAATTTTGCACAGCTGCAGCCAGTCTGGGCTCTGTGTTGTCAGTATGGGTTCCGGGGATGAGTTCTATTTATTAAATATGAGTTGCCCAGGCCAGCCTATATCCGAAAGGTGGGGCATTGGACTTGATTCCTCAATGACAGGAATATCAAAGTATTTGTGGATGTATTTTTAGCCACAACAGGTATATATTGTAATATCTCCTGTACTCCATTGCTTCACTGCTGTTTCATCAAAGGCAGCACAGCAGAATCGTGTCAATGACTATCAGAGGTGCCATGTGTTCATGGGTTTAAGTTCTCAGAGTTATTGGATTGTCAAGAACATGAGCTTGGGGCAGGAGATGGGCATGTGGGAAATGAGGCTGGGTGGTTGGGAGGGCTGCTCCCAGGGGGACTTTGATATAGGCTCTCTACTGAGATCGGTGTTTTCCAAATTGTGGTGGCTTTACCCTCTAGGTCATTTATAGGAGTTATTAAACTAAAATGAGGACTACTCTTAGAAGGTCAGTTTTACTTGAGGATTTTAGGGGACTCTTATTATGAAGTTGAGATACCATTTCACTTTTTAAAAATAAAAGTCTTCTGAGGATTTGGGAGTTACAAGTTAGAGTTGCACATTGAGCCAAGGTTACCATTGTCATCAGCGCTGAAAAGAGGAGAGAGTGTGCGGTAGGATCATGACTAGCTAGCCACCAAAATGTCTTATGAGAGGTTTTGGTGTGATAGTCAAGGTCAGAGATGAAGGACTGAGCAGTGAGGGGACGGGAGAGATATCAAGGAGGGAGACGCTAGGGTGTGTGGTGTAGGATGATGGAGAAGTCAGTAGTGACAAGGGTATCTTTCTTGGGCCAGTAGGTGCTTAAATGCCACGCATGAAAGACACTGAAACCAGGAATGGGACAATGTGTAGGCAGGTATATTAACCATTTCTTTTTATTTTCTGTATTCTGATGCTTTTGTATCTGGGGCCTTACCCTGGGGGGACAACCCTCTCAGGGTTAGCTAATTTCCTAGAGAGAGGGAAACAACATACCTGTGAGTATATGTGAAAACCAACCAATCCAGATTCCTCATGCTCAAACACCTTCTTTAACGGTCTCTCATATGTAGGTCACTATTCACCTGCCCTAATCACCCAACGGCCAGCTACCAGACAACTAGGGACAGGCCCTCCGCCCTGGAGCCTGCCAAAATGATTTAAACTAGCCAATCCTAAGCCCGCTTACCCTGCCTCACCTGATCCTTCCTGCGGAAACCACAACACAAGCTCTTGCCCACTCACTTGGGATCCCCCTGCTCCCTGATCCACCCTGGTGCTTCCCCGTGTGGCCTGCCCCCACATTGCAATGCTTCCTGTTTGTAGGGACTGAGGGAATACAAAACTTCTTTCTCTGTGACAGCCATATCCATGACTGTATGCCTGACTGTGCATATTGGGATTTTAAAGTAAATCCCAGGTACCTCTGAAACAGTTGGGGCCAATGGAGGGTGTGGTTTTACAGTGGTTGACTTTGAGGGGTCTGAGGTGCATCTGGATGGAGATGTCTAGGAGCAATCAGACAGAAGGACTTGTAGCTTTAGGAAAGAGGTCTCAGTATTTCCTCCCCAGTGTGTCCCCAGGGTTTCTGTGGGAAATAGGTGTGATCACATAGGAGAAGTGGCTTGAAAATTAGGAAGTGCTATGTCAACAAACAGCATTCTTGTTTTATCACTTTCCTTTAGAGTGCAGGGCTAATACTGTCAAAATGTCTGTACCTCACTGAGCATAAGTGAAAAGAGAATTTTGCCTACAAAGGGAGTTTGCCAGTCTTCATTCAGACAGGAACTTTTCAGGAGTTCCCCTGGCTTAACGTTGCTGCCACCACACTGGCTTGGGTTTGATTTTAAAAAGAGTAGCCTGTCCACCCTGGCTGGTTTAGCTTAGTAGACTGAGCACCGGCCTGCAAACCAAAGGGTCACCAGTTCGATTCCCAGTCAGAGCACATGCTTGGGTTGCAGGCCAGGTCCCTAATAAGGGGCATGTGAGAGACAACCACACATTGATGTTTCTCTCCCTCTCTTTCCCTTTCCCTTCTCCTCTCTCTAAACATACATAAATAAAACCTTAAAAAAAAAAAGACATCAGTCTGTCCTAGGAAAAGAAAAGGGGAACGTTAGGAAGTGAATATTCAAAAAAAATTTTTTTGACCTAGGGATACTAACTGGAGGTGTAAAATAAGAATAGACTAAAATGATTTAGCATAAAATCAAGATTTGAAGTTACTTTCTTAGAAAGTCTTTTCCTCCTTCAAAAATTGTTTCTTTTATTGCATGCTTTTTAGAATTAGTATTTTTTATACTTGTTGCATTCATGTCAAGTGTTTTTCAAATTGGGGATTAAATAGCTCTGAGCCTCAGAGATTACAGCTAGAGATTGTTTAGGGCCGTGGCTCCAGGGAGTAGTGCCTCTCAGCCCCACCTTGCACATTTCTTATCTTCCTGTAGCTTTGCATTTGTCCCCTTCTGTGTTACAACCTCCTGCCTCTGTGATTATGCTTTTCTATTAATATCATTGACTCGTCATTCCAGTGACTCTGTTTTTTCTTTGGAAGTCAAAACAAAAAGCTCATATTCCAACAATAGAAACCAATTCAGGATGTGACCTCAAGTAAATTTTCTTTTCTGGGCCCAATAACAATCAGGGACTAGGCAGGCTCTTCTATTGTACAGCATGCTACTGGTGGGGGGTAGGGGACCAGCCAAGAAAGAGAGAAGAAAAGAAAACTCACTCAACGAAATAGACCTTAGTTCCTGACTGCCACTTACTTTTTTGTTCTTCAGTCATACATTTATTCATTCATTTATTCAACAAGTACTTAGACTGAGCATGCCCTTCAGGCCAAGTTCTGTTGTGAAAATTGGGGAAATACAATGATGAGCAAAACCAGACGTGATCTCTGCTCTCGTGGCGCATACGTGCTGCCAACATCATGTTGGTAGGTCCAGTCAAATAGTAATGCAGGATATAACTAATGGGATAATTTTGAGCAGTTCAAGATTAACATAATGGTTGCCACATTACAATGCTAGGGTATTCTGAAGGATTAATACCAACAGACACACAGACATTTTATCACCTATTGCTAATAGCAAATTATCCCCAAATGAACAACTATTTACTACCTTTCACAGTTTCTCTGAATCAGGAATTCAGCAATGTCTTGGCTGGGTGGTTCTGGCTTAGGGACCCTGGTGAGAATGCAGCCAGATATTAGCTGAGATGGCAGTCGCCTGAAGGTTTGTCGGGGGTTGGAGGATCCACTTTCAAAGTGGTTCACTCGTACGGTTCTAAAGTTGCTGCTGGTGGGAGACCTCAGCTCCTCTTCATGTGGGCATCTCCACAGGGCTGCTGGAGTCTCCTTATGATGTGGTGACTGGCTAATCCGAGAGTGGATACGGTCACTTATGCCATACTCTATAGTCTGCTCCATCCAATGTTGGGGGAAACGAGACAAAGCCGTAAATAATAGGAGTCAAGGCTGTCTGACCTGGGCTGTCTTGGAGGTTGGCTCCCAAAGGTATGGTGTCAGTGTTAAGTTCAGGTATATATAATGTGAAATCTAAATAACAGTGCCTTAAACAAGGTATGACTTTATTTTCCTACACGTTAAAATCCTAAGGATAGGGGTGGCAACTCTGTGATCTTCTAGGTTTCAGGTTTCTCTGTCTTTCTGCTCCACCATTGCTAATTAGGACTTTGGTAATTATTAAGCTGTGTGATATAAAGGAGCAGGATGGAAGTATAAAGGAAAGAGCTAGGTTTCTTATTCAAGGAAGGCTTGTGGTTCTAAAGATGGCTGCTGTGGTTCCAGCCATCAAATCTACATTCGGGTAGCAGGAAGGATCAAGAACAAAAGGCACCCTATTAACCGAATCAGGCCCCATTTAAAATACCTTTCCTAGAAATTCACTCATGAACTTGCACTTATATCATCACATTGGCCAGAATTTAGTCACATGACCACTCCTATGTGCAAAGGAGGCTGGGAAGTATTTTTTAGCTAGACATATGGCCACAATGTGCTTGTATAAGCAATGGGCAGTATTTGCCAGAGGTTTTTTTTTATTAGCACAAAACACCTCATGCTCTTGTGTGGACTGATTGTGGACTCCTAAACCGCCTTGCTTTCAGTTATGAACAGAACCTGCAAATGTGTGTTTGTAATCACATGGGTGATTATTTTTGGGAAAACACATAACAAAATTAAGCCAGAATGTATACTTCCCTGGATAAAATGATGTCTAGGTCCCAATGTTTGAGAGCCACTTTACTAGGAGAATTTGTTTTCCTTATACGCCCATAGAAATTTAAATACTTTAGGTAAATTTCCTATATGAGCAGCCACCTATGTGACTTTTCTGTCATTGTCCAATCAAGTGCCTGGCATCATCCAAAATGTACGGAGAATATGTGTACATTCTGTTCTATATTTTGTAATTGGATTGGCTAATTATCATAGCTTCTTTTTTGTTGCTTGTTTGCCTAAAGTGTTATCTTTCTGAACCAGAAAATAGGAATGTTTGGCCTCAGTTCTACATTTAGTTCTAATTTTGGCTTATTTAAAAATCCCAAACAGAAGCTTAATGTCTTGAAGAGATGAGGGAAAAGGCAAAATTCCCTTCTAGTTAGTGTGGAAGACAGGTGGTTAATTAGAATAAATTGTTAGATTAATCACAAGGGCTTTTATTTTAGATTAGAGATTCTTAACTTGTATTTCCATGAAGCAAAATTTGTTGAGCTAAACTAAGGTTAGTTAGTCAAAATTTGCTTAATGGAAACCAAGGAGGAATATTCCATAAAAATTTTTTTTCTGTACCTGTTTCCACTGGATTGTAGACCATCGACCACAGAACCCTTGTTTTAAATGGAACAACAGTATTAATGGGGAAAATCCAGATAGCTGAGCATGCTTGGATGATTTCTTTGTTGACATTTGGCCAGTTGTTTGCTGTGTCATTGTCACTGGTGTGTTGGACGGAACTAAGTGTATGAGTCCTCCTTCAAGAGCCCGGGCTGTGTTCCATGAAGAACTCTGACCTGCGGGCGCTCTGCCCCTAACACACTGATAGTGCGTGTCTCCTGGTGCTAAGGGGGGTTCCTGTGACCCTAGACTGGAAAATGCATTTCACTTCAGGTGTCACGGGACTGTTCTACTGAGTGTCATCTTCACACAGATGTGTTGAGGGTGCCATTTATTTATACATTTGCCTTTTTAAAATTGGCTGTTGGTAGAGAGGTTAGAACCTACTGCAAAATGGAGTTCCTTAGACGCATTTCAATGAAAGTTGTGGTGGAGACAGTGTGGCAGAGCTTGCAATTTACCCTGAGTAAAAAAAAAAATTCTTTTTGCTTTCACGGTGCCAAAGAATGCAGTGATTCTTTTTAAAAAAATCCAGAGTCACATCTGGGCCTTGGGAAGTAGTTCAGTGTGGATGCTGCGATTGCATTCCGCTACTCTTTGCTCTGTGACTTTGGGGAAGTTGCCTCTGCTGTAATGTAGGGATGATAATAGTACTACCCACAGGGTTAGTAAATGGCCCCAAGCATGCCAAGCACTGTGAACAGTGTATTGTGAGGTCACATTATATGCTTGATAAATTTTAACTGTTCTTTTTATTATTGTATCAATGATTTCGTTCTTCTTGTAGATGGAAAAGTTGCACTTGACTTCTTTTTTTAGTATGCCATTCTTCAGCATCTGGTGAGTCTTTGAATTAGTGGTTTTATTAAGATTTTTGGGCTGATCTAAATAGGATTAACTTCTGGCTTAGTGTTTAATAACCTCTCTGTCAGAAAAAGTCCTATTTTTTTCTGAGAGTTTAGTATGGATTTTCAACTGCCAGCATTCAAGTGCTGTAGGATCCCCTCCCCCAATTTTGAGCAGAAAATGGATCAAGCATAAGTTCGGGGGTTTATTATACAGGTATTACAGAAATACAGGGCAGTATAACAGTTATGACCATTTAAGTCTAAGAAAAGATCTTTAAAGACAGGTTATAGAAATGCAGTTGAATTTTCAATATTTTTCAAAGTGTTTTTAATCAAAAGTTTTACAATTACAGTTTATACTCAATATTATTTTGTGTTAGTTTCAGGTGGACAGCATTGTGGTGACACAGTC
Organism: Phyllostomus hastatus; assembly: GCF_019186645.2. Taxonomy (NCBI): domain Eukaryota; kingdom Metazoa; phylum Chordata; class Mammalia; order Chiroptera; family Phyllostomidae; genus Phyllostomus; species Phyllostomus hastatus. The sequence goes on along the minus strand of NW_025333977.1, from coordinate 11,108,287 downwards.
GTGTACTTGACAAAGTGTTTCCCCTGATGTTTTCAGCACCCACCTGGTGCCGTACAGTTACTACAGTATTAGTGACTGTATTCATGTGCTGTACCTTACATCCCCGTGACTATTTTGTAACTACCAATCCATGCTTCTCAATCCTGTAATCTTTTCCACCCATTCCCTCACTGTCCCTCCCGTCTGGCAACCATCAGCCTGTTCTCTGTACCTATGAGTCTGTTTCTGTTTTGTTTGTTTCTTTATATTGTTCTTTTGATTCCACATTTAAGGGAAATCATGACTCAGTGACTTTTCACTTAGCATAATACCCTCTAGGTCTTAATTCTCAAGATTAGAAAAGAAAGATTTTATTTATTTGTTTTTAGAGAGAGGGGAAGGGAGGGAGAGAAGTTGAGAAGCATCTATGTGTGAGAGATACATCGATTGGTTGCCTCTTGCATGCCCCCAACTGGGTACCTGGCCCTCGACCCAGGCATGTGCCCTGACTGAAAATTGAACTGGCGACCTTTTGGTTCATAGGCCAGCTCTTGATGAACTGAGCCACACCAGCCAGGGCTTGAGATTTTTAAGTTAAATGTCAGGGTCAGTGAAATAATCTAAAAGATATTGTTTTGTGGTTTATTTTCACTTTGAAAATCAGTCTTAAAAATGTATTCAGTAGCTGCACCTGCTGCATAGCCAGAAGAGTTGTAGAAGGTTAAGCTCATTCTAAGTTCACAGCCACCAGTGGGCCATATTTCAAAGTCTCGCTTACGCTCTACCTCCCTTGAGCCAGCTTAATATTCACTTATATTTAGAAGAGGCACGGAGAGCCCCAAATCTTAAGGGATTTAGAAAGATTTTGTGAAATTAGATAAAGTATCTGCTACCAAGTGTTACCTTAGGAATTCATTTGTTGAAATTTTCTTTGAGAGGTTTAGGACAGGATCTACAGCATTCAGGAGAGACGTTAGAGACCACACTAAGAGAGCAGTGGAGTGGGAGTCTCCTCAGGCGACTCTGAAATGCAGCACTGTTAAACAGTGGGAGCTCCCCGGTGACTTCAGCTCTAGTCCTAATGATTTAATTCCATAGTCCTGGAGACTTGGGACTAAAATCTAATAATACATTGTGCTGGGTGCCAAAGGATGAGTTTTCATGTACTGTTTAGAAGATCTTACATAAAACATGTCCTTTTGAAGATAAATAGTCCACCTGTTTCAATTGTGCCAGCAGGCAGCGTTGCACATTAGCAACGGATACTTCCCTGGGACCACGGGCTGTTGAACTACCACAGAGGCCTCCTCACTGCACTCTCAGTCTGTTCCAATTCATTCTCCACCCTGGGCCAGGGTGGTGTTTGTAAAGAGGATCTCTGATCAGGGGTCACTCTGGGCCCTGGAAACCTGTAGTGGCTCCCGGAGCCCTCAAAAGAAGTCCAGACTGTTTTTGCATCCTTTCTTTCCACTTCTTATTTTTATTTCACTCCACCATTTTATTACCCAGATATCTTGGATATTGTCATCTCAAGGAACCAAGGTGGGCCAGGTGTCACAAGGGACTGGAGCCGGGCGCATAGGCTCCTGGGTACGAGCACCTGTAATCCCTGAGGCTCTCCCTGCCACCTGCCTCACCCTCTCTCTGCACACTGCCTTTCTTTGCTTCACAGCTGCTGGGTGTAGATCACCTGCCTGCAAGTGATCAGCAGAGGTGGTGGCCAGTTTCTCAGGCCCTGTTACAAGTTCCTGCGAATGTGAATCTGATGGGCCATGATCACATGGGCCGTACTGGCTATGAAAGCAGACTGCCATTTTTAAGGGTGGGAGTATTTAAAATGTTCCCAGACGACAACACAGGGAACTCTTAGATTTTCAACCAGTGACCCCTGCGTACCTCTCCCCTCATTATTCTCAGATGTCTTCAAATATTGAAATAGATTTGGGCTCATGTCTTTGGTGCTAGGGGCTGATTGCCATCTACATGGTTTATGTATGAGAAGCTTAATGCAATGAAGAATTTACCTTCCAGCCAGGTGATATTTTGTGGTTTTTGAATTCGTTCCTTTTTAAAAACAAATACTTAGTAATAATCTAGATTGTTTAATGTGCTATAAAAGAAAGATCTATGGAATATAATCATATGTAGTTTAAACTCTATTTTTTGAGTAAAATAACATTATATATTTAAGCTGCATTTATTTGCTTGTCCAGGATTATAATCCTTTATTCATTAATATTTTCCCCCAGGTCTTGTTCCAATATTAGAGTAGGCAGTCAAACCTTTTAGTCATTTGCCTGCATAGATGCCTATGATTTAGTCAGAAGTTTTATTCATTTTAATTATGCGCAGGAGAATAGACATGGTTTATGTTGGAAAATAGAAATGTTCCAACAGCAATGTTGCATGACATTATATATTTGACATTAATTAAATAACAAGAGATAGATTTGGTATAATCTTTGAAACTGAAGGCTTTAAGATTATAAACACAGCAAGTAGCCCACATTATTTCTAGAGCTGGAGGTAGCTCAAAGTTCATGACTTCACCAATAAACAGTCATGTATGTAGAGAAAAATCATAGCCTTAGTCCCAAATGAAGTTACAGCTGGCTGCTTCGGGAAAGGAAGGGTGAGCTGTGATGGCAAGGTCAGCTGTTCTGCATGTCAGCGTGTGGGCAGCAGAGTCTAACAGAGGTGCAGCTTTGTCTCTCCTTCTGCCAGGGTTAAATTTAGCTCTTTGTAGGAACAGGGAGTGGTGGGGGATTTGTGCTTTGTGGGAAGTGGCACAGCATTGTGTTTTTTAAGTTCAGTAAAGGGAACTCAATATTGAGGAGGTTCTATCACTCAAGTGTTTCTTCGGGTGATAGGGAATGAACAGTAGCAGACTCCTACAAAGAGATCTGTGGGTGAACCTATTTGTTAAATATTTGAAACTACATTCTTCTATAGTGCAGGAAGGACCTTAATGGAATCTAAAATAACCAATGGGCGATAAATAAGGAAAAGGAAGTGTAACGCCGTCAGAGCTAAAGCCCAGAATGACCTTTACCGTGAAGCTTCAGTTCCAGAATCAGCTTAGAATTCTCCACCGTTGAGGCTCTGGCTCCTTTGTGGGTGCCCTGGTGGGTGCACTCAGGGGTGTCAGGGGAGCTTTTCATGCGAAGACGGTATGTTAATAATTTCATAAAAGCCCTGTAAAGACCCAATTTGAATATACTTGGAGATGAAGTTAATCTTTGTAGTTGGTGATTTGAAAGGTTACTTTAAATCCACTGGGGGGTGGGGGACAATGAAACATATCCAAGTAGATGAGAGTTTCTTTGTTTGATTATGAAAATGTGCTGTGGATGTATGCTAATTACAGCAAAGGTAACCTCTTAATCTTCAGTATTAACTACAGGTCTGTCCTGTCCTTTGTGGAGAGGTGCAGTAATTAATCAACGTGATTTCTGTCTGAGAAAATACATGATGAGATGTGAGACTATGTACACAACACATTTTCCATAGCAGAAGACCGAAAGTGCTAATGTAGGTACTATTCCTGTTTGAAGGAAAAAGTAATATTAACTTTGAATCCAGTCTGATGACAGTGACATTTTGCTTATCCTGAGGACTTTTTTTTTTCATTTTGTGTTAGGACAGGACCTAACAGGTTTTTCCAGTAATGCTGGTCTGGTCAAATTCATACACAACTTTCTCTTATCTCTCTTTTATGGGCTGCTGTGTCCAGGAGCCGGCCAAAGTTAAAGGCGTGTTCTCTTCTGGAACTGACTGGTTCCACTGCTGAACAGACCTCTGGCCTCAGGCCCATTCGTTAGTCCTGGACAGTGTAAATTTTTTAATGTAACTTTTATATTCAAGTGTATTTTACAACATTCAGACCACACATTTAGCTCCAAAATTCTTAAACCTCAGTCAGGCAGGGACGAAAAGTCTGCTTGGATTTGTTATGGCAGTTAAAGGTAAAATTTGAGTTGTTTTGTGTACGACATGTAAAGTAAAGTTAGATCGCATAGGGCGAGCTACTGCTGGTGAATGACTGGTCTTCCCCCTCACCCCTCAATGTTCAGGCCACCATCGACTGAAAATGTTGTAGGATACAATAAAAAGCAATTACTAATCATAAAAACCAAGACATAAGAAAATATAAGCTTCAAAATTTTATTAGATTTAACTATAAAATTACTCTGTCAGATGTTATGAAATATTTAGATTTTTTTCAGTTTCCATACTTACCTCATTTCCGATCTACCACAGCCAGTTTGCAGACCAGCGTGGGTCCTGGGCTACACTTTGCGACACCAAATCGGTGTCGCTTGAAGTGTATTGAAGTTGAATACACTTCAACTTCAATATTATGTGGTTGAAGTTGAAAAAATTAAATCATACCTAGAAGCTTTCAGTTAATAACTTTCCCAGAATGTTATCTTGATTTAAACTTGTTTATATTAAATATTAATATTGTTGCCTAACAACAACTTTTTTAGTTTTCGAACAGAGCCTCCATCAGGTTAATCCCATCCAAGGGAAGCCGGAGCAACTGCTGTGTCTGGGGAATCTCAATCCGATTGGTTATTGCCCTTTCATCTCAGTTGCTGGTGTAGGTAGGGACACGTGACCCAATTCTGGCCAATGAGATGTGAAGGAAGTCAGGGCACTTCTGAGAAAGGTTTCCTTTCCTTTCCTTTGGAAAAGATAAATGAAATGACACTGGCACATGATGCCTGAAGCTGCAGCAGCCATATGGCAACCTATCAGTTTAGGAAGAAACTTGCACTTTTGACAAATTCTTGAATTACTAAAGAAACTAACCATGTTACTACCTTTCAAATTTCTTATGTGGAACTTAAAAAAAGTGCTCTTTATCATTTAAGCAGACTGTAGTTCTTCTTTTTCTTATTTGCAGTCCAAAGCATCTAAATGGCCATTTAGGAACAGTTCAATGCATGTATCTTAATGAGTTCAATTGTTAAGGAAAAGCAAAAGCTGATCAGATTGAGTTAAAAATTCATTTTCCATGCAGTGTTCTACCCCAAGGCGTGACTTGGCATCAGGTGGCACCTCCTGGACTTGCAGGCAAGGAGTACGTGCGTCTCTGCAGTGTCTGCTCTGCAAGCCAAACATCTAAGTGGCGGCACATGTCAAAAAGCCAAGGTGTACTGCAGCCATAGAGACTGTTTTTATTTGAGATACTGGGCATTTCTAACTTTGGGGTGGAATAGGTTAAAATCAAGTCTGAATCTTGTTTTGAGAGTTGAAGGAAAGAACATAATATACCGAACACTCTCAGAGCAGACTGCGGGGTTTAGATCATCAATAACTGCTGGAAGCGCTGACCGAAGGGATGAGTATTCTTGTTTTCCTGCAGGGCGCCCTGCTCCCAGAGTTCTGAGTTTACTGAAATGCCCAGGTGGAAGAAGATAGAAGCTGCAGGGCTTGAGAAACACCCGGTGGTGTAAAAAGGAGTACTACTACACATTTGGGGATTTGGAATGTTTGAGAAGTGGATGGGAAGGAAAAGGGAAATGGAGGCCAACTGGGGCCTGCTAAGTGTAGCTAGCAATTGAGCTGGGAAATCTTAATTTTTAAATATGATGTAAGTAGCATTTTTAAGTGTCTTGCATTATTATGTATCAGGTATTGTTGTAAGCCCTTTTCTCGTACTAAATAATTTAATCCTGAATGAAGCAGATACTATCATCATGCCATGCTACAGAGGAAGAAAGTGAGTCTAGAGAAGTTAGTAACTCACCTGAGGTCTCCAGCTACCACAGTCTATGCTCTTACCATTGAAGTCAACTCCCTCCGTATAGAATATTTCAGCCGTACAGGCAAGCACAGAGAATAGCGTAAGACTCAGCCAGGTAGCCAACACTCCATTCGGTCTTTTAAGGACATACATTAGACACACAGTTGTCCATGGGCACCTCTCTCTGCTCCCACACTGCTTTCATTCTGTGATCTTTCTCTGGCATGAGGTATGGTTCTTTTTTTTGGTGGAGAAGCTCAGTCTCCCTTCTCATACCTCCTGGGCCCTGCTTACTTCATTAAGCAACAGTTCTGATAGCCATTGGAAGCAGTTCTCTTCAGTCTCGGTTCTGGAGCCCAGAACCACACCTCAGCTCTGCATCTTAGACCGTTAGCCTACCTCTAGTCCCCCATTAGGGGGGATCCTCGTAGTCTTAATTTAGACCTAATTACCCTGCATGTGCTCGGCAAAGCCCTACTGCCCACTGTGGGTCTTGGAGGCCGGCTGCCCCAGAGTCAGCCGCTCTCACCACTGTGGGAACAGAAGGGCGGCGCCACTTGCCTGGTCTTGTGATTCAGGCAAAAGAGGCTTTTCTCTTTCTTGTTCAATGTTGTTACCCTGGACAGTGCTTATTCCTTATTAGCCAGTCGTCAGTAGATGGCGCAATTGAGCATTTTCCCCCCTCTTACTCACAAAGCACACTGTTTCTTTGTTAGGGGGGCTGGGGGGGGGCGGGGGGCGTGGTTCGGGTAATGGCCAATGTTGCTGATTTGCTATACTTCCCTTCTTTGATTTTGAACGTCCTATTTTCTTCTGAGATATTTTGATTCCAAGAAATTGGATCGATCATTACCGAAAGGTTTTTTTAACCAGTTAAATTAATTTGATATTGACATGCAAGTTTTCCTGCCACCCTAGGGTGATAATCAGTAGAGTGACAGGTCTGCTAAGCTTAGTTATTGATACTATTAGAACAACTCAAAGGAATTTGGAGAAGACATGGATTTTAGCCCATAATTCCCAAGGTAAGGTATGCTTACCTTAAGTTAAAAAAAAAAAGAGTGAAGTCAGGAATTCATCACCATGGAGTCTTCTAATTTCCCTTTTGATTTATTCATCAATTGTATAGTCCGTGTTCACTGGCACACGGGAGATATAGCAGTAATAAAAACAAATAAATCTTAATTTTGTGGAATATACATTCTCATGGGAGAGGGAGACAATAAATAGAATAAGATTATGAGCTTTAAAATATACAGCCTCTTAGGGCATTTACATGTTTGGGCTATGATATTTTCGAGAAGGTGGGCATCTGAATAGTAGGCAGCCCTTGGTATCTTCACAAGAGGGAGCTATAAACCTCTCTCTATCCTCAAGCATGACCCTCTTCATGTTCTTTCAGGTCTCCTGTCCCCTCGCCCCTTCGTCAATAGAACTGACTATTGTGCAGAGGGAGATACTTAGGAGTTCTTCACACTCAAGGAGAGGAAAATGCTGAGCCTGGGAATGTTTTATGGTAGCCGGTTGCCATCATTAGCAAAGTTAGCAATGAGAGTGATTTTTCTTTTCCAGGAAAGAATTCTGCTGCACATTCGTCTAAGTGGGATAACAAGGAGGTCAGCCTATGAATCTGGCAAGTTGGAAATGAGGTTTTTAATAGTATCAAAAATCCAAGTGGGAATTACTTCCCTACTGTGATGGCCATGAGTATTCATAACATTAATGTTAGAAATCATGTGAAGACTGTCCTCTTTAGTGCACAAAAAAGACTCCCATAAATTAGACAACATTTTTTAAAAAAGATTTTATTTACTTTTTTAGAGTGAGGGGAAGGTAGGGAGAGAGGGAGAGAAACATCAATGTGTGGTTGCCTCTTACAAGCACCCTACTGGGGATGTGGCCTGCAACCCAGGTGTGTGCCCTGACTGGGAATCAAACTGGTGACCCTTTGGTTTACAGGCCTGCATTCAACCCACTGAGTCACATCAGCCAAGGCCAATCAGATAAGATTTTAAGAAATCCTTTTTCTTTTCTTTATTTTCCCTTCCTCCCAACCTCCCTCCTACCCATCTTTCTTTTCCATTTTAAATAACTGCACCAGGATTTTTTTTTTATAAGACCTTCCTTTAGGCAGTGTCTTTAAACATCCTTTGTGATTGAGAATTTTATTAATTTATTTTTTTTCATGTGTGATTGAGCATTTTAAGGAGCCACAGTTAATTGACTTTGGGTTAGTCATCTCAAAATACAGAAGAGAAGGGCAGAAAATTGTATTTTAAAAACTGCATTTTGGGTTGGGAAATACTTCACTCCCAACAGTAAACAGCTTTACAGCTGATTTGGTCATGGATACGATAATGGCTCTAAAAGGTAATAGTTACTTGATTCAATTGCCCCGAATTGTTGCAAATTCCGGATGGGAATGTGGGAAGAGATTTAGATGTGGTTTGTTGCTGCCAGCAGAGACATGGGCAGTAAGCAGTGTGTGCTAAGGTGGGTTGGAACAGGGCAGTTTGTCACTGCAAATAAACTGCTTTAATGGGGGTTCCACTTGTAGCTTGTTGGTAGCTGGACCGTCTCCGCCACCGAGAATAGCTCTTTTCCAACACAGTAATTATCATTTGCTGATATTGTCCTTTCAAGCCACCGCCACCATCTGGCAGAACTGATGGTCACCGTGCAACTGAAACCTGCTTTAGAGGGGTCGAGCTGGCCAGAGCAGCTTGACCCGGGGTCCCTAACACTTCAGGAACAGAAGAAATGGTACGTTAGTCAGATGTGTGATTTAAGTTAAATGAACCTTGTTTATTTTTATGTGGCTGAGATAAGTACTTAAAAACAAAACAGAGTCCTTCTGGTCACGGTTCACCTAGGACGGACTCATTTAAATGGCCAGTAGTGGCAATTGTTTCCGAAATGCCGACAGATGCTTCTGCATTATTCATCAAAAGTTCCTTCTATCATTAGCATCACACTGCTCTCACAGTGCTGCAAATGTTTTCTGAGATTGCAGGATGTGGCCTCGCTGGAGATTTTTTTTATCTTTCAGAGTGGGATTGTGGGAGTAAACTCCAATGATGGAATTGCCTTTGTTCTGCTAGAGGAAAAGAGTTTCTGATTACATTTCTTATCAGCAATTAGAGGGCCGCATCGGTTGCAGAAATTCAAAATAGCGTGCAGACTGTGGCATAAGTGCCCTGTGAAGAGATCTTTAGGAAAGCAGCCTTATGGGAGGAGGGTCTGTGTATTATGGTATTACATGCCTTTGAGTCAGCTCCTGGCTACTCTGTGAAAGAGTGGCGTTTACCACGTGCTGTCCTCAGAAGCCCTGTGCGGTTCCTGTAGACTCACGCCTGTGGCTTCTTCTGTGGAGTCAATCCGTCTAGTGTTTGGTCTTCCTCTTTTCTTGCTGCCTTCTATTTTTCCTGGCACTATTGTCTTTTCTGTAAACCTTGCCATCTCATGTCATGCCTGAGGAAGGATAGCTTCATTTTTGTCATTTTTTACCTCCAGCAATGCGTCAGGCTCACTTCGCTCTAAGACTGACTTGTTCCTCTGTCTGGTGGTCCCAGGTATCTGCAGAGCTCTCTCCAGCACCGTATTCAAATACATCATTTTTTTCCTGTTAGACTTCTTCACCGTCCAGCTTTTACATTTGTACATAATAGGTGAGAATGCGAGTGTGAGGATGATCTTAGCCTTGGTCTCTAATAACATATCTTTGCTCTTGGTGATCTTTCCTAATTCTTTCATTTCTGTCCTTCTGAGTCTCAGCCTTTGGAGTTCTTGGCTGCAGTCTTCATTTGAATTGATGGCTGAAACTTTAAGCAATTGTAAGCAAAATCTTTAACAATTTCAATGTCTTTACTATCTGCGTTAAAGTTATGTATTTCTTCCGTAGTCATGATTTTTGTCTTCTTTGATGTTCAAATGCAGTTCTGCTTTGACACCTTTTTTTTTTTTTTTCACTTTTATCCAGAAGTCATTTCAAATCATTGCCACTTTGTGCCAGTAGGATGGTGTTATCTGTGTATCTTGTTGTTGATACTTCTTTCACTCCTCCTTTCTCTGAGTCTAGCCCAGTTTTCTTTGGATTGTATGTTCTGTGAACAGATTAAACAAACGGGGAGATAAAACAATGAGGGTTGGTTGCTGTGCACTCCCGTCCTGAACGCTGTGGCCCAGGGCCGGGAGAACAGGCGTTTTGTGCGGAGAAGGCTGAGCGCGTTCTCAAGCAGTGACTTACACTGCTGCCTCAGTGCTTCCTTCAAACGGTGTGTCCTGCATTTCCCTGACCTGTCAGTGTCATGCATGACTCCCCCAGTGCCCTGTGGTTCTGATATTAAGATGGCTGTCAGGGTTAGACACATTTCCTACCTACTTCCTATGTTTTTCCTGGTTTACAACTCTTTCTCACTTTAGGGGTCTTTCTCGGTGGCTCTCTTCTTCACCATCAAAAGTTTTACTTTCGGTTGCTCCTCCTTGTCCCTGCCACTGTTATATTTAATATTTTCCACTCTCTTGATCCATCCCGAGTACTCCCCTGCCCCCCATGACATTTTTCCTATCCCTGTCAATTCGTATACACTTCCAATGGCTTACTTGAAGTACCCCACCAGTCACAGGGTGACCGTGTACACATCTCAGCCTCGTTTATTCTTGCATAGTGATCAGCCTGCTCCTGCTGAAGAAGTGTGTGAATGTCTGTGTTCACGTGCATGTGCATGAGTTAGAGTCATTATTTCTGAATGCAGAAAGACTCGAGACGTCTTGTATCCAGGGAATTATGGTCTAACGCTGGCCTTTTTTTTCTTTCTTTCTGGGACTGAGCGTTTAGAAAATTTCATAGCACATCTGCTCTGATTATATATGCAAACTTTGCTTAAAACAAATTTTGTTTTTTATCCTTCTCCCATTTTTAGGTTCTTTACTTAAAAAATGATTTTAAGATCTACAGTGATTTGAGATAGCAAATCCAATCAAAATGCAACAAATAAGCTATGATGAATGCTTAGTTCCTTAGTGATGTTTGTGTGGTATTACATTTTAACAAAGGGAATCTTGTAGTATTAGGGCCAGGGTTGCATGAGGACAAATGCTTTTTGAAATGTAAACCTGGGGAGGGTAATTCTCCCAGGCATTTTCCTTACCAAGTGAAAATTTTCTTTTATTAAGCATGGATTCTTCTTTCCATAAAAACACCCATCATAGAAATAAGGTGTCTGTTTTTTAAACGCCATATAGCTTGATTCCCAACTGGCTGTGGGCTGGGAGGTGCTAGGCCTGCCTCACCTCAGCAGGCAGTCTCTGAAACCCTCAGCCTCTGGCCGACCACTGGTTTAAGAGCACCAAATGTTTGAAGGTAGCCGTTTGTGTGCTTCCTTCATTTTGTATTATTTTTTAAAAATTATTTTTAATTTTTATTTGTTTTTAGACTGTGAGAGGATGGGAGGGAGAGAGGGAGAGAAACATCAATGTGTGGTTACCTCTCACACACCCCTTACTGGGGACCTGGCCCACAACCCAGGCATGTGCTCTGACTGGGAATCGAACCTGCGTTCCTTTGGTTTGCAGGCTGGTGCTCAATCCACTGAGCCACACCAGCCAGGGCTTATTTTGTATTATTTGACTCTTAGAAGGAAAGCTTTAAAGACAAACAAAAGTGAAACCTGTGTGGACAAAATTAGGACAGTTTGAGTGAAATCAGTTAGCTTTTCTTCTCTCTCTCTCTCCAAAAAAAAGATCAACTCCATGAAACAATAGTTTGTAATGGAAACAAGGGTAAGAATTTAAGAATTTGAGTGTAAGAATTGGGAACTCCTGGGGGCATGCCTGTGCATTTGTTGGAATAGAAATAGGCATTCTTTTATAAAGTGCAATTAAACCTAGGGGGTAGGTGGAAAGTGTGTGCAGCGACCCTAGAAATGAATGAGGTAACAGCTACCTGGGCAAATACTCTGTGTTGGTGTGGGTTGTGCACTGTGTAGGTGTCCAACAGAGCAGTGATCTTCCACTATTTTCATCTCATGGCACACATAAATAATCACTAAAGTTCTGCAGCACACCAAAAAGTATATTAGTTTTTGCCAAACTGACAAAAAAACAGGTATAATTTTGATTCATTCACACGGATGGCTGTGACTGTGTTGGCTGTTGTCATTTTTTCACTTGATGATCTAAGGGAAAAGAGGTCAGTGCCCCTGACTAAATAGTTAGGTATTGCATGTTTGAAAAATTCTTACAGCTCACTGGTTGAAAATTGCTCTTCTAGAGTATCTTGCTTTTCAAAGACGTGATTCTGGATGGAGTCTGGGTGAGGTCAGATAAAGCGCTGACCAGTCATTAAGGTTCAAAACTAAGAAGACCCCTATGTACAAGTTAGAACAGGTCTGAAATTATGAGGTATTGAGCAGCCCCCAATAGAACAAGAGATTATAGAGAAATAATCAATAATGATGTTTTGAACATCAAAAATTTCACTTTTTAACCCTTGCTTTAAATGTCATATTTCATACTTTATCAGCAGAGGGTGAGACCTTGAACTAATGTCCTAATGTGCAGTTGAGTAGTAAGGCTTTGCTTCTTTCATTTAAGTGACTGGGTTAAGGTCCAGTGGGGACCCTGGCACACTGCCTGGCTCCCAGTGGGCTCACGCCGAGCAGGCAAGGCAGCATGGTGCCTGGGGCTGTGGTTCCCAAACTTCAGCGTGCCTGAGGATGACCTGGGAGAGCTTTTAAAATGTGATTCTCAAGCAGCAAGGATATCTGGAGACTGTGTTTTAAAGAAAGCCAAGGCAGGGGACCATTTGCTGCCTTAGGAGAAGTTAGATTTGTCCCAGGATTGCATTCAGCTTCTGCTTCCTGACCACAGTGGGCACCTCCTGACCACCAGTCAGACTCTAAGGGAGTACTTTGAAATTAGTGTGGCATGGTAAACTTTTTAAAAAACTTGCCTAGTAGAAATACTTTTGTGCTATGATATGACAGTGCTTACTGAACTAAGAGAGAAGCTACCGGCTTTCAGGAAGGTTAAGCCTTACTCATATAGCTGAATAAGTTACTCTTGCCCAATGTCACCCAAGAAACCACCAAGAAGATTCAGAGTAAGCAATGAGTAAAACTAGCTTTGTTATTAATAAGAATAAACATTAAGATATAATTTTAAATGTGGTAAACAGTATAATTCATTTAAAATTATCATAGCTACTATTTATACACTCTAAGTGAGGATACAAAATGTACACAGATCTAGAATAAGAACAATTTGAAAAAGGCACCAAGTGCTCTTACTATGATCTTCAAGGTCAGGCTCAAGTTCTGTCTCCTCTGGAGTTAACCTGATCTTCGCCTCCCACCCCAAATTCCTTATAGTCCGTACTTTTTGCGTCTGACTCCTATTATCACTATGATACATAAAACTTCCAAAGGCTAGAGCTCGAACATTAGAGACTCCTAGTACTTGGTAAACACAGTCTTAGGACCCAGCAAACCAGATACTTTATTTTTGCCAATCAGAGAACTGGAGTGAAGGCTGTGCACAAGACTTCCCAGTGGTCAGCCAGCTACTGGCCTGGACAGGACCTGCAGGCAGCCACTCCACGTGATGACATGGAGGGGATTGCCCTGGGATTCAGGGCACCTAGTTTCCAACCTGGCTCTGCCATTGGCTAGCTCCGTGACCTCAGCGTCGTACTTTGCCTGAAGAATCTGTTTCATCTGCTCTGCAACAAGAGACACTTAATTATTCAACTAACTTCAGAGATCTCAAGGGGAATAAGCCACATAGTCCATGTGTCAATAATCGCTGGATACACAGTAGACTCCGTGGGAAGGGTAATCAAATAAAGCAGATGCCCAGACCCACCCCACCCCAACAGATGCCAATGTGATTGCTCTGTGGTGGGGCTTTGGGATCAACACTTTTAAGAAGGTCCCCAAGAGATTTAAATGTCCAGCCAGAGTGGAGAACTATGAAAGAAACTTGTTAGATGGCAATGTTCTCTGTTAATAAAGGCCAGTATTTATTGTGACTTGGGAGTCTTGAAACAGGGCCTCTGTGTGTGTGTGTGTGTGTGTGTGTGTGTGTGTGTGTGTGGTGTGTCCATAAAGTATCCAGCCATGTACTATCAAAAATGGAGACATTTATTGAAGAAGATATAAGATACAAGAATCATTGTACATAGGACAATGATGCCTTGGTCCCCTTCAAAGCAGGTACCTTGGGACCTCACACAGATTTCCTGATCACCATCAGCTGCCCCATTGTATTTTCCTGAATCTCATAGACAGTCTGAAATCTCTTCACTGTCAAAGGTGATTTTAGTTTTGGAAAAAGCCAGCAGTCTCAGGACATCAAATCTGGGCTACAGGGGGGCTGAGTCATCTGGGTGATTTGATGTTTTGCCAAAAAACTCTGCATGAGATGTGATGCATGAGCAGGCACATTGTTGTAGTGAAACTGCCAATCACCAGTTGTCCATAGCTGCAGCCTTCTGAATCATCTGAATAGTTTCCACAGAGAAATGTTCAAGTTTAACACAAAATTTGATGCAGATTCGTTGTTCTACACGCTCAGTCATTTTGAATGCAATGGCCACACAGTATACATGCTCACTCAATGACATCTACTGCCCCCACTGACTGGTAGAGTGAAGTTGTCATTGTTCACACATGCACATTCCAGTCCACTCCCCTTGTCTGCCAGGTTACACTGATGTCGAGCAAATCATTCTTGTTATGTTAACAATGGCTGGATTTTTTCTGGACAGACTATGGATATGGATATATATGTATATATATAATTTTCATTTTATTTATTAAAGTATAGTTAACATAGAATGTTATGTTAGTTTCAGGTATATAACATAGAGAGATTCAACATTTCCATACCATGTGATGTAATCACTACAAATTGAGTAACTAACTGTCACTGTGTAAAGTTACCAAAACGTATCAACTATATTACCTGTGCTGTACACTACATCTCCATGGCTTATTTTATAACTGCAAGTTGGCGCCTCTTATTTCCCTTTATCTTTTTCACTCACCCCCGTCACCCTTCCCTCTGGCAACCATCAGCTTTTTCTCTGTTTCTGAGTCTTTTTTTAATTTGTTTTGTTTTAATTTCTTTAAATAACAAACTATATTGTGGAATGGTGATGACACTGTCTTCTCTGATCTACGCTGAAGTAGAAAACTCTATATATTAGATGAAACTAAAAATTTAAAATTAATTCATATCCTCTTCCCCAGTGGAATAACATTAAATAAAGCCAACAAAACTATATAGTTATGAATTCTCATTTGTATTTTATTTGCTTCCCAGAGCTAACAATTATGGAACAGAAGCAATGGTTGAATGAAATGTAGGTCTCATTAAAAAAGAAAGCATTATGTAAGGCTTTAATAAAAGAGAAAACAGGTTCTGACACTTTAAAAATTGCCGATGAATTTCTCTCACCCTTTCTTTGACTCAAATTCCCCCAAACATATTTATCCACTTTGCAAACATTGATTATGTGCATATTGGTTTGCAAACAGGTTCCAAAATGTTACTGCTAACCAGTTAGTTTCTAAAGCCTTTCAAATAATCTTATCTTCGCCGCAGGAGTGACTTAAGGAATGAAATAAAAATTAGTGAAGTGAACTCCACATTGTTCTCTCTTCCCTGGGAAGAATCATGACTTAATAAGAGTGGGGCTTTCCATGGTTGTCTGCGAGCATGTTTGTTTATCAGCTGATATGTGACTTTAAAGCCTCACTACTGGTAAGGGAGAGCTTCGCAAGTGAAGCCAGTTAAGTTTTATATAAATACCACTTTAAAAATTCATCTCCGTAGTAGGATATCCAGATGTTAATCAGTTTTTTTCTTTAAAATGATTCTTATATGGTCTTAACACAGGCATGGCGGTGACTCTGTGTCGTGACCCAGGCTCAGGTGACTCTTAGGGCCAAGAAGAAGCAGCACATCAGGTGTGCTTATTACTCTTGGACGCGATTTTTCTTCTTGGTCTTTTAAAGAATAGAGCCAGGGTGACGGAAATGTTCTAAAATCAGATCATCACACAACTCTAAATATATGAAAGCCATTGAACTGTACCTTTAAAACAGGTGAAATTTTATGCACATAAATTATACCTTAATGCTGTTATCAGCATTGGGCGGCACATTTGACATTTCTAACAGACTGTGATTATCTCTGCTTCAAACACAGCTGGAAGAATTTGTCCCTCTTGGATGTGATATCTGTGTAGTGGGAATGGTGGGAATCTCCCCCCAAAGGATGCACACTTTGTATTAGAATACTTCATATCACAAGTGTATTTTTTACAACACTTTCTGTTTGAGGGATTTACTGAATTGATAACTCTTGAGAAAACTTACTTATTTTAAACTGATTATGGCAGAAATAACTGATTTAATCCTTTTAAAGAGTTGAATTCTAAAGGATTTGCAGAATGCTTTTGTTACCCCTTTCATTTTACAGATGAGACTCTGTTAAGTTTTAAAACTCTAATTATGTAATAAAGTTAGAATATAGTTCTCTGCTCATCTGTTCTGCTCTTTAAATATTTATGCTGTGCTATAAGGCGACCATTAAAATGATAATTGTTAAGACTGTGTAGAAACATGGAAAGCTGTTTATGTAGAGATGAAATAAAGCAGAGGGCCAAATGGCTTAAATATCATGATTGCAGCCACTATGTCAAATTTGTGCACGTATTGAGATCCAGACCATAATAGACAAAAAGAGTATGTGTGATGTGATGGGTTGATGGGCATCTCTCCCTTTATATTCTTTAAAAAATTTTTAGTTATTTATTTTTAGAGAGGGGGGAGAGGGAGAATGAGAGGGAGGGAAACATTG
Organism: Phyllostomus hastatus; assembly: GCF_019186645.2. Taxonomy (NCBI): domain Eukaryota; kingdom Metazoa; phylum Chordata; class Mammalia; order Chiroptera; family Phyllostomidae; genus Phyllostomus; species Phyllostomus hastatus. Next base: position 11,091,690 of record NW_025333977.1, on the reverse strand, counting down.
ATGCGAGGCAGAAACGTCAATTGGTTGCCTCTCATGTGCGCCCCAGCCTGGACTAAACCTGCAACCCGGTCATGTGCCCCACTGGGGAATCGAACTGGTGACCCCTCACTTTGCTGAACAATGCCCTGCCCACTGAGTCACACCAGTCAGGGCTCTCTCTTGATGTTCTTGAGTGTTGCTGCATTGTATCCAAATAAATGTCTTTTCTAAAAATAGTAAGGCTACCATAGGGAGCATTATGTAGGCTCAAAGAGATAGTGCACAAGTCTGTAGCTGCCTGAATTCGTAACCCATATTTGCAGACTTTTCCAGACACTGTCCAGCACTGGAAGTGTGTGTGATGGGGTTCTACCATTTGAGGCCACTGGGACTCTGTCTTTGTTTGCCTGCTCTTAGAACTCTTTCTTCGTTTCCTTGTTCCTCAGCCCATTTCATGGAATCAACAGATCCGGAATAGTAGGAGAGTGACTTTTGTGTGGGGGTGGGGTGGGGTGGGGAGTGGTAATAACTATTGTTAAATTCCTCTAATGAAGGCAGAGCATGAAGAAATTGACTTATGCTGACACTTAAGTGATTTAGAGAACACTGGAAGAATATTTTGTCTCCAACATTGGTGATCATTACCTGCTGGGATGACTTACAAGGAATGATGGAAGGGGTTCTCTTCTGGTTAGCTGGATGTCGCAATGGACTGTTTGAAGAAGGGAGAAGTAGGTTAGCTGATTCTCAGGACTCCACTGCCCTTGATTTTTCAATTTGACTCTAACCAAATGGCTTTTCTATGTGATAGGGGAGCATCATGGAGAAAGCATAAAGCGGCCACATAAGCAGTTGAAGCAGTGCGTCGTTTCAGAGCCTAGTCTGCCAAGTACCTTTTGATCATTTTGTATATGCTTGTCCACTGTTATGGTACTGGAGCCTTAGCCCCTGGCTGAGCTGGTGGAATAAATGTGAAGCTAGGGAATATTTAGTATGTTATATAAACATACTCCCTCTCTGAGAGATTGGATCCCATTTTCTAAAATGTTTGGTTTCTCTGGATGATGTTTGCTAAGTGGTAGGCGGTACTTATAAGCTCAAGTAACTGTTCACATTTTCATATTGCTGTGCATTTCCTGTTGAACTGTTGAGAGATTATGGCCAGAGCAATTCCATTTCAGGGAAAAGAGGTGGGACTGGAAGGGGCAGTGTGAACAGAGCAGGGACATGTCAGCCCTGTGGATCATCGATAGATTTACAGTCCTTGCTTTATAGATCTCTGATAGTTCAGTTAATTCAACCTTTTTTTTCACTCTGATTTAAACAATTTATTCTGTCTTCCCAAAGAAACATCCTCCTGAAGAATGTCTTTTATCCTGCCATTCCTTTGCTCAGAAATATCTAGCAATCTCTCATTGCCCATGGATGGAAATCTTGTACAGGCATCCCTAACCCTCTACAGCCCAGGCTTATCTGGCCCATCGAATCATGTAACCTATCAATTCCTTCTGAATTACTCTTCCAGAGAGAGAGGCCCCTCTTTCCCCACCCTCTGATCAGACCTCGACTCTCTCCTGCCCCCAAGGCTTTTTATTACCACCCTCCTCCCACTCCAGCTCACTGCAGTGTCCTTTTCCTATGGCCTTCCACCGTATTTCTGTCTTTACTTCTGACTTGGCATTTATTTTTAAAATACATCCATAAAAAGCCATAAAAATCACTACCATTTACAGTGTTTATGATATGCCTGACACTGTTTTCGGTATTCCACTTGAATTAATTCATTCAATGAACAGCACTTTGAGAGGTAGATAATATTATCCCCATTTTATAGATAAGCAAATGGAGGCAACAAGGGCTTAAATAACTCGCCCAAGGTCACATAGCTACTATGTGGCAGATCTGGAGTTCTACCCCAGGCTCTGAAATCAGACTCAGTACTCTTAGCCACAGCTCTAAACTGCCATGAACAAATGATATCTTTAGCTATTTCCTTCTCTTAAAATTCCACCTCTTCAAGGTAAAGACAAAGTCTCCTTATTCTCTGCTTTACCTCATTACATAACCCTGTGCCTCGAGCAAGGAGATGAGATGTGAACATCTGTGTACTGAAGTTCTAATAGGCTTTTCTGGTGTTTTTGGCTTGATTAGTTTGGCTTGATGATTTTATCTTGATGCACAGACGTGCTGTTTTCTGTTTTCCCTCTGATTACCGGTATGAGATTGTCAGTGTGACCGTCAACTCAAATCCATGGCTTTCATTACCTCAGTGCATGGTGCTGAAGGGTGCTCAGTGGTGGGTAAATTTACTAATATGTGTGAAACTAAATCTCCAGTTTTGTTCTGCACTTTAAAGTAGACATTTTAAGAAGCAGTATTTTTATTACTTGGATATTTGATATATCAGATAAAATGAGGGAGAGGAAGCTACACTTCACCTTCCCAGTAATAACAACTCCTAAAACCATACTCAACTTTATGTGGTTCTCCCTTGATTTTGTGGGGGGGAGGGGAAGAAAGGCTTTTCGAGGAGGAAATAGTGAAAGCTGGTTATGTCGAACGACAGCCCCTTTAATGAGTACCCTGCACCTATGATGTTAAGCCTTGGCGTTAATTTCTCTTTCCTGGCAAAGACAGGATACTTAGCCACAAAGCTGAAGTCTGATGTTGTTGATGTTTATTTACGGTGTACCTTTCCTCTGTTTCTAACAGCAACCTGCTTGTAGGTCCCCAGAGGCAGATGTCTCCAGTGCTTTGACGGTGATATATGTGCCTGTGTATTGGGTGATAAAGTGAAAGCTCTTTCTAGCTGATACAATAAAAGAACATTTGGAAGAGTATTGCATAAGGTGCAGAATCCAGAGGAAAAAGGAGTCATTTGTCAGCCTCAGGAAGAGGCACCTTGCAGTGGCCAACCAGGAGCGTCTCTGAAGTCCTGGCCATTGAGACAACTCAGTTCTGTTTTTATTCAGACGCTGCTCCCTTGGAAGGGGGGCACATTTGCTGTAAACTTAAGTCAGGAGCCCATTTCTTAGTCAGGGTGTTGGGCAGGTCGCCAAAGACACGTGAAATAGGTAAAGAGTACTCCCAGTTACCAGTGATGGGGAAACGGGCAACACCAATAGATGGCTCCTTCCAGCAAGGTTCGTCTCAAAGTAAGGATGATTGAAATGTTAGCTTTCACTTGGACAGTAAGTGATTTAGATATCACCTGAATTTAATCACCAAGTTATTCCTCTGCACGGAAAATCCCAGCAGCTTAATTCATCAACACATCTTTTATGTCTACATCCTTATTTTCCTCTAGGCTTTTCTTTTAGAATAAGCCTTCCTTTTAGCTCAACAAAGGCATTTTCTTTAGAGGAGTTATCGCTAGATTCTATCTCCGGAACTTAGCAACTTTCAGCTTCAGTCTCATAAAATCCTAAATGTAGAATCAGAACTTGACAGGTTAATTCGTCTGCTCAGGCTCAGATACAAGTATTATTGGGTGTATTGGTTAAACCTCTCTGTGTTGCAAGGACCAGAACACTCAGGTCGAAGCCGTTTGAGCAGAAACTGCGTAGTTCAGTGACATATCTCTAGTTTCACGAGGAGCTTGATGGTGAGGGCTCCAACAGCATGACTGGGCTTTTCTCTCCCTTTCTGCTTATCAGCTCTGCTTTGGGGTCCATTCCAAGCTGTCTTACAGCTGGAAGCTCTGGGCTGCGAAGTTTAGGTACAGAGGGGCCAACAAAATCCATTTTTTCCAGAAGTCCGAGTGAATAGCTCATTTTATCTCATTGGCTTAGATTCAGTCACACGCCCATTTCCGAACCAATCACTAAAACCACAGTGATGAGATACCCTAGACCTGGAATTGTAAACAATCCACATGGCTGAAAATGAAGAGAAAAATGAATGACTCAAAGAATAACCAGAATGCTTTTGGCGGGAAAAGGAGGAGGGAATTGATGCTGGGAAGTTAAAAAAAAGTTTTACATTCAACTGTGAAAACTTGATTTTTAAATTATATTTTAAAAATGATATATATTTAGTTACTGGCAAACATACACAATTGTAATAGTAGGAACCCATATGTAGCCATCATCCAACTTCAACAATTGTTGAAATATTTTGCCAGTTATGTTTCTGTTGATTGCATTTTAAAGCATTATCATAAGACATCTTTATAGCTGGCTGTGCAGAAACTCACATGATCTAACGTGAAGCCTGAGACCTTGCTTTTTGAATATAAATCCAAGTAACAAATGATCATTAGTCACATACTACAAAAGTGTGTTGCCAGCTGGGAGGCAAGATGGCTCTGTGATGGCTCTGTGCAATAGTAATGCGTGGTTTACTGGGAAGTAGATGTTTATTTCAGTAAGGAAGGTGTTTTCCTGGCTTAAGCCTGATGAATCAGTTCCTTAACAATTCTTCCTAGAGTGCCTGTGGCAAATTTGTCTTCTGGTCCTGGGTGTCTTTAGGGGTAAATCAGAGGTTTTATTTGACAGTAACATCTCTGAACACCAATGTGCATGTGCATTGTGTGAGGGCCCAATGTGCTCTGATCTCTTGCAGTTGAAAGATGCATGAGTGTAATGCAGTCCGGGACACAGATGATCAAACTGAAGCGTGGGACCAAAGGGCTTGTCCGACTCTTTTACCTGGATGAACACCGGACCCGCCTCCGATGGAGACCCTCCAGGAAGAGCGAGAAGGCCAAAAGTAAGATCCACCTTTGAACTTCGTGTGGCCTAACACAGCAACACATGGGTTAGAGTGGGTTCTGCGGAAGCTTTGGATCTGTGGAACTTCCGTATTTTTTCCAAGATTTGGCGTCAACTATTAAAGGATGTGGAGAGACAGAATAAGTAATAATCATGATTGCTTTTTAAAATTCTTTGGGGACTTTAAATCCATAAAAGTTTTCTTGTTCATAAATGCTATGAATATTAATACTTCCCACGTTGGAGACATAATATACATATATATTTTTAACTTGGGATATGAGGTGTTACAGCCTGAGGTCTTTTACTTTACCTATGAACGTTTAGGGATATAATAAATCCAATGGAAGTTGAAGTGTTTTACTATATTCTTTTTTATTGATAAATATTTAAATATATTTTTAATATATTTTATTGATTACGTTTCTTTCGCTATATTCTGAGCACAGTTGACTTGATTAATTATTTTAATGGAATCAAGTAGAATAGCTTTGATCCAGCTCCTACTTAAAGCCTCTCCCTCACACCTTCCACACTCAGCACCAAGTCTGGGTGGGCTCTCCTGCAGTGTCTCTCTCACCTGCTCCTTCCTTCCAGTTGTGACAGGAACACCTTGTCCAGGGTCTCTTCACCTTCCTGGTGGCCTATTGCAAAGTCTCCTAACCAATCTCCATTTTGCTAGTTTCTTCTGCTTCTATCAGTTCAGGTCCTTTCCCCTTCCAGTAACAGAAGACCTTGACCACATTAGGCTCACATGATGAACACATGTATTATCTCACATCATAGGAAACTCAGAGATTGGCAGGGTCCAGACAAGGGACCCTGGGTCTCTAGCTGTTTTCCTGAGTGCTCTCCTGGCTCTGTCCCTTGTGCACTGGCTTCTAATCAAGGTGGCAGCAACATGGCTTCAGCTGTTGTGGCCCTCACAGCCTCATATAACAGTGCAGAGGCAGAAAGGGACCCCCTTTTTGGGTACTTCCTTTTGAGGAGAGAAGAGCCTCTTTGTAGACCTTTCCCTCAAAACACATTGCCCCAGCTCTCCTTGGTTAGAACTGGGTTGCATTTCCACACCTAAATCTACTGTTGAAAAATAGGAATGGAGACACCGCAGTGCCTGAGACCCACCAGAATTTGCCCTGGGGCTGAGCATAGGCTCACTTTCCTGAGTCCTGTAGGGAATGAGCTGATATCAGAAGAAAACTGGACTCGGCATTAAGGCGGAGGGGAGAAGTGGATGGTGTACTTGGGCAGTCAACAAGATGTGCAACTCTTCCAATTCTTGCTTAAAAATAAGGGAGCAATAAAAATACTCTTTCAGTTTAAAGTAACATTCCCTGCAGTTCTTCTCTGATCCAAACACTCAGTCCTGCTCCACTGCCTAAAGAGTGCTAACCTCTCGTCTGTTATTCTAGGCTCTCCAAACTGCCCTTCCAGCTATCCCCTGTTACTGCTCTGCCTCTTGAGCTTTGCAGCCAGCACAGTTGGCCTGTTTGGCCCTGGAGCAGGCCTTAGGTTTCTGTATCTTCATGCCTCTTGCCTTGGGAAGCCACCTAGTGCCTTTCTACCTCTGTAAGCCCTGCTCTGCCTTCCCCATAACAGCATTCACACTGTAAATAACAGTCACTTTTAACTGTGCTATCTGGCTACCACTAAATCTTTTTCCTTTCAATTTTCTATCTTCTCATGCATATTTAAAACACCAAAGTAGGTTCTCGGTCTTTGTCCACTTTCCCTGTATGAATATGTATTTCAACATACTCATTAGCTCCCTTTTCTACCTAGACCTTTCTTGCCCTCCTGGGCGTATCTATCATTTTATCATAAACTTCAGCCTGTCTCGAGTCAGTGCCTGGGAGGGAGTGTCCAGACTGCCCGGAAAGTTCAGGTCTCATGTAGACAAAAGGCTTGCATTTCACACTGGGACTTAAAAACACAACTCGCAGACAATGAATTGGTTCATGGTTATTTTGAAAACTTTAAAATGATTTTTGCTTCTCTTTTTTTCTTAATCTGTGTCCATACCTTCACTTGTCTGTATCTCTTTCTCCTCACAGTACTTATTGACTCCATTTACAAAGTCGCTGAGGGGCGGCAGTCGGAAATATTCCACAAACAAGCCGAGGGGAACTTTGACCCCAGCTGCTGCTTTACCATCTACCATGGTAACCACATGGAGTCCCTGGACCTCATCACCTCCAACCCCGAGGAGGCCCGCACCTGGATCACAGGCCTCAAGTACCTGATGGCTGGCATCAGTGATGAAGATTCCCTTGCCAAAAGGCAAAGGACTCATGACCAATATCCTTCCTCAAACTTGATTTTTGAGCTCTGCGTGGCATGGTGTGTGTGTGGGTGTGATGTGTGTGTACAATATATTTTTCCCCTAAGTTTTTCTTCCTTTTACCCCTAGGCCCCTTCTGTCCCTGTCTCACTCCCACTCAAAGTACATGTGTGGATGAAACATACTGAAATAAGCTTATATGAACTCAGGAGCAGCCTTCTTTGGAAAGAGACTGAGATATATCCAAATGTAGTTTGCTAAGGCAGATGAGGTGACCAGGAAAGCATTAGTTTGTATTAGAGAGAAATCTGCTTTGTTGTAGTCAGCTTAGTTTAACAAATACTTTCCGAGTTCCAGTTATGCACCAGGCACTTAGCTCCCTCCTCCTTTCCCTCTCTCTTCTCTAACTTCTGGTTTGGAAACTGAATGGATTGGTACTCCAGGGGAAGTTATTTTTTACTTAATAACATTTGCCCTCTCTGAATTGCTTGAGACACTGTAGGCTGAGTCTCACTCTTGGTTTAACCCATTCGTGTGGTCCTGCAGCACTGACGAGATAGAAGATTAATGTGCTTGGTCTGAAAGCCATCTCTCCCGCTGGGATCGAGCTGGGCGTGTGACATGGAGGCTCTGGCTTCAATTTTTCCAACTATGAAGTGGGGGTGTTAGACTGCTCTGGTTTCTTTCTGCGCATTTTGAATGGCCTTAAACTACATGTGACCCTGTCCGTGTAGGGAGTAGTACCACTTCCTTGCTGTCACTGGAATGCGTGCCTTAATTTTTTGCCCAGAGTGGTGATAAATGTATACTACTCCAGCTGTAATCCCTCACCTGGGGTGTTGTTGAAGCAGAGTGGAAATACTCAGCCCATGAAAGGGTTTTGACAGTGCGAGCGCCTAAGCCGATGAGCCATGGCGTTTCCATCAATACTCTCAGCATGCAGATAAATGCAACTGGGATTCATCAGTGAGCAAAACACAAATGCGGGAACTAACTTTCTGTGCTTTATTCTGTTAATTTGCATCTTCTTAACATTTGGTAAGAAAACAAGCAAACTGAATCAGTAAGAATGCTTCATGGTGCAAACCACACAACCATACCAATGTTGTTGATGTCGATGTGGTTTAATATTGACATAAACGATCAAGAATATTTGTTTTTCATCAGCAAGAGATCTGAGATGGGGCAATTCCAGGGGTGGTTAATCTGTGGCTCAGTGATAGCACAGAGACCTAGGTTCTGCCATCCTCAGTGTGGTGAATTCCATGTGTATTTTTAATTTTTTGAGGAACTCTTTTCCCCAACAGCTGTACCACATCACAGTCCCACCAACAGTGCACCAATGTTCCAATTTCTCCACATCCTCACCACACTTGTTTTTTGTTCTTTAATAGTAGTCATTCTAATGGGTATGAGCTGGTCTGCTATTGGATTAGTTTTGATTGCATTTCCCTAATATTAGTGATGTTGGCATGCTCTCATTGGCTTGTTGCCCATTCATATAACATCTTTGGAAAAATGGCTACTCAAGTTCTATGTCCATTTTTGAAGCAGGTTGGCCTTTGTTTGTTTTTTGTCATTAAGTTTTAGGAGGTTTCTATGTAGTCTGGGTGTGAATCCCTTATCAGGAATAATTTTCAAATATTTTCTTTCATTCTGTGGGTTGTCTTTTTACTCTATTGAAAATGTCCTTGGATGCATAAATTTTTAAAATTTTCATGAAGTTTCATTTGTCTGTTTTTTCTTTTGTTACCTGTGCCTTTGGTATCATATCTAAGAAATCATTGCCAACCCAATGTCGTGAAGCTTTTATACTATGTTTTCTCTCAAGAGTTTTATTGTTTTAAGTCTTACATTTAAGTCCTCAATTTATGTTGAGTTAATTTTTGTATGTAGTGTTAGGTAAGCATCCAGCTTCACTCATTTAAATGTTGATATCCATTTTTTTCCAGTACCATTTCTTTTCTAATTAAATTGTCTTGCCACCATTGTCAAATATCATTTGACCATCTGTATGACAGTTTCTTTCTGGGCTGTGTATTTTATTCTGTTGTTCTATAGATTTGTCTGGATGCCAGTATTTTGATTGCTGTAGCTTTGTAGTAAGTTTAGATATCAGGAACTTTTTAGTCTTCCAGTTTTATTCCTCTTTTTCAAGATTTTTGACTGTTCAAGGTCCATTGAGAGTCAAAATGAATTTTAGGATAGGGTTATCTATTTCTGCAAAAAATCTTATGGGATTTTGATAGGGGTTGTGCTGAATTTGTAGATTGCTTTGGGTAGTATTGACATTTTAACACTACAGTCCCCAATTCATGAACATGGGATGTGTTTCTCATTTATTTATGTCATCTTTAATTTCTTTAGCAATGTTTTGTCATTTTCATTGTACAACTTTCACCTCCTTGGTTAATTCTTCTGTATTTTATTCTTTTTAATGCTATTGTAAATGGAATTGTTTTTATAATTTACTTTTCTAAATGCATGTGGAAATACAACTGATTTGTATGTTGACTTTGTATTTTGGTACTCTGCTAAATTCTTGTATTAAAAAGCTTTAACACCCTTTCCTTTTCTGGACTCTTTGGGGTTTACTACATAAAAGATTATATCATCTGCAAACAAAGATAATTTTATTTCTTGCTTAGTGATTTAGATACTTTTAAAATTTATTTTTCTTGCTTAATTTCTCTGGCTAGAATGTCCAGTACTATGTTGAATAGAAATAGTGAAAGCAGACATCCTTGCCTTGTTCCTGATCTTAGAGGATAAGCTTTCATTCTTCACTATTAAATATGATATTTGTTGTGGGTTTTTCATATATGGCTTTATTATGTTGAAGTACTTTTTAATTCCTATTTTGTTGAGTGTTTTTTATCATGAAGGGTGTTGAATTTTGTCAAATAGACAAAGTTTTCTGCATCAATTGAGATTTTTCTTCTTTATTATATTGATCTGGTATATTATATAGATGGATTCTTGCTTGTTGAATCATCCTTGTATCCCAGGAATAAATCCCACCTACTCATGGTGTATAATCCTTTTACTGTGCTGCAGAATTTATTTGCTGGTATTTTGCTGAGTTTTTTAAAAATCAACAATAATAAGAGAAATGGCTCTGTAGTTTTCTCGTAGTGTCTTGTCTGGTTTTGGTATCAGAGTAATGCTGGCCTCACAGAATGAGTTAGGAAGTGTTACCTTCTCTTCAATTTTTAGGAAAAATAAGAATGTTGGTATTAATTTTTTAAATGTTTGGTAGAATTCACCAGTGAAACCATCAAGTCCAGGGCTTTTATTTGCTGAGAGGTTTTTTGATTATTGGTTCAATCTCCATACTATTTATAGATCTATTTTTATTTTTTATTTTTTTGTGATTATATATGGTAGATCTCATTGGTGTATGATTATTCATGGTACTCTTATATTTTTTATTTCTGTAGAATTAGTAGTAATGTTCCTATTTTCATTTCTGATTTTAATAATTTGAGTCTGCTCTATTTTTTCTTACACCATTTAGTTTAAGGTTTGCCAATTTTGTTGATCTTTTTTAAGAACCAACTTTTGGTTTCATTGATTTTTTTCTATTGTTTTTCTATTCTCTATTTCATTTATCTTTGTACTAACCCTTCTTATTTCCTCCCTTCTGCTAGTTTTGGGCTTAGTTAGTTTTTCCCCCCCCTAGTTCTTTAGGCTGTAAAGTTAGGTTGTTGTTAGAGATCTTTTTTGTTTTGTAGTGAAATCATATATAGCTATAAATTTCCCCCTTCACAGTACTTTCACTGTATTGTCATAGGTTTTGATATATTGTATTTTTATTGCTCTGTAAGTATTTTCTAATTTCCCCTGTGATTTCTGCTTTGATCTCTTGGTTGTTTAAGAGTGCGTTATTTAAGTTCCATAATTTTGTGGGGGTATTTTGGTCAGATTTCCTTTTATACTGATTCTAACTTTATCCCACTGTGTTCAGAAAAGATGCTTTGTATGATATCTATCTTTTAAAATCTAAAGACTTAAATTGTGTCCTAAAGTCTGGTCTATTGTGGAAAGTGTCCCATGTGCACTTGAGTAGAGTTTGTATATTGTTACTGTTGTACAGATGTTGTGTGTGTGTCTGTGAGCTCTAGGTGGCTTATTGTGTGTTGAAGTCCTCTGTTTCTTTCCTTATCTTCTACCTGGTTGTTCTGTTCATTATTGTGAGTAGGGTATTGAGAACCATTTCTTTTTTTCAATTTTACCATTTTTGCTTCATATATTTTGATGGTCTGTCATTAAATACATGTCTATAATTCTTATATCTTTTTGCTGTGTTAAAACTTCTATGAATATATCATGTCCTTGTTTAATTCTTATAACCTTTTGTCATTACTGTAGCCACCACTGCTCTCTTTTGGTTACTATTTATGAAGAAAGTCTCCCCCCCCCATCTTTTCATTTTCAGTCTGTCTCTGAATCTCAAGGGCATCTTTTATACACAACATATAATTGGGTCATGTGTTTCTACCCATGCCAGTCTGTCTTTTGATTGAAGAGTTCGGTCCATTTACATTTGAAGTAATTACTGATAAGGAGGAACTTCTGTCATTGTGCTATTTCTTTTCTGTGTGCCTTATAGCTTTTTGGTCCCTCATTTTTTGCATTCTTCAGTTGCTTTTGTCTTTGGTGATTTTTTTTGCAGTTAAGTGTTTAAATTGTTTCTCATTTTCTTTTGCCCATGTCCTATGGTTATCATGGGGATTACAGTTAACATCCTAAATTTATAACACTCTAATTTGAATTTATACCAGCTTATGCAATAGTTTTTTGAACCTGATTTGTTTGTCCATGTTTACTGGCAGGAGAAAAATTTCATATTTCAATTAACCCATTGCTAACCCATTCTGCAAATATACAACCTGGAAAGAAAGTATACTCCAGAACTGCACAGAAGAACAGTTACAAAATACAGAAGTAGCTGATATTCGAGTGAGGAGAGAAAAAGAGAGAGGAAATTAATGAATGATAACAAGGAAGCTGATGTTAAAAATAGGGAATGTAGCCCCGACTGGTATAGCTCAGTGGATTGAGCACGGGCTACAAACTAAAGAGTCACCAGTTTGATTCCCAGTCAGGGCACATGCCTTGGTTGCTGGCCAGGTCCCCAGTATGGGGCGCGTGAGTGGCAACCACACATTGATATTTCTCTCCCTCTCTCCCCTCCTCTTCCCCTCTCTCTAAAAATGAATAAATAAAATCTCTAAAAAAAAATAAGGAATGTAATTTGAGTTAGAGAAAGGTTTTCATACAGATTTGTCATAATCTGATAGGTTTTTAAATATCTTAATAATAGCATGACATTCTTAATTGGACATACATTTAATTACATTAACTGGGAGAACAGATTTGGAATGTTCATGATTATTACATTTCAATTAGGCCTGAAAGCTTCAACTGTGAACGAATAATGAGAATAATGAATCTTAAATGGCTGTATTAAAAAAAATCCACCCAGTGTAAAGTGTATCAAGCTATTTCTGCAGTATGAACATGTTGAATTGGAGGTAGATGCAGTATTCATATCTATTAATATTAGAAGCAATATAGTGTTGTGGTTAAAGACTCAGACTGGTGCTGGGTTCCAGCCCCAGGCTCTGCTGTGTGTAACTTTGGGTTAGTTATGTAAATTCTTTAGCCTCCGAGTCTTCATCTGTAACATGGCAATGATGTTAAGGATAATGCCGACCGTGTAGATGTGCGAAGATCAATTGAGCTGGGGTGCACAAAGCACCTAGAACACTGTCTAGCATGTATCAAGCACTTTATAAATAAGAGCTATGTTGTTATTGCTTAAGAGAGGTACGGATAGGAAAATCTTTTGTTGTCCTATTCGATAAATTCCGGTCTGAAATCTCAGCAGCCCAGGATGTAAAAATGATGACAAGGGCACCAGTCTCCACATTTTTCTTCATCAGATCATTCTCCTTCATCATTGCCCCACCTTACCACGAGGGAAAGGACCAGTGGAAGACTGTAGGCAGTCAGTCCCTTATGGACGCTGTAAACTGAGGGCTTGCACCTTCCCTGTGAAGGAGGGGCCCTGAAAACTAAAGCCTGCAGGGCAAATTTGGCACACATCTATTTTTATATGGGCTCCTGAGCTAAATATGGGTTTTCAATGGTTGAAAAAAAATCATATGAAGAATGTGGTATGACCTAACAGTGTATGAAATCCAAATATCCATGTCCACAAATAAAGTTTTATTGGAACACAGCCATGCCAATTCATTTATGTATTGTCTGCGGCTGCTTCTATTTAAAAATGGATAGTTGCAGTTGAGACCACATGGCCTTCCAAGCCTGAAATATTTACTATGGCCTTTTACCCCCAAAGTTTCCCCACCCCATCTAAATATTTTTCAGTGATTTACATTCTCCTATAATGGCTTGATAGACAATTCTAGGCCATGTTTTGCATTCATTTCTTAATTTCTAAGTTTTTCTTTGCAGCATAACTATTTCTATTCTTAAATTTCTCTGTATATTGCTAAAAATGATTAATTCAGGGCTTTCCTGGCACTCATGTCTTAATTGTGAAGAACAACTTGAGATATCTGAACACTTTAACCTGTGATTGTATCTTATACCATGTGTACTGTTACCGGAGAGCATGGTTTTCCTTTCAGAGAATCTTAGAGTTGAAAGGGGCTTCAAAGTCATCTAGTTGAGCTCACTGACATTATAGATGAAGAAATGGAAGCCCCAAGAAGTGACATAAGTGAGTCATGGTCACAGGGCCTGGTCAGCATAGTATCAGAACTCGTGTGTGTTTCTTGGTCTGACTCTCTCTCTGTTTCTGTCTCACCGGTTCTGTATTCCCTAAACTCAAGGTCAACTTGTGTGCTGACACTAAAGGCCTTGCAGACACAGGCCCGCCCTCAAAAGGGTTGTGTCTGCAGATTATTCATAATGGGGTCTGCTCTTCCCTGCCTCTTCTCTGGAGGAGTCTTTGACAGGCTTTGGTAAAGAGCTGTAGAATCAAAGGGTGAGAACATTGCTGCCATTGGTCATACTTCATCATGTCTTTGAACTCTGGCTCAATATTGTAGGGGCCACAGAGCATTAGCCACAGTCAAAAGAAATGGAGCTCATGGAATGGGTGTGGCATGCCCAGAAAAGATTTTAAAAAGTGAGATTTAGTTACTTATTAGTAATTGGCCCAAATGTTCTACTCTTTGGATTCTTCTGAGTCCTGGGTCCCCCTTTACCTTCCAGGTGTCATGTATGATGAGGTCCTGCCCGAACTATGTGAGGAAACACTGAACTTGAAAGAACTGGGCGGGTTATTTTCGAGTGTTATAAAGAGAACATAATGTGAAACAAGGTATTCATTTACCATCTGAAAATCACCTCTATTTAACTTTAGAAGACATAAGACTAACTGTCTTGTTTTTACCTTATAAGGTACAATTTCCTACAGTCATAAATTGAATCATTTAAGAAAGGTAAATGTGCTGTTGCCACTGGGAGATCAGTTAATATTTTGACTTAAAATGAAAGTCTCCCAGTTTGATGGTACCTGCTTGATACGCAAACACTGACCCTTTCCTCTGACCTGCTCCCGTTCTTCCATGTCTTGGTTGTAAGCCTGTGCCTTTTGCTTTCTTTGATTCTCTGCTTTCTTTGCATCACCTTCATTTCTTTTCTCTTCATCACCCTTCAAGTTTTGAAGCTCAGTTTGGTTTTTTAGGTGCACACACAACTCCTGTTTCTGTAATTTATTTCCCAACAACTATGAATCATCCATTGTTAAAAATGCTTTCCTTAAACTTGGAATTTTCAACTCATCCACTTGCTAACATTTATTCTGCTTCTCCACTATGTAAAACAATGCAATACTTATCCTCCTGGGGGGGTCTTTTAAAATCTCAGTTCACATGATGTAAATCCTTTGTATACAAACTCAGCTTCATAGTTGCACATCGCCTACGTCCAAACCTGAGCTTTGAGGGCAATTTCTGGCATATCAGGCCTGTAGTTCACATTACTGCCCTTGATCTAGAAGTTTCAGGCTATTAAGTGAGAACCTTCAAAGGCCTTCTGTGAAGGAGAGGTGAGTGCTGGGCTAAGTCACGTGAGACCTGGGTTCCTTACTAATCTTCCCAAACTTCTCCCTCTTCAGTTTATACCCTCCTGTGAACAGTAAAGAGATTGAACTCAATAGTCTAAACTTCTCAATGTGGGTGTGGAACTGAGGAGAGGGAATTGAAAAGACCGTGTGGCATGGGGTATTGTGAAGGTGAAAAGAATACTGGATGAAAGGTCACAGAGGGAGAAGGCAGGCCTAAATTTGGAATGCTTGGGGTTTCATCGCATCAGAGAGATCCTTTAACAGATTGGACAATGATGTTGGAGTTGAAGAACCTCTTTAAATAACATGGTTTGGCTCCTTTCACAGTAAAAGGATTCACCTGTTTGTGCCCCCCTCCCCCACTACCCCTCCACCCCCCCTTCTGCCGTCACTGTTGCAGCTCACCAAGAGCCTGTGGATTGCAGGGCCGCCTCCAAGGAATTTCTTCTCAAGTTCAGTGTTGTTGATACATTTCCTTGTGAGTATTCTGGGAAAGAGCAGTCTTTATTTTGTGAAAATACAAGTGTTTTTCTTGACGTTTCTGCACGTGGGTGAAACAGACCTTTGAGGAAGCTGATAAGAATGGAGACGGCTTATTGAATATTGAAGAGATACACCAACTGATGCATAAACTAAATGTCAACTTACCCCGAAGAAAAGTCAGACAAATGTTTCAGGTATGTTTTCACAATCAGGTCGGCCTTAGGCGAAGTCCACATTAATAGTTGTTGGTATATGTACTTAGAAACTTCAAAAGGCTATTTTGTTTTGTTGGAAGCTAATATTATCAACTGTGTATTGCTTTATTTTACTTTGATAAAGAGAGGTATTTTGTTTCATCAAGGAAAAAGGCTTTCTAAACTTACACATTCATAATTTCTCAAAGATATTTATATTCATTTTGACTTTAAAATCTATGTTTAAAATCATATAACAGCTGGCTATACTTTGTAAAATCCACACATTTCAAAATGTCATTGATTCCTTGTCAGTTTTTGTTCAGTTACAGCTGTGTACAGTTAGAATAAAGAAGAGCATATAAATGGGTTTGTTGTCCATAATATATTTCCAACAGTTTTAGGGTTTTATGATGAACCCAAACAGTCAGAAGGGAGATATGTGATGAAAGATTCTTGCTCAATAATTGCTAGAAACAAATAATTTGAACTACAGATCAGTGCAGATGGAATTTTCAAACTTCTGTGAGGAAATGAAGGGAGGTACCACTGATGCTGATGGCCGCAAGGGCACTGAGCTGCCTGCGCAGAATCAACAGAGAGATTCTGTTGTAGGTAGAAACTGATGTGATTGGAGTGCAGTTCAGAAGGTGATGAGAGACTGGTATTTTTGTCATGTGTTAAATAGATCCTCTCTCTTTTGTTTTTTATTAGTCTTCTCCAAGTGTTTGTCTTTTTTATTAGTTTCTTCAAAAGATCAGGTTTTTAAAAACAGATATACCCATTTATTTTTAGAGAGAGGGCAGGGGAGGGAGAAAGTGAGGGAGAGAAGTATCAATGTGCGGTTGTCTCTTGCATACCCCACTACTGGGAACCTGCCCGCAACCCAGGCATGCGCCCTGATTGGGAATTGAACCGGCGACACTTTGATTCGCAGGCCGGTGCTCAATCCACTGAGCCACAACAGCCAGGGCCAGTTTTTGATTTAATCATTCACCTTTGGTATGTTATATCCATTTGTTTTCTATTTCATTGCTTTCTGTTTTTTTAAAATATTTTTTTCCTTCTATTTTCTTTAGCTTAATTTTTTCTAGATAGTAGATTCAACGTTATTAACTTCTTTGATTTTAATCTACCTTGTTTTCAAGTAAATTGAAAACTTCAAGTTTCCTCTAATTATTACTTTAAGTTCATCACACTGATTTTAATACGTGGTGAATGTGTTCATTTCTATATGTTTCATTTCTTATTTAGAAATGTATAGTGTTGTTTCCAGACAGTTTTTTTTTCCAGCTTTCTTTGTTAATTTATGGATTTACTGTGATGAGATAGATTAGTTTTCATAAGCTTGAGTCTTTGTGGCCTCATATGTAGCCGATTTGAAATTGGCTCACATGTGCTTACCACTTGTGAAATGTATACTGTCCTCTTTATAGTAAACATTATCTGCCGGTACCGAGTCAGGACTGAATTTCCTATTTCAGACTCTCTCACTACCCTGTGTTTAATGTGCCTCTTTCAGGAAGCTGATACAGATGAGAATCAGGGAACTTTGACATTTGAAGAGTTCTGTGTTTTTTACAAAATGATGTCCTTGAGACGAGACCTTTATTTGCTGCTCTTGAGCTACAGTGACAAGAAAGATCACCTAACTGTGGAAGAGCTGGCTCAGTTTTTGAAGGTGGAACAAAAGGTATTATTAGACCATGAAGCTGAATGTTTATGTAAAAGTACTTGTGAAAGATACATGGGTTGCTCCTGGGATTGGATGTAGTTTAAATTTAGGGTAGAAGTGGAAACCACAATTTCAAAAAAATCTTATCAATGTGTAGTTTAAAACATGTTTATAGAAGTTTTTTTTAAAAGAGAGAATGATAAATAGAAGATATGTAATTTTTTTTTAAAGAGGCATTTAGCCAAAAGTCTGAACACTTTTTAAAAAAGATTTTATTTATTTATTTTTAGACAGAGGGGAAGGGAGGGAGAAAGAGAGATAGAAAGATCAATGTGTAGTTGCTTCTCATGTGGCCCCCACTGGGGACCTGGCTTGTAACCCAGGCATGTGCCCTGACAGGGAATTGAACTGGTGACCCTTTGGTTCATAGCCCACACTCAATCCACAGAGCTACACCAGCCAGGGCAGAAGATACATATTTTTTTACCTTAAAAATGTTGAGTATGGATATGCGTATTTTTCCACGAAGCAATGAATGGTAATTTGTATATTTCATCTGGGTCAGATTTTCATTTCACTGAAGATCGCTGAAAATTGTGTTTATGACTTTGAGAGGTCCAAGTGCTGTTTGATTAGGACTTTCATCCTTAAAATATGCATGTATTTAGGAAAATTATCACCCTTTTATGTCCTTGAAGAAGTGCCAGTTAAACAAGAAGCCACAAGGCTAAAGCTTCCCTCACATTCGCACACACTGATCTGGGACATCCACCCATCTGTGGGTCCACAGGAATAGGGCTGTTGGAGGTTCTTGTTTCATGTTTTCCCCCTGGTGTTTGCTGAAACACAGCCTATCTCTCCTCTAGATTCCTACCCATTACTTGGCCCTGGGGCTGCATGTGTTTTGTGTTCAGTCCTTTTGAGATTTTTGGTTCAGAAGAGATCATTTGATTGAATTCCCCCATCCTTCTTGACAACTTTTCTTATCAAGTCTCTACTGTTTTGTTTTTTTCTTTTTACTCTTTTTTTTCTTAAGGATTAAGGAGAGATGAAGAAAAGATAGACATTTTTATTTCTTTTTCTATCAATATTTCTTAATTTTATTTCAAACAGTATATAGTATTTTCTGTGAACTATAATTATTTACATTATTTCAAGCATTTCCATCTCCCACCTCTTCATTTTGGGTTAATCCACCCAATTCCTTCCGAAGAAATAAAACACATACTTTATTACTTACCTAATGCTGTCACGGCCTTTGTGAAATCAGTTCATGCTGGTTAGGCAGACAACACAGCATGAATGGTTTGTCTGAAGTAGGTTTTTTGCCTAAAGGTTGCTTTAAATAGGGTCCACAGGTTGTCAGAGTATTTCCTGGTTATATTTTGGAATGGGATTAGACAGAAGTATTGAAGCACTCTTAGAGTTTGAGAAACCTCCTAGCTATTAATTAAGAGCAAAGACTGTCTCCACAGATAAGACAAAGCAGATTTCTATTCCTGCAGCGCTTTCTGCTGAAATATGCTTGGGGATGGTCAATTCCAGGGGAACTCTCAGAGCTTTTCCGATGCCATGCTCTAGGGCCCTCTTCCTACTGGAACTTCGTCTACCTGACACAAACCTGTGAATGCTGCCTTGGTGGTGGTTCTATCCATTGTGCCCCCTTTTCCGCTTTGCTTTGAGAGAGGATAAGTTTCTGCTCTTTTAAACCACTGCTCTAGTTTGTGGTGATTTGTTACAGCAGCTCTAGGAAACTAACACACCAATTCAAGGAGAAAAACCCTACAGACATTTACATCAAAAGTCTCCTAGCAAAGCAGTCTGGCCAGAGATTTCCACAGTGAAGCCCACTAGGTAATAAGTTCTGTTCGTGAATAGAGAGCTTCCAACCAATTTTGTATTGCCATGGTTTTAAATAATCAATTCTAAAAATGGGTTTTAAATAGCTGAGGCCTACAACATGTTTGAGGAAATTCTCTACTATAAAGTGCAGACACTCAGGCAAGCAAATGGGATCATAAAACTTGGAGGAAATAGAGGCAATGCAGGGGAAGAAAAATTTTTAAATAGATATTAATACATCAGAATGATAAAATTATAGCCACCAAGCAAGAGCAAGGTGCTACGAGAAAAGATTCAGAGGAAGAAAAGAGCAGGAAACTAAGCTTAATAAGTAGCTTAGAACCTACAGTTGAGAAAATTGTCTAGAAAGTAGAACAAACAACAAAGAAATGGAAAATAGTGAGAAAAGATCAAGACATTAGTAGACTGATCCAGAAGGTCCATGATCTGAATAATAAGTTATAGAAAAAGATAGGAAATAGAAGGGAGGAAATTATTAAGTAAATAGTATCAAAAAATGATTAACAGCAAGAGATAGGACTCTAGACAGGCAGGGCTCACTGAGTACCAAGCACAGTGAATGTGAGGAAAAAAAAAAAAAAAGACTCACACAGAGACAAATCATAGCAAAATTTTGCAATGCCAAAGATTGTGACAGGGTCATTAAACATCAACCAAATGGTTAAATCAGAAAAAGGTATTCTATGAGAAAATAAGCAATCATATTATATAGCAGGTTCAGTGCTCAATGTTTGTATAGACAAAACAGTTTACAACAGTGAATAGAAATATAATAAAAATTATGATAAAATCTTACTGGCAGGATGGATAGAGGGAGAAAGTTTTGCTGGCCCCAAAGAGCTATGTCTTTATCTAACACATAAAAGAGTAATAAGTAATGTTTAAAGTATATAGAATAGGAAAGAACATCATTTACATAATTATTAAGAATATATTAGGAGTAGAAAGACTCATTCCAGAAGAAATCGCTAGAAATTATGGTATTTTTACATTTGGAATGTGGTTCTGGGCATTGGGAGGGTGGTTCTCCTTAGTCTAAGAATCTTAGTTTTGGGTTAATTTATAGATATGTTAGTTTGATAAAAACATTGAAAAGAATTTAGCAATATTAAAATTCTGTGCAAATTATATTATGATTTTTGTGTTTGGTATGTAAGAAATGTGATTATTTACTCCCTCTAACTTTGTTTTGAAATTTGCATTCTCTGAAAAAGCTTTGCCAGAAAACTTGCAAAGAAGTCTGGGGATAAAGAGTTAGTGTCACAATACAAGTATTTGACAGATTCATGCCTTTGGTTTCTACATCTAGTTCATTGGAAGTGGATTGATACTGAGTATGTAACATGAGGACTAGTTAATTACTCTTTTCTCTTTAGATGACATTATAGAACTATAGTAAACAAGGAAAAGAGAATGGAGTTCAATTTGGAATAATCCAAAGAAATAGAATTATAGTAACTGATTTTAAAGTTGCAAAACATTGCAAAAGTTAAGAAATTAAGATTGAGGAATTTCAGCTACATTGAAAAAATAGTTTCAGAGTAAGCATTTCAATTTTTCAGTAGAAATAAAAACTCCCAGAGAATAGATGTAACATAAAGGGCTTGAATTTGAAGTCAGAAGTTTGAAATTTGAGCCTTGGTTTTACCTCTTACTGATTTTGTGACTTTGGTTGGGATAGACTTTCTCTGCATGTTTTCCCACCTGTGTGATGGGGTAGAAACACTTAACTTTACCAGACTGTTTTAGGAACTATTTAAGATTATGGGTGTAAAAACTCTTTATAAACTACATAATATTGACTGCGTTGTATAAATGTAAATAATCATTGTTAAAATAAATGAAATTTTCCTTAAGTTCTTTTAGGGACGATAGCCTTGTATAGTAAGAACAATCTTTGGTATCGGAGACAGGAGTGGCTCAGATATTGACAGCAAACAAAACTTGAACATGAACTCCGTGGGAAGTAGGGGGGAAGCGTTCCTATTTCGCCTTACCAGCTATCTTAAAGGGGAAGCAAAATATGGGAAAAATGGACAAGAAGGAGCATTAATCTGTACTGAACCTTCATTTATACAGTAAAACCCCAATATACCATATTTTGCTGCATATACTGCATACCCACATTTTGTGTACAATATACGTGGGATTATTATACCCATTAATATACCCATATAATACGCATCCTTGTTTTTCCCTAAAAAATTTGGGCAAGAAAGTGCACATTATACACAACAAGATACAGTAACTTTTAAAGTGAGGTCTAAAAATTTAACTGTAAAATGCGGAATTGTAGTATTGGGAGATTAATTATATGAGAACAGGAATGGGGAAGGATAGGAGCTGATTGACTCTTATATTTCAATTCTCATATTGTGAGGTTTTACTGTGTTTTATTAAATACTTGAATTTGGGGTAGAAAGTGGATTCTATCCCATTAATTCTTTTATGGCACCCAGAAAATTGTGAGCTTCCTAGAATCCCTACTAATATTTTTGCCAATTTTATACTTTTCAAATATGATGCTTTTTGTTGGCACATTCTGCTTTGTGTCTTGAACTAGTAACATGTTTTTGCTTATCTGCAATTAGTTCCATCCCAGGATGACTGTTTCTTGTTGTTTATTTGTGTGTTTTTATTGTTATTTTTATTTTTATAGATCTCATGTGCTACTGGTAGACCAACTACCTGAGTCTAGTTCAAGGTCCCTACATCTCTGAATAAATGGCCGCATAAACCGAATAATAGCAATGTAGCTCAGAGTTTTTAGCTTGTGAGAGATTATTTATCTTTTGGACCCCATGTGATGAATCTGTTTAGCTTATAGCAAACAGCAGGTGAGCTGCTCAAAGCCTAATTGGGCCTGTGGAGTTCCTTGCAGACTTTCATTATTTATGGTATTTCAGGTGGTGTCTGGTTATGTAGGCATCTGAATAAAGTATGCAAGATAAATTTTACACGAAGGATGGATGAGCTATTATGCAGCTGGTTGGGGGTGGGGTGAGACGGGGAAGCATTCTGGGCCCCTTGAAACAGGCCAAACAAAAAGAAAAGAAAGAAAAAATGCTGTACAGTGGAGCCTTTTTCCCCCTGAAAAAAAAAAGTTTAAATGTTATTAAAAAGGCTGTTTGGGAAAATTAGATTTTACTAAATTATAAGTATTGAGCCTGAGATAATATAATTTTTGAGAAGTGTCACTGAATTATAAAATACTGGCTCACAAGATTAACTTCCTCTGTCACTACTCATTAGTATTCTAAATGTCACTGTTAAGCTGTGGGCCTCAATGGATTTTGATCCTTTATGTTGCTTCTTAATTAAAGAAATTATTCCTGAAGAGTTTACTTTTCCCTGTGACACTAAGTATGTAACGTTCATTCAGGAACCTTGAGGCTGACTTCCTGCCTTTGTTGTATCACATTGTTCTTAGGAATAGTAATGCATTGAATCCTCGCAAGTACCCTATAAGTAAGGCAGCCACAGAGAAAGTAAGTGGCTCATTTAAGATCACACTGTCAATAATATGAACTAGCTGATTTGAACACAAGCCATCCAGAGTTCTCCATTATGCTAGCTGTCTGATCTTGAGCTTGCTTTTTGTTGACCTTTTTTTTTTTCTTTGCTAACATTTGTGTTCTTGAATAGGAGTGACAGACTGCTCTCATGATTCAATAGAAGGATCGATAAGATACACACATGCACCCATTTAGATTTATCTACACCATGCTGTTTTGGTAAAGAATAATTTTTTTCAACATATATTTATCACTAGCAAACTTCAGTATTTGTGTAGAAGATACTTTAGCAAATTGCTACTAGCTTACAGTGAGTGTATTTTTGGCAATGGATTTGCATTGATTATTAATTCTATTTAATTAATTTTATTGCTCTACAGAGAACATTTTTCTAGTAGTTGAAGGGCTGTTTTCACTGATTAAAATCTGAAGGATGTAAGGAAGATTGAGGTCATGATGATTTTTCAAAGGCACGAGTAACCTCAAATGCCGTTCATTTAACCACTTGGCACTATATCAAGAATGCTAAAAAAATTCGTATGATTTTCTCACATAGAGAAACATATTTCATGAAATTTCAGATACTCTACTTATGTTCTGTTTTGTTTAGATGACTAATGTGACAGCAGACTATTGTCTTGACATCATAAGGAAATTTGAAGTTTCAGAAGAAAATAAGGCGAAAAATGTTCTTGGCATAGAAGGTAAAATAACCAATATTCTTAATTTCTCATTCCTCAATTCAGTTCACTAAGTTAAATTCTATCAAAATTTTTAGGA
This sequence comes from Phyllostomus hastatus, assembly GCF_019186645.2. Taxonomy (NCBI): domain Eukaryota; kingdom Metazoa; phylum Chordata; class Mammalia; order Chiroptera; family Phyllostomidae; genus Phyllostomus; species Phyllostomus hastatus. The sequence continues at coordinate 11,068,104 of NW_025333977.1, read as the reverse complement.
AAAGAAATCAGAGGTATCTCTGGAATTACTGACGATTCCAATACCTGGTTTCCTCCAAAGCAGATGCAGTGATACTGCCACGTCTCTTGCTTTTGCAATGACGACCCACGTTTTCTACTCCCGGCAATTCAACTTGAAGCCACTATGTATGAAAAATATTAAGAAATATTTGGACTTTTCTCAAATAGCTAATTTTTGGAAATAGCCTCAACTCGTTAATTTTATGAAAGGAGATGTGATCCTAAAATAAGTAATCTGTGAAACCAATGACTTAACCAATGACTTAAAAGTAAACATGTTTCTTAAAAAATGTTGGCAATGAACTAGTTTCACCTCGCTGGGAGCAGTGGAGAGGTTGGTTGGGGAGCCACACGTCTTTTTAATGCAATTGTCCCGAACTGAGAAAAGTGAGGCTCAGAGAAATTAGTTTCCCCACAGATATAGACTCAGAATCTAGATCATAGGGTCTTATATATAAATAATATGATACAAATATAACTACATGTGTGTCTAAGTTACACGTATTTAAAATATAGAGAGAAGTAAATTGTCGGCTTCTACCTAAGAGGAGATATTCTTAGTGAAAGACCACGGGGCCAGCCACTGCCGCTGAGCTGCAAAGCCGCAGTTCGTCTCGCCCTTTTTGACCGTTGGCCTCTTTTCCCCTGCTCCCAGGCTCACGTCTCCCAGTGCCGACGACGGGGGTCTGATACCCTGTGCTCACTTCCTGGGGGGAGAGGGTAATTAAAAATGGAAAGGAATGACTTAAAATTTATATGATCAAAAACCATTTTTAAAAACAGCCAGAAAAAAAAAGTAAACAAATTTGGACCATACTAAAAAATGAGTCTTTTCCTTGGTGCGGACCTCAAAGATGGAATTTGACATGATTTCTAAGTTTTGGCCGTAAAGAAGGGCATGAAGAAATTCTCCAGTGTCTCAGGGGATATTTTCAGATACAGCTTTACCACAGGATTCTTGAAGACTTGAAGCAGTTTACCCCAAAAACCATTCCATTTAGGTACTTGTGAGTCATTCATGTATTTATTTATATGTTAATGAGTGCCTTTTCTACCTAGACAATGCATTTTGAAAGACTATAGAAAAACTGATAGGTTCTTCTATATTATTGATAAGCACTACTTCCTAGCTAGTAAATGTGCTGGCAACTAGCAGCATCTTTCCAAAGCCAACTTCATAGTCAAACAATCACACCCTGGATTTGGGCTGTGCCTAACTTTTGGTCTGCTGCCTCAACCATGGCACTAACAATACTGTTTTTCAAATCAACTTAATAACCTGTGAAATCATTGATGCATTATTGTACCACTTAGTGTAAATGATGCTTTCATGTTACCCCAGTTACCGATTCAGTCACACTGCGTAGTCCTAGCTTGGACTCCGTAGTTACTGAATGGCTTTGCAAGAAACCCTCCCCCACACAACCAAAATTATTAACAAGTCCCATTTTCTGTAGGTTATGTTTAAACTGCTTCTCCCCAAAGTCATATTTAAGCTCTTGACACTCTACTTGACTTGCTACAAATTGTCTCATTGCCACCCCCCCTCACTGCCCCCCACACTGTGTTCCCTGCCAAAGCTGTCCCGAGGGTAACTAAGATAATCCCTGTCAACATACTTGGATCTCTGTTTGTCCTTGTTACAATCAATTAAGTACATAGGCTTTAAAGCTCTAGTGCTTCACTCTTTCTCCCAAAGGCTTCACAAACTTCATGCGAAGTCCTGCTTGCGACGTCTTTAACCCGTTGCACAACGAAGTGTACCAGGACATGGACCAGCCCCTGTGCAACTACTACATCGCTTCCTCTCACAACACGTACCTGACTGGGGACCAGCTCCTTTCTCAGTCCAAGGTGGACATGTATGCTCGGGTGCTGCAGGAGGGCTGTCGCTGCGTGGAAGGTATGCCCTTTGTCTGAGCTCTGGTTAGTGTCGGCGGACACGCCCTGTAGTTGATCTGTCAGGTCTAGTTTAAATAATAGAGACCTCAAAAGTGCATTCTCATGAATGAGAATGATTTTCTCACTCATTATGAAGTCATTCTTAATTCATAATCCTCTCTGATTTCTCCCTATTGGTTGCTAAAAAATTGAACTAACAATAAAAATTTTTCTAGAAAGATATTTTTGATTAAATAGTGGCAAAGATAGATCAGGATAACTGCTTGTTTTCACGACATTCCATGCTCTGTCGATCAGCCAGTACTTAGTGGATTTCTAGTGGGTTCCTGGGGGTGAGGACACAAATGTAAGACATGGCTTCTGTCTCCAAGGAGTTCACAGTCTAGTAAAAGGATGGAAGGTGAAAGCAATGGTACCGTGTGAAAATCCCACTAGTTGAATCATATACGTGTATTCACGGGGATAGCTACCTATTATCCTAGATGGTGACTTTTCTTGGAGGCCAAGTATGGAAAATGGCTTTTAGTGACTTCATGAAGTAAAGTGAATTCTAGGCAGATTTGCAGGGGTTTTTTGTTTGTTTGTTTGTTTGTTTGTTTGTTTGTTTTTGCCTGTGTTGTGTACTGTATTCCTTTTGCTTTTCAGGTCCTTCAGGTATCCAGTTTCTTCTTTTCTGGTTTCTTTGTTCAAAGTTGGTGTCCCATCCAAGCTGAACTATGTTCCCCATGATCAACTTTTTTCCTAAAGTTTTTATTTATTGATTTTAGAGAAAGGAAAGGAGGGGGGAGAATGGAGAGGGAGAGGGAGAGAGAAACATTGATTTGTTCTTCCACTTATTTATGCATTTTTTGGTTGATTCTTGTATGTGCCCTGACCGGGGATTCAGCCCTCAACCTTGGCATAACGAGATGACATTCTAACCAACTGAGCTACCTGGCCAGTCAACTTTTTATACTGAATCAAAACTTCTAATCCTCCAGCTCTGTTTGGGATACTAGGAAGGGAAGTTATCTGATTAAGACTATAGTAAGGCACAGATGATTTTTAGTCATAGCTTTTTCAGGGGTCTTCTAATTTTAAAATAAGAGCTTCTAGAAATTGTGTGCAGTAGATGGTATTGAAATGAGCCTTCTCTTACTGACTGCCAGTCACCAAAGTACAATATTAGAAAGAAGCTACTTTGCCCTCCTAATAGGTTACCTGTTTCAGGTATTCACACAAACTCAGGATAGTCACAGCTGTGGTGCCATTTAAAAAGACATGCAGCCTCTTAAATATCTCCCTCATCAGCTCGCATCATCAAATTCCTCCTTTGTCATTTGGCTTGAAGTCTACTGTTAGAATAATCTATGCCTGGACAGTGAAAGTCAAGCTACTATTTCTGGAAGTTTTTTGTTAAGAAGAATTATGTTTATCTGGGAGACTTGGTCAGCTTTGTATTTAATACTTGGTCTATTTACTGTTCAAAAATGGGGTTGCCACCTTGGCTTTAAATATACAGTGGACTTCTATGATTTCAGCCCCTTTGTGGGCTGGTTTCTGATGAAGTGCTTTCCATACATTCTCATTCAATTCTTACTAAGGGAGATGGGTTTATCTCCCTATGAAGACACCCCAACTTGGAGTGGGGTAAGCAGCTCAGGGTCCCATGGCTGGAAAGCTTGGAAGTTGGGATTTGAACCCAAGTTCAGATGATTCCTGCACTTCACTGTTTTCCAGGAAGTCTTTTTTTTTTTTTTTAAACAAGCATTGAAAAACATGACCAGCGCTAGAAGGGCTCGAAAAAGCAAAGTGTACGGCACAGAGGGTAGGTTGACTTTAAAATGAGAAATTTGCTTATCTCATGTTAGGCCTGGCATTTAGATATTTAGATATTTCTGAAGATTTACAATTTGATTGTATGATCTTTTGTGTTTCTCTAAAAATTTCTATCAGTCCTGTGTTTTGAAGATCTTAGCTTACATTTGAAACTTGGCCTGGAGATACCACAGTATGTATGCTCTAAAGTCCAGATAAAGTTATTTATATTCTCAAACAGTTGTAGCTAGGATTTAAAGAACCTGATTTATAGAATGTAGCAGGTCATGAATTGATCATTGCAGGTGCCCCAGATGTTTTTTTTTGTCAAATATACCACTTGGAGATGGAGAGTAATAATTCTGGACAGTTTCTTCATGGAACTGTGGCCCAAAGAATATCTTCACTTTCAGGCTTCTATTTGGATAGCATTGTATTTTCCATCTCCATTAGTTCAGCTGCAGTAAAGTCCTTGGTCAAGATATAGGTGATGTCTTGGGGAAGAATAATAAATCTTTTTTGGTAAAGTGGGCTTGTCAGAAAATCAAATTGATAACATTTTTTACATGGCCTTTTATTCCCCTGATTTTCAGCCTGAGTTGCTTATGAAGATGGATGTTTTGTGCAGGGGATTTCCACTCTCATTATGGAAGTGATGTGGCATCGCTGCTGTAATCGGTTTCCAGCCCTCCCGATGATCACTGGGAGTTCTCTCAGGGGGGAACGTTTTTCAGTGACACTATGAGGAGCTGTCATGTTGGCTGCTCGGCCTTTAGCGCTGACCAGCTCCGTCGGAGTGCTTTCCGGTGCCTTTCCAGGGTGACCTGATTGACAAACGGGCCCTGGCTGTTTTGTGGCTAGGGTAATTGGTTAGAAGATTTTGACCTTTCCAGCAGTCTCATGGCAGCATGAGCTCTTACAGCAAATGTCACTGCCATTTGAACATGGCTACCAATGCCACACGTTAGCATGCCAGCACCAATTGGGAGTGTTGTTATCTCCATTTATGTGTTCATGATAATCAGATTAGGTGTGCTGTTGCCTTATGTATGTTGCATATATATATTTTGTTGTTGAAAATATTAGTTTATTTATGAGGAACCCTGTTACGTGCTTGCTCATTCAAGATGGGGCTATAGTCCTGGCTGGCGTAGCTCAGTGGATTGAGCGTGGGCTGCAAACCAAAGCATTGCAGGTTCGATTCCCAGTCAGGGCACATGCCTGGGTTGCAGGCCACAGCCCCTAGCAACTGCACATTGATGTTTCTCTCTTCCTCTCTTTCTCCCTCCCTTCCCTCTCTGAAAGTAAATAAATAAAATCTTAAAAAAAAAGATGGGGCTATAAATCAGGGTGTAAATTGTTGAAAATCTGTATTTTTGAAATACCTGTTTATTCTTTCAACACCTCTATTCAAAAGAAAATGAAAGAATATCAAATAGCCCTGGCTGGTGTCACTCAGTGGATTGAGAACCGACCTGCAGAGTGAAAGGTCACTGGTTCAATTCCCAGTCAGGGCACATGCTTGGGTTACAGGCCAGGTCCCTGACTAGGGGCGTGCAGGAGGCATCTGATCGATATGTCCCTCACACCTCGATGTTTCTCTCCATCTCTTTCTCCCTCCTTTTCCCTTGCTCTAAAAATAAATAAATAACATTAAAAAAAGAAAATATCTTTAACAAATGTCAAGTATACATAGAGGGAAGGATAGAGTTTCTCTTGTGAAAGATGTTTTTGATGTCTTTGACCTTATTCGCAAGCTCAAAGGAACCAGATGACACTGCATAATAGTGTGCCAAATCCTTTGGCCATCTCAACAGTATCTCTGTTCTTAAACTTTGTTTCCAGTGTTCCTATGGTATTAACATTGAAATTTTTTTCTCCTTTTACCTTCTCTAATTATTTTCCCTAAGAATATTTTAACAACTAATGCTTAATTGATTATATAGGTAACTGTATTAGGTAACATTAGTCTTTGCTTACAAGGCCTTCAACTGGCTGGATGAGGCCCACCTCTAACATTAGGGAGAATAATCTGCTTTACCCAAAGCGTACTGATTGAAATATTTTTTTAAAATTAATTATATTTTATTGATTATGCTATTACAGTTGTCCTGATTTCCCCCCTTTCCCACCCTCTCCACCCGGCACCACCTCACTCCCTCAGGCAATCCCCCCACATTGTTCATATCAACGAGTTGTACATATAAGTTCTTTGGCTGCTCCATTTCCTACACTGAACTGTACATCCCCATGGCTATTCTGTGACTACCTATTTGTACTTCTTAATCCCCTCACCTCTTCACCCATTCCCTCACACCCCCCTCTCATCTGGCAACCATCCAACTGCTCTCCCTATCCATGATCCTGTCTCTGTTCTTCCTGTTTGCTTAGTTTGATTTTTAGATTCCATTGTTGATAGATAAGTTTTTATTATGATTTTATTGTTCATAGTTTTGATCTTTTTCTTATATAAGTCCCTTTAAATTTCAGAGAATGGTTTGGTGATGATGAACTTTTTAAGGTTTTTTTGTTTGTTTGTTTTTTTGCCTGTTAAGCTCTTTATCTGTCCTTTGAGTCTAAATGATAGCTTTGATGAGTAGAACAATCTTGGCTGTAGGTTTCCGCTTATCATGACTTTGAGTATTTCTTGCCAATTCCTTCTAGCCTGCAAAGTTTCTTAGAGAAATCAGCCAACAGTCTAATAGGAACTTCCCTGTAGGTAACTAACTGCTTGACTCTTGCTGCTTTTAAAATTCTCTCTTTATCTTTAACCTTTGGCATTTTAATTATGATGTGTGTTGGATTGGGCCTCTCTGTGCTTCCTGGATGTGCATGTCTATTTCCTTCACCAAATTAGGGAAGTTGTCTTTCATTATTTTTTCAAATAGATTTCCAATTTCTTGTTCTTCCTTTTTCCCTCTGGCACCTCTATGATGTGAGTGTTGGATGTCCTGAAGTTGTCCCAGAGGCTGCTTATACTATCCTCATTATTTTGGATTCTTTTTTTTTTCTTGGTGTTCTGATTGGTCAGTTTTTGCTTCCTTATGTTTTAAATCACTGACTTGATACTCAGTTTCATCTACTCTACTGTTGTTTCCCTGTAAATTGTTCTTTATTTCAATTAGTGTATCCTTCATTTCTGACTGGGTCTTTTTTATGCTCTTGATGTCCTCACTAAGTTCCTTGAGCATCCTTTTAACCAGTGTTTTGAACTCTGCCTCTGACAGATTGCTTATCTCCATTTCATTTAGCTTTTTCTCTAGAGTTTTAATCTGCTCTTTCATTTGGGCCATGTTTCTTTGTCTCCTCATTTTGGCAGCCTCCCTGTGTTCTTTTCTATGTATTAGGTGGAGCCACTTTGACTCCATGTTCTTGGTAGTGTGTCCTAATGTAGTAGGTGTCCTATAGGGTCCAATGGCACAGTGTCCCCTATTTTTGAAGCTGACGCCTTCAGGTGTACCTTTCATGTGGGCTGAGTATACCCTCCTCTTGTACTTGAGCCTTGGTTGCTTGTTTGAAAGGATTTAGAAAATTACGAAGCATGAGCAAAGACCAGCCATTCATCTAGAAAAGCAGCATGGGTGGGCCTAAAGTTGTCTGGGGTGGAGTCTCAGGTGATCTCAGGGCAGGGCAAACAGTATTTGCTAGGTTGATGGAGTCCCAGATATGGCACCAGCTTGCTGGCTCTGTTGGGGGAGGGTTCAGAAAAGGGACAGTAGTCTCTGCATGCCTTGATGCCATCTACTTCATTTCCTCCCTGTATGCCAGTGGTGCCTTTCAAGCTGCTACCCCAGTGCTAGAGCTCAGAGGGAGTGAGTCTGAGTAGCCGAGACCATGTGTGGGTTCTTTAAGACAACCACTTGGGGCTCCAGCAGTTTCTTCTATCAACTCAATCCCCACTGGTTTTTGCAGCCAGATATTGTGGAGACTTTTCTTCCTGGTACTGGAACCCTGGACTGAGGGGCTTTGCATGGGGCTGGGCCTCCTCACTCCTGAGATATTCCTCCCAAATTTTTATCTACCACATGTGGGTGAGGGACCGGCGTATTCTGCGTCTTCACCCCTCCTATGTGGGTGGATGTGGTTTCTTTAATTCTGTAGTTATCAGACTTCTATTCAACTCTATTTCTGACAGTTCTGAGTGATGGTATCTCTGTATTTTAGTTGTAATATTTAGTTGATGAAGTTGTAGGAGGAGGCAAACCATGCCTGCCTACACCACCATCTTGACCAGAAGTCTGAAATGTTAGTTACATCTAAAACATACCTTTATAGCAACATCTATACTGGTATTTGACAAAAAAACTGGCATCATAGCCCAGGCTGTTGATATGTAATATTAACCATCAAATCACATTATGGTATAGTGAACATGTTTTCAGTGAAATGGAGATTATTTCAAGGTAATATACAAAACACACATATAGAGAAGGTGCTAGTAAAATAAAGAATAGGAGTGGTCCTGAACTGTGTGGCCCTAATTAAAAGGTAGTTTCAATTAGCATTCCATCAGTTAAATCCAGCCTACAGAATGGTTAATGTTTGCTCCATAATCTAAAAGTAGATTAAATTGCCAGTAACAAAAACCTGGGAAATTTCACAGCAATAAGATGTAGATTTTTGGGTTTTTCTCCAGTTTGGTCACCAGAGTGAGAAGCAGTTATCTCATTTAGACAAACGTTTGCTCTTGGCCTACTGCTCTCATTTATGTTAATTGCTAGGCTCTTGTTGGCGTTTGAGCTTGTGACCCCCTACCGTAAGGAAAGGCAATGTCAAGAGAGTTCACAAGGTTCTGTGGGGGGATCCTTGCTTAGCCTGGATTGGGATTTATATAAGCAAAGTGAAAGCAAAAGGAGGGATTTCAGTTGACCTTAAATGAACAAAGCAAAGGCATGAGGTAGGACTGTGTGTGAGGAAACCTTAACTGAAAGAGCAAGTTTGTGATTTGGGGTGTAGGAGAAAATGAGGTGACTTGTCAGACAGGAGGTAGGATATTCATTAAGACAATACTAGCTCCTTTAACAGTCAAACCTAAAATCTCTTTCCTCAAAACAACTGAAGTTTATTTTTTGCTTCTGTGAAGTTCAAAATAGTTGTTCCGAATGGAGGAATCTTTCGAGCAGTGCTTTAGGGGCCCAGGCTCTGTCCACCCTGTGGCCGTGCTGCCTTCAACAATGACTTCTGAAGTCACAGCAGAAGGGAGAGCATGGGTGACTGCGTAGGGTGAGTTTTGGTGAGCCAGACTCAGGTGTGCTACACATCGTTTGTGCCCGCATTTCAGGGACCACATCCTCCTGCAGGCAGGGAACGGCTGGCCATGGTGGTTCAGCTGTGTGCCAGGTGAGAGAGAAAACAGGCTGAGCGAACACTAGCCAGTCTCTAGCACCAGAGAGTGTGGGGACCTTGGGGTTAATGAGGTGGGAGTCACTGCAGGATAGTTATTAGTGAATTTAGCCTGTATCTACTGGGTACCTACTATGTGTTGGATGCTGTGTTATGCACTGGGCAGGCTTTTGAACAAAGGAACAACATGGTAAAGACATGGGAAATTAGTCTGATGGCAGTAGTTTAAGACAAGAGAAGGCACACTCTAAGGTGGAGAGGATGGTGAGGAAGCTAGTGCCTTTCTCCAGCTCAGAGCCAGTGAGGTTGTCTACACACATAATGTCAGTGTTATCAGTAGCGGTATCAGTTCTCTGTGCCAAATGATAAGCAACTTTGTATGTAGTTAATCACCACTGGAAGTTATGATGCAAGTGCTATTATTATTTTCTTTTTATAGATTATAAAAGATTTTAAATGATTCCTCCATTTGCCCATATTCACATGAATCTTGGCAGGGCCTGAGGATTTGAACACAGGATGTCAATGTTATAACTACTGTAGAATTAATAAAATGTAAATAAATCTAATGGAAATATAATTTAAATAAACAAAAATGAAAACCTTATTTTTGATTTGAGATGGTCACTGTGACTTATTGAAAGACCTTAGCCAACTGAAGAAGTGAAATGACTGAACTAATCTGTTAAGAAACCATCAGTATCCTTGGAACCCTTGATTTAGACCAGTTTCCAATGAGAGTTCCTGGTAAATGCTAAGCTGCTTGTGAATATGGCATCTTTGTTAACTTACAAGCACCCCCCCCCAAACAAATTATTTATTATCTTTAATTCCTTGTTCTGATAAATGTGTAAATCTATCAGAATACTTATATTTCTCTGTTTGACATCCTTGTCATGATTGTAATATGTGTAATCTCAAATAATGAAATAATACTTATTTGCCATCTCCAGAAATATTACTAAATGCCAGAAGCTTTTGGTTGTTGATACACAGTTCTGTTTTTGGCAGTCGACTGCTGGGATGGCCCAGACGGGGAACCAGTCGTTCACCACGGTTATACTCTCACTTCAAAAATCCCCTTCAGAGATGTCGTGGAGACCATCAACAAGCACGCGTTTGTGAAGAATGAGTAAGTGTAGCGACACCGGGAAGCTGAGCTCAGCCAGCGCTCTGAGAGCTGCCCAATGGAACGTGACTCTAAAAGTGCACACTCTCCCTTGGAGTGTTCACCTCCTTCCTTCCACCCTCAGTCTCCCCTTCCTTCCCAACAGAACACTGGGAACAGATAGCATGGGCTCTATGTACATACTTTCTCATGCCGCATTTATTCCTCACCCCATTCTGCCTCTAGACGTGCTTCTTCAAAGCACAGTCTTGCAAAGAGTGACCTCAAAATTTCTAAGCCCAGGGTGTCCATCAAGTCTGGCAACTCGGGTTACTATATAGAGTACTTTATCAGTGTTATGTTACAAATCAGTAAAATAATATCTAGGTTTCTAGACTTGCTGGATGTCCAAATATACTAGTGTCTTGCATACTTATGTTACTTGACCCTTCCTTAGAATTTGATAATGTTTACTATTTTCTCCCCGGTGCTTGCTTTTTTGGTTTGTTTCTCTTATAACATTCTTTCCTCCACTGCTCTCATTGCTTCTCACTCTCCTTTTTTGGCCCGTGGTCTTCTGTTTTATTTCCTTCCTCCTTTAATTGTCATTATTTTTCAAGTGGTTGCTCTTGGCCTGTTTTTTTTTTTTTTTGTCATTTGTCTAATTATACATTCAGAACTCTTCCCTCGAGTTCCAGAGCTATACAGAAGCAAATTAAAATTACATTTGCATAAGGTTAATCTAATAAAAGTTAGTAGCCTTTAAATTTTTTAATATTTGACCTTGTCATGAATTACCGATGAGGATAAAATGCTGTTCTAATAAGAGGCTCTTAGGTTCAGTTTATGATGTCTTCTGTAATACATGGGAGAATCTCGAGTACTGATTTCTAATACATCATTACTGTTAGTTCTCACCAAGTGGAAGACGTGAATTTACTGCTTCCCAATATGTGAAGCGGCGTGTCGAGAAGACCTGCTACTTATGTACCTCGGGGCAGCCTCTGGTGACTTGACAGTGTTTACGCCACATTTGGGAATCTTTAGGAGAAGAGCACTTCATATTAAAACCATTAATAAGCATGTTTAGCACATTTTAAAAGTTCATTCTTAAGAGTTCATGCTTTGGTTGAATGTTGGAAACCAGGGTTCCCAACCTTTGCACTGCGGACATTTTAGGCCAGACAACTGTTGCTGTGGGGGAATTGTCTGGTACATGTAGGATGGTGAGCAGCATCCTTGACGTCTACCCAGTAAATGCCAGTGGCATCCCTCACATTGTGACCAGCAAAAACATCTTCAGACATTGACAAATGTCCTGTACCTGAGTGGGTGGTGCAGCACAATTGCCTCCCTCCCTTGTTGAGAAACACTGCTTTACATTAAGCATCTTTAGACATTAATAGGCTTTTCATAAACAGGTCAGCTACTTAAAAATTCACTGCTAGGTTTCTGTGCTGTGATTGCATAGACACTGAGGATTTCTCTTTTGTTTTTTCTTTCTTTCCTGCCACTCTGTATAAAACCCGTGTGAGGACATGAGATCAAATAGATTGTAGTCAGAAAACCAAACTGATTTTGGTCACAAAGGTCCATCTCTTAAATGACCTCTGGTGTCAGGTGTTACTAATAAGGATAGAATATACTTTCAAAAGGTCACAGCCTGTATTGTAGAGCTCACACTTGTAATACAAGCTAAGAAACAGATTTTTCTCCCCATAGATATATTAGACAAGTTAAATATCAATTTGTAACTCTGGAAAAATATATTACTTATTACTTTGGAAGATATTGATGGAAAACCAAAAAAAAGTCAAAACAAACCCAAATTTGAAGTAATTTCTTGCCACAAGTTAAAAACAAAGTCAGAAGAGGAGTAATATCATGTAATCGCTTCTGGTTCCCTTTCTGGCTTGGCCACCACCTCCACGCTGTCTTTGGTAATCATTTTACTTAGGTCTTGAATTCTGCATGCAGAAACCTGAGTGCTGGTGGTAAGTGAATGCTTAAGTTTTCTTTCTTCTTCTTTTCTTGGAAAGTAAAGACTTAGTATATAATTGTATAGAAATGATTTTGAAATTCCTGGCACAGGATGCTATAAAACACAAAATTTGATTATTTTACCCTCAATAGTAATATTCAAGCTGTGGGCTGATTACACACTTTATTTATGGTATATATTAAATGCAAATATCTTCATTTGATGATATTCAGTAGTCTCTTGGATGTTTCTAGTCTTTTGAATAAATAAAACAAAATTATATTATGTGAATTTTATTTCTTTAGGCTTCTCATTTCTCTTAAAATTTTCTCTTTATTTAAAAGACATACACACATATATACACATACCATTTTTGTTCCGTGACTCAAAATACCAAACTAAGTCATCCTGTGTGGATTGGTAAAATGTATTTACTCAGAGGAGTTGTTGTTTTTGTGTGTGTGTGTATAATGCATCTCTCATTTTCCTCATTGTGAAGCATTTTAACCATCACCACTCTCTCCAGTTACTAGGATTGCAAAAACATAATGAATACAGAACAAGTTTTGAAACACCCCGAGTTACTGGTGGTTGCCTTTAGAACGTGGTGCCTTTTTTGCAGGTTCCCGGTCATACTGTCGATTGAGAATCACTGCAGTGTGCAGCAGCAAAGGAAGATTGCTCAGTACCTGAAAGGAATATTCCAGGACAAACTGGACCTATCGTCTGTTGACACGGGAGAGTCCAAGCAGCTTCCAAGCCCTCAAAGTTTGAAAGGCAAAATCCTAGTGAAGGTAATTATCTGAAGGAACATGGTAAAAGCATTAATGACCAACTTAGCCCTCCCTCCTGTAAGGGTTACAAAGTGGTTTCCCAGAAGAATAATAATCTGAGTCCACACATGAAAGGTTGCCTTGATTTGTGTATGAACCTTGCTCCAATTTACTTATAGTCATACCTTAGGAAAAAGCTAATTATGGAATGACTTCATATTCTAGAATGCTTTTATGAAGTGAGAGTATGAATACTGTAAGCCAAGGCTTAATGTTTTAGGCTTGTATTAGCTCAGACTGGAGAGCCGTGTGGGGCACAGAGGCAGAGAAGGCTCCTGTGCCTGTCTCTGAAAGCATTTCTTTCAGATTCTTCCCTCCCATTTCAAGCTCCAGTAACTGTCTGTCAAAGAAGACAAACAGTCTTCATGGTTGATCGGCCATGGTTGTGTAAATGGGAAGCGCTCCTTTCAAAGGGAGCACGGGCACAGGCGTTGTGCCTCTCAGGACGTTGCGTGTATGCGAAGGAGTGGTCATGACTAGAATGATATTTCATAAACAGATGTTTCTGAGGGGGAAAACTTACTACCTGCAATGCATTTTATAAATGCGAGGAATAGCCAGAAGGACACTTCCTTGAGATTGCAGATCGTTTTGTGAGTTTACTTAATTCCAGATAATTTTGTGTTTGAATTAAAACCATCTTGGTCACTAGTATTGTTTGCAGAGTAAAAACCTAAGGAAGAACAGTATAGTATTAACATTCAAACTGGATTATATTTTACCTAAAAGGGGTGTGCATAAAAACTCTTGCCAAACATCACAGAAGAGGTGCAAAAATGTCAAAGAAACTGTGATTTCATAGCAAGACTTTAAGAGCGGGGTCAGCAAATGGCAAAGATGTAAAGTATTCATCTTTGGGATAGGTCAAACCTGTTCTTCTATTGTTACATGAGAATTATAGACTGACCCCATCAAAGTGGTTGTGCATTTGTATGTGTGAAAGCATTTTGAATAAAGCTCCAAATAATGCAAGAGATAACATCATCAATTGTCCTGAAGTCTTTTTTTTTTAAGATTTTATTTATTTTTTAGAGAGGGAAGAGAGAGAGAGAGAGAGAGAGAGAGAGAGAGAGAGAAAGAAACATCAATGTGCAGTTGCTGGGGGTCATGGCCTGCAACCCAGGCATGTACCCATGTACCCTGACTGGGAATCGAACCTGCGACACTTTGGTTTGCAGCCCATGCTCAATCCACTGAGCTATGCCAGCCAGGGCCTGAAGTCTTTCTAAAGAAAACTTTTGTGATGAATAGTGATGGCTAGGTTAGAAAACTGTTACCTATGTCACCTTGTAAATGTTTCCACTTTCCTGAGTCACCTTTAGTCAGTAGTCAGAAGGTTCAATGCAGAATAATTCCACTTGATTGAAGCCCTTGCATTTTGGAAGAACTTAAGGTAGATACTGAAATGAACTAATTGAGTCCCTTCTGAGTAACTGGACGTCAGTCACTTGACATGGAATGTCCCAGGGCTGATGGGCACCAGATCCAGAAATCCTGAGGAGCTCATTGGAAGGGGTGGCATCAGATGGGCTGTGAGTGAAGTATTTCAAGGCCCCTGAGGTATGTTAGCTAGTAGTGACATCCTTCAGACTTTAAGGAGAATGAATTCTAGATCTGTAAACCAGCATGCTTCCATCTAAAGCAAAACAGGGGAACTGATTTTCCTGTGTTCCTTTTGCATCAGAGTGATTTCTGATCCAAAAGGCATTGTTTGAATGGCTACCTACCACTTTGGAGATAGGCAAGTTGTTTATTATTATAACTGTAACACATATATACTTTCCAACTATATATATATATATATGTATATATCTATGTATATATATGTATATGTGTATGTATATGCGCTGCTATTAATGGCACTGGATGGATATGATACTTGTTATGATGAGCCATTATATTGTCAAAAATAAGCCTGATTTTTAGTTGTAAATATAACATCCCAAATTAATTATATTTTGTTGAAAGTAGTTAAATTGCCTTTTCTTGGAAGTCCCTTGTCCCTTGTTTTGCTCATAATACAAACTATCTGCTATCTAGTCAGTTGGAAGTAATGATTGGCCAAGGGATAACACATTTTTATTTTTCGCTTCTTAAAAGTTATTTTTAATTGTAGTAAAATACAAATAATAAAATTTACCTCCCATGTTAACCATTTTTAATCGTACGTTTCAGTGGTGTTAAGTACATTCGCATCAGCATGTAACATATCCCCAGAACTCTTTTCATTGTGTGGAACTGAAGTTCCATACCCATTAATCCCAATTCTCCCCTCCCCACGGCCCTGGTAACCACTATTCTGCTTTCTGTCTTTATGAATCTGAGTACTCTGGGTAGCTCATATGAGTAGAATCATATATATTTTGTGACAGTTATTCCACTTAGCCTGATGTCCTCAAGGCTTATCCAAAATGTAGCGTGTGTCACAATTTCCTTCCCTTTTTTTGGCTGAACAATATGCCATCGTATGTATACACCACATTTTGTTTATTTACTCACCTGTTGGTAGACACTTGGATTGCTTCCATCTTTGGGCTATTGTGAATTTATTTTCATTTTTAAATAGAGTGTTTTGTTCCATTTCAGGGTAAGAAGTTGCCTTATCATCTTGGAGATGACGCAGAGGAAGGAGAAGTTTCGGATGAAGACAGTGCAGATGAAATTGAAGATGAGTGCAAATTCAAGCTCCATTATGTAAGTTACAGACATGGCCATAATTTTTACCCTCCACGTGCTGCAATAAAAATTGCAGCTGTCCTGGAATCCTCACAAACATAAGGATATTTATTAGGTAAAAGGGGATATTTGTTGAAAATCACTTTGCATGCTTGCGTACTGACCCTCAAATGTTCATGGAGTGAATGAGTCAAGGATTCTTGTGTTTTCAAGTTGGATGGAATGTTAGCGATCAACCCATCTGACCCTATCTCCAGGGACAAATCCCTAGGCCAAACTCAAATTGCAGTTGGAAATGTTACCGTCTTTGTTGAAATAAATTGTTTCTCTGTCTCCTGCTAGCAGGAAGCTGGCTCACAGGACCTAGCTGCACAAGGGCCTGCTTCCCTAGGATGCCCATCCTGGCCCTAAAAACACGAACCTTGGGCTGGAGGATTTCCAAACTCTTTTGGACTCTTGGGTTGCTCTTTAATTTACCACATCTTAAATGGCATAGAATATTTTGTTACCTGCATGGTGCTTTAGACCTCTGTCCTACATCGAGAAACCACATTTCTAGAAAAGCACTATATAGCCAGGTAATCCAAAGGGAACACAAGCCTGGGGGACATGCAAGCCTTAAAGAGATACCCCTCCCACCTTGACCTCACCCGCTCCATCCCCATCTTCTACAACTCACGTGATTGTCAGGATCACACGTCAACCTGAGAGAAGCGTTTGCTTATGTTAGTTTGTTATAGGGTTTACAATTTAATTTGCATAGAAAAGCAGTGTTCCTCTAGCTATCAGGATTGTTATTCTGCCCTCAAGAAGACTGAGAAATTTTGTATAAATTCTCCTAACTTGCATCATAGCCCTGAGTTTATCTATTACATTGTTAAAAACAGTCTGCTCTCTTCTAAGTAATAGTAACTCTGCCATCTTCCTGTAGGGACCAAAGGGAGCTGGCATCATTTTCAAAGGCGGCAAAGGCTTCTTGGCAGCTGAAGGCCCAGGAGACATTTCTTTCTTGCCTTTAATATACTTTAAAAGAATCCGCTTGAAGTGAAAAGGAAAAAAGTCACCATCTGTATTAATCTCTTGCCTTTTAATAGTTTATCTTGGCTCAATTTACTACCACTAAGTAATGGGGCTGTGGTTATAGAAAATTAATCTAAATACATTTACATATGTGAGACTACACTTAATGTTTTAAATAGTTTCTTTTTTGCTCATCCAGATAGTTACTATATTGTGATTAATTACTTGTGATTATGGGTAATTTAGCTCAATTTTTTAGCTTTATTTTATAAATCAGATTTTTGTCTCTGCATTTCATTACCTTTGCATCTTGTTCCCAAGACATCTTGGTTGCTAACCTCAGAGTAATCTATCATTTGAACACAGGGAATGAACAGGTTTGACTAGTTACGAGGTTGGGGAATGCTGTTCTTAGTGAAAATGATGGTGGAAAATAATTACTATCACAATATAGTCATTTTTTGCTCTGAGTAAAACCCAAGTTCTGGTTTTTAAATCCACCTACTTAAAATTTTTTTTCTTTAATGTCAGTGAGCACTCTAAGTTAAATATCTGTAATTATAAAATTGAGTTAGCTACAGTTTTATAGAAACAAATCCATAACTTCACCTGTGAAAATATCGAACTGAGTTCCTCTCCTGTTCACAGCCGCTGAGTCGCTTTCTAGGAACCCAGACAGGTAGATGGTTTCAAGCATGATTCCGCAGGGATAGTCATGATCTTCCCTTTGGATTCGTGGATTCAGGCCTTAGTGGAAGGCGGAAAGCTCCTTGATTGTGAAATGTTACAGCTGTGTCTTTGTTAGAATTTCAGAGAGAAAATACATACAGAAATCAACATTCTAGTGGAAATCTATAGTTTTTATTCTACTTTTCCAAATCCTTTTGTTTTTCTATTTTTGAGTTCTTGTAAGAAAAGGGAATGCTGTCTTTAGAAAGCCAAGGTGTTATCCTATAATCAGTCAATGTATAGTCCTATTGTCAGCAGAGGGCTCAAATGTAAATTGCCTGATCTTAAGGATGTAGTGCGTAGCTTACGTGAAACCAGTACCTTAGAGGAAGTTCTTAACCTCAATTTTATCTCAATGGAATGTGGTTAGATTTGTAGGTTATATCTGAATTATTGCAATAATTGTTTTAGTTTGGCATTCATGAACACTCAAATACTCTCACGAGACTTACACAAGATTCATTTGCACATTCAACCAATTTTTATACAGCATCTCCTATGGGAGATGCAGCCATCATGCTGAAGGAGTTGGGGTACCAGTAAACAAAACAGATACAAATCTTTGCCATATGGAGTTTATACATTATTGGGAGAAGGGGAAGAGAGACAAGAATTAAATAAGTAATATCACGTACTAGGCAGTGGTGAGTGCTAAAGGGAAAAATGAGGGAAAAGTGGAGAAAGTGAGGTACATGAAGGGTCTGCCAACGTTTTAAATGGGCAGGAAAGGTCTTACTGGGAAGGAAACATGAGCAAAGACCTGAAGGAAGTGAGGAGTTGGCTGTGCTGATACCTGGTGAAGACCGTTGCAGGCAGAGGGAACAGCAAATGCAAAGGTCAGAAGCAGACTGTGTGGCTCGTCCAGGATTCCCCTCGTGTCAGAAGCAGAGCCCTCACACCGGTCTTCTTGATCCTGCTAGTCTGCTGTTATTTCTAACTAAGGGACTCACATCGCACAGAAAGTTTATTTCTCATGTAGCAAATGCTTTCTGTTGTTGAATTAATTGAATCCTTTAAGCTTCTGCCTCATATTGTTTTGTGGCTTCAGCCATTGAGAAAATCTGGCTCACAATGTATAAGCCACAAGGTAAAGCCTGTGTGTCCAGTGATCCGAGAATCATGCAGCTCAAAGGAACAGGAACAATTTCCTTTCAACCACAGCACAATGATCAGACTTGACTCACTGAGGCTAGCTCACGATTATTCATCTTTAGGGAGTCCTCTAATGTCAATGCGCCTTGTAGACTTTCTGCCCCCGTATTTCATCTTCACCGATTCTTCTCCTCTCCTCCTCTCCTCCGACGTTAGGCAGTATCTTTTTTCTTGCCCTCTCTGGGTTAGCCAGCCTCTCAGGCACAGGTATCAGCTCCCTCTCTCCTATGTGAAGCTCATGCCATCAACACCACGCCTTCTAACAAGTTTTAAATGAGCCGTGGAACGGTCATGCATAACGACTTTTCATATTATACTAATGCCCTAAAACCATTATTCAACCTGTGTACATATCTCACACCAAACATAGCCGTTGTCTTCCTCTCTTCCTACGCCCTTAGCCACAAATTCATCGTTCCTCCTGATTTGTTTTAGGGTTTGACCCATTTTAGGGATAAGGGATCTTGTTGGTTTAAGGGGTGTCAGCACTCACAGAAGGGATGAGTTACCTCCTGCAGTTGTGGGGTCTCGCTACCAAAAGTGTTCACTCAGGGACTAAATGCTAGTCATGCTGTTGCATCCTGCCAATAAGGGGTTTGGAACAAACAAGGTGGCCTAGAAGATTCCAGTAGTTTCTAGTACCTGATACACTTGTGCCACTCTGCCAAAGAGTAAAGGTAATGAACATGTAAGGTCTAACATAGTGTACATATTATAGTCATGCACTGCATAAGGACATTTTGGTCAACCACAGACTTGCATGTGTGGCAATGGTTCCTTAAAATTATAGTGCAGTTGAAAAATTCCTATCACCTAGTGACGTCATAGCTGTGGTAGCATCATAGCACGACACACAACTCATGTGTTTGCAATGCTGGTGTAAACACACCTACTGTGCTGCCAGTCTTATAAAAGTGCAGCACACATAACACACGTACGGCGCATAATACTTAATGATGATAATAAATGACTATGTTACTGGTTTGTATATGTACTATGCTTTTAATTGTTTTTTTAGAGCTTATTTTTATACTTATGGAGACAAGTTTACTGTAAAACAGTATGCCATATTATGCTGGCAGCAGCCTCATACAGCTTGGGTTTACTCCGGCTCTTGATTGCATTGTTCTCTCTTGTGCTTGATGTAATCTTGTGTTGTCTGTATAGTAACACACCGCACAGGCTTGGAGCAGTGACCACACCATACAGCCCAGGTGTGTACAGTAGGTGGTACCGTCTGGGTCTGTGTAAGTGCACTCCATGATGGTCTCCCCATGATGACACATTTCTAACAACACAGCTCTCAAAATGTGTCCCCGTTGTTAAGCAGCACATTGCTCTGCGTGTGTGTGTATGTGTGTGTATGTGTGTATTTTTCCTTGTGTTTCAAAGGTATTGTCTTCCAGAAACTAGAATAGCTGAAGAGAAGTTTCCTATGAGTCTAATTTTTCTTTTCTTGTTGATAATCTGTCTTTCCTCTCCATCCTCGCTCTGTACTTTCACTATGGACTAGGAGTGAAGTTGATTTATTTAGTTATTTTCTTAGCACTCAGTATTCATTTCCTATTAGAGAGCTCATGTTTTCTTTTATTCTCAAAATCAGCCATTTGTTTTCTTTGCATATTATTTCTTTGCCATGTTCTGTTTCTCTGGAAGTCCTATTAGATTTATGTCAGAATCTCAGTCTGTTCTCCATATCTCTTATTTTTTAATCCTTTTTTATCTCTGTGTTGACTGCTGGGTACCATTTACAATTAATTCATTAATTATCTCCTTGAATTTGTCTGGTATAAAGTTTATTCTACCTATTGTTCTTTTAATTTCAGTACTGTGTGCTTTATTTGCAAAATTCATTATTGGTTCTGTTTCATTGATACTTGTTCTTATTTCATTATTTAGCTTCCTAGTTTCTTGGTTTTCTTAGGGGGCTATTTTTCATGTCTTTAAGCATCTAAACATATTAACTTAAATGTGAAGGGGCGAATTCCTGTTTCATGGGTTGGTATTTGTGCCATTCTGTCTTGGCATTACTTTTCCTCAAGGTTTTAGAATTTGGGGTTAAAGGTTTGAAAAGGTTTGTTTTTGAGTGGGATGGTTTTTCCTTCCATTTGCTTTCACTCTGTATTCACCCTTCTTATCTCATGATTTGGGGATTGCTTCTGACTGAGAACCCCCCAGCTGTGCCCCACATTCCTGACCAGACCTGATATTGATGGTTGGGGGCTCTCTGCCCTTGGACGCCCCTGATCTAATCACCAAACAAACCAACAGTTTGGTTGGCTTGTCGCTCCTGCTTCTTTTGATGTTAAGTTTTATATCTTCTACATAGTTGTTTTCTTTAATGATTTCTTGTATAAGCCAGGACCTGTTCCAGTGTCCCTCACCCCCTTGGTTTCACGTTGTGAGACCAGCTCGAATCTCCCGTGGCACGTGGGACGCCTTTAGTCTCTGTTATATTCTGAGGTGTAAGTTTTTGGCCATCCCCGCCTGCTTTGAACATGCAGCTCAGCTGCATTTATAATCTGCAGTGATTTTGTTCATTTTTGACATAGACTGGCTTTTCTTTTTCAGCTTCTTTTATCATTGGAGCAGTGGGGGCTTCAAAACAGGAAGGCGCCGTGGCGTGTATAAACCCACATCCACGCACAGATGCCCATACCCAGACTTACGTTTACTTTGGACTGCATTTTGCTTTTGCTTTTGCTTAATTAAAATTATATAAAGAAAGTTTGCTCTAATAACTCTCAAAAATGGATGTTTACCAGCTCTAAAGAAACACTACCTTTGCTACTTTTTTGACACTGTACTGTTATTTTTTTATACCTTAGCTACTGTCAGGTAGCTTTTAGATACCTAACATTTATTGAGCTCTTATTAAGCACAAGCAGTATGTTAAGGATTTTACTTACAGTATTTCATTTTATTCCCATAACCATGGGGGTGGGGTAGAAACCATAACTTCACTGATTAGGAAACTAAGGTTTGAGGGATGAAGTGATTAGTCCAAGATCAGGGCTACATGAACTTTCTAGAGTTAACTAATATGTCATTTATTAGAGTCTGATTTAATTAAGGGAGTCTTGATTTTTGTAAAAAAAAAAACAAAAAAAAACCCCTTTCATTTCATAGTACATAAGCAGGGTCACATGGAGCTCTTCTAGAAGATTCCTAGAACTACAAAATCTTTCATTTCAGTGTGATTAATTCAGATAAGGAAAACTACATCTGCCATCTGTGATCTCAGGAGTGACATTAATTGTGCGTGAACCCCTTGACTTTGTGTTTGGGGAGTCCATCTAGCTGTAGAGGCGCATTCACACTGGAAGCAAACAATGAATTACGAACATAAGCTGTTATGTCATATGGTTTTGACTTAGTGAATGTGAGTTCGTGGGAAAGAGAGCTCAGAGTGGGCTGGAATACCCAGAGCAGATTAGAGAGAGACAGCAGCAGCTGTTAAACACACAGGCTCCGGAGACAGACCACCTGGGTTCAGAGCTGGCTCTGTCACTTGCTAACAACTGTGTGACCTTGAGGAGCCCGCCTACCTCTCTATACCTGAGTTTCTTTATCCTCTTTTTCTAAGTGGACATCATAATAACATTTCAAAATGTTGTCACAACTCTCTGCTTGACTGTCTTTTTTAGAAGTTGGGCTCACGCTCCTGGCAAGGAGCTGTCCCAGTTGGTTTTGCACAGTGGTAGTAGTGGCCTTTCCTGGCCGACACCGACATCTGAGCTGGAGAAGGAGCAGATCTGCAATCCTAGGGTTCCCATGACATTGTACACCATGGGGCGAACAATGAAACCTTGAGAACCCTGCAGTCCGAAATTCTCTCCTGATCTCCCGGAGTCTCTGTACTATAAAAGGAGCTGTTGCTATTTGAAAGCATCTTGAGACAAACAGAAAAAATGATTCTATGTCTGTCTGATTTCTTACTGAGAGCCAATCAAATCAGTGGTCTCTATTATTATAAGAATAGGTGATTAGTCATCCTCCCTCTGCCTGGATGCACAAATTGACCCCCTATGTACTAAGGAAATGAAATAATTATGTAACCTTAAAATAAGGGCTCAGTTCGTACCCTGTAAAGAGCTCAGGACAATGCCTGACATATGATTTGGGCTCAGTAAAAGCTAGATACCATCAGTAACAAGAATGGCAGTAGCAGCATGATTATCGCTCAAGTCCTCAACTGGTCCTTGAACAGAAGAAGGTGTTTTAAAGGAGCTGAAGGAGCAGGAAAAACACAGTAGCAGATTGGAGTACTCAGCTGAGCAGCAGCTGCTGCTCGTGGCCATTGGTGATGGGTTTGGAAAGCTGTAGTGTGCGCACAGAGCACAGCTAAGATATTATCCTCCCTGCCTGTGGACTCCAGTCCAGAAAGAAAAAAGATGTTGGGGGATGGTGAGGCATTCCAGTGTTCCGTTTGTTGGTTTGGTTTAAAGCAAAGATCCTCAACTTTGGCTTCACGTTGGAATGACAGGGGAGTTTTCAAAAATCCCACTGCAAGGTCCCAGCCCGGAGGTTCCCGTGGAAATGGTCTGGGTGTGGGCGGCCTGGGGTTTTGAACTCTCCACTGGTGATTCCAGCGTTCGGCGCAGGCAGCACACCACTGTTTGAGGGGGTGTCCCTTTGAGGGTCAGCCCTCCACCCAGTCTCTTCCTTTTCCTGCTGTTCCCCAGCCCGGCGTAGTGGCCAATGTTCTGGGCTGCCCACTTTGTCAGTGGTACTTTCATTTTGTGCTGGAGACAAAACAAAGTGTTTATGTGTTTGATTTATTCATTTGTAGCAGATATTCCTAGATCATATGTGCTTCTTCGAAAAGGAATTATGAACGATGATCTCTTGTGGAAACTACTGCTCACCATACTAAAGGGCTGCCTTCCTTTCCCCCTCCCCACTGCTGCAACATCTTCCCGCTCCCAGGGGCTCGGGGCACAAAAGAGTAGGATGCATGTGGTGTTCAGCTGTGGTCTCCGATGCAGCTGCCTGATGGCTGACAGGTTGCAAGGTCACGTGTCTGTCTCAGCTTTCTTGAAGCAGGGCTATTGGGTTCAGGGACCGAATGATAATGTAGTAATGAAACCTCAGCCACACTTTTTATTTGTTATTCCACAGCCGCTAATTTTCTTGTGCTGTAAATCACAGAGAAAAAAAAGATCAACAGGCAGAAATAGCATTGCTTCAGCAACAAGTCTCAGTGTTTGGAGGCTGTGAAGTGAATAATTAGAGCCTTCGTATTAAGCATTCATTATTTCGCCGGCCCCCGTTGGCCTGGCTTTGCATATCCAGCCTCGCTGTGCTGACATGGAGAGTGTCTGGGCATAACAGCCACAGTTCATCTCCTGACGGTCTCCGATTCCACACGCCCTGGCCTGGGGAAGGGGACAGATTGTATCTGGGGCATTCTGTGTGACCTGGGCACCCCAGGTGCTGTCACACGCTTTCTCTTTTTGTCTTCCCAACAAATGCTCTCCCTGCCAGGCTCTGGGTCATGTGATCACATGCATTGGGAGCCTGCTTCCTGGAGTTCTTTTCTAGGATTCCCTCCTGACCTTAAGTGAAACCTACTGTTTTCCAAAGAGGGATCGTGGCCGTGTATTCCCCAGGTGTCATACAGGAATATTGCTGGTATAAAATACAATGATAATTAACTTGCTCACGATGAACTTGACTCATGTTTCATCTTAATTTGTAACAGTGTAAGAGGGATGCTGCAGCAGTACCTGGTGAGATAGACATAATTTTGCATCGCTAGTCTTATGGTTAAATCCCAGTCCAGGCACTTCGTGTGTGTGTGTGTGTGTGTGTCTGGACAAGTAGTTGAATCTTTCTGCCTCTGTATCTTTATGAATAAAATTTGTCTAACCCTATTGCTACCTTAAAAGGTATTGGGAAGCTCAAATGAAATATTAGTATATGTGAGTGCTTCGTGAGTCTTAGCACAGCATAGTTGCTTTTTCTGTATTCCCCTGTGTTCTTTTGTCCACGTTCACACCGTTACTAGTTCTCCTTGATATTGTTTCTGTCACACTTCTGCTCATGTTGGAACACTGTCACCCTTCTCTTTGCCAGACTGTCGGCTCTTATTCATTGTGGTAGGTTGATTTGTTGCCACCAAAAGATTTGTCCAAGTCCTACCCCCTGGTACCTGTGAATGTGACCTGATTTGGGTGAAGGGTCTTTGCAGGCATAATTAAGGATCTCAGCTTGACTGGGTGGGCCTTAAAAATCCAATGGCAAGTGTCGGGGGTGGCACACAGGAGAAGGCATGTGAGGGCGGGAGGAGATGGGAGTTATTCTGCCACAAGCCAAGAGATGTTTGCAGTGCCGTAAACTGAAGGAAGCAAGGCAGGGTCTTTCCCTGGAGCCTTTGGGAGGGAGCAAGGTGCTGCTGACATCTAGATTTTACGCCTCTGGCATTTAGAACTCAGAGAAGAAATTTCTCCTTTTTTTGAACAACCAGGTTTGTGGTAGTATGTTACAGCAGCCACAGAAACCCAGTATACTCATCTCTTTTTTTTAAAAGATTTATTTATTTATTTTTAGAGAGGGAAGGGAGGAAGAAAGAGAGAGAGAAACATCAATGTGTGGTTGCTTGGGGCCATGGCCTGCAACCCAGGCATGTGCCCTGGCTGGGAATCGAACCTGCAATGCTTTGGTTCGCGGCCCACGCTAAATCCACTGAGTTATGCCAGCCAGGGAAGTATACTCATCTTTATTGGCTTGACTCCGGAGTCCTCTGCTCCTGGAATCTCTCCCACATTCCCAAGCCTCTCTGACATTCCCCTCCTCCGGTTCCTGTGGCATTCCTTACATCTGTCACTCTACTTGCACCTGCTTCTATAATTATCTATCAAGGAGGCTGTCTATCTCTGTGTCACCAAGGATGTGGTGGGGTTATGCTTTATTAATGTTTTCACCTGGCATATAGTAGCTTGATATATTTTTGTTTTATGCAAAATGAATTTCGCTCTCAAACTCTCTCTCATTTTTATTGTATCTCCCACCAGCCTATTGGCCTAGGCTGTCAGTGCTTGTAGGGGGACCAATCTGTCTAGCTTTTCATCTGTAGGCACCTTTCCTCTCTCTGCACACACTGCCCGTTAATAGTATTTCTGAAATACTATTCAGGCCCTTGTCTACCCAGAGACTCTCAGTGACTCTCCACCTCTTGCTTTCCAGTGCCTCCACTGGTCCCAAAGTATGTCCCCAGCTTTGGTTGTCACTACCCTTCTCTACGAATTTCTGCTTCAAGAAAACTAATCCATTCCCGTGTTTGTAGAGCATGCTTTACTAATGTAGAACCTTTGCTAGAAAACTGTGATGGCAGCAAAACCCTTCTCTTCATCACTGTTGGGATTTCCATAGCATCCTTTTCCCCTCATTGAAGAGAGTGATGTGTTTTCAACAGCATGTTTTTGCTCAGATTTACTTATGTGGGTATAAAAAACTTAGTCTCCAAAAATACTCCTGGGCTTTCTCTCTGTTGAAAGCATGAAGTAGCATAGTGGGAAGGGCATGGGAGCCCTGGTTTGAATCCTGCATCAGTTACTTGGTAGCTCTCTAACCTTGAGCCCCTTATTTAAATTCTCTAAGCATCAGATTCAACAGCTCTGAAATGGAAATGACAAAAGGACTTTGTAAGGTTCTTGAGGGTGGAATGCAGTCATCATAATCATTATTTATTGGAAATGGTGTGTGTCGGGGAAGACTGAAATGGTGCAGTGAGGTTAACTTATCACAGTCAATTGAGAGAGAATCAAATTGTAAAAGCTACGTTGGCTTGAATGCAGGGTGTGTTCTAATTGATTCTGTGTTTCTTAAGGGAAATCATTTCCATTGCTTAATTCTTTGCAGAATAACGGGACCACTGAGCATCAGGTGGAGTCTTTCATAAGGAAAAAACTGGAGTCCCTGTTAAAAGAATCTCAAATTCGAGACAAAGAAGATCCTGATAGTTTCACAGTGAGGGCACTACTGAAGGCCACGCACGAAGGCTTAAATGCACACCTGAAGGAGGTACACTCTTCCCTCTCGTCCTTGTCCTTTGACAGGAAAAAGAAAGCACATCATATGTTGTTTCTGATCATCTGTCATTTGTGAAATGTGTCTCCAGTTTCTTCCATTTCTGCCTTCCTGTTGTTTGAGAAATAAGAATGTCCTATTGCAAAATGATGTGAGGAATAGTTAAAAGTGGATGGGTGGGGGCGAAAGTGACAGTAGAAAGCCTGGTGCCCCTGCACTTGGCTTCCTCGTGAGCGCCCAGGCAAGTGGGGAGGCTGGAGCCTGCCACATAGTGCCACCTCCCACCGCTCCGCGTTGGGCCGGCCTCTTCGCCCCGTTGACTGCACTTCCTGCTCGTGTCTCCTGTCTGTCCACTTTTCTTCTTCTTCATGGCTGTGTCCCAATGTAGGCCAAGGTCAGTTCTCACCTAGACTTCTCTTGCCCTTCTTCTCTTTAATTTCCACTCTGAAATCAGCATGATTCTTTAAAAATGCAAATCGCACCCTGAGACTTTATTGTCTAGAATTCTTTGGTGGTGCTTCCCACTGTGTTTGGGATGAATTCTGAACTCTTCCGACCAGGTTTTTCAAGGACCTGCATCTGTGCATCCTTGCCTGTCTCTCCAGTCTCAGATCTCTTCATTTTCCCTGTCACACCGCTTCCCACCGTTGTCACACCAGCTGTAGCTGTTTATGTGCCATGGTCTTCCTCTCATTACATTTCCTCTGCCTGTAATACTCCATTCCTACATGTGTTCCAACTGCTGCTCTGTTCAACTTCAGCTTTGGTGTGATGTCTTGAGTCCTGCCTTGACTGCTGGATTAGATCAGCTATCCCCTTATATTGCCCACAGTAACCTGTTTTATCTTCTCTTTTCTGAAGTTTTTAAAACACATTTGTAATGATTTGTTCAATGTCTGTCTACCCAAATAGACTAAAAATTCCATGAAGATAGGAACCGTGTCTTCTTGATAACCATTTTTGTGCTGGCTTGTCTACTGAGACCTTCATAAATAGTCATTGAATGAATGGCTTGGGGGAGGACTATTGTATATTACCCTTCCGCATAAAGCTGGAGCGGGAGGGTGCTGAGCCAGCAAGGAGACTTGGTGCTACGCAGAATCCCTGTTTGATCGCTGGCTAGCTTTCTAACTTGGGACATAGTATTTAACTTCATTATAGTTCAGATTTTTAAATAAAATTGGGATTTTAATCCTACTTGTCTCCAAAGACATTGGTACGTATTAAATGAGAATAGATGTAATGCACTTAGCATAATCCTCGGGGGGAATAGTAGGTGCCTATCAAATAGGATGACTATATACCTCACCTTGCATGGGACAGCCCTACTTTATACCTATTTTCCTGGTGTAATTATTAAAAGTATTCCATTTTACTCTTAAATGGATGCTATTTTGGGCAGTAAGTGACATGATCCCCCTAACAATAGAAGGGCAATTAGAAGTAGAAAGGAATTCATTGGTTCATTCCTCCCCCCATTTCACAGGTAAGAAAACTGAGGTCAGAAGAACCGGCTTGCCAAAGGACATGTAGCTACTTGGTGGCGGAACTGGGTCTCCTAACTTGGAGAGCAGTGTTACTTCTATGACCCCAGCTGGCTACCTTCTTAATTTCAGGGTTTTTGAACAGTTAATGATCAGCTTTAATAGATCTTCAAAGGCAATCAATACATATAAACAGTCACCTAAAATTACCCAGTAACCCCGTGGCCCTCCAGCATTTCCGGAACTGCCTCTTTCTCCAACTAATTTTCAGCTTCCCCAGTCCCCACCCAAAATGGCATCTCTGATTAGCCTCTATGGATATTTGCAGATGCCCTCTCTGGCCTTTGGGTTTTAAGTGGTTTTGCTTACCCACATTCACACCATTTATGTGGTTATATCTGCTTCTTCTCAGTTTAGCAAGAAGTCCTGGGAGAGCAAGGCCTGCTGTGCTGGTCTCTCCCTAACCCATGTCATTAGTACGTATTTTGGGGTTTGATAACTAAATGAAAGTCTAAGCCCTTTTAGCAGAGTGGCCCTTCTGTACCCTAATGAGAGACAGGCTTGAGCAAGGAGATCTCTAGCCTAGAAGATTAACCCACATGAGGAAGAAACTTCTGAGGCTCCCATACATCTGTCCAGTGCTCGCCGCAGAGGGCACTGTGACGATGAACAGAGAGACTTTGCTTCGGTTTGCTCAAAAACAGTCTTGTTACCGCATATGTGTGCTTGGGTTTTATCTATGTTTAATGTTTTAAAATTCTAAATAATAGTATTTGATCAATGTCGTTCCTTTTTTAATTCAGTAGAATTGGCTCTTAGTGATTATTTGCCCTTTTTAAAAATTAAATCTACTTTTAATTGAAGGTGATTTTATCCCCACTCATGGTGTTTGAAAGAATACATCCCGCGTGGTGGAGAGCCTTGTGAGCAGTCACTGGCCAGGCCGCTGAGGGGCCCTGGGTCCCAGCTTCGGGAACTGTGGGCTGTTCCTGTCTCCTGGCCAGTGCCCAGACCCTCCTCGCCATTGTCCCCTTTCAAGGCAGACTCAGCCACCTTTGGGAACCTCTTGCTTCCTACCTAGAGGTGGACACAGAGAGGGTTTGCCTGCCGTTTCATCAGAACTAAGGAAAGAATAAAATAAAGATGAAAAATAGTTACATTATGCTTTATTTGCTCAGCATCCAGATGTGAAGGAAGGTGGAAAGAAATCACATGGACGATCCCTCATGACCAACTTCGGAAAACATAAGGTATGAGTTAAGATTGATAAATGGGAGGGAGGCTGAAGGGAAATAATGATGGAGAGCAGGAGAGGGGTTGAGGGGAAATGACGATGGAGAATAAGAGGGGAAAAAAGATTGATAAATGTGTGTAATTCAATTAAGTTAAATTAAGTTTGAAAGGTAATGGCAGAGTATCTTCATGACCTTGGGGTAACTGAAGATTTCTTAAATAGGATTCCAGAAAAGGAAAAAGTTGATAATTAAACTACTTGGGAATTTAGGAATTACTGTTCATCAAAAGTATCAAAAACCAAGTAGCATACTGGCAAAGAATATTTCCAATACATACATTCAACAAAGGTCTTGTGTCCTGACGATATAAAGAATTCCTACACATCAACAAAAAAGAAAGATGCCCTAAATTAACAAAAATAGGCGAAGACTTTAATTTCATTTCACAAAAGAAGATATTCAAGTGGATGGAAAAGGAGTTCACCTTTATCAGTCCTCTGGGAAGTGCAAATTAAAATGAGGTTCCATCCAGACCCACCGCAATTGCAAACATAAAAAAACCGAGAACACCAAGTGTTAGTGAGGATGCTGAGCAAGTGAAACTCTCATACACTGCTAATGGAATGTGCACTCGTAATTGTACAAATAGGAAATAGTTTAAATATCCATCAGAAACAGAATGAATTAAAATTTACATAAAGGAATATTTATCAGCAATGCGAAAAATGACAACATTACAACTGTCTACAATAATGTGATCTTTGTAAACATGACATTGAGCAAAAGAAGCCAGACCTAAGAAAGTACATCCAGTTCAATTCTATTTATATGAAGTTGAAGAACAGGCAAAACAGAATCTATAGGGTGAAATCAGACCAGTAGTTACCTTTGGGGAAAAGGGAGTGACTGAGTGGAAAAACCCAAGGGCTTTGTGGGGGCGTATAATATTCCACTTCCTCATCTGGTGTTTCATTTTGGGTAAAGTCGTCATGCTGTGCACTTATAATTGTTGTACTTTTCTAACAACATGTTACTCTTCCATGAAAGGGTAAAACATGTTACATATGTAATCAATTATTGGATGGTTAAGATTATGCAGGAAGTTTCTGTAGGGCCATTTCCTGTATTTTAAGGAATGTTGTACCTGGAATTTCCTGCCCCATCAACAAGATAATTTATTAAAGGGCTCACAAGACAGTCATTATAACAAAAAATTGAAAACAACCAAAATTTTCACCCATAAAGACTACTTAAGTGAACCATGATTCATTCACATGATGGGCAATTATGCAGCCATTTAAAGATGGTCACTCTGAAGAGCTCATCAAGTGGAACATTAAGTGAAAAAGTAAAATGAGAAATTGATTATATGATACATTAAGATTGATAAAACTATCTGTAAAGAAAATATATTATTTTCTCAAACATTATTTGCCATTGGTAATTCATCTCTTATTTCTTTTTGCATTTTATATTAAAAAATAAACTTTAAAAAGACAGATTTATTGTAACACCTCAAATTACTAATTATGTGAAGAATTAGAGGATATTTTATGTCTTTATTATAACTACTGATTTAAATTAAAATTATTTTCCAAAGTAAACCTTTTTGGCTGTACTTTAGCTACTGTAGAAATAGAATTTACTATGCCCAAGTCATAAGAATGAATGCCCACAAGGTAAGCTATAGACTATTTTAATAAATATTTATAGTATTGTAAATTGAAAGTTAAATATGATCTAGCTGACAGAATAGCTTTCCATGCCATCTCATTTAATCACCACAACAGCAATAATCCTTTCAAATAGATATTATCGTCCTGCCCATTTAAGAAACACGCTGGGGAGCTAGAGAGGTTAGACCACTTACCAGCTTGGTGGGAAGCCAAGCTGGAACATGAGATCATCATAAGCTAGGGTTCCCACACCAGGCACTGAGGTTTGTGAGTCAAAAATAACTCCCGAAATGCTTCCAGACGAAATTGATGCCTCATTGTGAGTGCAGTAGTCGAGTGTGCGCATGTCAACAGTGTAGTTTGTGTTTTATTTGTTGAGTATGAGAAAATCTGAAAGGTGACATGGCCCAATGGTAATGTGAGGATGGAGTTCCTTTCCTTTTTTAAAGCTCCATTCCCCCAATGTCCAGGGTACTCTGTCTAACCGTCTCACCTTTGCTGGTGGAAGCTGTATTTTTGGTGGCAAGGTTTTCTGCAATTTCCTTCCCATTATTTGTATTGTCGAGGTATGTGTTGACAAATATTGGGGTCATCTCCAATGTGGTGGGGGTGAAACCTCATCATTCCAAAAAGGTTTTATGTCTAACAGCTGATCTGGCCGGAAGACACCAGATTAGTCCTGCAGCCTTTCAGTCTGAATCCTGTGGATAACAATTTTATTCTGCTGCCAGAAATTAAAATGGGTCAAAACCTCAAAAGACCTGTTTGATATAGATGGTTATTTGAGTGCATATTGATCACAAGGAGGCATGGTAGTTAATTATTAAAAAATCACTACTAGCTTTTTAAAAAACAAAACCTGCCTTTTATAAGTCAACAGGAATAGTGAGCTTCCTAAAAGAAGACATTTTATTCCTTATTATTATTAAACACATGTTACAATGTTGACCCTACTCCTCCTGGAGACCTCCAATGCATGACTAATAGTGCTTTTCTGAGACCTCCATTTTATGTAGCTTAGAAGTCAGTTCTACAGTATGAAATCCTAGGTGTTGCCTTAATAATTATAATTATGGCCATAGCCATGCTTGTTATTAATGGCGAGGCAAGCTGCAATATTTGGTCATTTTCCCCCCTCCAAGTTCTTGTCCTTGTGGGTGTGTATTTTAAAGCCCAGTCTACTCTCTGTATGTTGTAGATGTACCTCGTGTACTGAGTTTGTTGTTAAGTTCACTGCAATTTTTTTTCTGGCAGAAAACTACAAAATCACGGCCTAAATCTTACAGTGCTGATGAGGAGGAGGATGCACAGCAGAATTCTGGCAAGGAGCCTGGCCAACTGTGCAGGTAAGACAGTGTCTCGTGTTTCTTGCTCCGATTCTCTGGCCCCTTGATCCCCAGCTGCTTGGCTGTTTTCATTGTATGTGCCTAGAGAATTGGATTGGTCACAAGGTCAAGTGCTCAGTGCCGCGGGACCTAGGAAGATCCACTGGATGTGAGATGATAATATAGGTAGGAGGCTTCTACAGTGCCTGGCACATAGTGAGCTCTTAATAAACGCTAGCTCTGGCAGTTATCAGGTAAAAGGTATTTTCAGAGAAGACAGGGTGGACACATGGACTAGTAGGGCTCACATAGGAGCCCAAATGGAAAGACAGATGATCAGCCCATGTTAAGATCCAGAGATTGAAATCAGCCAGACTTCAAACTCTTATTCCTTCAACCTTAACATGGGACAAGTTAGGCTTCTCAGCTGTATGTTTCTTAGGGTCATTGTAAGGATTAAGTGAATTAAACTAAGCCTGATAAGCTTTCCCTCAATTAATTAACTGCACAAAAAGTTAACTTTTTTTTATTATTGTCAATAGAATTTGGGATGAGTAAAATGACCATATTTTTAGAACCCAAGTTGTGACACATGACCTGATGTAGGATTTTCTGGCAGTTTATGTATACAGTAAGTCTCACAAAGGAGTGTAAATTATATCACAGCTTTTAGACAAACACATGCATGTACATACATGTGCACACACAAACATCCGCCATTCCTGTGCCTTTATCGAATGATTGAAATTAAATGAAATTAGAGGCATAAAGCTTCTGTACAAATGGATGGCATATAGTGGTTAATTAAATTTTATATTTGAGATTCACTTCAACAGAATGCCCATGCATGAAATAGTAACTAATTAGTAGGGGCAGAGGGAATGCGCACAGTCCCTACCCTTGGGGTACAGAAAATTCAATTTGTAGTTACAGTAAAAATATAAGAGAAACAGATTATCTTCCAGGAGATCTCTGCTGTGCCTGTTTTCAAATACAGGTTTGAGAAAAGCTCAACTCTGAATCACAGAGCCAGAGAAGGGACAGTGTAAGAAAAGCCATGGTAATCTCAATGTGTACAAATGAGACACTAATACTATCACATGAGATCATATTGCTTGCCACTCTTGAGTTAGGGATTTATCCATAATAGGTATCAAAGCTTAAGCATCTATAATACTGTCCTGTTGTAACTACAATAAACCAATCCACTCCCAGGATAAAGGTTAAGAACAGCTAACTTTATGCAGAATTTCTCTGTCACAGAGTGTCTTGGAGTTTTACTTGTAATTTCTAGGCATGACCTCACATTGATTTATAATCATTAACTGTCACAGTACCAGATTTTCAGCAATGACTATAGAATTTCCTAATTATTTGGTAAGGGAAGAACGTGAATGCTTCTCATTTATTTTTAATACCTAAGTTCATGACTTCTTTCTTGGCAAAATGAATTGTTGGTGCATTTTGGCCTTAATTCTTTTATTGAATTATGTGTCATTAGAGTAAGGATTTTTGTCTGATTTGTTTACTACTTTATCTCTAATAGGTGCTTGATGAATATTCATTGAGTCAATAAATCAGTATCATTACTATCTAATTCTAGAACATTTCATCACACCAGAAGAAACTACCGTTAGCAGCCATTCCCCATCTTTCCCTCCCTTGGTCTCTGGCACCAGCCAATCTACTTTCTGTCTATAGATTTGCCTTTTGGGACATTTCATATAAATGGAGTCATACAGTATTTGGTCTTTTGTGTGTGGCTCCTTTCACTTAATATGTTTTCAAGATTCATCCATGTATCAGTACTTAATTACTTATTACTGTTGAATAACATTCTATTGTATGGCTATGCTTTATTTCATTCATCTATCATTAGTTGAAGGACATTTAGGTCATTTTCACTTTTGGCTGATATGAATAATGCTGTCATGAACATTCATGTATACGTTTTTATGTAGATATATGTTGTTTTTTTCTCTTGGGTATATATACTTAGAAGTGGAATTGTTGAGTCATAAGGTAACTCTGTTTAACTTATTAAAGAACTGCAAATCTATCTTGGCAAAGCACTTGAACCACTTTATATTCCCCAGCCATGTGTGAGGGTTCCAGTTTCTCATCAACCTTGCCAACACGTGCCCTCGCCTGCCCTTTTGGTTATAGCCATCCCCATAGGTGTGAAGAAGTATCTCATTTGTAGTTTTGATGTGCATTTTCCTAATGACTAGCAATGTTGAGCATCTTTTCATGTTCTTATTGCCCATGTGTCTTTGGGTAGGATTAGGGTTTTTGTTAGATGTTCCCCTGGAGAAGAAAAGTGTGTATATGAGGAGAATGTGGAGCACTTTATTGTGGAAAAGAGTAGTGGTAGAATTTGTAAAGTTGTAGAGGAGATCCTAGGAGTGGTTTATAGAAGAGAGAACAAAGTATTGGATGTTTGTTTTAATAAGTTGAAGAATATTAAAAAAAGCATATAGAAAAAAATTAAAATCACTTGCAATCACACCTCTAAAAGATAAGTACTATGGAAATTTTAGTGTATTTCCCTTTAGATATATAATTCTTGTGGCCCACAATACAATGGTTTTACTCCTTTCGTTTACTCCTTTTACCAAAGCAGAGTAGATTCCTGGTGAACTCTGGTGCTATTCCTAGCTGGGTAAGACTGAGAATCAAGCCTTCCACAACAGAACTCACAAATACATGAGAAAAGACTGGTTGTGAATGAACTATGAATAAGACCATATGTATAGATAGGGTTTTGTAGTGGAAAGAGTGCTGAACTACGAAACACACTTGGGGTTCTAATCCTGGCTCCATTAGGAGCAGCGAGGGAAGGCAGAGTAAACAAAGACCCAACTTCTTCCAGGTCTCAGACGTCATGCGTCCCGGGGTGTGTCTCTCACAGGTTGGGCCGCCGGAGGAAAACCGTGAAGCTCTGCCGAGAGCTCTCAGACTTAGTGGTGTACACGAACTCGGTGGCCGCCCAGGACATTGTGGATGATGGTAAGGACCGAGCTGTTTTCTTTTCCTGGATAAATGTTCTTGACCTTTGCTTTGGCCAAAAGTTAATTAATCTTTTTTTTAATCAGGTCATCAGCAAACATTTCTGGAACTGGGTACAGTCCAGCCCAAGTTGTCAGGAAGCTGCTGGTACAGAGCTTTTAGCTCACAGGGAGGGCTCTGTCAATCACTGAGGTTGCCTGATGTTGTAGGGTCAGAGAAATTGTCTACAGGCCAGAGGAGGACTTTATTATAAAAAAGCCAAGTGCGTCAGAGCAAGGATTTCCCCCACGCTTGAACTGTGGAGGCCAGGCCTGGTTCGATAGCTGTTCTCCGTGTGAAGGACCAGAGAAGAGAAGGAACCGGTTGGTTCACATAACACCTTAAAAAGCCCTGTATTTTCTCGTCGGCAATTTTGGCTTTGATGAAAATGATTTAATCCAAAGATTGAGGTTTTAACAAAAAAAGAACAAAAATTTCAGAAGCACTGAATCTTTTAATGATTTTTACCTGTGAATTGCCATGGATTGAATCGAGAAATTCTAATCACAACTGTTCTCACCCTGGACTTGTCTGCCAGTTGCTCTTTTTCCCTTTGTTCACTATCCAGTTAATGAATGTTTATAGAAATAAACTGTGGTCCTATGGCTTTTCAATCTGCTTTCAATGTTAGCAGAAATTAAATGCAAATCAGAATATTCCGTTTTCTCGACAAGTCGTCCTGAAGGGGAGACCGCACTGCGGTGCGTCTCCTGCCCTCACAACCCTCCTTGACTCCTCCTCCAACGCAACAGGTGCATCCCTTTGGATCTGCAGATTCTCTTCCTTTGATACTGATTTCTTCTTCGAATATAACAATTACAAAAATTTAAATGAATTTCACATGTGAGATCATGGCAAACTGTAGGATTCTCAGCACATAAACAACACATTTTGTAATAACTGCCTACAGCTAGAAAATAAGCTCAGGTGTATTTGATTTAGAGAAATATAATTGCTAACAACTGCCTTAGGAAACCATAATCCTATTAGCTTAATGAAAAAATGATAGTATTATTTAGCTCTTGTACTTTAGCTGTTTTTGTCTTTTGTGCAGTGTTTTTTAGCCTTAAAATGAATAATAGATAATGAATGCATGGCTTATTCTAATGCAGAGCAACTCAACTCTACCAGTATATTAATTGACATGTGCCTAATTATCAAGGCCATCTTAATGACAATGTGGTATGCATATTTATGTGGGGAGATAGCAAACAGTGTTAGCAATTCCAGTACTACATTGTCTGCATGTGACTTATCAAAGATTGTACATTTCTCCTATCACGTTTGAAGTGTTCAAAATCCTAAAATAAGATCATTTGTAGAATACTTGGGATGTGAACTGTTAATAAGTTAATGTCAACAAAATATATGTGATCAAGAGTTTATATGAGGCATGTCAGACTAAAAACTAATTCTTTAATTTCTTTGCCTCTCACCTGTATTTATGACTGTTCCAAGTTCCAGCTCTAGAGTGTAGTTGTTGGTCATTTGGTCAGCATTCAATATCTAAGGGTGTACAACCCTGAGGACAGTGGTGTGCGTGGGACACTGTGTGCTCTAATTAACGTGCACGGTCTGGATAAAATTAGGGTCAGCTGGCCCAGCCAGACTGTATATAGCTCTGCCCCTTCATGGGCCACGTCCCTCAGTCTGAGTTCAGACACACTCAGCTGTTACAGTGCACTTTGGAATGAAAACCAGCTCTGAGCAGCTTGGGTCTTTATCTAGACCTGTGCTAACAGGTCCAGGAGACATGTGTGGTGGTTTTGGGGTGTGGTGTGGATGTTTGGGTTAGGGTGGGAATAGTGGGATGTCATAGAAATGATGCAAAAGATGGGTTTGGGGAATAAGGGCAGGATATTAAATGTTTGGAGATTTACTCCATCAGGACTCCGAATTGCAGTTTCCTTGGCCCTCCTGATGATGGTCCAAGCAGAAATTTTAAAATATACTTCCTGTTTGTTTTCTTTCCTCTATTTTTTTCATTGTTTCTAATCCTGGGTAGGTAGATGCTTGTTCTTGTTTCTGAAACTTTTTTTCTTTATAATGCTCCTTTGAACTCTTTCTCTGTTATTTTTCCTTTCTCCCAAACATGTTTTAACTAGTTCCATGATTCTTTTCAAATTAACTTTAAAATTCCATTTTTCTTTTTTGGAATTCTTTGTTGTTTTTTTTTAGGTCTAAATGCTCTCAGTTACTATGTGTTTCTCATGCGTGCTTTTTATGTATTTATTTTAAATATATAATCTTTATTATATTTTTCCCATTACCATTTAGTCCCCTAATACCTGCCTCTTCCCAACACATGTGTGCTTTTTAGATGAATGCTTTTAAGGAATGTCTCCTGTTATCAGGACTAAGTCACAAGATAGTTTTATTTTTATTTATCCATGGCTGCCTGTATCTTTGGCAAGGATGTTCTGTTTGAATTATACACTTAAAATTTTTTACTGCCCGCCCCGTTCATACCAGTCACATAGACATGAATTAGTGAGATGGTTGAACTCTTGGGAGAACATGGGACCTCGAAATACAGTTATTCTAGCACAGCTCATGTGTGCTAGATGTGCTCTTGCCTCAGAATGGCAAGAGAGCCCCAAGAGTGGAATTATATGGGTCTTTCTTGGTCCAGAGCTGCCTCTACCCTTTTCTGTGGGTATAATCTGGTATGTTGTAAGATCCTTTGTAAGTGTTTTCTTTTCCTCTCTGTAGTTCTCACTTCTTTTTTTCTTTATTAAAAATTGCCAGGAACCACAGGAAATGTGTTATCATTCAGTGAAACAAGAGCTCATCAAGTGGTTCAGCAGAAATCAGAGCAGTTCATGGTGTATAACCAGAAGCAGCTGACCAGGATTTACCCCTCCGCCTACCGCATCGACTCCAGCAATTTCAACCCTCTGCCCTACTGGAACGCAGGCTGCCAGCTTGGTGTGTATGCCTCGGGAAGGCGCGGTTCTCTGTTGTCTTGAGTCTATGCGGACATTGTGCCTAATTCTCTCACACTTTGAACTTGCACAGTGGCACTGAACTACCAGTCTGAAGGG
This sequence comes from Phyllostomus hastatus, assembly GCF_019186645.2. Lineage (NCBI taxonomy): Eukaryota > Metazoa > Chordata > Mammalia > Chiroptera > Phyllostomidae > Phyllostomus > Phyllostomus hastatus. Next base: position 11,029,700 of record NW_025333977.1, on the reverse strand, counting down.
CGAATCATGCAGTTAAATCGAGCCAAATTCAAGACAAATGGCAACTGTGGCTATGTCCTGAAGCCCCAGCAGATGTGCAGAGGTATGTGTTAATTTCACAGTCATGTATCTGAATGCAGGTGACCTCTATCAAAGGTGCTTTCTGGAAAGTGTGATACCCCAGTGTTTTACAACATGATTAAAAAAGGAGAGATAGGTTAAGGTGTTGGAATATAAATTAAAACCCTTGTCACGCTCTAATGTTTAAAATGTTCTCTCCCGAGGTTATGCACATGAAGAAGGTCGGGGTCCAGTGGATTGTCATCTGCAATCCAGTGCCCAGCACGATACTCCCTGGGCATTGCTTATAAACCAGCCTGTCTTCTAAGACTGAAGCCCTTTCAGAAACTTTCTTAGTGGCAAAATCAAAATACCCCCTGAAACAATTTTATGAAGCCCTTTTTAGTTAGTATGGTCCAATGATAAAACAAAGGCTAACAAATAACAAAAGATAATGCACTGTTAGATTTAAAAAAACAAACAAGGTGGGTCTTTCTTTCTTTCTTTTTTTTTTTTGGTTCCATTCACTAAAATTCTCTTAAAGTTTTGCAAAATGGGTTTTTAACAATTCAGATAAAAATGTGTTGACAGGTGTGTCTTCAGGATTTTCTTTTTTGCTTTGCATGTTTTCTTGCTCTGCTTTTTACTGGTACTAAATTTCAGATTCTCTGTCTGTTATATTCACTCTACAGCCAAGATTATTTAAGTTAGAAAATGATTTAAACCTGACATGACTGCTCCCTTTCTCTATCCCATTGACATTCAAATAAAATGCTCCTCTCCCCTCTATGCCACGGTTGATAATTGCATTTCAGGCCCTTGCTTTAAATTGGCCCATTCCTCTGCCTTTGGGAGCATGGATTCGAACAAAAACCACAGCGATGGAAATGCCGGCTGGCATTGCCTTCACGCAGAAGCCACACTGATAGTTATGTGCTAATCTCTTCACTCTAAGAAATGCTGTAGTCAGTCAGCATTTGTTATTTCTTTGTTCCCCAAGCTTTAGCAGTGTGTATGTATGTTTCTATGCTACTAACCTTAGATTTTCACATCGGCTTAGGTACTTTCAACCCTTTCTCTGGTGATCCCCTTCCTGCGAACCCCAAAAAGCAGCTCATCCTGAAAGTGATCAGTGGACAGCAACTCCCCAAACCTCCCGACTCCATGCTTGGAGACCGAGGAGAGGTAAGCCACGTGTGACTCAGTGGTTAGTTATGTGATTATTTTATTTATTGTCTTCACATTTCATCCAAAATGTCAGCTCTGTGTGTGTGTGTGTGTGTGTGTTCATAAATGAGCACTGGCTCAGCTCACCCGATATTAACCAGCCTATAGACAAAGCACACAGCCCTCCTGGACCTCAGTGCATTGTCTGTGTTGGAGGCATGCGTGAATGCAATTCAATTTATTATTCAAGACAGGCACTGGTAATGCTAACACTGGGGTGCAAAGAACAATTTCATTATTGATAGAAATACTTCATAAGAGTACATCTTAACTTTCCATCCACATTCCTCATCCCCTCATGTGTGCTGCACATCAGCCACCTGCTTCTGGCCACGTGCTGACTCTTGTCATTACTTGCTGCACCTCTGTAGCATGATTTTAAAATGTTTCCCTCTGTAACCACAGCATCCTGTCTTCCCAGAGCGTTTACTCCATTGCTTCCACTACACCTGATCTTGGCCTTTTTGGCCTCAATTCTCTCCCTGTATGCGTGTCCTTCCTCTCAGGTGTGGCCCATCACTTCAGGCTCTTTGCCACTCTTACCTGTGACACCATGGTTTCTGGGTCTTGAATGTTGATGGGAGAAACCATGCTGCTCTGCAGTGAGGTGTTACCATGAACTCGCTGTCTCAGCGCTCAGTGGGCCTTGAGTGCTGTGCTGCTGTCTCTGCAGCACCCGGCCAGCCCACTGTCCTGCTCTCTGCAGTGGCCCTTTCCACCCTTCTCTCTCTGCAAACGTCTGTTCTTACCACTTTCTTTCTCACCTTCCATAGATGGCTCGTAGCCTACTCCTCAGAAGGCGGGAGCTTCAGACGGGACCATTTCTTCCTTGTCTGTTGTCTCCAGCCTAACCCAAGCCACTGTCATCTCGTCAGTTCTGATGGTGTCGCCTCCCAGTGGGCTGGCTGCCCTGCTTCCATTCTGTTCTCCCAGCGTTGAGAATAATTGTTTTGGTAGAATCAGAAAGTTCCTCCTTGATTCGTCTTTCCTTTTTTCTTTCTTTATCATCTACAAAAAGGAAGACTCACTTCCTGTATTTTCTCCCCATTTTTTCATTTTGAAATGCTTTGAACCTCAGAAAAGTAGCAAGAATGCTAAAATGAACATCATATCTCTAGCACCTAGATTCACCGGTTAAATTATTAAATTTTGTAACATTTGCTTTTTCTTTCATGTGTATATGTACATATATATTTGTATATATACACACATATACATACATAGACACATGAGAGAGATAAAGCAAATGTCACAAAATTTAGTAATTATATCCACATACACATATATATTTATACATTTGAATTTTTTGCAGTCATTTGATAGTAAATTTTTCACATAATGATCCTTAAGCATTTATCTCTTAAGAACACGGACATTTTCCTGTATAATCAAATGTAATCATGACACTTAATGACATTTAATATTGGTACAATAGTATTTTTTAATAGAAAATCTATATTCAATATTCCCCAATTGTTTCAACATTGCCTTTATATCTCTTATTCTTTTCTTTTCTTTTTGGATTCAGGATCCAGTCAAGGATCACACGTCCTTTTTAGTTGACAGTTCTCTTTGGTCTTTAAAAATATAGAATACTTCTCCAGCTTTTTTGTTTTCTCTTCATGTTATTTACATTTTAAAACATGTTCAAGACAGCTGTGTTGAGCAGGTCCTCCCTTCGGATTTACCTGGGTATTTACTCACGGCTGGCAGCAGAAGGAATGTACTTGGCAGAGGATGGAGTGCACGGTCAGTGCTGTGTCCTTCCCAGCGGGTCACATCAGGAGCCACCTGACGAGTGTATCATGGGGCTGACAACGTTAGTGGACCAGGCACCTTTTACCTGTGTAGTTAATACATGGTCTCTGGAGTCAGTCATCTTTTAAATGTATGCGGACTGTCTTTCTTTTGTAATTCAAACAAAATCCAACCTCCTTATCTTGGCTTACAAGGTTCTTTATCAGGATATTGTGTCATTTTGGAGGCTATGGAACCCTTTGGTATCTCATCTCAGAATAATGTTTTTAAATGCATAAAACAAAGTAGACAGGACTACACAGCAAACCAATTATATTGACATTCCCTTAACAAAATATTAAGAAAATATGACATGCACATGTATGTGTCAATTAGTGCAATAAATAGCAGGATCTAGAGGTGGTCTAATAACCATTAGAATTGTAAGTCGTGGTGAGTATGGATGATTTCTGCAACAACCCTAATGCGGCATAAAAACATCTGTGATTTCTAGCAGGTACAAAATCGCATACCACTGCTACTGCATTGCGCTTTAGTTAGAGGGTCATGAAAATAAAGGCAGAGTTTTCTCCCCCTATCCAGGCTGCCTGAAGTCTCAGCCCATGACCTCTTAACATCGCTCATATTCCTGAGAATGAAATGACAATTTTTCATGCTCCCAATCAGAAATTGTCATCTTTAATTTTCACCTTTTTTTCTTTTTTTGTTCTCCACGTCTAATAAAGCACCATCGCCTAGGTGTCCTACCTCCCGAATCTGTCCCCAGTCTTGCTGCTAACTATCTGATTCCATTTTTCTAGCGTCTCCCCTGGGTGCCAGTAGGGTGAGGCAGACACTGTTATCTCAGGCTCACAGATGAGGACTCTGAAGCACAGACACTTAACTTGTTGAAGGTCAACACAGGAGCCATGGTTTGAAACAGGAAGTTGCTCTGCAAGCCCTGGGGTCTTAGACTTCCTTAAAAATGGAAATCACATTCATTAGCTCTCCCAAAATGCCATGATTCTCATTGGTCCAGTTTTGCCACTGGATTATATTCAAAGGAAAAACTTCTAACATAAAATAATCAGAAACACCGGGGTTTATTTAGCAAACCAAACGTGTGTATCTACCTAGTTGTCTTAACATGTTCTTCTGTCATGCCTCTAGCTCTTATTCTCTGAAGTTGCCCCCCAAACTACATTCTCTCTACTCTCCAAGCTACTAAAAATATGTTTTCTGACACTTCGATCACTCCCTGTCCTTTCTGGGTTCTTTTGGGTTCTCGTCCTCAAATGCTCATTATCCAGAATGTGCATCATGAAGCAGAGCTTACAGATCGCTGACAAAGCTGGATCTTTTCCCCTGGAGGTGGGGGGATGTGGAGGAGGTTGGAGGAAGACTAAACACTCACATCTTTTCTTCTGATTACTTTTAAATCTTTGAAATTTATATTATAGCACCCATTGATTTAACTACACTAAAATTCACAATCCCATGGATAGCTTGATTAATTATTATACAACCTGGTTCAAAGTCAGAACCCCCAGAAAGCTTCTGTCCGCCCGCCCAGTCAGTACTGCTTCCCCCATCAGTCACCAACCCCCGTCATAATAGATTGATTTTGTGTGTACTCGGACTATGTAAATGGACTTTTATAGTATTTACTCGTTTGTCTGGCTTGCTCAACATTTTGTCCATGTAGCAGAACTTTGTTCTTTTTTGTTGTTGTCTAGTACTCATTGAATGAATACTCCAGAATGTATCCCCCGCACCCAGTGTGTGACTGTTAATGAACACAGCCGCTCTGAGCATTTGTGCGGGACCACTGTTCTCACTCATCTTGGGTATATTCTCTGAACTTACGTAGGCCGTGGGGTAATGTTTGTATAGCATTAGTGGATATTGGCAAAGAAAAACTTGATCTGTTCTTTTGTTTCTGTTCCATGCATCTGAATCTCTTGCACCTAGTACATTTTCTCTTTCTTGTTAAGCCCTTAATAAAGTGGGTTACTGCTGAAATGTGGATGTTCTGGCCAGTGTTCTCGCATTAATGAACACATGTATGGAAATGTATCAGTTGTTATACTATGCTCTCTGTCTTTATATAGATCATTGATCCCTTTGTTGAAGTTGAAATTATTGGATTGCCAGTAGATTGTTGTAAAGATCAAACCCGTGTGGTGGATGACAATGGTAAGATGATAATCTGTGCTTATTTTTAACCAGAATGCTCTCACAATAAAATCTGAAAAAGAAAACTGTCCATGTAGCAGAGAAGTTCCTAAAGTCCATAACTGCCATCTGAGTTTACATGAAGGTCTGGCCAGGACAGGAAACAAATATGTGTGGGATGATGCATGGGAGGCTTGGATGGGCATGGCGATCTAGGCTGTCGGACTTTTGCTTTCGAAGCAAAAATTTTTTTCTACTGAAAAGAATAAATGAGATTTTAACGGGCAGGGTTAAAAGTCCACTCAGAAAGATGCCTTCATTACATTTTTATATTGTATTTTCATTATGTGAGTTCTCAAAGCTTTCGTTCGCAAAGCCTATGTATTGATGATTTCTCATTTTTTCTGGAATATGTAAAACTTTGAAGTTTTACATAAAACTTATGTAATGTGAAGAAAGCTTTCCTGACCCAACCTTCGTGTCTTTTTCTTGGTAATCTTCTGAAATTGGGTTTGTTCATTCATCTGCCAACATTATTGCATACTCACTTTTTCTCAAAACATTTGAGAAATTGGAGATTCACCGAGAGACCCTAAGAGGAGTTTTTCTAAGCATTGGTTTAAGGAAAGGAATTTGGGGGTTCAGGAGCATCGTGAACTTCTTACTTAAATAATAAACTTAAAGCACACTTTCTATGTTGTATTTTCCTACCAATGTTCAATAGATTTTTTTTTCTCAGAAGTAATTGAGAGGTCATCACTAAGTCAACAAAAAGATAATTTATTCAGGAGTGGCATTTCATTGAATTTTAGTCCATAATTATTTCATTAGCTAAGGTGTCTAATGGGGTTAAATGCTGATGCCCCCTGAATTCATACATTTAATAAAAATTTATAGACTACTTAAATTTTTATCAGTTTAAATAATTATTTTATCTGAGAGAAACTTACTAAGAAATAAATATAGTTTTGCTTTTGGAATTTGAATTGAATTATAGACCTTTCTATTCATTTTCAGTAGCTATAAAGATATGTTATCTTTATGTATTAAGGTCTCGCTTCATGAGAAGTCACTGGAAGTCAATAGTGAATAATATAAGGCTAATAGTATAAGGCTATAATAATATTAGGCTATGTCACTAATTGTGTGACCTTAGGCACATTATTTTCTATGAACATCAATTTTCTCAACTATAAAATGATTTATAAATATTTATATTTCCTACTTTAAAAAATGGTCACATGTTACCTATGTAATTTTGAAAGTGATTAATATATGAATTTTTCTTAACTAGAACCCCCCCTAAAATTTGCCCCACTACCCTTAGAAGATTGCTTTAAGAATTAAATAGCATGATAGAGAAGCATTGAAATCTACACAGCAGCTTCCTTGTAAAATGGTTGCTGGTAATTATTACCACAGCAGAATCTTGGGTGAGTGAGAAGCATGGTTCTCTTAACTAGGTGGGGGGAGGGGATTATGCCACAATTCTTATATCCCTGCTATAGATACTTTTGACCTCATTGAAGCATTCTGAATATTGTGTGAAAAAGCTTTCTCTGCAGTGCAGTTTGGTATCAAAGATTATTACAGCTGATGTAATCATTTACAGGCAATTTTCTTACCAATTATGTTCTAGCAGTGGGGGGAACCCTGGGGCTTTATTTCAGGGAGATGTCCTGGAGTGGCTTGGTCGTCTGCATGCGTTTCATAAGCATTACAGCAATTTTCACTGTTTGCTTTGCACGTGTTATGGCCAATTCATTTTTAGCCAATCCTTTGCTTTTCTGATTTTTCTTTTCTTATTTCTTGGAGGATTTAACCCTGTGTGGGAAGAAACCCTGACATTTACAGTACACATGCCAGAACTAGCTCTGGTCCGGTTCCTTGTGTGGGATCATGATCCCATTGGACGAGACTTCGTTGGACAAAGGACTGTGACCTTCAGCAGCCTAGTCCCTGGTAGGTACAGGCTGGCCTGTTCTGTCTAGATGGACCATTCCATTTTCTGCGGGAGATTTAATATACAGTATATGGTATACACAATATATGACATACTAAATGCATTGTATGATAACATGAGGGTTAACATTCTTTGTGAAGTGTAAAGAAGTATAGTTAAGTAATATATTTAATTGACTTGCACCCATAGGAAAGACGAATGCAAGTTCAACTGACAGAAAACTGCTTTCTCTTCTTTTATCAGGCTACCGGCATGTCTATTTGGAAGGATTGACAGAAGCATCCTTATTTGTCCACATAACAATCAATGAAATCTATGGAAAGGTGAGAACGATTATAGGGCTTAAAGCCACGAGCAAAAATAACATGGTCTTAACCAAGCTATTTATTGAGTAATTGCACGAAAGGCGTGCGTACACCTTGACACGCTGTTCTTTAGCAGAAAACTCTAGGGAAGCCCAGTGAGCCCGGCGAGTGACCTTGCACTCAGGAGCCCATCCACACACCCTCCTTCTGCTGTTTTGGGGTGTGTGCTCACCCCTGCCACCCAGGTGGCCTCTCTGCGCTTGACAGAAAACTGTCCTCTCAGACGGTCATGTGTTTGGCCAAAACAATGAAGATATAGTTAAGTGTTGAATTTTATTTTAATTTTAAAAACTCCCTGCTGGCCGTGATGGGCAATGTAACGTCCCAGATGTTTCATGAATTACTCGTATTAACCAAGCTGTGGTCCCAGCCATTTCCAGGCAGGATGCACTCACTGGACGCCGTTGTTTTCAACTGAAAACCTAAAACTCAAGAATGAATTTAAAGCCACCCACAGGACTTAAAAGACCACAAAAATGCATTCTAGTTCTCTCCTGATGCTGCCCTCTTCGTTGGAGAGCTCACTTGAGGTTTACCGATCAATAGGCTTTCCTCTGGTCGTGCCAAGTAATTGGAGACTTGGCCACTGGAAGGAAGTTTTAGAGCCAGACGTGATTTACAGGGAGCGCTGCACAAGGCCCAGAAACATTCAGTATTCTTTCCCAGGAAGTCTGTGTAGTCTGGAGCCTCTCCTGCACAGGCATTTGCATTCTCTGTGTCTCAGCCTTCTCGTCTGCAAATGTGGAGTGAAAATAGTACCTCCCTCATAAATAAGTAAATATGTGTTATCCTGAGAAACCTGCGTTGCACATAATAAATGCTCAAAAATGTTGGGTACTACTACTATTCCCATGGCTACAAGGTGATTGCTAGGGAATGGATCAATTCAGCCTAAATTAGGGGTACATGTTTCTCACATCATTTGGGTGGGGGTGCCTAAGGATCCCAGTCTCTAAGAATGCTGAGGTTTTATTTTATGGTTTTATTGCTGGGGGAGCATTAGTACTGTGTCTGTGCTACTTGTTGAGATTTTTTTCCTCTGGCCTACAAACACACATGTAAATGATCAAAAAGTGATTCTTGAATTTCTAGGAATCTCAGGTTAACTAAGAAGTTCCTGTAGTATTTTTCAAATACTTGAGGGAAACAATAAAATTCAGAAGCTGTTTAAAACTTGACCCAGAAAGAAATTAAAATATGAAAAAGAAAGTGTTCCATAGTGTTTCTCTTTTGTCTCCTGAAGAAGTGTCCACTTATAAGCCCTATTATTTATTACTTTCAAGGTCTGCTTGGGTTGGGATGTGCACACCATGATGCAGGCCAGGTGGCCCTTAGGGAGGCTGTGAATGAACCTGAGGCTAAAACCACTGAAACTGGAAGGAAAGGGTTTACAAAAGCATATGATTTTTTTCTTTTATTTTCACCTGTACCACCTTCTTGAAATGCACCCAAACTGTGTTTTGTTTGTCTGTCTTTTTTCCCTTGCAGTGGAGCCCTTTAATACTCAACCCCAGTTACACTATATTGCACTTTCTAGGTGCTACAAAGGTAGTTTCTCAGCATGGTGCTTTGTTCTCGCTGGCGTATTTCATTTTAAATGGTTATGGCAGCATGCTTTCATATCACTCCATTTTCCTGCTCACCAGTTTGAAACGTGCATCTGTTGCTTTAAGGTGGCTGAAGTTCTAAACAGTCTATTAACTGCGGACACTTTTCCTACCACCTTGTCATCTCTGGGTGGGAAACTCCCGGAAAAGCCTGGCTGTAAAAATGGGGGCCTGCCGTCCTCACAGAGTCAGGCTGATAAGACATGCATGATGTTGTGCCAACATGCTGTGACCTGCTGTTTTCTTGGTATGAATACACTTCAATGGCTGAAAAAATTTATTTTCTATTCCATTTTTCATGGCGTTGTCACTTGAAAGGCAAGTTGTTGACACAGTGGCATTTGCTTACCTTGTGGTTGGTCCTTTTGCATCTTCAGAACAGACAGCTCCAGGGTCTGAAGGGACTGTTCAACAAGAATCCCAGGCACAGCTCTTCAGAAAACAGCTCTCACTACGTTCGGAAACGATCCATCGGAGACAGAATCCTGCGTCGCACAGCCAGTGCTCCAGCCAAAGGCAGGAAAAAGAGCAAAATGGGCCTCCAGGAAATGGTAGAGATAAAGGATTCTGTGTCCGAGGTTGCGAGAGACCAAGACGGTGTGGTGAGGAGGACCACGCGGAGTCTGCAAGTGCGCCCCGTCTCAATGCCCGTTGACAAGTGTTTTCTCGGGTCTTTGGCGCTGCCTGTGTCCGAAGCAGCAGAAGACACTGAAGGAAAAGAAAACTCTCCGGGTAAGACGCTTTAAGTTTCTCTAAAAAGAAACCCCTGTAAGCTGCATTTTGGTTTCTAGGTGTGATAATGTGGTTGGCATTTTATAGTCAAAGTAGGAGATACTGAAAAATAAATGTTTTAGGGTAATTTTGTTAGGCTAGATTTTAAACTTTGGGGGGAGGATGGTAGAAGAGCCATTTCACCTACTGCCTTACAATCACACTGACCTCTGAAAGGGACAGTGAGGGATGAGAGGCACCATCAGGTGTGACTGGGGCCCGTGGGTACTTAATTCGCACCTCATGAGGTGTGGCAGAGGGAGGGGCAGCCTGCAAAGTATGAGCAGAGAGCTTGGTTTTCTAAGTGGGTACCATATATTTGCTGATTATTCTCAGGTTCAATAGAATTACATTGATTTTTCTGAGGTTGAATATAGTTGTATTTTTCTCCCCAACACATAATCCATTTCTGTGACCGGAAATGTTTATGGAGAAAAAGGAAAAGCCAGATGTTGAAACAAGTCACCATCTTCCCTTGAGATACCTTTGCTTCCTTGAGACATAGCTCAGGAGATGTCTCCCTGTGGCCTCATTTCCCTGACCCCTGGGTGTGGCCAGGGATGCAGTGTGTCTGCGGCTGCTTTCTGGCTACAAGCTCCTCGAGCACACGGACCCGGTGCTAGCCAGCTTTCCCCCTAATTTGAACGTAATGCTTCACTCATATCAATAACTTGCTAAAGAGTGACACTTGCCTTACAATGTACCAAGCTCCTGACTTGTGTCAGTGAGTCCTGCTGCTGCTGCCTTGTTCTAGGTAATTTATCACCAGAACTGTGTCCATCTGAGGTCTCTGCAACAAGTATGTTTTAATTAGACCAAATCATCTCAGGCAAGTGGAATGTGATACATGTTTCTTTTAGGAATTTCTCCTTTTTTCATACAATCTAATTTCAATGATCTATTTTCTCACAACGCCCATTTTACTTGCATTAATTTTTATTTTAAGATATTCTACAGAGAGAAACAAATCTTTGAATTGTTTATTTGAATGAGAAAAGGGAGTTTAAAAGTCTGAAATTTTGCTGAGGAATATCAGAGAAGAGATGAAATATGTGATTCAAAATTTGTATCAGATTTCCGTTTTGGGGAAAATAAGGCTATATTTATAGAAATCAGTAATAATTCTGCTAATGCCAAACTTAACATGTTAATACCATTAAGGTGAGTTAGACAGCATTATTGAGGTGATGTCCTCCATTTAAACAAACAATCACATGAGTTAGTCGTTCATAGATGTACATGGGTGTGTGAAAACTGTGGCGGATGTGGAACAATACATTGCCATGGGGTGATTCAAATATTAAAGCTGAGAGAGTGCTGAATACAAAATTCTATACACAGTTCTGTTCCCCTATAAAAACTCACAATGTCTATCTTTGAGTGATGACATACGGTATTTAATTTTCTTCTTTATAATGTTTGAGTTTATCAAATTGTTTTTAAATTAGGAAAATATTTAAGTTAAACAAATTATTCTATTAAAAGAATCTGATCAAGAATACTTGAACACCTATTATTATCTTAGCACTGTACTAAGTAAGCATGATGGAGTGCCCCAAATTGCTGTGACTTCTGTGTTTTTATAATTTTCCTTACTGCACCTGATATTTTACTGCCTCTTTGAGAGGAGAATGCAATATGAAATATGTGTATTAAAACCCAAAAATTTGATTGACAGAAATTAGATATTCAAAATAATATAGAATTAGTGACCAATTCTTCATTTTAAAGTCAGCATATATTGATATTTTAATATATTTTTGCACCATCCATTTTGTTTTAGAAATAAATGAAATTAGATGTGTTGCCAAAATGTTTTTTTAATAATATAATTTGTGTTTTTTACTAATATATGCTTACCTTTGAAAGCTTATAGTGTCTTGCTTACAGGTACTACAATGCTTTGTTTAACAGAGCTGTCTTGTTCTGTTTTTATTGCCACGCTTCTGTGTAGTACAAATCTGACTAGGAAACAACTTAAGGTAATCCTCACTGTAAAAGTATGGTAACTCATGACATTTTTTAAATAACGAATATTACATCCTTAACTGATGTAATAGCTATTCAAAGGGAAATGTCAGTGAAATTCCTATGAATATATTTCACCATTTATTCATCATACAGATACTTTGTTGCAAATCTATACAACCCATAATTATCTTCCGTCACAATGTAACAGACTTACATTCTCCATTTGTCTGTCTGAAGACAAACATGAGTGTTTGCAGCACCTACAAAAAGTGCAGCATGTCACCTAATACGTTGTTTGTTTCGTTTAGCAGAAGACAAGGATGGCAGCAGAGATGGGAAGGCAAGTATAAAAGACCAACATTTTCCAATGTTCAACAAAAAGTTGTCCACTTCCTCCAGCGCTCTTCTCCACAAAGACATCAGCCAAGGGGACTCTGCTGTTTCTACTGCCCCCACGCCAATCACAGAACCATTGGGAGTGCCAGGGTCTAAGGGTGGGAGGACCAAGTCATCTGTGTTAGGTGATGGCCAGGAACACCACTGTCCAGACAAATCCCTCTCCCTAAGGCAGCATTTGGCTCTTAATCCTACAGTTCACCTAACACAAGGTCTGTGTGGTGTGAAAACCAAGGAAAATGGAAATGCTGGGGGCTTTGTGGAAGGGAAAAGCTCATTGTCAGGAAGCATTCTTTCTCAAAGCAATCTGGAGATTAAGAAGCTGGAAGGCAATTGGGGTAAAGGTAGAGCTGCAATATCCTTTTCACTGTCAGATGTCTCTACGCTGTCTACTGACATACCTGAGTTACATTCTACCGCGATTCTGCAGGAGACTGACATTTCCCATCTTATTGACAATGTCACTTTAACCAATGAGAATGAACTGGGCAGTTCCATCTCAGCACTGATTGGCCAGGTTGATGAGACCAGGAATCAGGCTGACCTGACAGTGGTTTCTCATCTTCATAGTACCAGTGTGATGTCAGGCCATCCTCCCTTGCCCACTGTGGACCTAAAAATGCCTTTCAAGCATGGCTTTTCCAAGGGAAAACCCAAGTCTTCCCTGCTGTGCTCATCTCCTGGGCAAGTTTCAGTCTCAAGTCCTCAGACCTCTGAATGTTCAACATGCACAGTTGTTTGTGCAACTACCCATACTTCTAATGTCTCTAAAACCAAACTAGATGACGACCCGTCTGGTAAGGCCAAGGCAGGGGCCGTAGAAAGCAACCTGCCTCTTTCCTTTAGTGCTTCTCACTGCTGGTTACCCAAAAGTCCCACCAATGGGAAAGACTGGGAAACACTCAAGAACCACAGCCCTGCCTCGTCCACTGACTTGACACTGGGAGATGTGATAGCTGGTCCCACTCTCTGTTTAATTTCTGGGGAGAGCAGTCTCGTAGAAATGGATGGGGACTCAGAAAACCTGTCTATAACCACCTATGAATACAGGCGAGAAGGCACGAGTCACCTTGCTTCTCCTTTAAAACTGAAGTACAGTCAGGATGTGGTGGAACATTTTCAAAGAGGCTTGAGAAATGGCTACTGTAAAGAGACTCTCCACCCTCCTGTCTCTGAAGTATTCAACAATATTCAAGATGTCAAAAATCAAAGTATTTCTCATCTAGCCTATCAGGGTGCTGCTTTTATGCACAAGCACTTCTCAAGTTCAGATGCAAAAATGAACCAGACCTGCGTGCCCCCATCTAGTGCTCAAGACTTGCATGCCCCTGCACCCAAGCAGTCCCCACACCCTCCTCTGCCTGTTCTGAAGCTGCCCAGTCCCTGCAAATCCAAAAGTCTGGGGGACTTAACATCAGAGGACATTGCCTGCAATTTTGAAAGCAAGTACCAGTGTATCAGTAAGAGTTTTGTTACAACTGGCGTCAGAGACAGGAAGGGTGCGACTGTGAAGACAAAGTCATTAGAACCCATGGATGCCCTGACTGAGCAGCTGCGGAAGCTTGTGTCCTTTGACCAGGAAGACAGCTGCCAAGTGCTGTATTCGAAGCAGGATGCCAATCAATTCCCCAGAGCACTGGTCCGAAAGTTGTCATCCAGAAGTCAGAGCAGAGTGCGCAATATTGCCAGTCGTGCCAAGGAAAAGCAGGAAGCCAGCAAGCAAAAAGGTGTGAACCCCACCCACGTGGGTGGAGTGATTCTTCGAAACAAACCCTCAGCGCCCCCTCCCACAGGGAACCGGCACTCCACCGGCTCCTACATAGCCGGGTACCTGCGGAGCACCAAGGGCAGCGCAGCGGAGGGCCGGGGCGTCCCGGAGGGCGCATGTGCAGCCCTGCACGCCGGCCACGCTGACCAGTTTTGCTCAGATAATTCTGTTTTGCAGACAGAGCCCAGCAGCGATGATAAACCAGAAATTTATTTTCTTCTGAGACTGTGAATTACATGAAGCTGCATTTTCAATGTTTACAAGGTATTCTGTAGAATTGTCAGAGTTTTAGTAAATCCTTGGCTTTGAAATGATTTTAAAATGTATTTTTAAACTTGTATTTTGGTCTCCCTTCGACTCCATGAGTTCTTTCTGTTTATGCGTTTATATACAGATTTGGGCAACATTTCCCATGTACCAATGCTCTTTCTCCCCTGTGCTGTAAACTCTCTCGGTGTGGAATATGTGCATGCCCTAGACGTGAAACTTCTCAGCAGCCCGGGTTACCATGTGCGTATGTTTCACCCAGATGCTCTTCCGCGCGGAGTCCTCAGTTCACTGTCACAAATGTAGTCATTTTCACTCTCACTCGAGTTACCGAAGAGTCTTTGCAAAGGACAAAGGGATGAATTCTTGATTTTAAAGCCATTATCATCTTCCTTATTTTTCTTTCTTTGTTGAGAAGCCCAGATGCATTTTAATAACTCAGTTAAAACATGATTAAAATTATTACCTTAAAATTTCTCTTCCTCAACCAGAATAAGAGTTGGAAGGAGATGGGTAGGTGCTCCCCACAGACTCTCATTTTACAGAAGGCTGTGAGGGCATGAGGGACAGAGCAAACTTCTGTATAGGAGGGCAAAATTGTTTGTTTTACATACATTTGTAACCTATTTTTGCTAATGGCTTTGTATGTAACAAGAACACAGTTGCCGAGCTGTGCGCTGTGCTTCTGCATTTCATGGTTAAATTATAGACTGCAAATAATGGCTCGCAGAAAGAGAGACTTCCATCAGATGCTAACGATAGCAGCAGGAAATGAAAACCCCCCATCCCCCCAAAGCTTTTAAGAAAAAAAAACTTTCTCATAATAAAACCCAAGTGAATAGATAATTAGAAGAAACCCTTTTCCTTCAGGGAGCCAAGTAACTATATTTTAGTACAACATACATTATTTTCACTGTGAACCCGTTTTTGTATCGCATGTTCACACGTCCCTCTTTGCTTTTTTGTAACATTAACTGCAATGATGTTCTGGGAATTCATGAAAATATAATTAAAGCAGATTTTTAAACACTTGCTGACTGTTTTTTTTTAAAATTGAAGTTCACATGGCAACTGCTGAGAAAGCATATGGAAATATTTTCCTTTTCATTTCTCTGCAGCAGAATAGATATGTTGTACAGGGGATGGTTTTAACCCTGTGTAAGTTGAGGCTGATTTGAGAGATACAAACAAACTCTTTTCTTAGACGGCGATTTATGTCTCTGAGTGTTTTCATTATGCTTTAAAGACCGTATTTGTAAGGTGACTTGAAAAGAAATCAAATATAATGAGTTTCTTTGCATTTGATATTGATATTGCTAGTTTAAAAATATTCCTTCCCAAATCCTGCCCTGGGAGACGGGGGGATGGGGGCAAGGGGGGATGGGGAAAGGCAGGCGATATGCTATGTCTGTCTGGCAGATCAGACCACCTGAAATTTGTTGTGTCAGGGTAGTTGTCCTTCAATTCTTGGATATTCTGTGGGGTTTTCAAAAAAATTTTTGTTCTCGTTGCTTTTCAGTTTTGGAACTCTCTATTGGAAATTTCTATCTATCTCCTTAAGCTCAGAGATTGTTTCCTCAGTTGTATCCAGTCTTCTAATGAGCCCTTTAAAGGAGTTTTGATTTTTTTAACAAAGATTTATACTTATTTTTAGAGAGAGGGGAAGGGAAGGAGAAAGAGAGGGAGAGAAACATCAATGTGTGATTGCTTCTCACATGCTCTCTACTGGGGATCTGGCCTGCAAACCAGGCATTTGTCCTGACTGGGAATCGAACTGGTGTCCCCCTGGTTTGCAGGCCGGTGCTCAATCCACTAAGCCACACCAGCCAGGGCGAGTTTTGATTTTTAGTATTTCTTTTTCAGTTTTTTCTCAAAATTTTTCTCTCTCTGCTTACATGTTCTGTTTTTGCACATTGTCTACTTTTTCCATTGAAGCCCTTGGCATGTTAATCATAATTTTTTCAAATTCCTGTTCTGATAATTCCAACATTTTCCCATATCTACCTGACTCTGGCTCTGTTGCTTGTTCATATATCATCAAACAGTATTGGTTGCTTTTTAGTATGCCTAGTAAATTTTGGTTGAAAGGTGACCCTGATATAGTGGGTCAAAAGAACTGCAGTGATGCAATGTAGCATGTGTGAGTTGAGGGAAAAGCATTCCATAGTACTATGAAGAAGTTTTTATTTTTTGGTGAGTCCATGTCCCTGGACTATAAACTTCACTGGTACTTCTCAGTATTCTCCCTTCCCCCCTTTAAGTGGGTCAAGATGGTTAGATGGGGCTGAAGCTGGCACTTTTTTTCCCCCAAGCTGGTTAGGCTCTGATGACCCCAGGAGGCAAAGTTCTGGTGAAATAGTTTCTCTTAGGGCAGGGCTTGTTAAGAACAGAACTTTCTGGCATATTTCAACATGGTTCCTTTTCTCCTTTGCCCACTGGGAGCTTGAGGGGTTTCCCTCCATATTCAGTGTGAGGACCTGGCAGAGCTTCAGAAGTAAACTCAGAAACACGTGGGGGCCCCTACGACTGGGCCATCCTGGAGTTTTTAAGTCTTAGGTTGTCCATGCTGAGCCTCCCTCCAGTAACACATCAATTACAGCTCAGGTCTTCCTACTCCGGCACCGGTTTCTGTGGCGGTGGCTGTTCATGGCTTTCTGCTTTGGTAAGTTGTGACTTCCCTATTTCCCTGTGTGTCGCTCCAGTCTGGGCAGCAGCAGTTTGCCCTGTGACCTCAATTCCATGACAGATCTGAAAAGAGCTGTTGATTTTTCAGTTTGTTCATTTTATAATTGTTTGGTGACTTCTAAGCTCCTAATATGTCCGACTGGAAAGAGTCCTGAATCACACACTTAAAAAAAACAAAACCCACCTAAAATATCTGACATCTTATCTCACTATTACAGAAAAAGTACCTACAGCAAACTCTAACATGCTAACATTTTATGGGGGTGGGGGGCGGATGAATGTATTCCTAGGGAAGCAAGAATGTAGGTAAAGGGAATTGAGGCAGGAAAAGGAAAGAAAATTCAAGAGGATGAGCTAATCAGATGGCTGTGCCTTCACAACACAGCCAGCCAGATGTTACGATTTGTAGGGTGTCTCCAGAGAAGTCACACGGAAATACCACATCTCAGAGCAGTCCCTTGTAGAGGAGGAGGAAGGGTGACAAATAGATCTTCTGCTTTCCTTCTTGTGTGCTTTCTTTTAGTGGTGAAGTCCACCCCTATAAAACATTAACTTCCTCTATGTCCGGGCCCCATAGATGATGTGGTATGCAGCCCCTCCAGGCAGCTCCTGGGCAACCAGAGCCTCTGTCCTGCAGTGTAGCTGTCTCTCCACATCATCTGGGGCACTGGACAGTGGCAGTGCTGGGACTTGAACACCATGGCAATATTTCAAATAGCTGGAAGCATTGCAAATGGTTGCTACCTGGGTGGAATACGGGTAGATGGGGGATGGTTGATCTCCGGTGATGCGATAACTGGCTTTCCTATCTATATCCTGCACCAGATCTTGTATGAGACCAAGAAGCTTTCCCTGCTTCTTAAAGAAGGAGGTGCAAGGCCAATCCTTCCAAGTAGTAGTCAGCTTCAATCCCCTAAGATTTGAAGAGGATTAGCAAACCAAGTGATAGTTATCACTGCTGCAGCGGCTCCCAGGGTCACAGCTGGCATTTATCAACTCCCTCGTCTGTCACCCATTCTAGTTTCTCTCACTGTTAGCATGTCAGCTGCTCTAGGTTGCTCACCTGGTACATGGACACCGTCCCTTGTCCTGGTCTGCATGAACCCTGGGTTGTTTTCCTTTGTGAGGCAATAGTTGCTGTGGGCTTCCATTTACGACTATATCACAGAATTGCCCAGGGGTGCCTCGGTGAGTCCTGTTCTCCAGATGTACTCGTATTTGTCCCCATTGTGTAGCAACAACCCTGTTTCTCATGATGACTGGCGTCCATTAAACCGTCAGTATAGTAATTCTTTTCTTGCTTATCCACTGGCGTGCCGAGCTCAAAATAGTTCAATTCCAGTTCAGTAAAATCCATAACATGTTCTCTAGGGAGCCGCGTTCCCCTGGCCATCAGGATCTCCAACCCAGTAGACACAAGGTTGCAGGGACAGAAAATACAAATTTGGCAACTGGGTCACTGAGAGTGAGGGTAAGAGAGGCTGAGCCTAGTTTGACCCCTCGGTTTCTGGAGCCCCAGCTCTTGTATCCATGTGTAGGGTCCGAGCCTGCCACTCAGAAAACAGGACATCCTACTTACCTGGTTGTTGAGCACCGCCTGTGGCTATGCCTACATTTTCAGAGTCACTCCTGAGAGAGACTGTATTGTGAGAGTGATTCATATCTATAGAACCCCAGTAAAGCATTACAGGTACAACCCAGACATGTACCTGCAACTGTCTGAATTAGGTTCAAGATTTTTACTTCTCCATCATTGGTTATAAGGAACTTCCCATGAGGCCATAGGTGTGAGCTGCAGGAGTGGCACCTGTCATATGAGGCCAACATGTCATTTTTCACATCTTCTGGACTACTCGAGTCTTTTCTTAAAAAAAAAAAAGATTTTATTTATTTATTTTTAGAGAGGGAAGGGAGGGAGAGAGAGAGAGAAACATCAATGTGCAGTTGCTGGGGGTCATGGCCTGCAACCCAGGCGTGTACCCTGCCTGGGAATCGAACCTGCGACACTTTGGTTCGCAGCCCACGCTCAATCCACTGAGCTACGCCAGCCAGGGCTGAGTCTTTTCTTAAATATACCATTTCCATAACAATAGTTTGTTTCTATGCCTCTCCATCTTTTTGTGGGAGCTTGCATTAACACCAGCTCATGATTGGCAGCTCCAATGGCAGTTACTTGGTGTACTCTCGTCAGGAGCTCAGGCTTTACTTTGAGGGGGTGTCCCTTCATGTTCCAGACCACTGGACCCCTAAACATTTCACTGATGTTTCAGTCTCCATAGTCATCAAGGGCTTACCACCTACCCTCTGACATTCATATGTTTTATGAAGGCATTCAAATTACTTGACCCATTCTTATTAGGTCTAATTAGTGAAATGTCAATCAGTGTAGAAGTCCAGAATAATGTACTGTGGAACAGCAAGGTGATTGATATCACTGCAGAATAGACCATGACACAGTGGGAAAATTAACTGCCGTCCCTGCAATATAAAGGTGAACTGCTTTTGGTGCTCTTTGTTTGGTGGGTTTTGCGTGTCTTCATTGTAATACTCTCTTTCCCCCCCCGAGCCTTTTGACTCCTTCCTCATTACTCTGCCAAGTGAATTCCAGCAATCCACCTCAACTTACTGAGCTATTGTGAATGCAGGCTTTAAGGAGCGATCCCACCTAACTTAGAACTGGGAGACATTAATTTTATTGGGACATTATTAAGACCCGCTAGACATAGATTCCAAGTTGTGGATTAGTTGTTCTTTTGAATGAATTCTCCCTCATGGCCTTAATTTTCAGTTCCCTCATCTAACATCCTCAAGATCTTCCCCTACTGATGCTTCTCTGGTTTGTTCTTGATACATTGATATCTAGTCACACCACCTGCCTTCAAGCTATCTATGGCTCTCACAGGCTGCTTTAAAATGACAATTAGCTGCCATGAGCCTACCAAGGGTTTCAGTACCACCATAAGTAGCCAGCCACGGCAGCAGGCTTATAGTTATCACTACCCTTGTAATGATCAGTTGTAGTAGCAACTTGCTATCCGAAGGCTTACCCTAAACTTTCACCTTATCCCAGTTAACCACAAGGAAAAACGTTGGTAATTCTGATGCCAGAGCTTGCCAGCCACTGGTCCTCCCCCACTTCTGCCACCACTTGCCTCAGGCCGTCTCTCTTAGAGAAGACAATCAGGGGTAATACAGTCCCAGGGAAGCAAGAGTACCGGGTAAAGGAAAAAGAGGTGGGTCAGGGGAGAGATCCCTCTTGGTCATGAAAATTTGAGATTCATTCCTATTAGACACCCATTTGCAGAGGTCAAGTCGACAGTGTGGAGTGTCAGGTAGAGGTCAGGGCTGGCTATAGGTTTGGGAATGTCTGACACAGGTGGATCAGGTGAGGTTGCCCAAGAGGATGTAGAGAGAAGGGGGTCTGAGAAACCCTTGTTTCAGATGGTGAGCAGAAGAGGAAGATCTGGAAAAGGAGACAAGAAACATGCAGGAAAGAAGGAAGACGTTTGGGAGAATGTCACAGAAGAAAAAGATGAGGGCGTTTTGAGGAGGAGGTCTGCACATAGTTTAAAAAGTGTTATGTAAATACTTCTATATTTCATAGAAAAAGGTAGATGTTCCACCTTTCTGGAACAATTGGCAGGTCTGACAGCATGGGGCTGCATCCTTCATGATAAAAACCTGTTGCAGGCATGCGGAGCCTGCACTCAGCAGGAGACGTGACAATCCGGCTGCCCTTCCTCCCACCCATGCCCCCTTGTCTCCCTGATTACTAGGGCTTGCCAGTCTTCCTTGATCGTCATGCTTGCACCATTGAATGTCCGCAGGGGAGAATTATTTCTCTGTGCATAACTCTCTCCATCAAAGCCAGGAAATCAAAAGATGACCTTGAAAGAGCCATGTGTTTAAAAGCAAACTCGGAGAGGATGTTTCTTTGTGGAGTGAAGAACAGTGTATATGTTTTAATAAGGAAACAAAGCCTCTTCAAAAGAAAAAGCTCTGCCTGTTTTATTCAATTACAATTCATTACCTCCTTGGCTTTTGAGCTGATCCTACTTGAAATTCATTTGCAAATTCAGTTCCCAGAACAGATATTTCTCAAGTGGTTTCACATTGTTATTTTTCCTATGCAATTAACCTCAGCGAGTCCTGACTATTGATGTCCATATTTTTTGAACAGAATATATGAACTGACCAAGGATGTTTTTTCAAATCTAAATTCACACTTAGGAGCATTTGTCCCCTGTCGTCTGCTGATTCTCCCAGCTTCCAATTCGGAGCAAAATCATAGTAGTGACAAGGCCTGACATTGCCAGTTAGAATCAAATTCTACCTAGAAGTCTATTTTCTAATCATCCCACGTGCAGGAGACAGTCCTGGGAACACTGCAGTGTCTGTGTGGAGAGTAATTCACTCCATCCCTTTGAGAGCCCTTGCCTTCAGGAGAACCAGCCTCAGTGGCAGGGTGTAGGGCATGGCTTCTACATCCTCTGTGTGGTCTGCTGCTCATCACCCCTCCCCTACCTTCAATGCCTCCTTCAGCTCCTCACCTTCCGCCATGCCCTGGCCCAGCACCTCTTGGTGACCGGAAGCCCTATTTCTGGGAACTGATTATATTAAGGGATGATAATATTATAAACTAGAAGATTCATCTCTCAAAAGAAGGGAATGCTAGTCTGTTTAGTCAAATCTTGTGAATTCAAAGCAGTGCATGTACCCTTGTGATTAAAAGCTTCACGTCTGGGCCCAACTGCTTGTAGGCAAATCCCATTGTTTGCTGTTTATACTTGACCATCATCTGTCAAATGGAAATAATTGTAGACCCACCTCGTATGTTGTGAGGACTATAAGAATTCACATGTAAAATCCCTAATTAGTAGTAGTTGGGATATGGTAAGTGCTAAAATTTTTGCTATGATGCTATATAATTGTCATTATTGTATGGCCTACTATTGCAACTTCCTTCCCTTAAGTTATTGTGTAACCACTGGGCTCATCAGTATCTTTTTCTTGAAATTCTTGGTAGAATTTTCTGACTTATGGGCAATTTTCTGTATCCATCCTTTCTGACTTATAGAGATAGAAATTTTCATTCATAATATATAGGCTCATACATACTTATTAGAAGAAATAGAATGTCTGTTCATCTATAGAGAAATACATATTTATATTTTATTGTCAGATTAATAGAGGAAGGAAATCACTTGTATGCCAAAATTCATCACTTAGTTCCAGTCAAGTTTTTCATAATACTTTCAACCTCCTCTTCACTTTGTTTTTTACTCTGAATTCCTTTGACATTTAGGCACTGAATAAGTCATAATTTTGCATTATTCTTCAGGCTGTTTTGTGATTTATTTTTACATCTAGTTCCTTATTTCCATTTAGCTTTTCACAGCGACACCATAGCTCGCTCTGAACATGGCACCGTTTCTAAGGGCATAATCAGGGTTCCGAATGTTTTTCATGTTTATATCCCTAGTGTGTCCGCCAGCTCCCTTTGCTATTTCAGCGCTTGTTTGCGTAATTTAGTTTAACTAATGTTTCAGTTTTATTTTTCCATTTCTGAACTTTTCATTTTGAGATAATTTAAGAGTGATGAAACAGTCGTGAAAACAGCACAAAGAACTCCTGCATCCCCTTCACCCAGCTTATCCAAATGTGAACATCTTCCAGTAACTACAGTGCAATGATCAGAGACAGGAAGTCAATACTGATACAATACTATTAACCATTTTACAGCCTTTGTTCAAATTTTGTCAATTATCCCACCAATGACCTTTTTTTTTCCTGGACCAGATCCCAATCTAGAATCCCACATTGCATTTAGTTGACACATCTTCTTGGTCTTCTTGAATCTGTGAAAATTCCTTAGCCTTTGTTTGTCTTCATGGTTTTGATACTTTTAAAGGGTATTGACCAGTTATTTTGTAAAATGTCCCTCTGGTTTGATCTGTCTGAATTTTTTGGTCATGATTAAATTTAGGTTATTCATCATTGGCAAAAAATCCCACATACTTGCTTCAGTGCTGCTTCCATTGGAGGTAGGGATGTCTCTTCCACTGGCAAAGAAATTCATGAGAATTTAGGAGCTCGATGTCCCCAGCTTTATTAGGGTCTTCCCACGTGTCCCCATGCTAGCCACAGGATCCCATTCTTTCCCAGTCAATGCCCTCATTTTAACAGTAGGTACCCTGTAAGGCTGGGGGTTCAACTTGTATTGTCATTCAGCCAATAGCACAATGAGATTTCCCTTTTGATTTTCAGCAGTCTCAGCCTTGCAGCTACAGGAGATCAGGGTCCTTCCAGGCACATGCAAAAATGTTCAGGTCATTAATGTGGTGCCTGAACTGGGAATTCGTATCCTTGAGCTCATCTCTTTCTTGCACTACTTTGTCAAGCAGCATTAGGATCAACCAGCCAATCTTACTATATTGGTTAGATTCACAAATGTGTTTGAAAGTACAATATACAGAGTCACTCAGCTCCTTGCTTCTTCTAAGTGGCTGATTAGGAGTATCTAAGGCAGCCATTTTGCCAGATCATGTCATGAGTTATCCATGTTCTCTTTATGCTACTGGAAATACAGCCATTAGCATCTTTAAATTTAATCAGATTAGAGAGCCAATTCTAGAAAGCCCAGATTCAATTCAGGAAACTCATTCTTAAAATTCTGTTCCCCTAGCACTAGTCTCAGTACAAAAATATCTGTATTAGCCAGGGTTCTCCCAGAGAAACAGAATCAATAGTGTGTGTGTGTGTGTGTGTGTGTGTGTGTGTGTGTGTATGAATTGGCTTATTCGATTGTGGAGGCTGAGGAGTCCAGACCCAGAAGTGCCAGTGGTCTAGTTTCAGTTGAAGTTCAAGCCCAAAGGCAGGAAAAGGGTGATGTCCCAGGTCAAAGACAGTAAGGCAGAGAGAAAGAATTCTTTCTTGCTCAGTCTGTTCATTCCACTCAGTCCTTCCACAGATTGGATGGGGCCCACCCACTTTGGGGAGGACAATCTGCCTTCCTCAGTCTACCAATTCAAATATTAATCTTATCCAGAAATACCCTCACAGACACACTCAGAATAATGTATAATTAAATATCTAGGCACCCCATGGCCCAGGCAAGTTGACACATAAAATTATATCACACCTTTTCAGCACATCAAGGCAGAAGACTATAATGCCATTTTATCTCATTACTGGCAATGCTACCTTGCATCACTGGGATAAGGCAGAGTCTTCCAAGTTTCTCCACTATAACATTACTATTTTCCTCTGTATAGGGTAAGTATCTGTTAATGATTCTTGACTGGAATAGTTATTTATTACTCTAATGTTACCAAACGACTTTATATTGCCATCATTTCTTCTACATTTACTAATTGGAATTTTACTTTCCTCTTTAATTAGTCAATTATTTATATCACCATGGACTCATGAATATATATTTTATATTCTGGGTTATAATCCATTACTCTCATTATTTATTTTGTTTCTCAACTTGTCCTAGATTTGGATATTAGGAGCCTCTTTTTAAGTTGTATTTAAATTGCTTTTCTCTATGAATTCTCATGTTCAGTTATGTAAGATGAGCATAAATAAACAAGGCTTCTCTATGATTATAATGTTATGGATTATTTGCATAAAAATCCCCTAAGAACATTTTACTTGTAGAACCATTTAATTAAAGATTCTACACTAGATAATGGGAACTTAAATGCCACCCCAGATAAAAACAACAGGCCGTTCCCTACCACCATCAACTTATATTTTGCTCTTTGAGATCAGCAACTTTCATAGAAATTGTACCGAAATGGTAGAGAAACATTCTTACCAGCTAAAGATGCTGGTTCAAGTAAAAGGGGAAGAAACATGAAATTGCTGACATTTTAATGTGACTTTGTTGGTTTGATCTTATGAAAAATATGTAGCATTTAGTATCCTTATACTTTTATAGTGCCTTATACTATAACTTGTTCATTGTTTCCACAAAATCTTTATAGCTGAAAAAGGCCATGTCATCTCATCTATATTCACTAGTTTCTTTGGCTGCAAGTCACAGGACACAATCGTAGCTGTCTCATCCCAGATTGAATTTATTGAATGTATATAAGGTAACTCACAGAATTGGGCAGAACAACTAAGGAATCTGACTCAAAAAATGGCAGGTGTCATGGGGGTTCAGAAATTCATAAGGGACTAATGAGTAGACCCTTCAAACAGCCTCAGTCTCCCTGAAGACAAACTTTGTGTGATTCCATTCAAGGTCCAACTGTCAGAGAAAGAGCATGTAATGTTTTGTGTGGCCAGTCCCAAAAAGACTGGGTCCACTTGGGTGGGGGCAGGGGCATTGTCTTGGTTCAGATTCCCCCAGAGTCTGATTTGAGAGCAAGTGGTTTGTTTGGGAGCTGATCCCAGGGAGGTTTATTTGGCAGTGGGGAAGAGGGGCGACAAAGGGAAAGAAGCCAATAAAGGATTTGTTATCAAAGCAATTCCCTCTTTGGGCAACTGGAATTTCATCTTGCAGGGACACAGGTTAGGACACACAAGAATTATCTCAACTGAGAGATGAGCAGGCTGTTTTCCAACTGCATCCCTTTACATGATTTGTTGAGGGCTTCTGGGACATTCACTTGAGTACTTCTGGCTTGTCCTGTGTGTGGATTGATCATGCTATTGCAACTAGACAAAACTTCTCGGGCAAGGAGTCGTAGGGCTCTGCGGTGGGCAGCCTTCTGTGCGGAGAACTGAGTGCTGAGAAGACTTGGTCAGAGAGCAGACACATCTGCTTCAGTGGTTAACTTAAGCCAAATGGGATGCTCGTACTAGAAGTTGGAGACGGGAGGCTGGGCAAGCAAAAACAGTAGTTATTCCTTTCACCATGAATGCAACCCTCATTTTACAAAAACAGTAGTTTGCAGGTCAAATGTAGATTGCTACATCTGTATCAACTAGGATGCTGAAGCTACAAGAAGGAGCATATCAAAATAAAAGTGGTTTAAAGACTAGAGAATACAGCGTATCAGGCACGATAGACTACAGTATGCTGCGTTAACAAACAACTTCCATCAGTGGCTTAACACAATAGAAGTTTATTTTTCACTCACACAAAGTCTGAGGGTTCAGGCAGCTTTCCACAGCAGCTGTTTCTTAGGCATTGGCTCATCATCCCAGGATGCTTGGTCCTGAGGCACCTCCATAAGTGTTCACGCTCCCATAATTACCACTGCAGGGAAGGGTGCCGGGGAGTCACCGGACGTGGCCTGCAACACTCCCAGTCTCATTTCATGCCAGTCACGGAGCCATGCTTTGGTGGTGAAGTGCTGTGCTCCTGTGTGTCCGGAAGTAGAGAACAATACATTGACAACCAGAAGTCATAAGTACCTCCCAGGGATTATTTTTTTTCTCCAATAGAAAATCTGAAGCTAGGTAATCCCAGGGTTATTTCAGTGACTCAGCAATTATTTGAAGACTCGGATGCTTTTCCTTCTTTCCAATCTGGCATCCCTGTCAGGGATACCTTTTTTGTCACAAGATAATGACGGCAGCTCCGAATGTCTCATCCTCTCATGTCAATATCCACAAGCAGGAAGAGTGAAGTGGGGTGTCTTTGCCTCTTTCTTTTTTATCAGGTGAAGTGGGGCCTCTCTCTCAATGCCCCCACCCTCTTAATCAGGGAAGAAAATCTTTCCTTGAAACAGACTTCCCGTTATACCTCACTAGTCAGATCCGGGTCACATGACTACACCGAGCTGCGAGGAGGATGACAAACACCTGACACCTTCAGCTTCTCTCAGGAGAGGCAGGCTCTGCCAGTTTAGAAAAAGGAGTACGGGAGTGGCTGTGGGGTTCAGAGTCAATAGGGTACCATGCACCTGGCACACATGGCAACCACATTCTCCATGTCCAAGTGTAGGCATGTCAGATATTTGCCCGATCACCATGCTCTTGAAACACAACTTCAGCAGTTCTCACCATGTGGGCCTCTGAATCACAATTGCTGATGGCAGCGTTGTACTCAGTCACAGCCTCTTATTCCTGAGAAAATTGAGTATTTCCTGGGATCCGGTGTCAAGCAACTCCCTGGGAACAAGTCTATTTGGCTGATCAGATGAGAAACCATGTCTCTCGTTTGATAATTCAGAGCAATGTAAAAGGAGTTTCCGTCATACAGAATTTTTCAGAACTCATCATCAAAATAATAGATTGCAAGTGAGTATGAGACTAGGGTTTGATAGGAAAAATTATCCCTTCTGACAAACAAGCTAAACTTGGCTTATTTTTCAATGAATCAACTTCTCCAACTCTGGGATGATAAATGAACAACACTAAGTAAACTGTTATTGTGTATATTAGAATCATACACATACTCTGGACTTCAATACATTTGAAAATGGTAGAGATGGTAGCAGAGACTCCTGTGTCAACTGGCAATTAACAGCTTCCAGTTAAATTGCTTATGACAACAGCAAAAGAGAAAAAGTTTGCAATGCTGTTGAAAGCTAAAACTTTAAAAGTTTTATAATAAGCTGGAAAGAAACTCACTAAGTGTAAAACAAATGGAACTGGACCAAGAAAAGAAGATCCCATTCAGTCATTATTCTGGAAACAAAGGCAGCATAAAAACAGTGGAAGTATGCTTTATAACCCTTCTGTCAGCAATTGGAAGCCAGAGTACACCAATCAAAAGAAATACTGCTTCTCTAAAAAAGCTAGAAGAATTCTTCCCCATCCCTTACTGCTTTTACGACTGTTTCAGAGATCTCAATGCCACCTCCCCTAGCCCTGAAATACACCACAGAAGCTCCAGCTCCCAGAATGCAGTGCGCCACCGTGGGTTTCAAAAGACAAGCACTGTGAGAAGGGGGTTGAGTAGAAAGAACCCTGGCAGTAGTAGTACATTCTTGCCTCAGGATCGTAGAATTCCTCACTTTGCTGTGGGGTCAAAGACCATCAATACATTCATGAGGTTAAGAGGGCTTTGGGGGAAATTCTCAATTTATTGTAGACTCCTCTTTTTTACCCTTGACACTGAATGACTTCAACCCGTTTCAGAGTGAGTGCGTGAAACACTACTCGGAGCATCGATTGTGTGTGATACGTGATAACTAACATTAACTGAATACCTACTATGTGCCATCTACTATTTTAAACACTTTATGTAGATCAACAGGTGATCTTCACAATAACTGCATGAAGTAGGTTGCTGTTATTACTTATTCTCATATGGCAGACAAGAAACTGAAGCATAAGGAGATTCAATAGCTGCTTGAAATGTTCAGTTAGTAAATGGCTGAGCTGGGGTTTGAATCTACCTGTAGAGTCTAGTTCTCAATTCCATACTCTTAATTACATTTCTGTATGGTCCTTGAAAAAATATATAGTGAAATAGAAGTTGTTTGTATTGATATATGTACTTGTATAGGTATAACAAATATATGCACATGTGCATATGTTTGTCAATTGATAAAATGATGACAAAGCCATTAGCTAATAAGTTGGCACTGATATGGTGGAAAGTGGGGGTGGATGTATATTAGGGTAAGTAAAATCCATCTTTCAAGCCAGGAGCTCTAAAACACAGAGAAGGTAGGCGAGGAGATTTAGCTGGAGAGAGGAATGGAGAAAGATGAGCCCTCACACTGGGGTAAGAGCTGCTACTGGTAGACGAGGCTCCTGGCCATTTGTGTCTTGTCAGAATACACTTTTAAACAAGCTAACTCAAGACAAAATAACTTTTGCCCTGGCCATTTAGCTCAGTTGGTTAGAACATCATCTCAATACACCAAAGTTGCAGGTTCAATCTCTGGTCAGAACACATACAGGAATCAATTAATGAATGCATAAATTAAGTGGAACAACAATTTGATGTTTCTCTTTCTCTCTCTCCCTCTCCCCACCCCCCTTTCCTTCCTTTCTCTCTAAATCCAATCAATGAATCAATGAATAACAAAAATTTTTAAAAAGAAAAATAACTTCCATGGACTAACTTCTAACTTAGAATTCTACAAGGGGCATCCTTACTTGTCATCTGCAAAAAAGTGCAGGAGAGCTACTCTGTCTTGTCCAGTGGACTGTATGTTCTCCATCCCTCAGTGCCTGCCAGGACCTGAAGATCGGCGGCGGTAGAACTTCCCCCACCTCCCTTTTCCCCCTCTGTCCTTTGGGGATAAACAGGAGCCTGGGGTGTGAAAGAGACAAATATCCTTTCAGTTGTGCCTACCTTTGTGTTTGATTTCAGGTCTTAAGTTACTATCAATAGTAACAATGATAAAAAAATGTAAGCTCATATGTATTTTAAATCTCTGGAAGTATAGAAATGGGTATATGAGACTTCCAAATTTATGAAAAGAAAAGTATTGCACAAAGAAAATGCAGCAAGTTGATCAGATTGATAAAGTAGGTCTTTAATTTGAAGATCATAGCCAATATGGGGAAAGATTTTCACTTATTTCTGGTAGATATATAAATTTTAAAAAATTCTCCAAAGTGCCCTATCACTGTGGCTCAGTTGGTTGGACATCATTCTGCAAAGCAAAGAGGTGCTGGTTTGATTCCCAGTCAGGATGCATGCCTGGGTTGCAGCCTGGTCCCCAGCTGGTGTGGGTATGAGAGGCAGCCAATTGATGTTTCTTTCTCTCTCTTCCTCCTTTCCCCCTCTCTAAAAATAAATAAAATCTTTAAAAAAATTGTCCAAAGTTATTAATGACTAGAAAAAATACATTACCTGGCTGAGGAAAGAAAAAGTCATTTATAAAATGACTTACATTGAAATTGGTGAAAGAATATTATTATGGATGAATTTGATCTGAAAATTATACATAATTGAACATAGACTATTTTATACTTAATCCAAATTACTCTTTAATGAGAAAACAATTTAATAGGTAGTAGTTCTTTCACTAATTATAACCTGCTATATTTAATGTTGTCTTCCCTCCATACAAATTTTTAAATATCACTAAAATTCCATTAGAGTGTTAATGATTAAACCTGGTGCTTAAGTTTTTTTATTCCAAGACTATCATGTAAGATATGTAAGGGGAGAAAGATTTACTTCAATCTCATGAACACTCTCTATCTTCATACCACTAAGCTTTTACCAAGGGAAGAAAAGGGTGGGGGTGGGGAGGTGTAGTCCACACTGTATATAGTAATAGCTTTTTTTTTAAATAAAATATATTGTTTAGATAATTTCAGGGTTGGTAAACTAATTGGAACTTGTCTCCTATATGATATGCATTATCATGTGGTATGTCATATGCAATTGTGGAGGGGCAGTTTTGCAGCTTGAAAGAACAGAACTCACCATTTTGTCTGTTTCATTCAATTTCTTTTACATTGGTGTTCCTCCTCATGCCTTCAAGAATGTAATGCTAGGTCCAGTTAACCTGAATGTACTGGGGATTCTCAGTGTTCTGTGACAAGATGAGGGAAGGAGCATCAACATTAAGTTAACTTAGATGCTACATGTACCATTTAAAGACAGCAGATTGAAACTGTAGGAAGCAGTAACTGCTGGTGCAAATATGTGCTGGTCCCCAGCGTTGCTAATTTGTGGCTTACTAAGAAATACATAAGCTGGTTGTACTAATGAGAAATAAAACCCCATTTTTATCACTCGGAAGGAAGTAAGTTGATGGGAAGCGAGATCCCGTTTCTCCACGTGGTAATCCCAGGCGACATGGCCTTTGATGGTTAATTTTATGTCAACTTGACTGGCCCACAGGATGCCCAGATATGCAGGTATACATTATTTCCAGTGTATCTATGAGGGTCTTTCAGGAGTAGAGTCACATGTGAGTTGGTGGATTGAGTAAAGCTGATGGCCCTCTGCAGTGTGACTGGGCTTCATCCCGTCTGTTGAGGGTTGAACAGAATAAAAAGTTGGAGGAAGGTTGAATTTGCTGTATGCCCAACTGTTGACCTGGACATCAATCTTCTCTTGCCCTTAGCAGTCCTGATTCTCAGGCTTTCAGCCTTTCAGACTCGGGCTGGAATCTACCCCGTCAGCTCTCCAACACTCAGGACTCTGAACTACACCACTGGCTTCCCTGGGCTCCAGCTTGCAGATGGCAGATCATGGGACTTCTCATGTGACCCCACACCTCACAGTCAGCCTCTTTCTGTGTCTCTGTCTCCTACTGGGTCTCTTTCTGTGGAGAACTCTGGCTAATACCTGGATCCACGAGAAACAGTTCTCAATTTTCAATAATTGACGTGAGGAAGAACACCAGAGAAGGACAGAACCTGGTCACAGAACTGAGAGTAACCCACTCATTTAAGAAATGCTTTGTGATCTGATTTCACTTCCAGCTTTCACTAGATCAAAAACTGAAGTGGGAACCCAGAGTCATCTGAGCCGTGGTTCAAAAGGAGGTACCGCCTTACTGCTGACCATTCTGTCTGAAAGGGTCCCCCTAGGCTGGGTCTGCCCACCAAGTCACAAGACTGGGTGACTACATTGCTTATACAGCTGCTAAACATTGATATATCTATCATCCATAATTTTTCAGAAGAAGAAACTGAGATGCAAATTAGTTCACAAATTCAAAACTATGAATACCTTCATAATTGTGTCCATTGGGTTTACCCAGGCAAAATAGGAGGTGTCGCCTGGGGTTGCAGAACCCAGAGGCAAAGATGTAGAAATGGAACTGGGAGTTACTCTTCGGGAACCAGGGGAGCTGGGCTGTTAGGTTCTCAGACTTGTAGCTGACACGCCAGGCGTAGCTGTGCTTGCCATGAGTTCAATGGGGTCAACCCCCTTGAATGTTCAGGCATAGCTGTGCCTGCCATGACCTCAGTGGAGTCAACTGCTCCCCCCCAAATGTCCAGACTGTAGTGAGAGTAGCTGAGTAGGCTGGGAGATCCCTCAGGACACACTTTGGAAAATAGGTGCTAAATCCAACAACAGTATAGCAGAATATAAACTACCTGAACCCCAAAGTGGTGCTGGACATTAACAAGCATCTCAGTTACTGAGTATGTCCTATTCTCCCAGGTGTCCCCCCTCACCAATTTGGCCATCTAGAATTGGCCTGCTTCAAGTCCCTGCGGTTGGGATGACCTCGTCCTGCCAGAAAACTTTGAGGCAGTAAGTGCTTCAGAGTCTTCATCAAAATATTAAAGGAACAGTGAGAGAAAAAAGTTCACCATGCTTTCCACCATTGATTTTTCCGATTGGATTTTTATTTGAGGGAAACTCAAGAATTCTTTTAGGGTTTGTATGAGAAAATAAGTATTTAGACCTTTTTGAAATGGTAGTATTATTCTAAGGGGATTTTGGGGGAAAATAAGATATGGAATTTATCAAAGCTCAAAGTGAAAAATGTTTTTAGTTTCTGAAATACACTCTGAAGCTGAGGGGCAAGAGTGATTCTGAGATTTTAAATCTGTATAAAACCAATATTCCTCCTAAAAGCCGTGTTGTCTCTCTGGCTTTATACATCTTATAGTGCCATTTGTTCAAGGGACAATGAAAGATGGGTTACTTTGTTGAAGAGCAAACTTCTAAAGTGAAAACTTTCAAATTTTACCAAATGTTTCTTGACAGTGACTAATAACTTTTGAAGAACTCTCCTAAGCCCTGAGCTGAAGTGGATAAACACACGGATGGTAATCCTTGGTCTTGCTTGAGCACGAAGCTTGCTGGCGACTGCCTGGCAATGCAAAACAAGAAATTGGCCACTTTTTTCTATGCAACTTTATTCACTCTGGAAATCTGTTCAGCACATTTTAATCCATTAACGTTAATAAATGAAAAATTTCCATAATTATGCACAATACTATGAACAAAATTATTGAAAAACACCAAGAGCTTTTTAAAAATTACTCACTTGAAATATGAGCTTTAAGGTGCCAGAAAGAGTTCACATTGAATATAGAATCTTGGAATAAAAAATGCTTATAGGCTCTATGTAATTGAAGAGATCGATGAATCAGTGGGTGGGAGGCTAGTGTTTTGGATGTTGATTGAACATCAATGTAAGAACTAGACCAAGTTCTTTTCTAATTGCCACTGGAGCCTTAGTCCTGTACCAGGGTGATGCTTTGTTCTAGGGGGGTCTTCAACAGAATCTATGAATGAGCAGTGCTGTGGGTTGAAGTGGGTGACCTTCCCTCTCCCCTAGTATCTACGGTCTTTACGGAGGTCATTAGAGTGAGTCCTAATCCAATGTCACTGGTGTCCTTGTCAAAAGGGGGGATATGGACCCAGAAACAGCACGTGCAGAGGGAATCCATGTGAAGAGGCACAGGGAGAAGATGGCTCTCCACGGCCCAGGGGAGAGGCCTGGAACGGACCTCCTCCTCACAGCCCTCAGAAGGACCCGGCCCTGCCGGCACCGGGACTGTGACACAAGAAATTCCTGTCGGTGAAGCCACCCAGTTCGTGGTACTTTATGGCAGCCCTAGCAACATGATAGAAACAGTTAGTGTGCACCTTAAAACTGCGTGTAAGATTTTGTGTGCCTGTGAGTGGAACACCATGCTTCCTTCCTTTCCCTAGCATTGGGCCTACAAAGTGAGGGGATAATCGAAGGAAACAGATTCTCCAAGAAAGCATAATAATATTAAACAGATGGATAAAATGGATTAATATACTGTCCTTCAGACTCTGAAAGGCTTAGACCGTTGGGAAGAGGATCACTGTTCTCAGTTTCATATTGAAGATGTGGGTGTTGTTGGTGACTCCTGCCTGAGGAAGATTTAAGCCCTGGAGAAGTGCCCACATTCTGCTGAGAATTTTTGTCGGGCAAGACCCTTTACCACCGCCCCTGTGGGGGGGCGGGTGGAGGTAGGCTCCTCAGTGAGAAGCCTCAGACCTGTGGGCAGTGGAGGAAGGGGGAAAGTGATCCCTGTAATAAGGAAGGTGCGTGGCTCTTCCAGGACCAGGAGAAATGGAGTGTTGTGTGAAGTTGTTGCGTACATCGTGGATGGACTGTGGGAGCATTTGGAAACAGGCCTTTCGAGGACCCAGAGTGATGCCTGGTGACTTGAGCCACTTGGGGAGGAAAGAAGTGTTGGGGGTACTTAGGGCAGTTCTGCCTCTGATGATGGGAATGTGGTGACAAGATGGGACTGCTGGGTCTGCTGCATCCAAGGGAAGTATCATTCACATCATTCAATCAGCAAACCCTAGAATTATAACTCACAGTGGCTTTTCTTTCGGTTTGAGGGCTATATACCTGAATCCTTAGTGATATGTTGGTGGCAAGGAAGTGTTCACATACTTTCTCCCTCTTGCCTGGCCCGCACCATGTAGGTTCAAACAGGAAAAAAGTCTTAACAATTCCAAGATTTCTCTCCTGGGTCCATTCTGATCAAGGAAAACATTTTGAGAGCTGTTTAGTAACAGAAGTGTTTCAATTGTTTGGGTTTAAAAATTCTAGGACTAGTTCATTATCACCTGCAGAGGCATCGGGCAGTCCAGGGTACTGAATAGCTGGATACTGAACAGCATTTAAACCCAAAATTTAGTCTAATAAAAGGCTAGCTAGGATACCTGCAAGTTTATAAAGTCTGAAGGTTGGAGCAAACCAGGGCTCAGAAGGCTCTCCTTCATCTGGAAGTGAGTGCAGAGAAGACCATCGGCTGTTTCTCAGGCGGTTGACCCTGTACCCGTGAGTAAGTTAATAGGCTTGAGAGTCCCCTCTACTTTCTCTAGGGGAAGGCAGAGGCGTGCAGCAGGAGGTGACATTGAAGGTAAGGGCTTAGGAGATCAGTGGTTTCTCCCTGCAGGTATGTGAGGGAGATTTCACTCCTAAACAGGAAGGAAGCGCACCCCCTGTAAAGAACTTAATCTGAAGCATTGTGCTAAGCAAAATAAGCCAGGTGGTGAAAGACAAATACCATATGATCTCGCCTTTAACAGGAACCTAAACAACAAAACAAAGAAACAAGCAAAATATAACCAAAGACACTGAAATAGAGGACAGGCTGACAGTGTTCAGTGACAGAGGGGAGGGAATTTCAAGGGAAAAGGGGGAGGGTTTACAGGAACAAGTATAAAGGACACATGGACAAAAACTAGGGGGTGGGTGGAAATGAGAAGGAGGGGGGAGGGCTGGGTGGGTGGGCTGGGATGGGAGTAAAAGATAGAAAATTGTACTTCAACAACAATTAAAATAAAATTTAAAAATAGAATAAAAATGAACAAACAAACAAAAAAAGAACTTAATCTGGAGACATCAGTGTTCAAATGGGACTGCAAACAGCACACTGGGTGCAGAATGGCATGTGGTGTGGATGCCCACAAGGAAGGGATGCTGGTGGTGGAGAGCACTCACCAGCTGTGTGTGCGCCGTTGTTCCTGGGAGACCAGCTACAGTAAGTCTAGAGACCAAGCAGCGTTGGCAAAGCATACATGGGGACACCCCAGCACCTTTTCACCTACATGTGGGAGTGGGGGATACTGGTCCTTGTGAGAACTGAGACGTTTTCATAGAAGGGGGCATAGAGCAGGGTGGGTGTTTTTTCCTCCTCTCACGTTGGTGGAAAAACACATAAGAGCACTCTGGAGATGCCCACAGGATTTCTGGGCAATGTGAAAGTGCTCCCCACTAAGAAGCATTTGCCCCTTAAATGAAGACATCTATGAGTGACATTTTCCCTCCTCTCTTTTACATCCCAGAATGATCTGCCCAAGAACCATGTAGAATGGTATTTAGTGGGGTGAAGGGGCAATGCCCTGCACACAAAGAGAGAATAGTCTAAAGGTGCAAAGTCAAAGAGAAACCTCTTTGAGTTCCAAGGAACCCTGGGGAAGACAAAGTAGGAGAGGAGGTTTCTCTAAGGTGGTGGCTGTGTGGGTGTGCTAAGGGGTAAGAACGAAGGTCTTACCCCAGTAAGAAGTCAGATCTAAGAAATGCACTGTTCCATATGTTCTTTTGGACTCTAAGTATCCGATGAGCTAATAGTAAGACGATTTAGATCCAGACTTGACTACCTCACCCTTTCTGTGAGAAGCCAATAATCCTAGGGTTCCAGAGACATAGGTGAGTTTTTTCCCCAAGACAGAGGGCACGACTTGAAAGATCTAATTTAATTTAAGAACTGTTACTTGAGTTATGGTTCTTTTATTTTTCCTTGCCAGCCTGTTATAGCCGGGCAATGCGGAGGATGACAGGTGTGATGACCACCATTGGGTGTGAGCCCACTGTGTACATGTAGGTTCATGTGCACATGATACTTCACTAATCCGCACAAGGCCCAGAAAGTAGACATCACTACCTTCATTTTCCAAATGAAGGACTTGAAGCCCAACAAGATCGAGTGGTTTGACCATGGCGAAGAGCCTGGGTTCAGGTTTAGCTCTGCCCTGTTCCAAAGCTCTGTCCAGTTTCTGTTCATTTCACCAAACTCTCTCCTAGGAGGTATGTGAATGTGTGTATGTGTAAAAAGTTTTTCTCCCTCCCTCCCTCCCTCCCTTTTTCCCTCCCTTCCTTCCTGCCTGCCTGCCTTTCTTTTTTGAATAGAATGATCTACTTACATGGTCAGAATATAGATGCTTTTCTCCCTCAGGCCTTTGCTTTGGCAGCGTTGGGACAAAACAACATGGCTCATTCCCAACTCTGTCTTAAAGGCTTGAATGAGACAAAGCTGGGATGTCTTGCTGAATTGTTTTTAGCCACCTTTCTGACGTGAGGCACTTTCACAATTCATTATTCCTTCGAACGTATTCACGTTTGGAACACTGAGTGAATTCAGTGGGAGACTTAAAAGGCTTTGGGGGCTTTCACCAGAAATGTTGATTTATATGCACATAGTTTGCCAAGTGAGATTTGTAAATTGTAATATTTTATTCAATCCCTTTCTTCTTAGTCATGCAACATATTCCGGAAACAGCTAACTTCATTGCATCAAAGAGCAAAGAGAGAGCTGGAGGTCTGTTATGGCAGGGGTGGGGCAGGGGAGAGTGAAACAACCGGGTGAAAACTGAAATCCCAATGACTACAGGTGATGAAGTGCCATGATGCCACTTAGCTTTGCTTTGATGACTACACTTTTCAAAATATCCTATAACCAACAGTGTTACTTCTCAGAGGACTTACTATCCCAGAAAAAAAAAATCTGAGTCTGGCCATTCTAGCCTTTGTTGGACGAGGAGATCAGAGTTGCCTTTGCCTGTCCCTTTTATGCTGTGCTTGTGGACATATTTATCAAGTTGGTTCTCAGTAATTTGTCTTCTTTCTTAATGTAAACACAGACCACTTCTGTAAGTGAAGACATCTAGAGTCTTTTGAATTTGTAAGGATTTGTTCCTCAATCTACTGATCTACAAAGTTGTGCTTAGCTGTAGCACTGTGTTGAGAATGTATGAGGGACCACATCTCATTTCTCAGTTAATGCTGAACTTGCTTTCCTTACTGGCAGAGAGCAAAGAATGTAGTCGATAATATCTGAGAGCTATGAAACACAAAGCATTTTCCTAGGAATTCTGAAACAAATTAGTCCTTTCCTTTTAATATATAATCTGAGGAGGTAATTCATATTAATATTCAAGAGGCTATGCAACCCACTAACAAGAAACTACCAGAGGGAAAGTTATGTTCGGTTCTTGATGAGCCGATAACAAGAGAATTATACTATATTTATTCATATTTTTCTCCACGTAGACATTTCTGATCATTTCCCAACCTCCCCGCCAACTGTGCATCTAGTTCTGAGGATTAAATCTAGTGCCTCCTCAGAATCTGCTACAAATCAGAGTGTTTATAGGTTAGGTGCTGGGTCGGTCATGGCAGCGGGCGATAGGCAGAAATCCTCGTTGGAGCAGCTGGAGTGGCCCGCAGGTCCCCTGTTCCTGGAGTTGTTCCCTAAGAGCCGCCAAGCCGAACAGGTTCTCAACATACGGCTTCCTTCTCTGGAGTCCCCAGGCCATTGGTTATACTTGAAGGCATTTTAACTTCCTTGATTTCTCCTCATTGCCCCATTACAGTTGTGCAGTTGTGAAATATTTTCCTTAAGGGGGAATAATTACTTAAATAAATGGGGAACACTCTGTAGCTGCCTCGTTGTGTTTATTTGCCTGGAATAAACCTATTTCTATTCAGAATATGCATAACCCCAAAATGCTTGTAGTCTCTCATGTCTTGGGTTTATAAATGTTCAAATATTGTAAAGGTTCTTCTTCCAGAAGAGTTTAAGTGATATTTGGATGTTCCAATGTTACATTTTTAAAAGCATAGAGGATTCTTGGTTCTTAGTTTCTTCTAATAAACACTTAGGGATGTGCCAAGCTGAAGATCTCTGTTAATTCTTACGTAATCGTCCATTCTTTCTTCTCTTAGGTTGTATTAGCTCTTTCTCACCATTCCCAGAAAGAATAGGTGTTTTTGTTTCTTTGTTTTGTTTGGTGTGTGTGTCCTTGAGGGAGCCCCAGAGTTTACTGAAAGTTTTCACCGCCCCGAGCATCTCCAGCCAGGTTCTCTTTTCTCCTAGCAGAACCCCTGGTGCTGGTGGCGAGTACTGACTCTTGGTTTTAGAAGCAGGTCTGCCAAGGGATTAAATTGCCTAAAGAACGTTGAAACCAAAATAATAAAAGAGAAAAATTGTTACTAAGTGAAAAATTAGGGTACAAATCTTGGCCTTCAGATACTTTAGCCACTATGCAAAGCTTTCTGTGAGGGCAGAGAAGGGAAGCATCGTAGTAGAGGAAGAAGGAGAGAAGCTGAGAGGTTACATCTAAACCAAATCTAAAGGACTTATCACCAAACAAAAGGAGGGTACAATCATAGTGCATGTAAAGTTTCATATTGTCTGTGCAAGAAAGTGGAAAAATCCACTAAATTAGGGGGAATGTTTTGGGGGAATCCATGCCACTTTGGAGTAAGGAAATTTACCATCCTCCTTCCTAATGTTGAGATTATGGGTCTTAAGAAAGTAAGATTGGGCTATGGGCATTCCTAAAAAACTGGACAAGGTCCTGGGATATATAGGGAGATCAAAGAAAGTATATGAGATTTTCTCCTCTGATCCTCTGTCACAT
This sequence comes from Phyllostomus hastatus, assembly GCF_019186645.2. Taxonomy (NCBI): domain Eukaryota; kingdom Metazoa; phylum Chordata; class Mammalia; order Chiroptera; family Phyllostomidae; genus Phyllostomus; species Phyllostomus hastatus. The sequence goes on along the minus strand of NW_025333977.1, from coordinate 10,990,747 downwards.
ACAGTGAGACTGAGGCAGACAGTTCCTTATCTAAATGCTTCATTTCATAAACGTCTCATTTTGGCAAGCTGGGAAGAATTGTAAGCTGAATGGAGGGAAAATGCAGACTAGAGGGAGGAACAGTTGGAATATTGTGACTTCCACTGTGGCGTGTTCCGTTTTCACCTTTGAGCACTCGCATTTCATTTGGAAACCTGGCGTGGCTGCTAGTCTGAACTGATGAAACGGTGCAGGCCACTTCCAGTTTGCGGAGCACGTGCCTTATCCTTTTTCCTGAAGGTGAAGATGGGTTCTTGCCAAAAGCAGGGAAAAATCATTAGAGTATTTAAGTTTTCTCTGGAATGTCTGTCACTTAATAGTACTCTTTTAGTGAATTGCCCTTTAATTTTATTTTGAACGGGCTGAGATGATTTTCTCTAAGAACTAAATCTGTAATAGACGTGGAAAGAGAGAGGAAAAGAGATGGGGGGGGGGTGAAGGGGAGAGAGAGAGGGAGAGGAAGTGAAATAGAGTGGGCGGGGGGAGAGGTATTTTAAGGAATTGGCTTACACAGTTATGAAAGCTGGAAAGCCCAAAATCTGTAGGATAGGCTGACAGGCTGGAGACCCAGGGAAGAGTTGATGTTGCAGCTTGAGTTCAAAGGCTGCCCGAATATCCTCAGAATTCCCTCTTCCTTATGGGAGGTCAGCATTTTTTCTTAAGGCATTCAATTGATTGGATGAGGCCCGCCCAAATTATGGACAGTACTCTACTCAAACTCCACTGATTTAAATGCTAATCTTGCCTGAAATAGACTTTCACAGCAACACCTAGTTCTGTTTGATCAAATACATGATTACCATTGTCTAGTCAAGTTGGCACATCAAATTAACCATCCCAACAATATATATTATGTTTTTGCCCCTTTCCACCATGTCCTGTCTATAGCAACAGGTGGTTTTGCAGACCGATTCCTAATATTTTCAGGATATTCATCATGTGCTACATGAGCCAAAAGCCCACCTTACAATAGTATTCCTAGGTGTTAATTTCACCATCCTCAATGTATCTGTAGTCTTTCTGCTGTTGCTATGACAATACTCAGACTATCTAGATTCCATATGCTTACAAAGCATGAAACTCTGTCTCATATTTAGGGTCACTTATTTCACTAACAACAGTAATGCTAATAACATTTATAATTAGAGAAGCATTTGCCTGAAAATAAGAAGCATGCCCTCCCTCTACCATATCAAACATTTGAAAAATCAGCTTATATAAAAGCTTAAGTACTCAAAACACTTGAAGTGCTAAAACACCCAGCCCCTTGAGAGACAAAATGAAGCAAAACATACTTGTCTTTTTCATTATCACACATTATTAGAATTACCTATTACAATCTTGATTATATGTCCAACAATTCTGTTTCTCTCACCAAACCATTTTTTTTAAGAACTGCATAATTCATTACATTCCAGCAACAATTAGTCTAATTACATTGAAAAACTAAGTTAGCTCTGGATGGTGTGGCTCAGTAGATTGAGCTCCAGCCCATGAACCAAAAGGTCACCAGTTCAATTCCCGGTCAGGGCACATGCCTGGGTTGAGGGCCAGATCCCCAGTAGGGGCCGTGTGAGAGGCAACCACACACTGATGTTTCTCTCCCTTTCTTTCACCCTCCCTTCCCCTCTGTCTAAAAAGAAATAAAATCTTTTTTAAAAAACCCAATTAAGTTAGTTCATAGCCACTGAGAGCGAACTTGATCTCTAATCTTACATGACTTATTTTATTTATTTACTTATTCTATAAACCTGTTAGGGATGCTATACCAGACATTTACCCCAATCACCCAAACCTCAAAATTTTTACATGTAGCAGTCCTACTATAAACAGGGACAGTTATTACTGGTTTCCATTCAAAACCTCATTTTTTTCAATTTCTACCTCAGGAAACATTGGTTTCACTTACCACTGTACTGTATTAATAGTCAACCAGTAGCCCTAGCCATGCAACTTACAGCAAATGAACAGCTGGCCACCTATTAATTCACCTAATTAGAAATGAAATATTAGCCCTGTTGTCAATTAGTTCTTTGGTACTCTCAATTGAATTTATTATTTTAGTATTTCTTATAGTTTTAGAGCTCACAGCTGCCTTAATTCCTATATGTCTTCTCTCCTAATACATATATCAGGACCCACAAAATATGTACTTACCAGATAGGAAACTCAAGCCCTTGGCCATTAACAGGAGCAGTATTAATTCTATCACCTATTAATAATCTCAGGACTGATGATATCATTTGATTTTAATACATCAATTCTATTAAAACTAGGATTAATAACCATTACATTAGCAATCACATGCTAATGATGATGAAACATTGTACAGAAGTGCATTTTCCAAGATTGTTGCATATCAGCTGTATAAAATGACTTTGATATGAAACAATCTTCATTCTGTCTGAAGCTTATTTTTTTTTTTTGCAGGATTGTCTTGAGTTTTCTCAAACTTTATTCTGTGGCAGAACTTGATAGACATTGACCAACAGCAAGTATTTATCTACAACATCTACTAGAAGTGCCCTTACTTAACACTTTAATTCCTCCAGTTGCAGGCATTCTTATCATTCGAGTCCACCAGTGTCTAATGGACCAAAATCACTACTACTACCACTGGTGTTAATCACCATTGCTCAAGGAGTTTGCATTGTTGTACACTTCAGAATATTATAAAAAAAGAACCACTACTTCTGAGAGCATTAATGGCTCAACATTTTTTAAGGAAAGGGGATATCATGGATTCTGTGGCATTATTGGTATGGCACTCCTAATTGTATGCTTTCTGCATCAACTAACATTTCACTTCACATCTAATCAGCACTTTAGATACTAAAGCTGTCACCTCATACTGTCTCTTTGTGGATGTCATATGACTACTCTTTTATGTACTCATTTATTGGTGAGGAGCATAACCGACTTCAAATCAGCTACTTTTGATATAAATCCAAGAAAAGATTAGTTTAATATCATCACTAGTAGTTAATAGACTATTCACTTCTATATTAGTAATTATTATAATCTCATGACCACCATTAAATATATTCACAAAATTAAGTTCATACCCATCTGAACTTGACCATGAGGATCTGCTTACCTATCATTTTGAGTAAAATTCTCTAGAGAGGTGATTATATTCTTATATTTGACTCAGAAACCATGGTTTTTGACCATGCCCATGGGCTTCCCACATAACTGACCTACAAAGTATGCTCATTGTAGCATGCATTCTCATTCCACTATTAGCCAACCCCAGATGAATTTCAAAAAATGTACTTGAGGAATAGAATGAGCCTATCTAGGAAGTCTTGCTTTTGTTTTAAAATCCTTCCATCATGGTCTTCACTACTACTGTGTCAACAGACCATGTTAAAAACTGTCTCTCACATGGAGAAAGTGCCCTGCCATAGTAACTCTCCTGGCTACCCCCGTGTCCCTACAGTTCTACCCTGAGGCCAGACTTATCTCAGCCCACACATGTTTTGGTTGCTTGCTGAAGAAGTCACGGAAATCAAGGGGGGCCTCAATTCATCCTGTGAATGGATGAGAAGTGCACGGCAGCAGGTGGGTATCTTGCCTGTACTCAGCCCTCTTCTTGAGTTCCTCACTTTTCTCCAGGTCTGTTCAGTCATCCTCACTGCAGGTCCTTCTGCCCTAAGTTAACCCATCCATCAGCAGCAAGAGCTCACTTCCTTGTCTTGCTTATTTCTCACCCCTGCTCAGAGAAGTGGGAACCTAATTACTATTGGTTCAACTGCTTTATCATGCTCAGGGCACAGTGTAGTGATACCGAGAAATCAAGGCCTTCTAGAGCTCCAGGTCAAGAGGACTGATTCTAATATATCCAATTAATTTTACATTTAAACCAAACATAACAGTTGTCAAATATGACTTTCACTATTTTGGAGTCTCATAGTGCAGAGTGAGATAACTACAGGCAGAGCTGTAAGAACTGTAACAGTGCAGGAGGTAACTGTAGGTGACTGGCACTTAGGAGCATCGAGGACCCCAAATCATTCTCCGTTTCTTGTTTCACTTATAACCAAAAGACATAGAAGCAGATGTTTTCTTAGAAGGAGCGGCTCTCATTGAGAAAGCCAGTTGGGGCTAGACAAGATGGCGTGGACCCAGGTTCTTCAGCGCTCTGAGACGCTCCTCTCTGCCCCTTAGCCTCTGCCATTTCCGTTGACTCGCTACCATCTTCCTCCTTCCAGCCTCAAGGAAGGATCCGGTAGGAGGTGATGTCAGGCATGTGTGCTTTAGGGTGAACTGAAATCCTTGGTTAACTTTTGTTTTCTAGGGACAAGAGGCTTGGTCTCAGTTGGAAATCTCTTTAGTTGGTAGCATGTGTCAGTGGAGGTGGGAGGCTTGGTCTGACCGGGTTCAAGTTTGTCCCAATCCCTAAAGCACCTCAAGCAGAAATTCTCATGTGGGCTTCCTGGATTGGCAGTAGATGCATAGTCTGGAAACTTCTTGGAAATGCTCACATCTCACTCAGACCTACTGACTCAGAAATTGGGGAAGGTGAAGGGGAGAGCCACTGTGAGGGTCAGGAATGGGTATCCCTGAAATGTGATTATTTCTAACCGAAATTAGTTAAAGCCTGGAAAGAGGGTTGTTTTTGTTTTTGTTTTTACACCACCCTCTTTCCTCTTAAAGAGGTTCAGATTTCTTAAAAGATGGCTCCAGGAAAGGAACCTTAGCGTAATCACCTTAAGTATATTTCCCTTAGTTTTAGACGGGAAGGATCCAAGCAGGGGCTGCTGGGAGGTTTGCCCTGCGTCCCATAGTTTCTGAGCTGCCCGGTGGGAGTTTGCCCCTCTCTCAGCTACTTGCAAATTGCCCATTTTTACTTTTGAAATCTAAGACCCTATTCTGCCTTTTTCTCCCTCATCCAGAATTGCCTCACTGTCTTTGGAATTTTCATGCTCATGTGAATTCTTCGTGCACATATTAAAATTTGATTTCCTCCTATTAAATTATTCGACCAGCCAGAAGAACTGAAGGTGAGGAAATGGTTTCCCCAGCCCTGACAGCACCTGCAGGACCCTCCTCAGGTCTGAGCAGCACTGCCCTGGAGTCACCTCGCCAGGCTCGGCTCTCAAGGCAGGGGCAGGCCCAGCTGCTGTGGCATGGTCTGCAGCACACAGCTCTGACGCGGGGAGAGTCTGCTGCACAATCATGAGAACAAAGCACTGGGTCAGTACCAGGGACACGTGTTTGCAGCTATGGGAGACCCTGGGATTAATTTTGGTGATGAATATTACTCTGTAGTGGGATTTTATGCAACTAAGAGAATAAGATTTGCTAATGAAATTGAGAGCACAAACAAGGAAAATTCTCATCTATCTGTGAGCCTGAATTTGCATTCAAACAAAGAATAGGCTAATTACAACTCTGATCCCTACAAGGCTTTGTTATTTCCTTTTCAGTGAATGTTATCTTTTCCACCCTTGGAAGTCAAGAAACTGTATTTCTTTTAAAATGCTCTCAGACCCAGTAGGCCAACATTTGTCCTGGAATAGGGAAAACTTGCAGGATTTTAACATTTTGAAAATCCTGCAATCTAGCATCAGAGAACAGAAGCCCACAATAACAATGAGGAAAGGCAGGTGAGAGAGAAGGAAAAGGAGACACTGATGGGACAGAAAGCGTGACTTGCTCATCTCTCTCCTACATTCCACGTGGAGCGCTGGAGGGCAGGAGAGAGATGAGGAAGGGTGGTGGAGAGGCCGAGAGTCACTGGCAGTGGAGAACAGCACAACGTGTCTCCATTTCTAAAATGTTGTATCGCTAGATATTTATATGGATTATGTCCCAGAGATGCGAAATGAAAGGAGGAAGGGAAAGAGCAGCGGAAAGTGGTGGAGGGACAGTGCTGACACCCAAAGGAGGAAGAATTTAGTTGCTTCAGTTTACAAAGCCCTTATTTCTTCCTCATTATACAACGACGGAGGCGGGGGTTAGCAGTATGAACTCGATTGTATGGACAGGCAAACGGGGGTCCAGAGACCATGATCAGGGATGTGTTAGGTGCCCAGCAGATGACAGAATCCTACTGTGGAGAGAAGTGGAGACTGACCTAATGAGACCAAGCAAAGGCTGTTCATTCAACTTGCTGTAACAAGGAGTTGTGTTTCGGCAGATACTCTGAGGCTGGCAGAGGGGAGTGGGAAGGCTTTGTGGTGGGGAAAGGGAAGGCTGCAGGTGTGACTGATTGGAGGCTGCTGGCTTGGAGGCAGCTGGAGTTGGGCTCCAATGCGACTGGTTGGGGTGCCTATCTGGCCTTCTCTACTTGGTCCTAGACTGAAAGCAGGGAAGCCGTCAGTTATTAGCCAAGTTCTGGCCCCTGCGACTGATCATTACAGGGGTTTTTGTTTGTTTTCCTGGATTTTACTCGAGATAATGTCTGACTTCCCACAAGTCTGACACAGCTTGCTGGCTTCCTGGCCTGGCTAATGTAGATAATGGATTGTTTCACTCGGTGGGTTGCTGCAGGTGGTGGGTCAGAGTTCCGTTTCACATATTGTCTGGCTGTTTGTTTCCGTAGTTAGTCTCTCCTTACTGACTCTTTTTGATTTTAGTCAAAGCAAAACAAAACAAAAGAAAATCACACCCTACTTTGCTACTTTGTCCGAGCCTGTTCTGGAAAGTTCTGGAGCAGTTTGTCTCTGGGGTACACAGACCTAAGAGCTCCAGCTAGTTCCACATTAGCATTTTGGTGCAAGCTAGTGTGGAAAATTATTTTTGGCCCCTTGAAGGCCAAGCCTCTGCCTAGACTGGAATGCGAGGAATGAACAACTTTTGCCCCTATTTGCATGATGAAGGAAGACAGCCTCAGCTCAGGGAGAAACTTGTCTTCTAATTAGCTGCTGGAGCCTCAGGGTCTGAGTTTGCTATGCAAATGAGGGACTGCAGAAGGCTGTGGGGTGACAAGCAGCCCCTCCAGCCATCCTGGGTAGCAGCCTCCTTTCACTCACTCATCTAGGTCCTCTCTCACCTCCTGTCAACTGGGAGGGATTGCTGATGCACCAGGTAACAGGTAACTGGACCAATTCAAATCCTGAAACCTCCTTTTATGGAAATTCTTCACTTTCCAAATGTTAGGAAATAAAGAGACCTCGAAGCCATGGGCCAGGCTATGTTGGGCTGTTGCTAGTGTGCAGTGGGAGGAGAGAGGAGGAGGAGGGAGCTTTTTGCAGAGGAGCTGGTGCTTTAGTCTGAAGCCACCTCCTGTACCTTGTGGTGCTGGCAGTTGCTAATGGGAGAGTTAAGGGAGGCACCGGTAACCTAACCTAGTGCCCCAGATGTCAGTGATTTGAAGGGCCATTGGCCTCTTCTAACCTGGTGGTTCCTTTACTAATACCTCTGAATTACATTAGGGCATATACGTATGCTCTGCTGAAGGTTCAGAGCAGCGACAGTGTCCTCAAAGCAGGGTGGCCTCCTGCATGGTGGTGACAGGCTGACCAGTGGGACTTTTTTGCACAGATGTGATTCAGAACTGAAGTTCAGGGCCTGGAAGGGGTTTTCTCTAAAAGTCCCTGTACCCTACAGCCAATCTGAGCTCTAGGCTTTCTACTGCCTTTCTCCCTGCTCACACTAGCCTCCTTTCTGTCCTCTGATGTGCCAAGTTCTGCCACACACAGGGCCTCCCACATGCTGTTCCCTCTGCTTCCAGCACTTAGTGGATTCTTCACTCGTCTGGACCCTATACTCATCGTTCATGGGCTTAAATATAACTTCCCCGTGTCCACTCTGCCTCGGTCTGGGTATGTTCCTGTGTTTGTCCCTTCTGGTGTGCTGTGCTTGTGTAGGGGATAAAATAGTTTTACTTAGACCCTCTCAGGGTCCTTGGCTGGGTCTGAAAGTTAACCTAACAAAGAGAAAAATAGAAATTTATTTATGTTTTATGTGACATGACATGGAAGCCTTCGCAAAGAATTGAAGACCCCAAGAAATGGTTAAACCTGAGCGTTTTTATGTGAGGTTTGATGAAGAGTGGGAAGTCATGGAGAGGTGTGCTGGGACAAAGGTGGGCTCAGTGCAGTGAACTGGGGGAAATTTGGCGAGGCCAGATTTCAGACCTCTCTCTGCCCCAGGAGAGAGAGTGCAGTAGATAGAGTCCTCCTGTTTTGAGGTGTAGGGGTGGCACCTCTCACATGAGGGTTTTGTGACCTGCTTCAGGGGAAAGTACAAAAGTTCTTTCTGCATTTGTCACCTCTTCAAATGTCTTCAGCTTGAAATATTCAATATGCCAAGGTGCCATGTTTTGGTGTATTGTGTCCTGAACCCCGTCCCTTGTCGCAATTCAAATTGCACACTTATTTGTGTGATTATTTGTTAATGTCTGCCTTGCCTGCTGGACTGTAAGGTCCCTGGGGGCAAGAACCATGTCCGCCTCCTCTGCTGAATCACACACTAGTGCCTGGCATAGCACTGTGCCTGCGTAAGATCTACAAATACATTTTTGTTGAATGAATGAAAAGCATAAAAAAATGTGACTGCTCTCTTCTGCTAAATCTGGTTCCCATGCACTAATCTAGCTGCTGAGGTTTCTCTTCTCTGATCCAACACACACTATGCAGGCTCCTACAAACCAGCCTGTTCTCTGCCTTTCTCTGAAAGGTAGTAACCTGCAGCTTTCTTCCTGAGACCTTATAGCTTGTTGTTGGGGGAAAGCCAACAGAATTGATCCTGAAGAACTGACATGTAGCCTTATTCGAATTTATAAGCGTTTTAATAAGAGAAACTTATACACACTGGCAAAGCAGCTTGCTCCCAATGGTGGCTGGCTGGCAAAAATCCACACCCTCCCAGGACAGGGTCCATTTTTTAAAGGGGGTTAGTAGCAAGGGGTTAATAGCAAATCCAGATGGCAGGTAGTTGTGCAGACTTCCTGAGAAAACAATATACCATCAAGTTAAAAGAAAAGGCAAAAGGTAACCTCAGTCAGTTACTACAATCTATACATTCATTAACCTCCTTCCTGGGGGCAGCATTCAGGTTTTCTGGGTGGTCAACAAAGCATGAGGTTATAGAGAGTTATTAAATGGTCACAAAGCAATAGGCACAGAGAGTTCAGCGTTTCCCAGATGCCTTTGCTGCTGGAGCCATATTGCATCTCTAAAGTAAGTTTCATACCACTGCCTGGTGGGGCTCCAGAGTCAGGGAGGGATCACAGGGAACACCCAAGGCAGCACAGGGGAAGCCATGCTGATAGTGGGTGATGGCAGATTTCCCCACCCTCAGGCAAAGACAAGCAGGAGGCTTTGCATAGAGTGTGTGCGAGGCTAGAGGGTGATGGACAAAGGGAAGAGCTCTCCTACCCTCTTCTGGTCCCTGGATGTGGGTGGAACCGGGGGACACAGCGGCACATGTACTGTAAAGGTTAACTTGGCAGCAGGGGGAGGTGTTGCAATGGAGTAAGACCCCTCAGTCTAGTTTGGGAAAAGGATGGGATTGGTTGGGGGAGCAGAGCCCTTCCAGAGTGCATGGAAGTTTGCACTGGGAGATTTTAAACAGAGGGAAGGCAGAGACTCGTGTCTCTTCCTCTGGGATCTGCGGTATGGATGGGTGGACGGAGTGCTGGTGGACCTGGAAGCTGCATGGCCAGGTGGTAGGCCTCAGGCCCCCAGCGCAGCAAGCGGTGGCAACAGCTGGCAGCACTGGCCATAGGCACAAACTCCAGAAAGGAGCCTGGGGCCAGGCAATGATGGGGAAAGAAGCTGAGCAGGTTGGATGATCATGCAGTGGCTGCCTGCAGTTTCCCAAAGGACGGTATTTTTAAATGGGAGAAGAAACTCCAGGCACGGCCTTGGCCTATCTGTCAGAGGGTGGCAGGCTTTTTCTCTGGCTGTTCTGGAGGGCATGGGCTCTGAAGCAGAGACTGCCATTTGTCCAAATTGTGCAGTTTTTAAATAAAAGACTTCTTTTCCACCAAATCTCTGCCACTGGAGTTTTCCTGTGAGCCATGATGGTCAGCAGAACCCCACTTTTTGTTCAGTAACAAGTTCCCCTACACTGGTGTCCCCCCAGTTCTGCTTAGACTCTTCCTGGCACTTGCCTTTGACCCTCACCGGGTCTTCATTCCCTTATCCCGTCCTTTGTCTTCATTCTCTAGAAGGGTGGAGGATTTGGAGTGCCTGTTCCCCTCTCTTTTACCGTTTGAAAACCTACGCTCTGCACTCTATTATAAAGACTGAAAGACAGCTACTCACCTCAGGCCTCACTCTGCCTGGGCTCTGAGCACGGCAGTCTTCTGTGCATCACCCGAGGTGCTAGGTCAACGGAAGAAAAACGTGTCTCATCACTGTGAGCACAAATCTTGCAGGGACTCTCTCTCAGGATAATAGGTGTGCTGTTTGCTGTGTGGGTATTTTTTTTTTTTGGTAGCAGCTACTGTTAGACTGCTGCTGCAAAGCCCCAGGGAGGGCCCATTTACATAGAATACAATGTTAATGACTCCCCCCCACCCCACCAATCTGAGATGCTTGGCGGTTGCTGTTGTGCATTCTTATTGAGGCACCATTCCAGCCCTGGTTTATGGAAACAAAAATAAATTCAAATGTTGTTTCGTGGCTTTTCAGATAGACTATTCTGAATCTGGGCTTTTAAGTCAAAAAGGCAGTGACTTTACCAAATGACAAGCATAAAATATCCCATAGGGAAGTCTTAATTTTTCAAGTCAATAAATCTGAAAACCAGCAACCAGATTGAAATGCTTGTGTTAGAAATTAAAAAAAAAAGTGTACATTTCCATGTGGTCAATTTGTAACTCTGTAAGGATTTTAAGTCTCCCTTTTGATTTTAGTACCTGAGTGTATATGTTTCTTCCTTCCTCCAGGCAAGGCACAACATTTCAAGTTCATCTGGAATTTACATAATATAGAAAGTTTGTATGACTGACACTGGGGCTAAGCGGGGTAAGAATGGTCGTGGGGGAAGAAAAAGATAGCGGGTTCTTCTGCTATGACATAAATTATGACAACAAAAATTTTGTTGTGAAATTCTCCACATGTGCACAGGTAGAAAATCTAGCCAACTATTCTCGAAATGCTTAATGTGTCAAATACATGGATAGTTAGTTAGGTCCTGGGATAGAAAGGGCTCAAATGTATGAATAAGCCAACTTGAGATTCAGCCAAATTCTACCATTAGTGATAGATCATGGACAGGGACTATCAGTTAGGAGGCTCATAGAATAATTCTGGGGAAGGTTTGTGAGCATTAAACCAAGGAAGTGCCATATAGCAAAGGTTCCCTGCAGGCTGTGAGGACATGTGATGGACACCTCTGGGTGGCTGCTTAATGGCCATCTCATTGTACTTCTATTAACTGCCTCCTGCTGTAGCAGCAAAGGCATTTAGTGCTCACATTTTCAGTTTCCCTTGCAGCTGTAGTGTCCACGGAACCTGGTTCTGTCCAGGGAGACAAGAGACAGTCAACTGGGGGATATCTAGGTTGGAAGGTCGTGAAAACTGCAGAGACACTGACTGAGGGTCCTGTTGACCCTGTGTTGCTTTTGTTTTTAGAGAGAGAGAGAGAGGAAGGGAGTGAGTGAAGCCGAAATCATTCTTAGTTGATACAAGATATCATATATTTGTCACTAGTTTAGGGAAACAATGTGGACTGATGAGAAAAAGTATAGATTTTTTTGGAATTAGACATACCTGGCACAAGGAACTTGATTGATCAAGGCAATATACATTGTGGAACACGAATTTTCTCACTTGTTAAATGAGGTAATTGGATGAATGGATGCCAAAATCATACCATAAAAATTAAAACATAGTTCCCTACTATGCTGAAGGTAAAAAAGGGGGGAGGGGCAGAAGTAAAATGTGTACCTTACTGGAGGGGAAACCAAAGGGGGTATATATTCTCAGTGCTCCATAGACTGGGTTTCACTGCCCTGGACACGGCCCAGCACTGTGCATTTTCAAAGAGCAGACATGGGATTTATCCACGGCGTCTCTGTCCCTGCCAAGAGCTTACCTTAGAGCATGAGACCCTCTGCAGCATTTCAGAGGGATTTTCTTGTTGCTTTAAAATATAATTAGCAGCTGCATCTTCCTGTCACTGTTAACTCTGAGGATCTGGCCTCCGCGGAGCCTCTGCAACATTTGAAGCTTTGGCTGGGTGGGTGCCATGGCAACAGCAATACTCCTAGCACCAGGGATGTACTTGTTTTTCTAAGAGCCTGGCATTGGCCTTACCATTTGGGGGAAAAGAAGCTTTCTCTTTTCTGAATCCTGCTACAGAGCTCCTTAGCATCTGAAAAACCACTTTCAGCCAGTGTTTTTTCAACAACTAGACTTCCTCAAATTGGCTGGCCACACAAACTCTGATTTTGGACTAGAACTTTCTGGGTTGGGACTTCCCTAGTTGAGACACTCATCAGGGTAAAAAGCCTTGAATCTAGCAAAGGAAAGAAAAAAAATTGATGATATGATCCTTTTCTTTAAAATGGGGCTTCCTTTGGAGGACGTTGGCTGAATTCTCACCTGTCTTTTGTAGGAGACCAAAGCAGCTCTGCCAGGTAATAAGCCCTCTAATTAAAATGGTGGTTTCAGGGGGGGGGTTTAGCTGGGTGAGGGTGCTTGGAAATTACAAAGTAGATAGGTAACTTTTCCCCCCAGGGGTATGTCACCACTGTCTGACCACCACAGTGGCTCCCTGTGTCCAGCTGACTCCCACCAGCCTCACCTACTATCCCTTCCCTGACGGAGCAGGTTCCCAGGACTGGTAGAAGCAAGAAAATGAATAAACCAATGCCAAGGCCTAGGCCCACATCTATGGAGGACAGCCGGAGTTCCTTGAGTTTTCTCTCTTACTGAAAAGGGGACTCTGGAAGGTATGCATTTTTTTCTTCCTGGGAAGTATTCAGTTATAATAGTGTCTTCAGTTTAGACAGATAACAGCCTTGTCCTATGTGACTTTCAATACTCACTACCCAGCCCTGTGGGCAAGAGAGTGTTGGGGATAATCAGTTGAAGCCTAAATTGAGTATATTTCTGGGATTTAGAGCTTTCTGAGAAAATCTAGATTACTGTGGGGACAGGACTACTGGGAGTCTTTGCATGCGGAAATCAGAAACCTCCTGGAGAAGAATTTCTCCTGGGAGATAAGGAGTCAGGACAAATTATGCCCAAATGCATGGTCTTCGTCATCAAACTGGCTTTGCGAGTGGAACGGTGTCCATACCTCATTTGTCCAAGGTGTTGCCAGAGAGACTGTAAGTGAAACACAAAATTAAATTGATTTTTGTGTGAAAACAGAAGCAATATATTTGCTTTACTGTGGCAGCACGTGGGTTCGATCCCACTTGAGGAAGGACACAGAGGGTTCAATGGACTCCGGCAGGCTCAGCAGCAGAGTAGGTAGGAGAAGGAAAAGTAGCCCAAGAAGGACAACTGTCTGGAGAGAGAGAGTGGAAACAGTCTTCAGACAGGAACTCAGTAGCTGTGCAAGCACAGGGAATTAATCACGGGCAAATGTGAGGCTTCCCATGAGAACTCCCACAAACATGGAAGGGCAATTTCAAGGGCGTAGCAGGTCTACTCCCAGAGTGGGCCTTCACCAGAAAACCACAGTTCACTTAGTGGTCCTGGATCGGTAAGCCCTGGGACAAAGCATTGCATAGGTATAGAACTCTCATAATGCCAAGAGAAGTGCTGTGATAGAAGGAATAGCGAGACAGAAGAGACACACTCAGATCAGACTGTGAGGGTTGAGGGAGGCTTCTGAGAACAGATGAGTCTGCACATTGGCCGGGAAAAGCAAGTAAAAGCGAGTTAAGTAAAAAGGGTCGGGAAAGGCATTCTGGGCAGAGCGAAGAACGTGTGTCAGGACAGAGAGGCAAGAGACGTGATGTGAGCAGGGATTCTCAGTGGCTTGCTAAGGGTGGAGCATGGACTGCCTGTGGGAGCGTAGAGTGGTGGGAGGTGATGTGGAGGAGGGAGTGGCCAAGTGACAAGTAGAGAAGGGCCTTGGACAGCATGCCATGGAGTCTGAGCTGAATCTTGAAAGGCTGAGGTTGTGAATTTTTAGTTGGGGGAGTGGTACGATTAAATTTACTTTTCAGAGAACTGCTTCCAGCCCTTGGATGTGGGCAAACCAGCTAGGATTCAAAGACTCATTAGGAGGCTCATCTAGCAAGTGAAGCAAAAATCCTGAGAGCCTGCTATGAGTAGTTGCAACACCACAGGTGTTTTCTCAGAGAAGGTCAGACGGGAAGGATGTAATGCCCCACAAATGTAAAGGGCATCATGATATTCTGGAAATATGGAGACTTTCCTTGGGTTCAGATCCCAAGACATCTATTGACCGACCAAGATTTTCCTTCAGAAAGATACATACTCCAGCTGTCTGAGTCTACACTTTGCTCATTTATAAGTGGAGATAATACTACAACCCTGAAGACGCTGTCAGGGTTGAATACAACAGGAGGTAGGTACAGAATGTCTCACGAGTGGATGCAGACGTGTGACTTCCTTTTCCTGCTCTTCTCTTGGGACGCATATCAAAACTTGCCGCGCTGCACTTACCTAAGTTCAAATATTAATTATTATTATAAACTAAATTCCCTCCTCTTTTACATGTTGCTGTGGAGACCTGACTGCCCTAAGAAGCTCAGGAAAAAGATTGAAGCAATTAGCAGTTGTCACATACCCTTGTGGTGTTAATGTCCACATAAATACGAAGAGATGGCTTTCCAAAACGTGCTTTCTAAGGCCTTACCACTAAAGTTTTAAAGGTAAAAATATGAAAAAAAATCTTTGAAACAAAAGGATGCATCTGAAAATTCTTGGAGATAGAGCATATTGGTTGACCTTTTGGATATTTTTAACCGTGTACATTAATTTCACACATTGTATCAGCAGTCACACTTTGCATTCAGAAACTTGACGAGGAACCCGAGATCCTGCTGATAATGGAATAAGGAGCACTTGCAGACTTGTAAAGCTAAATTCTCATAAAAAATATTCTCTAAGTTGTTCCCGATGGAGGGACATCAAAGAATAAAAACTGTAGTTTCTGCTGTGAAAGCAAGTATCAGAGCCTCCTGGGGGCCTTGTTAAAACACAGACCTTTGGGGCCTGGACCTGGGGTTTCTTTTTCTTTCTTTTTTTTTTATAAGATTTATTTACTTATTTTTTAGAGAGGGAAGGGAGGGAGAAAGAGAGAGAGAGAGAGAAACATGAATGTGCGGTTGCTGGGGGCCATAGCCTGAAACCCAGGCACGTGCCCTGGCTGGGAATCGAACCTGTGATACTTTGGTTCGCAACCCGCGCTCAATCTACTGAGCTATGCCAGCCAGGGCTCTGACCCGGGGTTTCTGATGTAGTAGGTCCGGGGTGGGGTCCAGGGATTTGCTTTTCTAACAAGTCCCCAGGTGATGCCGGTATTAGTCAGCTTGGGCTGTGCTCACAAAATACCATAGACTGAGTGGCTTAAATATCAGAATCTCTTTTCTCATGGTTCTTGAGTCTGGGAAGTCCCAGATCAAGGCATTGACTGATTTAGTTGTCAGTGAGGACTGTTGCTGGCTTGCTGGCAGCTGCTTTCTGGCTGTGGCCTCACAAGGAGGAGAGGGTGAGAATACTCCAGCAAGTGCTCCGGTGTGTCTTACATGGGCACCGATCCCATCGAGGGCCCTCCAGTGTGGCCTCATCTAACCTCCCCTACCTCCCGAAGGCCTTGTCTTCAAATATCATCACATCAAAGGTTATGGCTTCTGTGTATGAATTTTGGGAGGAGTATACATTTTGTCCATAACATTCTGTCCCTGGCTTCCCCCAATTCATGCCCTTTTTGCATGCAAAATACATTCATTCCATCCCAATAGCCCCCCAAATTTTATCTCATTCTAGAATCAACTCTAAAGTCTGAGATCCAGAGACTTATTTAACTATCATCTAAATCAGGTGAGACTTGGGGTACGATTTAATCTGAGGCCAAATTCCTCTCCAACTGTGAATCTGTGAATCCAGACAACTTTTATACCTCCCACATGCAATGCTGGGATAGACGTTCTCATTCCAAAAGGGAGAAATTGGAAGGGAAAAAGGCAGGATGGATACCAAGAAAGTCCAAACCTTGGCGAGACAAATTCCATGAGATCTTAAGGCTTGAGGATAAGCCTTTTTGGTTTGATGCTCTGCCCTCTAGTCCCCATAGGGTGGTAGTGTCACTCCATAGCTCAGCAGGGTGGGTACCCCTTGGGCTCTACAGGGCAGCACCTCTGACACCCAGGAGGAAACAGCCCTGAGCCTTGCACCTGTGGTGAGGATGGTAGCCGTAGCCTGGATGACTTCACAGTCTTCCTCATGGTCATTCTTTCTTTTTCTTGAAGAGTGAAGCGTGTTTGCAGCTGGATATTTCTATTCCTATTGTTTAGAACCACAGAATCCTAGACATCTGAAAGTCTTCTTTTCTTCCATCTCTCTCTCTCTCTTTTTTTCCTGTTTCCAGCTGGTAGTATTTCTGCTGGTATAACCCCACTTCTATTCCTGCCTGCTGGGGAGGTGACTGATTCAGTCCCTGAATCCTAAGGTCTCTTTATCAGATGATGAAGAGCCTCACCCCACAGTGTTCTCTTCAGAGCGAGCTGGCTCAGCTTTTTTTGCAATATAAATAGGCTGAGAATTTTCTCAAAATTTTCAAGTTCTGGTTCATTTTTGCTTAACGATTCTTTCTTTAACTTGTTTCTTCCCTTACATTTTACTATAAATACTCAGGAGGAACCAAGCCACTCCTTCAGTACTTTGTGCAGAGATCTCCTCAGCTAGATAGATATCCAGTTTCATCCTTCACAAGTTCTACCTTCCGCAAAAAAGTAGAAGACAGCTCAGCTAAGCCAAGTTACTTCCCACTGTATGACAAGGATTGCCTTTCCGCCATTTTTCCAATCATATGGTCCTCGTTTCTGCCTGAGATCTCACGAGACTGGCCTTTGCTTCCCATATTTCTCCCAACATTCTGTCAACATAAGAACATCCAAGCCTATATGGAATTTCTATAAGTTTATTTGAACCAAACTGATGACAAGCCTGGGAATATGATCTCAGATATTCCTAGGAAAGACAGTTTTGTAGATCTTTTTATACATTTGGAATTAAGGAAGGAAGAGTGCATGAAGGTAGGAGAAAGCCAAGGGGTGGGGAATCTCTATGATTGGATTACTGGGTAGTTATCTGGAGTGTGTTCTGCCTTGAGGGTGGTTATACTTTAGAGGGGTCTGAAAAATGAAGATTACTCTAGCATTTCAAAGGTGTGTTAGCCTAGGTGCATAAGATCAAGGGCAGGGCTTGCTTGAGGCAAAGATATACCTTTTTATAGGCTTGGGGCATGACTACCCACCATGACCTGGCCAGTTAGGAATTTATGGTCAGACCACCCTGTGAGGTTACTTTCATCCATATTTTTTTTATAGAGCCCCCCTTCCGTCCACAATTCTGTTCACAGCAATTCAACAGACGAACTTTGGAAGGACACATTTAGTCTGGAGACCACATTGAGAGTCATAGGACTTGGTTGGTCATCTGTTGCATGTTATCTTACAGACTTCCTAGTCTGCAACTAAAACAGTCTTATGACTCTAAGAATATCAGAAAACCACAGGTTGCCCAAGCCTTCCAGTCGGTGTAACTCTTAGGCTTGATCATGTTGAGATCTCTTCTGTGTCCTTTGTTTTAAAGGGCCCCATTCATGGGGGCAAGGAGCCCATGAACCATGAACATTGGTATGCTGAGCTATAGGAAAATAAAGTATGAATATTTTCTGAATACTAAGTGATATGTCACCATGCACCCTGTGTCTCCCTTCCAGACCCGTGCCCCTGCGTTCCTGGGAGGATGGAACTCCTATCCAAAAGGCCCTGAACCCGATTCTCCAGTCTTTTCCCAGGATGAGGGTGATAGGAAGAGAAAGGAGCAGGTCTGGACAAGGATGGGCATGGAATTTTGAGAATCCTGAGATTCCTGAGGATTTTACCCTTGAATGTGATCTTCCACATTATCATGAAAGTAATTTGTCAAGATAGAGAACGGGACACTTTTAAATCCTTTTCAGTATGATTAATAACTTTAAATATTTACACAGATGGCACATGGATTTTGTACTCCTGCCCTGAACTTCACAAATGTTATGACAGGCCTGCCTGAGCTAATAATAAAATAGTCAGGAAAGGTTGCCCAAGGCAACCTTTCAACTTATGAAAGACTAATGTATGTTTATATGCTCCATACCAACTCTACTCACACTGTGGTCCCCAGACTGGCATCACCATCACTTGGGAGATTGTTAGAAATGCAAAATCTTCAGGCACTGCCCCAGATGTACTGAATCAGAGTCTGGGGATGCAGCTGAGACTTGTGTGCTCCACCGAGCCTTCCACATGATTCTGACTCTTGCTAAAACTTAAGAAGCATTGTGCCAGACCACTGCTTCTCATATATAAATGGGCATTAAAAAATCCCCTGGCAATGAAAGGAAGTATTTGATTGTAGGTTGGGCACTGAGATTCTGCAGTTCTAACAGGCTCCCAGATGATGCCAATGTTACTGGTTGATTGACCTTATTTTAAGTAGCAAGGTTGTAGCTATAATCAGGGTGTGGAAGAGATAGCCCACTTTTTAGTGTTTCAGGTCCATCTTCTGAACTGACTTCAGCCAATACAACTTGTGGCGTAGACAGCGTATTTTGATCAGAGGTTGAAGAGGGAGCTGAGCTTTCTGGTACATCAGAGAGCATATCCCCTGTCCCTTGTTCAAGAGTAGTCCCGGGTCTTGATTCTGGCAGCGTCAGGCTGCGGTGCAGGGAGGGGTGGGGTGAGACCTCAGAAAAGAAAAACCACATAATGGTGCATTTGATGGGAGCTTTGCAGCCTCACAGAGATCCCAACTGCAAGGACTAATGTCGACAAAGGATGCCATAAGGCTCAAAGGCCAGTTAGGGCCCTCGTTTCCCATTCCCTGAGCCTCAGCCCTGGGAGAACCTGGGGTGGACTGAAGTGAACCCCAGGCTTGGGGTTGTACCCCCCAAGGCTTAGGTGTAGTGATGGTGATTCAGGTTCTGAAATTATTGGTATGCTGAGCTATAGGAAAATAAAGTATGAATATTTTCTGAATACTTAATTATATTGCATTGAGATTAGTTCCCACTTTATGTATGCATTCATCTGCTAGGACTGTCATAACAAAATATCACAGACTGAGCGGCTTGATATTTTGATATTTTGATAAATAAAGAGCAGGAATTTATTTTTCTCAGTTTTGGAGGCTGCAGGTCCAAGGTCCAGGTGTCACAGGGGTGGTTTTCCAGGAGGCCCCGCTCCTTGGCTTGCAGATGGCTGCCTCCTGCTGTGTCCTCACATGGTCCTGCCTCAGTGTGTATGCATCCCTGGTGTCTTCCTTTTCCCCTGGGGACACCAGTCCTATTCAATTAGGACCTCACCCTTATGACCTGACTTAGTCTTGTTCAACTCTTCGAAGGCCCTGTTTCCAGTTTGAGCCATATTCTAACGTAGTGGGGTTGTGACTTCACCATGAATGTTGCGGCACAGATTCAGCCCAGTTCCATGTACCACGCCCGGTGTGCAGGAAGCGCTGGGGCTAGGCTGGAGACCGAGTCTGGTCCTGGAATGGCTTAGCTGTTAGTGCAACCTCTTTTTGGAGATGAAGTAGCTTGAAAACAGTGTTAGACCTTAAAACTTGTTATTTGCTTCTGAACCAGATGCTCTGCCTACCCAGAGTGGGACCGTGGCCTCCTTCCCCTTTCCACATCCTGACGTTCCCCCTGCTTCCTCCTGAATCCCCTCCCAGGCCCTCCCCTGCCAGGCAGCCCACCCGCATGTTCGGTCAACATCTTAGGTTTCACTGCACAGCTGCACTCTCCTTGTATGTATGCAGAATTTACCTCCCACTGTAGCTAAGTTTGTCTAAGCTGGTGGTATCTACCTACCTGTTTAAAATCAACTTTCTGGGATTGGTTACTCAATTTTTGGTGGACTGATTATTGAAGTGTTTCTGATTAAGAGACAAGGCAGCTAGAGTTAGAAAAAGGAAAAAGGTCTCTTTAAGTCTGTATCTCTTCCTCATTTCATACCTGTCCAAGCACTCTCACCCTTGAGAAGAGGCTAAACAGGCTTGTTTTGCTACCGTTTAAAGAGTGAACCCTTTAAGAACCTTTTGCTTTGAAGACAAAAAGGCTCAATAAAGTTTCCTGATAACAGAGTCTCCTAAGTGACACTTGAGAGGAATGACTCTGTTCAGAGGAGTGCTGTGTATTTTCAGGGACACACTTTATCCCTGGCCATCCCTAAGGAAGTCCTGAGAGCATCCACACGCAAAAGCAGTTGGGAAGGATTGAACAGCTCCGGAAGGATGGTTTTAGGGTAACTCCGGGAAACTGGGGCCTTGAGCTCTTTCCAGATGGGGGCTTCCCATGTGACTATCTTAGTAGCACTGTCTTAAACTACAGCATGGGTGTTGGCTCTTTTTGGTGTTCTGGTCAGACGCACAGGGGATGTTTATGCTAATTTAATCATGGAAGTATGGAAATGTGAAGAGTGTCAGAGGACTACAGAATATTCAAAATAACTGCTGTTGAAGAGCACGGTGTGTAAAAACATAAAGAGGAAGGCAGGAGCAGTGCATTATACTAAGACATTTGTACTTTCTGCTCCAAGGGTAATATGATCTAATTAGGGTTTCTGCCGTGGGTGGGAGAATGGGATTTGAGTTAGAAATTTCACTTTGGCAGCTCGCGAGCAATGGGTTGCAGTGGGAACTGTGCTCTCATTGGTCATAGGGCAATTTCTGCTTAATTTTGACCTGTGTTAGCCCCCAGTTCTCTTTCTTTTTATTTGTTTTTGAGACTACTTGATTGAGGTATGATCTACACATAAAACACTGCACATATTTAATGTATACATCTCGATGAGTTTAGGGATTAAGTATACACTCATGAAGATATCACCACTATCAAGGCCATAGACATATTTACCACCTTCCACAGTTTTCTCACATCTCCTTTGTTGTTGTTATTATTATTGTTATTATTATCATTAATTTGTGGTGAGAACACAACCTAAGATCTACCATTTGAGAACTTTCAAATATACAATCCAGTATATGATCCAGTAGATATACTGGAGATCTTCAGTATATCTGGAGGTCTATATAGCAGATCTCCAGAACTTGCTTATCTGCCAGAAATGAAACTGTGTACCCTATTCCCATCATCTGCCTTTATCCCTGCCCCACCCCAGCCCCCGGCAATCACCTTTCTACTCTCTGCTTCTCTGAGTCTGACTGTTGTAGATTTCCTGTGGAAGTGAGACCATACAGTTTTAATCTTTCTGTGTTTGGCTTATTTCACGAGGTCCTTCAGGCCCACGTTATCACAAATGGCAAGATTTCTTTCTTTTTAAGGCTCAATGATATTCCACTGTACATGTATACCACCTCTTCTTTATTCATTCAACTGTCCATACATATTTAGGTTGCTTTTACCTCTTGACTGTTCTGAATAATGCTGCAGTATCTCTTTGACATACTGATGTCAATTCCTTTGTACAAAAACCCAGAAGTGGGATTGCTGGAGCATATGGTAGTTCTATTTTTAATTATTTGAGGAATCTCTGTATTGTTTGCTGTAAATGGCTGCACCAATTTACAGTCCCACCAACAGTGACCCAGGTTTCCATTTTCTCCGCATCCTTGACAACACTTTTTATCCTTTTTGTCTGTTTTCTTTCACTACTCTTCTTTTTTAAAAATAATAGCCATTCTAACATAGGTGAGGTGATATATCTCAACGTGGTTTTGATTTTTGTTTCCCTGATGGTCAGTGGTGTTAAGCATTTTTCATACATCTCTGGGCTATTTGTATGTCTTGTCTGGAGAAACATCTGTTCAAGTACTTTTTAATCAGGTCATTTGTGTTTTTGCCATTGAATTGTAGGAGTTCCTTCTATATTTTGGACAGTAACACCTTATCAGATATATCGGTTGCAAATACTTTCTCCTATTCTATAGGTTACTTTTTTATTTTGTTGATGGTTTCCTTCGCTGTGCAGAAGCTTTTTAGTTTGCTGTAGTTCCACTTGTTGATTTTTGG
Source organism: Phyllostomus hastatus (assembly GCF_019186645.2). Lineage (NCBI taxonomy): Eukaryota > Metazoa > Chordata > Mammalia > Chiroptera > Phyllostomidae > Phyllostomus > Phyllostomus hastatus. Next base: position 10,968,583 of record NW_025333977.1, on the reverse strand, counting down.
TTTTGGTGCCTGTGCTTTGGTGTCAAATCCAAAAAAAAAAAAAAATCATTGTCAAGACCAGTGTCTAGGAGATTATGCCCTGTTTTCTTCTAGGTGTCTTATAGTTTCAGATCTTATGTTTAAGTCTTTAATTCATTTTGAGTTGATTTTTGTGTGTGGTGTAAGATATGGGTCCAACTTCAATCTTTGCATGTGGATATCCAGTGTTCTTAGCACCATTTATTGAAGAATATCCATTCCCCATTTTGTGTACTTGGGATCCTGAAGAAGTTTAGGTGATCGTATATGGGTGGGTTTATTTCTGGGTTTGCTATTCGGTTTCACTGGTCTATATATCTCTTCTTGTAATAGTATTATACCATTTTGATTACTATAGCTTTATAATATAATTTGAAATCAGGAAGTGTGATGCCTCCAGCTTTGTTCTTCTTTCTCAAGATCGCTTTGATTATTTGGGTCTTTTGTGGTTTCATTTGAATTTTAGGATTGTTTTAATCTCTTCCTATGAAAAAAATGCCATTAGAATTTTGGAATCTTGGAATCTTTTAGAATTTTGGAATTTTGGATTACTTGGGTAGTATGGTCATTTTCACAATATTAATTCTTTCAATCTGTGAACACAGGGTATTTTTCCATTTATTTGTTTTTTTTCCAGCATCTTTCATTAATGTTTTATAGTTTTTAATATACATTTTATATATACATTTAATATACATTTAATATATATTTTAAAATATAGTTTTAACCTACTCAGTTAAATTTCTTTCTATTTTGTTCTTTTCGATGCTATTGTAAGTGGATTTTACTTCTTAATTTATTCTTCAGATAGTTGGTTGTTAGTATATGATAACACAACTGATTTTTTAATGTTGATTTTCTATCCTACAACTTTACTGAATTTGGTGATGAGTTCCGACAGTTTTTTTGGTGGAGTCTTTAGGATTTTACATATGTAAACCCATGTCACCTGCAAACAGAAACTATTTTACTTCTTTCCACCAAGCCCCAAGTTTTGTCCTAAGAAAGCACAAGCAAAACAAGTTAATTTAAAATTGGAGGAAAGTAATATAATTCCCAGCTTGGTCAAATCCTTCTTACCTATTTCCCACCTCCTTAGTCCAGGAACATCTGTGTTTTGTCTGTGCATCTGGGCTGGGCACTGACGTCTCCATCATTTTTTTTTCTTTCCTCACCCAGGATGTTCCAGACCCAACAAATATATCTTCTCAAACTCCTTCATTTTTTGATGAACTCATCATTGTCTGCCAGTCATGATACTTACCAACCAGCTGCGATGCTTACAAACAACATAGTTGAAGATATAATTTTACCTCTAATGACATAACATCTGTCTTGAACTATCATTCCATTAACCAAGTTTGACCTGAAACTTAATCTTGGGTAATATAGAGCTAATCATTTCTGGAATTTTCTCAGATAAATTACAGATCTTTCTTTTCCTCCCTAGAATCTCATCTAAATTCTGTGGGTGTGAATGGTGGGGTGGCTTCTGTGGGCCACTCTATGAGTGGATGTCAGGCATTATATTCTGGCTGGCATTCACTGTTGATGTAAACTATCTTCTTTCTAATCAGTATTTATCTTTGGGCCTCTACCAAGGGGGAAAAACATCTTAAATGACTTCTTGTCAATAACAGTGGCTGTGCTCCTTAATATGGCTTTGAGACTCCTGTAGGCCTGCCTCTTCTGCATCATGTAAATCGCCTGGGATGAACTGGGCACCAGGTGAGGGCATGTAGGAGGTATCCATTTGGCTGCCCTAGGCCATTGCCTCTTCTTCCCATTCATGGGTGCATGTTGCATCCTCTTTCCATGAGTGGTGGTGTAGAGACCCTATGGCTTCCCTGTATATTCTTCCAGGCATACGAGAGGATTATAGTTAGGCAGGGTTGTGTGATTAGCTGCAGCCATAGGCTGTAAGTAGAAGTCACTTCCAGGCCAAAACATTTAATTACTAAATGCAAGAAGCCCTACTACTCTTCTTCCTGTTGCAGTGACTGCAAAAGCTGTATGTTTCCAACAGAAAAGCTACAGGGATAGTGGGACCTCTCTCAGCCTGAATCCCCATGTGTGGTGTGGCACAGAGCCCTTCACTGACCTGCCTTTCTTATTTAACACGAGCAAGAAGTAAATGTGTGCGGCATGATGTCTCAGGGGTATGGGGTTGTTCGTTATTGCAGCACTACCTACCTTCTCCTGGCTAACAGTGGTGTTGTGACAATTTCTGCAGGGTTCCAGATGAAAAAGGCCATCCTGCCATATCCACTCTAGACGTGCAGGAATTCCTTAGAGAAGCGTGCCTTATCCTTTGGCTAAGGTGTCATATAATCGTAGGTCCTCTATGAATAGTAGTGCTTCTTCCTAACTTTTTTCATTGCCTTCTCTCTGACTACTCAATTGTTCAGATAATTGAGATTTTCTTGTACTAATGAATAAGTATCAGTTCATGTGCTATTCTAAATAGACCAGAAGAAGTGAGAAATGTTGTGCTACATCCACGATTGTCAGCACACAAGATGGGGTTAAACAAGTTAATCAGCTTTTGACAGATACAGAGGAATTTTGGGAGTCATGTGAGTAATATCTTAAAGGAAAAAACCCCTAGCAGTGAAGAAATTCAGAAGGAAAGAAGGAAACCAACACTGAGTCATGTTTTGTGGCAGGTCTTGTGCTTGGCATTTTCACATCTGGCCACTTTTCTGCCTTAACCCCAGCCCTGTGAGCTTGGTGTGCTGCTGTCTCTGCTTTTAAGATGAAGAAATTGAGGCTCAGAAAAGCCAAGATTAAAGCTGAATATTTTATCCATGGCAAATCAGATCTAAACATAAGCCCTATTGTCTCCAAAGGCCAAGCTGTAAACAATAGGTAACTGCATAGGCACATGAAGGATTTTATAAGGTCAAAACCACACAATTGATAAAACACACTTTCTGTCATTCTGACTTATCTATGAAGAAAATATTTTATTTATTTATTTATTTTTAAAGATGTTGACTGGGCATCAACACAGTTTTTTTTAAAGAATTTATTATTTTATTTTAGAGAGGGAAAGGGAGGGGGAAAGAGAGGGAGAGAAACATCAATGTGTGGTTGCTTCTTGTGCGGCCCCCACTGGGGATCTGGCCCTCAGCCCAGGCATGTGCTCTGACTGGGAATCAAACCGGCAACCCTTTGATTCACAGGCTGGCACTGAATCCACTGAGTCACACCAGCCAGGGCTGAAGAAAATGTTTTAGATGGAGATAATAAACAGAGAAACAACTTGGCTTTTGGCATTTTCATCTTTATTTTAGAATGAAAACCAGAATACTATACCTACATTACTGAGCTTTCTTAGAGAATTATTTCATTCTAATCAAATTGCATATTGATTAATATAATCAGAATGGAGAAAACTAAATTATCCTAGAATATAGTGGTTTCAATAACTACACATTGATTAAGTGAAAGAGTTCTGATAACAATTTTGAGAAAAACACTGAAGTATAGATACAAGAGATTTAAAAAATACATTTGTCAGAAAAATCTTTGAATTAAGAATAATCATTAATGACTAGAAGAAATATTTTATACATATTTAAAAATATTATATATTACATTTTTAGATTATTCTAAAATAGAACTAATGTCAAACTGATATTAGACCTTAGTATCAGTTTGAGAGTCAAACAGAGAGAATGAGGAGAGAGAGAGAGATGCGTGCTGCTGTTATAAGTACGGATTTATTTTAGTGGATTATTTATATTAATAAACAGCCTCAGTCCAGAAAACTAAAATTCATAGGATGTTCTCCTTTTACTTTGCTTTCATTCAGGGCTTTTTGCACTAAAACAATTTAACAAAATTAATGCTTTTATCCTTAATTCCACTTCAGACTATTGGATTATTGATGTAGTATAGAAGTCACACAATTTTCGTGGCACCAACCATTTGGGTCAATGAAAAGTGCACTGAGTCTGTGGTTGTAATTCAAAATTTTATCTCTTTGCACTGTGTACAAAATTTCTGAACCCAAATTTTGGGTCATAGTTATGTTCTTTGACCTATACATTAACAGCAGTCTTCCTATATGATGAATTAATCTTTAGTAAATAACTTCTAAAAAAGACACATGAATTTATGATACTTAAATATTTTCCTACTTGGGAGAAAATAATTCTTATTTATGTAAATGTTCAAGCTAATGAAAGAACCCAAGGAAATCACCTTCTGATCTCGCCATCTGAGGTGAGAATAGAGATCCTGTCACCATTCGGTTTCAAGATATGACCTTTCCTCTTTGCCCCTTGGCACTGTCTCACTTTATTACCAACATTTATAGGAAATAATTTTGTGGAAAGTGACTCCATTTTAGCTTATAAGCAAACCAACTCCAACCAATTTCCTGCACACAGAGTGAAGTATATTAACTACTCAGTAAGAATACCTTCTAGTGGGTGACAAAGAATTTTAACATGGATGCAGCTACTGTTCTCTGTAAGTCAGCAAAGGATGACAACCCTCTGACAGCTGGGAGCAGGGATGGACAGGCCAAAGTACATGTTTCCATTCAAAGGCATTGGAGTCACGTCAGAAACTAGGTTGCCATCTGACTAGGTTGCGCATGGATGTTCAATGTAGCGTGTTAAATCCCCATTATGAGCAAATGACTATGTTGGATATATGTCTGCATTACCAAGAAAGGTCAATTGGGGTCAAGAAAAAAATCTGTTGTTTTTAAAATACTTTGGTGTCATCTAGTTCCATACTCCTGAGGTGCTGCTGAGGAAGCCGAGGTCCTTAGAGGTTAATTGACCTCCCCAAGGTCACATTGCCGCAAAGCGGGGGCTATCACACAGGTTTCCTGAATTGCAGCTGAACTCTGTATCGACTCCATCATTCGTCTCCCCAGATGTCTTCTTTTTGCTTACCCAGATGTCTTCTTTTTGCTTATTTAGCACAGTAAACAGATGGCTCCTTCCCACCTCTCACATGACTAAATGGCCGTAGTATTATAGACCTTTGCTCTTGCTGTATTCTTTTTTTTTTAAGATTTTATTTATTTATTTTTTTAGGGAGGGGAGGGAGGGAGAGAGAGAGAGAGAAACATCAATGTGTGGTTGCTGAGGGTCATGGCCGGCAACTCAGGCATGTACCCTGACTGGGAATCGAACCCACAACACTTTGGTTTGCAGCCCATGCTCAATCCACTGAGCTATGCCAGCCAGGGCTTCTTGCTGTATTCTTTGCAAGAGAATTTCCTCTCCAATCTTCCCCCCAGTGGTAAGTATTTGATATCTGACAGCTAGCTACCAAGCAGAGGTCATGAGAGTGCGATGACTACTCTTCACATTGCTCAGTTACAGACTTGATGCATCCTGCTTCCCTCCTAGGCAGCATAGAGAGCTGGGGCATTGAACACAGCTGGTTTTTCAGGCACTAAGATGAAGTATGGGAACAGAGTGGGCTTGTCTGATGTTGGGAGGGTAGCAAGCGGGGAGCTAAGAGTGAGAGTGGGCTCTGGAGCCAAAACCATCTGGGTAAAGCAAGAACTTCCACAGGGGCTAGGCGGGCTCAGAATGAGGAGTTTGGGCCCACCTGTTCCTTCTCATTTCCTGTCTCCACGACTTTGCTGGCACCAGAAGGCCTGGCTGAATCCGTTCTGCAAAGGGGATTTCCTCACTCCAGTTCTTTGTGGTGGCTGAGCAGAGGGCTATCATTGACTAGAGTTAGACCCCTACTGGAAGAATTATATTTTTAGGACTTATTTGGGGCCCTTTAGAAAAGAAGGCTTCCACATTTTTCCTAAAAGCAAAATAAAACAAACCAAAAATGAATAAACAACTCTTACAATTGTTTCCAGTATTTTCAGTGCCAAAGAAGACTTGCCCCAGAAAAAATGCCTATTCTACTGACAGTAAGTCAAGTAGCAATTTCATTATTGAACTCAGAATCACTTCTCACTGAACCTCTGACAACACTACATGTGTCAGAAATGATGTATTTTAGAAACAGATGTTGTATTTTGATTTGAATAAAAAAAATACCTCTGAATCCACCCAAATTTTTTTAAAGGGAGCAAGAAAATAATTCAAAAATTAAAGGAATACAGCAGTCATTAACTACTCCATTGCTTTTGAAGATCCCCTTCAAAATTTATGCTTAAAAGTTTCTTCCAATTCTTCTTGACTTGAAATGCGTAAAAGAAGCTGCAAAACTGAGTGCTTGGGACCATTCTCCCTGGTATTTGTCATCAGTTTGGCTCAAACAAACTCTTATAAAAATTCTCCCTAAAGATGAGAGAGGGGTAAAGAGAGAGAGAGATTTTCTAAAAGCTCAGTCAAGTGGGAGAAAAACAATTACCAATGTGCTGGTTCAAGAATATTCTTCAGGTGCACATATTAGGTCCCAGTTGAAAATATACTAATAGAATAGATTCCAATTATGAAATTTTTATTGTAGATTTCACATCAATAAACATCCAACGGAAACAGATAGCAAAAGTACATGTAAAACATGTAAAACATTTGGTGTGCATGCATTAAAGAAACAAATCGTATCTGGCATTCTAGTTGCAAAGAAATCTTAGAAATATATTTTTCAGCTTTCTAGCCTACACATGCTGGTAAGAAGTTTAAGCAACTACTGAGTGGGCAAATCTATAGTATTTCTTATCCTTGACTTGTTTGAGCAGAATATATAAATATAAATATTAAGTTAATAGGAAAAAATAAAGAGAAATATAGGTCTTAATAAGCTAGGGATAATTAACAGAAGAATAAAAATAAACTATTAACTGTTAAACTATCAGAAAAATATATTAATTTGTCTAATAGAAGTTAGGAATGGAAGACTCCCCCCCCCAACCAAATATATGATAAATTGAAAACATGAAATAAGATTACAAAAAACTCTGATGTAATAGTAATGTAAATGTAAATATGCTAAACCAATGAAAAAGACTCTTGTATTGGAAGTTTCTACAAGAGAAATATTTTAGATAAAACACTGCAGAAAAGAAACTGAAAGTGAATAAAAGCATAATGTCAAGATTTGTTGGATGGAGGTTAAGTAAATGTTTAGAGAAAATTTATAGCTTTGATTTATATAATAGAGCATAACATATTTTCTTTAAGAAGACAGAAAAGTTACACCAAACAAAAACTCAGAAAAATGAAGAAAATAATAAATATTACAGCAAAAATAAGAATGAGCAACAAAAACAGAGAATAACATTGAAAACTTTCAAAATAATAGTTTTTAAAATGATTAGGCAAATCTTCGAGAAGACTCATCAAGGACAAAAGAGAACATGCAAATAAAACATTCAATGAAAAGGAGAAATGTTTACAAGTAAAAGAGATTTAAAAATAATAAAATTATAAGCAACCATCACTCTCAGATTTAATACAGAAATTCCAAGTGGATCAAAGTCTTCTAAAGGAATTGAAATGGAAATTATCCTGCCTTCAAAAAGAGGTCTCAACTTTATTATTTTAATGGGTGGGTTCTAACAGAATTTCAAGGCAAATAATTTTCATCTAAGCAAATTGTCTCAGAAAAAAGAAAAGACTAAAAGCAACCCTAATTGTTTTTAAGGCTGGCATAACTTTGATTCTTAAAACAGTCAGTAAAACAAAAAAAAATGTATTTCATTTATGACAAAGCACGGTATTTTCTTTGTAAAATATAATAAAATTAGAGTGAATCATATATTATAGCAATATAATATGATCTAGTAGTATTTATCCCAGAAATGCAAGACCTACATAAAATCTGAAAATCTATCATTGAAACCCACCATGTTAATAGAAAGAATTTGATAAGTTTTAAGTTATATTAATGAAAAAGTAGTACCTCACAGTAAACTGAGAAATGAAGGAAACTCCTTTAACCTGATAAATGTTAGGTACAAAACTCTACAGAGAAACATCATAATTAATGGAGAAACTTGACTCCTTTTTTAGATCAGAAACAGACCAAGGATATGGCATTATCAGCACTGCTTACCATTCTGTAAATAACTAAAGGTCCTGGGTAATGTCAAAAGACTAGAAATAGAAATGAGAGATAGAAAAATTGGAAGGAAGAACAAACTTGTCATTATTTGTAGTTAATATAATAGTCTGCATATAGAACACTGTATAATAGAAAGACAAAGTCTTAGTTTAATGAGAGTTTTCAGAAGTTTGCTCATTAAACTTAGAAAAGTCTACCATAGCAGCCCTGACTGGTGTGGCTCAGTTGGTTGGGTGTCATCCTGCAAAACTCAAGGTCACTGGTTCGATTCTGGGCAAGGGCACATACCTGGATTGTGGGTTTGATCCCTGGTCAGAAAGGCTACGAGACAGAGAGAGAGAGAGAGAGAGAGAGAGAGAGAGCGCGAGCGCGCACGCACGTGCATGAGCGCATGCACATGTACAATCAATTGATGCTTCTCTCTTTCCCTCTCTAAAAATAAATAAATAAAATCTTAAAAAAAATCCTACCATAACAATTTACTAGAAAATGCTGTAGAAAAAGACACTATTTATAACACCAAAAGCTATAAAATAGTTAAAATTAACTTACAAAGGATGCAGGAAATTATCATGATAAAAAATGTAAAAACATTTTAAGAGAGATAAAATAAGGTCTGAAGAATTCAAGAGCTATTACACATTCATGACAAGATGACAATGTTGTAAAGACGTAAACTGCCCCCAAGTGAACCCATAAATTTAACACAATTCTACCTGGAAGTTTTTGTGATGTCACAGTGAAGATTTTCTTGAACATGATGCTGGAATTGCAAAAATAAGGTGAAAGAATGGTTGATTTAATTATGTTCACATTAAGGATTTTTATTAATAAAGAACGCCACAGGCAAATTTAACAAAATGAAGGTGAACTTGGAGAAGAGATTACTATCTAAGATATACAGTGAATGAATCAACAAAGAAAAGAAAATGGTCAAAAGGAATGAATAAGCAATCCACAAAAAGAGAAATCTGCATGGGTAACAAGTATGTGGAGAGATGTCCAATTTCAGTGGAAACCAGAGAAATGCATATGAAAACAATAACAAGACCCACTTCACAACCATCAGATAGGCAAAAGTTAGAAAGCTGGATGATATTAGGTGTGGACAAACAGGAATTGCCATGCGTCTCTGCTGAGCACGTAAAGGAGCCATCTCCGAAGTATGGCTGCACTCGGTAATAAGCAGTGGGTGCAAATAATGGAATGCCCATAGCAGTCACAGGTTACACTATTACATCCATGAAGATGTGGTTTCCTCTTGGAAAGTGAATGACATATATAACTCAATACTATCTATATAAATTGGGATCGCATCCACGTATCTTTCCAAGACACAGTTAGGCCCAAGGGTATACATGAACCTCATTAGAATGCACGCCAATGGGGAGGAGGAAGGGAAGTCTGTGGTTGGATTACGATGCAGAAAATGCAGACATAAAATGAGAGAAGAGTGTTGCATGGATTGATGATAGCCAGAAACAGAAGAATATTTTACTCAACACTCTTCTTCCAAAGTCCGAAAGGAGAACAACAATATGAAGTAAGGAGTGTGCAACACCAGTCTGTGAGTAAGGAGTTGAGGCAAGCAGGAGGTGCCATCTAGAGGGAGTCCCCGAAGCCCTTAGAGCTGGAATCCTGTGCCCTTCCAGGGCCCCAGGGAACGGTGGTGAGCGGAGCGCATGCACAGAGGGGCTGAGCCTGTCCACCAGACGTCAGTGTATACCAAACTCAAACCCGATTTTCAAGATTTCTTTTAGCAAGCTCTGTACCCTTGTGATATGTATATAAAATGGGAACGATTTGATACTAAAAATATTGGAATTGCTAGGTTAGTGCTCACTGCCATGGTGTGGTATCTTAGTTCACGCTGCTTTAACAAAATACCACAGATTGGGTATCTTATAAACAACAGAAATTTATTTCTCACAGTGCTGGGTTCTGGGAAGTCCAAGCTTAGAGACCCATCATGGTCAGGCTCTAGTGAGAGGCCTCTTGGGGTTCCAGACTGCCGACTGCTCCTTGTAGCCTCGCCGGCCACAGAACCGAGGGAGGGAAGGAGAATTCTGTTTGCCCACACTTGATATCTCTCGTGACTGTGGTAAGGGCACTAATTCCATTCTCGAGGGCTCTGCCTTCAAGGCCTCATCTAATTCTATTACCTCCCAAAAGCTCGTCTCCAAATACTATCATGTTGTGGGGCAGGGTTTCAACACAAGAATTTGTGGGGGACATAAATGTTCAGTCTATAACACATGCGAGCATTCGAGGCTGGGCAGGTTGATGCACGATTCAGGCAGCAAGAGGGAAGTACGCAGAGCCGTGGGGATGTCTGACTTGCCTTTATTCTGGGGTAGGGCGATCCGCACCAGCGCAAAGTCCCAACTCCCTTATAAACTACATGAACCCAAAGCCGGCAGCGTGCCAGTACTGGTTACATAACAGAGCTTGGTTCTGAGCACGCGGGCCCATATGAAGGTTGTACGAACACTGCGGAGTCATGGTCACCCAGACAGTGGGGAGAGGGAGCCTGACTTCATTGTCCCCTCACATCCTGTATAGACAGGGCAATTCATAGAGAACATACCAAGCCCCTCTTTCCAAAAAAAGAGTTCCTTGAGGAGCAAAAGGCCCCAGGTGCACACCTCTTGCCAGGACCTTTGCAGTATTTTATTTGGCTGTGCTCTTATTTTAGAATGGTTCCTCTTCACATCACAGCAGCCCATCCAGAGACTCTGCTTCCAGGGGTGAAGTGGACTTCAGGCTTGGAACTTAGCTCTGCACCAGACTTGGTACTGGTCATAAATTAGTCCCTAAGGGGGCCTGAGAACATCCCAGTAATTTGTTCTGACAAAAGCTGGACTAAATATTTCCAGGTCATTTGGTGCTCTGTGTGGTTCAATTAGACACACCCGCACCCGCAGGCATCTGGCTGCTTGTATTTTTGGAGGTTAGACCAGTAGGAAAGAGAAAGTCACCAAGGGGCAGGAAGTCAGTCAGACACTGAACTCTTCCTGGACCGGCTTTGAGGTAGACACCGTTTATGTACCAGCTGATGCAGTCAGGGGGTTCGGTTCTCTTTTGGGCATATCCAAGAGAACATGGATTTGCTTATTGTCTCTTTAAAATAGGCTTCAAAGTGCCACTGTTAATATGAGCACTTCCATAAAAATGTCAGATCTCATTTTTCAAAATTTCAAAACCCAAATTTGTGTTGTCTCTGCTATTTTATATTCAGTATTGTGTGATGAATCACAGCATGTGTTATAAGATTCCTTAGGATTTCATATATTCCAGCAACTTCTAACAGTTTGCGTAAACAACATACATGGCTTGCATTAAATGAAATAATTTTATCTTTCAAAACACAAAACAGTCCCCACTGCGTTTCTATCTTTTAAAATTTGCTTTGCTTTTAAGCAAGTGGTTTCATTATTTTTCTTTCAAAACTCAACTTATTTAGCATTAGGACCATTTTACCCTGTAACATTAGTTTCAAACTTGCTTTTTGTATTCTATTATTTTTCTGGAGAATTTGTGGTGATAAAGGGGGTGGCTGAATAAAATTAATAACCTAGGTACATTTCCCCTTACTTATTTCATACGAATTGCTTAATACCCAAATGGCATACAAACAACTGAAGTATTTTCCAAAATGTTTTCAGGTTTGAATTACCTAACAAAGTTCTATGCATATTTTAAAAGGGGGTTTAAAATCAACAAAGACCATAGTGGCGGCCCTTAAACATTAAGTAAAGATTTTTTTTCAGATAAACAATGATAGGGTTTTTTTTTTTAATTAAAAATTGTTTTTCAGTTGCAGTTGACATTTAACGATATATTAGTTTTGGGCATACAGCATAGCAGTTAGAAACTTATGCAGTGGTTCCCCCCCAATCTAGTGCTCATCTGGCACCACACATAGTTCTGACAATATTATTGACTATATTCCCAATGCTGCACTTACGTTCGTTCCAATGGCTTCCCCTATGTGAAAGTGCTAAAGCTGTTCTCATTGCATTTCTTGATTGTTGTTTGAACATTTGCACAAGATATTATTTCCCTAGTGTCAGAGGTCTTTTTCCAAAATCAGAGGGTTAGAAGTTACTGCTGTTGTTTTCCTTGCAATGAGATGGATACTTTAGGATTCTCAGGGAAAGGGTTTTGTCTCAGTTGAAAGGTTTTGCTCACAGTTCTCAAGTTATTGGTAGAAATGCAGTGGCTGTTCCTGCAGAGCACAGTAGTAATGGGAAGGTAGACCTTCTTTAGGGCAGAAATTTAGGGTCCATTTTGTCTGCCACTAATAATTCTTTAAACCCATCAGGACAATGAGAGATGAGATTCTCTCTCCTCTATAAAAACTACAGGGAGCACAAAACAAGTCCTGCACCTGGCAGTCCTTCCGATAGAGGACGCTGTCTATTGTGAGCCTCCTGAGTTGTCTCTGTCTCAGTTCGCGCATCCCTAGCCTCCTGCTTGTTGCCCAGTTAAGATACAGTTTCACATGTGTCCATCCTGGCCTCTGTTCTTCCGAAGGTATTTCACATTCTGCAAAGTTTGTCTTTCCAATCAAAGCTCTTCTTGAATTAAACCTCTCAAATGACCTGCACCAATCATGATCTTCTGTCAGCTCTCTTTGAAGTTCCTTACCTTTGGCTTTAGTAATACTATCTGAGTATATTTCTTTTCCTTGCTAATATGATGCAGTTGTTTGGCTCTTTTAGGCTTCAAGAAGCAAAGACAAATTCAGGCTCGGGATATAAGGATTTTCCGCAAGGCTACACACGGAAATGAGAGAGGCCTCGGCCACACAGAGGCCAGCGCAGCAGCGGCTCTGGGGCGCCGTAAGAGTTTCAGCAGATGTTCCCTCGGAAGCAGGTGCCTGAGTTCCTGCTCTGCTGCCCAGTCACCCTGGGGGCTCAGCAAGTCCTTGTCTTTGCCTCTGTTGCTCCTGCCTTCTGGCTGCTTGCTTTTCTCTTCTTTCCTACTCTTGGCTTCTATGGCTTCTTCCCACTCCTTTTCTGTGTATTTTTTCAGGTTCACATTAAGACATTTAGACTAGAAAATGTGTTGGCTATGCCCCTCACCCCCTACCCCACATTTCAAAGTAAATGCCATAGGGAGTTCTAAGGTACATATAATTAAGTCTAGGTGAGATTATGATCCTTGCCCCATGATGATTACTTTAACACTTTACAAAATTTAAAAAAGTTGATTCTTGCCCTGACTGATGTGGCTCAGTTGGTTGGGCATTGACCTGCAAAGCTAAAGGTTGCTAGTTTGATGCCTGGTCAAAGGCGTATGCCTGGGTTGCCACTGGTTCAATCCCTGGTCAGGGGCACGTCCCCCGTGAGAGCGTATATGAGAGGCAACTGATCGATGTTTCACTCAGTGTTTCTCTCCTGCTCTTTCCCCCTCCCCCCAAAAAACAAATAAGTAAAATCTTTTTAAAAAGTCAATTGTTTCCAAAAATAATTTTTTTTGTCACTTTGGCAATAAGATACAAACTTTACCTGTCTATTTGGCAGACGGAATATTTTTATTCCCTCTACCAATGGCTAATTCTTTTTTTTTAAATGCAGGACTCTCACATGGTCTAAGCAATGAGATCTGATCAGCTCAATTAGGCCACAACTGCACCTGTGTGGCAGGGCCCCTGAGCCAGGCAGCTCTTCAGTCAAGCACACCTCCTCGGTCCAGTCAGCTGGACGCAGGGGTGCAGGGCTGTGTGGGCCCAAATAGCTAACTGGATAGCTGACATCCCAGAGGGGGTGATGGGCTTGGCTGGCAGATTGCATTGCTGTTCGGGCACACATGTATCTTTTTTTTTTTAAATATTTTATTTATTTATTTTTAGAGAGGGAAGGGAGGGCGATAGAGAGAGAGAGAGAGAGAGACATCGATGTGCGGTTGCTGGGGTTTATGGCCTGCAACCCAGGAATGTACCCTGGCTGGGAATCGAACCTGGGACACTTTGGTTCCCAGCCCGCGCTCAATCCACTGAGCTACGCCAGCCAGGGCTACACACATGTATCTTTACACACCCCCGGAGGACTTGCCTACTGCCACATGCTACCCTGCAATGAATTCCTTCACTGTGAAATGTGATAGCACTCGGCAAAGCCCAAACTAACCCATGCTGCCAAGCTTTCCAGGGGACACTGGTCTTCACAGACCAGGGCTCTATATGGCCCTGGTCAGACAATTCGAGGGTTTGCAGGTGGCAGGGACCAGGAGAAGCCACCGGGCTCTCCACATCTAAGAGACCTATCTTCTCCTCTCTGCTCAACTGGATAGTGGGGAACCTGCCAGCTGGGGACATTTGGAACGTGCTGGAATCTCCACAACTTTATGTTGATTAAGAATTTCAATGATATAGGTTTAGGTGAGTCTATTTTCACTCTCATCTTGTCACTGTTTTTCCAAGCAGGTGAGATTTGTGTGTAGAAATTACCCATGAATTCTCCATGTGAAAACAGACCTAGAAACACAGGCAGACCTGAAAGAGCCATCTGCTCGACCCTAATCTACCCTGGTGCTCTCTCACGCTTATCTGGAGCGTCCCTTTGGAGGCTGTCCTGAGCTCTTCTGCTTGGCCCTGGGCCTTCCATCATCCTTGCACTGGGCCTGTGGTGGCTGATGTTTGTTGCAGGGTGGCCTGTCACGGTGCCCATTGGCAGAGAGCTTGTTTCCAGGGATGTGAAGAGGCTGGCAGATTTGGGAGAAAAAGTGGGCTGTTTTTATTTTCATGTGCTGGAGTAATTGCATGGAAAGGCGACCCTAGGCATTGTCCCCACCAGCGGCAGCTGTCACTGCTTGCAGAGAAGTATAGGCTCTCCTATCCTCCCCACTTGCCTTTTCCTGGTGAAGCCCAAGGCAATAAAATTAAATCAAGCATGACTCCTTTTTATATTGAAAATGCTCTTGAGTTTGAATTATAGATTCAAATGGCTCTAAAGAGAGCACCCAAGGGGCTCCAAGTGCTGCCAGATGGCAGAGGGGCCAGCAAGCAGAGGCTGCCTCTGAGAGAGATAAAACATCAGGGAGGTCCCTTCTCCTTCCTGTGCAGCGGGAAGCCAGCCACACGCATTTCCAGCTGGAGCTCTTCTTTGCCCTCCTGAAATTGGTCTTTGTGTTTGGCTGGATTCCCCACCCAGGGTGGACTCAGCAATCTCATTAGGACTTTTGGACATCTGGACCCTGATTATGGGACACGTAGCAGGACTTAGATGTTCAGCCAGGTTATCTGGGTCTGTGGCTTTTATCTTGTGACACCTCAGGCCTTGGAGACACCTTATCTGGGGCTTGGGGAAGCCTGGAGAAGCTACTGGTCTATAAAAGCCTTTGAGGACATAAGGGAATGGGGAGGAAATGCACAGAGGAAGGAGAAGGAGCCTGCCAGAAATTAAATGTACACATTTGGTCCTCAGAGTAGCTGAGACTCTTTGGTGCTGGGGTTGGATCTCAGCTCCACCGCTCATTCCCAGAAAATGTAGACTAAAGTGAGACTCTCTTTCCAGCCCCTCTGATTTTGAGGTCGTTCAGAACGTCTCACTTTCCCTTAGCATCTGTTGGACATCTGTGTGTCCACTCCCCCACATGCTCGCCCAACCAACAAAAACAGACCGTCACTGCATGCTGATGCCCTGCCACATGCTGGTGAAAAGCTGAATGAAACGCAGGAGCTGTGTCTAGGGCGAAGCTCCACACGTCGCTGATCTTCAGAATCCTCCCAGGAGCCATTAGAAATTCAGTGTCCCTGTTTCCGCCCCAGATCTATTGAGCCTGAATTGTCAGGTATGAGACAGATTTTAAAGCCTCTGCTTTAAAAGCTCCCTGGGTGATTTTGATGTTCCCCGGATTGAGCCACCTGCGGGGAGGTGTTCACAGTCGGGAGGTGACAGATAAGCTAATGGATTAAGTACAAGTGCTATTGGAACCCCTTTCTTTGGAAGCTTGGTTCACTCTGGAGGAGTGGAGAGACGTGACCAGAGGAGGTGACGTGTAGCAGGTTCTTGGAGAGTGAGTAGTTTTCCAAGCAAGATATCGGAGCAATGAGATTCTAGCCCCCATGAACAGCACTGACAAAAGCGTGGAGGTGAGCTCAGGGAGCTCCGTGTCGAGGGAGGATGGGGTACCCCTGGGGATGCACAAGCAATGAGTCTGATGTTGAGGCACACAGATGTAGTTCATGTCTCGGGGGGAAGTTGATAGCCTGAGTTTGGGGTTTCTGTAAGATGCCCCAGGAGGATGTTCAAGAGCAAATGTGAAATGTGTTTGGAATCCAGGAAAACTGTCTCAGTGGAGATGTAATTTTGGGAAACAAAGCACATGGCTAGCCAGGAAGCCATCGGGCATCTGTGCAGCAGCGTGTGGGAGCAGCTGTGACGGCTGGAGACTCAAGCTCTGGGCCCCAGAGGTCTCCCCAGGAACCGCAGGCCCCTAAAACTTCCGAGGGAGCCCGGCCACCTTCTTTGGACACAGCTTTTAGAGGACCCTCCTGTCCAGACAGAGTCCTCTTGAGAATGGCTCTGACGTGGGTACAAGTCATGGGTGGAGATACGTTTATAATGACACCTTCTGCTGTCTTCAGCGGGCTGGGCCTTGAATGTGGCAAGGCGATTGACTGAGTGCCTCCACCAGCCATTCTTCCAGGAAAGAGCTGATGGCGGAGCACGGTATCACTCACTCATTTATTTGGCAGACACTCATGGAGCATCTGCTTGGTGGACAGGAGGCTGAGTAAGACACAGCTCCCCAGTGTGTGTGTCTGCTTCTGCACTGATGTTATTTTTCAAGCTCCGTGTCACCTCCTCCTTTATTTTTCTTTCTGTCTGAGCAAAACAGGATAAACATCCTGCCAATCCTTACAAAACAAAAATGTGCTATGTGTGAAGAAACCCAAATGAGCAAAGAAAATCAGAAGAATTCATTTTTAAAAACTTACTCTATCCAACAAAGGGTTTTCATATTGAATTTAGAGTATCAGTTATTCCCGAGGAGAGCTCTATTTCAGAAGACTTGGTTGAATAAAGTCCCTAGTTCTGAGTTACCTTTTTGGAGAACAAAAGCTTTTGGTGAACAATGATAATAGTAATGTAAGATGTTCTGGAATTTGCCTTGTGTTAAAAGAAGAAAACGTGTCAGGCTTTCAAGCTCTGTCCAGTCTGTGTACAAAACCCTGTTAGCTTCTTTCTGTTTTTAGTCATTTTCCTTTTGGGGAAGGCAGGAAGACTGATGGCTTAAGAGAAACAGCTCAAAGTACTGGTAGCCTAAGTGCTGGAAGCATTCCCTCAGAAGGAGAACTTTTTAGTGGGAGCTAAACATATGGAAATAAAAAGCTAAGAGAAGTATAGTGCATGGATGAGATGGGGGGAGATGAGATGAGAGGGCTGCCAAGTGATCACTGTGGGAAGTACAACTTTCAGGGAAGGTTGTGAAGCTGTTGTTTGGAAAAAAATCAGGGAACTTCAGACAACACATTGACTAAGTCTGCGGAGTGTGAACATTGCTACCGTGTTGGTGGAAGAGCGCACTGCCCAGAGTCAGCACACACTGGGGATGCCCTGGGGTGAGTAAGGGTGCTCGGATCAACCGAGCTCAGTCGCTACTCAGTACCCATGGCTTGACTCCATGAATATTTACTGAACAAACCGTTTGCATGCATTTTATTAATATTAGTGTTAACAAATGCTCTGAGGCAACGATGGTCCAAGCAGTAGGACCATTGTCCCAGAGAGTAGGCTATTAGCATAAAACTCAGGAGGAACTTCAATTAATTATTTTTCTTCCTTTCCATGTTAAGACATCTTTATAAGGGAGGGGGCTACATGAGTCGGTAAGAACCAACACTTGCCCCTCATCACCATTGGGTATGCCTTAGTCTTCACCAAAGGAATGTCACGAAAATAAAGGTGTGATGATAACTTGCCACCACACAGTTTGGCCTAGACACTGGGGCAGAGGCAGCTGCTTGGATCTGACAGAGGACCACACTGCAATCTGAGGTGCGGCACAGTGGGGTGATGGCAGAGGAGGCACAGGTGTTAGTGGGAGAGGACAAGGAGTCTGCGGCGGGGTCATTTTCCCTGACATTGGGCCTGAGAAAGGGAAAGAGGCAGGAGACAGTAAAACTGCTGGTAAATGAGAACAGGATTCTGTCCTGGCCATTGAACACCTGCAGTGGCCCTGTTTGGAGTCCCTTTCTGATTTATATCATAAATACGATGTATGGTGGGTCCCATTAACCAGTGCATGCCACTATTTAAGAGTCTATTGAAATACATGTTTGTGTTATTTATTGTGCAATAATATCAACAAAAAAAGAACTTGTGAAGGGAAAAATCACATTCTTTGCCAGCTCTTTGCCAGGTACATGTGAGCAGGGACAGATCCTGATTGGCCGGCCGGTCCATTGGGTCACAGGTGGCACAGCTGGCCCACAAGCGCTGGCAATGAACACCTTCCCTCACCGCCATTAGCACGCCTTATGTTCTTCCCAGAGGCCGGGATGTTTGTGGCAGCCACTTGCCTTGTTTTATGTGATCCTGGCAACCTCCTGTGTCCAGCATTTTTCAGGCTCCGCTTTCATCTGACAAGGCTGTTCTTCTCAGATAAAATTTAGTGGGTTTTCTTTTTCTTGGTGAGGTATAGAAGCTCCTTCTTCCTGGCATCTACATGGGAAATTCTATCAAATCTTCTTATACTTTGATTTATTCTAAGGCAATACCATTCTAGT
Source organism: Phyllostomus hastatus (assembly GCF_019186645.2). NCBI lineage: Eukaryota > Metazoa > Chordata > Mammalia > Chiroptera > Phyllostomidae > Phyllostomus > Phyllostomus hastatus. The sequence continues at coordinate 10,949,826 of NW_025333977.1, read as the reverse complement.
TTATCTCTATGGCTCCAGAAATCAGTCTGTTAACATCTATGTGGCAACATCTTGCTTTGTTTATTCATTTTCCTGATTTTGAATACTTGTATCACTGTCCCAAATAGTGCTGAAAATAAACTTACTATTCTTTATTTTGGATTTTGTTTCTTAATTAATTAATGTTAATTCTTAATGTTAAATTCCATGAGTTGGGTTTTGAATCAAGGAATTTAAGTTTATGTGCACTTTTGTCAAGATGCGATGGTACCTCTGATTTGTCCATGGCTTACTGGACTGGGACAGACCATTATAATGGATCTGTTAAAATATTTTCATTTCATGGGGTAGAGGGCGCTGTTTCCCAGGTTTATGGGCCTGTGATCAAGGCAGAAAGGTGACTGCCTCTGACGCCGGTCTTCTTTTTGGGGTTTTTCATTGAGATTCTGTGAAAACAGCGGTGAGCATAGAGAATATGGTGTGACTAAAAAATAAGGCACCAGTGATTACGCGTGGTACTTACTATAGTCTCTGTGGATTGGCTGGACTACCTTTCTGCCTGTGCCGTGGTTTTAAAGAAATTTGGGGTGTGGGGGGGAAATTTCTACTTTCCCTCCAGAAATAGTACAGAGTGATGTCGCTTGCTTGAATAGCATGTTAAACTCACTGGGCACACAGCTCTCCTTGCAGATTCTCTGGGTGGACATGGTGTAGCTCGCCTTGAGTGAGAGCTGGGCCCAGCGCGGCCCTGGGGCCGCGCAAGGTCACTGCAGCAGCAGGGGCATCTTAGTTGAGAACAGCAGTGGGCAGGACACTTCCAGGAAGTGCTTCCAGGAAAAGCTGAGAGGAAGAGGAGTGTTTGCAAAGCTGGGAAGTCATTGCCTAGGAAGCTCAACACCTCTGTATAATAGGGGCACATCTAATGCTGGTGACGAAATGGGCCGGCTTCAGTCACGCTCTTTCGTTGCACCTGGAAGGACGTGGATCACCAGAACGCCCCGGCAAAAGGCAGCTTCATTTCGAAGGGACTGGACACACAAAGGAGTCTCCTTCTGCCTCTTCCCCCGCACTCCTCTCTTCTTCTAAAATGCCTGAGATTGTTTTATTCAGCACACACTTGCTGAGTACCTACTATGGCGTAGGCATTGTGCTAGGTGACATGGTTAGAAAAATGAAAAATGCATGACTTTTTATTCAGAAAACTCACATTTTGGAGGAAGAGATCCTTCAATATCTTAATATCACACACGGCCAATGGTATTGTAATGGAGATATGTACAAGGTAACGTGGAAACCCAGATGGAAATTAACTCCCCTGAGGCATTAGTTACAGGCAGGTTAGCACACAGGACAGCTGAGGCTTGGGCTGGGACTTGAAGGGTAAGTGGGACTTTACCCGGAGCGGAACAGAGGGGAAGACGTGATTGGCAGGTGACAGCACAATGGCTGCAGAGCAGCACGAAGTGCATATGTGGTCAGGACACGTTGTCGTAGTGAAAAACGGAAGCCACTTAAATGCTCGGCACCGACACCTGACCCCTAAGTACTTTTCTAAATATTCGTACAATGGCTATTCTGTAATGCCTTAGATGATGTGTACACAGAGATATTAATGTTATGAGGAAGTGCTTATGCCATAGGATGTTAAGAGAAAAATAAAAAGGCATATAACTATAGAATGAAACTTTTATGTACATAAAGGTCTTGAAGAAAAATGCACATGTCATTGCTTTTGATATTTTTATAGTTTTTGAACTCAGCTTTTTATAGATTTATGTTGTTTTAATAGTGAAATATGAAGGCAGAAAATTAAAGGTGGTAGATGGTAGTTTCCAGAATAAAGATGGGAGAGGCTGGAGCTGAGGCCTGGGGGAGGGAGATGAGGCGGGGGGCCTGGCTGCTCTGGTCACTTACTTATCCTGGAGGTGACAAGGAATTACCGTAATTCCAGTTTTGTATTGAACCCTAAAGAGTCCTGTTGAAATAGGAAAATGACTCATAGGCTAAAATATTAAGCTTTGCTCAAATGTCAGTTCTTTGCCCTGAGTCACAGCGCAGTTGTCAAAACCACGGGCTGGGTGGAGAGGTTTTCTGTGGATTCCGTCGCCTCTCTGTGAGCCCCACACTGCAAGTTTCCCTCCTGGGAGAGCATGTTGCTGCTTCTGTTGACACCAGGAGAGCTACTGGGCTTGTGTTTATACAAATACATAGTTTCTGTCTTGTTTTTCTACCTGCATATAATTCAGTTGGCACAAGTTGAACATGCATCCATCTGTGCTGTCATGGCTTTTTTTGGGCAAAGAGCTGTGTACTAATTAAAGGATAGGGACAGAGGACTTTAAAGTTTTGAAGGGGACAGAAGGGCAAAAAGGCTTAAGATGTCTTTTGTCATTCTGGAGAATTATTGTGGGGCACCCTGGGACCCTGAGGGTCCATGGGGAGCATTCATTATTGGGGTTGGAAGTTCAAGGAGTAGACATTGAATGGCCCTAAGCTCACACATGCGTCCCTACTTCTCAGCTTTCTCTGTGGTTGGAATGAAAACGGCCAGAGCCATGTGGTTATCTGACATCAGTGTGCCTAACCTGCTGGACTTTATTCAAGCCAGTAAGGGGTGGTGGTGGGCATCAAGGATGACACATTCTGGCACAGTAAGAGTGTGTCTTCTTTGTTTACACCAAGACCTTTACCACCAGAGGCCGCCAGGACGTGGCCAGTCTCTCAGAGGACAGATGCTGCTACAGCTCCTTCTTGCTTCCACCCCATGACGAGCAGCAACTGGAGAGATGAGCAGCCACATGTCCTCACTTCCGCCCTCTGTGCTCAGTGGGTGGGTGCAAGCTGGCCTGAGAGAACAGTCTCGTGGCATAGCAGAGAGAGGGAGTCTCGTGCAATCGCAGGGGCTGGTCAAGGGCAGATTCTGCAAAGAAACGTGACCCACCTACTAATACTTAATGAAATTGTCAAAAGTTTGAATCTGAAAAGAACTGTTATCAGTGAATGAAAAAACTGGAAAGTTCCAGGGGCTTAACCAAAGCCTCTTGGTCAGTGGCAGAGCCTGAGCTAAAACTCCCTTCCCTAAACCCACCCTGGGCTGCACTTGAGATGCCTCTGTATCTTCTGTCACTGTTGCTTCATTATTTCTGTTAGCAACAAGCTGTCATCCTTGCCCTTTCCTCTTTTAGCATGGTGACATAAATACTGATTAAAATTTTTTTTTCCAAGTTTGGATTTCAAGAAAGCTGGTGAGGCCCTTTCTTTTAGAGCCTGTAGCGACTGCAAGCTCAGCAGGCAGGCTAACGCTGGGGAGTGAAGGGTGCATTCCCCAGGCGGTGAGAATACAGAATGACGACGGAAATTTCCAAGACCTGGAGCCCAGACCCAGACTGATCTCTCCTCTCTCCTTGAAATGTGTGAGTGAACTAGCAAGATTCAAATAACTGAACCCAAATAAACAGTCATCATTTTTCTTCTTTCATTCTGGGACCTACGGAATAATACCTGGTGCTCTTTGCATTGGCTCTCACACACTGAGTGTGTGTGGGCACCTGTGCAAACATGTGAGTGTGTGTTCATGAGCATGTGCCTACGTGTGATTGTGTGTCACTATAGTGACTACATGAGTCTGTGTGTGAGTGTGTGGGTATGTGAGTGTACATAAGTACATGTGAGTGAATGAATATGCACGTGAGTGTGTGAGACTGTGTGAATGTGTATGCACTTTGGTGCAAATAGGAGCTGAGATATTTATTTCCTTTGAAAACAAGTCAAACTTCTGTTATGACACACATTTATTTTCAGATGGCAAATCATATTTATGTTGACAGTACAGTTTTCAGAATTGTGGTTTTAATAGGTTAAAGGCACATTGATGGCATTTAGAGATATTTGACAATGTCAGAAAAATATTTGCCTTCATTTCTTAACTGCTCCAAGTTTTGATAAAAGTACCAAGGCCCATATTAAAGGCCAAGATTTTACTTTCAAATATATCAAAGGCTTTATTTATAGGAAAGAAATCTGTTCTATTCTTACTTTCCTTCATTTCAAATTTCACACTGCAGCCAAAATGACTTTTCAGAAATCATTCCGAGATGTTCAAAGAACATTTTCGAAAGGACTTTGCTGAGTGACAAGCAGCAGTTGCACATTCGAATGGCCTGGCAGAGAATAGGTTGTACGGGTTGTGTAGAAGACAACAGAGATCGGTGGGGTCTGCAGGGGGCTGGGGCATCGCGCCCTGCCACTCAGTCTCACAGACTCTGCTTCAGGAAGAAATGTGTGTCTAAAGTGGGAAGATGTTATTATTTCTTTAAAGGAGCTGGACCTTCATTTTTTGTAAATGTAAAGTATCCCAAATACTAAATGATGGCAGCCAATCCAATCAAAATTCATACTGGGTGGGCTCCAACAACTGGTTGAACTTGTATTTGGACCAATAGCCGACCACTTCTGAGCAAGTGTTATGCAAATATTAGATGTGATGATGATGGAGGTGATGAACGCCAATTCAACGTTTTCTAAACCACCCTCTAAAATCACTGTGCATTTCAGTAATCTAGAAATGGCGACCTCACTCCATTCTCCCAAAGCTCAGCTCACCTCTCCAAGGTGGCCTTTGCTGACTGCGGTACTAGCTGGTGGCATGTACCTCAGAGAACAGTGGTCACTGTGCTCCAAGCCACCAGCCCAGCATGCCCGTCCTCAGAGGGTGGCAGGAGCCAGGTGGTTCTCTTCACTTGCCTATCACTGTTCTACAACACGGGATGTGCAGTTCATGGGGAAAAGGATGGGAAATGAATGGCCCAGTACCTAATAGGATCTTACTGAAAAAAGTGAATGAATAGGGTGGAACATCATGGTTATACTCAAACCCATTTGCATTTATCAATTGATTTTAAGATTCAGTCTGTTTCATTCACTTTCAGCCCAGGGAAACCCATGCTGTGGAAATGATTTTGTAAACGCCTGTCAGGCGGAGAGGCTTTTGTCAGGCTTTGGGAAGCATCAGCAGTGCTCGGAGAAGTTTTGCCCTGTGCAGGAATGTATGTGACAACGTTAGCATAATTGCTCAGGTGATATGCAGAGAGAGACACCTGAGGCAGTGGCTCCAGACGAGAGCTTCTTATAAAATGCGAGCATCCAGAGCATCAGCCAAATGGCTTCAAGCGCTTGTGCTTTCCGAGGCCCTTGCTGTCGTCCTGGAGTCTGTTTCCCTGGTGGTGGAAAACCCCTTTCCCGGAGCCTATTGGCTTCCACATGAACTTCTTTAAGTGGCAAAGAGGGAGAGGCTGCTCCCAGGAGTTCCCCCTTCCCGTTGCTGTGTGTCTCTCACCTGCTCCTCTCTCCCCCGCTTCATATCACGTGCCTGTGTACATACACACACACACACACACACACACACACACACACATCCTCGAGCACTCACAAACTTCCAGATTTCCATTTCACCGCCCGACCAGTCCTGGGAGCCGCACCCCCCCTCCCCACCCCGGGCAGTGCTGGAGGTGGTGGAGGTGGTTTAGGGAAGGGAGGAGAAGAAAGAAAAAAACAATTGGCTTCTCAACGCAAATTATAGTTCTCATCAGGTTTAAAGTTGGTCTTTTAGAATCATTCTACTTTACTTAAACATAACTGTCATGAGGAGGAGTGAGTGTCCTTGGCTACGTTGCTAACTCTCAGAGTCCATACCGGCACTTCACACTCCTTGGCTTGTTCACTCATTCAGTGAACATTTCCCGAGCTTCCTCTACAGAACAGTCAGGCACCGCTCCAATCCGTGGGGACAGAGCAACAAAATCCACCTTTCTGGTGGACGTTAGTGAAATGGAATAAGAACAGCGAAGTTGTCATGAGGGTGCAAATTATCAGGGGTAGCAAGATCAAACAACCAGGACTAACGTGACTTGCATTTTAAGTACACAAGTACTCTTTTCTGTAACAAAGCATGGTTTCTTATTTAAAAAAAAATCACAGTCTTAAACAATCTGGAAGAACAAAGATGGGTGGGCAAAGACTGAGAACGCATCTTCACCTCTACCGGTCAGTAGTGTTAAAGATAAACTGAGGCTTGTCAACAAGGTTAAGAGTTTGAGCAAAAATTGATTAGAATCAGGCAGCATCCAGTCTAGCAGACATCGGGGAGCCCTGCGGAGCAGTACAAGATGGGAGACTTTTCTAGGCAGCAGGCAGCAGGAACTCGGAAATTGTACTAAAGGAGCACGGAGAGGGTAGTACTTTCCTGGAGGGGACGTCAGGCATCTCTGGGACAGATCACCTGGCAGGTGCTGAGCACACCGTCCCTGACTGACTGACTGACTCAGGCTCCCACAGCTGGGAGCGCCAAGGGACTGTAACTAAGTCTCTGTTTGCTTAAGCAAATCCATTTTGGGTTTGTTGTCTTATTTTTATATTTTTTAAAGATTTTATTTATTTATTTTTAGAGAGATGGGAAGGGAGGAAAAAGAGAAGGAGAGAAACATCAATGTGCGAGAGACACATCGACGGGTTGCTTCTCACACGCCCCCAACCAGGGACCTGGCTCACAGCCCAGGCATGTGCCCTGACTGGGAGTTGAACTGGCGACCCTTTGGTGCTCAGTCTACTGAGCCACACCAGCCAGGGCATGTTGTCTTATTTTTAACACTAGGTTTGCCACCTTGGGAGGGTCTCTTCTCACCCTCTCAGTACCTCATTTGTAAAATGGAGTCAGTCCCTAACCACAAGACAGAATTATGGTGGGATTTAGATGATGTGCTCTCAGGCAAAACATTTTGTCCACTGGAAATTGCATCAGAGAATGTTATCATTAAGTTTGGGCAGAGCTGAGGAGAGCTGGGAAGGGCGGGGAGGCATGGGGAGACCCAGTGAGCTGGCCCAAGGGGGGGCAGCAGCCGTGGAAACAGCAGCCCGTGACCTCTTAGCACCTGGATGAGGTTATGGCCGATGGAGCCTCCCCGGGGAGGCAATGTCCTCCCCACTCCGTGAGGTATGAGTGACCTGATTAAGTTTCAGCTCAGGACCAGTGCTGAAGGGGACCAGTCTGTTGTCCAAGCTTATTAACTAGCCACACAACCCTGGTGAGTCACTGCACTGTTCTGGCACCCCACATTCAAAGCAATTCTCAGGGAAACAGCCTCTTGAGCTCGGGCCATTGGCACCTTGGAGGCAGGAGGTTGGGTGCACCTGTCTGCTGGGTAGGAGGCTGGCTTCCTCTCTAGACACTGGAAATGCCCCCTCGCAGGCAGAAAGTTGCAGTGTAGTGCAATTTGATATGCGTCAAAAAGGACATGAGAAAGAAAGAATGCACTTTAATGAAGATAAACATATATCTTCATTATATATATGTACATATAAAATCAGAGGCTGGCAAGAGCACCCTAGAGACCACCTAATCCAAGTTCCAAGCTCCACATTCTGTAGGCAGGGGAGCAAGCTCCAATGCTGTCTCCTCCTCCCAGAGGAGTTGGCATGTTCTTCACCTGTCTCCACACCCACTGTGACTACCTATATAATAATTAGTGTGTATCTTTTATTCATACAACTGAATTTATATCTGAGTCTGTTTATGAAAAAGAACTATGAGTTTTCTCATAACATGGAAGGTTTGCTGTACTCGCTCCAGGAACTGTTGATACATGTCTGTATGGGTACATGTGTGCAGGTATATGCACATGTGCACGCACGTGTGTGTGTGTGTGTGTGTGTGTGTGTGTGTGTGTGTGTTTATCCAGCTGCAATCCCAGTTTAGGGAACAGAGCAGACACTCTTCTAAGGGGTAGTAAAGGGGTAGTAAGTGTACTCAATCACTAGGTAACCAGTAAGTTTATCATCACTTTGTTTTATCCCAATCTTAGTTCTAGCTGACTTAGTTTCATTCATTTTTAAATGTCCATTGCAAACTCCCCCTGGAGGCCCCACCTGTCTGGTTTTCCTGGTGTGTGGCGGGGGGCCACGGTGGGGGTGTGCTCTGCCCTTTATGAGCCTCCATTTCTCTTCTATGCCAAGCCCTCCTGGTGTTTTGAGACAGAGGGAGGGAGAGGCAAAGCACAAAGGTGACATTCCCTCCTGGGTAGGTTGTAGTCCCCTCCTTGTTGCTGCTTCTCTGGCTGACCCGGGCTGCCAGCTGAGGTCCTCCCTGTGGCCTGCAGGGGTCCACGGTCCCTCCGTCGGGCACTGCTGCCACCGGTCTCCCCCTGTGGCTCCTGCCTCGGTCTCCTCCATCACAGCCCTCGACCTCTCTAAAGGCCTCCACCCACGGCCCCGCGTGCTGGACTCCCTGCCGGGCTGGTGGGCATTGGGTGAGGAATTGGCAAGACGGTATGAGCCCAGCCACCATCTGGAACCTTGCCACAGCCGTCCCCAGAGTGCACCTCTCCCCTCCCCCCCCGCCAAGCTGTCCCCTCCTCATTCCAGATCTCACGTCTCTTGTCCTCTGTTGGAGACAGATCAGCAAGTCAGGGGCTCAGTAGACAGGGGCCAGAGAGTGCGCTGGCCACTCTCGCTCTTGCAGACACCACACCCGCAATGGGGGAGAGTCTCTTGGGCCCCCTCACTTGTCTTTGGCTCACTTGTCAGTGAGTACTGCCTGCTTTCCCACAAATGACAGGCTCCCTCCCAATTCTTGTATAATCTGGGCTGGGCATGGCATGCCCCTGGGGGTCAGGTTGGTTCCTCGGACTCTCTGTGAGCCTGCAGGCCCCACTACTTGGCTCCAGCTGCAGGCCGATGTCGTCAGTTCTCTGAACTAAGAAAGGGGCTTCAGTGGCTTTGTTCTTGCCTGTGGGCCTCCACCACCATTCCAGGACGTCTGGAAAAATCCCACTTGACATTGTGTAACACAGCCCGAGCGCTCTGCCACAGTGCTCAGAGCCTGACCCCTGGTGGTTCAAGGAGAGAGGAAGTGCCGTCCAGAATCCACCGAGACTGCCAGCATTGTGGTTCAATGGTATACATTTTAATTGTAATGTGCAAGTGCATCCAGTTTTATTTAAAGTTTATATTACTGCATAGAGAGCCAACATTTTCTTTAAAAAGTTGTTTTTGTGTTTTGAATCTTACAGAAAAATGTTCAGAAACAACATTTTCAGCATAAGTTTAACTATAACAGTTTGTTGTGAATGACAAACTGGTAATGCAACACTTGTTTGGTTGTTTTAATTAATTATTCAAAGACTCTGTAGGGGGGGAAACTGAGACTTGCCCAGGGTCATCCAGGGGGATCCATCAGTAGCCAGGCAGGGCCGGATTCTAAGGGTCCTGATGGGGGGCTTCCCACCACCTGGGCCTCGCAGATGGGCTGTTGCATATCCCAAAGCCTGCACAAACCATCCTGACTCCCGACCCCCTAATCTGGTGGTTTAACTGCCAGATGAGTGTACCCCACACTGTGCTTCAGTGAAACAAACCTCCAGAGCAAGCAAAGGCAGCTGGTGGCATCCTTTCAAGTTTATGGAATGGTACGTTAATTATTTTGGTGCAAATCTCTAGCTCAAACACACAAGCCAATTGTTAAAATATTCCTTTTGCAAAAATGCGGAATTCCTGAAGAGATACGGGAATACACAGGTGCTGGGCCCACTGGATTTCAACATCAAATGCACTTGCTTTTAGAGTTGATTAAAAAATGAAGCATTATTATCACTGCTCTCAGACAGAGGGCAGGCTGTTTCAACCTTCTACCCCCATGGGTTTACCTGTGGGGTCACTTTATATGTGCACATTGTTTGGGGACCTTACGGGGATGGATGCCAACTTGTGTCTTTAATGACCAAACAGTGTTTAATAATGTTTTGCTGTCTGGTTTATTAACTTGTAGTGGACATACAAATATCTTTTTTTGGATTGTGGGGGTGAAAATAATAGAAAAGATTGATTGGAGGAAACAATTTTCCTAACTGCATCTTCATGAAGTATAAACAATAATTTTGTTAAAACATTTTTCCACAGGAAGAAAAGAATGGAAAAACATAATGCATTGATCAGACAAGCCAAAGATCCAGACATGAGGGCAGGTTTCGTTATGAGTGAAGAACCAGAAAGAACCTAGACAGACATGAGAAAGCCAGTTATTTATTAGCCAGTTACATATTAGAGGGACAGTGTGGCTGGCCCTCTGGGTGTTTCTGAGTTCCAAAACCACGTGAGTAGTAATGGCTTTAATGTCCTGCTTGGTGAGGTTCCTGAATAGCTCTCCCTTGGGAAGAGACTTGGCCTACGGTGGCTTGTGTAGGCTTACTTTCGGGATATCTTCCTTGGCTCTGTGTGGTTGATACTCAAGACTCGGTGGTCACAGATTCATTCCACTTTGTAGTGTATGTGTGTTCGTCAGGGGCCGTCTTCAGCAGCCACCACACTCTGTGTCTTCTCTGGGAAGCAAGAGTGCCACTTACCTCAGGGCAATGCTTGGTCCTTCAAAAGAGACCTGTCTTAGTCTGCTCGGGCTGCCACCACAACTACCACAGGCTGCCGGTGGAATGTTTGTGTTACCCCAAATGTATATGTTGAAACCCAGGTCCTAACGTGGTGGTATTTGGGGGTGGGGCTTTTGGAGGTAATTAGGTCGTGACAGTGGAGGCCTCATGGGAGGGGTTAGTGCCCTTAGAAGAGGCTAGAGAGCTAGCTAGCTCTCTTTCTACGGGGTGAGGACACAATAAGGAGTAAGGAATCTGCAGCCAGCCAGGAAGAGAAGACTCATTTGATCTTGTTGGCACCCTGATCTCGGCCTTCCAGCCCCCAGCGATACATTTCTGCTGTGTATAAGACACCCAGTCTATGGCACTGTATTGTAACAGCCAAAGCCACTAAGATGAAGTCCAAGACCAAGGTGCCAGCAAATCCGGCTCCTGGTGGGAGCCCCCTTCCTGGCTTGTGGACAGATGCCTTCCTCCTGTGCTCTCACAGGGCCCAGTCCCTGTGTCCTCAAGGAAAGAGAGGGAGAGCGTGCACTCTGGTATCGCTGCCTCTTCTTTAAAGGGCACTAGTGCTCCCAGATTAGGGCTCCGCACCTGTAACCTCATTAACCCTAATTACCCTCCTAAGTGTCCTTTCTCCAAATATGATAACACTGGGCGTTAGGGTTTTTAACATATGAGTTTGGGGGGGAGGGACACAGCTCAGTCCATAAGAAGACCTCTGTGGAACACCTGTATGAATTGATGTCTTGTGGGTGCCAGCACAGATATCTTCATGTGTCATGTAACTTAATTTACTGTGGGATTCACCTCCTGGACTTTTACAACAGGCTCTATCCACTAATTAACTTAATTAAGTCTCCTTCTTGCACATAATGCTTCATCCAGGGCCTCAGTTCCCCCTCCTGGCTCCTGAGCAGGCTGCATTGATCCATACCAGCCACTTCTGCTTCTGCCATACACAAGACAGATTGTTAGAATCTATGTCAAAGACCCAGCTTTGGAAGAAAACTCAAACTTGAAGTTCCCAGAGTCTGGGAATGGAGGTCTTGCTATTCAGCAAATACTGTGTGAGGTGCTATGCTAGGACTGAGAAAGATGGAATCTCAGCTTTCACAGTGGATAGGGCCCCTTTAAGTCCACAATGAACTACCAATCTAACAAGAAAGCCCCCAAGTGTTTTATTGAAAGGTGGACTTTGACAGCAAAATATTTGCAAACAAGCCTTACCCCTTTAGAAACTCCAAAGCTTCTCCTGTTTGTGGCGATGCATCTATTCATCCAGCCATCACTTACATCCATCACAGAGGGAGGCGAGGTGGCTGCAAAGGACGGAGCAGGTGAGGCTGGGAGGAGAGATGGGGCTCAGGCTCTGAAGGCCCGTGTCCCCATGCCAGACTTCATTCTGCAGGTCGCGGGAGAAGCCGGGGGCATGGATTCATGAGACCCTGCAGTTGTTGAGCCCTCCAGACATGGACCACGAGAGCGAGGGAGGGCCTGAGAATGACTCCTGCCTTCTGGCTGGTGAGCTCGGGGGGCCTTTTCTGAGAAAGGGAATGCAGAAGCCAGAGTGGGTCCCTGGTAGGGGCGATGGTTTTGCTTTTGGAATATGCATCTGAGATGCCCAGGGGGCACCTAGGTGGTGGTGGGGGGCTCTTAGAGTCTGTGTCTCCACTGAGGCTGGTGCTCTGGAAAGAGACTTGTCCTCCTTACCTGCTGCTTCTTTGGTACCAAATTCTGGCTTTGGCTCCCCAAGCAGAACATGACTTTTGTCCCAACCTCTGCTGTCCCGCCCAGACCAGCCTGGCCCTTCTCTCCTGCGTGCTCAGGCACGTCTGGGCTTGCCTGTCCCCAGCTGGGTTCTGCTTCAGGCTGGAGAGCCGGCTGCATCTCCTCACTCCCTGCTTACCCCTCTACTGAACTGCTGTGGAGTCCCGAGCTCTTCCAGGGGCACAGACCTTGCCTGGTCACGTTTAGAATCCGAGGAAACAGGGTGCGAACACAAGGACATTGCCATCACAAAGCCTTTGTGGAATGCAGACACAGTAAAAGTGATAAACTCATGATGAAAAATGAAGACACAGGAGTCAGGGCCCTTCTCCTGGTGGTGAGACAGTGCGGACACAAGGCTGGGTCTTTCAGGGGACACACATTGCCCCCTCCATCATCTCGTCAGACTCAAACCAGAGAGCCCCTTGTTAAAGGCAAAGTGAGAGGCCCCGGTTTTGAATTTCAACAACAACAACAACAACAACAACAACAACAATAATAATAATGGTAACAGCTAATATTTATTGAGCACTTAACTGGTGTCTGGAACACCAGACACTGAGTGTGTTGCATATATTACTGCATTTAATCCTCACAATGACTCGACGAGGCACGTGTTCTGGTGAGATGAAGACACAATGCTTAGATAGGTTCAATGACTTGTCCCCAAGTCTCACAGCTGGGCAGTGGTTCACAGCTGTGCAGTGGTGGAGCTGGCCCCAAACCCCGGCTTTCCAGCTTGGGCATTGCTGTGTGTACCGGGCTAGATTTCATTTCCTCCCTTACACAATTTCCCTGGTTTATTTATGTGTAGGTGTGCCATCTAGTGGCATAAAGTAAAAAAATGCATGCTACTTTTAGAAGTAGATAAATGTATGATTGAGTACTCTCTGCTGGCTCCCTGAAGGGCAACAGGCAGAAAATCCCGCAGCAGAATCTTCTCTAAAGATCTGTTTTAGTGACATGAGATCATTCGTATTATTTCTCAATATCACGTGTGGGTTTTAAAAGACAAGGAAAATTAAAACATTAATTTAAAGACAGACTTAAGACAGAATTGAGCTTTTCCCTTTGGTGTGTTATCTGCACAATTCAGAGTATTGGGGGCAACTGGCATTAAAATGCATGAATCTTGTGGGAGTATTTTATAGTTTTATTGTGGGTTAAAGACTGCCCGTTTTTTCCCCTTTCTTTAAATAAAGCAATCAATGCAATGCTGTTCGTGAGACTGATATTTTTATCCTGTTTGTAGAGCTAAAGAAATCGAACCAGATTAGCTTGCCCCATATGACATGGTTAAAGAACCAGCATCACCAAAACTCAGCCCAAGCCTGTCTGATTCTTCTGTTCACTTGGCCTTATGACACAGTGTTGATAATTTAAATGGTTAGAGAGTGAGCCATTGTCACAAAACTTGGTAATAAATGCCCGGTCCCTCATGAGGAGCATATATTGCTGCTAAAACATATTCATATAGGAAAAATGCAAATGTGTTTTATACTTGGCAGAAAAATACTCTTATGAAAAGCAAAGATTACATAGTTTTATTTACCTGGAATAAAAAAGGAAACTAAATGGGATTCTAAGGCTCCAATGGTAAATGCCTAAAAAAAATTCTTAGAATAAAAGTTTAGAAGAAAAAAAAGAAATAAGGAAAAAGATATTTTATGTTTATGGTTTTGATTGAGTAGGTGACAAATTTCTTACTGATTTGTGAGTATAATGAGTAGTTGCATGTTTTAGTAATTTTCATTTGGCTATGTCTTATAAAAAATGAGTGTGAGACTCTATTTGAATGTTTTCCTTAATTAAAAAAATTCCAAGGTGTATCATTGAGATAGTTTACAATTTAGTATTTCCAGAAATTTTTGGGTAAAATGAGTTGGGGAAAATATCTTTTATGATCTTGAGCTCCTTTTAGGACAAGTAACTTTTACCCGACTATGATACATATTCATGCAAAATTGATATAAACCAGCCCACTCAGAAGCCAAGAAAACAGTAATTTTCTAACACTGTCAGCCTCCTCAAAACTCAGTGTTCTCTCCTTGGAATTAAAATTTCTTCCCAATTTCAAAAGCAATCAGCCTCAGAGGATCTCTGAGACCAGCAGGGGAAATGAGCATTTCAAATGGTGCCTATGCTCTGTTGGTATTAGACTTATGGGGAAAGACTGGGGTTAGGACTTTGGAAAAAGTGATGGATGTCCACTTGTGTAGGTCATAGAAATGGTTCTCGTTGACCTGTAGTCCCAGGACCTGATCATGTTTCTTTGATTGTTTTAAAGTTAAATCCTTTGCCAGGACAATATGATTAAATATTTGATAATGCTGAACCCGCCTGACTGAAAAAAGAAAAAAGAAAATGGACAAAAAAAACAGTTTTCATTTACATATGTGCTTTTGACAAAAATATAAGGTACCCATTCTGTGTGATTGGTGTGCCTTACTTTACAATATCTTTCAGGTGTTAAGTGGAATGCTTTTGTTATTTTACTTTTTTTTTCCAAGCAAGAAGTTGACTTCTTTGTAGAAATTGTAAGATGATTCTAGAATTCAAGTGAAGTTGTAAGGGACCAAGATTAGCCACAACAATCTTGAAAAAGAATGTATGCTTCCTGATTTCAAACTTACGCTGAAACAATAGTTATAAACACCTAGTGGTCTGGGCAGAGGGACAGAGAAATAGATCACTGGAATAGAAGTGAGCCTAGAAATAAAGCCACAGCTTTGCAGTAAACCAAGTTTTAAAAAAGGTGCCAAGAACATCCAATGTGGGAAGAAAAATCTTCGGTGCTAAAAAAAAAAATACTGGAGAGCCACAAGCAAAATAATGAAGCTGAACCCTTACCCCATCCCATTGACAAAAACTCACTCAAAATGAATCGGAGACCTACCTATAAGAGCTGTAACTATAAATTTCTTAGAAGAACAAAGGGAAACCTTCATGACCTTCGGTTTGGCAAAGGATTCTTAGATATGACACCAAAAGCAAAGGCAACCAAAGGAAAACTAGATGGGACTTCAGCAAAGTTAAACATCCCCATGCTGTAAAGGACACCACCCAGAAAGTGAAAAGACACAGTGGGAGAGAACACAGCTGCAAATCATGTATTTGATGAGGATCTAGTATCCAGAGTATATAAAGAACTCTTAAAATTCAATAATTAGAGAACCAAATAACCTAATTTTAAAATGGGCAAAGGATCTGAATAGACATTTCTCTAAGGAAGATACATAAACAGCCAATAAGCACATGAAAAGATGCCCAACATATTAGTCATTAGGGAAATGCAAAACAAAATCACAATGTGACACTACTTCACTGTCACTAGGGTGGCTAGACTCAAAAGTCAGATTATAACAAGTGTTTTTGAGAAAATGGAGAAATCAAAAACTTCATACACAG
This sequence comes from Phyllostomus hastatus, assembly GCF_019186645.2. Classification (NCBI taxonomy): domain Eukaryota; kingdom Metazoa; phylum Chordata; class Mammalia; order Chiroptera; family Phyllostomidae; genus Phyllostomus; species Phyllostomus hastatus. The sequence continues at coordinate 10,934,257 of NW_025333977.1, read as the reverse complement.
CTGGGAGGAATGTAAAATGGCAAAGAAACTCTGAAAAACAGTCTAGCAGTTTCTCAAATGATTTAAGCATAGAGTTACCATAGGACCCAGAAATCCCACTTTAAGGTACAGACCTAAAATAAATGAAAACATATCTACAGAAAAACGTGTGCAGGAATCTCTGTTCCAGCATCATTCTAAATGCCCCAAACGTGGAAACAACCCAAATGTCCATCAACTGACGAGAGAATGGATAAACAAAACATGGTACATGCATGCAGCGAAGTACTACTTAGCCATCAAAAGGAAGTACTAGGACATGCTACCACATGTATGAACATTGAACACATTGTAAGTGAATGAAGCAGTCACAAGAAACACATATTGTAGGACTTGATTCATGTGAAATATGCAGGACAGGAAATCTGGAGACAGAAAGGAGACTCGTGATTGCCTGGGCTGCGAGTGGACTGGGGTGGAGGGAGGGGTACAGGGTCACCTGTTATCTCAAAGCTTTCAGAACAGATACATTGATATTAGTAATGCCAGTCATTTAATCACACCTATCTATGTCTATCATCTATCTGCCTATAATGGCTTGTAACAGTTGATATTATAGGCAGAATTTTTTGACAAACTATTAACACATCTAGTTACATTCATCCTACATAAATAGGATAAATTTGCCATACAAAACAGAATGAAAGTGGATTACGGTACTTTTAACACGGCTTTTTGCAATGGTAAATGGAGATTTCTCAAAATATCCCCGGCGAGTCCTCCTGGCAGCCTCCCCCGACCCCCACCTCACACCTGGGATGTGGCAGTTCTCACCCCCCGCCCCCGCCCCCGCCCCCGCCCCTCCCCACCCCCTTGACCGCGCAGGCGTGTTCTTTCCTATTCCCTTTCCTGGCCTCTCTAGAGCCCCGCTGGGACCCAAATGAGGCCTTTCAAGGCCGCGGGACTAAGGGGATGATGGCGCCATACCCCTCTCATCACTCACTTTACATAATTCCAAATAAAACATCACTCATCCATAAAAGATACACGCTGTATCTATGTTGAAAACAGCCCCCTTTCTACAACTGTGTTTTGCAAAATTCCAAATAAACTTGGCAGAATGTATCATTTCTCTCGGTCTGGGACCTGTGCTCTGCTCCTGCTGTAAACGAGCACTGCACTCGCTGCTCAGGGCATGTGTCTTCGTTCGCCAGGCTGGACCTCTTCCACCGCCTCCCTCTAGGCGCTTCTCCCTCTGGCTCTGCGCCTCCGCCTGGCCTCACACTCGCCCGCCCCGTCTGAGGATCCTGTGGTCTCCAAGACAAACTTGTGCTTGGCTCTCACCTCAGGCGGCCACACTGCCTCGCGCCAAACACCAGCAAAGGCTCAGCCGCAATCACGCCTCCTCCGAGGACAGAAACTTGTTTGTTTTTTCAACCCACTTTGGCCCTGCCAGAATCAACATGTGTTTTGCTGTTGTTCATCCGTAACTGAAAATTTGGGAAAACCATGTGGCTTCCTATACCATAATTTAAGATCTCTTTTAAAATAGCTCGTTTTAGAGACCTTACGATATGAAGGACATGCATATTAGAAATATTGCTTGGGAAACCCAGTAAGAAAATTACCAAGGAGTTTCTTTTAACTCTCCCCATGTGATGCATGGCTTGACAGAGCGATATTTTTTTAGAATGATAGCACTTGGCAGCGCTTTCTGTAGGGACTATTGCTGACTCATGTACAATGAATGGTTTTGACACTGAAATTTATGTCTAACTGATCTGGTGTTTCTCTTTGCTCAGACACTTCAGCACACATTAAAATGAGACATGTTGGCGTACAATGAAAAGAGTATATTTTTAATCTAGTGTTTTTATTAGAAACACATTATCGCTTTTTAAAACAGAAAAGCCAATTATTTTAGTTTCACAACAGAATCATTCAAATCATAAAGGATCAAAATTACTTCACAAGAATAAAAATGATTGACATATAAGGCTCTGACTGCCCTTACACTCTATGTTCTAGCTTAGGGATTTTCTGGTTTTATAGTAAGGCTGTTTTCCCCCCATCATTTCTTCCCACAGACACAAGAGATTTTAGGGGTGGAGGGGGCAGTTGCTTGTACTTAAGACATCCTTGCCCTTGCAACTCTTTATAGTTGGATTTCCCGTTTCTGCCACGGAGGCTTGTTACATGATGCCAGGAACTGATCAACAGCTGTGGCTGTGAAAAGAAAAGGAAACATAGCCTGACTCTGCTTTGGTTAAGTCTGGAGCAGGGGAGAGACACTCTGAGTTACTTTAGGATTGTTCTGATTGTTGGACTGAGAATAGTCTTGGGGAGCTGGGTTGGAGGTAGGCTTGCTACTTGGCTCTTGCGGGAATGCAAGAGAGTGACAGTCACTCTGACAGTGCGGGTGTTGAGGAGTGCTTGCCTCTAGACCTATTTTATAGTCAGGGTTTACTAGATTTGCTGACGGACTGGAGAGGAGATGCAGGAGAGGAGATGAGCCAGTAACGACTCCCAGCTTTTGGTCCAAGCATCTGTAGAATGGATTTGCCATCCGCTGGGAAATAGAAGAGTGTGGATGAAGTAGTTTGGAAGGAAATAAATAAGTGGGGCAATGTCTTGTAATTGATAAACTGCTATAAAAACATCAGCCTGTAGAGTTTGGCATGTTTATAAAGTCTGTGATTTAACACGGGCTTAGTAAAGTGTTGCTTTTTGTCCAACTTACCTTATGTGAATGTCTTGGTTTCTAATGATCAGTCCACATCCCAAACAAGATAATCTGCTTTCATTTTCATCTGGATATTTTCGGCCTCTCCCCAACCCTTGCCTCACCCTGGTTCAACGTGATGCCGAGGTAAAGACTGTTTGGAAGCAAATCACAAACTTTGCATTTGTTGACTAGTGAGAAAACTTGCCATCAGCTTGGTTCATGAAGGCACTTTAAAAGCAGTGAGTGCTTTCTGTCCCCAGTTTGCCTCCGACGGGTGTCGGTAACACAAGATGCTCACTGAGGTTGGGGTGCCTCGGGCCTGAGCTAGCGGGCTCTGCGTCAGTGTTAGATTTCTCTTCCTTGGAGGCTTCACAGCAAACCCCTTGGTGCCAAAATGATACATGATATGCTACACATTTGTGTAGTGAGGTGGGATGTGCCCTCCAGTTACTAACAAGGCAGAAAAAAATGAAATGCTTCAAAACATTGTATTGCTTATTTAAAAAATAAATAACCTTCTTTCCAGCCATGATGGTGTCGTAGGGACTGGGTTCAATCTCCACACACACACACACACACACACACAAAGGAAAATCAGACAACATGTATGAAACAAAGGTTTCCATGCATTGGCCAAGAGGCAGTACAGGACTGCCATTCTTGAAAAAATGACAATTGAAATGACAAGATAAGCTTATCACTGACCCAATTTACTGCCCAGGGGCAGTTTCTAGGTTGCAGAGCCCAGAAGTCTGGCTGAGCTACAGAGATAGAAATTGGAATTCTGGGAGAATAGGCACCTGGAATTTTGGGGACAGAGCACCAGAGAAGGGAGAGCTACACAGAGAGTTCCTGAGACAGGTGTAATAAGTGGATCTTCTCTAGTCTTCGGCCGAGTCCTGATCTGCTCGTGCATGGGAAGAACTTCCCCGAGGTCAGGGAAAGCCCCTCAGACAGTAGTAAGTCCCACATTTCCCAGAGCTCATGCTGGGCTGGAAACAGTTCATCAGCCAGGGAAGGGAGTTCTCGTAGGACCTGGACATCGAGTAGCAGCGGTGTCCAACCCGCGGCCCATGGGCACCTGCGGCCCACGATGGCTATGCACGCAACCCAACACAAAATCATAAATGTACTTAAAACATTATGAGATTTCTTGTTTTTGTTAGTGTTTGTGTATTTAATGTGTGGCCTAAGACACCTCTTCTTATTACAGAGTGGCTCAGGGATGCCAAAAGGTTGGGCACCTCTGGAAGAGTTTGAAGAAGGGTGTTAGCACTAGACTAACAGCTTCTCCTGACTCATCCTGATGAATGTTGAAAGCAAGTTTTGAAGGGACAAAACTATTCCTAAGTAACTTAACCTCATGCCAGAATAAGTCCAATACTCTTTCAAGTGATACAACAAAATGCAAGGCCCCCAAATGTAAAGTTCACAACATTCAGCATCCAGTCTAAATGACCAGGTATGTTACTTTCCCAGGGCTGCTGTGACAAAAGAGCACCAACGACAACCGAGGTGGAGTCTCTCAGCTCTGGAGGCTCAAGGTGTCCCGTCAGGTGTCGGCAGGGCCACATTCTCTCTGAGACTCTGGGTAGAATTCTTCCTTATCTCTTCCCAGCTTCTGGTAGTGGCTGACAGTCCTCCTCCGTGTTGCTTGGCTGGTGGCTGCATTACTCTGGTCTCTGCCTGTGATCACACGGTGTTCGGTGTCCCTGTCCTCTCCTCCTCGTGTAGAGAGAATCATTTCAGATTAAAGTTCCACCCTCCTGCAGTATGGCCTCAGCTTAACTAACTGCATTTGCAATAGTCCTATTTCTAAATACGGTCACATTTTGAGGTGCCATGAATTAGGACTTCATCACATTTTGGGGGACACATAATTCAACCCATAACAGCAGGTATGCAAAGAAGCAGGAAAATAGACCTATAAACAAACAACAAAAAGAATCAGTCAGAAGAAACTGCTGAGATGGTAGGACATAATCTGATGATTAGCAGACACAGATGCTATAACAACTATAATACAATGTTTCATATGCTCCATTAATATGTGTTTTTTTGGATTAATTTTTTTACATAATTCCATTTAATTTCTGAAATAGCATACATGATTGAGATAAATATGTAAATCATAAAGTACCCCCGAACAAAATTTTGTGAATGTGGTTCACAGAAATTTTCTAAACTGCTTCTTTATCTCTAAAAAGGGAATAATAATGCTTACCTCACAGATAAGTTGTGCTGATTAAATACAATTGTTAAGAGTTACTCAGTATATAATCAACTCTTAATGAAGAATAGTAGCAATTAGTATTGCTAATAAAACTGTATGCAATGACAAAAACAATTACAGGTCAAATTATTACAGACCTATGATGGATGATGCTAAATGCAGTATAATTATAATGGTTTTGATTTATTGCTCTGGGTAAGAACTTTACTGATTCAGACGAGTTGGAATAGGGAAAACGTCAACCCTCACGGAGTGAGCAGTCTTAATCACAGGATATTTTTGAAGACATGGGTTTTGATGACTTCTAACTACACGCAGTAATTAGAAAGCAGGCTACAAAGTTTTGTTTAGTATATTTCCTTAAGGGACTGGCTTTAATGATTACATAAAATGGTCTTCCATTAGCACAACAAGGCTTTTGGTTGCTATTAAAAGGTTTATTTTCTTAGGCAGTTTGTTTTCTTGAGCGGCAGTACAACTCCTGCTGGAGTGATCTGACCAAGAGTAACCACTGACAGGTCCTTCACAGATCAGGCACACGCCACAGGGCACCCGCCCTGGCTGTTGCAGCACCTGTGTCCTGGGGAGCCCTCCTGTGAGCGTCTGGCCTCTGGTGACATCACTCGTTTCCTGTTGTTCCCCCATCCAGGGGGGTAGCTGCTTCCTGCAGCTCCTAACCTCAGGGTTATTTGGCATGCCGTATTTTACTCTTTCAGTGTTCCGGTAGCCATAGAACCAAATCCCCGAATCGAATCCCCTCTGTTTCAAAAGCCTAGCATAACTATTCTGTTGACTAAATCCCAGCTGATCCCACCCTAGAAGAAACAGCGAGAACTAACCAAAGATACCAAAGATAGAGCAAAAGGTCAGTAACTAGAGAAAAGAGCTGGGCTATGTGGGAAGAAGTAATTAGGGGGGTGTGGATTGCTAGGGCAATCGAAGTAATTCAGCAGATGACTTTGCTTTGCCTCGGGCTCTGGTATGCCTACTAGCATTTTCCTGCTCTTTGGTTTAGTGGCCTTGCATAAGTGTCTTCCACTATTTAGGAAATGTGCTTTTCAATTTGCAAAATGTAAGGATTAGTCTAGATGAATTCTATGCTTCCTTTCCACTGTAAGTTCCTCATGAAGTAGTTGACAGTTGACAGTTTGGCCCAGGGCCAGTTCAGAAAAGCTATCATGGTTTTCTTTTTTTCCCAATCCCCCTGAGCTAAGTGAAGACAGGATTAAGAAAGAGAACGACTTGGCTTCCTGGCGTGCCCAGCCTCCTGGACAGGTAACAGAAAGGCTTTGCACGGTCTGTGTCAGGTTCAGATGCGTGAGTCAGCCAGGGGAAGCAGCCCACGTCAGAGTCAGCAAAAAGCCCGGCCAAAGAGCAACTCCCCGGGTGCAGAGCTGCCAGTCACACGCCAGCAGGATTGTGTTTGAAAGGTGGACCTTCCAAAAGTGTGGCGGCAAATGAAAATCTAACCAGAAAACCATTTAACTTGCTGGGGATGTGCAAGAGTAAGCGCTGGGCTGGATTCCCGAATGTGGTGTCATTAAAACAACTATGAATTTGTCTTCCCTTGCATAAAGCGTAATGCCTTTTCTGAGTAAGTGTTACAAGAGGGACTAAGGTTGAAACGGACAGTCTTCTTTTTGAGAACAGCCTGTTGTGAGTGGCAGCCAGGTCTCCTCAATATTAATGTAATTTACATGAGAAGAGGCTTTGCATTTATTCCTTTGATTTGCTAGGAAATGTGTGTCCTAGGCTTCCTGTGAGCTTCTGACAAATCCTGTTTTGTGAGGTGACTTAATATCAAGCCTTCTACCCTCAGCAGGTTAAGATGATGCTATTAGAAATTGAAAAGATCTAGGACTTTTAAATATTTGCAATTAGCTTGAGGGTGGCTCGGCTGCCTGGCTTTCAGGCCATCAGCCAGTATGAAAAAGTTAGCCTCTGCAGGATCATGAACACCTGTGCCAGTGAGAGTATCCTGGCTATTGGTCAACTGAACAGTAAATCATTTCAGTGTGGGCCAGATGTTGCTGGCGTTTTACTTCCAAGTGCAAGATTATTTCCTGGCCCTGGTGTAAGCATTCCGAGGACTTGCAACTGCTCTTTCAAGGCCACGTTGAGTGAGGCTGAAATAGCTATGGTCCACTTTCAGCTTGTACTACCTACTGAGCAACCCACCCTTCTGTCGTGACTGGGATAGAACAGAACATCTATGTCAAACCAGTGGCCAAATACCAAGTTCCTGAGGCTGTGTTAATCTGCTCTACAAAAACACCACATCTGGCACAGCGGCTGCAGTTGGGTTATTATCTGGCTGAGTTTTCAATAGTCACTCTAGAACCCATGGTTTCTGCATGGGGCAGACTGCAGAATTAAATAAAAATAGGACGGGGACCATCACCCCTGCATCCTTAGATCCTTGATGATGACATTAATTCCTGCTACTCTCCCCAGTCCTTGGGATGTGATTTTTAAAAAAAAATCTGGGGGTGGCTCAGTTGGTTGGAGTGTCATCCCCTTCACCAAAACGTTGCTGGTTTGATCCCCATTCGGGGCATGTACGGGAAGCAACCAGTCAACGTTTCTCTCCCTGCCCCTCTCTCCCCCTTTCTCTCTCTCTAAAATCAATAAGCATATCCTCGGGTGAGGATTAAGAAAATTGGGGGTAGGCAGTTCAGAGGCCTCAATTTACAACCCCCTCCATGATAGCTCTTCTTTCGGAGGCAGAAACCTAACGTGGGGGTTCCACGCACTGGCTAAGAGACTGAGTGTACCAATCCCAGTGACAACTTTAGGAACCAGGTAAATGCCACTTGGGGGGTTTGCCGACCCAGTGGACTCCATGACACAGCAACCCCCTCCCTCCGAGAGGATGGCCAGGATAACCCTTCAGGTACCTGAATATCAGTGTCAGCTTAGACCCCGGTCTATCCATTCCTTCTGTCTTGCCTGGGCAGAACACAGCCCACAAAGAGTTGCCTATCAGGAAATGCTTCACACAAAACAAAATGAAATAAAAACACGTCACCACAGATTAGGGATACAGAGAAAATGGCAAAAGAACAGCAGGGACTGGAAGGGGAACAATGGAGCTGAAGACCCTCCTCCTGGGATCTCTGTAAACACAGTGTGTTCCTGAAGTGGATTCTCTGGTGGTTGATGTGTAAAAAGAAATCTGCAAATAATCAGCAGGAATACATTGTTATTTTATTTCAGAAATACATATCTCCACCCCCTTCTGCAAAGAATCTCAGACATCCATCAAAACAAAACAAATGAGTCCTTGGAACTCAACAGCTTTGAACTGACAAGCGCAGATCCGAGGGAAATGCGGATGTGAGCAAGTGACAGGCCGTCTGCTGCAGTTTGCTTTCATCCTCAAGTGTGCGTTGCCCTTGACGGTTCTAATAACTATTTCTGTCTGAGTTACAGAGCTCTGTGTTGTCTGCTTGGCTCTTAGTTAAATTGGCTCCCTGGAAATGGGATGTATGCTAATACTCATGTTCCAACTGCTTTCAAGTAGAGCGGATTAGCAATATGATGCATCATGTTGGTTTGTGCTCAATAATTATAAATGTTGATATGCTTTCTTCAAAAATGTTCTCATCACATATGGTGCCTTTAAAGGTTGAATAGTGGCTCTTTCTTTGGAGTTGGCATTAATAGCATTTTCTAAACCTCATTTTGACAGCCACCGAGGGTTGATATATTTTACCAGTGTTTGCATACATGTATGTACGCAATACACATTTGAAGGTCCTTCATAGAACAAAAGGATCTTTTGCAGGTCCAGGTAGACTTCTTTCAAAACTCTCAGGACCCTCAGCTCTGGCTTCTGAGCAGGCAGGTGGTCCAGCAGGAGCTGGTTCTAGGGCCCTCGACTCTCCTTCACGGTAGTGAGGCTCCTTGGTGTTGCAAGGAATATCAAAGGTCCACTAGTGACAAGAAGATCCTGACCCCAAAGTCAGGTTTATCAGATTCACATGGGGAGCTTAAAATTGGGTACATCTCAGTCCATGCATGGGACTCCAGGTCAGACCATCTGGAGGAAGGGCTGACCTGGGAGATGCTGATCCGGGCCAGCCGTCTGCATGGTCTTGTCCAGTCTTCCTGTTTAGCGTCAGGAGTAAGTAGGTCTTTTTGAAACCGTTACCTTTAACAGGTGGTGGGTGAGCTGTCGGCGACTGTCCCCGCATGGGAAGGATGGGCCCTTCCAGTGTTCTCGGTGCCGTTCGTCTCAGTGTCCTCCCACAGAGCTTCCGCGGCACTGGAGCGAAGCCACAGCGTCACAGTTTTGGGGTCAGACGAATTAATAAACTGGGATTTCATATTTTTTGTTTACAAACAAAGAGGGAAAAATAAATGTCATTCAGAAGAGAGGGACTGGGGTCCTATTCTTGCGCGTCAACATTGGTTAGATCAGAACAAAAGCTGTAATTATTTAAGAGCATAAACTGGGTTTCTCACTGATACCAAGTTCTTCATTGCCATCTGCTGGAAGTAGATGCTGCACTTAACTCTAAACGGCAACAACTTACCGAAGCTTCTCCTTTAAACAGCTTACATGGCTGGAGGTTGTATCCTCCCTGGACCCCGGACTAAACGCCGGATGCCAGCCCGAGGCAGTGCGGGCGTGGGGGGCGGGGTGGGAATGAGGAGGCCGGGGCCCCAGCTGGTCTGCCCTCCCTACACACGTGGTTCATGCTCACCTGTATCTCTTCTCTGGCCTCGCATTCTGTGTGTCAAGTGGAGGCTTCTTTGGTGAGTGATTCCGACCCTTCCTATCAAAGAGAATGATGTCGGCCGTCGGACGGGGGCGAAGCTGGGGGAGGAGCAGGCTCCGCACCCCATGATTGCTGTGTGCGAGTGCTTGCCCACGAGTGTCTGTGGGTGTCCTAGTGTGGTGGGGGAGGTTTGAGGAGACCTGAAATGTCCTGTTTTATGACAAACTGTTTGGAAGAATCGATCTGGTTTTTTTCTTAATAATCCCTAACTTTATTCGGAGTTGCCTTTATATGTAGAGAAAGCATAAAGCTGATTTTCTCTTCCCACTTAATGTAATTTGGGGGGACTCTGAGGAGATTGTCCACCTTTCCTATGTTCTCTTCCCCAGCCTGTTTGACTGATGTCTGGATTCCCTCCAATGTAGCATCACCTTTAATTTTTTAAAAATCTTTACCTGAGAACATTTTTTTCATGGCTTTTAGTAAGGAAGGGAAAGAGAGATATGATTCACGAGAGAAGTATTTGATTGGTTGCCTCCTAAACTCACCCTTTGTGGGGATCATATGTGTCCTCACTGGGGATGAAACAGACAGCCCAGGCATGTGCCCTGATAGGGAATTGAACCCACAACCTTTTGGTTACAGGACAATGAGGCGCCAACCAACTGAGCCACACCGAGTAGGGCAGCATCAACTTTAGCTTAAGATTTTGTCTCCAAATAAAATGCAAACATCACTGGGGAAAGGTAACACCTCAGAATAAGTAACTCATTAGCAATATTGCATTTGCGTAGATCTTTACAGTTTATAAATCACTTCACACACATAATGCCTAACTTACATAATAGCATACATGACAGCAACTCCAAGGTGGTAACAGTGATGGGCTACGCACTGTTGAATGCTAGACAACATTTTCCAAATGTATGCAGATCACCTCACTTAAAAGTATTTACGTACATAACATTGTGCATAAAATTTGCCTACATAAAATCAATTAATTTATAAATGTCATCTTGTGTGATCCTCTGGACATTTGTGTAAAGTAGTTATTATTTCCATTCTACAGGTAAGGAAAGTGAAAGACTGAGATTATGTGGCTCTTGGATAGTTACCAGAGGACTCAAGTCCAAGAGCTTCTGGAGAGCAGCGTTTGAAAGCTTAGGCAGTCGGCGGGGGAGGGGCATACAGGTGCAGATTGTCCTACAGAGGCAGGGGACGGGAGCGGGAGGGGCTGCTGGCTTGTTCCCTGCACGTTCTGGTTATTTTGGGTTTCTGTCGTTGTCTGTGCGAGGATGTGAGGTGGGGCTGTGTTCTCGGAGGACTGTTTCTCCAGGTCTACTCCATTCTAGTTTTTACTTATAAGAGGAAATTATGACGGACACTGAAGAAGAAGTTCATCCTATTCCCTATCATAGGAAGGATGGGTCTTTTGCTGCTTTCTCAATGTACATAAAACATGATGATTCAAACCAAGTGAACCTAAGCTCAAAGCTTTGAATTCGCTGGGATAACCCAGGGAGTGAGGTCCCCTCCCTGGTCTAGATGACCTTTAGCTCCCCCGGGAACGGAGGGCACTCTTTTTTTTCTGCTGCAGAGCTGTGGCTCAGCAGAAAGAAGGGCCCTGCTCCCTGGGGCCCTTGGCACTGACATGTCGTGGTGGAGGTGTGTTTTATACACCTCGTACCTTTGTCCTGGGCCTGCACCGAGCCATGCATTGAAAGGAGCCTGCAGCACGTTTTTGTTGCCTCATCTGAGTCCTGAAGTGTGGGCCCTTCGCTCGCCTCTGAGGGACACACTGTGTCTTTTTCTTCATCTCGGGGCTCCTGACCCTTTGTGTTCCTGTTTCCCTGTAACAGGTCCACCTCCCCCTCGGACCTGACCAATTCCTTGCTCTGATGTAGCTCTGGTGGGTGATAGATAAGAAAAAAGAAAATAACTGGAAGAGAAGAGGTTGGTGCAGAGGAGAGTGGGTGGGACTGGGCAGAGAAATACATGGTTTTGAGCTGGGACGTTGTGCATGGCCCAGCTCAAGTGCCACTGTCTCCCTGAAGTCATCTGTGATGATGACACCGGTCCCTTCTCACAACTCCATAACCTTTCATTCGCACCTGTAACAGGGGTGTTTGTCACATTCTGCCTTACTTTATGAGTTTCTTTTCTAGATTATTAGCTGTCTCGAGGAATTCTCATTTGCAGAATGAATAAATAAACTCATCTTCATATCCCTCATAGCACACAGCACAGAGTCTTACCGTACTTCTAATAGGAGCATAGAAATGCTTGTTGAAGTGACAAATGTAGGAAGAATGAGATGGTTTTCAGCCTGTGGCTTGTATCTCAGGAAGAGCCCTCTCTCCCGGGGTCAAGGGAGCAGGAGCCCTGTGTGTAGGTCTGTGGCTGGGACTTTCCTGGGGGACGAGGGGAGTTACCCTGTAGATGCGCCAACGAAGTCTCCATCTGGAGTAATTCAGCCTCAGAAAGCAACTGAGATGTGATTTAGGAAGTGAGGGAGGTATAAGGATACAAGAATAGGTAAGTTTAAATGTTTGTGTGTTTATTTGATGCATGAAATTAAAATTTTCACAATAAATCTACACATACAATATAAGTTCCACCGAAGGCTGAACTGGAATTCTATAAATGGCTGACACCTATCCAATCTCTAACTCAATGCCAACATGGAAAGCCTTGTTTGGCTCGGGTCTGCAGCTTCGTTACAAAGCATTTAACAGTCGTCCGCAGCCCTCTTGTCCCAAACACAAGTTTGGTATTCTCTGTTGATTCCATGGGCGTTATAATCCCTGTGGCACGTGCACTAGGTAACAGAGACACATTGCACTAAGGTTAGACAAGTGGTAGATGACCCAGCGAACCCTGATGTCCTTAACGTTGTTACTTTGCAATTGAAACTGAAGGTAAAAACTGGACCCATTAATAACAGAAATATTAGACATGTTTGGTCCACGAAAAATAAAAAAAGCTGAGCTCATTTAGGAAGTCATGTTTATAATTTTCTGCAGCTAAAAACTGTTGTTAAGAATGTTGGCAGCATCGACTACAGGGTGTCCTCTGTTTACAAGTAGTTACGAAGGATGAAGCGAAGGTTTGCAATCTGCTCACTAGAGGGGGTTAGACACTAAAGAGCCGATTTCTCAAGTAGCATCGAGCTGCATCTGATGCAGCAAATCGGACCAAGACTCGGAGAGGTGTCAGACGCACAGTGCCAGAGCCATCTTCTCATAGATTAAAAACTAGTAATTCCTCACTCTTACAGTCAATAAATAAGAATAATTAAAAAGTTCTCTTTCTCATTTAAACATACATGTTCACTGTAAGAAAGAGAAAAGCCATAAAATATCCTAAATTTATGAAGAACACTTTAATTCACTCATAATGTCCACATCCAGAACCAAGCACGAATAATAACCGGCCTAACCATATGGACTTGCTCGGAGTTGAACACTCTTGAGTAACAAAAACCACAATCTCATCTGGTTTAACTTAATATCTTGGTATCTTTATTTTTTCTCTGTGCATATGTAATGATAATAATTTGCCTTTTCACTTGGTATTATATAGAAACGGCATATTAACAGCTTCGTATGAATACGTTGCTCAGTAATTTGTGTGTAGGCTTTGCCTATCGTGTGGACTGAAGATTATTGTCAAAGTTTTGAAAGACAATTTTCAAAGGAATGAATCTCAGTCACAATTTTATCTGAAATCACTGTCTTTCTCAACTGATTTCTTTTAGCTGCTTCCGAGCCATGAAAAAGGTGACAGTCAGTGGCATCTGTGGGAGAACACTCATGCTGAGTGTTGTGTGGGTCAGAGAGCCACAGGCCATGGTCTCAGTTTCAAGGAGTTTGTAGTCTAGTTGGAGGAATGAGATGAACTGTGTTGCAGGAATGGATGAAAATGAAAGAAACAGAATTCCGGTGCCCAATGGTCTGATACTCAGTTATAAATTCTAAGTGCTATACAAGCTCAGAGAAAAAAAGAAATCAGGATTAATCACAATTTTTCCAGCAAGATTCCTAGAAGAAGCAGGATTGGAATGCAGTCATGAGAAGTCAGAGACTGTGCCCAGTCTTCTCACTGCAGTGTGCCCAGGGCCCAGGGAAAGGCCTGGAATGCAGTGAGTTTTTTAAAAAGTGTCAGCCCCTCTGCTCTTTGTATGTAAAGATGGCGATACTAGCTTCTGGACAAAGGACGTGCCGCTGAAGATATTTTCCAGTAGTACAAGGAGGCCAAAGGGCCTTGACTCTTGTTGCAACTGAACTTTTAACCTTGGTGTCATAAGCATGGACTGAATTAATCTGCCAAAGATAATGTATAAAATATACTCAGCAAAAGTGTGTCATGTCTGGAAATGAAGATTAAATGATGTGAAATATGAAATATTATGTATGTGCATAGACACATATATATACACACACATACCCTTTTCTTGTAAGATTCAGAATAAAAGCAAAAAGCAGGAGGGAACTTGTGGGGGTTGAGAAGATGTATAGTGATAGATTGTTTTTCCCTCCTCTGTATTTTCTTTAAAAATTCTAACACAAAATCCTGTTCTGAATAAAGGGGGAAAGCAGAATGACAATTACAATGCAAGGTTAACCAGACATGGTTCAAAGTGCCTTACAGATTTTGAAACTATATTCTGGTTTTAATGTGTTTGCACTGTAAGATCAGGGCTGGCTTTAGGCCATGCATCCTCTTAAGGGGGAAACTCCTTGCCAGGCAGAATATTGCTGAAAGTTATTAGACCTAGCAGTTCCTTCACCACATGGGTGTCATGGACTCAGGTCCTTTGCATGGGCCTGGGCCTAGGTAAAGAGTTTATATTAGATGTGTTTAAATTTTCTGACTCTGGCCTGGCTGGTGTGGCTCAGTTGGTTGGAGCATCATCCCGTGCACCAAAAAGGTTAAGGGATGGATTCCCAGTCAGGGCCCGTGCCTGAGTTGCAGGTTTAATCCCTAGTCAGGGAGTGTATGAGAGGCAACCAACTGATGTTTCTGTCTCACATAGATGTTTGTCTCTCTCTCCCTTCTTCTCTTTCTAAATCAATAAATGTATTTTAAAAAATGTGTGACTCCATAACTGTTCCCATTGGTATTTAGCTAATTATTAATAAAGGAAAGGGGAGCAAAGGGGATTAGACATTGAACTTAATAAACTGGAGAACATGACCCTGTTTGCTTTATCAGGAAGCTACAGCTTCATACCCCAGGGATTATACCATTAATCCCGTCGAGGGGATTAATACTCCTCCCTTCCCTCTCCAGTACCAGATTGTTGGGAGGTGCAGAGGGAGGAGCTTGACCACAGAGGCCTGTCAGTCTGACTAGAAGGTGAAACCTATCAAAAGCCTGAGAAAGCTTGGGAAATTGATCAGTTCATTTGAAAAAACACCTGGTCTGTTCCAAACCCAAGCTAATATAGTCCCAAGGCAACAAGGAAGCTCATTCACTCTCTCTGTTTCTGTCTCTGTCTCCCTCTCTCTCTCACCCTCTTTCATGTGACTGGCACTTGCCGTGTTTGTTTGTGCTCTCTCTTATCAGAGGGCACATGACCATGTGGGTCTAGCAGTGACTGGGGCTGGTGGCAGACTGTGTGGGCTCCAAACGATTAAGCTTTAATATAAGCAGAAACTCTGGATACAGGCTTTGGTCTTGGCCTTGCTGAGGACACAGCTGGAGTTTTTCCACGGCAGGATGGATGGAGAGGAGACCCAGGGCAGCCTTCCACACAGACAAACTATTTCGCCACACAGCAATCTCTTGTGAGAAAGTCTTTGAAATGCTTTCCTCGCAGTCCTATGGAAGAGCCTAATTTCCACTGACAACATAACCACATTTCCCCAGCTTTAAGGACCATACGAAATACATAACCAGGTTTACACAAAATATAAAATCTGGCCTCAGTTTTCTCTATTATACACAAAACACTAAAGTAGCTTAGGCATTTAAACATTAGTGTTAACCATGACATTAGGAACCACAGTTTTCTCATGGATTAAAATCATTGGTGATTAATTAATTGCAGTGATGGTAGAAAACAAGAATACACCGAAACTTCCTGAAATATTAATGAAGGAACACTATTTTGAGAGTTGCATTCTCATCTCTCTATGCCTTTTGGTGAGTGGTTTCCTATTTCTGGCCTCCCTTTCCTAATCTGTAAAATGGGTTGGTTAAAGGGGTGATCTAAGATCATTTCTTGTTCTGAAACTTTATGCTTCACATATACTAGCTTGTTCAATATATTTTAGGTGAAGGAATGATTCTGGAATGTGTGCATTAGCTGTGAAAAAAGGGTGGGCCTCTGGCTGAGGAAAAATGAGTGATAGGTATTTCATCTCTACTTTCACCCAGAAATTGTGCTGTTAAAATCAGTCAACTTTTTAACATTTTACAACTCTAACTTAAACGTAGTGACTGATTTTCTGGTTTTCAGTTTGGTTTTAGTGAATGCACCTGAAAGCATCGTGCACCTGTCTTGTCTGGATTATACTGTGTTGATGTGAAAAAAAAATCTCTGAGTGAATGTCGTGGGGATGCTGGTACAAGCCATTTTAGGTTTGAGATGCAATGTAGGTTAAGACATAGGGAATGGGGAATTAACACTTGACATTTTATTCAGATGAGATGTTTGGAAACAGAACTTTCTCAGCAGCCAACACACTGCAGTGGGGAGGAGTAAAAAGCTGTCGCTGAGCTCACGGCCCTGTGCATTCGCATTACTTATCTAGAAGAGCACATTTTTAGTTTTGGCCTCAGTGAGTCACAGCACGCGCAGTGCCTCATTTGATGTCTGTTCATCGCAGTGATGCCACAGTTCTCTGACCAGGAGCTAATGCCAGACTGAATTTTCTTGACTTAAGGATCATGGTGTGCCCGGTATGTGCATGTGCGTGGGGGAAAGAATCTAAACAAATGCTTACTATCAGGCTTCAGCAGATGTCAATTACCTCAGAATCATATTACATCTGTTTCTCCTCTTCCCAAACGTGTGCTCTAGCTTTTGTTTTCTTTGTCGTGGTGATTTTCCTTCGTTGCATTTTACCTGAGTAGACAAGCATGAAATGAAGTTCTCATTGACCCTTTCTAATGTCAGAAATTCTTGCAGCTCAGTATCACCGATTAGTAACAGTGCCCACTCTAGGGACTGGTAGTGGCTGCTTTGCAGACTGCCCAGGATGCCTTCATTCCACCAGCTGCCCTGCAGGCTGTGGGCTGCCAGTTCACAGCTGAGTCCTTCCCTGGGCTTTGCTCTTGGCCCAAAGGGCTGATCTGGACCCAGGTTCCATCTTCCTGCTATGGCAGTCCACATACAAAGACCAGTCAATGTGGAGGCACAGAGGCCTGGCCCCCTGGCCACAAGCTGGCAGAGCTCTGAAGGCTTCCTATATCACTCACCGAAGCTGCCTGAGACTTCGGTTGCAGCTGAACCACAGTTCAACCTTTCACTCCACCCAGTCCCACGGCCCTTTCTACCTCGCTGGCCCATTATTCTTTAGTTGTCCCATCTCCCTGGATGCTGCCCCCCAGTAAGTCTCCTGCCTTGTAATCTCAGCCTCAGAGTTTGTTTCCCTGGAACTGACCAAAGATGGGGCCATTTAATGGTGGCACGTCACCAGTGCCCATCCTGACTCTTCGTAAGATGGACTCTTCTTAACATGGGTGTTGGCTGTCTAGAATCTTAACACATTAAGTGTAGTGTTTGTTTCTCTTTACTCTAGTGCCTAGTATAATTTTTTAAAAATAATAACTGGATGTGATTTTATGATTCTGGTGTAAAAATAATTCCTTTTACTTATTCAAGTATCCTTAAAAACTTACTCGCTCTTTTGGTGTTTTGGAGTAGTCTTTAAAAAATTACAAAGTACTGCTCAGTATGATAATAACAACCTCTTTTAATAGTATGTTTGCATGATTTATCTGCTAGCCTTTTAAAATCTTCATTAGAATGAGAAAATAAAATGCTTGATATTGGTTGTATAAGAAATAATTAATGTAGCTGAACACATTCATAATTGGATTTTTTCTTGTGATTACTGTATTTATTTCTTCATTGTTGTAACTCAATTCACAACCATAAAAACAATAAAAATTTTGAAGAGATAGCCTAAACAGGTGCTAATTTGTACCAACTCATTGTCTTAGGCCCTGCATTTTGAATGAACATCCCTTTTTTAAGCAATATTTCAGTTTTCTGGGGGGACATCATAAAAATTCAACTTAGTAAACTTTGTCCACCTTTCAATCAAGCCAAAAGAGATATTCAACAAAGACTGGGTTTGTAGTATTGCAATCTTAAGACAATGTTGAGTTTTTAATATTAGGATCTCTTGCTAGATGTAAAAGTTAGTAAGCAAAACAAAGTAGATTTTATATCAAAATGACACCTAGAATGTATAGCATTTTGATTGCTATACATATGTGACATAGAAACATTCAATTTTTCCAGGAAATAAAGGAATTCGTAACTTTGTAATATCATTTATGAAACAAAATGATAGCTCTTCAGTACATGAAATCGAGATGCACTTACAAATGTATTTGAGGCTGACGATTCCAAAATTTTTGTGTGTGGAAGGCAATATTGTTCATTTGAAAATTTGTTTTATTCCAAGGCCAAGGTGTTCATAGCCCAATATAGTTTGCATAGTGAAAGCTTTTCATTATCAAATGCCAGCTCTGTGGGCTGATACTCTCAGAGTCACAGAGTTGTTGAAGCTGAGGCACGGAAACACTGTCATTAGCATCCACGTTGCAGGCTGAACAAAAACATTGCCAGGTAAAGTCTGACCTGCCATCATCGAGCTAGCCCAGAGGCATCATGGCTGGAGCCAACTGCTAAAAGAGCATGTGAGACACACATGATATTTGCAGGGTTTAGAGAGCAGTCAGGAATTACAGTTGTAAAGGAATAACGCTGGGTTCCCACAACCTGGCTTGGAAGCCCATTCTGTTTTATGTGTGCCTCTGCTTGGGTGTCAATAATAAGGAGGACTCTGGGTATAAGTTTCAGAAAATCACTTGTTTCTTACTCTCTCTACCTAGATTGGTCAACCCTTTTTGTCTGGGCTAATTCTGCTTCCTCCAAATTTCACCTGAGTCTGTGAAAACCAATGATGGAAAATCTAAATGTAAAAACAAATCACATTAAGCTGATATTTAAGGTAATAAAATGCCCTTTGAAAGATCTAAATAATAATATATGAATGTATACATACAGAATTATGTAATTATTTGTCAGACTTATGAGGTATTACAAATTTACTATTGACTTCTGGGGAATTGGACTTATTTAACCACAAAATCTTCTGTGTGTGTGTGTACCAATCATTAATATGTGTTAAAAAGAGGGACTCATGGGCCAGCTTTGGAAATGCTGACCAATAGTTTTGTTTTCTATTTTAGTATTTTAAAAAGCATTTCTAGCTTTGAATTACAATTTGAATGAATTGGAAGATTCAGATTCCCCTCCACCTCAATGCTTTGGAAATTGCTACAATAATGAACAAAATATTTGTAAGTCTTTCCATTTCTTCTCTGGTAAAATGAGCCAGACAACAAAAGTCATCCCAGATTTGAGGGTCAATGAGAATTATTTATTGACCAACAGGACTTTCTTTTTGTTTTTTAACACACCTTTCTTAAGCAACATAACATTTTCTATGTTTGACTTTCTAATCAGCAAACAAGAACTTTAGAAGACATACAAGGAGATTGTAGATTCATGTTAGTGTGAGTGAACTGGACTCCATGGTATCAGCCTTGTTCTCATGGAGGCATGCTGATCTTGGGTGGTCTCAGCAGTCCACAGGAGGCAGGGGTCTGCTGGCTTGCAGAGGTCACCCTTGGTGGCCAGCTGCCTAACAGTACTTCCTGTGCTGAGGGAGTGTTGGTGGGTGCATATCAGGTTTTAGGACTAAAAAAAAACCTTTGAATTTTATTTAAACCATGTTATTCAGACCCATTTTCTAGGTTACAGATTTAACTTTTGGGGGTACCACTTTGCACTACCAAGGTACCTAACATTTACCAAGTATCTTATACATAACCTAGTTTTTAATTCCTTACTGTGCTATTGCACCTGCTAAGGCCTGGCCATGGTTTACTGCAATGTGGCTTTTGATCTATATTTATGTTTTTCTACTTATTTTGAGGTCACTTTTGAAAATTTAGCTATTGAAATAAATAGGCCCAAGATAGAGCCATTCCTGCCCAGGGTACCTTGCCAGCGAACCAAACTTTTGTATTCCTATAACTGCTTCCCTTGACCAAAACACAAATGCCAAGCTAACTCTGGCCTCTATACTCTTATAAAACAAAATTCAACTGCATGTTAACCTAAAAATAAAAGGCCAAAGTAAGAGGCAATAAACACTATTTGAGATTAAAGAAAAAGAATAGTTATTCGGGCTGACTAACTAACCAACTTCTTCAGGCTGCACTGACTCAGGCAGACACCCAAATATTGTTCCAATTAGGAGACAAAGGTGCGGGGTATTTCTGAGAAAGGGAAGGGGAGCAAGGACATCAATAGAAGGAAGGCATTTCTAGTGGCAGGTAAGCTGACATAGTGACGCTAATTCAAAAACAATTTTTCAGAAATTTTCAGTTGGCTAGTTTATATCTGCTTTCTTGTTCTCCTTGCAAACAGTTCATTGGGACACATGGCTGCTTTAGGCCCCGTCCAAAGGCTGTCTTGCGCTGTTCTAACTTTCCAGAGATTTAAGGCATCAGCTGTGCAAAGCAGTGCCTCTGGAATGGCAGCTCCAGCTCTGTTTTAAAGTGGCTTTATTTACATGATTTTTTTCCATGAGTCCATTTGGAGATCTGATTGGTTTTATTCAACAGTTCATAAATCAGGCAGCATACCATCTGACAGGGAGGAGTTGTACAACATGGAAGGTTTTTAAAGGGTGAAGGAAAGGTGTTGCTGGGAAGTGGTCAGCAAAAATAAAAAGATTATTTTTAGGTCAGGACGTCTTCCTTTTGGGAAGAAGGGACCAGCAAGGGTGCTGTGTGCAGATGGCCACCTTTTCCTGTGGGGGGGGGGATGGAGAGGGCCCACACGACTGATTACCTTATTGGTGTGGACCAGAAAGTTCCAACCTGGCTAATGCAGGTTACATTTCTGATGACAGGTGATGCCATATTGGGTCTGTTTTTCTTTCTTTTTAATAACACTTATTCCCTTGTTGTTGGATCCATCTAAATAAATTCAGATATGCAACCTCAGCCCATCACACCCTGTTTCTGTGTTGCTGCTTTTAATAAACACTCTATAAACTTTCTCTTTCCCAATACCCCTCAGGAAAGGCTCTACTGCTTGTAAGCACTGTACGTATCCCCACCCCCTCCCTGGCCCAATCCATGAATTCTTTTCCCTGAATAAAGAATATCAAATGCTAAATTGTTTTAGTTTGAAAGTATGAACATACCTATTTCATCACCTTTTAAGAATCCCACTTTCAATAGACTATGAGCGGCAGAAGCCATATTGTTTCCATTTCCCCAGCCCCCGTCCGCAGCGCAGTGCCTCGCACAAGGTAGACGTTGACAAAATGTGGTGGATGGATGTCTGTCTGTAACCGAGTGAAACGGGCCTCTCTGACTCCAAGTCTGCTCTGTTATTCTACAGCTTCGTCTTGCTTTGTCTTGCTTATGACCTGCTAATCATCAGAGGAATTCTGCTTGCAGCTTGAGTTTTACAAAAACAACCCATTACCAGAAAGTGCCTTTCTGGAGGAGCTAAAGGAAGTATGTATGGTTTATCAAAGATGTGCAGCAACCTCGTGACTGGGCTCACATCAGCTAGGGTCAACAGATTAAGCACAGTCTTCCTCGGACCTCTGTTGGCACCCAGGTGGCTGTGTTTGCCAAACACCTCTTGTCCCTCCCGTTTCCCCCTTCCCTGGACATAAAAGAAGCCTGAACTCTGTACTTGCTTAAGCTGGATTTGAGGCACCTCTAAGTCTCCCATCTTCCTGGTTGGCACCTTCTCAGTCAATAAAGCTTTCATTACTCTACACCCTGACATTTTGAGTTTTGGCATTTCAATGTGTTGGACACAAGGATTTCAGTCTAGTAACAATACTGTGATACAATAAAAAGTGCATATCTGGTCTTTTTCTCCAGTTCAGGGCACAGAGCTCCTGAAACTCTTGGAATATCCTGAGTAACAGGAGTGAATAGAGCCATGACTGATGTGACTCAGTAGGTTGGGCATCACTCCGCAGACCAAAGAGTAGCCGGTGTGATTCCTGGTCAGGGCACGTGCCTGGGCTGTGGGCCAGGTCTCTGACTGGGACCATGTGAGAGGCAACTGATTGATATGTACCTTGCACGTTGATGTTTCTCTCCCTCTCTTTCTCTTTCCCTTACCATCTCTCTAAAAACATACATAAATACAAACATCTTAAAAAACAGGGGTGAATAGAGCATCTTCTGCTATTGGTAGCATGTCTCATCCATATCTGAGTTTGTGCTAATAAGATGACTCTTAGAGAATGGGGGCTAGTTGCCAGAGGAACCAACCATGTGATTAGAAGTTTGGAACTTTCATCCCCCTCCCCTGAACTATAGAGAAGGAAGAGGGGCTGAGGATTGAGTTCACCACCAAGAGTCAATGCTTTTATCAACCATGTGTATCTAATGAAGTAGTGAAGCCTCCACAAAAGTCCTAAATAAGGAGGTTGGAGGGCTTCTGGGTCGGTGAATACATCAGTATTCTGAGAGGATGGTGTACCAGAGAGGCATGGAAGTTTCATGCAGCAGCACCCCCACCCCAATACCTTGCCTTATACATCTTTTCTATGTGACAGTTCCTATTGTGTGCTTTATAGTAAACTAGTAATAGTCAGTAAACTGTTTTCATGAGCTCTGTGATCTGTTGTAGAAAATTATCGAACCAGAGAAGGAGGTTGTGGGAATGCTCGATTTATAGCCAGTTAGTCAGAAGTGTAGGAAACCTGGACTTGAGATTGTGTCTGAAGTGGGGATAGTCTTTTGGGGCTGAACTCTTAAGTTTTGGGGTCTGCTCAAACTCTGGATAGTTAATGTCAGAACTGAATTGTAGGACAGAAGAGCTGGAGAGTGGGTTGGCATGGAAAAACTCCCACACAGTTGGCATCAGAGCAGTTCATACACAGTATTATAAAACTATCATTTATTAATTGCCAGATATTTTGCCAATGCTCACCATATATTGTTTCTAATTCTAATGATGTTATAGGATGTCATTTTTGGCATCGTTTTAGAGATGAGAAATCCAAGACCGACTTACTCAGCAGAGGTTATACTTCTAACAAACTAGATTTTCATTTCTCTCTGACACCCAACCCCTGTCCCCCACACTCCCTACCCATACTGGGTTAGTAGTATGTGTCTGTATAACCATATTAAATACACTCTGGGCAATTTATTCATTCTTTACCAAATCCTTCCTATGGTGCCATTATTTTGCAGGATATTTTGTGAGAATATACAGGAGGATATTAATGTTAGGAGCAAATATCTTTAATCACCATAATAGGCATTTTTGTCATCCTCCTTTCACAGAGCAGGAAAGTGAGGCACAGGACTGCTAAGTAGCTTGTCCAGGGCCACATGGCGAATAAGTAGCAGAGCCATTATTGAAACCCAGGACATCTGACACTAAAGCTAAATTGCCTCTTGTCTATATGCAATCCTTACATCAATGTGTTTTCAGTATAATTTGGAAACAGAGCAGACACACATGGTACAGCTGTAGAATGATGACTTCATAGTGCCCATACAACACTTGAAAGAAGAAGTTACAAACTTCATATGCGAGGGATTCAAAACAGAAAACTGTCTTCATGAAGTTCACATGCTGTGTTCGTGAGCTGCAATGTGATAAATAAATGATGAAGGTCATTTTAGTTGGTCTAACAACAAATTCTCATTCAGTAGAGTTTTTATGTCATCTTTGGATTGAAATTCTCTAAATATAAGAAACCCCCATCATGACTATTCTTGTCTAATCTTAAAAAGACAAGGACAAAGAAGATCACATTTGAGCCTCTGAATAGAATATAATATCTTTGGTGAAATGCAGTTGGCTCATTTAGACATAGGTCTGCCCAAAATAACCTAGATGAGCTTGGATGGAATTTGTTGCATTACTAATGTTCTAAAGGCAGATTTCCCAGTAATAACTTACCCATAAAACTTGCCTTTAACAAAAGACTACTTGATAGCATAGAAGAAACCAGAATATTTTTATAGCCAGGGATTTCCAAACCATGAATACTTTCATCCCTGTAAGCAATGGGTCAGAAATACGTATTTACGAGGCACCCTGCACTTTTATCACCTCTGCAACGGGACACAGCATTTCATCATGCCCAAGTTCTGTCTCTACCCTTACTTTACACAGGCAATGGGCCCCTTCACGTGATATGCTAGTCATAAGCAATCCATAGTGAGAAGAAGTTCAACATTCAGACAGAAACGAAGGGGAAAATATTGTATGGAAGTTGCTGAAACTGGTTATTTTTGAGAAGTATGCTATCTATTGCTCACCTAAATCCAGTAGTTCATTTCAGGGCGATGTCAATCCAGGCGGTTGGGAAGTGGTTGCCTAGTAATTTAATTTATTCACTGAGGGTATTAAAATTTTATTTTCTTTGTTATAGAAATAAACCCTCAGTTTGGCCTGGAAAAGTCCAGATATTTGACATATGGGATGTGGTGCAAGACATTATTTTTAGGTTAGCTGCTTTTTTTATTTTGAAAGGAAGCCCTGGAGGTAATTGCTTAAAAAATCTCTCTTTAAAAATGTCAAAAGGTCAAATTAAAATATTAAAACATTGATCATGGTTGCTGTTTTATCTCTTGTCCTTACTAGAATGGTATGTAGAGAAAGCCAATATGTGGTTTTACATTAATTTTATAAGAATAATAATTTTGCTATTTATGTAAATGTTGTATACTTTTTATTTGAAAAGTCAAGCAATCCAAAACTTAAGGAAGAAAACTTAAAAATGTATTAGATTCATGTGTTATGTTAGTTCATATAAGTTATGAATTTGAAAAGTATAAGATATGAAACAAATATCAAGTAATATACATGCTTTTATTTTAGAAATGGTGCTTGAAAATCTGGTTAGTGAACTTCCAAAGTTTATTATAGTGAGACATAGATACATTGTTTAAAATAAAATTTATAGATGATTTCATAGTAAATGTTCTTCTCAGATTCTTCTAGCTACTATTTTTTAAAGGAAATATTGCTTCATCCAAGTTCCTATGTATTAGTTCATATTATTAAATAATTGTTATTAAGCATGAATGATCAAAGTCTTTTGTTAGTCACAAAGGTAACTAAGACATGGTGGCAGAGACTGGCTAAGTACTGAAACTTACTTTCACTTCTTGGAAACACAGCGAGACTACATTTCCCAGCCTCCGTTGGCATTACAGACACGTGACTGAGTTCCGGCCAATGGAATGTGAATAGATTGACACACACCTTTAGAGAGAGTCCAAAGGGTCTCGCATGCGTTTCTCTAAAGGCTCTTTTTCTTCCTCTCCCAGAGTTAGTGGAAGATTTTGAAGACCTAGTGGTTAGAGTGGCCACTGGATGGATGCAACCTGTTTACCTGAATGCTTGTAAAGAGCAGAGCCCCCTACCTCCAGCCCTCATTGGATTATGATGGGGGCAATAAACCTTTGGTGTGTTAAGTCACAGAGATAACAGGGTTGTTAGTTTTTTACAGCTCTTTTCTTACCCTAAGCCAAGATTTCCCAACCTTGCACTATTGACTTTTTGGCCTAGGTAGGTCTTTGTTGTGGGGGCTGTGCATTGTAGCATGTTTAGTGGTATCTCTGGCCTCGGCTCACTGAACGCTAGTAGCGCCCCCTCCAGGCATTTCAAATATCCCC
The DNA here is from genome assembly GCF_019186645.2 of Phyllostomus hastatus. Taxonomy (NCBI): domain Eukaryota; kingdom Metazoa; phylum Chordata; class Mammalia; order Chiroptera; family Phyllostomidae; genus Phyllostomus; species Phyllostomus hastatus. Next base: position 10,908,666 of record NW_025333977.1, on the reverse strand, counting down.
CTGGGGGTAAAATTGCCTCTGGTTGAGGACCACGGGCCTAGTATAGTAATATTTCTGGTCTTAAAAGTTTTACAAAGAGAGTCTCCTACTTTTTTACACAATGAGTTTCTGGAAAATCTCTTGAAAGTCAAAAGTCTAAAAGGTGAACAACGCATTTCTATGTTACAGAGACCTTTGTTATACAAGAGGACTGAAAAGAACATTAAATTTTTTAATTACCATTGTATTTAGTAGCATGTTATGAAGATGTTTTATAGCAATTTTTACATGATTTTTTAACATTTGTTTCTCCTTTGTAATTGAATCTGCACTTGACCAGCTTAAGTCCAGTGAACTGTAGACTGAACCTAAAAGTTATTGCTTAAAGCACATAGAATGTCTTACATCTGTGCAACAAGTCCTGTGCTTTTTGTTTCTACAGAAGGGAAAATCCCAGTTTTCCATTTCTCACTTATTTTCACAAAATAGGAAAGAGTACTATGATAATTAGATAAATTCCTCTGTATAGAGAAAAATGGCAACATAGCCAAAATGGAACCAGTGACATTTAAAAGGCTTCACTATGGGGACCGAATGAGATAGATGCTTGCCTGATGTACAAAAGCCTGGTTTTACTTGGACACTTCTTAGTCTTAAGCCCCTTTCCCTATGCTGAGTTTCTCTCCTGCTCTCTTCATTCCCACTCTTCCACTTCAATCTCTCGACCAGGCACATGTGTTTGGACTATTTATCTGGCTTCATTGTTGGCAGCCTCAGGTCTCTGCACCTGACATCCGACCTTTTGCACCAGACACCCTGTCTGTGTAAGGCACTTGGTTTTCACCCCGTGCCCCAGTGAACACTTTCCTGGGTGCACTCTCCATTGGTCCATGCTTGTTAGGGGGGAACATCACAGAGAATTAGATGTCCAAGGTAAAGAAGGCAGAATCCTTCATCTTTTAGGATGTTGTAATCTGATGGTTAGGAGGATATAGACACAAACAATACTTAGAAGAATTCCATAAAAAGTGAACACACTGGAGTGACTAAATTCAAAGTGGAAACGCTGCAGATGGAGTGGATGAGATCCCAGTGCACCCCCTTGGAGCTGGGTTTAGACAATATCTCGATTGCAGCCATCAGCGTGTATCTGATGAAGGTCTTCTTTTAAAATCCAACCACGGGCATGGTCTCCCTTAATCTTACTTGTGACTGGAGCACAAGAGAATGTTGCAATTAACATTCATTTTTCTGAACTCTTGAGAGTGATATTTTGCAGAATTGGTGGATTTGGTGGCTAAGCCCTTGGTTAAATCGTTCTGTGATATTTTTTAATCACAGCGGAGTGATTAAAAACCAAAGACCATGGGGTCAGACCACTTGTGTTAGGATTCCAAATCTGCCACGGACCTCCCATGTCACTTTTACCAGGTAATTTAACCTCCTTTGCTTCAGGTTTTTAACCTGTAAAACTGGGAAAAGTAACTCTATTTAATAGAGTGTCATGAGAATTAAATAAGTGAATACATCCCATGTGTCTAAAACAATGCCTGGCTGCTCATGAAGCTCTTGATAATATTTATCTTTTATTAATATTTAGCTGTGATACCTTGTAGAATTAATTCATTCTTTCAAGCAATGTACTATAGGAGTTGATGATTTCATCTTTATAAAAACCTCTTTTGTATTTATGAGACTTTCTTTTGCACAGTACTCAGTTTCAATAAATCCATCCACCTTTTACTGTCATTAACATTTGACTAGATTTCTGTCATTATATGATTTTGAGAGCTGCCTGTGCCTTGGAAATCCTTCTAGAGTTCTGAAGAGGGAAGAGCTCTTAATGGGCTATCTTTATTCTCTTTACTAAAAGAATTTTTTTTCTCTGTTATTATAGACCCTTTATGCTCATTTTATTTCCTTTCTATACTACCAAAAAAGTTTTCCTTTTTGAAAATAAGAATAAATACACTTCACATAAAACACTGCAAATCCCTCAAATTCCTCTGCTTTTTATATGCTTTTCTCATTTTTCCCTTGGTCATGAGCAGTTTCAATTTCCTCAGCACCTTGAGTGTGAGTGATAGATGGGAAATGCCTGGAATCTTATGACATAGGTTGCAAGGCCTCAGGAGGCACCCAAAGACATGTAGACACTGTAAAACAATCTCATTGCAGCAGCCTTCACCACCCCATACACAATATCCCCTTAACGGTCAACACAACTTTACAACTTCATATGGGCAACATCAACATCATCCTTCTCCCCATCACAAAAATAACCACAACTGTAGAAAATACTTTAAAAATAGGATTTAGAAAACAGACTTATTTATCTCAGAGATGACTGCTATGGAAGGCTGTAAGTTTATGAGGAGTTATATGGAGATCAGGGACCAGCTGTTCTCCATCATGAAAGAATCCCAAAGAGAGGGCTAACCCTCAGCCTGAAATAATTAGGTTGGGTATGAAGAGGAATTCCTAATAGTGAGAGTGGACCATTGAAAGGAACCTCTTGGAAGAATACTTTAAAACCTGAAAGACTTCCAAAAGCAGAATGATGTCTTGGAGCACTCTCTGCACTGGAAATTTATAAACGCCACGTGCTTTCATGAAATGTGAAATTACGCATTTATGTTCCTCACTCGGAGTCCCTAACATTCTCACTGATTGCATGTTTATGGTGGTGTGTCTTGTACATATTTTCTACAGATAGTATGTCTAATAATTTGCACTTTGTTCTCTCCCGTGGCTCTAGGGATGTCATTAGGGGTGTAGAATTGTGTCGGCTTTGGAGTCAGCCATACCTGGGCAGGCCTCCTGGCTCCACTGTTCTGGTTCCAATCTCCACTATGTGGGGTGTGACAAACTGCTTAATCTCTGAGACTTGGTCTTCTATAATAAAGGAGGATAATAAAGGAATAAATCATTCAGTGTGTCTGTGTCACAAATACAAGGCTAGCACATCATAATTAATTCATGTCACAAATGTTTTTAAGGATATGTACTTTTATGTACATAAGAATACATTAATGCAAGTATTTTGTAGAAAAAATTCCAACATAGAAGAAACAAAAGTCCCTGCACAGATACATATAGTATTTTACATCAAAATCTTTTCCTACTCAAAGTGTCACTGTGTGATTCATTTTGAAAGCAAAATACTACTTAGGAATTTAAAAATTCTCTCAAAAAATAATTCAAAAACTAGTTAAAAGGACAAAGGCACAATTATGCAAAATAAGAAATGAGATAGGGAAATAACCAGAGATACAGAGGACTGGAAATAATTGACTCTTGTTAACTCAATATTGAAGTGAAGTGGAATAGAAAAAGGTAATTTGCTAAAATCATCCCCAGAAGAGGAAGACCAGTTACTATATTTAGAGACCATTTACTATAAAAAATAGATAAAAGGTGTTACAAGCACTAATGCTTCCCCAACGAAAACATTGCTCTAACTGATGGAATTATTAACATAGGAAAAAAGGAGGTATAGAAGTTGGAAAGGAGGAGCTAGAATTATTATGTGTAGATTATAAATATATCAAAACCTAGGAAAGTCAATGGGAAAATTCCTATTGACCACAGTCCAATTTGGCAAGTTGTTTGCAAAATTCTTATAAAAAGTATATGGAAAATGTGTTTATAATAACAAGCAATAAGTATTTTAAAAGGAATAAACTTAATAAGAAATATGTAAGATTTTTATGAAGAAAATTGTAACACACCAAAGAAGCCCCAATGGAGGGGAAAGCATCTCCTGTTCTTGTTAGGGTGGGCTATCACAATGCTTCATGGATCCCCTTGTTCATCTCTTAACACTTACTGCAAGTCAATTAAAAATAACAACATATTTTTTTCTTTTGGGGGGAACTAACTAAAGAGATTTGAAAAGTCAAAGGAAAAAGTAAACATGATAGAATAGTAAAAATAATTCTGAAAATAATAGTAATAAATAGGACAAGACACAGCTTTAAAAAATATTTTAAAGTTTGTATATTTAAAACAGATTGTTAGTAGGGTGTGAATAGACAGATTATGGGTAAAAAGTAGCAAGTCAAGAAATAGCTTCAGCTCTATATCTTGATTGGACTTTGGGTTACAAAGGTGTATACATTTGTCAAAACTGAGTGAATTGATCAAGGATTATACCCTAAGAACCCCGAAACACCAACTCAAAAGAACCTACGCACCCCAATGTTCATAGCAGCACAATTTATAATAGTCAAGTGCTGGAAGCAGCCTAAGTGCCCATCGGTAAATGAGCAGATCAAAACTCTATGGTGCATTTACACAATGGAATACTGTGCAACAGACAGAAAGAAGGAGCTCTCATCCTTCGTGACAGCAGGGGTAGACCTGGACAGCATTATGCTAAGTGAAATAAGCCAGGCAGTAAAAGAATAATACCGTATGATCTCACTTATAAGAGGAATCTAATCAACAAAACAAACAAATGAGTAAAAAAGAACCAGAGACATGGAAGTAAAGAACAAGCTGACAGTAACCAGAGAGTGGGGGAGGGGATAGCAGGGGAAAAAGGGAGAGGGTCATCAATGAACATGTGTATAGGACACATGGACAAATCCAAAGGGGGGTAGGATCGAGGGTAGGAGGTGGGGATGGGTAGAGCCAGGGGGAAGTGTTGTGGGGTGGGGGATGAAGACAATTGTACTTGAACAAAAAAAAATTTGTACATTTCATTGTATATAAAGTTTATTTTGAAAGAAATTCTATTAAAATTTATGGGCTCTAGTCCAATGACATGCATGCTAATGTAGTCTGAGGGAAATGTGCTGGTATCTGCAATTTAAAAAAATTATTGCTCAGTTAGAGTTGTCCTGCATTTTCCCTATTGCTCACCTGTACCTCGTCTCCCTGACTCTCACAGTCATTGTCCGTGCCCATGAGTCCTCTATTTGTGTTCCTTAGTTTGCCCCTTCCCCATCTTTCCCCCTAAATAAAAAAAAAATCAGAAAATAAGAGGGATTGATGGCTAGGAGGTTGCATATATGGAAATTTTGTAATTATGTAAAATTATCTCAACATTGCTATATACTTGCAAATTTTATAATGAAGTCTTGAAAAAATGAATTAGAATGTATAGAGAAATTCAGAATATAGTAACAAAAATCTTTAGGTTATAACTTTAATTATAGAATGAAAGCTTTTCTCTCATAATAGTTTCAAGAACCAGAACGCCGATGGGTATTGTTGGGTGTAGGGACCAGAGTGGCCCCTGGGGTGTCTCCCAGACTCTAGTGATTCCTGGTGTTCTGACGTGTGACACTGTGGGGAAGTTGGCACCTCTCCCCCGGATAGCTCTCTGTTGGGTGACTGCTGTCCTTTTGAGAGTCATGTTGGCTACCAAGGGGAGACGTGGTCCTTGTGGACTGCACACATTTGAAGGTTCAGGAGGAAAAAGCAGTCCCTGTACTAGAGAGTATGCTGTGAAGGCCAAGGGCAGCTCTGTTCTTCAAGCATGGTGATTATTCAGTCCTTCAAGTTTTTGGTCAAGTTGCTCTTTTATAATTAAAAGCTTTAGGATTTAGAACAGTTTATTCAGGAGTTCTGAGTAGCTCATAAAGTGTGATCATTTAACTATTTGTTTCCTGTGGTTTTGTGATACTCCACCCTCTATTTATATTTCTCAAAGACTGGGTGTGGTGGGTGTCAGGAGAGGAGCACCATTCTGTGTTTGGCACACAGAGTTTCAGACACGGGGGTGGGTCCTGGGGACTCAGCCCAGCTCCCAGCAGGAGGAACTTGGCCACCGCGTAAAGAGAACCGACAAGCTTTCTTTCCTTTCTGTCTTTTTTTTTCTTTTTGTATGTTATTTTATCTTTATTGTATTTTTTCTATTACCTTTTTGCTTCCTTATACTCCCTACTCCCTGCAATCACCACACTGTTCTCCATGTCCACGAGTCCTTTTGTTTTTGCTCAATCCCTCCATCCTCTATCCTCCCCACCCAGCTAGCTGTCTGCTCTCCATCTATGAGTCTGTCCCCATTTTCCTTGTTAGTTCAGTTTGTTCATTAGAGTCCACATATCAGTGAAGTCATATGATATTCCAACAAGGTTTCTTCAACCATAAAGTTGTACTTGGGCTCTGAGGGGTACATTTGGGGCTCCTTTTATTTGGTGTATGCATTGGCAAAGGAAGTACATATTTTGGTGGCAAAAGGGAAATACCAGAAATTCAAATATATGAGAATTCTATAGTTTTGAGAACTCTCAGGGAGGGGAAAGTATTAAAATAACTCGTGGAATATGGTTACAACAGAATATATTTCCTTAGCATATCCTTCATTGAAAATATCATCTGTGATGCTGTCTTTTTGCATCTTGAAAAGTTGCCACTTGAAAAATGGGAATGCTAATGCATAGTTTCTGAGAAAAACTTTCTTTGTGTTTTTTAAATTTACTTCACTGACAAGATTGTGGGCTTTTTAAGCCCCACACCTGCCTGAGCTCTATTGGGAACAAGTGCGGGAAAGCTGTGAGAGATGAAGGTCACTGAAGGTCACGCAGCTCTCACACACAGCTCCCACTGGACATTATTTCCATGAGGTGTAAGGTATATAATTAGCAGAAGGTTGGAAAAGAAGATTTTAAAGAATGTGATTATAGAAGCAGAAATGTCACTTCAGACAAGTTTGTAAAATGTGGGGGTTTATGTACTTTGCCACTTAATTCTCACAAGAACCCTGTAAGGTAGGTCTCATTATTTCCGTTTTATAGGTAAAGAAACTGAGGTCAACAGTTAAGTCATGATTTTTAAAAAGATAAAATCAGGACTCTAGGCAAATGTAAAAGGGACACGAACCTAGTATTTCATTGATATATAATAGTATTAACCAATGTTATCTCAATAAATTTAATAAAATACTATATTTTATTGAACTCATTAATTGAGGTGTTATGATTGGTTCAAAGAGCATTTAAGAAGCTACTTTATTTCTCAACAACTTAACAAATAAATGTTAGTGTGAGATTGCTGAGCTAGAGAGAGATCTGTTTGAAGTCCAGCATGTCATTGATATTGGGGGTTATCTGTTCCATTGGATGGAAATTATCTGCACCTCTACTGGACAAAAATGAATGAGTTATCAAATAAATGACCTAAGTATGGAAACTTTAATCACAGTAAAAATGAGATGAATTAAGTACAGGTCTCAACAATCCTTGGGTGACTTTTGTCTTTGTGACAATGTAAAAATGAAAGTGTCTGCTCCCATCTTTCTGCCTTATTTACAAGTTTGGGGACTCTTTAGGACAATATCCTGCCCCAGATTTCACAGATGTTAGTGAAGCAGAGACCCGAACCACCGTTCCTGTGACTGCACAGCTTTTGTTATGACTCAGCAACGAGTTAACTTGTTTTTTAAGGATGTTGGGATCTATCAGGTCTGTGCAGATAATTCTCACAGCCAAGGCATCTCGGAAGCACAAGGATTCTCGGGATGACAAAACCATCCGGCTCAGTCACTAAGCATCAATCTGAAGTAATAATACCTTCTGTTCCTGCTGATAATAGGGGTTTCCAAACTGGGTTTCAGCAAAGGAGCTGTCACCTATAATCACCGAACACATCATGTCATGAACCATATATAATCACTGAGTGTGTCTCGTCCCCGCGGAGAGGTCATGCACACCAGGAAGGAGCATGAAGGAGAGAGATTGGGAGCCAGGAGGCTGAGTCTGAAGTTTGAAAAGTCACTCCATCCTTCTATGCTTTAGCTTGCTTTCTCCTCTATGTGTGGCTGGATTAGATGGGAGGTTTCCAAACTTTTTAAACATCACAACTCCAAAAATATGATGCAGATAAAACAGAAACACTGTGGCTAAAGGAAGCGAGGGAGAAAATGATGCGGAAGCCCCTGCCTTCTGGCTGCCCCATCTCCTCTTTCCCTCGTGGATGGAACCAGGGAGGGCTACTAAGTTTTCAGGGCCCAGTTCAAGATGAGAATTTAAAAATGCTGCTGAAAAAATAGTAAAAAAAAAAGACATTAACTGTGATAAAGTAAAAGCATTTAAAAAAATTTGATGTCATAAAGTGTAACAGATGTGGCCCTGATACATAAGAAATGACATAAACTCATACATTACAAAAATAATACTTTGGTATCATAATTCTATGTAATTTATACATAATAATACTTTAATAACTTGATATCTTTATTGATCATGGATTTTATATATTAGATCATCAAAATTTATATTTTTAACAACTTTTCTATATAATTGAAAGCAATGTTAGTCACTCTTAACAAATACAAGTTTGCAAATAGTTTTTGATAATTGTTAATTATAAGACGATTTCTCTTTTCATAGTCCCCTAACCTCCTTTTCACTGGCCACTATCAATCTGTTCTTTGTATCTTTGGGTATCTACTTTGTTTTTTCATTTATTTGGCTCTTTAGATTACACATATGAGTGAAATTTTAAGGGATTAAGAACTACGTATTGGTAGTCACAAAACAGTCCTAGGGATGTAAAGTACAGCATAGGAATTATAGTTGATAATATTGTAAAAATTACCATCTTTTTCAGACCATAAGATGCACCTAGGTTTTAGAGGAGGAAACTAGGAAAAAAATTTTGAAGCAAAAATGTGGTAAAATATTTAATAACATAAATAACATAATATTTCACCAATGTAAATATAAACAGAACTCAACAGCAGCATTAACGACCATTATTCCTCCCAAATTTGGAAGGGGTGTGTGTGTGTGTGTGTGTGTGTGTGTGTGTGAGAAAAGGTGCGTCTTATAGTCTGAACAATACGGTATGTACAGTGCCAGGTGGGTACCTGAAGCATCAGAGGCATCGCTTTATCAAGTATATGATTGTGTTACCACTATGCTGACACTCGAAACTAATGCAAAATAATATTGAATATAAATTATAATTGAAAAATTGAAATTTAAAATTGAAAAAATTAAGGAAGATTTTTTCTGCTGATGTGACTGTTACTGGAGACTTGTTGGAGTATTTGATAGGCAGTGGAAATACTAGGGTACATTTCTGATAAATTATATCAAAATATAAATTTTAGTGCGTGTAGAGCTGATGATTCTGTGGAACATTTTCTAGAAAAAGATTGAACTCTCCATTCAGGTCAGTCTTTTTTAAGTCTAAATTTAATTTTAAATGTAAATTTATACAATGGTATTTTGACATTTCTTCTGACATTTTCTGTAACTTTATATGGAGGTTGTTAAAGAAGCAGAAAGTAGCTTCATGATTTGTATGTAATTTCAAAATGTCTGCGATGCACTTTATTGCCGTATTTCCAATTACAAGGGAAAGTTAAAGTAAAAATTGTCTACTTCTTAATACTTGGTTCACACAACGCTTCGTATGGAATAGTATTTTCCATTGAACATGGCAATCTGTACATTTAAATTCTATTTCTAAGTCTGTGTGCATTTTGTCCTGCAAAGTTATAGCAGCTTTTAAAATGAGAAGTTCCATAATTGACTGCAGAAATTCACTGCCTATCTATCAGTGACTGCTATGCCCGCAAACCCGCAACTATCACTACCACCATTCTGTGACCTGGTCCCACTCTGGTTCTCTCCCTTCCCTCAGCTTTACTGTCCCAAGGTGCTGGCTTGCACCCAGGGCCAATGGCTATGTGGCTGCTGTTTGTGGTGCCTGAGCCTTCATGTGCACAGGCTGCTGCTGGACCACTGCAGAGAGCAGGCACTGTTACCTGCATATCCTTTCTGCTTGTGCGCATGCTCCATTGTCCCAAAGACTGATGGTACCCAAGTTCAAAGACAAAATTAAGAATTTCAAGCAGCAGACTGTTAAACAGCAGAGTGTTAAAATAAGCATGGAGTCCTTGTCATCATGAAGTCTTAAAAGATTGCAGATTGCAAACCCAAGAAGCCGGCCCTGAAGGAACATTCAGGACTTTATAAAATGCACTTGACTTAGTGATTTCACTTACTAGCTCTCTCCAATTTAGCTTCCCTATCATGAAAGCTCTGTTCTGATATATTTATACTGGAACAAATATTTAAAGTTTGGGTAAATGAGGGTAAACCCCCAAGACTAAGAATAATAGTCAAAAATTGGAAAAGCCTGACAGCAGAAGCCAAGAGAAGAGAGAATTTTAAGAGGAGAAAATAACCAATGGATTCAAGCGATGCCAGAAGTCCATCAGTAAGACCAAGACTGAAAATTTTCCACTGACTTTATCAACATGGAAGTCACATCACCTTAGATCTTAGTAATCTTAGAAATAAGCTGGGTCAATGGAAAAATGCAGGCTGAAGCCAGATCTTAATGCAGAGGAGTCAATGGGAGTTGAAAAATGGACTCCCGTAACCCACTTATGCTGTGGCCTGAAGAGCAGTAGATATGGTCCCTCTAAGACAACTCCTGGCAATTACTGTGGGCAAATGTGATACATGTACCAGGGCACATCTGCTCCTTTGCAGGTATTGCTTCTCTTTCAGCGTTATCCCTGCTTATCATGTTTAATAAGTTGTTTAATGACAACAACTACCATGTATTGGGAGCCTACTATGTGTAAGGCTGGTGCTGAGCACTTTTTATCCATTTATCTCTAATTCTGCAACAACCTTGGCAGCCATTCCTCCCATTGTCCAAATGAAGAAATGAGTTTAAGTTCCTGCAGCTACGTCCATAGCTGGCATTCAAACTTGATCCCTGCTCCTCCCCTATCACAGTGCTACCTTCTGTTTTGGGCAACCCTTTCCTTTCTGTGACATGCAAGGAGGAGTCCTCAGGAAGATCAGGTAGTCTATCATCTGTGTTGCCTCTTATTTGTTAGTTTCAATATATTCTGCATTTAAAATGTCTGAGGTTGTAGAGCCCTTGCTCTATACATTCTACTGCAGTTTGCTGAACCCTTTGATTGGACTTTGAACACGTAAATTGTTCCACACAGCAACTCAGTCAACAAAAGTAGCTACTATGGGAAAGGTCCACCTGCTCCATCAAAACTCTTACTAATCAAGCTCGTCATAAATGCACCACCCTGCTCTCCCGCCTCACTGATAGTCCCCCTTTGTGATGAGTCATCAAGCACCACCCTGATCTGCATCCCTGTCGACTCCTGTCTGGATTATTACAGTAGCCTCCTCACATCTCTCTGCTGCTATCTTTGCTTGCAGTCACAGCAGCCAGAATGATACTTTAAAGATGTAAATCAGGTCATGTTAGTTTTCTCTTTGAAACCTGTCACATGCAGAGAAAAAAAACCCCAACATTATGACACTGGTTGATAAACCCTCCTTAACTCACCTCTCTAATTTCTTCTCTTACAGCTCTTCCCTTGCTCACCCTGCTGGAGCCATACTAACTCCTTGTTCTTTTTCAATCCTGCCAGAAAAGCCAGCCTTACAATCAACCTAATTATTTACCTTAGTTGGCCCCACTTTTTCCTTTTCTAATAGCACATATATCTTTCTGAATGTAACTCTAGGAGGGCAGGAGTCTTTGTTCATTAATGTATCTCTAGTGCCTAGAATGATGTCTGGCACATAGTAGGTGCTCAGTAAACACTTCTTTGAAAAATAAAAATTTTTGACTTTGTTACTAATGTCTGGCATTTCTTACAATCTTGTTCTGCCTACCTTTTCTTTTGTGTCTTAGGGGTCAGGCAAGTATTCTCTAGAACTTTCTTATTTCCAGATCTAATTTTAACAAATTAAAAAATTAGATACAATTTACATACCACAAAATTTACTGCTTTAAAATGTACAATTAAGTGGTTATAGTATATTCACAAGGTTGTACAACCATCACCAGTACCTAATTCCAGAATATTTTCATCGCTTCCCAAATAAACGTCACACCTTATGTTCCCCAAACCCTGAGCAACCACTAATCTACATTGTCTGTACAAATTTGACTGTTTTGGACATTTCATATAAATGGAATCATATGGAATCATACAATACAATATAATTTCTTTCACTTAGCATAATATTGTCAAGTTTTAACCATGTTGTAGCATATACCAGAACTTCACTTTTTTTATGGCTGAATAATTCCATTGTATGTGTGTACCACACTTAGTTTATCCATTCCCCAGTTTATGGACATTGGGGTGTTTCTACTTTTTGAATATTATGAATAATGCTGTTGTGGAGATTTGTGTATAGTTTTTTTGAACACCTATTTTCAATTAATTGGGTGTACACCACTTAACAATAGAAATGCTGGATCATAAGGTAATTCTATATTTTGAGGAACTGAGAAACTGTTTTTCAAAAAACCTGTGTCATTTTTTTACATTCTTACTAATACTACATAGAGGGTTAATTTCTCCATATCTTTGTCAACACTTGTTATTGTCTGTCTTTATTATAGACACCTTAGCAGTGGTAAAGTGGTTTTGATCTCATTGTGGTTTTGATTTGCATTTCCCAAGTGACTAATGATTTCAATATAGTATCATGTGCTTATTAGTCACTTGTATATTTTCTTTGGATAAATGTCTATTCAAATTTTTTGCCCATTTTTGAATTGGGTTATTTTTTTATTGTAGAGTTATATATATATAAATATTCTTTATATATATATATATATATTATATATATATATATATATATAATATATATATATATATATATATATTCTGGATACTAAACCATGATTAGTATCCAGATTTGCCAATATTTTTTATTTTATTTTTTCCATTACCATTTATTCCCCCCATAACCTCTTTCACCCCACAATCACCACACTCTTGTACATGCCCATGATTCATGAATATTGTTTCCCATTCCGCAGATTTTCTTTTTTACTTTCTTAATGGTGTCCTTTGATGTAAAAAACTTTTAAATTTTGATAAAGGCCAATTTGTCTTTTTTTTTCTTTGAATGCTTGTAGTTCAGGTATTATATTTCAGAAACCATTGCCTGATTTACCCCTATGTTTTCTTCTGATTTTGTAGTTTTAGCTCTTACATTTAGGTCTTTGATGCATTTTGAGTTAATGTTTTTATATGGCGTGAAGTAGGGGTTTGTCTTCATTCTTGCACATGGAAAACTAGTTGTCCCAGCATCGTTAGTTGAAAAGTCTATTTTCCCCCTAATATGTTGCCTTGGCATCCCTGTTGAAAGTCAGTAGATTATAAGTGTATGAGTTTATTTCTGGACTTTCAATTGTGTTCCGTTAATCTATATGTCTGTCCTTATGCCCATACCATACATCCTTGATTACTGTAGCTTTGCAGTACGTTTTGAAGTCAGTAGGTGTGAGTCCTCCAACGTAGTTTTTCATCTTCAAGATTATTGATTATTCAGGATCCATTTCCATTTCATATGAATTTTAAGGTTAAGTTTTCCCTTTCTGAAAAAAAAGGCCATTGGTATTTAAATAGAAGTGTATTGAATCTGTAGATTGCTTAGAGTAGTATCGCCATCTTTGACAATATTAAGTGTTTCGGTCTGTGAACACAGAATGTCTTACCATTTTTTATATCTTCTTCAATTTTCTTCAGAGATGTTTCATTAGCATTCAGTTGCAACTCTTGTACATTTTTGGTTAAATTTATTCCTAGATATTTTATAGTTTTCGTTGCCACTTAATGCCATTTTTTTCTTAATTTAAATTTAAAACTATTGCTAGTGTGTAGAAATACAATTGATTTTGGTGTGTCAATCTTGTATCTTGAAATCTTGCTGAATTTGATTATTAGCTCTAACAGGCCTTTTTTGTGGATTCTTTAAGATTTTCTGTAGGTCAGATTAAGTCATCTACAAATAGAAATACAATGGTGCCTCGGTACCCATCCTTAATTGGATCCGATGAGTGGCGAGGAGGCAACGACTGATGAAGCATTTTCTCTTGTGGGGTGCTGTCCTGACTCATGCAAGTTCTAGCATATGGGATGAGTGGCAAGCAAGTGCCGAGTGTTGAAACATTTTTTTCTTGTTAAAATTTGGTAAGTGCCAGGTTTGATGAGTTCTTAACCCAACACACACTGAGATATGACTGTAGTTTAATTTCTTCTTTTCCAATTTGGATGTTTTTTACTTCATTTTCTGCCTAAACCTCCCAGCTGCAAAGTTCAATACAATATTGAATCAAAGTGTGAGAGTGAACATCCTTGTGTTGTTCCTGATCTTAGGGGAGAAGCGTCCATTCTTTCACCACCATTCAGTGCAATGTTAGCTGTGGGTTTTTGTAGATTCACTTAATGAGACTGAGGATTTTTTTTTTTATTATTCATTTTTGAGTGTTTTTATTTTGAAACAATGTTGGAATTTGTCAAATGCTTTTTTCTGCATCTACTGAGATGATCACATGGTTTTTGGTTTTTATTCTATTAATATGGTGCATTATATTAATTGGTGTTTAAATGTTGTGCTGACTTTGAATTCCTGGGATAAATACCACTTGGTCATGGTGTATTATGTTTTTTATATGTTGCTGGATTTGGCTTGTTAGTTTATTGTTGAAGTGTTTGCACCTATATTTACTAGAAAGACTGGTCTGTGGTTTCTTTACTTATAACACTTTTGTTAGGTCTCAGAGCAGTACTAGTGTCATGGAATGAGTTGGGAGGTCTTAGCTCCTCCTTTATTTTTGAGAAGAGTTTTTGAAGTCTTATTAACTCCTTAAATGGGAGAATTTAAGGAGTGAAGGCATTGATTCCAGAATGTATCCTTGGGGAACATTCTTTGATTATGACTTCCATCTCTTTACTTGTTATAAGTCTGTTCAAATTTTTTATTTTGAATGGGTCAGTTTTGGTAGTTTATATCTTTATAAGAATTTGTCCATTTAATCTACTATATTCAAATCTATCTACTGCAACTGCAGACACTGATGGTTAAAAATATTTGAAAAGTAAAGAATTTTGATTTACCTTGAATAAGGAGGCAAATTGTTAAATTTTTTAGCTTAAGTAGCCTAGGAGAATTTAATGTCACTTTGATAGTAAGGGATTTAAGAGCTAAATCTTTCAGAAAGTATGCAAAGTAGAAAAAGAAAATGTGTCTGAATGGTATGCCTTAAGAGGAAAATTAGAAAATGGGTTTATGAGTTCAAAGTGAAACCAGTCTATTAATGAATAAAACATTTTCTCCTTAACAATTATTATACAGCTTTAAAAAATTTACTGATAGGATGCCAAGGAAATGAAATTCTAGATTGAACTCTTTTCTGAGATCTGAGCAATTCATGTTCATTGAATTAGTTTTTTCCACTTCTCTCTTTCTATAGAAAACTAAAATAAAATAAATGATGAATTATAAAGTAATCCCTTCTCAAAATCCAACTTGATAGCAATAATGTTAATAACAGTCCTTTTCATATCAAAGGAAAAAGCTTAAAATAATTGAAATGGCAATAAGTATTGAAAATGTAGAAGCATTTTATATTTTTATTTTCATTCATTTTAGGCAAATTATTTTATCTTCTATCTATGTATGTTTGTTGTTTGGAGAATACCTCACTGTTTCTTTTGAATCTCTCTCTCTCTCACTCTCTGCCTGTCTCTCTCTCTCTATCCCCCCACCCTTTGCCTTAATAGTGAGTGTTTATTTGAACTCATTTAGTTAAAAAATTTCAGTATTTAAGTGGGATCAATCACCATTTTTATTTTCCCTGTCTCTGTCTTGTCTTCAATTAATCTTTGTTCAATATAAGATTGTTTAATATTGAAAAAACAATATCTTTCTTTACCAGGGATTTTGTTGCATAGATAGGCATAGTCTCTCTTCTTACCTGGTACAGCCAGGCATTTTTTGTGTGTGTTTGTCTCAATATTAAATTGGAGAGAGAGAAGGGGGGGATATGATAACTTGGCTTAAAGGACATGTCATAAATTTGCCAGATGGTTGACAGCACACTCTAATCTATAAGTAAATGATTTGATGTAGAAAATCAATATTCTCCTTACTTATGTATGTGGAAGCTTATCTTGAGGTCATATAATAGCAAGGAGTTCAGTAGGGCTAAGGCATCCTTGCAAATGGAAAGGTGGAGATAAGGCTTTTTATGTGTCTTAACAAGGAATTCAGATTTTTATTCTCTAGGAGATGGAGAACCATTGGTGGCTTTTGATCAATGATGAGACATGGTCATTTGCAGGGAAACATCATTCTTGGAGCTCTGTGGAAACAGCTTTGATCATGCCAGTCTTGTTTCTGAAGGAGGACATCCTCAATTACACGCTGGAGTTTTGGGAAAGTTGGTCACAGGTTCATCTTGCAAAGCTTTTCCATCCAAACCTAAAAATTAAAGTTATTCCAATGAGAATCTAGACCATACCCTAGGTCATGTTACATAATAAGCCAGGTTGGACTCTAAAAAATGAGATGTCTTATTTGTATTGCTGATAAAAATAAGAAGATTATGACTACTTTCTGAAAATTCTAGGCAATTCCACAGCCTTTTATTGTTTTAGTTTCGAGTACATTTATATTAAAATTTCTTTTTTTACAATCGTTCATTTGAAGGGGTGCCATTTAATTTGTTTTATCTTTTGCATCTTGTAATGTAATAAAGAACTGTCTCTATTTCACAGAGCTTTTTCATTGCATCTTTATGGCACTTCTTCTGTGGGTGGGTATTGCTATCCTGATTTTAAAATGAAAGAAGCTCATGCCCAGGTTAAGCAATTTGGCCTTCATTGCAGAAACAGCAGAGCTAGAATTTGAGGCCAGGTCTCTGTAACTTCAAAGTCCTTTCTTTCCAATACATCACCCTTCCCCTTTGGTGGAATTTCTCTCTCACAATCCCATTTTCCTTCTGTACACCCCTTCTCTGAACGTGTTCTTCATGTGGTCTGAAGGCACTGGGCGAATTAACAATCTGAGTATGTCTGGGTTGGAGTTATGCAGCCTATTTAATTGTTTAGGCCGTGTAGCCCCCTTTCCCTCCATCCTAACAGGATAACAGGAGCCAGAGGAGCTCTGCTTTCCAACATCTTACATCACCCTGCAGACAATTGGCAGCCAGGAGAGGGGCAGCTGCTGCACTCTTCAGATAATCTCTCTATTTAAAGTTCAAAGCGACGCTGGAAAACAATAACAAAGAGGTAAGCCTGGCTCTGACCAACCCACCCAACAACAGGAAGAATGGCTGAAAAAGGTAAGATTTAAGCATAAGACTCTCTTGGCAAAAAAGGCCCAGGCTCGCTGGTTTATTTTTATGTTTCCCAGTATTTGGTGTTACTCAATTACTTTGATGAATGTGGTATTTCTGCTAAAGGAGTGTTAACCATGCATGTTAGCATGGCCACAAAAGGTGCCCTAGGTGTGCAGGGTAAGGAACTTGTCTGTGTATTATGAACAATATCAAGAGGATCAAACACATGAAAGAGCTGAATTTGTTCGCCCTTGTTCTGTAAGATGAGTTAGAGGTCAGTTCCTCTCTGGTGTTGTACTAGATTTGAGGTATTAGATTAGAGGTATTGTGGCATGCTGGACCAGAATTAAGGAGATTTAAAATGGCCCCATGAGTTTGAGGAAGTCCTTCAACCTCTCTGAGCCTGTTTTCTACTTCTGAAATGAAAATAAATAAAATGGGCCTAGTCATCTGTAATATGCTTTGCATCTGAATTTCTTTTTTTCTAGGTTTTAAATATTTTTTATATTTAAGAAAAATGATTAACGCTAATCTGAGAAAAGGGCTGAATACACTGTGTGCAAGAAACAGGTCTTACATGCCCACAGGAATTGTTGCTTTTAACCCTGACTGCAATCTCATGAGCTATGCAGCATCACCGTATTTCCTGCTTTACAGATAAGGAAACTGAAACATAGCGAAACTCTGTAACTTGCCTGCACTCACACACTTAGAGTGTGATGGCACCACGTTTTGAACTTGGACAGTCTTGTTCTGGAGCACAGTGACCTTAAGAAGGCTTCCAGGGGTAACTACGCTCTTGGGCATGCTCAGGACTGGACCAAGGAAGAAGCATTTTGAAATTGTTCTTATTTTAAAAGATGCTTTGTGCTTTTTTGTGCTATTAATATAAGTGACATTTGCAAAGTTCCTATATGTTACTATTTCAAAGCAATGTTATAGATTTTGGTAAAACTTAAAATGTTAGTGTTAAAAGAACACAAATGCAGTTATACTTTGAATGTTAAAATGCACAGTCAATTGTATTGGTTTATCAGGAATAATAAATAATGATACATATATTTTAAGAATTTTCAATGCACATTTTAGAACTGTATTAAAATAAGCTTATATAAAATATTTTTAATACTGAATTAAAATATCAATATTAATTTTTTAAGTCCTTTGAAACTGGGAAAAGAAACTAAACCACATACATGAATAGTTCAAAAAACTTACTATTCTGTACTTCTACAGTCATGGTACCTTAATTCATAAAAAGGCTTTCATCCAAATGAGAGTAAAGGGTATGTCATAATGTTCACTTTATCCTTAAAGCAATACCACATGGCAGGGAAAGAGGAGTTTTCATTTAGTGGTTAATGCTTTGCTCAAGGTCATGGGAAGGTGGAGTAAGGAGGAAAGCCTGTTTCATTTTTGAGAATTAAGAGAGAGTCCAGCATTTCTGGAAACATAGATTTAAACTGTTACTATGCATTTTAACTTCAGAAAGTTTGCTTTTATAAGTATGTCTTCTAATTTTAGAAGTGTCTTTAGAAGCTTCCGGGTGATTTTTATTTTACCAGTATTAAAAAAGCTCCCCATTTTAAAGTGGTGAACATTGTAATAGAAATGCAATTGCTAAGGCTATGTATTCCCTTTGATAGTTGATGGCATAAAATCTAATTGTGTTTTTCAATTAAGGTTATATCTGAGTCCTTAACATATAATGTTAATTGTATATTTCTGTGTTGTTTTTTAATCATTTTGAGTGATATGTGTGTGTTTGAAACAGTAAGATTGAGATGCAGAGACTATTTTAAAAGAGATACTTTTAAAATTACTTTTTGCACATCAGGGTACAGATAGAAACAAAGGAGGAATCATTATATAATGTCTTTTATATGTGTTTTGGGACAGTGTTGATTGCAACAGTGAGCAGTTAAAACAATAGAATCTCTTTTCTCTAGTTGAGAATGATTGTATAAAATAGAATGCTTTTCCCCCTATGATAGTTAAGAGTCAAGTTAGCTATCAAGGCCAAGAACAATTTCAATATCTTTCCCTGCTATGATTATTATTTAGTTCAGTAGGAATTGTGCCAGAGTCATGTTCTATCGTGTATATGTAAACAGCTGCTCTCTGTGTTAGTGAACACAGACATGAATGGGCGCCATCTACGCTAAACACGCATGTGGTGGTTGGAGTTTACAAAGCCCTTGCTCATATGTGACATCATTTGGTCCACACAACAGCTTCAGGAGGTAGATATCACAAGTTTCATTACCCATGTTTTACAAACAGGGAAGTTCAAGCTCAGAATGGCCCAAGGTCACATAACTGTAAAAGGAAGACCTATGATTGAACACAGGCCTTCTATTCCAAATACCCAGCTGAGTCACATGTACCTTTGGTAGAAAATGTAGTAGTCATGTTTGGGTATGTTGAGAGAGTACATTTTTCCCTTTCTATTACCAGATTTCTTTTATTCTCTTGGCTCATAAGATACAATGCCAAAATGACCTATCAAATCTGTTTTGCTTTGTTTATTTTTAAGCAGAATCTACATCATCACAACTTCTGGTTCCTGTTCTTCTCTTGATTGGATGGATTGTGGGCTGCATCATAATGGTTTATGTTGTCTTCTTTTAGAAAGGTAAAGTTCTTAATAATTGAATATGTTATTTCATAAAGAGCATACATTAGTCCAGAAATACTCTTTTCTGTTTGACTAACAAAACACTTTATTATGCAGGCGAGAAGACTTCAGATTGGCATCATTTAGAAGAATTAAGAAAATCATAAACATGACAGATTATTAAATGTTTCTCATGTAGATAACTGCAATGCTTGACATCACTGTATAAACCTGGGTTTGCAAACTGGTACTTTGGGGTACATAAGAATCTTTTCAGGAACTTGTTTAGTTTTGGGTATAAATAAGAACTTTAAGAAAATAGGGATGAATTTTTCCCCATAACCTGGGAATAGGAAAAATGTTCCTAACCATGACTGAAACTACAAAAGCAATAAGAACAAGTTTGGTAGATTCAATTACAATAAAATTTTTTGGCCAGCCCAAATGAGATAGAGATAAGAAAAGATAGACTGTGGAAGACAAAATGTAAATGTAAACTTGTCCCTTAACCACTTGCTCAGCATAAGGGAGCTGTAATTAAACCTATACTGTGGAACCGTTGCTCACCTACTGGATGGGAGAAAAGGGAAGGTATTTGACAATGCACGTGTTGGTTAGGCTGTGGAGAAAGAAACTCTCTTATACTGTCTTTAGGAATTCCATATAGTCCAACATTTCAAGGAGTGTTTGGTACTTAGTATCTACCAAAATTCCATATGTATTTAACTGTTGACCTAACTATCTTTCTTCTAAGAATATTGTAATTTCCATAGAGACTCTGGTAAAAATACAAGATGGCATAGATACAATTCGATTCACTGTGGCATAATTTGTTGCCGCAAAAATCTAGACGTAAGCCAAATGTCCCTTAGTAGAGGTCTGACTGAAAAAACTATGGTCTATCTACAAAAAGTGGTACTTAATGCAGCTGTGGAAAAAAATAAAGCAGGTCTCTGTATATCGATGTGATGTCATGTCCAGGTCAAAGTGTTAAGGAAAAACAAACAGACAAACAAACAAACAGACAAACAAACAAACAAACAAACAAACAAAAAGGTACAGAACAACATATGCTGTCTTTTGTGTCAGAAAAGAAAACGCTATACCAATATGCACACATGCTCATTTATATTAAAGCATTGAAACAAAGAAACCACAATAGAGGTTATCTCTATTATTTTAACCTTATTTTACAGTTTTGATTATTCAAATCATGCTAGCACCTTATCAATTAAAAAGAAAGAATACAAAAAAAGTCATTCCCCCAATTTAAAACAAACAAACCAACCTAATAGTATATCAAGTTTGTGGCATAACTGCACAGAGAAAAAAATTCTTTCAAGTGACTTTAAATCACAGTATTTCTGACTGTACATCTCTCATGGGATAAAAGTCTTAGCCATGCTCAGCAGTCTTTTTGTTGGGAGTAATATGGTATTTTTAGTGTGAAATTCATATCACCAGCAACAAGAAGTCAAGCAAATAGCTGGTAATCTTGCATTTTGAGCTGCAGATAGCAGTATGAACTCATAATTAATTTTCCTTCTTCTAGAATTAAAAATATCTTACCACCACCCACTGGAAAGGACTAGTAAGGAGGAGCACCCTCGTACCTTCCTTGAGGTCTCTAAACCCCAGAGTCCACCCAAAGACTCCAGGGCCCCTGCCCCAGCTGGGGGCGGGGAGTGTGCGAGATGACTCTGGGACGTCCTCTTGTTCCAGAAATTAAAGAACCTCTTAAAGACTTCTTTGGACAAAGCGGTGATAATTTCAACATCAAAAAGTATAATGGCTACAAAGGCTCAAAATACATAACATGTATAAATACCCATGACTCCATAATAGTAATAAAAAACAAAAATAAGTGAATAAAATCCTCACTGTTAACATTTGGAGGTTGCTAAGGAAGCAGTTAGGTCTTGTAAAATTTGTAAGTAGGTGTAAAGAATCTTGTTTTTCTTGAATAAACTACTTTCAGACAACTAAATAAATTTTGACATTTCTTCCTTATAGAAATATTCTAGCTGAAATACATAGGAGAGGTAATATAGAAAATTGTTATTTTGCAAACCTTAATGAAATAAGAAGTCTTGTCAACAATTATTAATGGGTGTGAGAACAACTAGGTTAATTGTCGATGGAGGAATTTTATACTTGGCTGATCGGTTTGATGAGAGCTGAACCCATTGGTGACATCACCGAAAGTGGGATAAACAGCCCACGCAAGCCTCCTGCTAGGGGAGATCAGAAAATACCCAGTCCCACCCGTGAAGTATTCTTGCCAAAACAGGTGAACCCCGGTGAAACAAGTTCTAGAACTTTCTTCCAGGCTTTTCTAAACAAAATCACAAGGGCACTTCCAGCCAAGTCCACAGAGTATAAAATTACAAAGGACACATAACCCAGTTCCTCAACAAATATCTTGCATTAAGAAGTGGAATGGGGAATATGTTCTCCCCCTCACTGGGCTGTCTTTTTATTTTGTTGATGGTTTCCTGCGTTATGCAAAGGTTTTTAGGTCAATGTAGTCCCATTCGTTTATATTTTTTATTGTTTGCCTTGTTCGAGGAGCTATATCAGAAAAAATTTTGGCATGAGAAATGTCTGAGATTTTAGTGCCTAGATTTTCTTCTAGGGCTTTTATGGTTTCACAACACAATATAAAGATAATGTGTTATAGAATTGTACACTTAAAACCTATATTATTTTATTAACTGTTACCCCAATAAATTCAATAAAAATAAAACACTGAGCTAGCATAAAAAAAAAAGGAGAGGTGGAATGGTGAGGGAGAGAGGATTACAGAATAAGAGATTTAAAAGGACAACAAACAAACATGATGTCTGGACTAACTACTGAAACCACTTTTGTATTTCTGGAATAGAGTTAAGAAATTGTCAATGTTGTACATTACAATAATAGCAATTGTCAGTGGAAAAGAAAAGGCTCTTATCTGTGAGATACATATTGACATACTGGTGAGATGATATGATGTCTAGAAATTGCCTTAAAGTATTCCCACAGAAAACAAACTAAAAAAATTAAGGGGATATGAAATCAGACAGGCAAAATGCTGATATTTGTTTAAACTGAGTGGTAATTCCATAAGAATTCATTATACTCTTCTTTCTACTCTTGTACATATTTAAAAGTTTTTTTATAAGAAGGCTGTTTCTTTCTTCCTCCCAATGGCTCTGAGTCGCAAATTACAAAAATGCAAATAAATAAAAATAGAATAAAGTAACATGAAATAAAACCTAAAACTGTTTCTGGACCTCCTCACTGGAGCTTCTGATTGAGTAGGTGTGTCCTGGGCCAGGGACGCGCAGGGTCACATGTTTCCCCGGGGGATGCTCGGCGTGCTGAAATCGGAGAGCCCTTGCTTTACAGCCAAGGTTCTCAGACCTCAGGGCACGTCCGTGTCCCCTGGAGGACTTGTTAAAACACGGGTTATTGGGCTTCTTCTCTCTCAGGGTTTCTGATTTAGGAGATCTGGGGTGGAGGCCTGAGACTTTCATTTCTAACACGTTTGCAGCTGAGGCTGATGCTGCTGGCCCAGGATCCATATTTTGAAAACCACTGTCCTAGAAGTGTTATTGTCTGAATGTATGTTTTCCCCCAAATCCATATGTTTGATACCCTAATCCCCCAAATATGATGTAACCATATTAGGAAGAAGGGGGAACACTGGGAGGTGAATTAGGTCATGCGTCTGGAGCCCTTGTGAATGAGATCAATGTCCTTATGAAAGAGAGTGGGGGAGCTCCCCAGCCGTTATTCCTGGGGAGGTTACAACCAGAAGTCTGCTGCCTGGAAGGGGGGCACACTGGAATCTGACCACACCAGCACCTCGATCCTGGACTTACAGCCCCCAGAACCGGGATCTACAAACACTTGTTGTTTATAAGGTACCCGGTCTATGGTATTTTGTTATTGTAGCCTGAATGGACTCAGATAAGAAGGGACCCGATTTCTTCCTCAGAACCTCAGCATCCTTTTCTGCTCTATTATTTTTTTATGGAAATTAATCTTTTTATCCAAAACATTAGAGAGAGCTTTGGCTTTATTCATTGATCTTTATATTTTAAATTTGGTTAAACATTTTATGAAGGCTGCTTGAAAAGGTCTATTTAAAGCAATCTTCATAAAATTTTAACATAAAGTGTACACAGAATCGGGCTCAATTATTTTCCTTCGTGACTTCACCTACTTTTAGTTGTCTCCAGGCTTGGGGAGAACTAACTCACCTTGTTGCCACTCAAAACCAGCTCTTTTGCTGTGTCGATAGAAAAGAAGTTCAAACGGCACACACGTGCAGGAGTTTAAACGTGATGGTGAGATTTTAGTGGGGTTAAGAGAATTAATACGCCCTCAGGGATGAAGAGGGTGAGCAGGCTCTCGCAGCAACCGCTCCCAGGCTCCTGGTAGTCCTCCATATATTTTCTTGGTTCTTGGTAAAGAACAAGGCGCCATTCATACCATCCAACCCAACTTTCTGATTTTTTCTGGGCTTGAGTCAGGCTCTACACCCAACCAATCCCTTTCTTGGACCTTCTGGGGTTCCATCTAATCTGATCACCTTTCCATTTTGCCTTGGGCTAGGCTCTCACTGCACATGCCCCAAAATAGAAACACCTTTCCCTGCATTATCTTGACTTCTATTGTGCATGTCAGAAAGTTTTGTTATTCCATCTGGTTTCCGCTCTGCATGTGCACAGCAGAGAAATTTCCCCTCTTCCTCCTTCTGGGAATCTGGTACCAGCCCGGCAGCACCCTGGGATGACTTTCCTGTCTACTTTGAGACCTAAGTCTCCTCGGCAGCTGTCCCTGGAGTATGTGAAGCTGTAGCTTCTTGGCTAAGCACACAGGCTTATGCTCCCCAGTTTATCAAACTCAAAGTCTAATTCCCCTTGCTCCTTCTATTAATCATTAGCTAGCTAACTACAGTAACAGCCTGAATGAGAGGCCTGCTGGAGTTAGCTCCTACAAGCTTGTGAAAGCTGATTGTTAAATTTTCAGGAATTTTGTGTTAGTTGACAATTCACTGGCAGCTTGAAATTGGCCATAATGGTATATTTATAACACAAAAATTAACGAGTGTTACAAATTATAGCTTCTTTCCACTGGACAGCCAGTTGTTGAACATTTGCCAGCGCACTCCTGATATGGCTCCTGTTGACTCACCTGATCCTTATGCGGGCATTTTAGGACTTTAAGACCACCTATGTTTTTCTTTTTTTTTCTTCTAAACTGTTTGAGTTCATTAAAGAAATGATCTTTCTATTCCTTTGACCTCTTTTTGTGCTGTAGACTTTAATGAGGAAGCTATGAATGCTATAGATTTTCCAGATAACACATACATAAAAATACGATGCTATAATCAAGATGCTGTTTCTGAAATCCATTGAAAAGACACCCCAGGTTAAGGAGCTCTCACTGTCGGAGGCCTTGAGACTTCTTCATAACTTGGCTCTGGTTTCACTTGGAGTTAAATGCATCACCTTATATTTTAGCTTTCTTCCTAGCTAAAGATCGAGGTTTTCTATTACTGCTTTCTGCTGACACAAATTTGGCATCACCTGTCAGTATTCTGGCTTTTTTATTCATCAGGGTCCTGGCATTTGTCTCTCACGCAGGCAGAGTTAGAGAACAGCATTGTGATAACCTATATCTTAGGTGTGTCGGAACAACGTCCTTTCTGAGCCTGGAGTGTTTTTCTCTGCGTGTGCTGGTCCTTTTCTGTAGCTCTTTACAGATCCAGGATCCCTTATGTCTTGTTCAACTGCGTGCTCAACATTTCCCTGGGACACAAAGCACTCCACAGTCCCCACCAATCTTTCCATTCTGCCTCCGACAAAGATGTTTGTTATTTTAAGGGCTCAGTATTCTTTTCTCCAGCACTTTAAAATGACTGTAGTGTTGCTTTTTAAGCAGCCGTAGAAATGAATGTTTCTATAGTAAGTATTTTAATTCTGTTTCCACATCCAATCTGGTCATTTTCTCTGAGGACAAGGAAATCTTAGGGCAGTGAAAAGAACAAAAGTTTGGAAAGTCAGATAATTTTATACTAGCTTGGAAGTTCTTTGAGTAGCTCATTAACTTCTCTAACCTTAAGTTTTTTTGATTGGGAAAGACAACTGATAATAATTTTATAGAATTGTTTTGAGGACTGTCACGTTTTCTAAAGCTACCCAATCCAAATCAACTGAGTCATTTGTTATAAATACAGATTCTCAAACTCTTTTCCTGGAGAGTTCATTTCAATAGGTCTGGAGAAGGCTTATTAAAAAGTCAGTTCTCTGGGTGATTTTTATTATCACAGAAGTTTAGAAAACACATTTATTGATAACGTGTGTGTGTGTGTGTGTGTTTAGACATTGCTACTTTATACGGGTAGTTACTGATCTATGACAGCTTGTTTTGGTAGGTCCCAAGCACTTCTTTGTTTATTACTGCAACAAAAAAATAGCACTTTGTTATGTTCGTTATATAATATTCCAATATGCTTTTAAGTACACAAAGTATAATGATACATAAAAATACTTGGCCTCTAATATTTTCATCTATGTGAGTTTCATTTTCCCCATTAAGTTTTAAGCTTTTTATGAGTGAATCCATTTCTCATCTCTCTGACTCGTAGATATAATCCAAAATAGATGACAATATGTATACGTCAAATAGGTGATTCATTATTTCCCCTTACCATGTTCCTTTTTTGTCCCCTCGTCGTACTCTTGACCAGACAATGTTGATGGTATAACTTTGAACTTTAGAGATGTCACTGGAATAATTTAAGCTTGGTTGGAATTCTCAAAGAAGTGATTAGTAATCTGTGAACCGTAGGTTCAGGTAGGTGATTCCATATAGATTTCACAAATACAGAATCTGATTTGTTTTTAAATTTACAAAATCTTCAGCTAACATTCTATCAAAGTGCAGATATAATTATTTGAGAAGATTATGAGTTAACTGTTTCTTAAAATTTTTTCATTACCTGATGCCCAGCTTTACATCACCACGACACCCGCACTCTTTGACCCTCCCCCACTCAAGACATACACTTGTGTCAGAACTGAGAAATATTACTTTCTCTATTCTCTGTGTTAGGACATAAAATACACAAACATCTTGAAGAAAGGTTTTTATTACTCTGTACCTTGGAAAAGAGATAAAGTCCAATTGAATTTGAAATAACTAAGGCAACTCCTCATGAGGTACCAAGCCTGGTGAAGCTGAGAAAATTCCGTTGAGTATGGGATCCTAGGGGAGACATTCTCATGCACAAACAGAAGTAATGCTTTCAAGTGAGATCCATCTATAGATCTTGTAATAGTATCCATGTTAAATTCTCTTCTTTTTGAGAAAATTATTTCCTATTTCTATGTACTCAAAACCCTTATTTTTTGCTTATTGCTGTTTCCCAGACATCTCCTTCCCCTTTTCTTTTCTTGGACAAACATAGAAGTTTCACTTAAAACATAAATATACATGAGTGTAGGATTCTTCAGAGGAAAGAAAAAGAACACTACAAGCATAAGAATAATATTGTGAGTTGGTAATTTCCCAGGGAATGAGATGCTTGAGTGTTTCACTTTCATTACATTCTCTTTCTAAAGTGATTTCTTGGTTTGCAAAAGGGCGATAGGCATGCAATTTCTTATAAATTGTCGAAACAAATCATGAGTGGGCACAGAGCTGAGGTTGTTTTGGAAGGTCAGGAGCACTCCAGGGTTTAAGACTTTGGTCATTATCCTCATGTTAAGTCCATTTGTAGTTACCTTACGCTGGGCACGTAGGCACTTATAAATTTACAATTCCAAGTGACACAGATTATATACCTGACCAAGGTCTTTCTTGGAGCCTGTGCCTATGAATATTAAAGGAAATAAGATATTGATTGGAATCTTGATGCTGAAAGAAACAGGGTCATGGAGAAACCATTTTTTGAGTTGTTATACGTTACCTGCTCTGTAAAATTGGCCCAGAAGTGAAGAGAAAATGGAAATAGGCTTTTTAGTGGTTTGCATATTGATGTGCTTCAAGTCACTAACCCAGTGCCTTATACATTTTCTCTCATCCCTATCCTGTGAAGGTGTGTTGAGGAGAGAATGCATTTTAAGTTAGAAAATGCAATCCTGTAATCTAATAAGCATGATGATTTCATCAGGATATGGCAGGCACTGGGTGTATTCCTCATCTATCTGGGTAAAGGGAGATACTTGTCTTCAAGGCTGACAATAGATGGCTAGCTTGCTTCAGTGTAGAAGTGCAGCTCCTCTTCAAGCATGTGGTCAGATTCACCCAATTCTGTTTTCCCCTTTGCCTTTTGCTCTTCTGTTTTTATTTAACATTCTCTCTGTGGAATGCATAACTAACGCTTTTTTTTTCTGGTCGCAGTAGCCTGTGGGGAGTCACAGGATCACGTTCATATCGGTAAGTTAGACCTTCCTGGCTCATGTCTCCCTGTTGATGAGGAACCCAGGAGGGTCTCATGTGGGCTTATAATGTTCCTTTGTTACCACTTTCCTTGGCGGGACCCAGAAGTTTATCCCAGGCACTATGGATGGTTCCTTGTTCCTCCCCATCTCTCCCCTCCTAGCCTTTGTTGGGCTTATGTGGTGGTCTGTGGTCAAGTTGCTCATTTGTAAAGTTCTAAAACAGTGTTGCCCATGATGCAATGTATCTCAGAGCTGAATTAGACGGTTTTTTCAATTTTTATTCTCGGCCTCCCCTTTTTTCTCAAGGACCCAGACATACATCCAGGGCAGGGCCAGACAGACTGAACTGTCTCCTGTCTCACTGAATTCACAATCATTGAGTCAAGCCCCTGAAGCCTGCCCTCCTCCCCGACAAAGATGAGGTCTCCCAGGAGGCTCCCCTGGTTTACAAAAGCAGGCTCTAGTCCGGGCGTCCCGCAGGAGCCCCAGCATGCTGAGCACTGTTTGGATCTCACTACATACCTGTGTTCTCGGAGTCTTCTGGGACAAAAAAAAGTGGGGTCAGTGGTAATTTAACATTTTTTAAAAGATTTTATTTATTTATTTTTAGAGAGGGAAGAGAGGAAGAGAGAGAGAAACATCAATGTGCGGTTGCTGGGGGCTGTGGCCTGCAACCCAGGCATGTGCCCTGACTGGGAATTGAACTTGCGATGCTTTGGTTTGCAGCCCGCGTTCAATCCACTGAGCTACGCCATCCAGGGCGTCAGTGATAATTTAAACAAAATACTAGTCACAGCCCACCTAACTAATCTCAAAATCAGTGGATTGATCAGTAGTTTAAAGAACACTACTTCAGAATTCAGTGTTTTTAAACATTACCATTTTTGACCACATATACCTCCACACACTCACAAACACAGGTAGAGTTCTTTGTTCTTCCTAAGTGAGATCTTTTTCCCTTTATATCCTTCCCTAGATGGTAAGTTCTTTCAAAGTAGGATGTGTAAAATGTGCAATTCACTAGCTATGACAGGAAAATGTCCAATAGATATGTGAGGAGTGAATGAATGAACAAATGAATGAATGCCTGAACATCACCTTCAACCAGCCACATGAGATACACCAAGTGTGTGAAGCTCTTAGTGTAGTGTTTAGTATTTACTAAATGCTCAACTAATTTAAGAGAGTATTTTAGTCATTATTAAGATCACAATATTCTTTATTACTTCTTACACACTTTCTTATCCATTCTACCCAACAACTCTGTATGGTAGATGTTACTGCCACTTCCATGCTGCACATATGGAAACCGGAGTGCAGAGATGTTAAAACTCATTCATGGTTATGAGGTTAGTGATTGGTACAACCAGGACTTGAACACATGTGTTTTGATTCCAAATTACAAATTACTTTTCCACTATACTCCATGATCAACACATTCCAAGATTTACTCCCAACTATACTGTGAGATATTGTACATCAGATTTCAAGGGAGAGAAATCTTCAACCTATATATAAAAGATTGATGACTACATTTGTTTCTTTGGGCAACACTTAATTTTCATGCTTCTTGGTTCCCACAGTTAAGTCCTGCAAGGCCTTCATTATCTCCTTTTGCTAACCTCCCTTTAGTCTTCTATTATTTCAGTCCTATTCTATGCATTGCTGTCAAGTTCTTAGATTTCTAATAGTCTCTTGACATAAAGGGATCTTTATATCATGGATCTGTAGGTTCTTAATGAGGTGTATCTGGGCTGGCTGCTTTCATTTCTGGCTCTAAGCCAGCTTTGCACATTCTGTTCCAGAAAAGACCTACTCTTGGCCCTAAAATACTCCACCCCCTCTCTTAACACCTTCATGTATACAACTACCTCTTTCCAGATTTTAAATTTGGTCTCAACACGAACCTCCTCCTAGAAACAAAGGGACATGAAACATTAAATCTTTCTCCTATATCTGCAGATATGGAAATGGAATTGAGAGTTTTCATGTTGTAAGCACTGTACAGAGATATTCACACAGGTGCTTGGAAGTAAAACTATAATCCCTAAATATCAAGGGTTTTTAGATGCTTGCAGTTCTTGCTAATAACAATAACGTGAGGAAGACACTATCATTAAACAATATATATGTAGTAAACCTCTTTTTCCTGAAAATTCCTAATATAGAATAAAGTAAAAAGCTTAGATTCCCTTCACATATCTTCAATTCTTCTCCATCCCTCAGAGGTAATTACTAATTACCCTTAGTAATTTAATGGATATCAATCTAAACTAATTTTAATGCATTTACAAGATAGTTTATATGTTATAGTTATAAAAGCTTTTTTTGTTTCTACTGACTCAATATTATTTTATTTTATTTTTTGGTCTTATTTGCAATTGCTTCATATCTTATTTAAATTAAATGATTTTTTAATTTTTCAATTACAGTTGACAAACAATATTATATTATTTTCAGGTGTATAACCCAGTGATTAGACATTATCTAACTTACTAAGTGATCATCCCCATAATCTAGTACCCAGCTGACACCATACACAGTTATTAGAGTATTGTTGACTATATTCCCTGTACTTTACATCCTCATGACTGTTCTGTAACTACCAATTTGTACTTCTTAATTCCTTCACTTTTTCCACCCATCTCTCCACCCTTCTCCCATCTTCCAAAATCCCAGTCACCCAACTCCCTCGCCTCTGGCACCTACCAGGTTCCTCTTTGTGTCTGAGTCTCTTTCAGTTTTGTTTATTTTGTTCTTTAGCTTCCTCATATCCGTGAAATCATACGGTATTTGTCTTTCTGTGACTAATTTTAGTAGTGCTTTCTTATGCTACATCATCTCACTTGATTCTCCTGAGAGGTAGGTGCCTCCAGATGTGTGAAAAGAGACGCATGAAGACAAACGTGCCCCCATTCTCACAGCTGGTCGCCAGCTCAGCAGAACTTAAATTCTTGACTCGGGGCTCAGAAGCACATGCCAGGTACTGTTCTAAGCAGTTTGCATGTGTTAGCTCATGGAATCTCTATGATGGCCCTCTAAGTAGGTGTGATTGTTATGTGCTCGTGAAGATGAGGAAACAGGTTTAGCGAACTTGAACCCAGGCAGTCTCCTTTGGAGCCTGAAGATTATTACCATGTTATGTTGTACACTCTGTCTGCTGCAATAGATGCCATCTCGTAGTGCGTGTTTTTCAAGCCTGATGAACGGGGAGAGAGCAGTGTGTATTTTTAAGCCTCACGAACAGTACTCCTACAGTAAATGATTTAGATCTAATTTATGCTGGTGCCCAGATCTATAGTGTACACATTTTTATATCCCATTGCCCCATACATTCATGTCGCTAAAGCACTCTGAACTGCTCCGCTTGGTGGGAGACGCTCATTAGTCCTCCTCCTCTTCCTCCTACTTCTTCCTCTTCTTCTAACGGAGGCTGAGGCTGATGTACTTATTTTCCTACCAATCTCGATTGCGTATCCACTGAAGAAGCTATCCAGTGAAAACATTGGGGGGGCTCTGAAAGTGTGATGGGTTTGTCTAGTACGTGGCTCTAGAAAGTGATGATTCCAAATGTTTTCAAGTTTAGAGACATTGCTTCACAGTCCTGGGATTTATATGTAAAGCGAAAACACCCACAAAAGTAACCCTTTAGAAAGACTGGTTTTGAAATCAAAAAAGCCACATCTATATACATTCACTTTAGAGAAAAGAGGAAAAATAAAACTGGGCATTTCAGTGGTGACTCCCATCCAGAAATACTAAGAGGTTTAAAGATAATAACCTCAGTGACAGCTCATTAATCTTTGTAACTTTCTGGCCTCAGATAGTGACCAGGAAACCTTCGGAGAAAAAAAGTGGTGTGTCATGTCATCATGGCAGGGAATGGAAGCGAAGTGGAGTTAAAGCAGAAAGCCAGGCTTTATGACGCATTAGCTCAAGGAAAGCAGACCCGGGGTCAAGTGTGGGCAGAGCTCAGTGTTACATTTTGAAGCCGTATCTGAGTTTTCTTTGATGTCATATTAAGAAATTTAGCTACTGGGAAACATTGAAACTCACTGCCTGAAAGAATTTTGCCTAACCGTTATCAACTGGATTTTTTTTAAAGGAGAAAGCCGTAGCTCAGGTAGTAAAGGCATTAATGCCCTGCTGATTAATCATCTTAGACCAGAGTAGCAGTAAAGGGAAGTCTGACTCAGTATTTGGCCCTGGAAAACCCGTTGGAATTCCTCCGCCCTTGGGACAGATGGTGCACGGGTTGGTGACTGCCTGCAGGAGAAGGACTCACAGAGTGATGTAAACAAAGGCTCAATGATCCCCAGATGTAGCTGCCATGTTGCGTAATTCCTGACAAATCTAGTCAATGCACTCTACTTTTTTTCACGTCTGGTTCATTCATCACTGATAAAAGAACGTAACAAAGGTTTTTTGTTTTCCTAGCAAATTGGTAACGATTTCTTTTTTTAATAAGCAGACCACAAGACCTGTGTCGTATGAATTATCTTGGCAAAGAAATGTCTAAAACCACGTTGTTGTTTGGTGTTGTCTAGTTAGGGATTGGTTTCTCTCAAATCAGTGCACTCTGTTTACACAGCCTGAACCTCACACCACCTGCTAACCCATCTCTTTGCATCCCTCCAAATATCAGTTATTCCTTTCCAGTAATTCATTATCATTACTGCTTTACTCAGTTCTATCTGAAGAAATTGTAATCATTTAGTAAAGAAAATAAAGGCTCTGTGTGTGCGTGTGACTTGAAAAAGAAATTTGACACTTTACTTTCTTTTACAACGATTTCAAGTCCCTGGGTATTTCTCAACTCAGGTGGTTCTCCAAATTTGGTCCCTGGACAAGTTGCATCAGCATCACCTAGAAACCTGTTAGAAACTGTGGGGGAGGGGGACAGCACTGGTGTTTTAATAAGTCCTCTAGGTAGTTCTGATGCACGAGTGCTCGAGTTGGAGAAACACTGTCTCCAAGCCACCTCTCTGACTTTTCCCTGAAATACCATCTCAGCTTGGGCATGTGTCAATCAACAACTTAACACAGTGTGCATCTGAAAATCTGTGACTTTTCTTTTAAAGTAAAGATTACAGAACAATTTTTGTTCTCTTTCTGAGTCTGGCTCTAATTTAATTGTGGTGAATGGTATGTTGGGGTTGCGAACTCACAGGTTTTGGCGACAGCAAGGTATCATAGGTGAGAGGTGCAAAACCAACATGAGAAACTAGAGAATAGTAACAACTATATGAACAAATGGAGAGTGAAGTTTATATTGAAAGAAAGAATATTGCTGGCTGAAAGAGAACTTGTCTGTCTACAACCTTTACTGTAGTCAATAAAACTTAAAAAATCTGTTACAAGTCTATTTTCAAGAAAAGGATGTGTAAATAGTGACTTTAATTCTGATTGCTGTTGGAACTACATATTTTTAGATATATGTAAACTCGAGTGTATAAAAGAAACTAAAAATGTACTGTACAGCCTGACTGGGTAGCTCAGTTGGTTAGTGTCATTCTGATACACCAAGGGTGTAGGTTCAATCCCCTGTCAAGGTACATACAAGAACCAACCAATGAACGCATAAATAAGTGGAACAAGAAATCAATGGCTTTCTCTCTTTCCCTTTCTCTTTCTAAAATCACTAAATAAAAATTCAAAAAACGTGTAGTGAGGTAAAATTCTTTGCTTTGAGCTAGGCTCTAGGAAATCAAAGCGAGGTTTCTAACAAGGTTAAAAGACTCACACAGGCTTTCAGATCTTCCCACCATGACTTGCCTTTATTTCCTCATTTGATTTCACTTAGCATTGAGTTAAGAAATATATGCATGAGCAAATCCAAGACAGCTGCCACTTGGAATCAAAGTGCGGAGAGGCAGAGAAACTAGCTTAAAATATACTTTTTGATCTAAGATCACTATGATACAGGACTCTTGGACTTTTGGTAAAAAGTTATAGGTAGAAAAAATACAATATAAATAAACTATTAAAAAATAAAGAAGAAATGGAAGCCTGTATGAACCTTTATCATCCCTCACCCAACGTCGTACATTCCCAGTAACCCTCCTTTAGAACATGCCAACTGAATACAGATAAGACTCACCACTTCTGATACCTGAGTATAATCTGCTTGATACTGCACAAACCAATCAACATTCCACTTTTATCTCAACTCAGTACTTTATAGACGGCAGAGTTGCAAGAAGCAAATCCAGAGTCATATGGAAAGTTCTCCCTGAAGTTCAGACCAAACGAATGAAACATCAAAAACCAAATTTTCTTAAATATGTCAGCATTACCTATCTATTGATTTTATTGATTAAAAATCCCTAGGCAATTAAAATTGGATACGAAATGTTTCTTGTGGTTGTCTTTGAACATTTCAAATATCCTAAACAGCAGATAAAACTTACTGTAATAACAATTAAAACAAAAAGATTTAAAATATTATGCCACTTACATAAAACCACCATGGAAAAGATATGTCTTCATTGTAGCTAATATTTTATTCTTGATATTGTCTATAGCTGTAATTGTTTTATATCTTTTATGGTTCTAATAATATAAATTTGATACTTTATAAGGGGTTGTAATGTTCTTACTACAAATTAAGGTAAAAGCATACCAAATCAAACTAACCAAAGATCCAAATTACCCACTTGTTGAATCTTGCTCCCAACACAGTATTAGAATTATTTTCTTTTGGATATTCAAAACCAAGACACTTGCCATGAGGCTGAAATTCCTATTAATAGTTAAATTTATGAACATAAAATTTTTGCACCCAATCCCAAGCATGTAGGACAGGGTCTAAAAATTAGTGAGTACTCAATTTAAAAGATATTTATTAAATTTATTAGTTAGTTAATTAGCTATTTTTTTTGCTTAATCATTCATACACTTTATTTTCTGAAGACTAATTTGAGGCACAAAATACTATCAACCATTCAGTTGAAAAGTTGTTTTACTATTATTATAAATTCAATTGCCCAAATATCATGATATGTTAATCTGTTCTACCAGCACTATTAAAAATTTATGCATAAAAAAGTTGTAAGTAAAGCAAGTGTTACTGATTTCTTCATCAAAAAAAGGTTTAGAAAAGGAAATGTCATTTCTGGTTTTTTTTTTCCTTCCAAGAGAAGACCTTGGCTTTCTGGTTAGCCTGTATTTCCCTGTCTCCTTCACTTCAAGATCAGATAAATAGACATGTATTTCTCTTTAGCTAATGAATATATTTGTTTCATTGGGTTCCTGGAAACTATACTATTATATTAAATAAAATTTAGATGTAAGCTCTCTTTTATTGTTTTCCATATAACAAAGTCATCTACATGTTTTAAATTCATGTATTTATGTCCTCACGACTGAAATTCTCTATATCCTGGGACTTTCAAAGATGAAGTAGATACAGTTCTGAAAGTTTACCTAAGAAACTGGTCAATTGTAGAGCTGAAATCTGAATCATTCATTTCTGAAACATGTCTTTCTTCCTCCATTGTCCCTTTCAGCTACAGCATGGGCTCTGAACTCCAGCACCTGCGGGGTCCAGGTGAGAGAAGAGGGAAGCTGGTCGGGGAGAAACCACTGATCTGGAAGCAAATGCCCCGTCTGAAGCAGAAAGCTGCTACTCATCTGGAGCAAGACTTTGGATTGTGAAAATTTAAGGCTACTCTGATCTGATCTTTCAATTTTTTAGGAGACTCTGAAAACTTCTACTTTTAAAATGTCAAATATATGTATTGGAAATGCTGTGTGTTAATTTTTTAAAAAATGGTATGTGGGTCAGACACAATGGTCTATGCTACATCCTCAGAACTAGCACTCAAGCACCCCTTTCTCTGGTAGCACAGGGGTAACAGGTGTAGGAGAGACCTTTCTCCGAAGTATTGGGCCACAGCCAGTGTTCCCTGGGTCATCTTCTTCCAGAGTTATTGTTTCTTTGCCCAGTGGCAGATGGATGTCTCTTGCACAGAAGACCTGGCTGGTGTGGCATTTCTTGCAGAAGCGAGACTCATACAGCTTAAAGTCTGCAGCAAACCTCCGTATAAACATTGGAAAGGTTCATTCTAATCCATTGGTACCTGGCCTCAGTATCACACCCAGTCCTGCTGTTTCGTTCAGGCTTCTTGGATTGCAGGCAGTCTTAGAAGAACTAAAGCACGGGCAGCCAGTCCCCAGTGTATCAGACTTACAAAGCCATCAAGTTGATTTTAGCTATGCTGTGAGGCAGGTAATTAGGGAGAAAACACTTTCCAAAGGCTATTGTTTCAAATTCTATAAATCCTTTGAAGCTCAGAACATTTCATATGGAAGCATGGAGATATTTCCTTATGAACAATCTTATTATCCTTCAGTTCTCACAGTGCCAGTTACAGGTATGACCACGCACACAAAAGTAGTACTAAGGGCCAGATAATGACTAATAATTCTTTTCACCTGAGTATACCAATATCCATTCAGGAGTGGAGATCAACAAAGTCAAAATAATTATTGATTATAAAATGAGTCACAACATCAGTCCATTGATTGGAGATATTTATGTAATGTCATGTTAAAGGATACCATGGGTTCAATTTAGCAGTATTAAACTGCGATAGTCACATGAGTTTATCTAGGTACCTTTCCGTGTACTTCAGCAGCTATCTCAAGAGGACTGGGCTGTGGGAAATCAGCATGAACACAGATTGCCAGCGGATCAACCTTGGGCAGAATCTTGCCTGGCCTGGCACATAAGGCTCCTAAAACTGTTAAGTCAGAAAGTGGTTGCCGGGTCCATTTTACACCCAAGGGGATGTCACAAAGACCTCAGTGTTTATGAGTTTGGGGGGTGGTGTGTGTGTGTATCTGTGAGTATGTGAAATATGTTCGTCTCACAGGAACTCAGACACTTCCTTAATACTGGCTGGCACATGTATCAAGTACTAGAAATTATTCTGCCATGACGGATGCAGTGAGTAGCGTGAGGCCACCTGACAGAGGACTCTGTCACCTTCTGCAGATGGGA
The DNA here is from genome assembly GCF_019186645.2 of Phyllostomus hastatus. Taxonomy (NCBI): domain Eukaryota; kingdom Metazoa; phylum Chordata; class Mammalia; order Chiroptera; family Phyllostomidae; genus Phyllostomus; species Phyllostomus hastatus. The sequence goes on along the minus strand of NW_025333977.1, from coordinate 10,871,540 downwards.
ATGTTGCCTCTCCAAGTTTGTGTTTTTCTTGGTCCAGCTTCACAAACACTTCAGAATATAAGAATTTTCATGCCGTCCGACAGCCTAATCCTCCTACTTCATGAAGACAAAATGACCATGCCATAGGAATCGCTGATTAGGTTTTCAGATGGAATAAAACTTTAATCAATCTCTGTAAGGGATAAAGCTGCATCTTTTCTTACTTAATTTAGAGGTCAAAGTTCATGGCTCAAGGTAAATGTAGTCTTAATGATACATGAAGGGCCCGCAGACACTGCTTTGGTGTGTGGGACTCCCTTTCTCGTTTATGCCCAGAATGTCTGGCAGTAAATGCTGGGGCCAATTCTCTTCCAATAAGTTGGTATATGTGGGGTGCTGTAGCTATCTGCCCTTGAAAAAGTGGGCCAATGCCATACCAGTTTGAAAATGTCAAAAAAGGAAAAAAATGCAAAGGCACCATTGGTTCCGGGTTACGCAGCAGATCTGTGTGTCTGTGACCTCGGGGTTTCATTGTTACTTTAATGAGTTGGTTGAGTGAGTGAAACTGTGTGGGGTTTTGTTTAAGAATGTACTTTTATTTGTTGCCCATATTTCTAGCTTGAAATAATTAGGTTGAAAAAAAATGCACCAGTAGACCAAATAGAATAATTAGAGGCTCAAATGAGGTTTGGATACAGCATTTGCGTGATCTGGCAGTATGGCATGTTGATAGTTGCTGCGTGGCGAAGAAGGCTTCGTGACCGAGCGTGTTTGGGAAAAGCTGAGCTTAGTAAAATTGAACAGATTTTTTTACTGAATGATTACTCAGAATTTTTAAAATAGTAGCATACATTTTGAATCTTTTAGAAAAAGGTATGCATTACATATGTACATATATGGCTATGTATATGTATGTGTGTTTTTTAAAAATATTTTTATTTATTTATTTATTTTTAGAGAGGGAAGGGAGGGAGATAGAGAGAGAGAGAAACATCAATGTGTGGTTGCTGGGAGTCATGGCCTGAAACCCAGGCATGTTCCCCGGCTGGGAACCAAACCTGTGACACTTTGGTTCGCAGCCCGCGCTCAATCCACTGAGCTATGCCAGCCAGGGCCGTATGTGTGTTTTTTAAGTAGCATATGGAGAAAGTTGGGTACCCCAGGCCTGGCACTTAATTCAGTCATTAGCTGCCTGTGTGGTTTTATTTGAGTCAGCCTCTCTTGGCCTTATTTTCTTCCTCTGTTAAGAGACTGAACTAGATGACTTTCTGGGCCTTTTGCAGCATTAAAAACTAAGTCTTTCTTTTGTGGAAGAATATCATTAATCTTGTAGGCATCAACTACAAAATGTCTACTAAATATCATCAGCTTTTCTTAATGATAAGTAATGGATCTGCAAACTATGAGTTTATCGAAACCCTTCTTTTGGCACTTAGTCAGGATTTTAAAATAACAAACGTTGACTGAGCTTTCTTCTTCCATAACTTGGCTCAAAACAATTCATATTCTTGAACAGGTGTTTTCTAACTTCTTATTTTCAAGATTTAAATTTGTGTTGAGAAGTCTGTTTTAGGCTACCACTGGCAAGCAGCGTTCTGCTGAAGTCAAACCTCTGAGCTCCCTTCACCTTCCCTTAATCAGCTCTTTTTGGCTTCCTAGACCGATCAATATCACACCCAGTGGCATTGCCCAAAGTGAATTAGATAGAATCGTTGATAGAAATAATTCACCTTGCCAGGGATACTTGGTTCTAGGGAACAGACTGAACAATGTCCTTCTCTTTGGGTTCCAAGGACAACACGACATCTGCACTCACGTCGGAGCAGGCTCTAGTCCTCCCACTGTGGACCAGTGTCTCGGGGGCTCCTATTACACTGTGCAGCCCCCTGTGCGGACACCATAGCATTACTTTCTAGGGTAATAAAGTTTGCTTTATTGTCATTCTAGCGGCACAGCCACAAGATGGCATTCTTTTTTGTACATTTTTCTCTTTCACTTAATGATCTTCTGGGACATTAAGAATCTTTGAGGCACTCTTCATTCTTTCAGTTTATGGAAATAACTAATCAAGATGAAACAGGTGGATGTTTTCTTGCCAATATCAACTGAAATGAATGAGCTGTTTTAGTTGAGAGGAAAATTATTCACAGAGCACTGTTTTAGCTTATTTATAGAAACTGCCTCAAAAATAAAAGTCAGAGGACTCTCACACAAAGAAACCTCGCTTTTTAAATAGGAAAGAATAGAAAAAGAGTTGAAAATACCATCATATTTGTATGTCTGGTGAACCTTAATGTTTTTAAGAAAACTAGAGTGACTAAAACAATGGTGTTGACTCTCTTCTTTTGGAAAGAGCATGTCTGTGTTTACGATGTGGAGAGTACCGTCTGTGGTAGACCAAGGGCATGGGTGTTTCGCAGATGACTGTGATGTTGCTCCAGACATCCTGCCTCCTTCAGCCCAGAAGATGGTCTAGTTTATGGCTTCTGGTTGCTTTTCAGTATTCACCCCACCATTCACTTATCCTAAGGAAAACAACAATGCTTATAATCAAACACAAATATGTTTTTCTTCTGCTCTTTGTTGGGTCAACTCATGACAATTAGAAGAGAATTACCCGTTGTAATTATAAAAAGGAAAATGATATCAATAAAGTGCTTTTCATCTGCATTTCACACAGACACTGGTTAAATTTTCAGGGCCAGTCTGTGGGGTAATCATGACTTTATAGCATTCTCAGAATAGCCTCTGTGTGTTCCCCTTTGTTCCAGAGCAATATCCCAATCGGTTGGCATGCTGGCACGCTGTTTCACCAGGAAGGCATGCTTGGCTTCTCATAGGACTGAGTGCAATGACTCCCTTCTTGCAAGTAATGACCCCCAAGAGTGTCCTGGAAATGGATAACTGTGGTCTGATCTGAGTGGGGTGGTGTTTCCTGGAACCAATATATTATTCTTGAGGCTTCTTCTTAGTTTACAAGTTGACTAAGGGTAAGCTGGGTTGGTGGGCAAGTTCCAAGGGCAAGTTCCAAGGGACCTTAGTGGTAAGGCTAACTTGTGGCAAAACTGTGAAGGGATGGAGTGGGGGCCGAGTAGTGAGAGGAGGGTTTTTTTTTTTAATTCCTTTTTAAAAGTGTCAAAGTTTAAGACACACACACACACACACACACACACACACACACTCTATTCCTTGCTCTGTTTCTTTGCCTCTTCATGACCTCTTCTGAATCCCATTTGTATCTCCTACTGACAATCAATCCTTCCAAATGTTTTTTCTCTGTTATATCTACTGATAATAACAAAAGGTATGTTCCCTCTCAGCATTATTTGCATCTTATGCAGGACTGAAGACCAAAAGCCTTAAGAATGCTACCTTAGCAGAGAAAAAATTATAGTAGAAGAATCGTAAGTGTAGGAGTTATCACTTTGTGATAAGAAGCTCAGATCTGATGAGACAAAGAGTCACTATTAAAAGTAAATCATTGCATATCAAAGTGACAATCAAACAAGTTTGCTGCAATAAATTGTATCTAAACTTTTCTGTCAATATTACTTTTGGATCTGGAAATGAGGCAGATTTTTAAAAAGATAATCTAAATGAAAAATTCCACTCTCTTCTCTTCCAATTCATGTAAATACCTTTTGCCTTAAAACCTCTCCTTGTTAATATGACTGTCTTCAAAATAAGCATCTTGTTTTGAGGACACTGAGGTGAGAGAGCTTTAAGGAGTTCTCAATTAATGCATTGATAGACCTGCTATGACTTTTCAGACCCTTAACTGTCTTCCAAGACTTAATTAGGGTTCAGGTCTTCAGTAAGGTTTTCTGTTACATCTGCTAAGCACACCAGCTGGTTTCATTATCCCAAATATGTTAAAACAGGTTCCCACAGCAAGAGGGAAGCCAGTCGTCCCCCGTGGCACCCCTCTGTCATTGTTGTGTGCTATTTGCAGGGAACAGGCAGTGCCTGTGGTCATCACATAATTGGCATTTCTCCCGTGGCCACAGTCCAAAGGACACTGTGCCTCTCTCCATGGAAAGGCTGGAAAGGGTTCAGGGAGAAGCAAATGTAAGATCAAGGGGTTAGAGAGACTTCCTCCAGGGTGGGGAAAAAATGAGGTCTGTAAAGACCAGGGCTACAAGGTGATATGAAGGAACCTGTAATAGTTGCCCTGGCAGAGAGAAGGTTGTATATTAAATTCCTGAACGAAGGACAAGGTGGCTGCTTCCTGCAACAACGAGAAAGTTATTTCATGGTAAGTTAAATACGTAGAATGAGCTTTTATCCCCATCCTATGTGCTGACGAGCCTCCCCAGAGTTATGGTAGCATTCGAAAAGATGTTGCAGTTGTTCCCTCTGGAAGTTAGAACTTAGAAGTTAGAAGTTAGTTATGTTAGAACTAGAGGCTATTTAAACAATGGCTGTATGGCATAAATTAAGAGTTTCGACCCTGGCATTTAAGACTCCACACTGGTCCCGGGTGGAAATATTATTTTCCCAGCTGAGGAACATGGCCTTTTGGTTGGCAGAACTTGTGCTCAAAAGCTGATGAAAATGACCCCAGTGTCTGCTTTGTTGCCTTCCCAGGTGACACAAACAGCTGTTGCAAAATCCTGGGCCTTGATTCTTGCCAGACCACAGGCTCCTGAGTCCAGAAAACAAAACCGTGACTCATGGGGAACACTCACTGCCCCTGAGGTGAATACCGTGACACACACATGCACACGTTCACGCACGCGTGCACAGTACTGTGGGAACTTGGACTCAGTTGCCTGGCTGTCCGTTTCCTGGTGAGAGGCCATCCCCACCTGTTCTTGACAGAATCAGAAGACATTTCGGGAACACTCTACTTCTTTCTCAACACTGTAAAGCCTGTGTCCTATAAGGAGAGTGCATGCTCTAAAATAACCCTATTTAACTCCTTCAATTTCCTGTTTGCCTGATTTGCCTGGGGCTATGTTTGGAGAAGGTGCGCATTTTGAGTCTGCTTCTTCCCTGGAGAGGATTAAAAATCTTGGGGCTCTCTCTGGGCCCCGTGGTTGTGCGGCAGCCTTCAGAACCCTACGATCACGGACAGAAAAGTGGGTCCCTGCCGCTCTCGGATGCTCTGATTTGGAACTTGGGCAGGTAAGGTCCAATTTCTGGATCTGTTTCTTAAGATTAGTACCCTGAAAATTGTAGACAATTTTAGAAATTTGGATCAGTCAGTGTTAAATACTGAAAAAATGACCCAGATGATTCAAGTTGGAATGTGCAATGTAGGTTCAGATACTTCCCAGGCCCAGACAGGTTCCATGGTCCAGAGAAGCTTGTGTGGACAGGAAGTGGTGAGCCGCTGGGGTCAGGTCTTGTCTAGCCAGCTGACTGTTGACATGTAAGGAGGTGGCCCAAGGTTGCTAGCTCTTCCAGTTTATTTGAGGAGAAGCTGGAAAGCCAACTTAATGAATGACACCCTTGAGTTTTAAATACCAGCCACCAGTTCAGGCTGTAAAGACAAAACCAAAAATGAATCTGTGGTTCCAATAAGACATGCCTGCAGGTTACACTCGGAGGAGCTACCCGTTCTGACTTACAGTACAGGAAGACATTCCGGCAGAAGCCTTTCTATCAGTGCCTGAAAGGGGAGTTCCTCACATTCTGCACTCCCGCCAGCTGAGGAAAGTTGACACCTATGCCCACCTCTGAGGTTCTAGGGATATAGCATGAGGCCACTGCAAGGGTCAATATTCTCTGAGGGATCTTTATCTTTTTTTAATCCATGTTAACTTTGCATTCTTTTCTATAACACACCTGTGTTTACTTTAATATAAAATTGTGGGTTGCTTATCTTTGTGCCTACCATATAACAGATATTCAATAAATATGTGTAAAATAAATGACTAGAGTACAATTATTACTTTTGGAAGATAGCCCCCGTTGATCCCATTGTTTCATGTATTTAAGTGTGAGAAATGCATTGTCAGCTATAAAGTGACATTGTCACTTGGTTGGTAGGTCAGAGTTGGTGACATTGCATCTTCAGGCAGCATTAGACTACTTGGAACTGCTCACCAAATTCAACCCATGAAAGATGTCACTGGGGTCCCAGGACTACTGCTCTCATCCTCTGAGTTCGGTTCCCAGCCTCCCTTGTCCCCTCACTCCCTTCCCTCTATGCGCTTATGAAGCATCTGCTACCTTCCAGACAGGACAGTGAAGAAGTAAATGGACACGTTATAATCCAACATGGAAAGCGAAATCAGAGGTGCAGTGGTGAACTCTAGGGCCCTGGGCATGTGAAGGTTATGCTCCCTGAGCTACACATTCCATCCTTTTCTCTACAGACATTACCCTTGTTTGGATGATCGGTTGCTGCATAAACTTAGTGGTTTGAAACAACCATAATAACATTATCAGTATTTCTCCTGTGAGCTGGCTGGACTCACTCAGGCTGGCCTTGCTCAAGGTCTGTCTGCTGTTCCAATCAGGCAGTGATGAAGACTAGATAATGACCGTGACTGGAGTCATCACAAAGCCTTTCTCACCCATGTGTCCAACAATTGATGGTGGCTATGGCGGTAATATTAGTGGGGGCTGTTATCCTGAATACCTCCACTTGGCTTGGCTTCCTCACACTAGGGCAGCTGGGTAAGAAGGTCAAACCTCCCAAAAGGGAGCAGGTGGGTGGCAGCTGTACTGCCTTTGTTCACTGTTTCCAGAGTCCCATAGTTTTCCTTCTGGGTCATTCTCTTAGTCAAGGCAGTCACCAAACCTCACTCTGTTTCAAGGGAAGAGGACACAGAACCACCTCTTGATGGGACAGTTGTCCAGAAAAATTGCCGGTATGTTTTAAAACCACTAAAACTTCAGTCCTCCCTTTGTGAAGCTCTGAAATGTCTTCTGAAAGGGACATGGGAGCAGCTCCCTGACCACAGTTAAGTTCTCTCTGTTGCTGGCAATGCCTTCCTCCTACAGCAGATCCATGGTGACCGTCTTAGAACTGGAGGTCTGGAAGGGACTTGGCCCTAGTCCCACAATGGGGCTACACATGTGAATCATTGAAGTCACAGAGTGTTTGAAGCTACAGCAAAATTGGTATACCTTCCTGGAGCAGCCAATTAACTCAAATATTTGAGAACAGAAAATAATTTAACTCACAGGACTTTCAAAATATTAGTTTTGCATTAAAGCAAATAGTAACCTGAATTTTAAATAATCAAAATAATAGTCAAGGAAATTTTCACTTGCACAGGGTCCCCTGTGAGGCTCCCAGCACGTCAGTGGGTGCGTTCAGCTTCCTCGTCTATGACATTAGGCATTCTTTGCAGAAGAGTGGATGAGGCACCAGCTCACTCACTTCACTGTTGGAAACCACGATTAGAGTGTCAACTCTTTGTGAAGGATTTGAGCTTAGGTCTTACTGATTCTAAGATGTGTGCTTTATTCTTCATAATTCTCTGTCTTTTTGGACATTAGAGCAGGAAAATATTGGCTGTTCCTGCTTATGGAGTTGTTTTCTGTTTGTCCTTTGTCTATAGTAAGCCTTCTTTGGTGAAAATTCTGCCTGATCTCACGTGGCCTTTGCTATCCCATCAACCACGTGTTCCCGCTCTCACTGCCCTTTGGAAACTCTTGCCCCCCCTTGACTACAGATCAAAACATGTATCCTAACCTGAGCCAAATCGGGAAACCCAACCTGCATTAGTTTCCTATGCTGCTGTAACAAAGGACTACACACTTAGTGACTTAAAATAATAAAAACTTATTCTCTGACAACAATAGAGGCCCAAGTCCAATATCAGTGTCTATAGGCATGGTTCCATCTGGAGACTCTAGGGAAGAATTTGATTCCTTGGCTTTCTCCACTTCTGTAGACCACCTGTGTTCCTTGGCTTGTGGCTCCTTCTACCTTCAAAGCACATCAATCCAAGCTCTGTTTCTTTCATCCTATCACCTTCTCTCAGACTCTGGCTCTTCCTGCATCCCTCTTCTGAGGATCCTTGTGCTTGCACTGGGCCCACCTGGGTAATCCAGGATACTCCCTCCATCTCAAACTCGATAATATAATCGCTTCTGCAAAGTCCCTGCTGCCATGAAATTAGCATTTTCAAAGGCTACATAAATTAGAACATGAACATCTTTGGGGAGGGTGTCATTTTTCTGTATATTACACGATTCTTTTAGGAAAGTAATCCATGCAAAGGAGGACATGTGACCGAAAGAGGAAAATGAAAGCCTTCCTTGGAATTATTATTAGGATGGGAATAGTTATTTTTCCTGGGAGTAGGTAATCTTGAAGAAAATTACATTGAGGCTGCTGGCAACTATTTTGCTGGTTACATGGAGAAAGGTCTTCTACAGCAGGAGGGAATGAAGCTGAGTGATTGAGGATTATAGGCCGAGAATATGAAAACAAAGGGCGGTGATGATAATATGGAAGCACCTGCATCCCACTATACTTAAAATCAGACTTAACCTTGATTTGCCAGGCTCAGGAACAAATCAGTTCTCTTTTTTGTCTTAGCTACTTTGAGCTGAATTTCTATGCTCATGACACCCCATGTATATTTTTTAAACAAAAAAATGAGGAGAGAGTCAACTCAATTATTTTTCTGCTTCTTCTAAGGAGTATGATAACTATGCTTGAATGCAAATGAGGTTGCAACAGTCAAAATAAGTCTTTATACACATCATTAAGTTTTGTTTCTTATCACTATACTCTACCAAATTCTAACAGAATTAAAACTGTCTCCATTAAAAATATGAATGTATAATCTTTTATCCTCCCTTTTCTTAGCTGTAAATATGAGAATATAATATCCACAAGGTTTGTGGTCAAGCCAATAAAAGGTTAAGGTATGTAAAGTTCCTGGCACACTTATTTTATTTTATTTTATTTTAAAATATTTTATTTATTTATTTTTAGAGAGAGGGGAAGGGAGGGAGAAAGAAAGGGAGAGAAATATCTATGAAACATCAATTGGCTCACATGCCCCCAACAGGGGCCTGGCCCACAACCCAGGCATATGCCCTGACTGGGAATCGAACTGGCAACTTTTCAGTTTTCAGGGCAATGCCAGGTCTACTGAGCCACAGCAGTCAGGGCCCTGGCACACTTTTAAAGCTGAAATAATACTCACTTCTTTTTTATTTTCTTGGGGTTGAATTTAACAAAAAGAAAGTAATTGAAACTAAAGCCAGACAGATCATTTGTGGAAAGACAAGAATTCTTGATTGTTTTGGTGATGACTTTGAAATTGAGCTTCTGATGGTGTTAGTGGATTACCGATACATTTGGAGAGAAAATCGTGTCCTTTATTTGAAATGAAAACTATGGGTTGGGTCCAATCACTCCCTCTTACTTTTTCTAGCTCTGTGGTTCTGAACTTGTTTTCTGGATAGGACCTTTCAGCCCACTCAAATAATTTGTGTAATCCAAGCCTAGTAAAGTGGAAACAAATACTCTTAATCAATTTTAATGTGGTGTTGATCTGCTATTATCCCAAAGCATGCCTTCTTTCTAACAGGTTTATATGACACTAAAGAACAATTAAACACTCCCTCTATGGAAATCTACTGTTGATAATTCTCAATCACTAGCTGTTTTAAGAAACCTGCTATACTTAACATTGTACAGCTGTTCAGCAAATTGATATTTACAATAACACGGCACAGGTGGCACTTCAACCGCATGACTGCCGTGGCAGACTCTCTCTGATGATTTCTTGCTAAAGTTCCTCCCAACTCCGTCTCTCATGTTCTGTGATCCTAGGGTGGTTCATGTTTAAATACAAACCATGGTTAATTTAAAATTTGAACTTGCCATTTCTTTTTATCTTAAAATCAGCTCTGTAAGACCTCATTTCAGAGTGAGAAAATGTCCTCCCCAAATATATACTCCACCAGCTTTCTGATGCTTGATATACCTACAAACAGAGGGCAGATTTCTCGTATTGTCTTTAAAGAATCCTTTCGAGGCGGATACCCCTGGAAGAGGTAACACCTGACCGTAATAAGAAATAACCTTGCCCATGCCAGCGCTGGAGTAGGGGTGAGATTCAGGAGAGGGCCCTAACACGAGGATGGGAGGAGGCCTTGGCAGAGGGTTTTTCACTCATTCAGACACAGGTTACTTACGGGAAAGACAGTCTCTGCCCTGGAGCCCACGTAGTTTGTCTCTTCATCTACTCACTGAGGACACTGTTATTGGGCCACTGTTACGTGAAAGACACTGATTTAAAAAGAAGGTTCAGTATTGAAGATGAGAACAGAGCGGGCCTGGGGGCAACGGTTTTAGCATGTTTCTAGAGCCACCGGAGCCCATCATTTAACAACATCTACACAGACGTCTCCCAGATGAGCACATGCACACTGGGCTGAGTGTGTGGGGTGGACTCTGACCCTACCAGTCCGGGTGTTCGCCTCACTCCGTGCAGGCTCCACAGGTGCCACTTTGAACATTTTTGCTCGAGGGGTTGACATGAGCACCCGCACTGCAGGGCGTCCCTCTGGAGAGCTGCCACATGCTGCTCGGCTGCTTCACATGGACACCTAGTGCTCATTTAGTGCCCCAACCACAAGCATAGACATCCAGACTCAGGGTTCCTGCAATGGCCTCGATGTTCCACAGGGGCAAATGGACTGGGGGTGGGAGGCATTCTATCTGGCACCAGGGTTGCAAATTGAAATGCTTACAGAAGCACGTGCCAGTGAAGTACTTAAATGAAGTGAGACAGAGGAGACCAAGGTGAACTGTGCTATACATGCTCCATCCAAAGATAACAGTGGGTTTGCATCTCTGGCTCAGTGCTGCCCAGATGTTCACATTTTCCAAGAGAAGCCAGAAATCTGCATTTTCGTGAGAATAGCTAGTTCAAATCTTTAACAGTTTGGGAGCCAAACAAGACATGTTGATGGGCTGGCTGTCAGTTTGAAATTTCTGATTTAGACCTTTCTGATTTTAGACCTTCCCTGAGTATCTCACTCACTGACCAAGGTTATCTTTTCACATTCATTCCATATAACTGAGGTCTTATAGATCAATACGCACTGTAGAGGAGGGATTTAGAGATAAGTAATAAAGGGGGCCAAACAAAAACACCATCGTATGAGATGCGCTAGTTATAGTAACAGTGCAATTAAACCACGGGCACGATGTGTCCTTCGTCAATGATGAAATTAGCCACTGACTACATCACTTCTGGCAAGTTACTTAACCTCTCTGTTTCCATTCCCTCATCTGTAAAAAGGGGCTTTGTTAGCATCTACCTCAAAAGTTTGTCATGAGGACTAAATGAGGTAATACATGTAAAATATCATGTAGAATTAATGATACATGCTGGAGTTATGAGGGGGACCCAAAACAACACCCCTCTTCACTACTCAAGATCTGAACAAGTTGAAATATAATAAACTTATTCCATGGAGACCTAAAATATCACCATTATCAATGATAAGGGTTAGGTTGGAAGGCACAACTTAGCATGGCCCATGAAATAGGCTTTCTAACTTCCTACCCTTTGTTCTTGGCCTTGGAACAATGAACTTGAAAGAATTTGCCTCACAGGGCAGACAATTAATTGTCCCTGGTCCAGACATAGAGAAAATAGAATAGGCTTAGTGTCTTTGTTCATGCTCACTTTCAGTCTATTAGCTCCGCTTACCCAAGGAGTGTAGACCAATGGTAGCACACCTCCTCACAAAAGGAGAGTCAGGGTTGGAACAGGAGGCCAGGAATATTGAAGGGAAACCCTTTTCAAGGGAAAAAGAGGCAAAGAGTAGGGAAGAAATGCTTTCCCTAGGATTTAGTAAGTGCTCAGTATGTGGTATATATTATTATTATTGTTATTATTATTACATAGAAGCCTGACAATCTTCAGTTTAATAGCCTTTTAATGAGTTGCAAAACGAGTCCTGCCCTGTTGTAATCAATGTATCTTCAAATTGGAATTTTGCAAATCGTGCTCTGTAGGATGCTGAAAGAGGAGCTGGGAAGAATGAGTTCCAGGCTCAAATGATTTTGGGAAAAAGTAGATTAAAGAAAAAATAGATTTCTTCGGCACAGAACATCTTACAGTCTTTTATATGCTAGTGTGCATTTGACATGTTGTTAAATACATATAATGAATGCCTCTATTTCAAACTCATTCGTTCTGGTACAGTTTTTTTCCCAGCATATTTATTAACATTTTAGGAACAATGTTCTGTGGACGATGGTTAGAGAAAAGTAAAGTAAGATTAATTTGAACTCAACCAAGTTATCCAAACACTTAAAAAAATACATGAACTATTCTGTATATGTCAACTGACTACCCACTTAGACGAAACAAAATAAATACATGGTAGCAAAGTATATTTTATAAAGTGCTTGTGTCTGAAAAATACTCCTTTTTTTCCCTCAGAAAGGCAAATAAAAGTGATTAAGCTAATTCTCTTAGACCAAGGTTTATTCTTTTAAAAAAAATATTTTATTTATTTCTTTTTAGAGAGGGGAAGGGAGGGAGAAAGAGAGGGAGAGAAACATCAATAAGTGGTTGTTTCTCACACACCCTCAACTGGGGACCTGGTCTGAAACACAGGCATGTGCCCTGACTGGGAATTGAACTGGCAACTCTGTGGTTTGCAGGTTTGTGCTCAGTCACTGAGCCACACCAGCCAGGGCCCAAGGTGTATTGTTGTGCTGTTTGCATTGCCCAGGGCCTTTGCCTTGGCTCCTGAATGGGGGCCTGTGCCACAAGCCTTTAGGCAGGAGGCAAAATTTGAATTATAGGGCCCATTGTATTTTGGTGTCTAATAAAAACAAGAGATTCTTAAAAAATTGTTTTTGACCTGGCAGTTTTTTTACATTTCTTCCAAAGCTTTTCTCTTTCATAATAAAAAAAACCATTGGAAACCAGATGCTTCTAAGTGTTTTTATGATTCTTGTTCCCAAACATATTAAAATTATTAGTTTAAATATTAAATTCTGAATGTTTCTGGTTTTGCTCCACCAGTTTACTCTGGCTTCGGAGTTGGCAAGTGTAGGGGACTGCCTGGTGCTGAAATGACGGCCAACGGTTCTGGCAGTTTACTCGCATGACACCGCGTTTCAGCCTTGGTGGTCTTGTTAATGAAAAGTACAGCGAGTGATATTTATGACGTGTGTTTTAAGTCGTGAATGTCTTCTGAAATAGATACAATGATTTTGCCCGTTTCTCAGATGGGGGTTGGGGCTTACGGAGAAGCTAAATAGTTCCTGAGGCTGCTACCCTGTTTGTACGAGCAGTGGCTCAATGGGAACTCCGGCCACCTCCACCGCAGCCTGCCCTTTAACTCCCACGTCCAGTTTAGGAGTCCTTGGAGATACAGTCCTTAAAACCCGTCTGGCTCTTCTAGGTCTTTGCAGAGTCGTAAATTTGTGTGAATCCTTAAATGAGTCTATATTTGGTAATTCCCAGGGCTCTCTCAAAAATTTGAAAACCACAATGTTCAAACCATCCTGGAAGGAAAGAATTAATAGGAAGAAGAAGTTAACTAGTGCTGTTAGACTTGGACCATGATGAGTGGCTGAATAAGGAAGGAAAAGACCAGCTCAGCTAGGGAGGGGGTGCAGCCTGGATGCGAGTGTGGACTGTGTCCCTGGAGCTTTCGGTGGAAATGGGTGTGAGGCGTGACAAAAACCCACGCTGCTCAGAAATCCTGCCATGTGCCACAGCGTGATGGCCTTGAGGACATAGTGCTAAGTGAGGTAACTCAGGCAGACAAAGACAAATACTGTGTGATAATGCTTATATGTGGAATCTAACACAAGACAAAACCGTAAGAAAACAAAAAAGAAACAAACAAAAAACTTGTCAACGCAGAGAGTAAAATGGCGAGTGCCGTGGACTGGGTGGGGGGGGGGTAGGGGGTGCGGGGTGGGGGAGTGGGAGAGATGCTGAGAGTACACACTCGTAGTGAAGAAGTCCTGGTGATCTAATACACAGTACAGTGATTACAGACAACAGAACTGTATTATAAACACTAAACTTGCAAAGAAACTGGATTTAATTGTTTTCATTCCTAGGTGAAGTAATAGTTATGGACATCAGCTAATGCCGCAGGGGCAGTCGTATGCAGCATAAATGTGTCAAATCGATATATGTATACTTTACACTTATCCAGTGATGGGTGTCAAATACATTTCAATACAATTAAGTAAATTAAAAAATCTATGCCACTTAGGAACATCAAGGATACTATACAACTGAGGCCATGATGAAATAAAAACAGCAAAGATTCAAAGGCCTCAGATATCTGAAAAGTGCCTTTGAAATATTTGCCCCAAATGGTGACTTATTGTGCCTGGGCACCTTCGCAGGTGTGTCAAGATTTATGTTTCATCTGATTGGAATTCTCAAAGGGCACATGATCACAAATGAGGAAAAATTACCTCTACAAATGCAGAACTGTCTTCTCCTTCATTTGAATAAAATGGGGTTTTTGTTTTTTCTTCTTTCTTTTGTTACAGCTTGAGAAATGTTCTATCATGTGAAACAGATTATGCTCTGTGAAATCATTTGAAAGTACATTGAAGCCACATTGCAGCCTGAGATGGCGTGTTGCTTACACTGAGGACTGGCGGGGAGGATTGTAGTTCATGACTTGAATAATCAAATACTCAGTATTTTGATGAGTATCAAATTTGATCTATGTTCCCTTGTCCTCCTTTTCTTCCTTCAATCCCTGCTTCATTGAACCCAAAAGATTTCAAGTAACCCTGAGTGTTTTACTAAAGCTACAATATGAGAGACTAGCGTGTCTGGAATAGAGTCCCCGCCTTCACAGGCTGTGTAGTTGCGTGGAGTATCCCAGGTCCATGGACACATCAAAAATATCTGTTGTGCTAAGGAGGACCAGAGAAGCACACCATGGTGGAACCGAGACCAGGCCAGGTGCGAGTTGGCCTGAGTGTATGAGAGAAGGTGTCACAAAGCAAGAGACATCTGAGCTTGTGTTAAAAGATAAGGGTTGGATTGGTAGAAAAAGTATTAGGTAGGAATTGGAAGCCTGAAAGTAGTTTACATCAAAAAGGAATGGTGTGATTTACAGGTAGTTAGAGGTTACCCCCACAGTTAAAGGCACGCACATCTAACTGAAAATCAAAACAAAACACAGACACATTTGTTTCAGATTCAGTCCACAGATTGCTGGTTTTCTACCTGTAGGTTGAAGATCAAAAACACAGGCCCACAGTCAAAAACCCATTCATCACACAGAGCTTCGGTTCTGCCTTTTTTACTGCTGTTTTCTTATAAGAGGAGCAGATAATCAGATGCCCAAGGAACTGTAACATAAAAGCTAAAAGCTAAAAAACAAAACAAAACACATCAAAACAGGGAAGCTGAAAAATCTGAAACTATTCAGAAACATACAAACATCAGAAACTACCATTAATATCCTTAGATAAGATTTTGCATCCCTGAAGCATGAAAAGATGCCATTATACATAGGTATTTAAAGAAAAGCAAATAACAACTGTTAGAGATTTAAAAAGTATACGAAAGATATAAAAAAATAAGATTGATGCTGTGAAGTTGCGTAAACTCCTGTAAGGCTAATGTTGAAAGGGGAACTCTGGAGTTGGAGATTTTAACTTCAGTCATAGTTGAGAGGCTGGAGTGATTAATGCTTCTGCAAAGCTGTTATTCCAGGAACTGGAATGCATGACTCCAGGAGGTCAACAAGCAACTCCACCTTTGTGTCCCAGGAGGTCTGTAAGCAATGCAGATGGTATCTGAGGCCTGGTGTTCCAGGGAGGGAAAGTCCATGACACAGATAAAGAGTCGTTGCTCAATAGACAAAGAAGGACCAGGAAAATCACCGCAGCACTACAACTCATATCCAATTAACATTTTTCCAAGCCCCTTACCTACCCTTTCTTCTTGTAAAAAGGTCAATTGGAGGTGAGATGTTATGAGTTTTTGAGGGTAATAACCCACCATCTTCTCAAATCGTTGGCATCTGAATACAGCGCCTGTAAAGATTCAATTCTTGTCTCTACTTACTGGTTCTGGTAGTGCCAGGCAGCATGAACACTGCCTTTTCTGGTTTCAGTGTGAACACCCCACTTCTGACCTCCTGGTGCGAATACTCTTTCAAGGCCCATCATTTGAGGCATTCGACAAGGGAAAAGTTTAGAGATACAGCAGAAAATAAATTACTGAAATTTAGAACTTCTCAGTAGTTTTGGGTGATAAGAGCTATCCCCCAAGGACCAGGTTATCAGTTTTGCTGAAATAAACTCCTATACAAATTCTCTGTAGGTCTGGATGTTTTTTACCTCCACACAGAGTAACCTACAGAGTCAGGCCAGGGACATTGGTATTCCATTTTAAGGTGTTTGTAGAGGATGGCTTTTATTTTTTATTTGTTTGGGGAGGCACATTTAGATTGAAAATGGTGGCAAGAAAGGTAATCTCACAATTCACAGTAAAAAATAAGATGGCAAAACAGAATGGGGAGGCTGAAGGTGTTTGAATTACAGGACAAAACTGGGACTTTAAGTCAATCTTCTTTAGATCTCCAGGGACAGCAACACCTTAGCTGCTCTCTGGGTTTATAGCAGTTCTCATAATCCATTTTAGGTTTAAACTGTAGATGGTGGTAGGTGATGTGAATCGTCCCTGGGGGCAGGATTGCATTAAACCACAGCTGCCTTTAGGAAGTGGGGGCTGGGGCAATTCATAGAATAAGGGGGGGCGGGGTTAGGCTGAAAAACAGTGACAATGATTTTTTTTTCATGTAACCCAGGAGTAATTGTTAATATCACCTACTGGACTCTTAGTCCTCTGTTGTACATTGCACTGATATTTGAGAGATCTATGGGCCTGGCCCACACAAACCACCATAAACTTCTTGCAGTTATATTACATTGCTAAGCACTCCTTTTGCCTCAAACACAAGGTTACAAGTGAGCTCAAAGGTGGGTGTTAAGAGGGCAGAGACTGTACCTGTTCAGTTCATCACTGAGCTTTAGAAGAAAGTGATACCTGAGGACAGTGCCTGGCCCACTATACAAGCAAAATACATATTTGTTAAATTAATAAAAAATTAATACTTCCTCAGTCAATTTTAAAATATTTTCTTGAATAATGCATTGTGATGAGCTGAGCTGGAAGAAATGAGGTGGCTGGAGGCTGATGTGAAGTAAAACACAGAAAAAATACAAAATGTGCTGGTCTGTAGAGCTGATTACCCCGGTCCCTGTTCCTTTCCTGGGTGCCAGCTAACCCTCATTTGACACACAACGGAAGTTATCTTAACTCTGCGTTTGGTGATTTTCCCAATGAACTCACAAGTGAATTTCAATATTTGCCAACAAATTGAAGTGGGTCCACTAAAGCACAATCTTATGTTCCACATTATTTGAATTCTATTCCCCTTGTACTTATAAGCAAACTAGAAAGGCATAAGAAAGTACGGCATGAGTTGGGCCGGAAAAAGGTATCTGTGAAGTGTGTCCTTGCCCGTCATTGTCCATTCTCTGGGTCTGCACGTTCATAACTTGCCTGCACTGAGCTGGGACTTATGGCCGGGTTTCAATGGTTAAATATCTTCCAGTTTCTGGGCAGTATCAATTTCCTTTGTGAATTAAAAACACGTTGGTCAATTTCACATGTATGAACATCAGAGAATACAGTTCTAGGAAGCACTGAAATTACTTACCAGATTAAAAGCTTTAGTTTTCGTTAGCAATTAATGTAATTAAAATACTTGGTTACATCTGATGGCCTCATTTTCTGAATATTATAGTGATCAGAGTAGAATGAATATATACTGAACAAAGATTACTTTTGCCTTCTGAATTTTTATTTGATCTTTCTGAATAATTTGTGTTATGTAATTTGCAGCTGCCCCATGTGTATTATTAGTGTTTGCTGCTTGGTGGCTGTCTCAGTTTTCTGGAGCTGTCCTAACATTGTACCAGAGCAGACTGGCTTAAATAACAGAAATGTATCGCCTCACAGTTCAGGAGGCTAGAAGTCCAAAATCAGGGTGTCAGCAAAGTTAGTTTCTTCTGAGTTCTGTGCAGGAGACTCTGTTCCGTGCCTGTCCCCTAGATTTTGGTGCTTTGCTGGCAAAAGTTGGTTTCCCTTGGCTGGTAGATACCTCACTCGGATCTCTGCCTTCATCTTAACGTAGCTCTCTTTCTGTGTGCACCTGTTAGTGTCCACATTTCCTCTTCTTATGTAGATATTAGTCATTGGATCAGGGTCCACCCTAAGGAATTCATCTGAACTCGATCATCAGCAAAGACCCTATTTCCAAATAAGGTTCCCCAGCTTAGGACTTCATCATCTGTTGCGGGGACACGATTCAACCCATAACAGTGGCATAGCACTGTCAGTGGAAGGCAAGGTGAATAGGAAATGGAAATTTCTTTGAAGCGTTGAGCTGGGCCCTGAAGGGGCAAATTACAAGACCCGGCAGACAAGAGACAGACACGCACAGGCCGAGGGGAAAGCTTTGCTGTGGTTCCTTTGATAGTGTGGAATGCCTGAGCCAAACACAAATGAAAAGATTTTTTTGAAAGAAATAGTTTAAAAAAAAGAAAAAAGCTGGGTTTCAGTCCCATAACTCTGTATAAACAAATCAGCTTCTGCAAGCCTCTTTTTCCTTGTCTGTCAGAGAAGGACCTAACAGCTCGGGGCCTAAACAAGACATTGTATGTAAAGCGTCCCGAACTGCACCGGAAATTCAGCAGAGCTCAACAACAGAGCTTCCCTTCTCTCCCACTCCCTTTTCCATTCTCCTTCCCTCTGTCCTTTAAGTCTTAAAATTGCTCATACTAGTGACTTCAAATGAGTGAAGATTTTATACTTTAAGGTAAGCGATTGAAAGATGAGGCTGCAAGTGTGTTGTAAAAACTGAAGGATTCTGAGCTGTTCTTCTGTCTCCCCCTCTGACTCCTGGGGTGAGCCTGAGGGTGAAATTGTTTAGTCTAGAGAACGCTGTCCTCTGACCTGGGATTGTCACGTAAACACATTAGCATCCAATGACTCTGGTGGGAGTCATTTAATGGAAGAGGCAGCAGGGTCTTGAGGGACCGTAAGATCAGGTTTGTTACTCTTAAAATGCTTGTGGGCGACTCACCTGGCATTTACTCAGCTTCTACTTGTGCCAGGCATTATAATTGGTGTTGGGTGTCTGCCTGTGACAGGCTTGCCTTTTTCTACCACGAAAGCCTGTGCTTCTGCGCACAGAAGCTGTCTCACTGGCACAGTCTTGACTGGGAGGGTTGGCTGAGGCCAGAGGGAAGGTACCGAGGAAAGGGTGCTGTTAGGATTATGGGCGAGGAGGGTAAGACTCGAAGGACTCTTTTCACTTATATCTTAAAACTGGTCCTGATGGAAGAGGAAAAAGGTAAACTCTGCCCCTGACACAGAGATTATTGTTAAGTTTAGGGTAAATATTTTCGCTGTGGCTGTGCTGTTAACAATCCACTCCAAAACAAAGCACACTGAAACATTTTTAGGCAACTTTGCACAGCATCATGAAGGCAGCCGTGTTGTCTACTAGACACAAGACACGTCCTACTCAGGAAATTAGGAGAGAATTCTGAAGCTAGGCACTCTGTGTTTAATTCAAGGATGAGAATTAAAAAAAAAGATCCCCTTAGGCTCTTTTCCCATTGTTCTCAATAACATACCATTCCCCTGATTTAGTCACGCAGAGACTGCGCAAGCTTTTCCGTGAAATACAGTGTTGGAGCTGGAACAGACTTCAGATGTCATCCAGTCCCAGTGCCTCAATTTAGGAGAGAAACTGAAGCACAAACAAGTTAAACAACGTGCCCAGGATCACAGCCTCCTTCACGACGCGTTTCCTGACTTCTAGTTGTTAATAAGAAATAGCAATACGATCATTCTTAATTTTCTAAGCAGCAATTTCTCTACACATGCTTACGGATAGAACATGAATTTTCTGCTATCTTGTTTTCACGTCTATCAAAATCAAGTTATTGATTGCTGCTGATACTTTCCGCCGTTTAAATTTGGATACTTCGAGATAGAATTCATTACTTTGGGAAACTTGAATTCTTTTCTTCTCCTTGCAGGGATCTTTCTTTTCCTGTAAACAGTCATCTTGACATGGTTTTTACTGTATATTTCAACTATTCGACTTTGATTTTTATTAACTACCAGGTGTCCGGCAGCTGCTCCGCTCGTTTCGGTCCATCCTGACTCTCGAGTTCCTCCCTCATTAGTCTGGGCTGTTCTGTACAAGCTGTCTTAATGGCTTGGCCTAATTCCAAATTACAAAATAGGTCTGTAATTAGTTAGATGCTTGCCAAAGGCAGTCGATTTCAGTATGTACCAAGGTTTTAAAATAGTTTTTCCTGATTTTTGCCACTGGCCTTACATGACAACTTTATTTGTAATCTTGAATTAAAAAAAATGGTTTATTTCAGGGTAATCAGGCTGGGAAGGCCAAGTCATTCTAAGGTTGTTCTTGGTGGTCCATAGGCCATAGGCATTCAGATAAAGGGATTATTATGCTAGTTTTATATTTTGTAATTAAGCTGGTATCTTGAAGGCATCGATTATGTAAATACCCAATTTTATGAGTGTCAAGAAAGAAGTCCCTCCTATCTCCCCTCTGTAGATCCAAGTGATAAATAAACCTTATTAGCCATCAGGGCAACTTGTGGTGATAGACATTTTGGAAGTCTATGTTGTCAGCAATGTTTTATTTTGACTGTTGCCTGGCCTGTTAGTAAGCCTGTTAAGAATTTTGTGGGTTGACACGTCTTCCCCAGCCCAGATCATCTGCATCGACCCTCTGAGGGCTCATGTGGGGAGAGCTGAAATCTTCACAAGTGAGCGGTGTGAGCGGGTAAATCTGGCTGTGCGCCTCGTTTGGCTGAGTGGGTTTATAGGGTCAACAGATCCCAGAGCAGAATGTCCTTTAGAGGAAGTGCTATTCTCATGAACTTCTCAGTGGTGTCTCCAGCTGGATTGCCCTTCTGGGTAATAGGGCAGATACATTCTTTAGCCAACAGTTCTCTCTGGGGAGCTCCTGGAAGTTAGTGTGAAATGTTGACTGTGTACACAACCTAACTTCGTGTAGGCAGGGTTCAACCCATTGAATTCTATAGCTCAGTAACTGATTAGTCTAATAATCCATGTAACTTTTTAGGTATGTACTTCCCATTTTCTTGTACCTCAACTACTGTAAATGTTTCCACATAAAATTAAATTCCCTTTCAAATCTCTAGGTCCGTTTAAATACACCCAACAGGCCCCCGCAATCACATTAAGAGAGCTCATAACAGCCATCAAACCTGCTGGCCCACATTGCTTAAATAGCTCTGGGCCTCCTTGTCATGTTAGGCTACGCTTTCTGCCAATCCCCGTCTAGCCCCTTTGACTTCCCAAGCAAGTGTAGTGATGGGTGCAGTGTCTGTTTCCTAAGAACAGGGGGTGTCAGTATAGGCTCCACTTTTAGGAGCTCTGCATGGTGAAAGCCACTGAGCCACAGTGGAATCCATCTTATGAGAACCTGGAAAATGATTCTTTGGAGGATCGATGCATCATTGGGCCCTGTGGGCATAGTGTTAAGGTCAATAAAACATTTTAGACTGGAGGAAAGTTATTGGCTTCAAAATATGAAACTCGTGTATAATTATATATAAATTACATTTCAGTAGAATGTGAATACATTTTAATGTGTTCAGTAGGAAGTAAGGTGGAGCTTCTAAAATAAGAATATCCGAAGTCTAGGAAGCTCTTAACGTGTCCTGAATTTTAACACTGTCAACATCAAGGATATGCCATTTAAAATTAGAGAGCCAGAGAAGACCACCTGTGGCTGATGCCTTGGAAATCATCTCATGCAGCCCCCTGCCCTCCAGCCTTTAGTGTTTTGCTTGTTTATTTTCTCACAGGTGAGAAGACAGAGCCCAGAGAAGGCAATTCTCCCAAATCCACATGGAGAGTTGGGGACACAGCCTGAAAGAGAGCACAAGTCTTCTCTCTCCTGACACAGCTTTGTTTTGTTTTGTTTTGTTTTAAGGTGGCTCAGCAGGGCACACGGAAGTTTATGGCTACCTTGAAAAGGCCAATTAAATTCTGGTTTGGAACTCAGTTAGGATGCAATTTAAGCATTTCACCAAGAATTCCAACGGAAAAAAACAGCAAAAATAAATTCTAATTGCTCAACTCCCATAAAACTAGGGCCAGTGTTGTGGAATGGAGGTTATAACTGAATCCTTCCTGTATTTCACAGACCTGCAGGGGACCGGGAGTTTACGGGGACAACAGATTATAATCAGTATTTTGGGGGTTGTTGTTTTCCTGGGCAGTCAAAATGGCTGCTGTGGAAGAGACTGTAAATACTTATGAATATTCATGAACTCCCTATAATTGCCTGTTGTGCACGTGACTAGTTCTGGTCAATGAAATGTGAGGCAAAATATTGGCTCTCACTTCTAGGCCTGGGTGACCATGTATTCTGTGTATCTTCCCCAGGCCCTCTCTCTCTATCCCCCCATCCACGTGATAAAAGCAAAGAATTCCAAGCTAGTGCGTACAAACGTTAGGAGGAGCCAGGTGGCAGTTAGAGAAGGCCCTTCTCTCGTTAGAGAAGAGGCCCCTGGGAAAACTGCCCCGTTGCACTGGGTGGCAGGTGAAGGTGAACAGAGTTTTGATTATGCTCCCCAATTTGGGGAGTGTTCATTATAATAGCTAACACTAATGACTAAGACACATCCAACTGTCTTTTACATTTTATTTATTTATTCATTTTACTATGATAGCCTGGGAACTCATATGGGAGAAGTTACTTCAGAAAACGTCAAAAAATGTCTCTATTTTAACGTAATTCTCTTCGGTCATATGAAACCCTGAATAGGGTTGATTTCCAGACTGTCATGCAATTTGTGATGTGTAACATCTATACTTTAAGCCCACAGTGTTTTTTCTCTACAGGTGTTATTCCTATGAGGACCACACAGTCCCTGAAGTTGTATTGTATATTTTTTCTGGTCTTTCATATACAAATTTTAAACATTTGTCTCTTCCTTCCGGAGGCTAATGGCTTTATGATAACTCCTTGTATTTGTTACCACAGAGATTAAGCCGCTGTAACAAAGAGACCCCCTCCTCTCAATAAAACACTCAGACTCAAACAAGATAGGACTCTATTTCTTTTTCATTTGGCAGTTCAGAATAGGCCCAGAGTGAGCTTGTGCAAGGACCCAGGTTTCATCTGTCCGGTTACTTCTCCTTCCTGGTTGAAACTAGCTCATCAGCACATTTGTCTGTTCCTGTCTTCGCTGTGGAGCGCAAAAAAATGTCCTTGCTAAGTAATATGACCCAGAGGTTGTACACGGTGCTTCTGTTCACATTCTATTGGTTGAAACATAACCACGTGTCTACCCCTGGCTGAAAATGTATTCTCTAGCTGAGTGGCCATGAGATCAGGCAAAACTCAGGAATTCTGTTATGAAGAGGGAGAGGAGCATGGTCACAGTAGTTTTTACTTGGCTGACCCCACTGGGACCTTGGGCCAATTTTCAGTGTCAAAAGGGATCCGTTTGTCGCAGTTTGTTCTATTCTATAGTAAATATCCTTGTAAATGAGATGCATTGACACCCCCTGAAATAAAAGTTAATACTTTTATTATCACATTAATATGATAATATTCATATCTTATATTCTTCCTATGTTAAGGAACTAAGGCATGGAAAATGCACTTTCCTGAGATTTCTTTTGAGAAATCTATGCTGTTCTGTGAGCCTCCACTGTACTTACCCCAGGATTTAGGAAGGTCTGGAGACAGGAGACTAGGCAAAATATTTCCTACTGACTGATCAGAATGGGTGCCAGCTGTGAACACATAACATATGAACATAGGCTTCTGCTGACAGAATATCAGCCCTGCCTGGTGGGGTGGGGCTGGGGGGCGTGCACAACAAGAGTTTGTTTAGGGTGAAGTGAGGAGCCTCACAGGAAATGGTGTGTCTTCAGGGAAGTGAGAGATGAGATTCAAAACTTTGGGAGAAGGGAGATTCTGAGCTTCCTGCATTGTCTGTCACTCAGAATGTTGCCATGAGTTCAAATTGGAGTTCTGCGTTAAGGGGTCTACAATAATAAGACAAATGAATACTGTATATGTCATTGATGTTATAGTACACACACACATACATATATACACACATGCATACATGCATACATATACACACATATATTTATACGGATAGTGTTTGTATGTTCTACACTATATAGTATCATATATTCTATTATATATAGCACATATTATATGTAGCATATATTATGTATATATTCTCCCCCATAAAAATAAAAATCTCTGTGGGATGGGAGAACACAAGATGTCAATAATATGGTAGTTGACACAATGGAAAAATCCTATGCTAGGAAATCTTTGGCAGTAACAAGAGACAGAGCCCTCAGGTCAGATGACAGTGCCCTTGGTGGTGCCTGGCATCAGCACTGTGAGAGCTGTATCACTGGAGACAGGTAGCTGTGGCTGGCTGTCCCTTTGCCAGGGATTAGCAGCTAAAGTCCCCTTTGTAAGTATTGGGGCATAGCTGCTGTGTTAGGAATTGGCACTAACAGGAGAAGGCTTTGCAGAAAACTGAAACCAGAGAGGAGGAAATGCTTGAGTGGTCAAGAGTACTGGGCTTGGTTTTATGTGGAACATGTGTGGCCCCCACAGGACTCTAACAAATATTTAGGAGAAAGTTGAGAGGATAGGGAGTTGGTTCCTGTGTGATGGATGGGTCATAAGACAAAGTGGTGACATGCACCGAGATACTTTCTCTACACCTCCTCCTGCTTTATAAATGAGGACCTCACAGTTAATGTTCTTTATCTATTTTATCTATTTATCTTCATCTGCTAGCCCTCCAAATCTTGCTGTCCTCCAAACTTTGGCTCTTTTGAAAAAAAGTTAAGAATGGTTGGTATACAATCTTATATTGGTTATATAAGTTTCAGGTGTACAGTACAGTGAGTTAACATTTTTATACTTTACAATGTCATCACTACACTAATTCTAGTGCTATGCGGTAGTCCTTCCCTCTTCTGGGAATCCCAGCAGATGACAAAGGCGAAGGGTGTCACGAACGGCAAGAGCTGGAAGGGCTCCAGCACAGCACACTTTCTATGCAGGGAATCCCGAAGCTGAAATGAATGGACCTCTTCAGTAACCATCACCCCATTGCATTCAGCTCCCGTTCCTTTTGTGTAGCCTTGACCTCACACTGAGTACCACTTGCTGGTTCTGATTCAAGTCTCTAAGGCAGGATGAGAACAACTCCATTAAGCAAGTCTCCCTTGTTCTAGTTTTTTGTCACAATTTCTATTCAAATTATGTCTGCTTATCATTAGCTTCTTAACTTTAACTTCTTAATTTTAGTCTGGCAAAATATTTTACCAGAAAAGAATATAAAAGCCACTTATGAAATGACTCAGAAAATGGTTTGGGGTCAGCTTAGCTGGGATGTATTGAACATATTTTAACAGATCTGTTTTGTGGTAGAAGGGTTTATGGCAATGGCTTAAACCCAGTGGTTTGTCCCCAAACAGAACAAAATTTTAGTGCTACAATGTACTGTGTGCTTAACCAAGCCCTGAAGGCACGATGTTTAAGAACACAGGTATGAATTCTTGTGTCGTTGATGGGGTCTCCAGTTTCATGTTAGCATAGCCCTCATTTTGGCACAAAATCAGGCTTTAAAATTTCCAGTGCACCCTGGCTGGCATAGGTCAGTGGCCTGAGCGCAGGCTGAGAACCAAAGCATAGCAGGTTTGATTCCCAGTCAGGGCACATGCCTGGGTTGCAGGCCAGGGCCCCCAGTAACTGCACATTGATGTTTCTGTCTCTCTCTCTTTCTCCCCCCCCTTCCCTCTCTAAAAATAAATAAATAAAATCTTAAAAAAATTTCCAGTGCACTTGAAAAATGTAAACTTCCTAGTTTTGAATTGAAGATCCCCATCCAGTTTGGCCCCAAAGTACCTTGAGAAGTGCTTTTCTTCTGGTGTGTTTTAGACAACACAATTGTCTGTGTGAAAAACTGTCCCAGCAACCTACCTTGACTGAACTTGTTCTTGTCTTTTGGAATTCTCATTTCTCCAATTACTCTCAGAAATATCTGCCTGTGTGTAAAACTTAGCTGGATGATGCATCTTCCTAAAGCAAAGGCAAATATTTGCAAACGGATTGAGTCTCCTCATTTGAACTCCTTCATCATTTCCATGATGCCTAAATCCTCCATCACAGTTATTCGGACTCAACCTCTGCAAAGTTAGCTCACATGTTGCCACTGTGCGACTTGGAAAGCACCTTCCTCAAGGTGCTTTACTTTCATTTATTGGAAAACGGTAACATGTTAGAATGAGAAAACTAGAGCCATGTGGGGGGAAGTTACAAACACACACATCTACTATTTCTAGGACATATAAGAACTCCCCTGGATTGTATGATATGTTGGATGGCCACCCTGGTTTTACTTACTAGAATGTGAGTTGCCTTTGGTCAGGGCCAGTGATATTCTGGTAAATGCTGAACAGCTCTCTCTCTGGGAAAAACCAACCAACCAACCAACCAACCAACCAACCAACCCTGATTTGTAGTGTTGGATGATTTCAAGCTACAAAGATAACATGATGTCAACTAGGTTGCAAAATTATTGAGAATTTAAAAATCAGCTCTCATGAGCAGGGAAGAGCTGGCTCCACACAGCACGGGGCAGGCGGAGTGGGGGCTTCGTTCTCTCGTTTTGCTCTCTATGGAACTCATTAGATATGGGCTAAGTCCTGAGTCATGCAAATACGAAACTTACAGGTGTTGTATATATTTTTTAAAAATCAGAAATATTCTTGATGTTGCTACCAAGGACAGCATGAGCTTGCCAGTGTGATTATCTCTTTATTTTTAATGTTTGAGCATTGGGGCAATAGGTCTTTTTCTTTTTTTTAATGACAGATTCCTGAGGCTGAATACAGAATTCCTGAGACATAGCAATTCATTAGTTTGTCTAAAGTAAAAACAATGCATTTAAATAAACTTTGAGGAAAATGCATTTTGCCAAGTGCAGCAAAATCTCAAGGCTGCTGTATGATTAGCATTTCCACGGTCCCGGGTTTCTATTTTCTCAAAGTGTTGCCTAAACAATTTATATTTTATCTACTTTAGTGGAGAAAGTCATAATGCTTTCCTGACATATTAGTGCTTATGCAAGGAAGGTCCTCTCGGTGGTTAATTAGTTTGCATGCTGAGATAAAAGGTGGGTGAGAGGCAAGACTTGTGAACTGTCAAATATCTAAAGTCTGTAAGATGAATTATGTTTATTTTATAAAGGCCAATGTTTTAGTCTTTGTGTGAATGCATCAATTATGACTGCTTATATTTGTTTAGGATAATGACAACTCATGTCTAATTACCTCAAATTGATGCTGTATCCGTATGCTTCATTATTTAACAATAGATAAGTGAAGAATAAATATTTTGGACCAAATTTTATAGTTACATGTATATTTATACATCAGAGGATGATATCTAAGCTTAGCATAATTTTCAGAAAGTTTAAATAATTAAGAAATATAAGGAATATTTACTTATATTTTATGTTTTCTATAGCTGCTGTAATAAATTACGACAAACTTAGTGGCTTCAAACACAAATTTATTATCTGACAGTTCTGTAGGCCAGAATTCTGACCGGCGTCTCCAGGGGCTGTGGGCAGGGCTATGGGCAGGGCTGCAGGCAGGGCTGCGGGCAGGGCTGCAGGCAGGGCTGTGTTCCTCCCAGAAGCTCAGGGCAGGATCTGTTCCCTGGTCTCCTCCAGCTTCTAGAGGCTGTCTGCACCCCTTGTGATGCTCTTCACCTTCACAGTGGGCAACAGCTGGTTCTACATTGCATCGCTCTAACCCCTTCGGCCTTGCTCTTCATTGTTGAGAACCCCAGTGGATAGCCAGGGTAACCTCACCTTTGTAAGGTCATCTGGTCAGCAACCTTAGTTTCATGGGCAATAATTCCCCCTTTGAAATGTACCTTAACGTATCCATGGGTTCTGGAAATTAGGACACGGACATCTATGGGGGAGGGAGTACTCTACCTATCATTTATCTAAATGACCAAATGACATTTTTATACTTCACTTCTGAGCTAGCTAAGTTTCCAAGGAGTTAAATAACTTTCTGAAGGTCTCTGAGCCAATGACATTTTTGGGACACAGTGAAAATACTTGCATAAGCCATTTCCCTCCCAAACTATCATCTTCCTCAAAATTTCCATTTTGTTTTGAGTGTGTTCTAGCTTTTGCTCTTTTTACTTTTGAAGAAATCCTCTGCTATTTAAAGGATTGCATGTTCTGTGCCTTTTCTGTTTCAAGAGTATCTAGTGAGAAAAAAATGATTCAAAAGGGATCAAGTATGTGACTCACCTAGAGCAACATAAAAGTCAATATTGTAAAAAAAATTTGGTGTTTTGGCCAAAACCTCTTGTGTTTTTTTATATACCACAGACTTAATTAGTGTCAAGGAAAAGTCAGAGGTAACGATCAAGGTACTAAGTTTCAACACAGTAGAAAATATAATTTTTTGGCAACTGATGCAGCATCCTTTCCAGAGAGGTATATGTGATTAAGACCATTTCAAAGAGGAGGAAATTGAGGCTTAGAGGAGCCAAATACTTGCCACATAGCCGAGCTTTGACCTTGGGTGTTCCCAAGTCTATCTGGCTCTGTCTGGATTCACATTTTTCCATGACAGTGTGCCCTAGTTCCTCTGCGTGAAGGGATCTCTCACCATCTCCAAGGAGTCTGATTTGCAAAACATTTCATCTGCCTGCCTTCTGATTTTTGAGGAGGCCTTGATCCTAACTCTGATTTTAATTATATGACAATAGAAATGCAGAAAACTAGTTACTCACTCTGTGCAGTGATTTAGTACCAAGACTGGAATAAGAGTAGAATTCTCAATTCCCAGAAAAAGATGAATGTTATCCTCATCACACAACTTCTAACAAATGCAAGAAATGCAGGGGACTTCTTTCAAAGTAGAATGATAATGAATAAACTTTGGGAACAGCATAAAATACTTAAAGAGATAAGGAACACTCTTCTTGGTCCAAGACATGTCAAAGAGTCAAGTGTGGATAACGGTCAGCAGTCCCGAATGGAGTGTATGCTCCCTTTGCTGTTTTTCCAGAGCTAGCATTGCTCCACAAAGTAACTGTGGAGTTCTAACTCTGTTGCCTAATTTTGAATAGGAGATACTTAGCCAAAAATATTTCCTCATTTCCTTCTCTGATTGTCAAGATCCCATCCATACTGTCAAATGCTACTTAAGTGTTACTTCCTGTAGAATGTCTTTGGCCTGCTAGGAAACAGAATTCCTCTTTATTCTCAATTTTTTTCTTTTATCTCCTGGCACATCACACATTCAGCTATATTTATTTGCATGTATTTTTAATGTTTCTACTATATTTAAAGGCCAGTGATTTTCATTTGTTTTTTTCTTCTAGTGGATCTAATAGAAGTTAATCTTCTAATAGGCCCTTTAATGTGTGATATTGCATATTACTGTATATTATACAAGAAGTAACCGATGTTTTCATGAGTGAATAAGTGAATGGATATACTGGATAAGTGTAGTGACAAGCCAAAGAATATTACTTTACCTTGCTTTTCTCTTTTTTTCTTTTTGAGCTATTATTATTTTTGCCTCTAATAAAGTACCTTGAACATAAGTGTTTACTAGTATAATCATTTGAAATATTTAATGTTCTTTTACAAATAATAAAGGCTTAGGTAAAGGAATAAAAGTTGGAAAATGTGTTTTTCATTTATTTTTCTTAAAAGATATATGTTTTAGAAATGACTACCTACAAATAAGTTGACCTACATGCATTTTATATGGAGAGCTTTGATGGTAAATTTATGTAGGTTTTGTACTTCAACATACTTTTGTTTGGTCCCTGGCCTTGTCCTTTACTGTATGAATTTGGACAAATCAGCTAACCTCTGTGAAATGCAAATTCAGTATCTGTTAAATCAGGGTTATTAATATTAACTCATAGTTTAGTTATATTAAATGGAAAGTATACAAATGACCTAAATTATGTGCCTCACTCACAATAAAAATAAACATTATTTCTTTTCCTTTCCACCCTTTTTTGTTAATAATTTTTAAGTTTCTTAAATAATAAATTTAACTAACATGTATAATGTCTTCCTCTTAGTTGCCCAAAATTAAAATTACATTAAAATTTTAATAAACACAATGTAATCCAAACTGAAATGTTTTGCAAAGCATTTAAGAAGTATCTGGTATTACTGGTGTGAAGCCATCTGTTTTTTTTTTTTTAACCTCTCTCTTCTAGGAATGGTGCTTTCCTTCTTTTGAACTACCCCTCTCTGACTCCATAGGGAATCAACGATCATAACGTCTACAACCTTATCACTTCCTCCTGCCCTTTTCACAGGGGTAGGCATGTTTCTTCAAAGGGCCAATTGGGTTTCTCTAGGATTTCAGAGACTGCAGTTCGAGCCTGTCCTTCCCCTGGGAAGGAAGCAGAGAATCTCTGAGCCTAGGTGTGGTTGGCCATCTTGGCTCTCTTTTGGAGAAAGGCAGCCTGCGCAGTCCAGATGACACTCGGAAAGAGGGTCCTTACTCACCTGTGCCCATGTTTGGTAGGGTGGCACAAAAAAACCCCCAGTTCTGGCTAACCCAGAATAAGTTTGACTTTCACGTTTGCAACCAAAGTGAAAACTCAGCGTATATAAGCAGGGATTAGCTGGGATTAGCTGTGTCCTGCTGCTTCCTCCATGCTCAACCTCTAACTTTTAGCATCTGAGCCCCCGGAAATGGCAGTGCCTACCAGGTGGAACGTTTAGGTCTGCTCACTGTGATTTGCTGGCTTCTGTTTCACAGTTACAGGCTGTATTCTTAACCTTCTTCAGGGTTCAGCATGTACTTGGGTTTTGTATGGAGGAGCACCAGGTAGACCAGTGTGCCTAGATCAGTTCCTCCTTCAGCATTTTTAGAAATAAAAACCTGAAACCCCAAACCCAAAACCCAAACCCAAAACCCCTCTAGAAATACATGCTTTGTTCTCACAGAACCATTTAAGCACAGCCAGCAGGACGTGCTGAAATTCCCCTGCTCTGTGGGAGGCAGTGTGTATCGAAGCTGCCT
The DNA here is from genome assembly GCF_019186645.2 of Phyllostomus hastatus. Taxonomy (NCBI): domain Eukaryota; kingdom Metazoa; phylum Chordata; class Mammalia; order Chiroptera; family Phyllostomidae; genus Phyllostomus; species Phyllostomus hastatus. The sequence goes on along the minus strand of NW_025333977.1, from coordinate 10,840,398 downwards.
CATAAAACGGAGGTCTGGCCCGTTGGGGGTGGGGGAGAGCTGCCAACCGCACTCCACGGACTGGATGCCTTAGGGTACCAAGCTGAATAGCTTCTCAAATAAGTGAATACATCCTAAATTCAACGGAATTATGTTTCATTTTTTTTTGTCAAGTTTCCCCTTCATTTCCCTTCCATCTTTTCTCCCTTACTTCCTCCTTTCTTCCAAATAACACCTTCAGATGACTTTTAAAATGTAATGTTTCAGCTCATAGAAATATTTGAAATGCAGGGGAAAGAAGGGAATAAGAATCACCTATATACCACCCGTCAAAGATATTCCCTATTAATTTTTGGCATATATTTTCCAACCCTTTTTTCCATGTGACGATACTGTAACATAATTCAAATCATAATGCATATTCAACATTGCATTCCTTTCATATTTTCTTCGAACAAATGTGTCTTTTGCTATTTAGTTTTCCCTCCCCATTTCTTTGATATTATAGTTTAAACTACAGTAAACATTTTAGCACTCCATACTTGATGCTGTAATTTGGGGGACAGGACATTGACAGCAGGTGCGCTGAGGGGTTTACACCAAGGTAATGCTAATCCAGGTACTGGGCCCCATTTTTGTTTTCCTGGACACAGAGCAAACTTTTAAGATGCATTATAACTGAGGTGATGAGATCAATGACGACAGCAAGTACATTTAAAGAAGTAGAATCAGATGTTAAAATGGAGGATACCTGAAAAAATTATTGTTGGCTTCTGGGTAGAAAGAGGATCCAGAAACGTAAAGAATAGTCACAATGGCTAGACTGCCTAGCCTCTCTACAGGGCCCAGGCCGAGGGCCCATCGTTTCCTGTGGAGCCACCGCTCGTTTTTCTGCCAGGCTTCCCCTGCACACCTGGAGGGCCTGCTTTGTCAAATGAAAAACAGAAGCGTAATAGTTTGGCTACGAGATTGAAAACGACAGTAGTATCTCTCACTGTTTTAGACGAAAGGTGAAATGCAAAGGCGCTGAAATTAAGACATTACTGAAGAAGAGATTACAATGCAATAAACATGGGCCACTTTGATGCCAGTCACAGGTGACCCCTCTCTTCACCTGATCAACCGAAAGTCAAGTTCCTCTGTCCAGGGACAGTGCACAAAATCACTTTTGGTGTCTGCTCAGGTTATCTGATTATGCCTGCGACTGCCCACAGCATTTGGCAACCTTTTCACTGAACTTTTGAAAAGAAATCAGATCAGAGAACTATGTTATCTTTGGAAGAATGGGTTGGTAAAAATGAGAAAATACTGGTAAAATGGTTAATATCATTCAATTTAAAAAGATTTGATTCCAAGCTAGCAGGATATGTAATATTTCTTAGACAAAGACTCCATTTGACCTCAACAGTTTTGAAGACATAACTGCTATGGAGGTTTACACGGGGGCGAGGAAGCAGCCAGAACAGGACTGACTAGGCCTAGAAGCATAGTATGAAAAATATTTGTTTTCATTTTTGTATTTTTGAGATTGGATGAAACCTGATAAAACTTTCTGATTTTCCATCTTTGACGGGGTGGAGTCTTATTTCTAAATTATCTTCTACTTTGAGAACTCCACCTGTGACGACAGGAAGAATTAAGGCTTTTGGGAAAACTGTAAGAACTGCACAGACCCTAACTCAATAAAGCTTTGATCCTTTTCTTTGGACAGTCATGTGGTCTATTGAGATCCAGGCATTTGCATAGGAGTTTTGGGATTATTTTACCCAGTGGTTCTTAACTGAGGGAGAGATTACAAGCAAGGCAGCATTGGAGACATTCTCCATCTCTTGCTGGGAACTGCTGATAGGATCTAATTCTCTTTCATTTCAGGAAGGAAAAGCAAAGGCCCAAGCAAACAGATCTAATGCCCATGGTCCCCTTGCTATTAGTGGCAAAACAGGATTAGAATAAGAAAGAAATCTCCTCCCAGGATAGCCTTTTTTCTGCCTTGCACCTAGAATCCACATGGGCATGGCAGCATGGAGGCAGACTCCTTAGCATGGTGTCGGAGAACTTCCCATCCTCATCCCTGAATTATGCAGGTCCCTGATCTGTGTCTCTTTGTGTCAGCTTTTAGAGTCTGTCTTTGACCAGGAGTCAGCCGTGGTACAATTGGACTTATGTGTGAGATTACAGATGGATTTTATCTGATGGGACAACTCCAGCTGATTGGGGGAGGCCAAGAGAAACCGTAAGTCCCCACACAACTCAACAACGGTTAGTGATGGGGGATCGGGAGGCACTGGTCTTCTGACTTTGGTCTGTCCCTTCGCCTCAGAAAATCTGATATTTCTAGAGAAAAGAGATCCAGCAACTGGAGAGGTGCCTGTCCCCCACTGAAAGTGTCACTCAAATCCCTCCATATAGATAGCAGGCTTACATTTTAAAGAGCTAGCAGTGGCAAGTGTAGTGTCTTTTTTTAAGAGATTTTATTTATTTATTTTTAGAGAGCGGGGATGGGAAAAGGAGAAAGAGAGGGAGAGAAATATCCATGTGTGGTTGCCTCTCATGTGCTCCCCTACTTGGGACCTGGCTTGCAACCCAGGCATGTGCCTTCACTGGGAATCGAACTGGTGACCCTTTGGTTTGCAGGCTGGGGCTCAATCCATTGAACTACAACAGCCAGGGCTTAAGGCATATCATTATTTGCAATAGTCACTCTTCATTTCTGGTTATTTAGTCGTTTGGACAAGATAGACATGAAATGATTCAAAGATAGTTATTCTTTTCAGAGCTGGGTACTCCCATTCCTCCAGCTACTAATATTATTTAGATATGTTTTCAGTTAAGGAAAATATCTACATAAGTGTATTTTAAATTATCCATGGTAATGGTGGTCGTGTCAAGGGAAAAGGCATAAGCATATCCACTTTTGAAGTTTGAAATTACGTGTTCAATATTCATAATAACTTTAGGAAGGACTTGTGGAAATGAGCCCATCAAAATCTCAAGTAATATGCATTCATGTTCATAACAGTCCCAAATTGGAAACTTCACAAGTGCTATCAAGAATGGCATGGATGAATTGTAGGGTGGTTACAAACTAGAATATCATTCAGCAATGAGAATGTAGGATCCACAATCAAATGCAAAAGGACAGATGAATCTCACAAACGTAATGTTGCGTGAGAGAAGCCAGCTGCAAAAGAACAAATGCTGATTGATTCTACTTACATAAAGGACAAAGACAGGCAAAACTTGTGTGTGACACTAGTAGTGAGGGCAGTTGTTGTCCTGGAGGAGTTACGTGGTGGTTGGGAGAAGGGGTTTCTAGTTGGAGGAACTGAACTGTACACTTACGCTTCATGAAATGTTCGTATATATGTTGTATTTCAATAACGTGTGTTAAAAAAGGTAAATGGTCATTTTTCAAGAAGCAGGAAAACCAACAAACAGAAAAACACGACATCCTCACTTTCATGTTTTGTTAGGAAAAGTACAGATTTGAGAAGTGCATCTCTTTTGTAAATTATTAATCAAGTAATGAAATGAACTAAAGTAGTGAACAGGACAGGAAAAGAGAAGAACGTAAAAGCCTCAAAAGCTGAGTTCCTATCAGGGACTGAAGGGTCCCCTTCCAGAACTCGATGCAAGTTAAAATTTTAGGAGCAGGTCTGTTGGAGACGGAGGCGCAAACGTCTATTAAAAAATCACGTTCCAAAGCTAGAAGGCTGGCACAACAACCTGAGTGAGTAATGGGCTCACAATTGTAATTTATTATCAAAATATTTCCATCATATGACAAATCTGAAAAGAGAAGGAGATGCAGAGCTACATAGATGCAGTTTTGCCCTTTTATTATAGCCACCTTAGGGACAGAGTTAATTCTGGAAATCCTGCTTGTAAACCACAAGTCTTATGTATCTTTAGACGACTGTGCAATGGCAATTTTAACCCCAAGTTTGTACATAAAGCTTGTCATCAATATGATTTATAAGTTTAAAAAGTCTCTAATGTTCATCTGTACATCACTTTACAGACCGTGGTTCATTAACTATTTATCTCAGTCTGAAACTTCAGTACTCAAGGATTAATAATAATAACAATTACTTAGTCATAAATGTAGTTAACAATTAAATATAAAAATTATTATTTATACATTACTACAAATCTCTTAAAAAGACCAAGTTTTGAGAGAGGGAGAGAACAAGAAATCGCTTAAAAAACTGCAGGGAGCCTTAAGAATCTCAGTATCAGTCCAAACAGGTACAACAAAAGAGAGTTTTAGACATTGATTTTAGCCTTAGGGGCTCAAATTAAAATGACCGCAGAATGAATAAGCTGGTGGCTGGAAATGGTAGCTTGAAACTATGTAAGCCCCAAGGCCCCGATATGTGTAAGAATTCTTTGGAAGAGATCTGAAGGAGCATAAATGTTGCAAATAAAAGTGCAAATAAGTACTTCGACAAGGTGTTTTTAACTCATGTTGTTGACGTGCTTTTGCTGACAACTGTCCTCTTCGACCTCTCCCTTCTCCCTCGGACTGGAAACCCTGCTCTGCATGATGGTTAACACTGTTTTCAAGAGACAACGTCAAACTGGCAGAAGATAGGAGAAACAGAAGCGAACGGTAATTCTATCTTGAGAGATTAAGCAGTTTGTACAGTGAGAAATGACTGACTTGATAGACATTAGACACCCTCCTCCCTCCACTCCTTTTCCAAAATAACCTAACTTCATTTTTGTTGTGATGCTCTTGTCTCTGTTAATTACCCCCATGTAATAACAGGGACCTCTGTGGCCCCCTCTCTTGGATGGACAGAGTCCCCAGTGCCGTGGTGTTGAGAAGTCTGGCCAAGGGCTGCAACACCTCATCTGAAGATCACCAAACTCGGCATTTCTTTTCGGGATTCATGTACGTATTCTTGGGGCAATGGAAAGCTTCTGAAAACTCAGGGGAGTTCTGCAAAGTCCCAATAATCCTGTGAAACAAACAGAAGTCACCATCAGCATTTGATACTCATGTCCACAGCATGTGGGAGTGCTATAGCATTTCTCTATGTAGGCCAAGTGAGTGAATTTGGAGTTTACAGTTAAAAAAAAAAAAGAACTGGTAGAATGAGTCCATTCTTCTCATTGACAGATTTGTTTATTTTTATTTATTTATTTTTAGAGAGAAGGGAAGGGAGGGAGAAAGAGAGGGAGAGAAACATCAAATGTGTGGTTACCTCTCATGCACCCTTTACTAGGGACCTGGCCTGTAACCCAGGCACGTGTCCTGACTGGGAATCGAACTGGCAATCCTTAGGTTTGCAATCCAGCACTCAATCCACTGAGCCACACCAGCCAGAGCTAATAAATAGATTTTTTAAATAAAAAGGTAACAAAGTATAAAACATAACACAACAGATTTTAAAGGCGTTTGGTGTGGTTTAAATCCTGGTTATGCATTGTATTTATTTAGCCTCTCTCTGGCTTAGTTTTCTTTTCTGTAAAATGCATATAATAATAGTACCTGCATCTTAAGGTTATTACGGGTAGTTAATTTATAAACATTCTCTACACATTTGTAAAATAAATGCATAACTCATATTTGGAATTGCAGTTAATATCAGTAGAGTTTGGTCAAAGAATAAAATTATGAAATTTCATGATATCCTTGAAAGAGCTCACATAGTAACTGAAATATAACAGACTTTAAATAGATATTTGTTGATTTGATTTAATAGGGAAGACAACAAATATTTTCTTTTTTTTTCTAAAAGAATTCCATAAATATCAGAAGCTGGATCCAGCCTGAATAACTGGAAAGGGCTGGCAAAATGCCACTATCTTCTTATTTTGACCCCACGGGGCAAGAACAACAGTGTCCGACCCACTGTTGGCACGGAGTAGCGTCCGAGGGGAGAGGCGGGTCAGTGTCATGACGATGCAGAGGTGACGTTTTCCCACCAGCCCTGACCTGGCTCCTGCCCTTCTCTTCCCACATCGCCAGGCCCGCCCTGGGCTGGGAGGAGGCGAGTGGAGCACTGAGACGTCCACACACAGCAGATGTGTTAACTCCTACAAATCTGAGCATGTCTCCCCGCTGGAGCTCATCCTCCACTCAGCAGACAGAGTGATCTTGAAAATTTAGATCAAACTCCATCATTCCCTTCCTTAAAATCTTCCAGGAGCCTGAAATTCAACCTCCTCACTATGGTCTCCAACATCGTGATGGCTCCAGCCTACCCTCCCGGCGTCTTCCTCGTGGTGCGTTTCTTTTCCCGTTCCTCCTTCGGCTCAAAGGATACTGACCTACTTTCCAATCCAAGGAGCTCAGAATGGCCAAGCTCCTTCCCTGTCCAGGGTCTGCTGCTCCTGCGCCTGCTGAGAAATCGACCTCCAGCGGCCCCATGGCCCATTCGCTCTCAGCCTTCAAGCCTGTGCTTGAACACCTCAGAGGCTTTCTTCAAATGCTATCCGAATCAGTTCCTCCCACCTGTACCAGCCCTGTCACAGCTCTCATCACAGTTTACAGTGCTTTGCTCTGCTTTACTTCCTGGCGTCACCACTGATGTCCCCACAGCACCGTGGTCTCTAGGAGGCCAAGCACTACGTCCCCCTTGCTCCTGCTGCACCCCAAAGCCTGGGGAAGTGCTTTGCAAACTGCAGGACTCCACGCACACCAGACAAGTGATCCTGTCGCCCAATCCTGGTGCTTACACGTCTAGGAGTAATAATGCATTATGAAGAAAAGCACTGATTAGGATTTTCGTTGTTTATTTTTTGGCTACTGTGGACCAAGTAGGATGGAGAGAAAGTTCCGCATCCCTATTCTCCACATTGCATTTCTCAAAGTCTGACTTCCCAGTACCACATCAGCTATCTCTCAACCCCCGCCCCCACCCCCCCACAGCTCCCCTATGCTTCAGGGAGGAAGCAAACTTTTTGGGTCTTGGGTCACCTCTAGGAGTCCCAAAGATTAAAAGGAGCAGGAATCTTTCCGGTATGGGCCTGGGGTTGGAGGTTGAGGAGGGAGGGAAGCCAGAGCTGAAGCACTTACATCTATCAATGCGCTTGAGAGGGAGAAGCTTGGCTCACCCCCCAGAGCAGGAGGGGGCCCAGAAAGGGCAAGCGTGTGAGTGCCAGGGCACAACTCCAGCCTGAGCCAGGGCCTGAGGGGACCTCCGACAGGGTGGGCTGCGGCTGTCAGGGGCCGAGCATCGACAGCAGTGGCTCCTGTGGCCCTTGCCCGTGACCACTGGGAGGAGATGGAGCCACCTGACGTCAGAGGGAGCCCTGGGACGGCGGGGATGTCTGCAGTGACCACCGTGGGGCGCACATGCAGAGCCTGTTCCCTCACTTCTCAGCTCACGTGATGCCTTTGGACTCCTGAAGGACCCTGGCAAGGAGCACACTGAAAACTACTGAAATTACATCTCTCCCCTCCTGCTTAGGGTGGGAGCTTAGAGCTTGAGTTAATTTGATGTAAAAGTAATAATAAAAGTATGTCATTTCTTACATTTGGAAGCTCAGAACAAATTCACTTGATATATGGTTTAAAATGACTCATGTAGTAGGAATAAAAAGATTTGGACATGAAGGATTTGTATAGATCGTCAGTGTTTTGGGTTCTAGGCTCAGGGACTCTGTCCAGAGAGCTTTGATTCATTTAATGCAATCCCTTCCCCGCTTTGGAAAGCCCCGTACCCTGGCCAGGGGATGGTCACCACAGTGGCCTGAGTGTCCCCCAAACTGAGGAGGCAAGCTCCCGGACGGACTGACGGAAAAGCGATTTAGAGTCGAGGCATCAAAGGATTGCTCGTTAAGATATAATCATACGGGCAAGTGCTTCAGCAAAAATGTCCCAACCCATGACTTAGTCTATCATTCTCTTAAAGACTGTAAGGAAATTAAAAAGAAAAAAGCCACCCCCCCACGCAAGAAAGCCTTCACAAAACATCACGAGGAGTTAACCATGCAACGGCACTCAGCCTAACGCACGCTCCGCTCTCCGTCTCCGTCCACCTCCTCTCTTTGCAGCCAAAGCCTCACTTACTTTGATTCTGAATCATTAGGTCAACATACCGGGGCTTTATTTACTTTCCCAGGAGTCTAGTTATTGCTCAGCTGCTTATCACATTGAGTCTTTGGATGGATGACATAGTATTCTATTTCAAAAAGTGGATACATTATTAATAAAAAAATGAATCCTTTCTTTAAGAGTGGGACAAGTGGAATCGTATTTCATTAATATTATTTCTTAAAGTGGTTTACTTGAAATTTTTATTTCATTACATAAATTTTATTGAACTGCTGCTGTTTATTCCCATGACAAATAGTCACTTATGTTAAAAACATCTATCGGTGGAGGGCGGGGAGGTGGGATTGGAAGAAAGCAGTCAAAAGGGTACAAACAGTTATGGATGTTAGGTGAACCTATTGTGGTAATCATTTCATAATATATGTAAATCAAATAATCATGTCATATGCCTTAAACTTATATAGTGAAGTATGTCAGTTATTTCCCAATAAACCTGGAAAACATAAAAACAAAAAAAAATCTATGAGTTCTGGGGTTGAACATCATGTGATCAAGAATGGACTTTTTAATCCTATAACTTACTTGACTACTCCTGTCTGCAATTAACTGAATGAGCTTTTTGTAATGAATGGGTCCTCTGACAACCTTTGGTTAGTTCTTTTAAATGAATAACTTGGCTACAAGATTAACTAATGAGTAAACTATCCAGTCTTTACCATTAACTAATGCTCATGATTCTTTTAAAGTAAGGTCGCATTAACCAGCATATGTTTGACTATAAATTGATAAACAAACAAATGCCTAAATAGAGTTCTAGGTAAGGGCTAAAGATTTAACAAGTACTAATGGGAATTCTACCAGGCTCACCAAAGTCCACACTGATATTTACAAAATATAAGAAGCCAATGCTAAGATTTATAATGGAGAAAACATCAGTATTTCAAAGAAGGTTTAACTTAAGCATGCTAAATCATGGAATCGTAAGGAAAAAATAGCTATATTACTTGAAAATGTCTGCATAAAACACTAGAAAGGATATTCTTTCAAAGGTATTAGAAATTAAGCCTTGGAAAGTGCCCTTTATTTCTGATTGGAAAAATAATATCAAACAATCTAAGCATCTAAATTAGCACCATTACTATTTAGGTAGTGTACACACAGTATCATTTTGTCTATTTGTGTTTGCTTTAAAAAGTTACCAGACCTTTCTATGTTATGTAGAAATATTATATCGAAATAACTTTTTAAACACATTTATAGATTATATAGTAAATATTATCATAATAACCAGTCCCTGAAGTGACTGAAAGAAGTCATTAAATTGCAAATTCAATTTCTAGACTATCAAGGGGAAACGTTTTTGTTTTAAATACTAATATTTTAGAAGCTCATTTTAAAGTATATAAGACTTCAGTTAGAAAAAATTAAAAAAATTATAGCTTAGATCTAACAAATGCTTTTATATATTCAGCTTTACATCAAGTATAATTTGCCTTTTGTTTTTCATACTGCAGCTGTGTAAGCATAAAAATACAAACACTGCTTCTATTTCAGAAATTTCTACATAAACCACTGTACACAATTTTTCAATAGTAACTCAATGCCTCTTAGTTTTTAAGGTTCTTTAAAAAATATGTTTTACTTTGTACAGCCAGGAAATAGCCTGTTTCCAAAACTAAACCCAACCTCAACCTTTTGCCAAGGAAATCTCTTTACCTCCAGAGAAAATAATTTCCTTAACAAAAGGTTGGCATTCCACTTACCCTTTAAAAAACATCAACAACACATACTTCTCTTATTATGAATGAAAATTAGTCAGAGAGACTTTTTTTTGGTCAGAACAAAGAAAATAAAAGTTGCAAATAATTTTACATATTATAGTAAATGCACATTTTTACAAATACAAAATGCTACAATTAATTATAATAAAATTATTTTTGGTTTATAAATTTGTGGTAGAAAACAGTTGTATATTCACCTACATGTAATTTAACCAGTCACCGGTTATTAACATTCGGAACTACCCATACATATGAAATGAACACCAAACAGCCCCTGACTGTCAGCTAACACAGAGTGTCGCAAAGTCCATATACCTTACAGAAATCTGTATTCTGTTCATGCCTTCCTTATTTAGAACCAATTCTAGTACTAATTTCAAAACACAAATATGGAATAGGCACTTCAGAAACACTAACATTAATCCTTCTAGCAACTCTCATGATAATTTAATCCTCATTTTATATATCAAGAAATTGAGATGCAGAGGCCAAGCAACAATCTGTAAATGGCAGGGCCATGGTTGGTGTCCAAGTGTTTCTTTTTGGGGGAAGGAATTTTGGGTTTATTTATTTCTTTTTCTGTTTTTGTTTGCCCCCCCACCCTCTTATTGAATTCGAGTGTTTTTTACTTGAAAGCTGGTGGTCATTTCTTACCATACAAGTGTAAGGATGTGTTTTCTGAGCCAATCAGAAGGGAAGAAGGGTACAGCCAGAAGCAGGCAATCAAGTAATAGGAAAGAGAATTAGGGGAGAAACAAACAGAAAAACTCTAACAAAAAGCCAGAATAAAAAGTCAAGAAGCATCACCATTAGTGACACTTTATTTTTAGTGTAGAAATAAATAGCTCCCCACACTCTAGCTTTTGAGGATTTCACTAAACTAATAAACAGTAACACTGTAACTATTAGTCATAACAATAGTCCAAAAAAAAAGCTTAGGTTTTGTTCAGGATATCATATTAATAAGGCAGAAAGGTAGAAAATGTGTTTTAAATAGAGAAATTTTAATCCAGTGGTTAAGATAAAAATGTTAATACTAAAGAGACACACTTATCAAGAAATTAATTAATTTGCAATCCCCATTCTCAGAGGACACCAGATGTACCAGGTATTACAATAATATTACTTACATTCAGTCAGGTTTTTAACACACACTTGCTTTAGTTCATGGGGATATGCAGGGCAGAGCTTTGACTAATTCAATCGTTATGGTGGTTGGTGGTATGTGTGAGCTTATAATTGCTCTCTATTATCCTGAGAACTGGATTCTTATATCTTCCATACACTTCAGTAAGAAAAAAAGGCAACTTTTAAACATTGAAACTAGGCCTTACTGGTGTGGCTCAGTGGGTTGGGCGTCGTCCCACAAACCTAAAGGTTGTCGGTTCAATTCCCGGTCAGGGCACATGCCTGGGTTGCCGGCCAGGTCCTAGATTGGCGGCATGCAAATTGATTAATGTTTCTTGCACACATGGAAGTTTCTCTCACTTTCTTTCTCCCTCCTATCTGCTCTCTCTAAAAATAAATAGAACCTTTTAAAAAACTGAAACTTGCCCAGGCTAGTGTGGCTCAGTGGACTGAGTGCCGACCTGTGAACCAAAGGTCGCTGGTTTGATTCCCAGTCAGGGCACATGCCTGGGTTGCTGGCCAGGTCCCCAGTAGGGGGGTGCAAGAGAAGCAACCACACGTTGATGTTTCTCTTCCTCTCTTTCTCCCTCGTTTCCCCCTCTCTAAAGATAAATAAATATTTAAAAAAACTGAAACTAAAAGTTACTTGGATAAACCATAATGTCAATTGATCCAGTGACTTTTGTTGCTTATCACTTAAAAAGCAATTAATTTGGATAATCTTAGCAAGACTAAATTTAGCTTGGATTATATACAAAGCAGACATACAATAAACAGTTAGTGAATGAATTCTGAAAGAAATGTTAAGGCAATTACTAAATGATAGTGATGATAATGATGGTACTAGAACAAGTTGAGTAAATTCTTTAGTTTTTAAATGTGCTATTTTATTGTTTCATAATTGAATGTGGTTGTTCCCTAGGAGCGAATGACATGGGCTTCATAGTTATTTGGAATGAGCTTTTGAAATTCAGCCCATTAATTCTCTCTTGTTTAAAATTCTGTTTTCCAACCACCTCACAACATTTTCAATTTGTTTTTCAGACAGTCTTGCTTGAGAAAAGTTGTTATTGAAAAGAAGTGTTATAGTACCCGGAGAAGAGGTCGCATTAGGAAATTAGTCCTAAAATAGACACATAGAGATCTAAGATTTAACATTCAAATCCTGGTTAGAGTGATTCTCTTCCAATCAGATTTTCTGATTTGGAAAGGGCTTAAGAAATCTTCTAACTCGACCTTCCACCATACAGAGCATTTGTCCTTGATGGGTTGTTTGTGGGCCTCTGCTTCAAGGTACTCTCTCCTGGAGCTTTGGGCATGACTTTATTCCATGTCAGACAACCTCTAATTGCTAGAAAGTTTCCCTTCATGTCAAATGGAAATCTTTCTTTGGGACAGCTACTCATTGGTCCTAGGCCTACACCTTTCACAGCCCCTTAGAAATGTCCTTGTGCCACCTTAAACAGAGCCACTGTTTGGAGGTGGCACACTTGTTGGACTCCACCAAGCACTGAGCCTAGCTCACACCTATTCTGAGGATGACGGCAGTGAAGGCTATGCCTGTGTAAACATGACACTTACTCTGATGTGTTCTGTTGATCCGATCCACAACCCGCAAAAGAAAAGAAAACTAAACACTGGATTTCCAGATGTTATAAAATCAGTTAGAAAAGGCCAATTTCAAAAATTGGAAGTACTGGAACCAATACTGGATGGAGCACCTTGGCTGCTGTTCAGACCCACGCACCTGAAATTGCCTGGGCTGTGGACATCTGTTTTGATGGAGTTGACTGCATACTCTGGCCTGTAGGTCCCACACCACACCTAGGAACAGAAGTAGAGAAAGGAAACCTTGTGCTTAGGTTTAATCAAGGATATTACTTATTGGGTAGGCTGAGGGAAAAGCAAACTTCCTAGTCTAAGAATGAAATTGGCGTTCTGAATTCTTCAACCATGTACTCTTTGAATAATGTTCAATGATCGGCAACCAGGAGCATAAATACCATTAATATAATGTGACAGTCTATTATACACAATGAAATTTAGTCAAGTCAAATGATCTGCCACAATTAATTAAAATAAGGAACCTCAGCATGGATTCTCTAACTTACTATAAAATTATAAATCAAAATGATTTTCACATCTATCAGTCAAGAAAGATACCATACCTGAGCAAAATTCAAGAAGAATAGTTGTTTGTGATTTAGGTCAAGTCCAGGAAGTAGCTTTTCTTCACCATTCTTTTTAACATAATTTTGATAGGCCTAGGCATTTAATGAAACAGAAATATGATGCTTATAACTTCCAAATTTATGTATAAATTATACAAAAGACCACTGAACCAAGTAATTAACTTTTTGCATCAGAATCGCCATAATAATATACTTTGATATGGCAACCTAGAATTTACTTATAAGTGCTTTGGAAAGAATAGCATACTGATTAAAAATGACAAGAACCCAGCACATGTCAAATGAACAATAAATGCCAGTTAAATGAATGAATGACTTAAATAAGTAATGAAAAACTTATGTAAATGGTTTTCTATTGATAGATGGACAAGTCCAGCTAGTTGAAAGAATGGATTGCCAAGGGAGTCTGTAATTGCTGTATTTAGCTTAGTTACTACTCTCAGCAAAATACGCTCATACCAGACTTTGAGCGACTTTTGCCAAACATCTCTTAAAATCCCTTAGAGGCCTAATATCCCGTGATTCTGAAAATAAGGATGAGCAATTATTTTGGCCCCCTGAAGACAGGGCAAAAAAAAGCAAGCTGTAGTTACATTAGGAAAAAGAAATTTAGATTACTTGAATGTCAGAAAAATGTTTTCGAGTCTTAAGGATTCATGGGCACTTTTGAAAAATACAGGTTTCCTCTACTTAAATATACTTAAGAAAAGGACTGACGACAAATATTCTGAGATGTTACTTCCAATTTAATACAAAGGAAAGTGATCAATTAGATAAGCTGAAGTTATGTTTCATTTCTTTCTGCTTGCCATGACCATAAATTTATTCTCTATAAATGTTCTGGGGAAATGGGGGATATTTGAGTCTGTTCCCTCTTAGGGAGTTCACAATCTAGTAGGAGACAGGGCATTAGATGTTATGATTTCATATATAATAAAAGATTTGCACAAATATAATTTGCTTCATTATAATTCTATACTTATTCTAGATGAGGATCTCCAAGGAAGTACCATCATCCCAGATTTTGGCTGGATTTTTAAGGCAGTGATTCTGAATAGGGCAGTATGTTAGAATAACCAAGGGAGTTTTTTTTTAAAAGATTTTATCCATTTATTTTTAGAGAGGGAAGGGAGGGAGAAAGAGAGAGAGAAACATCAATGTGCGGTTGCTGGGGGCCGTGGCCTGCAACCCAGGCATGTGGCCTGACTGGGAATCGAACCTGCGACACTTTGGTTCACAGCCCAAGCTCAATCCACTGAGCTACGCCAGCCAGGGCTACCAAGGGAGTTTTAAGAGTGCCAATGTCTTCCTCTTCCAGGCAAGATAAAGCGACAGGGACTGGTTAAATAACCATCCTGCTAAAATAACCAAATGAGTGACAACATATATGCAAAAACGGCTTGCCTGACACTGGGAAAAAGGAGAGTGAGCTCTGGGAGGTGGTCAAGAAAAAAGATGAGCCCTGTGAATGTCCCAGTTGATTGCCTTGGGGCTTTGCAGGCCACACTATAGAGAAGGGAAACTCAGTCTGAGTCCAAGGGACTCCTAGAGTTGAGGACAAAAAGTTCAGGGACACCGAGGTCAGGGCACTACAGAAAAGAAAGCTGCACAGATAGAGGATCTCAAAAGATCAGATGGCATGCTCCAGCTGAGTGTGTGATATGCATAGGAGCAAGCTACCCAGGACCTGTGAAGGAACCTCAGCCAAGGATCAGAGAGAAAAACGCCTGGTATGCACACTCAACATGTAAGAAAGACCTCAAGGTTCCCGCAGTAGCATCTTGCATCAGCCATGGGGAATGACTGTCTTCACCCTGAGCACTTTCCTAGTCCCACCCATCAAGCTGCAAAAGCAAGACCCAAAAGGACCAAACCATTGCCGAGGAATTTCACTGTGTCTTACAGTAAAGCTCAAACATATTTATAGGAAAACAAAAATACCCAACACCCAAAAAGGTAAAGGCACAGCGTCTGGCATCCAGTAAAAAAAAAGTTACGAAGCTCTCCTAGAAGCAGCAATTTACCATCTCACCAGACTTGGCAGGGATTCACTCTTTTGGAAACTCTGACGTCAGCTTAATCTCCCAAGTCTCACTCACACTCTATTCATCTGTCCATGTTCACTGCCAAATCTCAGGTCTCACTGGCCATCTCTCCCACATGGCTCCGATGCTTCCTTTTTCCTGATCCAACTTCTGAGCCTCTCTCCTCCCCTTTAACCCAAAGATTCCTCTGATAACCCTCATCCACTCTGGAATATTCAGTTCATCTCATTATGGGGACACCTTACGTCCTGTATCCTCTTCAAGTAGACTCTGCTCATTCTCCCACACCTGGCTACCTCAGGGTTGGAAGATGCCTCAACATTATCCTCACTCCTCACTGTTACTTCCAAGATGGGTATTGGTCTACTCCCTGTGGAAAGCCATACCTTTCTTGTGCGCATGGCATCTCTGAGAACGGCGCCAAACACAGAGTGAAGTTCTCAACAAGCATTTGTTGAATGCACAAACCAACGGCAGGCTAACTGAGAATCTAGGGAATGCTACATGGTAAACTCCTCTGGCTATAACAGTTCGGGTGACTAACAGGCCGCATGCTGAAACCAGATCACCAAGTCCTTCACTGGATCACTGTAACTGGTTTGCAGTTTAATAGTTTACCTGTGGTTTATGCCGATTATGGTTCCCAAATGCTACTTCACCTGCTGTGAAACTGGGGGCCTTGTTCAGTACATTGATCAATGATGCTGAAATAATTCTTTTTATGAGGCCTCCTCTGGAATAAATCTATTTCAGAAATTATTTCTTAGAAAAAGGTTGCCTCCTCTGTAGACTTGCATATATCTGCTTATTTCTGCTGATACAATGTTTTGTGTTTCTTCTCCTCAGCTCCTCACGTTCAGCTCGATCACAACTGGATTGCCCCTGTCGGTGAGTGTATGTGCAATTCCCTTTCTCCTGGCATTTCTCATTTTCATCTTTTGTTGTTTACACGTTTCTTTGTGTGTTTTGCAAATGGCTTTAAATGAATGATGAGATATGATAAAGTTCAACACTCCAACCACTAAAACGGGAAGAAAATAGTATTACTCACTCTGTATGCTTGGCCAATACCTCCATTATCAGCAATGTTTTCTCCTAGTGTGTTAATTCCATTGAGCTGTTAAGAAAAAACAGACCCTTAACTGTATTCTGATGGTTAAGAAAGCCTCAATAATTCACTCTAGATTGGACATATTGGAACATTTCAGAGAATGCTGATGACATACGTGCTGCCCGCCGGCTAGGTCCCAGGAGAAGTTTCCGTACTGGTACACCATGCACTGGGACTGCTCTTTAAAATTGTTTGCTGACTGCTGTGACCACCAGTCGACGAGATCTCCATCTTTGTTAAAATTTCTGCCTGTAAAACATTTATTCCAGTAAAATGAGAACTCATTACATCAAGAATTACAGTAAGATATTTTTAACTCAAAGTGCAGGAACTGAAATACCACAGTGTGAGAGAACATGAAGTAGAACAGAAAATGAGAGGAACTGGCATCCTTTCTCACGCAGAGCTGCTGGGACCTGGGCTGCCAGGGTTCTCCTTGCTGGTGGGCCTTAGTGTCACTCGGACAGTTCACCTACTTGGCTCCTGAGATCTCACCTGCAGCCTCCAGATAAACACTCCTGAAATAGTGCCTCATTTCTGTTGGTTTTCACCTGAACCAAGTCTAACTTGACATTTTGAGATTTTAAAAGGTCACTATTTTTTGTTTTGGTATTTGTTTCAGATCTTGAACCTTCGTGACATGTTGGGGACCAGTTTCCCTCTGCTTCAAGCACAAAGAAAAAGTGATTGTTCCTCCTGGAGCTTTCCTGCTGATCCTAAATATTGGGTTCACCCAAAAGTTCATTACATTTTTTCTGTCATATAAAAGAGACGTTTTTCATTTTCACCAATAACTTTATTGATTTAGAGATTTTGAGTATGTCTGCTATCTCTTGCTACTGGCTTCTAGTGGGTAGAGATCAGGGGTGCTACTAACCATCTCCAAATGCATACGACAGCCCCACAGCAAAGAATTATTTGGCCAAAATGTCAGTAGTACGAAGAAACTTCACAAGCCACTTGTGACACAAGTGGTTTAGTCATAGCACCTTCCCCATACACTGCACAAACCTTTTGTGTTTCAGTTACAATTTTACCTTTCTTGAAATATCGTATTTTTCAAATCATAAGATGCACCTAGGTTTTAGAGGAGGAAAATAGGAAAAACAATTTTGAAGCAAAAAATGTGGTAAAATATTTAATAACATAAATACATAATATTTCACCAATGTAAATGTAAACAGAACTCGACAGCAGCGTTAACAACCATTATTCCTCCCAAATTGTGGGCAGGGGGGGTGAGTCTTGCAGTCTGAAAAATATGGTAATAAAGCATAATACACCAAAAATAACGCATGTTTTCTTCCATTTCAATATTAAAATGGCGGTACAAAAATTCACCAATTTTTTAAATGCATGCTGATATGACAGCTGTCACAATACAATCTAAAAAAATTGTTTCAAATAAAGTTAAAGACAATTAAGCACTTCTAGAGCTATCATAGAGAAAAAACGTGATGGGCTTTTTGGCCAACCCAACACATTGACCTTTTCCTTTTTTGAGCTATAGTCGTCTTTATATATGTCATGTGTTTTGACACTGAATTTTATCATCTTTTTAATAGTCATCTATGATGAAGTAAGTATGAAAAGGGCTATGAAGACAAACTACCTGAACGCACATTCTGGTTCCACCAATTCCAAGCTTTGTAATTTACATCTTTTATGTGTCCCTACTTTTTTTTTCATTAAAAAAGTGGAAATAGTATTAGTACCCACCTGTGAAGACTACTATATAGTTAAATTGGGTTAACAGACACTTAGTAAGTCCTTTCCAAAGCTGGACCCTTCCTGCTTCCCTTTCTTTCTCTGGATCTCTGAAGGTCAGGTTAAGGCTGGATTATTTCCTCTCTTTGTTCTCTTCCTATTTTCTTCCCCCTGGAAACCCATCTTTGTCACAGCTTCAACTATCAGCTCTTTACTATCTCCTGACTTTATTTCTTTTCCTTTCAATTTCATTGAAACTTGAACTCTATTTTACCAATCAAAAATCTATTTTTCAGTATATAAACTGATAGATTTTAAGTGCCCACTGTTAGCAAGGCCTTAAACTAGGAAAGGGGAAAGGAAGAAGTCACATACCACAAGCAGTTTAAGACTCTTATGGCTTATGGGCATCTTACTGTTTCATTTTTTATATCTGATTTTAAGACATGGACCCTGCCCTCTAAAAGGCTAGGGAACTATGACATAAAAAAATCATGAAATAAGTCCAGATATTATCATTAGTGTTTTCTCATTGTGAATATTTGCTTTATTTCATCAGAGACTGAAGTACTCACTGCTTAACTCAGTACTAGAAACCTCTGATCTCTTTAAGCAACAATTTATACTAGACACACTAAATGTGTGGTGGTTATTAGGTCAATGATACATGGATGAATCACGTATTTTCGTATTGATAAGTTATAATAACTCTTAATCAGGTTTATTAGGCTATGTCTTAGTCAAAGGAACATCAAGTGCACTTTACCATTGTCATCGAAGCCGTGGGTAATTTCGTGTCCTATGACCATGCCGATGCCGCCGTAGTTCAGGGATTTAGACTGCTTGGCGCTGAAGAAGGGGGGCTGCAGAATGCCAGCCGGGAAGACTGCAAGAAAAGGTGACTGAGGGTTATATGTGGCATTACTTTGGGACAGCTGGCCTGGGATTGGCTTCTTGCCTGCGAGGCTGTTTTCCTGTATATTCACTTCACTTATTTATACACAAAAATCTTTTGTGACTGAAACAAATGCAGGTCTTTTATTACTGGTAACAACAAAGAGTTTATCCCGGAGCAACACCATTCATCTGGAATTTATAAACACAATTCTCTGGACGATCTCTAGTAAGATTGTTTTTGCTATAAGGAGTTTAGAGAAATTATCATTCTCATGCAGAAGGTTTTTTCCCCATTGTATGTATTTAGGAGAAATAGTTCCTTAATAACACAAGCATTGATTTTAATGTTATCTCTAACATCTTATCCATGTACCATAGTTTATTAAGTAGAGCCACTCAATCAAAGGTATCTCCAATCTCATAATCTTATTTTATTTTCATCAAGATACCTGTGGCTTATTATTTCCTTATATATAATTGTTCTTTTTGTTGACTGTCCCACCCTCCGCACCCCTACTACTTCCCCATGGGGAACAGAGGTTTGTGTGTCCGTACCTATGTTTGTTTTGTTTTTTTAATTTTTTTTCAGTTTATCTCCAGCACCTAAAACTAGCATTGTGCCTGGAACATTCTAGGTGTTTAGAAAGTGGGTTGAATAAATAACTAACCAATGATAAATGAATGAATGAATGAATTCACTCTGGTGTCCTAAAGACATTAGCAAATAACAATTTGTATGTCTACCTTGATATCTACATTAACTTGCTAACTTTCTACACTTAGATGTCTTAATGGACTCTTTAAACTTCATGTTTCAAACATTGAATTCCTCATTTCCCCCTCTAAGCCATCCCTCTCTTGACTTTATTATTTCTGTTAACAGCGTGCAAAGGGTTTCAGTTCACCCAGCATGAACATTTTCCACGTGTCTCAGATGCCCCCTTTCTGTAACAAAGTCTTACACAGTCTGCTTAGGAAAAGACCAGATCACGTACTTCCCTTCCAGGACCATCGCTTTTCTCCTCCCATCAGTCTGACTGACGTCATCCTCATTCACACTCTCACTCCTTGCCTCAGAATTAATTTCCTAATTGGTCTTCCCACTTCCTGTCTCACCACCTATTGTATTCAGTATAATGCATCCTAAATCGAATCTATCCTGCAGCCAGATATCCTGCAAGTCATTACCCCTTCCCTGCTAAAAAACCTTGCTCTCTAACTAAACACAGAATCTTCTGCCTGGCCTGGTTCCATGGTTCTCTCCTACTCGTACGCTTCCCTCATGCCCTCCCTTTCGTTCGTAATGCTCATAATTTAGTAATTTTATCTTTCATGCTTTAAAACCCTAGTATCCACTGAGTACCTGAGACAATACATTCTGTAACAAAAAATATCATTAGTGTGACATCTATTCCTTGTGGAGCCCTGGGCCATTGCTCTGTGGGATACCAGGAATGCAAGAGGAGGGCCCTGACCTTGGACATTTCAGTATCTAGTTACCACCGAGCAGCAGATGCTGTTTCTTCGTCTTTCAGGTCGGGTGCATATGACACAGCCTTGAATGTGTTTCAGGGGGGAATATTAGTTATTTACACAGAAGACTTTAGAAATACACTGGGCAATTTAAGTGCTCTTCAGACCTTAAAAAAACCCCTGCAACATTGCTTTCAGATTCAAGATGATGGAATAATAAAACAATAAATAGTTTTGTCCTTGGTGAATCTTGATGGAAGTTCACATGTGGCTGCCTGAGCTATCAACAGTGACAAGAACTAATTTTTAGCTTAAACTATAAAAATTACGTGCAGTACTTTATTAACTTAAAGTGAACATTATCTCCCACACTATGTACTCTGATTAAAATCCACCCATTATATAAATGTTCTTGTAAAACGTGCTAGCAAGACTAAACATTAACTGTAAAGATCCTGCTGCTTTAATTATACCCTGATATGCCATTCTTCAGGCAAGTGATAAGATTTTTATGGCTCCTATTAAATACTAGTCTTCAAGTTCAACTTTGCAAATTATGATTTCTCCTTTCACTCTGTCAGCTAAATCTTTGTGATGAGGATTTTCCCCATTAGCTTTATTGCTGTTACTAGTAGACTTCACAACTCTTCATAATAACCAACTGCTTAGTTGTGCATTTTTTATGTTCCTTGATGTCAACAAGTTAGTTAATTAAATAAGTCATTAGTCCATGAAACAAAGGCTGTTTCTCTCTGTTCCCTCCCCCTCATTCTCTGGTTTATATTTTTAAGGTTATAAGAAGTATGATTCTAGAATCTTTGATATAAAGCTCAAGAGCACAATTAGGTAAAATCAATTTTTGGTAGGAAAAATTAAACATTCTTTTTATATGAAATGTTTGGAAATAGTTACTCTTAATTTTCAAGTCTGAAAATAAGACTCTTGGGAATGAATAAGACAATTTTAGAATATTATCTCAAGACAGTCACAGACCACCCAAGGTGGATAAACAAAATATAAATAATCCACAGATCTCCTAAAATTGAAAAAGTTTTTGATTGTTAATGGAAAAGGACAATAAATAGAGCAGTAGTGTCTTCCCTTCTAACTTGATTCCTTGGATAAGATTTTAAGGTTTAAGATTATTGAGTAGTGCCTGGAACTCACAGAGAAACAGTTGACACAACATCCGTGTGCAGCTTTCCTAATGGCACGGAAGATTTCTAGAGCTTCACGGAGCAAATGTGCAAGGAAGGTCTGGGAACCAGTGTGTGCATCACACACTTTTGGTGTACTTTGAAACTGTTCCAGAAGGTGACTAATGTTTAATCAATGTGAACTGGTGGAAGTGCATAAAAATTGGAATATAGCCTACATGTGTGAGTTATGACAAAAGGTGGCAATTGAATTGAAAAGTAGAAATTATTAATATAGCTTTCTATGTGATAATGAAACAAGTTATTTTTTTACCATAACATAACGAAACCAATCCCATGAGAAATTTTATGCAATTTTATTTAGGGTGTTTGTGTGAGGGTGGGAGGGTCTTTTATGAGACACATGCTATTTTATACCAATTCTAATTCTGTGATGCATGTGATACCCATGCCATTAAGACAATGTTAAAACGATGTCAAAAAAGTTATATCTTTGTGTATGTACACATACACACAAATACACACACCTTTAGCAAGAAGTAAGAGGGAGATCAGAATCTTCAATTTTTTAGGTAAGACAATCCCCACTTTGAAGAGTTAAATGAATTGTCAAAGAGAAAACGTCACACGTCAAAGATTTTTCCTCTCCCGTGACACTTTCCCTTTCTTTGAACTGCTATTATTAGCAGACAAGCATGTGAAGAGAGGTTAATTTTTTTAATTTCATATTTCCTTCAGATGAATTTATCTTAAGAGTCTCCAAAAGGTCTTTCTTGTATATTATGAATGCTTGTTACAGCCAATTCTTGATTAAGAATTCCGGGGTAATGGTCTACTTTGTGAACCGTTGGGCCATTTGCACCTTCCTTTTCTTTTTGCTGTGTGCTTCTTTGATTTGAGGGCATTGAACACAAAATGGGAACATTCCCAGATCTCCTCTGATAAGGGAATCTCTGATATGGACCACTTCTGAGCTAGCTCCAGGAATAGAGGGTGACTCAGAGCCAAACAAGGTTCTGTCTGGACCTGAACTTTGCGGACCTGCTCTAGAGAATAACCTAAGGGGTAAACAAGATGGTCTTACGGAGCCTCTGTCTGTCTCTGCTAGTTGGGACGACTCAGCACCAGGTCTGAAAGGATCCAGGGCCCTCCCTGAGAGGGGTTAAAATGATGCTCTATCCCTTGGCCTGCCCTAATGAAGAAGCCCAATCCAGGCTGCCTTGCTCTCTTTGCCTTGGGATTCCATGAAAGATTAATTATCTCATTTTAGTCCAAGTCTAGAATGAACTAGATGTTACACTGATGGAAGTATTGAATATCAAGAAGAGGTCTTTAAAGTACGGCCTCTCTCTAGGGATAACGGCACTTCTAAGAAAAGGTTGGAATGGTTTCTAGGACTACATTTCCAGGGACAGACTTCAGGGTCCTGAGTTGATCATTAAACAGACTCTGCTCTGAGTTCAGGTAACCATTTCGCTAGCTGGGAAATGTTTTAGCCTAGAAAATACTTTGAGCTAATTGATTTTAACCCACGGGACCTGCCTTACTTATTATCTACTTTTCTGATTATAATACATTTTCATGTCACACACCAAAATAAATTCCAGCTGAATTACAGATTTACTCAAAAAAATAAAAACCGTAAAACCACAAAAGAAAATGTAGTTAATATCTTTTTTTAAAATACCTTTTTAGAAAAGATTTTATTTATTTTTTTTACTTTTAGAGAGAGGGGTAGGGAGGGAGAAACAGGGAGAGAAACATCCATGTGTGAGAGAAGCATGGATTAGTTGTCTTTCCCACAATCTGGCCCGCAACCCAGGCATGTGCCCTGGAGGGTAATCAAACCAGCAACCTTTGGTTCCCTTTGGTTCACAGGCCCACAGGCCAAGGTGCCCAGTCCACAGAGCCACACTAACCAGGACATAGGTAACTTCTTAATTTAACTCTTCATAGGTTTAAAAGCAATGAGGAAAGGTATAATCTAATTTTCAAGTAAAATAAGATTTTCAACTTCTTTTAAAGTTTGTTTTGTAACCAATGGTAAAAATCTTGCAGGATTTTTCATCATTTTTAATCTAATTAGTAACAAAATTCAAGAAAAACAATGCTCAGGTCAGACTCTGAGATACAAAAAGAGTAGTTTAGAATAATGCTGAAATTATCTCCTGTCTTGATTCTGGACCACACTTAGAAATAAAGAACGGTACTGTTTAGAATACCTCTGCTAGTATTGAATCAGTTACGTGCCTTTCTATATACTCAAAATCTTTAGGGAAATATGAAGCTATTACCCTTAGGGAAATAGGGGCATTAGGGAAATGCCATCGGCACTTATGTAGTTATTAATTATTAAGAAAGGGGAGCAGAGGCATTCAGACATTGAGCTTAATAAACTGGGGAGAATAAGCCTGCTTGATGAGCCAGGAGGCTACACCCCAGGGATCCCAGCATTGCTTGCCAAGGGGATTAACACTGCTCCCTTCCCCCTCCAGTGCCGGATGGACTGCTGGGGTCGGGGGGCACGTAGGGTGAGGTGCTGGATCAGAGAGGCCTGTCAGTCTAACCAGAGGGTATAAACCCATCCAAAGCCCATATCAGCTGGGAAAATTGATTGTTTTTGTTTGTTTGTTTGTTTTTATTTTTTTATTTAATCTTTTCCCATTAGAGCTTTCTTTGCTTTATTTTCATGACAGCTATTCACTTCTTTTTTCTTTAAGATTTTATTTATTTATTTTTAGAGAGGGAAGGGAGGGAGAAAGAGAGAGAGAGAAACATCAATGTGCAGTTGCTGGGAGCTGTGGCCTGCAACCCAAGCATGTACCCTGACTGGGAATTGAACCTGCGACACTTTGGTTCGCAGCCCGCACTCAATCCACTGAGCTACGCCAGCCAGGGCTTAATTGTTTTTTTTTTGAAAGATACCTCGTCCATCCCAAATCTGAACTAATATAATCCCAGGGGAACAAACACACCCCCACTCCTCTCTCTTTGTCCCCCGATGACCCACACTCACAGAGTGCACTCATCGTGTGGGGTCTTAGCAGCCACATGGCCCCTGGCCGTCTGGCCTCTCCACACAGGCATCAGGAGGAGCCCGAACACCACAGCACAGTCACAGACTGCAGTGGAAGCACACAGTCAGGTGCTGGACTGGGCTGGGCTGTACTTTAATATGGAGCAGAAACTCTGAGCAGTGGCCTACTGAAGACAAGATTGGGTTTCTTCCATGGAGAGACCGATGGAGATGGGGCACTGGGAAGTCAGGAGGGGAACCCCCTTAATTTTGCATCATCAATAAGCCATACCGCAGAGCCACATCCTCCTGTGTGGGTCTCAGGAAATTTTCCTCATGATACCGCAAGAACTCATTTTCCACCAATAACAAACCTATTTATGTGATACTTAAGAGAAAGTTAAAGATGTCAAGGCGATGCAGACCCCGGCTCGTGGGGTCCGCCACATTGTGAATGAGGCACGAGAAATTCACACCTACTACTGAGTCCTGTGGAGGAAAAGGGACAGCATGGCTTTTCTCTCAAGGGGAGGAAAGAGCCTCGGCCCTTGCCTTGACTAGCCTTTATTTCTTTTCTGGGCACATTACATGATGGTCCTCATTTACTATGCACAGGTTCACTTTAGGTGGTTACCTTTTACAGAAAACAAAGGAGATGATGCCACTAATCACATCACAGAAGAAGGATATTTGCAAATGCAAAGAGAAAAGTGGTTGAAGCAGTTACACTCATCCTTGGAAGGTTTAGCATGGATTTTAGGAAGTTATAGTAAACATTTGCTGCCTCAATTCAGGGTGAGGGAGTTTTAGCAAAAGGCAAGACTCATAGCAGCCTAGGTACATTGCAGGACTGATTCCCCACGGGAGAACCTATCCATGGGCATGGGTCCTGTGCATCTCTGAGTGGGAGCTGGGCCCACGCCATGCAGAATGGTCTCCTATATCAAGGTCTCCCAAGAGAAAAAATACATTCTGTAAGGTGTTTAATTATTATATATATTGTTCCCTTATGTATTACTTTCTATGCAGATTTCTGCTATATTATTAGTGAACACATGAGATTTTTTCTCTTTGGGTCAAAAGTGGTTAAGTAAATATAATTTCTTATGGTTCAACCTAATATAAATGACTTCAACTTTCTGAGCCCTATGCCATCTTCTAGAAAAAAAGAGGAGATGGAACAGGACCATTTCCACCAAAGCCAGAATACAGAATTGCCAGGAAAATCAGATCTCTGAAAAGCTGCCTCCTGGAACCTTCAACCACTTGAAGATGTTGATACTTAGGAAGTCTCACAGTCCATATAACTTTTTAGCAATATAAGGGACTTTAAAAATATTTAGAAATTAAAAAAGTACTTAGCAACAAACCATTTAGCTAAAAATGAGAATGTTTAAAAAAAACTATGTAACGTGATTTGTACTAATTTAAAATTTGCAATTACAGTAAAAAGAGATACAGAAATAAATTCACTTTCAAAGAGTATATTCAATAAATCAGTAACAGCTATGCCTTTATGGGGAGTATTATAAATTGGTCATGCAATTTACTACAGGTTGAAAACAGTAAAGGCATAATAAAGAATTATTTAGGAACAGACCTTACCTATCTGATTTCTGCCTGAAGAATAAAATGCGTTGACCACAGCGGCTCCACTTATCCACCTATAGAAAACATAGAAACCACTATTAATGGTACCGCATTATTCAATTCAATCTACTCAACACAATGGAAGCACTGTTACTATTCCTAGATGAATGTTAACTTTGTTTGAAATGTGATTAAAAAGTTAAAATCAGCTCACTAGATAAGGAAGTACATTTAAAAGTATTTCTACTTCTTGAAAAATCAGAACATATCCAGGTCAGTCATCTGTTATTTGATTTGCATGAATTTTTATGGAGGCATCTGATCGTACAAAACCCATAGAAATGTATTCCTTTAGAAATTACAATGGATTATCATTTTTTTATTTTATTTTAATCATTGTTCAAGTGCAGTTTTCTCCCTTTTACTTCTATTCCAGCCCACCCACCCAACCCTCCCCACTTCCCTCCCACTACCACCCTCCCCCTAGTTTTTGTCCATGTGTCCTTTAAATTTGTTCCTGTAAACCCTTCCCATTCTCCCCTGAAATTCCCTCTTCTCTCCCCTCTGGTGGAGTATCATTATATTGAAAGGTGTTTAACTTTGTGTTCCTGACCCTAGGTAACTATGTATGGCCAACAATTCTGGATCAGTTGACAGTGTATTAAAAAGGTAACGTACCTCTGATTATTGCTGTTTAAAAAATCTTTTTTAAAAAGAGGCATCCCAGCTAATAGAGCAAAGGTTTACCTTTGTTTGATGACTGTAAAATAAAAACCAGGTGGTTCTTAAATAGATTTGTCTGTATGTATAAGCATGGCTTAGGCTCTGTATAGAATCTATAGCTTTTATCAAACACAGCTTCTGAATTCAGAAGACCGTAGTTTAGTTCAGGAAATGAGAGTAGCTATAAGACTGAAATACAAAATAGAAAAAGAGCTCCAAGACACTAATTCAAGGGTAGCGTTAAGTAAAAGGATGGATGCCAATGTTCTCTTGTCTTTCTGCTCAGACGTTATAAAGACTACATATCAATAATCATAATTAAGCACTTTTCTGCACCAGAAGTATTATTCCCATCTTAACAGATGAATGTATATTAGTTTGACATATTAGTCTAATAATAGAATAATATGCATCCTTATACACTAATTGAAAAATGGACACTTTAACTTCAGATTAATCTCTTAAATGTCAGCACATATGCATACACTTAAAGACTACTTCATTGTGGCTATTCCACTTTCAGAGCAACGATTAGTGTGGCAATTATTATGCTACTCACAGAAGGAGCTTACAGTAATTAGTACAATGAGGTTAAGACAGAACTGTTTCCAGACCCTGCTTTGTGAGGTAAGCACTACAAAGTCAGCTGCCCGAAACACCGATGAGCTACAATTTCAGTAACCACTGTGGGAGGTTGGATATGAGTTCTACTCTTCTCTCTTAAAAGTAGCTGAGGAAGAGCTGTATATAATATGTCTGATAAATTCTAATTAAGTATGGGTTTTATCTCCAATAACAGGACTAGGACATTTATATAAAGGATGTGGGACTTTAAAAAAAATCCAGATAACATTTCTGTGAATTCTTCTTTAGGAAGAAAATGAGTTTGAAGATAGAGGGTGTGGGAGGGAGGATGGTTGATCAATGTGTTTCTTGTTTAGTTTGAGGTTGTTTTAAATGGAGAAAAACATTTCAGACAGGATGGGGTGGCTGGTATATCAGTCCTCCCTAGCTTAATTACAGCTGAGTCATCAATATTTTAATTTCTTGAAGGCTGATGATTACAAGCACATAATTTTATTTATTTTAATTAAACCCCACTTGCTTCCCACATGATTTCTGGTGACTCACAGCAACACCATGTATTTGTAAACCCAGGAGTGCTAGTCTGAAATGCAGAGATCAGAAACGATACAACACAAGTCGACGTTGTTTGTGTGACCAAAAACCTGGCAGTAGATTTTATGCATAAACAGCTCATAATTATTTCAATTGTTATAAAGGTTAATCCAACATGCTTCCAGGTCTCAGCTGTTCTAAGTTTCAGCTTCTCACTTATGAACTTCTAAGGCGGTGATCGTGTACTCTGCATGGGCTTTTGTGGGTCATCACAAATAATATGCAAATTGTTGGGTGTGGATTCGGGCACAATGCTAATATTGAAATATGAAAGGTGCCCACTCAAACATTTTTAAAAAGATAGGTACATTACAAAGGTGAGGAACTGGACATCGGAAACTAACATTTTAGATGGAAGCAGATCTCAAAAGGAGGACATAGATGAATGAATATAACCCATCTCATGTTTATTGCTTTTGTAAAAGCAAATGTCATACCTTTTGTTCTGGTGCTTTTCTGCTCTTCCGTTACATCACTTCCAAGGGCTTAAGGCTCCATTTTGATTAATATTTGCAACTTTGCAGCAGGGAGGGTTTTATGTATTAACATGCCCACTGTGAATTGTCCCTTCAATAGATGGCTATATATGACCACAGAACACTTACATAAATTAGAATTATGGCGGTTAGGTTCACAGAGGACTAGTGATTAGTGTCTGCCTTTTCTTCCTCCAGGCATCTCACCACGTGCCCTCAGATCACCTCTGAGGAATTTACCCAGATTCGTTTGTCCGAGACAAACTATCCCTGGGAATGATTGGGACATGAAGTACTGGGATACGATCGTTACATCGTAAATAAAGGGAAGATAACGCCTAGAGGCTCAATGTCAAAAATGTGTGGTCAAGAAGCTACATTAACAGTGAAGGGATTGCGAAGTACAAATTGGTAGTTACAAAATAGTCATGGGGAGGTGAAGTACAGCACAGGGAATACAGTCAATAGTGTTGTAATAACTGTACACATACATAGTGCCAGGTGGGTCCTGGAAAAATCAGTGGGGGGGGCACTCTATGAAGTGTATGATTGTCTAACCACTACGTTATACACTTGAAACTAATACAAAATAGTATTGAATGTAAACTGTAATTAAAGAAGATTTCAAAAAAATGCAAAAAAAAACCCCAGCCAGTATTTTCAAATTAAATGGTGATGTAACAAAACAGTGTGGTTGATTTGGATGTAGCCTCAAAGTTTTAGGAGAAGCTTCCATTTATGTGACACAGACAAATGGACCCCGAAGAGCAGTACAGAAAAGAGAAAATGCACAGCAGAAGAGAGAACCAAAAGGTGGTGGTTCTTCCCCTAAAATAATGGGGAGTGCAGGCTACCTGAGGGCACCGTTCAAGTGTGAAGGTCAGAACTGGCAGCCTCTCAAGCAGGCATCGAACCTGCGACGTGAGTCAAGTCCCACCGTGTTCTTTGATTTCTCTTCCTGCCTCCTGTGGTCCATATGTAGGAGTGGAAATGTGTGTGGTATGGTATAAGGCAGAGAGTGGGAAAGCAAGAAGGAAGAAAACTTTATTTTTAATTTCTGAGACACAATTTTGCCAGGTAAACTTGCCCTTTGGGGCTTTCAATGGTGGAACAAGGAAGGGCTGCTATAGGCAGCACGCACCTCAAAGCTGAGCTAACAACGTGGATGGGAAATATAACTGCAACACGCTGGAGAGGGGGACCAGGTGTTTCTCTTCTAGCGCTCATTACCCTGAAGAACCTAAGTGGTGATAAACTGAGAGCACACAGACATCGTTTTTATAGCAGGGAAGAAATGCAGACGTCGGCAGCGTGATTCTGCAGCTTTTGGACATAATAAACCCCACTGGGTTGCAGAAACACTTAGGATAAAAATTCTCTTTCAACCACTCATGTGTAACTTTAAAAACTTAAAACCACGGAACTGTTAACTGAACAGAAAGTGTTCAATTTCTCAGCATCTCGTGGTCTTCAAGGAACTCCTTTGAAATCATCAGTGCAATACGGTGGTTTTCTCTGCCCTTCTCAAGTGCGGCTGAAAAGGAGAATTCTCATTTTGTAATCGCAGTAAGCACGGTAATTCTTTACATTGACTAATATTAACTCTTCCGGACTTCCAAGCTTTCTACATACCTTCATTTATCTTTCAAACCATCCATCTAAGAGAAATGAAACATCCAATGTTTGGGTGTAGAAACTGAGGCACAGTATGGTTATCGAACTCTTTTTTCTGATACTTATAAACTGAATGATACAACTGGAAAAAAAACATGTAAACTAAGGAGAAAGAGGACCCTATCACAATCCAGTGAAATCCCCTTCTCTAAGCTGTTGCTCTAAATCATACACAAAACTTCATTACAACGATGAATGCCATTTTCTTACCAACCTCTTTAAAAGAGGAAGTCTTCGTTTTGCTTATGCGGGGGCGGGGGGGAATTTTTTTCCTCTACCTTTCCAGGTAATTTTGTCTGATCTAATAATTAACATAAAGCACATTAACAGGAAAACAAAAACAAATTTAATCACATATGTACAGGAGCCTCACATAGGCATGAGAAGGCCAAAGCCAACCAGGCAATGAGACTCACATGGCACCCCAAGCTAAGCAGGAAGGCCCCAAAAGAAGGAAGTCAATTCACAGGAAGATGGGAAGAGCAAATGTCCAGCAAACAAATGTTTGCCAAGCCCCCCACAGACAATGAGACCCAGAGAAATTGAAATAACTCCTGCCGAGTTCCCCAAAGCAAGCTCACACTCTGTAGTTATCGCTAGTAGTAGCCTTCATCAAAAGTTTTTTTTTATGCACTTAAGGGGGACGGAAAAAGATGTCTCTGAGTCTTTCGGGCCTTGTCTTCAGCTCGAAATAATCTGCATCAAAGTGGCACATCCTGGCAGGAGTGCTGCTGTGTTTCATTCTGGGGAGGCCTGTTCTGAACCCTTCAGTCCACAGGGCTCCCTCTTAGCCTAATAGGCTTGAAAAAGCTGGTTGCCACACCACTCTGAAGTCCCGCCATGAGCAGACAATGACAAAAACAGCTACTATTTAACAAGTACCTATGTCATGTAGCGGGCACATCACACAATACACAACACAACAACCCCTCCGGGCAAAAGCAGATGTTATTATCCTAGTTTATAAAGGAATCATTGGGGTGCAGTGGTCTTCTGTAGGTTGTCTAAATCCACACAGCGAATAAGTTTCAGAGCAGAAACCTTAACTCAGGGCTGCCTACTCCCTCCACCTCTGAGCCCTCATCACCTCCACCGCCACAGCTCCCGGGCTCCACAGCACGGTCTTCCCACTGTTCTGTAAGGTGTCGTTTTTTCTCCAAAGGCAAAAGCGTGGTAGGACCAAAGAGCCTCATTAAACTGGTCATTGTCACAGGAGAGTTGTTAACATAACTG
This sequence comes from Phyllostomus hastatus, assembly GCF_019186645.2. NCBI lineage: Eukaryota > Metazoa > Chordata > Mammalia > Chiroptera > Phyllostomidae > Phyllostomus > Phyllostomus hastatus. The sequence continues at coordinate 10,809,029 of NW_025333977.1, read as the reverse complement.
AAGTGCTCTGTGTGAGTCATCTCACTGTCTGAGCGCTGAGAGCTGGAGCTCCTATTCTGACATTAACTGGAGAGAATCCACTTCTCTCCACTTCTCTTTTGTTCAACAAAAAGCAACGGAAATCGCCACTCTGATTTTCTTCCTAGAAGTCATCTGTTGGTCGTGTGTGGGTCTGAGTTTGGCAACAAGCACACTCTTTTTAGTCTTCAGTGGCTTTGTATGTGTGCACAGGCACAGTGTGTGCACCCCTATGCGCCAAACCCAGAGAGATTCTAATTCCGGACTTAGGGGTAGGTGGATCATTTCTGTCAGAATGTCATTTTGGTGACTTTTCTCCTGATGTAGAATAATCTTGGAATCTTTTAGAAAAGAATTGAAACCTTCTCCATCTCGTATAATACTTAGCAGGGACAGAACATTTTCAGTCTATTGTCTGTCCAGCTCATTAGATTGTGACTCCACGAAGGCAAGAATGTTTTAGGTTTTGTTCTTTTTAAAAACTATTTTAAGAACACCTCCATAAGATGTATCTTCTTAACGCCTGTACGTGTTAGGTAAGTGGGACCAGCGCGGGGTGGAGGGCCCGGGCCTCAGAGAGGCCGCGCTTCCTGCAGGCTGCGGGGAGTGGCGGTGGCTGGGAGGAAGCCGTGCGCCATCTGGATAGCTCCCTCTCGGGAGGGCGCGCTGCGAGACAAGTTCCAGGATCCTTCTGCAAAGTTCTCCCAGTTTAATATTTCATCCTATAAATTATTTATCTTCCCTCCCTCCTTCTCCTTCCCTAACTGAAAAGAAAACAAAACAAAACCCTCTCCAGGTGCTAATTAAAAAACAAATATTTTTGCTGATAACAAAACTATAGACTTTTGTTTATAACTCCAAAACACATTAGAAAGTTGCAAAGTTGGATGGTGTAAAGAGCGTATAAAAGATGACCATTGCTCTCTATTGCACACAGGCAGAACACAAGCACAACACAGCAGATGCTGCCACGTGGAGTTCGTGATTTGTCCGAGTTTAGTCTACCTGCTATTCCGTCTTTCTTGCTGAGTAGTACTCGATGAGCCAAGTCATTTTTTTTCACAAATCTTCCCCACACATCTACAGTCACGGAGAGTCATCTGCGCCCTGAGTCTCCAGCACTCCGCACGCCCACCCTGGAGAGGCCCTTTTAAGTGCCCCCCTCTGTGCTGTCTCATTCACCACGTAAGTCCCACAAACTATATATATTTTTGATAATCAAGTTCACTGGCACAGGGCTTACTTGGAAAGAAAAGTGATTCTAGCAACATCAGCAAAGGGGAACATCAGAAGGGGTATTTTAGAAAGAGGTGGGGGCACTTCCCTACCTCTCAAGAATATGGTCTTTCCTCCTCAGCTCACTTAATGTGCAGAAGCCAAGGAGGAGAACATCCTAGCTCCTATCAAAGCTTCACAGTCAGGGCCATAGAATTTTAATGCTGGAAAGGACCTTAGAGACGCCATATACTCTAAATCAACCTGTTCATTTTATAAATAAGGGCACTGCATGGCTTTTCAAAGGCCACAAGCAGTAGCAAGTAGAACTGGAACAAAAAAGGGTGGTTTTGACTCAAAGAAGGAGCAAAACTACATCACTTCACAGGGTGCCGAGCTCCCTGCCACTGCTGGTGGGGTTGGCCTTTCAGGAAGGACCACCCGGAGCCGCCGATGTTGGGCTATCTGCCTCAAGGGTGCCACTTAGTTCAGGGGCGTCCCACTGTCCCATCAGAAAAACAGCAGGCTCGATGCTCTGAAGGGGAAGGCAGAAAGGAGCCAAGCATCTTGTTTTGTTTTGTTTTTAGTGAAGCCTCTGTTCACTTCAATATTGATGGAAATGCTGACATGTTTCCAGGGAATGTTTTATTAATAAGCACAGATTTAATTGTGGCCTTAAAAAAAGTGCTGCCACCCACCAATCCCGCCTTCATCAGAAGCAGTTCTTCCTCACCTGCCTGTTTGCACTGGACTGTGAGTTCCACAGGCAAGGGACACATCCCACTCGTGTCTCTGTCCTGTACAGCGATGAGCGCCGTGTGCCACACACGCTGCAGCTACTCAGTGCTTTTATGTGGATGGACAACAGCGGGAAAGATTCGGCAGTGAAAGAAGTCTCTTTAGGTTGTAAAAAGTAACTCCACAGCTCAACAGCCATGACTTATAAACCCTGGCACCACCTGTCGCAATTATATTATAGAAAGTTTTGTCCCAAGAAACGAACAAAACAGCATCAAGTTTAAAAACAAGAGGAAACAATTCATTTTGTTTTGTCCTGGTACATCTTTTTCTTTTTGAGGTTTATGTTTTCTTTATGGACAATAAGAAAATAATCATGCTACAGAAAGTAAATCAGTTTATATACAGTCATGCCGTGCCCAACATTTCAGTCAATGCCACCGTATATATGATGGTCCCATAAGTTTATCATAGAGCTGAAAATTTCCTATTGCCTAGTGACAGCTTAGCCTGGCAATGTCACAGCAGAATGCATTACTCATGTATTTGTGGTGATACTCGTCCAAAAAACCCTTCTATGCTGCCAGTACTATAAACATGTAGCAGGTACAATTATGTCCAGTACATAATACTTGATAATAATAATGGATTATGTTGCTGATTTATATCCTTACTTTTTATTGTTATTCTAGAGTACATTCTTTCTACTTCATAAAAAGAAAAAGTTTGCAGTAACAATATGGTCTATCACACCCACAATGACCTCCTACATTTCATGTTTACTATGTCTCTCGATTGCATCATTTCCTTTTGTGGTTGATTTTATCTTGTGCTGTTTTGTACAGTCATCTGCTGTTCTTAAAAAGAATACCAGTGCAGTAAGCCCTCATTTAACGACATCCATTAGTTCTTAGAACTATGGTGAGATGATGCGTAATGAAACCAATTTCACCATAGGCTTGTTGTTGATATAAACAAGAGGTAAAAGTTCCTACTTAAGCATCTCACCAACATTATAATAAAGTAACATCGACCAAAACGACATTATTCTGGAACTTGCTGTATCTGGGTCCCCGCCCACAGGCAGGTACATCGAAATCTAGGGTGGTGGAGTTGGGTAATCAGCACCATTTCTAATGCTCCCCAGATGACTCCACTGTGCAGTCAGAGTTGGGAAACCTTGTGTTCAGCATACGGGCATTAGACAGGAAGGAGAGGGAAGGACTAGGCTGGTGTCCTTAGAAGCCATATTTCACTTGCGATTGACTCTCAGAAGCTCATGGGAAATATTCAGAAAGTACTACTGAGCTCTGCATGCTGCTGAACAAACATTCATTAACATATTATATACAAGTTTGGTTTTTGATTATCTATTGTAAAGAGAAAAGGACTCAGGAAATCAATGCATGTGATGACAGGGTGTAAAAAGAGCAAACTATACCACAAAATGATTTTGGAGAAGAGACTACATCAACTTCAAAAGAAAACATCAAGCAATATTTCAACAACTATTTTTAAAGTTAGAGAAAGACAAGTACCATATGATTTCACTCATATATGGAATCTAATGAACAAAATGAACTAACAAGGAAAATAGAGACAGGCTCATAGACAGGGAGCAGGCTGACAGCTGTCTGGGGAAGAGGGTGGCTGGAGGGACTGAGCAAAAAGAAAAAAAGAGAAAAGAAGGAAAACTCTTGAACCTCGATAGAGTGTGGTGATTCCCAGAGGGCGGAGGGCATTGGGGGGGTAGAGCGGGGTAGCAGGGGATAAACGGTGATGGACAGAGACTCCACATGGGGTGATGAACACACAACACAGTGAACAGATCATGTGCTGTAGAACTGCATGTGAAGCCTGTAGAATTTTGTTAACCAGTGTCACCCCCATAAATCCAATAAAAAAGGAAAGAAATTAAAACAACCTTCCCCTTTAAAACATAAATAAATCTTCTTGTGTCATGGGGATGCAGGTTGTATTAGCTATTCTCATAAAGAATATTTTGACACTATTTGTCAGTAGATAATTTACAGGGTTAACAAGGATTAAATGCAAATATATATATTTTAAAGAAATAAAAATATTCAGACTTGTAAGGAATTTTTCAGAGCATAAATTTAACCCACAGAGTATTCTTTCTGGTGACTTTATCTGGGTTTCTAGAGAACACGTTTGTTAATCTATTACACCAACCGCATGTAACCATTTTCCTTCCTTCTTTGTCAGCTGGGATGCTAAACGCTCCTGACCTCTGTAGCCCCGTGTTTAGCCCCAGACAACACAGCATTTGCTCCAGTGTCAACGCAGAGGTCAGCAAAGGAAACCAGGCTCCCTTTCAGGATAACCGAATGGCTCGAATTGTTGTGGAAGGACTGAACTGTATTGGTTTACCAAGGAGAGGACGCTCCTGTCATCGAGACCACTGCACTCTGTCCCTTTCCTGACACAACATCTCCCTCTTGGTGGATCGGTTTATTACATCATGTCTTCCCTGCTGCTGGGGCCCAGAGCAGGCCACCCTAAAAATATCCCATGATGGCATATCTATTACTTTGAATTAAAGTTATTTGACAAGCAGCCAATGCAAGAAGGGCACATTGACCCTCCCTCCTCTCCCCGAACGCAGGAAATAAATCTCCCCTGTGACAGGTGTCCTCCTTGCTCCAGGGAGGTGAGAGAGACATCCCTATCCAGTGAGTTAAGGAATTCAGGGCCAAAAAGCAGTATCAACAAAACTTGTTATTTCTTTACTAATTTGCTGGCCAAGCCCAAACTTGTTTAGATTTTCCACTAATGAATACAAAAACTGAAGTTTCTTTGTCCTGTCAATTCTTCACAAATGCACTGTTTCTTTGTCTAAAAGGCATAAAAAGCTGGCTAGGTCATCATTTCTCAGAGTGTCATTTCTGATCTCCCATACTAAAAAGTATTAACTTGCTTTTTCTTCTGTTAATCTGGTCTTAGGTCAATTTTATTATTAGTCCAGCCATAAGAACTCCAGAGGGGCAAAGGGGGGAATTCTGGCCCCTCAACACTACTTTGGTTTTTGTACTGGAACGTAACATAGTCAAAGTTTACCTTTGATTCTCCCAGAACCCATAACAGCTAGACTTGGTATTCCAAAATATTGGTTTAATAAATAAATACATGGAAGAATAAATGAATGCATACAGGAACCATGCACCTTGCTGGTTCATTATTGTGTCAATTACACAGAAATCAAGTCATTATATTTAGTTTTTACTCGTTCATCATTCAATAATTGTTTTAACTGAAAATCTTTGATGTATTCAGCTCTATGCTGAGTGGTCAAAAGGAACAGCCCCTGTTCCTAGCAGCTAAGAACATAGTGAGATGTCAACACAAGCAGTTCTAGGGATTTAAGCGCACAAACACGTAAGTTGATAAATATGGTAGAAACATCCCTTTAGTTGACAAATAAACACTAAACCAATAGTTAACATGAACTACTAATGTTAACCACTAATGTTAACATGAACCACTAATAAACAGAGATAAAGAGCATGTGAAGGCTATGCATGAGAGCGATGCTTATGTCTCATGTTTGGCCACCACTAGGGTGAGAGAAGTGTTTACACGTCGCTGTCCAGGGAGGGGTGGACTTGTGTAATGCCAATGACTCACGGATCCAAAGATTAGCAACCAGACCCCCAGCTAAGTCTGAAATCAGTACTGCAGGGACTTGAATCATCTCTCTTCTCTTACCCTTGTTACATTACCAAAGGAGAATACAACTGTCTCTGGTTCTCAAATAGTAGATCGTTTTGTTTTTTAAGTAGAGAATGCACGACCTAACTTATCCAATCGAGGAAAAATTAGAAAGTAGACAGAAACTGAAGATCTGGCTTTTCAGGCCCGTAGAGGAGGAGACAGGAGTCTGAGCTCAGCCTGTGCTTCCGCACTTGGATGTCCGCCCTTGATACTCTTTAGAGGACACCATATTTTTCTGACTTCTTAAAATGGAATATATGGAAACCAAAATAACACATACAGACCTACCAATGAAGTAAAAGGTGGGGCTGTGGCAAGAAGAAAATTCTGAGTACATAAGCAAGCCTCAGAGAAGGCTTAAAGAAGCTATGGGCTACTTGGATTAGGTGTTCTGGAGGACCAGGTCCCCCCAAAACAAAGAGGGAGAGGCAATAAAATGAAAAGAAACCAAAGAAATTGGGTTGCCTGGGAACATACCTTAATCACAAATTTAAATTTGGTTACACCCCTGACCCATCTTTAGTATAACATTCTTAGATGACCCTAAAGTATTCATACTTCATAGAAGGAGGACAATTGTACTTTTTAACAGTATTCTAAGTCAGATTCTTTCTCTTAATCCAACCAAAAGGACGGGAAAGGACCCACTTCTGAATAAACACATTAGAGACTGGGATATACATACTCGTCCTTGTCCACCTTTTCTCGAAGCTTCTTCAGCTGTTTGTTTTGGATTAACTTCAAATTTTGAATTATATTCTCAAAGTATTCATCTTCCTTGTAGTTCAACTATAGTACATAAAAGATTTGGGAAAAAATGTTATTACCAGTATCTGCAAAACTTTTGCTAAAAAATGGAGGATTTTTTTCCAAATTCTGTTAATAAAGTTAACAGAGAGCATTACAATTTACCAGAGATGAATTTAGTTCTAATCAGACTAGTTCTCTATTACAGGTCACGGCTGCTCTAGCGAATGACCACGTCAGTCTATTCTTTTGCAATTAACCAGATAAAACCAACGGTCAGGCAAGCCTTACTATATTGATACTAATCTTTACATACCAGATGGGATAATAGCATATTCTTAGTAGTACTTAGTATATGCCAGGCAATATTCTAAGAATTTTAAATATAGGTAACACTCTTTTAATCCTCTTAATAATCTTATAAAAATAGGCTGCTATCCACCACTTAAAAGTTGCAGAAACTGAGGCACAGACAAGGGCACTTGCCCAAGTTACTGAGTGTAGGAGTGGGTATTTGAACCGAGTTTGACTTTGATTCTATGCTCTTAGCAAGTTACTGAGTGGTGGAGCCAGGATTTGAACCTGCACAGCTCAGCTTTGAGTATTATGGGCTTAGTCACTGGGCCCCTGCTGTGAGGGCCCGCCAGCACTCACATGCTGCAGCCAGCTCAGCTCCTTTAAAAGAAAACAGCCAAGCCTTTCTGCAAATAGAAAAGGAGGAGAGGGCACTGTGGCTTGCGAGCCCCCATGTGAGGCTAGCAGTCAGTGCATTAGGAATCACTGTCATCTCTGATTTGCACAACAATTACCTTGTCGTCACCTGAGTGTCAAGGTGTTGTGGTGACCACAGGTTAGCAACAAGATCCTCAGCTAAGTCTGAAATCAGTTCTGCAGTGACTTGAGTCATCTCTCTTCTCTTACCCTTGTTATATTACCAAAGGAGAATACAATACTCTCGGGTTCTCAAGTATTATTATTTTTTGTTTTCTTTTTAAATAGGGAATGCACACCACAGCTTTTCCAGTGGAGGAAAAATTAGAAAGTGGACAGAAACCTGAAGATCTGAGTTTTCAGGCCTGTAGAGGATGAGATGGGGAGTCGGAGCTCTGCCTGTGGTTCAGCACTTTGATGTCTGCCCTTGACACTCTTTAAAGGACCCCAGATTTTTCTTACTTCTTAAAGTGGAATATATGGAAACCAAAGAACAGATACAAACCAGGCCAACGAAACAAAAGGCTAAAACTAAAACAAACATATATCTGTCTTCAGTGTTCAAGGCTTTATATAACATTTAAAACCTATGGTTTTTGGCTACTTCACATAATTGCTGTCACTCCAAAGCTAGAAATGACACTGCCCCCCCCCCCCGCCCCCCGCCCCAGCCCCAGGTGACATGAGCCCAGAGTCTTCACAGAGACTTACCTCCTGGTACTCTTTATTCAGTTTGTTATCATCTGAGATAATGTCATCAGGGTAGCCGATTCTTTCTCTAATGGCTAAAGCCTATGAAAATTATAGTACTGAATGTGAGGAAGATTGCATAACTCTTAAATGCAAACATTGTCATTTGCCCATGAATATCAAATGAAAGACTTGATCTCATACTATTTATAAAAAAAGAGTATCTGACAACACAAAGAGATCTTTGAAGTGGCTTCTTTCTGGGGCTCAAAAGAAACAAAAATTTGGTCTGAAATTTAGCTTCTAATGCCCCATCCTCATAGGCTACAGCTTTCCCCAGAAAACCAAAGTGAAATTTGACAATCCAATGTGCCACAGGTATTGTACTTTCATGAAATTTTGCTCTGAAAGGATTTTTCTTCAATTTACAGGAGGGTTAATATTTAGAGCTTCCATTCTAACAGCTTATAATTATCTTTCCACTTTACTGATTTGGCTGAGAAAATGGATATGGGCTTATATCCATTCTGTGTTAATATTCTTTCTGAATATTGATTCGTGGAGTTTTTCTGTTCTCCTTCGGTCTCCAAAGTTGTCCACCTATCTTCTCCAAGTTAAAAGAATGACATTAATTACACAAGTGAAAAGCAAGAGATTTCCTTGTTATGCCAGCTCATATTTACCACTTGCTAACTGCCATTTATGATTTTATGTTTATTGTTTTACAATTGTTTACTTATTTTTTTAGATTACCATTTGTTTACTAACCACTCTTTCTATTTTTTTTTATTTTCTCAAAGATACTTGACTTTTGATTCTATCATTTCATGTTGCTCTTAAATAACTTAATGAATTAAATTTTTTTCTGGAAAATCAGGGCATCAAATAGATGGGGGTTTGTTACAGATCTGTTTCAGTGGCCCAGGACTTCCTCTGTGGCTGGGACAGGGTATGTGTCACTAGGTCACTTAGGCCAACCCCACTTTCACACAGGTTTCCACACCATCAGCTCCTTACAAATCAGCCCCTTCTCATTAGCACTTCATTTTCCAGAAGGCATTTCCCCAAAGAGTGTTCCAAGAGACACGAACTTGACTAAAATAGAAGTTACTACATAAAAAGGATCTATTGTCAAATACTTTGAATAAATACTGTGATGATAACATTAAGCAGGACTTCTTGGAGCCAAAATTAGGTTATTCTAAGTGTCCAAGAGGAGGAATTAATTCATCCATTTATTCATTCAATACATGCTCCCGGGTTTATGATGAATCAGGTACTTTGTAAGGGGTTGAGGCTTCAATGGCAGGCAAAAATCGCCCCCCCCCCTACCCCAGAGAGCTTACTGTAAAGACCAGGGATAGGTAATAAAATTAACTCTCAAGTGTGAGGTACAGTGTCATAAAATCACACCCTAGGAGCACATAACCTAGATTAGGGTGGGATCCGGGAGGCCTTCCTGCAGGAAGGGTTTCCTAAATTCTTTGACCGTGGAACTACCTTTTGTGGAACAATTTGGCAGGTCCCATGTTTTGTGACAGCACCTTGGGAAATGATGACGTAGAACAATGCAACTGGCTCCATCAAACAGAAACCATGTCACAGATAGCTAGACCATGAATACAGCAAATACAGACTAAATTTCTGAGGGCTTTGTCAGAATGATGAAAATATAGGGGGGCTTCATTTCTAGACCTAATGTACCCAGGGCTCCGAAGCTGAAAATGACAGTCCTTCCACGTGATTTATGCCTGAAAGAGAACTAGACTACAGCTCTGATTTTCTTATTATAATAGGTTTCTGAGCTCCTGTTATCAGTTCAAAAAATGGTCTGTTCTTCCTGTCACCTTAACTATGAGAAATAATCAGGTTGCATGTGAATACAGCTCATAAAGCACGTACAGTTTTCACTGGACATGTTATTCCTTCTAGTTTTCCATTGTTATCAGGACAAATGATCATAGTAAATTTAAACCTAAAATTTCCTTAGAAATCTCACCTTTCTCCTTAGGCAAGATAATATAAGTCCCAACAAAAGGGACTCCAGATCACCTTATAAAACTCAAATATTGTACCACCTTACATTTGCTTGAACAAAAATATAGTATTCTTTGTATCCCTACATCATATAGAAAGCTAGATGAGGTATGTTTTTAAAAATTTATCTAGAAATTTGCATTAAAAATTAAGCACATATTTTTGACATTGTTAGAGGCCTTTTAGTTATCTTACATAAAAGCAGGACAACTATGAACCACTGATAGTATCATCTCATCCTTCACTTGTTCACAGAAGACTTTCCTCTTGTTTTCTGAAGACTTTCTTTAAAAAAAAGGGAAAGTTGGAGGTCTTTCAAAGTTTTGAGCTGGACATGGAGAGTAGGAGCTTGGTTGCAAAGAAAAAAGAAAAAAGAAAAATCATAGAAAAAATCTCTATCCATGAAAACTGTTCTTGGTGACATTATATCCTGAAGGAACTTGCTTTGATTTTGTGCAATTCTTTTCTTCATCACTGCCATTGATCAGATTTTTATTAAAATTTTATGTAATTCTTGATTATATTTTTCTTGAATTTTCTTAAAGTTCAAGAAAATTGACATTTTTTTATAAAGGAATTTTTTTCTTTGCTGGTTATCCCTGTTGTGCTTTTTACCTTTTCTTCAGCTTTTTTTTTGGTCTCAGCATCCATCCAGGTGAGGTCATCTAACGTCTGAACGAAAACTTGCCGGATCTGTGCGATCAAATCTTCAACCTCAAACCGAAAGAACGGAAGGCAAATTTAGGCCATTTGTCAATCTTTTGTAGAACAAATGTAAAAAAATAGAGCTATAACTTGTCTTTATGTGACTCAATAATATATTAATAAATGTAAATATATAGGCAAACTATGACCTGAACAAATGGATATATGTGGATAGATAATTATGTTTGCAAAGCAACATTGCTATTGTCAATACTTATGATTAAATAGGTCTTTATACATTAATAAAAAATCAGGTTTAGAAGGTAATCATTTGCATTATCATAAAAGAAGAGCACAAAATATTAGCTGTCATTACCATGTGTAGTTTGGTAAAACATGAAGTAGCATTTCACCAGCCCTTCAAGTTCTATTGTTTTCATTTCAATAACAATGAAAAATGGAGTACATTTCTTACACTTCCAGGAAATGTGGGCTTACTTTTTAGGTTTTTAAGAAAACTCTAACTCAACAGGGGCAAAAATGGGGACAACTGTAACTGAACAACAATAAAAAAAAGAAAACACTAATTCTCATTTAATTTTGCTGACTGAAGAGTTTATAAATGACTATTCCACTAGAACATGTGACTATTTCCACAATCTACTGCTTCTGGAGAAAGGACGGCTGGTTGTGGACTAAACAACATTAGGGTCAGAAACAAAACCAGAATGAGATTTACTAAGAAATAATGGCAAATTATGATTCAGAAGCTCCCTGGCAATTAATAAAATGTTGGCCAACTTATGGACAAGTGTAACTGCCCATCAATGCAAACGAATAACCGATAATGTACTGGGCTGAAAACATTACCACATGTTTACTCTCTCCAGCAAATGCTGCATTTACATAAAGCCTTCCCACAGCATTTTCCATGTTCCCGTTGACATAGTTTGCACAGCGTCTCCAAGCCGCTGTTTCTGATGTGGTGCCGTAAAGGGCCTGTGGGAGAGAGAAGGGAGATGGTCTGGTCAGGAGTAAGACGGCTGGAGCACGGCGAGAGCACAGATTTCTCAGGACTCTATTCTTTACGTCTCCTAAGTTCTTGCAAAATTCATTGCTTCTCCTCCCAAGGCAGGTTCTTGCTTATGATAGAATGCAATCTGATTGGATTGTTTACTTACATATGATCTGAAAATAAAGCATATTTTCAGTGCCTGTCCCCATAGAAGTTTTGGTTACTACATGTTAATATCCTTCTAGACAGGTTTAGAAAAAAGCAACAACAACAACAAAAATAGTCCTTCAAAACAAACAAAAAATAACACTGCTACCACTGAATAATCATAAATGGGAGATGATGTTCGACAAACACACCAGGGGAGAAATCTATTATACAAAAATATCCGTTCTTGTTTTCTTAATGTTTTAGCTGAACTTCCAGTACTTAGAAGAACTTAATGTGTGTAAATTTAAGTACCACTAAGGGGACTAACTTAGGTAAGGGAGATTTAGCAAAACACCATTTTTACATTCTTTAATTTTAAAAATGTGTCCACATGTTTTAAAGGGTAAAAACAAGAAAATTTCAATCAATCTGAGAGTTATTTCCTTTCCGTGACACCATCCAGCACTGAACACCAACTGTTCGCTAGAATTTCTCCTCGCTCAATCCCTTCTGCCCTCGCCCTGCACAGCAGGGCTGGAGTGATGACTGTTTAAATGTAGGTACAGCCTAGTGAAAGGCGTTGAGGTTGTCTCCAGGTAGGTGTGTTCTCAGGGGATTGTCCACGCCAATGGAGTCCATCTGTGTGTGTATCTAGTGGGCTACAAACACCTAAAGATTAGAGTTAACTGAGATATCCTTGTGATTACTTTGTAACACGTGAAAGAAACCAAGCCAGTATGTTTCCTGAAATGCTCACATAATGAAATGCATATCCTTTCAGGGAATTTCAATCATGGTGCCACATTAGACAAACATAGGATGGCAAAACCCATAAAAACTGGCTTTTCTAGACAGCATAGCCTAAATATGAGCAAAACAATCAACGTTTGGCATTTTGTCTTTTGGCAAAGTCTCCACATTCTAGCAGTGTACATGGCACCTTCATAACCATGTGCCTCTTTATGTTTTAAGTCTTAAGAAAAGAGAGATTGTTTCTTCACCTTGCGGAAAGCATTTCTGGACTCCTTGTAGGTTCTGCTGAGGCTGCTTACAAGATCCATTATGAACCGCCAGGACATTAAATTTTGAAGATCTCTGTATAAAAAAACCCACCACCCAGCAACAGAAAAGATGAGGCTGCAACACTTCTAAAGAGTGATATTAAATGTAAACTCTGAGGACATGGGCACTCTGATATACCTACCTGGCAGAATATTTGGTAAGAATGAGTTTAAGTTTGTTTAAATAGTCTGGAGCATAAACAACCACTTCTTCCTCATTTGCAATATTAATATTCACAGTTGACATAATTTCATTTGTGAAATTTGACCAGCTGAATGGCTGGAAAAAAGCAGGCACAAAACATTCAGTAATTATGAATTTCTCTTCTTGATTCCAACACTCAATTATGGTTAGGGGTCAGACACGGTTAGGGTGTCAGCTGCATCACAGTATCATTATCATAATTGTCGGTCGCATACTTGTTTGGGATTTTCCCTCACTTGTTTCAATTGGTTTTTGAATAGAAATTAGTTCTGCAACATGATTATTTTCATAACAGAATTAAGCCAACCATTTAAGAACAAAAGCAAAGCCTCTAAGCTGGAAATTAGGCTCGATGTCATCTTCTTGGTCTAATCAGTATTTGAAAAAGAAGAAAAAAAATGTAGCTTTAAAAATAAATCTCCCTTGGTTTATGCAAAAATTTAAGTGGGTATAAAGCGTTTATCTTTTAGAAGTGGATGTTAATAAACAGCCACTCAAACAGTGATGTATCTCAGTGGCTACCCTGCCGGCAATGAAAGCACGTTACAGCCCTAGCAGAGGCGCAGTGAGTCAGACTCAACAGAGCCGTCAGTGACACCAGACAAAACCCTGCCAACACCGGGTGTGTATGCATGCAACTTTAACAGCTCAGAGGCTAGGTTTGGAGTAGACAAAAGTTGGAATCTAGCCTTTGTAAATGGAGTTTGTAGATTTTCCCACGGTTGCTGCTTTATCTCTCGATTGTGTGCCCCAACTAATACACAAGTACACATGTGCAGTCCCCAAAAGAGATAATTACATACTAGCTAACGAAATTACAACTCAGCAAAAAGATGTCAATTTCTGTTCATAAATGGAATCTATAAGACAGTTCTCTTATTTCCTGCGTTCTGTTTCTCCATTATGGCTCTGAACACCTCCACAGATGCCTTGATGAGAACAGAGCAAGTTCTATGAATAAGTTAGTATTTTTAGGAGTTGAAAGGGACTTGAGTGCATTTATTATCTGCCTATCCAATTCTGATGGCCATATAATGGTCTTTCAAAAGGATTTTCAGTTTTAATATTTCCCAAACCCTTTTTTATGATCCTTGCCACCATTATTGTAGAGTTCATTTTAAAGGACTTTTACCTTTAAAATTCCCTCTAGCTACATATAAATATTAATAGTTTCAAATCATTTTTTTCCAGGTCCTGTAGTGAAGTCAAATGGTTGGTGTGATCTAAATTCATTTGATATTCAATTTTTGCTATAAATAAGAAACCATTTTAACATTTCGACGTTATGTTTTAGAAATGGCACAATAAGAGAGTACATAAAACTTGCTACTTACCTTCCCACTGATCTCTAGTGAAAAGTTATTTTGGATCTGGGCTAAGGTCATTTTGTTATAAAGAAGCATTGGGTCATTTCGATTTTCAGGTTGATCTGTAGCCTGTGGATTTAATTTTTGTTAATTAGTTTAGAACTAAGAATTCTTTAGGAAAATACAACTATATTTGAGGAAAAAAGAAATATGAGATAGGTAAATATACTTTAAATTCTGTGCTTGTTTTGCAATTTATTTTGTCATATCAAAAAAGAAGTGAAATTTAAGGTATTTTAAGTATATCAAATAACAATGATCAAGATTTGGCTGCAGTGTTGTATGTAAAAATTCTCAAAATCCTTTTATATTTTTGAAAACGACCAAACCACACAAGCCATATTTGTAGGCCTGCTTCCTTCGATGGTTGAGGGACAGCCAGCCCAGTTGTGTCTGTCTCTTTCATATTGTAATAGCTTTTTTGAATATAGTCACCTCCAATGCATTGCTCAAATCCTGTCTCCCACCATCCACTACTATCATTCAGTGTCCCATTTAAAATTCAGACAGAAAAAACCCCCACAATGCTTCTGCAAGAATTTAAAGCAAATGAATCAGAGAAAACTGCTAGTTAGGTTGCAAGTTATTGGAGAAGAGTACTAGTATGTGTACTTTTGTGACTGCCCTCATGTCCTGCCTAACCAGTTGAGTGCTTTATGCTCAACTGTATCCAGTTTTATTTTATTTTTTTTATTGAATAAAAAGAAAAAAATACCAGTGACAACTTCCCAACTCGTGGCCAAAATGAGTAAAAGCAATTTTCAGTGAGAAGAGATAAAGGGTCAACGTTTAAAATGGGAATTGTTTTTCAGTGACAATTGCTCCAATTTCCCCTTTACATCGCTTATTTTTGCTTTTACTTTAAAAATTATTTATGGAACATCTCCTCCATGCAACGATAAGCTGGACACTGTTAGAGATACATAGGTGATTCAAAGATGACTAAGGTAGCAGCCCAATCTCAGAGTCTAAAACAGAGAAGATATGGGCACAAATAATTCTGAGATACAACTACTGGAAAGCTGACGGTGATCGGAAGAGAACATGGTCTGGGAAGGTGCAAGTGGTGAAACCCCAGGACAATAAGCTGTTCTCCTCTAATAGTTCTGTTTTCCACACAGAGCCACATGGAACCCATCACACTTCCATTCATCCCACTGCAACTGCAGGCAAAGCCTGGTTCTGATTGGAGATTTTTGGTTTCATTAGTCCTAGGAAAGCTAAAAGTGTCTTTAAAAATGTTCAGTCTTCAAGATTCTGGTGGCAGTGGCAAGTAGATGGAATTTAGGAGTACAGGCTGTTATTTGTGATGTCAGAGAGAACTCTGTGTGGCTAGATCAAAACCGAACGTGGGCTCAATCAATAACCTGGATGTTACTTCAACAGAGTTTCTCACTTGAGGCCGTAGACCCATTCAGACAAGAGGACGCTGACTCAGACTCCAAGAGTTCACATGGAGCTAGAGGCAATTCATGAATATCCCCTTTGGGCTCTGCTGATAGACTCTTCCTGTAAGACCTCCCCTGTGCCACAGGCAGGCTGAACTCAGTGACATCACACAGCCACGTGACCACGTTCAGGAGCTAATACTTCTCAGCAAAGGGATAGAGGTAATCTATGTAATTACTATAAACTTCTTTTTAAAAAAGTAAAATTGCACCTATCAAGACAAAAACAGCTTTGCTGAATAGTTTAGCAATTAAATATATCCTGAGTCTCAAGGACATCGAAACCAACAGGTTGTAGTTAGAATTATGATGTAATCCATTTATGATAGGTAATTATTACCTATTAAACAAGTGTATCTAGTTTAACATTTATTAAGTTTAATATGTCTCGCAGATGTCAGGGACCCAATTTATTATAAAATGCTACAGTTCCACAGGTTCTCTTAAAGTTAATGGTCCTTTACTAAGCTAGGCATTTTTATCACTTGGCTCAGGAATTGCACCTTTTACTTAAAATAGGATAGAAAGAAAAAAGCAGTGGTTGACATTATTCAGTGTATCAGAGATAATGTGTTTTACATTGGCAATTTCTTTTTCCAATTCCATAACTTTATTCATTTCCAGGGAAAGCTGGTTTTCATCTACGGGCAGTCCTCTCTCCTGACGAATCAATTTGGCCACAGAAATCATAAAATCCACATATGCTGTACAAGCCTGCAAGAAATAAGTAACAGTAAATTGCTGGCAAACCTTCTAAATATTCATCACAGGGCTTTAACTCAAAATTTTATTTTAAATTCCATATTAATTTCTGCTAACAGGTAAAGCACAGTAAAATAGATATCCTTTCTTAAATCCTAAAAGAAATGACCTACATGGATTCTTAGAAAGTCAATGTGTCTGAATTAAAACAGAACAATAAGGCATCACTTTGAAAGTGCTAAGTGATTCATAATGGTTTGGTTATGACTATTTTGTAATTTTCAACCTTTAGTCAAGTTATTTTACAATGTCTTAATAAGACTTCAGTTATAAACTACTTGATAAATATTAACCTAGTATTTTTCTTAAATAGTAACTTATTCCTTTACCAACTTTCTTTTTCTCAGGTTTTCTGTGTGTGTGTGTGTGTGTGTGTGTGTGTGTGTGTACACACACATTCATGATGAGATGGCCACAAGCTCATATTAATATTATCAGGACCCCTTTATATTCGTCTCCTCTGGCCAACCAGTATTCTTTTTTCAAGTGAGACTGCATTCTTAT
This sequence comes from Phyllostomus hastatus, assembly GCF_019186645.2. NCBI lineage: Eukaryota > Metazoa > Chordata > Mammalia > Chiroptera > Phyllostomidae > Phyllostomus > Phyllostomus hastatus. The sequence goes on along the minus strand of NW_025333977.1, from coordinate 10,791,984 downwards.
GAGCTTCTCCAAGACAAACCTGTGGCCTTTAGTTAATTCCGTAGTTGGCTCCCACTACTATAAAATTTCTAAGATACCATAGATTTGGATATCAGCTTTCTTCTAAGACTCCCAGGTTTTTCCATTTTATCTTCAAATACATTTTAACTTTGTGAAGGTAAGCTGTAAACAAGTTATGTTATCACACTTTTACAGAATACATAAATGCCTTATGTAAGTTCAGAGTGGCATCAACTCCAGGAAATTGAATGCCACTTTCATAAATCTAAACCCATTGTCATTTAGCCATTATTATCTATCAACAATTATGATAGATCATGATCCCACCTCATTAAAATTTACTCAAAACTCAAGTTCCCAGCACCAGCTTGATGACAGACAACATGATTACAAGAGCTACACCACACAAGTCTGGGATTGATGGGCTTGTCTGTGCTTCTATGATCCGGTTGCAGGGTAAATGCAAAGGAAGGCTATTCAGTGCTTAACGCTTTCACAGCTGCGAGAGAGTTTTATAGCTCTTCCAACTGATTACCAGCGATAGGGGTATGCTACATTCACTGCGAGTGCAAAATCACATCTGAATTTACAGCGATTCATTAAAGGGATTAAACAAACATAAAACTCATAAGGAAATGAAAATGTTTTATCAAGCAGGAATGGCAAAATGTACAAAGTTATTACCAATTTGAAAGTCCGGAGGACACCTTTATATAAGGTTTGGATACTGGTATTCCCCGACCTTTACTAAATACTAAGTAAACAGTTCCTTGGGGAGAGGGCTCCCTCTCCCATGGATGCTCTGTGATGCAGGGGCTGTCTAGCTAGCATCTCTATCTACGGGTTTGATGCTCAATAAAACAAACTATTTTTCAGCCGTGAGTCTATACTGAAACTTAATTACTAAGGTACAGGATAATAGAATGTATTTATGTGTATTCATGTCAACTCTATTCTTTTTCTACTCAAAGGTAATCAGAATTTTTGTTCACTTTGAAGTAAACAATTATGTCTGAGTTTATACCTCATGGGACCAACTATTCCAAAATATAAGCATGCAGTGTTTTTGAATTAACCTTTTCCTACTCAAAGGTAATCAAAATTCTTGTTTCACTTTGAAGTAAACAAATATGTCTGAGTTCATACTTCACGGGACCAACTATTCCAAAACATAAGCATGCAGTGTTTTTGAATGAACTACTTCAAATCTTATAAATTCATCTACATTCATCAGGGGATTGTGACTGACTATGAAGAAAATGGTAATTTGAATTTTTCAGTATCAACCTACAAGATTTTTCTTACTCTATAAGGGATGCTTTTTGTGAATCATATTGTTTTCTTAAACAATAACAAGAATGCTCTCTTGCACTTTGCTGATTCTGCAGACTGATTCTACTCCAATATCTTCATCCTTATAGATGTATCTAAAGACTATGGAACCTGGCATAAGGTAAGCGCAGATGACGCATGAGGCTTCTAGTCTGCTGCACTGGTCAAGTTTCCCAGAAAAGGAAGCACTAGCTTTTGGGATGTTTGGATATCTAATACAGCTACTTGGAATACACTGCTTCCTTTAATGAGCTTCATTACTTGGCAAGTATTCCAATGTGACTGATTAAATCATGTCTTAATATCTTGATTATCTTCCCCAGCTTCCAAATTTATATAGCAGCTGTCAGAACACACAGACTTACTGCTGCTTTTAAATCCTTTCTACAAGATGTGATTCGATTTTAAGGTTTTAACTTCCATCCTCGAGCCACTTCTAAATGTATAAAATGCCAAATGACTGTAATTGTCATAATTTTGGGAAAAAAACTAATCTACATATATTTTAACATGTAAATAGTACACTGGCAGAATATTTTTTAAATTGAAATTCAGTGTTGCGTTTGTGTGTGTGTGTGTGTGTGAGTAAGACGGCAATTAGTTATTAGGACAAGTGCCAGAGTCAGCCATCTTCTTTGAATCGTAAGACAACTTAGTTCAAGCCTTGACATAGAGAATCCTGTGAAAAAGAAACCCACCTGAGTATCTATGTAGCCCTTCCTTTAACAATAAAGCATGGTAAATCCCAGTGCTTATACTAGCAGGTTCAGAGATGACAATAGTTGGGTAAAATCTGTAATAGCAGTTTTGTGAGTTTTTAAATTACACAGTATCAGGGAGGTGATCTTTAGCAACATCCAACACCATGAATTATTACTCTAATTAGAACTATCTTCATTTTGCAGGACCAAGCAATGATATGTATTCATTAGTTCTGTTGAGAAGTTGCCTCCTCAAGCTTGTATACAAAAGCTGATATTTGTTGGAGTTGCCACAGAGGAAGGAAGCAATGCCATTTGACTGTTGGCCTTCAAACTTCAGAATCTTTGTTAACATAACAGCAAGTCCAAGGGAAGAACAGATAGCCTCCCTATGAGATTGGCTGATATTTGGGTACCCTAGTGTGCCAACAACCAAAGATTCTACTCCAGGACACCCAGCTCTTACCAATTTTCTGCCTTCCCCTTTTCAGGAAGAACACTGACATAATGTGAAGCATGACATGACTGAGAAGTTCCAGAACTCTACTATTCCTAGCCACTGATGCTGGGGGATATTTAATAGTGTTACACAAGAAGTTTTCTGGAGGAACACACAGAGGACACACAGATGGAGAAACAGGAGTGAAAAGGATCCACTGTGGACTGTCATGGGGACTGTCTGAAGAATCTGCAGATTCATGAGAAATTATTGTTTAACTTCTAAGGTTTGTTGCCTGTGCTTCGGAAGCTGCATGTAGTTCTTCTTTACAAACTTGGTTGAGTCACTCTCAAAAAGTTCTCTTGTCATAGTCACTAAGCCCCAAGTTAAAAAAGCTCCTTTATGCTTTGTTCACACAGATACCTGGCCTGGGTGAAACCTCCTGACGATTAGTCACCCGATTCCCAGAAAGGACAGAATGAGGTCAGAAGTTTCCCCTGTAGGGTCTGTTTTCTGAAGCCAACCAAGCAGTCAGAGTGGTTTTTTTAAACCAAATAAAATGATATCTAAATTATCTACCTACTCCTACTCCAGCCATTCACCTTGTATTATAGTACCTTGTTTTATTTCCTTCATAAAACTACTATCTCCACTTATCTCATTTCCTTAAATTTACTTGTTTCTTTATTGCCTGTCATTTCCCAGTAGAATATGAGTCCCATAGGCACAAGGACATTTTCTTTCTTATTTCTCTGCTTTCCCTATTGAGTAGAAGAGTAACTGTCACACAGTAGAAGCTCAGTGGATATCTGTTAAATGTTTAAAAAATGAAGTTAATTTTCAGGTATGTTAAGTAAGCTGCACTCACTTCCTACGGCATCAGACTACTACTTTCAGCCCAAGCCCAGAGCAGTTTCTTTCAGCTTGTCTTTTGGATCAGTGGGCAGACCAAACCCTTCCTGGGTCTAACTGAGTCCCAGCTTGTACCTGCTCACCTACAGGGCTGCGACCTTGGCTTGTGCACGTCCCTGAGCAGGTCCGGCTTAGAGAATATGCCTGGGCATCTTGTTCCGGTCTCTGATCATCCTGGTCGTGTTGCAAATCTTTTATCCTCACTCCTAAAACATTTTCACTTTTCGTGAGCCCCCAGTTTTTCTAAGAGCTCTACATTTCTTCACAACTCTGCATCCTTCTTGCCTGCCAGTCTCCCCAGCATTATATCCAAATGCTTCTACACTCGGACTCTGGCCTTACCTCCTCAGGCTCTCATCTGTTGGACTACTGGTTTTCTCATGTTTCTTTTAGCCCAGAAATGATCTGCTCAAACAGATATTTTGTTGATGTGTAGACAAGTAAAACAAATCGTGATGAATTTCCTTGGAGTATGGATGTGTACATTAGGTATGGCTACACAGAGCCAGTCACTGGCCCACACAAGGCGGTCTTCAGGTTGGAAACCCGCTATCCTGGCTGGTTCTACCTCCTCAAACACGGAGCATATGAACAATAGATCTATAACTCAATTAGAGTCAAACATTCTGGGTTCCCAGCCTACAGGTTTCCCCTGAAGGAGGACAAGATAATGGGCCTGATGAGCCAAAGAGGTTAAAAAAGGGGAAGCTTTGAAACCAATTCCAAGTCACCCCAATACTGAGTTCAGAGATTATTCTAAAGGTGGGTGATTTTTCAAGGAATCTTATTGTCATCATTCCTTTCAGTGAATCAGTATACAAGTACTGTCTCACAGGAGGTAGTTGAGTAGTTTCATTTTAAAATTTCATAAATGGGCTGATTATTTTTTATGGGCAATGTGTATCTTTAATATTATTTTCCTAGCATGGAAATTTATACCCTTGTAAGGGATAGAACTGTTTCAAATCTCACTACGTACATCTTTTAAGGTAGCAGCGTGTCATTAAGTCATCTCCAGATAATCAGAGTACCTCAGAAATCAGGTTTTATCTCTTTAACAAGAGTGACCCAGCGTGAGAAACTCATCGACGAACCCATTTTTGAGATCAGCTCCTCTACTACGACATTTAGGAAGTTCTACTTATTTCCTGGGAAAGGTAGCTTCATACCACAAGAACCACACAGGTAAATCCAAACTGGTAAGACATGTCAATTTTTTAGTGTATGCATTTGTCTAAGATGTTCACACAGATGTCTTTATGGCCTTCTGCTTAATACACGTATTTGGTCCGCACAACACCGAGTTAACAATATTACATTATAAGTCCCTGGAATAAGATGGTGTTTATCTAGTCTTGCTTGGCAACTTGTGTCATGCACATGAGATGGCTTAATTAATACTTTTAAATGAGATTTGCTCTCAGGTGTTTTGTAGAAACAGCACCATCTGGAAGGAAAGCTAGATTGAAAACCAAGAGACAGAAAAATAGCAAAGTGGGCTATAGTAACTATTTTCCCTCTATCTTGTAGCAGAAACCTCTATTTTGGTTCCTGTTGGTAGAACTGTCAATCAAGGGGTCTCCCTTCCTGAGTCATAAAGATGAGTTGGCACTACCAACTCATTCATCAGAGGACACAGTTTCCTGGACACAGTGGTGGTCTGAAGGAAGAGCAGATGTCTCAAATAGGCTAATCAGGGTCCTTCTTAGAAACTGATACATATTAGGACGGATGGAGTGTCTTTTTTCTGGATTGTGAAGCTACAAATGGCTATCTTTGATGCCACACGAAGATAGAATCCTAAAGAAGGAAGCCAACACAAAAGCACATAGAACCTAGAGAAGGAGAAAGGGCGAGATGACTTGACTGAACCCCTGGGACCACCCATGCCTGGTCTGTCTCTAGAACTTCACAGTAAAGTGAGACAAACAAAAGAATTTTTTTTTTTACAAAATTTGAGCTCATCAGAGTAGGTTTCTACTACTTACAATGAATGTTTCTAGCTAGCACATAGATCTTCTAATCAATGACTTTTAAGCAAGTTGTTTTACTTCTTTGGGTCTTTGTTCCTGCATCGTAAAATCAGAGGCTGGACTAAATCCTCTAATGTCACATTTAGCTTTTAAAGTCTGTGCACAAGTAAACTTAATTATTAAAGCAAACATACAACTCTGTCATGTAAAAAATAGAAGAATATAAATCTTTGGGTTTCTGTTTCTTTAGGACGTGTTCCATCTCTTTAAGTGAGAGGTAAAGTACTGAGAACAAAAAGGAACTGAGCTATTTAAGTTTAGAACAAAAACCAGAGGAATGCAACATGCATTTCTCAAAATATAACATTTAAAATGACCAGGATAAAAGCACATAATAAGTCTGAAAGGGCTTTTAACAAGAGTAAAGTAGGTTTTGTCTTAAAGGATCAAGGTGCAATATAGTTCTTGGAAAAAAATGCGTTATCTGTTTTCATTCTTTAGTGGCGGTGTCATGAAACAAGGTATTGTACCAGGTTATTGCCACATCACAACACAAAAATTCCATTCCTAAGGTACCAGAAGTGAAAAAATACTCCTGTGAAATGGCATGGGCTTTCTCGTTCACATGAGGTTTCAGAATTATGGAAGACGATTCCCTGGAGGAGATGTATACCCCATAATGAGGGATCAGAAAGAACCTGGGGAAATGAGCTTAGGGAATGATTTTATCAAAGAGATCTCTGGTTAGGGTGCTTTTTAAAAAAGATTTTATTTATTCATTTTTAGAGAGGGAGAAAGAGATGGAGAGAAACATCAATCAGTTGCCTCTTGCATGCGCCCCAGCTGGACAACCCAGGCATGTGCCCTGACCAGGAATCAAACTGGCGACCTTTCGATTTGTGGAATGATACCCAACCAACTGAGCCAACTCAGTCAGGACAGATTAAGGTGCTTTTGATCAAAGAGGGGGTGTGACCTCCCTTATTTCCAGCTCCTGAGGCATACGTGCAGAGCCAGACTCCACACCACAGTTTGAGAATCATTGCCTAGAAGGCAGAGAAGCAAGATTTCTCTCATTAAAGACAGCACTTTTCATGGTAAAAATAAAGTTGGTGACCTCATGTCAGTTTTCAAAACATCTCTTGGTTATCTTCAATAAGATAAGGCAGACTGCAAAAGTATGAGACTCACTGAATGTAAATATTTCAGGCAAATTGACTATATCAGAGATGGAAAAGAAGAAAAAGAATACATGGTTTATAAGATGCTCAGGAAGTGTGTTCCCTTAGCTATGGATGCACTGGAGCTCACACTGGCTCAAGAATCCAGGTGAGAACTAGGAGGCACCCTTAACAAAACTGGGTTCTTCTCTTCTTTTTCTTTCTTCCGTGCCATCTTCCCCCTCAACCATTCATCCACTGATTCTACAATATTTATTTGATAGTTACCAAGGGCCAGAAACTGAGCTGGGTACTGGGAGCAAAGCAAAGGGTAAGTGAGATGCAGCACTGCTCCCACCAAGTTGACCATGTTCTAGAAAAAAAATAACATTAACTTAAAAAATATATAGAAACCCATATACTATAGGAACATAGAGGTATCTAGTCGAAAGTTCCAAGAAAGGCCTTCAGGAAGAAGCAAAATTTGAAACTAGATTTAAAGGGTAAGCAGAAGGGAAGAGAGCTGGACAGGTGGCATGCACGTGTGTGAAGAGTTCCAGGCAGAGGGAATAGTAGACGTAAAAGCTAGTAAGTGAGACAATCAGTGAAGACCAGCAATACGCTGATACACTGATAAAGATTTCTTACTGCTTTTTAACTTCTCTACCACATAACTTCTCCACTAGATATTATCTTGTCATCCTAAACTTTTCAGCATTTTTTTCTGTGAAGTAGTAAAACAGAAGAAAATACTTAAGGTAGTAAGGTAGCTGGCAAACTAGAATTAGCTTTTATTTGAAAGCTGGCTGGGGATGCAGAGGAAACTACGTGAGGACCTTCAGGTGGTAATGACTGGGGAAGAGTAGCGAATATCATGAGGGAAATAAGGAAAAAATTGTATTTTTTTCCATGCATGCCTAAACAAATTCACTCCTCTTACCTCTAACACTCCCCAAGAGAGTGGATTTTAAAAGAGGGAAAGGGTACAGAAATATTCTAGTAATTACTCATTATCAAGATGACAATTAGATTTTTTTCTCATATGCTAACTAACTGCCTTCAACAGGAAGGAGGTTGCTTGGAACTTGGAGCACGGGGTTGAGAAGTATTCTGTGGTCTGAGGTCAGCGGGAAACAGTGTGATGACCAAAGAGCCATGGTTACAGGACGCCATCATAGCAGCAGGTGCTGTGTGCTTGCTAGTCTAATCCAGATCATCGGATGGCACGTAATCTGACTGATAATAACTTCCAAGGTTGTAAGTGCTTCTGAGTTCTCTAAATCATTTTCTCATCTAAAAAACTCTCCTCATGTGAAGTACTACTCTTATGAAGGTGGAAAGATGTAATGGAAGGAACAATAGACAAGTTATACCTGGGACTCTATTACTGTTGCGCTGAGTGTTCTGGGAGAATACACTGTATAAATGCAATATATTACTGATCCTCCTTTGTTATTTGACAACAAGTGTGGTATTTCCCTGGCCAGTGGATGCCGACTGAGGCAGAGACTGCTACACGCTGTTGACATTCAAGCTCCCCTTCTTTTTTTGCTAATAGAACCTTCCACCCCCAAACTGAATTTTAACAAAGCATATACATGACTACCCAGCTTAAGACTACATTTCTCAGCCTCCTTAAAATTTAGTTGTGGCCACATGAGAATGTTTGAACCAATAAAATGTACACAACTTCTTCATCACTTGCATAAAAAGAAACAGTTTGTCTGCCAACTTTCCTTTTTTCCCCCCGGTGGCCTGAAATGTGAATAAGGCACTGGTGAACCAACTTTGACCAGTTAGACTCACATAAAACACTATTAAGGTCAAACATCAAAGAAAGCTGTGGTCCTGGTCATTCTCATGGAACGGAGCCTCCTACCTCATCTGAACTTCCTGCCTACCTTTGGACTATAACAGGAAATAGAAATAAACTTCTCTCTTGTTTGAGCTACAGTGTTTTCAGGTCTCTTTGTTGCTGAAACTTAGCCAGGACCCAACTAATTTACGAACTCAAATGCCTGAGGGACCAGGAAGTAAACATAAATCAATGAATCATGCAGACAAAAACCTAGGGAACAAGTGACACACCTAAAGAGGGTGACACGAGGCAGCTTGGTCTCATTGCTGCCACATGGCAATGCCAGCCTGGGGGGCCCCATTCCACCAAATTTTCAAGAAATCTGGATTCCCAAGTGAAATCTTCCAACATTTTAAAGTATTGGAAACCAATCCAAATTTAAAAAAAGAAACTAACAAACAAAAAGCTGCAAGTTGAGCAAAAATGCCTTTATGTCAGAATCAAGCTTATGATTACCAATTCGTAACCTGTTCTCAATTACGAGACAGCACTGAATGTAAAATGTACAAACACACCATCATCATAACAACAGCATTCTGGAAGGACAGCAACAAATAAGAAAACTTAGTGTGTCGAATGTGTACACCAACTGCCAGGTATCAGAAATGTGAAAATAAAAAAAAATACACGTATATTTTTAGGATTGAAAAAGTTTGATTTGGTTTTAGGACATAATTCTAAATATACGAAAAGCATTCCAGGAGATGAGGATGAAAGTGTAGTATAATGAGCCAAAATTCCTCAATCACCCTCAACTCTGCAATAGGAAGCAGCTGGACAGCTGCAAAAGCCAATAGCTGCAACCCACACAGTAACTGGACTGCAGTGAACTCAAATCCCACACCCACGTGACTGTTCTGTTGCGACCTTTTATAATATATATATATTTATGTCCATTTCACTATTGTGCAGCCACTCAAAAAAGTTAGTTTGCGGTGAATTTATTCTGTGTTATTTAAATTTAATTACACAAAATACATACTCAGCATAAACATATTTAGCTAATACTTTTAACTAGGGGCTGACTTCAGCCACACCACTATACTGTGACCCATGAGGATCATCGAAGGTAAACTTAACTGACCCATGAAGACAACAGTCATAGAACCAACACTTTCCCCAAATAGCTAATAATGTATCATATGGCCAAGTTGTCTTCTGTTGTTCCTTTACATCGACAAGCAAGAGCATGTGAACGTCAGCCTGAGGAAGGGAAGCTGGGTGGATGGAAAGAAGAACTCCCTGCCGCCCGTCCAGCAGTTCTGCGGGGCATGACGGCCCTTGGCTAGCCGACCGATGGAAAAGTCAGAGGGTTTGCAAAAGTTTGTCTGTTTTTGATGCTCTGGGCAGTCCTCTGAGAGTCAAATCAGAAGGCTCTGGTGCTACAGGGTATGATGTGTCTCCTACTGGACCGTTCCTTAGTCCTCACTGGTACTGCCCTAGACCATGATTAATCTGTTCATTTTTCGAATGATCCAATTTATAGGGGAATAAAGCATTTAAAATGGCTTTTCAAAATGGGTCATAGACAGATACTAAAAATCAAGATACAAATAAAGAACTGCAAGTTTCCTTAAAAATACTTTCATTCATTCTGTTGAGAATATTCATTCTATCAAAGGGAGCTCACTATTGTGTGTGATTTTAAATATCCGTCCAAAGTAAAGAACATAAAGAACACATATTTGGCCTTAGTCTTTTTCATTAATTATAAGTTTACACCAGATGATTCTGTAGTTTTATTTTGTTGAGTTTTTTTTTACCTCTTTATATATTCCAGTGCATGCATAATAGTCTCTGGAGGGGAGGCCAAGTCGAGGCTGGTCAATCTATGAAAAATATACAAAAACAGAAAATAAGCCAGTTGACACAGAACAGTTTACAAAACACAAGCATGCCTATCTACGTGTGAGCCAAGATCTTCTAAACAGCAAGTGCTCTCTTGCTGTTTATAAGGGTAATGATCACACACTGAGTGGACATATAGTTAGGACATGGTTTTCACACTACTTCAAAGTATTAAACAGATGGGTAGTTAGATAACCTGGGAGACTGTGCCACAGATATTTGAGAAAAACCAAGGAAAACCTGAACAGGAAATATACTGGGAAGCATTTTAATGTGGAACAGAAGGTGCAGGTGAACAAAAACACATGAGCATCTAGGACCTAGGAGGTTCCACATTACACATTTACAAGACACCCCGCTTCCTGAGAGTCTATCGTATGCATCCCTGGGGGACATTCTCTTCTACTCACACCCCTCACTGGGACACAATAAAAGTAAAAGGTGGAAAACCTCTGTGGGAAGTGTAGGATTTTTAGCTAGTGGAATCTCATCAGAGATTTTTTTGAGGTCCCCTAACCTAGGCGGATGAGGAAGATGCCTCATTGGCTCTCTCCAAAGCTGCTCTGCCCTGGACGTCAGCAGACTCCGCTGCCAGCTGGGCGTGTGAAAGACGAACCCCAGGTCTGCTCTGTGGTTCTAGGTCGCTCCATACCCAGAGGGAGCTACCTGGACATGCGTGCAGCCCCCTGAGATTGCTTTTTATGCACTGCATGGTAAGAAGGTGGGTACAGGGGAAATGTTTTTAAAAGATTTTATTCATTTATTTTTAGAAAGAGGGGAAGGGAGGGAGAAAGACAGGGAGAGACACATTGATGTGAAAGAGAAACACGGATTGGTTGCCTCTTGTACATGCGCTGACCAGGGGCTGATCCCTCAACCCAGACATGTGGTCAGACTGGGGCTCAATCAGGTGACCTTTTGTGTTGCTGGGCGATGCCCAAACCACTGAGCCACACCGGTCAGGGCTACAGGGGAAACTTGTCTTTGATGTTCAACTGAACAGTTTGATATAGTCAATCACGGATAAGTATTTCTTGGTTTATCATTTAATAATAACATATTTTGAGCCCTTCAAGAAAACAAGAAGATGGGCACGGGGCCAAACCCGAGCATTTATGGGTTAAAGCGAGAATCCTAGCAGGAAGGACCAGGTCAGGACAAAAGAAGCATCACGCAGAGGACTGGCGTGGGAGAAGCCAGAAGACATCTCCACGAGGAGAGCTCTGCTCCTTCTTTACCAAACACGGTCCCCTCGTGATGCTCACGCAGGATGCTGGCATTTGAGAGTCCAGCGAGAGGACTTAGGAAGGGAGGAAAGGGTCCACTGTGAAAGAGAGCTGGGTTCAATGTTTTCCATAATTTTAAATAACTGACCATGAAGATTTATGCCATAGTGACGTAAATGTGATTCTGTGACCTGCAAATTGTGGTTTAGTTTCTTTTACAGGAGAGTGAATAAAAGCTTTATACATTTTTTAGTCTGTTCCAAACACACTCCTTAAGAATAAATCTTGTTTTAGGTGACACCTTAGATAAACCTAAATGAATGGCTTACATTAAAAAAAAAATCTGACAAAGCCATTTGAAAAGAATGGCATCTTATTTACCCTAATTGAGAAAAAAGTACAGACATTCTTTAGCAAGAACCAAAACTGTGTTCCAAAATCCCTCGTCTATGTTCTCTTTGGAAGCAATTAGGAATTTCTGGTTTCCAGACTGCTTTACTGTGTAAACCAGCCCACTCTCCTTTCAGGAACATATAGAGAAATCAGGCACTTTTTCTAAGTAGGAGGGGCCTGAAGTCTTTCATTTCGTATTTGTTTCATGAAAGGAGCGGTATCTAAAACAAACGAACCATAAGGAGAGATGAATGTCTAAAATACAGCATTAAAAACATATTTTCAAAATTAAGAATCTAGATATCAGGGACAGAGCATTAATTTATTGCCACCTTGCCCACGTAATTCAAATGAACATGCGCATTATTTCTCAATATCAACAACAACAATGTATGTGGAAGTTTTATTACAATTTAAAGGTAACTTTGGCTGACAGCCATAGAAACTTACGTGAATTATATGGTTCACAGAGTTCTTATCATCAGTGCCAACAAAAAAATTAATAATGACTTTTTTCCCATATTTAGAATTCAGTTGTGCAATAGCTTTCTCAGCTGTCCAAGAAGTACCTAAAACAATGAAAGGTAAAGTACATTTTTAGAAGCTTTAGTGCATAATATGGTACCATAATATAATAACATAGATCTTACTGGAAATTACTATTTTTTAAAAAAGAAGGAAAACTGCCTTACCATTTGTTTGCTCCCAGTTTTCTGTGGCTACGGGCCAATCGTATATGTCTGGTAACAACTGGAGTAGAGGCACTCCACCTCTGTTATCGATAGCCGCTTTTGAAAGCAATGAAAATAAACGTATTAAGAAGTCTATGCATATTTTAGCACACTCTTAGTGAAACATAATGAGGAACACTTACATTCATTTATGCAAGACCTGTACAACGTTTTTGCTTTCTGCACAGCCACTATATCTTCAGGTTTGGGTTCCTGAAGGACATCTGAAATGGAGCATTTAAGAAAAGGCATTAATATAATGGCTCATTTGCAGCAGTAATGAACATTTTCAACATAGGTTCAGTAACAGACTTGCTTCTTTGTATGTATGTTCACTCCCTCCCCATGCCAAAACCCTGCAGGAAAAACCAAACCCCTCACCTAATCACCATTCCTAGTGTGGAACTGAGAGTTACTTTCATCAGCCACGTTACATGAAAGTGTTTTTGACTAGATTATCTTTTTTTTTTGAACAGTGATGTGTACTGCCCTGCCACAGATAAGTTACTTTGGTTTCAAATTGAGATTAAAAAGAGAACAAATAAGAATACAGAGGAATTTGGAATTTAATATGATACTCTTCTTGATGGCTGAAAAATAATTCTCTTTGTGTGATTGTACTGTTCATGCCCCCAAATTAAATGAATTGTTTTACTTGTTTGGATGTTAGAAAATAGCAATGCTTGTTTTCTCAAAGTAACTTCCAGAGGAAAAGAACAAAGGATGGACAGTAGGGGACTAGACATGACTTTCTCAGCTTCCCAGGAGAGTGCCTTAGCGGGGTCAGAACAAACATACCCCTCTGGGAAGGCAAGTCTTAGGAATGTCTGCAAGTGGCTTCAACACAGGGCCACGGTGGAAAGACCAGGGAGGTAGTGATTAGTAAAAATCATTTCATTTTCTTTTTCTGTATAACAGCATAAAAATGCCATCTTTAGGGATAATAGGGCTTATGGTTTGTGTTCCTACACATGAAAGCAGGCATGCCAAGAGATGCCAACATCTCCAATTCAGTGCCTACCAGCCTCGACGGGACTAGATAGTGGTCCACAAAATCTGGAGGGATTACTGACTCTAATCCTCTACAGTGTTACCCACAATAGCCAAGGGTTGCATCTCAAAAAAAATGGATAGGAGAGAAATCTTTGATGCACAGGCACGAATTTCACTAACCTTTCAAAATGACTTCTAGTTCATCTCTTAAGATGTCAAAGTTACTGTAACGGGAGCTGGTCTCGGGAATGATGTTGCGTTTCAGCCAGCCCCCACAGGCGTATTTGAAAAAGTTTGAACACGGCTCAACGGTGGTGTCCATGTTCTGGATGAGTCGAGCAGCTGCAAGACCAGACGAAGGACGAGATGAAACAAAGAGGGTATTTCTTGAGTAGTTTGGAAGGCGGGGGAGGAAAGCATGCTGCTTCCCCTTGAGTTCCCCTTTAAGAGCAAGTTATGTGGCCTGATGCTTCTTTTTCTTACCTGTAACTGTCAGTTCAGGGTAGGATGACGGATATTATCTAAGTAAAGTTCCCCTTTACTACAGCTGACTGGTTTTATTCCTGAAAGGTCTGGGCTGGAATTCTCCATCTCCCTCTCTCCCCCAAGTAACTCAGGTTCCTGGTAGTTCCCATGGCAGATTTTACACACACACACACACACACACACACACACACACACACACCTGTTTTGGATATGCTGGGCTTGGGATTAACACAGGGTCACTCTTCACTCTGACAATTTTAGCTGCCCACTCTGCCCTTCAAGGTGTTGTGACTTTCGAATGTCTTTCAAACTCCAAGGGATGAAAGATCGTTAATGGGGTTTTGTCATTTTAGTACAGATCTGAAGCTACATTTATTACTTCTTGAACCTTGCTTCCAAAGTTTTTGCAATTTAAATTTGACATCAAATTTGCATGTTTATGTAGACTCTGTCATTATGAAATTGGCTATACTCTTGTTAGTTTTTCTTATGTCCACTCTTTTATCTTGGAGAACTGCGGTGAAAATGCAAATCAACCAACACGGAGGGCTTACAATATACAAAACACTGACTGTGCTTGGTGCTGCGATTGATGGAGAGACACATAAAATGTGAATTATTGCCACTGAAGGGAAGAATATGACATACAGGAGGCCCGATGCCCATAATTTCTACACCTGGAACAGTGAGAGAAACCTTTCCCTCCTCTCCCCACGTTCTTGCTCCCAACAAGGTGAACTGTTGTGCAAGGAAAACAAAACAGCAATTGAGAATTCATCTGTGTCAAGAGCGTGTAGGTTCTCAAATGAGATTTTGAAAATACTTCCCTGACTAAATAAATTATTTAATTAAAACCTCGCACAATCGCTGCGCTGTGTGGAATTGCTGCCCTTGGAGTGGTAAGTCTGTTTTCCAGCTGAGCCCCAAGCCCCCACTTCTAACCACCTTCTGGACCCCTTTGCTTGGCTGCTGTCTCAGGCTCCATCGCGCCGGGTTGCCTCCAGACCAGTTCTCCCTGGACTTTAATGTGTTGATATACAGGACAATTGTTTTCATGGCCTCCCAGGTTAGAAACCTTGGGTGAAACTCTATTACTCCCTTGCCTTTGGGTTTATCGGTAGCAACTTTGTCTCTCTTCTGTAATTTTTCCATGATCAACGCCAACCTAGTTTACATCTTCAGTCTCTTCTGTCTAGAGTCATCCAGCTAGTCACCTTGCTAGTCCTATCGCCCTGCATTTATACGTTCCACACATCCTTCACAGGCTAAACTTCCCAAACTACCCTTTTGCACTGGCAACTCCCTTGCTCGAATGTCAGTGGCTTGACATGGCCTACATTAAATTACAACTCCTTAGCTTGGCCTCTAAATCTGTACTAGACCAATCAAAAGTCTCCACCTTCCCCTCTTCCCTCTCTGCATTCTACACAAACTCCTGCTTCAACCCGAGGGACTTGCTCCACGTGCCTCGGACGCCTGTGTTTCCCTGCCCCGTGCCTTTGCTTCTCCCCCGCCCCCACCCACCTGACCCTCTTAACTTCTCCTTCTGTTCTCCCCAAATTCTACCTACTACCCAAGGTTCAGCTCTGTCTCGCCTCTTCCTTGAAGCTTCCATTCCTCCAGACTTCAGGGAACTTTTCTTTCTCTGACAGACCATGGCCTCACTCAGTCTTTAATGCTCAGGCAAAGCTACTTCGGGTTTGTCTTCACAACCTAGTTTGTTTTCACAACCTAGTCTGTCTTCACAACCACTCTGATGGTGACCTTAACCTAACCTCGTTGTATTCCCATCACCCAGCACCTCAGTGGAAGGTGGGCAAGTATGTTTGTGTGACGACGTTCCTCAGTCATCTATGAGTCTTGTAACTCCTTCCTCGCCCACCCTGCCCTCCCCCACTCCTGCACATCAGACCAGCGCTCACTGCAGGCTCTCCAGGGGCCTTCCCTCCTTCCAGTTCAGAGGCCCCCAGCCTCTCTCCACCCCACAGGTCCATCCTGTGACCTGCCAGATGAACTGTCGTAACAATTCAGCATGCAATTTTCCACTCCCAGGTTTTTAATATAATCCGTTTCCATCCATAATAAAATCCAGATTCCACCTATTCTAACCTTAATATATCTAGTGAAGCTTCTCTACCATTCCTTTCTCACGGGAGCCCGCTGCCCCAATTAAATGAACGTACTGAGTTTCTGCTGTGAAACACCTTCTCGTTTTCTGCTTCTGCACCTTGGACCATGTCACCTCCACTCCTACTACAATATCCTTTCTTTGTGTTTTTCACATTTAGAAATTTCATGTCCACCATTTGCTGCTGGAAAATCCATCGTCTCCACCCCTGGACTGTGGTTCTGGTAAAGAAGGAAACGCACATCCCAGTTCTGTGTCACTGAGCCTAACGTGGTCCTCCACTCAGCCCTACCGGTGAAAACACGAACCCAAAACCCCAGGTAAAGATTAGGAAATTGCCTGGCTGGCATAGCTCAGTGAATTGAGCGCGGCCTGCAAACCAAAGTGTCACAGGTTCGATTCCCAGTCAGGGTACATGCCTGGGTTGCAGGCTATGACCCCCAGCAATTGCACATTGATGTTTCTCTCTCTCTCTTTCTCCCTCCCTTCCCTCTCTAAAAAATAAATAAATAAAATCTTTAAAAAAAAGATTAGGAAATTGATCTAAAAAAGGTGGAGAGAAAAAGTAATTCCGTCGAACTTGTATGCAAATGAAGATACGATAACAGGGGAAGTGAAAATAAAGATCCTGAATACACAGAAGATGATCACGTAAAGTGAAAAACCAGAAAATTGGAGCCCGAAAGAAGTGCTAACTGAAGGTATTCTAAGCATACATTTCAGGCAATTTTATGTAACTTTGTCTTTCAAAACACTTTTACAGATTTAACCTGAATGTTGTAAAGGCTCCCGCCACTTGGGAAGTGCTTCTATTTTCTTCCCTTCTCTGGGGAAATGAATGGTTTATGTCCTAACACCTCAAAGAGCAATAAATTCCCAGTTGGGAGAGCAGTGAACAAGCAATGAATTAGTAGAATGAGCAGGTCTTACTGCCTCTTTGGAAAAACCACATGCCCTTTTGAACACTCTGAACAAAAAGGAGGAGTGGTGGATGCAGATCTTCTGTTATTCGTGCGTCTCCCACAGGGAAAAAAGATGATCCTTCTCTTTTGAGGCTGAATTCCTCACTCTACACCCAGCACAGTTAAACTACTTACATCTGGACAGCAAATCAAAGAGGCAGCATTCAAACAATTTGTGAGGGATATGCAGACAAGAGATAGGAAGAAGCAACTTTGCAAACTCCTTCCTGTGCCCCCTTTTTAAATTTCCCTTTGGCCAGCATGCTCATCTGGGCAGGGGCGCTTCCAATCACTTCAAAGAGAGTTCTCCGTTCTGATGAATATTTTGGGGCCATGGGCCAAGGCGAGTCATGGGCTAGCACTTTTATGCTGGGTCTTTGATCAACCTTCCTTTAATCTCTTATCGTGGGTCTGATTCTGGTTTTGCACCTTATCCTCCGGACCTCCTCTGTGCTGACTTTTCTTTGAAGTCAGCGGTAGACTTGTGGGTAGAAGGGCCCGTAGGAAACAGACGCGCAACTGTCAAACTGGTTGTAATTGTTTTTATATTTTGCACTTTGTTTTGAATTGCTCAACCTCTCTACGTAGCCACACCTGGCTCTTCAGATGTTTCCTTATCTGTGAGTCTGTGGTTTCTGAGTAAATAAATGTGGTTTAAAAACAAAATTATTCACCTCAATAAGTAGATATAAAAATGGATGTAGTAAAGGTAAAAAAAAAAAAGAGTGCTGTTGACCAGATGTTTGTAGGGTGAAAGAGAGAGTATATCATGATTTTTAAAAGTATGTATAAAAGCCCAGAAAGTTGAAAGGGCATTTGCAGCAGTTATATCTGAGTGGAGGGATTAGGAGTGTATTCAATTTTATATTATTTGCTTATCTTTATTTTCCAATTTATATTAGATGAACATGTCCTGCTTTTGCACTAAGAAAACAGTTTATTTTTAACTTAGGAAAATAGTCACATAAAGACAAGACAAGTAATCTATTAATAATGAGCTTATTTCTTGTGATTGACAATTCTGAATGTTCTAGGCTGATAATAAATGACACACCATTATTTTCCAAACTAATCTTCTTGTAACATTCTCCCAACCTATTTGTCTATGAGGATTTAAAAACAAGCTCAACCTGCATCTGGGAAGTTATTAATTACTGTATTCATTACCAGGGGTCCGTGTGTGGGCATGGATTAGGGGATGCGGCATAAGCTGGGGAATGTGTGGGTTAAGCATGAATGATGCTTAAACCAGGTAGACCTGTTTTGAATCTCTGAGGATCAGCACTTTTCAGCTCTATAGTGGTCTCCCTCACCTGCGGGAGACTGGTCTCCCTCACTTTTGTTTTCCATGGTTTCAGTTGTCTGCCATGGATATTAAATGGAAAATTCTAGAAATAAACAGATTGTAAGTTTGGAGTTGTACACTGTTCTGAGTAGCACGATGAAGTCTTGCATCGTCCTGCTCCGTCTCTCCCAGATCATCCCTTAGTCCATTGTATCTATGCTGCATATGCTCCCCACCCGTGAGTCGCTCAGTAGCCACATCAGTTATCAGACCAACTGTCCAGGTATCACAGTGCTGCGTTCAGGTTACCCTGATTTAATGGAACAATGGCCCCAAAGCAAGAATAGCGATGCTGGCAATTCAGATGTGCCAAAGAGAAGCCGTAAAGTTCTTCCTTTAAGTAAAAAGGTTTGTGAGTGTATATACATATACATACCCATACACATATACACATACAATGGAAAACATGGTATCTATAGGGTCTGACAGTCATCTGCAGTTTCAGGTATTCACTGGGGTTCTTGGGACGTCTTCCCCACAGATAAGGAGGTGGGGTGGGGGGACAACTATTCAAGATTAAGTAACTTCCCCAAAGTTAAGCAGCTAGTAAATGATGGTGCACTAGGACTTGCACTTAGGCATCTGTGGCTCTGAGCTCACCCTCTTTCCATCATACTGTGGACACAGCAGATGAGGACATGTGAGAGGCAGTAACTTGTGCCTTCCTCTTTTCCAGCCCTTCCCAATTGTCCCTCCTCTCCCTGCCTTGCCCTCTTCTTTACCCCCTCTTCTCCCTGCACACTCTCACAGCCACGGATCCCATCCTTCGCAATGTCAACCTTGTCACCAGCCACTAGGGCTGGGTCAAAGGCAGGAGAAAGCTTCAAGACTTGGAGGGGCTGTAGTGACCAGGAGGAAGGAAAGGGAAAAGAGCGAATGCATTCTTCACATCGGGTAAGCAGACAGGAAAGTGGTAGGGAAGCCATTCCTACTCCAAGGCACATCCAGAAGTGCATCTTCCTGGGGTGGGCACGTGAGCAGTTTCTGCTTACCCTCTCCTTGCATAGCATAGACCAGACTAGGGAGAGCGAGAAATCTCAGTGATGTTATCGGGCCCACTTTTTCAATCCGATTTAACCTTGTGAATCATTTTAGAAGTCTTTTACATATACAGATGCCCAGGATCCACCCCTGATCAATTAAATCACAATCTTAGAGGTGGTCCAGGCATTTTTTTTAAGGCCTTCTGAGCAGGCTCTAGTGAGCAGTTAGGGGAGAACAATCAGCTCCGACAAGACAGAAACATGGAAAATAAGGACAATAAACCCAATATCAGAAAGTAAAGATGGTCCCAGTTAGATGAATCAGACGTACTTCTTCTCGCCTTTCCAGCCTGTAAGTGTGAATGGGCTCGCATCGCGACAGCCCACAGGTGTAAGCAAACTTCAGTCTCCAGGAGCCCCCGGCACAGGGTCACCGGGAGCCGCCCTGTGACCCCCACCAGCCCACTTCCCTCAGGCCTCCACTGCGCTGCACTGACTTTGCTCCACAGCCTCCCGCCCCAGACCTTGTCCACCATCCGGTTCCCTCGGGTGCTGGAGCTGTTTGGTGCCTGGAAAATGCCTCTTTTCCATCTTCCATTGTCTTAGAGGAGTTCTGAGGAGGGCTCCTTGTGCCTAAAGGTGAAGAGGTCTTGCCCTTTTCTCCCCAAAAACACAAGGAACAGTGGATCTGGTTTGGGGGTAGGGGCAAGATTACTGTAGCCAACACTGCACTATATTCAGAATCACTTCTTTGATGGATTCTGACTTGGTCAAGACTTGGTTCAAGGGACATTTTTGTGGACCTTGACTTTCTGTTCCTTGAAGATGAGCTCTCTCTATCTCAAGAGGCTCAGGAGCAACAGACTTGAGACACGACCCCTCTACAAGTTTCCAGGACATGATTAGATAGGTTGGAATTCCAGCTACTCCGGAACCCGCTGCATGTCTACTGCAAGAGGAGACAGTCCTTAGCCTGTTGATCAATGGCTCCCATGCTGCAAGGTCCTCCCCTTTCCTATCTACATGCACGGCTTTCCCATCACATCAATAGCATGTTAGCTGAAAATGGCATTCGAGGCACTATACCGTGAAGGAGAGACTGTTCCGTGACATGACCACTGCCGAACTCCAAAGCTAGATTCAGTCCAGAACAGAGACTGCTTTCCATAAATCGCCTCGGAGATGGTCTGACGGACCCTTTCCCTATGCCCCACGGTGTGCTGGTTCCTGGGTCAGGCCCTTGCCCTGTACTGGGCAAGCACATAAGGCAGTTTCTCCTTATCGGAGGCAGACCATACACTGGTACCCCATCCATTCTGCCGGTCTGTATAATTCTTTAGCACCTACCACAGAGCACAGAGGATATCCACTTCGCCTTGCCACCTCCAAGTGCACTTCATATGCAAGTTCCCTTACTACACTTTTTTAAAAAAGATTTTACTTTTTTAGAGGGAAAGGGAGAGAGAAAGAGAGGGAGAGAAACAGCAATGTGTGGTTGCCTCTCATGTGCCCCCAACTGGGGACCTGGCCCCACAACCTAGGCAGGTGCCCTGATTGGGAATCGAACTGACGACCCTTTTGGTTTACAAGCCAGCACTCAATCCACTGAGCCACACCAGCCTGGGCCCCTCACTACACTCTTGATGGAATGTTGGGGTCGTCAGCCTCTTTCTTAGGTCTTTTCCTGCCCTCTCCTTACAGAGGTAGTTTTTCGGTCTCAGGGCTTCTCCCAGGGCCTGTGTGCACACACAGGTATATAACAAATATTTCAATGTTTATATATGTGTTTGTCCCCTGGAGGCTGGTTCTCTGGTCCTGCATGTGTATGTATGTTCTAAAGAAAGTTCTGCACGTGCGCAGCGCTTCTGGGGAAATTGTCAGTAAAGCACCTGGATAGCATAAAGCTTTGTGCTGTAGTACTTTTTTTCTGTGGGTTTAACTTGCTTTAATGTTGGTTCCTCCTTAATAGGTCACTGATGTTTTCTAGTGAGAAGGCAATGTAATTCATGGGCATTACAAAACACAGACAGCCAATTCCCATTACTCACTGGAATTTTGCTCTAAAGTCACCACTAACACTAAATTAGCAAATACTGAATCTTTGGGGAAATACAAGGTTAGATTCCTATGAGCATCTGATCACACACGTTTATCAGTCGATCAAAACATAACTATGTTTTATGTGTTTCTGTTTAATTTAAACACATCTTATTTAATACATGTCACTAATTAATTAACATTGAACTTACAACACACAGCACTACACGTGATACTTAAGCAAAGTTATCTATATCTAACCCTTGTCTTTTCTCCGTAAAGCACATCACAGCCTTTCTGTGCTTCAGAACATTGGACATCACTCAGCACTATGCTTGGAGGACATTTTAAGCAGGGAAACAACAACAACAACAAAAAGCATAAGAATGTGACCCGAAATAGACCCAGAGAAGGACTCATGTTTACAGTCTTCACGCTGGACCTTGGCCGGGTACACACGTGTGCAAGGCAGCTCAGGTCTCTGACCGGTCTGATCGTGTCTGCACCGCGAAGACAGAATTTGGGATCCCGCAGCCTTTTAGCCAGGAGGCAAATTAGCAAATTCACAAATCACTAGGATCTTTTATGCTTTTGTCCATTTTTGGTTTGAGGCTTTTTGGAATATCCAAGAAAATGTACAATTCAGGCAACGAAGTTAAATGGAAATGGGATGCAAATAATTTATTTCCCAGTTTCTACTGTGTTTTAAAAACTCCTGGCCACAATGTATTTTAGTGTCAAACACATTACACAGATTAGGCTTCTGTTTACAGCACATGCACCCTGTATCTGGATCCACGGCAGAATTTCTTCACGGACTGTTCTCGTTCTGCATTGAAGGAGTAAGCTTTAGGGAATGGTGTAGGAGCAAAACTGTTTTCAACTTGTTCTCTCCAACTCGACTGAAGCACTTGGCTTTTTGACCTCAACCACACAACATTTTCATTCCACTCTCTTAAAATCGCTCTAATCAGTCTGGCTTATGGCTGTTCTGGAAGTGTCTAGGAGAGGTCAGATAAATGTTGAAGCACCAGGAGCAAATCTTCTTGGGAAGACCTTAGGACGCCCATTTCCAATCCAATCTCCTGTCCTAAATGTTGGCTTTATTAGTAGACACTAAGCCTGATATTTCTTACTAGGCAATTTTTTATAATTTAAAAGCCTCCTTTGACAACATTCTGAAAATATCGCTGACCTCATATCCCTGCTGCACCCTCCTCCCACCATCCCCCAACCAAAATTAAGGCAAAGTCGGAACATTCTGAAAGAACACAAAGAAAATGCAATGTAATCACAACGGGTCACAAAGGAATCCATTCAAAAGGCAGTGATGTGGGGAACTAGAATCTGGGGGACCATTCCTAAAGAGAAAATGACTGAAAATTAGCAAGCACACAGACCAATGCTAATAAAAACCAAATGGTTTTCTTACAAGCATTCTGGATTCTTCCACAATCCACTCCTCACTTTTAAATGACATCTCCCTCCCCTGATTGTTTCTGGGGTATCTCGTGGAAGGAAAGGTTGGAGGCGGGGTGGGGCAATACCTGATACTGACTGTAATGGACAGTGAGTTGATATAATTCATTCTCTGTCAACCTCTGGTTAAGTTCCAGCTAAGGCAAGGTCAAGTCTTAGACCTCTCTCATTTGTCAGCACCAAGAAAAGCCATCATTATACAAGAGTTCAAAAACTGTCTGTGGATTTACACAAGTAAGTTTGAGGGAAGTTTTGAAGCACACAGTGAATTTATTCTGCAGAGCTTCAAATCTCAACAAAGGGGAGCTATTTTTTGTGCGCTCTAGTTTGAGAAATAATCAGTCTATAATTAAATTTCTTATATGCATGGGACCAATTTACCTTAAATGCATATGCACACACACACAGACACAAGCCTATAAATAGTTCATTAAGAATCCATTCACTATCAGACTTACAGATGAACAATCAGATTTACATATAGAATGTTAACTAGATAATTTTTCATTTGGGTTCAGCCACAGAAACTTATGTAATAATGGTAATAATGATGAAGTCAATGTTTGACATATGTCAGTAATGAGAGGCATTTTTCTAAATTCTTTAACATTTAACCCTTTCTGGTAACTATATTTTTGTGGCTGTTTTAGAGATGTAGAAATTGAAGGTAAGGAATCTGTACCCACGGTCACATAGTTATTAAGTAACAAAGCTGAGGTCTAACCGTAGGCAGCCTGGTGGCTAGAATCTGAGCTCTTAACTATGATGTTGGTTTTAATTCTTTTTCCTCCTTGTAACTGCTCTGTAATGTAGGACACATTGCCTCTACTTGAAGGAAACATAGTCACAGAGTACTTACATGCCCAAGGTCACCGATATTAATTTAAACTGTGCCCAGGCCTAATTTTAAGATGATGTGTTTTCTACAATGTCATTCTGCCATAACTCCACAGAACAACAAGATGGCGAGAATCCAAATTAAATTATGCAAAAACCCCTGTATTTTTTGATGCCCAATTAAAATTTTAATTGCCCCATAACATGAATATAGCTACCTGAATTTTTTCCACTTCATTTGATCTCTGGATTTTAGACCTTCTTGAGATAATCACAGAAATACTGAGTCTAATGGACCCACAATAATGATCCTTAGTTGGTTTTTCCCGAACTAGTGAAATTCTTCAGCCTTATCTCACAGTCCATTTAAATGAATGACTCACAGTTAAGAGAGGATGATCAACAATTTTCCAGTAGGGGTTCCTCCAACTTTCACAACCAAAAACATATTCTGCTAGTAAATGAAAGGCTTGAAACTGTGTTACAGTTAAGTCGAGGTGCCATAAGTCTAAAAATAATTTCTCTTTTTCAGGTCCAATTTGCATTTTGAATCCTAAAAGATTCTTTGCTAGCAAAAAACTATTAGAAGTTAAACTGCAATTTAAATGCAATGTATCACTTCAAATTAGTTATCAAGGCTGTGTGTTGATTATAGTGTTAATGAATAATCTAGTTTTTTGAAGGAAATATATGGAAGGTTATGAAAAGGCTACAACTGCGTTTTTAGCGACCCTGTCGGGCAGATCCCCAGCTCCCTGGACACTGGGGGATATGTCTGCAGAGGGTGCAATGAGATGACATGTCCACGTTCCTCCCATTAAAACATTTTGTTATTTTCGATGACGCTATTGAACAAGACTAATCATGTCAACTTCAATAATATGTAATTATTGAGAGTAGCTCAAAACTTCCTTTGCCTTTGCATCTGGTGTGGTTGGGGAGTGGTGGAAAACGATCACAGCAGGAGCACAAGCTGGGCCCGTGGTGCTTTTCGAGTGCTGCCTAAAATGAAGTCCACATTGTGAAATGGGCTCTTTCCTGGTGAGCGTTTTTAAATCTAGCACTTATTGATAAACTAAGCACTTAGTTGACACAAATGTCTGGCTCCACACGTTTATGTTTTCCAATGAATAAATAGCTCTTTTCTATTATAGAAAGCCCAAAGGATTATGCGAAATCATTTGCCTCCTCCAAAAAGAGTTTTTCCCTTTGGAACACAAAAAGACTGAACATGTTTGTGACCAACATGTTTGAGTGCCCCTCTATGTGCAATATTACTCAGACCTGAATATACCATGGTGAATGAACAGACGTAATAGTTGCCCTCACAGAGCTTTCAGGTTTTCCTCGGAAAGAAGGCTGTTCTTTTCATAATACACATGAGCTCCTCTAATGCAACTGTATCTAGATGTGAGGGGTTGTTAGTTCACATTGCAGCTCCCAAACATACCCAGTATTCAGCTGACATGTAAAACTCCTACTTTATATATCACCTGGAGCCATTTGTAAGGAGCCATTTGCAGCGGGCTTCTACAAACTAGCTTATGCTTGTATGTGTGAGCTGACCGGGAATTTGAATGAGCAGGCTACACATGAAACAACCAGGGATGGAGGAGCCTTAGACATTGATGGTTGAAAGGCGGCAACACTTCACTAAATAGTGTTGCCTCACCTTCTCGCATCCAAGAGAAGGAAAGCATGGGGGCTTCATTAAAGGAGAGCAGAAATGAGTCACTGGGAGGGGAGAAGCTCTGAAAGAACCGGGTGGAAAAGAAAGGTCAGACTGGTGAGTATATTAGCACTAGAGAGCTGGAAATGCTCATGTAAAGTAGGAGATCAGTTGAAAATAATCCCTGAAACAGGAAAATAGTGGGAAAGAAAAACACGTATAGAAACTGTTACCTTGCTGACCTACTTCTAGCTTAAGAAGGTAGAATTCTCGAGGTAATTAAACTGAGAAGGGAACAATTGACTTCTAGCAAAGGCGATAGATAGATCAGACAGAAAAGGGCTAAACTCAGGAGCCTGACAGAGAAATACAGAACTGAGAAACCTGACTTACATAAATGGAATGAAACCAGACTGAAAACATTTCTTTGCTGCTGTCTTTGTGGGCCAGGTGCCCTGACAAATCACTTCATTTTGACAACAGTGGTTTTGTGACCTCAAGATAAGGAACCTGAGAATAAATATAAAAAATGAATAAAATACTCATTCATTTAACCAATATCCACTGACAACTTGCTATGTGCCATGCAGCTTGCTAGTTGCTAGAAACAGGATGGTGAATAAGATACAGTTAACACTTACATTATGGTGGGCAAACCTAGACATTGGAAACTAATGAGTAAGATGTGAGTGCTGTGTGTGTTGGGCGGGGTGTGCTGGAAGCAAAGGAGGAATTAGCTAGGTGACGGTGGAGAAGACAGAGAGCATTTCATTCATTCATTCAGCCAGTCACTCACTCATTCAACAAAATTTGAGTCAGATACCACACTGTGATCCAGGATGAGAAGGTGGGTAATGGCCTTGACAAGAGAGGCAACCGAAAGAAGACTAGAGTGTGGAATGGCTGGGTGTGGGGAAGTAGGCTGCCCTCTAAAGGAAGGACGCAGGGTGGATAAAGGATGAAGAACTATGTTCTCCAGGCTTCCGCACCCCAGGACAAGCACTGCCTGTTTTTGATTGGTGACCGCAGGTATGTGGGAACTAACAAGCAGGGTTTGGCTTTGTCTCCCCAGCCACTGAAGTAGGAGGGATCTGATCATGGGAAAGAGGACTTACTCTTGCTGAGGGTGGAGGAAACAGCCAGCATGTCCTAGGAGTCCTCATCATGGCTATTTCATGAGAACCGGTCTCCTTTATTGCCCGTCTATCTTTATGGCTGGTCACGAAGTTGTAAATCACCCCTTTAACACACGCCCTGTCAAGTCAACTTGAGTTTTCACGAGCCCTAGTGTGAACTGAGTCTTCCCATGAACCCAGACAGAGTTCTTATGGATTGCACATGGGACGCTGCTGCCAACCTCTTCTGTAAGGGTCATGCATCACGGCATCCTTTGTATGACCATATGGTTCGGTGAGGGGTGGAGCCTCAGACCATCAAAATGCAACGACTGATCAGTATGAGGTGTGCAATTTCTGAGAAATAACTCAAAGCATATATCCAGGTAACCCACAGACTATAAAAGCAATGATAATTGTAACCCTTCACCGAAAGCAAGGATTCTAATTCCAGCACTTTGCACAATGACGAGTCCATAATAGACGTTCCAAAAGAATCCTATATTCTCAGTCAAGAAAAGTATTCTTCTAGTAAATGATCACCATCTGTTACTTAAAAGCTTTAAAAGCCACACATGTTCTATATCAGACTTAAAATATTTTGATACTGGTTTCTTTTTCCTGTTGCTACACTTGAATTTTAAAATGACTTGTATTGCTCCCTTAAAGTTAGATAGGAAATGTCTGAAAAGTTTGGAATTTTCTCACATAATTAAATTTTATTGTATTAAATAAAACACCATCATTGATTCCTGCCTTCTAAGTTTTTAAAATTAATAGGTGTGGTGGCTGATGGCTGAGGAAAAAGCAGGATCCTTGGCTTTCTTTGTTGGCGTACAAAATTAGTGTACTGTTCCTTCCTTCGTAAATAAAGACACATTTTTTTCCTATACAAAATGTTTGTCATTCGCATAAACTGGGCTCAGGTAGAAGCAGTCTGAGCCAGTTTAATGAGAGTGAACCTTATTTAGGTAGACTACAAGGGACCAGAAAGAGAGGAAACTTCCATCTAAGCGCCACGGAAAGAAGCTGCACAGGGTGAGCACCAGCAGGCAGCTGTGATGAAGAAGCTGAAACCAACCAACAATGTATGGTGACCCAAGAAATTTCAGGGTCCAAGGGTCTGGCAAAACGTGATGAGGTTAAGAACTAAGTTCAATTCCAGTCCCAGAATATGGAAGAAGAGCAGAAGCTCAGTTTCTAGAACTGGGGAATGAGTGATACGTGAGACGCCAAGATGCAAGGTAGGAACCATTTACTAGAGCTGAGGTCAGAGGCAAGTGACCGACGGGATGTGGAGCCAGAGCCACCGACCTTGGCCTTCGTCAGTGCCAGGGCCTGCGGTGGGCTCATCCCGCAGAAGGGGCCTTGCACGGAACTCAACCAGTTTGTCAGCTTCTCCAATCATCCCACTTCTTCTCTTTGTTTTAATTGTATTACTGTAGTTGAAATATAACATGGAAAGTTTTGTAACATTTATTGCTACTGTCTTATGGTCTCTTTTAAAAGGCGCCTATTTGCATGGATGTGTGCTTGAGAGGACTTGGGGTCTCACTTGTGCTGTTTCTTCTCAACATACCATCATATCTGGGCTACGGAACATTATACACAGCGCTTTGAGACATTTTCTGTTCAGTTAATGGCCTTTTTATACAGTTTCCTTTATTTAACTCACTCAAATATAATTAACTTATTTCTCTGAATAAATACAATTATTAAGAGTTTGCTTCTTGGCCTCTAAGTTAGTGACATCATTACCTGCTACGTACATGTATTTCAGGACAATGGATTCATTTTGGTTTAAGCCTGGCAGAGGTGTCAAAAACCATCCTAATTTTATTCAGCTAATTTAGTTATGCCAGGAAATTAAGCCAATGGATTAAACAAAAGCTGTCTCTCTTGAAGTGTTTATAAGTCAGTACAGGATCCTGAAGCATATTTTAAAGCACAAGTCTTTAATGACTTGGGAGTTCTTTAAATAAGAATTTCTTTGCAGTTCAGAAAACCTCGATTAACAAAAGAAAACTACATAAAAGTTATGGCTGGGCCATATCAACGATGTTATAGTTGGTTTGCTTGTTTTTGCCTGAAGCCTCATGACCCACGGCTTGCTACTGGCTACCTCCTAATTGATTTCAGTTCCACTCCCCGGTCATCTAGTCGGGGCTGTGAACCAGCCCTCTGTTCTTATGAGCTTCACTGCTACTGTCAGATTCCTCTGGGTTGAAGAGTTCTTTGTAAAGACATTTTGTACCTGAAATGTAACAATTCTGGTTTTTATTTTTTAATTTTTAGGGAAGATCTTGCCTCTAAGAAATGCTTAACAAATATTTTGTTTCAAGGAAAGAACTCACCGATCCACTTTTGCGTTTTTTATCTAGGCTAGTGAAAAGATTGAAAAAATGAATTCATTCATAATTCTAATTCTACCAAATGGAGGTCTACAATAATATGCCAGACAGGTGGCCTTCTAACACTCCTTTTTCTAAAGAAAAATTAAAAAAATTTTCAATGTCAGTTGACATTCAATATTAGATTAGTTTCAGGTGCACAGCATAGTGGTTAGACACTTATGTAACGTCTGAGGCCAATGTCTCCTCTTGCTGATTGCTTTTACCCACTTGAGTGATATAACTACACAGGACAACACACGGGGAAAACCCCCTAACCTGTCTGAGCTCATTTCTAGATCAGGTGGCACACTGTATGACTCTAGAATCTTACTTTTGTCAGAAAACATGGACCTCCATCCAGAAGAGTATGTCCTGCAAACTTATCTCTCAAGAGAAGGAAAGAAAAGCGTTTGGGTTGTGAGAGGAAATAGAATTAGAAGAGCATTTCTGGAATTCCCTTGGGCAAGAAGAGAGGACTGCAATTAGCTCTAAGTCTACTCAAAGAAGGCTCCTTCCAGCTCCCTGGTTTAGCCGAAACTCCTCTCCCTGCAGCTCTCTCTGCCTCTGGCGCTCCGCAGCACTGCGAGGCCACACTGGCCGGCTCTCATCCCTCTGCAGCATCCAGGTCATCACTCTCCACTACGTGGGTTTGAGGCTTCCACCAGCTGACCGTCTCAGCCTCAGCTCTCTTCTCTGCCATCTGCTAACTTCCCAGACACTCACCTCTGTTTGCTAAAGACTGATATCTCGCTCGTGGTCTTCCCTTCCTGAAAGTTCTACCATCTTCTCAGCGAACAGCAGAGAGCTAGGTGGACACACACACCAAACATCTGTTACCCTCCCACTGAAGAACTTCTTACTCTCTAAACTCTCATGACTTTTGCCTCAATTTCACATCCTTACCTGCATTTTCATGGTAATTCCTGCTGTTAACACCCAGAGCAGTTCTACCCTTGAAATCTTCAACTTGAGTAACGTATGCTCCGATCCTACACAATCCTTAGAAGTTTTTTCTTTTTTTATAAAGATTTTATTTATTTATTTTTAGAGAGGGAAGGGAGGGAGAAAGAGAGAGAGAGAGAGAGAGAACCATCAATGTGCAGTTGCTGGGGGTCATGGCGTGTAACCCAGGTATGTACCCTGACTGGGAATCGAACCTGTGACACTTTGGTTTGCAGCCTGCGCTCAATCCACTGAACTACGTCAGCCAGAGCAGAAGTTTTTCTTTTAATCCAAGTGAGGTTATTCTACACTTGCGCTTCACCTTCACTGAGAATGCTCACCCCGTGCCCACTCTGCTTTTCCTTTGCCTTTCTTGTACCTTCAAACCTATGTCCTGTGATGCCATCATTTAAGTCATCATCTCACTTAAGTATTTCGTTCTCCTACCCCCCCCCGAAAATGACCCTATCCCAAATCTATCCATCTGCCTTCCTTTTCCTTCCCAACTCTAGGCTAAGATATTTTAATCATGTATTTTAAATATTTGGTGATTAATTTGTTTAGTGTTTTTCTCGTTTTTGACTGGAAGCTCCATGTGAGTAGGGACACCGTGTCCCTCATTTCTGCACTTGCAGGAACTAGAGCGGAGCTGAATAAGCATCTGTTGAAGATATTACTCACTGGGCTGGCAAAATCCCCTCACTGTGTGGTGTGATGCCATTTCTGATGATGGCCTTCGACTTCAACACGGTCGTCAGTTCTGGGCACAGCCTGTCCACACGGCCCTCCTTTCCCTTCCACGCCTCACACTGCCCCTCGTTAGCCTTCAACACTCGCCTGCTTTCTCTGTCCGCTCTTTCCCAGGGGCACATTTTGCCTTTTACCTTCCAGAAAAAACTGAAGCAACTGAATGATGAGTCACGTGGATGCCTACCCTCCCCAGCCTCCAAACTGCCACTGTCTCTTTCCCCAGTCCTGTCATCTTTTCTCTGGACACATCCTCTCCTGCATCCCCAAGAACAAGATCTACGCATTGTCTGGTCTTCCACTTCTCTCTCTCTGCTCTCACGTCTTAACCTCTCAGCTGCATTTTACTGCACTCTCCTGATTTTCCTTCCACCTCCCCGACCCCTCCTCTCAGTCTCTTTTGGAGATCTCCGTTTTCTTTTGGGGGAACCCCAACCACATCATCCATTTGCTGGTGACTCCCAAGTCCTTACCTCCAACCCTGACTTCCCTGACCTTCAACGCTTCCACGCTTCAACGTGGAAGACCTGCCGGTATCTCAGATCTACACTGTCTCAAAGGGAACTTTTTGTGCACTGGCCCCAGCCTATTACCCACACAGCTCTTCCTCTGTGTTCCCTGGCTCAGTGAAAGGCCACACATCACCCAGTTTCCCAAGCCAGAAACTCGGAGTTATACTTGACTCCCCTCTCACTACCTCACACATTTGTATAAATGTCATGTCTTATGAATTATACCTGCTAAATATTCTCAAATCCATCTTTGTCTTTGTTCTATTACCATTCAAATAGAGGCAACCATGAGCTGCCATGGGTAGCAGCTTAATTTCCTGCCTGCGGCCATTTTTTCCGTTATAGTCACTGATCCTTCTCAGTAATTCTGAGCAAGTCATGCTTCCTTTAAAACCCTTCCTTCTGGCCCTGACTGGTGTGGCTCAATTGGTTGGGTGTCGTCCTGCAAGGTGCAAGTTCGCTGGTTTGATTCCTGGTCACGGCACATGCCTGGGCTGCCAGTTCTCTCCCCGCCTGAGGCGCATTCGAGGGGACAACCAATCAACATTTCTCTTTCTCCTTCCTTTCCCTTCTCTCTAAAAATAAATAAATAAATACTCTAAAAAATTAAAGTAATAAAGCCCTTCCTTTGGTAACTTCCAGTTCTGTTAGCAGAAGGTCCATGCACTCTCACAGGGACTAACAGATCCGGCTCTTGCTCATACCTGTGCAAATGCTCCACACTTCCCCTTCTCACTGCTGCACTCACATCCTCATAAACAGGCTCTACAACTTAGCTCTGTAGCTGTTCTTTCAGTTCCTCAGTCCTGCCGAGCTCTCCTGGCACCCAGGATGCAGAAGTGTTCTATTTGTCTGGGTAAATCTTTGCCTCCGCTTCACCAGGTCTGAGCTAGATAGCAGGAGAGTGTGAGAATGCTACGCCTCTGCTTAAAATCCTTAGATGATCCCTGTAACATATTTATTCATTTTCTACAGACTTGAAGAAGAATTCTCACAACCCGGGTGACATATGACCTAACCTCTGTTTTCTTTTCCGGCATCATGCCCCACTAGCCTGGGACATTCCACAGTGCATTCCGGCCATCAGGAACCACCTGCAGGTCCTAGGCTCACCACGCCTTTGCCTGCATCTAGCAGCCAGCCTGCATGCCTGGGCTGCCCTCTGCTCCCCTGGTCTGGCAATTCTGACTGTCCTTCAGAACCTAGGGGGCAACGTTTGCTCTTGAGAATCCCACTCCACCCGCCCAGTCCCCTTACCATCACTACCCACCCACTCCCGTGACTGATCTAGTTCAGGAGTCCCCTTCTCAGAGTGCCGGCAGCACCCTCTGAGTATCCGTCGTAGCACATATCAAAACTGTAAGGCAATTTGTTTATTGGTCTGTTATGCTGACCAGACTGTCACTTTCCTGAGGGGAAAGAGTACCTTATTCGCAGTTTCTAGAAAAGTCTTCAACATTTAGAAGGTGCCCAATCAATGTTATTGGTAAAAAAAAATAAATGAATAAATAAATAGGTGAATACATAAATTAATGAATGGATGAGGAGAGGCATTGTTCTGAAGTCCCTATGAAAACACTCATGCCCGCCTTATCCTGGGAAACATCTCGGGAGAACATTCCAGGTCCAGCTTCTTCATTGTTAGCAGAAAGGCAGGCCCCGTATCTCCTTCAGAGTTAGTTTTCCCTGAGCAGCGCAGTCTGAAATTGCATCTACTGAAGTAATCAGTTGGCTAACACATCCCTTCTTTTATACGCAAATGTCCAGGTAATGCCTACATACCTGAATGCCAATTTATTTACCTGAATTGCTTTCTCTCCTGACACCTAACAAAGCCCACCCCACTGAATGAACAGGAACTTTGTATTTCAGGGAGGAGGGAAGGTCTGGCGTGGGTATATTTTCCAAGCCTCCCAAATTACCCTGAGAGCAGCCATAGGTGAGAATCACTGTTCTTCAGCCCTTCCCCAACTTTGTGATGCACACGACTTTCCTGGGCACTTTAGAAAGGACAGCTGCCGACTCAGTGTGGCTCGGGTGAGGCCTGGGAATCTGTGTTTGCTGATGCTGCTGGCCTCGGGTCACACTTTGAACAGCAAAGATCTAGTTATTCTCCTCTTGCTACAGGCCTCTGGCTTTTTTTTTTTAAAGGGGTTAATCCATGGTGAGGAAGGGGTTAACAGAGAAGGTCTGCAAGAGCACACAGAGTAGCTACATGTTCAAATCCAGGTGTGTCTGCTGGTTGGTTTTGCGTTGCAGGAAACACGGATTGAAGTGTCCATTTCTGACTGTGCTCCTTTTGGGTGAATCACAGGCTAACTTGTCACCCCCTGTGCTAAGTCGGAGCATGATGGTCAAAGAAAATGTTACCTGAGAGTATCTAAAACGTACTACTCTCCCTCTCTCCTCCTCTCTCTTTCTCTCTGTTTTAGTTACATCATTCTCTTTAAAAATATCCTGATTGTTTTTTGATTCTCAATGAATAGTTTTAAACAGAGCATTTGTAACATTCATGACAGAGCACATTAAATGGAATACATCTGTGCATTATACTGATGGCGCATCTCCCTGAAGGATTTGTAACGTGAAATGGGCTGTCATTCGTCTTTGCTGTTCCCCTGTAAAATGAGACACTTTTAATTCCAGTTTTGCAGATTAGGAAAACGAAACGCAGAAAGCTAATCTGACCTAATTAAGATCACATACTAACAAACACAGGATATGGCCAGAACTGGCATCTTAGCTTTCCCAGGCTAAGCTGGCTTAGAGGAAAAAGAAACAGTCATCTTTCAAAAGACTGTGCTGTAATCATTCATAACGTTTGCAACTCTTTGAAACAAAGTTTACTATTTAACAGCCTTTCTCCTGCACATATCTGTCGCTGGAATTTATTTATATTCTAGTCATCTAATTATTAACTTACATTGCTTGGGAAAGAATTCAAAGTGGCCTTCCAGGAAAACGTAAAATAAGTTAATTCATATGCGTCGGACGAGAAAGTAAAGGGGAGTGATGCTAGTGAATCAAATGTATGCAGAGGTCCAGCAATGACAAGTTACAAACAAATTTGATCCTTTACTTACTAGCAGTCAAGGTGAAAAAGGAAACATGTCACAGAACCTGTATAAAAAAACAAACACACTTTTCCAGAAGCAGGATTATCCCTGGTAATGGCTCTCTGGCAGAGCCAGCAGCCTGACTTTGACTCAGGGATGGCTGGTCCACCTGGCCCTTCCATCCTACACACAACTCTGACTTCTTCTGAATGGGAAACCCCAGGGCATGCAAACAATGCTCCCAGTGTCTAATTCAAAAATAATTTAACTTGCTAGTTGGTTTACTATTTTCCATAGAGTTTTCATCAATATAACCCTAATATAATCAATGAATACTCAAATCGCAAAGCTTGAGTTAAGTTATTTAGCAAAGATTTGGTACATATGGAAAACTACACACACTCATTTTGATCTGTCAAAATAGAAATCAATGCCCTCAACATTTAATAGCAAGCATACAATCAAAATATAAGATAATTACTTGTAAATGGATATTAGAGATGGAAAAAAAGGATGAGAGAGGTTTTTTTAACACTCTTATAGTTTGCATATCATAAATTAACCCAATTATTTTAAATAAATGTATACAGTTGTGCCATCATCACCATCACCCAATTTTAGAATACGCCCATCATCCCAGAAAGTTCCCTTGTGCCCATTTACAGCAATCCCGTCTCCACTCCCAGCCCCGAGCAACAGCCATTCTGCTTTCTCCTCTCCAAGTTTGCCTTTTCTGGAAATTTCACATAAATAGAATTAAATAATATGCAGTCTTTTGTGTTTCGCTTATTTTACTTAGCGTCGTGTTTTGGCGGTTCATTCACATTGTTGTGTGGATCACAGCAGTGATTTTTTATTGTTGCGTAGTACTCCTCTCTCCAGCTGTCCCACGCTTCGTTCACTCACCTGCGCTGGCTGACACCAGAGCTGTTCCCGTGTTTTGGCCATTATGAACAATGCTGTGGTGGACAACCACATACATGTCCTTGTAAGAACATGCGTTTTCATTTCTCTTACGTACATACTTGTGAGTGGAATTGCTGGGCTGTATGAAAAGCATATGTTTAATTTTCATAAACACTGTCAAACTTTCCCAAAGTGGTTTTTGCACTTTCCGCTGGGATACAGTGAAGTCTGCTACAGCCCACTAACAATTTACAGCGGCTTTGGTTTTTCCATATCCTCACTAGCACTTAGTGTTGCCTATCTTTTCTGGGTAGCCCTTTTAGTTAGTATGGGTTTAGGGGACTTTAAATAGAAAGAACTTATTCCAAGTTTTAGTCAGAAATAGGATCAAAATTCCTCTCACCCCATTCACCCCATGCTCCCTGTACTTCCTCCTCTGAATAGTCCAGAAAATAAATTTTTTAAGGGTTTTAAGGCTATTCAACTTACCCTCTATTATCTTTTTAATTCCATGATTTTCAATTTCCCTTAAATAATCTAAAAAATGCTATCAATTTGAGTTTCCTGTTGTATCAAAGGCTTACCGAAAAGCACCTTGGAGTTGGCGGTCACCAGGACACAGAAAGGCCCTTCCGCCACAGAAGGTCCCCCCGCCACAGAGGGGCCATCCCATCTCTCTCACACTAACTGGTCGGGTAAAGCCGGGGTCCTCATCCTGGCCCACACTCCATCTTACACCCACTCCCTTTTAAATATAGGTAATTTGTGCATTTGTAAAACAAACCTTTGCATTCAAAATAAGCTTATGGCATTGCTAATGTTCTTTCCCTTTAACTGATTAATTCAATTTATCTGTTTTTCATATCTTGACCACGAATTTTAAAAAAATGATAGGGTACTACTGCTTGAAAATTACCCAGCAGGTAAGAAAAACTACATGTTATATATGTGTGTATTTATCATACAACTGGCTCTCTTTTTTGGAAAGAATTTGATTGACAAATGTAAATTTTGACTGGAGAATTTTTAAAGCAAACACTGCTGTGCAATTGCCAGGAGAATGGTGCCGGGGTAGCCAACCACAGCAAATTGCCACATGTCACATTTGAATTAACAGAGGTGTGCTTCAGCAGTCTTTCCACTAAGATACCTGCTGAGTTCCTATCACCTGAAAAAAAGTTTTTTCCAACTTAATTGTGAATTGTGTAATAAAATAACCTCATCTCCTACTGTGAGAGGTTGTAACTCGCAGGCCTCAGGAATCAGTCTGCCATACTTATGTGGTGCCATTTTTCTTTACGAAGGTTTTTTGCGTGTTAATAGGCAAGAAAGGGGAGACCATGGTCCACAGAGAGGCAGAGAGACCCTGTTGCTATCAAGAAAAGGCCAGCTGGTGCCAGGACACTTCGCCCAGGGGATTACCAGGATCCAGCCCTTGCAGAAATGACCAGTTATTGGAAGTTCCATTTACTTTAAAGACAATAGCTTGAGCCGCACAAAAGTGATGATAAATCAGAATGTGCATATATTTATCAGGCTGAATGCATCTTTCAGGTGAACACAATGCCTCCTTTTCTGTATTAATAACTGAGTACTCATGGAAAGTTTGCTCGGTTAGTAGAGAACAAAACAGAATGGATGGCTCTGAGCGGCAGCATCCAGGCCTTGACGTCCCAGGAGCTGTCTCTCAGCTGCCACGGCTATGCAGGGTACAGCCCCCCTCGTGACCGTATTGTCCATGTCCTGTGGCCGCTCTATCCCCCAGAGATTTCAGGACTGCACTGCCAACATTTGCCTCTTCAGACCTCCCCTACTCCACGTTGTATTTGATGACGAAGCTGCTCCCTGTTTTCAGTAAAGTAGTTGGCCTCTGGGTCTAAGAGATATTCTCCTTCTCAGTCTGGATTTAACTGCTTCGAGCCTCTGAGGGTCACCTGATGTCTTTCAGCAGGAGGGGCAGCACCTCTCATGTACTGTACGCACGGGCCTAGGGTACTGCAAGTGTGACAGACTCCCAGTCTCCTTTGAGGTAATCTGGAGAAGTGGCTGTAAATACGGCCTCTGGAGCCAGGCCACCTCCTGGGTTAGAATCCTAATGCAAGTTTCGTCATCCGCAAAAAGTAAAGATAATGGTACCGGTCTCGCAGGGTCAGTATGAGGATCGAATGTGTTAATACATGTTAACTGCTTACAACAGTGCCAGATGCATAGACCTTCAGGAAGTGTTAGCTCTTACTATTCTACTTCATTATCTTCTATTTTTATTTTATGATACTCTATTTTCTGTTATTATTCTCCTGCATTCTGTTGTTCTACTCCTCTATTAATCTATTTAACATTCCTTCCTTATACATGTATATTACATTACTCAATGTAGAAATAAAACAGCAGTTTGGTAAAACAGACAAAAGAACAAACAAACAAACACACATGTGTGTGTTTTAATTCTTCAAAGAGAGTTTTAAAATAAAGGAACTACGGAAGGTGCAGTATTAGTTCTCTATTGCTGCTATAAAGATTAGCATAAACTGAGTGGCCTCAGACAGCATGAGTTTATTATTTTATAGCTCTGAAGGTCAGAATTCTGAAAAGGGTTGGCAGGGCCGCATTCTTTCGGAATGCTCTGGGGAGGAAACATTCCTTCCCCTTTCCAGCTTCTAGAGGCTGCATACATTTCTTGGCTTGTGGCCACGTCACTGCAGCCTTTGCTTCTGGCGCCACATCACCTCTGATTCTGACCCTCCTGCTCCCTCATCGCTTGTAAGAACCCCATGACTACATAACACCATCCAATTAATTCTGGATAATCTTCCCATTTCAAGATCCTTAACTCAATCATACCTGTGAAGTCTCCTTTGCTATGTAAAGCAACACGTTCACAAGATCCAGGGCTGGGATGCAGGCAGCTTTAGGGAGGCATCATTCTGCCTACCACCGAGGGAAAAGCACTGGGTGATCCCTTCAGGCCACTTAAGCCAGTGGCATCCAACCAGAGGTGACTGTGCTGCCTCCAGTGACATTCGGCAACATCTGGAGATGTTTTTGGTTGTCACGACTTGGGGGGGTGGAGTGTTACTAGGCACCTCATGGGTAGGATTCAGGGACACTGCAAAACATCCTATAATGTACAGGACAGCCTCCTCCCCCAACAAAGAATTGTCCAGCCCCAAACGTCATCAGTGAGAAAGCTAAGAACACCTGATTGAAAGCACATGATTCTGTGAAATCTTCCAAGTTAGCAAGGTTGCCCTGTAGTGGGAAGCAGTTACAGGATTTAGATCTATATAGAGAAGTTTGAGAAATCACATACAAACCCTATAACTCCATATCTTTGACAATCTTATACAGTAAATAAGAGATGAAGAATATTACTCATGCTTTAACAGCAGGGTTGTAAGCACTGCCTTACCTGGTTATTTGTTAAGTAGTTTGTTTTATTTTAGGTCTGGTGTAATCTTTCACACTGCTGCATTTCATATATAAACAAGTTAATTTAAAGTGTTTACCATAAACCTCATTTTATGTATATTATGAATATTTCAATTCATAGATGCTCAGACTTAAGTACCTAACAATCAACAGATTTCAAGGTGACCCACAGCCTTCTGCAATATTTTTTTTTTTTTTGCTTTGAGATGGCCCCTTGACCTTGCAGGGTCACAGAGAGAAGTGCACTTCCCATCCACTGGCAGAAAGATTTAAGTTAGAATCAACTTCCACTCAAAGTAAGCACCTTGGCTATCAATACTTAATTTTTCATTTCTCAAGAATTTCTGTACTCTGGTTTGGATTTTCCTAGCCTTTTAAAAAGTAAGTTATAGAATTGCTAGTAGGAGACTGTATATGTTTTTCAACATTTTTTCTCCACCGTCATTTTCCTTTCCATCCACTCCACTCTTCTCATTCTCTCCCTTCCTTTAGTACTTTTTTCCTATTCAAGGTTTCCTTTAGAATTTTCTTCACTTGCAGCAACTTCTAAAAGCAATAGTTATATTATCTATGGCAGAACAGATTTCTTAACTAGCAGATGACTGTGTGTGCGCATGGGTGTGAAATTGTATCCATAAGGGTTAATTTGAATTT
The DNA here is from genome assembly GCF_019186645.2 of Phyllostomus hastatus. Taxonomy (NCBI): domain Eukaryota; kingdom Metazoa; phylum Chordata; class Mammalia; order Chiroptera; family Phyllostomidae; genus Phyllostomus; species Phyllostomus hastatus. The sequence goes on along the minus strand of NW_025333977.1, from coordinate 10,752,738 downwards.
CATTTTTTTTCACCCAGGAAGAGTAATAACTATGGATATGAAAGTATTCTAACAGATTGTGAACCAACAGAGCAGAATGAAGAAAAACACGATGCTATTCAGTAACCTTGTTTACCAACTGAAGCTATTTCTATTGTATACATTTCTCTGCCAAGATACGGTTCTACGAGGTACTCTACATTCGGTGTGATTTCTAAGCTACAATAAAAGGATACAGGTTAAATACCTTTTAATGAGTTGAGGCTTGTCAAAGACTATTTAAAAAGCCAAATCCATACATCTAAACATTAAGTCCTATCTAAGATTCCAGATTTCAAAAATCACATTTCTCCCGGGGTGGGTGCCGAGAGAGAAAACGGCCGAGATCTCCTGGCCTACCTACTAGTAAAAGGATCCAGTTTCTTCAAAAACAAAATGTAAGAAAAAAGAAAGAGGGAAATAAAAGTGTGATGGAGAAGAGAAGAGACGGTGTGAAAGAGCCTTAAGAGACACATGAAGTGTTCTAAGGACTGAGAAATTTAGAGATAATTAGAGGGCAACACACACGTGGCAGTTTCTCAGAGCAGGATGGCATGAACATATAATAGGGCAGCTGGTGGAGGGAAGGGAGGAGGAGGAGTGGGGAGAGAGCAAATGGTAACTTTGACAACTTGGGCACATTATTAACTCTGGCACAGGGACCCTGGCTATCTCCCAGCCAAGGCACCTGTACAGCCATTTCCCTGGGGACAAAAGGAACTTCTCTGGTCTCTGGGAAACCAGAATGGTTGGATGGGAAAGTGCCTGTTATGTTGAGCAGCAAATGGCTATTACCCCAATCAAGTCTTTCTCAAGCTACCCACATCCTGTCTCAAATGAGTATACAGCAAGTGCAGTTTAGATCCAGAGCAAAAGAGATAATAATAACAACAATAATAATAATGATAAATCAAAAAGCAATAAAGAAATGCAAAGGAGCACATATTCAAAATATTAGACTATAACCTTTAATCCTAAGATATCTTCCCATCATTATTTTGCAAAGGTCAGTGAATAACAAAAACCCGGATTAAGAATATGCAACAGCAAATGGTTACAAATCTTTTGAGGCAGATTGTTTCTTGGGAGGAAGTTTAGAATCTCTTGTCAAAGGGCATTAATACTGTGTTTATATCCAGGGTGCTGTGCCCAGTTACACCTTTCTTCTCCTTGTCAGAATGTTCTTCTTTTTCACCACTCTGATGGATGTGACTTCTGCAGCTCCTTACACCTCTCTGACCTTTCCTTCTACTCTACTGTTTGATGTCCTCTTAAATTCTGCTGTTATACCTCTTCTCTTCTCCTTTTGGGAACTCCAATACTCCCAAGGCCCAGCTGTCACCCCTGGCCTGTCAGATCCTGCATCTACTCCACAGGAGATTCTCTAACCCTCCATCTCTACCTGCCTGCTGCCTGTCCCCACTGGGATATTACTCCTGGCTTAGACTCAATATATTACTCCTGGCTTAGACTCAACACACACGAATTCATATTAACCACACCCCTCCCTAAAACAGGCTTACCTCCTAACTTTTCTACGTCTGTGTGCATTCATACCATTCTCCCGAGTCTTTTAGGTTTTAAAACTGGGCATCATTTCCAAATTATTCAAACCCTTCATTGAGCAAGTCAGTTCTATCTAGCCATCCCATTCTCCCTTCACTTTGCCCCAAAGCTGTCTCATCCCATCACAGGCTGACCTCTCCAGCTCACACCTGACTTAGAGCAACAACCCCTATCTGCCCACCCGTCCTGGCTTATTACTTCTCACATAATCCATCTAGACTAGCATTCCCAGAATCATCTTTCAGTTTTTGCTTTATCAAGTGACCTGTTCAGGAAAATATCCATTTCTCAGTTATTACAACATCAAGGCTAAACACAGATGTTCAAAGCTCTCAATAATGTGCCCCTACCTATCGGGTCTATGTTTTCACTGCTTCTCAGCAACGTGATTTATTCCTGCCATTCTTTCTTCTTGTTGGGAATTCCCTCTGCTGTATCTCCCCTTCCAATCCTAGCCCTGCTTCAGGGCCCCTCCCAAATCTCAACCTCTCCATGTAACTTAAATGACTACGTGTCACTCCCTTCTTAAGTTCTTTTTTAGAATAAACATGTCAAGTAATCTACTATTTAAATACATTTTTATTTTTCTTGCCTATAAGTGATCCATAATGAATAAAATAGTAAACAAAGCAAATTTAGAGATATATCTATTAGCATTGATTTTTAAATGTTATACATTAATTATAACTACTATAACTACTATATTTAAAAACCATCCTCTTACCTGATTTTATGCATTCTGCTGACTTGCAAATACCATCTAGAAAAAGAAGGGTATACACATAAATATTTGCAATACAAGTTTTCTAATTCCTCCCTATCTTTTGTTCTTCTAAAAACCACCAATTATATAACCAATTCTGTAAAGCAAGAACTAAACCTGAATATTACATATCATTGTTAGTAGTTTAAATATATGGAGGAATAAAGTGGGAAAATCCTAAATTTAAAATTTTCATTATGAAGAAAAATGTGTTTATTGCATCATCTCTACCCACTATGCTCTAGGTCTTTTAAATTGAAATAATCAGTTGTTTTAGTCTGGTAATCATGGTTTGTTTGTTTTTTGGTCATTAGGGAACCAATCTTTTCTAATCCTTATTGTGAAACACTTCTAAGCCTCCATTTTGACCTCTCACATTCCTGTGCAGCCCTTTCGAATTTCAACGACACAACAAAACTGACTAATTGAAGTTGGCCGCAAAATTGTGTATACTTTAATCAAATGAAATTATACATTAGAATCCTCATAAAATCAGCATGAGTGCATTAAATATACTTGGCAAGGAATCATTTAGCTCAAACGTTCAAGACATTGTACTTTAGTCAAAGTTAATTGTCTTGACATATTGATGTTACATTTTACAAATGCACCTTTATAGAACTACCTTTAATTTAATTGTCTTTCTCTTTAACGCATCAACAGATGGGAAATGCGTCAGATGCAGACGCCACTCGCCACTCTCTTCGGCATTTACACGTGCAGAGGAGCTGGAGCAACTCACCGTCGTAGTTGGCGTAGAGCGCTATCATCGTCACAGCGATGACCGCGAGGAGCAGGACCAGGACGGAGAGACTGATCTCCAGTGGGGTCCATCGCTGTTTCTTCTTTGGCTTTGGAGTGTTGTTATCAGTTATATCCATCTGACTTTCTGATCTGCCCATCACCTAAAATCTGCAAAAAGTTTAAAAATTTTTTTAACAGTTTCTAATAAACTAATAAACAGATAAAAAGAGGACGTATATGTATACAATATTCCAAATGCTTAACGAATAAAGTAAAAGTTAACTTATTTTAAGTAAGAAGTAAAAGTTTTTAGTTGAAAGTGAAAATTTTCTTTTTGCCCTGGCTGGTGTGGCTCAGTGGATTGAGGGCCAGGGGTCACCAGTTGGATTCCCAGTCAGGGCACACACCTGGGTTGGCTGGGTCCCCAGTGGGGGGGTGCGTGGGAAGCAACCACACACTAATGTTTCTCTCCCTTTCTCTCTCCCTCCCTTCCCTTCTCTCTAAAAATAAATAAAATTAAAATAAAAAAGTCAAGATTTTGATTCCCACAGAGAAGAATACAGAGCCCAGTGAATTTGACAGGTCATTATCCCAACCTTTCGTTTTTGTTTTTTCTTTTATGCTCACAGAAGATGCAAGCAAAACTAGACAAGAGATTCGGTTAAATACTCACACAGGATTCCTTCAGCAGTTCCTAAGCAAATAATTGCTCTACTATCATTAAGGAAACTTTTAAACCACCGTTCTGAACTTTGGACGATGTCAAAGGTGACTTTTATATCATGTTCCAGGGGCTCCCTTTATAGGCCTGGAAATCAATAACTAACACTTTGCGGTTTTGACTAGGCAATAATTTGAAATAGGAGTGCAGATTAAAAACAAACACATGATAGTTTCTTTTTAGTCTTAAAAACAACTTTTGATTTTACAGCTCAAAATTATGACGACTGCCAATAAAGGTAGCTATGAACTGGTTAGACAACATTCTGAAAATGGTCACTCACTGGACCAAAAGTCAGTGGTTTACCTCCAGGGATGAAAGATGTTAACCATAATTTCTTTGTGCAACTGAAGAAGAAAAAAATATGATTTTAAAAATCCTACCTTGTAGGTAAGGGTAACAATGGTCAAGCTGTTTGCTTAACTCATATGTATTTCGATATTAATACTTCTAATAACAGTGGACACTTATTGAGCACTCCCCATGTGTCAGTCATAGCTCTTCAGGCTTTACATGTACTAGTGCATCTAATCTTTGCAAGGGGGATATTGATATTCTAACCCTGCACAGCAGGAAGCAGAGGAGCAGAAAGGTCAGGTAATTTGCCCAAGGCGACACAATTAGTACACGTTCTTCATAAAGAACACACTTGGTTACTGCTTGACATAAAATTGTGTCATCATATAATAAAACCTACTGTAGATCATACTGTCTAAGTTTTGGGGGGAAATTTAAGGGATATTAAGCTTAAATATCGGATTTCATTATGTTTCTTTTAGAGGCCTATTGATTCTCTCTGGGCCATCTACGAATGCCCAGATAACTTCAGTTTTTCTGTAGGGCTGTAATGTAGAAAGAGCATTGTAAACTAACAGATTAGCTTTTTATAGCTTGATAAAAATTAAGTATATAATTTAGTTCCTAGGTGAAGCAACTGCTCCGAATTGCTCTTTTAGGTAAAGATCTTTGTTGAACATTCACAATTCCCTGAGGATATGTTTTGTGGAAACTGAGGCACAGGATAAAGAAGAGACAAAGTCTACATTTGAAGTGTGGTCTGGCAGATCCAGCAGATAAGTAGACATTTAATCTCCCTGGTGAATTATTAATAAGTGAACCACAGCAACTAAACTTTAAAGTTCTGGATACAGAATCTTAAGCATGCTCTCCTCTTGATTACATGAGGCTATAACCAAGGACAGACTTTCAAATAAAAATATTTTATTAGACCATGAAAACCGTGTCTGCTCAATAAAAGTGGAATGTAATGTACCTGAATGTTAAAATGTCTTTCTTAATGGTTATGTAACTCATGTTGTCTTGGTCTCAGCCCCTGGGGTTATGATATGGAATTACTTTGATTGTAGTCCTTGTAGTTTTAATAGGGGTGGTTGGGGAAAGAAAAGATGAAAACAAATTTAACACTTACACCACACAGAGAGATAAACAATCAAAACTTCCCTCAGAATAAACCGAGACTGACCTAAAGAACATATGTATCACATTTGCAGAAGTATTTCCCTTTCTTGAGTATTTCTCCCCTGCTCTAATATCTCAAAAGACCATCTAAAGAAATATAATATGACCCACTTCTGTCTTTAGTTCTTTCTCTGAAACAACAATCAGTTTCCCCAGAAAAACTTCTGGCCAAGAATCAGGGCAGCTACGGGGTTAAATGAAAGGTGCTCTTTAGCGCCACCAGGCTTCTGCAGGAAAACTTCTGGGCTCCTAGTGGTTCTGCACCTAAGGCAGCAGAAATCATTACAGGGAACCCAAGGCAGGGACTGAAGCTGTTGAGCCCTTTTACCTACGTCAAAGAATAGCAGCTTTGAATCACCTGCAAGCTCTCCATCTGCCCTTTTTGGAAATCCTCTGCAAATTTCAGTCTTTTTGTTCCTGAGTAGCACTGTTCAATAACAGCACTGAGCAAAGCAGAAATGATCCAAGTTTAACCTCCTAGTTAACTTTGTTATTCATTTCCAGGTAGTTCCAGTGGAATCAGTACCTTCTTTTAAAGAAACAGAGGTCAGAATCTTGGACCTCAGGAAGTCCCAGATACTTGAATACTCAACTCTATCACACCCAGCACCATTTGAGAGAGGGCTTGGAAAGGACAGCAATTACACAAAAGAAATACACATATATAAACGTTGGTACTTGCAGTCCCCAAATAAAACAAGATATGCCAAAACGTAGTTCACCTTCACTGGAAATATGCTAGAAAGCATAAACAGAAAAGTAGATGCTTTCACAGGAAAGAATAGAGAATTAAGAGATCTAACCCAAAGGAATCTTACCAACTTGACAACATCATCCACATAAATGATCATTTTGCTGAAGTGAAAGCTGAATTTCACAGCAATATAAAGCAGAAATGCTTATACCAATTGCGAACAGTCACATAGTCAAATAAAAAAACTCCCAGCATAATTGGTTTGTTAAAAGGAAGTCTATAAACCTAAGCAATTTTCATCTTCACAGCACATTACTACATTAATATTTCAGCAAGTGCCTGAAGGTACCCTATGCAATTAAAGTTTGTATTATGGAAACTGAGGCACAGGAAGCTGGAGAAACAAGTTCCAGAGTTAACTGTAGCTTCAGAAGCACAGGAGGCAGGCACTCAAGAGAAATCATCGTGTTTGCCATGGACGTTAAATTGTAGATGTTTGCAGGGCCAGGAATATGGAGTTCTGGACACAAAGTGCCATCCACATTACTCCCATAAGCTGTTCAACGGAAGTCACTGCATTGAGTTCAAGAAATTGTTGGACAATTGTAGAACCCAGCAATAATGCAGCAGAGAGAGGTACGCGCCTTCGTAACTGATTTGCCGATGAGGAGCTCCCAAACGCTGACGCTGTAAACCAGGTACCACTTTTCAGTTTAAATTACCATTTACATCATATATGGGAGAGGAATGGACTTGACCGAGTGGCTAAAGATGAATGTTAGGTTGCAGTATCCTTATTTTCAAATTACAAGAAGACAGACTGATTAAGTATGGAAACTTTCATTTACAAAAGAACTGCCCCCCACCCCTGTCAACCAACCTTTGTGTGATTTAAGTATGCTATACTGCACTTATTACATAATAGGAAACTAAGGTTCTAAGCAAAACGAAGAGGAAAAGAAAATGAAAAGATCTTCATGTGAGGAAAAGTAAGAATAGAAAAGTGAGTTGCAAAGGAGGAGAAAATCCGACAGAATTCAAAATGAAAACAAACCTTGCTTAAAAAATAATAATAAAACCAGTGTCTGTACAGCGGAACGGCAAATTCCCAGCCCCCAAACCAGCCCCGCTGCAAATAGGCAGCGTGATCTCGATAACTGCACTTAACTCCTCGTGTCAGCGGCTGCAGGGAGCTGTGGAAATGAACCCGAAGAGTCGACCTGACTGCACTTCAGAGCCCTCCTCCAGGTCACCTCGGCCCCATGCCCTCACTCTTCAGGTCCCAGTGTGGCTCCTTCCCCGGACACGCCTCCCTGGTCCGCGTCCGCGGGGTCCCAGGCGCTGAGATCGCGCCGGACCTGACCCGTGGACCCCGCTCCGCGCGCCTCGAGGGCAGCGGCTCTCTCCTGTGGGCTCTGACCTCCCCGCGCACATCCCACCAGCTCCCACCACCCCGGGCTCTCGCGCCCTTCGGACTCTTCTCCCGCTCCCAGGTGCCAGCTCGCTCTCCCGGGACTCGCCAGTGGGATTCGGGAGAAGTTGAAGGCTGCTGAGCAGACACATCCCGACCAATGAGCGCACGGGGCCAGGCGCCCCGCGGAGCGCCGGTCGGACCACAAGTCTGCCCAGGAGCGACTCGAGCGGCGCGGGGCTGCGCCGGGCCGAGGCCGGACTCCGGGGAGGTTACCAGCCCGCCTCGGCCCGGGCCCGAGGCGAAGGGGACCCCGGGCATCCCTCGGACCCGCACCCGGAAGGACTCACCGTGGCCTCTCAGCAGATCCCGCACCGGGAGTTGGGCGGCTGCTCCCGCCTGCGCTCGGTCCAGCTTCGCCACTTGCTCATCTCTGCGCCCCGCACGTCTCGGCGCTCTCGCCACCCCCCCTCCTCGCCGCTGCAGGACCAGCGAGAGGAGCAGTTCCCCGGGTGACCTGAAGGTTTCCGCTAGGTCTCCCCAATCCTGTCACATCATGCGTGGGGGCCGGGTGTGCCTGTCTGTGTGTGCGTGTAAGAAACCCCCACCCCCAACCCATGCCCCACCTCACCCTTCCCAAAAGGGCTATGTCAAACATTCTTGGAATTGCTTAGCTTGGGGCTTTCTAGAAAACAATGCATTGCCTTTTCGAGATTCTGTTAAGTGCTGATAAAGATTCTATCTTCCTCCCTCCTGGAGCTCTTCTCCTTTTCTCCCATTCTCAGATCCTTTCTCACATTGTTATTGATCGTTTTCCTCTCTTCATCCAGGTTTACTTCCTTTCTCGTTTTCCTTTGTTTCTCTTCCTCCTTCCTTCTTGTTTCTTTCTTTTCTTTGCCTCAGTCTCCCGTTTTCCTTCTCTCCTTCCTTTTTCCCCCCTTTGTTTTTCGTCTTTCTTCCCCCTCTTTCTTTTTCTTGGTCAGACCAACATGATGTTAAGAACTGCATTCTGCACTGAAACTCCGCGCCTGCTTCCTGACTCAGGAATCTTGTAATGAGTGTACCTGAGGGCTGGGAGATGGAGAGTGAGAGAGTCAGAGAAAAATAAGCTGAAGTGTGTCTGTACTATGTTCTAAAATTAAATGTAATGTGTCTGGGACCCTTGTCAGTTAAATGCAGCCAAGCAGCACATCATTTAAGACCTGTGGTTCCTTCTCTAGGGGGTAAAAAATAAACCAACAAAATTCTTTTTCCAAGAGAGCTGTTTCTTTATAAAAGCTGCCTCTGTCAGCTATAAATATCAAGGAACTAAGAAAAACTGAACATCCTCTCATTTTTTTTTATTTTTTGCTTCCTTAATTTTTAGTTCAATTATTCAATTATTCATGTGTATAAGCAACTTGAACATTGATTCGTTTCCTCGTTTGAATCACATATAATTGCAAACACACACTCACCCACACACCTCTTGGGAAATTTGTACTGAAATACAAGTGGATTTTCCTAAACTTGGCAATATCTGTTTTTTTAATTGATATTTTCAGAACATTTCACCCCAAAGCAGCAGCCATATCTGTTTTTAACATCAAAATAACTCACTGCTTGAGAGACCCTCTGCACTGATAAATTTTACATACTTTTCATAGTAGAGAAAGCTGAAAAGCAAGAAGAAAAAGGGATACTTGCTCATGATACAGTAAATGGAATACGGTGGACAGGCATTAAAGGAGTCGTAACAGTTATTAAATTAGATTAATACAGAGAAATTTAATGTATAGATGTCAAAAGTATTTTCTATGTTTTACTCTTTCTTGGTATATGTTTCCGGACAATACTTAATTCTCACAGCAATCGGAAAATATGGGTGTAATTACCCCACAAATGATTATTATAAGGAGCTTGGCTAAGTTGAAACCATTGGGAAGTGTCTCAACACACTTCAAATGAATTTGGACCCAATTCATTTTCACTCAAATGTTGAATTACTGTTATCCTCATTTTACAGAAATGTTTGAAGCATAGAAAGGTGATTTACTAAATAAAATATATTCTGTGAGAAAGCTAGATCTTCTAACACTTCAGTGCTTAATTTTTATTACACTTCAACTAAATTACCAAAATGTTATTTCAACCTCATACAATCAAGAAGGAATTAGAATGAGTTACAAAAGTCTTTCTTTTTTTTCATGTATCCGAGTCCTCAGTTTCTTCATAAGGAGCCATGTGCATTAAAAATTGAATATATTTCTTCTAATTAACATAATAATGAATGTTGGTGGAGAGAGAAATGTCTTGGGAATAATCCCTAAATTTGCATATGAACAGGAAATTCCATAAACTCATGTGCCTAGTCTTAACACTTCAATTTAAACTTTTCAATCTAGTTTCTGTTTTACAATTTGCACAAAAGTTTTAAACAAGAAAAGTTCCTTTGGAACATAATAATATATCCTTGCGGTTCTGGAATACCTTATTACCGGCAGAAAATGAGATGGTTTGATTTGTTTATAGTACCTCTAAACTTAGAGTTGAAAATGGAAAACAAAGATAATTCAGTTGTTTTAAACTAAAGATTTGCTAATGAAAACTTTGTGGACTATGCAGCTGTGAGTTCTGTGGATCCCAGAGAAGAAAAAATCATTTGATGTAAACCCTGAAAGAGAAATTATTTGTTGACATGGACTCCTCATGGTCAACTGAGGGCCCAAATTTTATGAAAAATAAGAGCCTAGTGGCTATTTGCTGACAAGGGCTCCTCACATACTCTGTATACCAGGAAGAACCCGGGACTGAACTTTCCCCTGCTTGGTTACCCCAAGTCAACCACTGCAAAGAAGCCCTGGTTTGTCTTTTGACCAATGGACTGATACCTGCTCCGTCCAATCAGATTACACAAATTATAGCCTCATTTGCATCTAGACCAATCGATTGACCAATCAGACCTGCACAATTGAGACCAATTAGAACTGTACAATTGGAAACCTCATTTACCCAAAACTCACTAAAATGGGAACTGTGAGCAGGAAAATTCCCTCTAAAAGGTTATGTTGTCTTGGGAGCACAATTTAGGTTACTGCATGAATCCGTGACTCCCAGTCTGCAGCTTTTTTTTTCTTTTGTTCCAATAAATGCTTTCCTTCCTTACTGCAGCCTAAAATTAATTTTTAGTTTACAGTTTTAACTTGTTGCAAGAGGGGAAAAAAAACCCTGCAGGAAGTCAAATTAAAGATTCACTCTTGGTAGCGGTATTTGAGAGAGAAACAAATAGAGTATATAGCAAAAAAATGCATAAAGTTATTTTCCGACTCTGACTTTCAGCTGAAGTCTTAATCTCACTAACGTTTACCAGAAATTTCAGGTTTTTATCAAGAATGCTAATGGAAGTTTGAAAATATTTTTTTTAAAGGTATCAAGTAGAGAGTCTCCAGTAAGGAAACTCAGAAAGCTGAGATTTACAGAGTTGTCCAAGGCCATGCAGTTTTTTGAGTTATAGGAACGGAGGAGAAAATAGTCCTCTTGGCTGTCGTGCATAAGTTATTGAGTATGGAATGCATTGGTTCTGGCAAGATGTAGAGCAGGTTCTTAAAAGCTGTCTTTGTCTGCAACACTTACAAACACTTGATAAAGCATTTTTTAAAGGTTCTCTAAATGCACCATTGAGCCAATGAGAAAGTGAAGGAAAACTTCAGAAGCCAAAAGTATGGGGAGCCAGGAATCCAAAAAAGAAATCGAATGCTGAGAACTTTGCTGCTGGTGGGCATCTTGTCTGTCTGAGGACGCCTTACCAAACCTAGAACTTCAGCTTTCACAGGTTTTGTAAAGGCCCGGGACTTCACTCAAAGCCTAGCACAGACAGAGAAGAAAAGTCAGATCAGAGATTTCTGCCTAAAGCTGAGAGACCACTGAAAAGAAACATCTGCAGTGAAAAGGTGAACTAGAAAAAAGAATAAAACTGAAACCCCATTCCCACTCCTCCCTCCTTCCCCAGCCATAAACATATTTGCTTTTCTACTGATTTAGGAGGTTAAATTTACGTCCAAAAGGTACAAATTCATGGTCAAGCCAGAAATCAGATCATTTGTGGTAGGATGTAAGATTAGAATTTATACTAATTGTGTGGCCTGAAAATCCCCAATTTAAAGATTTATAGTTAAGCAGTCCTAGCTGGACCACGCCAAACAAAAACTGAGAGAGTTATTACCACCTAATTCTCAGTAAAGGAACTTCTTGAGAATGAATTTATAAACCAAATTGATAGTAGATAGAATATCTGATGTAAAAGAATAAATGATAAGCCAAGAATATGGTAACAACATGGGTAAAGCTAAATAAACATTAACTAAAGAATGTATGAAGATAACAAATACTGGAAAATGGTAGTGTGTAACTTAAGATAGTATTAGTTAGATTTAAGACACTCTGACGTACTTACTTCTGTTTTGTGGGTAAAGGGATTCTGGACAGACCTCCCCAAGATGTGCCACTTTGGCATGTGAATTAGTTTGAGCTGAAGGCAATTGAAACCCTGCAGACTCATAGGAAAATTTTACATCTCCCTTAAAGAATTTAACTTTGGGGCCTTGCTCATAATAAGAGTTATTACCAGAGATAACTTTTTATGACCTATTTATAGGGCAGGGCAAACATCTAATTATTGAACATCTGTTCTTCCTTTTGTCCCAGCAATGACCTTCCTTCCCTCTGAAGCCCCAAGGTGTCTTGCTTCATCCTTAACTCAGAATGTCATGTATACCTGTGGAGGAGAAACTATTCTGTGACGTATCTGCTGCCATACCCTCCAGCTAAATTGGAGCCAGACCCCAGAGATTGCTTCCCATAAATCCCCTTAAGGTTATCTGATCAACCCCTCACCTATAGCTCATGATGTGCCAGTTCTTGGAAAAGGCAGTTGTCCTGTCCCAGGCAAGTATGTAAGGCATTTTTCCCTTATCCGGGACAGGTCATCCTTCAGAACCACTAACCACCCTGCCCTGCTTCTTATAATTCTTTAATGCCTGCAGCTTGAAGAAGCAGTTCATATGTTTGTTTCCTTATCAATACCTCACTTTCCCTTTCTGTCTCATGTATGTGGGGCTTTTCACTCTGTCATATATGTGGGGATCCCATACATTTGTATATAAGTAAATTTGGCTTATTTTTTTGTTAATAGGACTCATGTTGATATGATTATTAAACCAGTTGGAAGAACATAGGAAGGTAGAGGCAAGTTTCTTTGTCTTCTACATTGGAAAGGAGGATAATGATACTGATCAATTTTAGACTTTATCACTTATCCATGCAAAACTTACTAGTGTGCTCACTTAAAGAATAGAAGCAGAGTGCATAAGGTCAAACATTGCAGACGGAAAAAAACTAAATTAAATAAAAGGTAATCTAGCCCTGGCTGGCGTAGCTCAGTGGATTGAGCGCAGGCTAAGAACCAAAGTGTTGCAGGCTCGATTCCCAGCCAGGCCACATACCTGGGTTGCAGGCCATGACCCCCAGCAACAGCACATTGATGTTTCTCTCTCTCTCTCTTTCTCCCTCCCTTCCCTCTCTAAAAATAAATAAATAGAATCTTAAAAAAAATAAAAGGTAATCTAATGAAAGACAAGGAAAGAGAAAAAGTAAAACACTGGAAAAGGATATAAAGTACAAAGTAAGGTGGTAGAAATAAATCCAAGTATATTAATTACAATAAATATAATTGAACCTAATTCTCCAATTAGGAAATAAAGATTTGTAATACAATGCATAAGTAAAATTCAGCTATTGTCTTCTGTTTAAGAGACATATCTAAAGGATAAGACTATAAACTAGTTAAAAGCAAAATGATAGAAAAAGATATATCAAACAAATATTAACCAATAGAGAGCTGGTGCAAAAATATTGGATTTGGACAAAATTGACTTAAATTTTACCTATGAAGAGAATAATCCATTCAGCAGCATGATTTAAATTAAAAGTGAAATTTTTTATGGAGTTTTCCATTTAATTTTATCAGACCCAAGTTGACTGTGGGCAACTGAAACCATGAAAAGCAAAATCTCAGATAAGATCTTTAAAATTTACTACTTGAATTTTGTTTTTCAACAAATAACCCATGAATCAGACATGAAACCATAATAATAAAAAAGAACTTAATAACTGAATAGCAATAAAAATATGCATACCAATATCAATTGAAGTGTCTAGAGGGAAATTTAAAACTTTATATCCTTTGCTTTAGAATAAAAAGTTGAGAGGACTTCTGATCAAGACGGCAGCATAGGTAAACATGGTTCACCTCTGCAAAATCACATCAAAATTACAATTAAAATATAGAAGAACCATCATTCAGAACTATCGGAAATCAAATTGAATGGAAGTCTGACAATTACAGAGTTAAAGGAACCACACCCATCTAGACTGAGCTGACAAGCTGGGGCCATATCTGAGACTCCATCAACCTTTCTAGCACTGTTTGACCTGCCTTTGACATCCCCAGAGGCTCTGCCCCACCCAACTTACAGGCTTACCCAAACTGTTTTCCATATGACTGGCTGGTCTTGGCTCTTGCTTCACAAGTTCTTAAATCCTCTTAAACAAGCAACAGCTGGCCAGTGAGCCCCAGCCCTAGCACTAACAGCAGCCAGCCTAGATTCACAACATGGTTTTGCCTGGGAAGCTCCAAGACTAGCACAAGTGGCAGCCATCTCAGGTTGCTGTATAGCTCAGGAAGGGTGGCCATAGGCTAAACATAGGTGGGGGCTGACTTTGGCCTACCTTCCGGGGTGTCACCTGGGAAATCCCAGGGCCAGTGCACCAAGTAGACAGCTACAGACCACATTAGAGCACCACCATCCTGCCCCTGCACAGCTGATCTTCCACAGAGGGCAGAGGTTGGTGGTCAGTGGTCACAGTCAATCCTTGCAGCTGACTAGTCTTGGTAAATCCCTCCCATTAACCTGCAAATAGCAACCAAGCCTCAACTACAAGAGGAGGGTGTACTGAGCTCACACGAAGGGTACACTTCAAGCACTAAGCTTGGATGATAGGAGAGGCTGTGTTCCTGGAACTTATAGGACACCTACTGTATTATGCCATACTAGCAAGACACAGATTCAAAGTAGCTCTACCTAATATGTAGAAACAAACAAGGAGGCTGCCAAAATGAGGAGACAAAGAAATGTGGTCGAAATGAATGAATAGGAAACTCCAGGAAAAAAGCTAAACAAAATGTACATAAGCAATCTGTCAGATGCAGAACAAAACACTGGTTATAAGGGTGCTCCAAGAACTATAGTGAGGCTCTCAATGGCATAAAAAAGATCCATTTGGAAATGAAGTATACATTAATTGAAATAAAGACAATATACAGGGAAACAACAGTAGAGTGAATGAAGCTGAGAATCAAATCAATGAGTTGGAACATAAGAAAACAAAAAACAAACAATCAGAGCAACCAGAAGAATAAAGAATCCAAAAAAAAGAATGAGGATAGTATAACCAGTCTTTGGGACAACTTCAAGAGGTCCAACATTTGCATCATAGGGGTGCCAGAAGGAGAAGAGAAAGAGCAAGGGATTGAAAATCTATTCAAAATAATAATGAAAGAAAACTTCCCTAATTTGGTGAAGGAAATAGACATGCAAATCCAGGAAGCACAGAGAGTCCCAAACAAAGTTGATGCAAGTGACCCACTCCAAGACACATCATAATTAAAATGCCAAAGTTTAAAGGTAAAGCAGCAAGAGAAAAGCAGTTAGTTACCTAAAGGGGAGTTGCCATAAGACTGTCAGCTGATTCTTGAAAAGAAGCTTTGCGTACTAAAGGGGATTGGCAAGAAATGTTCAAAGTCATAAAAAGCAGGAACTTACAGCCAAGATTGCTCTACCCAGCAAAGCTATCATTTAGAATTGAAGGGCAGATAAAGAGCTTCCCAGACAAGAAAGATCTAAAGAAATTCATCATCATCAAACTGTTATTATATGAGATGTTAAAGGGATTTACTTAAGAAAAACAAGAAGATCAGAACTATGAACAATAAAATGTAAAAACATATGTATCTATCAACAATTGAATCTAAAAAACAAACTAAGCAAACAGAAACAGAATCATGGATACTCACAGTGTTTTCGTGATTGCCAAATGGGAGGGGGTTGTGGGGGAAATGGGTGAAGAGATAAGAGGATTAAGATATACAAATAGGTAGTTACAGAGTAGCCATGGGGATGTAAAGTACAGTATAGGAAATGGAGAAGCCAAAGAACTTATAAGCATGACACATGGACATGAACATAAGTGTGGGGATTGCTTGAGGGAGTGAGGGGTGCTGGATGGAGGGGTGCAAAGGGGGAAAAATCAAGACAACTGTATTACCATAATCAATAAAATATAACTCAAGAAGAAAAAAAAGATAAAGTTGAAAATTAATGAGGTTATCATTTAAGCTATGAAGTTAAAATACAAAAGAACAATACAATAAATCCTAAGAAAGTAACAGGAAAGAAATAATTACCTCAAAACACTAACATGAAGAACTACATAATAAGAAAGATCAATAAATCCAAAGTTGGATTTTTGAAGAGATGAATAAAAGTAGCAAGACTAATTAAGATGGGTGAGTAGGAGGTTGCAATCACATGCAATGAGGCATTTGTAAAAGAAGAAATCACAGATAAAACAGAAATTAGATGATGAGAATGTTATAGGCTGCTGGATCCAATGTATATTAAAAACGAGATGAAATGGATTCCTAGAACAATATAAATCACAAAAACTGGCTCAAGAAGAAACAGAGACCCTAAATAATCTTATAATCATTAAATAAATCTAGCTAACAATACAAATCTTCTCATAAAGGGAGAAAAAAGAAACAGGGCTAGACATTTTTTAATTCATATTCTACCTTAAATCAAAGAAATGGATAATTTTATTCTCATATAACTTTCTATAAAATAAGGAGGAATATTTCCTAATTCATTTTATGAGGTTAATATAACCACACTAATAACAGAATCATATCTGAATGGAAAATTAAGATCAAACTCACTCATGAATTTTGAAGCAAAAATGCTAAAACAATGTGTTTGCTAACTGAATGCAGGCAATGTACAAAAAATGCTCAAAAAACTAGGAATACAAGTTTGGTTAAACATTAAGTACTATATTTGGAAGGCCTAGATGATACATTTAGAAAAGAAACAAAGAAAGAAAGAAACAGAGAAAGGGAGGAGGGACAACAGGGAGATAGTCAAGGGAAAGCAAAGCAAAGCAAAGTGAAGAACTAAGAAAATAATGGAAAAACTATCATTGCTTCAAAACAGTGTGAACACCAATACTGGAAAACCCAAGCAATCTATTAACAACTTACTAGCATTTATAAGAGAGTACTATTCATTGGATATAAGATAATTTTAAAAAGTTAATTGCATATTTATAGAGCACAAACAAAAAGTTAGAAGATGTAATCTTAATAAGACCTGTATATAGTTACAAATATATATATGTATTGATAATGGTATAAATAAAAATATACATATAGAAAGATATTTCTTAGAAAGAAATCATGTAAGAAATGTAGAAGTTGTAAATTTTAACTGAAGGTTACTGAAGAAGACCAGGTAAAATGAGGATTAAATCAGGTAACTGGAGCTGAATATTCAACATAATAAAAATATCAGTTCTTTTTAATCTATAGATTAAGTTTAATGTCAATCCAATGCCCAAAATATTTTTTTAGAAATATGATAAGTTGATTATGACATGTTGATGGAAGAGCAAAGGGAAAATTATGAGCAGAATAATCCTAAAAAAAAAGTAGTATGGATTTAACCTACTAGATAAGAAGACATAAAGTAATTTTACTTTATTTAGTTTTTAAATTTTATTTAGTTTTAGTTTTATAGAGAGGGGAAGGGAAGGAGAGAGGGAAAGAAACATCGATGTGTGGTTGCTTCTCACACATCCCACACTGGGGATCTAGCCCACAACCTGGGCATGTGCCCTGACTGGGAATCAAACCAGCAACCTTTGGGTTCACAGGCCCGCACTCAATCCACTGAGCTACACCAGCCAGGGCGACATAAACTAATTTTAATAGTAATTTACTAATTAGTAATTTTTTATTGATTCAAAGAAAATAGATCAATGAAATATAATAAGGATACGAAAAGCAGACTCATGCATAAAAGAAAATTTGGTATATGCAGAATTGACATTACAGGTAGATAGGGAAAGAATTAACAATTTTTAAAATAGTGATGAGAACTTGAGATGAAAAACATGCATAACTACATGATACCAAGAAATTTAGTTCTACATGAATTAAGGATTTAAATGTAATAGGCAGAACATTTTTTACAGTGTTAAAAATGTTAGAAGTATATAGAAGTGAATATTTTTATGACTTTGTGATGAGGAATGATTTCAAAAGCCCAGAAGTTCAAACATAAAGACATTGATAAATTTAATTACAAATTCAATTGTATTTCTATTTGTCCAAAAAAAAAGAGAAAAGAAAAGAAAAGAAAACAAAAGAAAACAAAAGAAAAGAAGACAATCAGTTCACTAGGGAAAGATACTGCCGACACATAAAAGTGGAAAATGACTATACAAAAACCTGCAAATAAAAGCCAAACAATTCCTCCAAATGGAAAACACATAAACAGACGTTACAATGAAGACTGAATAGGAATGACCATAGCATATGAGAAGATACACAATCTCATTAATTAACAGGTAAGTGCCAATTAAAACTGCAAGGTATAATCAAGTTTTAGTCACACGACTTCTTATGCATCATTGGTAAGGGTATTGAATTGTACAATCTGCCAGGAGGAAAAAAATGTCCTTATATGGCACAAAAGAGATTATTGGCTATCTGTTCAATGAAATTTTGGGCATTTGTTAGCACAAACGTAGAAAAACTTGCTCAGTAAAGGGTCAGGTATTTAATGTTTTATGATTTGTCCACATGTTTCTGTTGATTTTTTTTTTCTTTCTTACAACCACCCCCGAAAAAATGTAAAAAAGAGAGAGAGAGAGAGAAAGAGAGAGAGAAAACCTTGGCTTGAGGGCTCTGCAGAAACAGGCTACAGACCACTCTTGGGTTTGGCCAGCCAGCAGTCATTTGCTAGGGTGTTCATCTTGGGCTGACTTTCTATCTCCCGTGCTGTTTTAAACTGAAAGGCAGAAGTTTTGCTGGCAGTAATACCATTGAAAAGATAACCCCATACATTACATTTTATTGTTCTAGGCCCATACCAGTTTTGACAGGCCGGCTATCCTTGAGTCAAAGTTTTTGGAAAATGTTTGCATTATCTAGAAAAGTTGAAGGAGCACATAAAATGCAATCCAGCAATTCGACCTTCAGGTAAGTACTCTAGAAAAAAGCCCACGTATGCGTACCAGAAGATGCGCGCAAGACTCCATAGCAGCGTTGTCTCTTATAATAATTAAAAAGCTGTAAACAACACAAAAAATTCATTGATAAAACAATGGATAAAATATTGTCACACATTTATAGAATGGAATACTAGAACATTACACATAACATAAAATAAACAACTGCAGCTTAACAAATCAGTATGGGTCATTCAAAAATAATGTTGAATGAAAAAGCAAGCAATCCTGTGCAGAACTGAATAGACACAAAGAAAACAAAAGATAAAATGATTATGGACTCAAGGAAGACTTAGTTTAGTGGGTAATGGAAAGGCAAATGAGCATTTACAATAGAACATGGTAATTTTCATAATTGAGTTATATACAAAGTTCATCTGAAAAGTGACAGGGCAACTCTTTTTTTTCAATTATAGTTGACATTTAATATTATTCTATTTTTTAAATTTATTTATTTATTTTTAGACAGAGGGGAAGGGAGGGAGAAAGAGAGGGAAGAAACATCAATGTGTGGTTGCCTCTGATGCCCCCCCCACTGGGGATCTGGCTGGCAACCCAGGCATGTGTCCTGATTGGGAATAGAACCAGCGGCCCTTTGGTTCACAGGCCAGCACTCAGTCCACTGAGCCATACCCACTAGGGCAATTTTTTAATTATTATTATTTTTATCCACACCCGAGGACATACTTATTGACTTTTGAGAGAGGGTAAGGGAGAGAGGAAGAGAGGGAGAGAAACATCAATGCGAGGGAGAAACATCATCAGTTGCCTCTCGTTTGTGCCCCAACTGGGGACTGAGCTCACAACCTAAGCATGCTCTCTGACCCAGAATCAAACCTGCAACCTTTTGGTTTATGGAATGATGCCCAACCAGCAGACCCACACTGGTCAGGGTCATTTAATAGTATTTTATATTAGTTTAGGCATGCAGTATAGTGCTTAGATGTTTATGTAATTTACAAAGTGATCGCACCCCTTGTGAGTCTAGTACGCACCTGGCACTGTATATGGTTATCACAACTATTGACTATATTCCCCTCTGTTGTACTTTCCATCCTCATGACTATTTTGTAACTACTAATCGTACTTACTCCTTTCACCTTTTTCATTCAGACACCATCACCCTTCCAACTGGCAACCGTCAATTTGTTTTCTGTATCTGTGAATGAGTTTCTATTTATTCATTTATGTTGTTCTTTAGATTGCCATAATAAGTGAAACCATATAATAATTATTTTTCTCTGTCCAAGTTACTTCATTTTGCATAATAACCTCTAGGTCTATGCATGTTGTCACAAATGGTAAGATTTCATTCTTTTTTGTGGTGAGTACTATTCCCTTTTATTTATGTACCACCACTTTTTCATCCATTCATCTATAGATTGGCACTTGGGTTTCCTCCATAAGTGATTAGCTGGGTCATAAGGTGTTTTCATTTTTAATTTTTTGAGGAACCTCCACACTGTTTTCCATAGTGGCTGCACCAGTTTGCATTCCCACCAACAATGCACGAGTGATCTCTTTACTCCATATTCTCACTAACACTTGCTTGTTGATTTATTGATGAGAGCCATTCTGGCAAGTGTGCATTGATATCTTGTTATGGTTTTAATTTGCTTTTCTCTGGTGATTTGTGATGTTGCACATTTTTTCATATGTCTATTGGCCACCTGTATGTCCTCTGGAGAAATGTTTATTCAGGTTCTCTGATTATTTTTTTAACTGGATTTTATTTATTTTTGGTGTTTAGTTGCATGAGTTCTTTATAAATTTTGGATAGTAACCACTCATTGGATGCATCATTGGTGGATATCTCCTCCCAGTCTACAGGTTTTCTTTGTTTTGTTGATGGTTTCCTTTTGTGTGCAAAAACATTTTAGTTTGATATGGTCCTATTTATTAATTTTTCTTTTGTTTCTCTTGCCCAAGAAGATATGTCAAAAAATATTACTGAGAGTAATGTCAGAGTGTTTACAGCCTATGTTTCTTTTTCTAGGAGTTTTATGGTCTAAAGTCTCACATTTAGGTTTTTAATGGATTTTGAGTTTATTCTTTTATAGTGTAAGAAGGCGGTCTGTTTTTATTTTTCAGATATATCTGTCCTGTTTTCCCCACACCATTTATTGAAGAAACTGTATCTCATTATATATATTCTTGCCTTTTTTGTAGATTAATTGACCATATAAGTATGGGTTTATTTCTGTCTCTTTATTCTGTTTCATTCATCTCTGTGTCTGCTTTTAAGCCAGTGCCATGCTGTTCTGATTACTATAGAGTTGTAGTATAGTTTGATATCCAGTAGCATGATACCTCTGAATTTGTTCTTCTCTTTGAAGATTGCTGTGGCTGTTCAGAGTCTTGTGTGGTTCTATATATATTTTAGGATTATTTGTTCTTGTTCTGTGAGAAATGCCACTGGTATTTTGATTGAAGGGAGGACTGCCTTGAATCTATAGATAGCTTTGGGTAGTATGGATATTTAATATATCTTAATCCTTCCTGTCCATGAGTACAGTGTACACTTCCATTTGTTTGTGTCTTCTTCAATTTCTTTCTTCAGGGTCTTATAATTTTCCAAGTACAGGTCTTTTACCTCCTTAGTTATGCTCATTTATAGGAATATTTTTTACAATTGTAAATGGGATTGTTTTCTTAGTTTCTCTTTCCATTAGTTCACTGTTGCTATATAAAAATGCTACCAATTTCTGAATACTAATTTTCTTTCCTGCCACTTTACTGAATTTAATTATTGGTTCTACTAGTTTTTTTGGTGAACTCTTCAGGGTTCTTTTTGTAGTATCATATGATCTGCATGACAAGGCAAAACTTTATAATTGGGTGTATCTGCTAACTTCATTTCTAATTCATTTTTTACTTGATTTCAAAAATTTAGAAAATAAAAGAGAGGCTAAAAGCATTCAAGAAAGCAAAAACATACAGAACGTTAAATTTTGTGTGAGATACATTGCAATATTTTGATGACTTCAAGTAGTTTGGAATCGCTGAAGTGCAAATAGCATGGGGACAGAGAAGCAATGAGGGGTTGTTTCTTGAGACAGAAAAGATAGGGACCAGGTGATAAAGAAATTTATATGATCACATTTTGTTGCACGCAACAGAAGGTCATGCTGGAACTTGGGCAAGGGAACATGAAGGTCAGAGGTTTACCTGAGGTTGCCTGTGCTGCCTTGATGGTAATGGGAAGCTTGTACAGAGAAGGCAAAAATGCAGACGCAGAAATCTGTTAAAAAACAAACTATTGTTTGAGTCTTAAGGTGGCATCAGAATCCTCTCATCACAGTGCCCTTGATGGAGACAGTCAACAAGGGCTGGGGCCAGTGATAAACGCTGCCAACCTGTCCGATATTAAAAGGGGGATGATCTTAAAAATATGAAATGGGTGTTAAGCTGTGACATGCTACCCAGCACTCTTCTCTATTGTGATTACTTTTTATGGCCAAGAGGAAGAATTTTCTAATGATCAGGACAATTTGAAAATAAATTACCCACTGAATTTCTCTTTCCTCTTTAACAATTGTCAGCAATAATTTATATTCAGATAGTTTAATTTTATAACAAATTAAATAGCTGATCTAAAAAGGACCATTTGCCTACCATGTGTTTAGCACATGAGCAAACTATGAAAAGCGTGTCTTTTATTTTTACTTAAAAAAAATGAATCTTTGGCCAACCAAATATTTTTGTTTGGGCTTTTTTTTTTGGTAATTAAAAAAATTATAAACTGCCACAAAAAGATATTTTAAAAATAAATAAATCATCTAAGGCCATTAAAGTAGAATTTTTTGAGGTACAATCTTCAGGACTTAGTGATTGTTTTAAAATTTTGAAGCTAAAGGAAAAGAAGGACTTGAGAATGACTCCTCCAGTTCAGGGCAGCAAGGCGTGTGTCTCTTCTCTGAGGTAGGAAATACTTAATGGTGGTGGTGGTGGTGGTGGTGGTGGTGGTGGTCGTAAGTTGTGGACAGGATGTTGGACATCTTATTGAAATTGTAACATTTCTGTCTATAATAAAACGCAACAATGAGAGGCTTGTTGCTTCTGACAATCTGGCAAAACATCTAAATATTTGTTATGTGCCAAATGCAATAATTACCTCTGATGATGGGACAAATGAGACTCAGAAATGTGAGTTCAAGTTTCACTCACCAAGGAGTTTTTTAATTGATTATAACTGATGGACTGACTGAAAATTAAATTTCAGCACATGGAATGGAGCCTATTCTCTGCTTAAACTGTGCCATGTGCTCTGGTGGTGCAGGGCAGGAAAGTCCCTAGAAGACCGGCTGCATTCCCCCCACCCCTTGAAGACAGGCGTCAGTTACAGAGAAGAGCACATCCTCTCCCACCCCCAAGAAGACTGCATGTTTCATCCCAGCAGCACTCAGATTCCTTTATTGGCAATATAGAGAAAGGGGAAGGAGACGTGGTTTTACAGCATGACTTTAGGACACGTAGCATTCACAAGCCTGGAACCAATTCTGGCCTAGAGGGAGAGCTGCCAGCGGCAGGTACTTTGAAGATGCCCATCACTACATACCAAGGAACATGTGCCTCTGATTCACTTCCATCAGGTCTTCCTGATGCATTTCCTGTGTTCATCTGTGACCCTGACTCTGGGGAAGAGTAGGGCTTTGAGCACTACACAACAGCAGCCACAGGGGACCCCAGGCCGGGGACAGCTGCTCAGCCTTGGCACAATTTGCCTTTAAATCTCTTTTTTTTCTGACTCTGACCTTGAGGGGGTTGCTCCTTACAAATAACCAAAACTAGCAAAGCAAGATAAAGAAATGTGGCTTCTAAGCAACCTCTGAGTAAGAAAGTTTGCATCTTACCTTGATATTAACCATAATCTAAGTGCAATTGATTCCTAGCTCCTCTTAGAGTATGTCCAGGAAAAGTGCCAAGTAAATAGAGGTATTTTGACTTGAGACTCCTTTTTTGTTTTATACTGTAATTACCTTACAGTGATAAAGCTTATCATTAACCTATCATTCTTCTTTTAATTTTATTTTTCAATTATAGTATACATTCAACATTAGTTTGTATTAGTTCCAGGTGTATAGCATAGCAGTTAGACAAGCATGTTCTTTAGATGGTGTTCCCCCTGATACTTCAAATCCTACCTGGCAGCATACATAACTATTGCAATATTGTTAGCTATATGTCCTATGCTTTACTTTACAATCCCCTGACTATTTTATAACTACCCATTAGTACTTACTAAAGCCTTCATGCTTTTTACCCAGCTTTCCAACCTCCCTCTCCTCTGGCATCCATCAGTTTTTTCTTTGTATCTTGAAGTCTATTTCTGTTCTGTTTGTTCATTCATTTTGTTCTTTATATTCCACATATAAATGAAATCATATGATATTTGTCTTTCTCTGTATAACTTATTTCTCTTAGCATAATTCCCTCTAGGTCCATTCATTCCGTTGCAAATGGTAAGATTTTTTCTCTTTTTTATAGCCAAGTAATATTTCATTGTCTATTTGAACCACCAATTTTTTATCCACTTGTTTATTGAAGGCACTTGGATTGTTTCCAAATCTTGGGTGTAGTAAATAACACTACAATAAACACAGGAATGTATATATTTTTCTGAATTAGTGTCTTGAGTTTCTTTGAATATACACTCAAAAGTGGAATTGCTGGGTTATAGGGCCATTCCATTTTTAATTTTCTGAGGAACGTACACAGTTTTCCATGGTGGCAGCACCAGTCTGCATTCCCACTGATAGTGTACACGGGTTCCCTTTCTCCACATCCTTGCCAACACTTGTTCTTTGTTGATTTATTGATGATGGCCATCTTGACCAGTGTGAGGCGATATTTTATTATGGTTTTAATTTGCTTTTCTCTGATGATTAGTAAGGTTGTATATTTTTTCATATGTCTTTTGGCCATCTGTATGTCTTCTTTGGAGAAATGTCTATTCAGGTTCTCTGCCTATTTTTAAATTGGACTGTGTTTTTTCTTGGGGTGGGGGTGTTGGCTTCTATGAGTTCTTCATAAATTTTTAATATTAATCTCTTATCAGAGGTATCATTGGTGAAAATATTTTTCCATTCAGTAGGTTTTCTTTTTGTTTTGTTGATGATTTTCTTTGCTGTGCAAAATCATTTTAGTTTGATGTAATCCCATATGTTCATCTTTTCTTTTGTTTCCCTTGTTCAAGGAGATATATCAGAAAAAAAATATTGCTAAAGGAAATGTCAGAGAGTGTACTGCCTATGTTTTTTTTCTAGGAGTTTTATGGTAAAGTCTTATCTTTAGTTTTTTAATACATTTTGACTTAAATATAGTATGTATTGTATCTAGTGTAAGACGTTGTTCTAGGTTTATTTTTTGCAGGTATCTACTCAATTTTCCAACACTATTTATTGAATATACTGTCTCTACCCCACTGTATATTCTTGACACTTTTGTCACATATTAATTAACCATATAAACACGGTCTTATTTCTGGGATCTCTAGTCCGTTCTATTGATCTATGTGTCTGCTTTTGTGCCACTGTCCTGCTGTATTGATAACTAGCTTTGTAGTGTTGTTTGATACCAGTTAGCATAATATCTTTAACTTTGTTCTGTTTTTTTCAAGGTTGCTGTAGCAATTCATGGTCTTTTGTGATTTCATACAAACTTTGGGATTATTTGTTCTAGTTCTGTGAAAAACGCTATTGATATTTTGTGGGAATCGCATTGAATCTGTTGATTGCTTTGTGTAGTATGAACATGTTAATAATGTTAATTCTTCCAGTCTATGAGCATAGTGTATACTTCTGTTTATTTGCATCTTTTTGTATTTCTTTCTCCAAAGTCTTATTATTTTTCAAGGACAGGTCTTTTACCTCTTTGGTTAGATTTATTCCCTGGTATTTTTTTCATGCAATTATACATGGAGTTCTTTTCTTAGCTTCTCTTTCTGATAGTTTTTATTTGTGTATAAAAATGCAACCAATATCTGAATATTAATTTTGACTTTTACTACTTTACTGAATTTATGTATCAGTTCTTGCAATTTTCCTTTGTAATTATGATCCTCTTCTTTTTACTTCTCATTTCCTCTTTAAATATCCCTATAACATTTCTTATAATAGTGGTTTGTTGGTAATGAACTCCTTTAGCTTTTTATTGTCTGTGAAACTCTGTATTTCTTCTTCACTTTTAAATAATTGCTTTTCTGGGTACAGTTGTTTTGGTAGTAGGCCCTTGCTTTTCATCACTTTGAATATTGCATGCCAGTCCCTTCTGAAATATTGAATGCCTGAATATTGCATGCCTGAAAACTTTCTTTTGAGAAATGTGTTGACAGTCTTATGGGGACTCCCTTTTACATAATTGTAATTCTTTTGCTGTTTTTAAGATTCTTTGTCTTTAAATTTTGCCATTTTAATTATGATGTGTTTTGGTGTAGGCTTCTTTGAGCTCATCTAGTTTGGCACCCTGAGATTTTGCTCATATAAAACTCACTGAGTTTCTTTCTTCTAAGAAATTTAGGGTTAGATTAATTTCTTCAGTAACTCTTTGAAGCAGGTATAAAGAAGATTCTTCCACAAAGTATAATTCTCCTCCTCCTCTAATATCCTCAATAAGTCACTAAGGCAGAGAATGATTAATATCATTTGAAGGTATCTCAAAGGAAAAAGTGTCAGGTTAGTATTCTTCAATTATAAGGATGCTCATCTTCCCTCCATATCGCCACTTTTGGGCTCAGATTATCTTGACCCTGGACAAACCTCTCTTAACTGTGAGTGGTCCCACTCTGTCTAATCCTCACCCCTCTTACTCAAAATGTTTTTTTTAACTTTTTCTATTATTTCTGATAAAGAAACTCTAGAATTAAAGATTTTAAGCCCTATTTGATAGGCTTAAGTGACTAATGCAGGCAGAAAGCAGCTATTCCAAGAACTGGAGTGCATGACCTACCTGACTCCAGAAGGTTGACAAGCAATTCAATCTTTGTATCCCAGGGGGTCTGCAAGCAATGGAGGTGGTATCTGAGTTGCTGATCAACAGATAAAGAAATACTAGAAAAATCACCCCCAGATTGCAACTCTTACCCAAATAAACTTTTTTTCCAAACCTGTTATCTATTCTTCCTCCTCATAAAAAGGCTGGCTTGAGATGAAATGTTAAAACACTTTTGGGGGATACATAACCTGCTGTCTTCTTATATTGCTAGCATATGAATAAAGCTCTGAACAAAGATTCAATCCTTGTCTCTACTCATTGGTTCTGGTAGTTACAGACAGCATGAATGCCAACATCTCCAGTTTCATTTCTAGCCCTGTGATCTTTTAAAAGTTTTAATATATATATTTCTTGCACTTTCAGTTCTCAGCTGCAGAACACTGTTATCACTGTGCTGACACTGGCCTCTGCTGTCCTCTGTTTCCTTCACATGCCTACTAAATGTGGACAAAAAGGGGTTCCATGAAAAGTAACCTCACAGGGTGATCTGATAAAAATAACTTACTGGGCAGCTAAAATAGCACCTAGTCATGCCCCAGGCATATACTTTTTTTTTAAACAAAAGGCTTATCTTTGCCTTAAGCAAGCCTTGTCTGTTGTTTCTATGCATCTGAGTTAACATACCTAAGAAATACCCCTCTCAGACCCCTCCTTCTCAAGTGTGACCACCCTCCAGGGAGCACAGAATCTTAATTATCCTGTAATCCCCTTCCTGCCTTGCTTTTTCTCACTTTCATGTAATCCCCCTTACCTTCCCTTTTTAATATCAAATACATAAAAGAAACTGCAAACTGATATTCTTTAAAGCATTTTTTCAGTTTGTTGAGATCTTTCTTCTAGACATATCCTCTGTTTGACTCAAATAAAATTTTATAAAAATTCTCTACAGGTTTGAACCGTCTTATGTCAATATAAATAAAGCATCCTTTCTTCTTTCATCTACCATTTCTTCCTTGATTGTTTTTATCCAGTCTCATTATTTCAGCTATGATCTCAGGGCTGACAGCTACCAGACCTATATTGAGTCCAATGGATTTCCTGGATAATAGATCTACTTTTCCTCTCATTTGCAGGACACTTCACATACTTGTGCTCCTGTAAACCCATAAATTTTATGAAATCAGTGCTGTCTTAGTTCATCTAGGATGGACACATCCAAGTCCTCTTTATTTGTTTATTTACTTATTTTTAAATTTGTATTTATTGTTTTTAGAAAGAGGAAAAGAGAGAGAGAGAAATTGATCTACTGTCCCACTCATTGATGCATTCATTGGTTGATTCTTGTGTGTCCCCTGACTGAGGGGGTTGAACCCACAACCTTGGAGTATTGGGGATGATGCTGTAACCAACTAAGTTACCTGGCGAAGTGGTCTTTAATGATTTCTTTCTTGATTCCCATACAGCAGTAAGTTTCCAAGTCCTAAAGGTTTTATCACCATAGGATCTCCAGAATCCTTCCCCACATTCCCAAAGCCAACATTAGCCACAATGAACCTTATTTTCCTATTTTTCCTGGATCATTATACTAACATTTTAATGACTATCTTTACAAAAACACAGTATCATCTTTTCTTTATTCCAGTCCTCAGATTTATAGTCAGTTAGTAATAAGCACACATAACCTGGACTTGTTATTGGCATCTGCAGTGAGGGCAGACTTACGGGCCTGAGCCCTTAACCTGTGGAATCTGATGCAACCTCCAGGTAGGTAGTGTCAGAATTGAGTTGAAGTATAGAATTGTTTGGTGTGTGGGGGGAACCCACACATCAGAACTGGTGTCAGAATCTTAGCAATAACTTCCGGCCAAGATGGAGGCATAGGTGGATGCACTGTACCTCCATGCACAACCAAGATTGGAACAACAACAATTTAGAGGCAGAATAACACCCAGAACTGACAGAAAATTTATCTGAATGGAAGTCAGACAGCCAAAAAGTTAAAATAGACCCGTTCATTCAGACCGGTAGGAGCTGGGGGCGGCTGGCACGGGTCGAGGCCCGGAGAACAGGGAGAATTGGGCGCATAAGGCAACTGGGAGTGCGTAAGGCATCTGGGGCGCACAAGATTGCAACAGGTGGACCCTGAGTACACAAGTGGCAGCTGGCAGACCCAGTGAGGCAGCAATTGTGGAGCAGGGCAGAGCGCGCAACCCAGGATCCCAGGGAAGGGACTGAGGTCCCACAGAGAACAGAGCTACCAACATTGTTCCCTCTAGACCCCGCCCCCACATACAACGTCACAATCTAGTGACTGGGGTGCCCAGCCCTGGTGAACACCTAAGGCTCTGCCTCTCACTGTAACAGGAGTGACCAGACCAAAAAAAAAAAAAAAAGAGTGAGAGAGAGATGGCTCAAATAGAAGAACAAATCAGTGCCCCAGAACTCATCCTTTTGAGCGACCAAGAAATAGCTAACCTATCAGATGCACAGTTCAAAACACTGGTGATCAGGAAGCTCACAGAATTGGTTGATTTTGGGTGCAAATTACATGAAAAAATGCAGGTTACCATAAAAGAAATGAAGGAAAATATACAGGGAACCAATAGTGATGGGAAGGAAACTGGGACTCAAAACAATAGAGTGAACCAGAAGGAAGAAAGAAACAAACAGAAAAGAATGAAGAAACAAGAATTCAAAAAAAATGAGGAGAAGCTTAGAACCTCCTGGACATCTTTAAACGTTCCAACATCCGAATCATATGGGTACCAGAAGGGGAAGAGGTAGAGCAACAGACTGAAAACATATTTGAAGAAATAATAAAGGAGAATTTCCCCATTCTGGCAAAGGAAATAGACTTCCAGGAAGTCCAGGAAGCTCAGAGAGTCCCAAAGAAGTTGGACCCAAGAAGAAACACACCAAGGCACATCATCATTACATTAGCCAAGGTAAAAATGAAGGAGAGAATCCTAGAAGCAGCAAGAGATAAGGGGACAGTCACCTACAAAGGAGTTCCCATCAGACTGTCAGCTGATTTCTCAAAAGAGATCTTATAGGCAAGAAGGGGCTGGAAAGAAGTATTCCAAGTCATGAAAGACAAGGACCTATATCCCAGATTACTCTATCCAGCAAAGCTTTCTTTTAGAATGGAAGGGCAGATAAAGTGCTTCTCAGATAAGGTCAAGTTAAAGGAGTTCATCATCACCAAGCCCTTATTTTATGAAATGTTAAAGGGACTTATCTAAGAAAATAAAGTAAAAAAAAAACATGGGTAGTAAAAGGACAGCAAACTCACAATTATTAACAACCACACCTAAAGCAAAACCAACAGAAACTAAGCAAACAACTAGAACAGGAACAGAACCACAGAGATGGAGATCACATGGAGGGTTAGCAACAGGGGACTGGGGGGAGTGGGAGGGGGAAAGAGGGGGAAAAGGTACAGAGAATAGTAGCATAGATTGTAGGTAGAAAATAGACAGGGGGAGGGTAAGAATAGTATGAGAAATGTAGAAGCTGAAGAACTTATAAGTATGACACATGGACATGAACTAAAGGGGGGGAGTGGATGGGGGGTGTACAGGGTGGAGGGGGGTGTACAGGGTGGAGGGGAGTAAAGGGGGGAAATGGGACAACTGTAATAGCATAATCAATAAAATATATTTAAAAATTGAAAAATAAGAATCATAGCAATAAATGGTTGTTATAGTAAGTGACTCCCCTTCATGGCTTCATATCCCAGAACAAAGCTGAATGAAGAATTCCTGATACTTTTTATTTGTACAGACGTTTTTAACTTAGGACACCTGTTTTACATATTTACGTTCCAAAATATTGTTTATAAGGCATATCCTAGACCCAGTCCTGAAAGATTTGGAGGTTGCTTTTAGCCCCCTGTCTCATTGCATCAAGTCCCCTCCCATCCCACCCCCATTTTGCTCCTTCTTAATGCCATCAGGACATCAGGACTGTCCCTCCACTACAGCTATTGTGCCTGCTGCTCTCTGGGCAGGATCTGAGGACCCTAGAAACATGGGATGTTAGAGCTGGAGTAAAATCTTAGGTTATCTTGTTCAAACCCCCAGTTTTACAAACGAGTAAACAACGGCCCTGAGGGGACAACATACTTGCCCTAATTTACCTGCACTAAAGTAGAGATGCCTGTTGAAAGTTAGTAAATGATATGACCATAAATATTTTACTTAACACATAAGGAAGCTTCCAGCTAAAGAGCAGTGCCTTTAACAATGAGGTATAGCTCTCAGCCAGCCCAGAGAGACATTTGCAGATTAAAGAGATACTCTTACACATAAGAAATTATATAATTTTGCTGCAACTTCTCAGAACATCATTCTTATCCCCAAAGGGCAGGTGTGATTGTCTATTTTTGGAGCCCATAACCTATTGAGACAGGATAGTGAGGAGCTAGGAAAATTCCTTGGCAAGTGGAATAGGGAAACTGAGACAGAGAGCTGAACAAACTGGCCAAGCAATTTACAGCCAGACACAGAAATTCACCTCTTCAAAGAGAAAATCTAGACCTCAGTTGCATTTCAGCTCCAGGCCCAGAAAAGCATCAAAACCAGGTGGGTGAGGCCAGAATTAACTGCAATGGCTAATGACCCCCTGCCCTGTCACTGACCAATCAGTGGAGACCAGGACCCTGAAAGGACATGCCTGGAGAACTGATGACTATGCTACTGAAACCTTTCCCTGATTCCTCCCATAAATTCCCACCTGCAAGAAAAACATAAAAGCCTCAAGACAAAAGACCCAGCACACACTCTCTCCCTCTGGAGAACAGCCCTGGCCATTCCCTTTCCCTCTTCTTCTTCCACTTCTTTCCCCACAGGCACACTTCTCCTAAACTCTAAGCAGCGGTGTCCAACCTGCAGCCCATGGGCCGCATGTGGCCCAGAATGACTATGAATGTGACCCAACACAAAATTGTAAATTCACTTAAAATATTACGAGATTTTTTTGTTTTCATTAGTGTTTGTGTATTTAATGTTTGGCCCAAAACAACTCTTCTTCTTCCAGTGTGTCCCAGAGACACCAAAAGTTTGGACACCCCTGTAGGAGATGAGCAGTGGCCAGTTTGTCCCAAGCTAATTTCCAGAACCTGTCCCCAAAGCCCCATTTTCTCTCACTTCTCATAGCGCTAAAGCAACCCAGACTAAGGATCTCATGTTGCTTCTTCTATGCTAAGACCTGCCTCGTTTTACTGTCCCCAGCTTTAATAAATGTATCCTCATAGTCACCTGGGCTAGCATTGTGAAATCTTTTCTACATGAAGTCAAGAGCCTACGCACTACCAGCTGGCCCTAGGCAGACCCACTCAGGGCCAGACCCCTGTCCCGTAACACTATGACCTAGTGGCCAAAGTAATATTAGGTGGCATGTATTTGTTGTCACCTTCTATTCTCATCTTTATTACACAAGAGAGTGATTAACCGATCAACTGATTAACAACTTTTGCTCTGAGACTCTGGGTCTAGTTGCCCAGATCTACTCAACAATTTCTTTATTGAATTCTCATATTAATAAAATTTATTTTTTTGTGCTTACTATACTGTCTATGAGTGATGATAATTTTTGCCTTTTTCATATGTATGCACATATATATGATATATTTTGTTCTTTTTTCTAGTTGAAATGACTACATACATTTTTTAATTTACTAAGAATTTAAAAATTACATAAATAACTCGTACTATTTATCTTTGATTTTGTTGAATAAACCCTATTTTGGTCATGATGTACATTTATTTTTTCTCATATTATTTAATATACTTTTGAGTTAAACTTGCTAATAATTTATCTCAGGTGCTGTATCTTCACCCATAAATGAGTTAGGCCCTCAGTTGGAGCACTGTCCTGTACAATGAATGGTCATGGGTTTGATTCCTGGTCTGGGCACATACCAAGGTTGCATGTTCGATCCCCAATTGGGCACATACAAGAAGGCACTGATTGATGTTTCTCTCACATCAATCTCTCTCTCTCTAGCTCTCTTTCTCTATCTCTAAAAGCAATAAAATAAATTTCCTTGGGTGAGGATAAAAAAATTTAAAAATTACATAAATGACTTAGGCCTATAGTTTCTGTTTTCTATGTGAGGCGGGCAGTGCAATAGTTAATTTGCTTATTTTCTAGAACCAGGTTACCCAGATTCTATCTCAGCCCCACTATTTACTAATTGTGGGATCTTAAAAAGCTCCTTAACCTCTTTGTGTTTAAGTTTACTTATCTGTAAAGGGTGATGGCAGTAGTATTTATCTCATAGGCATTTTGTGAGAATTAAATGGATTTATATTCTTAGCACACTTACAATAGTGCTTGTCATACAAAAAGTTCTTTGTAAGTATTAACTATTTTCATATCATTCTGGCCAGGTTTTAGTATCAATATGCCAACCTCATAAAATACACTTGGAAGTGATGTTTCTTTTTCTATTATCTTAAAACACTTAAAAAGCAAAGAATGATTTATTCCCGGAGGGACTGGAATAACTGAGGCATAAAATCACCCAGAGCCTGTATTTCTCGGTGGGGGTGGGGGATAGTGCATTGGCACGTTCACGTTTTCTTCCTCTTCTTGGAGCAGTTTTGCAAGTGGATGGTTTACTAGAAAATTACACTTACTATTTGCAAATATTAACATTTTTCAAATGTATCCATATGTAATTGTTTTCAATCTCTTTTTCTGATGAGTCTTAAAAGATATTTGTGCATGGCGTGGCATTTTCAGAGACAGGTTACAGTTTTGTTGATCAACTTATTCTTTATTTTTCATTCAATTCTGGTGTCATTTTAAAAATTACTTTCTCTGTTTGGGTTTTACTTTTTCTAACTTAGTAAGTTAAATGCTTAGTTTGTGCTTTGGTGCAATGGTGGCAAACTGCCTTAAAAGAGGAAAGAAATGGCCAAGGGATGATTCTTCTCTCTCTTTTTCTAACATTAGCACACTATATTTACTTGCTATGATTACATTCCCATTCATTAAGTCATGTATTCATTCACAAACATTTATTTAGAACTGGACATTGTCCGGGGTGCTGGTGCTGGGGGCTGGGCCGTGAACAGTAAATAGGACAGAACTGCTGCCTTTCAGAAGGAAAACTGCAGCACTTAAATGTCTTTTGTGCAGAGGGATCTAGTATAAAGGATGTCAAATGAGAAAATAGGGTAAAATCATCAGAGGGAAGAGGTTCTTGGAGAACTGCAGGTGAAATTCAATCAATTTTTTTTCTATCAACCAATGTTTTATAGTTAAAAACAAACAAAAAATCTGAGTGAGAAGGGGTTGGCAGCTGGTGGAAGACAGTAATGGAAATGAAGATCTTGGACTCTCTATTTGAAGTCACTGAATCAGGGAGAATGAGCTGCACCCTAAGAATAGCCTCATGTTCAAAAATAAGAACAAATGTACCCTGACCCCCAATTATGGCTTGACTAGGGAGGGTGAGCTAAGACACTGAACTTCAAAAAAACCCAATTGTTTTGTATAATGTAAATTTAGAAAAAGTGCATAAACCACAAGTAATTTTCACAAAGTTAAGATATCCATGCAATTACGTCAAAAACCAGAACACTTTCTAGTGCCTCAGAGGTCTTCCTGAGCTCTCTTCTAGTCATTACCCACTTCAATTATAACTTCTAATTCCATAGAGTAGTTTTTTTTTTTGCCTGTTTTGAACTATATTATCAATGGAGGAATTACGCAATATATTAGTATTGGGCTGCCACAAAAAACAATCCCAAAGAAGAGGTGGCTTTAACAACAGAACTTCAGTTTCTTGCAGTACTAGAAAATCCAAGGTCAAATTTCCAGCTAATTTCATATCTGGTAAGAGCTATTATCCTGGTCTGCAGATGACCATCTTTTCTTCTGTGCCTTCATAAGAGAGAGAGAGTGAGGGAGAGAGAGACAGTGAGGGAGAGAGAGAGAGAAAGAGAGAGAAAGAATATGAATTACCTCTCTGGTTTCTCTTCTTATAAAGACATTTATCACACTGGATTGTGGTCCCACTCTTATGACCTTATATAACCTAAATTTTCTTCAGATGTGGTCACAATAGTTTCAACATGTGAACTTGGATGGACATGAACATTCAGTTTAGAACAGATTCTCCTTTTGGCTAATCTTATGTTTAGGAGAACCATCCTTATTACTGTGTGTAGTTTTAGTTTGTTAATTCTTACTACTGTATAGCATTCCATTGTGTGAGCATATCACATATATTTTCCCCATTTTATTGTTGAGGTATTGGAGCAGTTTCCAGTTTGGAAATGCTATGAACATATTTATATGCCTTTTTAAAAAAACATTTTATTTATTTATTTTTAGGGAGTGGGAGAAGAGGGAGAAAGAGATGGAGAGAAACAGCAATGTGTGAAGAGAAACATCGATAGGTTGCCTCTAGTAAGCCCGCAAGTGGGAACCTGGCCTGCAACCCAGGCATATGCCCTGACCAGGACTCAAACCGGCAATCTTTTGGTTTGCAGGCTGGTGCTTGTACCAGCCAGGGCCATATTTTATATGTCTTTTGTGAACACATGGCTACATTTCTATTGGGTGTATATTTAGAAGTTGAGTTGCTGGGTCATGGAGTATATAGGTGATCAGGCTCAGTAGACAGATGTTGCCAAGCCATTTTGCAAGATGGTTGAACTAAGGTCTACCAGCAATCTATGAGATTTTTAATTATTTCAGATCCTTGCCAATTCAGTCTTTTTTTTTATTTTAGCTATATGTTTATGGACCATATGGATATCTTCTTTTGTGAGGTATTCATTGAAAGCTTTAGCCTGCTTTCTTATATAGAGAATTTCTAACAAAATGATATGAAAAAGCACATAGGGAAAGTCTTCTATCTGTGGTGTCTCTAGCTGGAGTTCGTCCTTCTCATTCCTGCATAATTAGGGAAAGGAAGGTTTTCACACCAAAATTCTGAGGAATAAAAAACTAGGAAACAGGGAAGGAAGACACGAAGAATGTACCAAAATTATTTAGGATCCAAAAAAAGATTTTGATGGAACAATTCGAATGAATAATAATTAAGACAAAAAGAAATGGCATAAAAGCTACTTTAAAAAGTACTCCAGTAAAACCACTGAAGAAAGGAACATAGTATTAAAAAAACTCCAACAGATGAAATCTATTATATAAAAGAACAGAAGTAAATTCCACACTGTATTAGTGTCCTGGGGCTGCCATGACAAATTCCCACAAACTGGGTGACTTAAAACAACAGAAATGTATTCTCTCACAGTTCTGGAGGAAAACTTTTGGTACTTTCTGGAAATCCTTGGCAATTTCCCCTCTGTGTAGACATGTGAAACTAGAAACACAAGTTACCTGCTTCTAAAATAAAATGGCGAGACAGACATAGCGTAGACATTCTCATTCCCATAGAGAAGAAAATGAGAAGAAATAAAGGTGTCCAAACAAGTCCTAAACCCAGTAGGACACATTGCATTGGGCTCAGGGCCTGGGAATAATACTTTGAGGATTGGTGCTTTGCCCTCGGGACCTGCGACAGGGGCCTGCCCTCTGGCTTCTGCCTTTGCATCTGTGGTTCTGCCCTTGGTGTGACTCTTCTTTTTACTTAAAAGTTAGCACATATTTATAGCCGTGCAAATTTGTTAGCCCCCGTGTTTTGTTTTGTTTTGTTTTTGCTTTTAGAACCCCTGAAGTCTGACAGCCTCTCTTCATTTCATCCTAGCTCTGTCTCTTTCAGTCCAGACTGGCAATAGTGCATAACATTCTCAAAAGTACTTTTGGTCTCCCATGCAATTCTTAGCACGTGATGCCATCAGACAAGCAAGTCCACCATAGATCATTCCTTGATAACTCCATCTCTGTCCTTGGCTTCCCCCATGCTGGTTGATTTGATCAATAAGTTACATACTTAATCCCTTCATCACCAAGTGGTCCAGAATCCTTGGTTTTGTCTCTAGAGAAGGCTGAAAATTTTGCAAATCATCAGGGTCTGGTTCCTTTTTGTTTAATACTTCCTTCCTCAATTTATTTTTTTTCCCATTCACATTTTACTGTAGTTAGCAAGGAAAAACCAGAGTGAACCTTCTCATTACTTTGCTTGGAAGTATCCTGAGCTAAATATCCAAGTTCACCACTTATAAATAAGTTCTGCTTGCATGTGTGTGTGTTTAATGAGACTTTACTGAAAAAGGGCAAACCAATGATTATAAACAGGAATGTGGACTTTTAGCAAAACAAACAAAAAATAGAACAAAAATGGTGGGAGGAGGGTTGTCAGAAGGATGGAAGAGGGGTGGTAAGCGCCAGAAAAAGGAAGGAGGATTTTTTTTCTTTTTCTTCTCATTTCTTTTAAAAGCCAGCACAAGAAAAGACACACACATAACCAATGTTTGTGCTCAGGTAGAAATATAAACAGAGCAGAATTGACCACTCTGTTCTTTTCTCTTCCAAAGGCAAATAAAAACAATCAAACAAATAAATAAATGTCTCATACTGCACTAGAAGCACCTTTCATCTTCGTATTTCTACCAACATTCTATTCATGATGATGTATGTATTCTCTAAGATGACAGACAATTTCTCTACCATGCTCCTCGCTCTCCTCTGAGCCCCCACCAGAACACTTGTAACATTCATATTTCTATCAGCCATCTCTTTAAGGCAGTCTAGACTTTTTTATGAAGTGCCCCCCAATTCTTCCAGCCTCTATTCATTTCCTAATTCCAAAGCAACTTCTACATGTTTGGATATTTATTACAGTAGCACCCCACTTTCCAATACAAAATCTATATTAGTTCCCTAGTGCCGCCATAACAGAATACCACTAGTTGGGTAGCTTTGAAATAATAAGTTTATTCTCTCATAGATCGGGAAGCCAGGAATGCAAAGTCAAGTATCGGCAGGGTTGATTCTTTCTGGAGCGTGAAGGAGAAACTCTCCCATGCCTCTCTCCTAGCTTCTAGTGGTTGCCAGAGGCCCTCGGCATTCCTTGGCTGACAGACATGTTACTCCAACCTCTGTATACGTCTTTACAGTCCTTCTCTGTGTCTCTCCGTTTGTCCTTTTCTGTCTCTCATGAGGGCAGTGTCATGGGAATTAGGGCATATACTCTAATCCAACATGAGTTTATCTCAATTCTTAGCTTAAATGCATCAGCAAAAACCGTATTTCCAAATAAGAGTATATTCTGTGGCTCTTTGTGGACGTAGATGTTTAGGGGACACTTTTCAACCAGTTACACACACCATGAAATATTTGACCATAGAAAAATTAAGAAGAGATTTAACAAAGATAAAAGAGTACAATAAAGTAGCAGAAGGAGGTAAAATGGGAGGTTTGAGGTCTAAGAACAAACACTGAGCATGTTTAATACAGAACTAATAAGTGCATTAGACTTAGTGAGGATAGGATAGACTTGTTAGAAACAGAGTTTTTGAAATGGAGGAAAGGTTTGGGATGATCACAGTGGTTTGATATGAAAGAGACAAAGAGATTAAAGCATTTAGAGGGCATGTAGTAGACACAGAGAACAAAAAACAATTCCACACAGAGATCTTCAGTATCTACGAATAAGACAAACGAAACATTGGAATAGAAAAAAGTATTCAAAAATAGAATAATGAATATTTTTATAAGAAGAAATAACTGAAACTACAGATTAAAAGGCCCATCCTGTTCTAGGAAAAATATGATGTGGGGTGCTCATTATCAGGGGATATTCTAAAGAATTTACTGAATTTCAAGGACAAAATTTCTGCAAGGATATAGGTATAAAAAAGGCCGTGTCTTGCAGACTTCAGACTTCCTCTGACTTTACAGGCAGGCACTCTCTACTGAGCTCTGAGGGAGGAGTTAATGAAACATTTCATGCAAGCTTTGCTATGATGTAAGAGGATAATCTTTATTTAAAAAATTTTAAGCTACAGCCCAGGCTGGTGTGGCTCAGTGGATTGAGCACCGGCCTGAAAACTAAAGGGTCACTGGTTCTATTCCTAGTGAAGGCAAATGCCTGGGTTGTGGGCCAGGTCCCCAGTAGGGGGTGCGCGTGAGGCAACCACACATTGACGTTTCTCTCCCTGTCATTCTCCCTTCCTTCCTCTCTCTCTAAAAATAAATAAATAAAATCTTTAAAAAATTTTTAAACTATAAGTAATGATTTATTGCCTTAAAGGTCCCTGTGCACTCCACCTATTCATTCCTCTTTTCCCTCTAGCCTCTGATCTTTCTAATGTCTCCCTGTTTTCACCTTTTACAGAATGTCATATCATTGGAATCATACACTATGTGGCCTTTTCACATTGGCATCCTTCACATAATAATATAGGTTTAATGTGTTTTCATGGTTTGCTAGTCCACTTCTCTTTATTGCTTAAAATATTACATTGTCCGGAAGTGCCAGATTTTACTTATTCATTCACCTACTGAAAAAAAAAATCTTGGTTTTCCATGGTTTAGGAATTATAAATAAAGCTGCTATAAACATCCATGTGCAGGTTTTTGTGTGGACATACATTTTCAGCTCCTTTTGATAATTACCAAAAAGCATATAGTTTTCTAAGACACTGCCTAACCGTTTTCCAAAGTGGCTGTACTGCTTTGTATCCCCACCAGCAATAAATGAAAATTCCTGTTGCTCCATATCCTCACAAGTATTGTCGGTGTTTTGGATTTTGGCCATTCTAACAGGTATGTAGTGGTATCTCATTGTTGTTTTAATTTGCAACTCCATATTGACATACAATGCTAAACATTTTTTCATAATTTGTCATTTGCATGTCTTCTTTGGTGAGCTGTCCAGGTTTCTGACCATTTTGTATTTGGGTTGTTCATTTAGTTATTTTTTAAAAGAATTTATTTATTTATTTTTTAGAGAGAGGGGAAGGGAAGGAGAAAGAGAGGGAGAGAAACATCAATGTGTGGTTGCCTTTCACATGCTCCCAACTGGGGAGCTGGCCTGCAACCCAGGCATGTGCTCTGACTGGGAATCGAACCAGCAATGCTTTGGTGTGCAGGCCTGCACTCAATCCACTGAGCTATACCAGCCAGGGCCATTTAATTATTTTTTAATTGTCCTTTTAAATTAAAAAACTTTTTCAATTACAGTTTACATTCAATATTACGTTGTATTAATTTCAGGTGTACAGCATAGTGGTTATACAAACACATACTTTACCAAGTGATCCCCTGATATTTTCAGTACATACCCAGCACCATACATAGTTATTAAAATATCATTGACTCTATTCTCTATGCTGTACTTTCTTCCCCATGACAACTTTGTAACTAACAATCTGTACTTCTCAATCTCTTCACCTCTTCACCCAGGCCCTCAACCCTCCTCCCCTTTACCAACCATCAGTCTGTTCTCTGTATCTACGAGTCTGCTTCTATTTTGTTTGTTTCTACTGTTCTTTAGATTCCGCATGTAAGTGAGATCATAGGCTACTGGTCTTTCTCTGACTGACTTATTTCACTTAGCATAATGTCCTCTAAGTTCATCATAAGAGGGTATCTTTAAGCAAATGCAAAATTCTCAGGAAATAATCTCACTACAGCCCATCTCTTCTGATTATAATGAAAAACCTCGGAACAACTTGCCAACAAACAAGTATGTTCTGAACTACTCAAGGACTCTGAAAGGCACCACAAACAAATAGATCTGACCATAGGTAGGAGAGCAAAAACTGAGTGAAGTATTTACATGGGGTAAGTTTCCCATTTATTTAGAAATTCATTTTTCCATTGTGGATCTGCTCTAAGAGAAGGCCCTGCACAAATCAGGAAAAGGGGCCTTCACCAGCTGAAGGCTGTGTTAAGGGGTAATCCTAGAAAAGGAGAAAACCAGGGAAGAGGATTTGTAATTATCTGTGTGACCCTGCACCTGTCTCAGCCCAACTCCTGACCTACTCAGCACAGTTCTGACCCTCACCAATGTTTGGCAAGGTCTTCAAATGGAACTTTGAACCATACACACAAGCCTCAACTTTAATCCAGGAAAAACGTCCCTCCACTCTGGGAATAATGCTTATTCAGGAAAGACCCAGTAAAGACTCAAAAAGAATCGAAGTGAAATGGATTACTTAGAAATTTCTCATACCAACCCATGAACTATAAATCAATGAGCCAGACGTAAGAGATATTTGCAAAGGTTTAGAAAACTGAGCTGAGAATTGAATTACCACTCACAGAAATGAGACAAAGTTTACCATTTAAATCATATTGGTTTCTCTAGAGGATTATAATGCGACCCACAGTCTACATGGGACAAGCTTCGCAATGTCCAGGGTGCAACAGAAATTACTCTACATCCCTAGAACCAAGCGTATGTGTCTAATTCTAAAGAAAAAAGAGGATGAACAGTTTTCATCACTGGGGTTATCTAGGCATCAGAACTACTAGGGAATAGAAAAGTGTTTGTAACAGATATAACCCACAGAGGATGATTTTCTTAAATTTACAAATGGTTTACACAAATGGCCATATAAGAGGAAATAAAGTAGGAAAATATGCAAAAGTGTAAATGCTTAATAGAAAAAGAAATCTAAGCGGCAAAAAACATGAAAAGATACTCATTTTCAATCATAATTAAATAGTCAACAAAAGCAAAAATGGTGATCTTTTTCACCTTTCAGATTAATAAAATTAACAAGATTTGAAAGCAGTCAACATTGGGGAGGGCATGAAGAACTAGAGACTTGTACACTACTGGTAGGGAAATATACAACCTCTTTGAAAGGTAATATGCCAGCAATTATTCAAATTGACAAATGTGAAGATTCAAGATTCTTTGGTATATATAATACAATTTGTGTTACACATATGTGTGTGTGTGTGTGTGTGTGTGTG
Organism: Phyllostomus hastatus; assembly: GCF_019186645.2. NCBI lineage: Eukaryota > Metazoa > Chordata > Mammalia > Chiroptera > Phyllostomidae > Phyllostomus > Phyllostomus hastatus. The sequence goes on along the minus strand of NW_025333977.1, from coordinate 10,711,178 downwards.
TGTGTGTGTGTGTGTGTGTCTTTCTCCTATTCCCTGAAGTGTCCATAAGAAAATTTTCATTAGTTACCTCTGTGGGGGGACATGGAATAAAATATGAAGAGAGTTTCTTTTCATTATGTATATGTGTTTTTGTCTATTAATGTTTTAAAAAAAACCCTGTAGGTCTGTAACACTTAAAATAAAAAATGATTAGCTGGGGGAAGTAAAAAGACCAGACTGGTAGAAGGAATTCCATTGCAGAAATTCCCAGCGTCAGTTCCTGTGAACTTACCTGGCAGGAGAACCTGAGGGGGAGTTGAGGAAAGCTCTGTGTCCCCCAGGGTTTGTGGACATGATCTCAGTGATGGAGGAAGCTGGCATGGTCAGTGAAACAGCCAGCTCAGTCTGACTAATTCCTCTACACCCCCGAAATGAAAATAAACTTTCAGAGCTAAGTAGAGTTCTTGTAAAATTACAAAGTTCAATTTCAACAATGAAAAGTGGTTCAATAAAGATATAGAAATACTTAGAGTTTTCATTTCTTTCTTCATCCGGGATCTGAGACAGCAAGGCTACTGACAGTGTCCTTTTCTCTCTTCCTCGAAATGACTATAGTTTCAGTCACTTCAGTCGATCCACAGCCTCTGGCGCTTTGGCAGTTAAGGTGTGTTACCTGTGACTGTAAAGTTTTTTATATCATTTTCCTTTTTCTTCACTTCTAGATCTTTGTCTTCCATTAAAATTGAGCTCCCTCCTCATTCATTAAGTTCCTTTCTCTAAGATGCGGCACTGTGCATTCCTATGTAAACAGGGACCCTAGAGTTTGAAGACAATTTCCTAACGGGCTTTGGGGAGGTTAATATGCCCCCAATACACTGTAAGATGTTTTGAACTACCATTTCAAAGCTAAAAGTGACAATAGCTTGTTTTGATTGCTTTTTCTTATTAGCTTTATCTTATGACAAAAATCCTTCTTTTCTTTAAAAATTAAATTTATGGATTTTTAAAATATAAAACAGCTTTGTATTTCAATAAATGCAATGTAGCCTTCTGCTATCCTTCCACAGAATCCCTGTTTTAAATTTGCTGCAGTAGAAATAACCTATGACTGTTAAGGGCTTGTGGCTTCTGTATGATCTTTACTCTGGAATCAAGTTTAAGATCTTCACTTCTACTGTATTGAACACTGCCTGCCCATGCACTCTCTGTCACATTGCCTACTTTTATGTTTTTGTAGTACTTAGCACTCTCTGCAAATAATTTTTGGCATTGTTGTATGCTATCGGTCTTGTTCACAGAATTAGAGACAAATTTCCCATGAAGCCAATGAAGTTTAAGCTTCAGAGGTCCTCTCTTACCTGGAGGCGCTGTGAATGCTGGGAGTTTCTGGATACTGGGAAGTGTTTAGGGTGAAGTGGGGAGGGCAGGCTGTAACCAGAAAGCTTTAGCATGTGGGCATGTCTAGTACTTTGTTGGATAGCTCAGAAGAAAGGCGCTCAAATCTCCAAGTCCTAGAAAGTGGTTGAAATGTTTTCTCTTTTTCTAAATAAGTATTCACTTTCATGTCTAATTTTTATGTATAATTGTATAGTTTTTCAAAGAGAGGACCTGCCAAATTATGTTAACTTGAAGATGTACAAGTCCTGAGTATGTTACTGGCTAGGATGTAAGTCTTGTGAAAAGGCTGTGTCTGCCACTTTCACTCTTGTAACCCCAAAGCCTTGAGTAGTGCCAGCTCATGGAAGATGATTCATAAGTTTTGTTGAATAAATGTTGAGCTGTGTGAGATCAAGGAGAAGGGCATTCCAGCCAAGGCTGATTTGGGAACAGACTGGGCTTGTTCCAGGAACCATAGAAAATGCAGTGTGGTTGGGGCATGTGGAATGACAGGGACAGGAGAAAGAGAGTTGCTTGGGGACATAGGAAGGGCCTGTAAAATTCTCAGTGCATTGGAATGTACAAAGCATTTAAACATGACTGACTTTAAATAGATGACCTTGGTTGCTATGTATATTGGAGGCACGGTCAATAGCGAAAGCAGGTCTGCAGGGGAATGGTGGTGGTGAGTTGGCCAAGAGTGCTGATTATAGAGATAGAAGGAAGTGAGGGATTTAGAATGGATTTGAGAGATCAAATCAATAGCATTTTCTGAGGTACTAGACATAGAAAGGGAGTGAGAGGAATCAACAATGGGTGTTGGAATTTTGTGCTGAGTATCATGTTTTTCGTTATACTGCACAGTCCTGGAGAGAATGCAAGTACAGATGGGGCCTACATAACAACGAGTATAACCACATTCCTTCTTAATAATAGAAATTTATAACTCAGTGGCAGATTTCCCGTAATGCTTTGAGACACAAATTAAAAATAAACAAGCATTAGTTTTGCTTGCCATTTTTCTCAAACATTTATCTGAATAGTTACTTAAAATTTCTGAATTATGACATTATAAGTCTATGTGGAAGAATCAAGATAAGATATACGATTTTAGTGATTTTTCAAATGCATTTTATTTCAAAGATAGGTCTAAAAATCCTTGGCCAGTCCTCTTTTTTTCTTTCTTTCTGTTTTTATGTCATTTTGAACTTACAGAAAAGTTTCAGGAATAATCCAAACAAATCCTGAATACTTTTTCCCAGATTTACCCAGATATTAACATTTGCTACATTTGCTCTATCCATTCTCACTCTCTCTGTCTGCTCTTGTTTTCCATGTCTGTATGTTTCTCTCCATATATTCATACACATATAAAAATGTACATACACATATACACATGATATACATATATGCTATATATATACATATATGTGTGCATATATCCATTTGTGTATTCCAGTTTACACTTACACATTATTCTTGTTTCTGAACCATTTAAGAGTTGCAGACCTATATCTCTTTCCCCCCAAATACTTCACTATGGATTCTGTGAACACAAGCAGTTCTCCACATAACCATAGTGGAGTGATCAAAGCCAGAAAATTGCCTTCAATATAATAATTTAATTGGCAAGTTTCATGAAGATTCCTTTGGCCAGTTATTTCTAAAAATTGAAAGATCTAGCTTATTATCTTTTCCCAACTATGTTATTAAAATGAAAGTGGCCACTTAAAAAATGAGAAATACTTATTCAGTATCCACTGACTGAATCTCTTGTTAAATTTATGATTATTAACTTCAAGCAGGTCCATGGTGCTGCCCCACCTGGCAATTCTACTGCATTTCTCTGATCTATTTACTCTGCACTCTTCCATTTGATACCTTTTCCATTTTTGAAAAATCACTATAACTTCTATCTTCTTATTTCATTGAGAAAATAGAAGCTGTCTTTAGAGAATTTCCATACATTCTCCCTACACAGTCTGTCAGACCACCTTGGACCCACACCTTCTACTTATTCTCCTGCTACTATGAAGGGGTTGTTTTCTCCCCACAGGTGGCCCTTCCTCTTGACACACTGGATCTGACCCTGTTCTTGTGTGCTTTCTCCAGTATTGTGGTTCCCTGGTTTTCTCTGCCTACTTTTGCATCATCAATATTTTCTTCTTCATTAGATTATCCACTTCATCATACAAACCTGACTTCATCTCTCCCACCATTATCACCCCCACCTACAACCTATTCCCCCATAATAAAAGCTAAAGAGCTGTGCATACTCGCTGTCTCCATTTCCTCTCCCACATTCTCCCTTGAGCCCGCTCT